>NC_090924.1:1071916226-1074416226 GCF_040938575.1 Ambystoma mexicanum | reverse complement strand
GATTTCACAGGCACTAACGTTTTTACTATGAAACATAGGTGTTAACAGCTTAACATAATCAACTCGTGTTACATATTTCACATGAAACAACAAGAGTAATTCCCAAAATTGTGTGCACGTGTTTGCCACTGTCCTATGATTTTACAAGTTTCAGCAAATACTACTTTTGAGTGTGGGGTTAGACTGAGTTATGTATTCATGGACAACAATGTTTTTAGAGAGAGCGCTTTAGTGTCTTTTCTGACTAAAAATTGCAGTCCCTCGAATACGACTTTCAGAATTCAGCCGTGCTGCCAGTCTACCGCTGGAACGTCCTTGTGGAGAGCTCATGGGTTAAGCACTCACCGGCAGCTTACACCTCACTAAGCTGGCATTGCTGGTTCAGCCCCTCCCCTTTCGAGGTTAATAAATTGAGGGCCATTAAATTGGGTGAGAAAAGAAGGTTTCTATGTTGCTTCCTCGAGAAAATGTGTTGGAGGTCCATTTGCTCGATTTATGTTTTACACATTTCACCTAAAGAAAAGCGGGTGTAGACCCCCCACCTTAAAAAAAATCGAATCCTAACCCGCATCTAAATTTGAAGCAAAATGTGTAAGAAAAGTAAACTCAAACAAATGGCCCTCGAACAAATGTGCCTGTGAACAAATGGGCTAGTACCCAAAAGAAGGTGCAGTGCTTAGAAGCAAGAATAGTATGGCATAAAGTGCTTTGTTACAACCTGATCTTTTACCTTAATTAATACATCAGGGAACTATATCAAGGGACTAGTATTAAGTGGCCGGAATACGACATAATAGTCCTTAGTTTTGGAATATGGTCTGTTATAAATGATTTGACCATTGAGTGAAATGAACGTATATGGACTCTTTATAAATGCTTTACAAACATGTCTACGGCATACAGCTGGTAGTCACGTGTGCAGTCCTAAATGATTGTATTATTTTATAGCATCTTTAAAATCAAAATATATATGGGAATCATTCTAGTGAACAGTAATTCTTGTACGAAAGCTATGTGGGTTATTCTGCACACCTCCGACTTAGAGCCATGTGTATGTCCTCAAGCTTAGTGGTACACATCCCGGAAGACACAGGAACGTGGTGATCCTTTCTAATATAAAATATATCTTAAGATCATTTCTACGTTAAAGAATTTAAGAGCCACTCTTCAGGTACCAATAGATCTGAAACGTGCTGGTGCATTTGGGTACAGTATTTGGCCCAATGCCTACCTAAGACAGTGGATGATGGGCCCAGGGAAAGTATGGGCAGGCCCCCGTGGTCACTCTTTACTGGTTCAGATCACATGGCAGGGGACAGTCACACACCCTTATTCAAGGGACTTGCATACCCATCTAGGAGAGCCGGATCTTCTCTCCAAGCAGGTGCAAAATGCAGGAACATTGCTTTGACGCAAGTCAATTTCATTCATACGCTGGCAGTAACCGCACTCCTGATATGGTTATAATCCTACCGTGCTTGATGCAGTATCGCAAGTTTGCGATCTTTCGACAGCCGTTTTCTCAACCTGTGACATCTGGAACCTATGCTTAATACAATGCTGAAAATGACACATATTTCTCTTCATGTGACCTGAAGTTACCAATTCAGTGGGCCTTATTACAAGTGTGACGGCCACGGAATGAACGGTGCCGGTAAGGGACCGGCAGCGTTCATTCCGGGCCGCCACATTATTAGGTCTGCAGCGGGACCCGCTCTGCGCACCTGGCCAGACCAGACGTGCAAAGCGGGACCCGCTTGCAGTCCAGGATGCTACAGGATGCTAACAACGGGCTCGTCATTATCGGGTCCCTTGTCAGCATCCTTCGCATTCCCATTCCCATTGAGCCCTATGGGAGCTCAAGTGGGAATGGGGATCTACCGGGTCCGGATCCCCAGAATGGGAATTACTGGACACGTCAAAGTCAGCATGGCCCGGTAATTCCCTATTTCTGGGACCCCGGACACGGTACCCAGTTTGGGGGTAGCCATGCCGCTAAACACAGCATGGCTACCTCCAAACTCGTAATGAGGCCCAATGTTGCAAACTCCACATATTTCTCTTCATGTGATCTAAAGTTACCAATTCATTGGGCCTCATTACGAGGCTGGCGGTAGCCGTGCTTGTAATACAGGCACGGCTGCCACTGGTGTTGTATTTTTTCCGGCGGCCAGAAATGAGCAATTACCGGGTCATTATGGCCTTGCCGGACCTGGTATTTGGCCATTCCTGGGTGCCATTAAACATTCTTCCCCATTCCCATTGAGCCCAACAGGGCACCTTTATGAACGGTGCCGGTGCATCTGACATGCTGTGCTTGCGGGTGCCCCTCTGCCCGCCAGGTCCAACCTGACAGGCAGAAAGGTAGCCACGAGCACAACTCGTAGTTTGCCTAAGGTACCGTCAAGCTTACCAGTACCATAGTTCCCGGACCGGCAAACATATAATGAGGCCCATTGTCTACTAATAAAGTGTTTCAACACCAAGAATACAATGTTGCAAATACACAAGAAGCTCAATTTCTATTCATTCAGGAAGTTTTAACCTACCAAAAAGGTGTCTAGCCTGCAAATCACACACGGGGAGGAAAAAGAGATGAGCCCTGCACAGAAAAGTGCTAGGAAGTGGCAGGGAGAGAGGACTGGAACAAAGATGGCAGACATCCCTAAGTGTAAGGCTAGGTCCTGCCTCAGTCCAAAAGTGCAGCAAAGTGACCTCAGAAGCAGCAGTCAATCTCAACCCTGCACCGAATCCAACCCAGGAAAAACACTATAAAACCCAGTCAGCAGTCAGCATTGGAGGAGAAGATGACTAATGTTTTCAAGTGGCTGGAGCTTTGAGAGAGTTGGCGAAAGCAGAAGCTGGACATATGGAGGAGGTTGGAGATCTGTCAGGAGAAGGTGGTATCAAGAGGAGAAGGTGGTAGACAGAGGAAGATCGGAAGACCAAGAAGACAGGAAGAAACGGTAACATTTGGTGGTGAAAATAGTACAGAGACAGTGGAAGTAGAAACATCAGGTGGTGAAAGTAGTACAAAGGAGGTGGGAGTAGCAACATCAGTAGTTGAGGGTAGCAGTGTGAAGGTGTTAGCATCATGTGTTGAAGATGGTACAGAGGAGGTAGTAACATCAGGTGGTGAAGGTGGTACAGAGGCGGCAATAACAGCAGGACTTAGTGGTGGTACAGACCTACAGGATGGAGTTGCATTAGGAGGTGAAGGTGGTACCGACATGGAGGAAGTGGTAAACCCAGGAAGTGAAGGTGATATAGTCAGAGATGCAGTGATTACATCAGGAGGCAAAGGTGATACAGCAGAGGAAGAAGTTATAACAAGAGGGCACAGTGGTAGAGAGGAGGTGGTAACAGAAGGGGAACACAGTATAAAGGTGGAGGAAGGACCAACAGGCGGTGAAAGCTAGACTGAAGTGAAGGAGGAACCTTATGGTTAGAGCAGGCAGGTTCCAACAGTGCCAGCGGACTAGACCCAAGGGTTCTCCCAGAAGCTGCTCCCTCCAGGGGACTTGCCCTATGGGGCACCAAAATCAAAACATTCCCTAAATGTTCTAAGAATGGAGTAGGAACAATAATTGACACCCTCCTAGAATATTAAGGGGAAATGATTAAAATATATCCAGCATTTTTCGAATACTCTTCGTACTTCAGTTTAAGAAACATTTTAAAACGTGGCTGCAATATGACCCTGGGATAGCAGGACCCGGAGGCAGAGGAAGAATGAGTGTCGGCCAAGGGTGATCTATTATGATCAGAGTTGTCGGAGGGGGGGTAGCAAAAGGGCCATGGCTCAGCCAGGCCTAAATGAACGCACACCCATCCCTCGACACAGTTTACTCCTAGGGACTCCAAGTGGCCCGCCTGGAGGGGCTTCATTGCTGAGTTAGCTTCGAGGTGAGGAACCACAGAAGACCTGCAGCTAATCAATTACCTGAAGAATGGGTCATGAACCCGTAGAGCTGCCAATTCCCAGGAGAATGTGAGCGGTGACCGAACCTACCTGTAAACGGGAAGGACTTGGAAGGAGTGCGTAGGATGTATGAGAGGCTGGGAGCTTCTGAAAGCCCGGGATACGTGGAAGGACATTGTGAGGGCCTGCAGGAGGTGGAGTGTCCAAGAGAAGCCCAGGAACACCATCTTGGCTTGTTTCCTTTGGAGACGCTCCTCTCTCTATTTAAGTGGCCCCTTTTTTAATCATTGTCCGCAAATAAAGTCTTGAACTTGAGTCCATGATCTTTGCATCCTGGTAGTCCAGTAACCGTACTTGGAAATATTGTGATGCTGGATTAAAAATGCATTTAGGATGTGGAGGGAAACAATGTACCAATTTTAACTTGAGTAGGTTTGCTTCTAGTCCCGTGCACAAAATGAATGAAAATAATCACTGCAAGACTAATTGAAAGTGAGAGAGAGTGAGAATCTGGGAGAGGGAGGGGAAGGGAGAGAGAGAGATTGAGACACACAGAGAAAGAGAGAGAGAGGGAGAGAGAGAGAGGGAGAGGGAGAGAGAGAGAGAGAGAGAGGGGGAGAGAGAGAGGGGGGGGAGAGGAAGAGAGAGAGAGAGAGAGAGAGAGAGAGAGAGAGAGAGAGAGAGAGAGGGGGGGAGAGAGAGGGAGAGGGAGAGAGAGAGAGAGAGGGAGAGGGAAAGGGAGAGGGAGAGAGAGAGAGAGAGAGAGAGAAAGAGGGATCTTGTGAATGTGCATTTGTCAGCATGTGCACTGTGTGCCTGGGATGACAGTCATGTCTACCCCTTTAAAGCTGAAGTAGTTCAATAGAAGACTGGTAACATTTCGGTGCATCAACATATTTTTTTCAAATGTGTACCCTTACTGCCAGGGCAATCTACTGCCAGTGAAACTGACTTACCAGGCTTGAAATGTGGCAAAGAATGGACTCCAGGCCAGGTGTCTTCATTGGGGGTTCCAAGAATCTACAAACAGAAGGAATTGGAAAAAGGTCACTAATGGTTACTTTTTAATGATTTAACAGGACAATGCAAAGGGCCGAGAAAATTAAAGCAGATGAAGTAAATTCATCAAGCGCAGGTGAGGAAACACATGACAGCTAATTAATGTCCTTGGAAGAGCTGAAAACATTGGCACATGTAATGTTCTTTACATCAATGGCCATCTGTAAACAGTAGAGGGCGTTAATATATCTCACGCAAAGGTCCACCACCTTCCAAAACCCGTTTGCATGATGGTGGGCTGAGAAAAAATCATCACCTTATTGTTCACGTATAAACGATCACTCTATAGTATGGATACATGTATTTTGTCAATTCCTTTATTGTGTAAGAGAATGCTGCAATATATAGGTAGGTAATATTTGCTGAGTGCAGAATTGCATGAATCATAACAAGTCTTTGCTATTAAAATGCCAGAATAATTCTGCACCCGCAATTTCATAAACTTCCGTAAATTACTTTCCCCAAACAGTGCCTGCTGATTGTGTGTACTCTGCCAGGGATGCATGCAATGAAAGCAAACGCCCACCCTCACTTAGTTTGGAGGGCTCATGCTTTTATGTAGGGGAGACATATCCAATCCCTGCTGATTCTCCGGAAAGTTCTTTTCACTGGCCACCAGCCCACAACACCCTTTTGCACGATCTTTGAGGAAACTGACACAATGTGTATTAGGCCACAAGTCACGCGAGACTTCTTTTACCGTCATTCGTGACTGGATGTGTAATGGTGTAATGTCACCCTCCACCGCAAGGCCAGATAGTGAATGCAGAAAAACCTGGAGTGCATTCACACAGGCATGGGTGGCACCGTTTGTGCAAAATTTGAACCCTCCAAATTTAGCGCTGTTCTAGTCCCACAATGTTTAGAACTCCCCTGGAGGGTTACCGATGGGATTTCAAGTTCAGCCAGTGCTGAGATATTAGGGCCCTGAGAGGGAGGGGGGCAACTACCATCCGCCAGAGGTCGCTGTAACATGCCCAACAGGCATGCTGGGGCTAGGCAGCCCATGCATGACACTGGAGCATCCTAAACCTTTTTCTATTTCCATCACTATTGGGCTGAACATAGAAAACATGTTAATCTTTCTTGGGGTTCTCTGAGCAGCGCTTTGGCATACATAACACATTTCTATTATAATAATTATGCAGTATTATTTCAGAGAACAGTTGTTCAGGTGAGCAAGAATGAGAGAACAACAGGGAGAACTTAGAAAACTGTCAATAAACCACTGGGAGGGATCGGCCTAGTGCCAGGGGAGTAAAATGTGTCTGCAAGGGCAGGTGGGAGTGAGTCAGGAAGACCTAAGTGGTGACCAGTGAAAAAGCACCCATCACCCTGTACGTGTATACTAGTGAAAAGAAAAGAGGCTACTTGGCAGTGGTGTGTGGGGTATTCATATTGTGACAAGGACCAGGGATCGGGTAACCAATTGAAATGATGCCAACAGCCTTTGCGGATGCAAGAAGATGGGGTCAAAGGAATTGCACTGTGTATAAAGCAACGTTAATGGAAAGATCCGATTTTATACACTTTATACAGCAATTTGTGTTAGAGTCCACCTGCTTCCAACCACCAAAACAAACGTTATTATCATCATCAGGTAGTTAGGTTCCCATTACTGGTGTTGCAATACTTTCCTGGGAATAACTGCATGCGGTAATTATCCTTACCACCAAAAGGAAATGATCTCAATGCGAGAATTCCGTGGGTACTCAAGTTTGTCATGCAGATGTTCAGAAATGTTTTATTATAATTTTTTTACAACTATTTCCACCCTTATTTTCATGGTGGAAAGAGATCCATCACAGCAGCAGATCATACCATTACTGTTTTATTAGCATATGGACCTATTCTCAGACAGTTAGAATGTTCAGAGTGCAGTCTACAACTAGTATGGCTGGTATTGACTGCATTCTGAACATTCTCACTTCAAAAGCAGACAGGGAAGGACTAATTCAATTTGCAGGCAAGATGTCTTTCAACAAGACACTTCCTCCATAGGAGAACCTTTTTCCACAGCAACATCCTATTTAGCACACCCACGAGAAAGCTAAACGATGGGAAATTGCACTTCCTTATAGGGAAACAGTTTACTTTTATATAACCCCTAATGCATGCTCATGCTGGACCGGCTACAGTTTAACCGAGTTTGCAAATTGTCAGGCTCCGCTAAATCCGGACTGTCGGAAGGGGCTGCATAGCAGCATAATGTGGTAGCGTTGTGGCTTGACAGTTTCAGACGCTGACACTGAGCAAGGATGCAAGGGGCTGCTTTCCCCGCCCATCCGGGGAGCAGAGGAGCTGAGCAGAGATGTCAGAAGAGGCAGTAAAGTTGTATTACCGGAGTCCTCTGAGTATTCCGAGGGCAGTGAGAGCAGGGCCCGGGCAGGCTTTTTGCAAAGCCTGGCTCCATCCTGGCATGTTCCCGGGGCATCGTTAAATCCCGGCTTCTCCCTTTTAGCTGTGTGGTAGTCCAACCTCAGTACTCAGGTCCTCTGCTTTTCTACTCCAAAGTTTATTGCACTGCGACTGTTGGGCTATTTTCACCCATTGAGCTGTGTATAAGGGGGTGTATACAGGTATGTGGGCAACTATACAGGCAGGGGCCCTCCATTCTTTAGGTCATCTACAGTTGTAGAGTGACCTGTTGTGGTCCATTGTGGATGACTAGTGGGAGCCCGTCTGTCAAGTAACTGCCGGGGGGAAGTATTTTCTTAAGCCCAAAGCATTAGTTCCAAGAGCATGAGGGAACCACCAGAAGCCTCCCGTTACTTCCTACGAGTGCCATAGACCCTGATGTAGAGCAAGAGGCTCTGGTGGATGAGATATCCGATATATTTTTGATAAATAATTTCTCTCAATATGTAGCACCTGGTGTGGAGGTAGAGGGTCCAGTGAATGATATGGAGAAGGAGCTAATATGAGTGACAGTACAGCTTAAATGCCTTTACCAGCGATGCAACTAGTTGATGAGAAGTGTGATTGTGTCAAGGATGGTGTGCCAGTGGCTGGTTACAATCGACCTCTAGAAGAGGTAGAGAACACGTTCATAGTGTTGCGGCACAGCCTGGAGAATGAGGCGGAGAAGGAATCATGTAGTCCTGACTTAGAGCACCTTTCTGCAACACCAGAGTTATTTGCAAATTCCACGGTGCAGACTTCTGAGGGTAGTATAGATACAGTGAAAGAAAGGGGTATCTCAAGGACGAAAAGGGAACCTAATTCAAGTTGAAAATATGGATGGCTAAAATGATATTACATTACTCTGCAGAAGGTGGAGCAATGAGAAATACATCTGATTTAGCTATGAATTTGACACTTCAAACATTGATGAGGTTGTATGATGCATTACATGGAGAAGTGAGATAGATGTCCATGTTTATAAGGGATATTAAAAATATGTTAAAAGTAAATAGAAGTGCTACAGTGGATAGCTTTGTGGATAACCCAGAGCGTGAGGTACATGCGGTATAAGATGGACAAACATCGAATTCAGTACATATAATTTCCAATCAACTGTGAGTAAAATATATGATACAGGTCCGAACCTATCATCTTTTTTCCGTTATCTACAGCAGATAACGAACAGCAGGATATTGAGCAAATTCCTGACTCTGACCCCTTGCCGGATTCCACAATATTGGAGCTTTCGGACAATGATGTGGAAGAAGGAAGGAACACTAGCGGTAAGGGGAAAATGGTATGAAATTTAAGAGTAAATGTCCCAGGATGAACCCTAATAAAAGTAGTGAAAAAAAACAGGTTGGAAAGAGAGCCGAAAGAATGAGGCATTCAAAGAAAACGTTTTAAAAAATCGAAATCCTGAGAATGCTGAGTTAATGGAAACTCTGGGCAAGTACAGAGGGTTGGTGGAGGATGTTGTGGGTACCACAATGAAGGAAAATCAAAATGTAAAAAATAAGAAGATTAAGAAGATAGCAAACGAGCCCTCAAATTCAATGAGCATAACACCATATTTAATAAAGCAACCAGTAGCCACCCAATAGGCTGGCATTTCTCAGGAGATGGAATCCCAGATAGAGAACGATGAAGTGGGAGATATGGAGGTGGTAGCTGATGACCTGGATGACCCAGTTATGGGTAAAAAGGGTGGAATACAGCATGAAGGAGGGATGAGAAATAAAGAATCTCCAGAGTTAACTACAGAGAGAGTGGCATTAGGATGGCAGCCAGGTATGCTTAAAGGGCCATTACATTTGAGACAATCTCATGGTGGAGAGTTGTTGGTAGATGATTTAGATGACCCAAGGGAAGACGAAAGGGGTGGAGTACAGCAAGAGGGACGTCTTACCAATAAAGAATCTGCAGTAATATCCACAGAGAGGGTGGGAATAAGATGACATCCCGGTGTGTTGAAAGGGACTATGCCCTGGCCACAATCCTATGATGGGGCTGTTTCATCTGGGATGTTATGTAGAAATACCTATATCAATGGCGATAGTAAGGAAAATTGTCAATTGGGACACAAATAACAAAAGAAGGGTACGGTGATGGAATCAGTAGAAATAGTAGAGAACCGATTGATATTAAGTGCACTTTTTAAACATAAGGAGAAGTTAATACTGAATAGATATGCAGTGGTAGACTTATTCATGGACATTGTTCCCTTGCAATTGATCTGCTCTGCTGAAATTGAGCAAGTGGAGTTTATCTCTGATGAGCGTTTGTACAGGGTGGTATTATATATTAATAGCAGGTTGATATATGAAATTATGCTTAAGGAGGAGAATTCCTGCTTGAGTTTGGGTTATGATATTGTCCCATATAAAAAGTCTATACTACAGTCATTGGTTAGTACACATGATAAGTTGAATGATGTTGATGGGAAGGAAGGAAGATCTGATATTTAAATGCATGTTAAACAAAAATGGGAGCAGATCAGTATATGTGGCCAATGACAAGAGTAAGATGCAGATTGAGGAAGCGGTCTGGTCATGGCTGGCCTCGGCTCTAATAGGCTTGCGTATGGGGCCAACAAATGTTCCCTTTAACTGCTTTAGTAAAGACATAAGGATGATATCATGGAACAGTAGGGAATATAATAATTGTATGAATCCTACGGGTGATGCCCCTACTATCCCATCATATGACATCTTCGGTCAACAGGAAGTATGGTTGACGGAGTGTCCCAGGTTGGATGGATACTGCGTGTTTTTAAATTAGGCAATAAAGGGGGCACTTGGGCATCCTAGTGGGGGATTATTGATTGGGGTCTGTATATCTCTGTTTCCTGCTATCAAAAGGATTCCGGTTGATTTGAAAGATGTGATGGCAGTTCAATTGTCATTGCCAAATGATAAGGGGTGCATATTTAGAGATTTGATGGTGATCAATGTATATTGGAATGCAAATAGCACAGAGGAGGAGGATTGACTAAATAAGGTTAATAACCTCCTATCAGATTGGTAAACTCTGGGTGGTCAAATGGGGTTGTGATAATGGGGGATTTGAATTGCTCTATAGACGATGAAGGCTGTTATTCTGAGAGAGGGGCACCAACGCCTGGAATGGGTGCATCAAGGGAACATGGTTGTTGATGATGGAAGTTATGGATAGCTGGTCTTTACATCAAGGGGTAGAGGTAGAAGTAAATCAGTGATTGATTATAGATTTGTATCTGAGTACCTACTAACTTTTGTGAAGAGGATGGGGATCAATAATTGTTTTTTGAGAGATTAGGCAATATGTATTTTTTTCAATAAAAGGAGAAGATTCTGAAAAGGGTCCAGTGGGGATGGAAAGATGCAGGGGAAAAATACAGGATATGTTGGTCAAAGACAACTATTCTATCACTGAATGCAAAAATAGGGGTGTTGAGGGTAAACATGGACCCAGTTTGTACCCAGTTAGGGTTGAAGCTGTTTCTGGAGGAGTATCAGGATGCAATAAGACAGGTAACAGAAGAGAGCAGGTGTAAGGGTAGTATGGGATTTTCGAGTAGGAAGCTTTATGACCATGTGATACAGGATCGTAAGCTAAGATTAATGCAAGAAATTCAGGGTATTTGTAAACGAGATCAATAAGGAACTTAAAAAAACAATATAGAAATTGGGTAAAAGTTTCATTATTAAAGACTAGATGATAGGGAAGCCCAAAATATATTGGAATATGTTATTAAATTTCACACTAAAATGTTTAGTAAGGCTATCAGTTCAGGGGATGGTATGAATAACAGGATTAAGGATGCCCTGGATAATGTAATTTCGGAAAACTTTGGAAAATGTCTGGAATGAATATATAGCGGGGAAGTTTTATTCTAATGGGGACTCGTCTCAAATTTGTAGAGCAGGATTTAGAAAGCTGGAAAGGAAACTTCGACGAACAGGATATTCATGCCTAAATACAGAAAGCAAAGGGCCCAGAGCAGCTGGACCCGTTGGAATTCCTAATTTGACATACAAATTGGATCCTGGTTTATGGGCCAAAGTTGTATGGTATGCACTTAAAGCTGTTGTATCTAGGGAGATATCAGAATCTTGGTGCAGAGCATTTATTTTGCCACTATTTTAAATTCCTCATCAAAACTTTTTGCAGGCCAGATCTTAAAAGAAATGAAGTGCAGAGTGTGTTTTGGTGTACTGAGATGGGAGACTGCGCTGCAAACTGATTCCTCTGACTTTGCCAGGAGGCTTATTCAGGAGTCTTTCCTCCCTTTACATGTCCCTGCATGGAGGTGGGACTTAAAACCTGCCACACACCTAGAGCGCGTAGTTTGTTTTGGTGTTTGGGGGTGAGGGACAGAGGGCGAGCCCATGGGAGCCAGACACCTAAGGACACGGAGACCACCAGCAACTCTTGCTCCAGCAACACTCTGGTAACAGCGATCACTGCATGAAAGCTGTTGCCGTTTGTACGCCACATGTAACCTCTGACAAATAAGGCACCTTATAAGATAATATAGGCAGCACGCTGCCCTTTGTTTTAACCAACCTGAAGCACCATGCAACTTCAGCCATAATCATTCAAGCTGCCAAATGAGCTGTGTTGAGCACACAAGGTCATATTACCTCCACTGCACAGATCAGTTCAGAAATTGACGTAATTTCCTCTGAAGAGACTGTCTCCCCTAATGTATAAGAAAACAAAACCATTCCACCTGTCTCTAATTAATCCACACCTCTCATTGCCCAAGAAAAAAGCACAAATGGACCTCGGTGTGCATGTCCACAATGAACAGTGAAACTCGTTGATGAGGTATCAAAAAGGAAACCCACGGTAAAGATGCTGCTTATAACAGACTACTACTCGGCACAGGGCACACAATCGCAGAAGAAGAACGAGGAGTTAATTGAGGTGATCGATCTCTGCTCTGTTCATTGCTCCAACTTGGCCGAGGAGTTAACAGAGGAACTTACGACCGCTGCACCATGCCTTGACTCAAAGACAATTGAGACGGTTGTTAGAACCTTCATTGTCCCACATCGAGTAGAGCTCTGGGCCTTGTCTATTGACTCATACACATCTCTCGTTTCCACCACTATGGCTAGTGTTACTTTCATCTTCCTTCCCACTCCCACAAAACAACACCAGGAGTAATGAGATGAACACCTCGGGAATTACCTCGACCAACATTCTCAACCACCACACCAACCAAGGCAGGTGGAACCTGCTGTTGCCTCAAATACAAAAAGTGACAGACCAACTCCCCTGGATCACCCCCCCTTAACTTAACAAGAGTCTATTCCAATCTACAGAGGGAGATACTAGCAATTACCTTGAGAACTGTGACATGGTTAGTCACGAGGAGGATCTCAGCATGTGTTCCCAGGATGTAAATGATACCAGCTCCTCAGCTACTATCTTTACAGAATTGTAGTCTATTCTGAGGCTGCTTTCAAACAAAAGCGACACCGCTGACATCAAGCTGAATCTGCTAAGCTCCAATCTCGAAAGGTTCACAACTTCCCTAAACAGCTTACATAAGCGTATGAACACCTTCATTGGCCTAACAGACAAGATGAGCAATGACATCAACAGCTTGATTAACAGTCTCAAGATGCAATTAGAACCACCTGCATCCTCTACCAACATACCTGCTCCCACTCCCACACAAGCAACTAAGGGATTAGATTTGGATCAGACTGCATGGTACCAATGCAAAACGAAAAAAAGTCGTGAGGCAGGCAACAATGTATGAACATCTCTCTGATAAAACCAAAATAATTAATAAAAAGATGTCCCGACTAACTCCAGTAAAGCACTGTAACATTGACTCGGCAAAGATCTTTGCAAGAGTTCTTCTCCTGGAACTGGAAACATGGGCTGCGGCTTGTAACATCATCCACTCTAACCTAACTGGACTTTGGAAGGGCCACTACACCACTACTTCTATCATCCAGCAGGCCTGGACAGTAATACAAATGCTGGTCTATACGGCCTTCATAGAACTCAGTGCCACATTCGACAACGTCGATCGTAACCATCTTTGGCACAAGCTGGCAGGATGGGGCATTCCATCAGTTCTACTGAGTATGATTATGTCTCTCCATGAATGCCTCGAGTTAAGATCTGGATGGGCCAACATGGCAACACCACAGCATGGATTCCCACTCATAGAGGCTTAAAGCAGGTTTGCAATTTGGCACCCATACTTTTTAACCTCTACCTTTGCCGACATGGACCATGCCCTGAGCAGCCCAGCTTCCATACCACCAAAACAGGGCTCCATTGGAATGAAATGGCTGGGTTATGCAGGTGGACCTTAACCTAACTCTGCAGGGTTTGCAGGACACCCTAAACAACTAATGGGAATATACCGACAGGAACCCCCTGGAAGTGAACACGATGAAGAGCAAGATTATGGTCTTCTGCCCGCCCAGAAGAAAGGTGAAGAAGACTAAGTGGGAGATGGACAGACGAGAAATCGAAAGTAGTTAATACACATATGTATGATATGATATGATATGATATGGCATTTGTAACGCGCCTATACACAAGTGTTTCAAGGCGCGACAAGGCAGGGAGGGGGGAATAGGGGAAGACAGACAATGATCCTACTAGGCCAGGTGTCATTCAGATTGCGCAAGTGCAGGGTTAGGGGGGAAGGGAAAAAGTGCCAGGGGAAGGGGAGGGGAGGAAGTGCTGAACAGGGTAAGTAGAATAAAAATAAATAAATAAATAAATAAATAGGGCCAGCTGGTGGCAAGTGCAAGGTAAGTGCAGACAAGTGCTTGGAGGGGGGAGCTGTAGGGATGCAGAGACAGTCCCGCAGTGCAGGGGTTGCCAGGGAGGCAGTGCAAGTGGAGAGTGGCTGGGCCAAGGACCGAGGTCGGTGAGAGTGGCCCAGGTGCAGGTTCAGTGAAGAATTTAGCAGGGGAGAGGGGGAGAGAAAGCAGAATCAAAGAGGAAGGTTTTGAGGTGCTGGGCCTCCACCTTGAGAACATGCTGCAAGGTTAGCCCACCTAGACCATGTCCACAAAAGAATAGCCTCCCTAATTGCACCATCAATTTGATTGCTAACAAAGAAGGAGGTGTCTCAATTGATGCACTGCTCAAACTATACCAAGCAAAGGTGTGCTCCATCATCCTTTACGGAGCAGAAATATGGGCTTCTCAAACCCTTGAAATGGTCTGTAAACTTGAGCGCACTCTGCTCAAAAGGCTTCTCAGACTCCTGCAGCGCTCTTCCTCTGACAATATATACCTAGAGTTCAATGTTCTGCCCATAGCTGCAAAAACTCAACTCAGCAGTCTGAACACTCCTTGGAAATTGGCAAACGCTCCATCTCAGTCCCTAATGCACTTTCTACATACAGCAATGGCCACGCGCGCTGTAACAATGCCTCAGAGTTATCTAGCTAAAATGAACTCTCTTATGAATTAGTGGATACAGCAAGGTTTCTCTGCTTCGGAGATGACGCTGGGCACATTCAAGACACATGTCGGGGCATCGCTGAGTGAGAGTTGTTTTAAATGTCAGAAGGGTTGTACACTTTTTACCTCTACATCTCTCAACAGACCTTTCTTAGCTGGAAAGGTTTCAAGATAATGGGCACAGGAGATTTTAAATGTGGTGCTGTTTCATGTTTGCACGGTATGTAATCCTGACATACTATATCCTCCCCCAGGAGAAAATGCACAATTAACCTAGGGATGCATAAAGTAGTGGTAACGTGTGTCCATGCGACTCATGGCTTCTTCAGAAAATATTTCAGTAAGTAGTACAATAAGTGTAAAAACAGTAATCAGGCCACTTTCCAGAAGGTTCTGCGATGATAATTTAAAATAATGTGTGCTTGCACTCCTAAAGAAACCAAGACTTGGCTTTCATCTATTTGCCAATGTTGTTTCTTCTCCAATTTGTAATGTTTGGTCAAAATCTTGGAGAGTGAGTGCATTCCTCTTTGAAAGAACGCCATCTTGGTCAAGGGGCTGTTAGGAGACCGGGTCAGCTGCCTCCTTCATGAGTGGTGCCTTTCACAGGGGCGTGGCTGTGTGGGTGCCCCACCCATGATCCTGCAGAACCTGATTGACTGGCGCCTTGTATATGAATTTACATGTACCACTAACCAATTTTATTACGATACACAAATGAGCACCAACATGCCCTCTCTGGGGGACGAATATGCACTATCAATACACTGGCATCACACGTGTATCTTTATAATCAATAAAGGGTAAACCTATACTATACACAAAGAAAAGCCTGAAAAGTGCAGGTCTTGGAAAAGGAGCGGTTCAGCAAGAGGGGAACTGCACTATGAAGTAACAGTTGCAGTGAAATCCACATCCTTTTGCAGCTACAAAAAAGGGCTTTAAAAAAATACCTACTAAACACCCTACTAAACATATACATGAAACTGAAAATAACGTAGGAAAGAATGCTGCTGGCAGGCCACTGTTGGTAATCGTGCATTACCTCAATATAATATTAAAAACATTCTAGCGTGCTCGCATACACATGCTTGTTATCCAATGCTACCATCTAGTGGCAAACTGAACAAATGTCCTTTTTTCTCACATTTCTTAATCTTATTTATTTAGTATATTTTAACCATTACACCTTTTTATACTATAGGATTACAATGTAAAATCACACACAATACATATGTGTATATATACGGTACACAATATAAAAAGAAAAGAGATGCTATGGTCGTTTCAATGCAAAGGACCAGGGTGTTCTAAATAAAGGTTACAAAATGATGAACACTGCGTACTTACAGGTGAATTACAATCAAATTATGATAACACGATAAGTAAATGTACAACGATAGAATCAGTTCTGAACATCAATACATGTCTAAAATAGGTCGAAATTAATCCACATTCGAATGATATGGTACATTTAAAAAAAGGTTGTTACCCTTTAAACATCCGTCCCAAACCACTTCATTTTCTTCCTCACTATTGTTCATAAATAACAACACAGAATACAGTAACTGATAGTTTAAAGAAAGTCTTTTTTACCAGCTTGCATTTTCTTTGACTAAATAAATAGTACACTGTGTATATATCATTGGTACTATGAAACGGGTGTTAGAGGGTAAGCAATATACATTTACCAAAAGTGTCCTTAAATGTTAGTGCACAGGGCAATCAGGGCCATCTTAAGCACTTTTGGGGCCCTGGGCACGGACATCTTTGGGGCCCCCCTCCACCAAAGGAATTAAGAATACTAGTCGCGCGCTCACAACCTATAGGTTGATATGCTGTCTCGCAGCATAATAAACACGTTTACTCCCTTAAGTCACCCTGCCCTCTTCATTCTTGCTCTAATCAGAATGATAAACAAGTAGCATTTGAAGACCAACATTAGCAGTCTACAAAGGGGTTACTGTTCTAGTACATGCAGGATACTTTTTATCACTAACATCCAGGAAAGTAGATGTAGTATTAATGCAGGACCGTATGTAAAATGTACATGCAGCCCATAATAGACAGAGAACTTACATTAGCTGCCTCACATAATGCAAAGGTGCTCATGCATGGATCGAGACCAACAATTGGAAGGAAGGAGAACACTACACATACCGTAGCATGGGTACTGGTGGCAGATTAGAAGCTACTAGGAAGGTGTCTTTTTTCCAGACAGGCTGAGATTAGAAGTGGGATATGGTTTTCAAATAGGTGTTGCCATTAGATATCAAAGGAACAAATGCCTGTGCTGTGCAATATAAATATGCTCACTATTAACACAGTGAAACCATGAATAAGGCTTTTATGAAGATCATACCAGGAGAAGGCAATCACTCGGAAGGGCTGACAATTTTGAAAGGTTAAGGGACTGGGTAAATTGAGAGGTTCTGCAATGCAAGATTAAATGAGACTCCCAGGATCGCACATTGGTTAAGGGGAGAAGGGGTGAAGCTGGGATGTGTGCCAACTCTGCAATTTCTGCGTTTGAACACTTTCTTTTCCAGTTCTTACCATAAACTAAAACAATCTCATTTTATTAAAAAAACAGACTTGGAAAGTACACAAATCACATGATCAAACATGACCATTTTTAAACAAAATATTATAGAAGGGCGTTATGCAAAAGGGGAATGGTTCTAGCTTCATTCTATCCATCATTAAGGGAAGTATATAAGAACCAGCATAAAAATCGATGTGATTTAACAAATGTAATCTAGGTTTGTCTTTTGTATTTTAAAGCTTTAAATACTTCCAAAACAATTGCTTGTGACATTTTCATTTATAAACGTGCATAAACACCTTTGACTTTTACCAAAAAGCAAACCGCTTTATGTGTCAAACACGCAGACCTTAAAATATGCTTGTCAGAGGCCTGCAACATATGGTCCGCTCTCTTCTGTCTACCAATCCTTCCACCCAAATGGCCTACATAAGAAGAAAGATCAAGTAATTGGCTAAATGATACCAGCAGTATGAAAGAAGGCAAACCACACAGAAGACAGCACAGTGATGTAAAAAATATTAGATGATTTGTCCAGGATCACTGTATCGTCTGCTGGCAAATCCAGGATACAAACATGAACGCTGTCATTCCATAGTCTTGAATTTGGATACTTATTCACCTCTTGGACTAACAGTTTATGCCATCGTTGGAAGCAATTGCCTAGGTTTTACAACACCCCATCTGAACAAACCAATTTCTAGACCTTCACCATACAGATGATATGTTCGTTTTTATAGCAACCCCTATCTGGTACAGGTACATTGCTGATAATAGCAGATGTTGATCTGCGAAACCAAGTACATATGCAGACAGGTTTATAAACTTCGGACATAGGAAAGGCTCATCCGGCCTTGCTGGAATGTAATATTCTAGGTTTGCATATGAACACATAGCTCTGCAATGGGTGCTTCACACACTGAGCAAACTTCTGAACCACTGTGGCACTCAATGTATCAATATGCATTTCACCATTGCCTATTGCACATGATCAACATAATTCGCACGGGAAGGAAAGAATGCTACAGAGTTGTGCCATAAGGAACACACAAACTATGTATACCACAGTCAACACAGAAAGCAATACATCATGTGATCAAGGCAGAATGAACTTGCCAAACAGAAAGGCAATAGGTTTAGAGCCTCAGCAGCACTCCATCAAATATGCTGATGTTTGCTATTTAAGAATGGCGAACAATGGAATCTTAGTTCTTCAGATCAGCCAGTCTTCAGGGGCTCCCTCCAAGGTGGGGTCCTGGGAAAGTGCCCCTTTTGCCCTCCCATAAAAACGTCTCTGAGGACAATGGCACCAAATATCAACATCAAGACCACTCCCTTAGTATTGAACATCTCTTATTTGCTGCATTGGAGACTAAGTTAATGTCAAATCCTCCACAGCAGCTCTCTGTCCGGGATGCCAATGCAGCAATCAGAGACAGCTCTAATAGTCTAACCACGGGCTCCCTGCATATCATCAACGTTCGGCCCTGGAACTGTAGTGGCAGCAACATAGGGTTGATAACATTCCCTGACAATGTGAAATTCCCCTCATCCATAGGGGAAGAAGAGGGACCACTATGCTGTGTCCCAGAAGCTTCTCACGAGAGTACCAAGAGCCGCCCAAAGCATGAGCCCCCCTGTCCCGAAGGCACGTAACAAGCCATCAGTTATAGAATGTGTTTTCAATCCAGGAGCAGTCAATATTTTGGGGTAGGAATTCAGTGTGGTATTCCCTGTTGGCAAGTAATACTCATTGATAGGCAGTCAAAGTTATTGCTCATAAAAGGCAATGTTTGCAAATGTCAGAAAGGCTAAACTTAATGGCATTGAGTCAGTCCACTTGAACTATTTTCTAGAAGATTGCAATTATAACCTCAGCTCACAATTATAACCTCAGCTCACACTAAACAAAATGTCCCTTCAACTAGAGACAAAACACGAGAAACGCTGGAGCAGTGAACTAAATTGCAATGGGGGTATTTCGAGTTATTTGAACTTCCCCTGAAACACACTCAACTTCTATCCCAGTGCATGGTCAGAAGGTGCAAAACAATGCCACCTGGCTCAAAACAAAACCTCAACTCCAAATACACCTGTAGAAGAAAGGCTTCCAATACATTTGTTTTATCAATCAATGACAAACAATGAAAACATTGATAGATTAAAAAAACGAACATTGCTGGCATAAATTCTATTTTTGAAACAATATTTATTCATAACTAGCTGTGGTACCCGGCGTTGCCCATGTCCTGTGCGAGTGGTGTCTCATGTGCCCTGGAGGATGTTGCTCTTGTCCTCTTGTTGGCAAGTCTTGCTTCAGTTTGCTCTGGTGTCTCATGTGCCCTGCAGAAGGTTGCTCTTACATCATGTCAGCAAGTCTTGCTTCAGTTTGCCCTGGCTTCTCATTTGCCCTGGAGAAATTTGCTCTTGTCCTCTGGTTGGCAAGTCGTGTCACTGTTTGTTGTTGTGTTTCAGAAGCTCTTGATATTGATTTTCGCTTTGCATCAAATGGAGCTTTTCCAAGTGATGTTCGTTATTTGTGCTGCACGTTTCAGTCACTCAATGGCTTTAGCACATTTGAGAAAGTGTCCAAGAAAGATTGATTGATTGTGCTCTCTTATTGTGACTGAATTTAAGTAAACATAACCTTACCATTTCCCATATTTGGAGTGGCATGATAAAAAATATATATATTTTTTTCTATTCCCTTTAAAAGTGCTTTAATACTCACTTTCAAACAGTATACAGTAGTAATACATTTCAGAGGAATAACCAACACATTAAACATTTTGCTTCAGAGACTTTTCCAAATGTTTCCTCCTTCTGGTACCTACTGTAGTGAACCGGGGTGTGCATCAGTAAATTAGGGTGTCTACTGAGTGATTGTTTTGATTCCAAACATAGACTGCAATCTTGCCCTAGACAAATGAGGAATCCATGCAGAATTTGGTAGCAGTGGGTTCAACAGTGTGGATTTGTATAGCCGGACACACATACACATTTTATTTTGCATATAAGACTTTTGCATCCAAATGTAGACTACGATGTTGCCACAGACAAAAGTGGAATTCATGCAAAATCTTGTAGACATGGGTTCAACGGTGTGGATTTGTATAGCCGGACAAACACACACACATACATTCAGCTTTATATATTGGATTGTTCATGACCTCCATGCAGCCCCTTCACTAAATATTGCTGAACTGAAGCTAAATTAGCAAATAAAGATAGTCATAAAATATCGGAGAAGCATATTTTTGGCATCAGGAATGACATATAATTTCAAAAACAATCTTTAGTCCACCGATAATACCACATAGAAACCCATGTGTCCACATTCATGTGTGCTTCAATTCACCAAAGTGCATCATTGTGCATGGGTTTTCAGTGGGTCTTCAATGGGACAAAGATTGTGAAATAGTTCCCACCGGAGCGCAGAAGAACCTGATTTAAGTTTTGTTGGGTTCAGGTGTACTTGTACTGCAGGGTTTTGTTGGGTTCAGGTGTACTTGTACTGCAGGGTTGTGTTGGGTTCAGGTGTACTTGTACTGCAGGGGTTTGTTGGGTTCAGGTGTACTTGTACTGCAGGGTTTTGTTGGGTTCAGGTGTACTTGTACTGCAGGGTTGTGTTGGGTTCAGGTGTACTTGTACTGCAGGATTTTTTGGTTTCAGGTGTACTTGTACTGCAGGGTTTTGTTGGGTACAGGTGTACTTGTACTGCAGGGTTTTGTTGGGTTCAGGTATACTTGTACTGCAGGGTTTTGTTGGGTACAGGTGTACTTGTACTGCAGGGTTTTGTTGGATTCAGGTGTACTTGTACTGCAGGGTTTTGTTGGGTTCAGGTGTACTTGTACTGCAGGGTTTTGTTGGGTTCTGGTGTACGTGTACTGCAGGGTTGTGTTGGGTTCAGGTGTACGTGTACTGCAGGGTTTTGTTGGGTTCAGGTGTACTTGTACTGCAGGGTTTTGTTGGGTTCAGGTGTACTTGTACTGCAGGGTTGTGTTGGGTTCAGGTGTACTTGTACTGCAGGGGTTTGTTGGGTTCAGGTGTACTTGTACTGCAGGGTTCTGCAGGGTTTTGTTGGGTTCAGGTGTGCTTGTACTGCAGGGTTTTGTTGGGTTCAGGTGTACTTGTTCTGTAGTAGAACTGGAGCTCAATGTATGGTCTCCAAGAGGGTACGTGGAATTGCATAAAGGCTCGATGTGGTTCGTAGTTACCTTCAGCAAGATAGCTCATTTCATTCCTTGTCTAGGCTTAGCTACAGCCGACAAGTGGCTGAACTGCTTTAATCAGCATTGTATATTTACATGGTGTACTGACTAGTATCATATCAGACGGTGGAACTCAGCTTACCTGGAATGGAAGTGTGTGTTTGAAGGGATGGCACTGGTACTGGAACATCCTCCTTTTGCAGAGTGTCAGATACGTAATTGCAATCTGTAACATGCAACATGTAGTACTAAAATAACATGCAAGACGTACCAAAACAACATGTAAGATGTACTATGACCATTTTCTTAAGTACTAGTGCCTTGATGCCTCTGGGCTAAGTGCACGATACAAATGCCAAATAAATAAGTAAGTAAATAAATAAATAAAAGATATCTTGACTCTCATATGGAATGTGTTTTCCTTGGCTTGCCTGCACTTTATGTGTCAAGTGCTTGCTTCTCGAGAATATTACCCAAAGGGGTAAGTGCTTCACTCAGCTCTCTGTTATCTTAACACTTTCTTGTAGGGCACAACACGCTCGAAGGCCTCAATGCGCTGCATGAAAGAAGGACAATTCCAGGAATCAGAGCCAGGGAAGCAAAACCGGATACAGAACTAACCTAGTCATTAGAGTTAAAGAAACATGTCTTGACGGCTTTCTTAAAGCCTGCGAGACAGGATGCGAGATGAATGCAAAGGGGCAAGTGTTCTTCTCAGCTCCTCTCTACACCTTCTGCTTAGGTTTTTTGCCCTATTCATCAGCTCTTGTGGGCAATTCACCTCTCAGCTTCTCGGCACCTCCTGCTGCAAGTGCTCAATTGACTTGGTTAGCATCTCCTGGGTCAAGTGCTTCACTCCGCGTATCTCCTTCTGATTCGTAGACCACCAGTGTGCATTTATCCACTGATTTGCCTTCCTACCCCAAAGTGCACTGACTGACCACATTTTTCTGTGACATCCCTTCTACGCTCCTTTGCCCCTCCTTTTCATCGGCTTCTGGGGTTCCTATTGGACATCACCTTTTCATTTTCCATGCCATTGGACTGGACTCTGACAATCCCATCTCTTTCTGTCCACATTGCGGGTCCACGCTGCAAAAGCATCCACCATCTTGACCGTACAGTTTGCACAATATAATTAATTTTGCACCGTCTGCATGAGCTTGTGTTCTCTCTGTCTACTCAACAACATGTAGAGCAGCTGGGCTGCCATTATCAGTTGTCACTTACTGGCCGGGTATGACATTGTTATCACATTTATGCCACCCTTCTAGATAACATATAATGACCCCATGGAGGTTCACTAAGGTCAAGAATACACTCTTTCCATTGGTTGAAATCCATACTACAATTACATTGTGTCATGTCTGGTAATTATGGAAAATAAATAATGGCATAGTTTCATCACCGTGAAATGTGAAACCAGTGCTGTTTGCCCAATAAACATGTAGTGTAATTTAGATATGTGTTTATATGTGCACAGGTAGAGGGTATTTGTGTATATATGAATATGCAGCCACTATTTAGTGTTTGACCGTTTATTTTAGAAGCTTATAATGCAGGTGAGTTGTTCTCCAGATGTGTCTCCACAGGTACAAAGATACAGTGAATTCTAAATGCCACCAAACCTCCCGAGCTATCACTTGAAACCCATAATTCACAGCTGTGTATGAACTATTTTCTATATTACATGATCTTTTAATGAATTTGAATGTTTGCTTTCTTTTGTAAGTAATATACTTTACATTATATGAGTTCAATGTACAGTAGTGATCTATTCAAAACAGTGCTCACCTGAGGATCCCTTCTCTAGCACACTTACACACACTGTGAACATGGACATCTTTTGGGGGTCACCAGGGGTCGCAGCCATGACCCCTGTGGTCTCCCTCGCTACCCTTGAGGGCTCAATTGCTACCACTGTATTGAAAATAAAATGGAAGCTCCTAGGCACTGGAGTAGCGGGGGACCGCAGCCACTGCGGGCCTCGTCACACTGGTCTGGGGGGGGGCAGCCCAGTCCTCACCCCATAAGGGTGGATGCTGGGCCGGGGCTTGCAGTGTGAGAAAGATGTGTTCACTAGAGGTTAGAGCTGACGGTAGCATATGGCAGGTGTCACATGTCACGTTCAACCGTAACCCATTCTCCTTTGGCTTCCTCTTGGCTCATATACACGAACCAGGAAACTCTACCAGCTTCTTGGTACCTGTTTGTAAGCAGCACATAGGAGCCGAGGGTGGCCTGGAGTAACGGAACAGGTAAGAAGCCTTTTTTTAAAGAAATGTGATTTGTATTTTGCATGTGTGAATTGCATGTCAGATGTATGTATACACTTTGGGTCAGTGAGTAGTGGATGAATGAGAAGAAATGTGATAGTGTGTGTGTGTTTGAATTTTCTGGTGGGTGTGTGCCTGTGTAGAGAATGCAGTGAGAGTAGATGTAAGAGAAGGTGTATGAGTGATTGACTGGTGGGTGAATGAGTATGAATGTGATAATGTGTGTCTATGTTCTGGATGGGTACGTGTCTGTGTGGAGAATGCAATGCAAGTGGACATGAGAGGTTTATGGATGAGTGAATGGTGGGTGAGTGAAAAGGAATGTGAGTGAGTGAGTGTGCGTGTGTGCGTGTGTGCATACGTACGTGCGTACGTGTGTGTGTGTGTGTGTGTGTAAGGTCTGTGCGACTGGGGATCATTACAGCATTTTTGACACATCCTTGATTGACTTTGCATGTTTTACTTGTATTTTCAGGCAAAGCCAAGTTCATGTGTGTCATTACCTGGCTAGACTGGCATTTTTGTAGAGCCAGTCTAGCCATTGCTTACTGTAGCATGGCATTTATTACATGATAAGTAGTATTACCTCGTTAGACTGATGTTTTGGTATAGCGGCCTGTATATTTCTTACTGTAGCATGACTTTTTATTAACTGAGCATCTATGAGGAAGCAATGATTAACTGTTCTTATGGGTCTAGTCTGGCTTACATTGGAACCAGTTTGGTCATATTTTCTTTTTGCAACATGTCACTTTTAATGGCCAAACCAACTAGGGAGTATTATCTTTGATAGGAGTACTGGCATATATTGGCAGAACCAGCTTTGTGCCTAGTGCCAGTAATGATACAATAAAAAACATCTCAAAGCAAACATGAGTATGTTCTTATATGGGAATACTGGCATATATTGGTGGACCAAGCATGGAAATGAATGGACACAGCCAGCATGAGCATATTTTTTATACTGGCATATATTGCAGGGTCCAACATGACACTGCATTGTCTTGTGCACTTTTTGACTTGGATCTATTGTACTTTTTCATGTGTTACCTGACACACTACAAAACCAATAAAAAACGGTCTGGCCTTTTTACCCAAATGTTCATAGAAAGTGTGCTGTGAAATGCACCAAACCTGTTTTCATTAGTTCGGACCCCTTCGCTATGCTTGGCCGCAATCACATACTTGTGGCAAATATTTACACACTCCAATAAAACAACTCACCAGCCACCACTGGTGGCTGGTATATTTGGGGACAAAGAACCGCCCCCTTCTTTCTACCTAGGTGAAACATGTATGCTTTGATTAAACACATATTTACTTCTTTCACTTGGAGTAATGCATGCCCCTGCAGCAGCATAATCTTCATGGACATTTCTCAACATGGTGGTCCGGGACGGCCAGAGTGTGGCGTGTCCTGTGCTTTGTCAAGGAGCTTGGGGGGGAGGGGTCTTCAGCATGGCTCACAAGGGCGGGGGCATGCATTGTGTGATATGCCACTGATTAGGCTCTACTCACCTTGAAAGCACTCAAGTGTGATGTGAATGGTTGAGAGGGGCCACAAACTCGACCAGGACCCTGCTCTGGTGCAACACTGTAAGAAAATAAGCACTGGACAGACACATAGGTCCTCATCCTGAGTGTGGCGGTTCAGAAATAAGGGTGCCGGTCACACTGAACCAGCATCCTTTCCAGACCGCCACACTCCAACTCTGACTTCCTGGGCTGTTGCACCCGGCAGGACTGACCTGCCGGGCGCCATGGCCCCGTAAGGCAGAGTTTTCACGGAAGTACTGGCACCATTAATAACAGTGCTGGTGCTTCCATGAACCCATTCCTGTGGAGTCCCAGGGACTTGTAATGTCCCGGTGGCACCGGGATAACAGGCAGCAGATTCAGTGTTATGAGGAAGGTGGTAACCCGCCGGTAGTACCGGCAGGTTACCGCCATCCTCACAATGAGGCCCAGAGTCTCAGAAGTAATAGGTTTCTTCTATCGTAGTGGTAGCTGACTCACAGATACATTTTTAACCAGGGAATTTTGCGGATACTAATTCCTGGTCAATTATTTAATTTTAAGGCCTTGCACGTGTAGCATTTTGCTCCTGGGTAAACAAACAGTGTGCGCCTCCCCAATTCAGTGGCTTGTTTAACACATCAATGCCACAGATAATGAGTACTTCTGTGTCCAATAATCTATAGATGTTTCATACACTACCTGTAGCCTCTGTTAGAGATTTCAGTTACCCTGTTACAAGTACTGCATAATGTATGTTTTACATATAGGCCCCATGTCAAATCTGGAAAATGACATTCTCCAAATGTGTGATGTGGACACATCATGCCTCCCTCTGTGCCTCTGTTCTTATATCTGGCTGAAATTAGAGCACCTGGAAACACGGGTATTAGACACATCTGAAGGTTGTGTACCATCACTTCCCGTGATGTCACTTGGGGCTGGGGCCAAATGACACCACTACCTGTCATGTCATCAGAGGTCAAGGGTCATGTGATATCACTTCCGCTACCCCTGGCATTTTGGTGAAATGATATCCCTGACTGTGAACATCGGATACAAGTTGTATTTGTAAGAACATTGCATCAAGAATATCACTGCAATAGTTTTAATGTGTTGTGCTGTTATTGTGGTGAAGATACAAGTATAGCCTCTGCTACTATTTTTAGCTTACATCCACTTTAGCTGGAGAACAGCAAAAAGTAAGTAAGTTCCTGTTTATTGGCTCGGTGAATCTCTCTCTTTCTCTGTGACAAGAAATGTTTGGCAGGCTCTGAAATGTTAGGCATGGCTCAATCCGTTTTAAAGATAGAGGTGGTTTCCATGGTTATGAAGTATATATAGAATGATGGCTGGGTAGCTATCATCTTTGGGGAGTAGTTCCTAGTGACATGAGATGGACGACGAGAGTGAAGCTAAGGTTGTCTTTGATGTCACTCGTATCCCCGAGGTTGACTACAACCCCTTTGTTGATAGCTGCCTGTCTAAATTGTGATGGTGTGTTTGGGTCTGTTGGCATTCATTAGAATGTACAAAACCTTCAATTTAGGTATACATATGAAGACCATATATTTGGTTGTAGGATTTGTTTATTCCTTTGGTTTGCAAACTGTTGTAGTACATGGATGATTTATTTTGTACTGTAACGTTGTATTAATTTGGATTTAAGGTGTTATGCAGGGGAAGTCTCACTTTATGTGCCTGTGAGAGAGGCTGTTGTGCTGCAACCATGACATTGTGTGCTTACTGTCGTGTGTGGCACTTCACATATTGCCATTTGTTTGCCACTGCTGGATTTGTAGCAAATATTAAAGTTTGCGGTTTTTTTTCAACAAATATCTATGGGAGCCATACACAACAATAGTTTGTTTTGTCATGTTTCTGCCTATTCATTTTGGTTTTAGTATGTATATAAGTTATTTTTATCTAGTCGGTCATGCACATGTATGCTTTGCAAACAGCCAGATTGTTTTGTTTGTGGTGATATGTACTTTTGATGGGGCTTCTTCCCAAATTAAGTTCATGACTGATTTAGGGGCAGCTCATCAATAATGGGTGAGAGGGCACCAACCCACCAAAATCCTTCCCCACTGAGGTAGAACCATGAGTTAAATTTTCAAAGCCAACTTCTGTAACCATTCCTTCACCTCTGGATCTTTCCCCTCTCCTCTCAAGCACTCCCTTGTGCATTCTCTCCTCAGGAAAACTACAGCGGATCCCTCCTGCATGGCTAGCTATCGCCCAATTTCCATTGCTCTCTTTTTAAGCTCCTGCAGCAGCTGGCCATCTCACAGCTTAATCTTCATTCCGACTCTGTTGGCTCTGTTGGCTCTCTGCATGACCACCAATCTGGATTCAGAGCTGCCAGAAGCACATAAACTGTTCTCCTGAACATCCGTGAAGACCTACTCTCCATCCTTGACTCTAACATTCCCTCTGTCCTTATCTTACTTGATCTCTCTTCTGCTTTCGACACGGTCAACCATACCATCCTGCTCAACCGTCTCAGTGGTAACCTGGGTATCACTGATCAGGCTCTGGCCTGGCTGACCTCTTTCCTTTCTGATCGACCTACCCGTGGGTCTAACCCCTCGCCCTGGCTTTTCAACCAATACCTGGCTACTCTCGCCTTTCCATTTTCTACTCCTACTCTCGCCTTTCCATTTTCTACTCCAACTTCCAGTGCTATGCTGACGACACCCAACTCATTTTCAAACTTCCCACTGACGCTGCCTCACTCCCTCATCTCCGATTGCCTAATCACAATTCAAAATTGGTGTGCCGCCAACAATCTTTGTCTAAATGCCAACAAGACTGAGACCCTCCTCATTGGTACACCTTCACCATCCTTTCCCCTCACTGTCTGGCCAGCCTCCCTTGGCCCTCCTCCTACCCCTACCTGCGAGGCCAAGAATCTCGGTGTCATCTTTGACTCCACTTTTCTTCTGTGCACACATCTCTGACATCTCTAAAAAGTCAAACTTCCTACTGCACCCCCTTAGAGGTACTCTGCCTTTTCTCTCCTTCCCCCAGAGGCTCATTATCTCCCAAGCTCTGGTTCTCTCTAGGTTGGACTACTGTAACAGCCTCTTGCTAAATCTACCTTCCTCCACTCTCCGCCCTCTACAACTAATACAGAACAGGATTGCAGGACTTGTCCTTTGCCTGAAGCCCTGAGATCATATCTCTCCAGCTCTGAAATCCCTTCATTGGCTCTCGGTGGATACAAGGATTAGATTTTAAAACCTTCTGTATTGTCCACAAGTCTTTCTGGGGCCTGGGTCCAAAACACCTTCAACTTTCCCTCCGTAAATACCTCCCCTCTTGAGCCCTTCGCTCCTCTACTTCTAACTCCCTTAGGGTCAGTCCCTTTTCAAAGAAATGAGCTGGGGGTAGATCCCTGTCTTCGGCGGGAGCCTCCCTGTGGAACAGCCTCCCGGCAACCTTGATACTTGAGGAGAACCATCCCTGGTTCAGGAAGCTCCTAAAGACCTTCCTCTTTGGTTCTGCCTATGCCCCTCCTCTCCCCTCCTGATCTGTTTTCTCGTTTGTTATCATGCTCCCGGCCATCCTTATCCTTCAGGCCTAGGTACCTGCTCATCCTCCTGCACTACCTCCTGAGCCACCCCTTGCACTGGGATCTGTTTCTGTACCCATAGAGTCCCCCATTTGTCTTCTGCACTTATCAGATGTACTCTATCTGACAAATTATGCACTTGCCTTTTTGTATTTTTTTATTGCATTTATTTATTTACTGCACTTATTATTTATTCTGTTTCTTCCTTTGTGCCGCACTGCCCATTCTTCCCCCTTCCCCTTTCCAAGCACTTGCACGCTCTTAATGTCACTGTGCCTAGTAAGATCATTGTTTTTATTCTCCCTTGTTCCCTTCCCTTTGCTTGGTCGCGCTCTGAAACACTTGTGTATGAGCGCAATATGAATCAAATATATCAGTTTATGTGCCCCAGCATGCATGTCCAATGAACTATGCAAGGCTGAGAGTGTTTTGCTTCCCCAGCCTTACATGGGCCATTGGAGAGGCAGGCTGGGGAACTGCATGTTTGAATGAGCGAGAGGGTGTGTGTGTGTGCGTGTACAGCAAGTGTAATAAGTAGTATTGCGTGACTAGACTGGCATTTTGGTGCTGCCAGTCTACCTATTATAATTTACTGTGGCATGGCTTTCTTAACTGGACATTAGGATGAAGCAAACGTGATAGGTGTTATTAGTGTTATTAGTAGTCAGGACTGTTCTGTATTGAAGCTGCCAGTTTGAACATATGTTCTTATTGTGGCATGGCATTTTTTATGGCAAATCCAACAGGAGTATGTTCTTATGTGTGGGTACTGGCATATATATAAATTATGCACAAAGCAACATGTGTAGGTTGCTATATGGGAATACTGGCATATATAGGGGCAGCCAACATGGAATCGTATGGGCACAACCAGCATAACAAATATTTTTAGGAAAGGTGTCATAAAAATACATTGGGAAATTCTCCTGTGCGATATTGGGGACTTGCACCTATTGGATATTTTCATGAATTATCCTACAAAGCTGACTGTACATTTTTTAATTTTTAAAAGTCAAATATTAATTTACTCATGTTCAAGAAGTTCCATTAAGGTTGTACAAGTACTAAGCAGACATGTTTAGTTTGTTCATTCATAGGTTGTTCATTCTAATGAGTAGACCCACCTCCCATAGTTTATACTCGACAGCCGATGCTCGATATTCCAAATATGTAATTCTTTCCTTACAGCTCACACAGGAGAGTTTTTGCAGGAGCCCAACGCCCATCAGTAAAGCATATTTGACCCTGCATGTGGGCTGCACATAACCCAAGACAGACAAGTTAATCTTGCTATCCCCTCGTTATTTAGAGTATCAATATCGTACCATAGCTGGTTATACATTTCTTAATTCCACCACCTGAAAAATGCTGGTCTGAACACAGACACAGGTTTTATGGCACCCTATGGCCTACTTGGAGTATAGGACCTCAGGGCACCCACATTGACAGCACCGAAGAAGATCTGCTTTTACTTCCTCCCACATATGACTGTTGGACACAATGTTTCAGAGCCCTGATTAAGGGCACAGGCATCCTGTATGGTGATTTTGACTGCCTGTCCTTTAATGATCCTAATTATTTTTGAACAAGTAGCAAGCCCAGCAACAGTGGAACTGTCACCACTCCGACAGTGGTAACAATCATAACCTTTCTTTCTCAAGCTGTGCACCTTTAAATCTTATATTTTGGAACGTGTGTGCACTAGAATCACTATTTCTTTTCATACTGGGTTTCACTTATCAGACTGGTCATGCTTCTGCTTTTGGGGAGATTAGGCATCACATGCAAACCAATGGGTGAATAACGTGGCTCTGCTTGAAATGTTATTTCTGAGCAATGAGAACTGCTTCTCAGTGTTTGAGTATATATATCAGTTTCCCGCTCATTTTATGACCCTTTAGATAAAGGGGCCAGGCAGGAATACATACTCTGCAGCCAATGGAGTTTAAAGTTAGAACATCCTTTGTCATGTATTTCTATGTAAAATCGATGTCCAGCTATGAGTGGGATTTTCTTTGTTGCTCATTTATCAAGTCACCACCATCTGAAGACGTCGTCTCTGGGACTTCGAAAGGTTAAGAAAATACCATCTCAGCATAATATTTTTAGTATGTGCAATAAAAGGTATCAAAACGGATTTATTTCTGATTTTAAAGCAAGACCAACACTGAGCCAAACTATTTCTCTGCACAAAACAAATAGACAATCTTCACATTATCCCTCATATCCTGACCAGGCACAAGTGAACCTATGGAAACAACCGGAACCCACATTTTCCAGTATTTCAGAGTTTGACGATCCTCACAAAATGTTAACAAGAAATAGTGTTAAGTTCATGACAGTTACAGCCGAATGGCAGTTTCTGTAAAAAGATTGAGAAGGCCTGGGCCTTGTCAGCCAGCTGAAGGTCAAATGAATCACATTTCTTTGTTTCAGGTTAAATGGTTTGCACCTGATATTGCAGTTAGAAGAGACGGGTAACATTTGTTATTTTCTGGGTGCCATTAATCCTTATTCTCAACAATCATGCGTCTACATTATTGACTAACTGTCCACCAGCCCCACAATACACTGTAGAGGCAAAAGTCTGCAATGAGCTCACCTCATTGCAATGTTACCAACCTCAATGGTACATACATACAAGTCATCCGAAAAATGAAAGGATGCAGCATGCATATTTGACACGTGACTGACACTGCTCTGCCCGACTGCACACTCTGACAGATAACAGGTGAATCTTTCTGTGTAGTAACATGATGATCTGTAGATCTGGTGATCTGGGTTCTTCTGACACATTCATGTGGTGCCGTGCTTACTACTTTATTGGATTTATAGTGCGCAACCATACACCCATAGGCTTAAGAGCGCACATACATTAACAGAAACTAATGAACAAACAGCAAGACCATGTGCTGGGAACATGGGAAAGAAAAAGGAAGCAATCGGGGAATTCAGCAAATAACAATGTCTTCATTTTTTTACCTGAATGTCTCAATGGACTTCAGCACTCTGAGGTCAGGTGGCATGGCATGCAATGTTCTCGGGGCCGCATTCTGAAACAAACCCTTCATAGCTCTGCAGGTGTTGCATCTGGGGATGACTAGCTAGTCAGCATTATTAGATCTGAGAAGTCTCATATTAGGTTTCTCATTGAGAAGATCCTGTAGAAAGGAGGGCATTTTACCCACCCAACATGTATGTGTTATGTGTTATAAGTGAAAGGGGGTACAATATTCTTGAATCTACTGGGAGCCAGTTCAGACTGCGTCTGGCTTCCAAGACGTGGTCTCTCCTAGCAAGACCAGTGATCACGTGAACCGCTCTACTTTGTATCACCTGCAAATGGTTGCAGTCCAATTTTGTAATGCCATACAGCAGACTACAACGATAATCAATTTTGGCGCCCATTATAGCCCTTGCAATGGTTTTGGCCCTCTTTTGCATAATGAATGGGTGGAGGTGGGCTAAAAGTTTGATATGGTATGCTGAGGAAGAGACCAGACTGCTTACATGCACCTTCAAGGTCAGGTGCTGGTCAAGGACAATGTCAAGCGTCTTAACCTTCTTTTGTGTAGTCATTTTTGAGTCTCCTATAAAAAAAATACTTATAGGAGGGTTCTAATTTCTTTACCATATTACAAGTACTGACTACCATAAGTTCGGTTTCGTCTCTATTCAGGGCAAGGTGGTACTGCAGCATCCATCAATGGATAAGATTGTACACTTTATTGAGAAGGGATTCATCTTTATCGTGTAAACCTGTTAGCGGGATGACACACTGAGTGTCATCAGTGTAGTTTGTGAAAGTCACACCATTCTGTTCCAACAGGGCAAAGAAGGGGACTGTGAAAATATTATATAAACAAGGAGAGACACAGCCCCCCCCCTTGGGAACACCATATTCAAGGATAGTAGGGGAGGCTTCTGCTTAACCAGAGTAAACTCGACACTCTCGATTGTTAAGGAACAAAGAGACCCAAATGGGGGCTTCACTTGAAAAATTAGCGACGTCCTTCAAACTGGTGAACAGGATGGAATGATCCACCAGGTCGAAGGCCGCAGACAGATCCTGTAACATCAGGAGAGATGGATCACCCCTATCCATGCAGTCCAGAAGTCTGGGTTTGATCTCCAGGGGAGCAGTCTCTGTACCATAGCCTTGTCTAAACCCTAACTGCTGTTTATAAAGAAGAACAAGTTACTTACCAACTGGTTACGTTCTTTCGATTGGATGTTCCTCCAACGTATTCCACATCTTTGACATGTAATGTCCACCGCTATGTACTTTGGAAACTTTTTGGGCAGAAAGTGTCCTGTGTCTATGCCGTCGGGTCGATGACCCTCGAAGGCCTCCGTCGAGGGCGACATCACTGGATGTTATAAATAGGACGCACGGAGCCGGTAGCCTCAGTTTATGTTTTTTCCTCCATGATGTGTGACCTGCACATATCCAATGCCTGCTTGACTGCACATAGCCTTGCAGAAACGTAAGCTGCAATCGCATAGGAAATTCTCCAGAGGGGCAGGCTGGGAGGGTGATGTGGAATACGTTGGAGGAACATCAAATCGAAAGAACGTTACCAGTTGGTAAGTAACTTGTTCTTCGAATGGATTGTGTCCTCCAAAGTATTCCACATCTTTGACAGACTCCCAAAGCAGTACCAGAAAATGGAAGAGGGAAAATTATTTAGAGCACCCAATCAGATGGCGGAATAAGGAACCGCCTTACCAAACGCCATATCTTGACCATGGAGCATATCTGGGGAGTAATGTTTAACAAAGGTGTGGATAGAAGCCCCTGTGGCTGCATCACAAATATTGCTAATAGGAACACCCCGATGTAGGGCAGTGGAAGTAGCCACTCCCCTAGTGGAATGAGCTTGCAACCCTTCAGGAGGGTCCTTGCCCGCCAATCGGTAACACTCAGTAATGGTGAGGATAATCCACCTGGACAGGGTCTGTTTGGTAACAGCCTGGTCCAATTGGTGTCCAGCGTACCCCACAAAGAGTTGATCATCCACTCTGACCCTGGACATCCTAGAAAAATAAAAGCTCAGAGCTCTCCTAGCGTCCAATCTATGGAGTCACTCCTCTTCCTTACCAGGATGAGGAGGAGGATAGAAAGAAGGAAGAACCACTTTCTGGCTCAAAGGAAATTCAGACACTACCTTAGGTAGAAAGGAAGGACGTACCCTCAGTACAACCCTATCCTTAGAATACACAGTAAAGGGAAGCTTAGATGAAAGTGCCTGCAATTCACTCACTCTGTGAGCGGAAGTAACCACAACCAAGAACACCGTCTTGAAAGACAACAATCTCAAAGGACAAGAGTACAAAGGTTCAAACAGAGAACCCATCAGGAATTGTAAAACCAAATTCAGATCCCAAACCAGCACCTGGAAAGGGGGCGGCAGGAACACATTAGTGAGTCCTTTAAGAAATTGGGAAATCAAAGGAATTTTAAAGTAAGAACATTCTTCAGACGAGCGCTTGAAGATAGACAGCGACGCCAGGTAACCCTTAATGGTACCCACTTGAATGTCCCTGTGGGCCAAAGAAAGCAAGAAAGACAAAACCATGGGAATGGAACACTGAAAAGGATCAACATTTTGTCCCCTGCACCAGTCGCCAAACTTACACCAACGGTACAGAGATTTTGTTGCTGGCCTCCTGGCCGAAAGCAACACCTCCATCACATCATCCGGGAGGTCCCAATCCCTATACCTCAACCTTTCAGATACCAAGCGTGAAGGCTGAGATTCCTGACCTCTGGATGGAGAGCCTGACCCCCCTCGCAAGAGAGCAGATCCTCTTGGTAGGGAAGTCAGCGTGGAGGGCAGATGGACATGTTTAGAAGGTCCGGGTACCACCCTCTCCTGGCCCAATCCAGAGCAATGAGCATCATGTGGGATCCAAACCTGCGTAACCTCCTTGAAACTTGCGGAATGACGGGGACTGGAGGAAACGCGTACAGAAGTGGGAATGACCAATCCACCACAAATGCATATCCTAAGGCTCCTCTCGGAGGAAATTCCCTTGAGCAGAATCTCTCGCACTTCCAGTTGGCACTTCTGGTGAAGAGAGCCACTTGCGGGGTTCCCCAAAGGGCAAAGATCTCCAGGAGGACTTCCCGATCCAACTCCCACTCATGAGAGATCGTGCACTGCCTGCTCTGAGCGTCCACCGCCACATTGTTCTCTCCAGCCAGATGAACTCCCAAGAATGAAATTCCCTGCTGGATTGCCCAGAACAAGAGTTACATTGCCTCTCTGCACAACGGGAGTGATCCTACCCCCCCTTTTTTGTTGAGGTAATGCACAGCCACTGTGTTGTCCGTCATGATCAGGACACACTTCCCCCGCACAGATGGCAGAAAAGCCTTCAGGGCCAGCCTGATGGCCCTCAGCTCTAACAGGTTGATATGGACAGAGTCCAACGACCGCTGGTGGTGAAGTCTTCAGCATGAGCTCCCCATCCTGTGAAGGAAGCATCCATCACTACAGTCACCTCCGGCCATGGTTGCCAAAATGGCTCGCCCTTCATCAGGTCCCCCTTGTTGATCCACCACAGAAGATCCTGGGAGACCGAGAGTGGAATCTGAATGGGATCCGACATCTTGCCTGAGAACTGCAACGACTACATCTTGAGGACCCGTTGCAGGGATCTCTCCTCAGCCTGGCCTCTGGCACCATAAAAATGCAGAATGCCATGAGGCCAAGCAACTTAAGAATTCGAAAGCCGGGAGACTCTGGCCATGTTGGAACTTGTCTATCATCTGAACAATGTGATGAGCTCTTACTCTGGGAGACGAGCACTTCCCCAAGGACGTGTGCAACACAGCCCCGATGTACTGGAGCCGTTGAAAAGGTGTCAGATGCAACTTCTTGAAATTGAGGGAGAAGCCCACCTTGTGGAGGGAGCAGCAGGTGAGACCGAGGTGATCCAATGCTTGTTCGAGAGAGTGCGCATGAATCAGCCAGTTGTCCAGGTAGGGGTACACGTGAATCCCCCCTCGCTTGAGGTACGCTGCCACCACCATCGTTAGCTTGGTGAAGACCCTCGGGCGGAGGTCAATTCAAATGGCAGGACCCGAAAGTGCGAGTCGCCAGCCGCAAACCTCAGGTACTTCATGTGCTTGGGATGAATTGGCACATGAAAGGGAGCATCCTGTAGGTCCAGAGACACCAACCAATCCTGAAGTTGAAGGGCCTGGAGGAGTGACCATCCTGAGTAGTTTTTTCAACCAACGCAAATCCAGGATTGGTCTCAATCCCCCGTCTTTGTTGGGAATCAGAAAATATGGGGAATACCAACCCTTGTTCCTCTTGCCACAGGCACCAGTTCTATAGCACCTTTCTCTAGCAGGGTCAAGATTTCCTGCACAAGGAGCGGATCTGGAAGCTTCAAAGAGAGATTCCCCGGTGGATTGTCATGAGGCCACTGTAGAAAAGGAAGGTAGTAGCCATGGGCTATTGTATCCAGAACCCACACATCCAAAGTAATAGCTTGCCATTCTTCGAGATGCTGAGACAGTCTGCCCCCAACCGGCGAACCATGGGAGATGGCCTCATGACTGTTTAGGAGTGGCTGCGGAAGCGCATGAAGGCGAAGAGGCAGCTGCCTGAGCGGCTTTGGCACCTCTATTTCCCTGTCCACCACAGGTACTTTTTCATTGACCCCCTTGACTGGTGGCTCCTCTCGGTCTCCCAAAGGAGGAGTAGTAACGAAAAGAACCTCCCTTCCACTGCTGTCCCCTAGGACTAAAAGGCGGAGGTTGACGCACAGCTGCGCTTAAAGATTTTGTTGTAGCTTTTGAGGTCTGCAACCTCTCAAGGCCCTCGTCAGCCTTGCTGCCAAAAAAATGTGCTCCATCAAAGGGCATGTTGAGAAGATGGGCTTGCACATCCGGAGCAAAACCCGACTTCCGCATCCTGCGTATAACGGTGGTCACAGCCATGGACCGGATAACACTTTCAGCCGTGTCCAAACCCGACTGAAGGAATTCACACATGGCATCCTTGCCATCTTGTATGAGAGCGAGGAACCCATCCCGTTCTTCCCCCTCAGGAATATGCTCAGTCGCAAGAGAAACACAATTCCACGGAGTGTGTGAAAATCTTGCCAAGGCACAAATGGAGTTGGGCGATTTCAGCGCCATACTCCCCGCAGAAAACACCTTCCATGCCCAACCATCGAAGCATTTGTCGCCCCTATCAGGAGGGATGGTAGGGTACGCCGCCTGCCTCGAGGTGGCCGTAGCCGCCTGAACCACCAAACTCTAAGGAGTGGGGTGAGATGAAAGGTAGCTGGGGTCGCTATTTCTTAGGGTGGTATTTCTTAGTTAACGATTTGTTAACTGCCAGAAGAGATTCCGGTGTCTGCCAAGCAGCCGCCACCCTTTTCTGCAAGGTCAAGTGAAAAGGTAACACCGGGTCAGAGGACGACCTTGGTCCAAAATATCCATCAAGTCATCCTGAACAAAGGCTTCAGGAGGAGTGGACCAACCAAGATATTCTGTGACCCTTGCCATCAGTCTCCTGTAGGATGACTCAGCATGAGCCCCAGGCTCAGGCCTGCCAAACTCCACCTCAGCAGAACTGTCTAGGCCACTAGCATCATGAAGAGATTGCCTCAACTCTTCCAATTGACTATCACCAGAAAAGACAGGAGCCATATCAGGCTCAACAGGGTCAAAATCTACATCTGACCTCTCCTCCTCTTCATAGATGTCATCCAGATGGAGGTAGAAATCCTGTCTTGGGACAGCCGAGGGTCTGGAGTCCTTATCAGGCCTTACAGACTTGGAAGTAGCCTTCCTAGAAGGATCCACCACACCAAGGACCTCCGACGGCAAATTCCGGCCAAAAGGCCCAGAAGGTGTTGATGACTTTGGTGTAGAGAGCGCTGACGGCTTCGGCGTTGACGTCGACAATGGCGCCGAGGGCTGGTACGAAGGCAAAGCTTCAGCATCCGTATCCGACGGACACGGCACCGATGGAGTCAACGCTGACCTTGAGCCCTTAGCAGGTGTCTGAGGTCTCGCTGGGTAGGAGGACCGAGACCTGGAAGCACGTCTCTTGCGAACATCCTGAGCCTTGTCCTAACAGGACCTCAAAGGTTCCCGATGAGGATCATGCCGAGGACCCAAGCCCGAAGGCGCACAAGACATGGATTGAGACCGTCCCTTGCCGGCTTCATCAGAAGGCACAGACGGAACTGTGCCCTGCGATTGGAAAATTGCCAACATCTGCTCCCTGAAGGTAGGCCATTCCTCCGGAGTCAAGTACTTTGTTGGACAAGCCACTTTCCTCGTGGCTCCATCCTCCGAGGACGACGGGGAAGACGACTGGTTACGGCGCTTCTGAGAATGCAGAGACGAGGAAGACGAATGGCTGGGGCCACTCTGTGACCGAGGACCCCGGGACGCTGTGAGTTGCCCCTCGAATCATCGGTGGACATCCCCTTGGATTTAGATTTACGCGACTTACTGGGTTTAGAACCCCTACCTATTTGAAACTTTCCCTTATGCTCCCGCAAGGCTTTGCAGTCAGCAATTGACATTTGGAACAGTCATCAGTGTTGTGACTCTCACCCAAGCACCACAAACAAATGCAATGCGGGTCGGTAATCGACATCTTAGACTTGCAGTCCTGGCAAGTCTTGAAACCAGACCGGGGAGTCAGAGGGGTCGAAGAAGAAGACATATTTACAAGGAATACATCAGTTGCGCTGAGTCTCCGAAGCAAACACGTTTGCGGAAGAAAACAGAACTGAGGCTACGGGCGCCGTACGTCCTATTGATAACATCCGGTGACGTCGCCCTCGAAGGAGACCTTCGAGGGACATCAAACCGACGCCATTGACGCAGGACGCCCTCTGCCGAAAAAGTTTCCGAAGTACACAGCTGTGGACATTACATGTTAAAGATGTGAAATATGTTGGAGGAAACAATCCATTTGATTAAGGTATTTGGAGAGGTGGGCAGAGATTTGAATGTAGGCCACATGGTCCAAATGTTTAACAGAAAGGGCGTATTAGTAAAAGGTCTGTAATTTAAGGCAATCTTAGGACATTGTCCAGGTTTTTTACGGATGGGGTTTATCCAGGCCTTTTTAATTCCCAAGGGTACTCCAAGCAGGGCCCAGTTGACAGATGCAAGCATGCACCATTTTCAAACAAAGTAAAGTGTTAAGGAAAGTAATGGAACTTAGAATGGTTCTTCTTTTCTACATTTAAACTTTGCATAATTTTAGGTAAAACGTGTTGAAGAATAAATGTTCTAGGGCCTGCAGAGATCTCTTGATCAGAATCATACTTCAAAGCCCTAGGCCTTATCTTTTACATGTGGCAAAGTTCCAATTTCAATATCAAAAGTTATCTGAATGCCCTTGGCATTGACAATCCAGTCTCTGGACTCTATGTACTAAAGGTTCCTAGAAATGCTCACTGATTGTGGAATTGTCTTTTGGGCAGTGCCTCTCGTGTCTATTGAAACACTTTCTCTTCTCAGCTTACTTTATGAAAATAATCTTTGTCTCTGTATTTTCAGACACAGGGATGCACACAATAAGACTGACACCCAGCAGTTACAGAACATGTAAATGTCTAACCACCCTGAGCCATGAAGCATCACTATGTTGCTACTTGTGGTTACTTTTGTATCACATGTGGTAACATTTTATCATTGCACACAGCAGCTAACACTGCAGTGCAATGGGGTTCATTTTTGTTTTGCCCTAGACTAACACTCAAAGGATTTTTTGGTTACTCTATAGGTGCTTATAAGAAGGGCTGTTGGCAGCAGTGACTCCTCCCTACTTTTTGGGGAATTTCGTTTTAGCTTAACCGCGTTTACCGCGTTTGGTTACTTACTGTGGCTACTAGTCAAACATGGCCGTGCCATGAGGTTTTTTGTCCATTCTTTTTGCATCTTGTTGTTTAGCCTTCTTCCTGGCCTCAGAGGCCAGAGAGATCCTTACAAGGACTTCCAGTGCCCGGGAAAGCAGCAGCTTTTGGTGGGCTACTGGAGGGCTTTGTGTGTTTGCAGGCAGGGTGTGGGCTGGGTCAGTCTGACCCTAATACACATCCTGGTTTCTGTGTGTCTGAGTGGTATGCATGATTGTTCCCGCCAGTGGTCCTGATTGGACCACTGTGGGGTGTGCGTGTGGGCTTGTTCTGCCATTGGCTAGTGGGAGTTTCGACTCCTACTTGACTTTTAGGATAAGAAGAGGCCCCTGCATGCATTTATCAGAGATCCTGGAAGAACCTGAAGGAACCAAGAATCCGTCCAGCTTAGAAGACCCGCAAAGAAACCTGTAACCTGTCTGACGGAGGCCTGGCAACCAACTTCTGCTGCAGTCCTGGTGGAGCCCTGTCTGTCTCGTGATCTTCAGTAGGCCTGCAAAGGTACTACAACCCCAGGAGTGGTGGGACCATCCATTCCCGAAGCCTACTCAGTGCCCAGCACAAAAACCACCTTCGGAAGTGCCCGGGAATCGTCCTGTGGCTGACCAGCTTTGTTTTTGGGCTACTGGGTTGTCTTTGTTGCTGTTCCGAGTTTCCACTTGAAACTTGGCACAGCCTTAGCTGCTACTGCTTTTCTGACCCACCTCCAGTCCCGAGAAGGGTGCTGCATTGTTTGTTTCTGCATTTCTTCATCAAGAGTCCTTGCACCAGCAAAAGATCCTAACCAGAGAATCATTCGAACCTGCAACCCATGAAAATTGAAGACCGCAGAATTTGGTGGGAAATGCAAGCCAGGACACCCTTCCTTTGTTCTGGAAAGTTTTGGGAAGATTTGGAGTGAGTGGGGTAAGTTACTGAGCTTTTAACATACCCTACACTCCCATTATAAGTCAATTGACTTATAATAACCTTTATCCTAAAAATATTGGCTTTGCCAGTACTTGCCTTGGCAAGACTTCTGTCTGTTGGGGGTCATTTTGGGCACTTGTCTATATTGAACCCTGGCTCTAAGAATCCATCACTGGACCCCAGAGACCCTACCTACATTTTCTCCTGCCTCCTGAGTTCTGTGTCTTTGTATCCTGAACAATAGGGCACAAGGCCCCAGGCAACTTAGGGTTGGACAATATTATTTAGGGACCATCTGTGTGGACCTTTTTGTGTGAGATACTCACCTATTCATTCCCTTGCAGGAGTATTTTGATTTGTATTATGGACTTGAACCTGTGACTGTATATATGTATTTTAGTTGATGGTATTGGTTGATAAGTCTACCCGCTTGCATTTATTTTTCTTATAGTGTGTTTGGCCATAATTAAATAACTGCATTTTTATACATCCCGTCCAAGTGTAATTTGTGATTCCCATTATGTGACCTCATTGTGGACCCTTTACATTCTCACCCCTCTGAAGAACTTAGCCTAGACTGCCTGTCACTGCTACCTTAAACTGGTTTGGCTACAGCTTCCCAGAGTTGTCCCTGTCACAATATAGGTTGGCCTTCTATACATCTGTCCACCAGGCCAGAGTATAGAAAATCAGTCTTAACACTGACGACCTGCGATCGGGAACAGGAGTACAGAACGCAAGGCACTCGCCATTGTGAGCTCTTTCTGAACTTTTCATCAGGGATTGACCCAAGGATTGTTCCAGGCCTGACAAGGACTTTGGCAAGAATTTCATATTATTTATCGACTGACATTAGAATGCTGGACTCAAGCATCTGCAAATTACCGCCACCATCCCAAGAGAGACTCGGAATTGATACAGTGGTTTTCACAACCTTGAAACTGAAAGGCCTTGACAACGACCATGAGTCCGAAACATGTGTCGGCTGTTTGCATCAAGAATAAATCCTTTGCTATTATTGATTTAAAAAATTGGGATAACTCGAATATTTGTGTAACAGGAATATCAGTAACCAGTGTGCGGTTCACCCTTTTCATCTTTCGACTTAGTTCACCATTTGATAACCCTAGTTGGGTGGGTTATTGTAGAAGGGTGGTCTCAGCCGGTTTCTCCATTAGACCATACCTTTAGAGTGGTCAATAGCGCACAGGTACTATTTTGAACCCATCAGTATTTTAGTTTAGCTATGCTTTCTATATACCCGTGCTTTAAATTGTACATGTTATGCCAACTCATCATTAGGTGCTATTTTAAAAATGTAAGGTATTTAAAATACCACGTTTTACCATCAATGCCAAACTCAAAATGATGGCCAGGCAAATAGGCAAACTGCTATGCTCACAACTGACCGACCGCTTGGATAGAATATAGTTGGAAGTTGCACTGATGTTTTTGTTATAAAATCTTTTCCATGAAAACATCGATTCTAACATACACATTACTGTTTGTTATATTACTATGAATGTTATTGTATGTGTTTTATTATTACTCATAATTGTATTCTAATGTAGACATGTTTATGTCATGTACATACTTTTATGGGGCTCGTTACGGAAATAGACGTGACCTTGGCTTGACTAATGTGCCTTTTTTCCACAGATGAAAAATGAGACCAAACATCCACTGGAGTCCCATGGATGCTACAAACCAACCCACATAAGAAGGGCTTCTGACGTGTTTTTTTTCATGAAAGGAAAAAAGTAAGGTACAATATTTGGAACACTTGGATGAGATCAATAATCCACTGACGCGCACTTTCTTTTTTAAACTGAGAATGAGCATCTTACTGCTGGCAACTGGAAACTTGGCTCGTCCCAAATATGTCACTTCTTCCCAGTTTTTAAAGACACTGTTCAACACCTTTTGTTTCCGTGTCCAAAATATACAAAATGTAGACAAAAACTATAGAAACCTTGCTTGAGAAATCATATTGTAAGAGATCTGCATACTGCAGAAAGACTATGTAAGAGCACCATGCACATGGACGTGGTATTCGCCGCAGGACAATATTCAGCCCAAGGTTGAACATGGAGAGAAAAATGTATGAATTCATTAATTTAAGGGAATCAACATGAGGTGAATGCCCAGTGCTAGTGGCTGCTATAATAACTGCGACTCAACATTCTATAGCTTTATGTAAATCTTACCGACAGGGTGTCTTCCATAATGGATGTATGATCTTTCTTCGGTATGTTAATTTCTGGATTGGTGCTTGCGTGATTTTTGACGATATTTGTAACCGTGTTTTTATGTTGAATGTTGGCAAAATAAGGCTAATTGAAATATTTGCAATAGTGTCTTGTCTTCATATTTTTGGTAAGTGGACAATTTTAATTGTGTTTTTATTTTCCATGAAACAGCAAGTAAAACATGCAGTATTTGCCTATTGATAGCAGGACGTCCACATTCCCACGAAACATCTGCAGCATAATCAATACACATATGAATGCGCTGGGCAGTAACTTGAGTTTACAGGATTTCAGCAGTCATCTAATTGGGCAGCAAACAGTATGTGAGCCTTTTAGTCCTTATCTGCAATAAGCTTCCATTTCATGTCTCTAATCAATGAAAGCTCATAAGGTTTTCACAAGGAATTCCCTGCAATTCTTAGACTTGGCCAGCAGAGGGAGCAAGCGGATTGTACGTTTAAAGTAACCCTTTTTGGGAATGAAAGACTCAATCTTGATCCAAGCGAATTTAGATTTAGGGCCTGATTCTGAGCTCTGCTAATTATAGTTTGAAGGTCGACATTCCCCCCTGCAGTTTCCAGCACCACCATTCTGGGGTGAGTGGAAATACTGGAGGGGAAGTGTGCTTCCCAGCAACAAAAGCTGCGTATATCTACCTTTTACATAGGAACAAGTGTTCAAAGGGCACTTCAAGCATTTTCTAAAAGACTGCCACTTTTCTAATTTAAGAAAGTTTTCTTAAGTTTTCATTTAACTAGAATAGTGGTGCTGCCATCTGAGAAATGCCATTTTTATAAAGAAAAAGTGTGAAGCACCGTTTAACAGCACCTTACTGGTGTCGTATTTTAACTCCTCTTATTGACGTGCTAAAGCTGTGCTCCTGAGAGCAGAACCCCCTTGCAGTCCTAGCCCTGCATGTCTCATGGTTGCTAAGCCTGTAGTTAAGCAGTAAATCAGGCTCACGCTAAAGTCGTGGCTTTGATGCCAGACTGCCACATTAGCACTTCATCAGAAGAGGGTGCTTTTAAAGAAAGTGTTCATCCTTCATGGATGAGAACTTCTGTGTTTTGGCATGCACCTCTGAATCGGGCCGGAATGAGCACCACGCTCAAGCACACAACGTTTTTGGACATATATACAAGTCAAGCACCATACACCTGAATAAGCAACAGTGTCTATTACTCTTCAAAGGCCACAGAGAGAACAAGGAAAGCCACCCGAATGATGTTGCATCAGTTACACTGTTGAGTCTGTCTAACAATAGCAGAATAATACACATCGTGGGCATGTCCCACAAGATTGCACACACTCAATGTGGCTGTTTCAGGTCATCTTTACTTTCCGTTGAATGTAAGGTCGCACATAACTTGGTGTAGTGGCCCGCATCAAGCAGTGTTTTGTTAAGTTGTATATTTCTGAGGGCATGGGGTCTGTCACTGTCCCAGACAATGGAAAATTGTCTAACACAAGTATCCCCAGACTCTGGTGTTGAGAATTAACAAACACATGCTTATTATTATGTAAAAAAATACATTCTAGTTCATTCTGGGCACAGGGAAATGAATATGAGCTTACCAGCATACTGTATTTAGCTGCCAATAGCATGCCTTAAGCCTATTCTGTCATGCACAGATCAATAGCCAATAGCCATCACGGTGTCTTCATAAGCATTCATCTTAATGAGAATGTTCATGACTAACTCCTCCTTTTTATTATGTTCGTTTCTTGAAAACCACAAACGTTTTAAGTATTGCTTTAATCAGAAGTCCACCAAATGGACCTGTGTTTTGCACACGTGTAATGATTTCCTTCATATAGCTATTAATCTGCTGCAAGGAAGAAAAGCTACATGTGCATGGACATAGGCGAGTGCGGCAGTACACGATGGACGTTTGGGCACATAGCTGTGCACGTTGGACGCGTCTCCAGACGCACACTTGGGGTGCGTTTCTACTTTCCTTTCTTGCAAGTAGCAGCCAATCAGAAGTGGACTAAACGTGGCGCTTTACAATGCCTGCTCTTGCCATGCGTCAGCCGTTCTGTGTAAAGCATATAGATAAGGCCTGCAGCACATGGAACGTTCGGTGGCGATGGATTGATTTTCAGTCTGTGTCACGGATGCAGATCAATTTATCCGAGGGAGCGTCATAATTTCCTTACCATGTTAGTCATGCACCAGAGTAAATCCTGCACATTCACATTGAAAACACGCATTAGCAATGCCAGTAGTTTGGGCTTTTTAGTATTCTCTTTAATTGTTTAAATAGGTTAAAACACATATTAATTTGATACAATTGTGATTTGTAATAATGTTGTTTCCAAGTGTTGGTTTTACATTTAGTGCATACATAGCGTACTTCAAGATAAATATTGGAATGCATGAAGTTGTGAAATCTTAAAAGGTTTGTTTTGCCCATTTATTTCTGATGCTGAAAGGGCTCTCATATATGCAGTAGAGCACACCGAGGCTTAGAGAGGCCATTTACCAGCTACAATCCAATTAATAACTAGAAGTCCCAGCATGAACACTTAACAAGCATTAGCAATAGCAACAGCTTGGCCTTTTGCGTAGGCATAGCTAGGGAGACATACCCTTCCTACATGCGATGTAGCCACATTTGTTTCGCTTGGGAAATGGGAAAGAAAATCCATGCTTCCATGGTCTTTTCCCTTCCGTTCTTCCACTGTGATATAATAGGGTTGCAGGTCTAGAAACCATTGCATGACTCGAGGGTTGGACACTTTGCATTGGCTAATCCAAACTAGGGGTGAGTGGTCTGTAACAAGTGTGAACATTTGTCCCAACAGGTAATACCTAAGATGGGTAATGGCCCATTTGATGGCTAGGGCCTCTCGTTATACCACTCAGTAATTTTGTTCACATGGGAACAACTTGCAGCTGGTGTATAGTATGGGATGTTCTAGTCTGTCGCAAATCTGGGACAGGACGGCTCCTCATCCTGTAAGGGAGGCATCCATCTGTTAACACAAATTCCTTTGAGAAATCAACTACTTTCAGGACTGGGTTCTGGCACAGCGTCGGATGTTATAGCATACCTCGTCATCATCGTTCCAATGAAGTTTCTGGAGTTCGTCATTTTTAAGTTTATCTGTCAGCCGGGCCGTTTTGTCTGAAAAGTTAGGGATAAACCTGTGGTTGTATCCAATCAACCTGAGGAAAGCTCTCAGATCTCTTTTGGGTTGGTGTATTTAAGACAGCTTTTACTTTTTCATGTTGGGGTTGTACGTTCCCGTTCCCTACGAAGAAGCCAAGATATTTTATGGCTGACTGGGCTAATCTGCATTTAGCTGGATTAGCAGTTAGGCCAGTTAGGCCAGTGTTTCTGAGGACTTTCATGATGGTATAAAGATGGAAGAGATGGCCCTCCCAACTCTTACTATAAATGATGATATCGTCACTACAAGCTCTACAGAAATCAGAGTAGGGTTTAACAATGTTATCCACAAGGCTATGGAACGTAGCTTGCACCCCGTGTAGGTCGACAGGAAGGACTTTAAACTGGAATAATCCAAGTGGTGTTGAGAACACCATTTTTCCTTGTCTGACCCATACACGGTTACCTGCCAATACCCTTTTGTCAAATCTATGGTAGAAAGAAAAGTGGCTCTTCCGAGTTTATCGATGCGCGGCATGGGATAGGCATTCAAGTCTAATATGGCATTCACTTGACAGAAGTCTATACTGAATCTCCAGGGACAGTCAGGCTTAGTGACCAACATGATAGGAGAGGACCATGGACTTGAGGAGGGTTCAATAATATTAGCTTTTAACATTTTATTGACTTCCTCAATCACTATCTGTTTACAGGCTTCTGGTAGATTATATGGTTTTAAGTGAGCGGCCTTCTGGTATCTGTAGTTTCACTCAGACGGGGCTTGGCCAGGGTTTCTCGGAGCAGCACCCACGCGGTGCTGGTCCCTTTCTGCAGCTTGTCTCTCCTTTACAACTTCTCACACATCTCACTTTGCCACTTTGCGACTTTCATTCACCACAGCCCGGTTTGTATCGGCTCTCCCTTCCACTCAACGGCTGTGATGAACAGTTTGGCTTTCCTTGTAACTGGAGTCAAGGCCGGTACCCCGGTAGCAGGAGTTTCGCTCACTCCCTCTTATCAGCGTCAACATGCTGTGTGTACCGTTGACATCTGCTGAAACACATGCTGGCTATTGTCCTCAGTCTTACGATTCCTTCTGTAGATGTTTCGTGAGTCTGCGTAGAAAAGGGCAAGGTCGTGTCTCTCCTTGATAGCCTCTTAATATTTGCAGCCTTTCTCCTCCTCTTGAATAGCCAGGCCTGGGTAGCTGTCTCATCGTGCAGTCTGTCTTGCTCGTACTATGCTCTCTTGCTCCACCTTTTATCCCTGTGAGGAAGGGAAAGGGCTGTTATGTGTGTGTGTGTAATTCTAATCAATTGCCTGACCCTTGTATTAGGACATGTCAGGTAAAGTCCATTCTCTTGCATGTTGTACGAAAGTGTTCATGTCGGAAAAAGAGGGGGGGGCAGTGTTTTTGAATGTCCTATGTGGTAGGATGGCCAAAAGGTGTTGAAAGAAGGGGGATATTGAGTCTCATCTGTTGGTGTCCCACTCCCTCTCCCACTCCCACTCTGGGAGGACCCCCCATCCAGGTGATCCCCCCTCACTGGTCCACCCCCAGGAACTCTATCCAATAGCGATGGCCGTGTCCTGGCCACCTGGATGACATATCCCCGGGCACTAGCTAGGGAGACACCTTCAGGTTTCTCACAATAGACACAAGCCAAAAGCAGTTAGCTTTTGCAAGGCGTGTTTTTAACAGGACTTCAGAGAAGGACATACATAATGCTTCTAAATACAGTGGCTGAAGACAGACCTGGTTAAAACATTGTTATCACACCAGCAGACTGTAACTCTCATTGCCCTGCCTTCAAGAAACACTGTCACACTCTTCAACCACACAGTTTGATGGTGAGGCTTGCTAAAGTTAGCTCAGAGATCCCAACATGATGTGTTTTGGGTAGGGAGGGACATGACATTGGTGGGAATGCCATGAAAGTAGAAGCAGAATGGTGTGAGTACATGGCTATCTAATAGCATTATCTGGCAAATGCCTAATACACAACACATTTTTATCACACCAGTACACTAACTCGCATTACACTGCTTTAAAAAAACATGGTCACACACTTTAAGCAAAATGTTTGGTGGTGAGGCTTGTTAAGGCTAGCTAAAAGTTCACAACAGAATGTGTTTTGGGCAGGGTGGGACATGCAGTGGGTGGGAATACCATGAAAGTAGATGCAAAATGGTCTCCAGGGCCAGCGGAGGCAACATCAGAGGTGCAGACAAGTATATGTGACGTAATAGATGCGAGTATGCAGACCGGCAAAGCCTCACTTCATGGTGCAGGGAGCAATTTCAGGCGTGCATATGAGACAAACTAGGTAAGTGTGTATATAGACTGCCATCAATGGAAGTAGATGGCCAACTGGATCTTATTGACCTTGGTCTGGCTCGGGTCACCCCAAATATGGGGCAGAGTGTGGAGTAGTTGAGAAGGGCAGAGTATGTGGTAGCTACCCTTTGATTGACTTAAGAAGAGAAACAGGCTGTGGCAATGACATGGTCTTCGACAACATCTGCAGTATTAAGCGTAGCCAAAATGCAGAGGCGATTAGATGCTTAAAGTAGTGCACCAGCGTCTCGTCTAAGAAAAGATTCCAACTAAACACTGATGCTACATGCACAACAAAGAGGGTCCAATTTAAAAACTCAAGAGATTCTAACTTGCCTCCAAGATCCCAAATTCAGAATTTGTAAACTACTTTCTGACTTCCAAATATGGCAATTTAATTAAACAAATCTAAACTGGAATAGAAAGCAATTTTAAAAAACATCAACCACATTAAGTCTCTGGTTAGTCAGTTAGACAGAGTCAAGTGTTTTGCCAGGATTTTCAGGTCTTGAGATTTGCCTTTGAGTTATGATGATTGGTTATTTATAACGCGCTTAATACCCAGAGGTTTCTAAGCGCGGACCCAGGGATCGAACCTGTGGTGGTGTTGTCATGTCATCTTGCTTCCAAGGCGAGAACGTTGCCCCTGACATTTGGGCATGGATACTTTCCTCCCCTTCTCACACTCAGCAATGGCAAGAAAGCCGCGCTTCAGTTTGCAACATGAAGATGTTTGTTTTCTAAGTTTAACCCAGCAAAGCTCCAGAACCTCATTAATATGACATTGGTTTAAATAGCATGGACGGATCTGCAACGTCTAATAAAGAGGACACGAAACAATAGTATTTGCCAACAAAAAATGATATCTTTTTCAGACTGCTGTGAATGCCAGTATTGCATTTCTACGGCAGACATATTACGTTTGGCAGTATTGAGAATAAAAGCAGCCGCCTTCAGGGCAAGACCCTTGCACATTGGCGTGTGACGCATCACAAGATGCTGTGTAATAACATGGAAGTGAGGACGTTAAAACTCTGTCAGCTGACCCTGTCCTGTCAATGAGGAGAGTGCCCTAGAATGTTCCATGTGACCAGTGCTGAGCCAATTATGGCATACAATTGCTACACTCACACTTCGGCACGTTATACAGCTACCTTACACCAAAACACGGAACATGCAGCAGGGCGCTTCAGAAAGCTCATGTGCAGGAACTACCTACATGTGGAAAATACATGTGAGAGATCACATATACCTAGTGGAACTCCAGTTCCTGGCTGAAATGAATGCCTAGAGGATGACTTTACGGAAAAAAAAGGAGAAATGTTTGGAGAATAGCCATGGATATGAGTTGCTGTCAGTCTCTTTCTTTGTAAGGTCGGCAGCATCAGGGCAACGCAAAAGGGATATTTAAGAAGTAAAAAAGGAATGCACAAGAGCATGTATGGATGTAAAAAGAAAAGAAACCAAAGCAATCGGGTTAATCCGTTTTGAACATTAATTAGTGCTATTGTGATAACGGATCTTACATGCATTTGACATTTTCTCTACATATAAATGGAAAATATAAATGGAATAAGTGCAGTAATGTATCATTTTATTTGGAAGATGCATGGTATATTTACCATTCAAAGATGGCTTTGGAGACAGTCATCCAAGATGGCCGCCACCATGGAAGAGCTCAGAGTTCCTGTACTGTGGAGGCAGTGTGGAGGCAGGGAAAGGCAGGCAGGGGTGGGATTAGCCATAGGGAATAGCATAGCAAAGGGGTAGGAAATGGGAGGGATCCATAACCAAACACCACCAAATACACGGTTTGTACCTCCTCAAATGTCATCTCCATTGAAAAGCATTACAGACCCTCATTCAAAGCCCATATTTGAAGCTCTAACGTTAAAGCTCTTCTTTTAATGACAATAGTTTTGGCTTAACGGTACCGCTTTCAGAGCCACCTAATAGCCAAAACAATAAAAGGGGCCACTCCATTTGCACGGCAGCATTCCAGATTCCAAGGTGGCAACCTGATCAAGTCCCTCTACAGAGCATGTGTTTGTCTTTTTGTAATGGCAATGCAGGCTGATTTGGAGGGTTGACCACAGCAATGCCAGCTGTTATGACTTATGCAGATCCTTCCATCACTCTCTGATGTTGTATGATGCGTAAAGAATTGCACAGGTATGCCCGCACACACGCAGATCCAGAGATTATTGTGCCTGCAGTCCCATGATACACCTCACTGATGAAGCCTAATATTGAGGTATTTTGTTTAGTGTGGCCATAGCTTCTCGAAGTAACGGAGCGCTATGAAAGTCATAGGGGAAGAACACATTGAAAGAAGCACATCACAAGAGATCAGGGCAGTGCGACCATCCTGGGCGCAATTATCCCCCCACCACGCAAGCTCAGGGGAGTCTTTCAAGGTCTCCCCCACGCTGGAGTGGTGGGAGAAGGCACACTTATAACAATAGGGTGCTGCAGTGCCTATTGAAGAAATGTGGTACCCCTCGCCCCCAGCATGTCTGGCGTGGCACATTTTTGTTTTGCAACCTGGGGTGCTGCAGCCTCTAAGGCCGGTCCCGCCACAGATTAATACATGAGAGTGTGGAGCTAATAATGGAATATGGAGGCCAGGCAATTTGGTAGTAAGGGTTGTACATGCAACCAGGACAGATCAACCACCCAGTCTCAGGTTAGGTGGGGAGTGGAAGGGGTTTGGTCCTCTATGTTAGGAGTTCGTTTTTCTGGAAGTACCTAGACTGATTTCCATAGGGTTTTTACTCTTCTGAATTACACCTGCAGACTGAAAAGAATGGATTGAAGAACTGCACGGAACAAGTGGTTCTGATTGATTCAAAACCCTCCATCCAACCCTCTTCCGGACTGCAGAAGTCAAAGGTGGAGCTGCACTGGTCTTTTATCCAAATATCAATATAATTTACAAGACATCTGGTCTCACAACTGCGGTCAAAACGCTCCTTTATGTATTCCATAGCCAGAGGAGATCCTTCACCTGAATACTGAAAGAATGTGTTTCCTCATTTCCATGGCAGCATCCCCCAATTCTAAAGAGGGAAACTGTGCTACCCCATGTGCACATGCGTAGTCGCACTGCCTTTGAGGGTAGCAGATAGTTGAACACCCTCCGCTGGTATCCTCTGAGATTCCCCGAGAAAGAAGGCTAGTGGAACCCAGAGACTGAAGCAGCATGTCTGACCGCTGCACCTTTGCATCCCATGGCCTATCAAGGTGCTGGAGGGGCCTGAGATGGTCTTTCCAAAGATGCCACCATCTCACGGCTACTTCTCAACTGTGCAGTTGAGATATCCAATATCTTTGCGCTCTGAAACACATGTGTATGAGCGCGACACAAATAAAATATCATATCATAATAATGCTCTTTAGAGAGCAGGTGAAAACATGTAAAAAAACAACTGCAACGAACCACCAGTGATGAAAGGAAGGAGTGAAAGAATAGAAAAGTGAAAAGGCAATGGGAATGCATCATACAAAACAAAAAAGTAAGTTGAGAGAAACAATAATAGGGAAACCAATAACAAAAACATACTGTGGCAGGAGGGCTCATGGGAGACAAAGCTAAGTGCCTCTTGCCACCACTGCAGATAACCTGCTGGAGACTAGAAGAGTGACATACCCCCTTTGCTTCACAACTTGCATTATGGCTTCGCCACTTTCTAGGGAGTGTTACCCGGCTCATTTCTTGATATTGACCGTGAATGGCAGTTGTTAGGAATATACCCACTGCTCCAGAAATGACTTTTAGTGGTTTAAAGAAGGGTGTAAACTTTATCTCCAAAATAGAACTTTTTAAATCTATAGTTCATTGCACGTAAAAATTCAAGCAAATATAAAGATGCATTCATCTTTACCTTGTAATTCCTCTTCAGGCAGAAGTAATATTGGCCTGGTAGTACCGCTGGACTAAACATATGTGTGGAATTATGTGCATAAGTAGGGGGCTGGTTCCTATCTCTATGTTTCCTATTTTTTCTTTGTCCTATTTGTATATTTATTTTTTCTGGTTGCCTGCTTTTGAGTCTGGTACACCACTCATCTGTGGTGCTGGATCTCCCTGTGTACTTCAAAACCAGTGCAGCCGATGTAAGAAAATCACTTAACCAAGAGCAAAGATGTGGAGGCGTGATGGCCTGAAGAAGAGGTGAGGTCCACAGTAGATGGCCAATGTCACTGAAGCATCTCTATTCCCTGATTGTAATTTTATGTTGGGATGGTGAGAAGGTTTGCGACAGGGGATCACAGTGTGGCGAGTGAAACCGGTAGAGTGTGGTTTGCAAAAACCAAGGGTCTGCACTGCCTGTACATTTGGATATGATGCAGCAGTTCTTAACGGAGATTTGTACCTATGAGCAAGAGGAGACTGCTGATGTGTGCTTACACAGCAAATGTGTTTTAAGGCCATAAACAAGTCGTTCCACCATTTTCTAGTCTTTGAATTTAGCTGGATGTATTATTACCTTTGGACAAATGGAGGCATTACTGCTGGTGGAATTCCAGCTGGTGGTAATTCATCCAATCCCCAAGAGAGTCCATTGGGACACCACCATCCCCAAACTTTTAAATTGTTGGATTTACTGCCAATAAAAGCGACAGTAACTGTATTTGAGTTTGCAAGCAATAAAACGGATAATTCCACCAAACGCATAGTGAGCCCAAAGTAGTCTTTTTTTTGTTTGTGTGTTATTTTTTGTGATATGGTTTATTCAAATTGGTAAACCTTTCAAAACAAATCTTATAAGAGAAAAAGTTGAAATTAATTCCATACAAAATCCATTATGAAACATAAAGCTAATACATAAAGTAAAAAAGAAAAAAAGTTCATAAAGTTGTACACATTTTGAAAAGGCAGCTTTCCTATTATCCCATGTAAATTTCCAGTTTGTCAAAATGTTTATCACTGTTTCAAGTTCAACATTTATTTTGCACAATCTGCAAGGTCCTTTACCCTCTTTTAGATTTGATCTAGGACCTAAGACTTCCCTCCTAGGGACCACGTTGCAATCTAAATCACATATATATTGCTTCGGTGATGGAAATCTATAATGCTAAAACAGAAAATAGTTTATTTGTCTTATATGTTTAGCATATTCACCATACAAAGAGTAGGATATAATATGTTCCTTTGTATTACACCAGTCCCAATCATACAGTTTATATTCTACCCTTTTGGGTTTGATAATCCTCTCCCAGTAACTGTAAGATAGTATCATTGCAACTTCAAAAATCATTACATTCAGCAGAAGATTTATTTTGAATTATAATTTATGAAAACCGAGACCCCAGGGTTGGTAATAGAGCCAATAGGGTTTTGCACAGGGGTAAAGAGGCCGTGGCTATTCAAGAAGAAAAAGAGAACTTTTGTTGAACCTGGATTCAAACTGCATACCGGGCAGGAAGCCCTAAAGATATTTTGTTGATACTTCATTTGGAACTGGGAAACGAGCGAGATGCCAGAGACATTGGCAGGTGACCTGACCTGAACTGATCTTCTGGCGAGAAGCCCTTTCTACTGTGAGGGACAGAAACTAGCCCCAATCCATCATTCGGGTAGAAGACCCTTATGACAATTTTCTGGTTGAGTAAGGTTATTTCTTTTCCTTTATAGTGGTAGTGCCAGAAGTCAGGCTAGGACCGGTTTCTAGACCACAGACACACTTTCTTTTGTGAGACCACATGATGGCAACCCTTTTGAACTCTTTTGTTTCCTTTAACACAGGGACTTTAGCTGTATAGACAAGGTAGGGTTTTAGAACTTCAATAAAGCCAGTGCTGTAAAAGACAATGGGCCTCATTACGAGTTTGGAGGTAGCCATGCGGCTATTTGTGGCATGGCTGCCTTCAAACTCAGGTCCGGGTCCAGGTCCCCTGAATGGGGACTTACTGGGTCATTCCAACCTTGGAGGACCCGGTATTTCCCCATTCATGGAAGCCATCCCCATTCGAGCCCCCACAGGGCTCAATGGGAATGGGGAGTGACCTAATAATTGGCCCGTTAATAACGGGCCTGTTATTAGCTCCATGGTCCTTTAGCGGCTCCCTCTAAGGGTGGCTGGTACCAGCCGCCCTTAGCGGGACCCGCTAAAGGACCTTGGAATGCAGCAGTAAGGGGTCAACGGCATCGGCATCCTTACCGGCACCGTTAACCCCTTACCGCCGCACTCGGAATGAGGCCCAATGAGTTGTCCATCTCCTCATTCTGACTTACCGCAGTATTCTTATTGAGTTCAAGATAAAGGTTACTTGACATGGTTTGTTAAGCGTGTAGATAGTGCTGCTAGACTTAACCAATCTATCAAAGTAAGACCAATCTTCTTAGAACCTTTAGGGAGGAATACTGATACTGCGCCATTTAGGCCCATTCCATGTTGAATTGTTAATAAAAGCAGATTCAATCTTTTAAATTCCTTATCAATTTCCATGTAGATGCCGACTGTTGAAACATATCAATGCCCAGCTGTGTAAAATTGCCCATTTGCTCCCAGACCAATTTAGAGATTATTTTTGAATGAAAATGGACAACCATTTTATCGGTGCTATCACATTGAAATTCTATGAGTTTATTGTAAGAGGAACTGATCATTCAAAATGGAGGAATATAGGAGAAACTTTGAAGCAGCATCGGACAATTCAATGGCTCAATCTCCTGGTGCTGCAATGTAGCTTCATATCCAATTAAGCACCCAGCTTAATGGCCTTTAACTGCTGTCTGAATCCCAAAAGGAGCATTGGTAACAGATATATTGGATTTAACAATTAGGGGTTTAACTGTGTTAGTAATATTCGTGACACAACTTTCAGTCGTGCATGAAGGAATACGCTCTGAATTTTCCTGATAAGGTAGATTAGAATTCAAAACTTCTGTTGTGGGCATTGGTGGGAAAAATACTCTTTCTTCATTTTTGTACACAAGACGTTTCTTAACACTTAGAGCAATTGCTCTGGGAGTGTTAGACTTGTCAAAAATGTTCTTGATGATCATTTTATATTGAAGTGATTGGTTTTATATTCTTAGATATGTTTTCCCTGTTCTTTTTAACTTTTCTACTAAAGGATCAGGATCTTTTACTTTTAGTGTTTTGTTTTTATTTTTGGTATTTAACCATTTATTATCTCAGATGTTGATCAAGTCTGGCATCAAAGTCAGTCCATCCACTTTACCTATTATTGAGACCACCATTTTGTTGTTTAAAAGGATTGGGGTTGAAGTACTCAGTGTAAAAAGAGTTTTCTTCCTCTTGTATCTGAGGTGCAGAATGATATGATTTTACCCCAAAACCAGAATACTTCGTGTGAAGAGATTTGACTGTTGCCATAATCATGGTTAAAACTTTCAAATGGATTTGAACCTCCTCTCTAATATTATCATATAGTCTAACTAAAAATTGTAAGTTGAAAGCAGTGCCGAGATGGAAGAAGGACCAGAGTCTCTGTTGGAAGATAAAAATAAATCTGTTCCCAACTAACATAGCTTCCTGGTTTCTCCAAGTTGGGTGTGATATAAACAATAGTTGGCACAACAGGGATACCTGTAATAGAGTCCATCTCTGAGCCTACTTGTTTTGCTTCCATAGTATCCATACTCAAGATTGTTCCATTTTCCCCAGCATAGTTCGTAACCCGGTCTTAGAAATGAGGAGTCCAGTGAGACAGATTGACTATGAGTTTAAGTGGGACTTTCAGCATTCTGAATGTTAGAGATCAAGCTCTTTCTTTATATGTGGAGGGCACGAAGTTAGGGTTTGAGGAAAACAGTGCATGATTTTTTCATTATCCATAGATACACTCAGCGTCAGCATAGGCTGCTACTCCACAATTGTCTCCCCATCTTCACTTTCCTTTGCTGTTTCTAAAGGAGAGCATGGTGGTAATCAAGTCTATCGCTCCAGTTTTATCATGCAGATTTGGGTCAGAGCACTGATGTGTTTAGGCATTTCTGGAGGGGGAAGTGGAAGGATTACCAAAGAAATAAGTCATGCAGAGTGGGTTGCAAGGTATAGATGAAATTGACTCACCAGTTGCTTCTAATATATCCACCTCTCCTCTCTGCTATCCTATTTCTGTGGTTGAATGCAGTAAACTGCAATTGTGCATCACTCTTAACTTCATGCCTGCTGGATGGTTTTAATCATGCCTTCTTGCGATTGTGGTCCATATTGACTGTCTCCAACCAGGTTACTCTTCGGAATAGCAACAGAGACTGAACTTGCATGTCGCACTTTAGCATTTAACACCTGTGTTTGTGATTCTGTAGTTGAATGTGTAGCTTTTTCTTACCAAACCATCCTTGTTGAAGTCATTTAGGAGACGGATCGGTCTACTTGTACATGTTCTTTAGCAATTTGTCATCCTTCTTAAAATGAGTTTGTGCATGTGGGTTTGGTTGTGCAGTACATTTAGTGACAGTGAGGACACTTTGATTTTAACCAACATCTTCAATGCACTCAAGTCTTTCCGGTTTGCCCTGGTCCCAGCTGATATAAAATGTTATTAAATTTACTTTTAAATGTTGTAAGGTAGAAGGGGGTCGGTTTGCCCGTGTGCCGCATACATTCCCCACAAAAGGGAACACCTACTCTTGCAATAGTGGGGGGATGCCTTCCTTGCCCTTCCCTGGTCCCAGTGGATGAGTCCCTGGCACCTATAGAAGCGGGGCTACTGCAGGATACATTTAGACTCCATTTTGTGTACCCCAGACTCCATCTTTGGATTAGGCCGCCTTCTGGTATCTGTGAAGCTTTCTCTCCCCTCAGCAGCGCAAGCGCACAGTGAGCGCTGACAGCCCCCACCGTTTTCCTCCCGCGTTTGTTCCTTCCAAGCCCATTTCTCACTGATGCTATGGTGCAAATTGTTGCAAGCAAACAGTATATTCTTTTCATCCTTCCTCTGAGATCACTGCCCTGCGTGTAACAGTGTCGAATTATGACTTGTGGCCCATCTGTCTCCACAAACCCGCTCCTGCACCTCTCATCCCCACTGTCTGAAAGTGAATGCCTGTTCAACCCTGTGCCCCTCCAATCTTCTTTTGATGTAGCAGAAGTGTGACCCTTCCTTGCTGACCACCCTAGAGTGCCCCCAATAAAACAAATCTCCTCTCATTATATATTCTGTCCTAAACCAACACATATCAATCCATCCCCTCTCGCTCTGAAGTGCCAGACCCGGCAACTGTTATCTCAACCCCCAGCAAGTCACCTGGAAGGCAAGACCCCCATACCCTTCACCTCTCCAATGATCTAAGGCAGAATAATGTAAATAAGTGTGTACAATTTATAGGCCTCTCTTGATGGCAAAGGTATAGTTTATGGGTTATTATTTACTGCACGTCCTGTGATAGCATGTAGATTAGTTAGATAGTACCAGCCGCCTCTCCCGGAACCAACCTGATCTTCACCTCGCACAGACCGGCCCAGCTGAACCACATGATGCCTACCAACCCGCGAAGCTGCCAGCCAATCTCGTGCAGCCTGCCCCTATGGTACTATACCAGGACCCATTCCCTCAACAATCAAGATGTAACTTGAAGACTGTATGGAAAACATCATCAATGATGCTGTAACCCTTTAAAATGTATTGCTTTGTATTGTTTGCCAGAGTGCTCTCAAGGCAGCAGAGTTCTCTGGATGCTGAATTTTAGATAAAACCTTTTTGTCTCTCGCAACCAATCTCCTGCTCTCATTCCCTACTGGGATGTGTCCTTTATTCTGAGTTTCTAACTGCATGTGGGGACTGACCACCTTCACGTGGTGACCCCTGGGACATGATCGAGGATGCACCGAGAGACACCCCTGTGTTGTGCAGCGAGATCCAGGACGCCCCCAGTCAAAACCATCACCACCTGAGGCTGACCAATAAGCGTATGCATCAGAGAGTTTCCAAGGGTCCCGGCCATTGCAAATACCCCACTGCTCGCCGGGGCGGGTCACAGGCTTGGTTGGGGGGCGACCCCGATTGTGGATAGACCGTGAATGGAGGCTCACGTATCACCCCGGATGCCTAAGTATTGGTTGCGAGAACCTTAAAGGAGGGGGATTTGAAAAGAAAGTGATGAGAATAAGTGTAAAGTTGAGGGAATAGTGGGGGAGTCAGATCTAAGATATAGGGCTTGTATGAGTGTTGACTGGTAGGTTTTCTTCTTCTCCTTTCTTTAGATGGCCATTAGGTTGTGAATAAAGAGGTAACGGAATATGGGAAGAGTACGAGAACCTAACTCCGAAAGGGGGTGGAAGGCGGCGCCACATAGCATTGTCTCGACCAGTGCAGGAAATAAGTGGAGATAAAATAGAAAAACATAGGAGTCTGGTGTAATGAATAGACCCGGGAGATATTAGCAAATTCTTTTTCATGTGTGCATAACTCTTTTAGAGGTCAGCCCAAAAGTGGCTCGGGAAAGGGGAACGAGGAGAGTGAGTGTGGGAAGAGAATATGATAGTGTGATCAAGGAAAGGGAGGAGGGTGTAACAAGGAGATTAACCAATCTGTGTTCTATGTTAATTAGCGTTAAAGTCAAATGTGTCAGTACGTCTATGAGTGTATGTAAAATTGCTTTGTGTTGAATCTGTTCAAATTATGTTTTGAAATACACTGGAGTTGAAAAGGTGTAAGTGAAAGGTTCTTTTAAAACTGTGATGCTACAAGTTGCCTATTGTGAGGTGAGCAGAAATGTTTCTTGATCCTATTGAAATACGCACGGACACACATACAAACGCACACGAGAGTCAAGCAAGGAAGTATGGGGGAGATACACCCTTAGCCCATATTTGCCAGCACCTCCCCCTGTATAGTGAGAAAATTCAAAAGTACCACGACCAGTGGCTCACTGAAATGAAAGGGGAGGGAGCAGCCCCAGTATGGCCGGAAGGGGGATCATTTGATAAAAGAATATTAGATCTTGTGACAACACACTTGTTGGCTAAATACTGGGGAAAGCAACTTCAAAATAGATGGGAAGTGTTAGATCTTTGGAGGATGTTTGAGGAAACACACCCTGTGAATAGCAAAGACAAGGAAGCGCCGCCAGAGACAGAGTCAGGCCCAGCATTAAGGGGAGGGAAAGCGGATGAAGGGAAACTAATGAGAATGGGGGACAGAGTGCCCACCAGATTTTACCCACTAACTAGACCCGCAGAGGGGTACAGTGACCCATCATACTTGCCCTCGCCAAACATGCCCTCTGCACCCCCAGCAGCAGCCCTGCCTCCCTATGACCTTAGAGGGTTATACGGTCCCACGTGTGCCCCACCAGTAAATCTTGCACGCCTAACTAACAACCTAGAAAGACTACTTGCTACCACAGAAATGGAATTGACACGATTGAGAGCTCTGTGTGACAGGGGCCAAATGTTGCCCGGGGTAGGGGAGCCGCCGTCCATCTCGGTGCTGTAGGGTGTCCTGACCCACGTTTAAGCTACCCTGCTACAACATTTGGTGCTGTGGGCTTAGGAAATTCAAGATGGCGGAAAACCCACATGTGCGCCGAAATCCAGGAAAGCTGCGCAGTTGTGCGCACACCAAAATGGTTACCTAACTTGCCACCCACCAGGGTAAAGAAAGGTCTTTGTTAACAAAATCCACTTTTACTGATGTCAAAAAGTTGCTGAAATCGTGACTCATTGGACCACTTTAAAGATTCAACCCTTTTTGTGGGGTTCCACATAACCATCTTACTGTAAGGAGCCCCATCAAAACAATGTTAAGCAAGGATTTACTACCATGTAAGAACCATTCCTGTTTAGAATGCATTAATCCAAGAAAATCCCAAAAATGAGTGCAGTACCAGTACTCACCACTATCCAAAAGCCGGCGTTTTAAAACCACTCTGTGTGTTTCTGAAGGCAAGTCAAAATGCCTATTTCTAACAGTGCAACATGTGCAAAATATTTACTGAACACCAGCAGACATTGGCAGAATGGAGTTTTGTGTGCCTACAGAATCTGGGAAATGAAGATCAGAAGACAAGGTTTATAACAAGACTGGCTGAGCTGTGGATTGCAGCAGTTTAAGTTGCACTGGATTTAAAGACACTAAAATCGAAAATGTTTAGATTAAATGAGTGACCTATGTTTGGTGTCACATGCCTTTGTAACTGTTGAAATGTCATAGTTTTGCACTTAGAATCAGCATTCTAGCTGCATGTGTAAAATTGCAAGTTAAGTTAAAAAGCAACAAAAAAACCTGCCAGTTAGCTGAAGGTCTGGCTTAAGGAACTTGATTTTGCCTAGCAACTACCCATCAGGAGTGAAACTTGAGTCACCACTGTGTTCCCAGGCCAACCTTCCTTTTGCTGCCCAAGCTAAGGATATGCCATCTATCTGATAATTGAATTATCTGTGCTCTGCAAGAGAGTGAACAAAGCCCTCTTCACTCAGGCAAAGGTTTTTATTACCGCAGTCGTAAATTGTAGCTTCCTCTTGGCAGGAGCTGGGAGGAGCACTGCCTGTGAGAGCAAGCTGGCTTGGCAGAACTGGAAAGAACCAGAAATTCAACCTTGTGCTGAGGGTAAACCACACCCCTTTGGAGCCAGAACATAACTTTAAAAAGATGAATAACTCATAGAGCGGACATGTGAAAATTTTATAAATGATACCATAATTCTTGTGATTTTTCTGCCCACAGTTTAAGACGTGGTAGGAACCGGTGGTATGTTCGGGGAGGTTTTAGCGGAAAAGTGGATATTACTCTAAATGTGTGCATGTTAAAAATCTGAAACTTCATCAATTAATGTCCATACCCCCTGCGCACATGTATGTAAAGTTGGGTCCATGTCAGAAATTGAAAAAGCAGTTAAAAAGTCAATTATGTACCCTCTTTGAATGCAAGCTCCTAGGAAAAGCAGATTTGGACATAGACATGGCTAAATTCAGCCACACCATGTATATGTAATTTTAAACAAATGTGTACCTGTGCAAATATGTTTTTAGGTCAGATATAGATTGTGTGTAAAGTTGACAGGGGTGGGTTCTCTGTATCATAAACAGACCTCATCATGATGACACTTCATTTCATTCCCCCAATCAAGTAAGGAATGAAAATTTGACCAATGACAGGTGAGAGAGGCAAGTCTAGTGATGCAACACACACGCCCATTCTCAAGAAACAGATAAAAGCAGAGAGTCAGGACACATAGAGAGATTCAATTTCATCTGCCGCTGGAAGCCCTGCCGGAAAAATCCATACTTACCTCCATCAAACTCCAGAAAGCCAAACTAGAGACTTCAATCTATCCAGAGCAGAGAGAAAGCAGTGCTGTGCCTAGCAGAGACCAGACCAGAGAGAAAGCAGTGCTGTGCCTAGCAGAGACCAGACCAGAGAGAAAGCAGTGCTGTACCCAGAGAGACCTGACCAGACTGAAGTCCGTGACCAAGTCGCTTTCCTGTTTAAAATCTCTTGTGAGTACCGCCAAACTGTACCAAACCAATCTCTTAGTTTAAATTCATCTAATTCAATCTATTTAACCTAAGTAGAACTGCCTCCTAGCTGTCACCTGTCATTTCTAGTAAAATTTGTCATTTTGAAAAAGTGTGCGTTTAAAATTTACAAAACCAAAAACGACCTTTACTAAATTACTCATATCTCCGCAACCGTTTGGGCTAGAGACTTGCAATAACTTTCATTTGGAAGCTGAGATCCCAGGCTTTCCTAGGACCCCAAAACGGTAGAGATAGTCCTTGCGGTTCCTTTGTAATAGCGCTCGGCGCATCCGCGAATTTTGCCGCGATTTGCAATTTCTTCACATGTAAAAAAACTGCTGCTGCCTGATTTCATTTGCCAGAAATTCGTTTAACCTGCTAACTATCCCTGCATCATTGCTAGTGTGAGCCTGGACTAATATTAACTAGATACCACTCATCCTGAACCTCTAAAAGGGAATTAAGAGCGTTTCCAGCATATTTCTCATTCATTGCTAGCACCTATCAAAGCATTTGCCTGTGTTTTCAAACTTCTGTTTAAGCTTGCTGGATTGAACTGAATTACAGTTGATTGCATTTCTGAGAACTGTGTGTTTTCCTTCCATTTCCTTGCCTTGCATCAAGGGGGGGAGGGGAGTAGCCAGAGAAAAGTGATTACATTGTTTGGTTGAAATCATATTGCGTATTTTCTGTACTGCATTCATTGAATATTGCATCCACCTGAGCCTACATAAAGCATCCTCTACCACATTATACTTTTGTTCCTATTTACCAGTGTGCTACCTTATCCATTTCATGTCAACTCATTAGTGATTAAAGAAGTGTGCTAGTGCCAGATTCTCCGTTGTTAATATTTACCATATCAGATTAAGTGTGATATTCAATTATTAATTTATTAAAAAGTGTGATATATATTTTAATTTATCAAATAAACCTTTTAAACTTGCAAAACAGAATTACTTCTTGGCTCAGTGGGGTCAGGGGGATTCCAAGAGAGGGGTGTTATACAAGGGTAGTCATCCAGAACGCATGAACTGGACCTAAAGATATATCAATAAGGGTTTTCATTCAGTATTCTAGACTAGGCGTTAACTTGGCTGTAGTGCTGAATTGAATCCTCTTACAGTGCGCGGGCCAACACCGTCACCACTCCCATCCAGGAATCCATCTAGCCAGGCAGAGGATGAGTGGAAATCAGGGGAATTCTTCTTCCACCGAAACAATGCCCCAATAAAAATAGTATGCGTAGGACAAGAAGGCAGCCAAGCAAGTGAAGAGCAGGGAAGTGCACCATCTGACAGAGAAATAGATGAGGTTTGGAGTGATCTGGACGAATATGGGGACGGAGTGGCTGCGACAGGTATGCCACTGCGAGAGGAGCCAGAAGATGGGGTAGTGCGGGAAAGGTGGCAGGGGAGGCTCCGAAACAGGTTAGGAAACATGTCATTGAGTAAGAAGAAGGGAGTAAAAGTAAGTAAGACAGGGAGCAGAACGAAATTGCAAATGCCCCTCATTCACAAGGGAGCAGGGAGACCCCATTACATACCATGAGCACAGATGGACAAGAATAATTTGTTGAAGGCATTGCCTCTACTTTCGGGAGGGGCGTGAAAGTGGATATATGCTTTTGAAAAGCACACTGCAGGGGTCCCGCTGGCCATTGGGGACGTTAAGAGCTTCCTGGCGGGAGACCAGACAGATGGAGTGTGGGTGAAGGCAGGTTTCCCGGGAGTAACAATAGATTGTGACCATCATGATGGGTCAGCCTTTAATAATGTACGGGCTCAAGTGTGGGATGGGCCTCGGAGGAACTTCCCTGACACCCCAGATTTACATTCAGTGATGCAATGCACCATGGGGGACGAGGTAGAAGCTGTGCAGTACATTCTTCGGGTGCAGGACTTGTGAAGATCGGAGACAGGCATGGCTTTGGACCAATCAACCTCCCTTTTCCATTTTATCATCAACAGAGGCCTCCCGAAGAAGGTACAGATGGCCCTAGATAAAATTGCCGGTATAGAAGCCAAAGGATGGCCTAAAATACAGAGCATTATAGTACACCATTGTAGGAAGATCAAAGAAAGAGAAAAAGAAATTGCACAGAGGAGGTTGCCATACGAGGCCAAACTTGTACAAACTAAGCTGGTGAAAGTTGCCACGGAAAAGCGGCCCTGCCTACTGAAATACAGGGAGACAGGGAGGAGAGGTCAGGAGTTTCACTGGAAAGGATGGCAGCAACATGGTCTGCAAATGGACAGGGGCAGTGGGCTGGCGAGGAGCAATTAGAGGGATCACAATAGCAGGGAAGGTCTGGAAGAGGACGAGGTGGGTACAGGGGACAGAGAGGTGGGTTTGGAGGGCAAGGGCCTCGGGGGGGCAAGAGACATGCTGGAATTGTGGAAGTTGGGGACATTTTTCAAGGGAATGCCGCGCCCGACTCATGGGATATTACCAAGGGCCCCAACGATCAGGAAATGAGCAGCAATTTGACCACCCTCACCCGGGAAGACCTTATGGACTACCGATGGGGGGTCATGGGCAGCAAGAGCAATATTATAATAATTTTAAACAAGGTACCCAACCAATTCAGCAAGGGCCACAAGTACCACAACAGGGCATGCAACCACAATTAGCATGTCAAAACACCATGGGAAATACCCACACAAATTTGCTACTACAGGGAACAGAGCGCCTGCCCCATTCCATGGAACAGCAATGGTCGGGGAAATATTTTCTGTCGCCCGGGAACAAACACCCACCCAGATTAGGACAGCCCACAGAGAGCACTTGCGTGTCCAGTCCTGTCGACTACCCTACGTCTAGACGAGGAACCACTGGTGGGGGCAGTGATAGGAAACAAGAAGAGGGAGCTAATAATGATACCGCAATTTGCGGTACCATTATTTTCTCCCTGGTCCCTTTGCGGCTCCCGCTAAGGGCGCCTGGTAAAATCAGGTGCCCATAGCGGGACCCGCTAAGGGACCTCGTAGTAGGGCACAAAGGGATTACCGGCACCAATGTCCTTAATGGTGCCCGGTATCCCTTTGCGCCCTACTCGGAATGAGGCCCATTATCTCGGCAGCACCCGTCCTGGCGACACTGATTATGATAGGGAGTTTTACTTGTTCTCTCATTGCAACGGCACCCTAATGATGGCAGTGCTCATGCAAAAAACATCACTAGGCCACAATCCATTGTCCTATTACAGCGGCACACTAGATTCTGTGATGCAGGGGCACTTTGTGTGTGAACAAGCACTCGCAGCAGCGGCCTTCGCAATTGAAAAAAGCGCCACCATAGTGATGGGATGCTCAGTGACGCTATTTATAGAGCACTCTTTGTTTACCATACTGGAAAGTTCAAAATCCACACTCACCACGCAGCGGGCCACAGCATATGAAATAATTATCTCGAGCACACATGCACATTGTGCGCTGTAAGACTGTAAACCCAGCCACTTTTATCTCAGAACCATGTACAGTGGAAGACATGCAAGCTCACGATTGCGTCACCTATGAGGGGGGAGGCGACGATAATCCAAAAGCCAGTGAAAACGCCCTAGAAGGTGAGGAGTACTTTGTGGATGGACCAACGTCCATTGATCCAGAGACAGGGGAAAAACATGTAGGAGCAGCAGTGGTGAGAGTAGGAGATGTGTATGAGATGATAGTGCAAAAACATCTCCCTTCCCATTAATCTGCACAAGCGGCAGAATTAATAGCACTGATTGAAGCACTACATACAGCCAAGGGATGCATAGTGACTATATACTCTGACTCGGCATACGTGACAAACACGGTACACTCTGGGCTGTCACGATGGTGAAGAAAAGGATTCAGAAGAGCAGACGGATCCCCACCGCAGCACGCACAGTTGCTGAATGATCTTATTGAAGCATTGGCTGAGCCATCAGTTGTTGCTTTGGTGAAATGCCAGGCCCACACTAATAATACTGATGTCATCTGACAAGGGAAGTTGGGGACATTTTTCAAGGGAATGCCGCGCCCGACTCATGGGATATTACCAAGGGCCCCAACGATCAGGAAATGAGCAGCAATTGGACCACCCTCACCCGGGAAGACCTTATGGACTACCGATGGGGGGTCATGGGCAGCAAGAGCAATATTATAATAATTTTAAACAAGGTACCCAACCAATTCAGCAAGGGCCACAAGTACCACAACAGGGCATGCAACCACAATTAGCATGTCAAAACACCATGGGAAATACCCACACACATTTTCTACTACAGGGAACAGAGCGCCTGCCCCATTCCATGGAACAGCAATGGTCGGGGAAATATTTTCTGTCGCCCGGGAACAAACACCCACCCAGATTAGGACAGCCCACAGAGAGCACTTGCGTGTCCAGTCCTGTCGACTACCCTACGTCTAGACGAGGAACCACTGGTGGGGGCAGTGATAGGAAACAAGAAGTTCATCTTTATGGTGGACTCAGGGGCGGAAAAATTGTGTCTCATGGAAGGCCGGTTTCCGCTTTCGGACCACAATTTGGAAATGCAGGGATTCTCTGGGGCATTTCTAAATGTTCCTTACACAACATTTTTGGATATAATGGTGGGAGGAAAGATGGTGTGGGCAGTCCTGTTATACCACAAAGACTCGCCCATAAATTTGCTGTGGAGGGATTTCCTCAGTAAACTCAATATGACCATATCCTTTAGAGAACGAGGGATATTGTGCTCCACTCCAGAAGTATGCCTGCTCAGAGCCATGCTAATGATCAATACCATGACAAACGAAGTAGCAGTGAGGGGGTGCCCACGAATGTTGACATTTTCATATACAAAATACAGGTGCTAACTAGAGTGGTGCCTGAAATAACATAAAAAGAATGGCGAGTGCACTCTGACTTTATTTTTCCCCCAGTTGCAACCTCAGAGATTGAATAGAATTCAATAGAACTGGACCCGCATGGATGTGAGTGGAGAACAGTGTTGTGCATAGACCCTAACATAGCACTACGTGATCTTACTGACGAAGAACTGTTCACTGACAGTGACACTGATGTGGAGATAATCATGGAAATTTGTATGCCATGCGACATAACGATTCAAAATAGAGAAGTGAATAACCCCCTCATGGCCAGTGTCAGTGCACCACCTTCAATTATTGAGAAAGATATGAGACAGGTACCACCAAACCTATGGACTACGGGCCCACACGATGTAGAAGTGACGCCCATGAAGATAACATTAAAGCCAGGTGTAGTGCCACCCAGAGTAAAACAATACCCCCTGTCCAGGTAAGCAGAGGAAGGTAAATTGAATTTACTAGCCACTAAGGGGTACAAAGTAGACGGGGGTACTGCAAGGAAAGTTGCAGTACTGCCTTGCAGAAGTACTGTATCTGGGGCAGCTAATATCAAAGGATGGTAAGCGAATAATCCCAGACAGAGCAGCAGCCATACGTGCAATACTGATGCCCAAAACTGTAAAACATATGCAGTAATTCCTTGGCATATGCAATTACTGCCGTGCACGGATACTCGATTATGCAGCCTACACACGTCCACTTCTTCAGGCATTGAAAGAAGCCCAAAAAGACAGTGCGCCAATTAAATGGACACAAGAAATGATCACAGAGTTCTATAAATTAAAAGACATTGGGCCTCATTCCGAGATTGGAGGTAGCCTTGGTGATATTAGCAGCATGGCTGCCTCCAATAGCGGTACCGACTCCGACCTGGTTCAATGACGACTTACCGGTGTAGTCTGACCTTTGCGGGACCGGTAAGTCCCCATTGAAAAAGGCAATCCCCATTCACATTTGAGCCCCTATAGGGCTCAATGGGAATGGGGAGGGAGCTAATAATGATACCGCAATTTGCGGTACCATTATTTTCTCCCTGGTCCCTTTGCGGCTCCCGCTAAGGGCGCCTGGTAAAATCAGGTGCCCATAGCGGGACCCGCTAAGGGACCTCGTAGTAGGGCACAAAGGGATTACCGGCACCAATGTCCTTAATGGTGCCTGGTATCCCTTTGCGCCCTACTCGGAATGAGGCCCATTATCTCGGCAGCACCCGTCCTGGCGACACCTGATTATGATAGGGAGTTTTACTTGTTCTCTCATTGCAACGGCACCCTAATGATGGCAGTGCTCATGCAAAAAACATCACTAGGCCACAATCCATTGGCCTATTACAGCGGCACACTAGATTCTGTGATGCAGGGGCACTTTGTGTGTGAACAAGCACTCGCAGCAGCGGCCTTCGCAATTGAAAAAAGCGCCACCATAGTGATGGGATGCTCAGTGACGCTATTTGTAGAGCACTCTTTGTTTACCATACTGGAAAGATCAAAATCCACACTCACCACGCAGCGGGCCACAGCATATGAAATAATTATCTCGAGCACACATACACATTGTGCGCTGTAAGACTGTAAACCCAGCCACTTTTATCTCAGAACCATGTACAGTGGAAGACATGCAAGCTCACGATTGTGTCACCTATGAGGGGGGAGGCGACGATAATCCAAAAGCCAGTGAAAACGCCCTAGAAGGTGAGGAGTACTTTGTGGATGGACCAACGTCCATTGATCCAGAGACAGGGGAAAAACATGCAGGAGCAGCAGTGGTGAGAGTAGGAGATGTGTATGAGATGATAGTGCAAAAACATCTCCCTTCCCATTAATCTGCACAAGCGGCAGAATTAATAGCACTGATTGAAGCACTACATACAGCCAAGGGATGCATAGTGACTATATACTCTGACTCGGCATACGTGACAAACACGGTACACTCTGGGCTGTCACGATGGTGAAGAAAAGGATTCAGAAGAGCAGACGGATCCCCACCGCAGCACGCACAGTTGCTGAATGATCTTATTGAAGCATTGGCTGAGCCATCAGTTGTTGCTTTGGTGAAATGCCAGGCCCACACTAATAATACTGATGTCATCTGACAAGGAAACGCATCAGCGGATGCCACCGCGAAAGAAGCAGCGTACTTCAACAAACCCCAAGCAGTAGAATGCGTAGTAAAACCAACATACAGGACGAGAAAGAAGAAGGGTACAATTCCACGCCGATTACACAAATAATTGAGTTACAGAGGCATGCCCCGTTAGAAGAACAGGAAATGTGGGTAAAAAGAGGGTGCAAGCAATTCCCCACAGACCTCCTATGGTGTCAAGAAATGACAGGAAAGGTGGTATTGGCAGTAGAGTTATTGCATTTGGCATTTCAGCAACTTAATTTCCCTGCACACGTTACCAAGCAACACACAGCAGAAGACATCCAGGAGGAATGGTTTGTTCCAAACCTCTAAGAACACCTTGCAAAACTAATAATAGAATGCATAACATATCAGACACACAGCTCGGGGATGACCCTTAGAACAAACACTGCCTCGCCCAGTTGGGCCCTTCCGAGAATTAAACATAGACTATGCAGACATGGGAGAAAGATGCAACAGAACAAGGTACCTCATTGTGGTGGTGTGCCTATTTTCTCGCTGGGTGGAAGCAGGGCCTTGTGCACACCCTGAGGCGAAATGCGTGGCAAAGTTCCTAGTAAGAGAAGCATTCCCCAGGTGGGGGATTTGTGACTTCATCCGTTCAGATAACGGTACTCATTTTGGAAATGACCTTTTCAAAGAAGTGACATCATTGCTAGGTGTGAAACACAAACTATGTTTGATTTACCACCCGCAGGCAAATGGAATGGTCAAGAAGATCAACGGTCTCCTTAAAAGCAGACTCTCCAAATTTTGTCACACCCTAAAAAAGAATTGGGTGTATTGCTTGCCCCTAGCACTGTTCCAACTCAGAACGCAGCCTAGTAAGGACCATCATTTGTCCCCACACGAGACAGTAATGGGGAGATGCATTCAAACGCCACTATCTCAGTGAAACAGGCATCATACACACACAGAGCTGCCACAGTGCTGGGGGACAAACTTGAAGAATACCTTACACAACTGACAAGAGTCGTGCGAAGTATAGCTAAACAGATAGTGCCACCATTTACACGAGAAGGTGAAACAGATACAACCACCCCAGCAGCAGACAGTCAAATGTCGCAGTTAATGCCGTAAAGAGTGTGTAAGTGTGTAGTTTTGAATTCTCCTGGATTTTACGTCCCTTATCAAGTAGTGTATTGCACACCTTCTGCTGTAAAGGTTAAGGGCCTGAAATATTGGATACACCTCTCTGATGTAAGAAAAGCACGCAATAGCACAGCACCTCATGGAAAATAGCAACAAGCATGAGAGGGTGCAGTACCATAAGTGAAAAAGTACAGACAAACCACTGAGTAACGAAGGGTGAAAAATAGAAAAGTGAATGCAAAATTTAAATACAGCATACAGTATTACTAAGAGTATGTGGAGGCGGAAAAAATGTAACATCCCATTCTCTCTCTCTCTCTCTCTCTCTCTTTCTCTCTCTCTCTCTCTCACTCTCTCTCTCTCTCTCACTCTCTCTCTCTCTCTCACTCTCTCTCACTCTAGCTTTTCTCATTTCTAATACTACTCTCTCTCTCTCTCTCATTCACTCTAGCTTTTCTTTTTTCTAATACTACTGGTCCTCAATTAACTTTTCTTAACTAAATTGCACGATGAGGAAAGAAATGATGGTTTATTGTTTATGTGTGTACTTAACCCATTCATATCACCCCTTCAGGTTCAAATATGGTGGAAAGGAGGGCCCTCACTGACAACACTACAAATGAAGACAGCAATAGGGAAGATGTTAGTGCTACTAGAGCTTATAGTTATGAGTGTGGGTTGTACTTTGATGCCATAATTTTTTCTATAATGTTGTTTTGTTTAGGGATGTACTGGAGCATCACTTTTATCTTTGGGTGATATAAAAGAGGCGGACAACGGGGTAAGACTAATACAAGATGGAACAAGCCTTATTTGGGACGGGTTTAAAGTAATATGGGCCCACAATGCCACTACAAATCTTAATCTCACCACTCTGCATAAGAACCGAACTGTCAAAGCCCCAACTTGTACATATTCTGCTATGAATTATTATGTTGATGAAGTATCAAATGTCACATTGACAAACCAACCTTTGATGTATCAGTATTGCCATATGTACATATGCGTGCAACCAGAGAACCTACCGCAGATGCCGAGAATATGCACTTTTAGCCCAGTACCTAAACCCCACAAATGTATTCAGTCTCACAGCCCTGGCAGAGTGATAGTGAAGACAATAATGAAAGATGGACAGCCATTTTTTCTATATGATATCAAAGGGTGAAAAAGCTATATATTGGTTTAGGGTTGGATAGAAGACGGAAAAGGGGAGCAGTGCGCAAAAGGTACGACGCGTACCATGGCCTAGGATTAGATGCTGTAGAAGACCCCCAACACCCTGACTTGTCCAATCAATGGTATTCAGATATGAGTGCCATGGTTAAGCAGGAAACAAACGAAAGGTTACATTTGCTCTTTGATACCCAATGCATCTGGAACGCCCAAAGTTCTCTTACCCCAAGAAACACCTTTGTCGGATGCCCAGTGTCTTGTTCATCTTGCCCTTTGTAGGATTCGGAGTACCTTGCAGGAACACACTGTAACAGTACAATTGCTGCAGAATGACAGAACGTGTAACAGCAAATCTCAAGGAGTTCTTTGTGTGAAAGAGCATTTTTTTATCATCAAAGGGACAATGTTCGCAGAGAACAAGTGGTAAAAAGAGACAATAACATGCAAGGCAGAAGCGCTGCGAGGACCGTCGGAAGAAAAATGTCAATGGGTCGAACGAACATGCACTCCAATATGGTCTCAACACATTTCCAAACTAACCTGGGTAACAGCTCTTGAAAAGCCCATCAAAATACAATGAGAAATACAGTATGAACTTTGCTTTCATGGAGAAGGGAAGGTGTCCATAGGATTAAACAAGCACTGCAGCAAAACGCTCATTCTCCCAGACATGAAGAGAGGCACAGCAGCCTTCATGGACACTTACTGGGTATGTGGCAAGCAAGCATACCTGCAACTCCCAATGTCATGGAGAGGTATCTGCGCAATGGCCACACTGCATTCGGCCCTGATGGTGATCCCAGAAACCCATGCCCAGGGGGAAAGGGTGCCAACTGAAATGTCCTCAGCACCCCAGTCAGCAGCTGAAGAGCCCTCTCATACAACATCCTGTTAGAAGATAAGTTGCAGGAAAGAGTGTCCCGCAAGAGGCGATCTTCAAACTATATCTCTAGCAAGTCCTCAGAACTCTTGGCAGAAATTCCTGACAAATACAAACTATTTAACATAGCAGAAACATTCTTTGCCTCACTTGTGCCAAGTATCCAGACGCAAACAAATGCCAAATGGTTGCAAATAGTGAGGTGGGAGCTGATCCAGCTGGCCAATGACACAGAAGAAGGATTCAATGTGATCAAAATAGAACTACAGCCCGGCGGTAATGACCATGAAAAACCGGTACATCCTGGATCACCTCACAGTAATGGAAGGCAGTGTTTGCCAAAAAATCAGAAGTGCATGTTGTACTTTCGCACCTTCTGCCGATGCTGACAATGGAATGCTATCACACGTGCTATATGCAGTACGCAACCTTGGCGAAAGGATGAAGAAGGACGGTGAGATACAACCGTGCAATTGGTTTGATGAAATCTTTGACTGGATTCCTTCCTGGTTGGGAACTATGATGAAAATACTTGTCCCAATTATACTTTTTCTATTACAGATTTTTGCGTGTGCCAGTTAGGTGTCCGATGTTGTGCAAAATCAATGCCTAGTAATATGATGATGATGGTGACAATGGGCAAAACGACAATGGTGCAAACCATGAAAGATGCGCAAATAAGGACTGGGGAAGCTAACAATCCCAAATTTTGTATGACAGCAGTGTATCGCAACCCAGGAGACAGGGTGGATAGTTTATATCATACCACAATCACATAACCCCGGGAGCTGGAATGGTATAAAGAGGTGTGGGTGGACCTGGATAGGGATGGGAGTATATACATGACATGCACCCCTAATGATTATGCTAGACAGGGTCGAAGCTTACGAGGTGTTTGTAGAGCTTGGATGCCCATAAAAGGGACACCTGCTTGGTATGAGGCGATACTGGAGGGGGAGCACTACAAGAATTCTAGTAACATTAAGAGTGATTTGTTACTTTAAATGTAACAAAAGCGGGGAACGTAAGGAAGGAGGTGGTCGGTTTGCCCCGCCTCCCTGTACATTCCACACGAAAGGGACTACCTGATCTTCCAATAGTGGGGGGACGCCTTCCTTGCCCTTCCCTGGTCCCAGTGGATGAGTCCCTGGCACCTACAGAAGCAGGGCTACTGCAAGATACATTTGGACTCCATTTTGTTTATCCCAGACTCCATCTTTGGATTAGGCCACATTCTGGTATCTGTGAAGCCTTCTCTCCCCTCAGCAGTGCCGTGCACAGCGAACACTGACAGCCCGCACCTCCCCCCCCCTGCGCTTGTGCCACCCAAGCCCATTTCACACGGATGCTCTGGCGCAAATTGTTGCAAGCAAACAGTGTATTCTTGTCATCCTTCCTCTGAGATCACTGCCCTGCGTGTAACAGTGTCGAATTATGACTTGTGGCCCATCTGTCTCCACAAACCCGATCCTGCACCTCTCACCCCCCACTGTCTGAAAGTTACTGCCTGTTCAACCCTGTGCCCCTCCAATCTTCTTTTGATGTAGAAGAAGTGTGACCCTTCCTTGCTGACCACCATAGAGTGCCCCCAATAAAACAAATCTCCTGTCTTTATATATTCTAAACCAACACATATCAATCCATCGCCTTTCACTCTGAAGTGCCAGACCTTACAACTGTTAATCTCACCCCCCCAGCAAGTCACCTGGTGGGTAAGACCCCCATACCCTTCACCTCTCCAATGATCTAAGGCAGGATAATGTAAATAAGTGTGTACAGTGTATAGGCCTCTCTTCATACCAAAGGTATAGTTTATGGGTTATTACTTACTGTATGTCCTGTGATAGCATGTAGATTAGTTAGACAGAACCAGCCACCTCTCCCGGAACCGACCTGACCTTCACCTTGCACGAACGGCCCAGCTGAACCATGTGATGCCTACCAACCCACCAAGCTGCCAGCCAATCTCGTGGAGCCTGCCACTATAGTACTATACTAGGGCCCATTGCCTCACCAATCAAAATGTAACTTGAAGACAGTATGAAAAACGTTATCTATGACGCTGCAACCCTTTAAAAATGTATTGCTTTGTATTGTTTGCCAGAGCACTCTCAAAGCAGAAGAGTTCTCTGGATGCTGAATTTTAGATAAAACCTTTTCGTCTCTCACATCCAATCTACTGGGATGTGTTTTTTATTATTCTGAGTTTCTAACTGCATGTGGGGACTGACCACCTTCAATGTTATGACTACTAAATTACAATATTAGTTTTATCATCTATTGAACTCTCTTCAGATTGATGTTTTAACAATTTAAGCATAATGTGATGTACATGGTTTTTGTAATGTTTTAATGTAGGAAATAGATATAATCACATTTTCAAGTGAAAGTCTGCTCCTTTGATTCAGTGTATTTATCCCCATAATGTATGGGCTCACGTAAGGTGGAACACGCTGCCTAACATGCTGAGGGTAATACCAACCCTATCCCACTTCAAAGAGTCTGAAGATCTTTATCTTCGATAAAGGTAAAGCCTAAAGGGTGCTCAGCTTGACAGACTCTACTCCTGATTCTTTGCATGTTGTCTCTGTCTTGTCAGCGCTCTGAGGTCTGCAGGTGAGAGGCGCTATCCAAAGAATATATAGATAGATAATGGCCCCTGGTTTTGTCTTCATCCGATCTCTAATTGGGAAATGATTATTTTATTTTGTGCTAAAATATTTCATAATATAATATTCAATGTAGTATAATTTTCAGAAAAGACGTTTAGATGAAAACAAATTCTCATTTTTGATACCACGCATTTTTACTGTTTATTCTGTAGTATAATTTATTGTGTTTTGGAGTACAGCACCACTGCATGGGATCACATTATTGCTATAATGTGGCACACATATAGCCAGCCATATGTCGGACGCAAAGGCAACAGGAAATCAAACAGAAACAGTTATTACGGTATGAAGATCCCATTGTTTGTGACACAGGGGTGGCAGCCTAATGCTCTTTCTGCTAATATGATTGGAGGGAAGTATATCTGCAGACAGACTGCGTAAGCAACAGAGTTTTGCTGGATGAGCTCTGACAGAATTAAGTCAGATTGCTTTTGCTGAGCTGCTGTGAAGAGATCGCTTTGGCTGAGCTGCTGTGAGGAGTTCGTTTCAGCTGGGCTGCTGACCTTCAGAGACTGGGCATTTCTGGTCTCACTTGGCATCGGCTTGAAAACTGTGCGTTTTCGGTGTGCCTTTCAAATTGCAAGTTTACGAGGGCAACCCTGGGTCATTTCTCGGAAGTGGCAAGCCAAGGGATTTCGCGTGCCGGAGAGCTACAAATAACTGGTAATTATAAAGTAAATTGAGGGTATGCCGCACGGATGAAATGTTTCTCAGGCAGGAAGGGTAGAAATAGGGAATCCCCTGTGTTTAATTGACATGCTGTAATGTTGCAAAGTGAATATTGTTCTTTTGCTGCATGTTTTCTTTTTTCTCTTTTTGTTACAGATGATGCAAAGTGAATATCATTCTGCTGCGGTACATTTTTCTGTTTGTTTCTGTAAAACAAAAGGGTAAGATGGTGTTTTGAAATGCAACTGTTTATAATACACCAAAATACATAAAAGCAGACCTGTAGTGTTTTTGTTTTTCTCTTTTCTTAGTGCATCTGGAATAGCACTTGTGAGACGGGGAAGAGTTTTAGGTAGTGCATTTGTCATTTTTCCCATGTAGATAAAACAACAGAAAGAAAAAGGTGTCTAAAAATAAGACTTAGTGATTATAAATAACTGTGTATGTGATTCCACTCAGTGTGCAAGTGTGGTTTCTGAGTGGAATATAATACAATAGTTCTTGCTGAGCGTACATGAATCAGCAAAAGAGGCCTATGGAAACATAATTCGCTAATGTAAATAAATTAATGATAATACCACAGGGGATTGAGAATGCCATATGTGAAAATTGTGGTATTTCTGAATGTAGGTCCGAGGCCTCTAGAGATCACACGAACAGTCTAAGCAAAAAGAAGGGGTTTTGTATATTGGGGCCACAAAAGAAACAGAAAAATTATGCTCACCAAAATACCACCAACAAAATGTATATCACTAAATGATTCTGTGTACTGAAATAAGGAATGGCCCCTGAAAGGAAATAAGGCCAAACTCAATCTAAATGCAAGGAGTAGTCATTGCCAAGTTACTATTATTTTTGGCGGTAAGAAAATACCGCCAGGCCCCAAATCTACACAAAATACCCTACAATTCCCTTGTGTACCAAGGCCCTATGCGACCCAGACTATTGAAAACAAATTTGGATCTTGAATTATTTTTGTAATGGGGAGCCCAAAATCCCATCCCTGAGCAGACCAGGTAGGCCAGGAAATCCCAGGCCCAAAAACAGAAGAGTCAGAGTAAATGACAAAGACCGGTTTTGTTTAGCAATTGCAAAAACAGAGGAAGCAGTTCAGCACACAAGTCTCAAAGCTCCCTAATCTCATAATGCAAAACCGTTTAAAAGGCAAAAATACATTACTTCTGACGTCGCTGCATTATCTGGGTTAGTAAAACCTATGGGAAGGTGGGATTGGGTTAGTTGTATCATATAGGTATATAATCTATTAGAAGTCGACATTCTGATTGGTTTTAATCTATCGGATGGCTCCACCTGGGATCACCTCTAAATTGATAATGGGGAATACATGTTATCTCTATACTACTTTATTGGTTAATTCAACTGTTGCAAAACAACATCATTTGAGAGCAATGATTGGTTGGCACTGGCTTTGCCAACCTTGGTCCCTTGGCAGGTCACCAGCACATGAGCAGCATTTTATGGCAGAGGGATCGACATCCAGGTCCCGCCTTTCCCAATCATAACCCACCATCTCCGATTTCCTAGGCCACGAGCCAGAGCTTCTGCTTTGAGCTAGGTTCTATCTTGTATCTTTTATTCTGAGAATTCAGAGGGAGTGAAGGTCTTGGCTTCTCTATGTCTGGAGCTAATGAATAGCCCTTGTCCTTCAACTTTAAGTCACGTGCGAGGAGACCATATTTTGAATTATTATACTCAGCTTTTATCAGGATTTTAACCTATTTTACTATGGTTGCCGTTACCCTCTCTGTCCACTGGAGACTTGTTTGAGCAATTATATTTCATTATTCGTCTTAATTAATGAGCGCCTGGTCCTTGAAGGTTGTCTTTTTCTAAATGTAATCTAAGAGAAATATGTCTCACGCTTCGGAACTTTTTATCTCGTGCCCTCAACGATGCAAGCCCAAACTTCCCTTTTCTTCAATAACCTTGGCGCGCTGTACAGCTGCTATCCAATTTGTTAATCTCTGTGCCTTTTAGCTAATTAAGCGAGTTTGTTTTTCCTGCAGCTTCGATGCTCATTCAAGCTCTCCCCTTCATTTGAGCATTTTATCCAAAATGTCTGCATGTAACTGTTGCGCCTCTTCTTTAAGCAAGCATTATATGTGTTCTTTATGCATCTTGAGTTACAGCGGATACATTTGAATATATGTTTTCAAGAGTCCATTGTCCACAATATACGTTCTTAATGTAAATATACGTTCTAAATGCAGATTGACCTAGTGTTTGTGTAACTTTGTGATGAATGCATATCTGCTTTGTGTCTCGTGTGTCTACGAGTATCAGAAGCGGCGTGACATCACTTGCTTTCTTCATACTTTGGTTACAGCATGTATGCTAGATCTTGAAGGCTCATCTCTTTTATGATTGTTGCGGAGTAAGGCCGACAGGGTCGTTTTAGTGAATAATGCCTTTCGTGTCTGCAGTATGCTGGTGGGGGGGGCAGTTGTCAAGACTGATATTCTTCTCTCATTTAGGCAATATAGAGGCGGGGAAAGGTTCAATGCCATGGATGAGGCATTCACCTGTCTCTCGACATTTCCCTTGTTTTTTAATGGGCTGTCATCTATGGCCAATTGTCACATCTTCTCTTCTTGGCTCACAGGAGTTTAGGTTATTATTTACTCCTAAATACCAGCAAAATCTTGAATGAGAAAACCTCAAATGACTGAAATGAATGGCGTTAAATTACCATGCAAAAGCCAAAAAAACTGGAAAAAATCCTTCTTAGTTGGAGACAACTACGAGTCTGCATTTTGCCCTTGTAAGGTACCATTAGGCTTACAATGTTTCGAAGCATTGAAAAATCACATATTTACATCAAGGTTTACTAATGTGCATTCTCCACAAAACAATTATTGAGGATTTTTCAGGGACATATTTGGAAACAAAAGGTTCTATTGCCCTTCATACCACCATTATGGTAGTAGCTCCCCCTCCTTCCTGGACTTCTTCAGGAGGGGCAATTCTGGACCATTTTTTACCTCTGAATGAACTTCAGTTTCCTAAATTTAACCAGCAAAATATTTGTTTGGGTACGTTGATGCGATCTCAGCCCTGTGACAGTCTAAGATCTAAGCAGTAATTTCACACTTTTCCAATCAACTACGGAATGTTCTAAATGCCTCTGTGCCCCCTGTTACCCTTTTTAACAAATAAGAAAAATAGAGTGATTTTGTCCCTTCAGCACAGCTCTTCTATATGGTGTTATTGACTAAGGCACTGATAATCGTTAAAAGGAATCTTCCCTTCTTTATCAAATATGAGAAATGCTACAATATAGGGATGTTTCATTAGTTGCAGTTACCCCCTATTTGTCCTTCTGACAGCCATTTGCTGTGGGTCAGTAATTGAAAAAGAAACGGTGTCACCATCATGGGGTACTTTTTAAGCATAAGGGTTTTTTGAATGAATGGTGGAAATCATGGGCAGTTTACTAAGGAAAACAGATTGGGTGATTTAATTATATCGGAACAGAATTACTTAACATTTATAGAAGAAGTAGTTGAGGAGATTTTAGCAATCCCATCTATTTTGGGTAAAACTCAGATGCAAAATATGGGAATAAGCAGACGTGAATGGAAAGAACTGGTAACTTTGAAGATTACATTGATTGAAACTGAAATACATGGGGCACTATTGACCAACTAACTTAGATCACATACGGTCCCAAGTGGGTTAATATTTCACATTGTACCTCGCATTTTCCTTGATCAAATTCAATCTCGTAAATATAAGAGTAATAAGGAATGAAATGTAGGAGAGACTGGCTCATATGAGGTGGCAGGCCAACCCTGTAGGTAACAGCCCGCCGCCCAAGTTCAGGGCCCGAGTGCAGTGAGGATCCCTTAACCAGGGTAGCCTGCCACTGAGGTGCATATCATCATTAATACCCGTATAGCTCCCTACACAGGGGCAAACACATTTTTAAAGAAAGAAAGATGCTCACCTTTGCGGTGTGGCCCGACACTGCAGTGCTGTCATTCAGGGAAGTCAGTTTTCACTGTTCATGACTGATGTGATGAACAATAAAGAGGGACTGCATGGAAGCCGGGCCGCTCTGCAAACGTAATGTTTATTTGTTTTGGGGGGGGGACACTCCTAGTACCCATGTAGGGAACTACATGGATGCTAAGAAGAGAGGGATTAGTGAAGCAGGGAAGGTAAGGGGTCCTGGTTGCTCAGAGCATGGGCTGTCCTTGGTGAATACAGCCCACATTCTGAAAATTTTCATTGGCTTCCAACACCATCCAGGGTGCTGATGATCATTAATACTACTAAGCGAGTATCTGAGGAAATAAGGCACAACATTGAAGATAAACAAGAAAAACTCATGAGTACATCAATTCTAGAGAATTAGGAAAAATATGGAGGAATGCAATTATGAATGCATTTAGGTAATTTAAATTAAAGAAGAAAATAATCAAATTCAAAAAAGACAAAGCAGAATTTTCACCTGAAAAATTATTAACTGAGAAGTACTATCAAAATGATACTCATAGGGGTTTCTTGCATTACAACAGACAGTGATATATGAAGGGGCAGATACACAATAAAAGAAGAAAAAACTTATTGAGAAATACATTGTGGACAAATGGCTGCCATTTTTCCAGCACAAGCTCTGATGATGAAATGAGAGCTTTCAGGAATCAACTAATGCCCAAGCTCAGACTTCCCCCACAGCTTTTTTATACTAACATTGATGGAGAAGGGAACGATGGTAGAACAACACCCTCAGATCACGTGAAGCGGAGCAAGAGGCAGATTCAGACCTCATGTATTCTAGTAGTGTACCTTTCAAACTATCAGTCGTCTAATAAGGAACAAAAAGTGTTGAGAAGGGATTATCTTTTATGATTACTGCTACACATGATTCTTTTCAGACCAGAATAAAACTGACTAATCTCTTTAGAAAGATACACCTGAAAAACTTTCAGTGCCCAGGATAGGATTATAGATGGAGACAGTACAGGTTTATACAACTTGTCCAAGTTCTATCAACCACCACAATGTATCAAAACAGAATCAAATACTTTGAAGGACTGCTATGGGTGCCATGTTTGCTCCCAGTCTTGCAAAGTTTACATGGCAGAGTATGAGAAACTATACATGTATCCAGAAACAAATCATTTCAGATACAACATCCAGGCCTGGATGGGATATATTGATGTTGTTTTCGTCATCTTTAATGGTGATGAAAATAAACTGGGCTCATTTTACGGATGAATCAACACACAAAATCATTTTTGGAATTTTTCATATAATAGTAGCAGAGAACATATTAATTTTGTTGGACTAGTAATCAAAGCAAATCATGGAAGTTTGTTCACATTTCTCTTTCAGAAACCAACTGACCGTAATGCTTTGTTAAAGTGCAATAGCTATTACTCAAGGTGTTTATGGGACAATCTTCCCATTGGACAATATCTGAGGTACAGACTGAACTGCTCTGATTTAAATCAATTTCAATCACCAGCCCAAACCTTTACATCTCAATTAGTAGAAAGAGACAATTAAAATAGGGATACAAAAGTACACTTCAACAACACAATTGAACAGGAAATCCTCCAGACAGAATCCCTGTTGTGTTGATCTATTCCCTTTTCCTCTACAAAATTGAAAGAGAGAAAAATAACTAATGGTCGATCCTAAATTTTGGAAATTCCATGACCTAGATTTGCAGTAAAATGCCAAAAGTACTTGAAAGATGAAGGCAATATGGAACATGACCAAAGGAAATGATGGGCACAGGCATGCATATTGGGCCATTTATAATGTGGCACCTGTTCCGTATATGCACAAACCAAACTGTACAAGGAGATTAACATAGAGTACAAAAAGTGTTATGAATTCCAATTACAAAAACAAACTACTAAACCACTGGAATAAAACATTTTTTAAATTTCCAACACCTGGCTGTACAACTTAACTGGACAATCTTGGAACACATTAAAAATAAAATAACAACAAGAAGAGGAAACTTTAATTCAGTTTTATTCCACTGTAAACCGAGTTGGATATTCAGGTTAAAAACAATGAGGAAATCCAAAGGCACTTCTTAGCCATTAGATGCTAGTCTGCCCTCTCAAAGGCAACTACAAGTTTGTGCGAAGGATACAAAAATTCACAAGTGTTTTGTCTGTATGCAATATAATGAATGTCACGACATTAAGTAGAGTGTTGTATATTAATACACAATTATATTTGGCTAATCCATTTACAAAAATGTTCAGGATTGATACAGGAGCAGATTATTAAATAATGAAGGCTGCACATTGTCACCAATGAGTAATTACTGTTTTCTGTAAAGCAAGGATGGGATCACCACAAAGTCATTGCGTACTGCTACAAATACGCACAGAATATAATGGACGCACAAGATGCAGGCTGCCTCGTGACGCGAAATGGCATCCGGAATCTAGCATGCCGTGTTGCATTAAATCCCACATATAACAGGTATTTCAAAGTGCAATAATGGGTGTACAAGTGAGAATACAAATCTGCAAATCGAATTTCTTTCACAATCTTCAAAATCTATTCTTGCAGCATAGCTGAAGATGAATGGAGTTATTTAAAATCCACATCTCAGATGAGCAAAAATAAGAACTAGAATTCATATAGAAGTCATTTTACAATTTTTACCCTTTGGATAAGTCAAATGGGGCATAAAACTAAGTCTTCTTGCTCTGGGAAGCAGGAGTCGGGTACAGGGGTTGAATTTTGCTTTTAAAAGACTTTTATTTGTACTGAAAGAAAGGAAAGAAAAACCTATCTTGCCCTATTTACTATGATGAATTGTGCTACCTGTGAAAAAACAGGAGGTGCCCACTAGTCCCCGGAGATCTGTCATCCAGGTGGCCAGGACACAACCATCGCTTTTGGAACCACTTCCTGGGGCTGGACCAGTGCGGAAGAATTACTTGAGTTAGGGGTCTTCGGGGCAAGAAGTGAGAAGCAGGCTCGAGAGAAACAGGTTGGCAAGGTGCAAGCTGGAGAGAGAAGAGCTGGAGGCACAGAAGGTGGGAGCCATGTCGAAGCAGGTGAGAGGGACGCCAATGCCGAGGCCGACTGTGAGAGAATCCCAAAGTCCTTTAGCCCTCTTTGTCGGGTGCACACAGCAGTCAGTAGCTGTGGGGTGCTGAAGCACACCAGATGCCATGGACATCAGGAGAGTTGGTGGTGATCTTTGTAGAATCCACAAGAAAAGCACAGAGCTATTGGAAGCCGGAAAGCAGAGCGAGGAGTGGAAAGAGACTGAAGGGAGCTGCCGTATGCAACCGGTGACTGGAAACAGGGAAACACTTTTGAATATTGAACAAATTAAAACATTGTAAGCACTTTTGAATGCCACACAGAGCAAAAGCAAGTTATGAGCACTTGTGAATGGAGGAAAAACAAACAAGGCGGTCCAAGTAGCAGCTACCTCGGAATGAACTGTTTGAGACAGAAATGTTGGCAAAGTCATGAGAATACCAAGAAAGGTATGAGATAAGAAAACAAGTATTGTCAAACCCAAAAGTGTTCAAGGAACTGCAGGTTAAGAGGAACCCTCTATTGGCAAAAGACAGAAGAATATGGAAAGGGTAACAAAGTGCATGGTGGCCAAAGAAGCCTCTGTAAAGTGTTAGAACAGTGTGCCACTGTGAAAGGAAGGCAGTAACCAATTGTTGATGTTAACCAGTGAAATTTACTGATGACAAAGGAACTGGGAAGTGTCCCAAGAAATTGTGTTGATTTGAACTCGTGGGGCAGCGAACCCTGATACCTTGTGAATTGTTTTGAACTTCAGGAAGGGAAAGCTGATTATAAGCCAAGAGCTGGAAAAAGCTCACAGAGCTTTATTCTTGACACTATTCGTTTGATGCTGACATCCCTACACATTGTATACAGTTAGTTGCGAGGGCAACTATAGGTTTTGGACAAAGACACACTTTTGATTTGGACTTCCTGACACAGACTATCCTTAGTTTTCTTCAGGTAGGGAAATCACACATTAGCATAGGGCAAGGTAGGCCTTACTCCAGCCTGACGTTTAAGTTAATAAAGCCTTTTTGAGAACCAATCTTGAACCTGTTGTCTGTGTCTACTTCATGATGCCTTCACAGTACATACTCCGAAAAAACATTTTAAGGGCATTTTAGTGTGTCGTATAGTCAGTATTATGTTGACAGTCATTACATTTGCAAGAAATTATATTAATTTAGAGTGTATGCAGGTTGAACAGATAGGGCGCATTTGCATGTAGCAGAGTAAAAGGAATATGGGTAAATGTGTTTCTGGAGAAATAACTTGCAAACAAACTGCACAATCACCATACACAGACGTCAAGCACACCCGTCTGCCTACAAGTGACACTATAGAAGTCTTGGTCCTTCAATACAGCCTTGAGGGAGTATCCATAGGGCATTTTTTAATTGTGAAACAGACACACCATAACCCATGTACAGGGTAACTATAATGCAAATGTGATAAAGAGAATGGTTTGACCACATAACAAAAGTAACGTTTGCTCGGAACAATGTTAAAATTGCAAATGTGTCATGTATATATAAAAATACATCATGGGCCCAAAAAAGGGCTTTCAAAATGCATGTCAATATATGTATTGTTTGTTTAGTGATTCTTTTTGTTGCAGTGCTCCTAAAGGTGATGTCACATTTGATGTCATCAGTTGTAACATGGATCACATCATTTGTGAAGTCATCTGTGGTATTTTGGGTCGCATCATGAGCAGTGCAGCGTGGTAGCCGAGTTATGGTTCCTAATGGATGCACAGATCACAACTCACAGTAATTCACTACGCTTAAGATAGGCCAGACCAAATGCTGGCTTCCACATCCTGTACAGTGCTTCGATGCTCGCAAGCTATGGCTGTGCTTTAAAAAATAAAGTAGAAAATAAAGTTTAGGAATCACAAATGCCAAATTTCAGAGGTTTTGTTATCTTGCACTGTACCATAATGTCTTACATTAATATTTTGTCACCTGTTATTTTATAGGTTTCTATTTTGCCAATTTAGCTTATAACATCCCTTTAACCAAGTTTGTTTTCATTGATATTGCATAGGTTTTATTAAAACAAACTAACCGGAACATACCTTTAAAAAAACATTTAAATGCATTTCAATGTTTTTTGATTGTATACTATATATCTACAGTGTATAGCAGGCATGGCTGCCTTATTGCAGTTCCATGAGTCAAAAGCCATGTACAGTTGGCATGCACTTGATTATGCCACAGGTGCCACCAAACCTTTGGCCATGCCACAAGCCGCACCAAGCGAGACCATGGGCCACTTTCCACAGGTGCACTTTTCCCATGGTATAGCTTTCAGACATGCCTCAGTCCTTGCCAACCCACCCATAGTAGGCCCATGGACTACTCACTATGGGGCTATGGCCAGTGCCCACTATGCCACTGATTCCCCTTTCATAAGCTCCATGCAAAAAGCATAGCGTGTACCTGTGTCCTGCTGCATCCATATCCTGATCAGCAGCGCATGCTCTACTAGTGGCACAGAGCAGGTTCAAAAGTCACAGTTGCCAATTTGACAGTTGCAGTAACAGTTAAGTCTCTGCAGGACAGGGACTGCATTTACGATATGCACCTCTGCACCAAAACTATGATGGTTATAAGTAGCCGATGCTGGTGGCAGGGTAGAATCGACATACATGATATGCCTGAGTTAAGGTATGGCGCATGCTACTGCTCATATTTATTGCAGTCACATCTGATTAGATATTACACAAGTGTCAGCTCCTGGCAGCCAGCTCATCTGTGAACAATGATATGTATTCTGGCCAGACTAGCTGATCCTGCCAAGTGGCAGGACAGGAACCTGAATGGCCATGCCTCTTCTTGTATCTCTTTGTGAGGGTAGGTAATGCCCTTCCCCAGTGACAGCCACATAACAGCAGCTGTCATGGGTCCAGGGATCAAAGGAGCACACCTATTTAGAGAAGGGGAAAGAGGTGCTCAGTTGTCAACAGATTACACCATCTTATTCTCTCTGCCTCTATCTTTCTCCTTCCTGCCCCCTCTACTTCCTCTAGCGCAAATAACTTTGGGTGTAATGTCAGAAGGGCAAGGTCTACTTCTTTCAAGAACCACAACTAACCAAGGGAGACTAGAGGAGCACTTTAACGACGCCTGGTCCTGGCGCCACTGAAGCCTTCTAGACAATAAAAGACAAAATAGGGCCAACCATCTTTCTCCTTTGTAAGTTAAGTCCTTTCTGCCAAATCCCGGTCCATGGACCAAATAGGTACTGAGTCTTAGGTTTTTTTACAATGTCAAAATATCATTTATTCCAAAAAACACACAATGTTTAATACCATCAATAAAACAAACATCACATTAAAAATCATGTGAAACCTAGTGCACTTTTCTAAAACATACAATACAAAACCATTATAAATGTTCAAAATCAGTCTAAAAAAACTAAGAAAAACATCTGCCATGGTTTACCATGTACACTTCGATGCTCTTGGCAACCTGCCTATACAGATCTACAAAATACAATTTGTCATAAACAACATCATATACCCAGTGTATAGCAACACTATGGTTGGTAGCACCTCAGAATGTTAATAATTCACAATTTTCAGAGGTCACCTATTAATGGTTTTACCTACTTATGGTCTACCCTTCTGACGGCTAATAGGGTGACTATAACCACAAATTTAGTTGATAAACATTACCACTCAACTTTAAGGTACTCATATGCCCAACATGTTTCGTTCACACAACTAGTAACTATGCTTATATGAACTTCTTCAGGGGATCCAATATGCCCACTATACACATGCAAAAAAAAACGACAAACAGGAAGCGTTATTCGGCTGCAGGGGAGATGAAGTCAATCAGAATGTTGGATCCACTTTCAATTGTGAAGACCTAATGTATACACAACCAGCTGAGAAGGGAAAAAGAACAAAAAAAGAGAACACAGGAGAAGAAAATAGAACAGAGATCAGAATTATTCAAGTATCTCTATTCATTTTACTAGCTTTTCAAAACATAACCTAAGTAAGACTTACCAGCAATATCAACATGTATTGAATACAACTCGATTCTGGTAAAGAGGGGAGCGTCTCATCTATAGACTGTTTAACACATTCTATGTAGCTGAGAGAGAAGAGACAAAAGAAAGACGGAAAACCATCCGTAGAAAGGGTCAATGGCTAGCACAGTTCACCAAAGAACTCTGTTAACAAGTAACACTAAAACTCATTCTAGCAACGTTAGACATAGCTCGACTAAAAGGTTAGCTCTTGTGTGCTAACTCACACAGACTTATGAATGGAAAGAATATACAAGCTCCACACCCTCTAACTGTGTAACCCATCGGAAGTGATGTTACCTCTACTACTCTGATTCCACAAAAATAGATGTACATAAAAGATGGGTAAATGAAACACAGTGCAGCTCGTTATCAACTGGACACGTACCTCAAAAAAGGGAGGGAGGAGATCACCCCGGTCAGCCCGAGAAGCCTGCGCTGAGTCGGCACAAATATCCACGTATCACGCGGGTTCTTCCGTCACCATGTGCCTGTGGCGAGACTCTATTACGAAAAGTACAAAGAGTGCTGAGTCAAAAGAGATCTCATATTATTGACTGAGACAAAGGCTCATCACGAGCGTAAGAGCCGCCAGCTTAACTTACTCAGTTCCAGTTAGAAGAGAAGTCGCACCTTTAGCTGAACTGCTCTGATGTGAAATCTTCCTCCGTCTGGCTCCCGACATTCAATCATGAAGACCAACCCGGAAGTTTTAACCAGGAAAATGGGTGGAGCCATAAGATCACATTACATGTAAAGTCATGCCGAACGTGGTGGTCAAAAACAGGCGGAGCCATGAGATCACGTGACATGTTAGGTAATACCGAGTGTGATGGTCGAAAACAAATGGTAAACGTTGCTCTACAGCTGCGTGGGATATCAGTAACTATTGTCAAACGAATCATGTATATGGCAAGCGACGCAAGCTTATGGATTGCCATTAGCGGCTGTAACATCCACGTCAATATGCGTGACCGTCCCTCACAGGAGCATGCCTGCTCTACAGTGCGTCGGAAGGTTCAAGTGAGTGTGCTTACAGTATTAACGTATCAACAGGCACAACGGATGTTCACACCTCTACCGTTTTATGCACATCATAATTATTCTGTAAACAACCATCTCAAGAATGGACTCGGGTTGATATTACTATTGAGTAACAGGTCAACGTTCATCTATCAGGTTTGTTGTAAACCTGAGATGAGGTGAGCTGTGCCCGACATGCAGCCAGAAACGGCCATGTGCAGGTATCCCCAGTACATCGTTCAAGTACACGGGGTCAACCTCAGTGTAATAAGAGCAATCCCCTTTACTTGGCATATGGACACAAAAGAGGTGGAGACCTAAATTTGTGTGTTAGAAGTACTATTGCGCCAATCAGTCTGCTCATTTAGGCCAGTCTCAGTTGACTTTGTAAGAAAAATTAGCCATTGTTCTTTAAACAGCAATTCTTTGGTATTGTTGTGGTGACTCTTTGATCTGTCTATCTGCCATAAAACAGTCCATTTTAATTCTTCTGAGTTATGTTCCATCATGACAAAGTGATTCACTAAAGTAGCTGTGACATTTTTGTTCTTAATACAGCTTATGTGCTCACTGATCCTGCACTTGACTTTCCGTTCTGTCATACCTATGTAAAGCCTCGGACACGGGCACCATATTGCATAGACCACATTAGTGGAATTGCAATTAGTGAATTGGGTTTGCACCCATGGTCGTGTAAAGCCAAGGTCTACCTCTTTCGTGCGCCTGGTGAATTTACAATTGACACAATGTCCACATGGTGAATGACCCTTCATGGCAGGCAAACCCCAAGCTGCCGTTATACTTCTCAATGGTCCTTGTTTAATGGAGATATCATTTTTCGTGAGCAACTCCTTCAAATTCGGTGCTCTTTTGTACGCACAAATGGGGAAGTCAAGTGGGCATTTGCCTCCAGTCAAAATATGCCACTTCTTTCAAGTACAGGGATTGTCTTCCTAAAGCAGGCTAGCTTTAGTCCAATCACCCATGGACCTTTACCTTTAAAAGAAGGGTCATACAACACTTCTTGGAATCCTCTTTGAATCCTCTTTGGACTCTAACCATTGTATAAGATTTTGTTGGACCCTGCTGGGAGAGCAGTCCTTTCTAAAGTCCTCCAGTTGTGACCTGAAAGCATGGGCTTCAAGGCAGAGACAATCTCTATCCCCTAACCTTCCCCAGGGACCAATGTGGGTGAACTCTGCTGCTGGATCAAGACCTGGATCACTGTCAGCCACACTGTTGCCCAGGACCTCACCGTGCTGCAGGACTCCTGAAGTTGTGTACCAGCCTCCCTTGTGTTTTGGCACACCAGAGAAAAGGACTCACCTTGACGCTTGAAACCCTGGAGTGGGACTCACAGCTCTTGAAAAGCAGAACAGCCAAGAAGCCTTTTTTTCAAGGTCAATCCGCTGCAAGTCGTGATTCGAGCATGATCTACGCTGAGCAAACCACCAGGAACCTTCGACTCTGCCTTTGGTGTTCATAGATCTTCAAACAGCTGTTTGCCTGTTGAACTCTGTTTGTCACCACACCATGCCAGCTGAAGCGTGCCGTTGATTGGCTGAAACCCAAGTTCCACTGCTGCCTTGAATTTCTTGGAGCAATGCTCAGACTGACCGGCTTCTTCATCGCCACTCCTGTAAGTTGTATGAACTGACCCTGGTATCGCCCGAAGAGCAACCTCCTAGCCTCTGCATCGTATCGACTTGCCTGTGGATCCTAGTACCAGTTCACCACTGTCGAATGTTGACCGCCGACCTGGTGACTGCCCAATTTGGACAGCTCGAGCAGATGTTTCCAAACCGCAGCTAGTTATGTTCAACCAACACTCAACGTTAGCTTGTTAATGGACCACCATGACTGGCACATCCTCTGACTGAAAGAAACCCACAAATGGTATCCGCCCCCCTGGTCCATCATTGGGCCCTAGAGACTGGCTAGACCATGTGAATCACTTTAGCATCCTCAAGAACATATCATTTGAACATTGCAGTATTTTCAATGCCTTCTCTTTTTTGCACTAGGGCAAGTTTTACCCTGGTGCTTATATCATGCCAAACTGCACTTGTAACAGTGCAATGGTCTTCTAATATGTTCCAATGTTTTTAGAAATAGGGCACTCTTTGCCCTTCTGCTAATACCATGCAACTTTGCACTTGCACCCGTCCAAAGTTTCTGTAATATGGCACCATATTGAGAAAGCACTTTGCTGGCGGAAGCAACTGAATGATATTTTTAATTTTGAGAAAAATATTGGGCATTTCCTGTAAATCATATGTTATGTTATGTTAAAGGTACTTATATAGCGCACCGTCACCAACTGAATTGATCCCCAGGTGCTCTGGCGGATCTGTAAACAAGAAGGAGTGTGGGTAGGGTTAGTCAGGTGGAGGGGGAGTAGGAGAGTGGGAGAAGTGGAGTGCTGTTGGCGGCTTCAGTTGGGTATGCACTGGACGCTGAGCTTTGGTGCAAGTATTGGATCAATGTCAGTCCTCGTGTACTGTTGGTGCGACTTATGTGTTGTTGCGGTGTGGTGAAGTGCATGCGGTTTGCTGTGCGAGAGGTGGTTGTGTGAGTTTTTTGTGGGAGATAAGTATGCAGAAAGTTTGAGCTTTTTGGTTAGTGGGTTATATGTTTCACATCTAGCCGTGCCTGGAATTTGAGGATCCTGTATGGTGGGGGAAGGCCCTGGTCCTAGAGTATGCTCCGTTTCACCATACAATGGACAGACGTGTAGGTCACACCTAGATCTGAGTGCTCTGCAAAGTCGTGAAGAGGTCTAGGTTTCATAATACATTTCGTTCACTATATAGTATGCAAGGATGGAGGCTATCCCGAGATATGAGAATACTGCACAGTGGGAGAAAGGTCCAGGCTTCATAAGAGGTGGGTTTCGACATATGATAGATAGAGATGGAGGATACATCTAGTTTAAAGAGTCCTGTAGAGAGGGGGAGGCCTAAGCATCATAATGTATTTAATGCACTTGCTAATCTTCACAGATCGGTCCAGATGCGACGCAGGCTAAGATCTACAATTCCATGCAAGTGTGGCATCTGATGAAGTTCACAACTCTATCCAAATGTGGCACATGCTAATATTCGCAGTTCTAAGTTTGTCGCTTGTTAACTTTCACCACTCTATCCAAACGTGGCACTCGCCATCACCCATGATCCCATTCAGACGCGACGCAGCCCGACCTTCCCAATCCTACCCAGATATGGTGGAAACCAACATCCACAACTCTATCCAAGTGCGACACTCGCCAACATTCACAGTCTCATCGCAATGCGATGCATGCCAATCATTCACAATTCCCTCCAAGTGTGGCACATGCCAATATTCACAGTTCTAAACAACTGTTTAAACCATAGCATGTGGTGCTGGTTGGTACATGGGATTACACCAATATTAACTTGTTGGAATTTTGTGAAAATTTGTTCTTACAGAAACTCCTACCTGAGGGGGCCCTTTGTTTTTGAGTTAATTTAGAACCACTGTTACTATTTCTATGGGTCTCAGATTGGACCAATCCTTTGGCTGTCTTAACACAACATTTCCTGGATGATTCATGAAAAAGTGAAGTGGCAAAAAAGATTCAGTGGTTACTTTAGGTGAAAAAATAATTAACGTGTCTGGTTGGGGCTAGAAGCATAGTAGAAGAACCGACTCTCGGTGAGCACACATTCGAAAAATAGACTCAAGCGGCCTGATTTGCCAAGATTTTTCCAATGGGACTGCGCCATTGTAAAACTGTTTTGGAAATCAGGCCCAAGAGCTCTTACTTTGAATTCCATAACAGGCAGAGAGAAGCGCAGGAGCTAGTGAAGTCGATTGCACGAGGCCATGCTATTTTAAAGTTGACCTCCAACTGTGTGGTTTAGCTACTCTGTGTCGCACAAAGGCATGGGCACTCTTTGATAACGAAACTTAGATTTCACTTGCAGCCATTGAAGAGCGAAACCTGTCTATGGACTAAAGGAGGAAGTGGGTCATGTGGCTGTAAAGGAGATGAGCCGGTGGTGGAAGATGTGGCGCATACATACAATGGATGTAGGCATTCGGGAGAGAAGCTTCCTCTGATTCATATTAAGGGAAATTAATTGTAGCTCTTCTGTGTTTTAATGTGTGCGGAACCCTTAGTATGTTGTGAATTAGAACGGTACCTGATTAATGCTAGTAGACTTGGGGAAGTTTTAGAAGTTTTTGATATATTTTATTCTGGTTTTTAACACTAATATTCATTGTTTTATCTCTGTTTTCACTAGCCCAAAGAAAATGCTGACTTTTGGATTCAAATTGCAGAATCCGTATTATTGTATAAGAGCACTGTAATGCTTAGTGTAATTAATTTATCTTACCTCCTATGGTATAGTTCTATTCCATTTTAGATATTTTGGATACCTTTGATTATGTTTTTTTTAGTTGATGATTCTGCATATCATTGCATGTATGTGTTTATTGATTGTACTTTTATGGGGTGCGTTGCACTCAGAAATAACGATTGACTGATCAAAATATAACGTGTCTACTCATTTCTAATACTGTTTCATTTAAATAGTAGAATGCTCTTGCTTATTTTCTTGAGAGACTTATCTACGCTAAAGTGTATATGCCACTAACAAACTCAGTAGAATCCATTTGTAAATGGACGATTAGAATTTCCTCCAGTCTGTGACTGTCAAATGCAAAGAGTGCTTGCAGGAGCTGAAGGCCACCCGTACAGAAGATGTAGCCAATTTTTGCGCCCAGTGCTACTCCGCCATAACCATGCTGCCCTGGTGACATTAACACCACTTGCCTGCAGTTGTCAAAGAATACTGTGAGGAACAGGGGAGGACAGAGGGTTGTGGGTGGAGAACGTGCCGAGCAGGAATTGGGTCGGAACGCTATGTATATGTTAAGGGTTGGACTAAAATGCATCATTAGCTTGGATAAGTTACACGTGTCTAAGAATAATTCTTTCAATTGTTTATGTTTATGTTTAATGCTTATAAGGCGCCGTAGGCCACAGGCATCAGGACACCCATGAACCATAAAAGATGATACCACTAACAATACTAACAGACATATAGGGGGAGAAGCTACAGAATAGTGAGATTAAATAGTAACATCTTGAGCCATTTGCAGAATGTGGGGAGGACCCTCTCTGTATGCATTGCAACTGGAAGGGAATTCCAGGCAAGAGTGGCTATAATTGGGAAGGACCGACCCCTACCTTCTTTTGATCTTCGGACAGATGACACGGCAAGTATTGTTAGATCTTGTTGATCTCCCCTGTGTTTGCAGAGTGAGACCATTTTTCAAGTAGCTTGGTGCATGACAGTGTAGGCATTTATGCGTCAGGGTAAGGATTTTGAGACATTTTATATGATTCAGAAAGTGTCGTTTTGGGAGGCTTTGAGCTTCTCTATACACTTCTTGCTTGCTCCATCAAGGAGAGCATTACAATAAACAATATGGGGCATTACAATGGCTCTAACTAAGATTTCACAGTTCTCATTGGTGAGGTAGTGTGTAACCAATCTGAGTAACCTCAAGTGGTATTGAGATTTTTTATAACATTTTCCACATGAGTGTCTGCTCCCAGTGACTGGTCAACTATCACTCCGAACGTTTTGACCTGGTCCAAGGTCTTGATACAGTGGCCATCAATGGAGAACTCTGAATATCGAGGTCCCAGTTTCATCCTCGCTTGAGAGGATCTAAAGACCAGTAATTCAGTCTTTGCGCTATTAAGACAGAGGCAGTGTTCAGTCATACAGTCTTTTACTGTTTGATAAATGTTCTGCACAATTTTAGTATCCTCAGTGTAGTTTCCACTCAGTTCATCTAACAGCTGAGTGTCATCAGCATAGTTTGTAAATTTGGCCCCTACTTTGTCCGAAATATTGCACAAAGGAAGCAGATAGATATTAAAGAGTGCAGGTAACAGGCACGCTCCCAGAGGGACTCCGCAATTAGACAGTTTTTGTGTTGAGGATGTCTGGCCCAACACACTCTTGACCTCCTACCCAACAGGAAAGATTTCAGCCACTTTACGGCTGGTGGTGACCTACCGAGGACAGTGAGGCTAGTCATTTCTTATGGTCCATTAGGTGAAAAGCTGCTGATAAATCAAGTAGCGTCAATAAGCTGGCCTTACTCCTATCCATACAGTCCATCATCTGGCTCTGGAGATCAACTAACGCTCTCTCTGTGCCTTGATGTTCTCTGAATCCAGACGGTCTGGGATGGATAATATTGACCTCTTCCAGCTGTTTTTGCAACTGCATGGTGGTTACCCAATCTACAACCTCAGAAGGAAGGGTACATTTGTAATCAGTCAACAGTTGTTCACATTTTTTGGTTCTGAACCTACCTTTTTCAACAAAGGTGTAACTACAACCTTCTTGACCTCTCCTGGAATGACACTGTGCCCGAAGGTGGCGTTGGTAAAGCATGTCAGAAAAGGTGAATAAATGCTAGCATTGTTTAAAATCATTTTGGCCGCTTGAGTATCACCATCGCAGAACGTAGGATGCATTTTCTTAAGGACTTCCTCCATAGTCTGTACTGAAATGGCAGAGAAGTTGAAAAGGTGGGCATCCTCAATTGGAAGAGGCTCGATGTTATCAGGCTCAGAGGCTGAGACAGGATCGGCTTTGATTTTAGCATGAGCTGTAGTGATTTTATCCATAAGGGCTTGTTGAACATTAGAACAGTCTTGCGTTGCAGGTGAGAACAGGCCTGATTTTAGGTGGGGTTTTTCCAAGGTTTTCAACATTTCAGTTCCCTCGTACTATTTAAGGAGCCCTCATTTTCGGCATTGTAAATGTTTTTCTTAACTATACAATTTTTTTCCTTGTACTCCTTTTCTATGTTTTTCCAAGTAATTTTATTTTCACCTGTCTGATTTTTATTCCATTGACTTTCGGCTGACCTTTTCTCCTGTTAGAGTTTAATATGTTCTGGGGATAACCGGCTGTGATGGTTTTGTCTGTCCCTGTCCCTGACCATCTTGGTCTTAACTGTAGCTATGCGATTGCGCATGTCGGTCATACCAAAGTGGTATCCTGAGGCCAGAAAATCGGGTGAATCAAGATCTGATGTGTGTGCCATGATATGTAATAGGCACTTGTTAAGATCAGCCAGCCCAATTTTATTAACATTCCTACATGTAACCCTTTTACATGTTTTTTTTCTGGGGAACTGGTTCCCAGGAAGAATTTTAAAGACAGCAGTCGAATGGTCGGTCCAGACACAAGGGGTAGTGCAAATAGAACCAACCTGCATATTTCATGTCAGTCCAGGATATTACCTTTAACGTGTGTACCTTCATTGTTATGGATCAGAATACCAATATTTTTTAGGTCTAGCTCCAAAGAAATCGCTTCTTTGTCTGCAGGGTTTCCCTTCCACCTGTTAAAATCTCCTACAAGCAGGGTGGATGTGTTGGGAGTGTTAAAGCCTGGTAATATGGCCATGAGGTCCTCATTGAAATTAAGCATTTCATTAGGGGGGCGGTAAGTCATGATAACATGGACTGGAGAGAATTCATTTTAACATGTAACAGCTTGCAGCCCTCACAAGTCGACAATGGTTAGAAGAAGTACAGTTGCTCTCTTGCGATAAGTGCCCCCCCCTCCCCCATTACCAGGCTCTATATTATGTCCAAAAAATGAGAAACCCCTCGGTGTGGTTGAAACGGTTTACACTTTTAAGGTACACCTTGCATGTCAGGAGGCAGCGCTGAATATATAGTTTCGACGTGCTTAATCAGGAAGTCGTTTTTTGGCTAATTTAACTAGTCAGAGTCCCTGCAGAGGGGTCGTCTGCATGCAGTGCAGCCGCACCTCAGGAAGACAGAAACATATCTTATAAAAAAACAAGCTGACATTCTAAAATAGTTACACTATATTAATTCTAAGGCACGTTGCGTGGTTCATGTTTTCAAAAGAAGGACTGGAAAATGGCTGCCGTTGCAGCGGGAAGAGTCCACCATTATCTACTGCTGTTTTTTTTCTCATATTAGAAATGTCCGCGGGGAGGAGACCCCGTCACTGATCCTTTTGGATGCTGGTGTACAGTGACAGGTTGCCTCCGGGGAAGCTGCGGTGGTGGAGAAATGCCACAATGCAGGTGATTTTATTTTTTTTTTCACTGCAAAAGGTCAGATAGCAGGCACTAATTTCAAAGCCTTCCCAGACCGGCAGGAACATCATCAGTATGTGGGAAGAGACAGCTGGCAGTGGCGAGCAGTGTCAGTCAAATAACTTGTACCAATGACCTTAAAGTGTCACCACGACTCAGGGGGGTCCGAAAGTTTCTCTCTGACATTCCTCGCCAATAACCAGCAGAGAAGAGGTCACGCATGGTCTGAAAACACACCTGTTTGTGACGTATGGAGGGTTAGGAGATTTCAGGACGCGTACCAGCTCATATACTGCGAACAGCCACCTGCATTAATGTCGGTCTGGTTTCCCTCTGTGTGGAAACGCACATTTATGATGTCTAAAATGCAGCTTCGAAAAATGTAATAAGCAGGCGATAATCAACCATAGGGGGTAACGGCCTGTCGCCCATGTCCAGGGAGGCCAGCATAACTCCAGGGATGAAATGGCCGACATCATGGCGGCTGTTGCCATCAGCACAATAGCTACATGCCAATGAGAAGGGAGAACAGAAAACTCAGACACAGGAAGTAAGGGTGATTGAGGCTCATTTTCAAGGTGCGGGTACCAACAAAAGTTATAAAGCAAAAAAAGGGTTCAACTTAAAATTCTTATCTGGATTATATTTATTTTAATACATCAACTATCTCTTCTGACCACTAGCATTTTAGCCACCTGATTATAGCGTCTTAAGTGTGAGCAACCATCTGCTTTTCCTGAGGGCTATCTGGGAATACATTCCAAGGTTACCTGGATCCCAATGACCTTCTCTCAGGGTTTCAGGCTAGAAAGGAGTGAGGTGAATTCCCATTGGACCCACAGACTAATCGAAGCAACAAAGCGGGAGAAACTGCACAAAACAGTGTCATTATAAACAGCACCTTAAATCATATGATGGCCTAATTCTTAGGGACTATGACAAATCCAGAGAATATGTCACTTCTCCTAAATGGGGAGCCAACCCCTCTGTCAATAAGGAGGTGAGCCTGCAACACAAAACCCTCCCTAAGGGACAGGGCAAGAAGGATCCCACTAGGGGTGAACACCTCCCTTTAGGGGGCAAAGATTCGCCAAGCAACTGCACCCTTTCATAGAGAGTGGAACCAATGGATTCTCCCCTTTCATTCTAGGGAGGAACATAAAGAACCCTGGACTTCAAAAAAGAGCCAGAGAATCAGCCAGAGAGCAAAAAACGCTGGCTTGCGCAACTGCGCGGAGGAAGGAATCCCTACCTCACCAGAGTAACATGCAGTAAGAACCTAATGTGGTGGGCAGAGAGTTGAGGAAGCATGTGCAATACTGCTGCTTGGTCGAAGGCGGGCAAAAGGAAGCAAAGCCAAGATCGAAGCAGCAGGTCAGCGTCCTGTCTAAGTGGTGGCAAAACCTGTCAGTCCCAGATAAACTTGTCAGTCATGGGCTAATACTAGATGCACATGCAGCTGCCCATCTTAATTGACATCATTGCAACTTCTGCTCATACCGACTTTGAACATTTATACTTACCCACCACGTAAGTTCACTATGCCTGTTACCTGATCAGAATATGTCTTTGCCAATATATTATGCCTGCTTAAGTATTGCATTGCACTCTGGTCAGCATACTAACTCTGCCCATTTGCTAGCTTATATGGCCTCTCATTCTGAACTGTATCTACCACTCCTGCCAGTATAGCATGCCTGTGTGTGTATTGAACTGTACTTGGATAGTAGATAGACCTGCTTGAGTATTGCACTGCACCATGGCCAGCACACAGACTCTGCCCATCTGCCAGTACATATTGCCACGGACTCTGATCTGACTATGACTATTTTGTCCTACCATCAGCTCATTGTTTAGACCTACTAGTCTTCTCAACCAGTATAGCCACTAGCACCTGCCCTGCCTGTCACCACCCACTTGCCTAGACTGTACTCACCCTTAAGGAACCAACTACTGTCGAGTCTTTTTAACTATTCCCACCACCAAGACTCTACTAACGTCGTCACTATCCATCCTTCTCTGCACACTAATAATAATGGCCTGTATCAACCTTAGACCATGCACCCTACAGGAGAGAAATACTAAACTTCGAGCAAGACTACCCTGGATTTATGAACCTAAAACTAACACCCTTAGCTCCAAAGAATCTGACACCTGGCATAACACCAAGGCCACAGTCCAGTATAAAAAATAATAATAATAATAATAATAATCTACCCACACATCCCGTTAACCCTGAGCACAGAACTCCGTCCATAGCCAACCAGCATAAACCAAGTCCCTCCCCCACCCCAGGGCATAATAAATCCATAAATATCTCAGGAGCCATAATCAATGCCAGATCCCTTATGGCACACTCCACAGAAATTGCAGATATACTCTCCATGGATCATTTATGTTAGACATCCTAGCTGTGACTGAATCTTGGCTCCATGAAGCAGCGGGCCCAGCCCTCATGCTAGCCATACCTGAGGACTACCATATCCTTAGAGTGGACAGACCTAATGCCAGAGGGGGCAGCCTTGCCATTATAGTTAAAACTAAACTAGCATTACGATTGACCACACCTCCTGAGTGCAAATCCTGTAAGCTACTCTCTGCAAAATAAACGATTTCAGACAATAGCACATTATCCATCTTTCTAATATGCAGACTGCCTGGCCCAATCAGCACCTTTGAAGAAGACCTCTCCAGCCACCTCACCAACAATATTAAGGACACCTCACAACTCCTACTGCTAGGGGACTTCAACGTGGGCTTTAATAACCCCATGGACAAATATGCCCAATCCATCGAACCTATTCTGACTGAACATGGCATGACCCAAAAAGTCCTCACTCCAACACACACAAAAGGGTGAACCCTAGACTGGGTTTCCAATCTCATTTGTGCCATTACCATCACTAAAGTAACACCCCAACCATGGACCGACCACTACCTAATAAACTTCTTGACCGCCATAGAGCCCCAAAAACACAAAAAAAGAAAAATCTGGAAATGGCACCACCACTCCCGACCAGAAGTAAAAAAGAGATCACTGCAGAACAACTACTCCCTCGCCTCCTACCGGCACTCTCGTCAATTGCCAATAACACTGACCCAAACACACTTGTAGCTACCTTTAATGATACTTGACAAAATTGCGTCAAACTATGCAAAAGTAAACAAAAGTCCCACCTTAACACATGTTTCACTCCCCAGCTTAAAGAATTAAGACTCCAAAAGAGGAAACGTCAAGCCATCTGGCGACATTCCCCCAAAGCTGAGAATCAAATAATCTTAACCAATTTTGCCAATATGTATAAAAAGGAAATAATACTCACCAAAAGAAATATGTATAATGACAGAATCTCCAAAACAAATTCCAACACCAAGGAGCTCTTTATGATCCTTCGTGAAATGGAAAACCCTATTCCTCCCACAGACAATATCCCGAAAAATAAACAATGGTGCACCAACATCCAAAACGCTCTGTCCAACAAAATAGCCACGCTGCAGACTAAAATAGATGTCAAAAAAGCCTCCTTGCAATCCACTGAGACGCACCTTATCCCTCCTACCACGACACCTAATTCGAAAACACCTTTTAGATTCACCAACATATCCATATTGGAAACTGAAAAGCTTATACTCTCCCTGAAACCCTCAACTGCCAGGGTGAAAGCTGCTCTGCTCAAATAATTAAGGTTGCAGCTAGAGATTTAGCATCCTTTATCTCCAAGCTTATCAATGCTTCCTTTACCTCAAGCACAGTCTCGAGCAACCTCAAAGAATCATGGGTATTACCACTTCTTAAAAAACAGACACTTGGCCCATTCATCCCTACGAATTAAAGACCCACCACTACTGTCCCCTTCCTCCTAAAAATCATTGACAGAGTAGCCTACCTCCAAATACAAGCCTACCTGGAGACTAACCACCTCTTAGGCTCACGCCAATCGGGCTTCAGACCACAACATGGGACTGAAACGGCGTTAAATGATCTAAAGACACAAATCCACTAGTTGAAGGATAACGGTAAAACAGCTATGCTACTCCTCCTCGACCTTTCCGCAGCCTTTGATCAGGTGGATCACGCAGTGTTATGAGCACACCTAGCCTCCGCTGCACACTTCTCGAGTGATGCCATAGCCTGGGTTCAATCCTTCCTAGCCAACCGTACGATCAGGGTCTTCTCCCATCAGCATCAGCAGACCCAATCCAAATTAGCTGTGGTGTTCCACAAGGCTCATGCGTCTCACCGACTATGTATAACATCTTTACTAAGCCACTCTTTGACAAACTTGACCGACTGGGGGTCACATATGCGAATTATGCCGACAACACCCAAATCCTCACCCCCTTCTCGGGCAACTTTGTAGAAGACAAGGCTCTGGTAAACAAGATATACCTCCTCATTCAGGCATGAATGGCCTCACACGGACTCTGCCTGAATGACGACAAAACTGAGATCTTGATCCTGGGCTCTAATTCCAATCTAAAAAAACTTAGCCCCAATTACCTTGCAGTCACTATCGATGGCAACGTAATTAAAGTAGTTACTCAGGTAAAAACACTAGGCTTCTAACTGGATTGCACATTATGACTAAAAAAACAAGTCAGCTCTATGGCCTCATCTACAGCTTACACTTGTAAATTAATTAGGGCCTGCAGACCCTTTCTATCCAAAATCAGTTGCATCACACTTGCCAATGCATTAATAATGTCTAAACTAGACTACTGTAATGCTTTGTATGCTGGCGCCAACAAAAATACGATCAACAAAATTCAAATATTACAAAATAACGCTTTAAGAGCCGCGCTGAATATATCACGTAGAGAGCATATTTCCAACTCCAGAAGAGACCAGCATTGGTTAAAAATCAGTGACAGGATACTACTTAAAATGGCATCCCTCACATTCAAATGCCTCAAAAATGCAGCTCCCACCTATCTCTTTGCCAGACTTACCAGAAAAATTCCTACGCGCTGCACTAGAACCTCCACTCACCTCTGTCTAGAAGTTCCTAGATTCAGACTCTCCAAAGATGGTGGGACCAGTTTCCCTGTTAAAGCAGCTACCTCCTGGAATGCTCTGCCCATTTCCATCAGAACGGAACAACCATATTCTACTTGGTGAACTGGCTGCGAACGAACGACTGCTAGATATTGCTCACCTTCTAGACCGGCGACCCTTGCACTAACATGTGAGCTCTAGGTGGCCTTGCCATCTTCCCTCTCTATCCATGTAACCCGGTTTGTGAGTATAGCCCATCCAAAATGTTTGCAAATACATTTGTGTATGATTTCATGTACCTATCTATATTCTGTATCTAAGCCTCAGGTATCCTTGTAACTGTCTGTATTGTAACTAAGCTTTAAGTATCCTTGTAACTGCTGCACCCAGCTACCTCAGGGTTTGGTGCGCATTACCAAATAAATAAACAAACAAACAAACAAACAAACAAACAATACATTACATCATAAAATCAGATGCCAATGTATGGCATCATCATACCATATCACCCATACTAAATGCCCTGATTTGAAAAAGGCAGCTAACGCCGAAACACGTGTCATCATAAAGGGCGCGTTTTGTTACTCTTGTTCATTAAATTCTAATGTGTGAAACTAAGCTGGTGCAGATCCACCTGAGTGTTTTTGTTGGCTTATAGTTTTGGCGGGTCTTGGGCTTTGTGACCATCTCACTCAACTGGATGCGACAGCCGAGATAGATTTCTGTGAAACAGACCTTATCCATTGGGAGTGCCATTGTGATTAGTTACAAAGTGAAACGTGTCACCAACGTGTCCAGTCTTTAACAAAGCCTAAGCTTGAACTGTTCACATATAATGTAATTACATTCAATATTTTTTCCATATAAATATTGTAGGTATATCTTACTGCTGTTCGGTCCCGCTACCGCTGAGGACTTGCTATTGCTGCTTTTTTATTTTGCGTGACAATAATTAAGTGACCAAATCCCTAGCGAGAGTAGTCATATTTGTAGTAACACTATGGGGGTTACTTTTTAATATCTCAGTTTTACTGTTAATCTAAAATTATAATTTTTGAATCTTTATTTTTCAGCCAGTAAAAGCTTGATACTGAAATGTATGGAGAGCATACTAGTGAGGAAAGGGTGAATGTATTCAGCATGTCCTCTTTATTGTACATACTGGTAAGAGGTTGTCTAACCAATACAAGCTATGGTTCCAAACTGACAGTAACCAACAAAGTGATGGGTGGAAGATTTTGAATTAACCTGAACCAGAATGGAACCCACAAAATCTTACCATACCTTATATGCCAATTAGGTAGAATGCATCTAAAGCTCTATACAAAGTGGATTCATTTTGAGAACCATCTACTTGCATCTAGTGATCTCAGATTTTGTCGGGGTCTCTTTCAAGGAACATTGATGTTCTACTGGCCAAAACTAGTTTTGGATTGCAAGGTATTTAAGTAATTTTAATTGGCTAAATATCTACCAGCACACCACACCTACTCAAATGGTGGATCGATGACCAATAAGTAAAATACTTGCTTTTTTTTAATAACATACTGTGACAAATCTGGACAATTCATCCCTTCTCCCCAGGAGGGAGCCACCACTTTTGAGGCTAAGGAGGTGAGCCTGAGATGCAAGTCCCTCCCTAGGGGTCTAGGCAATTAGGACCTCACTGGGTAGACTCCCCTCTTGGTGACCAGGACTCCTGTTCCAGAGTGGAACTCCCAGTGCAAACCACCTTTTCTGCATATATGGATGTGGAAGAGACTTTAATATTCCCTGTAATGACATTTCACAATGATTCTTCTTTACTTCTATTGGCTGCAGGTAATGCTGACCTCAACCTGAATGCTTTAGACAATAAAGAAGGACACTGTTTGGTTTATTCCTCTGACCTGTATAAGAAAGGAGTCTCTGATGCAGGGAAGAGAATGGCTACACAGAGGCGAGTGTTAAGAGTCAGGAATGAAACTTGGACACAAGTTAACCATGCTTTTGCTTAAAGACTTTTATTGAAAATAAAAGGGTTGGGAAAATGCCTCTATGACCCTGCTCTAAGAGGAATTTACCTACCTAAACCAACACTAAGGATCTGGCTGTGTGACGATGCCAAAATCAAAACTGTCCTTGTGTCCAAAAGTTCTATTCTGCTCCTCACAATGTAAACTGAACTAAAAAGGTTAAAAGGGAAATGTCTTTAACCTTTGAAGCTTATTGCAACGGTTTTCATAAAAGAAGAATGAAAGGTTTTAACACAAAAGCTCTTCAATGAGGTCTGGTTCCAGAGGGACCCATTCTACTGGATTTCTCTTCAACAAAAGAAAGATTCTTTAAGGATAAAAGAAAAAGCTTTGTTTTAGAGGATGATCCCCTTCCCCTAGATTTCTCTCTAATAAAAATTGTTTTCCATACAACAGTTCCTTCTGTCATTCTTGGCCTACACTGTCACTGTCACACAAAGATCTTTAGCTTTGTAATTCTATTTGTTTCAGAATTGCTGGTTTCCTTAATTGCCATGACTATACTTTTCCTTGTCCGTTCAACACAGTTCTGATATTTCTTTTCTTAGAACTTCTTGTTCCCGCACACTTGCAGTTGCTTGGTATACTCTCCTGCCAAAGGTTCTTGTATTTATACAATTCTGATTGCCTGGTATACTCTCCTGCCAGGGCTTCTTGTATTCACACACTTGTAATGCCTCATGTACACTCCTACCAGGGCTTCTTATATTCACACACATGTAATGCCTGTTTGTGCAAGTACACTTTTGATAATTTATGACATTAGTCCTTTTGGTTAATTCACATTGTCCAGTAAATATTATTGTGTTACTGTTTCTTATTCTTCATACACAGGGATAAGCTTCAAAGATTACCTTTGGTAAGTGTACTTTTACCCTCTCACTTTTAGTATTTCTCTCCCCAATTCCACAGGGTTTCCTGGTTTGCAATGGTGTGAAGAGTCACTTTACTTACAAACTGGTTTTCACTTTTCTCAGGGTATTGGGTCTTTAGCCCAATCTTTTATATATACGTCTTAAGTCTGGGCTTCAGTGTTTTAGGTTTTTGCTGTGAGTATGCTCTCACTTGCTTTCACTTTCAGGATCAGGTAGCAAATACTGTCCCCTAGCCACATGGGAGGAGGCCAGCGCCAGAAAATCAATGATGACTCCATCAAATTCATCACACAAGCCTTCACAGTGTCAACGTCCTGGAGGGGCAGAACCACACAGGACTATAGAGCCTGTGGCAGCAAGGAGAGTGAGCAAGACGCTGGTCAAATGCCTGTAGGTTGGCGTTCTATCCAAACGAGGAACAGAGTACCACAGTATACTGATAATGCCATCAGAGAGGACGTTTTTATAATACCATCATCTATTAGAGATATCACACAGATACTACAAATTTTGCAGGATTTGGGTTGTCCGCCACATGTCTCCCAAGCCACACTTGATGTTGAAGCATTATATACATCAATAGACCATCAATTAGCAATTGAATTCATACACTATACATTCAACATTTTTCAGCATCCAATTTTTATCAAATTGAAATGATTAAGGAATTTCTTAAGTTCACATTGGAGCATAACACATTTGTATTCAATTGTGACTACTAATTACAAACTAAAGGGGTCACAATGGGTGTTAAATATGTGCAGTTTTTAGCAAACCTGTTTATGAGCAGATTTGAGAAAATCTTTGCACTGCTTGATAATGATTTTACTAAGCACATCAAGCTTTGGAAAGTGTTTTTAGATGATGTGATTGCTGCGTGGACTGGTACTGAGGAGGAATTTACTGATTTTGTGGAATGCCTGAATAATAACAATTTTGGATTGGAAATGATTAGACATGTAGGTCAGACTGCCATTGACTTCTTAGATATACATATGTATGTTGACAAGATATACTGCAAACAATAACATTTAGAAAACCCACCGAAGTTAACTCAACCTTACTTGTGACCAGTTGTCACAGATACTCCACTATTACTAATATACTGGTGGGAAAATGTTATAGAGCAACACGGATTTGCAGTGATGATGAGATTTGGACAAGAATGCCACTTGCTCAGGGACAGATTCTGTGAAAAGAGGATATCCTAACACACGTGTAGGATTACACGGGCGTATAATAAAATCCAACACATGAATCGAGCCAGTATGGTGCATCAAGTGGCTAGACTCAAATATGAAGAAAAATCTTTTATTAACATAATCACAAAATATTGCATTGACACCAAAGCATTGTATAAGATAGTTCAGAAACATTGGCATCTATTATTAACATATCAATACATTTATTGATTCCAACCACAGGCTTATATACACCAGGGCACCGACTGGTAACACTAAACTGAGGCCAACATTTGTAAAGTCAGTAGATGTGGAGGTCAGTGGCAGTGACTGGTTGAGAGTAAAGGGATTTCAGAAGTGTGGAAACAGCACCATGTGTAAGTATACACATTTGGACTGTGATTCTTTACCTGTCAGTGTGGTATTGTTATATAGATACAAGACTTAATTAATTGTAAGACTAAATGTGTTGTTTATGCTATCATCTGTATTCATCCAAAAAAATTTATTGGGTGTTCCCATCCGACAACTTAGAGTATGTATTCGAGAAGAACATATGTCTAGTTTAAGCAATCAGGACCCACAAGTACCTTTGGCCAATCATTGACAGAAGAATCATCTGATGGAAGATAAAGCAAAATTGAAATTCATTGTATTACAGACAGGAACACTTGGCAAGAGAGCTGGAGATCAGAAATTGCTACTATGCCACTTAGAATCAAGACATATTTGCAAACTTCGTAGTATATCATCAGATTGAATACGGATCACAAAATGAATGTGTTTTTGTGAGAACTACATAATGCACAGACATATTGAGTTTTGCATGACTTGTACAGAAATATATGGTATCATTTTCGATGAATAATGGTCACATTGATGTTTTTCAAAGAGCAATGACACACATGCAATTTATAATCTGTCTCTTGCTCTACTGCAAACGGGACACCTTCTTATTAATGATATATGTGTTTTATCGAAAAACTTGTAATATTTGCTTCCAAAGATATTTTCATGATATCATTGGAACCATACTTATTAGCTGGATTGTGAGAGGAATTCATGAAAAACAATGTAAATTTTGATATTTCTGAGATTTTCATATTTGTATATTTTTTGGAATTTTGATCAGTGGCAATTATAATCTCTCATGTCCATTCCTTAATGTCATAATAACCGTGTTACTGGGAGTAGTGACTAGACATATGAATTAGTTTCTATGGAAGTGTTGCCACAACTAAGGAATTTTATATAATGTGTAATACAGCCAAGGAATGGCACTGCACAACGCACTGGCACCTATATATTCCCAAACCCTTGGTGTTTGTATTACCCAAGCATTCTAATGTCCAAGGAATGGCACTCCACAACACACTGGCACCTATATATTCCCAAACCCTTGGTGTTTGTATTACCCAAGCATTTTAATGTCCAAGGAATGGCACTCCACAACGCACTGGCACCTATATATTCCCAAACCCTTGGTGTTTGTATTACCCAAGCATTCTAATGTCCGAAGATTAACATACATAAATTATGGTACTCCACAACATAATGATTTAAACACAATCCTACACTTAACGTGTTTGGCTTAATTTAGATAATGCAATCAAGACCAAGCATACTTTAGATCAGTGCTGCACACTCACGCCAATATTTGTTTATTTACTTTAGTAAAGGAAGTGACATTGCGCATTATGTGCCTGCGACATCACTATAAGCTATAAAACCACAAAACCAAATGGCGGTAGTGGTTAACACACATGCAACACTCCGAATTCGCTTAGGTTGATCCAACCAGTGCAACCTCGAAAGAATACCAGCAGCAACAGATAATCTCACTCTGAGAATACATGACTATACTATTGAGGGGATCTAGATCAGTATTTATACAAATGTGTTAACATAGCAACCAGACCAGCAACTGCTAGATTATATTCTGAGAATATATGATCATATTATTGAGGGCTATCAGACCAGTATTTATATTAAACTGATAATATAGTAACTATACCAGCAAGTGCTGGATTATGATAATGACCAACATATCATTAAGCTATGCTAATAATATTAGGACAGAGTATGGGCATTTATATAATACTCACTTATCCACTACAGCTTTTCAAAACAGATATTACAGAATTTAACAATCAAGAATGCATTGAATAATTTTGGTGAGTAAATGCACTCTTGAATAACTTGCAATTAACGGAACCCCAATGACATTAATGACTAATTATATTGTATATTCATCATAGGTCAATCAAGTTAAGCTACACATTAGATACAAGGATGATATGAGATCATATGAGATTAACACAGGACCTATGGTGAGTTTTCACAGGATAAGGTTATGAGCCTCCTTAATTTGAGCATGAGATCATATATTGATAATAATAGCACACAACAATATATGCATGGAGGGCACACTGGTGGGGTGATGAAATTGTCACACTCCAGTGCTAAATATTAAGCACTAAAATATGTGGTGTGTTGGGAATGCAGTAGCTTTAGTGTACAAGGCCATTATCAAGGTTTCAGGGCTAACAAGTATGATCTTATCACTAGAGGTGATAGTGTTGAAGGTCATATTAATTTTCAATATTATTATTTGAAGCAGAGATCCAAATCAATGTTCTTCTTTGTTGTGCCTCTTTTCTCCCCAATCTACGATTGTATTTATGATTGATGCCTTAGAAAGTATTTGGATTAGATTATATAGGATCATTATTGGAATTTAAAACTGTTAATGGATGTGTCTATTGAATGAGTTTCTTCAATTGATGATTAGCCTTGAGAAAGACCTATAAGGTCAAAACATGTGTCGGCTAGAAATTGAATAGGCACATAACCAGCAATTGCTATACTTATATATAATTGCGACAACTTTAATATGTGTTCACACACTGGATTAATCAATAGTGCAGCCCTGTCCAGGGCTAACTAAGAGCACCAGTTTTTAATAGAGTAGACTAACTCTATTATTTTGCTGTCTATACCCTGGTATTGCCCTTTAAAAGTATCACAGTCTTATCTGAACTCCTTAGGGGCATCCCAGTTAAGGGCAGAAGAGTATTGGGACAAAGACCAGCCATTTGCCATTGGCCTCTTCGGCTATGAGCCTTGCTTTTGCCTTCCTACCTGGTGCACTTAAGTCTGTACGGGCGTAGAAGAAGGAGACTGATTTTTGGGGTTACAGACTTTTATTAATGGAAAAGGAAGAGAAAAAAACCTATCTATCCTTATTCCGAAGAGGGATTTCCCAGCCTCAACTAAAGATAAGGTGTCTGTCAAGATGTCTGTCAATTCAAAAGTGTCCTATGTAAAAAAAAAAACTTACTTCAGTCCCTTACACTAGACACAACAAAATTAACGATTTCTGCTCCCCGGAGAATGACTCCCTTCTCCTGGGTTGTGGTTCCAGGATTGTTGCCACAATTCTCAAGTCTTATAACAGTCTTGCATCTCACATGTTGTCAGGGGGAATGGTCCCCTTCCCCTGATGGTAAAGTTCCAGACAATATTTAATACTTTCTTGGTGGGCCAGGAGAATGCCTCCATTCTTCTGACGTCCAGACTCACATAACCCGGGGGAATGTCTTCCTTCCCCAGGCCTTTTTGGACTTTTCTGCCGGTCCCGATTACCATGAGTCTCTTGTCATCAGTTCCTTACAACCAGGGGGAATGACTCCCTTCCCCTGGTCTTCTTGTCATTAGGCTTCACACCTACAACACCCAATTCTAAGTGTTAAGTGGGTCCACAACCCTGGCTTTTCTTCTTTGTTCTGGCCCACTTAGTTCCCTTGGATGCCAAGTACTGCCACGAGGAAGAGGACTCGTCTTGCTTTTGGGTCCCAGACCCTCATTTCTCTCCTTCTTTGAATCAGCAAACTTGGTTAACTTCCCTGCCAAGTGCTGCCAAGAGGAAGATGAATTGTATCACTGCCGTGCTTGTGTCACTGTCGTGCTTTGGATATCAGTAACTGGTTTCCCTCTTCTTTGCACTGGCCCATTTGATTCACTCTCCTGCCAAGTACAGCTACGAGGAAGATGACTTGTACTCTCTTTAGCATCCCCGACCTTGGTTTTTCTGTTAGTGGGTTTATCCCTGCACTGTCCTGAGAGATTCTACCTCTGCGGTTCTCTTTATGGTAATTAGGGTCATCAACACTTCCCTGGTGATCAACAGCCTTGGGTCCACCACTGCCGTGAAGAGGAGAAGGATTGTAGGCCTGCTGTCCCTGCCATTCCACCCAAGAATTATGTTTGCAAAGTGGCCAAGAGACAACTGGATGCGCCCGCTGGGTAAGCCGCGCCACGTCACCTATGTGTCTCCAGTGCCACACTTTACCCTGTTGGTGGTTTCTGTATGTTGCTGGGGCTTCCTGGGGTGGTGGGTGCTCCGTTCAGCTTCAACCGGCATCATGTTTTCCCTGTGGCTGTGCAACAGTGTTCCAGGATGCCTTCTGTGTTCCTTACGGCTCTCGATGCTGCTCTGCACCGGTCTGCTCCTGCAGACCCTCTGATCATCAGACGCAGTGGAATACTAATGTCCTTGGAGCTCTCTCCCTCCGAATTAGCAACACAGGTTCGTATCTGCCGCATTCGGTGCGCAGCACACCTGCTGTCTTCCGCAGCTGTCTGAGACAACATGCTTAGTCCATTGTCAATTTTTATTAAATGTTTCCGGCAGTTTCTGGGCCCATTTTATAAATCCTCTCTTTCACATGTTTTATCTTCATTGATCCACAGGGCCAACTCATCCCAGTACTGAGATTACCTAAGTTCCTGTTTTTCTTCTTTGTCTCAATACTTTCAGGAACCCTGAGGTACTCTGTCTTAGAACACTACATAGACCTAATTTCAATAAAGAGGTTTTTAGAGGATGGAGATGCTAGAGCATATGGGGGTGATATTTTAAATGAGTAGTCCTTGTCCCTGGAGGGTGAGTCCCTGCCCATGAGATCTTCCCACATTATACCACCCCCAGGGGAACTATCGGGTAGTGGCCTCACCTCCCTGACATCATGGGAAAGAGCTCCCCCTAGAAGTGACTACATCTAACGAATCGTCACAGTACTGCTAGCTAGCTAATTACTGTGCTGTATTTCCACACTGCAGTACTCACCTATAAATCACTTGCTCCTGCTGTCCCTCCTACTCATCTCTCTCTAAGCTTTCTACAATCATGCTACAACTTCCTCCTTTCCTATACCTACAATAAAACTCACATCCCCAGCGTTCTTGCTCTCCTGGCTCCACCTAGCCCCCTCCCGCCAGCCTCCTGTTTTAGCTTCTTGCTCGCCCTTACCCCCTGCACTTCCTGCTTGCTGCACTTGCATTATCCGAATGTCACGAGACCTAGTAGGACCATTATTGTTGTTATCTTCCTCTGTTCTCCCCTAGCCCCTTGTCTTGTGTTGCCTGGAAACATTTTCTGCTGTATAGGTGCCATACAAATGTCCAATAAATAAAAAGAAATACATCTTGAAACTCTGTCTACTCCATCTCTCTTGCACCACTTACTTCCAAGAAACAAAGCTGGCTAGCAAACCACACTTCCCCTAACACATACCCACCTTGCATCTCTTCCCCTTAGACTCAACTTCTCTACTCTTCCTTACTGCATCAGTCGAACATTGCCCTCGGGAATGCTCAGTCTGTATGCAACAAACATTTCTTCAACACTCACTACTTTCCTGCCAATCTCTCCTCTCTTATATCTCGTTGCGTCACCGACAAACAGATTTCTCTATCCGACACCGCCAACCAGGCAGCCCTACACAACTCACAACTCTAAATTATCCTTCATTCATTCTCCTCATCTGACTGGCACAGGTGGAGGCATTGGACACCTATTCTCATCGCCTCACACATCTCCAATGTGATGTCCTCTCCTACCTCTTTTGAATTCCCCATTTCTACTATTGCTCATCCATCACATCATCTCCATCTATCGCCCTCCTGGTCCCACTGGACCATTCTTTGATGATCTTGGGAAATGTCTTGATTCTCTTTCCACTAAACATCACCTCATTCTCTAAGGTGACTTTAACCTTCTCTCTCTAACCACTTTTCAGAAATTTGAACTTCAGGTGACCACAAAACCAACCAAGCTACACTGGGGGTAACTATTTGTATCTCATATTCTTCTTTTCCTCTTGCGCAGCCACTAATACTACTGTTATATCATCCCTGTCCGAAGATTCCATTGTTTCCACCATCTCCTTTCCACCTTAGGACTCCAACTCACTGCTTGCCTCACCTGTTACTAAAAGGAAATGTAAACCTTCTGCCATTCTTCCCTTTCATTCTGACCTACAGTTCTCGGTCCCCTTCTTCACACCTGATTCTTCTTCCACTATCACCAGTGGTCGAAGTGGGTGGGAACAGTCGAAGGCAGTGCTCCTCTACTTCTTTTAATAAAGGGTTATAGTTCTTATACTTTTATTTTAAAAGAAAACCGTTCCGGAATGGTTTCATTTAAAGTATAGTAAGAAGTTGAAACTTGCACATTCAGTGCACTGCACTGAGCATTCCCTAAACAGAAGGAGCATGTGTTTTGGTGTTTGTATTGTGTGTGGGAGGGGCATGGTGATGGGGTTTGTGGGGAGAGATGCAGGCCAGTAGGGAACATTGTTCCACTACTTATTTTCATACACTTCGACCACTGACTATCACTGCCTTCTCCAGCTTCCAATCCTTATTATATGATTCATTCTCCTCTTATTTCCCACTGCTAATATCCTGCTAATATCCACCCCTAAATCTCTGTATCCTCAACAATGGGTCACCCCATTCATATGCTGTCTCTGCACACACGTGTCAGCTGCTGCACAAATAGAGACATACCCCCTCACATGAGGAACTGCAACTCTACCTGTCTGCTCTGAAGTCATCTCTTGCTAGGGTGAAAAGGGGAATTCTACCTCAAATTCATTGACTCTCACTCCAATCATCCTCAATGGCTACAAGACATGTTAAACACACCCTTCACTCCTTCTAAACTTATGGCTATCAACTCCATTCAAAAAGCTAATGACCTAGCTGAATACTTTGCTGTAATCATATTGAAAATCAGAGACACTCTCCTGACCTTCCTAACTCTCCCTCTGCTACATTCTAAACTATGCCTACTCTATATCATCCTGTCCCACTTTATTCACGTTAATAGTGAAGAAGTCCAAGCTCTACTGATGAAGGCTAACCTATCTTGTGCCTATTCAGACCCTCTTCAGGTCTGAATAGGCACTATTGCCTGTTCAGTGGTCTATCACCTCACCAAACTCTGCTTGCTTTCGCTATATTTTCAAAATGGTCAGGATCATCCGTCTCCGAAAAAAGAAAGGGACTGACCCAAACCAGCAGGAAAGCCTTTGCCCTGTTTCTCCCCTTCCACAGTACTCTAAAGTTCTGGACATACAACACCTTCGAGACACCCCACACAAGCAGGTTTAAGATCCTGCCATTCCACAGAAAATGCTCTCATGAATGTCTCCAACTTCATCACTTCTGCTAAGCACTTAAACCCATCTTCTATCCTAATATCCTAATTCATCTGGATCTGTCCACTGCCCTCATATTATCTTTCTTCTTGGGATTTGTGATCGAGTCCTTGCCTAGAATTAATACTACTTAGCACCTCACCAGTTCTCTGTCTCCTGGAGCATCAACACTTCCCAAATCACTTATCTAACTGTTGATGTTCCAAAAGGCTATGTCTTGGGTCCTCTCCTCTTTACATGCTGTACCTCTGCTCTTGGGGCACTAATGTCCTCATTTTGGTTTTCGCACCTACTCTTCGTATCCAACTCACAAATCATCTTCTCTTTTCCTGATGTCTCCTCTGCTCGCTCTATGAAAATTTCCAACTGTCTCTCTGCCATTAAATATTGGATGGCTTTTCACTCTCTGATGTTAAACTCTTCCAAAAAAGAGGTGCACTTCTCCTGCCCAAATACTCTCTCTTATCTCCTCCCATACCTATCCAGTTGCCACCTGACATTCTCCCCTACTCCTCTTCAGCTAGCAACATCAGCATCATCTATGACTTTTCTTACACCTCTCTACTTTCATCTCCAAAACTGCAACAATGACTCGCCTCAACCTCCTAAATTTTGTGAAAATCAGGCACCTCTTTCCTTTCTTTCAACACTGCCAAGCATCTCTTAAAAACGTATGTATTCTCTAAACTGTACTACTGTGCCAGCATCCTCTTTGATCTACTCAATTATGCTTTCGGTCCACTTGATAAGATCATTAACGTCACTATCAGAACTCTCTTTGAACTCCTTTGCTTCACACCTACTTCCTCTTACTGTCACCAGACTGAATTGCTTACAATGCAAAACAGGGAGAAATCCATGGTAAGGCACCATTGTATCTATCCTCATCGATCCAACTCTACAAGTCTTCTCATAATCTCTGCTCTGCCTCCTCAACTACTCTTGTGGCACCTCCTTCTCCCTGTGCTCCCTCTCACTTCCGCACTTTCTCACTTCTGGCTCCACTTGCATGGAATTCTTTTAACCCGTACATCCAAGAAACATTCCACACCAATTTGTTCAAAGCCTACCTCATTGCCTCTGAGTTATCCTCTTAGCCTACCTCTCATCTGCCTTTAAGCTAACATTTTTTGACTTCATCCATCATGGTCACATTCCTAACATAGCTGGTCGTACCGCCTATCTGCACATCAAATTGTCTAATGTGTATTTTCTTTAATCTATGTATGTCCACCCAGGTATTGTCCCTGGTGACTGTTCCATTTACTCCATATCACAACCTGGACAGAATGTCACTTGCCCTCACAAGAAGCTCATATCTTATCTATTGTATGTTATTTTGCAATCAAAAGGGCATTGTTCTTCCCTGTATATAAATGAATAAATAAATACAAAATATATTGGCACAGCTTTATGGAAGTGATTAACATTGGCAGTGCCGCCATGTTGTTGGCACATCTTCATGAAAGTGACTTACAGTGGCAGCATTGGCATATGTTGTGGGTGTATCATCATGAAACGATGTGCAATGGGAATGTTGACATATATTATGGCAATATCACTAAAGTGATATAGCATTGTAGTGATGGCATATATTGCAGGCACAGCTTCACGAAAATGATTTAATGTGGCAGTGTTGACGTACATGGTGATGCAGCTTGGAAAAATGGGTATGTATTTTGGGTGAAACATCAACGTGACTTATGGTATGAATGCTAGCACATATTGTAAGTGCAGCATCATAAAATAATGTACAGTGGCAATACTAGCATATTTTAGGCACAGCTTCACAAAATTGATTTAAAATGGCAATGCTGGCATATACTGTGAGTGAAGCATTACAGTGACTTACAGTGGGAATTCTGGCCTATATTGTGGCGGCAGCTTCATATCATGATATATAGTGGTAATGTTGCCATACATTGGGGGCACAGCTTCATAAAAATGGTTTGCAATAGCAATGCTTGCATACATTTTGGATCTGAACATCAATCAAATTAAATAGTGCTACAGTGTACTGCTGGCGACCTAGTATGTGTTGGATTGTTTGATGTGTTACTTAAGAGAACAAATTGTAAATGTTAAGATGTTTTTACAAATATTTTGCTGAAATGTTCTGCTGTAAAATGCAACATTTATGACCATTACAAAAACATTTTCTCTCTGGGAGGACTGTGTTCACCCTCCTACAGTACTTAGGACTCCTTCACTACTCTTGGTCCATCATACTAAGTTGGAGGAGCAGCTAGTGCCCTTTCACTGAAGGTGTACACCAGCTGCCAAAGACTTTGACTCATTTACAAGGCTGGTACCCGGCTCATGAGCCAGTCACTACCTGACACTAAAAAGAGGTATCTGGGTACTTTATGCAGGGCACAATACCCTCCCTGGGCTCTTATCCTTCCTCATGACGGTTCATACATCATTCTGCTGTATATGGAAAGATATTTGAATGCCGTCAATGAAGAATTACGAGAAGCATTAAATTCAGTTCACGCCAAATTATTTGATTTATCTTACTCCTTCTATGGCTGCCTTACTTCTATGGAGTTGAATCACCTGATGCTGTGCAAATGTCCCTACCTGTGGTAAGCCCACAAACCGCCTCATGCTCCACAGTTTTCCCTCTCACGTGCATCATCAGCAGAATTGTTCTCCATCTCACATATGATCTGGGAAGGAGATGCCACAGATGCCCTGGTAAGTATTAATGACCAGTATCACTTTGTCACATACAATAAAGTTTAAAGGGTGTTGTGAGCTGGACCAGGCAGCAGGGAATGTCTGTAAGAACGAATCCGGCGGTAGCCGTGTGGGTAAAACCATCAGGCTGCCGCCAGACCGGTAGTGAATTGCTAGCGCTGGACTTGCCGGAATTACCGGGGCATTACAGTCCCGGTGGTCCAGTAAACCCGGCGCCGGCATTCTGTAAATCCCCATTCCCGTGGAGTCCCCTAGGACTCCACGGGAATGGGGACCGCGGAAACACAGGCACCATGTCGTAATGGTGCCAGTGTTTCCGTACATCTCTGTGGGCGGGTGCCATTCCACCCGCCAGGTCAGACCTGGCAGGCAGTATGGCACCCGCCCGCAGAACTCGTAGTTTGCCGGTCTGAAAAACAGTGCCGGAACGGTTTTACCAGCACCGTTAATTCCGGACCGGCAAACCTGTAATGAGGGCAACACCTTTTTATATTACCCTCCCACCTAGTGTTCAGTGCCTGGATCTCAGATAGGAGTTTGAAAATAGCCTAATGAATGGTCCAGGCAGGTGAAGGATGGGACAAATTACCCCTAGAGTAATTATAATCCAGAAGCAGGGAATCAGAGCCCAACTCTGGGAAATAGAGCATTGTACAAGGGAAGTTATAAAATGAGGTAGAGGGGCACACGTTGTTGCACAGAGGCAACTGTAGCCCGTTTGAATGGGGTAAAACAATCCCAAGTGAGTAAGGTAGGAAGAAGCAGATGCTTGGGTGAGAAGACAGCAAGAAGAGGGACAACACAGTACATTTTAAGTGTAAGGGCAACTAAGTATTATATCTGTTTCTTTTCAAAATATTCACATGCAGACTGAAGCATCAAAGAAATCAGTTTGAATGTAGAAAAAACATGAAATGACTGAGTGTACTGTAGATTAGTGATCCCTGAAGAAGCACATATACACAGGGATTGTTCTATGGCCAGTGGGATCTGTGTTTTGATGCATGCACAGAGCCTCGTTCTTATATTTCACTTATGCAGCATGACCCACAAATGGAAGCAGGCACAGGAAAAATATGACAAATTCAGAGTCAGTTCATAAATATAGCAAATTCTAGGTCCAACACTGAGTGGCATGCAGTCATTACACAGTCACTTTATCTGCAAAAGCTATTTGGCAATGGCACACCTTTGGACATGAGCCCTTGGAGATTCTGGAAAGGTGACTTCTGAAGCGCTGTCATATGGAGCGCACGTCTATAGCACTTTGCACTTTAGCCCTGGTGGTGGCCTTGAAGATTGCCCCATCTGAACTATGGAAAGTGGGCTACACTTCTGGGATACAATGTACTGGAGAGCATGCACACACTGTTGTGTTTCTGGCTCCTCCTAGGGTGCTGTGCACTGCCACACCACTCTACTCACAATGAGAAGACAGCACAGGTAAGTATATTGTTGCTGCTTAACTTATTGGATGCCTTTGACACCCTTGATCACAATCTAATGTTACATTGACTTTGGACCATGTCAAGAGTGTCAGATAAAGCTTTTCAATAGTTGTCTCATTTATTCCAAGATAACTTGCTTTGCCACCTATACCAGTTATATCACCCTGGCACCATTTGTGAATGTTGGTGTCCTACAACGTTCGGCTCTTTCCTAATTATTGATGAAAACCTCAAACCTGTTAATGGTCTGCCGGACACCCTGAAAGTGAGCTTTCATTGGAACGCAGACCATTCTCAATTTGTATTTTAAGCTAAAAAAACGTATATCTTTGTTCTATCTTTTCACAAATTAAGTGCAGGATGTCAGAGACATGGCCTAGTCTAAATCTCAAGAAAATGGAGCAAGTACATATCATCGTTCATAAAAATAGAAGGCTTAAGCAAGCTCTTCCGTCTGAACTATTTTCTTGGTTGTTGCCAATTGATTCCAAACTGGAAACACACGCAGTAGTCTTGCAGTCCTCTCTCTCTCTCTCTGACTCTCTAGGTTACGTCTGTGGTCAGTAGTTTCAACTATTATCTCATCATTGTTTACCAAATGTGTCGATATGTATCAAGATATCATCTGACCACTATAACCAGAGTGATTATTGGAGAAAAACTAGATTAAGCCAACGCCATCTACCTGGGATCCCCACTAATCGATACAGCGACTCCCAATAGTGGAAAACCGAGCTGCAAAAATAGTTACTAAGACAGCACCGAGAGACAATGTTAAGTCAATTTTCCACCCCAGGCATGTTCTTTTCAGCTCAGGGCACCTTCATTTTTAACTCTCTACCAAAATCTGTTAGCTCTGTAGCTAATTCACAAACCATCAAGAAACATCTTAACACCTTATGTATTTGCTAAAGTATTTCTGTACTTGAATTTTAATTTCATTGTTACTCCTTCTCGCTTAACACAATGTTTTGCCTTTGGGCATTCACGCTTTGCAAATAACCAATAACAACTACGCAGACTGAAGGTTGAGGTTTAGGAGATTTTGAATTAATCATAACCTTTGACATTGCTCTAGGTAACTCCCGGTCATCGATTTCTGGAATCCGTGTAGGTCTCACCCCAAGAAGTCCATCCTGAACTGCTAGGTCACAGATATTCTCCACAAGACCACAGGGAACCACAGACATGTTTCTCTTTAATTAGGCATCATCAGTGAGGTGTAGTGTGGGCCTGGGGACACAGCCGGCTCGGGAACCATATCTGGGCATAACTGTCCCACTTGGGTCACATTAGAATAAAATTAAAGTTGATTTTGGAAGGTTTTGAAATAATCCTAGCCTCAAGCCTTCAGATCATTGTTTTCTAGTCTGCCAGGCCATTTTAGAAGAGTAAATACCATACACATATCGGGCAGGATGGAAAACAATACTCTGGAATGTTACCTGCTGTTTCATCTGGTGGTTCTTCCTGCCTGGTTTTGTGACAAAAAAAGGATCTGTCTACTACCTCGGAACATTCATTCATACATGGACATCACCATTCTCATTTGGCCTGCTAGTTTTCCATTTTGCTTTCCATGCCACCATCTTCAGACAACTCCAGTTTATTTAGACTTTCCAGATTCACTCAAGATGGTGCATCAGCAGAGCCTTAACCTTCACCACTTCCTTCCTGAAATGTCCCTGTAACTTTGATCCTCTTCACGCTGAAACAACATCTCCCTCCTTGGATGTAGCCTGGGCTATTATCTTTGTCTTTCTTTAGTTCTTCTGCGTGACATTGGGTAACACCCTGTGGACTATCATTGCCTTAACGACACCTAATAGCCCAAACTATAGGGAGAAGGCTCAACGGGCACACATAATAACATTTGAGGAGGGACACATAGTGAATACCATCACATTGCCTTGCTGATCTCTATCACTAATCACACCCATTCCTGCCTATCACTGCCCAAAAGGGAGCTCTTTGAGCTACTGTGGTAGCTGCCATTTTGTATGTCTCATGTCATGCTGCCTGCACTGGCAAACGTTTCAGAATGTGGGGTGTGGCTTTGCATACACGCTCCGTCGACCACTTTGCTGACCTGTTGTTAAGTCTTGACTTTCGTGGACCAGTGTGTGTGCGCATTAGTGAAGGAGGGCTTCCAAAACATCTCTTCCCTGTTTCGGGTGTGCGTTCACTTGTGAGGGTCCCTGTACCACTGCAGACACCACCACTGTGCACGGTGTAGAGATGTGTATCGGCTGCTGTTGAACCCTGCCCCGACAAGCAGGTAATGCTCAGTGTAGGCTGCAGCTCTCCTGTGCCCGTGGTTTCGCTTCTCATGGCAGGTTCCTCACACAGGGCAAAATAGATCCGGGAGGGCCCTACGGGCACCAACCGCAATTCGTAGGGCAGAGAGTGGTGTGTGGCAAGCGTTGGTGGAAAGGGGCATGAAGGGCAACAAGCCTGGCATTGACTGAACCAAGCAGTCTTAACGCAATAGTATTCTTGCCTGCCTGTAGACGTAATTTCATATTATTTCAGAAAAGCGCAGCCTTTCCAAGTGAAACTTTCACTCGTGTTAAAATTCTTACGTTCCTCATCGCCATGCATCATCGAGTTTGACTTTCACCTACAATATGACCCACTCGCTTCGGAGCCATGGCAAGCTTCCACCCAAATCTCCATGAATGGAGGTTCTCTCTCGTGTTTACGCATGCAGTGAGTGCAGGCAGAGGTTACCCAATGCTTCCTGCCCCATGGGCACCACTGCCTGGAGAGATACCAATGCTCTCCAGGGGAGCAATGAGGGAGCTTTCATTGACAGGCATTGCATTTTTACCAGGGTGTCAGTGCAACAACGTCACCAAACAACATAGAAGATGACAGTTCTCAGTTAAAGGGTGGACATGTTTTTGTATAGTGTGCACAGGCAGGTGTCTTTAACTTTCTTGGGTTGTTTAAAAGCTACTTTGTGCCGGACAAGGGTTGCTGGCATGGGATATATCCTAACGGTACGACGTCCTATCATCGCCTGCAATGTCATCCCCTGACATTTTAACATGTATATTACAACGAATATGCTCATCAAATTTTTTAGGGGGTTGGAAAGGGCAGATAAGGGTTTGGGGGTGGTAGGGAATAGCTAAAAATAAGTGAGGGAGGGGGGTTGGTGGGTGGTACCCCCCCCAAAAATAAATAAAATAAATAAAATAAATAAATCGATGAGCGTTTTCGTTAGAATGCACACATTACAATGCCAGGGGATGAAATTGCAGGCGATGGAATGACATAGAACCACCCTAAGGTGTTGGCTTGAATGTAGCATTCACTGTTTGCCCTCAGATTGAACCATGCGTCTTACGGAGAAAAAAGGAGCTGCATCTACACAAGCGCAGACCAGATTTTCTCCATTGTATCAAGAAAAACTAGCTTTAAATCTACAAATTGCCAGATGTGCTTAAATCGATTTAGAATCCACTGTCTAAATTGCACATATAGTTCCCGGTGCATTGTATGCACTAGTGAGTCACTACCATAACGTAAATAGTAAAGCGCTGTGTTGCTTCCCGAAGGTAGGTCCAGACTCAATCAGTACAATAATAATAATGATAGTCATGTTTTTCATAGTCTAAAATTATTGTGACGTGTAAAAAAAAAAGAAATTTGCAATAAAAAATAGGTAGGCTGAATAAACTGTTCTCTGCACGCGGCTATCCCTGAAAACAATATGTTTTGGAAGACGGTGAATGATGAAACTGTCATAGCACTCTTGAGCAGCTGAAACTATTCTCGGGAGGATAGCTCAGTGGCAACGTACTCGCCCTGGAAGCAAGAGGACATGGAGCAACACAGGTTTGATCCCCGCGTCCGCGCTTAGAAACCTCTGGGTATTAAGCGCGTTATAAATAACCTATCATATTGCATTGGAGTAAATATAGAAGGGAGATGTGATGTTAGAAGGAATAGATAACCTGTGGGCATTGTTTAGTTATTTACCCACCCATTGACCACTCACAGCCATGCAAATCTCTATGCTAATGTCCACCTTCTGCTTGCCCCAAACACATCCTTCTGGGATCTCTTTGAGCTAGCTCGATCATGCAGTAGCATCAAACTTTGACTGGCCAGTGTTATTTCTAACCACTGTTCTGAGTGTCCATGCCTTCATTACAGTGGTAAATCAGCTGCTAGCGTTACATAATAAATGTTTCTTAAGCCAGTGTGCTTTCAGGCACTCGTTTTATGGGCAGTATGTGTATCTTTGGACCTGGTCCTTGCTCTGATGTCCTGTTAATACACACTGGCACACCCATCCTTCTTTGCATGTGTATAATTATTAGATAAGCATTTGCCTGGGCCATCATATGCTCAGTAGTTTACACCATGCTCCATCTGTTACTATGTTATGGCCAGGTAGTGCTATTATGGCAGAGCCTAAAAATGTACTATCCGATGACTTCTTAAAAGCCCAAACTGTTGTCTTTGCCAAAGCTCGTGAGGCGGTCTCCTCCCAGCCTATGGACTGAGGTACCTTTCGCCAGATGGCGGATATCAGCAAGTATGATACTTACATAAGGGTTAGAGTATGCTTAAATAAGATCGGAAATATAGTATTTTGTACTGGCAAGGAGATGAATACATGTAGAAGAATATAGCAAAGTTACTCATCAAGAAAAGGGCATGTTGGCATTTTGTTGGAGACTGTGTATGTTGTTTGAGGAGGAGCTGCCCTGGTACGCCATCTAAAGCACTGGTGCACTTTGCGGAGTCAAGCACAGTTGCTGCAGTGGGAGCAGGGAGTGAGGGACGAGGCTGCTGTCTATGGTTAGTTTGTGCTTCCCGGACAACCCCGAAAGGCCCCACAATCAATCTAAGAACACATCGGACACTTAGTAGAGCCAAGTAAGTGCAGGGCCGTGCAGAATGAAATCCTGAAACGTATTTCCCCTGCTGTATTACCTACGATAAGACAGGGCTCCGCGTGCATGGAGCGTGATCTGAACCCTTTAGCCATGTAGACAGCTAAACCGACCTACAGCCTTAGCAATAAGAAGGGACGTAAGGCTGTGGGTTTGAACTCCCACAATGGAAAGACGGCGTTGACAAATTTAAGCAGAGCCTCACCAATTCTGACGGTAGACACACAACTGACAGTTGAAAAGATAACACACTTTTTCGCCAAATAAAGTATGAAATCTTATACACAGGCGATGAAAGCAAGTAGTGTTGAGAATGAAGCTGGAAAAGAATACTTGTCACACCCAACATGTTTTTGGGGATGAAAACTCAGAGCTTAATATTGTAGAAAACTCACTTAACTCCTCTCTCAAGGAAATGCGCCTAAGCTTGGAAAAGGAAATAGTGGATCTGAGTGCAAATATGGTAGATTCAGCGCCTCGCCCTGTCTGTTTATGGAACAGGAATCAAATCTAAATGAAGAGCGCTCTGTTGAAACTCAGGAGAGTTCCCCGCATGATGCATTCATTTATTAATTAATTTATTTATATAGCGCACCAAACCCAGAGGTATTTTATGTTTAAGAGATTGGTTATAGTGCTAATGGTTACAGAACAGAAAGCACAGGACGTAGTTACATCATAGAGAGCGGTACAGAGGTAATTACATGACATGCAAAAGTGCAAAAAGAGTTCAGGAGGACACATTCATGGAGCCCACCCTCATGTTGCAGGGCGGCTGTGGCTGTGACACAAAGATGCAATAATGTCAATCAGATAGGAACATTCATAGAGTCTAACCCATGTTGCAGGGAGGCTGGGACCCAAAGATGCAATAATGTCAATCAGATGGGCACATTCACGGAGCCTAACCCCATGTAGCAGGTCGGCTGCAGCACAATAATGCAGAGAGTCAATCAGACGGGCACATTCATGGAGCCTAACCGCATGTAGCAGGTCGGCTGCAGCACAATAATGCAGAGAGTCAATCAGACGGGCACATTCATGGAGCCTAACCCCATGTAGCAGGTCGGCTGCAGCACAATAATGCAGAGAGTCAATCAGATGGGCACATTCATGGAGCCTAACTAGTCACTAAAGAGGCACATGGAAGAGAGTATGTTCCTTCGGATCCTCTTCTGTGACCGCACTGAATTTGGTCCTTGTGACAACTGTGAGGCTTTATGACAATATAAGAGCAGAAGTTAAATCCAACGTTGCCAATTTAAATGAAACATTATTAGCCTTGTGGATATGTATTGCTAATCAAGATCATGATATGGTAAGGAGGACCAATGAAGCCAGTGAGCATTCAGCTCGGACTGAAGAAGTCCCTCCCATCATCCGCCAAAATTCACAGACTCCAGAAATCCTCACTGCTGAAGAAGGTGGCAGAAGCGGGACACAGACGAGGCAAATAAATGTAAATAGGGAGCCCCAAGTACAGAAGTAAAAAAAATATTCAGAACGTAAAGAGAAGTCAGAAACGCCATGGAAAATGGTCTCGTAACTTCTTACGCTCTTTGGCCCAAAGGACCTCTTTACTGGTCACCCCTCTGATATTGGTCCCTACGACATATGAGGTGAGGGTAATAAAAGAAGCTAAAAAGAAATAAATAAACAGAAAGGCTCAAAACAAGATGGGTATGATATCAGACCTTACCTTGTATATGATAAAGAGGATGAGAAGGTTGCTACGAGGATTTTATCGAAACATTAGGCACCATTGAGGAGCCTTGAGAAACGGCCCTAGTGCCCAGTTAGAGGAGCTCAGTCCCCCCACAAGTAGCACAGCTCTTTGCAGATGACAAAGCAATTCCTTTATTAAAGGCTGGCACAGATGTGGTAGCATGGTGTGATGGAGGGACAGTCAACAATACCAATGATCCTCCCAAAGACTTACAAGTTGTGATGGAGGCCTTCTTAAGTGAAGAGACAGAGATCCTGCTAAATAGGGGGAAAATCATGGCCCTATTCCGGAATGTCCTGAAGCTGAGTAGTTTCTCCTCAGGGGATTTGAAAAAAGTGAGGTGTGTTAGGAGTAGCAGAGTCAACAGGGTCAATGTACATATTTACTCACAAATGATTCTTCAGTCAGTCTGGGTGTGCCAGAAACCAGTTACTGCAGAGGAGTATAGAGATTTCAACCACAGATGGTACACCCAAGAAAAGCCTGATGGGAAAAAATAGAGCCACAATCGAAGATGAAATATTGCCTGGAAATGGTCAGAATCAGGGCCGGGGAGCGAGAGAAAATGTAGATAGAAGCTTTTAGACCATTACCAACCGCCTGACAATAAGAAATACTGGGACGGATGCTGGTCCTTGACAAATATGAAAGGATCACTGAAAGAAAACAGGAGGAGGAGACCTGGGTGTGGCTGTCCTCAATCCTCCAAGTTTATCAAAGAAAACAGTCCCGTTGCTGATCCACTTATAGTGAAAGTCCTGTGCTGGAAAACAAGAGGTCATGACAATTGTCTAACCCCCACCAATTCACAATAGCTAAATTCAATGGACAATGATGTTCTAAGAAGTGTGTTTATTGGAAAAACGTATGATAGATGGTTTTGTCGTGCTTTTTAAAAAGGCATTGAAGGTGAAACTGGGATGTCCTAAGGGAGGTCTGTAACTGTATTTAGGATGACCCTAAAAGTATCCTATGAGGTATGCCCAGTGTGGTGAGTCAGAAGAAGGACACAGACACTCTTACGACATGGTTCATGAGATGTTATTCAAGTAAATTATAAGACCTAACTTTCCCTATCACTATGGTTGGTCCCTGCCTATGTTACTAACTAAGGTGCTCGTCAGTCATTCATGAACGTCCAAAGGAATAAGTTTGCTGTTCCTAGCAACCAGCGTCTTCTCAGACCAATTGAAGACGCTGGCAGGCGGAAATGCCGGCCTGACGAGTAAGGCCCGTAGAAAAAGGCACTGTTTGCCCTGTGAGCCCATTCTCTATTCTCCCTGCCCTGGAGAGGGTTGGAACCCTCTCCCCCTGAAGGGCAGCACCAGGATCATCCCGCCGGAGGAACACGATATCACCAACTCTGTAAGACATCCGCCATGCTACGTGCCATCATCGACGCTATCTAGCACAGTTTTTTGCCACTATATTGAAAGTGCATACTTTTGCGACACCACACACCGAAATTTGCCGTCTTGCAGACCGATCATCACGAACAGTGTGCTCCACGACTGGTTGCCTGCCTCTAAGATGGACAGCACACTCTCCAGCTGATCTGGAGGCTGGCCCCCTGTTTCCTAGCAACCAGCGTCTTCTTAGACCAATTGAAGACGCCGGCAAGCGGGTACGATGGCCCAACTAGTAGGGCCATTAGAAGAAGGCCTGTTTGCCCCTGTTCACCATGAAGAGCCATACAAGCCTTACCGCTACCGCCACAAATATACCCATTCAAGTACTCTGTGAAATTGCGCTCCATATCTGCCCTCGAGCTCTGTGCTCACCCCTTCCAACCCTATTAACTATCCGTATACGGTAGTTCTGGACTACTACAGATGCCACCTATGCCTGAAAATCAATGCAGAGAAATGACTATTTCATATGCTATGAGCGAACATCGCTAAACAAAATATATATATATATATATATATATATATATATATATATATATATATATATATATCTTTATGTAAACTGCCTTTCTTCATATACGGTACAGCCGCCCTGTCACTGTGCATATGGTGAGTCTTTTACACACTGTCCCTGTTTACTGTGATATAAACACTATATATTACCTTACTATACAGTTAGGAATAAACTGTACGCTGCCAATCTGTATGGCCGCTTTATGTCTAACCTATGTTGTACCACAATCCCTTTTGGACACCCTTCAGTATGAGACTTTGTGGGTAGACATGTATAGAAACTTCTGCTGCATGTTTGCTAACCGCTTATCTGTGCACTGTTCACTCTGCACATCGTTCTAGGTGCTACTTTTTAAGTATTATGATACATTTAGCATTTTTGGGGTTTTAGCAAAGAACTTTACGATATTAACAGATTTACTTACACTAACCGTTATGTATGCTGCATGCAAATAACCTAATGCCCATTGTTGTATTCGTGGTCTGGTGTTTCTCAGTCACAGCTGCTACGAATTAACAGACCTGCCGTTACTTAATACTATGTACCTATGTTAGCTTCCGCAATACCTACATTTCGTGTAACAAATGCTTGTGGGCTGCTTTAGTGCACTGTACCCTCACAAGTATGCTTGCTTTAATTATAGACATTAGGGTCAGTTTCCTGATTGTCTTACTGAATGTTAACATCATGCTACCAGTCCATGCAACTCGGCAGACAGAGACTCATCTTGCATTGGCTAACACACAGATTCAAGTTGATTCAGGTATATTCACTATGAACACTCAGGCCAATAGCTTGGGCTTGATTAAGCCTACCCTATTTGTGCCATCCTTAAACCTACCAGTTTAAATCAAGCCAACTAAATTCATACCTCCTTTGAAGCCTGTGACTTTTCCGTCACCCTCTAAAGCCTCCAAACCTTTGATAGAATCTAAAACCTGAAGTAACCATATTAAACTGAATGCCAGCCAACTAGAGGGAACACTAGATTCATTCCTAGCAACCCAGAGTCACACCTCCTTACACGTCAACAACCTCCCATGTCCCATTGCAAATAGAAATGCAAGGCTTGGCGCAAGATTCGGTAAATCATATAGAACTCCTACTAGCCAACCGCCTATAATGAACCAATCACATGTACCTAAGAAAGCTGCTTCTAAAACGTTCAAAGTAAGCAAGAGAACAAGTAAGAAGTCACAGATTCTAGTTCCTAATTCACCTAACACTAATCTGATGTATATCAAAGGGGCACTGGTCAATGCCAGGTATCTGGTAGCACATGCAGCTGACATTACTGACTTGATCAATGACAGAAAACTGGATTACCTAGCAATAACAGAGACCTGGCTACATGCAGCAGAAGGTCCTTCCCTTCTAATCACTACTTCGGATAACTATACGATACTCAGATCTGATATAGAATCCTCCAGAGGTGTTGGAATTGCCTTCATCGCCAAATCTACATTGGGATTGAGAGTTTCCACACATGCCGCTGTCTCGTCTTGTGAACTGCTGACAGTAAAACTGTTTCTCTCTAATACCCGTACCTTAACAGTACACCTCACATACAGACCCCCAGGACCCATTGGATACTGCGAGGAGGACATTATCACCTTACTAACTACCAATACTAAACCAGCTTCACAGATTCTAATCCTAGAAGATTTAAATCTTCGATTCAATGACCCTAATGATCAACATGCACACTCTCTAGTTGAAATGGGTCTAACGCAAAGAGTCCTCTACCTAACACATGAAAAAGGAAGAACCCTAGACTGGGTAGCTGACCTTAATTGTGTGACAACTATAACCGCTATTGAACCGTACCCATGGACTGGCCATCTTCTAGTAACCTTTACTATCCATGATTGCATACTGCCTATCTTAAACAATCTTATTGCCCCACCTATTCTGACCGGAAATAAATGGGTCATCACAGTGGATAAACTCAGACTTTTCCTTGAACCTATACTTAACTCTGTGCCTGTGTTTTCTGACCCATCACTGCTAGTTGAATTATACAATAACACCATCACCCAAGCCTTAGACAAAATTGCAACTCGAAAACTGTGCAAAGGTAAACCTAAAGCTCACCTGAAAATGTGGTTGACTGGAAAAGGGAAATGGGACACTACCTGGAAAAAGCACCCAACCTAATAAAGACATTCTATAAAAAAACCAAAACCAACTACAAATTAGAAATAATTCAAACCAAATGTGACACCTATAGCGACAGGATCAAAAAAGCTAGTTCCAGTACCAGAGAGCTCTTCGGCATTTTAAGAGAATTGGAATCCCTGATCACTCCTACATACAATTGTAACAAGGATAGAACATGGTGTACCAAGATCCAAAATGCATTAGCCAATCAGATTTCTCTTCTCGAAAGTAAAATAACTACTCAAATACTCAGCCTCCCTACGCAAGTTATCACCCAGAAAAACCTTCCTAACCATTCTAAACCGTTACAGAGATTTAAATTCAACCAAGTGTCCACCTCAGAAGTGGAAAACATTATAGGCTCGCTCAAACCTTCTAGATCTCAGGGAGATACCTGCCCTGCTTCTATTATTAAAGAAGCTGCTAGTGACCTAGCTCCATTCATTGCAACTGAATTAATGTGTCATTCTGTACATGCTCTGTCCCTATCAACCTGAAAAAACGTGTGGGTACCGCCGCTGTTAAAGAAACCAACTTTGGAAACAAGTATATCTACGAATTATAGACCTATCACAACTGTCCCCTTTCTATTCAAGATCATTGATAAAGCAGCCTACATGCAGATACAAAAATATCTTGAATCCAACAACTTATTAGGACTTGGCCAATCGTGATTCAGACCCCAACATGGCACCGAAACAGCCTTGATTGACCTGAAGAACCAGATTGACGACCTGAAAGACAAAGGGAAATGTGCTCTCCTCCTCCTACTAGACCTGTCGGCCGCTTTCAATCTGGTCAATCATGAAGTGCTCTGTAAACATCTGTCTACAGCTGCCCACTTCTTCACAGAAGCAACAGCATGGATCCACTCTTTTTTAAACAATATGTCAAAGAGAGTGTTTTCACCTATGCCTGCAGCTGACCCTATAGCTATAACATGCAGAGTACTGCAAGGATTGTGTGTATCACCTACCATGTACAACGTATTCACTAAGCTGCAGTTCGATGACTTAGACCTTCTGGGTGTCACCTACACTAACTATGCAGATGACACCCAGATCCTCTTACCTTTGACATGCGACTATGACCAAGAATCGGCACTAGTTAACAAAATCTATACCATTATTCAGGCCTGGATGGCCTCACAGTTACTACTTCTAGGTACACCGGCCAATTTGAACAAACTGAGCAATCAGTACACTTCATTCAACATAGATGGTAATGACATCAAAGTGGCTAAAGAGGTAAAAACCTTGGGTTTCGGCCTTGAGCCTGCGCAAACAAGTTAAAGCTACGGCATCAGCAACAGCTTACACTTGTAAATTGATCCATGCCTACAAACCCTTTCTGTCCATAGAAAGTTGCATCATTCTGAGTAGAGCCTTAATACTTTCAAAGCTTGACTATTGTAATGCACTGTACCTAGGTGTAAGCAATTACATAGTCAAAAATTACAAATACTCCAGAACAATGCACTTAGAACTGCCTTGAGCATCCCTAGGAGACAACATATTTCAGCGGTTAGACAAAGATATAACTGCCTCTCAGTAAAGGACAGAATACAACTTAAAACAGTGTCGTTGACTCATAAATGTCTAAATAATTCAGCACCACAATACCTCAAGGACAAATTTGTCAAAAATAATTACACACGACCTACAAGGACTTCTAACTCCTGCCTTAGAGTCCCCAGATACAAACTAAAAAAAACAGGCGGTAGCAGCTTCCGGTGATGGCAGCCCAACTTTGGAATGCTCTACCTTCTACTCTAAGAGCAGACCACTCCTTCTATAATTTCAAGAAAAACACTAAACGCTGGTTACCTTCAAAGACTTACTACAATCTGAGCATCCCTAATCCAGGAACTGGTAGACAGCATCCGGATGTATCTTTGTAAATAACTGTTCAGTAAATAACTTTTCGATAACTATGCTACTTGTGACTTAATGTAACCTGTAAATCTATGTTATCTGTACATCTATGTAATGCAACTAAGATACTGAAATATCTTGTAATGTCATGCGCCCAAATACCTCCACGTTTGGAGCGCTTTGTAAATAAACAAACAAACAAACAAATCTAACCTAACTGACCCTACCACTATATAAACTAACTTAGGTCCAGAGAATGACTCCCTTCTACTGAGGGTACTTTTACCACCAGTCTGTAGGATTCTTTATTAATACATAATCCTCAAATAGTCTCTTGCGATTTCTTGGATCAGTCTTTGTAACTGTCAAATTAACTATTGAGTTGTTCCTCCTCTTTGGGAATCCCTTATGGGGTTCTTTTATAAGGTCTATATTCCTGTTTGCTGGTTTTAGTGTATCCTTGGAAAGTACTATTGCTATTGCTCCTGGGCAATTATAGTTCAGCTTGATTTTGTATATGGTTACATTGAATAGTTCCTCTGAACTCCGGCTCATAATGTCATCTCTCTTTGATATTATTTTCTTGGTGTACAGAATATCAAGTTGCTTTCCCTTTTTCCCAGGGTATTGTTATCCACTGTTCTTCTCTCTAAGTATTCAAATTTTCAGTAATTCTTTCTCTCATTTTAATTTCATTTGTTTCAAGGTTAACTATGTCTCATGACTTCTACTGAGACGAGTTTCTTGCATGGTGTAATGATTCCCTCTGTGCCTCCTATTATTCCTGTTATTCCCGTTCTCCCCGTTACACTTCGACTGTGAAGGAGCTTCGGGAGCTTTGTTCCTCTGGGACCGCCTCTCTTGTTCCGGACTGCCATCGCCTTATCGCCGTCTGTGCATGGCTATTTAATGGGATGAAATTTGACTGCAAAATGCATGCCAAGGGGACAGGTAAGGTGTTCATTTACATTGATCGTTATGGGATGTTGAGGAACTTGTGGGTCAATACTGCACTGCTTTTCTACACAACACCGTAGGGGCATGTTTGTGCGCTCTGAATGTGCGCTTTGCTATGCCCCGAGTTGCAATATGGGCAGTGTTGTATCGTACCTCGGCAGGTGTGTTGGGGTTGCGTACGGGAGTCATCATGTATGTGCTCAGAGGGTAGGCACTGTCCCCTGTAGAGGTGAGAATGACTGTCTATTGGTCTGTGTGCAACATGAATGCATGTTTATGGCCATTAATACTCAGCAATGAGTCATGTTTTCCATGCTTCCCAGCTTCTAGGGCCAGGTGTAGAGGGGACATCCTAAAGATGTAACTATCATGCGTGCTTCCAGGATAGTTGGCATACACTTCAGTAATGATGCCCTTGGCATCACACACAACCTGAACATTGATGGAATGCCAGTGTTTCCGGTTGCAGTAGATGTGCTCTGTTGCTCGAGGTGGACGTAGAGCAACATGTTCGCAATCAATGACACCTAGAACCTTTAGGAAGTGTGCCACCCCATAGAAAGCCTGGACCACTGCTTGCCCCTTTCTGCGGGTGTGCTGGGCATATAGATATGTCGGCAGACAGAAGGAGGTGCAGTTATTATTGCCAACACATGGTGTAGGCAGCATGACTGTGTGGCCTGTGAGATGATAATGATAATGATGTGTTATTTATATAGTGCCTTTATCCAAAGCTCTTTACAGAGCACATATTTACATATGCCACCGACTATGGCGGTGGTCCGCTGGAATGAGCCAGTGGCCAAAAATGCAGTACAGTGAGCACCTTTTGCAAGGGGCTCAGTGCTTGGGAGCACATGCTGGGTGATGTGAGGTCATCTTCCCACTCCGTGACCAGGTCTAGGATGATATGGGGGAACATATACATGACACAGACCTGGTCATCATGCATCCCAAAAAGGCTGATCCTTGGGTTGAAGATCTGGGCCCTGGCCATTCTCCTCCTCCTGTGGTGTGCCAGGATGACTTCTGCAACAAATGGTGCATTCATCGTGGCTGTATACGTGCTCTTGTTGATCACGAGTGCTTTTTATGCATTTTTTTGTGTGCGCATTGACGTTTACGCCTGCTATCGCGTGGCATAGGTGTTTTGGGATTTGTGCGTGGTTTTTCACACGCTGGTGATCCCCTTTCAATTCCATGTAAACGTTGTTTTGTGTGCGTATAGCGGTGCGATTGTTTGACGGCGGAACGTCCCTCGTAACGCCCACATTATCGCTTGTTCTTCCTCTTTCCACCTGTTCCACCCCCTTTTTAGGTGGCTGAGCTGGCCGGGCCAGCCTTTCCCTTGGGGCCTCATGCAAGGAGTTTGTGGGGTCCCAGTGATAATAATAATATTGATGTGCTGGACTGACGCGGATTCCTCGTACGTCCCAGGTAAGCCCTGCGCATTGTGTTCCATGAATCGATGAACAGGGACTTGGGTGCGATTTCGCGTGCAGGTCTTGTTTTTTCAGCAGAGATTATTCGTTTTTAAAGGACACAGCCCTTTTATCACATGCATGTCTGTCATGTATAAAGATCAGCGGCCATGCGTATGTTCCCAAAATGCTCTCTTTTGCTGCACAAAGCAGGTTGGAACCCTCACTAGCATTATCTACCATATTCCTCATTTTCAAAGGGGTCTTTCCAAAGAGAACACTACTGTAGGAGTGTTCCAGGCTAATTATAGCTTTTTATTGCCATATATTGTATATGGTTATTCTAAATACAGATAATGTGATAAATAAAAAAGAACACTGCAATATTTTGAAAGGAGATAGTTTACAATGTGAGTGTAATTGCATAATTTCTTGCTTTGATATTGTTAAATCAAATGTGTAACCGGCAAATGCCCCCTAACCTAACCATACAAGATATTTAATTTTCAGTAGCGCAGCTGTCAGCAAGAGCTGGGGTGGCCCTGCCAAAATGGACATGGCTAAAAGGCAACTCTTCGCCGTATAGAAAAGGAGTGAGAACTAGAGTGAGACAGAGAGAGAATGTACAGAGGCAGAGAATAAGTGCAGACAGAAAGCGAGTGAGCAAGCGCTAGATTGCGCATGATGCATTGGCTAAAGCTAGTAAATCATACATTTTTCTAAGTGCTCCAAGTGTACATAGTGCTTTTTAAAGAAAATAGATTTATTTTTACTGCAGCTGCAATAAACCTGTTCCAAAAATGTAACTGACTGGACACAATCCGTAAAAGACTATGGATGGCAAGGTTTGGAGACTGCAGCACAGAACAGCCCCTCAACCGCTCCCAGGGGGGTGTTCTTCTGTGCTCTGTGTCGGAGCAACCTGGAGGCGATGAAGCCCCCCCCCACTGAGGTCACTGGTGGGGAAAGCCAGGAACCCAGAAGGGTAGCCGCTCCCCATGAAGTGCCTGTGTGCCCTTGGGACAACTAACTGTGCAACGTTAGGGGCCCATCATGAGGGATGAGCAGAATGACACGCAAGGTGCATATCGGCAGAATGGACAGCTTGTGCCACTGTATGCTTTTGATGTGGTAGGAGCACCTGCCAGTCTGGGACCTCATTGGATGGCGTGGGTGGAGAACCTCGAGCTGTAATATGAGGCAGTGGAGATCAAAGAAAGGGCAAAGCAGCCAATGCTGCTCTACTCAGCCGGCCCAGCTGTCCAGAAACTGTTTAAGACTTTGCGGCCGAGAGACCAAACTTATGCCACTGCGATTGCTGCACTGAATTAATAATTTATGCCCATGATCAATCGTGACTATGAAAGGTTCAGGATGAGATGCGCGAGGCAAGGGGAAGGGAAGAGCTTGGACGCGTTTCATGGAAAGCTTCGGAATATCGCGCTATACTGCGCTCTGGGAAACTTGGTCACGAGGTCAGGGCTCAGATAATTTATGGCTGTAGCTGTGCCAAGCTGCGTAAGCAGGTCCTCAGGGAACCAGGGCTGTGTTTGGACAGGATCCTAGAACTGGGACGCGCCCAGGAGTTGGCAGAGGTGAGTGCCTTGGCCATGGACATCTCCAGACAGCAGCTCAAGCTGGAAGCCCCCATGCAGCGGGTGAAATTGGAGCTGTGTGTCATGGGCAAATGGCAAGGAAGTAAGCCTACAGGAAGTGGGGAGTGGCCACGAAAGGAGACGGGTGCCACCTTATGCCCTCAGTGCGGATGGGGCCTGCCGCAAGCACATGATTGCCCAGCCAAAGAACACATATGCGGGAGGTGCGGGAAAGAACATTTCGCAAGGGTCTGCCCTGCCCTGTCACCTGCCAGCCCCGTGGGGCAAGTGGCAGGGAGTGCTTCAAGGGAGGAAATGAGACAAGCTACAGGTAGGAAACTGCCTAAAACAGCCACGGTCCAGGTGGCAGAGGACCAAAGAAGGCATTTTGACTTCGCGGAGGATGATGAAGACCGGGACGTATTATTTTTGTCTTGCAGGAACACAAGTGGCCAGAGGCACCTACAGCGGAGACAGGGAGACCGGAGCATAACTCCCCAGCGAGGACAGTTTGATCCAGGAATATTCTGATAAAGGAAAAGGGCTTATGGTCTCAAGTGGGTGCTCAGACTGGAAAGCACCAAAGTTTGCAGTGTTTGAGTACATGTGTTATAGTACTGGTGTGCGGACTGGAATGCACCAAAGTTTTGGGCTCGGTTGCAGGGCCATTATTATGTTGTTGTTTTGTTTTGTTATAATAAAGGAGGAGTGCGGGGTGTCGTCCCTTTAACTGGGGCATGTTGCCCCTTTAAGAATACGAGTCGTGACTTTGTCATGGATCCAGCCAATAAAAGGGGCCTCTGCGTGCATGTGCGGGCACTGCAGCAGAGACCCAGTAACCAGCACCTCTGTGTCCGAGTGTCATTGTGTGGAGTATTTGACGTCTGCCAACAACCTGTGTCTGAGCCCCGGCATGTGTGATCACAGGGCTGAGGCTAACTTATGTTGGGTGCCCCCAGCATTGGTGTCACATCGGTTGAGCCCGACATCAACAGGGTGACCCCTGTCCGGAGATCCCCTGCGTGATCGCAGACTGTGTCCCGGCAGGTGATCCCGATATCAGCTGTGTCCTGCTCTGGTGCCCCGAGAGCGGGACACCACACTGCTTAGGAGAAAATATAATAAACTTAAAAGAATCACATATGCTAGGTTCCACTACGTGCAAGAAGATGTCTTGTGTTAAACTTCGCCCTTGGGGCAATAAATAACGGGCAATCAAATATAATACCAAGTGACAGACAAAGAATGTGTAGAGCAGCAGCTCTTTTGCAGACTGTGAAAGATAGCACATTCCAGGTCACTGACACATGACGCCTCCCTCTATAGCAAGCCTTATTCCATACAGGATAGATGTGATATATAGCTTTTTGAATCCCATAAAATACCGTAAGGCATTTTGCTCTGCACAGCACTGGGAAATCCAAGTGCAGCAAACGTCTGCAAAATGGGGCAGCCATCCAATTGTACTTCCCTTCTTTATCCTGTGCAACTAAACTGAACGTCAGGGTTAAACTATCAGCAATGGCAGCACTATTTCATTAAATACATAGTCAAAGATATAGTTTCCAGAAGCATCCCTACACTGAAAACATCACGATCCTTATTAGCATATTGCAACACGCTAAATCTATTTTCCACAGAGAAAATAGACGTAATCATTCAATCGTGTTTACCATCCACATGTTACTGGCGTGATTCCAAAATATTCAGACAAGTAATAAGCACAGAACATGTGTTTTTTTTGTTTATTTGGGATAATTCAAAGAAGCGTGCCTTATTCACAAGGAGATTGGTACATTTCTCAGGATATGTGTAGAACACATAATACACACTGCCCATACCTCAAATGCCTACACCAATTTAGCATGACATTCCATAATTTTATCCCAAACAAACATTTGAACAACATAACTACTTAAAAAGCATAACATAATTAAAACTCCCCATCAACAATGCAGATGATTCTATCTCATCTAAAGGTTAGAAGATAATGTTTTCTCAAATACTAGATAGTTATATATGATTTCACCATCACAACATATGACTAGTTTATGGGTTCTTCATTTGAACCCTTTTTTGTTACTATCCCATCCTCGCTCACAGTACCAATTAAAACACGCCTCAATACAAATGTTTTACAAAGTGGTCCATTTTATTTGTGCCCTCCAATCCTAGTTCCTCCATTCTAAAACGGCTTGATCTACCCGAACCGAAAGCTTGGTGATGGTTCAACAGCCATGTCCTCAGCAGCGCATTGGTTGGGTAAAATGATTTTCATGGCCCTCAGATACAGTCAGAGGATGGTTGGAGGGATGCTACTGGCATTGAGAGACACCTGACTCAAAGATACACACCACAGAGCCATGAAATTAAAGGACATTTCTTGAGGGTGTGTAGTACCCAAGCATGGCCACAAGGAACCAAGGTCTCACCAAATTCAAAGCCATGTGTACAATTCAAAGGGCTTGATAGTCTAGCTGCGTGACAAAGGACATCCAAAGCAGTGACGACAATACTGTGGAAACAGGCTCCCCAATGAACAGAAAAGCAGCAGTGTTAAAATGGTCTGGAATCTATGGATTAGATACTGGATGTGCACAACTATAAACAGTTGTCCTACTGCGGGTGCAAAGAAATTACAGCTTTAAATGTTCTACATGTAGGAATGATTTAAAAGTAGGTAACTTGTTGCATTACACATTCAGATCATGATCAGTTATATTTGACCAGAAAAATCATCACAATTGTGGAAGAAGCGCATTGTGAATTAAATAGTACACTTCATGGATCATGAAAGCAGGGGTCAAGTCCTAAAAATGCAAGTGGGGGGACTCAACGACAAACTCAATGGGATGTGGCGTCGCCTGAATTTAGCATATCAAGGTGAAATATGCACATTTCATTAAATTGGCTTTGCATAACTTCCCAAATTTCACAGGACGAATGGCATTTGCCTTTCATAAAATCAACACACACACAAAACCAATAGTATTTCTTCTAATAGTGTGCATGTTTTAAACTCCAATAACCAAATACAAATGTTTTTCCTGGAATTCGCAGAACCGCAATGGCACATTTCACCGTTAGTTTGTTATTTTTTGTCAGGTTATATATATAGTGCACTGGTTAAGTGTATCGCCTTCAAACCAGATGACTGTGGGTTCGATCCCCACGGTCAGCTTTAACTCATAAATTCCAAAAAGACATTCAATGATTCTCATTTTTGCTGGGGGGGGGGACTGAGTCCACCCTGTGATAAAAGTGGGTGAACTCCGTCCACCCGCGTGTGCCCTTGACATGAGCCCTGCTTGAAAGTGAATTCCTGTTAAGCCTGTACCAATTCTCTGCTAAGTCACGTGTCATAAAAAGTAGGCATTCACAATGCTCTCCTCCATGAATAGACAATGGACGGATATTTTATTAGAAGAGGCGTAAAACAGATGTATTACAGATGTCGAAAGTTAATGCACGTCTCATCCACTTCGGAGGTTCTTTTTGCTGAAAGTGCTGCCCTTCAGTAGAACCTCTGAATATTCCCAAGAGAGATCCCAAATAAGGCTTCAGTTTTACGGCATTTATTTATTTAGCATTTCCACCTGTATTTATCAGTATTGATTACTTGTCATTTTATTGGTATTCATTCACATTTACTTTCTGATGTGTCAGAAAACAAGTTGCAACTACTGTTTTTTCACATTTTCATGAATGGCAAATCTACACCAGTGCATGGGCACGTGAAGCAGGCCTTGCATTGAGGTGGAAAGTGAAGCGAAGCTCCATTTTCAGCCTCAGTATACACCGGGGACTTAAAAACCCAAAACAACACGAGACGAATGATGGCAGGCGTAATGCTCACCTCCACTACACCCAGCACGTAAATAACACGTAGCTTTCTATTTAAAACTCATGCGGGGCACACATTAAGGAGAATAAGTTAATTTACAAATGTACAACGTTTTCTGTTCAACACACAAACACACACACACCCACAGTCCGCATTCGGAGATCCCTTTGTTGAAACACACACACGCAAACTGAACCCCACGTATGGACGTGCATGACTCTAAGGAAGCACATCAAACTAAATGGAATCCCTACATTCAAAATAGAATTCTGCAAGGATAATTAGGCAAGTCATTAAGGCGTACACTAAATAGACTTTGTGTGAAAATATGCAAAGTAATTAGAATGACAAATGCAGTTATACTGAAAGACTGATTTATTAATATTGGAACATTTGAAGGAGACTGAAAGCATACGTTTTTTTGGCGAGTCACCTGTAATGCCACATTCGAGCAGGGAGGAGTAAAATACAAGTTAATTGAAACTAAATAGAGACAAAAAACACCCCTTATAGTGCCAGTGAACCAGAGTCGACTGGGCTGGTCCTTCTCCTGCACGATTTGTCTCCCAGAGAAAGGAATGGGTGGGATCCCTTAACCTCACCAGCCTCCCTGTGGTAGGATCTGAAATCACCAAGGAGGTTGCTAATCCCATTGTCAACAGCACACAGGAGTCGATGCAAAGGGAGTCCCATAAAGGGCACAATACTAAAGACTAAAGCGCATCAGAAAGGAAACCTATGCCTTCTCCAGATCCAAGAGAATCCCAAATCAGACCTCGTAGCCGATCCCTGCAGTGGAGTGCTGCCCCGTGACATGGCCCTAAAACCCAGCCAAGCCGGCCCACTATTCCCTCCGAACAGCGGCATAGAAATATCACATCATCAGAAGAAACCTAAACCAAATAAATAGATGCAGGACTTCAAGTCCCAAAATACATTGAGACTCATGGAGAATAACAGTGTTAATCCCCACATAAGCAGACCATGGGAAATAAACAGAAGGGCCAGGAAAACCTTATCATCCTGAGGAGTTTGTGATGAGAACTCCCTGAACTCATGAGAGTTTGGGAAGGATTGAATGAGATAACACACACGCACATAAACCATTCACATGACCATGGTACCTGCCGGTTCAGACTGCGAGAGATGCATGGTTAAACCAAGAGAGAACCAGAAGTTTCAACCTGGTTGTACAATCCAGGCGGGACATCACAGATCTCTGCAGAGTCGTGCTCCCAGCACCGGCTGTTCGAAGATGGCGCTGATCGCACTGGACCAAGATAAATATCAAGGCAATTCACAAGATCTCGTTGGGAGTCGTTACATCCTGACCAATACAATAAAGCTGTTATATCATAACGAAGCGATTAAAAAGTCAAACCCAAAACATGCAATGGTGACGCCCGAAAGAGCCTGCTGAAGGAGGAATCCAGTACCGAGCCAAGTTGGAGAAGCTTAGAGACTTTCAGATACTAACCCAATATCAGAATGGGGCAAAAAAGAACATAATGAATGGAATTAGGAATCTTGAGGGGATTAACCCATCACCCAGCAGCTTTCAAATAAGAAGGGGGAATAGCCTATTTGATGAAAGCTTAGAGAAACCTCCACAACAAAGGCATACAAAACTGGTTGAGAAATCACAGTCAGTGAGGAGAGGACCCTGGAGAGAACAGCTGTGGGGAAAAGTGCTCCCTTAAAATATAGATGGAATGCAGAGGAGAAGAAGGCTGAGAAAGCACCTGCCTTTCGAAGGGACGAGTTGTGGAGAAATCTTTAAAAGACTAGTGCCTGGAAAAAGGAAACCACAACCCAGGAAGTTTGGAGAAACAGACTGGGTGTTGGAAATCACTGGGTGCACTGAAATAGTGGGCTTGCCAGAGGTTCTCTGAAGTGCCTACCAAAATCCTGGGGAAATTGGTAAGCGATGTTATAGGGCTTCCCACCAGTAATGACTGTCGAAGCAGCAAGAGAGAGAAACCGGCCACATGGCAGGAGGGTAACCTAATATAAACTGACTGAAAAGGACCCTGGATGTGGAAGGAATATCAATTGACATATTGAGCACCCTGAGAGACCCTAAGCTCTATGAGGAACCTGTTGTGTATACTGACAGTACCCAAGGTCCAGGGGAACCCATTGTAAATTGTCAGAGTAAATGCAAGGTCCAGGATGGACCTGTTGTGAATTCTGGGAGATCCCTTGGTCCAGAAAGGATATGTTGTGAATGCTAGGAGAACTTAAGGTCCAAGGACGACATATGGTGTATCCTGAAAGAACCCAAAGCCCATGAGAAGACTGTTGCCGGCAAGACCTTCCAAGAATCGTTTCTACCCAAGAATGGAAAGAAGCTTACAAATAAGGCTGAAAAAGAGAAAGACATGGAACACATGGGGAAGATCCTAGAACAGTTCTGAAAGCAGAGAGGTGAAGGGAAGTCCAGACTATGAAAAACTCATGAAGGTCCCTCACAGTAACAGTTTTTTGAGTACTCTTCTGTTGGCTACATCTTGGAACATTTGTATCAGCCGCCTAGGGTAGCCAGAAGTCTAGACTCATTAAGAATACGCCTCAGTCTTTTTCTATTGGCAAGAACTCATAACAATAGCATTTGGCTGTATGATTTCGAGCAGTACCTTACTACGGCAATGAACATCAAGATAAACACCACTGTCCGTTTATACATCCATGACACTATTTTTCCTTAGAAAATCCTTATTGGTCCATGGGGGAATCCATATGCCCTGTAGACATTTGGCCCAGTAACTAAGAATCAAGCCTGTTTTGTTCAAACACTGTAAACCTCCTGTGAAGTGTGTCATTACTTGGCCTACTCTACTATGGATATTCAGTACACAAACTGTAGTTAATGTGACATTAAGGTTTGGGTTTAATACAGTCTGAAGGCATCATGAAGCAAGACACAGACAACAGATTCAAAGTTCAACCAGAACACTTTTATTAACTTAAATGTCAGGATGGTGTTAGGCCTAATATGCCATATGCTTAGGTGGGATTTCCCTACCTAAAGAAACTAAGGATCGTCTGGTTCAGTAAGTTAAACTTAAAAGTCTGCCTGTGTCCAAAACCCATACTTGCCATCACACTTAAAGCTAATCAATGTGTAGGGATGTCAACAAAATAATTAGTGTTTCAATAAAGGTTCCCTTCCCCAAGAAGACAACACAGTTCCAAAAAAGGGCCTCAGGCTTCCCTTCCGCAAGGTAACAACAAAGTTTGCAAGGTTTTAGGTATCCCTTCCCCTAGACATTAGCTTGTCTAGCTTGCCAACTCACAATCAGTTCCAGTCTCTTAATACTAAAAAAACAGTTCCAGGTCAACTGTACAATTCTTTAAACTCCTCAGTAGATCACATAAATTCCTATCTTTTGAATCCACGTCAGCAATTTTATTTCATAAGTGAAGATTCATTGTCTGCAATTTTCCTTGGCTTTTCTTATCTGTGGTCTAGGCACAGTTGTCAGACCATGCGGTCCACCTATTACAGGTCACGCAACCGATAACCCTAGGCTTTCTTTCCCACACAGGTTTCTCTGTCAATGCACATTTATGTATTTTATTTATTTTTACATTTAAAAAGCTCACAAAGCAGCCCTCGTGGATTGTGGTGCTCTTACATGCATGGCTTACTTAGTTACAAGAGAATGACAGCCAGTCTGTGGGTCGCGGTTACAGTGAACCTAATACCAGATAGGTGGTGGTAAACTTAAACTGTTACAGAGGATGGGGTGGCTCTACGGTTCAGAGGGTTACAGGTGACCCGGCTACAACTAATACCTTCATGAGCACAGGTATCGAAGAGGAGAGCCTAAGGGTGAAATATGAACTAGTTGAAAAGCCTCGTTTTGAGGGCTTTGCGGAAGGACATGTGCGAGGTTTCATTCCTTAGGGTAGTTGGGAGGGCATTCCATTGTCTTGGAGCTATGAATGGGAAGCTGGTGCCACCTGCTTTGGGCTGTTTGATGGTGGGGATGTTCAGTTGGTTGGATTAGTGTGATCGTTTAGGCCTGGAGGAGCTGGCTCTGACTTCTTTCTCAGAGAGATAAGATGGGGCTGTGAAGGAGAGGCATTTGTGGGCTATGGCTATGGTCTTGAAGAGGATGTGTTCTTTGATGGGGAGCCAGTGTGCAGAGTGCCTAGCATTGGAGATGTGCTCCCTCTTGGGTATGTTCAGGGCTGCTTGCAGTGCATTATTTTGAATAATTTGCAGCCTGTTTAAATTCTTTGCAGAGGTTCCAGAAAAGAGAACGTTGCAATAGTCACGATTTGCACCTATGGTGGCTCTGGCTATTGAGAGACAGTTCTGGGTAGATAGGTAGGGTTTGACTGCAGTGATCAGTTTTGTGATGAATGATGCTGAAGAGGCAATGGCACTAAATTGGCGTGTCATGCAGAGTGTGGCATCGAGGTACACCCCCAGTGTCTTTACTGAAGGTAAGGCTGTGATTTGTGTGTTGTCTATGGTGAAGGAGCTGTATTGTTTATTAAGCTTGTTAAGGGTTTCCTTGGGGCCGACTAAGAGGATTTCCGATTTGTCTCAGTTTAGGCCGAGCCCGCTGGCTGACATCCATGCTTGGATGGTGGCATAGGTATTGTGAAGTGTTTTGGCATAATTTTCATATGAGCCAGATAGTGGGAGGAGGGCCTGGGTGTCGTCGGCATAGTTCATGTATGCTATGCCGAAGGCGTCCAATTTGTCAAAGAGAGGTTAGGTAAATATATTGTAGAGGGTGGGTGAGGTACAGGAGCCCTGTGGAACTCCACAGTGAATGGTGGCGGGTGCTGGGCAAGCCTGCTCGGAAAAAAACCCTCATGGCTTTCCCTTTCAGGAAGGAATTGATCCATGTAGTGGCTTCAAGAGCGAACTGGGCTGATATAGTGAGAGGTCTGCATAGGGTCTTATGGTCCAATAAGTCAAATGCTGAAGATAGATTAAGAAGGAAGAGTAATGCTGGTTTGCCTTCATCCATGATTTCTGCTAGTTGGATTTTTAGGTCCAGTAATGCTGGTTCGGTTCTGTGGCCAGGGCGGAATCCCGATTGCCTCTTTCCTAAGATGCCATTAGTTTCCAGGAAGTGCTGGATTTGGGTGTAGGTGGCTTTGTGAAGAGGTTTTAGCAGAAACGTGACTGTGGTGATGGGGCAGTAGTTGTTGGGGGAGAAGGGGTCTAGGCAGTGGTCATACCCAGGCCTCTTTAGGGCATGTTGGAACAATGCCTGAGGCAAAGGAGGCATTTATGAATGCTGTGAGGAATGGTGCTAAGGTGTTAGCACAGTCTTTGATGATATTGCCTAGGCAGATATCACCTTTACAATTTGAGGGTTTGATGTTTGTGAGGAGGGCCAGGACTTCGGTTTCTGAGACATCTCTGAAGATGAAATGTGTCTTGTCTTGGCAGGGGGTGTTTGAGGAGAGATGGGAGGGTCTGTACTGGTCAGGGAGTTGTGGCTGGATCAAATTGTGCCCTTTAGGAGGTCTATTTTATAGAGCATAGCAGTTTGAATGCTTGAGCACCAGGATTCATCTTTAACAATGTCTTGGGCTTTGGGGTCACTAGGTCTCTAAATATGGCGAACATCTCTTTGGATTCTGATTTGGCATTAGTGATTCTTGTGTTGAGGGAGGCGGATTTAGCTCAGATGATGCCTTTTTTGTATTAGGTAGATCGCTTTTTGAATTCATCTTTAGTGTAGTCTTGAGGGTTAGTTTGCTACTTGGTGAGTGCGATGTGTTTAAGGGTGCGTACTTCCTGAAATTCTGATGTGCACCAAGAGTTGGCATGCCTAGTCGCCATGGCTTTCTTTAGTTCAAGAGGAGCAATGGTTTCAACTACGTTTTTGCGCGTGAGGTTGTAGATTTTGGCCAGAACAATAGGGTCTTTAAAAAAAGGAGGACTGAGGGCAGGAGGCTCTAGATAGGGTAGGAGGTTGTCTTTAGTTGATTTACGGGCGCTCCTGGCCAGTGCTGGTGATAATGGTGTTGTAAGCTTTTAGGCTTTGGTGGACGTTGGGATGGAGAATTGAATGAGATGGTGGTCTGTTCAGGGGCAATGGGTGTTAGCGCTGACTGAGGCGGAGCAGTTGTGGTGAGCAACCCAGCCGAGGACATGTCCTTTGGAGTGAGTCGGGTTTGTGACTCGTTGTACGAATCCCATGTTATTTAGTGCTTTGGCGATCGAATTGGCCTGTTTATCTTTGGAGAACAAGAGAGGAATTCATTGAGGATAGCTACGTCCCCTGCACACTTTCTGAAAGGCCAGAGATGGCCTAATGGAGATTAAGTATCGAGTTTTAAGCAATTATAATCACTTGGAATTACATATGAGTACAATTTCAATAAAGAGTTCAAGAGAGTTTGTGTTTATAAAAAACAATTTTTGCTTTTTATTTGCATCTTGATATGCCCAACGCGTTTGGAGTTGTGTACACTCTTCATCAGGGGCAGCATATTCAACAATTAAAGTCTACAAAAAAAAAGATTGTATACAACAATATATTAGTATTTGTTTAGCACAATTTGTGTTAATCGAACATAACATCAATTCAAAAAATCACGATTGTTATTTTTAAAGAATTAGTATCTTTTTTGTAACAAAACATCCTGTCATTTGTTTAGTGACCCCATTGTGACTCATCACTAGAAGAGCAAATATTAATGTGGAGCGTTGTAAAATTGTACGTGAGTATTAAAAAAGATATTTGATACGTGCCAGAAGTGGCCTGGTCCGTCTAACTCTTGCACTCAATGCGGGGAAGAAAGGGATTATGTATATATAGAGAGAAAAGATATAAGAGGAAAACAAGGATGATGTACAATCTAAACAGGCATAAAGAGTGAAATGGAAAATCATTATCTTACCGAAATAAATTTTCCCAAAAAAAGGAAAGCAAAAAGTTGCTGGACAAGTCAGTTGGAATTAGCTGGATGTGCTCCAGACGTTCAACCAGGTAAATGTTGTAGGTGTCTTAAATGTAAGTAACCTAGTATCTACAAAAGGAGGAATGTATGACAAGGGATTTATTATACTCAAAGTATCTAGGAGTAAGCCTAATTGTATTTGCTGTAAAGAGTACTTATTAGATGATCACCGGCAGGTAGGGAAGCGTCCGAATGCGGTCAGGAGCCGCGAACGAGTGAGCTAGTTGATGCACAGCCGTCTATTTATATAAATGGCGGCTATGATGTCATACGCGCATGCGCCAGCGACGTCAGACGATGTTGTGACGTCACTCACGCATGCGCGAACTAACGTAAACAATGCCAAGAAAGATGTAAGTGTCGAATTATTTAAATGGATGGAGGAACGGATGATGCCGTTATTGATAAACATAATGCCCTCTTTGAGAAACATAAGGGTAGAAAGAGAAGTAAGTGCCGAAATAATATCATGAATTAAAATGATGCAGAGATTCGTGAATGCCTTTGGTTAAGAGCCTAAGAGTGGATCGAAGGGGGTATATCAGAGGGTACCATGTGATAGTGTGGAGTAAATGATCCTATGTCTAAATAACTGTATTGGGAGTAATATGCTCGGAAAAAGACCAGGCAGGCCGGTGATAAATAGATCCACGAAAAGTGGATGTAGCTGGTGTATATCAAAGTGCCTAGTGCATTATGTAATAGTAAAATAAGAAATCCTAAAATCTCAGTTTGTACATATTTCACAGCAATACAAGCAGATGTTTTTGAAGTGTACAAAGAATTGTATGTAGTCACTGACTCATCATTTTGTGGGTGTACATTCTAATGCCAACTAGTGGCCAACATGAACACAGAATGCAAACATTAGGAAACAGCAGACGAATCTCAGACATGTTCAATGTAGAATAGTTAAATTGTGTCTTAGCATGTAGAATGTGATCTGAATTATATAAATGGGCCCAAGTAGTAGTCCTCATTGATCCCATGAGGGGTCATGGCATCCAGTTTATTAATTCAAAAGAGTTCTCTTTGTGCCAGGAGTTTTGGAAGATTACCACCTCTGCTCAGTGGTCGTAAAACTTCCAGTACCACACATCTCATTTGTGAACCATTGTGTTTCTTGTCTCGGAAGTGTCTGTACACTGGGGATTTGCAGTTTTTTGGCCTGATACAGGATTTGTGCTCTGTCCACCTGTCCTTAACGTTCCTGTTTGTTTTGCCTGCATAGTATATGTCGCATGGGAAGCGGATGGGGTAGACATTTTTCGTATCACATGTTGCAAAGTTCCTTAGTATGATTTCTTTGCCATTGTAGGGATGTCTGATGTTGTCGCCTTTTATCACGTTGTTACAATGTTGGCAATGTAGACAGGCAAAGGTGCCTGTTTTTTGTTTGCTGAGAGTCATCTGAGGTGATAGTTTGGGTTTTTCAGCTTTAATCAATTGGTCTCTCAAATTCTTTCCTCTTTTATAGGCCATCATGGGAGGATCCGGAAATAATTCAGCAAGCGTACTGTCCGATTTGATTAGGTCCCAATTTTTGTATATAATTCTTTTGATCTTTTGACGAGGACATAAAAGTTACGCCAGAAAAAGAAATAAAGGATAACCTTGTCATTAACATCTCCTCTAAACCTCTTTCTTTGGCACAAATGGACACACTTAATTTGGGAATTGCATTCATACCAACTAACTCTGCTTCCTTCTTTGAAGACGAAGTTAATCTTTTTAAGCTTATAAGGAAGATGGAACTCAAGGTATTCTTCAACAACATAGAGGACAACATACAACCGAAGACTAAATCAAGATACCTGGAAATGAAAAACAAAAGTGACTTGTATCCCCAGGTTAATCACCCATTGATTAATCTATTTAAACAGAAAACTACCAAAGACCTCAAAAGACTGAAATACTTCCCACCTAAAAAAACGGAATATTCGTAAATACCAACTGTAACTGATTAAACAACTGGCTGAAGATAGTAGTCTTACATTAAAACAAGCAGGTAAAGGTGGTGCCCTGGTTTTGATGGACACCAGCCTCTATGATCAAGGCTGTTCTAAACTTCTAAAAGGCACTCTGACCACACACCTCTAGATAGTGATCCAATTCTTGGGATTACAAACATCATCAAAACTACTGTGGATAAAGCACTAACAATGGATTGGATATCAGAAAAAACAGCTGAATTCCTGATACAGAAATATCCTATAACCCCGGTGTTTTACGGGTTGCAAAGGATACACAAAAATCTCCATGATCCACCATCTCTCCCTATTGTGGCTGAGATGGAAAGCATTTTTCAACCGCTTGCCATATATCTCGACACAGGACTTCAGCCACTGGTACAAGCTACAACAACCTATCTCAAAGATACGACTCACTTCTTAAAGATTTTACAAACATTACAACTTACAGAGGACAACTTGATTCTGTTCACCATGGATGTCAACAGTTTCTATATTTCTATCCCACACTCTGAAGGCATTGAGGCTCTAGAATGGTTCTTATTAACACTTAGACAAGTTGATATTCAAAAAATCTTTGCATTGGAATTACTTAACATCATACTCTACAATAAATATTTCAGACACAACGGCCAATTCTACCTACAAATTTGTGGAACTTCCATGGCGTCCTCGGTGGCCGCATCCTATGCGAATATCTTCATGTATCATTACGAAAAAACTCACGTATTCGATAATCCTCTTTGGAAGAATAAGATTAAATGCTGGCAGAGATTCATCGATGATATTTTTGGAATATGGATGGGTACTGAAACGGAATTGCTCAATTTCTGGAACTTTCTCAATACATGTAATCCTAAAATCGGATTCACTATTGAAATTGGCAAGCCACACGTGAACTTTCTTGATGTCACAGTCGAATTAACAGGTACCACAGTGAAAACGAAAATATATAGAAAACCTACAGATGTGAATAGCTGTCTCCATCACACAAGCCACCGTCCTAAACATCTGAAGGAAAATTTACCATATATCCAGCTACTAAGGCTGAAGAGAATAACTTTAGAAACAGACACACTCAATGCAGAATACAACACAATGAAGAAAAGGTTCCTCGACAGAGGTTTTCCACCCGAAGTAATTGACAGAGCCATATCACAAACAGAAACATAAGAAAGAAACACACTACTGGAAGGTAACACCAAAAGAAATGAAAACAGGCTTATTCATACACTGACATACTCCAGTCAAAGTTTCCAGATCAAAAGAATTACATACAAAAATTGGGACCTAATCAAATCGGACAGTACGCTTGCAGAATTATTTCCGGATCCTCCCATGATGGCCTATAAAAGAGGAAAGAACTTGAGAGACCAATTGATTAAAGCTGAAAAACCCAAACTATCACCTCAGATGAGTCTCAGCAAACAAAAAACAGGCACCTTTGCCTGTCTACATTGCCAACATTGTAACAACGTGATAAAAGGCAACAACATCAAACATCCCTACAATGGCCAAAAAATCATGCTAAGGAAATTTGCAACATGTGATACGAAAAATGCAATCTACGCCATTCGCTGCCCATGCGGCATATACTATGTAGGCAAAAAAAAACAGGAAAGTTCAAGACAGGTGGACAGAGCACAAATCCTGTATCAGGACAAAAAACTGCAAATCCCCAGTGTACAGACACTTCCGAGACAAGAAACACAATGTTTCACAAATGAGATTTGTGGTACTGGACGTTTTACGACCACTGAGCAGAGGTGGTAATCTTCCAAAACTCCTGGCACAAAGAGAACTCTTTTGGATTAATAAACTGGATGCCATGACCCCTCTTGGGATCAATGAGGACTACTACTTGGGCCCATTTCTATAATTCAGATCACATTCTACATGCTAAGACACAATTTAAGTATTCTACATCGAACATATCTGAGATTCGTCTGCTGTTTCCTAATGTTTACATTCTGTGTTCATGTTGGCCACTAGTTGGCATTAGAATGTACACCCACAAAATGTTGGGTCAGTGACTACATACAATTCGTTGTACACTTCAAAAACATCTGCTTGTATTGCTGTGAAATATGTACAAACTGAGATTTTAGGATTTCTTATTTTACTGTTACATAATGCACTAGGCACTTTGATATACACCAGCTAAATCCACTTTTCGTGTATCTATTTATGACCGGCCTGCATATTACTCCCAATACGGTTATTTAGACATAGGATCATCTACTCCACACTATCACCTGGTACTCTCTGATATACCCCCTTCAATCCACCCTTAGGCTGTTAATCAAAGGTATTCACGATCGTTTGCATCATTTTAATTCATGATATTATTTCGGCACTTACTTCTCTTTCTACCCTTATGTTTCTCAAAGAGGGCATTATGTTTATCAATAACGGCATCATCCGTTCCTCCATCCATTTAAATAATTCGACACTTACATCTTTCTTGGCATTGTTTACGTTCGTTCGCGCATGCGTGAGTCACGTCACAACATCGTCTGACGTCGCTGGCGCATACGTGTATGACGTCATAGCCGCCATTTATATAAATACACGGCCGTGCATCAACTAGCTCACTCGTTCGCGGCTCCTGGCCGCATTCGGACGCTTCCCTACTCGCCGGTGATGTTCTAGTAAGTACTCTTTACAGCGAATACAATTAGGCTTGCGCCTAGATACTTTGAGTATACTAAATCCCTTGTCATACATTCCTCCTTTTGTAGATACTAGGTTACTTACATTTAAGACACCTACAGCATTTACCTGTTTGAACGTCTGGAGGACATCCAGCTAATTCCAACTGACTTATCCAGCAACTTTTTGCTTTCCTTTTTTTGGGAAAATTTATTTCGGTAAGATAATGATTTTCTATTTCACTCTTTATGCCTGTTTAGATTGCACATCATCCTTGTTTTCCTCTTATATCTTTTCTCGCTATATATACATAATCCCTTTCTTCCCCGCATTGAGTGCAGGAGTTAGACGGACCAGGCCACTTCTGGCACGTATCAAATATCTTTTTTAATACTCATGTACAATTTTACACCGCTCCACATTAATATTTGCTCTTCTAGTGATGAGTCACAATGGGGTCACTAAACAAATGGCAGGATGTTTTGTTACAAAAAAGATAGTAATTCTTTAAAAATAACAATCGTGATTTTTTTAATTGATGTTATGTTCGATTAACACAAATTGTACTAAACAAATACTAATATATTGTTGTATACAATCTTTCTTTTTGTACACTTTAATTGTTGAATATGCTGCCCCTGAAGAAGAGTGTACACAACTCGAAACGCGTTGGGCATAACAAGATGCAAATAAAAAGCAAATTTTTTTTTTATAAACACAAACTCTCTATTGAACTCTTTATTGAAATTGTACTCATATGTAATTCCAAGTGATCATAATTGCTTAAAACTCGATACTTAATCTCCATTAGGCCACCTCTGGCCTTTCAGAAAGTGTGCAGGGGACGTAGCTATCCTCACTGGATTCCTCTCTTGTTCTCTGTATATATCCAGCCTAGATACCAAGGCTGTGTTTTTCTCCCCTGCACCTTGAACAATTTACCATAAAGTTTATTTCTCTGATTACCTTTAATTGAATTACACTTATTTTGGTGTGCAAGTGTGTTTTCCTGTGTTGGTTACTGTTTGTCTTTGGAGTCATTAAGTCCTAGGTTTAGGTTGCCAAGTAAAATTGTTTTGGTGGTGGTATTTAGGTACTCCCAATAGGTGGAGCAGGTTTTCCTGGAAGTGTGAAGATAGGCCTGGAGGTCGGTAAATGATGTTAGTGAAGATGGTCTGATTGGACAGTTTGACGGCGATCAGCGATGAAGTCCGTATTACCTTCCAACAAAGAGTTTGCTTTTCTGAGGGATAGAGATTCTTTGGTAATGAGAGCTACACCACCCCCTTTTATATGCAGTCGGTCCTACCAGTATATGGTGTAGCCTTGCGGAAGGGCTATGGAGATAGTGGGTCCCGCAGCCTCGTGAAGCCATGTTTCTGTAATGGCAAAGAGGTCTAGGTTGTGGTTGATGTGTAGGTCCCAGATCTCCGTGGCATAAGCTCGGAGAGAGTGTGTGTTGACCAGAGCACATAGGAGCGGGATGGGGGGAGTGCTAGGATTAGTGGTGAGTGTGCCTTGGGGTGACTTGGTTAGGTGATGTTGGTTGCTGTTGGAGTAGTTGATGGGACCTTGTGGCTAGTGGTATGGGGTGAACGTGAATTAACGTTGGCCTGATTGCTATCCATGTGGGTCTGAATGGGCAGTGTCGGGTGTGGCTGCTTTGTCATTGTGGGTGGCGGGAGGTTCGAGAGGGTGGAGGCTGGGGTTTGCTTAGTGGGGGAACTATTTGTGATCATGGGGGCTGTGGTCGTGTGGGGAGCAAGCCGAGTAGCTGGTTCCTGTGATCTGTGGGCCTCAGGTGCATTGGGTACTGCAGTGGTTAAGTGTGGCATCTCAACATAGCTAGTCTGCAGGCTAAACATTCAATGGGGCTAAACTTTGCATTACATTTCTGAGTGTGTGGATCAGTGGGAGGGCTGAGGAGTTGGGGTAAACAACAAGTAGAGTGGATATCAGCTGAGTTGGGGTGTTTCAGGGACATGGCAAGTATGTTGGTGCGGGGAAAGCAAATAATCAATGGTGATGACCTGAAGAGAGTCATGGAAAGGGGGGATGGTGCCTTATGCTGTGCACTCTAAATGCTGGTGTGAGCTGACTTAGTAGGGCACAAGAAAGGATGGCTGTTAAGGGGAGGGAAGATTGGTCTTGCAAGGTGTTGGCGCACCACTGGGTGGGCAGAGGATGCAGTACAGTAAAGACTGTTGCTAGTAGTCTACTGCACAAGGGTGGAAAGATGTGCGGGTTGGGTCTTTGTGAGTGGGCACTAGTGAATGTTAATAGTAGTCATGCAGTATTATAGGATCCCAACACAATAGAATTGGGGCTAGCATGAGACGCCAGTGTGGGGATGACGGCCATAATCAGGCTATGGTGCTTTTAAAGTAGGGCATACATGTTAAACACCTTCAGGAGGTAATTTATAAACCATAGGCAAAACAGCGACTACTTGCAGTGATTGTGCGAGTAATACAAAACAATGTTATTTCTATGGGCCCATAACACAGAGTGTGTAATAGTTCTTATGTTACATTGAACTTATTGTGGTTTTATTCACATGGACGAGGGTGAAGATGTTTTAGAAGCTCCTTAGCGTCCTGTGGGTGATGGCGAGTGTAGTGGTGTAACACTAGTATAGGGCTGCTTCGCAGATGTGATATCCCTTGTGTACATACTGCACGGACAGGCACAGACAGTGACCTTGTTCTCAGTCCTTTCTTGCAGGGGCTGGCTTCCGCCTGCCGGTGGACTGCAATTGGCTAAAAAGGAGCAGATTGTTAGGCAACGTGTCTAAACAAACTTGCTGTGTAGCATACCGGCCATTTTGGAGTGTTGGGGAATATGCTCCACATGTTTTAATGAAAGCAAACAAGAAGCTTCTCCGGGAATCCATCTCACTTTCTAAATCATTGGGGGCATCAGATTAGCATCAGATGGTGCATCGAGGGAATGACTCCATCTCGGCCTCTTAATATGCTGGAAAAGAGGTTGTGGCTGATGAGTACTGTTCCTGCAGCACAAGGGTGAAAGGGCTCCTGTCCTGACTGTGTTAGTGGAATTGCTCTGCTTCACATTCATTTTGGTTTCTCCTTGCCAGTCTCTTGGCTTTGCCACAGTGTGTTTTTCATCATGCCAGTCTCTTGGCTTTGCTGCAGTGTGTTATTCCATACAATTCACTCCTTGGTGCTCACTCTCTTCCACCACATTGCTTTCACAATCTTCAGCAATATTCATTACTTGCTTTTCAATTTATTCAGTAAGATTCACGTGTGTTTCACACATGCTTGCATTCCCTTTATAGGCTCATCAAAGCTTTCCTTAGTTCAGTATTCAATCATTCTTAATCACGTTCTTTCACAACTTGCCCGTATTGTTGAATAAAACCACTCACTTTGGTTTCACTTTCAACTGCACATACTTTTCTGTTCATACGGCAGTAACATTTGCCCTTTGGTAGCCCCAGGAGCGCCCCGGTACAGTGTTCCCTCTGATTCACTCCCCGGTCCTTGGTGGATCCTCCAGGCGTTGTCTCTTTTCATTCCCGTGTCCGCGCACAGTTTATTTGCAGCATTGCTAGCAGCGCTCGCCTTTTGGAAATCTCGCTGTGGGTTGCTGGTAGCAGTAGCTCTGCTTGTCACTCGTGGATGCTATTGGTGGCCTGCAGCACTGAGGACTCTTCTGTGCCCCCACAGTTCCGGCTGTGGGGACCCGAGCAAGGAGGCTCTGACAGCTTTGACCCTCTCACAGCCCGCTCGGTAAATCTGAGCCAGTTGAACAGAAAATTCTGTCTGTGTCCAAAACCTATCCTTGCCCTCACAATTACAACTTGCAAATGTGTAGGGATGTCAAAGTCAAAAGAAATAGTGTTCAACTCAAAGTTCTGAGCTTCTTCCAGCCCAAGCTGACTTTCAGTTCCCAATCACTATCATTGACATTGACATTGCCTCCACCATATGTCTGACCGATCCCTGGCCTATCCACCTGATCACGCACACCAATTGTGTATTGATGCGACTCCAGCAAGTGGGGTTTTGTCCTGCTTGTTAGCTTAAGTCTCTCTGTGCATATGACTCTGTATTGTATATTCCTGCTCACATTGGACTCACTTCCTATGTAGCCCTGCACTATGAGGCGTGGCTTTACCTGAATGTGAAAGTAGCATGCATTTCACTTTTGCCTACTATGTCCACATGCACACCAGATGTAGACCCTGTACGATGAGGAGTGTCTTTATCTGAATGTGCATACATTTAATCAATGCCTATTATGCCTACCTGCACACAAGGTGTAGCTCCCCGTACCATGAGGCATGGCTCCACCTGAATATAAATGTACCATGCATTTAATTGTTGTCTACATGTCCACACGCACCTCAGATGTAGCTTCCCACACCATGAGGTGTGGCTTTTCCTGAATGTGCATGCATTTCATCTTTGCCTGTTATGTCTACCTACACACCAAGTGTAGCCCCCCCATACCATGAGGCGTGGCTCCACCCGAATGTGTACTATAAGGAACTCATGGTAGCAACAGTAAAGACAGACACAAGTGATCACAGTTCAAGGGTGTTAAACTGTAAATGCAGGGTGGAACAACACCTAACCTAAACCTAAAACTAAAATGGCAGCAACCTTCGACCATCAAACGAAAAATAAGGCAGTCCTTGTGTCATCTTGTCAAAGAAAAAGGCCTATACTAAAAAAAACGATTCCTAAATCCTTACAACTAATTAAAGAAAGAGTGTGGGATAGGGTCTTAAATAAAGAAAGAAGTGTTCACAAATAATAAGTCAGAATGTGATTACCAGGGGTCTCCCTTCCCCATGTTTTGAGTATGGGACAAGGTGGATTTCCTGAGCACAGTACACACTCAAGCTTTCCCAGCACGAGCCAACAGTTCTGTATCAGCTATCAGGTTCTTCGATGGTTAAGTTTCTTTTCGATAAAAAGTCTCTTGCCTTCGAGGGCCTGATGTATTCAACAACAAATCAAACAAAGAGTTCCTTTCCAAATAGACTTTGTGTGATAACTTTTCACCCCTGGATCTCCCTCGGTCAGACTCAGATCCAAATGCCAAGGAGGATAATCCAGTTCCCCTGTTTTAATATACTTCTTGCATTAACAAAACTTAATGTCTTTTGAACAGTTCTTCAGGCTTTGCCCCTTTTTGTCAGCTTCCCTCTACTGGGTTCACACTTGCCAACTTTTGCAAAACTGTTCACTTTGGAAATCCCTTGGTCGGATTCACTCTTTTCAACACACTGTTCATAGGGACTTCACCAAGAGGGATTCATTTCCCTTTGCTTCACAATCATCTGTCGGTCAAAGACTTTTGATGGTACAGAGGATTTTACAAGAACCATGTATGACCACTCTGACCTCTTTTCTCCTTTTCCCAAAGCCTTCTGGTTATGGTAGTTTCTACCATCGGGTAATCGCCCACAGTTTCCTGCGTGAGCACCCACGTGTTGCCATACTCCTCTGTTGCTGGTTTTCCCCGTTTCATCAATAGGTCTTTAAGCCTTTCACAGTTCAAATTAGACGTTTGCTACTTTTCATTCAACACAGTTCGGTTTCATATCAACTCTCTCCTCGACTCACTGGCTGCGATGAACTGCTTGGATTTCTTTCTCCTTGGAGTCAAGGTTGGTACCACTGAGACTAGTGTCTCTCCCCGGCTTGGTAATCAGCAGAGGAGGATCTTGTTTACCGTTTACATGTGATCCAGCCCCAGGAACTGTATCCAATAGCGATGGCCATGTCCTGGCCACCTGGATGGCAGATCTCTGGGGACTAGCTAGGGAGACACCTTCAGGTTTCTCACAGTACACACCATCTTCCATCATGTTTTCACTATTATGTTCGCACGTTACAGTAACTGGTGCCTAGATGCCTTTGTGTTTTATGTGCTGCTGCTGTAGATGTAAAATAAAATAAAAGAGAAACTAAATGAATGTGACTTAGTAAACAGGGGCAAGTATAGAAGAACCTGTGTGGGATGAAGAGCCTACAGATACTGGTTGTGCGACCTGTGATGTGTGGACTGTGTGGTTTGTTCGGTTTCTTATCGACTCTCTCTTCGAATCACCGGCTGCGATGAACCGCTTGGCATTCGTTCTCCTTGGAGTCTCGGTTGGCACCACTGAGACAAGTGTCTCTCCCCGGCTTGGTAATCAGCAAAGGAGGATCTCATGTACAGTTTACATCTGCTGCCACACACGCTGGCTATTGTTCGCGATCTTATGATTCCATATGCAGAGGTATCACGGGCCTCGGTCGGAAAGGGCAAGGTCGCTTCTCTCCTTGGCACTCGCTCGATATATGCCATCTTTTGCCTCCTCTTGAACTGCCGTGCTGAGTTATCCTATCGGGCGGTCTGCCTTTCTAGTCCTATGCTCGCATGCTCCACCTTTTATCCCTGTGGGGAAGGGCTGGGGCCGTCAGGTATGTCTCATTATGTTCAAATGCCTGACTGTGCCTGACCCTTGTATTGGGACATGTCAGGTAAACGGTTCTGGTGTGTATCCGTTGTCTTTTGCGTTGTGAGAAAGTATTTGTGTTGGAAAAGGGGCGGGCAGTGTTTTGGAATATCCTACATGAAAGGATGGGGAAAAGGTGTTGAAAGAAGAGGGATACCAAGCCTCAGCTGTCAGTGTCCCACTCCTCAAGGATCCTCCCTCACTGATCCACTCCCAGGAACTGTATCCAATAGTGATGGCCATGTCCTGGCCACCTGGATGACATATCCCTGGAGACTAGCTAGGGAGACACCCTTAGGTTTCGCACCGTACACACCATCTTCCATCATGTTTTCACTATTATGTTCGCACTTTACAGTAACTGGTGCCTAGATGCCTTTGGGTTTTGTGTGCTGCTATAAATGTAAAATAAAATAAAATAAAAGAGGAACTAAATTGGTGCACAGGGGCAAGTATAGAAGAACATGTGTGTGCTGAAGAGCCTACGGATCCTGGTTGTGCGATCTGTGATGCGTGGGCTGTGCAGTCTGTTAACTGCGCCTAGACCAGTGAGCCCTGAATGACAAAAACTAAAGACATTGTGAAACAAACCAAGGAGAAGCAGTGTAAATGAACTAGTGAGGCAATACATCATGAGGGTCAGGTTGATCTGAAGTTGTGTTGAACTTTGTGAAAAGACTGATACAAGTATAAGTGGCAGAGTTAAAGTCTTGGGGAAGGGAACCCTGAGACTTGAGTAAATGTATGTGTTGTTTTGAGAACAAAGCCTCAAGACCTTTTTCTTTTGAACTGTGTTGCTTGAAACTTGGGGCAGTGGACCCTGAGGATTACTTGGAACTGTATTTCCTTGAACTTGTGAAAGTAATTTTCAGACTTTTGTGGCACTGTCTTGCACTTGGAGAATGGGAGTTGAAAGAAAGTTGGGAGTTGGAAGAAGCACAGAACTTTGAGTTTAGCACCATTTCCTTTATCATTATTGAAATCCCTACACATTGTTTATAGCTTTAGTTGTGATGGCAAGAGTAGGTCGACACAGAAAGACTTTTAAGTTGAACTCTTTGACTCAGACTTTCCTTACTTTCGTTCAGGTAGGGAAATCCCACCTTAGCATAGGCCGTTAGGCCTTCTACCATCCTGACATTTGATTTAATAAAGCATTTTAATTTAAACTTTGAATCTGTGTCTTGCTCGATGATCTTGATGATGCCTTCACAGAAGTTCAAAGATTGTCCCACAAACAGCTGAGATTGTCCTGTCAGTATTCTTTAATAAATGGTTACTTACAATGCTTATTACCCAGAGGTTTCTAAGTACGGACCCGTGGATCGAACCTGTGTTGCTCCACGTTGTCTTGCTTCCAAGGCAAGCACTTTGCCCCTGTGCTATCCTCCCAAGACTGAAGCATTGTAAGTGAACTTACAATGGGAGGCTGGAGGGGTTCCGGAATCTAGGGATTTGTATAGTCTAAATAGATAAGGTGTATTATAGTAAATACAGTTCATATATTCATATTTCTTTTTACTGATAAAGACTCTGATTTTTACAATGCAATGCAGATTGATAGCAGATTATCATCCATATGTATCCTTAGAAACCAGCAAAAATGGAAAACTAGGAGCCCAAATATAAATGTCCAACCATTTTATAGCGCTTAACAATTGAATTTAACCAGTTTCTAAGCACTCACAATGTAGTCAGATATGTGTTTGTTTATATATTTCTGTTCTTGAGCACAAATAGGAGGTATGGAACGTGAGGCACAGGGTGAAGCCTAGATTCATTCTCACTTGTCCAGATTAAGTCAGCAATCTATCGACTCTCTCACAGACCCTAGATGGTAAGTTATGCTCTATCCAGCACCTATTTCAGATAAATATTTGATCTTGTGTATAATGTATTGCCCCCACACTCAGTATTATTGTCCTGCAAGAGTAGTATTTTCAAGTAGCCACAATTTAGAAGACACTTGCATCAGATCTGTAACACTTGGGTATGTTGTAGCACTTTGACTTTGTAACTATCATTGAAAAGCATGTTTTAACATTTGATCACACTGTGTCCTTAAACATGGGCATGGTTGTGTTTTAAGAGACAGGGGAATAATGTTAGGGCGCTGAATGAACAGAGAATTGACAAGGAACGGGACACAGAGCAGTCAGGCTCAACATAGTTGGGAGTCACTTGGCTCTTGCTTGGATCTTAGCTGGGACTGCTTTGCTTACCTGCCAGAGCTACTTATGATTTCTTGAACACGTTATAGTATTCTGACAAACTATATGTGCTTTTGAATTCTAATGAGCTTGTGGTTTAATGTTGTGTCACGTTTTGATTACAAACGGTCCAGAAGCAGATCCTTCCTGCTGGGCGAAATCCTATATCCAAGAGCTTTTGGCACCGTATTTCATTTCCTGGAGCAAGCAACGCGAAGCAACAATGACAAGTACTTTAAGCACATGGCCACCTAATGTATGAAGACATGCACTACATCAGGGTGGTGGGAGAAATTGAATCGCTGAAGAATGTGATGGCTTCATGTGCTGCCTTCACAAATGAAAACCTTTTTATTTGGGGGATATTATCACTACTTCCTCTTCAAATGTGGTCTCCCTTTTGTAAAAAAAAATGTAAATGTAACCTGCTAATTACGCTTTGCAGACAGCATTTCCAATGCATTTTTCCTACAAAATCTGTCTACTTTTAGCAGGTGCTAATTGCAGGCACATTTAATGGGAATCCTTTGGGTTTACGTCAGTGTGACAACAAAATCTCACCTTCGTGTAAAACGGAGAGGTTTTGCTGGCGGTGTGGTAAGTACAAGGCGGAAACGTATTTCCCCTCTGTCTCCCGCTCCAACTGTGAAACCTTGTGAACAGAGCGATGCGGCGAGGCGTGGACGGCTTTTCTCCCCGCCTTTATGCCTGGCAGGTTATTAAATGACCCTCTCTGGTTTGTTTGCAGAGGAGGAGGAAGCCTGGCAGCGTTTGTGTAGAGGAACTTTCTACTAGTCTATCCTTGGCAAGGGCAGCGTGTAGACCTGCTTTGCACGCCACCCTGCGCAGCCTATCCCGGGTTCACACTCACTGGCTCTTGCATATGGTGTTTTCCAAATTAAAGGGCAGAAAGTGTTCTTGAGAGTTTTTCTAGGGGAATTATTGATTTTAAATGTAGGTAGATATAATCATTGGATGACAGCTTCTCCTGTTATATTGTTTTAGCGTTTGTGGTAATACATCTCCGTATTTTAAGTTGGGAATTGTGCTTCGCCATGATCTTGTCTGCTTAGGAACTGTATGACTGTTCGACTACACGCTTGGTAGCCACTAAGTAAATGAAATAAAGTGGTGATTTTAGCTGGTTTGGAATTTGAAGGATTGGAATGTTCTAATTATATTTTGTAATTTGTATTCATCTGATTGTCTGATTGCTGTATATTAATAATTAAAATAATACATGTATTTATGTAAACAGTGCTATTCTTAGGTACCATTAACAGTGTATTTATGTGTGAGGGCTTTTTAAGGATTGAAGGCATTGTATGTAACGTTTCGTTAAAGGAATACATACTTATCAGAATAAAATAAAGAGAAAATACAGCATTGATGAGGAGATATTCTGCTCCCCGCAGTTATCGACTTTTATAGATACCCAGACTGCCTTCCGTGCCTCTCCTCTAAGGTGCTGTATCGGATTGCTTTCGAGCCTTTTCTGTTATTTATATAGAAAATATCTGGAGCACAAAGCTGCCGAGTGTGAAGGTCACAAGCACAGGCAAGATAGAGGTTAATACCAGGGCATACATGCGCCCTTTCTGTGCTCTAATGTGAGCGCCTCAAGGCCCCCATGGCACTCAAGAAATGGAAACTGTCTGAAAAGAGCCAGTGCAAAAGAATAGCTTTTCCTTCCGATTGTTTGGTTTCCTCCCCGATACACAGTCTACACAACACGCCCGACGGCTATAAATCACATTTAATATCTGCTCTGGTATGAATGACTGGCCTTCTCCCTCAGCCGCATTAATGCCGGAGTTCTGATTACAGCAAAATACCCAAGAAAGGGGCTACCAGCCCTGTCACAACATCACACCCTCCTCCGTTACTATGCCCCATGCTTCCAATGACATCATCAGGGCTTTAGTGGGGCACGGCCGAGCCCGGCAGGCTCAGAAATTTCACTCTGAGGCTGGGCCCTGCCGGGGCTCAAATCTGCCCTGGCAGCCACGCGCACTACATGACAAGGCCTTTTTTCTAAATCCTGGAGCTCTCGCTCGTGTACGAGAGCTTTAGGCTTCAGAAGAAAATGCCTTTCATTCATAATGGTGCAGTGGCGTCGCCAGGAATCAAATATAGGAGGGGCACAGAGGGGACCAAAGACAAAAGTATGGGGGCCCAAGATAAAAGTGGGGGCACCGTCTATGAAAGATAATGTGTGACGTCACAAACACTCCTGCAGAGAGGCTTTTGTGCACACCAACTACCCACACCACACTGCACCTCCCCTCACATCAGAATGCAAGCACAAAACCATTCACTGACTAATGGCCCATCATTAGCAGTTTTATGCGTTACATTCTGATGGGAGGGGCTGCAAGCTGCTCTGCACACTATGGAGGTCGCTGTGCAGAAGCCAGGCAGGAACACCTGAGAAGTGGCTTGTACTCATGTTCATACCGATGCCTGAATGCATTCCAAGATCACTGCTAGCTTTGAGACAAAAGGAGAGTTTTTTCCATGTGATATTGTAAGAGGATTCAATTCAACACTACAGCTAAGTCAATGCCTAGTCTGGGATACTGAATGGAAACCCTTATTGATATATCTTTATGTCCAGTTCATGCGTTCTGGATGACTACCCCTATATAACACCCCTCTCTTGGAATCCTCCTGACCCCACTGAGCCAAGAAGTAGTTCTGTTTTGCAAGTTAAAGGTTTATTTGAGAATTTAAACAATGTATATATATATATATCACGCTTTATAATAAATTAATAATTGAATATCACACTTAATCTGATCAGTAATCAATAATGGATAGTCTGGCACTAGCACACTTGTGAATAGGAACAGAAGAATAAGGTGGTAGAGAATGCTTTATATAAGTTCAGATGGATGTAATGTTGAATGAAAATGCAATACAGAAAATACTCAATATGATTTCAACAAAACAATGTAATCACTTTTCTCTGGCAATGCCCTCCCCCCTTTATGCAATGCAAGGAAATGGAAGGAAAGCACACAGTTCTCAGAAATGCAATCAACTGTAATTCAGTTCACCCCAGCAAGCTTAGACTACAGAAGTTGGAAACACAGGCCCAAAATGCTTTTATATGTGATGGCAATGAAGTGAAAAATATGCTAAAATGCTTTTAATTCCCTCTAGAGGTTTAGGGTGAGTGGTATATGCTTTGAATAAGTTCAGGATCACTTTAGCAATGCTCTATAATGGTTGTCAGGTTGCAAACGAATTTTTGGCAAATGAAAGCAAGAAGCTTCTGTTTTCACACGTTGAGAAATTTGCAAATCGCGGTAAATTCGCGAGTGCGTTTTTCACGATTGCGGCAAAACTATAGGGGGTAGGAATGCGGTTCTAGGTTCGTAGAAAAGCCAGGATTCCCAGCTTTCAGAGGAAAGTTACTGCAAGTCTCTAGCACAAACGGTTACGGAGATATGAGCGATTAAATAAAGGTCGTTTTTCGGATTTGGAATGTTAAAGTTCAAAAAGACAAGTGCAGCTTGCAAATAGAAAATGACAAGTGACAGCTTTACAAAAGACAGGTGACAGTTAGGAGGCAGTTCTACTTAGATTAAAATAGATTGAATTATATTATTTTAACTAAGAGATTGGTTCTGCACAGTTCTGCTATGTACTCACAATATATTTAGAAATAGAATGGGCCTCGCCACGGATCTGGTCAGGTTTTCTTCACTCGCCCCGGACGGTCTCTGCGCACAGCGTCTGGGTCAGCTCTACTCTGCTGGTCTGGTCTGGGTCTCTGGTTCTGCTAACAGTGATCTGGGTCAGCTCTGCTCTCTCTCTGGTTCTGGAAATTTGATAGATTTGAAGTCTCTATGTCTGCTCTCTGAAGGTTGAGGGAGGTAAAGTATGGATTTTCCGGCAGAGCTTCCAGCTGCAAATGGATTTGAAGGTCCCTATCTGTCCTGTCTGTCTGCTTTTATCTGTTTTTAAAATGGGTGTGTGTGCAGCATAACTAGCCCCTACCCCTCTCCACTTGTCATTGGCCACTTCATCCGCTTCCACTTGATTGGGGGAATGAAATGAAGTGTCATCATGATGAGGTCTGTTTATGATACAGAGAACCCACCCCTGTCAACTTTACACACAATCTATATTTGCTCAAAAAACATATTTGCACAGGTACACATTTGTTTAAAATTACATGCACCCCTCACATATCACCGGAGGTATACCCTGTCCAAATCTGCTCTTCCTGGGGGCTTGCATTCAGAAATGGCAACATTTGCACTTTTTAACTGATTTTGCAATTTCGGACATTAACCCAAATTTACACACATGTGCGCAAGGAGTATGGACATTACTTTATGAAGTGTCAGATTTTTCACATGCACACATTTTGAGTAATATCCTCTTTTCCGCTAAAACCCCCCTGAACATACCACCGGGTCCTAACACGTCTTAAAATGTGGGCAGAAAAATCACAAGAATTATGGTGTCATTTAAATCATTTTCAAAAAGTCCGTACTATGAGTTATTCATCTTTTTAGAGTTATGTTCTGGCCCCAAAGGGGTGTGGTTTCCCCCGAGCACAAGGTTGAATTTCTGGTTTTTCCAGTTCTGCCAAGCCAGCTTGCTCTCACAGGCAGTGCTCCTCCCCTGTCCTTCCAGGAGGAAGCTGGATTTACGACTCCCGCCAATAAAACATTTGCCTGAGTCAGGACAGGGCTTTGTTCAGAGCTCCTGTATTCTGTGGGGGCTCCCCTTAATTCAATTATCAGAGAGATGGCATATCCTTAGTGTGGCCAGCAAAAGGCAGATAGGCCTGGGAACACAGCTGTGACTCAAGTTTCACTCCTGATGGGGGGTAGTTGCCACACAAAATTGGAATCTCTTTAAGCCAGTTTTTAGCTACATGTCATTTCTGTTCCCCAGTTCTCTGCATTCAAATAAAACTAAACATTTTTACATATGCAGCTAGAATGCTGATTCTAAGTTTAAAACTATGACATTTAAACAATTGAAACCTATGTGACACTCAAAAGTAGGTCACTCAGTCAATTTAAACATTTAGATTTTTAGTGTCTTTCAGTCCAAATTTACTTAAACTGCTGAAATCCACAGCTCAGCCAGTCTTGTTATAAACCTTCAAGTCACTTCAGAATATAACTTTACATTGGATCCACCTCTCAGTAAGTCTTTCTTTGGCATGTTTTGGGTTCATTTATTCAGTTTTACACAAAAAAAATAAAATCTGGTGTTGTTTTAAAACGCCGGCTTTTTGATAGTGGTGAGTACTGGTAGTGCACCCCTTTTTGGGATTTAAGAAAATGAATTCCCAACAGTTATGGGTTTGCTTTTAGCAATCAGCATTGCCATTCCCAATGGTTTCAGACTACTGTGTGGGTAGTACAATGGTGGTTTTAGGCAGTGTCCTTCTGTGCCCATAACATCGGCAAAATGGGTGGCAGCCTATTCTTCATGCACTTCCCTGTGCATTTTCTGGGAAGCTCTGGCCATCATGATGTTTTCCATGTCAGTACTGCACAGTTTTGAGGTAGGGCTTGGATGCGTGGATAAAAACATCCCACAAGCCCCCCTCTTGCGATGGCCATTCTGTTTCACTGATGGGACTCTCAAGACCTGGGATGTTTCCTCATCTTCTTCCAATAGATGGCACAGTTCAGCATCTTTTCCTCCATCCGGTCGGATCGATCGGTTCTCCTCGCCGGTCCTGATGGGAAGATTGGGCGGTACCCCGGGCCCGTTGCGTCTCTGCTCCCGGTCTCCGGATCGTCCTCCTTGGCCCGTCTCCCGGTTTTCTTTCTCCTAGGATGACAAAGGAAGAGCGGCAATACCTATTCATGGACATTTCTTCCCCACCACTGTTGAGATAGTGGGGCAGCACATGTATTTCATCATAAAAAAACATTACATTCATATTTTGAAAAAAAAAACAGTATAACTAAGAGACAGTTTCATGCAAATCACAATATTTTAGAGACTAGATGTGGTATGTTTTATGGTTGGAACTGAATTAGTCTGAGACAGTACCCGCTAGGATTCCAGAGGATTCCTCCAGTTGTTGCAGAGTGTGCCTGGGATGGCAACATTTCAACTGGTTTATGTGGACCCACTTGTCTTCCCCCTCTGCCAAATGACCTTTGGGGATGTGGATTTTGTAGGCCACAGGGGAGATCTTGTCGATCATCTCAAAGGGTCCCTTCCAGGTAGGCAAGAATTTCCGCTGTTTTGCCTGGTTCCTTTGGAAGTTGTATAGATAGACCCGGTCCCCCACCTGATATTCCTTCCTGGAAGTTTTCAGGTCATAGTGGGTCTTCATGCTATCAGCTGATCTTTCTAGATTCCGCTGAGCGTAAGCAAAAGCATGTTGGAGGTGTTTCCTTAAATTCTCCACATACTCATGAGTAGTGGAGGCATTTATCAGTGTCTGCTCTTGGGTCCTGTAGAGCAAATGCTGAGGAAGCACCATCTTGCGCCCAGTCATCAACTCAAATGGTGACATTTTGGTTGCAGATGAAGGGGTAGATCTGATGGCCATTAGGACCAGAGGTAATCGGATATTCCAACTTGGCCCAGAATCTGCCACAAACTTCTTTAATATGCTCACAATGGTTCGGCTATATCTCTCTACTGCCCCAGAAGAAGCTGGCCTGTAAGCAATATGCAACTTCCTTTTGACCCCCAGTATCTCCCACATCTTTGTCATTACTTCACTGGTGAAGTGGCTACCCCTGTCTGACTCAATCCTTTGAGGTAGACCGAAATGGGAAAAGATGTGGTTAATCATCAGGGCAGCTGCCGTTTCTGCCTTGCAGTTTGGGGCTGGGAGACATTCCACCCACTTGGTAAACAAGCATGTCACCGTCAACATGTACTTATTCCCCCTAGCAGAGTGAATCACGGGGCCTACAAAGTCGATTTGTAAATCTGACCATGGCAGTGTCATCCCCCTCTTTTGGAGAGGCGCACGGTGTGTGAGGGATGATGGCTGAAATTGTGCACACACAAGACACCCCTTCAAGTATTGGTCGAGGTCCTGCCCCATGTGTGGCCAGTATGCAACCTCTCTTAAGATTTCCAGTGTTGTGTGAAACCCCCTATGACCGGCGGTGGCCACATCACGGGCGTGACTTAACATCAGGCTTCGGAATGAGGTAGGAACCACCCACTGATCGTGGCCAGCTTTGGATTTCCTTACCAGCAAACCGTCTTGGATCCGGAACATTTTTGGACATTTCATCAACACCCTTAGGTCGTCTTTCCGAATGTAATCGGTATGCGTCAGGGGAAAGTTCTCAGGGTCCTCAAGGTGTTGGTAAAACTTACCAATAATTGGATCCCCCTTCTGAGCTGTAATCAAATCAGCATCAGGGGTCTCCTTACTCCATTGTGCAATTGAAAGGTCGTTGTGAGCATTTGTCTGGGACCTAGTGATAGCAGTGACCTGGATTTCCCCCAACAGGGACTCAATCTCAATTAGATCCCCTTGGATGGCCCCAGTTTTGGCCAGCTGATCAGCTAAGTCATTTCCAGTTTTGTCTGGTCCCTCTACTTTGGAATGACCCTTGATCTTTTTCCAGTAGATGGTCATCCCATTCGATGTGACCAGATCATCAATGTTTTGGATCAACTTCCCATGTTTCAAGGGTTTGTTGTTAGCACATAACATGCCTCCGGTTTTCCAATTAACCTGGTGCTCCACGAACCCGTTCCGTACATAATCCGAATCTGTGATTATGACCAGTTCGTGGAGTTGATGCTGGACAGCAGTGAGGATGGCCTGATGCACAGCTATCAATTCTGCCACCTGACTACTTCGGGGACCAATTTTGTATCCAGCGGAGGGTTCTGGGGACTCATTCACCCATGCATTCCCTACGCCGGCCACCAGTTCTTTCTCCCCGTTGTTGTCAACATGGTAAGAGCATCCATCCACATAGACAGTGGGCATTCCCTCACACTTGTCTTCTTCAAAGATTCAAAGACTTTGTGTGGGGAATTAAGGTATGCCTCCATGTTGTCCTTGATTTTTAGACTTTCGTCCTCGAGACAGTTTTCTCTGGCACAATCATGCAAGTCAGCCAGACCTTGCGCGAGGGGACTCTTCTTGTTTTGGCCATATCTGACCTCCACAGGAAAGCCTTGCATTGACAGAATCCAGGAAGTAATTCGGGAATTACTCACATTTCCGGCCCGGATTCTATCACTTTGGAGATACTGCAGAGGCTGGTGTGGAGTCTACACTATGATGTGTTCCCCCTGGATAAACGGGCGGTAATTCTTCAATGCCCACACCGTCGCCAGGAGTGCCTTCTCACAATCGTTGAATTTTTCCTCCACAGAGGATAAAGTTTTGCTCGCATAGGAGATTACTTTATTGACCTTGTCATGCTTTTGGTATAATACTGCCATCAAGCACGTATTAGAGAACCCTGTCTCCAGGAAGAACTCCTTGTTTCTGACAGGGTAAGCTAGGCAAGGCGCTTGTGAGAGGCTTCTTTTGAGTTGTCTTACTGCCTCGGCTTGTTCTGGACCCCATTCCCACTTGACCCCCCCCTTCAGGAGATGAATCAGGGGTCTGGGGATCTCTGCGTAGCCCTCAATGAACTTTCTGCTGTAATTCGTCAGTCCAAGGAGGCTCCTTAGTTCCCGCAGAGTTGTGGGGTCTTTCAGTTTCTGAAGTGCTTCCACTTTCTTTTCCTGGGGATAGAGACCCTGAGGAGTAATCTCATGCCCCAAGAAATTAACACGGGTTCTACACCACTGTGCTTTCTGAAAGGAAATTTTTGCTCTGGCGGCCCTCAACTGTATCAGAACATAACGGATCTCCGCTATGTGTTCCTCCACAGATGAACTTTTGATGAGGACATCATCTACATAAGCCAGGTTACCCCTCGCACCCAGGTCGGGCATGGCCTTATGTAGGAAAATATTGAACTCATTACCGGAATTAAGGTATCCGAAGGGAGTCCGGGTCCAGGTGTACTGCTGGCCCCCAAAGGTAAAAGCCAGTTTGTATTGGTCCTCCCTACTGACAGGCACGGTCCAGTACCCATTGGTCAGGTCTATTGCAGTGAATACCTGTGACCCCTGGATCTGGGCCAGCCCTTGGTCAATGTAGGGCAGAGGCCATCGGGAAGTATGGACCAGTTTGTTGAGTTTCCTAAGGTCAGCGCAGAGTCTCCACTGGCCGTTTGGCTTCAATATTCCCAGCACCGGATTATTGAAGGTGCTGTGAACTGGACGGATTATTCCCCGGGACTCAAGGTTCTTAATTATTTCAGTAAGGGACTCCATGGATGCGAGAGGCAAACGATATTGCTTCACAAACACTGGAGTCATGCCAGGGTCCGTGGGGATTGTTGTTGTGTGGATGTCGGTGCGACCACAGTCATACGAGTCTACCGCAAAGAGATCTTGGAAATCCAAGAAAACTTGTTTCAACTTTTGCTTTTGTTCCAGAGTCACACAGGCATCAGCTAGGTTGACTCTCTCTTCCACCATCTGCCTGAAGCCTGGAAAGACTTCTGGTTTGGCTATTTCAGCGGCCTCCCCCAACTGGGTGGAGAAGTCCCTGGTCAGAGTGCTGATTTGGACCGGAGGCTTCAGGTGGGAAAGGCAGCCCTCATGGACCTGGAAAATCACCTCATCCCTCCTGAAGTCACAAGTCACATCTTCCTTACCATAAGGGCAAGAAGTGTACACCAGGAAGTTCCCCCCATGCTGGGTAAAAATCCTGTCTGGTGTTGTATTGTCCTCACTGTCACTATCAAAGCAGTCCTTGGGGATTGGCCCTAACAGTTCATTACCTAAGTCTATGGAAAAATGTCGGTCATCAACCGCCATTCCAATAATGGTGCCTGCGGCTAGAGTAATGCTCTTTAAGTCGCTGTTATCCACCTCTATTAGAATGGTGTCATGTTCTATGTTGACTAATGGTGTTGGGTTTACCCCTAACCCTTGCTGTTGGAGAGAAGCGTTTAGATCTATGTAAGCATCAGGGTTTTGCAAATATTGTCCTCTTTTAACTTTCACTTCCAGGGAGAATTGTCGGGTCCTTTCTGGGATGGTGACTTCCTCTTTGATCTGGATTTCAACTGCATAAGGTAGCAATTGAGCTGACCTAAATGCTTTTTCTGGATCATTAAAGCCCATGGGATTATCCGCTAATCGGGACCAAGCTTTGAAGTTTATTAGGTCCAAACTAATGGCAAAGCGATTGAGAATGTCACTGCCTAAGTAAAAGGCGGCAGTGACGTCTCGCACGACCCAACAATTATGGACTATGCTCTTGTTGCCAATGGAGATTTTGAGCATACACCTGCTTGGCAGGAGATGTTTGGAATTGGGTGCTTCCAGGTCCATTTCCCATTTGCCTATCAGTTTGAAGGTGGAAATGGCTGGATCTTTTGGGAGTTGGCGAAACATGGCTTCGCTGATGAAGCTCTTACCGTTGTTCACACACACTCGAGCGAGAACAGAGTCCTTCCCATCATTTAACTGGACAGGGATGAACAACTGCTCTCCAATTTGCTGAATATCAGCCAGGCTCTGAGCTGATTTCACATCTTTCTGGACTATAGGAGTGGGAGTTTCTGATTGTGGATTAGTATAGAATCTCAGAGTGTTTCCTTCCAGCGTGGAGTACCACTTTAGACTGGAAGGAAGGTTGATTTTCAGAAATAGAGAGGACCCTCCATCACCAGTCTGTTGTCCTACTGCTATTACTGTCACGTCTGGAATTTGGCTATTCTGGAAGTGAAATTCTACTTGGTCAGATTTTTGTTCAACCATGTGGCAGGTGCCGTTTAAACTAACATGGTTGACACTCTGTTTTAATTTTATTGGTCGGCTAGTCTGGGTCCAGTGGACCTTGTTTACGCAATCTATTAGGGGTGACAACCTTCTCAGGAGGTCATTCCCTAGTAAACAAGGGGTGCCCTCTGGAGTCACAACTATGACCGGGTGTTTCAACTTGTGTCGCCCAATTTTAATGTCCAAGTCTGCCGTCCCCTCGACGGGAATTTCCTTCCCGTCAAAGTTCTGGAGTTGTCCAGGAAGAGAGGTGAGAGGAATTTGGTAATTTTCTCCCCTTCCTGCATTCAGTTCATCAAAGGCCCTCCTGGACAGAAGGGTAGCTTGAGATCCAGTGTCCACCAGTGCCAAAATTGTACCCTGCCCCTGTACTTGTACCGGGGCATAATATCTTCCCTCCTTCTCCTCAAGGGGGCACAGATAATGCACATTTTTGGACAACTGGTGGGCTAACTTTCTGGTTTTGGACATCGCTAGCGAAGAGATTTGGGCAGAATTCTGTGGAGAGCCTTGGGAATCTGCAAGAAAAATTTGGCAACTGGAGATCAGAGCCAGTGTGGGTTCCCCTGGCTCCGGTTCCGGGCCGCCCCCCCCTTTTTGGAGGCAGTCACCAGGATGGGTTTGAACCAGGGGATTTTCTTGCTGTTGGTTCTGGGATGAGATGGTGGGCGGCGGTAGCTCAGTCTCCACATCTCCCCAGTCTGGATTTGCATCCCTAGGGACCCATTTTTCTTTGGGAGGAGTTCCCCCCTCTCTGAAGGAGAAGATCCTTTTCCCAGGATCCCCTGAGGATCCCTCTCCCTCAAATTGGAAGATCTGTACCTCCTCCTCAAACTGTGTCTGTTTGGGTCTTTTGTTTCTCCTACCCCCCCTCTGCTCCCTAGGAGGCAGACTTTCAGGGGCAAGAGATTTTGTTTCCGGTTCCTGGGTTTCCAGGGGCTGTTTACAAGTGAGGAAGGAAGCTTCCTCCAAGGCTTTACACCCCCCTTCCCTTTGTGCCTCCTCCCTGGGAACCGGTGAGTTATCGGGGTGCTGTCCCCATCATTGTTCTGGAGCACCAGGTCCAGAGTTGGGTGCGTTCTGCGCCGGCATGCCGATCTGAGGGTTCTGCTGAGCCCTCAGTATGTGACCCAGATCCCGCGCCATGTTTTGAACCTGGCGCTCTAACTGGGACACCCGCTCAGGCTGATACGGGGCCCTGTTTTCTCCCCTGGGCTGATCCCGGGAAGGGTAACTATCCCTTCTCTGGTAATACCCCGGATTGGGAAGATTTGGGTACCCCTCCACCCTTGGCCTCCCCTCTCCCGGATTAGGTTGTCTGGGCTCAGGGAATTGGGGAAAGAAGGATGGATGATTTTGGGGTTGGAAATTGGGTGGATACCTGGGGAAAAAGTTCTGCCCAGGATTTGGAGAATTTCTGCCCTCCGGTGGGAAGTTAGGAGGGAAGTTCCCTGGGTTAGGTGCTTGGCTGGATCCCCCCCCTTGGGCTGGAGGAGTCCACACATAACCCAGGATCGGTCGATTTCCCTTGTAACGGGGACTTACATAATCAGGAGAGCGAGGGACCCCATTTGTGGGGCTGCCTCCCTGGCTCCCTGTCTGTGACTGGCCCGAGGACCTTCTGGGCCTAGTATTATTAGGTGCAGGTAGGTTTTTAGGCCCCCCCATCTCCAAATCCAAAACGGGGGTGACCTTTACCTCTGCCACCTTGGCAGCAGCAGGGGTGCTGTTGGCTTTGGGGGTTTTCTGGGCATTACTTTTGCTATCTACCGGTTTCTGCACCTCATAGATCCGGGTAGCCTGTTCAATGACCCAGTCTAAAGATCTTTTCTCGTGAAAATCCCTCACGAGCTGGGTCATTATGTATTTGGGCAAGGCATGAAAAAATGTATTAATGAATTCTCTACTGTCTGTGCGCACCCTTCTGGTGGTCTGCGCAAAAGCACGTTTCAGTTCTTGCACAAATTCTTGTGGGGCCTGATCCTCCCCACATTGCAAATTGTAGGCTGCCTTGCGAGCCTCTTGAGGATTTCTGTGAACAGAAAAATGTTTCAAGATGGCCGCCTTATAGGTGGACCATCTTACATGATTTTGGTCCTCCAGCCCTGCAAAGAAACTGGAGTATTCCGGGGAGAGGGTCCACTTTACATATTGAATACAGCTTTGGCTGTCCTTCAAATGGAAAGCCTCCATCATTTGCTCAAACAACTCTAAGTGCTCCCAAACAGAATACTTGGCGTTCTTGTGATAAGGCGTGATGACACTCCTGATTGCCTTTATTTGCTTCAATGGGTCCTTAAGCAAGGCCCTTTTTGCCTTATTGGCCCTTTTGGTCCGGGTAACCCTGGTCCATTCATCTTCTGACTCAGAGGCACTGCTCCCAGAGGTTCCCGTCTGTTCTTCCAGGTTTTCCCGGCTTCTTCGAGCCTGGGAATGGCTGGCAGAATGTGGGGACCTGGTCTCCTGTGTCCTGTACCGCTCAGAGGAGTCTTCAGATCCCTCCTGGCTGCCAGGATTTGATGGGTACCCCCTCCACTGACCTAACTGGGCAGAGGTTTTCAGGATGCCCTTAATGGGCCTACTCTCCTGGGGTTCCCCATTAAATTGCACTGTGCTTGGGTGCCCATATCCGGATGCCCGCCCCTCCATTCCTGGGTGGTACTGGCCTATGAGCCCAATGCTTCTGGCTGGATAGTAATCTGCCATCCCTGTGGCCCTGTGCTCATGTGCGCCAGGGGACATGGGGGTGGCAGAGTCCAGGGACTGAGAGGTATGAGGGCCTCTGGTACTAGGGCTCCTGAGGTTATGCTCCGGAGTTTCCCTTTCCCAGCAAACCTCATCTCTATCCGCCCCTGCTCCCTGTTGCAATGCAAGAGCCTGCATTTGTGCCTTCAGTTCCTCAGTTAAGGCCTTACTAGACTCTATCAGTCTCTCCTGCATCGCTACCTGTTGTTGGAGCCTATCATTGTGTTGACAGAGGGCCTCATTTTCCCTCTGTGCTTCCTGGTTGGTCCTGGAGAACTGGGCCAGTCTTTGCTGCAGGAGGTTTACCTCCTGAGTCCCATCCCTACTGGCCTGCTCCTTTCTTGCCAGAGCCTCTTCCACCCTTCTGGTGTGCTCTACCAAGTTCTGGTTTTCTTTTTGGAGGTCACCCAGCCCCTGGAGGGCCAGGTGATTTTCTTCAATTTCCTTTTTTAAGTGGCAGACTTCCTGGCCTAAAGTGTCTCTTTCCTGACTGAGAGCCTGCATCTGTGCTGCCAGGTCGTCCCTCTGCCGTTGAATGGCACCAGCTTTTTGGCGCTCCTGATCAAACTCTGCCTGGGGATCCAGGTCTTTCAGAATTAGTTTGTTGCTCTCTGCCTTCACTCTATCTAGGTGGCCTTGCAGGGTGACTACCTGCTCAGCACATACCCTGTTGAAGTCCAGTTGTTGCTCCAGCTTTTTCTGGTTTTGCAGTAGGGAGTCCAAACCTTCTTGGTATTCCTTCTGCAAGGCCAGAAATCTGGTATCCTGTTCTGCCTTTTCCTGTTGCAGGATGTTCATATCCTCTTTTATTTTAATGATGTACTGCCTACTATCATCTTCTGACTCCTGGCTCCTCTGCAGCCTCTGCTCAGAAGAGACCAGGTCAGATTGGACCTTCTGTAATGCCAGCAGTTGCCTATTCGCCAGATCTTGGCCTTCAGCCCATTTGTCCTGCATGGCTCCCATATGTAAATATAAATATGCTGCTACCTTGGCAATCTTGTGGTGCCCATCCTTGGCCTTCGGGGCCATGTATAGTTCACTCAGGGCCACATGTAGGGGACCCTGATCTCTATATATATCTGACCCTGTTTCAGTGACCTGTTGTGTGATTGCCTGCAACCACGCATCCTGGCCCTGTTCGGTCCATTCACCTCTCACAAATAGCTTATGTAAGAGGTGCTCTCTGGCTATTTTCATGTCTACTAAGGTCGTCATTCTAGAGATTGGTCTCTGTCCTGACTTACAGAAGTTTGTATTTTATTTTTGCAAAACAGACCTTTTCCTTAGAGCGTTCCTTTGAGGAGTGCTTTACAGCGTAACACAGCGTGGTGATCCGACCGGATATGTGTATCTGGTCAGCTGGCACGCTGTATTAATCTGCACAAGTGATAGATCTAACCCAAACGTCCGGCACGAGCCCCCAATTTGTAAGAGGATTCAATTCAACACTACAGCTAAGTCAATGCCTAGTCTGGGATACTGAATGGAAACCCTTATTGATATATCTTTATGTCCAGTTCATGCGTTCTGGATGACTACCCCTATATAACACCCCTCTCTTGGAATCCTCCTGACCCCACTGAGCCAAGAAGTAGTTCTGTTTTGCAAGTTAAAGGTTTATTTGAGAATTTAAACAATGTATATATATATCACGCTTTATAATAAATTAATAATTGAATATCACACTTAATCTGATCAGTAATCAATAATGGATAGTCTGGCACTAGCACACTTGTGAATAGGAACAGAAGAATAAGGTGGTAGAGAATGCTTTATATAAGTTCAGATGGATGTAATGTTGAATGAAAATGCAATACAGAAAATACTCAATATGATTTCAACAAAACAATGTAATCACTTTTCTCTGGCAATCCCCTCCCCCATTTATGCAATGCAAGGAAATGGAAGGAAAGCACACAGTTCTCAGAAATGCAATCAACTGTAATTCAGTTCACCCCAGCAAGCTTAGACTACAGAAGTTGGAAACACAGGCCCAAAATGCTTTTATATGTGCTGGCAATGAAGTGAAAAATATGCTAAAATGCTTTTAATTCCCTCTAGAGGTTTAGGGTGAGTGGTATATGCTTTGAATAAGTTCAGGATCACTTTAGCAATGCTCTATAATGGTTGTCAGGTTGCAAACGAATTTTTGGCAAATGAAAGCTAGAAGCTTCTGTTTTCACACGTTGAGAAATTTGCAAATCGCGGTAAATTCGCGAGTGCGTTTTTCACGATTGCGGCAAAACTATAGGGGGTCGGAATGCGGTTCTAGGTTCGTGGAAAAGCCACGATTCCCAGCTTTCAGAGGAAAGTTACTGCAAGTCTCTAGCACAAACGATTTCGGAGATATGAGCGATTAAATAAAGGTCGTTTTTCGGATTTGGAATGTTAAAGTTCAAAAAGACAAGTGCAGCTTGCAAATAGAAAATGACAAGTGACAGCTTTACAAAAGACAGGTGACAGTTAGGAGGCAGTTCTACTTAGATTAAAATAGATTGAATTATATTATTTTAACTAAGAGATTGGTTCTGCACAGTTCTGCTATGTACTCACAATATATTTAGAAATAGAATGGGCCTCGCCACGGATCTGGTCAGGTTTTCTTCACTCGCCCCGGACGGTCTCTGCGCACAGCGTCTGGGTCAGCTCTACTCTGCTGGTCTGGTCTGGGTCTCTGGTTCTGCTAACAGTGATCTGGGTCAGCTCTGCTCTCTCTCTGGTTCTGGAAATTTGATAGATTTGAAGTCTCTATGTCTGCTCTCTGAAGGTTGAGGGAGGTAAAGTATGGATTTTCCGGCAGAGCTTCCAGCTGCAAATGGATTTGAAGGTCCCTATCTGTCCTGTCTGTCTGCTTTTATCTGTTTTTAAAATGGTTGTGTGTGCAGCATCACTAGCCCCTACCCCTCTCCACTTGTCATTGGCCACTTCATCCGCTTCCACTTGATTGGGGGAATGAAATGAAGTGTCATCATGATGAGGTCCGTTTATGATACAGAGAACCCACCCCTGTCAACTTTACACACAATCTATATTTGCTCAAAAAACATATTTGCACAGGTACACATTTGTTTAAAATTACATGCACCCCTCACATATCACCGGAGGTATACCCTGTCCAAATCTGCTCTTCCTGGGGGCTTGCATTCAGAAATGGCAACATTTGCACTTTTTAACTGATTTTGCAATTTCGGACATTAACCCAAATTTACACACATGTGCGCAAGGAGTATGGACATTACTTGATGAAGTGTCAGATTTTTCACATGCACACATTTTGAGTAATATCCTCTTTCCGCTAAAACCCCCCTGAACATACCACCGGGTCCTAACACGTCTTAAAATGTGGGCAGAAAAATCACAAGAATTATGGTGTCATTTAAATAATTTTCAAAAAGTCCGTACTATGAGTTATTCATCTTTTTAGAGTTATGTTCTGGCCCCAAAGGGGTGTGGTTTCCCCCCAGCACAAGGTTGAATTTCTGGTTTTTCCAGTTCTGCCAAGCCAGCTTGCTCTCACAGGCAGTGCTCCTCCCCTGTCCTTCCAGGAGGAAGCTCCATTTACGACTCCCGCCAATAAAACATTTGCCTGAGTCAGGACAGGGCTTTGTTCAGAGCTCCTGTATTCTGTGGGGGCTCCCCTTAATTCAATTATCAGAGAGATGGCATATCCTTAGTGTGGCCAGCAAAAGGCAGATAGGCCTGGGAACACAGCTGTGACTGAAGTTTCACTCCTGATGGGGGGTAGTTGCCAGGCAAAATTGGAATCTCTTTAAGCCAGTTTTTAGCTACATGTCATTTCTGTTCCCCAGTTCTCTGCATTCAAATAAAACTAAACATTTTTACATATGCAGCTAGAATGCTGATTCTAAGTTTAAAACTATGACATTTAAACAATTGAAACCTATGTGACACTCAAAAGTAGGTCACTCAGTCAATTTAAACATTTAGATTTTTAGTGTCTTTCAGTCCAAATTTACTTAAACTGCTGAAATCCACAGCTCAGCCAGTCTTGTTATAAACCTTCAAGTCACTTCAGAATATAACTTTACATTGGATCCACCTCTCAGTAAGTCTTTCTTTGGCATGTTTTGGGTTCATTTATTCAGTTTTACACAAAAAAAATAAAATCTGGTGTTGTTTTAAAACGCCGGCTTTTTGATAGTGGTGAGTACTGGTAGTGCACCCCTTTTTGGGATTTAAGAAAATGAATTCCCAACAGTTATGGGTTTGCTTTTAGCAATCAGCATTGCCATTCCCAATGGTTTCAGACTACTGTGTGGGTAGTCCAATGGTGGTTTTAGGCAGTGTCCTTCTGTGCCCATAACATCGGCAAAATGGGTGGCAGCCTATTCTTCATGCACTTCCCTGTGCATTTTCTGGGAAGCTCTGGCCATCATGATGTTTTCCATGTCAGTACTGCACAGTTTTGAGGTAGGGCTTGGATGCGTGGATAAAAACATCCCACAATATGCAGACATTTGCCTTAGTGAGTGTCACAAATAACACCACGAACAATGAACACGGTCCCTGCTCGCCTTAGGTAGGGTGGGCCAAGGATTTCAGAGGGGGTGCCCAGCCCCCCATGTATCCCCTAGAGACGCCACTGTAATGGTGGCATCGCACGTTTGAGGCATACCTTAAAGTAAGAGATGGCTGTGGACCGGTACCACAATTATGGAGAGAAACATGAGGCCTCTGGAAGCAGAGGCCTTTTTTTCTAAATCCTGAAGTACCCGCGCATTCGCAGGAGTTTAAGTCTTTATGAAAAAGGCCTCACCGACCAGGGGCGTCACCTTTTCAGCCTTAATGGTGGTGCTGCCCCTCCCCAGTTGGCGAGGGGCAGCGCCCCCATTAAGGCTGAAAAGGTGAGGTGCTGTCCACTGCCAGGCAAGCCTTTAGAAAATAAATGCAGAGAGGGTGCTGATCTCTTCAAAAGGCTGCCTGGCAGGGATGCCTATAGCCCATTGAGCTTGGGCGCGTCAAGGGGCGTGGCCCAATGAGCCAGCAGGTGACCCCCACCATTAGGCCACGCCCCCTCGTTTTGCAGTGCCACTTAAGGCACTGTACACCATCAGTGGTAGATGATGTATATCCTGCTAGACATGGCTGCTGCCCTTACTGTATGTACCTCGTCTCCATTTTCATCACATGTAGCCCAGCACGGAATAGCCATGTGCAATTGCCCTCAGCAGCAGTGCAAACAGAGCATATCTGCACAGGCGCTAAGGGGATTGCGAATGCGAAAATAGTATTTGCTCACATTCAAATAGCGTTTCCATGTCAACAAATATAAGATCATGTGCGCTACCAAAGTTGACAGAATTATCGTCTTCTAACTTACTCAGGGCGCCACTATTGCATGCGTATAACACGCGGTGACAGCCCAACTCTAAACCTCGGATGCCTTTGATTCTGTAAAACTGGTGCCGCGCAGAGACAGACATCAATCACACCTGTGTTGAAAAGGATGGGCTATCGCCACTTCTGCTTCAATGCAGTTTATCATGCGTGTTGATCACAGTGCTGCACTGCACTACAGAATATTTCACTGAATGCACTGCATATTACGAAATATTCGACATATCTGCGTCTTAGTAACTTTATAATTACAGAGAGTTTGTACACATAATACCCATCTGCACCGTATTCTGTCTCCGTTATAGTAGTGATTATTTTTATTGATTTTTTGTTATAATTTTTATGGATGGTGACAACATCTGAGATCAAACAGATTGATTGGTGGATGACACTGTAGATATGGTTGCTTGACTGGTGTCACGGTCGCATTGGCTCTTGTGAGCAAGAGATCATCAAACCTAGAGACACAGTTTTGCCTCGTGCTGTGCGGGTTCGCTCTTCTGGAGGAAAAAAAAAGGAGAGGCACTTCTCTTAATTCTCCACAACTTAAACTTACCCAGTGGTCCCAAAACATTCCTCCAGCAGCAGCACAAGAAACGATGTGTGATATCAAGTCTAAGTGTCTTAGCTGTCTGGTACTACTAGATCAGGGGAAGGAGACTAGTCTGGAACTTAGTACACGGGTCCTATTGGAATAGGGGAAGGAGACTAGCCTGGGACTTAGTACCTGCGTACTACTAGAATAGGGGAACAATACTAGTCTGGAACTTAGTACTACTAGAATAGGGGAAGGAGAGTAGTCGGGGACTTAGTACATGGGTACTACTAGAATAGGGGAAGGAGACTAGTCTGGGACTTTAGTACCCGGGTACTACTGGAATAGGGGAAGGAGACTAGTCTGGGACTTAGTACCTGCGTACTACTAGAATAGGGGAACAAGACTAGTCTGGAATTTAGTACCCGGGTACTACTAGAATAGGGGAAGCAGACTAGTCTGGGACTTTAGTACCTGGGTACTACTAGAATAGGGGAAGGAGACTAGTCTGGGACTTTAGTACCCTGACTACTAGAATAGGGGAAGGAAACTAGTCTAGGGCTTTAGAACCTGGGTACTACAAGAAAAGGGGAAGGAGACTAGTCTGGGACTTTAGTACCCGGTTACTACTAGAATAGGGAAGGAGACTAGTCTGGGACTATAGTACCCGGGAACTACTGGAATAGGGGAACAAGACTAGTCTGGGACTTAGTACCTGTGTACTACTAGAATAGGGGAACAAGACTAGTTTGGGACTTTAGTACCCCGGTACTACTGGAATAGGGGAAGGAGACTAGTCAGGGAATTTAGTACCCGGGTACTACTGGAATAGGGGAAGGAGAGTAGTTTGGGACTTTAGTACCCATGTACTACTAGAATAGGGGAAGGTGACTAGTCTGGGACTTTAGTACCCGGGTACTACTGGAATGCGGGAAGGAAACTAGTCTGGGATTTTTGTACCCGGGTACTACTAGAATAGGCAAAGGCGACTAGTCTGGGACTTTAGTACCAGGGTACTACTAGAATAGTGGAAGGAGACTAGTCTGGGACTTTAGAACCCCGGTACTACTGGAACAGGGGAAGGAGACTAGACTGGGACATTAGTACCCAGGTACCACTGGAATAGGGGAAGGAGACTAGTCTGGGACTTAGTACCCAGGTACTACTAAAATAGGAGAAGGGGACTAGTCTGGGACTTAGTACCTGGTTACTACTAGAGTACGGGAAGGAGACTAGTCTGGGACTTGTGTACCTGGGTACTAGTGGAATAGGGGAGACTAGTCTGGGACTTTAGTACACATGTATGACTAAAATAGGGGAAGGAGACTAGTATGGGACTTTAGTACTCTGGTCCTACTGGAATAAGGGAAGGAGACTAGTCTGGGACTTTAGTACCCGGGTACTGATGGAATAGGGGATGGAGAGTAGTATGGGACTTTAGTACCCAGGTACTACTAGAATAGGGGAAGGTGACTAGTCTGGGACTTTAGTACCCGGGTACTACTGGAATAGGGGAAGGAGACTAGTCTGGAACCAGGTACTACTAGAATAGGGGAAGGAGACTAGTCTGGGACTTTAGTACCCGGGTACTACTATAATAGGGGAAGGAGACTTGTCGGGGACTTTAATACCCGGGTACTACTAGAATAGGGGAAGGAGACTAGTCTGGGACTTTGGTACCTGGGTACTACTAGAATAGGGGAAGGAGACTAGTCTGGGATTTTTGTACCCGGGTACTACTAGAATAGGGGAAGGCGACTAGTCTGGGACATTAGGACCAGGGTACTACTAGAATAGGGGAAGGAGACTAGACTGGGACTTTAGTACCCGGGTACTACCAGAATAGGGGACAGAGACTAGTCCGGGACTTTAGTACCTGGGTACTACTAGAATAGGGGAAGGATACTACTCTGGGACTTTAGTACCCGGGTACTACTGGAATAGGGGAACGAGACTAGTCTGAGATTTTTGTACCCCAGTACTACTAGAATGGGGGAAGGCGACTAGTCTGGGACTTTAGTAGCAGGGTACTACTAGAATAGGAGAAGGAGACTAGTCTAGGACTTTAGTACCCGGGTACTACTAGAATAGGGGAAGGAGACTAGTCTGGGACTTTAATACCCGGGTACTACTAGAATAGGGGAAGGAGACTAGTCTGGGACTTAAGTACCCTGGTACTACTGGAATAGGGGAAGGAGACTAGTCTGGGATTGTTGTACCCGGTAGTACTGGAATAGGGGAAGGCAACTAGTCTGGGACTTTAGTACCAGGGTAGTACTAGAATAGGGGAAGGAGACTAGACTGGGACTTTAGTACTCGGGTACTACTAGAATAGGGGAAGGATACTATTCTGGGACTTTAGTACCCGGGTACTACTAGAATAGGCTAAGGAGACTAGCCTGGGACTTTAGTCCCAGGTATTACTAGAATAGGGGAAGGAGACTAGTCTGGGACTTTAGTACCCAGATACTACTAGAATAGGGGAAGGAGAATAGCCTGGGACTTTAGTACCCAGGCTCATTTGCTATCCATTAGACTATGTGCAGCAATATTTTCATTGGTTGAATGACCGTGGTGCTTCAAGAATGCTGCTTCAAGACTGTCCAGAAATTCCTTGCAAGGGTAGAACCCTGAGTAGGTTCCCAACATGAGTGAACATGGTTCCAGCCGCCTACTAGAGAATTATCTGCTGCAGCTTTAGATGCCAAAATGATTCAGCACCACACCTGTTATGTGCTGTTTGAACGCTAGTGTAAACATTGCAACAACAATGTTAAATGAAAAAGGATTGTGCGCACAGAAAAAGCTTCAAACACAGACCTTTCAGGTTGGGACAAGGGCATGCAATCATGTTTAGAGATGCCACACAGAAGATTGCAAAAAGTCACTGTCCTCTCAGTCTTCCACACAGCAAACACACTTCATTTACCTACATATAGCAGGACAAGGGATGCACAGCACTAGAATACAGACTTAGAACAATACATTATAAAACAGGAACGTTTGCTGTGAAATGAACTCAGGTGCAGCAGAATGGGTAGAAAGAGAATGCCAATATTTGCAAAGATTTAGCAGGAGACAGTGATGGGCCACCCATTGGTGTGTCAAGGGTTTTGACCCATGTTGAATCAATAGACTGGGTAGATGTGGGGATGAGCTGTCGCCGCCCACATTCACACCAGAATCCAGGAGAACCGCGCAGTTTGCGCGCACCAAAATGGTCACCTAATCTGCCACCCACCAGTGCAAAGAGAGATAGTTCTGTTCAAAATCCGTTTTTATTGATGTCAAAAAGTTGCTAAAATCATGGGCAAAAGACCACTCTAAAGATACAACCTTCTTGTGGGGGGTTCCACATCACCACTCTACTGTAAGGATGCCATCAAAACAATGTTAATCAAGGATGCTATGCTATCAAGCAAAAGACCACTCTATTGAAATGCATTAATTCAAGAGAGATTCCAAAAATGGGTGCAGTACCAGCTTTGTCCACAAACCGATGCTAGCGGTCTAAACTCTGACAGGAGAACTGCTACTTCAGAAGCTAATCAGCCTCCTGAGACAGCTGGAAACTTCAAAGGCCCGCTGGTTAATTAAAACTCTTAACCACCTGCTGTTCCCAGAGACAATCTGATTGCATTAACAGGCCAAGAGGCTGGGAAATATTCTCACCTCAGAGACCCACACAACAGCCCAGGAAATCACAGGTTCATGCTAACCAAATGCAGTGGCCCCCTGGCCTGCTGACCTCAGCCAACACAAAAGACTCTTGCAATTGAATGGGGTATGTTGATTTTCAGTGTGGACTGTAAACAGAGCCCTGCCTGGGAGAGGAGAGACATGTGGTACTCCCAAGTTTCTGGGGGTGGACTCAGACACTTTTGTGGAATCAGATTGCAGCAAAAATGTGTTTATGTGAAATGCTTCTAAAATATTGTATTAAGCTCACAAAAATGTGCAATTTGGAGAACCTTAATCTAAGAAATGTACCCACAATTCAAGACTTGATTCAACTCTGTACCATGTTCTAGGACCAAACCCCGCTATTTATTGATATTACAGACATTGGTTTTATGCTAGAGACCTAGTAAAGTACTGGAATATGGGTAGAAGGGGGGTGTACATTTGTGTAATTTTTGATGAAAAACCAATTTTGCAAAACCCACTAAAAATGAAAATAAGTTGCCATTTCTTAATCCAAGCTCTTAGAAACATCAGAGTTGGAACAGAGACTACCTTATGTGATATATGATGTGTGTATGTAATGTCAACCACTTGTGTATCTGGGAAAGGTGTTTAGTTATGAAAATGATTTTCTAAGGTAAGAGCAAAGGGGAGTGTTCTTTCTGTATGCCATAAAGAGGACACCTCATGACTCACTCTGACACACAACTCTGTTCTCCAGTGAGAGCACAGAAAACTCTTCAACCTATCAGAACCCTTAGTGGGTTGGGCATGCAGAATTAGCCGACCCACCCACTTTTTAAACACATAAAAAGAGCCACTGGAAGCCAGATAGGATTTTTTCTTTTTCACTTTCTGCGGAGCATTTTGACTTCAGACTTCACATCCAGAGATCCAGACTTCAAATCCATCAATCTCCAGAGACCAGAAATTAACTCCAGAATTTGTAGCAGAGAGGCCTGAATCCACAAGCTGAATCCTTTTTCAGCAGGCCTCCAAATCATTTGCAAACTATTCATTAGCCGGGCGAGCTGTTTGAATTTTTGCCAAGAACTTTTGTCAGAACCAGAGACCAGACCGCCGTGCAGTGCCGAGAACTTTTGTCAGAACCAGAGATCCAGACCGCTGTGCAGTGCCGCTAGCAGAGCTGACCCAGAAGGTAGAATTATCCAGTGAGCAGAACCAGGCCGAGACCGTCCATGGCGAGGGAACCGCAGTCCAATCCTAACCCGATCCGTGGCAAAGTCGCATTCCTGTCCAAAATATAGTGTGAGTACCGCCAGAACTGTGCAAAACCCAATCTCTTAGTTTAAAATAATCTAATCCAAACTATTTTAACCTATTTAGAACTGCCTCCTAGAATCGTGTCATTCTGTCATCTTTAAACCTGAAAACTGTCATCTGTCATTCTGAGCTTTAAAATTTCAAATCTGAAAAACTACCTTTACTAAATCGGCCGTATCTCCGGACCCGTTTGTAGAAGTGAGTTTTCCAACAAGCCTAAAACCGACTTGCTACCCCTTATAGTGCCTCCGTAATTGCGCTCGACGCACGCGACTAAATTGACGCGATTTGACATTTTGCTTAATTTCAGCCACGTATAAAAATATTTGTCCTTGCTTTCCTTTGCTGAAATTCGTTTCCAACCTGACAATCATTCTTAGAGCATTGCTGAAGTGATGCTGAACTAATACCTCTAGAGGGAATTAAAATCATTTTAGCATATTTTTCACTTCTTTGCATACCACATCAAAGTATATTGCCTGTGTTTAAAACTCCTACCTGTTTTCCTCTAAGCTTGATAGGGGGGAAATTAATTATATTTCATTACATTCCTGAGAACTGTGTGCTTTCCTCCCATCTCTTTACCTTGCATAGAGGGGGGAGGGGTGAATTGCCAAAGAAAAGTGATTACATTGTCTTTTGTTGAAGTCATATCAAGTTTATTTTCTGTACTGCATTTTCATTCATCATTGCATTGTCCTTGAAGCCATAAAAGCATTCTCAGCTACCTTATCCTCTCTATCTCACTTCTAAGCCATCAAAAAGAGTTAATTTTCAAATAAACCTTTTAATTTGCAAAACAAACCTACTTCTTGGCTCAGTGGGGTCAGGGGGATTCTAAGAGAGGGGTGTTATATAAGGGTTGTCATCCAGAGTAAACGAACTAGACATAAATATATATCAATAAGGGTTTCCCTCAGCATCCCAGACTAGGCATTGATTTAGCTGTAGTGTGAATTGAATCTGCTTACAGAGTGGGGGCTCGTAGCCGGGGATTGTGGATTAGATCTATCACTTGTGCAGATTAATACAGTGTGCCAGCTGACAGGATACATATCCTGTTAGATCACCACGCTGTTTTACACTGTGAAAGCACCCCTCAAAGGAACGCTCTAAGGAAACGGTCTGTTTTGCAAAATAAAATACAAACTTCTGTAAGTCAGGAAGGAACTCAAATTCCAGAATGACGACACTGGTAGACATCAAAATAGCCAGAGAGCACTTCTTACATAAGCTATTTGTGAGAGGTGAATGGACTGAGCAGGGCCAGGATGCGTGGTTGCAGGCAATCACACAACAGTTCACTGCAACTGGGTTAGATACCTGGAGAGATCAGGGTCCCTTACATGTGGCCCTGAGTGAACTATACATGGTTCCTAAAGCTAAAGATGAACACGACAAGATGGTTAGGATAGCGGCATATTTGTATCTATATATGGGAGCCATGCAGGACAAATGTGCTGAAGGCCAAGATGTGGCAAATAGGCAACAGATCGCGCTAGAGAAGGCCCAATCTGGCCTGGTCTCTTCTGAGCAAAGGATGCACAGAAGCCAGGAGTCAGAAAATGAGAGCAGACAGTATCTCATTAAAATCAAAGAGGACGTGTGTATCCTGCAACAGGAAAAGTCTGACCAGGATACCATATTTCTGGCCTTGCAGAAGGAGTACCAAGAAGGTTTGGACTCCCTACTGCAGAGCCAGAAAAAGCTGGAGCAACAATTAGATTTCAATAGGGCATGTGCTGAGCAGGTAGTTACCCTGCAAAACCACCTAGATAGGGAAAAAGCAGAGAGCAATAAACTGATCCTGAAAGACCTGGATACCCAGGCAGAGTTTGATCAGGAGCGCCAGAAAGCTGGTGCCTTTCAAAGGTGAAGGGACGACCTGGCGGCACAGATGCAGACTCTTAGTCAGGAAAGGGACACCTTAGGCCAGGAAGTCTGCCATTTAAAAAGAAAAACTGAAGAAAATCACTTGGCCCTCCAGGGTGACCTCCAAAAAGAGCATCAGAACTTGTTAGAGCACACCAGGAGGGTAGAAGAGGATCTGGCAATAAAGGAGCAGGCCAGTAGGGATGGGACTCAGGAGGTAACCCTCCTGCAGCAAAGACTGGCCCAGTACTCCAGGACCAATCAGGAGGCACACAGAGAGAATGAGGCTCTCTGCCAGCACAATGATAGGCTCCAGCAACAGGTAGCCATGCAGTAGAGACTGATAGAGTCTAGTAAGGCCTTAACGGAGGAACTGAAAGCGCAGGCTCTTGCATTGCAACAGGGAGCAGGGGCTGATAGAGATAAGGTTCGCTGGGAAAGGGAAACGCCTGAGCATAACCTCAGGAGCCCTAGTACCAGAGGCCTTCATCTCTCCCAGTCCCTGGACTCTGCCACCCCCATGTCCCCTGGCGCACATGAGCAAAGGGCCACAGGGATGGCAGATTACTATCCAGCCAAAAGTATGGGGCTCATAGGCCAGTACCACCCAGGAATGGATGGGCGGGCATCCGGGTATGGGCACCTAAGTACAGTGCAATTTAGTGGGGAACCCCAGGAGAGTAGGCCCACTAAGGGCATCCTGAAAACCTCTTCCCAGTTAGGTCAGTGGGGGGGGTGCCCATAAAATCCTGGTAGCAGGGAGGGATCTGAAGACTCCTCTGAGCATCACAGGACACAGGAGACCAGGTCCCCACATTCTGCCATCTATTCCCAGGCTCGCAGAATCCGGGAAAACCTGGAAGATCAGACGGGCACCTCTGGGAGCAGTGCTTCTGAATCAGAGGATGAATGGACCAGGGTTACCCGAACCAAAAAGGCCAATAAGGTGAAAAGGGCCTTGCTTAAGCACCCCTTAAAACAGATTAAGGCAATCAGGGGTGTCATCACGCCTTATCATAAGAACGCCAAGTATTCTGTTTGGGAACACTTGGAGCTCTATGAGCAAATGATGGAGACTTTCCATTTGAAGGCCAGAAGTAACTGCATCCAGTACGTCAAATGGACATTCTCCCCTGAATACTCCAGTTTCTTTGTGGGCTGGAGGACCAAAACCATTCAAGATGGTCCACATATAGGGCGGCCATCTTGAAACATTTTTCTGTACATAGAAATCCCCAAGAGGCTCGCAAGGCAGCCTACAATTTGCAATGTGGGGAGGATCAGGCCCCACAAGAATTCATGCAAGAATTGAAGCGTGCCTTTGCGCAGACCACCAGAAGGTTGCACACGGACAGCAGAGAATTCATCAACACATTTTTCCATGCTCTTCCCAAGTACATAATGACCCAGCTCGCAAGAGATTTTCACGAGAAAAGATCTTTAGACTGGGTCATTGAGCAACCCACCCGGATCTATGAGGTGCAGAAGCCCATAGAAAATAAAAGTAATGCGCCCAAAAACCCCAAAACCAACAGCACCCCTGCTGCTGCCAAGGTGGCAGAGGTAAAGGTTGCCCCCGTTTTAGATCTGGAGATGGGGGGGCCTAAAAACCTGCCTGCGCAGAATAACTCTAACTCCAGAAGGCCCTCGGGCCAGTCACAGACAGAGAGTCAAGGAGGTAGTCCCACAAATGGGGTCCCTCGCTCCCCTGATTATGTAAGTCCCCGCTACAAGGGAAACCGACCCATCGTGGGTTATGTGTGGACTCCTCCAAACCAAGGGGGGGATCCAGTCAAGCATCTAACCCAGAGAACTTCCCTCCAAACTTCCCACAGGAGGGCAGAAATTCGCCAAACCCTGGGCCAAACTTTTTCCCCAGGTATCCACAAGGTTTCCAGCCCCAAAACCTTCCATCCTTCTTTCCCCAATTCCCTGAGCCCAGACAACCTAATCCAGGAGAGGGGAGGCCAAGGGTGGAGGGGTACCCAAATCTTCCCAACCCGGGGTATTACCAGAGAAGGGATAGCTACCCTTCCCAGGATCAGCGCAGGGGAGAAAATAGAGCCCCGTATCAGCCTGAGCGGGTTTCACAACTTGAGCGCCAGGTCCAAAATATGGCATGGGATCTGGGTCACATACTGAGGGCTCAACAGAACCCTCAGATGAGCATGCCACCGCAGAATGCCACAAACTCTGGGCCTGGTGCTCCAGAACAATGACGGGGGCAGCACCCCGATAACCCACCGGTTCCCAGGGAGGAGGCACAAGGGGAAGGCGGGTGTAAAGCCTTGGAGGAAGCTTCCGTCCCAACTTGTAAACAGCCCCTGGAAAACCAGGAACTGGAAACAAAATCTCCTACCCTTGAAAGTCTGCCACCCAAGGAGCAGAGAGGAGGTAGGAGAAACAAAGGACCCAAACAGACCCACTTTGTGGAAGAGGTACAGTTCTTCCAATTTGAGGGAGAGGGATCCTCAGAGGATGCGGTGAAAAGGATCTTCTCCTTCAGAGATGGGGGAACTCCTCCCAAGGAAAAATGGGTCCCAAGAGATTCCAATCCAGACTTGGTAGATGTGGGGATTGAGCTGTCGCCGCCCATCATCCTATCCCAGAACCAACAAAACCAAACTTCCCTGGTTCAAACCCATCCGGGTGACTGCCTCCAAAAAGGGGGGGGGGGCAGCCCAGAACCCGAAACCATTTCCAGTTGCCAACTTTTTCTTTCAGATTCCCCAGGCTCTTCACAGAATCCTGCCCAAATCTCTTCTCTCTCAATGTCCAAAACCAGAAAGGTAGCCCACCAGTTGTCCAAAAATGTGCAATATCTGTGCCCCCTTGAGGAGAAGGAGGGAAGATACTATGCCCCGGTACAAGTACAGGGGCAGGGTACAATTTTGGCACTGGTGGACACTGGATCCCAAGTTACCCTTCTGTCCAAAAGGGCCTTTGATGAACTAAATGCAGGAAGGGGGGAGAATTACCGTATTCCTCTCACCTCTCTTCCTGGACAACTGCAGAACTTTGACGGGACGGAAATGCCCATCGAGGGGACTGCAGATTTGGACATCAAAATTGGGCAACACAAGGTGAAACACCCGGTCATAGTAGTGACTCCAGAGGGCACCCCTTGTTTACTAGGGAATGACCTCCTGAGAAGGTTGTCACCTCTAATAGATTGCGTAAACAAGCTCCTCTGGACCCAGACTCGCCGACCAATAAAATGAAAACAGTGTCAACCATATTAGTTTAAACGGCACCTGCCACATGGTTGAACAAACATCTGACCAAGTAGAATTTCACTTCCAGAACAACCAAATTCCAGACGTCACAGTAATAGCAGTAGAACAACAGACTGGTGATGGGTGGGTCCTCTCTATTTCTGAAAACCAACCTCCCTTCCAGTTTAAGGTGGTATTTTACCAATCCACAATAAGACTCTCCCACTCCTGTAGTCCAGAAAGACGTGAAATCAGCTCAGAGCCTGGCTGATATTCAGCAAATTGGAGAGCAGTTGTTCATCCCTGTTCAGTTAAATGATGGGAAGGACTCTGTTCACGCTCGAGTGTGTGTGAACAACGGTAAGAGCTTCATCAGCAAAGCCATGTTCTGCCAACTCCCAAAAGCTCCAGCCGTTACCACATTCAAACTGATAGACAAATGGGAAATGGATCTGGAAAAACCCAATTCGAAACATCTCCTGCCAAGCAGGTGTATGCTCAAAATCTCCATTGGCAACAAGAGCATAGTCCATAATTGTTGGGTCGTGCGAGACGTCACTGCCGCCTTTTACTTAGGCAGTGACATTCTCAATCGCTTTGCCATTAGTTTGGACCTAATAAACTTCAAAGCTTGGTCCCGATTAGTGGATAATCCATGGGCTTTGATGATTCAGAAAAAGCATTTAGGTCAGCTCATTTGCTACCTTATGCAGTTGAAATTCAGATTAAAGAGGAAGTCACCATCCCGGAAAGGACCCAACAATTCTCCCTAGAAGTGAAAGTTAAAAGAGGACACAAATTGAAAAACCCTGATGCTTATATTCATCTAAATGCTTCTCTCCAACAGCAAGGGTTAGGGGTAAACCCAACACCATTAGTCAACATAGAACATGACACCATTCCAATAGAGGTGGATAACAGCGACTTACAAAGTATTACTCTAGCCGCAGGCACCATTATTGGAATGGCGGTTGATGACCGACATTTCTCCATTGATTTAGGAAATGAACTGTTAGGACCCATCCCCAAGGACTGTTTTGACAGTGACAGTGATGACAATACAACACCAGACAGGATCTTTACCCGGCATGGGGGGAACTTCCTGGTGTACACTTCTTGCCCTTATGGTAAGGAAGACGTGACTTGTGACTTCAGAAGGGATGAGGTGATTTTCCAGTTCCATGAGGGCTGCCTTTCCCACCTGAAGCCTCCAGTCCAAATCAGCACTCTGACCAGGGACCTCTCCACCCAGCTGGAGGAGGCTGCTGAGATAGCAAAACCAGAAGTCTTTCCAGGCTTCAGGCAGATGGTGGAAGAGAGAGTCAACCTAGCTGGTGCCTGCGTGACTCTGGAACAGAAGCAAAAGTTGAAACAAGTTTCCTTGGATTTCCAAGATCTCTTTGCGGTAGACTCATATGACTGTGGTCGCACCGACATCCAGACAAGAACAATTCCCACGGACCTTGGAATGACTCCAGTGTTTGTGAAGCAATATCGTTTGCCTCTCGCATCCATGGAGTCCCTTACTGAAATAATTAAGAATCTTGAGTCCCGGGGAATAATCCGTCCAGTCCACAGCACTTTCAATAATCAGGTGCTGGGAATATTGAAGCCAAACGGCCAGTGGAGACTCTGCGCCGACCTTAGGGAGCTCAATAAACGGGTCCATACTTCCCGATGGCCTCTGCCCTACATTGACCAAGGGCTGGGCCAGATCCAGGGGTCACAGGTATTCACTGCAATAGACCTGACCAATGGATACTGGACCGTGCCTGTCAGTAGGGAGGACTAATACAAACTAGCTTTTACCTTTGGGTGCCAGCAGTACGCATGGACCCGGACTCCCTTCGGAAACCCCAACTCCGGCAACAAATTCAACATTTTCTTACATAAGGCCATGCCCGACCTGGGTGCGAGGGGTAACCTGGCTTATGTAGATGATGTCCTCATCAAAAGTTCATCTGTGGAAGAACACATAGCGGAGATCCATTATGTTCTGACACAGTTGAGGGCCGCCGGAACAAAACTGTCCTTTCAGAAAGCACAGTGGTGTAGAACCCGTGTTAATTTCTTGGGGCATGAGATTACTCCTCAGGGTCTCTGTCCCCAAGAAAAGAAAGTGGAAGCACTTCAGAAACTGAAGGATCCCACAACCCTGCGGGAACTAAGGAGCCTCCTTGGACTGACTAATTACAGCAGAAAGTTCATTGAGGGATACGCAGAGATCACCGGACCCCTGATTCATCTTTTGAAGGGGGGGGTCAAGTGGGAATGGGGACCAGAACAATCCGAGGCAGTAAGACAACTCAAGAGAAGCCTCTCACAAGCGCCTTGCCTAGCTTACCCTGTCAGAAACAAGGAGTTCTTCCTGGAGTCAGGGTTCTCTAATACGTGCTTGACAGCAGTATTATACCAAAAGCATGACAAGGTCAATAAAGTAATCAACTATACGAGCAAAACTTTATCCTCTGTGGAGGAAAAATTCAAAGATTGTGAGAAGGCACTCCTGGCAATGGTGTGGGCATTGAAGAATTACCGCCCGTTTATCCAGGGGGAACACATAATAGTGGAGACTCCACACCAGCCTCTGCAATATCTCCAAAGTGACAGAATCCAGGCCGGAAATGTGAGTAATTCCCGAATTACTTCCTGGATTCTGTCAATGCAAGGCTTTCCTGTGGAGGTCAGATATGGCCAAAACAAGAAGAGTCCCCTCGCGCAAGGTCTGGCTGACTTGCATGATTGTGCCAGAGAAAGCTGTCTCGAGGACGAAAGTCTAAAAATCAAGGACAACATGGAGGCATACCTTAATTCCCCACACAAAGTCTTTGAAGAAGACAAGTGTGAGGGAATGCCCACTGTCTATGTGGATGGATGCTCTTACCATGTTGACAACAACGGGGAAAAAGAACTCGTGGCCGGATTAGGGAACGCATGGGTGAATGATCCCCAGAACCCTCCGCTGGATACAAAATTGGTCCCCGAAGTAGTCAGGTGGCAGAATTGATGGCTGTGAATCAAGCCATCCTCACTGCTGTCCAACATCAACTCCACGAACTGGTCATAATCACAGATTCGGATTATGTACAGAACGGGTTCGTGGAGCACCTGGTTAATTGGAAAACCAGAGGCATGTTATGTGCTAATAACAAACCCTTGAAACATGGGAAGTTAATCCAAAACAGTGATGATCTGGTCACCTTGAATGGGATGACCATCTACTGGAAAAAGATCAAGGGTCATTCCAAAGTAGCAGGACCAGACAAAACTGGAAATGACTTAGCTGATCAGCTGGCCAAAACCAGGGCCATCCAAGGGGATCTAATAGAAATAGAGTCCCTGTTGGGGGAAATCCAGGTCACTGCTATCCCTAGGTCCCAGACAAATGCTCACAATGATCTTTCAACTGCACAATGGAGTAAGGAGACCCCTGATGCTGATTTAATCACGGCTCAAAAGGGGGATCCAATAATTGGTAAGTTTTACCAACACATTGAGGACCCTGAGAACTTTCCCCTGACGGATACCGATTACATTGGGAAGGAGGACCTTAGAGTGTTGATGAAATGTCCAAAGATGTTCCGAATTCAAGACGGTTTGTTGATAAGGAAATCCCAAGCTGGCCATGATCAGTGGGTGGTCCCTACCTCATTCCGAAGCCTGATGTTAAGTCACGCCCATGATGCGGCCACAGCCGGTCATAGGGGTTTCACACAACACTTGAGATCTTAAGAGAGGTTGTATACTGGGCACACATGGGGCAGGACCTCGACCAATACTTGAAGGGGTGTCTGGTGTGTGCACAATTTCAGCCATCATCCCTCACACACCATGCACCTCTCCAAAAGAGGAGGATGACACTGCCATGGTCAGATTTGCAAATCAACTTCGTAGGCCCTGTGATTCGCTCGTCTAGAGGAAACAAGTACATGTTGACCGTCACATGCTTGTTTACCAAGTGGGTGGAATGTCTTTCGGCCCCAAACTGCAAGGCAGAAACAGCAGCTGCCCTGATGATTAACCACATCTTTTCCCGTTTTGGTCTACCTCAAAGGATTGAGTCAGACAGAGGTAGCCACTTCACCAGTGAAGTAATGACAAAGATGTGGGAGATACTTGGGGTTAAAAGGAAGCTACACATTGCTTACAGGCCAGCTTCTTCTGGAGCAAGAGAGAGATGCAACCGAACCATTGTGAGCATCTTAAAAAAGTTTGTGGCAGATTCTGGGCCAAGTTGGGATATCCGACTACCTCTGTTCATAATGGCCATCAGATCTACCACTTCATCTGCAACTAAAATGTCACCATTTGTGTTGATGACCGGACGCAAGATGGTGCTTCCCCAGCATTTGCTCTACAGGACCCAAGAGCAGACGTTGATAAATGCCTCCACAACTCATGAGTATGTGGAGAATTTAAGGAAACACCCCCAACATGCTTTTGCCTTCTGCTCAGCGGAATCTAGAAAGATCAGCTGATAGCATGAAGACCCACTACGACCTGAAGACCACCAGGAAGGAATATACTGTGGGAGACCCGGTCTATCTATACAATTTCCAAAGGAACCAGGCCAAACAGCGAACATTTTTGCCTACATGGAAGGGACTGTTTGAAATTATAGACAAGGTCTCCCCAATAGCGTATAAGATCCGCATCCCCAAAGGTAGTCTGGCGGAAGGGGAAGACAAGTGGGTACATATAAATCAGCTAAAGTGTTGCCATCCCAGGCACACTCTGCAGCAACTGGAGGAGTCCTCTGCAATACCAGAGGGGGCCGCTCCAGATTAATTCAGTTCCACCCTAAAATATCTCACATATAGTCTCTAAAATATTATGATTCTTGTATGCAACTGTCTTTGAATTATATCTTGTTTTTCAAAATAAGAATGCTATGTCTCTTGATTTATAAAATGTACATGCCGCCCCACTAGATCAATAGTGGGGGAGAAATGTCTACGAATAGGTATTGCCGCTATTGCTTTATCATCCTAGGAGAGATGAAACCATGGAGACTGACCAAGGAGGACGACCGGGGACCGGGAGCAAAGATCCGAGGGGCCCGGGGTACCGCCCAATATTCCCATCAGGACCGGCGAGGAGAACCGATCAATCCAAACGGATGGAGGAAAAGATGCTGAACTGTGCCATCTACGAAATTGGAAGAAGATGATGCGGACATACCAGCGCGTAGATCAAAAACATCCTTTGCACCCGACTCCCCCTCGACTCCAAATCAAAGCGCAGTCGGGCGGGGGGCTTGTCAAGGGTTTTGACCCATGTTGAATCAATAGACTGGGTAGATGTGGGGATGAGCTGTCGCCGCCCATTATTCTATCCCAGAACAAACTAAATCAATAGACTGGGTAGATGTGGGGATGAGCTGTTGGCGCCCACATTCACGCCAGAATCCAGGAGAACCGCGCAGTTTGTGCACACCAAAATGGTCACCTAATCTGCCACCCACCAGTGCAAAGAAAGATGTTTCTGTTCAAAATCCGTTTTTATTGATGCCAAAAAGTTGCTAAAATCATGGGCACAAGACCACTCTAAAGATACAACCTTCTTGTGGGGGGTTCCACATCACCACTCTACTGTAAGGATGCCATCAAAACAATGTTAAGCAAGGATCCTATACTATCAAGCAAAAGACCACTCTATTGAAATGCATTAATTCAAGACAGATCCCAAAAATGGGTGCAGTACCAGCTTTGTCCATAAACCGGCACTAGCGGTCTAAACTCTGACAGGAGAACTGCTACTTCAGAAGTTAATCAGCCTCCTGAGACAGCTGGAAACTTCAAAGGCCCGCTGGTTAATTGAAACTCTTAACCACCTGCTGTTCCCAGAGACAATCTGATTGCATTAACAGGCCAAGAGGCTGGGAAACCTTCTCACCTCAGAGACCCACACAACAGCCCAGGAAATCACAGGTTCATGCTAACCAAAAGCAGAGTGGCCCCCTGCCTGCTGACCTCAGCCGGCACACTAGACTCTTGCAATTGAATAGGGTATGTTGATTTTCAGTGTGGACTGTAAACAGAGCCCTGCCTGGGAGAGGAGAGACATGTGGTACTCCCAAGTTTCTGGGGGTGGACTCAGACACTTTTGTGGAATCATATTGCAGCAAATATATGTTTAAGTTAAATGCTTCTAAAATATTGTATTAAGCTCACAAAAATGTGCAATTTGGAGAACCTTAATCTAAGAAATGTACCCACAATTCAAGACTTGATTCAACTCTGTACCATGTTCTAGGACCAAACCCTGCTATCTATTGATATTACAGACATTGGGTGTATGCTAGAGACCTAGTAAAGTACTGGAATATGGGTAGAAGGGGGGGTGTACATTTGTGTAATTTTTGATGAAAAACCAATGTTGCAAAACCCACTAAAAACGAAAATAAGTTGCCATTTCTTAATCCAAGCTCTTAGAAACATCAGAGTTGGAACAGAGACTACCTTATGTGATATATGATGTGTGTATGTAATGTCAACCACTTGTGTATCTGGGAAAGGTGTTTAGTTATGAAAATGATTTTCTAAGGTAAGCGCAAAGTGGAGTGTTCTTTCTGTATGCCATAAAGATGACACCTCATGACTCACTCTGACACACAACTCTGTTCTCCAGTGAGAGCACAGAAAACTCTTCAACCTTTCAGAACCCTTAGCGGGTTGGGCATTCAGAATTAGCCGACCCACCCACTTTCTAAACACATAAAAAGAGCCACTGAAAGCCAGATAGGATTTTTTCTTTTTCACTTTCTGCAGAGCATTTTGACTTCAGACTTCACATCCAGAGATCCAGACTTCAAATCCATCAATCTCCAGAGACCAGAAATTAACTCCAGAATTTGTAGCAGAGAGGCCTGAATCCACAAGCTGAATCCTTTTTCAGCAGGCCTCCAAATCATATGCAAACTATTCATTAGCCGGGCGAGCTGTTTGAATTTTTGCCAAGAACTTTTGTCAGAACCAGAGACTAGACCGCCGTGCAGTGCCGAGAACTTTTGTCAGAACCAGAGATCCAGACCGCTGTGCAGTGCCGCTAGCAGAGCTGACCCAGAAGGTAGAATTATCCAGTGAGCAGAACCAGGCCGAGACCGTCCGTTGCGAGGGAACCGCAGTCCAATCCTGACCCGATCTGTGGCAAAGTCGCATTCCTGTCCAAAATATAGTGTGAGTACCGCCAGAACTGTGCAACACCCAATCTCTTAGTTTAAAATAATCTAATCCAAACTATTTTAACCTATTTAGAACTGCCTCCTAGAATCGTGTCATTCTGTCATCTTTAAACCTGAAAACTGTCATCTGTCATTCTGAGCTTTAAAATGTCAAATCCGAAAAACTACCTTTACTAAATCGGCCGTATCTCCGGACCCGTTTGTAGAAGCGATATTTAACTTTTATTTTGAAGCTGAGATTCTAAGCTTTCCAACGAACCTAAAACCGACTTGCTACCCCTTATAGCGCCTCCGTAATTGCGCTTGACGCACGCAACTAAATTGACGCGATTTGACATTTTGCTTAATTTCAGCCACGTGTAAAAATATTTGTCCTTGCTTTCCTTTGCTGTAATTTGTTTGCAACCTGACAATCATTCTTAGAGCATTGCTAAAGTGATCCTGAACTAATACAAAGTAGCTGTCACCCATCCTGAACCTCTAGAGGGAATTAAAATCATTTTAGCATATTTTTCACTTCTTTGCATACCACATCAAAGTATATTGCCTGTGTTTAAAACTCCTACCTGTTTTCCTCTAAGCTTGCTAGGGGGGGAACTGAATTATATTTGATTGCATTCCTGAGAACTGTGTGCTTTCCTCCCATCTCTTTACCTTGCATAGAGGGGGGGGGGGTGAATTATCAAAGAAAAGTGATTACATTGTCTTATGTTGAATTCATATCAAGTTTATTTTCTGTACTGCATTTTCATTCATCATTGCATTGTCCTTGAAACCATAAAAGCATTCTCATCTACCTTATCCTCTCTATCTCACTTCTAAGCCATCAAAAAGAGTGTACCACTGTAACATTATCCATTGTTGATCATTATCATCTTCACAAGTGTGCTATCCAATATTAATTTATTATAAAAGTGATATATATATATATATATATATATATATATATATATATATATATATATGTTGTTTAATTTTCAAATAAACTTTTTCATTTGCAAAAACAAACCCATTTCTTGGCTCAGTGGGTTCAGGGGGATTCTAAAAGAGGGGTGTTATATAAGGGTTGTCATTCAGAGTAAACGAACTGGACATAAAAATATATCAATAAGGGTTTCCCTCAGCATCCGAGACTAGGCATTGACTTAGCTGTAGTGTTGAATTGAATCCGCTTACAGGTGGATGGTTAAAAGAAAAACAGAAATGTTTCGGGAGGTACCGGGTGAAGGCGGGAATGAAGAAGGCAATTTGGTTGTCAACAACAAAGAGGTGGTAGTAAATGTTAAAGAAGGAGATATGCTTCACAGAGGAGAATGTCCAGAGGGTAAAGAGGAGGGGGATAAGGGCAGACACTTACTGTACACCAACAGGAAGAGCATAGGGTTGAAGGTTTGAGTTTCCAGAGAGATAGTAGAGATGGATCTATGTGATAATTTCGAAAATAAAATTCTGAAATACCAAAATACCAAATGTATTTTTCTTTCACCCCATTTCACTGCTTATATATGCAGGGGAGACCCCAATATCCCCCATACCCTTTCACATTTTTTATTAACTTACCCAACCACCCACATATCGATGCAGGGAAATGGTTCACCTGAAATTCGGTATTTTGGGATTTGCAGTGTGTGTCTGCCATATGTTGGGGTGATACCGTAAAGATGCGTTCCAAAAGGTAAGACGCAAACCAAACAAGGGTACAGTCTGGATTTCAAATTCTTAGAGGGTTAAAAAGAGGGAGGGGTGATCAACAGTGGCGAGGGCTTCAGAGGCACCCAAAAGGATGAGGATGGAGGAGAGTTTGAGTTGGTAGGCTGTGTTAAGGTCATCGGATAGGTGAGTATGTGCTGCTCTGAGAGGTGGCGAGAGGGGATCTTAAAGGGTGGCTAGCTTCTGGGTAATTGAAGATTCTGTGAGTAACACTCTTTTCAAGATCTTGGGGTGGCAGGAAAGGAGAAAAAAACAGATGATAGTTAGAGGGACTTTAAGGGTCAGCACAAACATACATTAAGATGTGCTTGGTGTCTCAACTGGCATCGGGTATCCCAATCTTAATATTCTTGTAAAATTGCCTAGTATCAGCTTTACCAAAAAGCAACTTTACTATTGGATGCTAGTTCTTCCTCATCACAGTCCATGAATATTGAAACAAACATGACATCCTTAGACGGTGCCCTGTGTTCCACATTTAATTTTCAACAATGGGGCTGCCCCTTTCCCCCTGCATGTCACATGGTAATTACTGTATGTTAGTAGCAAAAAGTGTGCACAGTTACATGCTCATTCTGTGCATTAGGGAAGGAGGCACAAAGTCCATGATTGTTATTCATCAAATATTTTTGGAAAGAACATGGACATGCTTATTTTCATCACTGCAATGACCACATCTACCCTGGATTCACCTGTGATATTATGCAGTAGCCTTGCGCTCCAAGCCACAACATTTGCATTGTTAAAGGTGAGTTGATTCTAGACACTGGGCTGAGCATAGAAGTATATGTGCAATGGGGGTTACTGGTAATTTATCAAGGGATTTGCTCCTCAAATTGTTCTTATCCCAATTCTTATTTGTACCCAATCAGTATGCTCTTTCTTTGAAACAGGATCACATACACCACGCTACACCAGTAGCTGCAGATGCATAGATATAGTGTAATCAATAGAAAAGTATTACCCTTGCATTAATGAAGAGCAATCTGGTGAGCAAATCAAACTACTGTTGCTCAGATTTATCAAAGGAACAGCAGGAAGGCCATGTTGCTGCACTAAGGGTTTCTTCAATAGAAGCAACCTTTACTTCCATCCCAGAGGTTTTCAGTTCTCTTGTTGATCTACCCTGGACCTGATTTGGCCATTTGCCTTAGCTAACACGTATGCCATAGAAATTACCATTCTATTTCGATGTGGCTGTGGATGGTTTCAGAAAGACCAAAGCAGCCGTCAAAGTTGTGAGGGGTCAGAAATGAGAGGTGGACACAAAGTTGTAATTTTCTCATTGACAGACCTCTTTATGAAATAGACGAGGGTTGGATAAACGCCACTCTATCCCTATCCTAAGGAGAGATTCCCTACCTAGGAAACGAAAACTTAAACGTCAGTCTTTGTCAAGTAATTAAACTTATAAACGGTCCTTGTGTCCAAACATTCTAATCTGGCCCTCACACTAAACATTAACAACTACAAGTGTGAGGAAATGTCTATGACTTTATGGTTTGCAAAAAGTGTTCATAATCAAGGTAAATAGATAAATCCAACAGAAAAGTATTTTCTAAGGAGAAACCCTTGGATCCAGAGGGTGGCTCCCTAACCCTGGATATTTAAGTAGAATGGCAGAAGTGTTTCTTTCAAACAACAGCTTCTTTGGTTCTTTAAACTAGATTCAGAAAATTCTTATGCAGACAATACATTTCATATCATTCAACTAGCCTGGGTTTTTTTTTATATAAAAGATCTTATTTAAATGAGAAATTCCAGACAAGGTTTTCTTTACCTTCTCCTTTACTTTGGCGGATTACCTGACGTGTTTCTGGAATCCTTTTGTGAACTTTTCAGATTTCCTGGTGTCCTCCCCTGGACTTGTCACAATATCAAAAAGTATTTTTTCAACTTCTCAACTTTGAATGCCTAGTGCATCTTCCAACCAAGACCTCTTCCATGTTTGTTTGTTTATTTGGTATAGCGCGAAACCAAACCCAAAGGGTAACTGGGTGCAGACAATACAAGAATACTTGAGAACTTGGTTACAGAAAAATACAGTTATACAGTTAACATTAATAACAAAGGTGCATGTACAAGCAAATGCGCAAATACAGTTAAGGCTAGTTGACCAGAAACCAATTAATCTAGTTACAATCATCAAAGGGTCTCTAGAGCAGGTGGCAATGGGAGAGGTCGAGCTAAGTTTCATTAGAACGTAACCAGGTGAGGACTTTCCGCCTGAAGCTAGGGTAGGGTTGGTCCATTCTGAGGTCCAGAGGGAGTCTGTTCCAAGTTTGCGCAGCTATGACTGGAAAACTGGAGCCGCCAGCTGTGCTCTTTTTGTATCTGGGCACCACTAAAGTATAGGCATTAGTTGATCTAGTGGGACGGTTTGAGATTCTCTTGTTGACTCTGTTTACCAGGTGGGGGGGAGCTATGTTGTTAAGACATTTAGAGGTAAGGGAGAGGGTTTTGAGGGGAATTCTGTCTTTGATTTTTAGCCAGTGGATATTTTTCCTAGAGGTGGAGATATGAGCTCTGTTAGGAATATTTAAAGCTACTCTAATAGCGTTATTTTGGAGAGTTTGGAGTTTATCAAGGATATACTTGTTAGATCCTGCATATAGAGCATTGCAGTAATCCAACTTGGATATGATGAGTGCATTAGCTAGTGTAATGCAGCTAATCTCAGTTAGAAATGGTCTACATGCTCGGATCAATTTACAAGTATATGCAGTGGAGGATGCTAGTGAGCTAGTTTGTTTCTTGAATGTGAGCACTGAGTCGAGATAGACCCCAAGGGTTTTGACTGCAGGCATCACTTTGATGACATTATTGTCGATGTTGTATGAGGCATAGTTTGGGTCAAGATTTTTGATGGCCAACTCTGAGCCGCGGATCAGTAACTCAGTTTTGTCGTCATTCAGGCAGAGGCCGTGAGATGCCATCCATGCCTGAATGAGGAGATATATCTTATTTACTAAGGCCGTGTCTTCCAAGAAGTTGCTCGAAAGGGGGATAAGGATCTGAGTGTCATCTGCGTAATTAGTGCAGATGACTCCCAGTCTGTCCAACTTGTCAAACAAAGGCTTAGTAAAGATGTTATACATCGTCGGAGATACACATGATCCTTGAGGGACACCGCATGAAACTTGTGTGGGATCAGCGGCTGCTAGGGGGGAGAAGACTCTCATTGTCCGGTTAGCAAGGAAGGATTATACCCAGGTTATGGCATCACTTGAAAAATGAGCGGCGGAACTGAGGTGATTGCATAAGACTTCATGATCTACCAAGTCGAAGGCCGCTGATAGGTCAAGGAGGAGTAGCATAGCCGATTTGCCATTGTCCTTCAACTCATCAATTTGGGTCTTAAGATCAATCAGGGCTGTTTCAGTACCATGAAGGGGACGGAAGCCAGATTGACGTGGGCCTAGTAAATTGTTCGTTTCTAAGTAGTCCTGAATTTGCAGGTAAGCTACCCTGTCAATAATTTTAAGCAGAAATGGAACGGTGGTGATGGGTCTGTAATTTGTCGGTATTGCGGGGTCAAGTATTTGTTTTTTTAGCAAGGGAAGCACCCAAGATTGTTTTCGGTTATTGGGCACTAGGTTAGATTTAAAGGATGCATTGATGAGTTTAGAGATGAAGGGGGCTAGGTCTCTAGCTGCATCTTTTATAATTTGGGCAGGGCAATTATTTCCTTTGTAGTTGGATGGCTTTAGAGATAGTATGATTTTTTCTGTCTCTATTATATTTGTCTGAAGCTAAATCGGTGAGGGGTGTTAGGCTGGTTTGGAGGAAGCTGTGGCTGAGGTGTAGGCTCCGTTGGCAGGAGCAGGGAAGCTTTTTTATTGGCAATTTTGGTTTGGAGCAAGATAATTTTACCCGCCAGGGCATTTTGTATATTAGTGCACCAAAGCTTATTTTTAGGAATGTTATCAGTCGGGGGTATGGGTGATTCCATTTCACGGAGGATGGAGAATAGCTCCTTGGTATCTGATTTAGCCTTAGATATTCTATCATTAAAGGTGTTTCTTTTAGTGCTTATGATTTCCTTTTTATACTGTTTGGCGAGAGTGGCTAATTTAATTTTGTTCTCCTCAGTGGGTGAGTGTTGCCAAATTGACTGCAGCTTTCTTTTTTGAATTCTGAGGTCTTTCAAGTGTGGTGTGAACCAGTTGTTTAGGTGACAAAGTTGTTTGCTTTTGCGTATTTTGGTAGGGGCAATCAAGTCAAGTGCCTTAATCATCGTGCTGTTGTAGGCTTCCACAAGCGATGTGGGGTCTGTAATGTTATCTAGATTGTTGAGAGTGGGGAGGAGGTGGGGTAAGAGTTATTCTACTGTGATATCTTTTTTACTTCTGGTGGGAAGTGGCGGGGCCATAAGTATAGGTTTGGGTCGGATAAGGTCAAGTGAGGCATTGAATACAATTAAGTAGTGGTCAGTCCAGATTGTGGCATTATGTTGGTAATGCTAATGTTGCAATTCCGATCAGCAACCCAGACTAGGGTCCTACCTTTGGCATGAGTAGGGGAGGAGACTTTTTGTGTTAGGGCATAGTCATTCAAAAGTGAGGCGACAGATAGGGCGTGTTTGTCATTATAGTCATTAAAGCCCAGGTTAAAGTCTCCCAGTAGTAGAATTTGAGCGTGGTCTTTAGTGTTATTAGTTAGGATACTAGTTAGGTCATCTTCAAAGGTTCCTAGTGGTCCAGGTGGTCTGTAGATGACATACATGGTAAGGGTGCGGTTACAAGAGAGTTGAAGTTTAGCAGTAAGGAGGTCACATGATCGAAATAGCAAGGTAGTACCTAATCTGATAGGTAAGGTGGATTTGTGGATGATAGCTAGGCCACCTGCTTTGGTGTTAGGTCTGTCGACTCTTAGTATTTGGTAGTCATCAGGTATTGCTAGCATGATGGCAGGGCCAGCCGCCTCATGGAGCCATGTTTCGGTTATGACCAATAGGTCTAAGTTCTCATTGGTTAAAGCATCAGAGATCTCTGTAGCGTGGGCTACCATGGATCTAGCATTGATGAGTGACCCAGTTAGTGATAGGGTGTTTCCCTGGTATTCTCCTCTGACAGGTGTTTTGTAACATGGGTACATTTCCTTCTATAACTTTGCCCTGCCAGGAATCTGTTGATGGGTTCTTCATATCCCCTGGTGTACTTTGCTGCCAGGTACCTTTCCCACAATTCTAAAGTGTGCATCCAATTTCAAAGTGCCTGGACTTTTTGGCTGCCAGAACTTCCTCTTTGAACCTCCTATATCCCCTGGTATACTCCCCTGCCAGTATCTTGCCACAATGTCTTATAACTTTATATGCTTTTGGTAGATTGCCTGGTATACTCCCATGCCAGAAATCCTTCTTTGGGGCCCTACAGTTCCCCTGGTGTGCTTCACTGCCAGGTATCACCCCTCCCCAAATGTCAGCTGCCAGGTGTACTCCCTTCACCAGGACTTCTTGTCAATTTCAATGTCCTTTAATATGCCACAGTAGCATCACCTCGCTGTATTTCTATTTTTTTGCTGAAGGTAATACTTGCTCCAACTTTCCCCACATTGACATCTCACACATAGGGATTTGTTCTGTATTCAAATATTCCTAATTCATTCACTTTTTAAATGCCTGTCGGTATGCCCCCGGTCCCCAATGGCTCTGGGCAGACTCACTGGTGAATTGCAGTGTCCCGACCCGTGGCATGTCTTCACGCTCTGGACCGTTTGCCAGCATTTAATTCTACTCGGCGCTCACCCGTCGGTTTCTCACTCGGGCCTGGAGGAGAATGCTGCTTCCCAGCCCAACCATATCTCCGGGGGCTCTGTTGCTGCTCTTGGTGCTCTGACGGTCCACGCTTTGTCTCTCCATCCTTCGGGCCAAGCCGGTATGTGATTTTCGCAGGTTGCAAGCTGCCGCTAGGTTGTGCCTGTTCTCTCAACTTCCTAAAGCATTGTCCTCTCTAGTGCGGAGGCCATTTTTAAATGTCTCACACACTCGTGATTCAAACAAACAACTAGTCTGTGTATTGAGTTTTCAGTTTCTTTCAATCCGCATCAACTCCTTCCCCCTATTCCTCATCATAGTACTTGAGGCTTTATGGGAGTGGAAGTCAATAACGATCATGGGATGTATAAATTGATGTTGTTTAGAAATCTTCCTTTGAAAAAAACATCAGAAACAGGAGATGTTTTAGGTGTGTTACTCTGGCTATAGTGACTCAAAGGAAAGAGTTTCTGGGTTCTACAATAATGAGAATTTGTGGGGTGATGACAAGTAATCAAGAACCTGGGTATTATAAGATCTTCTTCAGTGAGAAGGGGAGAATACTGTGTCTCTTTCAATGGCGTCACCACCTCCTCCCGGCAGTTGTCTCCTCCCATATAACCGTCCCTCATATTACCACCCTCAGGATCAGGTAATGGCTGCCGTCCCCTGGCCACATGGGAGGAGCTAATCACCGGGGAATCAGTGATGCCTCCATAGGATTCATCACACAGTGCTGCAGAGAATGCAGATGTGTAGGTGTCCATGCTCCACCACACTTCCAAAGAATGTAGACGACACACTTCTCTCAGATGACCTATCCATAAAAATAGAAGGCAGGATAATTTCCTATTCCAAATGAAAGAGGATGCAATCAAATGGAGCCCTGGTCTGAGAGTCAACTTATTAGGTGCCATCGTCGCAAGCAATGGCTTGGCCAGGTAAATGCTGTGCTCTGACTGTGGTCATCATTAGGGGTACGCAAAATCTCCACCTGCAATGCAAAAAGTACAGAATTGTCAAATAAATGGTCTTGTGGATGTTGAGTCTAAGGTACCTGATCTCGGGAGCAATGTGTCCACGCAGTTTTGTCAAGAGAGCCGATACCTCATGTGTGTAGGTTGTCTCTGAAGTTTATATACTAAGAAGACCGAACCCTGTTCCTCCCCGAGGATAGCGTACTCGGGAAAGGACTGGAAGTGGTTCTTCCAGACCACAGGCTCTCCCGGGAATGAATGCGTTGTAAAAGCAGTGAAGACATTGAGCCAGGACATGGAAGATATGAAGCAACTGTATCAAAAGGAGGACAACCTCTGGGTGGTCAAGTATTGCCCACAGCCAAGAGTAGTACACGCATTACCCACAGCCAAGAGGGTTACAGGTGCTGCCCACAGCTAAGAGTGGTACACGTATTGCCTGCAGCCAAGAGGACTATAAGAGTTGTTTAAAGCCTGAGAGTTGAACACGTTTTATTCAGAGTCAAAAGAGACTAACAACAAGGGATAGCACCAAGATTATGAGACCAACCGGACGAGAAGGGGTGAATGCAATGGTTTATAGGGATGAAGCTTGTTAATTGTGATTGTTCCATAAGAGTAAAGCTGGTATAAAATCTCACATTTCCAAAGCCAAAAAGAGGAGAGGTAGAATTACATCCTTAAAGGCATTTTGGTTACTGATGTTGCAGAAAGACAAAAGTGGCAAAGAGGCTGCCCTTCTGGAAGGTGAATGTTCAGAAGAACAGTGCCTTGCTTGTGTGAAGGTGTTGAGAAACACTTATGTGAATCTTTTCTTTTCTGAAAAGTTGTTGAAAGTCACAAAATTGCAAACTACTGAAGCTGTGTTAACCTTTTGTTGTCAGTAGATGTAGAACTTCAAAAGCAATGTTCATTGTGGAAAACTATCGGGCAGGCGAGAAGACACACATGGTGAATCCTTGTTGAAGTTGGCTTGGTCTGAGAGTAAACCAGGTGGAAGTAGAAGTGCTATGAAGTTATCCCAACAAAGATATAAACTGCAATGTATGGTGTCGGCAGAAGAGTTGAAAAAAGCGGACATTAAGGAGTTGTATTTTCTGTGAAACCTAAGAGTTGTGACCTAAAATATCATTGATGCTATTTGTTGAAGTCAAAAGCATTATTCAAGGAAGAAGAAGAACATTTCCTTTGTTGAATATAGGATTAACAGAACTTCCTTTTGACAAGTTGAAGGTGCAATGAACTGTGTTGGAACTTTCTTGCAAGCCAGGATTTCCTTCTTTCTTTTGTTGAACATTGGAACTGAATCAAACTTTAAAACTTGGGGAAGAGGGGTTTACCCAGGTTTTCAAGAGAGACTGGGAAAATCTTACACATGCAATTGTTGTTGTTATAAATTGACATATATTTTCTAGTGTATTTTATGCACAAGTGTGAGGGTCAGATAACCTTTTTTAGAGTGTTTCCTTTAGTTTATTTTAGGCAGGTAAATCCTCATCAGGCTAGGGATAGTGTGGCATTTTTGAAACTTGCGATTTAATAAAATGGCATATTTTGAGAAAGCATCTAAACATTGTCTGTCTCATATTTCTGACCCCTCACACCAGGGAGTTGTGGGTTTACGAGATGGGGTGTGTAGTGTGCTGTCAGTTGTGTTGCTGGTGTCTATGTGTCTGTGTGTTGATGGATCATGCTGATCTTGTGAAGCGGACATTGCACTCCTTGGACCAAAGTTTGTTGGGAGTGTCTACAGACATGAAAGGAAGCCAGTTATTGTCAAAGATCTCACAATCGGACAGTTACCAAGAGCCCTACTTTGTGATAGCCTGATATTTTGTAGGCCTAAATCCCCATCCTCCATGTTGGTAGGTGGAGGCCATGCTATTGTTGTCTCAATTAAATATGTATGTTTGGTGTGCAATGAGCTAATGTGTTCACCTATTCCTGCTGCATGGCTATCTTATGGTGGAGAAGAAATCAGCTCATTGTCTGCCAGAATGGGACCACCACCAGTATGCTGTCCCTTTCCCTTCAAGCAGAAAACCACAGGAGTGGGATGATGGAAAGGAAAGGAGGGCATACCCATTCAGAATAAAGAAGAACATTTGTGACAGTTGTATTTCTGGCAAGAGGTCCACTGTTGGATTTGCAAAGCCCCTGTTTGTTGATGAAATTGCTGTCATTGACTCCTGTGAAAGGCAAAAAACATCTGAGAATTGAAATCCCAGCTTATTTCGACCCTGGTGTTTACAGGGATAGAAGGTAGTACATTACCCAGATCTAAAGAAACTGTAGCTAATGACCTTGAGCTTATTATTATTATTTAATTTTTAAAGTGTACTGCATGCCCATAGGCCTCATGGCGCACAATCAATCCTGTATGTTCAGGTAGGCCATGGTCACAGTGTTTTGGTCCAGACCAATATCCTCTGTCCCTGTAGGCATGACATAAAAGGCTAGCAGCTAAAATAATCTGTCACTAGCTCCTGGAGAATATTGACCCTGAGTGGTCTAAGTGCTCCAGTTTGATCTCCAGTCATATCGATAGGAACCATCTCATACAATGCCTGGCTGAGGTGGAAAACAACCAAGCTGAGAACGACTCCTGTGAAACTTTGTAGCAAATTTACTCAGTCATCTTGAAAAACCTACGGACCAAGTAGCGCCCATTCAAACCAAGTCAACTAGATCCACCCAAAAAAACAACAATGGTTCTCCAAAGAACTAGCAGAACAAAAAAGGGACAAACGAAACAGAGAAAATGTCTGGCTAAAAGACCCATCACCTGCCAATAAAGCCCTATGGAAGGAAAGTGAAATAAAATATAAAACACATGATATCTGAGGCTAAGAAAAACATCTACAATGAACAGATTTCTACAGCCGCTAATTCCACCAGCAAACTGTTCAACATTCTAAAATCCATAGAAAAACCTAAAGCCATCACCCCTCCTTTCCTACCCTCACAAGAAGAATGTGATGCTACTCAGATCGCTTTCTTCAACAAAATCTCTAAAGCTAGGGACACTATGATAAATTCCCTTGCCAACAAAAAAACGACAGTCACTCTGCCAGATGAGACCGCAACACCATGTCTTGGAACTTTCAAGTTCACAGAAATCACCAGCAGTGAATTGATCAGGTTACTTGCCACCATGAAGCCCACGACATGCGCAGAAAACATCATCCCGCCCAAAATAATACTGGACAACACAGACATATTCGCCCCTATACTGACAAAGATCATTAATGCCTCATTCAGAGATCAGGAAGTCCCTAAAGCCATCAAAAAGGTCACAGTAACCCCCCTGGTAAAAAACCCAATCTCGACCAACGCGTTCCGAACAACCTCAGACCTATAACAAACTGCAATTTCATCCTTAAAATCATGGATAAGATCGCCACCATGCAGCTCCAGGCACACGTGGAGGAATCAAACTCCCTCCACCCACAACAGTCGGGCTTCCGCCCTGCTCATAGTACTGAGACGGCCATGTTAGAACTAGACACCAAAATGCTCAGTATTATCAACAAGGGTAGGACAGGTCTCCTCATCCTTCTCGACCTCAGCACCGCATTTGACCTCCTCGACCACAACCTACTTCAGAACGCACTAAAAAAGACCACCAACTGCTCCGATGAAGCCATCAGCTGGATAATGTCTTTCCTAAAAAATAGGATATCTAGGGTGCACTGAGGGGACAAGTTCTCCTTGGAAAAATAAATCCTTTGTGGAGTCCCCCAAGGGGCTAGCATGTCACCACTGCTATTTAACCTCTACTTAAGGTACCTATGCCTTGTTCTCGACCATATCAACACCTATTTCACAAACTATGCTGACGACACGCAGCTGGTGTTTGAACTAAGTGGCGACTATCTGAAAGCTAGTGAACAACTAACCATGATATATTACAACGTTGAACAATGGATGGACTCCAATTGGATGTGCCTCAATGGGAAAAAAAACGGAGCTCATGATATTCGGCTCATCCTGAACCTAGCAAAGCTATCTCCCTCCTACACATCCTTCCAGATTAAAGATACACCCATACCGGTCCTAGGTAAGGTTAAAACCCTTGGCATGCTGCTGGAAGCATATCTGGGGGCGGACGCCCAAGTAAAGTACATCAAAATAAACTGTGCTTACCATATCCGATTAATAAAAGCTATCAGACCCTTTATATCAGAGGAGAACTGCGCGACCATAGCAAGAGCTACCATCATGTCGCGCCTTGACTCTGGCAATGCCCTAGTCCTGGGTGCCTCCAAGCAGTGTCTACGAAGCTACCAAGTTGTACAGAACAACGCAGTAAGAATTGTCAAGCTCAAATGTAGAACCGAGCATATCAGCAGCTCCAGGAGGGAGCTCCATTGGCTGAAAATCGAAGACCGGGTGCAATTCAAGTCCTTAACCATTGTACATAGATGCATTTATGGAAAAGCACCAACCTACCTTAAAACGAGGATTAAACCATATGTTCCAAATAGAACATTGAGATCGTCCCAACTTGGTAAAATAGCAGCGGCCCCACACAAACTCAAAAGCGGCTAAGGCAGAGCCTTTCCGACCCTTGCAGCCAGTCTCTGGAATAGTCTTCCGGATCATTTAAGATTGGAAACCAACTACACCCGTTTTCGCAAACTGGTAAAAACCCACATCTTCAAATAAATTGCCCCCCAGTCTATCCCCAGCCAGAGTAAACTTATGTAGCCATCCCGTCCTCATTGTATAATTCCTGTTGCTGTTTTTCCTTCGTGTCTGTGTTTCTGCACCCCGAGGCTTGCGAGCTACTGGCACAATATAAATATTAAAATAAATAAATAAAAAATAAAATCGAGTTGCTTCTTTAGTTTGTATACTCTTAGCAAGAGATTTCCAATGTCCAACCACCAGTGAAGACTTTCATGGATATCTGGTTGGACCGAATTAAGGCCTCATTGAATTTGCGGCTCAAGCAACAAAGGAGGAGAATGTGTTGGGAAACTTGAACATAGTTGCAGTCTTTATCAGGGAACCACAAATATTGTGCCTACCTGAAATACAGAAATTAGAAGCATCAGGACAAAAAGGGAGCAATACAATTGCAAACTCTTGTAGCTCACCAAACATTTCTTCCTGGAAATAAAGTCAAAACTGAGTTACTATGGAGACAGAGATGCTTCTCGCAACATGGGAAGTGGTTATGTACAATGCCGGTGACGATTTCCTGGTGAGCCGGAAAACAACCTCAGATCGTGAAAAATGTTCACATTCAAACCTCCAAGCTATGCATGGAGACCTGGAGCCGAGGTAAGTAGAGACTTTCTTTTTTAAAATCCTGTGGGCTAGCAGAACATATCAACAGCCCCTCGACCCTCTCTCAACCACCACTTCCAACCACTGTTCCCCGGGCGTTCCACGTTCCACATGTCAACGGCAACTCAACACTGTGTCGGCAGGCGATGGAGGCGGGATGCCGGGAGAAGAGAAGAGTACCCCGTCGGGACAGGTCATCATCTGTGGCTTCCCCTTGGGATGGAGGAAAGAACCTCAAAGGTGTTGATTTCACTGACTGGTGTTGGCAAGGCTAATCCAGAAAGAGTGTTACAGCATCCGTAGAATCCCTGCTTGGACCCGCTAAGTGACACCAGGTAAGCCGTGATAAAGAACCAGCTGATGAGACATCACATGGAGAGAGTGGGTGGTGACAACACATTGGGGCAAAATCAAGGCTGGAAGAAGAGGGTGGAAGAAGAGTTATAGTGTAGCAGCTAGAAATGAAAAAGTGAATAGCACAAACCCCAACAAAGGACTATACAAAGAACAGGTGGTTTTGGGAAAATAGAGTAACCCAAGGCACAGGAAAAATGGTGGAAGGGAATAGCAGGCATAATCCAAGCATCTGTGCTTGTTTGTAACAAAACCTATTCTTCCTCATCCCAGTGACACACCAGCATAACATTGGCAGTATTTGGCAGGAGAGTATACCAAGTCTATCAAACATCAGGGAAAACACAATAAAGCATTTGCTCACACATATCAATCTTCAAGGAAAGACCAGCGGGTGTGGATTGTCCCCTTTGGAATTTGAGTACCAACCACCAGAGGTAGGAAGTCACATCCCTAATGGTAAACAGTCCAACCAAACCTCATTGGGACATTCGTTCAATGTTAATTTTGAACACGTTGGATAGTGATTTGTATACTAAAACTTTATGCGGTCAAATTGAGGAAGGTTGCCTGAAAGCAGCTGAAAGATACTTTCTATACCCTTGTAATACCTTTTTGCAGCATTATAAGTGTGAGGGTCAGAGCAGGTTTTTGTTTACATGGGAGGGTAAACATAGTTTTGACATCCTGACAATGACTGTCTCATTAGTTTTGTTGAGGCAGGGAAACCCCTCATAGAGTTTGGGCTAGTCAGGCATTTTTCCAGTCCCTTTTATGATTTGAATAAAAGCCCTTGGACAAGCAAACACCCTTGTGTCTGTCTCCTTACTCCGACCTCTCACAAAACACAAAACTGTTGACCCCTTTGTACATTTCATAAGGTAATAGCCCCTCATGTTCTTCTGGATCAGTAAGACTAGAAGCCTGTACTCCATGTGTAGCGCTTACTGGGCCACTTCTTTCCAAATGAAGTGACAGCTATAGAAATATATTACATAGCACTATCTGAATATTAACATCCCTGTTTCTGATACTGACAGTCCCCATATGTGAGGAAAATGTCCACATCTGCAAGACTCTTAAAAAGTCTGGACCGCCAGTAGGATTGTATGTGGACTCCCCCAATGTTTCCTCGGGCCAACGCTCTGCGGCCAAGCCTTAATTGTGCCCCAGGGGAGAAGCAACAAGCAAGAAAAGGAAACGGGGAAAAGACTGGTGGCTTGGAAAGTCCACACGTGGAGGATGAGACAATGGACTTGCCACAGGGTATTTGTCAATTAAAAAAAATCCTATGGAGATCACCATTCTGAGCTCCACCCATTTCAATCACTTCATTTCAAATGAATCAAAGCTGTACATAGGTAAGGCTCAACAATCATAGAATGAGATGTTTGATAATACCTTAGCTGGCATTGCCACTTAAGCTAGGAGTTCTGAGCACTAAATATTCTTGAATCTTTCTGCTTGTAGCAACTGGGGGTTTTTGGTCATAGACTTGTAGATATAGATGCAGTAAACCGCTTTTACCCAAAGATTGATTCCAGGGTATGATTTGTTCACAGCTGTGTCTGCCTTTGAGGTAACTGCATATAGAAGGCTGGCCTGCAACCTAGCTACTGACAGCAGACCTGGGATGTTCACTATCACCCTCAGGAGCTGAGGGGACTCCATTTCAGCCTTATGTAAAGAATACTGATGAGACAGCCTAGATATGGAGATTCTAGAAGGCAATGGGCCTCATTCCGAGGCTGGCGCAAAGGGATTACCGGCACCGGTAAGGACACCAGTGCCGGTAATCCCTTTGTGCCCTATTCCGAGGTCCCTTTGCGGGTCCCGCTAAGGCCACCTGGCGTGACCCGCAAATGGTCCAGGGAGAAAATAACAGTACCGCAAATTGCGCTACCGTTATTTGCACCTTCCCCATTCCCATTGAGCCCTATGGGGGCTCAATGGGAATGGGGAATGGTATTTTCAATGGGGACTTAACGGTCCCGCAAAGGTCTGACTAGACCGGTAAGTCCCCATTGAATGAGGGTGGACTCGGTGCCGTTATTGGAGGCAGCCATGGCGCTACTAGCGCCGTGGCTACCTCCAATCTCGGAATGAGGCCCAATAACTGAAGGGGGAAACAAGGAGAGGGTACATGCTGCCCAGCTCGCGGTGAAACCTATTGGGGGCCTGAGAAGTATGCTCTGCTGTGTCACCAAAAGCCCAGCCCAGCACTGTAGCTCTCCACTAGGCCAAGCACACAAATTAATGGTCAAATTGTATTTGTGCCTTGACTAAATTAAACAAACAATGGAGAAAGAAAGAAAGAAAAATCACTTACCCCAACAAATCAGACTCGATGATGTCTGCCCTGGCAGACATATAGAAAATAGGTTAATCAGGAAAGAAGCAAGCCTTCGTGGTCGTTACTCATGAGGTAAATGGAGCTAGGTGAGTCAACACTGTCTCAAAGTGTTGACTTGTCGCATAATAATGCACTGGAAGAAGGAAGGAGATTAAGAGGCAATGCAGTGATTGCACTCTTCAGGGAAACAATTCCTCACAGCACTCATTGATGAGGTTTGTCTTAGCAGAGGAGCTTCTGTTCAGTCTGTTCAGGGAATACCTCATTGACACTTTTATGCTGAGGTTTTCACTTTCAGCAACCATTATGGATTGGGCACATGCTCTGACATGCTCCTGTGTAGCACCATCCAGCCTTTGAAAGGACAGGGAGAGGAACCTAGCACACAATGTCTGACAATGCATCATTACCCATGCTTCCTTGGATGCACAGAAGAGGTGAGCATGGGAAAGAAAGGCGGAGTAACAGTTCATGGAATACTCTGTCTCTCTCTGCCTCGCTCTTTGTCTCTCTCTCTCTCTCTCTCTCTCTCTCTCCCTCTCTCTCTGAGTGAGAGTTGTGTTGTCAGGTGTTCGCTATTATTAAATAATAATAATAATAATAATAATAATAATAATAATTATCTAGATTCACCTCAGCTGTTACTGACAGCAGTAGACGAATAGAAAAACACATACATCTTGAATGGGGGTGATGTGGGAGCAGCAGCAACAGAGGCATCCTCCAAGGTGGGGACTGGCCTTGTATTTGGAGACATACATTGGCATTGTGTGGATCATGCTGGAATGTTACCATCACAGAGGGCACCTTATTCTATACCTACGAGAAAAGCGGGACACAGATAGGCTTTGTGGAGGTTACTGGGGTTCTGACATACTGCATGGTCGATAACCTTCCAATACGAATATATCATTCCTAGATGGTAGGCTGCTGCACTCATATGATACTATTTTAAAATTCTCTTATGAGAATGTGGGAGGGGATAAATGGCATGAGTGAGGATTGTTCGCTGTTTTAAATAGAATCAGAGAGCTTTTGAGAACATAGGAACGACCACAGATCTTTAAATTGTTTAAATAAGTCTGAGATTTAAAAAAAAGTTGTCTGGTTGAATCACCAAGTACATAATACACACTGGGCTTCAGGGACGTCATTTGGGGGTCGCCGGGGGTCGCAGTAGCGACCCCTGGTGTCTCCCTTGCTACCCATGTGGTCTCCCTTGCTACATGTAGAAAAAAAAGTTTTTTTTGTTTACTTTTCTTTTTACTTTTTTTTTTTATAATGTAAGCTGCTGGGCTGTGGCCAGTGTCATATGGCTCTTTATTATTGGAGTGGCAGATTATCTTGTGCAGGCCTCTTAAAAAAAACAGGGTTCCACAGGTGTATCACTTCGAGCAGTGATGCTAAATAACAAAGAAGAGGAATAACACATAATTTGCCTTTCTGGAATTCTATCCAAAAATTGCTAGACCCATAAAGGTTTATTTCAGGCACACTTCAGGTGGTGAGTCACTGATTTAGCCTGTTCTTAAACACCTCAACTCAGCCTTTCACCCTTCTGAGGTCGATACATGAGTACCAACACAGGTTGGGTGATATTGTAAATATATTTGATCTATATAAAGTACTTAAGCGTAAGTGCTATACAATAACACATCATTATCATTTGGCCTTGGTCGTCTGCTTGCATTCACAGTAATTGGTAATTATGGTCCTATACACACTGATCTTAATGATACATATGGCGATCCATTCTTGTATGAAATGTATATAACATAGTGATATTGCAACCATATTCTTTGTAGTGTACATAGGAACAATATGTGATGTCCCTTCCTGTTTTGTCAAGTGGTGAAAGGTGGTGTTCCATCGCTTCCCGCAGTGTTACTTCAAAGTGGGGGTCAAATGACATCACTTCCTGTGATGTCATTAGAGGGTAAAGGTCATGTGATGTCACTTCCGCTACCCCTGGCATTTTGGTGAAATGACGTCCCTGCTGGGCTTGGAGATCACTTATGTTTCACAACACTCACCCTAACATTAAAAGGCCTGTAACCACAAACCATGGATATTCAGAAAGCTTCCAAATGTGAATATGTCAATAAAATGGCTTTGCCCACTGTCATTACATTGGGATATGAGGGCCATTCTCCTTCTCGTTTTCATGGGCTTGCACGCTGTGCAGCGCCCATGGCACCGAACTGCACTACCCACAGCTGATGTAATATCACTCCAATTTAAAGGCATGCTGGACTTTTCTGGAAGCCAAGAACACAGTGGCTCGGAGGATGGTATGCATCCATCTTCTTCTCTGAAAGTAGAGTGCACATTGTATCCCACAGCACCCCTATATGAGAGCCTTTAGCTGTGCATCACAAGTCATTCGATGCCATAATGCTGGGAAAGTCTTCACGGAGGAATACTCATCTGCTATGCATTCCATTAACATAACTGATTTATGATGCATTAGAGGGCCATAAGGGCAGTGGTCGGGATGGAAGACAACTGCTCGATGAATTAGTTACAAGTTAAAAAGCAAATGCAAGGTATCAGCACATTCTATTCCTTCCAGACACCATCTGAATGCTGTGCCCTGTAGTGATGCGCAATAAGCTGAAAGTCAGCATTGGTTCGGAAGTGAAACTGATGACACAGCACATTAAAGTTCAACTATCCATGTTATTTGTAGTTGTGCTGGTGATTTGCATTGCAGTCATACAGCTCGAAACAGTAGTTAATTTGGCTGCATCAGAACACATTGGGCCTCATCACGAGTTGGGCGGTAGCCCTTAAATGCGGCAGTAACAATGTTACTGCCGCATTTACCGCTCTGCCCAAGTTCAGATCTGGGGGTAAACACGTCAGAAAAATGCAAATTTTCGGCGCAATTACCACTGGCGGTATTAGTGCATGGTAATGGTAATGGTTGGTTAGACCCAATGGGCAATGGGGAGTAATGGTTAGTGCCCAACCAGTGATCCGGCGGTAATACTGCCGGACAGGTGGTCGCTAACGCAAATAAAGTTCGGCGGTATCCCAGTCGGGATACTGCCCAAATTGTGATGTGGCCCATTATTCTTAAACTCAATCAATGATTTTGAAATCGAAGCTACAGGACTATGTAGCCATAACATGTGTATTGAATAGAATAATACATGGCGGCTGTGCCTGTTTTTACGACTGCTTAAGACATTAAGGGCCTGATTCATGGAAGTGTTTTATAATGGCGCAATCCCATAGGAAAACGTTCCATGAATCAGGCCCTAAACCAGTCTATACGCCACTAATTATCAGCATAGCGTACTGATGTGCCAAGAGAAGATACTCCATAACTAAAATAAACAGTTCTAGATTACATGATTTATGAATTTGTCAGTGTGGCCAAAAACGGTGGTAATGCAGTGGTAATGGAGTTACCACTGCATTACTGCTGCATTACTGCACCACCAAACCCATAAGTCTTGTAATGCTGGAGGTAATTCCACCACCTTACTGCCAAAAAAGGCTATTTTGGCAGAATTAGCGCTGGTGGAATTAACAGCAGTGGAAATTCCATCAAAATCCCCATGGACTTCTATGGACTCCATAAAGCGGGACTAACACTGCCATCTATATCGCCACTTGTAATCCAGTGGTATTTCCACCGGACCAAGGGGCGGTAATGGCAAATCTGTTAGGTGGTATCTCAGCAGATTTACCACAGAGAAACCTCCAAACTCATAATGAGGCACCATTAGGAGTATGTGGAGAGGTTCAAAAGTGACAGTAACGGAATTACTGCCATTTTTACAGCTCCACCAAATTCCGAGTTTGGCCTTGAAGTGGAGTATTTACCTCCAGCCTTATACTGGAGGTAAAACCTCCAACCTTTGCTTGAAAGATCTGCAAAATTAGCAGAATTGCTGCCAATGGTAATTCTGCCGAAATCCCCATTGAGTTCTATGGACTCCACAAAATGGATTACGAAGAGTTCAGTGAAGGACGTTGGATGGATGGACAATGGTGTCGGAATAAACATTCTCACTTTAACGTTGACATTTTTCAGAAAGAATGCTTTATTTTATTTATTTATGTTTATTTTATTTCAGTGTTTACAAATGTAAAGCACAAAACAATCCCATCCATTCACTATCCTGTTAACAGTCCACACCATGCCTTCCCGGCCGTCAAAGTTCAGTTCCAGTCCGAAGATCAAAGCCTCAACATGAAGTAGTGGGCTTGACAAGAATTTTGGATTCAGATTAGCTTTCTGGTTGCTGAGTTCAATTTAAAATGCTATATTCCGTGTTAGCGTGGTACACTTATGATCGTTCTCCGTTTGTTGTACTTCATGATCAATGCGTAGCTGAACCCTGAGGCAGAATTCTTTGCATAAATGAGGCTGCGCTATCACACAGGCTGTCAATTCCCCGTTGATCAGGTGCCCCCACAGTTCTTCCTCGTCATGTGTTTGGAATGCGTTATGTCCCAATGTATTATACTTTGGAAGAGCGTGTTTAGGATAACATACTCGCAAGAAATTGTACAGTGTGCTACAAATGAAAAGATGCACACGTGAACCTCCCAGTGGGTTTGCAAACTTTATACATGTTTTGTAAAAACACTACTCTGCAATTGAAAATGTTCTCCTATATTACAATGCTGAGACTAATCTGACGCGAAAATGTACCCTTAGAATTGAATACAGAGATGTAGTCACTATGATGTGTCACGGAAATGTTCCTTGATAACATAAATCAGAAAAAATAACTATAATGTATTCTAATATGGTGTAACTCGAGTTTCACACAAAAGGAAATGCACAGAGCAAAACAATGAATTCACTATACAGTATTGTTCCATGCCATAGCTTAAAGTTGTCACACACAATACACACACACATACACACATGTAAATAATAGCATTGGCAGGCTTGTCCTACCATTCCAAGATGTTACTCGTACAAAATTACCATTGTTAAGATACAAAAGCCCAATCAAAATACTCCCTGCATCACAGAACATCTGATCGTTATGATTTTAGAGGCACAGGGGTCATTCCGAGTTTGGAGGCAGCTCTTAGCACCATGGCTGCCTCCAAAGTCAGGTCCGGGTCCGCGGTGTCGGAATGGGGACTTACCGGGACATTCTGACCTATGCGGACCCGGTAAATCCCCATTTCGAAAACCATTCCCCATTCCTATTTGAGCCCCCATAGGGCTCAATGGGAATGGGAAGGAGCTAATAACGGGCCCGCAAATTGCGGGCTCGTTATTAGCTCCATGGTCCCTTAACGGGTCCCGCTAAGGCCGGCTGATGGGACCCGTTAAGGGACCTCATAATTGGGCGGTAGGGGGTTAACGGCACTGGCATCCTTACCGGTGCCGTTAACCCCCTACCACCAGGGTCGGAATGACCCCCACAGTATGATATTCTTAAAACACACTGTAATGCAACACAAAAGTGAACAAATATCAATTAACCAAACAGCAAAGAAGAAAATTCATGTAAAAGCAATATTCAACACAATTCTCCCCAAATTACACAGCATCACTATCTTGGAAAAGTAGCCAACATGATAACAGAGTTTCCAACGCACTCTTTTCTCATCACAGAGCAGCGCATTGCTACTCTGGCCCGGCTACATAATGCTGCAGTGCTCTTCTTGCATAGAGCTAAAGCTCAAGCTCACCGGAGTTAGAAATTATAGTGAGGTCATAGACTAATTCCCACATTACAAACACATAGGGAACCAAAATTAGGTCTGCAAATTGTTCTTTCCTCAGATTCAACATTTCGTGGCAAGAAGAAACATTAAAATACTGGTGAGTGTTTTGCCATTTCCTTTTAAATCAGTTTGAAATATTTAGTAATATTTAGCATAACAGAAAAGACAGAAAAATTGAGTATCATGAAAGCTATAATCCAGTAACATGGCTCTCTATTGCAAAAGCATAATGTACTGTATGCAACAGGAATAGTAGAAGCCCCGGATGTTGATGGCAAAATGTGTGTGAAATTTGAAGTGATTTCACAGACATCCCCCTGGGAAAGCTGTCCAGCACGCTACAGCATGCCTCATCACAGAGCTAAGAAAAGTCGATAAAACCAACCCTACCCTCAAGGTGCTCCACTGGCTACGCTTTCAAGTACACTTCCTGTTCCGTACAAGCTTTATCACCTGCAAAGCAGCCACAACAAATAGTCTATTCTACCTGGCCGGGAAACTCGCGATCTTCAGAGGCCACCAACCTGGCCAGGCGGGAAACAAAAAAGTGCAAGAAACAATAGAAGGGAAATATGCATCCTGTCTCTAGAGCAAGTTACCAGCATAGATAATACTGTCTCATTCTACATGAAACTTCACGAAACACTGGAAGAACCTACTCTTCAAAAAACATCCCGTCAATTGCTGATAGCTCCACTCATCCAGAATTCATTCCACCGCTGCAGTACCCCCCTCCCTGGCCCTTTACCCATCCCAGCTCCTGTGCTACCGTTGCAGCCTTACTTGTAATGCCCATCACCCATGTGCAGAGCTCTCTTGCTTTCAAGGTAGGTTGATGCGTTAGAAATTCCACATATGCATACATCCCATATAGACATGATATAATCACTGTTGATCCAATTACAAAAGGTGGACAGTTATCTGGGCAATGTACACCATACTTTGCATAGGTTACTCCTTCCTGTATGTGTAAAATATAACAGGAAATGATATTAAGAACTTGTTTCCATTGCATTCTTAACTTAGGCATGGTTCAAATTGTGCTGTGCAAACTAGTTGGAGGATATTTCAAGTCATCCGAATTTTGTGTGGCTGGAGGACCTGCAGACCTTCAAACCTTTCCAGCGATTCATCGAGAAGAGTTTGAGCTTTACCCAGAGGCCATCAAACAATACCATGGGAAGGAGGGCAAGCTGCCATCATCTCTCAGTGGGCCATATAACATGCCCCACTACCTGCTGGGTGCTAGTAGGCTCCACAGAAAAGTGTGTTAGGTTAGAGAAAATAAAAAAAAGTCTTCCACTTAAAGCACTCTTGCTGAACTACTTGTGCACTGAGACATATGTGAAAGAACCATGGAAAGAGGAACTACATATGAAGTGTACTGGTTTGTCCTCCTCGGTTTGCAAATTTCAATGATAATAGAGAGATTTATGTTTGTATGGTTTTCTAGGTCTCTGTCTAACATGTTCATCTTGTCCCCTTATCTTGATCAGAAGTGCTGAGGGAGTTCTTTCTTAATGTCCTTTGCTTATAGGGTTTTTACATTGTGATACAGGGCACATTCTGTCACCATGGAGCACTAGAATGAGGGGTGAAAGTCAAGAGGAAAAAAAAGATTTTAATGAAATGGAAGAACATTACATTACAATGTCCTGGCCAACGAGAAACCCTAGAGTCGGGCCTGATCTTTGGAAGGTCGCCGATCCTGAATTTTGTGTTTTGTTGACTATGTACATCATCCTGGAGAAGTCAAAGGCCATTGTGAAGAGCTATGCATTTAGCGGTTTTCTGAATTGCAGATTGTGCTTTCAGGTTAGGGATGAGAGTGTTCCAGAGCATTGAATCCATTAGTCCCAGTGATCTAGGCAGGTGGACCATCATCGGAACTCTGGTGACTCAACTTATTGTTCAGTTTGAAGGAGGATGTTTCCAAAGAAACTCACCTTTCTATAACTTTGACCAATCTGTGCAATTTTGCCGTGCCTTTAGCTTTTGACTCACGTCAACTGAATAATGGAGGGGGTTCTGTCCACGGCAGTCAAAGATCATTTTAAAGATGTCATTTTGGTTAATAGGATTGCTTTGAAGAATAGAATTTATAGAATCATGGTATACACCATAGCATTTGTTGTGACATGAGAGTACATTTTATTCCAGCAACTCCACATGGAAGTCGCGTGCTAAATAAGTGTTACAAACGCATCCATGAAGCATAGTCTTCTGATCTTCTGTGTAGTTTAAGGGAGGATGTAACTTTTCATACTAAGTCACGGAACGAACAATACTGTAGTAGTTAGCCTGTCATTTCACAATTTAATTGAAGCTGAATTAGGGCTGCAGAACACAGGTGTGGGACTTGTTCCAAATAATATGTATGGAAGTTTTAGATTCACACCAATTCATAAGCTTGCTATGAATAATAAAACACATTTCTTTCGGTATGAAATACATGGATGAAATACTCCAAGACCTACATGTGCTACCATTCACACATGTTTAGTGAATATATCTATATGAACCTAGTAGTTGTGTTCTCCAATAATGTCTTTCTTTGCTGCATGCTGAAAATATATATAATTATTTAATTTAGAATGACGCAGGGCGTGCATTTCTTGTTTATGGGTGGTTATGTGCTCAGCATCTCATCTTATAACGCATGTAGAGAGCACACACTCACATCATTATGGACTCTGCAGGTAATTAACAACTATTTTATGAGTAAACCCTATTTTGCATTTCAAATTAGAAACATGTGCTATCTTCCATGCACTATGATCCATATAATGGCCCGCAGTGTTTCGGGTTGCTGGGAAATGGTGTTTTGTGGATCTAAAGGAACAGCATAGCTGTTCCTAGGTGTCAAGCTCATGTATCAACAGGGCGCAATACGGGGCTCGCAGAGGCCACTTTGTGTAATAGCAGCTGCCTCTTACCACTGATGGTTTGTGTAGAATTCACTTTATGGTTAGATGGCCAGGTAAGATCCTTCACAATCATGGCTGCTGCATACTCTCTGACAGGAGGTAATCCGGAAATAAAGACGTCTATCAATCAGGAATGAAGTAGCTTCACATGTTCTCTTGTTTCTCTACTTCTTTGATTGTACTACTGTTGTCTCTTCTGGATTGAGCCCATGGTCACGATTCAAAAGACATTTCTAGATTGGAGATGTTTACTTCCTCATGTTCTTTGGGTGAAGTCAGGGATATCATCCATGTGTCATGATGCATGCCGCAGTATCTGGTCAAAAGCACTAATGTGGTATTAATTGCAGCCTGGCCTTCACTGTTAAAAATAATTTTAATGAGTTTTAGTCTCTGAAAGAAGGGAATGCTTATCGCAGTGCTACTCCTGAATCAAAAACATGGGCCGGCAATCCAAGATTTGAGATCCATTTTTCTGGGGGGACATTTTGGGGTGACCCTGCCTAAATAAAAAACAGTTCATTGCTTCTAGTGCTGTTCAACAACCAGTCACTCGTCTGGCACAGTTCACATTAGGGTGGGATTCCTGATCGATAATTGTTCAGGGAGACAATGGGGTTCTCTACTCTAGATAAGAAGTTTCATTTTGAGGCCACTTTTCAGCAGATACTTGGTAGGCTAGATCAGAATTATTCCTCTGAGGAAGCACTGTAGTAGAGGACACAGTATATATTGATTCATAGGCATTGAAAGCCGATATCACCAATGTGATGACCAGGGTAGTTAATCAGGCCCCTTTTCAACAATTGAGTGAGTCAGTGACTGAATTCAATGTTCAAATTAGTGAGTGGAAGAAAGAAGTTCATGAAGAAACATGTTTGTGACTTGTATTTCTTAAGCCAATTCAAGGGAACAAGGGTGAACTTCCATTGACTCTTATGTCATCAGGGGTTCATGGGTCGGAGGAACCAATTGAAATTGTCTCTGGTCTTGGCTTATTACATTTGGAAGAAATAGGTGGATCCTTGTGCATATGTTGAAAAGAGAAAGCATAGTGGGCAGGGTACTGGGTTCAACATAATCTTACTGCATGTAATTTGACTACACGTGTTCTTCAGATGGCACCACTAACATATTAATGCCCCCTATCAAATGATGAGGGATCAACAGATGCATTTAAGCCTAGAATTATAATTGAAAGGATTTTATTGTATAAACAAAACTGATCAGACATGGGGTTTTCCTCGGCCCCCGCCCATCTCGCAAGCCTTGTGTTATATAGTTCACCCGATGGCGGGGGGGGAATTTTTGTCTACCATCTATAAGCTTGTGAGAAAAGAGAGGGTGGTTCAGGAGCTGGCATGTAGGAGTGTATGGGAGGCTGCATTGGGGAAAACACTAATTGGGGAGCAGTGGAAATCCATCTGCTTACAGACGCAATATATCTCTTTAAACTCGCGACACAGGCTGATCCACCACAAGTATATTCACCAAGCATACTATTCCCCGCTAGCACTTAGTAAATCCTTTCCGGACCGGGCGTCAGTGTGTAAAAGGTGTGGGGCAGACCGTGCAGATTGTTTTCATGTCTGTTGGAGTTGTCCTGATATTAGGGCCTATTGGGGGAGGATTGAGGATGCCATGTCGGGGATGTTGCCATCTTCCCGAAGTTACCTACCAGAACTTTGGCGTTTAGTTCTGATTGAGGGGGGTACGCGTACTGAAAGGAGGCTGTTGTTGTGGCTAGATATCTGGTGCCAAGGGCATGGGGGAAGGTGGCTCCTCCCATCTTTACTAGATGGCTAGAATGTATGGACAATTGTGAGCGGCGGGAGGCTATGTATGCTTCAATGCTACCATGCACCAGCAGTCCGTTTGATTATTGGTCTCCTTACAAACAATACCAAAGTGACAGGATGCAGCCGGCACAGACCCCTGGATCGCCCTTGGAAGGATATGCGAAGTGACTCATGTACTTCATAGTCCTGATAAATGGACAGGTGTAAAACTTCTCTGTCACCCAAAACAACATTGGTTTTCGATTTTGAAGTGTGTTGGTACTTCCTGGCTGGGGCCGAATGGAATGGTAAAGTTGGGAGTCAGGGAGTGTGGGGGTTGGAGGGGAGGAGGGGTTACTGTATTGTGATGCAGTTGATTATTGTCTTAAAGCAATAAAGAAAGTTTTTAAAAAAAGACATGGGGTTACACTGAAGTAACTTGGTGGGAAATGCGGGGTTTAATGAAAGCCTCAGCAGACGAAAGGAAAGGCCAAGTTAGGGCTCCTATGCAAAATGCATCCACCTGAAGGATGGACACACTGGCAGAGTAAAAGCTAACCTTCAAACTGCATTCCTGCTAAGGATGCCTAACAAATCCAAATATATGTAATTCTGCAGATGACATCAGAAAGATTTGAAAATCAAAAGCACAGTGTTGGCTGAGAGATAAGTGCAACAATGTCATTAAAACTGTCAAACATCAAAATGCTGTGCACCCTAAAATTAAATAAGTGGGCCTTGCCGGCGAAATTCAAATCCATGTGAATATTTTTCCTTTCAGGTGACTAAAACACACTTTGTAGCACACAAAAATGGATAGCAGATATAATATACTTGTGAAGTGACCATAATGAACTGCAGCCCTTTACTTAAAGTTGCCACATTAATAAAGATTGTTGTTTGCAAAATAAAGGAAAGACTGTGCAGTAGCCAGAATGACATTTCTAAATGGACAAGTGGAGGTGCCTGCAACACACGAGATTCAAAACAAACTGCCCTCACGCCTGGTTTTGCTCAGGCCTTCCCAGTTGACGGTCATTGAAAATGTATTTGTATCCAATAACTTTGAGATCATAATGGTTTCAGATGTGTGGCTGGTGTCATTTTAAAGGTAATCTCAAGGTGATTATGTTGCCACGGATTTCATCCAGATGTGATTTGTGCGACTCAAGTTATAAATCAAAAGATGTTCCTAGCTGCCCCAGAAATGATAGAAATCTGAAATTTGGGGAGCTAATAAGTTATTAAATTAGAGATCTAGTTATGAAGGTTCACATCCCTACATTAGTTTTCAAAGAAAGGGCGGGAAGCCATAGCGCACCCATGCAATCACTTGCTGAAATGAGAGTGACCTCTTCCAATCCGTCATGAGGAGGGGAATATTAATATCTCTATATTATGTAATTTATTGGTAAATTGCAAAATGTTGCCATGTAGGGACTTTTTGAGGAAATATTGCCATGGAAACAAGATGTAAAAGATAGAAGGTGTGTACCTCTCCACTTCACTTCAGCCAGAGAACCACCTGGCCTATAGGCAGACAGGAGTTGGCTCTGGGAAGGAGTAAAAGAGGATCATCATCCAAAGAAAAGTTAGCACCAATCAACTGGCACCTCCTCATTGTAATAATATGAGGTGTGGCTTATACATTAAAAAACACTTGCTCTATGCAGAAGGGATCAAACAAGACAACAAAGCTGCCTAAAAGAAACATCAGAAGACAGGAGCTCATACCTTCAAGGGACACATGCCCAAATTCACCTGGGATAAAAGCTGAAGGGAGATTTAACCTTGCACAGGAGGACAGCCTTTGGGAAACTAAAACTGAGGGGATCCAAAGTGAGGGGACTGTGGTGCCCACCTTCGACTGAAGTAACAGGACCAGATCCCGATATCCCAATGTTCCCACCAGAGAGGGTCCTGGAACCTAATTGGATTTCCTGTGCACTAAACCCAGAGAAATCCCATGCAAGTAACTTGCCAAAAAAAAAAGAAATTGAGTGTTGGGAGATCTGCTTGCCTTAATATTCTTCCCTTAATGGTGTGTGGAAGACATTGTATAGACCCTTAGCACATTTGACTGAAGATTAATTAACTCCATTAAATCCCAAATAGATTGATGCAGGTGGAGTTTGGGGAAGTTTGAAACCCCCAACCTTCTTCCTAGCAAAACATACAAGACAGTAATTTAAAGTAATTGTGGTGCCTTGATTTTTCCTGTTCACCCCTGATATCTCTAATAAAAAGGGTGTGCTTCCCCAAAACGAAATGCCCAACAGATACCCCTTTCCAAAACTTGTTATTAAACAAAAGATATACTTCTGACATCCTTCTCAAACCTTGCCTTTAAAACAAAAAGGTGTTTCGTCCATTTCCAAACCCAGCCTTTCAGGGATGTAATTTCACCAACATGCCAGTGGTAGCAGAAGTGACATCACATGACCCCTGACCTCTGATGACATCACAGGAAGAGATGTCATTTGACCCCGCCCTGAAGTCATATCACAGGAAGCGATGGAACACAACCTTTCACCCTTTGACAAAACAGGAAGTGGCCTCACATAGCATTGTTCCTAAGCACACTACGAAAAATATGCTTACGATATCACTATAATGTGATATGTATTTCATACAAGAATGGATAGCCATATGTATTGTTACGATCAGTGTGTATAGGCCCATATTATCAAATTACTGTGAATGCAAGCAGACATCCATGGGCAAATGATAATGATGTGCTATTATATAGCACTTTCATTATAGTGCTTTATATAGAAAAAAATATACATACAATATCACCCAACCTGTGCTGGTACTCATTTATCGACCACAGAAGGATGAAAGGCTGAGTTGAGGTGTTTAAGAACCAACTAAATCAGTGATTCACCCCCTGAAGTGTGCCTGAAATAAACCTTCAATGAGTCTAGCAATTTTTATATAGAATTCTAGAAAGACAAATTATTTGGTATTCCCATTCTTTCTTTTTTAGCGTCACTGCTGAAAGTGTTAGACTTGTGGAACCCCTGTTCTTTTTTTAACATTTTTTTAAAGATTTTAAGAGGCCTGAACAAGAAAGCCAGCCACTCCAGAAGCAAAGAGCTACATAGTGGTGACAACAGCCCAGGACATTGCATCTTTTTTTTAACTATTTCTTTTTGTTTAGGGATAGCAAGGGAGACCACAGGCGTAGCAAGGGAGACCTTCCCTAAATTATGTCCCTGCTGCCTTTCAAACAAAGAAAGATAAGTGTCCCTAAAACGAAATTCCCAACTGAAACCCCTCTCCAAACCTTGCTTTTAAATAAAAGATATATTCATCCTGAAACAAAAGTCCACACTGTCACCACTCCTTAAACATTGTATGAAACCAAAATGGTGTCCTTCACCCCAAATAAAACTCCTATACTGTCCCTACTCGCTAGCCCTGGGCTTTAAACAGAGGGGTGCTGCACAGGTTTTGGTGCTGAGGGGAGAAGTGTTTTGCAAAGTGAAATGAGTGTAATTCCCAGTGAACAATATACACGCTATCCTAAGAGTGAGTAAATTACCCTGATAGCAGAAGGATTCTGCAATGCTTTTGGGTGAAAAGGAAACGGGGTGCTATTTGCCACATGCATGTCTTCAAATCTATGTTTCCAAAACAGCAAGCAGATTTCAATCAGGCAAGGAAATTAACCTAACACATGTTGCTGTAATAATGCTTTGAAAATCGACTTGTGTATGTGATTTAAAGGTATACCCTTATCAAGAAGTGCTGATGTTTAAACTCCAGTAAAGTTACTAAGCATTCTTTAACATGACAAAAGGGGTTAGTGGCACAAGAGGGTTGAACAGGATATTTAGCCTGTGCTCCATGTTTGTGAGACAACTGTAAATGCAGAAGATGTACGTTTAAAAGTAACATCCTAAAAAGTGTGTTTTATAATTGAAGCTTTGTTTTCGGCTACAGTGAAGGTGGCATGTATAATTAAATAAAACTATTATTCATTGAAATTATAACTTAAATAAATATATATTATTTCTATACCCCGACCTGGTTCTTGGCTCCCTGTTGGCACAAGGGGGGATATTTATGTGGCTGTTTATGAGAAGTCCATAGGGTCAGCGCTAATAAAAGTACAGAAATTGTCGCTGGTCTTCTTGATTGGGGGTGTGACTCCACAGGTTAAGGGTGGTTTCTATACATATCCTTACAAAAATAAACATAGCAAATAAATCAAACTTCTCCATAGAATCGTCATGCTCAGTCCTTTCTTCTCTCCCTTGGGCACTGCCTTCCTGGCAGGAAATACAGAAATTCACTCACTGATTTGGGGCTAAAGTTCCCGACACTTTTCATTTTGGCTGTTGAAGTTGCTTGCTTGGCTGTTATAGTTGTCAGGATGTCACACTTCATATTCAACAAAGCCATCACTACCAAACCTAGTGTCTTACAACATGCAGATGTGGACTGAGCATTAGATACTTGAAGATCATTTTTAGGATTCTGTTGGAGCTTGGGATTGTCAAACCTACACTCCTGGTTGGCTTTCGAAGACATCAATGGATATTTCTCCAACTCCAAGCTAAATGTCTATGCCAATGCTCCAATCTCAACCAGAATCCCGATTCATGGCAATTTCCTTGGCGACCTCCTCTTCCTTGCCTCTTACCTCTTCCTTTCTAGCCATCAGCTCCTCCTTCGCCTCTGGCTTCTCTTTCTTTCTTCCCACCTTAATGATTTGCAATGCACTAATGTGGACCTCCTCAACACTGCCCCTTTCTGCTCTTGTCTTTTCATCCTCTCAAAAGTTCCAATGTTCTCCCCTCCTACTTCTTGAAGGTCGTCTGCATCTCCACTGCCTCCACTCCTTCCTCTGGTTCTCTTTTCTGCTCCTCTTTTCTGCTCCTCTTTCTCCTCTCACTCTTCCTCCTGTCCTATCATTGATGTTATCCCTTCCTCCTCCTTTCTACTCCTCTCCTTCTCCTCCTTTACCCTTCCTTGTATTACTGATATTCTCCACACCTCCTCCTTTCTGCCACCCTCCTTGGCACTGCCACTCTGTCATGTACTGTCCTTCTCCTCTGGTCTCCAGCTCCTGACTTCTACACCTCACGCTCTTCTCTGCTCTCTTTTATCATCATATGCTCTCAATGGATATTGTGGGATGTTTTACCCATGCATACAAGCCCTACCATAAAACTGTGCAGTACTGGAATGGAAAACATCATGATGGCCAGAACTCCCCAGAGAGTGCACAGGGAAAACATGAAGACTATACTGCCACCCATTTTTGCCTATGTTGTGAGCACAGGAGGGCACTGCCTAAAACCACCATTGGGCTACACACACAGTAGCCTGAAACCATTGGGAATGGCAATGCTGATTGCCAAAAAAGCAACTCAGAACTGTGGGGAATTCATTTTCTTAATCCCAAAAATGGTTGCATTACCAGTACTCACCACTATCAGAAAGCCGAGTTTTAAAACCACCAGACTTTTGTGTAAAACTGAACAATTGAAACAAAACCAGACCAAGGAAAGACTTGCTAAGAGGTGGATACAATGTAAAACTATATTCTGAAATGACTTGAAGGAAGAAATTACTTAATGTATATGTAAAAATTGTAAGTGATTTAAACTGGGAACAAAAAGTGACATTTAGCTGAAACCTGGCTTAATGAAACTGAATTCTGCCTGACAACTACCCCCGACAGGAGTTGAAACTGGATGCTCAGCCACTCTGCCCCTGGCCAAAAGGAGTTGTCACCTCTCTGATTAGATTAGGGGTGGAGCACCTGGGAACTGGAAGGAACAGAACAATGCAACTCCCTTGACTCAGGCAAAGGTTATATTGGGGGCGTCGTAAAGTGGCTTCCTCTTAGGGGAAACTGGGAGGGGCAGTGCCTCTGCTAGCAGCTGAGCTTGGGGGAAGTGGATAAACCAGTTATTCCACCCTGTGATGTGGGAAGCCACACCCCTTTTTGACCAGGGCATAATTTTAAAAAGATAGATAACTCATAGTGCGGACTTGTCAGAATTATATGAGAAATATAATTATTTTTGTGATTTTTCTGTGAACATTTTGAGAGGCGTTAGGACCCTGTGGTGTATTCTGGGGGGTTGCTAGCGGAAAATAGGGTCTCACTCCAAATGTTTGCATGTTAAAAATCGGACACTTCATCAATTAATGTCCATACTCCTTGCGCACATGTGTGTAATTTTGGGTAAATGTCCGATATTGCAAAACCAGTTAAAAAGCGCAAAATGTTGTCATTTTTGAATGCAAGCCCCCAGGAAGATCAGAGGCGGACAAGCATGGACCATAAGGAATATATAATGTGCACATGTAATTTCAACAAATAGTATATCTGGGAAAGATGTATTTGAATCAAATATAGATTTGTGGGCAAACTGACAAGGGGAGGATCCTCTGACCCATAAACAGACCTCATCATGATGACAATCCATTTCCTTCCCCCAATCATGGGAGAGGGGAGAATTGGGCCAATGACAAGTAGAGAGGGGCAGGCTTAGCTAGGCCCAGGCACACACCCATTTTCAAAACACATAAAAAGAGACTGCTGGGACAGGTAGAGACATTCAATTCCATTTACTGCGGAGCATGCTGACCGACGACTTCACATCCAGAGATCCAACACTTAGACTTCCAAGCTGAACAGAGACTACAGAACTTTAAACCAAGAAGGCCCACTGCAAGCAAAAGTATTTGTCAGCAGGCCTCAAAATCATTTGCAAACTATTCCACAGCCGGGCGAGCTGTCTGAATTCTTTTGCCAAGAACTCTTGCCAGTACCCAGAAAGCAGTGTTACATCCAGAATCCACTTGATCCGGACCGGAAAGCAGAGCAGTATCCAGAACCAGAGGCCGCTGAATCCAGAGAGGCTAGACCAGCAGAGCAGAGCTGACCCAGATCGCTGTGAGCAGAACCGGTGCCTGATTGACCCGCCGAGCAGACAGAACCGCAGCCGGACGTGTTGACCAGATCCGTGACGAGGGCTAGTTCAAATTTATATTGTGAGTACCTAGCAGAACTGTGCAGAACCAATCTCTTAGTTAAAATAATCTAATCCAAACTATTTTGGCCTGGGTAGAGCAGCCTCCTGGAGGTCGTGTTGTCTGTCATTTGTAAAGCTGCACAACTGTCACCTGTCAATTCTGCAGCTGCAAGCTGTCACCTGTCATTTTGAGTTTACTTTAAATCCGAAAAAACTACCTTTATTTAATCGTCCGTATCTCTGGGATCGTTTGGGCTAGGAACGAGATTTAACTTTCCTCAGAAAGCTTAGGATCTAAGCTTTCCAACAAGCCTAGGATCGACTTGCTTCTCCTTATACTTTTGCCGCAATCATGATTCACGCACTCACAAATTTACTGCGATTTGCGATTTTGGCTCAATTTCTCCACTTGTCAAAATAGCAGCTCCATTCTTTCCTTTGTTAAAATCCGTTTGCAACTTGGTAATAACTCATAGAGCATTGCTAAAGTGAGCCTGAACTAATACCAACATGCATCTCCCACTCACCCTGAATCTCTAGAGGAAATTAAGATCATTGGCACATTTTCCCATCCATTGCCATCACATTTAAAAAGCATTTTGCGCCTGTGTTTCAAACTCCTACCTGTTTCCTCTAAGCTTGCTGGGGGGGAACTGAATTTCGTATTGTATTTGATTGCATTCCTGAGAACTGTGTGCTCCTCTTTCCATCTCCTTCCATTTCTTACATTGCATAGGGGAGGGGGTGAATTGCCAGAGAAAAAGTGATTATCTTATCTTTTGCTAAAATCATATCAAGTATTTCTGTACTGCATTTTATTCCTCATTACTTTTCCCTTGAAATCATAAAAGTATTTTTGCTACTTTATCCATCCTATACTAACTCCTCATTGATTGTAAAGAAGTGTGCTAGTGCCAGATTACCCATTGTTGATCAACATCATGTCTAAGTGTACTATCAGATATTAATTTATTATAAAGTGTGATATATATATATATTGTTTAAATTCTCAAATAAAGCTTTTAATTTGCAAAACAAACCTACTTCTTGGCTCAGTGCGGTCAGGGGGATTCTAAGAGGGGGGTGTTATACAAGGGTCGTCATCCAGAATACTGAACTGGATATAAAAATACATCAATAAGGGTTTTCCTCAGCATCCCAGACTAGGCCTTGACTTAGCTGTAGTGTTGATTGAATATCGCTTACAATATGCAAAGTTCCCAGGTTAAATGCCTACCAAGCAGGTGCGTTTATGGTTCAGCAACTTGAGGGCTCTTTAGCATTGTCCACCATCTGGATTCCTTTTCATTGTCTTATCGGTCATATGCAGGCTGCAGGGTTAATGTGTGAAAGTCATGGGCCAACAAAAGCTTTCCCCTTTCGCACCAGCTCCCATAAGCACCGCCGGTATAAATGTGCCAGGCAGACGCTTTTGCCAGCTGCTTTACAATGGGCCTCATTACGAGCTTGCCGGTCCGGATACAACGGTCCCGATAAGCTTGCTGGTACCGTTGTATGCAGATCAGCAAACTCTGAGTTGTGCTCGCGGTTGCTTTTCATTCCACCAGGTCTGAACTGGCGGAATGAAACGCACCCGCAAGCCCAGCATTTCGGATGCACAGGCACCGTTCACAATGGTGCCTGTGCATCCGGATCCCCCAATCCCAATGAGCCCTATAGGGCTCAAAAGGGAATGGGGAAGATGTTTTCTGGCGCCCAGGAATGGGCAAATACCGGCTCCGGCAAGGCCATAATGACCCGGTAATTGCCTATTTCTGGGCACCGGAACAAATGCAACTCTGGCAACAGCCGTGCCTGTTTCAGGCTGCCGTCAGGGTTGTAATGAGGCCCAATGAAACTATTCCACAACTTTGTCATGTGTCATGCGTCTACTAGGTCACTGCTTGAAATCTGTGTTCATTGTGGAGACCATCCTTTTTTCCAGCATAAACAGCAGACCTTTTTTAAAAGGGGTACACAGCAGTTCTTCCAGGGACATTAATATGATCTTTCTGGATGTCAGTGGCATTTTTCACAGGGTTATGAGTAAACTCTCACTGAATGTATGAGGTCCTTCCCCATCCACTGGAAGGGGACCCCATTTAGCAGCTGGAGACCATATATACTGAAGGATAGGTATGGACTAGGGACCCTTAGGAATCTACCATGTACTGCCTCCAGGGCCTACATCATGGAGCAGTGGTGATGCCCAGCCCCAGTTCCATCCTCTAGCCTAGGACTTGGGAGGGGCTTTGTCTCACACCCCTTGTGTGAAAATAAATCGCATGAACCCTCAGATGAACCCCTGCTTGCCCAGTTTCCCTGCCACCTTTTTCTAAATCCAAGCCTGCAATGCACCGCATTTCTGGGACAACGAGCTTGGAGCAGGAAGTGCCCACACTGCCCGCCCACGCAGGGTGAACTCTGTCTCACCAGTTCGGTCAGATTGTTTCCCCTGTGTTGGTCCTGCTTTTACCGTCTGTTTTCACAGACAACCCACCTGTGAACCCCATTCTTTTCATTGCCACTCTTTTCCCCATTTCCACTCTCTTTCCCCACTACTTCAGGTTTAAAGCATTCACGCAAGATGGCCGGCAGGAAACATGACTGCGATAACTTAACCTGGTTCCATGGGAGAGTGTTTCACATCCGGGATGGTGTAATTAAATTACACCAACCTCAATTGCGGACGTTTTACTTCCTCAGGGTCCAGTTCCTCCAGTTTCAATACATTGACAATGATTTATTGCTGATGTTTGGCATCTGTAGTCAGTGAAACAGTAGAGTACAAAGCTGTACTTTCGTGAGCGTTATACATTTCCATCGTGATCATAACACCCTGTACTTTTCTTTCAGTGCACGCTGGGAATTATAGTCCTGCATTTAAACTCTGAAAAAGAAAAACTACTGTCAGAAAGCAAAGAATGCAAAACAGGGTTGGGCGACCTACCCAGGCAGGACATTGGGAAACCTGACAGCTTATGGAGGCCAACACAAAGGTAAGGACATATATTTATGTGGTGGAGGGAGGCACGGGCCAGCACTTAGTGTTTTGGAAGATTTGGGCACCAGGCATGAGTGGGCTTAGTTGTGGGGTGAGGAGACAGGATATTACGTATGAGTGTGCTCTCCTAGAATCCTGTTGCGTCTCCAAGGAGGGAGAGTTATCAATGTTTTTTTAGGGTGATCCCATTGAGATTAATAAATATGGCCATTTTCCGAAGTCGTCCTTGGATGGTGCTCTCAATGAAGTCTAATGAAGTCATTGGGCTTGCTGAGATGATGAAAATGAGTCCAAGGTGGGTTACATCCTCCAAAGGGGATACATTGGGATCTAGGAGTGTGTTTGTGGATAGAGGAAAGGCAGTATTCAAGGTATTGGATGTGTTTCTGGGGCAAAAGAGAAGTGGGACACTAGATTTTGAGTTGGGTAGTATGCCAGTGTATGTTTTAGGGTTTTGGGGAGACACTGGGAGAAGCAGGCATGTGGTAATGGTATATACTGAAGCTTAACGATACTTCTTTCAATGAGCAGTCCTCTCCACTAAAGATGTTGTATTTTTCCATTGTACTTGAGTAATGCAATATCAGTGAATGTCTATAAATTAAAGTGTCACAAATAGTGCGCAAACATTTTTTAAATGTGTGATGCAATTTGGTTTATCGGGTCATGTCTTGAAAACATGATATTATTTTAGTTGTTGAAAGTCAAGCATTCACAAATAATTGCACCTTGCTGTAGGACAATAACTGGGAAACGATGTGGTCCATTTCTAAAACCATAGACTAGTCTCCAATCCCAGCCTCACCACTTAAAGAAAGGGGATGATCCTAGGCTCCTCGATCAATTAAATTGTGCCTAACCTGTCAAAATTGCCTTTTTCTAAATATTTCAAAACAGCCAGTCCTTAGAGTGGTTTAATTCTAAGGGTACCCCTCTTTGAAGAAATGCTTATTTCACATTTGAACTGGCTTTAGTGTTGCTTATTGTATGATACAAGTGACTATTAATATATATTGCACACCACATAGCAATATGTTTCTTGGCTCACTCGTGGCAACACCCCTGGATAACGATGGCCCTTTTCTCTGTCAATGTTTGGATACGGGCACATTCCTGGCAAATTCTAATCCATATGCTCTATTTATGGTATGGGATGTACCCTCTTCGTTACTTCTAATGCATCTCCTTTACCCATATATGAGAACATTTACATTCTGTGTGGCAGCTAAGCTGTGTCCTGCATGCAGTTTACAGTATGTGTGAATCCGGGAAAAGATGCAAACTGTAAATCGGAGATGCTCATAGGCTACAAATCAATGCACATCAGTTGTTCCTATGTTGATGCAAGGCAAGTAGCACCCTTCCAACTCCTGCATACGGGCACTAGTATCTATACAGTCAAATGATAGAATGACAGCTCATCTGCTGCAACTCACTTTTTCTGTGCCAAATGTGTTTCTCTAGCTGAGTTCAGGTTTGCTCACCTCTGGTTCACATTTATTCATGCAAGCACTTCAGCGTTTGCTTAGAAATGTGTTCAAATGATGCTGGATTTCCTGTCAGCTGCACCGTCTTTCACTGCTTTTTTCATGCTCCATTATTTATAGAATGTATATTGACAAAGCATTCCTGCAGCTTCTCTTGCATTTCGATGGAGATGCGTGTACTTCCAAAGCCTCCCTGCTGAAGAGTGGTGTTATCCTGCAAAGACGCATCACTGTGCTCTACTGTCCCTGAGTAGGGTTCTTCCACAATGGCCTACATTTCACTGCACTGCATGGAGTGGCCATATGTTCACAGCACGTACATGGAATGCAATGATGTTTGCTTTAAAGGCTTTGCGTGATAATAGTCCCCTATCTGTATTTCTGAAGCTATGTGTTTCAATGTTGCAGCTTGAGTATCATCTGCAGTAATATAAATACCCCCTTTGATTTCTTTATAAAGTAGTCAAGAGGAGTTCAAGATTAACTGTGCCAAAGGTGCTGAGTAATGTCAGAAAAAAACAGCATAGTGGAAAGCACCCAGGAGCTAACCAAATGCAGTGTGCAGGCAGAGAGTGATAGCCTAATAGTAAGCATGCAGTAACTAAGTAACTGCCAGTGTAGGGTGCGTTGGGGACACTATGAGAACATTAGATAAAAAAACACTGCAGTTAATGGGGTTTAACAACAGCCATCTTTTGTAGGAGTAAATGATCAAACTCAGTCTAGATGGCTTATTTCAAGAGAACAATATCAAATAAAATTCTTGCATATAACAATTCAAACCCCTTTAGTAAATAAACACGGACATACAATTATTGTTTATAAACCACTTAAAGTTAAGGTATGTTACTGGGGTTCGTACCATGCACTGCTGCCATTTGCATGGTCTGCAGGTTCTCTGGTGCATCTGAAGGAGAGGTAGGTGGGCTAGGTTAGTGGGCACAGAGGGAAAATGCAAGATAGTTTTACTGCTGAGCTGGTGTGTGTCCGTCAGAAATACATCTATACGGGGTGCAGGTCTGTTTCCAGTTGTCTGTGCTGAGGACATAGTCATTTTTGTCCAGATGGGAGCCTTGTGGGCCTGCGGTGCTAGGGTGCATGTAGGGATGTTAGTACGTAAGGTGGATGTAGAGCTGTAGCGTCCTCTTTGATGTTTGTAGTGGGACAGTTGATCTGTGTCTTTATTGTAGCTCGGCATGAATATGAAAGCTGTACTGTTGGGGCACACAACTCATACTGTGGGCAAGCATTCCAGGGTGATAAGCGGCAACATACAGTGTGGCAAAAATGAAACTATGTGAAACAATTCAACTAGAGCAAACAATTCATGGATTGCTAAGGAGCAAAATACAGTGAGGCCATTCATACAGTGGGCTAACAGTTACTCTAGGATCCCAAACTAGTGGTAGTGATCATTGGCAGGAGAGTCCTACTAAATTATAGCAATTCTCTTTTGGGATTTTGTGTATTTCAGAGTCCACCCTCTTTTTAGTAATTCCCTTTGTCCTCAAAAGAGATAAGGATATGTTTTTTTTAAAATGTGTATTTACTATACAACAGCCAATATGGCTTTCTATACAAAGAGAATAAAAATGTCATTAAACAAATTCATCATGTGATAGTATTATTACATTTCTTAATCTTGTGGTACATTTCCAAGATAATCATAACTAATATTAAAAGGTTAAAACATCTAAGATCTTTTTGATAATGGTCCACATTTTCACCATGTGAAATAACAGAAGAGCACTGCATACCCTTGAAAAGTATGAATGCAATGAGTATGTTTTGTGAAGCATTAATTGTATGTTTAACACCATATTGAAAAGATCTACTCTTAGTACGTGTTCCAACCTAAACAAACCTCCCTCTAGCTGTTTTAATCCATATTAATATTGAAAAGCGTAGATTGCAAAGATACATTGTAGGTAAGGGCAGCACAAACAAAAACTTCTTATCAGAAATTAATTGATATTCTATTTGTACTTACAGCTAAAAAAAAAAAACATGCATCGGTACATTGCTAAAGTTCAGTAACTTTGATTGCTCCTGGGGTCAATCAAATCTTAACTCATCTTAAAAGAAAATGGTGCTATTGAGGCTTTATCAGACCTACACAAACAGATTGCCAATCCGAATGTAACAAGCAGTGGCAGTTTCCTCAACTGATGTGTACTGTAGGTAAATGTATTCTGAATTTCAACTAGGGTTCCACATTTCACCAAGGGTGAAAGATTGGTCTCAGTGGTGAACAAACATGTGAGACTCAAGTGTGAGACCCAGGCTGGATCTAGTAGTTGTCAATATTGGGAATGCACAGAACACATGCTTGAAAAATGAAGGTTTTGAATTGGACATTGTATAACAGGGTGGTATCACTTTGCACCACTACACCACAGTTGTGGGCTGTGTTGCACTAAAATAAAAACATGGGACTAACATATACTAATTTACCCCATCCATCTAACATATAACATTTTCCCCTACTAATGATCAGTGCATGTCCGTTCATGCCTTTCATATAAACTTGGTGCAGATTGATAAATCCAGTGTGCAAGGCATTTGGGCTGTGCAAGGTTAACTTGGAAATGCAATGAATAAAACATGCAGAATGAAATCTATTCTGCTAAAGACTAGTTATGAGTTTAAAAGGCTTTCAGAGCAGAAAATGTAACTTTTCCATTTGATGTGGTTCAGTTCTAAGCCGGCAGATTGGTCATGTGCTTCAGAACTATCTAGATGGCTAGCTGGATGACAATGGGAGGTGACATCTCACAGAAAGGCAGGACAATTCTATATTTTGTATGAGTAGGGCACTGGCTAGTTACCAATATCACTGCTTTAAAGCTCATAGTAAGCAAGGCTCACTTTATCGCAAAAAGAACACTTTGAAATCTAGCTTAGCAAGGTCCTTTCATTGCAGAGAAAAAAAAAACTCCAAGCAAATTGCATTTAGAAATGTGTACTGTGATTCCTGGTTCAAGGGCTATGTGAACATTTTGCATTGTATATTAAGTCTGTGTATCTTTCATATTTCTAACTTCAGATCAAGAATAACAATTCAAAAGTTGAAACATCTCAGAATTTGTATTAGATATTTTGATCTGTGATGGAAACACGGGGCGCTGTGAATATTATTACCGGCTGTGGTAATTCACTTTGCCATGTGTGATAAGATAACAACCAAACTGATTATTGTACACTAAGTTTTAGAAGGGCCATGTGCATGTGTCAATGTTCATATTTCAGTTACATTGTAAATGCATTCTGAGATGCAAGCCAAAAGGGCATGTGTTATTGAAAATACAATACAGCAAGGGAATAAAGTCATTATTGAGAGTGTTCTAAGTCCAGTATTTACTTACTGTTAGTGATCCTAGTATAAGAACAACTATCATGCGGTACTCTAAAGTTATGCTCAGCGATATTCCACGATAAACCACGAAATACCAAAAATAACACCAACAAAAAATACCACCAACTAAAAATAGTGCCAAAAATACCTCTAATAGTACATTTTTACAGGATTATGATCAACTTTGCAACAGCCACTTGTAAAAGTTTGAGCTTGTTGTGCCTTTCCACCTTCTATATTCCTTCAAGCATCTGTAGTGATTAACACTTGACTTTTTCATGTTATAACTACGACTTTATTTTAAATCATTTTACTGTGTCCAAGCAGTTTAGTAAGTTTTCTTTGGAAAACTGCATCCTGCAGCTCCATTCATTGAAGTGTTTGGAAACATGTGCCATATCAGCAAACTCAGCTAACTCGAGATTATCATTAAATATGTCATCTGATACAATTGGTTTGATTTCTTTTGCTAAAGGTTTTTCTCAAGCAGCCAGCCTATTTCAGTGTGAAGTAGAAGAGAATGATGGTCCCATCCAGTATCTTCACAAAGAATTTCAAATATATGAGAATTTAAAGCATTGTATTTTGTTAAGTTACCACATTTTACACATTTGCTCAGTACTGATATGAGTTCCTCTGGCAAACTCCTAGCCATAAATGCTTCTTGTTAAGTGAAACAATCTGACACAGGAGGGCATTTATTGCAAACTGGAATCAACTTCCATGTATATATTTTAGGTTAATGGCTAGCAATGAAATCATTCCTACTTTTTAAAGCATTGCAGTACATTTCCTCAATGATTTACTTCAACCATTTTGTTGAGCTCACAATTTAAATACAAAAGTTACCCCACATGGATTAAAATTATATTTCTGAAGTTAAGGCGGGGCATTTGAATGACTTTATACAGACTATGAAGAACAAGCATTGGTAAAGCCAATATAGGTAATTGTGTCTGCTTATAGATGGATAGAAGGTTGGATTGATGGCTTTAATTGTGCAGAAGGATGGATGGGTGTGTTGTTGAGTGGGATTGTTTAAGTAGATGGTGGCAGTCATTGCGTGACATGAATGAAAATGGGCGGATAGGTGGGTTTATTTGTAGGGATGGACAAACAATTATGCATGGGTATGATTGACGATGGGTGAAATTGTTTGAATGCATGGCTTTTGGAAGGAGGTTTTTCGGCTTTTAACAAGGTGCTTAGCAACATGATAGAGGTGTAGCAGCAACCAATTAGAAGAGAAAGCAGACATGAATTTGACACAAACTGTTAATTCATTTCCCAAGCCTCAACATCCCTGAAGTCTAGTGACTTCATAATGCATGTTTTGAAATAGGGATTTACAAAATAACTTACAAGGAAAGGTCTCTCTTGACTGCATAATTTAAGAAATGTATGTTTTATCATGTTACTGGCGAGAGGGGGAGTGGGGGAAATGAGACATGGCTTTGCTGTTGTATTGATGTTTATAGACTTAAAGTAGCCTGAAATCTGCATATGGATCTGTTTCTAAGGGATATTCATCCACAGTACAAAAGCATTTGCCATGGCTGTGATATGTAACTTAGTCGTAGAGGTGTAGTGTGTGAAGTTTGATGGGTTGGAATTTTAGAATGCCGTCTGCGGGCAGCATAATTGGTTTGCAGAAAGTACAATTAAGAGAGGTTAGCAAAGGGCTAGTTAGACAGTTTATAAATATTATATATATATATTTTTTTAATAAAAAAAATTATAACTCCTAATACAAAGAGGTTTCTAAGTGCAGACCCGGGATTTGAAACTCTGTTGTTCTGTGTTGTCTTGCTTTCAAGACGATTGTGTTGCCACTGAGCTATGCTGGTCATTTACAATATCTATCTGATGCGTCCATGAGGGAGATTCAATGGAAGTGCTCTTTTGGTGTGTAACCTGAGGGGAGACATCCTTTGACATCCTCAGTAGGACATTAAGTCTGGCACTGTGCAGTAGCACATTCTAAATGAGGAAAAAAAGAAATTAGTTGTATGTTGTCAGGTTGGTTTATTATGTGGTGTGCGTAATTTTCAAGTCCTCTCCATACAACAGAATCTAGTTTAGCTCTTGAAGCCATAACTAATATTTGCACCAACTAAAGCTGGGAAGAAATGTAAAAGAGTGCCTAAAGTGCAGCCTGATCGCAAATCTCAGCTTCACCACTTAAGCAAAGCGTGTAATTATGGACAAATGTTATTCTCACTGTGCATTATCCACCAGAATTGTGTGTCACTTGAGGTACTTGTGTTATCAACATACACTATTCATAAAGGCCCTAGTCATGGTTTGCTAGACTATATTGTAGCATTGAAAGAGACAACAATCATGGCTTGAAGATAGTGATATGTTTTCTTTGTTACAATATATCTACAATTAAGCCTGGGTAAATAAAAGTGTTCAAACCCAGAATCACCTGAATATTCACTATACTTGGATGATTCGAGTTCAGGCAAATGCTTAAGAGGTTCAGGTGACAGATTCAAGTTAATCTCATGACAACTTAATTCTGATAAAATGTTGCTATAAATAGAGGGTTAGAAAGGTCTGACCGTTTCCTGCCAGCACATGTTCACAGCAAAGTATAAACTTAATGAAAGGACTACACTGTTCCTGCCAGGGACATCCACAGAAAACAAAGTGTTTAAATGACTTATGGCTGCCAACTGGCTGTTTCTTTAACATAGAAACCTCAATTAACGCTTCTTCAGATGACAAGAACCTATCTTTAAAACAAACAGTGCCAGAAAGATAATGAACCTAATGGTCTTTATTAGCCTGAATCGGCATATGTAGGCAGCAGCCACGTTCGGGGAAGGATCTTCTGTGTGTGCCCCAGGCAGATTATAAATCCAATGAAGTCATTAACACTCAGAAGACTGCTTTGAAAAAACACTGGCAGGCACTTCGGTGTGTAAAGTTTGATGATGAGGCTTGAGAAAAGCGAGCTCAAAGAGTTCCCATGAGGAGTTGTCTTGGGTGGGGAGGGGCAAGAACTGGGTGGGAATGGCCATAGGGATTAGCATGACCAGGGGCAGTCAATGGGTGGGCAATCAACGCCTAACGCTGTGTGTCCCTCCTCATATGCCATTTCTCCCTATCTGTACTCCTTTCAGCTACCTAATAGCGCAAACCAAAAATGAGGCATGGTTTAGGTCCCTGTAGGATTGGCAGCCTGCGCTTCCCCCTGGCATCTGCCCATTCAGACTTTTTTAGGCAAATCGTCGTAAAAGGTTCAGCAGTTTGATGGACCTTACACCAGGTGAGGTTTGGGCAAACTTGATGACGCCTACTAGGGAATGATGAGTCTTGTTCATAGTCAGGCGATCTAAATATAATCAAATGCAAAATAATGATCTTGAATCGTGTTGATTTTTCTAGGCAATATAATAGTTTTTCAACTTTGAGCGGCCATACTGCCCACCATTTCGAAAACATTGGGGTGGAACTTATAAGGTACTGTGAACTATATATATCCTTAATAGAATGTAGTGATTTTCGTGTTCTTTTTTATTTGTAGCCCATTTTCTGACACCAGAAAGATTGTGACTGGGACAGAGGTTTTAGATTGTATGATTGTTTGTTCTTGTCCTTGTTATTTTTCTCCTCATTGTTTCATTCAGGAATGATACTATAGGAGAGGATTCATTCAACGTCGAGCTACTCACACATTAGAAAGTTGCTGTGCACATTACAGAATGCTAATAACATGATTGCTGTAGTGTTTATTTAAAATGTGTGCTTTTTTTGTTTTTTTCGTGCAGAAACGAGGGATGTATTGGAGGAGGAGACTGAACCCCTTCCTCAGTCGGAGCTATAATGAAGTTTGTGACAATTAAAAAAAAAATAGTATTTGCACTTCTAAGCATTAGGAATTTTTTCAACTCCCGGGGGACTTTGCGGAGGAAACGACGATGGGTATTTATTTACATATATGCCCGAATGCAATGGTAAAACAGACGTTTACAAACCACTTTTTTTTTGATTCCTTCAAAAGGTCATTGTCGCAAACTCTTAGCAACTCAAATACAAGTGCGCATGTACCACAGCGCCAATGGTTGCCATCACGCATGCACGTCAGCCGGATGCTGCAGGCTACTCCGAAAATAATAGGACCAAAATAAAGCGTAAAGGTGTTCTTGGGGACTCACCAGAAATATTCGGTCCAACTGGTCCTGAATGTCTTTCATCCCTGGGAAGGCAGCAACTCCTTGGATCATTTCTACAAATATGCACCCGACACCCCTGTAACAGGAAATGGACATGAGCATGTAAAAGACGAAAGGGATTTATGGCGAGACAAAAAAAAGACTGACAGGCATGAACATGAACTTCTCATAGCTGTGAATCCGTGATAGTCCAGGGTTATTGATCTGCTATAAGGGTTTCCAGGTGAGATTTCAATATAACATATGAAGCAACTGTTTTGCGCAAATTGTTTGGTCTTCCGTCATCCTTATCAGTTGAACAGTATGCAGTAAAGAACAGTTTTTCATTAATTTGTACGCAGGAAAACATTATACTCAATTCTGCGATTACATCAGTACCTGAGAGGTGAAACCTAAATGCATGGTGGCATTTGCAAGTAGTGTGATAGCCAAGCAACACCTAAGCCTGAAATGTAATGTTAGTATAGCCCTACTGACTCAGGGTGTACGGACGGGTATACAACGTAGTAGACGCTTATGTAGGCTGGGTGGCGGTGAACACATTGAAACGTTAGAACATTTGTTAATAGTATGTGAAAGTCTAACAAAAATGTGGCCAAAATAGCTGAAAGCTTACACTAATATGTTTAATTTAGATGACTTACCTATGATATGGTCTGAATTTTACAAAGGCTGTGACAATAACCTAATTTTCCACCTTGTCAGATTTTATTGGAAATGCGTCGAAATTATGACTATACTGGACGTTGAGAAATGACTTGACGTTTTTAATACTGAATGAATTGATGGTGTCAACCTATTTCCTTTTTTTTGTTTTTAAAAGGGGGCAGGTACTATGGGCCGCATTACGACCCTGGCGGAATGGGTTAACGGGTGCCGCTAATGGTGGCGGACCCGTTAAACCCATTCCGCCTCATTACGCGGTTCCCTCGTGGGACCCGATGTGGATGTCTAGTTTTACCAGACGTCCTTACCGGGTCCCGCGAGGGGACCAGGGAGCTAATAATGGGCCAGTCGTAATCGGTCCGTTGTTAGCTCCCTTCCCATTCCCATTGAGCCCTACGGGGGCTCAAACGGGAATGGGGAAGGTCCGGGCCAGGGTTCCCTGAAGGGGGAATTACCGGGCCCTCCAAACTCGGAATGGCCCGGTAATTCCCCATTCAGGGAACCTGGACCCAGTTTTGGTGGCAGCCATGCACTTATTCAGGGCATGGCTACCGCCAAAGCCGTAATGAGGCCCTATGTATGTTTTTATGTTGTGTATTAATGTTGTATAGGCAAAACTATTACTGTTATATGCGAATTAAATAAATAAATACATATGACATTAACCCTTTAAATGCCAGCGACGAGCCGGCTCGTCGGTAAAAACCGCTCCAGGTTGCCACCGACGACCCGGCTCGTCGGTGGCACTTAAGGGGTTAATGAGGGGGGAAATGCTGGCGGGTTTGGGCGGTGAATACCGCGATTTTAAAAAAAAACCATTGGCACTGGGGGGGAACCTCAATGGCACTTAAGAGGTTAACAGCATAGGCAAATGGGGACTTCATAGATTAGCAACGACTAAGGGTGATGATGCAGTTCCCTGAGAATGCATGAACGTAAGTGCATTTAGGGACGATTTTGATTGAGTAATGATCACTGGACTATTGTCGCCATTTAGTCCCTTGCAAAAGTGTCAGAAAATAAACTGTTCATGTGGTGCAATTGAAAAGACAGAGAGCTTTAAAACTGCACCACCTTTTTTCCTAACATCCTGCCCTGTGGGTCACTTAACTGTCCTGATGAAGCTGCAGTCTGGCAGGCCTAGCGTTGCGCTGTCCTTTTTTGTTTGTTAGGAGCTATGCAAAACATCATGGCCGGGGCTTTACGTGGGCCGGGGCTCGCAAAGGACATTTACATCACAACCTCTAAAAACTGCTTCAAAGACTGGGCTCACTCAGTCCACCACCACGGAACGTGAAAGCGTGCTCGAGTAGAATCGCGCCAGCAGAGAATTGCAGTCGTGAAATACAATCTATGAGGGGAATGCATTTACTCAGTTGAGAAAAGATCCTCTGATGAAGCCGCACAGTTCAGACCTCACCGTAGAAAGCTAACGCTCAGTTGAAAGAAAAACCTGTGTATACTTCAAATTAGTTAATTGTTCGTGGTTTGCAGACATTTTACTGTTAGGGTGATTGTTGTGACAAATGAAAGGACCACCAAGTGTCAGACAACAGGCTCACCACAGTCACCCATGGTTTCTATGGAAACGTTGGACTTGCTTTCCCCAGAGCAAGCCAAGCACAACTGGGCGACAATGCAAACCGTGCCTGCCAGTCCAAAATGGTGCCCATGTTACACAGGACGGCAGTACACTGGGAAGGGTGGACCTCTACTCCTCACACAACAAATACACACAGAACTTGGCAAGCAGCGCATCCCAACCTTCCTTCCTTTTCTTAGGTGCTAGTTAGCCTTTTTACCATTGACTCCTTTGTACACTTCTTACCTTGCCTTGTTCCCTATTCTATTTTCTGGCTTCTGGCTTACTTTATTGTAGGCTTCGGCTTACCATTTCTACACCACAGAAACACTGCTACCTTATCCACTTTGGCAGGCGTCAAACTACCAGCAATCTCCTGCAGCATACGTAGCACTAAGGTTTTTCCTCCTTTAGAGGTTTTCCCTCAGGGTCTTGCCCTTCTGGGAGCCTTAGCTCTCCCTGTGCTCAGTGATAGTCCTGATTTCCAGGGAGTTTTGTAGAAAAACAGAGTGTGGGTGAGGCGCGCACTCTGGTTCCCAGTGTTAGATACTTGCTGTTCTCCTCCAAGCGCTTTCATGTCTCTAACAACATTAGGGAGGCTGTCTTTTACGGTGTTACAAATTTGTCTCAATAGGTCTCAAGGAATTGTGGTAGCTGTAGTCTGTTTAAGGTCATCAGGAACCAACTCCCCTCCTTTTTTAAAATCACAATCTTTTCCTGGTGTGTGGAGGGGGGAAAAACCAATGATGTGGCTCTCCTAGGTAGGGCATGGTGACCCCGGTGCCGCTGCCTCTAACCGCTGCCTCTAAAGCCCGGGACGTCTGAACCAGTTTTGTAGAAAAACAGAGGGTGGGTGAGGAGCGCACTCTGGTTCCCAGTGTTAGATGCCTGCTGCATTTCAAGTTGCTGTTCTCCTCCAAGCGCTTTCATGTCTCTAACAATCATCAGGGAGGCTGTGTTTTCAGTTGTTACACATTTGTCTCAATAGGTCTCAAGGAATTGTGGTAGCTGTAGTCTGTTTAAGGTAACCAGGAACCAACTCCCCTCCAGACTACAGCTACCACAATTCCTTGAGACCTATTGAGACAATTGTGGTAGCTGTAGTCTGTTTAAGGTAACCAGGAACCAACTCCCCTCCAGACTACAGCTCCCACAATTCCTTGAGACCTATTGAGACAAATTTGTAACACCTGAAAAGACAGCCTCCCTGATGAACAGCAACTTGAAATGCAGCAGGTATCTAACACTGGGAACCAGAGTGCGCGCCTTATAAATAACCTATCATATCTACAGATCGCTACCTAATCCCAACACCTCCTTCATTGGAGACTTCAATGACTTTGTGACCACCGTGTCTCACACTCACACCAATAACACCTTTCTCAGTTACTTCAACATCCCTGGCAACCTAGAAACCAAGTCAACGAAGATCTTCACTGCCTTCTTGACACTCTGAACCTCACAAAGCAGATGAAAGATCCAGCTCAAAGGAAAGGTTATATTGATTATTTATTTTTTTATTTTATTTAGAGAGCATTTGTTAGGTGTCTATACAACAAGATAGTGTTTCCAGATAATGTATCCTAAACCTCACCATCACTGCCTTGCCCACCCTCCACCACAGGTCTCTGATACAGCTGGTCAGATCATATGGCAGAATCCTCTGATATTAGTCACACAACCCCAGTCGAAAACACCCATTTGAAACCCAGCAAACAAGCCTTCTGATCATAGAGGAAGAAACATATTGCACCCCTGAATCTCATATAAAGCTACAGAGGAAAGAGAGGGACCTGAATTAGGAAAGAAACTCAACGGGCAATAGGTTAGCCATCGCACAAGGCCTCAACTGTCACAAAGTTGGTTAAGATAGGTTAAAGGATTCCATCCAACCAACCAGAGAGAGGCTTGACCCATAAGAGAGACTAGCCAGTCTAATGTTCAAGTCCTGCATAAGAGCTGGAGGCCAACCTAAGAGATGGGGCCTACTGGCCAATCCTTGCACCAATTGCCTGAAGTATATAGTTTGACTAGTTTAGTTTATTGTAGATAAAAAAGTTTCAGTTGAAGCCATATGACAAAAAATAAAACAACCTAGATAGAACATTACATAGGTTAGTGGCTAAATTACCTAACCTGCAGCTTATTATGTCAATTATCATGCAGTATCCTTGATTTTAAAAAAAATCAATGCGATACAGTGAAATAATTTTTAAAAAAAGTAGTTGGCAAGTGTTAAATCTAGCAATCCAAGGGCACCCATAGTCCATACTTTAAGAATAACAGTTTTAAAAATAGTCTCTGGGTATGTATAAAACCAGAGAAATTAATAAGATTTGTATGGTGTCTTGAACAGCTAATTTGCAGAATGGGCAAATAGTTTAGTTATAATTCTGGATCCCCCATGCCCCAGCCACTGCTTTGATGTTCAACTTCACAACTAAACTGCAATTGACATCTTGGAACCCTGAAGTTGAGTATTTCAATCCAGTATCTTTTCGGGAACAGTGGACTCCACCTACAGCAGATCCCCTCCAGAGATATTTGAGTGGCACAGCAAGAGACATCGGATCTGCTACTACCTTGAATACAGATTTATTTGCAACAGAATTGTAAGGATTGCTCGTGGGGCCAATCATTCTCTTCTCAATCTAATGCAGGCAGGTTTAAACTCTCGGAAATCCAAGTATGTACATATAAAATATCTAAATCTACTCAGAATCTACTCATGCAGCTGCTGCCGAAGTCAAATAACTAGACTACCCTTACTAAGCCCACTTCTAGTCTTCTAGTTTGTTCTGGAGCCGACTGCTGAAAGATACTTCCTGGTTTAGCTGTCAATCTTTTCAAGCATCAGTAGATATTTCATCTGAAGGCATTCAACAACATATAAAACAAGGGTTGAGATTTCTGCCCTGTAAACTTCTATTAAAGAGTCAAAATCTCGATGACACTGGGCACGTAAACATGCTCAGGGCATTAGTCATAGCAATTGTTCTCATTAGTTGCTTTGACCAAATGAAACGTTCTTGAAATACGCTTCCCACGTATTTATAGTCCTTTACTCGCTCAGGTTTTCGGAGAACAAATCTTCGTCTTTTGAATGTTAATTAACATAGAATGCTCCAAATAATACCCACTGAAAGTTAACAGTGTTCTCGGCAGCCCAGCGGATGCCGGCCGGATGTAGAATAAATATAACATCTGCATACAGCAAAACCTGCACGTGAATGGAGTGTTATTTCGAGGGAAAACATCTATACAAATGTCATTTTGCGGCAGCGACCCGTTAAGTTGACATTGTAACGTAAGCGGCTCCCTGCCGCCACATTTTCATCCTTTGCACTGCGGAGTGTAAATGTGAAGAGCAAAAGGCGGTGCACAAGCGTGTAGGCTGCATTTTGCCCTTCACATTTGCACTCCGCAGTGCAAAGTGAGTATGCGCTGCTTGGCATGCTGGCATGCCAGACAGTGTTTACTTTTTCATTCGTATTGATTGTGAACACAGCAAGCAGTGCACACAATTGAAATAAAACCCTCACCGGACATGGCAGCATGTCGGGTAGGGTTCAATTGTATTGTGCACGCTGCCTGCCAGTGGTGCATAAGGCAGGTGGACTCCCTAGTGATCTTCAGCATTGCCGCCGGCATGAAAATGCATGCCAACGCTAACGGCACAGAGGAAGGGAGACGTAGGAAATGGAAGTTGCGCTCCATTCCTCCTATCCACCATACACATGCTTGAAAATGTGGTGTGGTGCGATTTCAAGTCTTTTATGCCTTTCAATCACGTTACGCCACTCATGAACATGAGCTTTCCAGTGTTCTGAGTACTTCAGGTAAATCGGCTAAGTTTGAAGAGAACAGCTGCAGAGCCAGGACAAAGCCTTGTCTCAGACCATTAGCTATGAAAACGTGTATCCTTAAGGGATCGACTGACTTCAATCGTACTCTGAACCAAGGCCCTTATTCAGAGAGTGTTTTCCAATGGGGGGTTTCCATTATAAAACGCTTCGGTGAATTAACCTCCAAGCGTTTGAGTGCAGTCGAACTATGATGTTTAGTACATGTTCAGGCATAACCCAAGTTCTCAATGTATTCCAGGAGGTAGGCATATCCACTCAATCAAACATGCCCGGATATTCTAAAAATCAGCATATCCATTTCTTTCCTTATCCTTACACTGTGTTTCAATGAGTCACTTGAGAGTGAGGCAATGGACCTTGCTGCAATGCCCCTTGCAAAAACCTGTTTGCTCCAATGGAATAATTCCTATTTTACTGCATACTTCATATATGGCTTCAAGGACATATCTTGCAAATATTTTGCCAAAAACATTCTGTAATGTGATAGGGCAGTAGTCACTAGGAAGATATTTACACTCATTTTTATGTATGAGCGTTATTATGCTCCCATGCCAACGTTCAGGTATTTGGCAGTCAGGCAGGCAGGCCATAAATAAGGGCTGTCAAATGGGGTGCCTGGGATTTGACTTTTGCTGCAGAATAACATTTGACAAGCCTGGTCTGAACCGTGTGCCTTGGCGCAGGCATTCCATTCCAAATATCAATGGCGTGGGTATACTGACCTCTTTTCCTATACCACTTTAAAGGTTGAATTTTTTGGTTTGAATAATAACGTTCCTGCAGAAGGGGTTCCCAATTATCTTCTGATATAGGAATGCTACATATTGGGGACAACTTGTGTTGGGCTCTTGCTATATATTTCCAAAATGGAATATTGTTTCCTGTTGGCACTGCTTTTTCCGTTTTCTGTCTTGTTTACATTGAATATGTTCTGATCTTAATGTTGCTTGAACGATAGGATCATATTAATTATTAAAGAACTTAAAACCCACCTCTTCAAGGACTCTCTCCTTCTCAGCACCTAGGCCATCATGTTGGTAGACACCGTCTGCCCCTCTCCTCCCCGCCACCCTGAACAGCTGTACCCGTCCTCTGTGCCCCTCTGTATCCTACCCCCGCTGTATAATCTGCTCTGTTGTTACCTCTGAAAAACGCTCCGTTATGCACCACTACTGGTGTCTACCTCGGTAAAGTGCTTCTTTATGTATCTGTGTTGTTGTTTACCTCTGTAGCTTCTCAAAGCTAGGTTGGCGCTCAATAAATACAATAATAATAATAATAATAATAATAATAATAATAATAATAATAATAATAATAATTGGGTTCATTCCATTCTCAAAGCTCGTACTTCTTCATCACACCATGGAAAATCAATAGAGTTGAAGGAATGGGGACTCATTTGTGATTTTTAATATTAATTGATGTAACAGACTTTATACATCTCTGAAAAGCTCTAATTGGGTTACTCTTAAACTGTGCTGATAAATAAGAGAAATAGTTCTAAATAAAATTCTCTAATGCAGAGTAAGAATGTGGAGCTCAAATAGTCCTCGCTCCATTCCTGATAACTAAGTCTCCCGAGGTATTGGAGGCATCCGTCCTGGAGAGTGTATTTTGTTGATGTCTTGTTGACTGGTTCAGCCCGAGCCAATAATGCTTTTCTGAATGCTATGAAACAACTGCAACTAGTGCAACAATGTTACTGGCCCTACCCGTGTTAAAGGGCACACCTTAGAACTTATATTTGCTTCCCTCTCATTTGTGAGAGTTTTTTCCTAGCCATTGTCTAACCTGATCTGACCATCGAGTGGGTTCCCTTTACTATTCAAGCTGCAGGGAGAGCTATGCAAGCCCCACAACATAGAGAAACTACTATATTACAATGAAACTGGGCAAGAGTGTACTCTGGTCTTGTGTTTTCGGAAATTGCCTGCCATTACTTTTCGTCACCTCCTGAGCCCGGCCCAGTGTCCTCGGCCATATCTAGTTTAACCACTACGATTGAATTAGTGACAAATGAGTTAGCTCCTCTTCAATTGTTGTCCAAACCCTCCTCCCATTCTGCTCCTTGGTTTATGCCGGAACTTCGCTTGCTACGTTTGGAGACCCACCAAGTAGAAAGCAAATGGAGAAAGCTTAACAATGCTTGACTATGCAAGGATTTTAAGAAGCAACGTACAGCCTATCATAGGGCTCTGAAAGAAGCAAAATCAGTTTACTTTGCGAATTCCATCCAACTAGCTGTGCATGCTCCAAAAGAAACAGTTATTCTGTGTACAATCTGTTTTTTTCCATTGATAACATCAGGGGTATCAGGAAAGACATTATGGACAAAGGGATAATTGAACATAATATTGGTGCATCCCGCAAGAGCAGCAGGCCTATTCCATCAGCTGTAGAGGAGGCTGCCATCCCTTTTACTGTTTTTACACCCACCAATGGGGCCGAGATGAGCAGGACAGTTGCCAGCCTGAAATTAGCCCCCCCTTGATAATATTCCCTTGTACCTGTTAAAACAAGTTCCTGGTTGTTTTTTTGTGATTCTAGCGGAAGTTGTGAATTCTTCCTTGGCTTTCGTTCATATTCCCATTAAGTTAAAAGAAGCTTTAGTGATCCCTTTGTTGAAAAAGCCATCTCTGGATGACTCAGTTTTACCTAACTATCTCCCCATCTCGCTGCTGTCTTTTCTCATGAAGGTGCTCTAAGCAGTGGTCACCCCACAGTTGATGGTGTTTCTTTAGGGACAAAATGTCCTGGAATGCTGCCAAATGGGTTTTTGCCCCATGATGGGGACTGAATCTGTTTTGGTGGCAGTGCTTTACGATCTCACCATGATCAGAGATGAAGGTGGCACGGCAGGCCTTATCCTATTAGACCTGTCAGGTGTTTTTGATACCATTGATCATGAGATTCTATATCTAGATGAAAAGAGGATGGGTTCTCAGGCCCTGTGTTGAACTAGCTCTGTGCTTTCCTGACCTCACATTTTCAAATGGTCTCTCTTCCCCCCTGTCGATCCTCCCCAGTTGCAGTGACCTGTGGAGTTCTTCGGGGTTCGGCGCTGTCCCCGCTATTGTTTAACCTATACATCCAGCCCTCAATCACACTCATGCACTCATTTGGGTTTAAGGTATTTTCCTATGCAGACGATACTCAAATTCTGTTTAGGTTAGCCCCCGTTCAGACTGATGTGGGAGAAAGATAGAAAAAAGCTGCCTGGGCGCTATCTGGGGCTGGATGGAAGCCAATTGGCTTAAGTTAAATGGTGGGAAGATGGAGCTCCTGATCGTCAGCCCAACAGAGGCTACAATGAGCTGCACCTGTGAATTCTGGCCACCTTCACTCAGACCTCTGGCAGAACCCACCAAAGTGGTCTGGAACCTGGGCATTGAAATACCCACTTTGCTGACCATGGAGACCCACATAAACTCAGTATGTGGACTAGGCTTCCTTAAACTGAAGCAGTTAAAGAAAGTTCTCCCCTTTATTTCTGAGAAATTCCATGCCCAGATAGTTGCAGCCTGCCTTAATGGGAGTATTGACTACTGTAAAGCGATTTATCTGGCACAACCATCATTTCTTATCCAACGTCTTCAAGTGCTGCAAAATGCTGCAGTTTGATTAGTGAAGCAGATTCCTTTTGGCCAGCATGCCTCTAAGGTGCAACAATCTCTTCATTGGCTGCCTGTCACTGCCCGGGTCAAGTTTAAAGCCTCTTACCTGATTCACCGAGCGCGGAGCGGGAAAGGTTGTCTGGCCATTCAGGAGAAGTTATAGAGCTATACTGTGGGCCGCCCCCTTAGAAAATCTGATCGAAATGGAGGAGGTGGTCTTCCCATGAGGTACTATGCACTATGGTATCATCAAGATATGCTCCTGTGTATTGACAGTGCCCCACCTGGATTTTATTCATGAGTCTTTGAAACATGATGGGGGAGCCATCCAGAGATGTCTCTGGAGGGGACCCCAAGAAGGAGCCTAAGTCAACAAAATGAAGTATCACACATCAGGATTTTCTTTGGTGTGCTGCTAAGGATAATCCTATTTTCTGTCTGTTGTTGACAAGTACCTTTTATTCTGATCTTTTCATCCTGTAATGCTATGTTCAATGTGGTATACATAGTTTGCGTGGCACAACACCGGTAGCATTCTCACCTTTCCGTGGGGGTTATATTGATCATGTGCAATAGCCAGAGTTGTAATACATATTGATACATTTGAGTGCCCTGATGGTTTAGAGGATAGTTCAGTGTGTTAAGCACTCATTGCAGAGATATGCGTTCATATGCAAGATTACAATACCAAATTCCAGCAATCCCGACTCAGCGTTTCGAATGTATGAAGTTGTTAAGCCTGCATGTATATGTACTTTGTTTTATAGCACTCGAGGTGTTATCATCACTAATGTACCTGCACCAGATAGTGGTTGCTATAGAAACTAACACAGCGTCAGTATGGTGAAGGTCTAAAAATTGGTTTATTTAGATGGGGAGTTGTAAAACCTAGGTAGACACCCCCAATGATGACAATAAATTGTTAGAGGAGTTTATGTATCCAAATTTCAGACTGTCGAACCAAAGCGTTCATGCTTGCATCCTGGCTTTGCCAGCAGATGATAAAGTGATCCTGGACAAATCTTATATCACTGACAGAGCTGCACTGCCTTCTATGAAAAGGTTTTCTTCTCACATTCTGGTGGCATTGTTTGGCCAATTACCTGATCTTTCCTATCATGTAGGCATTTGAGTGGAAGGAGTTCTAGACAGAAAATAGCAGACCAGATATTGCAGGCGTCTTACCAGCATATTTTAAGGTCTGCTTATGTGACAACAAAACGGTTTGCTTTTTTGTACAATTCTAAGGTATTTCTGCACGTTTTTAAATACCATTGCCCAAGCCTGTGTTTGGGGTATCTTTAAAGCTTTAAAATACAAAAGAGAAACCTATCTGAAATCTTTTCAGATCACACTGTTAGTATGCTGGCAATTATATACTTTCCTTGATGATGGAGACAATCAAGATAGAATCGTTCCCATTTTGAATAATATGTTTCTATAACGTTTTGTTTTTCAAAATGTTTATATTGGGTTATGTGATTTTCATATTTTCCAAGTCAGTTCTGTAAAATGGGATTATTTTAGTTCAGGGTAACAACTAGAAAATAAATTGGTAAAGAGCAGAAATTGCAGAGTGGGTATGAATCCCAGCTTTACCTCTTAATCAATGTGTGATCCTGGGAATCTAATTTAATCTGGTATTTCCTCACCTGTCAGAATTGCAAGTCGCTAAACCTTTCAAAACTGTCAGCCCTGCAGAGTGATTTTGTTCTCAGGTTATGATCTTTAAAAAAGACTCACTCATGGTTTCACCGGCTACATATAGTATTGCTTCCTCTATAATGATAGTGAGCATTGATATGTGTAATAACACACCACAGCCACCTGTTTCATTGCTTTCAAATATCAACACTGCTTGAAAACCATGTCCCACTTCTAATCTCAGTCTGTCTGGATACGGACACCTTCCTGGTATCTTCAAATCGTCATCCACTCTCTATGCTATGGTATGTGTAGTTTCATCCATGCTTCCCATTGGTCGCCTGTATGCATTCTTGAGCACTTTTCCTGTCTCCGAGGCAGGTAATCTTAGTCGTTTGACTATTCTGGATTATGTGTACCTTTGTCATAGAATCTGTGTCCCGCAGTTATACTATGACCAGTTTACTTTCCACGTGGCTGCTATTAATGAAATGTTTGCTGAACCTATGCTTGAACACAAGTACCCGCTCGTAGACTGCTAATGTTGCCCTTGAAATGCTACTTTTTTATCACTCTGATTACAATATGAATGAAGAGGATAAGGCATATGAAAGGGAGTTTACCATGCTTTTTTTTTTTATCTCTGCGAGGCAGCATATCAAGATATGGGTTGATATTGTGACGTGGGTTCGGCCCACTAGATATTCTATATCCCGTAATTCCTTTGGTCTGTTGGAGGGGGGCCCAGAGGTGTCCATGCCCCAGGCCCCCAAAGTGCTTAAGATGGCCCTGGAGCCATCAAGTCAAAAGGAGAGGACCTTGTACTGATGTAATCCTCTGCCAGTAGCATATACAGTTTCTCCTTGTTATCCACTCTCTGGGGCATTTGCCGGCATCCTTTGGTTAGATTGATGGCTGTGATGCTTTGGAAGCATCCAAGCCAGTCCAGAAGGTGTTCAAATCTTAGCATGGGATAGGCCTTGAATTTGGATATACCGTTGAGGCGGCAGAAAATCATAATAAATAATATACTGCAATCAGGATTCGGCACTAAAACGAATAGAGAACAACATTGGCTTGTTGAAGGTTTGATTATCCAAACTCCAACACACTTAGTATCTCCTTTTCAACTGCTCATATTCTATATGGTCAGTCACACTGTCTGTTTCTGGAGGGATATTTGTGCTATGCTTAGTTTTTCGAGGTAAGTCCTGGCACTATAAAAAGGTGGCAGGGCATTTGAAAAGGAGTTGGTTTAGTTTCTTCCTCTGTTTTGGGATCAACTCTGGGTTGAGGTTTAAGGTTTCAGTCCCAGCTTCTTCTGACTTAGGGTACATCTCTGGATCATCTGAATTTTCCACACTGATCATTGAGATTGTAGATCTTGGTTCCTCCCATTTCTTCAGGAGGTTTACATGATAGGTTTGTAGTTTGGGACTCCTGTCATCTAAGCAGACTTTACACATGAACAGTCCCACAATTTATTGAATGATGTAGAGACCCTCCCCAAAAGGCTAACATTTTGTTCTCTGTGGTGGGTAGTAACACCATAACTTTGTGATCCAGTTTAAAAACCTGTAGTCGGGACCATTTGTTATAGTGCTTTTCCTGTAATTTTTCTGCCAGTTGGAGATGTGTTTGGACGATGTCTCAGAGTTTCTCCAACCGGCCAGCTAGGATCTGTGCATGTTCAGTTAGGGTTATTTCCAGAGGCAGTTGGTTCTCCCACTCTTCTTTCAGTATGTCCATCAGCGACCTTAGATGCCTATCGAACAACAACACAAAAGGTGAAAAGCGGAGTGTTGCACAGGGTAATCAAAAGTCAATGCCAGCTCCTGTACCCTGGTTCCATGTTCTTATGTAGCATCTATTAGAGTGTCTGATTTTACCTTTATACCAGCCTGTTGGTTTTGTGGTGGTACACAGCCATCTTCAGGTGTTTTTTGTGTAGAGTTCGGCAGACCTGTTATAACAGTGTCAATGTGAAATTAGTCCCTTTCTCCATCACAGTCTCTTGCAGAAAGCCTACTCTCACTATGAAAGGGACAAGAATGTCACAGAGCTTTTGTGCCATAATACCTCATAAAGGAAAAGTTTCTGGATGTCTTCAGGCATAATCATCTACCATCAGGAGACATGTATTCCCTCTAATAGAGAGGTCCAAAGGGCCCATGATTTCCATACCAATGCTTCGAAACAGTTTAGTGATTAGCAGTATTCGGTGGAGCAGAGCTTTTGGTGCATTTGCCTGGTTCTTTAATTGACATGCTAGATATTGCTGACAGAACCTAGAAATGTCAGTGTAGATACCTTGCCAGAAGAACGGTTGAAGAATTTTCTGTGTGGTTATTTCAATTTGATGATGACCTTCACCCACTTAACTGTGTGTGGCCTCTATGACAGTTTTCCTACATTTCTAGGGGACGAGTAGTTGATACAGAGGGTCTTGGCTTTTACTAAAGCCCATCTTTTTTCTTGAAGTACATCCCCTTCTCTTACCCACCAGCCTGGTCTGCCATGGATCTTGCATTTTGACTATCATAAAACTGTCCCCTTGTTCGCCTATCCTCCAATCCACAGCTACTGGTAGCATGGTTTGTTCTCTTCATCATTGTTGATGTTAACAGGGGTTCTGGGAATGTGGTGTTTTAGCAAAAGGGGCCTGTTCTAGCCACCCATCTTCTATATTCCTTATTACTATCATGGGTTTTGGAATATGGGACCAAAGCCTAGGGTAATGTGGTTAAAAGTGAGACTTTTATATGCATGTCTTCCCACACCATTCTAACATGAGCATCTTTGAGGGGAAAGGGTTTCAGATCTCCGGGGGAACGCCTTATCCTAACAATGGTCCGCTTGCTCGCTCGAGCCCGAGCGCTCGCTTTGACATCTGTGCAGATCCTGCTGATGCAGGTTCGAATCCCGGCAGGGCCAAACTCAGCCTTTCATCCGTTTGAGGTCGATAAATGAACACCACTCACTGTGGGTAATAATGCTAAATTATTATTATTATTATTATTATGATCATTAATGGTAATTCTCCCCATTGATACACCACCAGTCTTTCGCTTATGGCAGTCTGCAGGCTTCCCGAATCCACCATAGCTTGCGTACATAGACCATCACCCTCTGCTTCACATATAAAGGGATATGGTAAGGGCACTCTAGACACTACCACCCATCTGTCATCCACCTCCTCCACAGTGTCATATAGCCCTATGTCCATGGGCTCAATCTTCACCCTAGGCACACAGTTTCAGGCAATTGGACCCCAGTTCCCTGATCATAGCATTTGGGTTGTTTGGGTATTAGGACCCAGAGTTTGAGTTTTTGGGATATTCCCTTCATTGTTCCTGGGGTTGGAAAAAGAGGTCTCCGGTTAATGGTTGTGGGGCTCCAGAAAGTAGTTCTGGGGCAGTTTCTGGACAAGAAAGTCACTACTCAACCGGTGCCAGCTTTTTGGTAAACCGAAGCAATGTTCACTGCTTCAGCCAGGCTGGTCCATTGATGATCCTTCAGCCAGCATTGTCTGCGCACAGGAAGGGCTTTGACAAATTGTTCCACCATTATACGATCAGCCATTTCATTGGTGGTGGCCATTTGGAGCCATCTATTGGCCAGAACTTTCACTCTGTGAAACAATTGTCTGTGTGTTTTTCCTGGATTCAATCATGTTTCTCTGAACCACACTCAATGTGTTTCTTCATCGTGACCTTATCGCTCCATGACAGTTCCTTTGATGTCAACATATGTTGTATCATCTGTGGGATTAGTGGGCTGCTACGCACTTTGCATTTCCCCTTTCATGAAGGGTGCGATATACTGGCCCCACATCTCTGGTGGCCATAGGGCATTCTGGGCCACTCACTCGAATTTGTGATGAATCAAGGGTATTCATTCCTTCTCCCTTAGGTGGAGCCACCCCATTGAGGCTAGGAGGTGAGCCTACTCCGCAAGAACCTTCCTATGGTGTCGGCAAGCGGGACCTCACTAGGAATGACTCCATCTTAGGGGATGAGAACTCCAAAAGTAGGGGTACCCTACTAAAATATGTATTCTCCGCCTCTATGGGGGCCACAAAAGTTAGAAATGTGTTAAGACCTTTTTGTTTGACTGACACCACTGCTGAACACTCCTTAGAATTGGCATCTTATAGCCAGAGACGTTACAGAGACGACGATCAGCCGTTGATGAAAAAGAGACTCTGAAGTTGAGTCAATCAGCAAGGGAGGAGACGAGCAGATTGGAAGCTGCTGCCATCGCGCAAATCCAGCTTTGCCTGGAGGCGAGAGCACCGATGGGACGTGATGTGTGCGCAGCCCACAGAATGTTTCTGAGCCCAGCAATGTCAACCAAAGAAGGTATTTTGCCATCTTCCTGAGAAACTGTGACAGGGGAAGGGAAGGAGAAGTGACACAGGCAGGCCCTCGTAGAAATTGCTGCTGGAGAAAGCCAGAGAAATAGATGCTGGCAAAGCCAAGAGAAGGCTGCATTAGAGGAGACCTCCTGGTGCAGAGTTGAATGGCAGGGGAGCAGACATGAAGGGATGGGGCTGCTGCTGGGGTGCAGAATTAAGGCAGCTGGAGGGCGGATCACAGAAAGGATGTAGTGGGCCAGGAGCCTGCAAAACTCAGCCGAATCCAGAAACGCCTTCGGAAAAAGCTCCTCAACACCCAGACTGAGAGAAACTGAAAGAGAGAAAAACAAGCTACAGCAGGGCCCTGAGAGGGAAGACTGGAGGCAAGACCACACAAAGAATGTGGAGGGTGCTTAGCCTGCAAATTTTTACCTAACCCAGGAATGCTGGAGGCAAAAGCTTGGTAACCCCAGCACTGAGAAACCAAAAGAGAGAGAGAGAGCTACGAGCACAAGCAGAGACCCGAGAAGGCCGCCACAATGAGAGACAACTGAAAGGCAGGTGGAGAGGATTGCTGCCAACACCGGCATCCCTAACCCTCCCTGGTGGAAGCACCTAAAGGAACCAGGTATGCGGGCCACATGGGAAGCAAGGGAAATGGCCAGTGGATTGCTACGAGGTGAGGGGAACCAAAGCCCAACTCCAATATGGGTTAAGAAACCCAGTAACAATCTAAAACAGGACCAAGGAGTCCTGAGTGACACAGGAAAAGCCAAAAGTAAAGAAAGTCAAGAGAATCACATTGCAAAGTATTGAGAGGAAAAAGGGGTGCAAACCCTGGCTGAAAGCTACAAGGGGAGTCCAGGGACCAGAGATCCTGGAAATAACCTACAGCAGACCCAAGGGTTCTGAGAGACATCTCCCAGGAATGGGAAGGCTCGAGAGGGCGAGGTGGGCCACCAAATACAAATGTCGGGGAGAGAAAAGCTGAATGAATCACTGGAGGCAAGCAATTAATGTTTTTATCATACAAATGAACAAGGATTGAGTGAGTTTGTATCTCTTTTTTTCCTGAGAGGAACATTTGTTTAATCTGGATATTCTTTGTGGATACTGCTGTGAAAATCCTAACCAGGGACCATGTCCTGGGAAGATGATCTGAAACAAGCAGGTCAGCTAAGAGGTGTTGACAAACCCCAGCATCAAAGCCTGGTTCTTTGCTTTGTTTCCTTTGATCCAGTGGTAGGGGGCCAGGTAGTTGAACAGGGTAGGACGTAGTGCTGATTTTGATTATTCTGACATTCGGATGAGCAACTTAGTTTTAGGTAGTTCTAATCCCCTTTATAGAAGTAGGAAAAGTGAGGCTTGTCCTTTTCTTTTTAACAAACACGAGTTGAAGCATGTCCTCTGGTATGAGTCTTACTTCTGGTTAACCATAACGTTTACCGAAAAATGGGATGGATCCTTGCCAGCTGTATATTTTTGTAACACTGTCGTTGGTACGTGTGGCTCTATTCTGGTTGTTGTGGCATCCAGTATCTGAGCTTGCTGCACCGGTATAGCTTGTTGGCAGGCCTGGCGGTCTGCTTGCACCTGTTGAGTCTGAAGCTGGAAGGCCTATGTAGTTGCTGCTGACTTTCTGTTAGGGTCTTTATGAGCGTGTCTATGGTATCTATCAGGATCCCACACTAACACCACTTGTGAGAGTTTGTCTCAGGAAGGACAACTCCACACTGGTTAGGTAGTTCTGAATAGGTCTTTATTTAATATATTTCAGGTTAACTAAAATTCCTGCATTGCAGGCAATCTTTTCTCAGTGGGTTCCTGTTGTGCTTGTCTCCACTTCTTCTGGAGTGTTTCTCATTTAGGTTCCTTATGATCCTCAGAAGGCCCAGAGGTATTCATCCGTTCTGCTTCCTCACTCTCTTTGTGCTGCAAAGAAAATTAAAAAACAGCACTCATTCTGGTTTCCTCCTTTTTATATCCCTTCTTCATTCCTCATTTGACCCTGATGTCCCCCTCCTCATCATCTCTGCCCCTGTCTGTTTGCCTAGGCTGTACAATCATATTTCTCTTTTGTCCTTCCTCTCCTGGTTTACCCTAGCCCGGCTCTCAATAGTTCTATGGTGTGCTCCGACCGCCATTACCGTTTCCTGTGCTCCAGCACCTCCCGGGATGTTCCCGAGTCAACAACTATCTGCTCCAAATGTTTACAGTGGTGGCCATGTTGATATGCAGAGAATCACCAGAGTGCTGCTATTCCCCACATCTGCTTCTGGTTGGTCTGAAGTGCAGCATGCCTCTTTCTTTCTGGGGCTCCTACCAGGTACGTCCCGGCAGACATCCTAATCATGCCAGGAACACCCAGTGTTCCACTATACCGTCATGGGGTGCAGATATGGGTAATGGCCAGTTCCCTGCTGCCCATTTCACTCCCATTCCCTGCTTCCTCACAGACACCATTTAGGGTTTCAACCCTCTTATTGAGCATCCAAGAAGATCTTCCATTGAGCATGTGTCTTTTTATTTAGCTCATAAGCTTCTGGAATTGACCAAAGATATTATTAAAATTAAAATTCATCCAGAAACCTTTTCTGGGATATTTTCTGCATTATGATCGCCCATTAGGAGGGCACTAAAGTCTGAGGATCCTACTTAGTATCAGTATATATCTGCACCCACTTCCCATAACATATAATCATACACCTTCCCCTCTGGTGTGTATATATACATTTACCAAAATGATAGTCTCCATTTTCAACTCTGTTTTTCTGTTCTTCAAGACCTAATACAATCATTTGTGTATTAGGCTGGTGTATATTATAAAATGCTAATACTTTTCTTAGTATTGATTGCCGGTATTTAACACTTTTAGTAGTTGGTGTGTGTGGCAAACCAGAAGCAAGACTTGGACCAGCGATATATTGTAAAGTGTCTTTATTTAAGTAAAAGAAAAAGGCTTGCTTTACCTATTGTTAAGAGGCTGATTCCCTTCCTAGGAAACAAAATGCCTGTTTAACCAAAAACACAGTCCTCCGTCCTAGCCTGTCCAACTACCTGGGCCTACCACTAGATAAAAAGAAACAAAATAAAGACATGGGTTTTCACCGTGGGGTCTTTCAATACTTCTCAACTGACCCCCTAGCTTTTGGCCTTATCAAGGTAAATGCTCTTCGCAGGACATGGTTCCTGGTTAAGATGTCCAAAGAAGCTCTCACAAAAAAACAATACCAGATGAAATTAATGTTCCTCTCAGGAAAAGTACAAAATAGCTTAATACTGGTTCATCAATTCACCAGAATCTTTCATAGCTTACATCCAGTGGTTCAAATAGATGTTCCTTTTAGCAGAAAGTACAAAGTAACTGAATCCTTGTTCCTCAATTCACCAAGTCATGTATAGCTTTCATTCAGTGGCTTATTTGATGTATCTCTCCCCAAGCCTGCCGTATCCTTTGCCCCCACTCTCCTCCTCAAGTCCCTCCACTCCTGGATATTGTGGATGATACATTTCTTACTTTAGAGCTCTCTAGACTTTCAAAATTATCACAGTTTGTGTCTCTCTGGACCCTTTGATTTTGCTGTAGGCTATTTGCGGCCTCTCCCATCAGTGGACTCTCATTGCAGCCTCTTGCCATGGTTTGCCTCCCTCTATCTTCTTGGGACTTTCCAATACGCTTTTTTTGGTTTTCTTTGCTTTGGGTTTCTTTAATATTACTCAGGAATCCTGGCCCTGTTTTCAACTGCTCTTGGGTTCATTATCCCATAAAGGATTTGAGGGTTAGATTCACCCCTCATGGCATTAAAGTATCTGTCTACTTTCTTCCTACACAGCCTCTGTACCTGGTTCTTCATAGCACTTCATCTAGGCCTGCCATTCAGTCTCCTCTTGTGGTGACAGTCTTCTCAGGGCCTCCTCATAGCTCATGACTCTCTCTCTCGGTTTCCCTGTACCAGCGTTACGGAGCTTGCACTCTCAGTGTTCTTGGGCTCTGCAAAGTTTTGCAGGGTATGCGCCCACCACATTCTTTGTGTGGTTTCGCCTCCAGGCTCCCCGTAATCCGCTCTCCAGTGGCATTGTCCACTCTGCGCGGCACCTCCCCTGCTGTTCAATCACAGGTCAGGGAATTTCCTCCTCCAAGCAAGGATTTATGTGATCTTATAGGAGCCTGGGTCCCAGTAAGTAATGTGCTTCTGATTATTCCCTGATGTGATGTGATGTATTTCAAACACGCTTCAAACAGAAAAATAATGCATTAAAGCACAGCTGTTACCAAGTTGAAGTCTGCACCGAACCATTAGTACTCGTAACCATAAGGGAGAATGCCGGGCAGTTAATTAAACAGTCTGAGCCTCTATGTCGAGAAATGTCTATAGTCCCAATGGTGAAATCTGGATGGCAGAATCACTAATAAGTACTTATCAAGAGATTGTAGAAGGTGCCTAGACTTGTAAAAACCATCCTACTGGACAGGTATCTTAGGGATAAATTATTAAGGCACTTAAAAACCATGCAGAGAATTTTGAAATGTATCCGTTGCTTACTGGAAGTGTGATGATTCCTGTGGATCCCACACTGAAGCCCTGCGTAAAGTCTCCTCCCAGGTGGCCAGGGAAAGGCAGAGGCTTCCCGATCCTGACCTTGGGGGTGGTGTTCTGTGGGAGGATCAGCTGGGAGGAGACGAGGCCCAGGGTGGTGAGGAGATCCCGTTGGATGAGAACAGTATTTGACTTTAAAAGGGAAGAACCTTTTACAGGTACCAAGGCATGTAATGGCTCATTGTCATTATGATGTATCTTAACCACCTTTTGATGTGGGTAAAACTAATGTGAAATCTTCAAACATACTAAGTAAGGAAAGACCGTTTGAATCTTCTAAGATTTGAAATCCCCATTACTCCCAGAGGTACAATGAAAGGAAACCTATGAATAATTGCTTGAACAAACTGCCTTCTCCATTTCAATTGAACTCTTGTGATTTTTCCTTAAACGCATAAAGTAAATCTACATTTAAAAATAGAAAGCTGACAAAAAAAGCCTAATTCTGTTGTTTTCGATTATAAGTCCCATAACTCCCTAAGTACTGGGACAAGCAAGAAGGCCCAAGAGCAATGTGACAGGAATAGTCAGCTTGTTAAGCATAATGACCTACAACTAAGGGAAATAGAGAGGATTAAAAGGCCCCTTCAGGTGAGAGTCCATTAGATGGAGATGGAGCTGTAGTAGTCATAGCAGTAGCAGCAGCAAAAGGATGGCGCATTGTTGGCAGTCTAAGCAGAAGTTGGTGGAAAAAAGGGATGACTAGACCAAAACCAAGTAGATTTCAAATGCTTATCCTCAGAGGGTTCTGTTTCCCCTAAATCTGAAGAGCAGAGGTTGCACAGTGGAAAGCAAGAAGGAAAACTGCTTTCCCCATGTGAACCCAAGTGAACCTGATTGCAGAGATTGTGCAGGTAGAAGCGTGCCGAAGACCATGACTGAAAGTTGGTGAGCAGCCGAGGGTCCCAGGAGCGAGACAAGCTCTGTGACTGTGTGGCGGTAATGAAGACACCTTTGCAGAGAAAGAGTGTATGTTCAAATGAAGCCAGAATAAGTCCTGCAGCACACAAAGGGAGCAAGACAGAAGCTGGTGAGTGTTACCAAGCATTCTGATCGTTTGCGCGAACAAAGGCAGGCAACTGTAGCCAAGCAGAATCACTTGCATGTGAGCAAAAATTATTAACACAAAAATTGATTGTCACACAATGGAATGCCATGGAAGTAGCACTTGTGTATGAGTGAAGCACTATGAACCACTTTAATTGAGTACTAAAACTGAAGAAAACAGACGGAAGGCTGGTGTTGTGCACCTAAAAGTGATTCTGAGGTAAAGGTTAACCAAAGAGTCAACTGTGAACTAGTTGGGGATAATGTAGCACTAATCGTGAGTTCTAAGGAACAATCATTGCCCAGGCCAAGAGTGAAACAAGCATTGGCGAAGCCGAGGTGGGTACAAGTATTGCCAAAGCTTGAAGTGTTGTACAAACATTGTCTACAGCCAAAAGAGACTAACAACAAGGCATACAATCAAGCTGCTCTAGTTGTCCAGATGATAAAGGGCAAATGCAAAGTTGTAAAAAGGTGAATCTTGCCGATTGTTATTGGTACCTAAAAGTTGGTATAACTCAAATTGCCAAAGCCAAAAGGAGGAAATGTAGAATTACATCCTTAAAGGCATTTTGGTTGTTGCTGTCGCAGAAAGACCTGCTAAAAAATGAATGTTCAGAAGAAGAGTGCCTTGCTTACTTAGAGGCGTTGAGAGGGACTAACGTGAATCTTGTCATTTCTAGAAAGTTTTTCAAAGTTGCAAACTTCTGACTCTGTGGTAGATAATAATATTCCAAAAAGACAAGAGGCAAAGAGGCTGCCCCTCTGGGAGGTAAATATACAGAGGAAGAGTGCCTTGACTACATGAAGGTGTTGAGGAGCCCTAATATGAATATTTTCTTTTCTGAAAAGTTGATAAAATGACAAAGCTACAAACTGTCTAAGCTGTGGTAAAACATCTGTTTGTCAGTAAATTTAAAACTTCAGAAGCACAGTTGAGTATGGAACACTATCGGGCAGATGAGTAGACCTGCATGGTGAACCTTTGCAGAGGTTTACCTGGTATGAGAGTTGCCCAGGTGGAAGCAGATGTGCTGTGATGTCATCCTGAAAAAAATACACACTGTGATTTATGGTTCTCTAAAGAGAGAATTGAGAAGAGCTAATAAGAAGCTGTGTTTCATTAACCTTGCCAGAAGCTGCGCTTCTTTACACCTGCCAAGGAGCTGTGTTCTTTCTTTGGCATTTACAAATTGTGGCAAAGCATCTTGACCAGGAAAATTATTGATCCTATTTGATGCTGTGGAAATTATTATTCAAGGAACAAGAGGAATCTTTCTTTTGATTGAACAGTTGTTTATAGAACTTTCTTTTTATAAAGTGAAGGAACCAAGAACTGTTTTGGAACTTTGTTGCAAACCCGGATTTCCTTGTTTTTTTTTGTTGAACATCGGAAACAGAATCTAACTTAAAACCTGGGGAAGGGGAGCTCACCCAGGTTATAAAGAGAGACTGTGAATACATTAGACATGAAACTGTTGATGATGTTGTGAATTGGCACATATTTGATAGGCAGGGAAATCCTCATCATGGTAGGGATAGCGAGGAATTTGTGGAAATTTAATAAAATGGCATTATTTGAAAAATCATCCAAAAGTTTTCCACCTCCCATTTCTGACCCCTCACAGAAGCCAGTGGAATGATTGGTGCAATGGGGAGATGGTTGCAGTTTTGGGTACTCTAAAAATCGATAGAACAGCAGTGTTCTGCTCCCTCTGTGGGCGGTTGATTTGTCTATCAGATATGCCCAGGAGGATACTCTTCCCATAATCCAGCTAGGAATTAACCAATGCTACCATAATTGCATGATCTTTCTGGGAAACAAACGGGTGGCCATGTCATAACTGTGAAGAGAATAGACTACCAATTGTATCTTAGCTTCTACCTGCTGATCACAGCCAAGGTTGGAGTGCCATAGGCAGCCCAGATTTTTGACCTTGGGGACAAAGGTCATTGTTAGCCCAAAACTACATGGTGGAGGTGGACAACAGGAATGATCCATCAACAGGTGTCTGAAGAGGGTTCAGCATAGGTTTTGGACAAGTCGAGAGGCTTTATCAACTGTACAAGCACAGTGGTCCCCAAATAGGCAGAGAGTACAGATGGCATAGGGTTGATTGGTCTACCCCGGGAGTCCTTGTCCCCAAAAGGGGGAGTCACTCCCAGTGCAGTCCCACTTGCCCAAACTCCTAGGGAGGGTTTTTCTGAGCAAGCACATCTCCTTAGCCTCAATGGGAAGAAGAGACGAATACCCTGGATTTGTCAGATGTGGCATAAGAAGAAAAATGATTACAAGAAGGATCATTTAACATCCATCAGGATCATTTAACATCATTTAACATCCAAATCTCCTGGAAACGCAGCTCAGATTAATTCCCTCACCATGCCAGCTTGCTCTGTAGGCCCTTGGCATTCCACGTATAACCATTAAGTCCCAACTAGGTTTTTGCTGGGCTTACGGAGCACTGCAATAAAGTAGTATTCAGCGAGGAGCAGTTTTCAGAATCGTTGTCCCTATCAGATTGTTTGTTATGAAGTTTTCTTGCTGAAACCTGTGTGCATTACATCAGATATTCAGGATTTATTCATAGGGTGTAAGTCATCAAAATATGCGCAAGCGAAATGAACGATTAATATTAATAATTTTTGGTGCCATGCTTAATTTTTTGACAGCCTGCCATTTGTGTCCTATCTTACAGAGTGAATACTTTGTACAGATTGAAGACTGCTTCATTACAAGTTTGATGGTATCTCGAAAGTAAATCCGCCAAGATAACACCAATCGGATTTACTGTTACTGCCACTTGGTCCGGTGGCACTAACCACTGCATTACAAATTGCGGTATGGCGGTGTTGGTACTCATTTATGGAGTCCATAGACCTCCACTGGTGGTAATTCCGCTGGAGGTAATTCTGCCAAACTGTCCGTTTGATGGCTGTAAGGTGGCAGAATTACCTACAACATTTTGCTGGAGATTCTTCCTCCACCCCAGAATGAAAAAGATAGTTGGACGGTGCGGTAATGCATCAGTAATGCGACGGTAACTGTGTTACTGCTGCATTACCCCCGTTTTGCGCCACAATGCACAACTCATGAGGCGCTATGTGAGTCTGCACTCACACCTTGCCCTAAGATTGCCAATGACTTCACAGAGCTATACCTTAATACAATAATTGAGTGTAGTACGATAGGAAGAAAAATGGTTCATGCTATCATTCTGGTTAGGTTGGTGGGAGTTAAAGTTGTTCACCGGCTGTTTGTATTTTGTCAAAACATCTGTGTCAATTGTTGGGAATAAATCATGCATGCAGGAATGATAGGGACGAGGGTGAACTGCTGTGCATTCTTTGGGGTTATACAGCGAGAGGCTCAGAAATATTCTAAAATGGAAGCGAGAATCATATCTTCCTCTTGCTTAATGATTCTACTTAATGTACTTTAAGGTTTTGCTCCAGTTTTATCTATTTGCATAATTGTGAAAATAGGGAACACGTTTTCCTTTTATCTCTTCTTGTGGGTGGCATGTAAAGACCTTGTGGCGGGCCTGACGTCATATCTTCCTGATCATTAAATTCCTCCTATTTTTCTGCTGCTCTCTCCTTTGGATTTCGAAATAAAACGTGTTTTAACTGGGCGGTTTAACTGTTGAATGCTCCTAGACTAGAGGACCAGAGGTGAGATGTGATCTTCATTGCAAACCTGACCCACATGCTGGTATGAACCCACCAAGGAGGTATGGATATCAACCTACAAGTCTAGCCCCAGCACCGTCCTGGAACACCAAGAAGACATGGCAACTGCAAGAACACCACTTAGACGATTCCTGACAGTCTGCCTGCATAACTGAAGTACCAATTGTCACCACTCCTGCAGGATGCAAGTACCCTGCACATACTCTGGGCGTGTCAGCCCACAGCTATCTGGCTAACACAACAAGTAGGCCCAATTTCAAACATTTCAGATTTGGTGCAGAACCCATCCATCAAGGCTCCTGGTGGCAGAACAGTACAGGGCAAGGAAGTCTCAAACCCACAACAGAACAAAGATCATAATGATGGGCGTCCCGGTGGGCCGAGGCACCCACAAGTTTCACTGAGAGTCAGTCAGCAGTCACAAAGATACCAACATTGGAAAAACCCAGGGTTTTCCAACTATAAGTAAATGCTTGGTCGCAAGCATGTGAGAAAGACCCAAGATGACAGAGGTGAGTTCAGTCAGCTGGCCACTACTATAAACGATCCAAAGGCTAGGAGCCTTCATTGTCCTACTAGTTCCACCCTGAGGAACAGAGAAAGGTATTGCTGCATTGCTCGGCCCACTAAAAGCACCTACATGTAAAGGAGGGTGCCTACAGGAGGACCTGCATTCCTGTAAACGGAAGGGAGGCCTGGAAATCAGGGATCAGGAATTTACCTGGGAGTCAGGGACACTGTGGGAAACCAGTCAGGGTGAGCATGGGAAAACTTTACTAGAGCAATCCCCAAGTATTCCATACACTATTCTTAGAAAGAAGCTTAGTACAACGACTCGGGTGCTCCCCTGGTGAAGAACATCCCTCAAGGCCAAGCTTTACAGGGCCCTGCTAGGAAGGATTCCCAAGCCAAAAATCAGTCTCATGAATACCTGAAGAGAAAATACAGAGGCAGCAATGAGATCAGAATGCCTTCGCCCCACGCCCAGTGAAGAGGGCAGCAAGATATGGGTGAAGATTTTGATGAAGTCCTGCTGCCTTATCCATGGGCAGAGCATGGTAACCACAGAGTTGGCCAGTCAAGAGGAACTAACCAGTCCCAAGTCCTACATCAGAACTGTAAGCCATCATCAGAGGTGGGGTTACCAGCCAATCACTTCAGTAGATGCCTAAGTAACACAACCAAGACCACTTTCACCACAGAGAGAGGCTTCAATAAAGGACCAGAGTGTGACAAGCAGAGTGAAGATGGCGTAAGGGGTGGGAAGTCCATTTTAGGGCTAAAAGCAGGGCTTTAAGTGGGCCGGGGCCTGCCGGGGCTGGGCCCCGGCAGTCTCCGAAATTTCGTTTTGAGGCGGGGCCCTGCCGGGGCCCACTAATCTCCCCTGTCAGCCCCGGCCACTACAGGAAAAAGCATTTTTTTCTACAGCCTGAAGCTCTCGCTCGTATGCGAGAGCTTCGGGCTTCAGAAAAAAATGCCTTTCAGCCATAATGGTGGCGCCGCACCTGCGAGGCATCCCTTTAATCAAGGGATGCACGTGGGCCAGCGCCACCATTATGGAGAAAACGTGTGGCCGCTGGAAGCAGAGGCCTTGCTTTCTAAATACTGAAGCTCCCGTGGATTCTCGGGAGTTTCAGTCTTTAGGAAAAAGGCCTCTGCTTCCAGTGGCCTCACCCTTTCAGTCTTAATGGTGACGCTGCCCCTCCCCAGCTGGCGAGGGGCAGCGCCACCATTAAGGCTGAATAGGAGAGGCGCTGTCCCCTGCCAGGCAAGCCTATAGAATAGAAATGCAGAGATCAGCACCCTCTCCCCCAAAGGGGAGAGGGTGCTAATCTCTACAAAAGGCTGCCTGGCAGGGGTGCCAGTAGCCCATTGAGCCGGGGCTCGTCAAGGGGGCGTGGCCTAACGGCCCATCAAGACCCCCGTTGTTAGGCCACGCCCCCTCGATGGGCCCCGGCTCGATTTGTAGTGCCACTTAAGGCACTGGCTAAAAGACATCCCAGGGGCAGAGCCCAAGAGCCAGTTCACTGCTCAGCTAACACACACGAGCCTCCTTTCACCAGAGAGAATCTAGAAGGTGGGTCAAAGCCCTTTAAAATAAGCTCAGTGAGTTTGGGTGCGTGTCTGGAGAAACAAGTTGGCTGTTTGGAGGAAGGAGGTTAGTGTTTGGAGAAGGTGCTGGGGAGAGACATTTAGCAGAGTTGGAAAAAGGAGTTTGGAGCAAGAGTCTGAAGTGGAGAAGCTTGGAGGTGAGATTAGGGACAACCCTGGAAAAGCTTGGAGAAGCTTGGTATGCTTAAACATCTGGTGGTTAGAGTTACTAAGGAAGCAGTGGCAGTTTCTGAAGACAAGGTTGTTTGGGTTGGTGGTTGTGAAAACTGGAGGGGGAATCTTTATGTTTTCCCTCTATATGGTAGCGTAAAGGCACAGAACACCCCAGTCAAGGTTCTTGATATGGTAGCAATGGACGAGCAGCCAGGCTTAAGCTTTCAGGAGGTGATGCAGTTTGGTTCTTAAGTACAGTGTTTCCCCAAAGCCTGCACAAAGGAATGTGCACACACTATGTTTGGTGATAACACAGCTTCTTTATATAAAATAAGGTTCAGTAATAAATATACATTTAAATAATAACACTTTGTACTTTGGCAATACTTATTCAATAATAGCAAATGTATACACTCTATGTGGTACCACACAATACCTAAATTTAGTAATACATGCCCAACTGCAGACAGTTTTAAATGGTAATGGGAAATGTTAAGTGAGGTGTAACAGCATAGAATAGGGAAGAAAGGCAGGTTAGTTATGACCAGTGGCAGAATGCTTTCTTTAGACTAGATACACAATTCTGTATGAAGATCCCCTCACCTGGGCAACCTGTAATGGAAAAGTTAGGAGTAAGTTATCTTATCTTTTACAGCCCGTTACAATAATGTTCAATATCCTTGTACTTTCGTTTAAAAGGCTCTACCCCCAAAGTACCTGAGAGGCCAAAAGAGAACAGGATCCAAGATGAATCTGGGACCCCTGGACAACTCCTGAAGCTAGAAGATGCTCTTCCTCGTCACAGTAGCAGCAGTGACTTGGCAGGCGAAGTGGCAGAGTCTCTTGGTTACACTTAGCTATTCCCTCTGAGGACGGACCCCCTTTGGAAAAAGGAGCCACTGGGATACTGAGACCAAGAAGAAAGATGGAACCAAAGTCTTTCTTGAGTGAAGCAGTTTTGCTCTCCGCAGTGCTCTCCTTTGGTCGACGACTTCTCTCACTGTAGAAATCCTGGGAAGATAAAACTTGCTGTGGTCTTCTTAAAGGCTTGGCAGATGAGAGTAGGTCACTTTTGGGGACAAGGTTAGGATTTACGTGGTTGTCTAACTTTTGGTTCTTTGGTGCTGCAGGCATAGCTGAGACCTCTGAATGGCTTCTGACAACCTGGACTCGACTAAAGTGGACCTCGGACCCTCACTAAGTCTGGACCCTCGGAATGTCTTTGTTAGCTTCTGGTGGCGGGTAAACCACTGGCAGACCTTCCTCTGCCCTCAGCGACTCTGGACTATCTCCGGCGGGAAAAGGTGGTCAGTGATGATGGCAAGGATAACCCATGAAATTTCCTTAGGCAATTTGGAACTTTCGCAGCTCTGGGTATCCAGCAGCACTATACCAGGTTACCCCTCTTCTGTGTGGTAGACAGCAACGGCTTCCAGAGGTCACAAAATGCACCTCTGGACCCTGGGTGATACCAATGGACTTCTTCGACTCGAGATATCTGGACATTCATCTTCAGGACTCATGAATACCCCTTCTCCCGATGCCAGGGACATAGGACTGGCATCCAGGGCACCACAAATGAAAAGTAGCAGATTGCACGATCGTCCCTCGGGGTGAGGTCTCCTTTGCATGTCCTTTCTGTATCAGTCCTAGGAAGAACACAGCAGCTTTTGGCTTACATGAAGAAAATGCAGCAGCAGACCTCTCCTCCAGCTGGGCTTCAAGGAACAGCTTTGACTTCAGTTTCTGAAAAAATTGGTGAGTGAGAAGTCCCCTGGTTCCCATTCACTCAGGCTGAGCTAGACTCAGTCAACCAATCACGCAGAAGGGCATTCATGCAGGCAGGCAGCCAATCAGGCTCACAAGCATTCAGGCCATTAACTCCACCCAGACACCCATAACAAAGGGTTGGGATAAGCACCCAGCCTTTTCAGCACACTACAATGCATTTAAGCGCTTTGAAACACATTGTGTAAAGGTGCTATATAAATAAACAATCATATCCTATCATTCATGTCAGTTTCAGTCAGGGCTGTCTCAGTCACTGTGTCACACACAGAAACCATACACTCATAACACAGAATGTGAGATCACTTCAGACTCCATTCACACAGGTCCCACCCCTAGGGTGTACCCACAACACACAGCTCCTGCAAAGGCTCCAGTCTGACAGAAGACAGCCCCAGAGCCATATACAGTATTTCCACCCAATAGCCAGTCAGGAGGAAGGGAAAGAATCAGTACTTCCCATGACTTTGGGAAACAAGTTAAAAGGCAATAGAAACCAAGAGGCCACAGTGGCCATCTTGCCTTCCTGCAGGAATCCATTGATTCCTATGGCAGGCTCGGGTGTCCTAAAAAGGGAGGACACTCTGAGCCACTACTGAGTCAGCATGTAGCTGCCACCAGCCCACACCCTGCTCTGTGGGAAATGCACAGATGCCCAAAAACACACATAAAGGTTAGAAGGGCATACCCCAACCCATGAGTGCCATAAGGGTATCCTATGGGTGCATCCTACTGGGAGGCCCTGTCCCTCCTAAATGCATTTCCAGCATCACAGTAGTACAATTGAGGAGGGGGATGGTGAATATCAGGAGTTGATGTCATACAAATGTAAGGAGTTGCATAGTGTGTGCAAGGAGGTTAATCTGGAAAATATGTTTGGTGAAATGAATGAGGTGCGTGGAGAATATCAGGAGGTGGTGTCAGGCAAATATAAGGAGGTGGCTAGTTTGTGTAAGGAGGCTGTTGCTGAGTGTATGGGGGAATGGCTTGATGGAATTGAGGAGAGGTTTGGTGACCATTTGAAGGAGACATTTGCTGAGATTAGGCAGGTGAACATCTGAATAAGGGAATTGGAAGATTCTGATGAAATTGAGGTGATTGGTGAAATGAAGGCTTTTGAAACTCTGGAAGAGATGCTTTATGAGACCATGGAGGAAAGGGCAAAATATCAGGAGTAGGTGTTAGCAGAATACATGGTGGAGATTGGGGAGTATAAATAGAAATTATGTATCATTAATAAAAACAGGATGCTGGAGATCTGCAGGAGAAATGTGATGAGAGCAAGGAGAAGACTGCTGAATTTGCCTGCGGTGGACAGATGGGGAGGTTGTTTAAATGTATCAAAGAGGATAGTGGAATACTTAAGGAGGTTGTAGCAAGAAGGGAAAAGGGGATTGGTTGCAGAAGAAACTGAGGCAATTAAAGTCCACCATTAGAATATAAAAAACAGAAGTTTCCAGTGGGCCCAGTTTGCCCCTAGGTAGGTGGTAGTGGGAAAAGGAGGACTAAGATGGTGCCAGACTATAATGGATGGAGATTACAACAGAAGAAGAAAGTTGAGGGAGGAGGAAGAGAATGGGATCATAGCAAGGGGATGTGCTTGTTTCCTTTTGACTAACACCACCAGCCTAGAGAATAGTCAGCCAGCTCCTGCTCACCCATGCATTATTGGTCTCTCTTCAACTCCAAGATGACACCCAGAAGAGACTGGAACAATATTATTAAGGATTGTCATGGTGAAGGGTTTGGGAAACTCTTAACATCTGCAATTTAGAATCATTATGGAGATGGGTTCTTGAAACCCCTTAACACCTGCATCTAATGATCAGAAAACACAAGTGTCTGGGAAACACCTTACACCTACCGCTAAGATCTATTATGCAATGGGGTTTGGGAAATCCCTGGATCCTGCAACTGAGAGAACTCTCAAAAGACATTCCCTAGAAGGAGTTTTCATAGAGAACTGAGAGACTTTGTGTTCCTTTCATCCCCCCTTCATTTTATGTGTCCATTTTGTGTCAACCTCTTTAAAAATACTGAGTTGAACTATATCTGTGGTCTGGCCTGTGTGGTGAACGTGGTGCCACAATCCACACAAGAGTATTCCCCAGGACTGCCTGGTGGCAGTAGTGACTCTACCCACTGGAGCATGATGGTAGCAGCAGTGGAGCTGCTCCTGAAGTGTGAGTAATGGATTGCGGTGCAGGAACACCAGTAACAGGGATGGAGGCATGCTCTGCTATGAGGGATGGAAGTTGATGAGAGAAGATGGCAGAGAGACACTGCAGGACCTCAGAGAAAAGGTCCTAGTCTTTTCCTTCAACAGCATCAGGAAGAGCTCTTGGTGCTTGGAACTGAAAAGAGCCTATGGGAGGTCCCGGGTTCAAATCTCCATAGAGAAACCTGGGGAAATGTAAGAGGCAATTAAATGAATAAAATATAAATGTGAGCCCAAAGGATCAGACAAGTAATATTTAAAGGATCCCAGAATAAAACAAGAATAGAAAAAGCAAATGAAGTAAATCTACATTTGAAGTAATAAAAGCCAGACTGGCCAAATATTAGAGCCTAAACACAGGAGGACCAGAGTGGAAACACCCTGTTTGAAGGCATCATGAAGCAAGGCACAGACAACAGATTCAGAATTAAAAACAAAACACTTTATTAACTTAAATGTCAGGATGGAAAGAGGCCTAAGTTGCCTTATGCTATGGTGGGATTTCCCTACCTAAATGAAACTATGGAAAGTCTGAGCCAAAGAGTTCAGCTGAAGAATATGTGTCCAAAACCTAAACTTGGCCTCACAACTAATCTATACAATGTGCAGGGGTTTCAGCAACCAAAAGAAACCATTGTCCAACAAAGTTCTGAACTTTGTCCAGCTCGCAGCTTCATTTCAGCTCCCTTCACCAAGTATAAAACAGTTCCGACAGACAGTCTCAAAATTACCTTTCTTAAGTTCAGGATGATACAGTGTTAACCAATACTCGGGGTTCCCTTCCCCAAGTTCCAAGTAACACAGTTCCAAACACAAAAGCACCTTGAGACTCTGTCCTCAAGTCAGTAAATCTTTCAAGTCTGTGGGTTCCCTTCCCAAGGCTTAGTTTCAGTATCACAAAAAAATATGCTTTGGCTTCTTAGGGTTCTTGGCCACATGTGCGCCTTCTTCTTATTGTTGGTTTTCCTGTAAATATCTTGGCTGCTTGGAATAAACATGTCTCCTTGACGTCTGGAGTGCTTGAGTCCCATCATTGTTGTATTGACATTGTTGACTCAGACAGGTTTAAACTCAAATAGCGTGGTATTGGTGTCCGGAAGGTGATTGGTGGTGGGCAATATTTTTTTTCTTTTGTTTGATTTTGCGTTGAAGCATAGAAATCTTATCCTTTAAGGCAGATTGGATGTTTAGGCACCAGGCGGTGTCTTTAGTACAGTTGGTGTTAGGTGGGGCTGGGGATTCAAGCTCACGTAGTATGCTAAAATGTTCTCTAGTGCTAGAGCTTGCTTTAACTATTCTAGCATTGTGGGTGGAACTATTGGCTTCGAGGATAGCTGTTTTACAGGCTTAGGTGGAGGAAGCGAGGAGGGGTTTGTTTAGCTGATTAGGCTTGTTACTCCATGCAGATTCCGCTATGCGCTTTGCCTTACAGAGGATTTTAAGGTCTGGAGTAAGCCATGTGTTGACATGGGAGCAGGGTTTGGCTTTCTGAACGGAGAGTGGTGCGACTGCATTGATTTCAGTGGTCAAAGTTTGATTGTAGGGGTTGATTAGGATAGTAGGGTTGCTAATATGTGTGATTTGCTCTTGGAGTGGGTTCAGGAAAGGTAGAATGCTTGCCTGTGTGATATTCCTACAATTCCTAGTTTGTATGGTGGGCACTGGGGGTGGTCTAGGGTGTTGTGATTGCATGGGTATTTGGAAGGTGATGAAGTTGTGATCTGACATGGTGCAGGGTGAATTGGATAGGATGGAAGCCTTGCAGTTTATGTCAGCAAGGCAGTCTAGGATGCAGCCTTTGTTGTGAGTAGGAAACAAGATGTGTTGTATGAACCTGGCTGAGTCCAGGGTGTTGGCCACGGAGTGGGTGTTAGGGTCAGAGGTGTCGAAGAGGCCTAGGTTTAGGTCTCCAAGGACAAGGCTTTTAGAGGTTGGTTTGGCATTGGCTGTTATGATGGCGCAGAGGTCATCGTCAAAGGAAAGTATGGGGCCAGGAGGGCGGTATATGAGGTGGATGGTTACAGTGGTTGTATTAGAGAGTGTGAATTTGATAGACAATAGGTCTCCAAATTGTAGGTTGTGGGTGTTAGTGTCTCTGCTGGGTAGGGAGTCCTGGGCAATGATGCCTACCCCACCTCCTTTTCCATCTGATCTGTCTTTACGGAAGACAACATCGTTTTGGGGAAGAGCAAGGGAGAGAGCCGGGCCTGAGTCTGCATGGAGAAAGGTTTCTGAGATGGGTAAGAGGTCTAAATCATTGGCAGTAATGAGGTCAGCGATGTCTAATGCATGGCCAGTTACAGATCTGCCATTGATTATTAGTGCTGCCTTTATGGCGTGGGCGTCCTGGTTAAGGCCTGTAGTGGACGAGGGAGTAGAGGTAGAACCAATAAGGTTTGTTTGTGCTGGGTAAAAGGTTCTGGCATTATGAGGTGGGATGAGTGGGGTGGTCGGCAATGGAATGGGAGAGCTCTGGCTTTCATGTGAGGAAGGTATGTATGTACCTAACCGTGGGACGACAGAGAAGGCCATAGGTGTGTCAACAATGAGAAGTTGGGGTGGCGCAAGGCCGATGGACTGAGTGGGGGGCCCCATGGAGAGTTTGTCAAAGTGTGTCTTGGAGGTGACGGGCAGATTCTGATGCGAGTGACTAGGGGCATTAGCCAGGGTAGTCGTCACTGCACGGGATAGGTTTGGCATGTTTTTGTAGGTTTTGGTGCCAAAATCATGATTACGCGAGGAGTGGGGGGCGTATGTTCGAGCTGAGAGACGGGATCGGCTAACATGGCTGGTGCATGGGACATAAGGCGTAAGGGCGACCTGTGCTGTCATGTAGCTGGTCCATGGCACCTGCATAAGCTCTACTGTTACCCTGGATGGGGGTACAGTTTGATAACATAGGAAAGGGGCCAGGAATGTGGATGGGGGGGATTGATTGTGAACATAGTAGTAGCCTTGCCATGGAGATGATGCGTTGGTGTGTACAGAGTTGCTATATCTATTTGAAGGTAAGGGGTGTTTGTTGTTGGTTAGATGAGGAACGTCGAGTATATTCAGCAGCGTGGGGGTCAGACAATATCCTGGCATTTTGGGTGGTAGCATGTTTTGTGGTGTTGCGCACATGTTGAGTTTGGCGGAGGCATTTTGGTGGCGTCACAATTTGGGGGATTTGAGGTGCATGCGGGGACATTGTGATCTGGAGGAAGGATATGCTGCTACCGGGCAGTCTGGTAATTAACCTTTTGGAAGCCAGCTCAATAGAATGGGCATAACAGTCAATGCAATGGGTAGTAGATGGTAAAATGGGGCAAAATTTAATGATAAGCCAGCTGTAAATGCATTTACAATAGGCTTTCCTTTTTGGCAGTGGTGCGCCGGGGTGCTATTTCCTAAGGGTCCGGCAGTACACCACGGGGAGCAGCGGAGCGCGGCCGAGAGCAGTAGTGGCCTTGAGTCATGGCCTTCAGCTGTGGCCAGTGTCACCTCTCAGCCCTGTTGCAGGGGGTATTTCGGCCAATGTGGGCCAATAAGCAGGCTGGAGCTGGTTACTACAGGCTAGGTGGTGTTTGTAGGCAGGCAAGCTGGTGGCCATCTTTGGAGGTATAGTCATGCTGGCTTCGGTATCGGAGACCTCCATCTTGATGTGTAGTGGGGTCCTCTGAAGCAGGTCAACCGCAGCAGAGCGGCAGAGAGCAGTAGGGGCCTTGATCCATGGCCTTGAGCTGTGGCCGGAGTCAACTCCTAGCCACAGTGCAGGGCAGGTATTTCGGCCAATGCGAGCCAATCGGCAGGCTGGAGCTGGTTATTGCAGGGTAGGTGTTTGTAGGCAGGCAATTTGGTGGCCATCTTTGGAGCTGGCTTCGGTATCAGAGACCCCAATCTTGAGGGGTGGTGGGGGTCCCCTGAAGCAGGTCAACCAGAGTGGCAGAGAGCAGTAGTGGCCTTGATCCATGGTCTTCAGCTGTGGCCGGCGTTGTATATAGCATTATATAGAGTTAACCACTCCTCCATACCATTTGAAAGCCTCAACAATTGAGTAATGTAGTAATTTATTTTCTTCAGGGTAATCAAAATCATGAAATGCTAACAACAGATGAATTCCTGAAGTTGAAACAACATAGCATTAGTACTACAATCATACAACAATCAGAGATCGTGAAACTGAAAAATTCCACTTATTAAGTTATGCCAATGAAATGTCATAAATAATTGAAATTGCTGAGTGACATTGAAAGTGAATTAACACCTTGATAAAGACCCATTTGTCAAAACACATGTGGAACTATTAGATAATGTATAATAGCTAGGACATTACTTTATATGGAAGCAATCCTTGAATGTGTTATGTGCTATTATACATTTTTTTCATGAATGGCATCCTATATGAGAGACTCTGAAGATCTCAATGTTTTTCTTTTCAATAATAGTGTCTGATCCAAACACTGTCGAGTTGTGGCGCAAAAGCACCAAACCTGCCATTTGCTATACTGTCATGGTATTTGAAGTTTACCATTTAGAGCGTTGTTACTGCCCTGACTTTTAACAATCACTGCACGGGTGCAGAAGATTGGGTTTGTGAAACTGCTGTTGTTGTGCTGTGTTGAGATTACATTCCTAAGTGTTTTGAAGACCCTTCAGTCAAAGACACTCAAAACTTTCTAAATGTAACTTTTAGCTAACCTTGCCAATAGCCATATTTTTAAATCACAGCTTACTTGTTGAATCGAGAATCTTGCCATCTTCCGAGCCGCTCACTACTCTAGAACTACAATTCCCAACAAATGTGTAGTCCCCAGGCGTACTTATTCTTACGTCAGGCGTGTAAGCGCCAGTGTGTAGGAGCCGGTTTGTTCCGGTTTGTTCTGGGAGTCAGGGAGTAGGCCCCGATCTCTGCCGCCGATTTCGGTAAGCATTGAGCAGTTTTATGATGGGAATTATTGAAGTTTTACTTGCAATACAAATGGCAAGTGGAAAGTCCTTGGCCAATAGTGCAGTACTATTGGCTCAAAGTAACCTTGGGGGGTTTATTCCCAAAGTTAATGACATTTACATACCCATTCCTGTGGCATATCTAATTTTTTGCCCTTATAAAACTATTGCAAATGTCCATGGGAAGGAAGAGCTAGAGAATAGAATTCAGGCTAATTTGCAGGAGACAGCTCATGGAGACACTGCACCAAAGACCATGGCTAATCAGTATACTGAGAGCCCCCAAACCTTTACTCCTACCTGTGAGGCCTTTGTTAAAGATCAAGGGAAGGGGGGACAGGATGAAGGGACTCAAACCATGAAAACCGCGGGTAACCCGGTGCTAGGGTCAATTCCGCTACTCATAAAACCAGCTAATACATCGAAACAGGAATTGAGATTAAAAAATGGCTCCAAAAAACAGCTGAAATCAGACCCAATTCAGACATCTCAGGAGGACAACATAGCAGGGACACCTTCTGCATGCAACTTGAAATTTATGTTACTTAATACACAATCCTTACTGAAACATGCTACAGAGGTAGCCACCCATATTGAGGAGCACAATCTTGATATCTCCGCCCTCACAGAGACCTGGGGCTATGAGGCCGCATGACCATCCCTAGATCTAGCTATACCAGAAGGTTACTTCTTGATGAGGCGAGACAGAGCGGTTCACATGGTGGGAGGAGGGGCCCTAATCATTAAATCTAGCCTTAAGGTATGGGAGAGTAGGACAGAAGATATTCCAGGAGTATCATCTTTACTGGTAAAAGTAGGTATCAGTGCAGAAAGCACCTTAAACATTCTTCTACTCTACAGGGCTCCGGCACCAGCGCCCACCTTCTCCACACAGCTCTGTAACTATCTTCTATCTCTCCTTAAGACCAAGACGAAATTGGTTCTCCTCTGAGACTTTAATCTTTGACTGGGTAATGACATGGATGTTATGGCTGGGTCCCGGGAGACTGCGTTGGACTCTTTGGGTTTCTCCCAGTTTATTAAGGAGCTAACACATATAAAGGTTCATACCCTGGACTGGGTTACAACACACAATCCTAATTTGTACAATGTGGCAGTTACTCCTTGCCCTTGGTCAGACCATTTTTGTGTTTATTTTCAGATATGCATAGACTATTATTCTAAAACTTGGATTGAGCCTAAAGCTCTCTTTATTGTTAGAACATTTAAGAAATTGACCTTAGAGAATCTCAACACCTGGGCTACAAGCTTGAACACAGAGATCTCCAATATAGAAGGGCTAGAGGAGAATTTGGAAACGATCATGAAATCTCTCAATGTGGTGACGGAGAAGCTTTCTCCCCTTAAGTTGGTCCACCAGAGGAAACACCCATGTAACCCATTGTTTAATGATATCCTTGGAGAGCTCAAGTCGAACAAAATCAAACAATTTTACGCTTGGCGACAGGGCAGAGATTCTCCCAGCCTGGATGCTTACAAAGTAGCAGCCAAGATCAACAAAACTGCAACCATTCAAGCAAAAAAGGAGTCCTTGAATTCTAGAATAGCTAGCGCTACCTCTAATGGTAAAGAACATCCGAAGGGCCCTAACCAAGATTCTGTCATAAAGGATGACTTATGGTGTACTAACATTTAGGATGTCCTTTGCAGTAAATTAGAAAGGATAAAAGCTTCAATTGAAGAATGATATGATATGATATGATATGGTATTTGTAACGCGCCTATACACAAGTGTTTCAAGGCGCGACGAGGCAGGGAGGGAGGGAAAACAAGGGGAAGACAGACAAACGATCCTACTAGGCCAGGTGTCATTCAGATCGCGCAAGTGCCGGGGTAAAGGGAAAAGGAGAAAGTGCAGGGGGAGGAGGTGGGGGGGAAAGTGCAGTACAAGGTAAGTAGCGTAATAAAATAATAAATAATAAATAAAAAGGGCCAGCTGGTGGCAAGTGCGAGGTAAGTGCAGAGCAAGTGCTGGGAAGGGGGCTGTAGGGATACAGTGACAGTCCCACAGTGCAGGGGGAGCCAGGGAGGCAGTGCAAGTGGAGAGTGGCTGGGCCCTGGACCGAGGTCACTGAGAGTGGCCCAGATGCAGGTTTAATGCAGAATTCAGTGGGGAGTTAGGCAGGTTTAGCAGTGGAGAGGGAGAGAGAAGGCAGAAGCGAACAAATCAGTAATTGAACATAATGGACTCTCAAGAAGTTCCTCCTTCATGTTTACCCATTAATGACAATATACATCAGTTCTTTAATTTTTCACCCATTTCAGAGGCTGAATTAGCAAAAACGATTACACAGCTAAAAACCACTAGCTGCAAGGGTGATCCTTGCTCAGCAGTGATCATCAAGTAATGCTCCCCTTTAATTATAATGGCCATTACAAAATGTGTGAATGCCTCCTTTGAGCAGAATATTGTTCCCAATAATATCAGAAATGCATGGATTACTCCGCTATTAAAAAAGCCAAATCTCTGCCCCCTGACCTCTGCCAATTACAGACCAATTTCCAACACCCCTTTTCTGTTGAAGATACTGGACAGAGTTGCCTACAATCAGATCTCTCAACACCTCAATAATTCCCAGAATCATCACAGATTTCAGTCAGGTTTTCGATAGGGCCACAAGACCGAGACGGCCTTGGTATCTCTAAAATCCAAGCTGCTTCAAATAATGGATGGAGGCCAAACAGATCTTTTGATGATCTTAGATCTTTTAGTGGCATTTGACCTGGTGGACCATGACATCTTGTCCACCAGGTTAAAGCACTACGCCCATTTTTCAGACCAAGCCACCCAATGGGTCAGCTCATTCTTGAAGAGAAGATTGATGAGAGTAGCAAACGAGTATGCTGAAGCTAAACCAACTCCCCTGCTATTCGGAGTCCCATAAGGAGCATGGGTATCCCCTTGTTTTGATAATGTCTCTATGGTATCTTGACTTTGAATCGAATACCTTTCCATTGAATGCATTTGCAACGAGGGGTTTACAACAAACGAAATGCATTGAATGCCTGTTTTTGGGGGGTTAAAGGGTTAGTTTTTGTTGTGGTGGGTTTTAAAGATTAAAAAATGGGGGGTTGCAAAAAATTCAATGGAAATGTCCCTCGATGCAAAAAATTTGATGGAACGACCATACACGCATCTATATGATTCCTTTCTTTCACATGTTGGAACAAGAAGGGATCTTCTTTGTTAACTGTGCAGATGACACATAATGTGTCATCTCCATCTCAGGTTCATATAAGGAAGATTAAATAAACATTAATAAGGTATATTTAGCTATTCAGAGATGGATGGTTACGAATGGCAGGGCCTTGAATTGCTCAACAACAGAGCTTATTATGGTCAGTACCGACAACAGACTCGCAAAGATTGGCCCATTATATAAGAGTTTTCGCATAGGCAATAGCACAATAGAGGTCAAGACGAAAGTAAATACCTTAGGCATCTTTCTTGACAAGAATTTGACCATAGAGTCATAGGTCAACAGCCTTGTTTCATCCTCATAATATTTTATTAAGTTGTTACGGCATCTCCACCCAGTCATCTCTGAGAAGAATGCAGAAACCTTAGGCAGAGCCACCATTGGCTCTTAATTGGACTACGGCTGCAGCCTCCTCGTTGGTATTGCGTAAGCTGACCTCCACCGACTCCAGATTATATAGAATGGAGCGGTGAGTGCGGTTAAAGGACTCGGGCGCAGGGACCAGATATTAGATGCAAGACCAAATCGACATTGGTTGCCGGTGCAAGCAAAAGTAGCCTTGAGGATGACACTCATCACCCATAAATGCCTGAAAGGTCAAATGCCCCTGTATCTCATGGAAGCTATCAAAAGAAAAAAACGAATATTAAATCACTAAGATCTAATGATACAAATCTCCTGAATATTCCTCAATGCAAGCTGGCTAAATCACGCTATGGAGAGTTTAATTTCGCAGCTCCAGCAGCATGCCCTGCCCCCCGATATTAGAAGCATAGAATCCACAGAAGTTTTAAAAAGAAATTGAAGACGCTTCTTTTTTGTTAGTTACCCCTGCGTACGGTGCAACGCGTACAGTCATGTGCTAACGTTGGCAGTTCCATCTTAAGCTGTTTCTAGTGCCTTGTCTGTTCCTCTGTTTGCGCCCTGAAGCCCTCGGGTACTGGGAGCGCACTACAAATTCACAAACAAACATAAACAAAAGAATCACCAGGCAGGGGTAAACCTTATAACATTGCATTATTAGGGATTAGTAGCTTCCACCTTTAGAAGCATCTCTTGAACTGTTAAATAAAGATATTTCTGTAACAGCAGGAGTGCATACAAATAAGACTTTAGTACAAGTCCTTCTGAAAAAAACATTGTTGGGCTGTGCACTCACAAGGCCCTTTCAGACCAGAACAACATTGGACAATACAAGTGTATAGTCTGTGTTACTCTGAAAAAGGTTGTGCCAGAGATCCAACCTGCAAAAGGGTGTGCCGATATGAAAGAATTGACCTAGAGTGAGGTCCTTGGACCATGCATTGAAACCAGAAGGAAGCATGAAGGCAAAATACTTTCTTGAGAGGTATAAGAAGAGAGGCCTCTGAAAGGAAGATGAAATAATAATGTCTGTCTGAAAGGGACCTTACATTGGAGGTAAGGGAGAAATGCCCACTGTTTATGGAAGTGAATCCTGAGAAAACGAATGTCTGGGACAGACCCAAAGTGAATGCAGACACACTCAAGGCATGAGGGAGACCTATAAGTGTGTGCAGAAGAAATCAAAGTATGGGAGAGACCTATGAGTGAATTCTGTGAAACTCTACCTCTGAAATGGGTCTCAATCAGTGAAGGTTGCAAATGTGAACCTAACGTCTGAGAGAAGCTATCTGGTAATCTGAAATATTAGAGCGTGTGGTGGAACCCAGCAATCACAGTATGGAATGCTACAGGAGAACATAGTAGAAGCTGGAGGCACCAGAGGCTGAGATGGGGAGAATCCTGAAAAACAAGTTTGGAGGCACCAGAGATTGTGGTGAAGTGTGAAGAGAGAAACCTGAACATGAGAAAGGTTTTAAGAGGTGTTGTGAAATCAGGAAGACCGAACACGTCTCTAGACTGTCAGTAACCTGTGGAAGAGTCTCCCCAGGAGAAATATTTGTTAAGTTATGTTAGGCTAGTGTTCGACTTGTAGGAATAGGATTTGTGAACCCTTTTGGTGGAAACACTTTGGAAGATTTTGTGCTATAGCTTAGCTTAGCTTAGCCAAGGAGCCTCAGTACATATTAGGTATAGGGTTTAAAGTTGTTGTTGGCCACATTATTGTGATCATGTGTTGTAATAGGGAGTCCCAGGATGGACAAAGACTTATTAGAATAGGTTGAACTTTATGATTTTGAATTACACCACAGCAGGTGGTGGACACTGGACACCTTTCCTAACACTTTTACTATTGAGATGTCCCAGTTCTGTTGTAGAAATTCCCCAAGTACCTATAGGCTTTTTGCCCAACGCAAATGCTAAAATCATAGCAATACAACCTTGTCTAAACCATAAACTGGTTGTTGTCACATGTAGCCTTTACTTGTCCATCACCACACAAAAAACATTGTGTACGGTATGTGGAATCATGGATGACGTAACGCAGACCTGCCATGATCATCTCCACCAGAAAAGTGGGTAGCAAAGTGATCATAAAAGCAACTAAAAAACAGCTTTACGAATCATCATCTTGTTTCTGTGTTTGTCTTGTTAGTCATGTCCATGCTCAATTCCTCTGCTTGCTAAACATGCTCATTAGTTACTGATATTTTCGCCACGATAGGAGCCATGGATTTTGGGTGATGGTTGTCAAAATCTCCCAGAGGTTTGGAACTTTGTCTTCACAACAAGTCTCTAGACGGGCATCTTCTGACTTACGGGTCTCGATGAGATATGCAAATCAAAAACACTATGATCCAATACCCACTTTTAAGATGAAAACATTTCCAAAACTTTTCATATGTTAAATCATTTTATTTTAATCATCAAATATCATGATATCTCTGTGCGGTCCACAAATGATAATCCAATATTTGTCATGACATGTATTGAGGTATCAGACCCCTTTCACAAATGGCATGGAAAAAACAAATACCATATAACAACTATTCTCTCCTTAAATATATATTTTTTAAAATATACCATACATCTTTTCAAATTCGGTGTAATATTTCCTGGACATAATCACAGAAAATGTCCATGTGAACAAGTGACTGTAAAATTAATGATACGTTTGCAGGCTTTTTAAGCATGTGTAACATTTACATAATAGAAGCTATGCAGAGCACGAGTGAACGTGTGATGTTGACTGACAGAGTGAAAAGACTCAGTAGGATAACGAAAAAGCTGAAAAGGCATCACCGGTACTACGTACAACTCTAAACAAACAATATAAAAAACAATCCCTTTATCATGAATTTGACTGATATGTATATATAAAGCAATGCACTAAAATAAATATAAGAAGTCAACTGTGAAGCATAAACATGATCCAACAATTTCAACAAAAATATATGTAGTATGCATTATATGTGTGGCAAAAATCACAATGCTACATAGAGCATAATGATTAATGTCCTAAAATACAACATGTGGATGAATTTCATTGGCCATGAGAAGCCCAATGCACATGCAATATATTGCATGTGCAATATAATTGAACAACGCTGCCCAACCATTAGTAATCAAAGCTTATACTGCACTGTGACAAGTTCAGCTGAAACCAATCACTTCATACTGTGACCGTCCTTTTCCGGGATACCAAACCAAAAGATAAGTCTAAATAGGGCAGAACAAAAAACGTCTTCCCTGTGTCATCTAGAATGATGAAAATAAAATAAAATTAAAAAAAAGCTTAAAGTGGTTATTAACAAAAGCATAATAAAATAATAATGAGCAGTCTGGAAAAACTAGGCCTCCATCTTGTTCCCCAAAAATAAAATGAACACACATTAAGTGGTTATAAACTAAATAGAAACTAGTTTAACCAGAAAAGGTAAAAAAGCAAAATGAATAATCGATTTACAAAAGCAGACTAAAAAGTAGTACATTATTAAAACTGTAAAAGAGTACAGACAATTCTTTGTTGCTTCATTGTAAGACAAATGGTCCAATCAATGTCCTTATTGATTCTGGGTTGCTGACATGATTATGCAAAATAAATCCAAAACTTCTCTATATCTACGTCTGGGCGCGTAGGAGTAACCACAAGTAGCCAGAATCGAAGAGGGCCTATACAGTGACCCAGTTTCATGCAGTGAGCCTATACAGTGACCCAGTTTCATGCAGTGACAGGCAATGCCGCACTTGACATTCTTGTGTCTGGTGTCAAACCCATGGTGAAAGCTGCAGTCCAAGTCTACAGCTACTTAGGCCCACTTTGACAGCAGCAGGGAACGCTGGGCTGTCTCAGATTCCAGGCACTTGCGTGCTCATTCTCATTAGTCATCCAGCTTTAGGATTCCCTGAACGATAACGCACAGGAAGCAGGATACATTGACCATCCAATGCTGAGCAATATGGCGCACCTTTGAGAACCAACAGATTGGAAATTAGGTTCACCCATGCTGGATGATTAATGACCACACAGAGTAGATTAAACTGCCACTCGTCATTTACTGCAGCAGGAGAAGCGTTGCGGCGCGCAGAGGCGCCATATATCTCAGTCGCATCCATTTGAAAAGTGTTCTACACTGTGGATCCGAATTTAAAGCAAGAATAGTGTCCAGCAGACCTTTAAATCATGTAAAGATCTTAAAACCTGGCAGAAGGAACAGGAAACGCTGGTAGGCAGAGGGCCCTACTGTAAAACTAACATTCAAAGGCAGCAGTTCTAAAGATGTCTTAGCACGGGCGTGATTTACATTAAAACATTGCACAATTGCAGTAACGTTTGCAAAACCCCGGGGATCACTGAACAGAGTGTAGAAGGACTGTACGTCTTTCCAAAGGAATAAAATATGCTTTAATGCTATTGAGTCGCCGTGTTCTGTGCTGAGCTTAACAAAAAAATAAGGCAGATTGCCCAGAACAAACCACTGCGTTTCACTTGGAAATGTGGAGCCGTTGCATTTTAGCTGTGCCATAAAGTTCCTCGGGCATCTTGTCTACGGTGCTTGAAACCTCTGAAGTTCAAACGCAAAATCCAGGATTTCTCTCAAGCAGCAGAGTTAATCGGCACATCCCAAAAATGTGCTCACACCTGTTACCACGGATTTATGTACACGTCATTGGTAGAGCAACCATGACTTGACAACAGACGACATTGCTGCACTTCCACCATTTTCAAAAGCGACTAAGTGCATCTGGTCAAGCAATATATCTCTAGTGAATGCTGCTACATTTTCCAGACCCGGTGCATAACATTACCAAGGACGCCATTGCTGTCAAGCCATCATGGCGCATAGGTACTTGGGAAAGGGCATGCAGGACCGCAACCATGCCATAAGCACAGCATCGCTGCCCTCAAATTCAACATGACTTAGCCAGCAGCCACGATCAGTGGGTATGCCTTCAACGTCAGCTCCGACAGCATCCTGCCTGATTCCTTACAGGGCCACACGTGGCAGACCACTTTACATTGCATTATATTCCTGTGATTAAATGCCTTGCCAAACAATACACTGGTGGACTCCTATAAGGACACCAGGGCTAAGGTCCTAGACACCATTGCCCCACTTAAATTACGCAAGAGTAAACAACAAACTCACCTTAATACCTGGTTCACCCCTAACCTTAAAGAACTTAGATTGGAAAAAAGGAAGTTAGGAACCACATGGCAACATTCCCCTATAGAAGAAAATAAGCTAAAACTAAAACTCTGTGCCAATAATTACAAGAAAGAAATTATCCAAACAAAACAAGAAGTCTACAATGAAAGAATCTCCAAAGCATGTTCCAATACCAAGGAACTATTTGTGATCCTGCAGGAATTAGAATCGCCCATACCTCCACCGGATAACGTACCAAAAGACAAGCAATGGAGCACTGGCGTTCAAAATGCCCTATCAAATAAAATAAAAACACTGCAACCTACATTGCAGTAAAAAAAGCCTCCCTCCCCTTTGCTGAAACACCAACTACTACCACTCCTAATGACAAGCCTGATTTAGCTCCATTTAAATTCTTCAAAGTCTCCATTCAGGAAACTGAAAAAATCATTGCTTCCCTAAAACCGTCAAAGTGTATAGGTGACAACTGTCCGGCCCAAATAATTAAGGATGCAACCAGAGATTTAGCCCCCTTCATCTCTAAACTCATTAATGCCTCCCTTTCATCTAATACTGCCCCAAGTAGCTTAAAAGAATCCTGGGATCTACCCAGTGCTTTAAGTGGGCCGGGGCCTACCGGGGCCGGGCCCCGGCAGTCTCCAGAAAGTGGGGCTGAGCCAGGGCCCAGCCGGGGCCCCGTCCCACACAACATTGGCGGGATGCATTATCCCGCGGCCGCAGCCGCGACGGGAGATGCGCCCGTCATTATGTCGGCCAAGCTGACAGAAGTGCCAGCCAGCCACAGCGAAGTTGAGGCTGGCGGCACTTCTGTCAGTTAGTGTAACTCCCTCTGATGACCCCTCATCAGGGTCATCAGAGGAAGTTGCTGTCCCTTTGTTTTCCCTCCCCAGGTCACTGACCCCCGCGGGCTCCGTGATCTAATATGCAGATTAAATCACGGAGCCCGCGGGTTCGCAGAGGGTGAAAGACGCCTCGGGCTCAGTGTTTTATGTGCTCTGAGCAGATAGATCACAGAGCCCGAGGTGCCTTTCTCCGTCGGAAAAGCTTTATAAAAGATGCCTTGAACTGTGTACGTTTCAAGCCATCTTTTATAAAGGTAGAAATATTTCTATGTTTATAAAAGACGGCTTGAAACGTGCACAATTCAAGGCATCTTTTATAAAGCTTTGTCGACGACAAAGCCACCTTGGGTTTTGTTTTGTCCGTCATCAACGCTTTATAAAAGATGCCTTGAATTGTTTGTGTCAAGCCATCTTTTAGAAACATAGAAACATGTTACAAATATCTATGTTTATAAAAGGTGGCTTGAAAGTACACAAACCATAGTAAGGTAAGCACACAAGTGTGCGTAACTTATATGGTTTGTACACTTTCAAGCCACCTTTTATAAACATAGAAATATGTAACATTGCTATGTTTATAAAATATGGCTTGAAAAGTACACACACCATAGTAGTACGCATACAAACATATAAATGCTCACATACATTTATATATTTGTTTGCGCACCTTACTATGATTTGTGCACTTTTAGGCCACGCCCACAATGAAAGCCACGCTCCCAAACGAGAGCCCCCCCTCAATTTCTTACCCCACTTAAAGCACTGGATCTACCCCTTCGCAAAAAAACAAAACTCTAGACACTTCTATCCCTACAAACTACAGGCCTATCACAACGGTCCCTTTCCTCCTTAAGATAATAGATAGAGAGGCCTATCTTCAAATTCAGAAGTACCTTGAGACTAACCAACTTCTAGGCTCCCGCCAATCGGGTTTCAGACCTCAGCACGGCAAGGAGACAGCACTAATAGACCTTAAAGCACAAATTGACGAGCTTAATGAAAAAGGAAACACAGCTATGCTACTCCTCCTTGATCTGTCGGCAGGGTTTGACTTGGTGGACCATGCATTATTATGCAAACACCCAGCATCGGCTGCCCACTTTTCAAGTGAAGCCATAGCCTGGGTTCAGTCCTTTCTAGATGTTAGGCAGAAACTTGTGCAGTGCCCTTAGGGACCACTGCAAAAGGCTTAGGACTACAGGTGTTGGCAGTAAACCCAATTTGTAGCAGTCTGTACCACCCAGATTTACCTGGTAGCTGTGGCTGAGCAGTCAGACTTCTGTCAAGAAGAGTTAGACAGTATATAGAGTATACACATTAGGTACAAAAATACAGTAGCACAAGCAAACACTGACCAGAGCTTGGGTATAAAAGTATATAATTATTTATTTAAAAACACACTTGTAAACATACACTGGCACTAATATGTCAAGCAAGTTCAAACACAGTCACTAGAAATATATACACCTCCCTGATTAATTATTTGACAAGTCTTAGGAAAAGAACACCACTTATTATCAATACAGGGGTGAGCGCTTAACCGAGATGGCACTCCAATAATTATTTTAAAAGGGAGGGAAAAGGCAGAATTAGGAAAGCACACAATACCAACACTTTTAAAAGAACCACAGCAAGTCAGGAAAGGCAGAGCCTACTGCAGAGCAAGAAAGTTCATAGGCCAGGCCCACTCTTGGAGAGAGCAAGGCGGAATGTGCCCAAGATCACACAGTTGAAGTACACTTTAAAAGTCTTTGCAGATAGTTCAAAAGGAGTTGGATCAGTTCAGAAAAGTTAGTTAACTGGTCCCAGGTCACCCCGGGATAGAGAGTCGAGGATTTACGGGACACCTTAAACAGTCTGTTGCAAGGGAGACCAGGTGGGACACAGTACCTGAAATGGTGAGAAAGCTCCAGCGGGGGCAGTTGTTCCTGGCAGCGGGTGCAAGTCGGTGCTTCATCCAGGGGAAGAGAGGATCTCGACGTGGAGGAAAGCTGGAGGCCGTTGCACTGCCAGGGAAGAAACCAGCCACGGAGTTTCCCGGTTAAAAGGTACTACCCTTTTATTCGCGGTAGTGGTGAAGCATGACTATCCGGCCGCCGGGGTGCTTGGCACGGGCGATTCGACCACGAGACGATCCAGGAAGGCAAAAAGAGGGCGAACTGGTTAACCCCACCAGTTCAAAGGAAGAAGACTCTCCAGGAAGTAGATCTTCTCTGTCGTTGGGAAGAGGTGAGTCGGTTCAGCAGGGCTCCACCAGTGGTGTCGTCGTTGCAGGTCGGCTCAGCTTCTCCCTCTTTGGATTCTTTAGGTCCTGTGGCAACTTCTGAAGTTCCAGTCCCCAAAGCCCTGCTTTTATGCAGAAAACCCCCATTCACCAGTCCTAGCTGTCACTTAAACATGCTAAGTGGTGAGATGGCCGGCTCACCACTGAGCCAATCACACAAGAGTGCGACTTGAATTGCCGAGGCAACTCAGTCCAGGGTGCCTATTCCCCCCTCCCACACATCCTGTAGACCCAGACAGAGTGGCACCACTTTTGGAGGCTTCTGTGCAGAAGCCCGCCAAAAGTGGAACAAAGGGCTCGACTTGGTTTGGAGTTACAGAGGCGAACACAAACGCCATTTTAAAACTGAGTCCTGGCAAAAAGACCCAACCGGGGAATAAATATTAAATAAATAACCCGGTGGTATCTTTAATATTGCACCAAAAAAGTGCTGCGTTTAAAATGAATGGGAAAATCCCATAGGAAATATTCCGGTGGAATATTTCGCGTGGTAACCACTGCCACCAGCCAGAAACTCAACGAGGGGGGACTGCACAGTGCCCCCTCGAAAAACAGACGCAGGGGCAATCTAATTACCCCTACCAGTACTTCCACAATATGATGGTTTGTACTGGTTCTGTTCACAATTTAACCCCTTAAGTGCCAAGGACGAGCTATCTCGTCCTTGGCACTGGGGAACTAATCCCAAGGACGAGATACCTCGTCCTTGGCACTTAAAGGGTTAAGACTAGTAAAGTCAATGGTGACTTTACATGCCCTGGAAGACAGTAGTCAGTCCCAGGGTATGGAGTCCATGTTTGGGGGTCACTATGACACCCCTGTGTTACTGCACTGAGGGTGCTGTGTAACACACTTACCAAAAACACATGAAACCCTATGGAGTAAAAGACCCCATAGCCCATAAAACACATTACAAAGTCAAAGGATATCTCAAATCATGTCTAAGAGTGTGAGAAAAACAGTCTCACTCTTAGCAGGAGAAAAAAATAAACCCAAAAATCTAGCAAAGCTGCTGGGGGACTCACTAGGTTTGGGAAAATTAGCCTATACAGAGAATTCTCCCTAACACTAGACAACAGAAGCATGCGAGTCCTCTCCACCTCAGCATCATCAGACCCAATTCAAACAACATGTGGCATCCCTCAGGGCTCATGTGTCTCATCAACCATGTATAATATCTTTATTAGGCCTTTATTTGACAAATTGGACAGATTGGGTGTCGCCTACACAAATTACGCAGACAACACCCAGATCCTCATTCCCCTTTCAGGCAATTTCACCTCAGTTACAGCCTTAGTAAATGAAATATACATCCTCATTCAGGCATGGATGGCAACCGATGGCCTCTGCCTGAACGACGATAAAACAGAGCTCCTGATCCTTGGCTCGGCCAATACCTAAAAAACCTTGACACTAACTATAGTGCCTTCAATATCGATGGCAACATAATTACAGTCGCCAAAGAAGTAAAGATACTTGGCTTCTATCTGGACTCCACGCTAACTCTAAAAAAAAGGTAAACTCCTTTGTCGCATCCACTGCTTACACTGGCAAACTCATTAGAGCATGCAGACCCTTCCTCTCACTAGCAAGCTGTATTATCTTAGCTAATGCCCTCATCTTATCACAATTGGACTACTGCAATGCACAGTACTTAGAAGCCAACAACTACATTGTTAACAAACTACACACATTGCAAAATAATGTGATCCGAACGGCCCTGAACCTCCCCACTAGAGAGCACATATCTAATGCTATGAGAAACCATCACTGGTTGAAAATTAGCAATAGGATACTCTTTAGAACTGTGTCATTAACGTTGAAATGCCACAACAACTCATCCCCTCCATACCTGAAGGAAAGAATAATTAGAAAAACCTCTATACGACCCTCTAGGACATCCAATTCCTACTGCCTCCAAATACCTAGATTCAGACTTAAAAAAACAGGAGGCAGCAGCTTTCCAGTAAAAGCAGCCCAGCAATGGAATGCACTACCAGTTGAGCTCAGAAGGGATCAGTCTTATTACAGTTTCAGACGCAACACCTGCACCTGGCTATGCCTTATCGACCACTAGACTAATGACTGCAGTTGTATGTTTATGTGCATGCTTCCTACCGGTACATGTCGACATTTGTAACTAAGCCTCCAAGTATTCTCTGTACCTGTCTATACCTGTAAATAAGCTTTATGTATTCTTGTGATGTTGTGCGCACAGCTACCTAAGGGTTTGGTGCACCCTACAAATAAATAAACAAATTATATAATAGAGAAATGGCGTAGCTCTCAACCTTTTCTGTCACCAAGGCGGGTGAAAACACCCAATTTTCCTTTTGGCGGTTGAGAGCCCATACAAGTGAATGGGCGTATGAGGGACTTGGTGGGTGATTCAGCTGCTTGCAAGGCAGGTGCCTGCCGAAAGCGGTTGAGTTGAGAGTTTTGGAGTGAGTGCTTGAAGTGGCCTTAACATTATAATTATTATACATGTTATTTTCTAACGCTCTTAATACCAAAGAGTGGTTTCTAAGCACGGCATCAGGATTTGAACCTGTGTTGCGCTGCGTTGTCTTGCTTCCAAGACAAACGCATTGCCACTGAGCTATCCTTCCTCCTTAGCATTTGCAATGTTGGTAGACTTTGCTTTAGCGCTTTTATCTAAAGCGCTTTACATAGAACATTTTTATATACAATTATTATTACAATTAATATTACCCAAATGAAATTGGTACTCAGGTTATCAACCTCGGAAGGATGAAAGGCTGAGTCAACCTTGCGAGGATTCAAACCTGCGATCTGCAGATCACACCCAGTTCGCAGCAGTGCGCGCTTAACCAACTGAGCTATCTTAAATTGAATTTGTGAGACTGTTTCCTTGTGTCGCATGTTTTCATTATTGTGGGATGTACTTGTTCTTAACAGGGTGTTTGATGAGTGTTTATGTGAGAGTTTTCTAAATATTGCAATGTTTCTGTGTGGTTGTGCAGCATTTATCTCCCAAAGAGGTGCACATGTTTGGGTCTTTCAACACGTGCCCGAAATGTGCTTTGCGTTCTAGTGTTAAAACTGGTTGGTAGGTGTGTGTACACATAAGGGTGTTTTCTACATGTCGCTGTGTTTTCTGCATGTCACGCGCATGTCCAAATAGAAGAAACGTTCCTGCAACGTGTGAATATGATGAAGTGTGTGTTAAGGCTGGATGTTCAGTGCTCAAAGTCACATATTGTTTTAAAAGCATCCAAGAAATCTGAACAAAAGTTTAATTGAATTCCACTTTGCATGACACACTTGAAAACTGTTTCACACAATGATGGTTCCGTTGTTAATTTAGGCTACTTATGCCAGGAGCCAGAGAGTGCTGCACATTACCTTTTCCACAGACATGCGAGGCAAATATGACATGCATTTTCTGATCCAGAGACAATCCACTTAATAATACGTGTTGTGGAGACAGTTTGGAGCAAGTTGAACTTTTCATAAAGTATGCCCCCTCATTCAGAATGCTTATGCTGAGCCTCTGCTAGGAGACACCATACGAGGTTGGAGGGCTGCCCAGAGCATTGTCGATGTTCATGATGGATCCACTGCCATCCATCCATCACTCTTCAGCAAGGAACATCTCCTAGTGTCACTTTCAAGGTGTCAATCTTCGTCAGCAGTCTTTGCTGATAATGGATGGCCACTTTTCAGATCTTTTTTTGTGTAGTTTATTACGCTTCTGAACAGCTTGCACTATCCTGGTTATATTTTGCCATACGGTCCTCAAAATGCACAATGGAGATTATTTGTGTTTGTGTGCAATAGTGTCTATAAATCATATTCAATGCATTTGCGATTACTGCTGAGCTGTGTGTGAGTGTGTGGGTGTGTGCCCATGTACCTTGAATCTTTCCTGGAGGGGTGGTAAATGGCACCAACAAAAAAATCACAAAGCAAATGTTCACTTCTAAGCGTGTTTCATGAAAATAAAAAGGCCTTCCATGCATGCCCGACATATCAATGGATATTTGAGCAGATCAAAATGTACCCTCTGTAAGGGTGCAGAGGAGCGCAACTGACCAGGAGGTGGTTGGCAAAGATTTATTGAATTTAAAAACCTAGCTCCCTAACTCTGAGAGGGGTTTCCCTGCCTCTAACTAAATATTAAAGGGTGTTCAGAATGCCTGTAACTGAGAAGGCACCATTCTGAGTCAGAATCTTACCTGTGTCCCTTACACTGCAACTAAAGAGTCTTAATGAAAAGTAAACCTCGCTCACCAGGAGAATGACATGACTCCCTTCTCCTGGTGTCTCAAAAGAAAGTCTCTTCAGGACTCCAATCAATACCAGGGGAAGTACTCCCTTCCCCTCGTCTTGGTTTACACACATTTTCAGCTGTAGCCAGGAGGGCTGACTCCCTTTACATGGATAATGTTGGAACAAAGATCCACTTGTGTCCAGGTGGAATACTCCCTTCCCCTGCATGTTAGTTTCAACAAAAAGTTCCAGTTAAGATCAGGAAGGATGGTTCCCCTCCCCTGTCTTTTTAGGTAATTTTCCCAACAGTTCCAGGCTCTCCTTAGCCCGTCAGCGGTCTTTTGTTTACCTCTGTTTAGGAGGTTCCTGTCTCCGATATTCACCTTATCCTTATTTGGGTCTCAGACCCTGTTCACTCCCTCTTTCTTGTCAAGACCACTTGGTTCACTCTCCGGCCAAGTACTCCCATGAGGAAGATGACTTATATGCTTATATTGCTTAATGTGGTTGGATCCCACACCCTGGTTTCTATTCTTCTTTCATTAGGCACACTTGGTTCACTCCTCTGCCAAGTACTGCCACTCCCTTCTCACTAGGCCCACTCGGTTGACTCCCTTCCCAAGTACTGACAGAAGGAAGATTCCTCTTGTCATTATAGACTTCACTTTGCTTCTGTGTTTCAGACCCATTGTTCTCTTCCCTTTCCACTAGGCCCACTTGGTTGACTCTCTTGCCTAATACTGCTATGAGGAAGATGCTTCTTATCGTAATCCCTGTGTGGTTTATCTCTCTCCCATGCCTCCAAGCCCTTGCCTGGACCATGTTGTGGCTGTTACCTTTGTTGCCTCCAGGACTCTGGTCTGGTTCTTTCTGGGTGCTTGCGTCTACTCGATGTACTGCGCAGGTGCGTCTGGCTTCTGCTGTTCTTGCTCTGCATACCTTCTTCCATGTCCCTTCAACGACAGAGTGGGCGCCGTTACTGGACCACTCAGTCCACTTCCAAGTGGTCATGCCACCATCTTCCGGGCTCGAGTCACATTTTTGGCCTGCTCCACAGCACCGGGCAAAGGACTCCTATCATCTGACTGTTGCCTTTCAGAGAGGACTAGTCCTGGCTTTCCCACTTTGTTCTGTGACTCCTTGGAACTTCCTGAGATGGACTGACATTTGTGCTGGTCTGCGGCTCTCTTTCTTGAAGTCCTTTGTTAGTGTGATGCTGGAAATGCATCGGAGGGACAGGGCCTCCGTATCCGTGTCCTTTACTGCTTTTTATTGTGTGTTCTATCGTGTTTTCCGCACAGGAGTTCATGTGGGACTCCTGGCGGTGCAGCTCTCTCTCTTTTAGTTTAGTGAACAGCCCATGGGATACCCTTATGGCACCCATGGGTAGGGGTGCAACCCTGCGCCCCTAGTGCATGTTTTTGGGCACCAGTGTGTGACCTACAGAGCAGGGTACGGGCTGGTGGCAGCTCCGTACTGAAATGAATGGTGCCCTGAGCGTCCTCCATTTTGGGATGCCCAGGCCCTGCCATTGGAATCGGTAGATTCCGGATAGAGACAAAATGGCCCCCATGGCCTCGTGCCTTCCATTACCTGTCACCTTGATCTTCCCGAAGTCCCGGGAAGCCCTGCCTCTGTCCCTTCCCCCTGACTGGCTGTTGGGTGGAAGTTCTGTATATGGTAGTGTGGGGAAGTACCGAGCAGACTGGCTGGAGCCTTCTCAATGACCCTATGTTGTGGGTACGCCTGTGGGTCGGACCTGGGTGAATGGAGTGTGTGACGAATATACATTTTATGTTGTGGCTGTCTAGTATCTGGTGGTTGAGACAGCCCTGCACGAAACTGGTATGAATGCAGCTTGGAGTGTTGAATGGCTCGATACTTGTCCCAATACACATAACTTGTTGTGAGAGTCTGGAGATAAGTGAATGGCCTGAATGCCCCGTGTGCCTGATTGGCTGCTGGCCTGCATAAATGACCGTAGACGTGATTGGATGCTTGAGTGTGACCCAACAGAATGAATGGGAGATCAACAGTATATCTGGGGACCTCTTACTGCTAGGAATCATGTTCAGAAGCTGAAGTCCACTACGAGGAGTAACTGGAGTAACTGAAGCTTGATCTTGAAACCCTGCTGGACGAGAAGAATTGCTGTTGCTCTCCTTCACAATCTGAAAGCTGCTGTGCTTCAAGAACTGACCCAGAGAGAACCTGGTAAGGCGCCCTCTTCCCGAGCTACGAGGGACCATCGTGCACAGCTGATCTTTGCCCAAGCTCCCTGGTAGACAGACCTTCGACAGGTTGCCGACCCGATACGAGGATTGCTGCATAACTCCAAGGAGAAGCGCCTGGACTGTTGTCCACCACTGTCGACGACCGCCATCGCCGACTTGAGCCGCCGCGCTCCCGTTGCCCAAGAACTTAATTGATCCAAGGACGCTCTCGTCTGCATCGTCGCCGCTGTATCCTGCTGGAGAAGGCCAGACCGTCGACGCGCCGAGGGGCATCCACCGGTGGGTTTTCCGCCACCCAAAGACCACAGAGACGCTGACGACTTGACACCCTTGCTGGGCCACAGTTATTCAACTTTTTGTGTTCCAGAACTATCGACACCGAGGTGCCCCGCACGCCTCTTCCTGGCAGGACGTTTACGCTTCTCCGTCAATGAGCACCGCTAGGAACGACGCGGCCACTTCACCGTCGTAGCTCGACCTGTTCTCCGTCGGATGTTCGACGACCGTGACTCCTGCCTGAAAGGGAGGACACTCAAGAAGGGCCGTCGATTCCCTGACGTGGAACGCTACAACGCCAAGGTACTTTGGGGTTGCAGAACTATTGGAAAGTCTAGTGTGAACAATATATGGACTGGGCTTGTATCTTTCTTTTACAGGTTGCCCAGGTGGGGGGATCTCTACACAGAACTGTGTCTAGTGGTACGGGCCAGTATTCTGCCAATTTCTCAACCAGCTTGCTTTCCTTCCTTTCTCTACTGCTAGTTTCCTCTTTATTCTGATCTGTGTGTCATTCTGACTGTATGCACTTTAATGGGATCTAATAACGTTAGTGGTACCACTTCAGAAACTGTATATATTTACCATTCTTGATATTCGGAGTACAAAGGGAGTTATCGTGATATCGTATATACCTTTGAACATTCATTATATAAAGACTGTGTTGTAACCGATAGTGTGTGGACATTCCTTCGTGGGTGCTTGGGGACTACACTGTACTTAAGAACCAGCTCGCATCACCTCCTGAGAAGCTAGGCCTTGATTGCTCGACTACGTTACCAATAATAGAGAATCTTGGCAGGGGTCCCTGTGCCTCCCCTCTATCCTAGAGAGTTGAAGTGCAGACCCCCCCTCTGGTCTTTACAGTTAATTTTTATGTGTTTCTCAGGACGCCCCCACGCACAAGTCTATACCATTCCTGTATCTTCTATGTGCCATTCCTCATTGCTCTTGGGGGCCACCACGTCTCAGTACTGGCCTTGCTAGTAATCTTCATGCTTTGGGTGATCTTTTTCGTGCCAGTACTTGAGTTAGCCATGCTATCTGTATTGTTAGCAATCTTCTTTGTCTGAGTAGAAGTAACTGGTATAATGTTATAATAACAAATGGAAGTGCTATCAAGGGGGGTTTGCGGAAAGGTGGTAACAGGCTTGATAGGGTTAGGTTTGGGGTGTTTTGCCAACTTTTACCCAGGTTTTTCTCCTCATCCCGAGGAGGGGAGTTCCTCACCATGAGGTCCTTCCACATTAAACCACCCTTATTGGGACAATTGGGTATCAGCCGCACCTCACTAGCCTCATGGACAACGGCTCCCCCCTGGGGAGAAGTGATCAAACCTGGTGAATTGACACACCTCCCATAATTGGCTGCTCCAATACTGTCTGTTTCTATTGTTTTCACATCTTCCCCATGTGATCTAAATGCTATGCTATAATAATGATTGGGGAAGCTAAACATTTTAAATATTTTTGTACCTTGAGTGTGTTTCTTGGGTCGATAAAAACACCATTCTATTCTAAGTGAAATTGTAACATTTTTGAAAACTGATTTTGAAGTATAAATACACTTATGAAACATCACCAGTTTCCAAATGAATGGACTAATGTGCCATAAATAATGGTTGGCTAAATCTTGCCAAATCCCTGAAGAAAATCAATTTTTAAATAAGGAGCTCCCCCGGTTTATGTCATCATTTATTAATGCCACAAGTGGAAATGGCGAGGGGGGGACTGAGCTTCACGACCATGTCACGTACAGATCAGATAAGTGCAGGGAGAAGGAAAAGTGCAGGGTCACACTCAGGTATCCACAGTACGTGAGTCTCAGGAGGATAGCTCAGGGGCAACGTGCTCGCCTTGGAAGCAAGATGGCATGGAGAAACACAGGTTCGATCCCCAGGTCTGCTCTTAGAAACCTCTGGGTGTTAAGCACGTTATAAATAACCTATCATATGATAGATATATCATATCATACATCAGCTCAGAGCACACGGGTGTACAAGCACAGCTCCCTGGAACAATGCAATAGGACGTGCAAGGCAGTTAGCGCCAGCCATTTAAGCACCAGGCAGGATCTCCTGAGATATCCCAAATGCAGGACAAAGACTGAAAAGGGGCCTAGACCTGAATGTGCACAAACCATGAACCGCAGCAGAAAAAAACAGACTGAGGCAGCACGAGGGAGGTAGGAGCAAGGTCATTGGAGCAAGGAGGGGATCAGGAGTGGTTCAGTCCAGCGAGTGGCCCCCAAAGAAGGGATGTCACCCAGGTGAGTGGCCCCCAAAGAAGGGATGTCACCCAGGTGTGTCAACCAGAGGAGGACCAAAGAGGGGGTGAAAAGTAGATCCATCGGAAAGGTCAAAGAGTTCCTTAAAACAGAGTGTTTTAACTCATTTCCAGAAGTATAGGTTGCTTTCTTAGTCTCTGCCAGATGCTGTTAGAATGGTCCGGCAGCTTTGATGGTCCTGTCTCCATGATCCATTCATCTTTGCGCAAGACGTTGACAAGGCGCAACCTGGACACCATTTGCGGGAGGTACCCTCTATCGGGCTGGTGGATAATACAGAGGGCTTTGAAGGAGACCTAGGCCTCTCCTCGGAACCAGTGAAGAGATCTGAGAGTGGGAGTGAAGTGCTCTTGAGGCCTGGGGCCATGGGCAAGCCCGGCTGCCTTTTTTTGGATTGCCTGAAGTAGGTGAAGTATGTCCTAAGAGACCAACCGCTGTCATGTATTCCCCCAAAAGCAACAGAAAACCTGCATCCTGCCTCTGCCACCCAAAAAGTTATTTTCAACCCTTTTGGTATCAAAGTGCTGAAGACGATGGCTACTGTGTCCCCCAACTCCTGTTTTTTTCGGAGCACAATGAGCTGCTGCATGAACACAAATATGGGTTCCAGCCTATGAGATGTGAAAGCCATCCCCTTTATGAGAGTCAAACTGCTACAGTCACTTGATAATAGCTGTATTGCCATTCTTTATACTGCCATGGATATTATCAAACAGTTCTCCCTCCTTGACCACCTGAAAAGTGCATATGGCTTCAATGACGGTTCCCTCAGGTGGATATTTTCCTCTCTTCTGGACAGAGAGGTGCAGATCACGTTTGGCATTTTCTTTCCCCAGCCACTAGTTCAAACTGTGGGGTTCCCCAAGGACCCATTCTCTGCTTTCTCCCATATCCTATTTAACACACCCATCTGACAACTGGCTGGGAATCCCAGATGTTTCCATCTGAGGTGTGGCAGGGGAGAGTAAGACCCAACAGACTATCAGACATGCATACTTTAAGGGTAAGCTGGAACGCACCTCAGTCCAATTATGAAACCATGTCCTGGTTTATTTCAGTACTTATTGAAAGTACTAGGATCTGACCCCTGGGCTATATGCTCACTCTGAGCCGCATTGTGAGCGAGTACTTTTCCTGATCAGCTGTATTCACGATGCAAATGGACAAACATGCAACACATACAACTCTATTCTTTCAGCCCTCCTCGGCTTGCAGCTCGTGTGCCTATTCACACTTTCAATCCTCTTTGAACTGTAGATAGATATTTCGACCCTATCAACTAGAATGTAAGAGTAGTGACATTCTTAAGAACTAGTGACTCTGATTGTCCCATCTGGTCATCGGAAGTCCATATCCGCAGATACGAGGAAGAGCTTCTCCGTCTGAAGAGATGTTGGAAGAATGCACAGAGATCAGCAGAGAATCCTTATGATTTCAGTTTGGGTTTGGATGTTCTCCTTTGCCATCGGCCTTGTCGCCAAGTTCAAAGGCAAGTATATAATCTCTTGGGTATAGAGGACATTGGAGGCTGAGGGGAATCTCCCTAATCAGGTTCTCACCGAATCACAGGAGGCAAAGTCAGATTCAACTTTCACAGGCTTGTTTCCAGGCTTTCTTTCAAGTCTGGGTGTCATCCTTGGATCCAGATGCCATTCACAAACAGGATATATTTGGTTTTAATGTCTGAAGCTCTCTCGATCTGTGGCAGGCAGTAGCCATGACTATAAACCATAGCATTCATCTCCAACTGACTCACTTGTTGGAACAATTGAGGACATTACAGCTTTCCCGGTATCCTGCCGGTAATTCTGTTGGGATATCAGAAAAGCTGCATTACCGTCTCAGCCACGTGATATCCCGGTATTAATGGGATGTTACTGGTGGTGGAGTAATGGTAGGTTCACATGGGAACCACTCAATCACCGACACTGTGTGTTAACAGTGCTGGTGATTCAGTGGATTTTCTGCCTGTATGGGGTCAGGCCTGCCGGTAGTTCTCTGCCCCTACCGGCAGACACAGAGTATGCCGGTCTAGAAAAGGTGCCTGGACACGTTGTTACCGACATCTTATTTCTGGTCCAGCAACTCGTAATGACCCCCAATGTCTGGCTGTTGGACTCATTCATGGACATACAGAGGGGTTTCGAGTAGAGACACTCCAGGGTGCACTGAGCTGTTCCGCAGTAAAGTCAAACAAAGACTCCCACCAATGAACGCAACCCACGCATCCAGCACTACAAAAAGAGAGAGAGGTGCACAGGAAACATGTATCCTTGAGAGATTTAGGGTCTCTTCAGGGGCATATCGAATGTTCTCATCCCTGATGGGGCCTTGGATGAGAATGAGTGGGACAGCATAAGTGTTTGTGCACAGAGCAACCTGGATTCATTGCAACTTAGTGAGAAGCCAGCCTGTGGGTGTTAACGTGGCATGGATGACCATGTATGCAGCTGTTTAATCCAACTCTCAGACCCATATTTCATATGCCATGGATTCCAGGTGTCATGTATGTACATACCTCACACCTGAGTCCACATACTGGAGTTCATTTATGTATATTAGATATTCGGTAAGGAACCGACACAGCACTAAGGACCTCTTAAAACGTAACATATATTTTGGGGATCTCGAAGATGCAGTGCTGTACATAGAGCAGTAGGGTGGATGGGATCGGGGTCAGACCAGGTTACAAAAACCCTACCATCACATTAAATATGTACTTACGATCCAAGGCATACAGTGATACACAGCGTTATTTGTGAGGAATAAGAGACATTTATGGTCAAACTTTGGAGGGAGCCAGGATTGTAATGTATGTCCCTGGGGTATCAGTTCAACTAATAATACACATGTCCTCTTAGAATTCTGAGAGACAGATAATGCATACATCACATATTGAGGCCACATGAATAGGTCTATATGATGCTAAGTGCAGTGTACGTAATCCTGCAGCAAGCAGGCGCGTGCCCTAAAGAAAGAGGGCTTGGACTAGTGAAAGGGTTCGCCGTAATGGACGGCTCCCGCCATGACTCAGCTGTTCAGGCGCAGCCCACGCGTCCGTCGCCCAGCTAAGGCTTACCAGAACCCCTACAGATGGGCCGGGATCAATGGTATTAGCCCCAGCTGCTGCACTGTTAAATAGGCTAATTTACATAGGAAGGCGGCCCTGCTTTTGCCGAAAGCGGTGATCTCCGCTGGCAGGTCTGATTGCTTCTGACAGGCCTGGCTGTTAAGTGACGCTTCTCAGAGAGTTCGGGCAGAGTTAATATGATAATCAGAAACATGCGGGCACACAATGTTGCAGCTGGTCACCACCAGTGCTCATGCCCCAGCTAGTGTGGTGTCTAAGCAGGACGTGTGTGAGGCATTCAAGTTCAATAGAGGTGTGTGCGCGCCAGTAGCATTGATGTTACTGACAGTTTACAGCCGACGAGAAAACCGTCTCTTATAAAAACGTTCTCCGCAGCCTTTGAAGTTCACCAAACTGGCCCAACCACTTGTCTGGCGACCGTGACATCCAAGCACACATGTTATCTGCAGGCAGTCATGTCAGAAAACAATGTGCAAACAGGTGGTCTTTTTGTATTTGGGTTTTCCATGGACACATGAAAAAACACTTCATGGAGGCGTATTTGTTGAGATTGCCTGTGCACAAACGTGCCTGACAATGGCGTTGCTGCAGCATAGTAATACTAAGAGTAAGCGTTGAGAAATAGTGGGATACAGTGACATAGGGCTGAATTAGTATGTATTTACTTAATTATGGTTACAAATGTTCACTATTATAAATTACACACTTCGACTCAGGCAGCAGGCCTGGAGCTAAACTTCCTGCTCCAGCAACATGGGAGTTATACATGGGGGGTGTAGGAATCACAAACCCTGTATTGTGTTTTTTACTATTTTCTGGAAAAGGGTTGCATGCATGTTGGAGACGTCTCTCACTGTAGCCAGTTATTACCTTGTTTATGTGTGATATTATTTGCCTTTTCGGACCACCATTTTATTGACTGTTTTAATAAGCTGCTTTGTGTTTTTTTTGTGTGTGTTAAAAAGCAGTTTTTTACTGCTGCATAACACCGACAACAATAAATAAATACCTTACAAAACAACAGTTTTTCGTCCTACAATTGCATGTTTCCTATTTTGACAACACATCAACAGATAAACACATCAATTTGAATAAAAAACATATGAGCTAAAATATTAGGTTAGCGCTGAATTTGCAACTTAAAATAGGAATTTTTTTTTTCAAAGGAATGTTCCTTTTTTATAAATATTGATTTAAACGTTTGTACATTGTTTTTGTCCACCGTTACGTGTATTTAAAATATCTCCACCTATCCCCAACCTTGCGCCCCATCGGCATGAACATTTTCCGACAAATTCATATGTGACTGAAAACATTTTTGGGGTTAAATTATCAAAACGATTCATCAACTGGTACCAAAGTTAGTAGCTTCTCAAAAAGGGCCAGTGTATGGGAAAAGGAACTTAGCTACAGTTTACCTACAGAGATACTATAGCAGCTGCTAAAAAAAAAGAAATCGATGTATTCCTCTTAAATAATAATTTATACATTATGCAAGTGTCATATATACTTCCTAGCTTAGCCAACACGTGGCTCTAGCCAGCTGCAGGGATAGCAGGCACACTGTAAGAGGTCTTCAGCACATCTTTTAGTACCCTCAAAAGGTTAAGAAAGTAATTTTCAAAAGGATGGGACCTGATTACCCATACTTAAAAAAACAAAAATAAATGCATGTAGAGGTAAGGTGATCAAATTCCTCCATGTCGCTGGGACATCTTTTTTCCAGCTGTGCACATTTGTTTGGTAACTAATGCACTCTGTGAGTCTTAGTTCTGGTAACTGTGAGAGAACAAGTTGTCCTTAAGCACCTGACAACATTGACCAGCTAAAGGAAAGCCCGACACTGAAATAGAGGTGTCCGGGTTACATCACGTCATCTGGCCCCCTAATGGATAGCAGCCAATGAGCCCCATGTCATGAGAGTCCTCTTCTTCCAGCCCTGGCCTTTCAGATAACAGTCCTTTGCAGGCTGTGATCCAGCCTCCAAAGAAGAGAAAAGACAGGACTGGTCAAATAGGGCACTCTTTAGTTATGGCTCGGTAGGGAGGGTTATTTCATGCGGTTTCCAGGAGGTCACACAATTGTTGCACTTGTAAAAGGTTACCTTTCCACCCACTTGCTTGAAAAATACAAGCAGAGAGACCAGGGAAGACAATGGCTGTCAATGGTCGACTTTGGTCAGCCAAGGTTTGCAATGATTGCCCATGGTTGGCAATGGTTGATGATTGTTGACCATTGTTGGCCAGGGAGGTGATGTTTGGTTATGGTTGGTAGCCAATGTTCCGCGATGGCTGACTATGTTGGCAATGGAGCCGGCTAGAGCGGCTGCCACAGCCTTGCACTTATAAACATATGTCAATATGAATACCTGATCCTAAAATGGTTTCTAAACGAGAAACATATCAGTGCAGACAAACAGCACCTAAGATCTACACTCCAACCCTCTGATATCCCAGCCCTCATCTTTACAAATCTACAGCATTGATTTCGGCTCACATATAGGTGGCGTTCAAGTGGCACCTGACTGAGATACAACTAACGAAATCCTGGGATCAAGACAATTGACATCAATGTGTGAGAGGACTCATAGCCAAGGCCTTACACGCCTCTTGACACACTTGCCTCTTTCACTTCATTCTATCCTCGTGAGGATAAAGGACGCTGCTTGTAGACTGTAGATTTTCATTGCCAGTTGTCAACTTTAATAGATGTATAACATTAATATTCTCATGGTGCCAATGAGTATTTAAACAGACTCCCGGAGAGTGTAATTCTGCATATGGGTCATTCGTTCTCGCTTACAACATAATGACCTAGGATGGGATGGCAAATGAAGTGTAACAATGACCCGCAGACTCCGCCAGCTGCTTCCCTGCCTCTCTCCAGTGAAGAATAGGGGCTATGCTGTGGGGGGCATCTGGTATTCCAGCCCATCACATTTCCATTTAAATGGGACCCCCACTAAACACCAATAGCCACGGCTGCACTCGGTTCCTGCGCATCATATTTTAATTTGAACCAAAACCACTAAGCTTTAGTCATTTTGTTAGAGAATCACTTTCTACCGCTCCGGCGAGTAGATCCTGAATATTTTCGCAGTGGCATTTTTACTGTCTGGTTGGGGCTTTTTAAAATGTAAATTAATGTTTTGTTTAACGCAATTCAGGCTACGAAGGGACTGTTAGTGAGAAGTGCATTTGATTCAAGTGTGCAGAGCCATTACCCTGCTCACTGTGTAGAGTCAATCCCCTGCTCACCGTGTAAAGTCATTCCCCTGCTCACTGTATAGAGTCATTCACCTGCTCACTGTGTAAAGTCATTCCCCTTCTCACTGTGTAGAGTCATTCCCCTGCTCACTGTGTAGAGTCATTCACCTGGTCACTGTATAGAGTAATTCCCCTGCTCACTGTGTAAACTCATTACCCTTCTCACTGTGTAGAGTCATTCCCCTTCTCACTGTGTAGAGTCAATCACCTGCTCACTGTGTAGAGTAATTCCCCTTCTCACTGTGTAGAGTCAATCCCCTGCTCACTGTGTAGAGTCATTCACCCGCTCACTGTGTAGAGTCATTCACCTGCTCGCTGTGTAAAGTCATTCCCCTTCTCACTGTGTAGAGTCATTCCCCTGCTCACTGTGTAGACTCATTCCCCTTCTCACTGTGTAGAGTCATTCCCCTTCTCACTGTGTAGAGTCAATCACCTGCTCACTGTGTAGAGTCATTCCCCTTCTCACTGTGTAGAGTCAATCACCTGCTCACTGTGTAGAGTCATTCCCCTGCTCACTGTGTAGAGTCATTCACCTGCTCACTGTAGAAATATTCCCCTGGTCACTGTGCAGTCTTTCACCTGCTCACTGTGCAGAGCCTTGCACCTGCTCACTGTGCAGAGCCATTTCCCTGCTCACTGTGCAGTCATTCACCTGCTCACTGCGTAGAGTCATTCTCCTGCTCACTTTAATCCTGGCGACAGCTATTAGTCTTCGAAATCAATTCATATTCATATTTCGTTACGGAACAAACAAAGAAACATAAGTTGACTTATTTATTTTAGGATCTTTTAAAAGGCAGCACATTGCCACCTTGTTTCCGTTTCAGTAAGTTACCAATTCCCTAAAGCATCCCTGCCTCCCTTCAACTATCCTGAGCCGCCTGTGGACCGAGCCGAATGAGCAAGAGTGCAAGACACTATGGGCCTCATTACAAGATGGGTAGGGTGGCCATTCTGTTACAGCGACCTTTTGGGCGGTAACGGAAAAATAATTAAAAAAAATGTGAGAGTGCACTGCAATGGTTCAATCAAACAATTAGAAAAATGAATTACTTCTTGATAATATACTCAAAACATTCTTCTGGTGCTTTGGGCAGGTCCAAGGCTACTGGACCGGCAATAATAACAAAAAAGAAGAATGCTCATTTACCAAAATGAGGAACCCAATGGCACTCACATCGGAATAAGCTTTTATCCTAATTAAAACACATTAAATACCTTCTGATTTCTGACTTCAATACATTAGAAAATAAGTGCAAAACTACAAAGGTGTACCTTAACAATTTATGACACGTAAATCAATATATGTAGATGTTAGCATCCACTGTATGTTAATTGATTTCACCCAAACACTGTTCTGTACAATACAATACGATTCAAGCTTTGAATTAATGTCATCTAGAGTTCCCTGTATTTCTTCCTGAGAGAAGAAAGTTGTTAAATTAATTTTAATTTGGCTTATTTCTTCATCCAAACTATTTAGGCACGTAGAGGACTCCTCAATGGTCAAGATAATCAGATCGAATGAACATTTATTCAGTATCTGCCACCAACTCTTGACAAATGCAGGGTTATAATTATAACTATTGTTGAATGGCCATGTAAAAGTATTTACCAGGATCTGGATTACATGTATTTCTTTAATTGTCTCAATCCTAGTACCAAACTTCCAACGAGGGCTTAATCTGGGTAAAAGCATATCAAGCAATTGTAGAAACAGCAAGTGTAGTAATAAAAGAGTTGCTATATTAAATGCAGCGGAGGCCTTGAATGGGAGAAAGAATGCAGCTCTTCATGTGATTGCTCTTGCCACTGAAGTTGAGATATGCACGGTGGGGGTTATACCTACTACTCTCGCTTGCTTAGATCAGGGAAATCCATTCACCAAAATGGTAGCGCTAAGGGAAGTGCCATCAGATAGCGGATGACGCCACAGGAACTGACATCATCGTATATGCCTTACCCCTGACAGCATCACATGAAGTGGAGCCATCCCAGGAAGTGGCATTTTAAACGTATTTAAAAAAAAACTACAAGTGTCTGATTAATAAAAACAAAAAAAGCATCACACGCCAGGAATAGCAATAACAGGCTAATTACTGCCTCACATGCCAGGCACTGCTATAAAATGATAGGTGCAACACAATAGTAACAATGTACACCAGGTTAAGCCTCATAAACCTTGTAAAGTCATCATATGGAAGCTACAGCCTCACATGCACAAGTGCTGTGATTGTTGCCAAGTGCAGTCTCCAAAGCTCTGTCATTTTATGCCAGTTAAAGCTTGACATTCTAGAAACATGATTCAACTTGTTTGTGCTTTATAGTACAAATATAACTGATTTAATTCTGGTGATCTTAATTTGAGAAGTTAGGGAAATTGTGTCCCTGTCAGCTAATGTGATCTGCCCAGGATCACACATGTTAGTCAAGTGGAAAACCTGACACTTTCACTCTCTCCATTTCACCTAGTAGACCACATCTCCTACCAGCTGTAAGGGATCAAGACTAAGACTCAGACACAGTAATAAGTTTCAATATGAAATAGGACTTTTATTGGTAAAAAAACCAGTAAGAGGGGTTGGGGAGTCCTACCTGTCCCTAGGTCCATGAGGGGGTTCCCTGCCTCAACAGAACTAATGAGCATCTGTGTCAGGATGTTCAACAAAAAAGCTGCCTCCGTCCTGTGTTCAAAACCCTAAACTGACCATTGCATGCTAAACTCAATATAATGTGTAAAAGGGGATTTCTGTGGCGTTAACAACCGATCCAGCCCGTTGGATCGGGTGTTAAGTGCATTAGCACCCCGGGTTACCAAAGCGGCAACCTAGGGTGCTAAACAAAAAAGCGTTTTTTTTCTTCCTACAACAGGATGCGGGCGGAATCCCGTTCTACGAGGGAAAATCCCTTACCAACATTCTGAGCAGAGAGGAAGGTGTGGCTGCACCAGCTTGTAACGCAGGCATACACCGTCAGTTCAAGCCAGCATTCCTAGCCACCTGATTGGCTGGCTCCCCTACCCAGGGTACTAATGGAAGTTATACAAGTGTTGCTTTCTTTCAAAGTTCCAAACATAAAGTTCTAAGGTGCAGAAAAGAAAAGGAATTAAAGTTTCACGAGAGGAAGTGGTCCTCCCTGCCCATATGTTTCTTCCGGTCTTTCACTGTCTATCCGGTGCCTCCGGAAAAAGGGGCAAATAACGTTCCACTGTTCCAAAGGGCCTCTTCTCTCATGTGTCTCTTTCTTTGCACAATAATTCACTCCATAGTTCCAAAGGGGACGACTTCTCCCTTTAGTTCCTCCACTTAATTATGCTATCACAGTTTTAAGGAAAGTAACTCTTTCTCTTTGGTCCTTTCATTTTACACATTTCAAGTTTATTCAAGGGGGAAGACTTCCCTTGAGTCTTCTTTAAACACACAATTCCTTTGAATGTGCAATTCCTCACACTCTATATTTCAATTAGTCTAAAAGGGGTATGGCTCTTCCTTTTTCTATTGACTGTTCCTCTTTCTGCCACCGGTGTACTCTCCTGCCAGTGTTTTGCGACTTTATTAGTGATCCTTAAAGGGGGTATGACTCTTCAGTTGTGTATTTGTTATCGCTGTTCCAGAATTTTAAGTTTACTTCTCTTCTCACTCCTGGTTTACTCTACTGCCAGGATGTGACAACTTCGTTTCATGGGTGCAGATCCAGATCCGCACAGTGCCTGGTTTACTCTCCTGTCGGGGCTTTTTATATCTTCTTATGAGTGTGAGTCCCAGACTCACAGATTGCCTGGTTCACTATCCCGCCAGGACTTTTCTGTTCTCCACTCACTCTTTGTTTCATCCAGGAAATGATGCCTTTCCAATATTGGGTCATTGACCCTCTTTTGATAAAGATCAAATTTGTATCAACTCCTCTTTCCACATTGTATTCATATCAATTATTCTTTCTGAGTTTTGGTTCACAGACCCTTTCTTAACACTGTTCGTATTCTTATCAATTCCACTTTTCCAGTATTGGTTCACCAACCTTGTCTTAACACTGTTCACATTCGTATCAGTTCCTCCAATTACTTTAACAGGGTTTTCTCATGCCGTTAATGATATGCAGCGTTAGCTTACCACTTCTGGGCATCCTGATTGCTCCATCCCTTTTCCTCGTCTCATTACTCACAAAGGGGGTGTAAAGGGTAAATAAGGGTGTTGGCTAATCAAACCTGGGAATTCTTCATCTACATCACAATAACCCATACAGGCATGCTGCAAAGGCACCTGGGTGTCATTAGGAATTACAGCTAAAGGAAAATTTTATACATCTCTGGAGTTTGTCCTCCCCTACGTGATCCTTCCGCAGATAGCCACTCCCGAGGTCAGAGTCAGATAGCTTCTGCCTTTCCCTAGCCACATAAGAGAGCCTTCCCATGTTTAATTTTAAACTAACAGACTAAGATTTTTGCCTTGTGTTCTTTCATGAGCAGACACATCTGTGTCTAATAAATGAGCAGACACATCTGTGTCTAATAAAGCAGATATGAGAAGCATCACATCACATTCTAAATGAATCTGAAATATAAAGTAAATCTTTGTTGACATTTTTTAAGATTAAGAAGTATGATTGACTGCAATGGGATACAGGAGGAACACACTCATTTTCAAAATACTGCACCTGGGAAGAGAAGACTTGTGGAGTAGGGGTGAGGCACCCTTGCCATAAAATGGGCTATCATACATTTAAAGTAATACCTACTGGGGAATAAATTCAGGCTGGTGACTGACCACTCACCCTTGTATGGATTAGCTAGAGAAAGGAATCCAATCCATGAGGTATGCAGTGTTTTCTTTTAGATCTGCAATCCTACTGATTCACAGAGGAACACAGGAAGGTTTGAGACCAGGGACATGTTAACTTCCTGTCTTGATTCCCCTGTGAAACAGCCAGCTCCACACCACATAGGGGAAGTGTATGTGAGGAATCTGAGGGCATCCTCACTACTTTCCTCACAATATCCGCCCCAATGTGGCCAGGTAAAGGGAGGATCACCTGGGAGGAGAAGATTTGGGAGTGGGAGTGAGGCACCCTTTGGTGAGACGCGGTATCCCCATTTCCCTAACATCAGGAATCAGATGTTCCCCAGGATTTATGGGGCATTTCCAATCCCTTCCCTATTGTGCTAGAAAACCATCTACCAATATACATCATTATAGTACTGAGACGAGGAATGGTCCACACAGGAACAGACATGAATTCTTTATTAGTTTGAACAAACACAAACAGCACTCTGGTACTGGGATGAGGAAGAGGGATGTTAAGTACCAAGACCGTTGAGTAAACAACATGAATGACCTGCACCAGAAGCCAAAGGGCCAGTATGAATGGCCTGCTCACGTGGGGCTAATGGAGAGAATGGGAACTCCTGTGGAATGTTTACAGATGAAGAGGCTTGAGGAAGAAGGTGGGAGATGCATATCAGAGGTGCCGTGGACCTGCAGAATCTTTGCAGCAGAAGCAGACTGTGCCTGGCATTGTCAGAAGGTCTCTGGTGGCAGGGTCAGACTGCCGACCTCCAGGAGTTGAGAGGACTCCCTCTCCAACAGCCCAAGGTGTCAGAGACCTGAGAAGAGGGGCCTGCAGAGCGGGAGCAGCAGCCACGAAGAACCAACCAGAGCAGAGAAGGACACACGAAGCAGCATACCTGGTGAGTCAAGTGAGGCTGAGTGACTCTGGGACGCTGTGGTTGCCACTTCAAAAAGGAAAAACACAGATGCTGGATGCCTATGATGTTGTGAAGGTTGATGAACTTTGTGAAAAGAGCGGTTTAAGAATACCAAACTGTAATTGAAAAGGCTGAGGAAGGGCCAGAAAAGCAGTAACGTTAAAAGTGAAAGAGAAAGAATTTGAACAGGCAGATTTGCCTTTACATTGTTTTCAATATGAATGAAAAACATTTTTAATACCGAACCAAAAGAAAGTGATAATGAGTGAATGTCACATGCATGGAACGCAGAGGAAAAGGTTCCCTGATACAAAGGAAATGTGAATCAGATAAACTGAAGATAATTAATATGATGAATTGTGAAATATTGAAGTTGAGAAAAAGCAGGGATTGGCTGAAGCCATAACGAAAAGAGGAATTGTACAAGTTGTGGCAAAACTATGAAACGGTTGTGATACTTCAACAAGTGAATAGTGGCAAGACACGTGTTGGAAATGACTGCCAGGATATAAGTCTGATGCCACTGTTGAATTTAAGCAGTGGTGGTGCAACTGTGGAAAAGAAGCCAATCAGGTGTGTCGGTTGCGTGACCTGTAATGGGTGGACCATGTGGTCCGACAACTGTGCATAGACCGAATACACCCCATTCAGGAGAAGCCACTGGAAGCATTTATAAGTTTATGGCTGAATATACAGAAACGCCTGCACATTGTGAACTTAAAGACTTGAACTTTATGATTTTGATGAAAGAGCCAAGAGCCTAAAGGAATTGTGTTGTGAAAATAGTGAGAGACTTGAAAGGTTGGGTAAGGGAACCCATTTTGACTAATATCGAACTATCTGGAATCCCGAGGAAGGTAGTGTCCCGTTTCGACCAAGAGCTTGAAGAAGCTCTAAACTTTTCAAGCTGACATCCCTACACAGTTTGAACAAATAGATGTCAGGGCAAATATAGTTTTGGACACAGACAGACATGTACTTTTAACTTCCTGACACAGACTATCCTTAGTTTTATTTAGGTAGGGAAATCCCACCTTAGCATAGGGCAAGATAAGCCTTATCCCCACCTCATCGTGAATTTAATAAAAATGTATAGCCCAAACTGTACTTGGTTGTCTGTGTCTACTTCCTGATGCCTTCACAAAGCACATAAATGGTTTGCATAATTTACAGTAAAATGTCACACACAGGATATCAAACATCACTCTTAAATAAACCGCAAACAGAGATGGCACATCCACACACATGTAAACACAGAAACACCATATACATAGGAACACAGCTACCCTCACATGAACAATTCTGAATCTGCCATGGCAACTATTTTTGTGGAAAAGTTTTAGTTCTGTAAGTCAATGGACAAAGCACACACTCCTTCAGGAATTACATCTAGCCTTAGCTCCCACTGTACAAGAAGTCATAATTCTGAATAGGTGAATGGGACTAAACACAATTATGGGCCCATTTCAAATCAGGTGGTACAGGAAATGGAGACATAACAGCAAGGTGTATTGCTTCTATGGGCCTCATTCGGAGATTGGAGGCAGCCATGGTGCTGCTAGCACCATGGCTGCCTCCAATACCGGGTCCGTGTCCGGTCTGGTTGAATGGGGACTTACCGGGACATTCCGACCTGTGTGGACCTGGTAAGTCCCCATTCAACCAACCATTCCCCATTCCCATTGAGCCCCCATAAGGCTCAATGGGAATTGGGAAGGCGCTAATTACGGGCCCGCGAATGGCAGGCCCGTAATTAGCGCCCTTGTCCCTTAGCGGGACCCGTGAAGGACGTGTGGTCAGACCGCATGTTCTTTGCGGTTCCCGCTAAGGGACCTCGGAATTGGGCGGTAATGGTTTACTGGCACCTGTCTCCTTACCGGTGCCCGGTTACCCTTACCACCCAACTCAGAATGGCCCCCTATGTCTCTATTTTCCAGTCGGTCATGTCCTACCATCAGAGGGTTAATCCTTTTGATACCTCTGACACACAGCATCGTCAGATGCACCAAATGGGAATTGGGAGCTGGATCAGTTAGAAGGAAATACTACAAGCAATTAGGGAGTGGCAGGACAACGCATACAAATAAAGAAAAAGGTTGCACTGAACTTGGACATCAAGTCTCATTATAACTCTCATGTTCTCCATACTAAAGTGGAAGAGAAAATCTAGTGACGAGAATGGGATGTTAGAGGTATGACAGTTGGAATTTGAATGAGAGCACATGTACATGAATATTATACGAAGACGCGCTCTCACATTTCTCATCCCGCACACCAAAGTGAAGCCAAATCTAACAGCAGCGCTACATCTCTACATCTAATACTGCATATCTCCGATGAAAGAGTCCCCACCTGCTGCACCACGTCCTGCATCATTCAAATGACATTTGCGGACATAAAGATTTGAAGAGCGTTAAGGTATGATTCCAAATAAAAAGACCTTGAACGTTTATGCATAGTGAAGAAAACACTTGTCAGTGGAATACAAATCTTACACTGATCAAAATATCCACCTTTAAAAAATAAAGTGCTCATCTCAACATCTAACCTAAACTAGTACAAGCTAGTTGACTCCATGATTCAACCCCCAGCATGTCTGACGCAGAACAAACTGAGAATGAACAATCAGGTGCAGCTGTTTTTTGCTGTCCACTGCCATTTAGCATGTTGGATCCACAGGGTCTCGGCCTGTGAGGAACCCAAGGGTGTCCTCACCTTGTTTTCCCCAGATCCCTCCTGTTACGCTCACCAGGTATCCACAGGGACGCCACCCAGCTGGGTTACTCGCTGGTATGCTTCTCAGCTTTTCCCTGATGTGGTCTGCGGGGACAGTTCTGCCTGAAAATACAGGAGGACTGTGTTCAAGACTGACCGACTGGGGTAAATATCCTCCCTCCACCCCTGTATGCTTTCAGTCCCTCTGGCACCTTCTCCTCACCTTGTGGTAGAATTAGACGTGCTCTCCGTCCTGCCTTCTTTGCAGGGGCGCATTGTCTTTCTTGGGCGATTGCGGTCCAGTTACTTCTCTGATGCCGACCCGTTTGATATTGTTCAGGTAGGTCTTATTGCTGTTCTTTAGTTTTGTTGCTATCCTGCATGCCTTTCTTTGTTTAAAATGTCTCTTTTTTTCTCCGTTAGGTATGCAGAGCTTCAGCGCGGCGAACTGGCTTGGTTGAGCCCCGCTGGTAAATGATGGCACATTAAGAGCCCTATGATGTGGTAAGTAAGCGCTATGCACAGCGCTGCAAAGTCTTGCCTTTGCTAACCTGTGTTTTCCTTCCTTGTAGGTCGCTGTGTTCTTCAGCGCGAGTGGAATGTCCGGAGTGTTGCCAGCCGAGAGGCGACCAGCCAGGTAAGCCTTTTGAGCAGTTCTTAATTTGTAAATGCCTCTACAGCTTTCTTTAATGTTGCCTCTATCTTCCTCTTTCAGGTCGTTCTGTCCAGGAGGCGTGCAGATTCGAGGAAGCTGTTCTCAGTAGCTGAGAGTGTTTAAAGATGATGACTGCAGGTAAGATGCTGCAGCTAATGATGTTCCTTTTGTCTCCTTGCAGGTTCTGCTTCTCCGAGGTTCGAGGGAATAGCTGGACACGGTGAGCGTCACGTTGCAAGCTGCAAAGTAACGCGAAGCGTGTTCTGCAGTCAGGGTGTGGTTTATATAGCCCAGGTAAAGTAGTACCAGGGAAAGTAGTTCCAGGCCTGCCACACCCAAAACACTAGACCGCATAGCTTGGTTCTTAGGAACCAAGCTATGTGGATGCCTCCATGTTGGCTGACAATACAATAAAGTAGTTCCCAAGCACATTGTTGTTCATGGTGTATGAGCCTGGCCCCATAGGCACCAGGACTGGCCCCATAAGGGCTTTTGAAGAGGATGCCAGGCTCTAGAGGCCAGAGTCATGACTCCACCTGGCCAATGGGTTTGCCAGAGGGGGTGTTGGGCGAGGGTTGTGACACCTCCTCTCAGTTGGCCAGGGAAAGGCCATCACTTTTGGATCCCAACCCTGTGGGTAGGTATGCGAGGGAGGATCACCTGGTGGAGTGAACTTGGGGAATGGGGAGAGGACGTCCTTAGGTGAGACACAGTATTGGCCTTTCCCTTTTATAATGGGCCCTCTATTCCTAAAGCCTTTGTGGGATATTGCCAAACACTCCCCTTCTCCTCCTTTCAATCTGTTCCCCAGAACCAACATTTTAGTACTGGGATGAGGAAGAGAGAAACTAGGATGACACATCCTCATTTCATGGACACACACATATATCAGAGACCAAACAGAGGTGAAAAGGCTTCTTAAATCATACACTTCCAAACACCACTCTGGTCCTGAGACTAGACCAGGAAGAGGACTATGGAGGCATATCAGAGGAACAACCAGGCATGTCTGCTTAATGGAGTCCACCAGAGTCAGGCGGCACAAGAACTCAAAGACCCACACCTGAGGTCACTTAATACACCTGAATGATATAAAAATGCCTGCCGTTTCTGAGGGAAGGGGAACGGGCTGGAGGAAAGGAAGCTGGAGACCCAGGATGCTGGAGCCGCCCTGCGCAGGAGAAGGGGACACCATACCCTTGGTCGGCTGTATGAGGGTCCAGAGGTCCTGCCATCTGCTGAAGCAGGTCTGGTGAGAAGAAGCAGTGGAACTCCCCGTGATCGCAGCCCTTGCCAAAGGAAGCCAGGAAAGCGGCTGGAATGCGCTGTGCAGACCGTGATACGAAAGGCTGAGCAGGGAGGACCTGGGAAGCAGCAGAAGCCTGGAGAAGCCTGTTAAGAAGGACGCCAGGAGGAAGAACACTGCCGCGTGTGACCGGTGAGTGCACAAACAGTACACACTAACCAGGGCGCTCTTGTAAAATTTATCAAAGTCCTTTGCAGCTACCGAGTGGAAGGCAACAAGATTGAAAGTATTGTTGAATGCCTGAATACAAGTATTATTGAGAGATTGAATGAACTATAACCAATTGAAGGCACTTGAGAATCCCGTACAGAGTAACAGTGAATTGAAAGCAATTGTGAGTACCCCACAGAGTAAGAAAAGAACTTGGAACTGCCACACAAAGTCAGTTGAATGCTCATGAATGGAGCGAAAGCAAAGTAGTGCATGAAACAAGAGTCAAGAGTACAGTGTGTGAAACAACTAAAGGCAAAGTGAAGAGAGTACTAAGGAAGATGGAAATGTAAATAGTGGCCCAAAGTCCAGAGAGGGCTCAGGCATGGCAAACGGAGAGAGACTTGTGTGGATGAAAGCCAGTGAAATAGAAACAGAAAAATAAAGTCCATGGTGGTTTGAGTAGCCACGGGACAATGTCTAGAGAATGTGACACTGAGGAATCAACTAAGCATCACTGTCAGATGGAACCAGTGACTAAGCGTTGGTGGAAGCACTCAGAAAGGGTTTTGGTTGCGTTGTCAAACGGGAAATTATATCGTGCCTCCTCTTTGTATGAATATATGTATATTGGCCTATGCCAAGCTGCTTATAAGCCGCGAGGAAATCCGCGTTGCAAGGTCTTGACCTTAGATCAGTGTAAACCGCCATTTTAGGTGTATCCGCCATTTTAGGTTCTCCCTCTAAGATTCCCCATGTGTTCTAAGATGGAGGACAATGTCATTCTGAATGTAACATGGCCGTCTTGACCTCTGTGTATAAACTAATGTATAACTTGCCTGCAGGCTACATGTTGGGGTCATGAAATGAGACCTTGTCCTTCGCTGACCGCTGTGTAGAGGATTACTTGCGCCAATGAAACTAATCCGCGAGCATATGTTAAATACAATGTATTCAAATACCGAAATGTGAACACTTGTTTGACTACATTGTATAAAACTGTTTGAGAAAATTTAACATGAAATCCTAAGATATACTGTTGCCATTGAGGCGTGTTAGTGAATATATTAAAGGTAAACCCTAAATGTACAGATGGACTAACTCGGCACGAACCCTAGATCCGTAATGTGTTAACTTATATTAACGTGGCTATGGATTGAACATCATAATTTCGAGGGTATAAAGAGTTTGACTATTCTAATGTATAGTCCCACTCACTGAGAACACCGAATCGAGCTGGAGTTCGCTGTGTTGTACTGAGGGCCGATAGCTATCTGTTGCTTTGTCCTTCGAAACTGTTCAGTATAAAATAAAGATCTTTTGTATGTTCCTTTGTAACCCGCATTTGGTGTATTTCCTTTTGAGGTAATCAGCCTCGATATCTTCTTTTTGTTTTCACAGCGTGACCTGTAATAGGTGGACCATGTGGTCCGACAACTGCGCCTAGACCAAGTTCCTTATTATGAAAAGCCAATGAAAGCATATGTGAGTCAAGTTTATATGCTGCTTCATCTTTGTCTGAAAGATTTAAGTTGAGAAACAGAACTGTGTTGATTTTGAAAGCTGGTAGTTTGAACTATTGGGGGAAGGAATCCCCGACATTGGAGGTGTCCCAAGGAATTGTATTATTTTGGAAGCAATAAGATTTGAACTTTTGTGGAAGGGAATCCCAATATTTTGAGAACTATTTTGAACTTGGGGAAGGGGAAGCTGATACTAAGCTAAGAGCTGGAAGAAGCTCTGAAATTCTTTTTGAACACTATTCTTTTGATACTGACATCCCTACACATTGTATGCAGTTAGTTGTAAGGGCAAGTATAGGTGTTGGACACAGACAGAGACTTAGGTTGCACACCCTGACACAGACTATCCTTAGTTTTCTTTAGGTAGGGAAATCCCACCTTAGCATTGGGCAAGGTAGGCCTTACTACATCCTGCCTTTAGAGTTAAATAAAACTTTAAATATACATTTGAATCTGTTGTCTGTGTCTTGCTTCATGATGCCATCACAGGCCCCACGTGGGAGAGGTGGCTAATAAGGTTTGAGAGCTACCTAGAGGCTCATAATGAAAATTCATCAGACAAATGTGCACAACATGCATTCCTCATTCTGGGAGGTGATGAAGTCAAGATCTGATTCACACACTAACACCTGACCAAATTGAATCATAGAAAGTCCTTAAAGATTGTCTCAGCACACACTTTGACCCATAAAGAAACATTGACCATGAAGGCACATATTCAATACTATGTGTCAAATCCAAGGGGGCTCCATGGAGATGATTGCAATAAGTCTATCAGCGGCAGAGCCAGGGGTGGGAGCAAGGGGGGTTCAGTGCACGGCCCCGGCTTCCAATGGGCTGGCAGAGCACTCCACATGGAGCGAATACCATTAATTTTCAATGCATTCATGAGAAAGAAAAAAGAAACTGGCTGCAGGTTTCCCTTTCCACCCACTTGCCTGGGATGCGCCTTTGGCAAAATGGACAGTATCATGATCCGGGCAGCACAGTGTTTGGTGTTAGGTGCCGGTCTGACCACCTGGTGCTGAAAATAACACTATGTTGATGTGAAAATACATGACACTTCGCTGACTCTCTTCTCTGTGTCCATAGTTTAAATTTCCCTGGAGGCCAGGCACACCCGGGCCAGACTTTCTGCAGCTGACACAGGCACTCGGGCAGGCAGACACACCAGACGCAGCAGGGCTCATTTGTTATAATGTAGCAATTTATCAGCGTGGCCCGCCTGGCGCAGAAGAAACAAGTGCAGCTTGCCTGGGAGGGACCAGTGTTCCTGAGCACTTGAGACAGTCCTGACAGTCAGACCCTGACCTGCCAGCCTGCCTGTACTGTGTGCGTGCTGTACCCTGGCTGGCCCCAAGAAGTTAACTCATTGTGAGCTGAGCACGTCACAGTCAGAATAGGTGAGGTGATGAACTTTGGGTGAGACAAGCGTGTGTGGTGAGTCAGAGGGTGACTTCACTTTGTGATCGTCCATGAGTGACTGAGCTTGAGTAGTAGTGCACTGGTAGGGTAGGCACGTTACACCAATATGTGTGCATTATGCAATGGGTGCCATGCAGGATGCAGCCCCTCCAGCAGACCAGCCCACTGACTGAGCGAGTTCCCAGCCCAGTAGTGAAGAGATACGCTCCTGCTAGAATCGGCTAATTCGGACTCTGCCGAGTTGTTATATCTTCAGACCTGCTAGGGCTGTTTCCATTTCCTGCTGCCAAATGTGTTGTAAATGGTGTTTGTTAGTTTAATCTGCTGTCTTTAAAACATGGGGATGGATGGATTGGCTCCCTTGCTACTCTGTGTGGGAATGTCTGCCCCATAGAAACATTTTGTTTTTCCACCACCTTAGTGTGAAAATCCAAGGTTAGCAACAGTGGGGTGGAATGTCAGTTTTCCCCATGGGTAAATGAGTTATTCTAACATCCCGGAGCGGGAATATTTTGTGCACAAAGAGCAGCTTATCTGACGTAGTTCGCTTTGCAATAGCAAACCGTTTTAACTCTGTACCAGCCCGCCTTGCTTTGGCCATGATTCCAGGACATATAAGCTGTAAACAATGATACTAAACAAGCCATGAAGCTAACATTTCTCTGATGAGTTTAAGCGGCACCTAAGCAAGCACAGAAGTAACTCCAACCTCTAAGACGTGTCTGACATTTTTAAAAGCTACCACCAAGCTTCCTTTCAACCATGGGCTTCAAAAAAGAAAAATCTGCATTTTGCAAATACCAAACAGGATTGGTTAAATGGCTGCCAGTGAAATGTGACAGAGAGATGTAATTTGTTCAGATGTGTTCAAAACCTTCCACCCATCAAGTTTGTGGTTGTATGTTGATAGCTACCACCAATTACATGAGGACATTTGAGGTTTTGTGTTCCTCTTAAACAAAATCAATTGAAAGCTCGATTAAAGCCCACCTGGTGAATGTAATGGGCCATGTGCTGCTGGGGTTGCTTAGTACTCGGGTGGCCTTTTGAGTTGTTGACATGAGTCAGTTAAAGCTGCCCATGGCAGACATGTGACATACACCCAAGGACAAGTGGTCGGAGACAGCTATTAGCAAAGACTTGAAAAAAGACACTTGTCACTTTCAGTATCCTACATCGAGAGAGATAAGTTGCACTCGCACTCCATTCACTGCGTTTCCAGTGTGACAGTGGTCCAATCCATCAGGGGGCAGGGACTTCACATCCAGCTCCCATGTTGTTTGTTGGTACTAAACCGTATTCTTGCTCAAAAAGAATTGGGATTGTGTGTGTGCCTATCTATGAACAACATGTACACACTGCTATTATTTTGCAAAAGACGAAATTCAAATGCTCCTCGTTATGTAGCATGTAAAGGCCGGGAAGAGAACCCAAATTCTAAACAGCCCATGGTTCTAATTAAGTCACACAAATCTTCTTGCAGTAGCCACTAGTGCAAAATAGTTTCTGTTCTCATTAAGTGCAAGTGCAACACCAACATGTCAACCCCCGCGTGTATCTCACGAGGGGCATTTAATTCTATGAAAACAAATAGCAAAGGGGGGCATGGCTATTTCCTTACATTTATTTCCACTATCATTATTTCCGCACATGTGTGGGTGTATACTTAAGTGATAATGGGGGCTCTTCTTAATTATTCCTAGTGGTCCGTGGTGCTGTCTCGCCAACGCATGACCTGTCGGCTGAGAGCTCTCCAAAGCGTTCTGAGGCCAAGCCTCAGGCGGTAGGTCCTGTGAAAAGGCAGGCCGACATCTCCTGGATGGTGCACGTCGGGAGGTTTGCCTTTCTATTGGTAACGTGCTTTTCTTCATAACCCAGACTCATCACTGAAATTAAGCCCAGGAACTGTTATTTTCCAATTAAAAAGGTACTTTTAGCTACTTTGCAGGGTGCACACCCATTTTTTATTACTCAATGATAAATATTAAGGATTATTTGCTAAAACGCTGATATTTATACGTATAAAAGACTTTTCTCTGGAGGAATTACAATATATTTCAATACCAAATCTAATTACTACTGATAATGTAACACTCTAAAGGCCTTTTGCTACTATGATATATCTAAAAGATCATTGTCTGAAAATAACTGTTTGCTCCTCTGTTACCTGAAGCGTTGCTATTTGACTAAGTTGGTAAACCAGCTATTGACAAAATAATGTTTTAAGGCCCTTCTGCTTACCATATCAGTACATTATTTCTATACTATGTGATAGTTTCTCCTATTGCTGAGCGCATATATCTATCTAGTCATACTATCCAGCACATCATGGCATCTAAAAAAGGCTGAGTCAAAGAAATACCCTTGTCTCCATCCAATATGCTCAAAAGGCAGAAAAGTGAATCGCCTATGCCAAAAGAAGATATTCAGGACCCGACAATGCAAACTCTCCTGACCTAAATAAGGGCCCTGAAACTATTTATGGAAGCAACAAATCCAGAATTGCAACAGCTTGATGATAAATGGTCTGCCTTTGAGAAGAATAAGTGAAGTTCAGAGACGGGTAAGTGATGCCGAAGATGTAACAGAAGGAGTACAAATGCTGGTAAATACAGTCAAATCTCTACAAAAAAAATCGGTGAACCTTGAAAATTGAAATAGAAGAAATAACATGCAGATTGGGGGCCTTCCAGAAGGTATTGAAAAGGACAATCCTATTCTGTTTTTAAATACTATGCTCCCTAAGTTCCTTGACCCACATTTTCTGTGCAATTAAATATCCAAAGAGATCATGGGGTTGGTCCGGTTAACTCTGTGCGCTTTTCTATTAGTTTGTCCAGAACCTTTATCTTTGCATTACTTGACCATACACATGTTCTACTCATAATGGATAAAGTGAAGCTAATAAAGCAGCTCTCTTCGGATGGTAAGATGATCTTTACCTCTCAGGATGTCTCTAATGTGATCGCTGCCAGAAGAAAAGAACTACTTGCCTTTAGACCAGCCTTAAAGCAGCTAAATGCGAGATACAGTGTATATCCACCCATCTTAAAGGTACCCTCAATGGGAATACCTCTATATTTCAAAATCCAATAGACTTGAGACACTTTATTCAGAATCACAAAAGAGATGAAATGCATACATAAAGACCACCCACATGAATATGGGTACATACTTTAACTGATAAATACAGTGGAATACTCTTGTAATACTTTCCGCCCAAGTAGGGTGCAAGGTGGGCCATATCTTGAGTGGCTCTCCACCCTCTCATTTCCTTACTGTTCAACATGGATGGGTGTGGCTGTTTCCTGTTAGCAACAATCCTTCCTAAAATCCTTTTTCTTAGTTGGATATCACAAATATCAATTCTTATTCTGTTTGTCTTCCCATTTCCCTTATGTGTCTTTCCTTCATTGTTATTAACACTTGTGCAGATTAATTAATCCTTGTCTATGTGATGGCTACCTAATTATTTCTTTTTTTAATCACATTATTATGTCTGCCTCCAATATAGTAAACACATTGATTATTTTAGCTACTCTCATGTGTTTGCTACCCCATCCTAAGTCATGGCATTTAACATAACCTCATGGAATGTTAAAGGGTTGCATAGCACAATGAAAAGACAGAAAGTACTCTCTCACTTTAATAGAGCAAAGCCATTGATTGCTTGTGTGCAAGAAACCCATCTCACAGGCAGAAACTGCTAAACTGAAACGTCACTGGGCGGGCCAAGTTTTTTCAAGTGCCGAAAATGACAAGAAGAATGGAGTGATCACACTGTTTCAAATGCAAAATTGTAGCAAATGAATCTGATGACCTATGCAGATGGGTTCTTGTTAAGTTGCTAGTAGAATCTATTGAATATACAATTCTAAATATTTATGGTCCAACATCCCCAGACCCCTTCCTTTGGTTACAATAAAAAAAAACACATTTTCAATCCAATGTTAATGATGTAATTGTTTGTGGAGATTGCAATGAGGTAATACATCCTTTTTTGGATAGAAAGTTTTAAAAATACCAAATCGCATACACAATTCAAAGTTGTGTATCAGAATTAGGCCTTATTGATGCTTGGTGCATAACTCACCCTTCTGATTTAGAATTTACTTTTTTCTCTGATACCCACAACCCGTTCTCAAGATTGGATTATGTCTTAATTTCTGAATCCATGGCTAGTCAAATTGTATAGTGCTTTCAGGCCATGCGCCAGTCCATATCCAACTCACATCTTCACAGAACACTCACATATCGAGCAGATGGAGAATTATCTCAGCCCTTTTAAAAGATGGGTCATTTACACCCTTCATCACTACACTACATAACAATTCTTTTTTAAGAGAAAAAAAGTCAGGACACATCTGCTGACAATAACTGGGACTGTTATAAGGCTGTACTTAGAGGTCATATTATATCCTCTGCTGATAATAAAAGGGAAAAATTGAAACAAGAATCAGATAATTTTCTCAAACAACTCAAATCCCTTGGATCCCAGTATACACGTATTAACTCTATGCCTATTCCTAATGAGATTATTAATCTTAGATTGCAATATAAATCAATTCTTACACAATATTCATGTGCTAATCTTCGAAAATATAAGGCAAAAATATATCAACTCTCTAACAAATTAAGTCACTCGTCTCATATCTCAAATTCAAAATTCAAAAAACAAAACGCCAAAATTGCTGTAATCAAAGACCAAGCGGGCAAAAGAGCTTTTCAGATAAGTTAATTATCCACATCTTTTATAAATTTTAACAGAAATTATACACATCTGATGCTCCTTCTAATAATACGTATGTTCAAGATTTTCTTCGACGTGTACCTCATATTACATATCCAAAGGTTGATCTACAGATGTTAAATGTTCCTATCTGCCCAAGTGAAATGTATAAAGCCATAAAAGATCTAAAAAAAAGGTAGAGTCGCTCGTCCAGACAGCTTTCCTATTGACATTTTCACTCACTTTAATAATCTACTAGTTCCCGAGCTTAATTAACTCTTCTCTCATTTCATGATAGAAAACAAGGCACAGGGTTCATTTTCGGAAGCCATGCTTATTGTCTTTCCCAAGCCCAATAAAGATCCTGAACTTCTCCAGAGTTATAGGCCTATCTCCCTTACTTTTACTTGAATGTCTAATGGATTGTTAGCTTTGTCTAAAGGTGATAATGGGCTTCATTACGACCCAGGCGGTAAGTTACCGCCTGGGCCGTACCTTTACCGCCATTGCGTAAACTACGTTTACGCCATGGTGGTTGGCGGACTTACCGCCCCATTCCGAGGTTGGCGGGGCCGTAAGTCCCCATTAACCCATTTACCCTTCCCCATTCCCATTTTTGCCCCATAGGGCATAATGGGAGTGGGGAAGGCGTTAATTACGCCACCGTAAATTACGGTGGCGTAATTAACAACATGGTCCCTTAGCGCCATGGATTTTAACACCTGCTAAAAGCAGGTGTTAAATCCTCCATGGCGCTAAGGGACCTCGGAATCAGACGGTAAGGGTCGGCGCTGTTTACGCTGCCGTAAACCCCTTACCGCCTGGGTCCTAATGAGGCCCAATGAGTTTTAACATTTCCTTCTAAAATAGGTTTGTTCTCTGATTAAACCGTAAGGTGAATGTATTAGATTAGATCTTTAACTAATTGCATATACTTTTGCATATGTCCGTTTTGCACTTTACTAGAAGATTACCTATTTTTTTATCAAATTAATTAACCCATTTGATGTGTGTATTATGCACTTTAAGAAATCTGGAATACACAATAGGCTGAATCCAGATTCATCAAGTGATATTTAAAATTTGCTAGATATATGCGTGTCTCTTTAAAGAAAGTATGTACTAAATAGGATTTTTAAAGAAATGATTAGCTTACACTGATCATTTACTTCCCTCATGTTGACCAAAGTCCTTTAAAAAGAAGGCCTAATAGTTTATGTTCCATGAGGCATCACATTTTGGTTGGTGACTATCTCCCTTATTACCAGAGAATGAAAAATGTTAGCGACCACACTCATTCCTTTACTACCCAACTTAAAGATGATCAGGTGGGATACATCAAAGGTAGACTGTCTTCCTCTATCTATCTACAGAGGCGGCATCTGGCTGTGTCTGCAGGTGTCCGCAGGGGACGCCAGCGGCCATCCATCCACCAGGATTAGCCCTCATACTACTCTGCTAACCCCTGTTCTACTCCCAAACCTTAGGTGTTCTCTCCTGTATTCTCAAAATTGCATTACGCTTGTCCTCTTAACCTGTGTATCCGACGTTCTAGTCCTATTGTGAAACCTAGGCCTCTCTCCCCTTTTTAGGATTCTCAAACTTAGGTGGTTTTTCTCCCACTGTCGTTTACAATTTGCACTGTATCAGTATTTAAAATGCATTGTGAAACCTAGGCCTTTCTCCCCTTTTTAGGATTCTGAAACTTAGGTGGTTTTTTCTCACATGGTCGTTTACAATTTGCGCTGTATCAGTATTTAAAATACATTGTGAAACCTAGGCCTTTCCCCCCTTTTTAGGATTCTCAAACGTAGGTGTCAAAACCGGCGCATTTTTTTTCATAACTCCTTCTTGAGTGTTGTCGTCTTTCCTATTGCGCAACCTCCCTGCCTCCTGCTTTTTGGTCTGCCTACTCCACTGACCTTCGCTAGTTCTTCCCTTCCACCCTCTCCCACTTACTCTATGGTGATCTCTGTTTCTCCTATCTTTTCTAATTGCTTCTCTATTGACTATCCTGCTCTCCTCACTAAATCTGGTAGGAAAAAGTTTAAAAAGGACATCCTGGTCTCCAACCCAGGCCTCCCTATCGCTGAGACCTACACCAGTGCCTCCTCTAAGGAAACTCTCACTGACATCCTCTTTGTCATGCCTTTGCCAGACCTATGGACCCTTCATATGGTCTCTATGCTCGCCCCCTTCTCCTCTTCTCCCATTAATGGTGGCACCCGCTGGGATGCCCACCAGGCATCCTTCCTTTCCTCTCAAGTCATCATTAATGTCTACTCCAATGGGACCGTCCTGGTCCAAGGCCCTCAGGCCAACCTTCACCTCTTTGGTAGATGCTTCCCACTGCTCATCAACTTCCTTTCTTCTCCTGCTGTCCCCTCTCCCCTTTTCTTGACTACCTCGTCTCCCCCTTCTGCCTCCTCCCTGGCTACCTTGCCGTCCCCTTCCCTCTCAGCCCCTTCTCGTGCTCCTTCCCCACCTCCGCAGCATGTACATCTGATCTGTACCCCTCCCCAGAAGTCCTTCAAGGATGGCAACCTTCTCCATCCTGCCACTCTTAACTCTCGCTCTGCTGTCAAACACTCCTCTGATATCTGCCGCCTTCTGGAAGAACTAGACCTTGATGTCCTCGGTCTCACTGAGACATGGTTCACGGCCAGCTCTGTCACAAGTTTTGATTCGCTCTTACTTGATGGCTACAAGATCCTCACCGCGCCAAGGGCCAACCGCTCAGGTGGGGGTGTAGCCCTAATCTTCCCCGAGTGGATTCCTGCCTCTGGCACTCCTATGCAGGCCTACTCCTCTTTTGAATGCCTCATCTGCAGGCTCTCTCTCTTCCCTAGCCACTCACTTACTGCGGCTACTATCTATCGACCACCTGGTCAGATTTCATCCTTCCTCTCTGAGTGGGCGGACCTCTCCTCCTCACTCCTGGCCTCAACTAATCAACTCCTCCTTTTTGGAGACTTCAACATCCACCTAGATGCTTCCAGTCCTCCCTCTGGACTCTTTCGCAACTTCTGCGACTCTCTCTCACTCACTATTCTCCCCTCTGGCCCGACTCATTCTGCAGGGCACACTCTTGATGTTCTGATCTCCTCAGACCTTCCTCTCTCTGTCCCTTTTACCACTCCTCTCTCCTGGAGTGATCACTTTCTCCTCTCCTCCCACCTCACCGTCCCCAACCCCCACCCACCTTCTCGGTCACCTGACCCATGAAGCGCGTGTCAGCTGAGGCTTTCGCCACCACCTTCTAACCCCTCTTCACCCCCTGGCTGACTCTCATCCTGACACAGCCCTCTCCACTCTCCACTCTGCTATTTCTGATACTCTTGAAATCCTTGCCCCTGTCATGAGGATCCTCCTGAAACCCAAAGCCAAGTGCAGCTCTTGGTGCGACACTGACCTCGTCACCCTAAAACGCAAGTGTAGGGTGGCCGGGAGGAAATGGCGTGATTCATGTACATCCTCTGACAAACTGGCATTCTGCCTGCTGCAAAGGCAATACCAGCTCTCTGTCCTAACTAAGAAGAAAGCGCATATCCAAACCCGCCTCTATGCGGCATCAAACAACTCGGCTGAATTCTTTAAAATCTGCAAGGAACTGGCCAATCCTGCCACAGTCTCTACCTCTCCTGTCCCCTCCCAGGCCCTCTGTATGGTACTGGTGTCTCACTTAATCTCTAGAACTCAGGACATCCTGTCCTCTATCTCCTCCTATCCCCTCCCACTACCTACTCTTCTTCTGGACATTCTGCAGCCACCTCATCTCCCTCCTTCTCTTCCTTTCCCCTGTTCTCCGCAATTGAGGTTTCTAGACAAATCAGATTTATGAAAGTCTCATCGAAACAGGTTCAACCCTGTTCCTTTAAAACTATCAAGGAACACATCGCCACCCTGGCGCCTGCCCTGGCTGACTTCTGTAATCACTCCATCCCCCTGAAGCACTTCCTTGTGCACCCTCCTCTTAAGAAACCCACTGCCGACCCTTCTTACCCGGCCAACTATCGGCCAATCTCCAATACTCCCTTCCTGGGCAAGCTCCTGGAGAAACTGGCCACCTCCCAGCTTAATCTCCACACTGAATCTGTTGGTTGTCTCCATGACCATCAGTCTGGCTTCAGAGCTGCCAGAAGCACAGAAACTGCTCTCCTGAACATCTGTGAAGACCTGCTCTCCAATCTTGACTCTAACACCACGTGCGTCCTCATCCTGCTTGATCTCTCTTATGCCTTTGACAATGTCAACCACGCCATCCGGCTCAACCGTCTCCGTGATAACCTGGGCATCACCGGTCAGGCTCTGGCGTGGCTGACTTCTTTCCTCCGAGACCGACCCTCTCAGGTCCAACTTGGGTCCTGTCTCTCCGCTATCTTTTTCTCTACCTGTGGTGTCCCCCAGGGGTCTAACCTCTCTCCATGGCTGTTCAACCAATACCCGGCACTCTTGGCCCAGTGCATCACCGCTCTCTGCCCAAACTTTCAGTGTTATGCGGATGACACCCAGCTCATTTTCAGGCTACCCTCGGCCTCCTTCTCTACTTCCCTCATCTCTGACTGTCTGTCTTCTATCCAGGAGTGGTGTGCCGCCAATGACCTTTCCCTTAATGCCAGTAAGACTGAGATTCTCTTCATTGGCATTCCCGCTCCCCCCTTTCATGTAGCCCTCTGGCCGGCCTCTCATGGCCCTCTTCCTGCTCCCACCTGTGTGGCTAAAAACCTTGGGGTCATCTTCGACTCTACACTCTCCTTCTCTCCTCACATCTCTGACGTCTCTAAGAGGTCACACTACCAACTGCACCTCCTCAGAGGTATTCGTCCTTTCCTCTCCTTCCCCCAGAAGCTCACTGTCTCCAGAGCTCTGGTTCTCTCTAAGCTGGAGTACTGCAACAGCCTCTTTCTAAATCTGCCTGCTTCTACTCTCTGCCCTCTGCAACTTATCTAGAACAGGACTGCAAGACTTGTCCTTGGCCTCAAGACTAGGGATCGTATCTTCCCAGGACTGAAATCTCTACACTTGCTCCCTGTGGCTGTGAGGATTAAGTTCAAAACCCTCTGCATCGTCCACAAGGCCTTCTGGGGCCTGGGGCCTCAATACCTTCAACTCTCTCTTCCTAAATACCTTCCTTCTCGAGCTCTTTGCTCATCTGCCTCAAGCTCCCTCAGGGTCAGTTGCTTCTCCAAGCAACAAGTTGGTGGTGGATCTCTTTATTCGGCTGGGGTCTCCCTCTGGAACAGCCTCCCTGCCTCCCTGAAACTTGAGGAGAATCATCTTCGGTTCCGGAAGCACCTCAAAAACGTTCTCTTTGCCTCTGCTTTTTCTCCTCCTCTCCCTTGCTGACTTCCTGGCTGACACTGACTTTACACTAGTTGCCTGGCCACCCTCTGATCTCAGGCCAAGGTCCCCCACCCACCAGCCGCACTTCTGCACTGGCAACCCTGCACTTAGGGACTGTTCTGTATCCCAACAGTCCCACTACCGGCACTAACTACCTGTTGTCTGCCCTTACCCTTGCACTTGCCACCTGCTGGCCGTACCTTACCTATTGTTATTATTTCTTATCCCATGTGCTGCACTGTCCTCTCCCCCTTCCCATGAACTTGTGCAATTTGAATGACACCTGGCCTAGTAGGATCGTTGTCTGTCTTCCCTCTGTTCCGCTCCCTGGCCTCGTCGTGCCTCGAAACACCTGTGTATAGGCGCGTTATAAATCCCATATCATATCATATCATATCATATCATTAGGCTATTTTTAACTATTTTAGATAATCTCCATGGCTCTAGTGATCCTATGCAGCTGTAGCCCTTGACACAGAAAAAAGGGTTTGATAGAGTCGAATGGGAATATATGTTTGAAGCCCTCAAATGGCATGGTTTTAGCCCCCTTTCTCTCCATGATAAGAATCCTTTACTCTAACCCTATGACAGTCATCTTCATTAATGGACAAATGTCCTCTTTCTTCCCCTTATTCAGAGGCACACGCCAAGGTTGTCTACTGCCCTCATTTCTTTTTATTTTAACCTTTCTTAGAAGCAATTCAACAAAATAACAATATAGTAAACATTCAGTGTGGTGAAGTACAGATTAAAACTGTGGCGTATGCAGATGATGTATTATTACTTCTAAAGAATCCACATAATACCACACCTTTTGGGTATTGTTTCACAATTTTCTTTAGCTTATGGCTATAAGTTAAATACAGATAAATCAGAAATCTTACAACTAAACATACATTGCACCAAGTATCACACTCAAACCTCAGGTATGAGATGCTGCCCTAATGGAATTAAATATCTAGGCATTCACATTTCTGCTTCCATCAAAGACATTATTAAACAAAACACTGGGGCTCTATTATGAAGAATAAAAGAGTTAACTAACTCACGGTGAAGTGGGAAAAGCGAACAAAAGGCTCCCACCAATCCCCTCCCAACCCTGGCCTAGAGGATCACGGCCCAGACACCCGCCACAAGAGGAGTTTTCCCATCTCCCAGACGACCAAATACCCTGGTACAAGAACATACGGATGTGCCCACTCGCATGCCCACCCGCATGCCCACCAGCCTGCCCTGCGCATGCCGACACCTGCGGCATGGATGAACTCGACTAAACCATCCAGCACCAAATCAACACATCGTTAGAGATGCCATGACGACCTAGCTAACGGTCAGCACACTCGTGCAACATACACACCGGACACTCCCACACCAATCCGCACGAAGAACATACTCAGTGCTATGACATAGGCGACGGACACACCCACGGACGTGCATCTTTATTATTTTCAACATAGGCTTTTCAAATGCAGAAACGCAAGACGCATAATGAACTTATCTAAAAAGGCTTGCTCACGCTTCTTCTAAAACCATGTACCATAATGAGAAATATAACGAAGACACGATACCGGGGATGAAGCGATATGATACCATAACCTAAAGAACCTGTGTATTAAATGGTTCCACCTATGCACCAGGCCCAAGTAGGCCGCAAGCAAAAGCTTCCATGAACATTAAATGAGCAAGGGTTCGGTTGCTGACCCTGCAGAATGAGCCCAGCGAAAGCAGACAGTCAAGGGCACAACGTTGCAAACTCTCATTCCGCAAGCGGACGCCAAGGTCGCACCTGCAAGATAAGCCAGGCACACAGTGAGAAATGCAATATTAATTGTGCAGAATTCTGCCTCAACCACGGTCCCCACCTCACGTGACCAAGCCGAACTTGATAGGGTGCCAAGCCCAGGAGGAAGAAGGCGTCTGGATCCCCCCGTCTCAAGACACAGGCAGATACAATTAAGCGACTCAACGGACATCTGCGGCGGTGGGAGTAGTCGGCCTTCCTGCTTATGAATAAATCCTCACATTGTCTGCACATACACATAGTGAAACATTGTTGCAAATGACAGGTGCACCGCGAGCTGGGAACAGCGATGGTCCCAGACTGGGGGGCTCGCGGGTGAACCAATCAGAACATGGAACCCTTATCACTGACACCATTAACATTCACCAATCCTCAGGGGTCTTCATGTAACAATTTTTATGTATCAAACTGAAGGGACAACCCAAGTATACCACCTGACTGACCCTTAACCAATAACCACGTCCTCTATATGTATGCTATACTAACCCTACCACTCGGGGAACCAATCCAGAGTGGCGATAGGTTTTTTGCTAATTTTGCTAAGGTGACGCAAGTAGCGCATCATGCTAAGGTAAAAAGGGCCTGCGAGCCCCACGCTGCGGAGAGAGTGTCAGGACGGACGCGTACGATCCTTGGCCATCCCTGCCGTTTTGTTTAATAAACAGCAGAATCACCTTGCTTCTTGCGTGTGTCTCATACTCTATCTCTTTGGGATATAGGGGAGGAGTTGGGGCCTCCCTGCCCGGAGGTCCGCGGACGGCCCAGCCGGCCCCGGGAGAATTTACCCCCCGACAAGTTGGAGGCACTGCTGAGATCTGTTTAAGGTCCGCTTTTATTTTTATTTTTCCAAGTACTCCCATTGCGAGGAGGCCCGGCGGCGCGGCCCCCTCTGCCGCTGCCCCCTTTTGAGGACTACCGGACCATCGCGGAACTGCGAGAAGACCGGACAGCGCAATCCGGATATTGGCCCTCGGGAGCCGGTTGAGAAGTATCCCGCCCGCGGTTGGCGAGTGTCCAGACGTAGTCCAGACGAGGGGAGGTGGCGAGCCGCTTGGAGGGGTGCACGCAGTCGAGCGGCCCCGCATCACGAGAACTTGGTGAGTATGCCACGCCCAACAAGCAATGTGAAATTGTGAGGGAGGGGGGAGGAATTGAATACGGGAGGTGTTGCACAGGTGTGCGGCGAAGGTTTGATAATTTAGTGTTGGCTATGAAATGAATGGTAGCCGGACGAGTGCGAGAGCAGTCCGCTACGTTACGGGAGAGAAGGGGGCGGAGCACGAAAACATCACGTGCGGCCGCTCATAGACACTGATTGGCCTAGGTCGCGACCACGTGTAAGGGTGTGTGTGTGTGGTTTCCTACAATTTGGCAATTATTGATCAATGAGTAGATGAGGATCCCTATTGTTCGAGCAGGAAACTCGATAGATAGATGACGTTTCCCTGTAGGCGGTAGCTAGCTAGTTGCCCAATACGGAAGATAATTGGCTGGTTAAGCCCTCCTGTCGAGGGGTGTATCACACGCGAGGCGACGCAGCGTGCGCCGTACGATTATATTATTGATTACCTTGTTCCAGGAGTGACAGGAAGACAGCTGTGGGGTAACTGGGGCAGATTGCAAGTGTATTTTGGACTTAAAGAATATATGAAGAACTTACCAGTATTGTGAAGAGATCGGTGACGTCACCAGCAGGGCTTACATAGGACATCTCGAGAACCAGGCATCTTTTATTTTTGAGTGGCGGGGAGGAGAGCTGTGTTAAGGGCGTGGAAACGGAGGTACACGGTAATGAGTTGATCGGGGGAAGGCGAAAGGAGGTACGTGGCTGCGCACGGAGAACGGCTGCCACGGCAAGTGCAGAGGAGGGAGGAGGAGCAAGTGAAAGTAGGACGGCAGTATAAGATCGTCACAAGGGGCACGCAGCCACAGGGGGCTGCGTGCGCTCCGGCCGCAGGGGGCCGTAAGGGTGTTGTATATAGGAAGAAACAAAAGAAAAGAATATACAAATGTAAATACTATATTTTACTAATTTTTCCTTAGCGGACTATCGCAAGTCCCCAAACTTACGGGGCCAGGTAAAGATACAAGGCTGTGTATTGTAAACTGCTAGTGAGATAACCGCTACCAAATAGGGGAAGGGTAACAAGTGGAGCGCTACTATGTCATACGGGACAGGATCGGGGGGGTGGGGGAACACCCTCACTACCCCGCTGCAACACATATGTAAAACGCTATCACCCCATAGGGAGAAATTGATCAAGTACAGCATAGAATGGACACAGGGGACGGACAACAAAATGACGACACCATGGCCGCCTAATGGTAGCGTCGATCCATATACCCAACACTCACTATTAAACCATCTGCACAATGCATACAAGGGGAAGAAGTTGACGCACTACGTGGAGGTGTTCAACTTATGGAGGATGTTCCAAGGGTCCCGACCAGGACCAAACGGAATGTTCATTGTAGGGGAAACAACGGGAGATAAGGAGATTAAGGAGGAGGGAGAGAATGGGGAAAAGGAAAGTGAAGGAACACAGAACACGGGGAAAGGACAAGAGGGAGGAGAAAAGAGTGACAACTCAACCGAAAATGAAATAAAAAAAGGAACAGAGCGACGATATACCTCTAGCGAAGGTGGTGAAAACGGAGGGAGGGGGGTTGTATCATTTAAGAGAACTAGGAGAAATAGCAAGAGAACAATTAAGGGCGGCTGAGGGGTACTGGAACCCGGCATACAGCCCGCCTTCATATACAGCTACAAGTGGCCACAGGGGATTGGAGGAGGTGAGAAGGACTGAACGAGACAGCACAGCCAAACATGATAGAGGATAAGTAAGGGGTGATGCAGCATGCATGGGGTTATGGAAGGGAGGAAGGAATGATAGCGCGCTAGACATTGACTGTGTGCATTGTAGATTGTGGCAAGAAAACGCAGGGGCAGGGAAAGGCAGATGAGGACAAGTAGGCACAAAATAAATTATTAAAGTACGCAATGGGAGGGGCAGTTAAAAACAGCCTCAACACACACGCATAAGAATAACAATAGCAGTGTCAACAACCACCACAATATGCACCGCCCATGTGGGGAGGATACATGGGGCAGGATGGGATCATTTCAGCACACACCACAAGCACCAACGCAGGTACTGTCACCACTACATGTACAGACACAACAAATGACGGCACCACTACCCCAGGACTGACTAGAATGACAACACAGGGGCACTGCACAGCAGCCAGCACCCATACAGAACACTGACACAATAGCAATGGTACCAGTTACATGACTGGGTGGGGTCTTCCTGATGGGGAACAAACCTTTCAAAGGACATAGATTGACATTATACCGCTAATAGGACAGCCCAAGACAAAATTGATTTGACTTATTCTGCCACACACACTCATGCTCCACCTCCCCGAAAGAGCGGGCGAAACGCACGCTGACACACACACTCATGCACACTCAATAATGCAGAGGACAATTGCATAGGGGTGGTGGTATCAAAACATTTTCTTTTCTGGGTGACAGTGGGGCGACTAGGCCATGCATTAGGGAAGAGACATTTGTGACATCATGAGCGATGTGGATATGACCACCTTATTAACAGAGAAATCCATAACTTGTTAAACACCAGGCATATACATGTTGAAAGTAAGGAAGATTGTTTAAGTATAATGGGGGTGCACGGTACAGAGGGGTGTGCATAATGATAGCGCATCACAAGAGAGAACATTTAGCTACATTTTTGAGCACACATCTTTCAGTGAGGAGACTGGGCTCATGAATACGCGATTAACACAGAACAATTAAATGAGACACATAAGGTGGAAGAAGGTGCACTTGAGGGGGGAGGCCTACATTTCATTGACAGTTCACCACAGGAGGAGAGAAATAGGGGGAAAGGGTGGATGATCCATGTTCCCAACAGAATTAATTTGGCGACAAAATAACAGTGCAAGTGGTGATGCCACTAGCGTTTTTGAAAATTACACTGGCACAAGTGCATTAGCCAACACACATAGGGAAAGAGGTCATTGCTGCACGAACTGGAGAATAATGGTTGTATTAAAATTTGAGAGCAGATATTAGGGGGAGAAATATATTGTTTAAATGTAAGAGTAATTAAAGTAGTGGAGTAATAAAATACTAGACTAAATGAGTAATTAACATAGTAAGTAGGGTTTAAAAAGTGGACATGGGGTGGGATAGAGAGAATGGGAGTAAATTGTGAGGGTTGGGTTTGAAAGAAAAGAGGAAATAAATAAATAAATAAATAAATAAATAAATAAATAAATAAGTTAATTAATAAATAAATAAATAGATACAAAGAGGGGGGGAGACAGGTAGCGAATAATTGGTAACGAATTTCATTAGTACCAGCTTAAAGTGCCTGCAGTTCACTGCGAGGCACGCCCTGAGAAGTTGAGAGAGGAGCCATAGAAAAAAAAAAAAAGATTTAAAAACCCTGCGATTATCTTAACTAAGTAACATGGTGGACTTAATTTAGAAACACAGCCACCCTATATGACAAATTTACCACCCTGATGTTTCCCTATTTAGCTTGTCAGTGCCTGATGCCCCACGGGACAAAGGCACGCACTATAAATAGCTTACAACGAAAGCACAGTAAATATAAAGATCCAAAGGCCCATTTGTGCACTAGCACCTAAATTGTGTAATGAGTGTCTTCACATAAATTAAGTGCCTACCCATTTTCTGGGTACATTTCGAATTGTGTAACAATTTACAGTCAGACCGCCATTGAACGCCACCAGGTGGTGACAGGATGGTGCATAGGTGTACCATTGGCTCCTCCCACTAGGACACTGAATAGTGTGAGAGTAGTGCAGAGAGGTTAGGTCAAGAAATTGAAGAATATGTAAATTCTCAGGTCTCAAGCGCTTCCATTTCATTTCTCACCAGATATAAAGGACCCAGGGCAGGCCTGAAGACAACGGACAACCAACACCCAATGGCTATGGACTACAGTGGGACATTTTCCCCTCCTGACAGACTTTGTTAGATGTGTGAGGCGTCAAGCCCTACAAAGCGGTGGCCACCCTGGCAACGAGGGAGCAACGATCAACAGGGCCAACGCAAGAAATTTTCATGAACTGCAAAATAGCACAAACACTCCCGAGTTAGGGAAACATGGCCATCCTATGGTCCAACGCACACTAGCAACTAGAATAGGAACTGACAAATGCATTTCCAAAGTTTAATTGAGTTTCATATTACATTGTTTTGCACATACACATGTAAACACTTGAATGTTCTCTTTTTTCTCTCGCACATGCAGGTACGGTGTATTATTGTACTGTTAAGAAAACAGATAACTAACAAAGTTCACTGCCCAGGAGGAGTAGATGATACCCTCAGACAATAACTACCCTGAAGAATTATCGCACCAATTTGTCTATTACATAAAAAGGCCAAAGCACCTGAAAAGGAGGAGGGTACGTGTCTACTACACAGCACTTCTCTTGGCCATAGAACAATCAATGCCCCACATCCAACCATACTTGCCTGTCCTAAGAGATAGATCGCTTAGATTGGCGTGGGAACAGCTCTTCGCCTGGGCACTGAACGACTACCTGATAGGGCGAGCTTGAAAACAACAACTAACACTAATAACAAGCATATTGAGAATTTTCAGGCGGGCAACTTTAACGTCGCAAGAATTAGCTGCCGGACTGCAGCAAGGTAAGAGCAAAATGCCGGTGAAACTAGCCTCTGTAATAAAGATGATAGGGATTTTGATGATCACCGGGTTTGTGGCTGCCTCTGTATGGCGGAACAGTTATGCTATCAATATTTTTGCTGTACCCAAACCTAATATACCCCCACCCCCAGCTGCAACAGGTGTTACGTCAGGTGGTACTAGCGAAATTCCACACAAGGGTAATAGAATTAAACGCAGCACATACTCAGAGAATAAAGATATTGACAACTACATACAAAATTCAGCACACGTCAATAAACAACATGTGGTACCAACACATGACTAAAATAGGTAAACAAACAACAGAAGACAGCTGCTACGTTTGCTCATTGATCCCATACGCCTTGAGTGCTTCCCGAACTTTCGTTGCCACGGAAATAGATGAAAAAACAGCACGATGTATAATATACCTGGCACTGTTCCAAACAAAAGGGAGATTTCAAGGGAACACGGTGCACCTGGTATGGAAATCACGAGACTCATACCCGTACGAAAATAACTTCCTTAAGAGTTATTTGAGCTACCACAAGGCCAGTTTACATGCCGAAGGATTCAGATACATAACAAGTGGCCCTGAAAAAGGGGAAATGAAGAAAGTTACACTACAGTACCTACCATGTGATTGGTACGCCACTGAAGCTCCTGGTAAACAAGGATGTTGGGAAAGACCACTGATAATAATAACAGGAAAGGTGTACCTGGGTGACAAATGGGACATAGGAGTGGTTGGCAGCAACATGATAACGAGAGAAGATACTACAACTATTGCAGAGCACAACAACAGATGTTGGATGACTTGGGTCAAGTACGTACCCATGCTAACATGGATAGAGAAGGATGCGGACCCAATAACAATACTGCCGATGGCTGCACCTATGATATGCTACCAACACAAAGGAGAAGTGGACGTAGGATACAACACCAACTGTGCAAGCGTGACAGAGCTACCTGAGGGGGGAGCAGGAACAGCAGTAGTAATGGACCATTACTGGGCCTGTGGAGACAAGGCATACCACACACTGCCCCCTCTGTGGAATGGTGTATGCACAATAGTACACGTTAATGTACCATCACTAGTGGTGCCCCAGAAACATGTGAATGTGGCGAACTTCCCCAAAATGGATGAAGGAAACAAAAGGAAGAAGAGATCTGCACAGCTTCAGAAAGGGCCAGAGAACCGAAACAACGGCAACGACACTGTCCTGAACAGAAGGAAAAGACAAGGAGAAACTCTGACAGGAAATTACCTGTGGGGAAGGTCGGAAACAGCACTCACTTCAATTCCGCCAGAGCACAGACTATTCAGCAGAGCAGCAATGTTCTTCTCCTCAATAATACATCCTGGACTACAGGCCTACGCAAATGCAAAATGGCTCCAGATAACTAGGTGGGAACTAATGATGACAATTAACTCTACCGTAAATGGATTCAACGCAATAAAAGAGGAATTGCGAGCAGTGAGGATGGTTGCACTACAGAACAGATATGTACTGGACCTCCTCACAGCAATGGAAGGAGGAGTTTGCGCAAAGATAGGACAATCATGCTGCACATTCATTCCTGCTAACGATGCTGACAATGGTACACTGACAGAAGCAGTATCACAATTGGCCCAGATGCACTCCAAAATGATGGATGAAAGTAAAGGTGTAAAAAAGGATGAGAGCTGGTTTTCGACGCTATGGTCATGGATGCCATCTTGGCTGTCAGATGGACTGAAGATCATAGTTGGATGCATTATTTTGGCTGGAGCTGCACTTATCATAATAAGATTTTGGAAGGCCCGGAAGGCACGCACCACAGACGAGATGATCGAAATGGTCGGTATGCACCCCTTGATGCCAGCAGATGACGGTCAACACACAGGCACAATAATAAAAGAGAGAGAGAGGTTGCGCAACCAGATCATCACTAACCACCTGGACCCACCATCTGTGAAGCTCGAAAACTCAAGAAACCCAAGGAGCTACATAGGGAAATGGGTATACTGCACACCTGGAGGAACCTGTGTATATATGTACTGGTCATTTGAAGACCACGTCAACCACTATGGACATTTGGGAGGAGTAACTAAAATATGGAGAGTGAGAGGAGACAAGGAAAAGGATATGTTTGTGGTCGACAAGTCGACCAGAGGGGGGACTGAAGTGGGAAAAGCGAACAAAAGGCTCCCACCAATCCCCTCTCAACCCTGGCCTAGAGGATCACGGCCCAGACACCCGCCACAAGAGGAATTTGCCCATCTCCCAGACGACCAAATACCCTGGTACAAGAACATACGGATGTGCCCACTCGCATGCCCACCTGCATGCCCACCAGCCTGCCCTGCACATGCCGACACCTGCGGCATGGATGAACTCGACTAAACCATGTTAGAGATGCCATGACGACCTAGCTAACGGTCAGCACACTCGTGCAACATACAGACCGGACACTCCCACACCAATCCGCACGAAGAACATACTCAGTGCTATGACATAGGCGACGGACACACCCACGGACGTGCATCTTTATTATTTTCAACATAGGCTTTTCAAATGCAGAAACGCAAGACGCATAATGAACTTATCTAAAAAGGCTTGCTCACGCTTCTTCTAAAACCATGTACCATAATGAGAAATATAACGAAGACACGATACCGGGGATGAAGCGATATGATACCATAACCTAAAGAACCTGTGTATTAAATGGTTCCACCCATGCACCAGGCCCAAGTAGGCCGCAAGCAAAAGCTTCCATGAACATTAAATGAGCAAGGGTTCGGTTGCTGACCCTGCAGAATGAGCCCAGCGAAAGCAGACAGTCAAGGGCACAACGTTGCAAACTCTCATTCCGCAAGCCGACACCAAGGTCGCACCTGCAAGATAAGCTAGGCACACAGTGAGAAATGCAATATTGTTTGTGCAGAATTCTGCCTCAACCACGGTCCCCACCTCACGTGACCAAGCCGAACTTGATAGGGTGCCAAGCCCAGGAAGAAGAAGGCGTCTGGACCCCCCGTCTCAAGACACAGGCAGATACAATTAAGCGACTCAACGGACATCTGCGGCGGTGGGAGTAGTCGGCCTTCCTGCTTATGAATAAATCCTCACATTGTCTGCACATACCCATAGTGAAACATTGTTGCAAATGACAGGTGCACCGCGAGCTGGGAACAGCGATGGTCCCAGACTGGGGGGCTCGCGGGTGAACCAATCAGAACATGGAACCCTTATCACTGACGCCATTAACATTGACCAATCCTCAGGGGTCTTCATGTAACAATTTTTATGTATCAAACTGAAGGGACAACCCAAGTATACCACCTGACTGACCCTTAACCAATAACCATGTCCTCTATATGTATGCTATACTAACCCTACCACTCGGGGATCCAATCCAGAGTGGCGATAGGTTTTTTGCTAATTTTGCTAAGGTGACGCAAGTAGCGCGTCATGCTAAGGTAAAAAGGGCCTGCGAGCCCCACGCTGCGGAGAGAGTGTCAGGACGGACGCGTACGATCCTTGGCCATCCCTGCCGTTTTGTTTAATAAACAGCAGAATCACCTTGCTTCTTGCGTGTGTCTCATACTCTATCTCTTTGGGATATACGGGAGGAGTTGGGGCCTCCCTGCCCGGAGGTCTGCGGACGGCCCAGTCGGCCCCGGGAGAATTTACCCCCCGACAACGGGCTCCCCTTTATTAATTCTGGTGGGGTTGATTAGAATCTTTTAAAATTATGATCTCCCTAAATATTCTGTATTCTCTTTATGTGTTTACCAATCCTTCTTTCCCCTTCCTTATTTCAATATATAGATTCCTGTTTGCTTAAATCTCCGTGGAGTACAAAGAGACGTATAAAATATTTATGTAAACTTAAAAAATCACGCGTGTGTGGAAGAATGGAATTTTCAGATTTGAGAAAATAATATACGGCTTTTGTTCTAAAGCAAATACAACTATGGTTTATTCATAATTAATCTAATAATGCACCTCAATGGCTGCGTCTGGCGAGAGCTATGGTTTCCCCTCTAACTGATTGCTACATCATCAGGGGGAAAAATAGATTGTACAAGTATTAGCCTATCTTCCTGTTATTTTAGAACCTATATGTTCCTGTCTATTTAAAAAACCTCTCAATTTTTATCACCATATATTTGGTTTAATTTGTTAATAAGAATGAACGGAAAATCTATGTTTTTGAAGCCATGGCTCTCTTCAGGCATTAAGTATCTTGATCAACTATTTGTACAAGGCACTAAAGTCACCTTTAATGATTTTGCTGCTTAATTCCATATTCCGGTTTCATTTATGCAGCAATATATGACCATGATTGATGCAATTATGGAAAATTACGATCTGTTGATTTGCAAGTCTACTGCTTCCAATGTTGATAGGTTGCAACATATGCAAAATCCCAACATTACGGCCTCATGGTTATACAAAACTCTTTCAGAAGTTTCTTCTTCACAAACTGTGTGGAATTTTTATCACGCTTGGCAGCATGATTTCTCTCTTCTGGGTAGTGAACTACACTGGCCTCGTGAATGTTATCACATCTCCAAAGTTAACATGTCAGCCAGTCTACTCCAAACTTGATACTTCTTTCATCATAGAGTTTTTGGCACCCATCTCTTACTCTTCAAATATGGTACTGCGCAAAATGATAGTTGCTGGAGTTGTCTACATGCTCAGGGTTCCTTTAAACATATGTTTGTTGAAGGCCATTATGTCAAATCGTTTTAGGAAAGTGTGTGGAGGACATTTAAGATTATTTTTTAACCTGCAACAAGATTTCTGTCTTAAATTGCTCTTTTTAGGCAGTGTAATGCCATGGGATGTCTTGGATGGGAATACAACATACACGTTTGATGATCTTATTTTAGTAGCTATTCAAACCATAACATCTAATTGGAAGAATTTAGATTGACTTCATTATAAAGTGTGGTGGAACTCAATTTGTAACATCCATACAATGGAAATATGTAATGCTTTTAATATTAAAGCATGAGCTGAAATGGCAGCCTTTTCCTGGATTCCTAGCTCTTGTAGCCCCTACCCAAATAATAATCAAACTAAAATATGCACATCATATGTCTGCAACTCTCTCAAATCCTCGCCCTCCCTTTTGTACATGTTGTACTTTAGTTTTGTTTCAGTGTGCGTCATGCTTTTCACTTACTCAAAATTCGAAGTTTCATATATAAAGATTCCATATCCATACTCAGCCTTCATATAATCTAATGTTCAGTCCTAATTGCATATTTGTTACATCATAAATGTACTTCATAATATTTGTTGTAATTAATACATGCCTTGTATGCTTTTTGCCTTTCATGAATAATTTTGAACAAAAAAAAACAAATAGCAATGAAAGACCAGCTCTGTTACAACTAGGAGGCGTCTGAAACTTTGTCAAGAATATAACAGAAACATTGAACATTTGAGGCAGAAAAAAAGCTTAGGGTACAATTAAAATCAACACAGTCGCCACCTGACACAGACCGAAGCACCTCTCCAAACCTCAAAGTGTTTCTTTTGTAATCGCAGGCACTACTTCAGCAGATGATGTGGCATCATCAGGAGCACTGCCTGCCTGGTATTAATCAAATGCGGATACTGACCATTACTCTAGGCCTTGGTGCGGACTGGGGAGCTGTATAAAGATGATACCTTGGCATAAAATACGGAAGATTCACAGAATATAGGAATTCCTCATTCTGTCCCTGAACATCTAAGCAAGTGAAGTAGTTAGGCAGGGTTATTAGGGGTTGCTTGCAACACCTATAAGCCGAAACTATTGCATTGGAGTACAGATGGGGAGGAATGGTCATTGGAGTATAGATAGGGAGGAATGACATTAGAGGAGGGACACAGAGTGTGTAGGTGTTATTTAGCTGACACTATTGCATTGGAGTACAGATAGAGATGAATGGCATATGAGGAGAGACACAAAGGAATGGCACATGAGGAGGGACACAGAGACTGTAGGTGTTGTTTGGTTATGTGCAATGTACCGTGCTAAGTGGGAAGAACAGGTAGCGGACACTGTTTGGTTTGATGTCAGCGAGTTGGACCTGGATGGGATGTCTCAGCAACAATTCGTCAACTTTAAATGCGATTCTGATAGCCTAATGCAAAAATCTCTCAAAGCCGCCCATCAATCAAATAATGATTTTGTCATGTTTGGACAGCAGTGTTATGATGTAAAAATAATGGAAGGCTTTGTGAACTCTGAATTGTTGCAAGCAATGCACAGTGAAATGATCAGCCATTAGGGTTGTAAGCACTCTGCATGTCCTTCACTGAAGTCCTGTTAACAACAAACATTGGCAATGCCGACAGTTTTGTGTTGTGCATAAGTATTAGGCATTTGCCAGGCATTGCTATTAGATTCCCAGGTACTCACACCATTTTGCACCTGCTACATCAATGGTCAGTACAGTTAATACCCCTACAGCTGTGCCTAGCAAGTGCCTTTCCTGATTCTTCCCCTAAATTAGTACTTTTTCTCTCCTCTGCTCGTCCGTGCTGCCCTTCTTGTTCGCTCCTATTCCTGCTCCTTCGTTGCTTTTTTCATTCAGTTTTGCTATACAGCCCCTTCCTGCAAAGTGCAACAGTGACTGCTTTTACCCAGGACCGGGCTATGCAACCTTTGCCAGATGTTCCCTTGCTGTCCTCTTCGATTCTATCACTAAGTTGGGTCTTCTTCTCTCCGCCGCACATCCATGCTGCCCTTCTTCTTCCCTTTTATTCCTGCTCCTTCATTGTATTTTTAATTCCTTTCTGCTATACTACCCCTTCCTTTAAAGCGCAACATTCCTGCCATTCTGTAATACCCATCACTCAAATACAATTCCATCCCTGCAATGTTTCTCAAAATTATTTATTTATTTATCTTCCCATAATCAATTTAAACAGAAAACAGATCAGGTAACATGGTGGCTGGTCCAAGGTTTGGGGAGACCCAGAGGGGAAAGAGGATCAAGGCGAGACACTTGAAGAGCCAAAGAGGCAGAGAAATCATGTGGAGGGGTCTGGGGCCCACAGTGGAAGTATAAAAACCATACAGTAATAAATACAAACTTTGTGTATGGAAGCAGCATGCCCAGACCTTGGCCGGGGAATAAACCAAGGCTGGTGCACCTGAAGAATTGGAATTGTGAGAACGAGCAAGTGAATAGGGTCTGGGACCCACGCTGGGGAGATATCCCCCAATGAGTATCCAATAGCAGTATGAACCTTACAAATACAAGAGAGTTCCACAGACCTAGGCAAGACAGTGACCCAAGGCTGGGGCTTGAAAAAGGACAGAGCTGGGAAGCAAACCAAGTGGGTGGGGTCTGGGACCCATACGGGGGACAAGTACCCCAAAGCCGGATACCAAGAATCATGAAGCAATCAAATACAAGGGACACTCAGAGACCTTGGTAGGAGAGTAAGCCAAGGCTGTGGGTGAATGAGAAAGTTGAATACTCTACGTGGCAGAAGAGTAGGCCAAGCAGGGGGTCCTGAGAAAAGGGTCTGGAACCCTCAAGACTACAGATATAGAGACAATTGGATTAACATTAGAAAAACTCTGCAGAAAGGGAATCAACCCCTTGATGCTTGTGGTAAGTTGGCTTACTTTCTACACCTTTCTGGAGCTTTTGTGTTTGGCTTAGAAGTCAGGCTGTTGGTCAGCAGTCAAGGGACATTTCCCTTTTTCACCTTACGTTAAGTTTAGAATGTGAGGGAAAGGTTAGGATTTGGACACAGAATGGTGAACTTTACTTTGGACATTCTGACACTGACCGTTTCATTAGCTAGTTTTGTTGAGGCACATTCAACATGCCACCCTTGTGTCTGCCTATTACTCCTTTGCATCTGCTGATTACTCCTACACACTCACACCTGGTTACCACCAGCATGATATGGTATATTGGTTGCATGCAAATGTTTGCTGAAATTGTTCTTTTTTGCCTTGCGGATGGATCTGATTCTCTAGATTTCATTGTCATATGCAAATTAAATTTTAATTGGATGTTCCCTCCATAACAAATGTGTGGTGTTTAACTGATAATAGATGTGGCTTCTAGTGTAAAGTTTTATAAATAAAATATATATCAGGTAAAAAACCCTGCCAGTTTTGCCTTGAATATTAAGCATTCCAATTATCAGTTTGCAGGCAGTGAACGAGAAAAATAATGCTGAAATGTACAATTTATAGTAATTGTTTTAATTTATAATTGTAACAGCAAACAAATGCTGCAACATACTGGCATGCACAAAATGTATGCCTCCCTATCAACAGTTCCTAGTTATACTTGCAAAAATTACGGAAATGATAGTTACCTGACCCCTGTCTGATCTGACCAGCGCACTGCCGCTGCCCCCTCAGGAGCACATCACCCCCCAGCATCAGAATCTGCCTCTGCCACTGACGGCTATGCAAGCTAGCCGCTCATTGTGATTTTCACAGATTTCGTAATGAAGAAGCCATCTGATTTTATTGTAGGCTGTCTATCTTACTCATTTTGCAAAAAATCCTAAAAGAACTACTTCCACTAACCACCATTCTTACTATCAGGGACGATATTTGGGTTTTGCCAGGGGTGGTCGCAACTGTGACCCATGAAGTCTCCCTTGCTACCCCTGTGGTCTCTGTTACTACCCCATAAAGATTTATTTTCACAAAGAATCATGTTTTTCTATCTCTAAGCTCCTGGGCTGTGGCCAGCGCCATGTGCCTCTTTATTTTTGAAGTGACTGGCGTTCTTCCTCAGGCATCCTAAAAAACACTTGGAGCAATGACCCTAAATAAGAAAGAATAGGAATAACAAATAATGTGTGTTTCTGGAATTCTATACAATAATTGCTAGACTCATTAAAGGTTTGTTTCAGGCACACTTCAGGTGATGAGTCACTGATTTAGTCTGTTCTTAAACACCTCAACTCAGCCTTTCATTATTCTGAGGTCGCTAAATGAGTACCAACACAGGTTGGGTGATATTGCATGTAATTTGTTCTATATAAAGCGCTTAAGCGTAAGTGCTATATAATATCACATCATTATCATTTGACCCTGGACCTCTGCTTGTATTCACAGTAATCTGGTAACATGGGCCTGTACACACTGATATTAATGATAAATATGGTGATCCATTCATGTATGAAATGTATATCGCATTATAGTGATATTGTAACCATATTTTCTGTAGTGTAGTTAGGGACAATGCTATGTGATGCCACTTCCTGTTTTGTCAAGAGGTGAAAGGTTGTGCTCCATCACTTCCTGTGATGTCACTTGGGGATGGGGTCAAATTACATCCCTTCCTGTGATGTCATCAGAGGTCAAGGGTAGTGTGATGTTACTTCTGCTACCCGTGGAATGTTGGTGAAATGACGTCCCTGGTTACTATGGCAAAACCCAGGCTTCGCAAACTGATGAGGTAATGAATTCAAATCAGAATCTTGTTATTTCCCAAAGGCCCAAATGCCAAATAAGGCCAAGCATGAACAGCAACAGAAGTTTTTTGCGTGACAAATGCTATAGATGTGGACAGCCCTTCCCACATAAGATGTAGTTTTTGTGACATAAAAATCACTTAGCAGGAGTGTGCAACTGCGTTGCAGTGAAACGTGAATAGGAATCAAAGAAAAAGGAGGCTGTAAGTCAAGTTTGCATAATGACACCCAGTTGTCCCTCGCCTATATCTACCACTGATAGTAAACCTGGTAGTAAACCTGAAAATAACATCCATAAGATTTCAGAAGCAGTGAAGAATTTAGAAAATGATATGGTCATCCTCGTAGGTCATCATTGAGCCAGGTGTGTCATGGACATTGGTGCCACACAGAATATAATGTGCATTTCTTTCTTTTTTTTTTTTTAAACAATTTATTAAATTCCACACAGAACACATAGATCAGCAAATTAACAATGTCTCACATTAATCAAAAAAGAACAAAATCAACACTGTAACATAAGCATTATAAAGAGTTCATACCAACAAATGACCAATTCAAGCGAGACATCTTCAACATATTACCCCGAATATTCCAAAGACAACACAAACACAAGTGACAACAAATGATACCACAAACGGAAAGGAGAAAATAAGAGAAAGAAAAGAGAAAGAAAAAGAGAAAGAAGAAAACTAAGAAAGAAAACCCATCAACCTCACCCTGAATCCCTTGCTATCAAAATAATCCTGCATATACATCAATCATAGAGAGCCATAAACGGACCCCACAGCTGCATGTAATCCTCTTCTTTATCTTTATTATGAAATGAAACCTTATCATAGCTTGCCAAGACATGCAACTCCATCAACCAATCATCAACATTTGGTTTTTTCCTTGTTTTCCAAATCCTGAGTATCAACTTAATCGCTATCATTATAGCTCTATCAATCCAACAAGAATGCCTCCTAGTGCTTCCACGTCTATTTTTCTTGGAAAGCAAAATTATATTCTCTGCAGACCTCTGCAAGACAATACCAACAATCAGATCAATCCTATCAAGTACCTCTTTGCAAAACATCTGCACTCTCGTGCAATCCCACAGTAGATGCAATAAAGTGCCCCTATTAACATCACAACACCAACACAAATCATTAGGTCGTAACCCCAGCTTAAACATCTTAACCGGTGTCCAACACAATCTCCCTACAATTTTTTGTCTAATTAGACGTAAATCCATATCGGGTACCAAGTTCAAAGTAACCCTTAGAACATTCTTCCAATCCACTACAGAAATGTCATCCTGAACCTCTTCCGACCAAATTTCTCTCAATCTAGACCATGCTAATTGGAGTTTCTCATCAATAGGCATAAATTGCATATAAGTACTCGCACAGTACTCCTGGCCTTCTTACAGCTTACTAATCTCTGGCTTCTTTCCAACAGAACCATCCGCCATATCCATCCTACTATTCAACATAGAAACCAAAGCCAAGTATCCATTCCTCTCACCCAGCCTCAATCCATATCTATCTTGTAATTCCACAAAAGTCAACCACCTGTCCCCATCCATCACATCCTCCAACTTCAGAATACCCCTATTTATCCAACTCACCCAATTCAGACATTTATTATCTATTTGTATAACATCATTAAACCATATAGAAGCATCAGGGCTGAAACCATAACTCTGATCATTTTCCCTAAACCACTCTCCCATCACTTTTCTAGTCGCCACAATCGGAATAAACCGCAACCTCTTATTCGGTAATTTACCCATACGGTATAAGTTTCCCAGTTCAAATGGTGCACGAACGTCTCTTTCCATGCGCACCCAAAGAGGTTCTTTTGCATTCCGTTCCCTAAAGTAATATGAGCTTTTTTTCAGCAAAAAGGCTTTGTAATATTTTGTCAAATCCGGGAATCCAAACCCCCCATCCGCAACCTTTTGAATCAGTATATATTTTGGAACCCAAGGCCTTTTTCCCGGACCCCACAAAAAAGAAGAAAAGAACTTCTCAATTAGGATTAACTGCTTCTTACATAACAACAACGGAATCGATTGAATAATATATAAAATCTTCGGTAAGAGGACCATTTTGATTGCATTAATCTTCGCCCATAAATTCAACTGTAACCTTTCCCATCTCTTAATCAATAACGACATATTGGTGACTACCAAGTCCAAATTAAATTGCAGCAATTTCGTCAAATCTCCGATAATGTGTATACCTAAATATTTAACACCCTTCGGAGACCACTTACAATTCCACGAACGCAAGACATTACAATCACATCTGCTAGACAATGGAAAGATCTCCGTTTTGTCCCAATTCACTCTATGTCCCGACAGTTCCCCCACTTCCTGAAACATATTTTCTATGACATCACCACACACCTCAGGGTTTGACAGCATAAGAAGCATGTCATCCGCATACGATAAAACTTTAACTTCAACTTTGCCCACCATAATTCCCTTAACAATCTCACATTGTCTAATATATGCAGCAAGAGGTTCTAATGCCAGATCAAACAAAAAAGGTGACAACAGACAGCCTTGTTGCGTGCCCCTCAGTAAAGGAAACGAATCCGAAATCACTCCATTGACCAAAACTTTGGCCCTAACATCCCTATGAATACATTCCACCATTCTCATGAAACTCGAACCAAACCCCATTTTCCTTAAAGTGAATTCCAGAAACTTCCAGTTAACCCTATCAAAGGCCTTTTCAGCATCAAAAAACCCAATAACATCATTCGAGTCCTTCCCGAAACGTTCACCCACCACATTTAACACAGTTCTAATATTATCATAACCATACCGCCCTGGAACAAACCCCCTGCGGAGTCCAGCTGCCCATGCCCTACTTCATGTGCGGCCCCAGCGCCGGTCGTCTATCCTTCTGTGTGCCCAGGTACGCAGCGCGACCCGGGAGCTTCTTTGTGCTACCGCCGGGTTCAACGCGCACTATTTGTGTCCTCCAGAGCAACAATGTTTCTTGGTGGGCACTTCTTGGTTCACCACCGCTGTCTCCGACTCCCCAGGCGATCAGCTGTTGGGCTGGGATCTGTTACTCGCTCCCTCCAGCCCCGGGATGTCCGGAGCGCTACACCGCCCAGGCAGCAAGGTACAGCAGCTCCTGCCGCATTACGGTTGCGGTCCTAGCACCGGCCACCCCTCGGCCTCGCTTCGCTTCCGGCTTCTTATTTCTCTGCGATCGGGGCCATCAGGAGCATGATATTCTCATCCGTGTCACACCGAAGATTTATCTTCCCCTTGCTCAGCCTGCCCTCCGGCTGCTCATGCAGTGGGTGCTGCTTCAGGTCTGCAGGTTAATTCTTTTGTCCGGGAACGTCCTCCATTTTGCGTTTCCAAGTCTCCGTCCTCATATCTGATGTCTCCTTGCGTTGTGTGGGCTCCAATCCATCAGCATCTGCGCTCTATATATTCATGAGCTAGCGCCTATGTTTTTGTCTTCCAAGGGCTTGTGTATATGCACTTTTTATCCGGATTACTTCAGGATCAACAGGAGCTCCTCCAGGAGCATGTCTGCTCACATGGCCTTCTAGTCACGCCCCCCCCCTCCATTTCAAAATATTGGTTGGCTAAAGGGTGATCCCATCGTACTTCACATAGACCACCTTGGTGGCAGATACATCAACAATTTCGCAACCATGAGTACTCGCCTGAGAGAACTTATCAAGCAAGGCGTACCATTTCCATGGTTGCCTCAATATGATGTGGTTTTTCCTCAAGTGAAAAATGACAATTCATCAGCAGATCACGTCGTACTTCGATCCCTCTTTGTGCACAAAGCTAACTGTTGATGTCAGGCCGATTGGAATGGATGCCATACTCGCACAACACAAACCTAGCAATGTCTCAGAATGGCACATGATTGCATATGCCAGTATGTCTCTCAGATACAGAGCGTGCCTAATTCACAGAGGAAAAGGAAGGTTGGCATAGTTATTGATTACCAGGACTTGATCACTATGACAGTTCAAAAGGCAAGATGCCCCCACAAATTGAGAGGTTGGACTTATGCTTACAAGAATATGGCTTGTGTAAGGTCAGTATGTAAGGACATTTGTGCTCTCTGCCAGTGCAGTGAAGATCCAGACCCCGCCCCCCCCGAGACCCACCGACCTTCCATCGACATCAGGGTCCATTGATGCGAGGGACGCCTACAATCATTTTTAGATGGCCGCAGCCACAGTAGCTTTCTCGGATTGCCTCCAAGCTGCTTCTTGCAGCCTTCTAACTGATTGGTCACCTGCTGATTGGTCACCTGCCTCTGAAAGGAAAAAACCAGCATCAAGCCGGAGGGCTCAGCCAGGGACCAGCATACAAGGCCAGCATGGAAGGCCACTTGTGCACTCTGCCGGTCGCCGCCGTGTCTGCCATGCTGTTTTAACACAAGTCTTCCCCTCTCTCATGGTTTCCGGTCTTGGCCGATCTCGTATTGCCAAAGCCGCCTCGCACTGCTGGTAAGATTGCTCCCAACCTCTTCTACATTCCAGCCCCTTTATCTACCTTCCCGCTGCCCCCTTTCCTCCTCTTAATTTGGATATCTGTATCTGCCATCAGCACCCTGCGTGCCTCTATTCCTCACACTATTAGCACAAAGTCAGACCCACAGATGACATTCTGCGACCACATACTGCAAAACTACAGCTCTATCAGCAACCGCAACATACCAACTTTGACTGCCGCTTTGTGCTAGACCTTAAATATATCTTGTGTGAAATGCAATGCATCAACCTTGCAGCATCGTTTCCATGTGTTAATATCCCCGTAAAAATATCGCCATACAAAAATATCGCCGTATGTTTGTGGCAATATTAAGGCATGGAACCTGCGGGGGACACCCCTGCATCCCCTGCGTTATTTTTAAAAGAGCGGAGGCACCCCCGCAACCTCCGCTCCCAAAAACCCCAAAAGTACCCCCCCTAAAAAATCACCTATGGCCGTACCAGACGACCATATATACATCGATATTTTTGGTGGGGATAATATTTAGTGATACTGCAGCATCGTGATGTACCTTGAGACTCTCCTTGTCTGAACTGCAGTGTTTTTTCACCTTGCAGCCCTGTGCTGCTACTGAAACAGATCTTGCCTGCTTGCTTACTTGATGTAGCCTCTTACTCCATGAAACGAACCCTGGCAGTATGTTTGCACTCTTGTAAATGAACCTGTATTTGCACACTCAAAGCTGCCCCCATAACATGAGACGAGGCATTGCCAGCTTTGTGATTACATACCTTAGTTTGTCTTCTTTGCTTGCATGCACGCCTGAAGTGCCCCCCTGTAACATGAGGTGAGGCTTTTCCAGGCTACTCACGCTCACATAGCTATTATTGACTGTAACCAAAATGCATATTCTTGTACCTCAAGATCTGTACATCGCACAAAATAAATAAATAATATGAAATATGAGTTCAATACAGCAGACTTCTTTTCCAGGCACTAGGTAATCACTATACCCCTGGACGTCTCACTGGCTGAGGAGTACATCAGTTCCTTACCCATAGCTTGACTTCAGGACCAGTATTGCTATCCCTCATTACACAACAAGGCCCTTACTTTGTGTAAAGTAGAAGTACTCTTTGCATCTAGGAGAAGGTATTTCATTTCAATGTACAGCAATTTTGCATAGGATGTCGTATTGACTGATCCACTTGCCGTCAAATGGGTAAGAGCTTAATTTTCTATATCGAAAGAAGTTGTACTTTTGACTGTGCCGGGTAATAACCCTAGTCCTGAGACAAGCCATTATTGACAAGGCACATGAAGGTCATTGGGGAACTGTGCCGCCACATGACAGATCAGGGATATCATGTAGTGCCCTAGCCTTGATGCCATGGTGGAATACACTGTGAGTGCCTGCCATATGTGTCAATGCACGACAAGACCTGAGAAACCGGAACCATTGCAAACGTTGGAATTACCTGAGACTGCATGGAGTGCAGTGATAATCATTTTCTTGTATCTCCTCCAGGATGGCAAATATCTTTTAGTAATGATAGATGACTATTTCAGATTCCCCATCATACAAATGACCACGTCAACATCTGCGGCGGCAGTCATAGCAGCATTGCACAATATCTTCTCTACCTGGGGAATACCTCACATTCTCAAATCATACAATAGACCTAATTTTAGTGGGCATGAGCCCATTCAGCCTGATTCATGCCCTATATGGGGTGCAACACCAGTAAATAACCCCACTATGGCCAAAGGTGAATGCCATGGTTGGGAGGTTTATGGGCAGCATCAAGAAAGGCATCCAACTATGTGGGCAAGTACACACGTCTCTCAATCAGGCAATGTGTACCATGCTTCGGGATTACTGGCACTCACTGCGTAGCACAACGGGAAAAAAACCCGCTGAATAGATGTTGGGGAGAAGACCAAGAACGAGATTACCGCACATTCCTACAAGAAACACAAAATATCACAACGACAGTCCATGGCCAACATCACAAAACCAAGATGAAGGAATATTCAGATCGCAGAAGACAAGCAACAGCTCCTCACTGCGAATAAGCGATTTGGTACTAGTGCACCAGATACACGATAGGAAATCAGACTTCTTCTTTGATCCAATGCAATGCCAATGACTATTTAAGCAATATGCCCCGAGCGGCGGGGGCATTACTGACTCAGGTAATGCCCCAAGGCCCATAGTTAAGGCCCCGGAGAATTACCTGAGTTGGTAATGCCCCCGCCGTGAGGGGCAAATAGCTATTAGTACCCCGGCCCACAAGATCTGCGTTACCGGGGCACTAAAAGCATTTTTTTCTGTCCCAAAACACTGCAGCGTTTCGGGACAGAAAAAAAATATAAATCTACGAAGAAAAAAGCCACTGGGAAAGGGAAAACAGAGTCCATTTTCCCTTTCCATGGCGGCCGTCGGGAGCGGGCGCGCTGGGAACAGAACTGTTCCCAGCGCGTCCATTCTTGAAAGACGACAGAGAATAAGATAAGTCAGGTTGGGAGGGCGCAAGGGAGGGAGGAAAAAAAAAACAAGAATAAAAAAACATACCTGAGTCCCCGGCAGGGGACGATGGAAGCCTCCAGCCGTGTGGAGGCTCAGAGCGAGGCTGCCATCGTCCCCCACCGGGGACAAAGCAGGCAGAATGTAAGTGGAGGTGGGAGGGGATGGAGGAGGACAAAAAAAAAACATACTTGAATCCTCGGCAGGAGGCGATGGTGGCCTTCAGCCGTGTGGAGGCTCGGAGCGGGGATGGCCCCGCTTCCAGCCTTCTCATTGGCTGAGGGGCTGCCACGTCCTTCGCCGGGGACAAAGGCATGGAATCCGAGGGATTCTGGTCAGGTAATGCTCCAGCGAGGGCCAATCAGAATGGTCCTTTCATTCATACACATTAAAGGCTCTGTGATCACTGCCAGAACTCTGGATCGGGTCATCAAGAGGAATGTATCTTACTTAAAAAATTAACAGGAGGTGGATCGAGAAGATGAAATACTGACATTAACGACAGAATTCAGTGTCTTCTGGAGAAGAACATGTGAGTAAAGAATTTAATGGGGACGAGGCGTCGTATAAAGAAACTCACACAACTCATAGAAGAAAAGTAAGATGGAATCTGAAGGTCATGGTCAAAACCAGGGTAGATGTCATTTCCTACAATCATAGGGTTAACTCCTGTGGTCCCTCTTACGCACTGCATTGTCAGACACACCAAATAGGAACAGAGGGCGGGAGCAGGGAGTGATGCATGAAATTAAACAAAGCGTTGCACTGCACTTGGGCTCTGGGTCTCCTTATTTCTCTCATGTTCCCCATAATAAAGAAGCAGAACACAAAACGGTCCAGCCCATTTTCGCAATCGCACAAGATGGAGTATGGGCATAAAGCGGATTTAGCCTCTCCACTGTGGTTTCCCCATCCGTCTTTTGTCAACGTTTCGTTTTACGCCTGCATTAGACTTTCATGCAAGTGTAAAACGAATGGATTCCTATGGAATCTGCCTCGAAAAAGCACCTGATAAACAGCAACTGTATTCCATAGGAAACCATTACTAAATGCTGCATGCAAATCGTAATTTGCAGGCGCCATTTACTTTTTTTTTTTTTAACAGAGAGTAAAACTGAAGAGTAAAAACGATTTCGCCTTCTTTTACTCTTCAGTTTTGTACTCTGCTTTCCAAATGTTTAAAATTGCATGCAGGAGACGCAGCACGATCCCCTGCTTAAAATGAGCATTTGTTTTAATATGATCCCCTTAGAGTGCCGAAACAAAAACAATGTATTTCAGCCCTTCAGTTCTTTTTCGCTGAACAATAAATCGCTCTTTAACATCTATTTATTAGAAGGTTTTATATAGCACGGATATGGCACAAGTGCATCTGAGCGCTGTACAGTGTGTACACATATAATCATCAAAACAATACGTTATCCAAACAATATATCAAACAAATTGGACAGACATTTAATGACAAGATAAAATATCTAAATGCGTAGGTTAGGAGAGACCTCTCCAACAAACGAGATCTTCAAATTTCTCTGCAGGGTAAAAGATCATTTTTGTAGAAGAACAACTTTATACGTAATGGACACTAATTTAAATAAAATGTGCACATCAAAGGGGAGTCAATGTATATTTGTTAAAACCGGCCTAATATGACCAAATTCTTTTGCCACAGATACTAAACGAGATGTAGCGTGCAGTACGGCTTTCAAAGGTAGCCACGTGGATTATGGAAGACCTATAAGGATAGAATTTCCATAATCAATCTGTGATAGAACTAAGGATTAAACAAGAAGTCTAAAATGTGCATTTGTTAAAACAGGTTTCATGGATCTAAGAGCTATTAAATGGAAATTAGCCCATTTCACCACCATATTACTACAGGGTGTTTTTGCGGTTTTAGCAAATTCACCAGACACTCCAGGAATCCTGGCATAAATGAACCATTTGGAAAAAGGGGGTAGACAGTGAGCCTGGGAAAACAATACAAATTCAGTTTTATTAACATCTAATTGTGGGGACCGGGGGGTCACAGAGGCAGTACCAGTGTTACCAAAGATATTGCCTGGGATGCAGCTAGTATGTATAGCCACCCCCAAATGATGTCATTGGCTTACAAGACACATATGCTCATGTCAGGGATGTCTGCACAGAAAAGTATCGGTGGAATATTAAACAGTTCAAACATGTGTTGGTGCTGCCAAGATTTGCAATATTTCTTCGAGCCCTTAATTTGCCTGCTGTGTCATGGGAAATTTGTGGCGTAGATTGCCAAAGTGCCCGTGTAGCTGTTACTGTATTTTTAAGATGTTCTCTCTGGAAAGTCATTTGCATTGGTTTTGAGCCCTACCTGTGGATAATCCTGCCACCTTACGTAGGCACCTGGAATAAACAAATGACTGCTTTACATGAGGGTAGAGGAAGGCTTAGTGGGGACTTGTGGATAATGTGGGGGGAAACATGTTTTCCTTATGGGTCTGGTGAAATGCTTGGTTGAGGAGCATGGGTTTCTGTTTTTTTTCCCTGCATCCTGGATAGTTCGATTTCTTAGTAAAATTATTTGAATACTCTCCTTACTTTTTATGATTTATGTTTGTTTCACACTTGTTTACATGCTTGCAAAGACCAAAAGGACACATGTTTAATACACATGTTGAGCTAATATACTTTGTCTCTGGTATTGTAATGAGTTTGTATTGGACTTCACATGGCTGTTTTTTATTTCGCAAATGATTTTTTTTTACGATTGCTAAAGAACTGATGATAAAAATAATTTACTCTTGTAAGCTATATTTAGTAAATGTTCAAATAATATCGACAGTAGCAGTTATATCTTCTAAGCAAAATAGTCACATTGGGAAAAAGTGCTGGATACCTTATCATCATGTTGCACTGTTTATTGGATTGCTAGAACATTCTAAAAGTAACTATCATTTAGAGCAACATTGATATACCTACCACATATCAAGGCAGGTGGAGTATTCTGTGGATCCCAAGAGAACATCGGGAGGTCTGTACCAAAGTGTTACCACTTCATTTGAATACGTGTGACTGGGGACAGACTTGGCTCGAGCAAGACCTATGAAACAATACAAAGGAAGGAAAATACAATGAGTCAAGAAAAATACAAGTCCTAAGAGATTTAAGGCACTGATTAGGACAAAGCATAGCAACTGTCATGGTATGCCATACATTAGTGCATTATCAAGAGCCCTACGTGGGTAACTACCAGAAAATACCAGGAACATTTGCGGTCTGACGGTCTGGTCCAGTGGTCAAAGTGTACGAAAAGAAGTAGTGGAACTATGTTCCCTGCTCGCCTGCACCCTCTCCTCACAAGCTCCATCACCACCACCCCTCCCACACACAATACGAACCCCCAGACAGATGCACCTGCTGTTTAAGCGAATGTTCAGTGTAGTGCACTGAAAGTGCAGGTTTCAACTTCTTCCTACACTTTTATTTTAAAACGAATCCATTCCAGAACGGTTTCTTTTTAAAATAAAAGTATAGGAACAGTCAAACTTAATTAAAAAAAAGCAGAGAGCACCGCTCCCAACCACTCCCGCTCACTTCGACCACAAGTCTGGGCTGGACCCTGGCATGGTCAATTCCACAGACATAATACAATAATATATTATCTTGGAAATATACAGGCATGGCAGTATAGGGGTCTAACTAGTATGTTTATTGCCGCTGCCAAAGAAGGAGGATGTTGTTTTTTTTGAACCGCCAATGCCCTTGTGGGGTCTGCCCTCCCCACAGGACTTTTAAATGTGAGAATAAATGCTGCTCCACCCTGTACCCACATTTGAATCTGCTGAACTCTTCTGATGTTCAGTGCTTCAGAGTTTGGAAAGCGGCATTCGATTAGGCATAATAAGATCGCTAATGTTTGCAAAATGTATCAAAATAAATGATCAAATAGTGAGCACTGCTTGTATTTCTGCAGCGGAACTAAACATTTGACACTCACAATATACCACCATGTAAAGGTCATTCACTGAGCAGATCAGGTGGTTACTGAGAGAGTAAGAAAGCGGATTCCTTTGTATAGCATAAAGGCATGCCTTGCAAACCTCTGCAAGGTTGTGGCCTGGAATGACTGCCAGTCAACAACTGGGGTGATGCCCTTAACGCAGCAGATGAAACAGGGCTACACCTGCTGGCATAACACAATCCAGTAAAGGACATATGTTTTCTGCCCTATGGCAGACTGAAACTATAATAGTTTACCCTAGTCTTGAACTCGAAAGAGGGGACTCTTCCCAAAATGCTTCTTCCGCAGCTCTCCAATCAAGTTACAGGCAATGCCCCCAAAGAACGAGTGGGTGCTTTGCATGCCGGCTGACTTTCTCAACATTTACCCACTCGCTGATATAGGCGGACTTCTGTAGCTTTGTTTTCTTAAAGGAAAACACCTCCATTTAGTATTGATTTTCTTCTTCGACTAGGGAAGTGGGTTGGGGAACCGTGGCTCTCCCTTTTACATAGAGGTTGTCCTTCAAGGAGTCATGGGTGTCCCCCTGTGTGTGCTGAAGGGGGCTGAATGTAAACGTGGATCCTCCCGCCTGCCTCCTCTCTAAGTACGGGGACTCAGTAGGGATGAACTGGGGATCTCTGTATACCTCCTCCGGCCTTATACCTGCTAGCTTCAGGTGGTGCCCACTTCTTTGATCAACCCACTGATGATCCCAAGGTCAGGCAGGGGACTGTGCCACACATCCCTCCTCCTCCTCCTCCCCCAGTTGGTAATGGCACAAGTACATGTATCTTCTTGCCTGTGGGCATTGTCCCTTTGGAAATGTGCATGGTTGGAAGGCTGGGAAATGTATATGATAGAACCCTATCCTTGTGATTTGTTCTTCCCACTGCGGCCCCTGTGACACATGGTTCACTTTTACAGAAGAAATGAGTGCAATAGAGAATGCATATATTCCAGGGTCAGAGCAGAAACAAAGGTGGATTAAAACATTAGAAACTGATCTTTGTTATCCTACCAAACGAAATGCCAAATGCAACGAGGGAAACATGCTGTCAATCAAGATTTGAGAAGAGGAAAAATGTGATGAAAAAACAGACTTCCAGATATCAAGAGAAGAGGAGACTGCTACATTTGAAAGTGAACAGAGACAGCTCATGTAAAATCCTGCTTCTGGGTTATATGGCAGCACACGGCTGGCCATGATGCGAGCATGGACAGCAGGAGGGCCCAGGAAATGGGCTGTCCAGAATTGAAAAATAAACAAATGAATGGGAGAGTGACAAGGTATGAGCACCTCCAGGGCCCCTCCTTGGATTGAATGTCCTTGGTGAACACCCAGGTAGCACTTGCATAAGGCCGGTTCCGACTGACAGCTGTGCTGGTACTCCAACTTCGAATTTCTTCAACGATCACACTAGTTCTTTGTCACCTTTAGGGCTCTCTGCGTAGCTCAAAATGTCATCAGCAAAATGTTATCCCAAACACCACAACCAAAAAAACTACATTAAGCCCCCTTCAAACTTCTCTCTGAACTTGATTATTGTAACACACTTTATCTAGGAACTTAAAAAAAAAACGAACTAAATTTCAAAGATTAAAAAATAACGCCCTCCGTTCTGCCCCCAACATTCCTAGATCGCACCACATCTCAGCCACCAGACGTAACCTTCACTGGCTGTCCATCAAGAGTAGAATCTCGTGCAGAATACTAAGCCTTACCCACAAATGCCTGGCCAACCTAGCCCCCAAATATCTGACGTGCAAACTCTCAAAAAACATCTCTGCACGCCCCACCAGAGCGACCCATCTGAATTGCTTAAGAGTCCCTAGGTTCAACCTCCAGAAATCAGGGGGCTGCAGCTTCCCCCGTACTAGCCCTAAACTCTGGAACTCATTACCTCCGCACCTCAGAGATGTACCCTGCTTCTTCTGTTTCAGAAAGAAGATGCAAAATTGCCTTCTCACTCAAGAGTAGACAAACAGCACACCTAGGGAGGACACTCTGACCTCTCTTGCACTTATCTATATTTATGCCTACTCTGCCTTCATCACTACGTTACCTTTATGTATTGTAGCATTGTACATATATGTTTATATTGTATCGTATCATTGCTTATATATGTGTATATTGGATTGCATCATTGTACCGTTTTTGTACATATTGTATATACCATCTCTTTAACCACTTGCATTGCCTGTACCGTTGTTAAAGGTCTGAATGCTTCTATAACCCGTGCGCCTAGATACCCAAAGGTTTGGTGCGCTTTATAAATGAATAAACTAAACTATAAAAATCCCAATCCAAATCTTTAAAAAAAACATTTTGGGGCATCACTTATGCCAGGCACTTTCCTATTAAAAACCACACTAAAGACAATAAACTCCAGCCCTTACTGCACTAGCTTATCTTAAACAGACAGGAGGCACCATAAGAACAGGTAGTTTGCATATCTACAATATAAATGCACGTTATCCATTCATGCATGCATTGTTCAGGCTCAACTCAGGCTTTATCACGCCAGTGGCTGAGGGCCACTTATCGCCACTGGAAGTAGCAGAAGCAAGTTGTCCTTCCTGCCTCCTTGCCGACGACCATGAGTCGGCCAGCCTCCTCAGTCATGCCCATCTTGGGTTTTCTCAATGCTGCAGTGGCCTAGGGACACTTATCACCACTGTCAGCAGCAAGAGCGATGTGCAAGTCTTCTAACCTTGCTTCCTGTCTGCTTGCCAACTGCTACCAGTGCTCCAACCTCCTCAGCAATGACGACCTCACGCAATATCAACAGTCCCTCCTAGGGATCCTCAGCAAAGCATTTATGAAGACAAGGACTCTGCCTGTTTTTGCCTGTTCGGGCCTGGGAGAGCCAATGTCCAGACACTGTGTTCCTCTTCCTTGAAAGTCCTCATCATCATGTGCCTTCTAACACCACAGCTCATCTCTAGTCTCTCCAGTTACCATACTGTCAAAAGCTTGCACCCCCAATAGTTAGGCAACCTGGCTAAACTCCTCAAAGTACCTCTTGTCATTCCACAGCCTGCACCATACGTACATTCAATCTACCTCACAATGATCAATGCCAGCACAACCATCAGACACACACCTGACATTTGAGACATCAGAACCTACAAACAAACCTGATGCGATTTTTATCACCGAAAAATACCTCACATCTCACATCAACCTCCTACCGTATCTTTGATATCCTCGTACACCCTGGTTATAGTATTCAACATGTTGTAGGATCAGGCAAAACAGGGAGGGGTGGGCAATCTCCCACAAAAGTGACTGGCCATGTTTTGTTCATACCTGCCATCCCTAAACACAATGGAAACCATTACATTCAAATTCCCCCATCTCACATAAATGTTCAGGCATCTTCCAACTCACCTAGAGTTGTAGTACCTTCCTAGATGGGATCACTGTCTTAACCAGTACAGCCTCAATCATGCATGCAAATAACATCTTTCTCAGAGACTTCAATACTCCCGGCGGCAATCCCAACCAAGAATACCTGGCAAAACTCAACATGCGCTCTTCTTCACTCATGCCAACGGGAACACACTAGACCTTATCCTCTCCTCCACCTCCCCCCCTGAACTGTGCCAACCCCATAACCCTTGACTAGTTGCAGCCATCCCTTCCTCCTCAACTCACACCATTGTAGCCCACAAAGGCCAGGATAAATGTGGCAAGGTCGCATAAAGATCATTAAAAAACTACACTCCATGAAAGAAGATTCTCTAAATTCCCTTGCTCAGAGAAATTCTTCTCATGCCTGGACTCCTTTTTTCAAAACCTAAAAGGAGCTGGCCGACACCTATGTGCCAATCAAACTAGGTCAGGCCAGGAAAAAACATTCCGCCCCTTGGTACCTGAATGAGCTCAACTATAACAAATGAACAATAGGTATAAGACAGACAGTGACACAAGAAACAGGTCTTAAGGTCCAACCATCTGACCTTTATCACCAAGGACAAAACTACCTTTTACACCAACGTCATTGCAACAGCTCCTTACAGGAGCAAAGCCCTCTTTGCAGTCATCAATCAATGATCTAACTGTATGCCAGAAGCAATGGTAGCAGATTCAAAAGGTAACTATGAGGCTAGCAATGACTTTTTTAATCAACACAATCAGTACCATCAGGGCACACAGTCATCTGGGTAATTAGACACCCCATTCCCAATACCCCCCTGATCTGCACAACCCTGGACTGACTTCTCTCTGCTAAAACCTGAGGACCATTCTAAATGTTCCCTAAAGCCCACTGCCTACTCGGATAATATTATCCTAGTAAACATCCTCAAACTTCTTAGCTGTCCTGCCATGACTGCCCTGCTGAAGAAAGTGAACTCATCTCTTGGTAAAGGACTTTTAGCATACAGACAAAGAACCATCCTCGACCCTGAAGGTCTAGAAACTACAGTACTATCACTAGCCTCTCCTCCATTGGAAAGATCATAGAAAAGGTAGTCACCAATCAACTTCTCACTAAAATTAACCAACGTGAGCTGATACAGGATTATAACTCTGGCTATTCCTTCCAAATGCAGTACAGAGACAGCCCCCATCCAGGTGGTCTATGACACCTTGCAAAGTATCAATAGATGTGATATATGTCTATTAGTCCTCCTCGATCTCTCAGCCTCGTCCGAAATGGTTGACAAAGGTACTCTACTGTCCTTCTCTTCTCATGAAAGGGGCTTTGTAGGCACTATCATAAAATGGTTCACATAATGATCTGGAAGATTCCAGGCTATCCATATGAGTTATCTGTGGTCGACCATCCACCACATGACGTGCTGAGATCAGTAGAGCTCCATCCTCTACCTGGTATAATTCAATTTACAAATGGAACCCCACTGCACACCCCTAACCAACTACAACATATCAATACATAAATACCCAGACGACACTCAGCTGTACTTAAAACCTAGGGAACCCCCGAACATCGCCTGACTCTGTGTAGGCCTTGCTACCTTTCAAACATGGAACACCTACTTGAAACTTCACCCTCCTAGGGCCCCTATCCATGCAGGACCCCACTCAAAGGTGGCTGTACGGTAGGCTCTTGGATGGACTTGCAATTTACTTTCTAAGGAAAATCACTCTGATTTATTGTGGTCAGCAATTTATCCTTTCAACAAAATATTCAACAAAATATAGTGGGTGCAGAAGAAGGAGACTGACACACAGGTGGCATAGTGGTTACAATAGACGTGTATTCACCAAGAAAATAAAGGGAAAACCATTTTTTCCCTACTTCTATGAGGGGCTTCCCTGCCTTAACAAAAATGCTAATGGGTTTGTCAGAATGTCCTGTGTCAAAACTCTCAAACTGTCCCTTACACTTATAACTAAACTAGAAGGTTGCATCAATATTCTTGGTGCAGGAGAATGACTCCCTTCTCCTGGACTGGGACCGTAATTCTGGTTGCAAGCTCTTAACTAGGGGGAATGACTCTGTTCCTCTGGCCCCAAGATTTCACAAACAAAGGATTGCCAATCTTGTAACATTCTGTATCAGAAATGTTCTCTGTTTCCTAACCCCAGGGAGAATGACTCCCTTCCCCTGCGTCACAATATTCTGTGGTTTGATCCTTTTTCATATTCAACTACCAGGAGAATGACTCCCGTATCCTGGTCTCTGGTCTCACGGTTTCTCACACAAACCCAGGGTAAAACCAGGGCGCTATATAAATAACACATCATTATCATTATCATGATCATTAAAGGACTCCCTTCCTCCGGCCTCTTGGATAGAGTGTTTATTTTCCTGTAGAAGTAGCACTCCTAGGAGAATGACTGCCTTCTCCTGGTGTCTTGATTTGGCAGTCCCTTTGCCCTCAGTGATACTCAGAGGACTGACTACCTTCCCATACGGATCCTTATTTCTCAATAGCTCATATACAAGTATGGTTGTTGACCCAGGTTTCCCCAGTATAGCCCACTTGATCATCTGGCTCGCCAAATAGAGCCACGAGAGAGGGTCGCTCTCTCTGGCCTTTCCAGATCATGGGTCTCAGGGCCAGGTTTCCTCATCTCTAGACTTGGGCAGACTTGGTTCACTCTCCTGCCAAGTACTGCCACGCGGAAGATGACTTATACTTCTCTTCTCTTGTGGGTGCGGGTCCCAGACCCATATCTCTTTACAGCTTTGTTCTGGCAGACCTGGTTTACTCTCCTGCCAGGTACTACCATGTAGAAGATGACTTATACTTCACCCTTCTTGTGGGTGAGGGGCCCAGACCTGTATTTCTCTTGTTAGATATTCAAGGTTCTACTTTACCCTAGGGGTTCCCTTCTTGCCTCTGCTCTGTGGGTCTTGCTCTAGTAACTTCCCCGACTCTGTTGGGCCCTCACCAACCGTCCCGGCAACCCCGGTACTTTTAGGGTTTCCACCGGCGTGCTCCTGTCGTTCTCGGGCTCTACCTTCTCTAGTCTTGTGGCTTCCTTCATCTTCTGATCTACTGCAGTGACTCTGTAGTCTCTGGTCTCTCGCAGAAGCTGCGTCTGTATCTGACTGCATGGCCCACCTTCTACGCGGGTCTGCACTTCTGCTTCCTGGATGGTCCTTCAACACTGGACCATGTAGGGACATCTCTGACTTCTTGCCAGCATCCCCGTTAGCAAGCCCTTCTTGCTTCCACGCCAAATGGCTTCTTCGCTCAAGGGAGGCCTTGACAAACTCCCTAGTCAGTCTTCTGTTTTTATGTTGGTGTTGGCAGTGGGCCTTAGTGGAGAACTAGAATGCTCACACCTACTTCTGGTAGTGATCTCCATAGTTCCGCACCACCTCCTCATTCCCAGTCTTTGTGATGTAAGTCATACTTGGGTTGTCTTGGCTCTTCTTCGTCTAAGTGGATTTTATGTCACTGGCCCTAAACATGTACATGGGGAGGGTGGGTATATTACTGGAGGGTACAATAGGTGTAGGTTTAGGATGAGTAATTGGGAGGTGGGTCATACCGCGTTCTCACTAGATGTCTGTCCCTATCCCCAGAGGGACAGTCTCTCCCGGGTGAGATCCTCCCACTGTGTACCACCCCCAAGGGGACAATAGGATAGCGACCTCACCACCCTGGCCTCATGGGAAGGGGCTCCGCCTTGGGAGAAGTACCCACATCTTGGGATTCATCACAATAGTTAAAAAAGGGCCACATGGCTTGGCATGAAATCAAACTACTTTACAAGATTACACTCTTGAGACTTCTGAACTGTAGTGCAGGCTCCGGTAATCTCTCACATAGATGGGGGAATTCTCCCATTAGCAGGTCTTCCAGCCACACAGATGCCCACCCCCATTAATATATTTGTTCTTTTATAATAAAAATTGTTCTTTTATATCACGCTTAATACCAGAGATTGGTTTCTAAGTGCAGGATTCAAACCTACGTTGGGCTGCGTTGTCTTGCTTCCAAGACAAACACGTTGCCCTAGAGCTCTCCTTCATCACAATTAAAGTGGTACATCTCATCACTGGGGCATGCAAGTTCGACAACATCTCCCCTTACTATATGCGAACAGCACTGTGTAACCTTACCAGGTAGGTTACTTGAAAAAAATGCCTGTATCACCTAAAACGCTATCTCTGCAGGTAAAACATGTTGCATAGAAGCTAAGTCCTCCAGTTCTGCACGCCATATGATACACACAGTAAAACCATTGCCAAAATTGAGACTAGACAGGACTGCAAGAAGAGAACTAGGAAACAGCAATTCTCTTTCTACCCTCTGACTTTATAGAATTCCATCCGAGTAGCAATCTGGGCTGCGCCCTACCTCCGTAAAAGAGCTGAAAACATTGCTATTTCAGTCACACCTTGACATTATCTAGACCCTAAGGCAACTCACCAGCCATGAGGTTACTATCTGCAACTCAATGCAGTTCTGCCATGTTAAATGTTTTGTGTACACATATGGTACTGCCTTAATGGCTGCCCATCAATCTGACTGTACAGCGCCCCACTACTTCTAGGCTATATAAGTATAATAACAATTATTATTTTCATCATTTATTCTGTCAACCACTTACTTTGGAAAATGTACAGCTAACTTTACTCATATAAATAAACTTATTAGACGTATCAAACTTAACTCGTCTCAGGGGGAAGGTGGTTTCTCTAAGGGACTCCCCTAAAATTGCTGGGGAACAAAAAAAGAGGGCAATACAGAGAAGTGCAAGCCAGAGTTGAGACAGAGGTCTGATTACTTCAAAAGCCATAGCCTAATTCTAACCACTGAACACTCCACAGACTAAACACATTAAAGATAGTATTAAAAGATACACACTCAAAATCAGCCTACCAGAAAAGCAATGTGGTAAGTACACTATCATCTAAGGCTTGATTACCTGGATCAAGCTGGTCCAATAAGATCACCCCTTATACAAACTCTTGGCTTAGCTCTCACCCTACCCACAGGAAAGCAGTGTAGTCAAAGCCAAGGCAAATGTAAACTCCACAAATAATTGTCTCGCCGAATGCATCCTTGCTTGGTGCTTGCCAGAGGCATTGCTAAGGGGGATAGGGGGCTATAGCCCTTGGTCTTTTGTTTGTAGCCCTGGATAGAAGCTCAGGGGCTACAACCAAAAGGCTAGCTAGTCCTGAGCCCCAACAGACCCGACATTAGCGTAGCCCCAGATCTTTTCCCGACCTAGCAACACCCCCTTGTGCTTGCCCAGATGTATCCAAACAGATGGCATTAGGTCCCTGTCTTGATTGTTCCCGAGTTCAAGTAAAATGCAAAGAAAGCACAACATGATGTGGAAAGAAAGGCTGAGCAGAAGGAGCGGAAGTTACCACAATCCAAGTTGGAATTTGCTTTCCTATTCATTTATTTCCTTGAAACTTCAAATTACTGAAAATTGCTATGAAAATGCAAACCACTGTCACTTTAATACATGTGCGATGCACTGGTTAAGTGAAACACTCAGCTGGGAAACACAATTAAATTAGACACTGAATAAATTAAAAACGGCCACAGTTTTATGATTGTGCGCAAGCGAAACAGCTGTTGATAGTGTAAGCTAGATTCTGATGCCGTATTTGCATCATATAACCAAGCTCGGCTTCGCAATCCATATGGGATTAATGAGGAATGCATACATGGCAAGGCCTCTGACCTCTCTGGCTACCCCAGACCCTGCTCCAGGGCTTGAGCTGTTACTGCTTCTTTTGAATAATGTGGCTTCTCCAGTACAGTCAAAAGTCAGAAACTAAAGAATGACAATGGCATGTGCTTTATGATGAAGGCTCCAGTTTTATGATCTTTATATTTTCATCCGTTAATTAATTATGCCTTGTATCTGTCTGATTTAATTTGTGTTGGTTTCTCTAAATAATATGAAACCACAACTAGCGTTATTTATCTGCAGTCACTTTTTATTCATTCTGGGACTTTAAACCTTGAATAATCTCAACAGGCTCACCAATAGAAATGACTGTGATCAATGGCCAATTACAGATGACAACGGCCAGCAACAGACAGCCCTGTTTCCAGTGGCCAACTGCAGATCATAATGACGAGCAACACACAGCCCTGTGTCCAATGTACGATTACTGGTGATAAAGGCCAGCAACAGATAGACCTGTGTCCAGTGACCAATTGTAGATAACGGCCAGCAACAGACAGCCCTCTACCCAGTGGCCAATTGCAGATGATAATGACCAGCAACAGATAGACCTGGATCCAGGGGTCAATTGCACATGGTAATGTTTATCAACATATAGTCCAACACGCTCCTGAAGCTCGCCTTCTTCTCCAATAGAAGGTAGGCTTGACCAAGCCTTTTCCTCGTTGAATAGCTGTGGCTGCACTGCAGCTGCAGGCTGCAGCTAAATATGTTTCAATCGAGAGAGGCAACCGAGCACTGATGATCTGATGACTGACACAGCGACATCAAAAATGAAGCTCCATCGGAGCTCTACATACGCATAAACGCACCACTTTGGTGGACATCTTCCGCAGGCAAAGCTATACATCCACACACATTAGAATGCAGCTACGACCTATGACAAAATTTGGCATAGATGGACACTTAATGTTTTTAAGCCTGCTTACTCCAAACTTGCCTCAACACCTATGCCACTAGGATACCTTTCTAACTGTAGAAAGATATTTGAAACCAAAATCTAAATTCATTCCACAATTATCAACAGATAATTCCATTGATCTATTCAACCAGGCAGTCATGGAAGATTTAAGAAAATTATATCTATAGAAAAATAAGCATAAAATCAAACACAATCTTACATTGACAGAACATAAAGGTCTGGACTCTATGAAATCTAATGAAGAAATAATTACAAAATTGGCAAAATTGTCATTATGGATAAGGTTGACTACATAAGAGAGGCCAATAAAGACCTGAACAATTTCAAATGCTATCGGAAATTAACAACCAATCCCTTAACACAATTAAAAAATGAATGGCAAAATCTCAATAAAGATTGGCATCGGATGAGAGTGTTGCGTGATAACTAACATGACTATATGAACACTCAACACCCAATATTGGCAACAATATATTTTTGCCAAAAATTCATAAAAACATATTTGAAATTTCTATTTTTCAGACCAATCATTAATGAAATCAGATCAGTTACGGAAAGAATTTCGGAATACATTGATTTATGTCTTAATCCGCAGGTACAACATCTTGCTTCATATATAAAAGCCACTAAGCATGTGATCCAACAAATTGAATCAATAATATGTCAAAAAATGCATGTACTTTTAACAATGGATGCAACCTCCTATATACTTGTATCAAACATGAAATAGGAATTGAGGCAGTAGAATACTTTTTGAAATCTAGATACATTTCATATTTGAAACAAAATAAAATGATCATTGAAATGTTAAGTTTCACCCTTAATAACAACATTTTCTGCTTTAACAACCACATTTACAAACAGGAACAAGGTGCTGCGAAGGGTGTCAAATACGCCCCAGCCTCTGCAAATCTGTTTATGGGCCATTTTGAAGTGGAATATGCCTGGACAAACACAAAGCATTCATTGAAACAGACACCATTGTATAATGGGGTCGATTCATTGATGACATTTTAATAATTTGGAACAGAGACCTGAATTCAATAATGGAATATACAAATTATCTCAACCACAATCAATTCAATATTCAATTAACCATGCAAGAAAGCACTTTCGGAATTAACTTTTTGGATTTAGAAATTGATGTGAAAAATAATGAAATTTTAACTACTTTATTCAACAAACCAATGGCAGGCAACAGCATCCTGCATGCAAACAGTAATCATCCTATGCACACAATAACCAATATTCCATATGGGGAATTTCTCAGGTCAACATTGAATATAAGAAACATTTAAACAATAGCATGAATAAGTTCAAAGCTAGAGGTTACCAAGAATCGACTCTCAGGAAAGCCAAAGCAAGAACGGCACAGAAAGATAGCGTGTAACTGCTACAAGATACATCTAAACAAGCAACAATTTCCAATAGTGACAGGAAAATAAGGCCAGTAACGACCGACAGCACAGATCATTATCAACTTAGAAAAAGTTTCAACAAATATTGGCACATTCTTCATCTTGATACGAGAATATCTAAATATCTGGAAAGCCATCCTAAATTGACATTCAGAGGAGCACCAACAATCAACACTCTTTTAAGTCCTAGCTTTATGGTACCAGAAAAAGGGAACACAAAAGGCACTTTAGACTGTATATGGAGAATACCGGCCATCACAGGAAACCGTAGATGCAGGAAATGCAAGATATGTCCAAAATTAGAGAAAATATGGGCTCTATACATCTACCAAAGGGCAAAAGGCAGAAAGCTATTCATTTCATCAACTGCAACACCAAATATGTTGTATATGACATCAAGTGCCATTGTGACAGACAATATATTGGCGCACCATAAGAAAATTGAAACTTAGAATCATGGAACATATGAGAGCAATTAAAAACAGCAACACAAAATATTCACTAGCCAATCACCACAACACAAAACACCCAAATAAAAAAAAAATTAAGATCTCAGACACATGGGTCTTACAGTAGTTTAAACATTTTTAAGAGAAGGAAATAGAGAGTTAAAATTAAGACAAACGGAATTGAACTGTATCACTCTAATGGACACTTGTCACACTGGCCTGAACAAGGACAACAAGTTCTGGTCATTCCTGTAAAGGATAAATTAGCAAAGAATATGCATTAAGCATATACAAACTGTGTCAGCAAAAACTATTGAAAAATGGTTAAAATAGTTTAATAAACCAATGCATAATGTGCAACATGTCAACACAAAATGTGTTGTGTTTTTGACTGTTGAAACTGTATCAGAGAAAAATATGCATTTTCTTCATCTTTAAGAATAGGTATCTTAGTGTGTCCACTCCATGTCCAATATCCTTGGCCATTCCAATAAGTATCTAATCATTAATATTCTGGTCTTTGTAAAAACGTACTCAATATACACAAATTAATATACCAACTTCACATCATAGTTTAACTGACATTGAACTCTGAAGAATTAATTGCGCGAAATGTCCCCTTTGAATTTTTTTTGGGGGGGAACTACAATATCAACAAACCTCATTGGTGCATAACTGGCACCGGCGTGTGATTACCTAATCACAAACTAGGCTGTACGGGATGACATCATCGCGTACATTAACAAAAAGCAGATGCTAGTTTTGGACAGCAAACACATTGCAGAAGGAGGACAATCGCATCTTTCCTCTCTGAAAGGTAAATTCATCAATATTGACTTTTCTCTTTTTAGTTAATTTTGTAAATATTACATTGCAGCACCTTGCAGAATACAGCTTCTTAAAAAACCCTCTTTAGAGCAAATCATTTTTCTTTTTGGGATTAATTTCCATCTAGGTCAAACCACAGCAGATTGAAGTTGACTCTGCGATCCATTTAGAAAGGAACACAATCTCTTTTGGGGGTCACGTTTACAGTTTCATTTTTTATTTGTTTTTTAGTTACCCATCAGCTGAACTGGCTAAAACATTATATCAGAAAGCAGAGAGAATCAATCTGCACAGCTGCCAAAAAATTGAGGCAGGGTAAGGGTGACTATTATACATTAACATGGAACACTACATTTTGCACAAATTTACCACATCTTGTTTCCCCTTTCATTACAAAGGTGCATTTTTGTGTTTTAATTCATAGAAAAATAATATCACAATGTGTAAACCAAAAATGTTTATCCTCCTGAAAATCCACAAGTACGTGGTGAAACACGTGTTCAGGACTGTATTTTGAGGACTATATTTTGAAAGTATGTATGATCAAGAATACAAAAACATTTCCTTTCATTGATATTTAGGAAATGTGTTCCTCTTACTTTTCAATTTTCCATCTATCGACTGCATATTTTGGGAAACAACAATTGGCACTTGTCAAATATTGTAAAAGCAAATAACACAGCAAACTTAGTAATCTAGCAACACATACCTTGGTGTCCGGTGGCCACCTGCAGATCATAATGACGAGCAACACACAGCCCTGTGTCCAATGTACAATTACAGGTGATAAGGCCAGCACCAGATAGACCTGTGTCCAGTGACCAATTGTAGATAACGGCCAGCAACAGACAGCCCTGTGTCCAGTGGTCAATTGCAGATGATAATGACCAGCAACAGATAGACCTGATTTCAATGGCCAATTGAAGATAATGGCCAGCAACAGGTAGACTGTGTCCTGTGGCCAATTGCAGATGATAATGACCAGCAATAGATCGACCTGGATCCAGGGGCCAATTGCAGATGGCAATGGTCAACAACAGATAGCCCAATATGCTCTTGAAGCTCGCCTCCTTCTCCAATAGTAGGTTGGCTCGAGCAAGCCTTTTCCTTGTTGAATAGCTGTGGGCTGCACGAGAGAGGCAACCCAGCACGGACGATCTGATGACACAGCGACATCAGAGCTCTACATGCATATAAATGCACCACTGTGGTGGACATCTGCCGCATGCACGGCTATCCATCCACACACATTAGAATACAGCTACAACCTATGACTATATTCGGTATAGATGACATTTAACGTTTTTATGCCTGCTTACTCCAGACTTGCCTCAACACTTCTGTCACTAGGATACATTGACAACCTATGACAACAGTTGGTCGAGCTGGACACATAACAGGTCTCTTGCACTTGCATACACTTGTGACCCTCCTAAGCACCCATCCACATGTCTGACCTGTTGGGTTGCTTACTGGAGCCTAGCCAGCCCATAAAACCTCTGATCTTGGGTAAATGCGCAGGCGCAAGGCGTTTGAAAAATGTCCCATGCCTGGACTTCGGTCCCTGAGGGCGCTCCCACCACAAGCACGCTGCGACCATAACAAATGGGTAAAGGCGCTATATAAATGACTACTACTACTACAACTTTCTCTTGCCTGCGTGTTTTCCATTTGTGCCAGTATTTAAAAGTAAATGCAAAATGGGATACAATGTATTTATGTATGTATGTATGTGTAATTAACTGTGAACATGAAAAATCAAGAAACCTATTGAAGAGGTAAATTGTACTATCAAAGACCAACAGCTAACTGCAAAGTAATGTGTAGTAGGTGAAATTGTGAATTCACCCAATAGATGGCATCACATAAAAAATGACATATGACCCCATAGCATTAAGAATCTCTGTTCTTGGTGACATCAAGCGAAAGAACTTGAACAGCAGAAAAGGAAGACTCCAGAGGGATTAATTACCATGTTCCGTATCAAAAAAAATGTATTGATTATTACAAAATATAGATTGAATCAAGAATAAATCCAAGAAAAATAAATAAAGCAGGAGAATGATGACAACAATTGTTTTCTCTTACAACCATAATGCCAAATATTTTTAAATACAATCAACCATACCCATCTCTACATCAACCAATCATAATCCTATTTCCAGACAGTTAAACAGGACCGACTGGTTTGACGTATTGGAAACAATTGTGTCAGGTCTTCATCAGGGAAACACAATTAACTTAAAAAAATACACATACAATTCAATACAACATCAATCCGCATACTACACATCCACTCAATGTACAAGGACAAAAATCAGCAATAAACGTAATACTCCATGTGCTCGGGAACAAGAAATAAATCCAAATGATCCAGAGAACACTCAAGTGCCACAAAACCAGGCTGACTCCCAAGAAGAGTAACTGCACAACGCCACTAGCCTAGCCAACATGCATAGACTACTGGAAATAATTCTTGCAAATACACGCCCAATATGAAAGCGACCACTTGTTCAACCTGTAAAAGTGCTAAGTTACCTAACACAAAATGGAAAACACTTAGCCAGAAGCTAGTTCATATACGTTGGTCAGTCTCATTCGGTTTGTTATGTCTAAAATGCACTCATGAGAAAATTGGCAAACGTGCATCACAGGATATATTTAACATTGTGTCAGAGACAAAAACACATACAAGAATACAGCATGGTAGTCCGAGTTTCCTCCTTATGAAGGCTGTCAGCGCTCACTGAATACTGAATACAGATTACTGATTCCATTCAATTACATTCTGGTCCAGAATACCAAGAAACAGCTCCACTTACCAGAGATTGAATGTTAGTATTAGCAAACTCATTGTGTACCCATCCGGAGCATACATATCCTTCAAACTCATTCCATACTCGCCCAGAGCCTATATATCCTTCACTCCTGCTCGCCACATCTAAACTCATACAGCATTTGAAGAAACCAAAGTTTCCTATTCAGTCGCTGTATCCCCCCAACCAGTCCATAGAAATAGAAACCAAAAAGACGGCAACAGAGGGCCATCCATATTGTTACGTGCTGAGCCCCATATACCATGAACCTCTAAAGGAGCTATACTGTATAAGCTGAATGGTTAATAACTAGTAATTTCTAACCAATTGTCTAAAATTGTAAACGATAAAATCTATGTCTACCAATTAACGAAAAAGATTTGTATATTCAATTTACAAAAGTCCCACCACAATGTTATGTGCTGTAACAAAATCGTACCAAGAAATCGAGGACACAACTATGTTCCCATACCAAAACCTAGGAAATTTTGGGAAGTTTCCCCAACATCTCATGAGGAGAGGGCCAACGTACCATATGGACATATATATATATATATGTCTGTAGATCTTCCCCATAACATGGAACGCCAAAAACACTGACACGAGGAAGCTCTCTCCAGAGGGGTAAAGAACGGAAGACAACACATACTATAGGAGTCCCTCTTTTATTTCCAGGAGAAGACCAATCAACAAAAAAGAAGCTGGAACAGACACTCGGGTTGCTGCTCGGAGTAGCAGTGGACTTGAGGTTCATGGGAGCAATGGAATAAGTAGTGGTGATAGCGGATGAGAGAGAACCATAGAAAACAGAAGAGATGAGATGAGATATGCTGCAGGACAGAGACCGGTCATCAGAACCGTGCAACCCCCACATCTCCGAACCTGGAGAGGTATTTGAGTGTGGAAGAGGAGAAGAGAAAAGAACCCTGGCGACCCGATCCACACACAAGGCAGACATGGTATAAAAGGCTGGTGGGTCAAGGTGGACGAGGCACCCAAAGTGGCCCAGAGGAAAGACCGATGTGGGAATGCGAATAGCATTCTTAATGCGGAATGCCAAGAACCAGGACCGGACAAATGAGTCAGGGAGACTCGGGAGAGTCTGATGTTGAAAGTAGAGCAACAAGACCGTTGGTCTATGAATACTGGCGACCCTCACATATAACAAAGAGGAATTGCTGAGAAGCAGCAGACAAGACAACGCAATGCCAGAGGTGTTTGGATTGGGCTGCCGACACAGCCGGTAATACTTTCCAGTGAAAAGAAGAGAGCCGTACGCTCGTGGCACAGCGGGAAATGCCCAGGGGGCTTCACTGACTAGTGTCGTTGTCAATGAGGAGAGGACTACGGTGGAATCGTGTGACCCTCAACTGACTAGCACCCAAAGTACAAGCAGAGGCCACAAAACTAAAAGCCTAGTGAAGTGGGGACTAAGAATTCCACTGCAAGCAACAGACGTCAGCACGGAGACACCAGTGTTGAAAGGATCTGGTAAGTAGGAGTCATTTACCTGATCACAACCTTAGGAAGAAGAAGAAAGGAATAACATATGGCTAGTGGCAATGGTGTAAGCAGTTGTTTATGTATGACAAAGAAGTGGGGCAACTGCATATGGTAAAGGCGGCACAGGTCAACAATTCACCATGGTTAGCATAAAGCAGCTAGGAAAAACCTTGCTGATAACCAAACATAGATTGGAGGAACGGAAGAAAAGACCAGGGAAGACTTTTTTCCCCTGGCATTTAAAGATCAGGGAAGGCATTTTCCACCTGTAATCAAAAATCTGGGAAGCCATGTTTGCCCTGGCATTCAAAGAACAGGGAATTCATTTTTCCCCTTACATTCAAAAATCCGGGAAGCCATGTTTGCCCTGGCATTCAAAGAAAAGGGAAGGCATTTTTTCCCCCTGGCATTCAAAGACCAGGGAAGGTATTTTTCCCCTGGCAACGTAAGACCAGGGAAGGTGTTGTTCCTCTGGCACAAAGACCAGGGAAGTGTGTGTTCCCCTGGCATTTGCCGAAAGAGAAAGAAGAACTCACAAGGATCCCTTAGCCTAACAGGAAATATGGCAATATTAATGGAAGAAAGGCTGCAGGAAGGCATTCCGCCATATACTTTGAGTTCTCTAGTAGTAATGTTGATAGAATTAGAATATGAGGGTCAGAATAGGGTTTTGACTCAGGACTGTGGATATTCCTTTGGACATTTTGAAAACCATATCATTAGTCAGTTTGGTTGAGGCAAGGAAACCGCTCCTAGAGTTAGGGCTAGTGAGGCATTTTTCCCAACCCCTTTTATTATTTAAATAAACGTATTTTGGACCAAGTCAAACTGTCTCGGTCTTCTTATTCAGACACCTCACAGTGCCAAAATCCCATTCTTCCATGGAATTTAAACCTTGTTCAAAATTCTTCAGGTTAAAAATCCAAAGCTGTTCTTTATAATCCCGTTTCTGGGCTTCTCTCACAGCAGGGGTCTCCTGAATTGTATCCACACAAAACCAAACCAGTTCATCAAACTTGTGTACAATTTCCACAAAATGAGTTACTAAAGCGGCAATCAATGTTGAATTTTTGAATGATGTTCATTTATTAGTAAATGAACTTCTCTTGATGTCTTCCCAGTGTAAACCTGTTTCTAATTGTGTTTACCGAAAATGTGACTTTTCACATTAGAATGTAAGTTAAAATCAAAATTGAAACACATTACATATAAGCCCAGTTACATAAAGATTTCATCAAATTAAATTATTTAGAGTTTGACAAAGCCCATACCATTGAATAACTTCAAAGTTTCCAAAGTACAAAAAGTCTCATGGCCTGCTGACAATCTTCTCCAAAGCGTCTTGTGTTTATCCACTGAATATTGTCAACAAATCGACAGAAACACTTCACTGTCAGAATCTTAGTAGCCCCAGGTTCCGACATTGTGTGTCTCAGATTCTGAGTTTGCGTTTCCCAGCAGAGGTTACAGTAACCATCCTGATATTGCAGTTCCTGTAAAGCTTTTTACAGGGGAAAATCACAGCATATATGACATTTTTGATTTTGCAGGTGGTAAATGAACGCATTTGCCATAGTTTACCCTCATGTGCAAAGGACTGTATTTTTAGTGAATATTTACATGTCACACACGACGTACATGGGTAATGTCCAACCACCTGAACATGGTACATGTTAAAAGCTGTTGCTGGGTTTGTGGGCGTTCGTCTGGCATTCGCAAGTTACTGTTTTACGTGTTTACTTTATTTTAAAAGCAAATATAGGCTTCTCTGGTTTTACTCCTATAGTACTAGAAATTCTCCCAGTTTTCAGAATGGCTCCCTGAATTGCCTCGCTGCATTGGCAACAGTAGACGAGCAGACCAGCCATACATTGGGTTTACATTGGGTTTAGCAATCAGTAAATCTCACCCTTTTTCTGAACCGCAGTACTGTTTTTTGGGGGTATACACGTTCCATAAGACTAGTTTGCAGAGTATCTGCATGAACATGGAACTTGGAAATGTCCGTGCAATTCCGTGATAATCGCAAAAACGTGCCATAAGTTAAGTTTTGCAATACGCTTTTCGGATGTTGACTACTGAAATGTAGCGTCGCATTCCGTTTAGTGGGCTTTCTGAATGAAAGCACATCATTTGATTTCGGAGACTGCCATAATAAAACGGATGTCCTTGAGCAGCAACAGTACAGTACAATTAGAATGATTACACATATTATCTATGGAATAAAATGCCCTTCAAATTACAATGTTCACCATGTAACTATTCTATGGAGTGAGAAAGATTGCCCTTCATGAACTTGCAAAATTAGAAATAAAGAAATCCGGACTATAGACCAGTTTTGGTGCTTTCTCTATGATTTTCAATCATCTTTTTTCTGATTTATTTTATTTCCACAGTACTCATCTGCAAAGCAATTCTGTAACAGAAATCAGCGCGATTTCTAAACAACAGACAAAATAAGCAAGCCTTGTGTTATACAGAACTAACACACACATCATTTCCAAGCCTTACTTTAAAGCAAAGCCAAGCGGGAGGTCTATCTGCGTCCCCATGCATGTATGGGTCTCACTATGGCTAGGAACTGAAGCTGCACTTCACCGACACTGTCCAACAAGATAAAACAAGCATTGGCAATCCCAATAATTTGGGCTTTTGTTACCTGCCCAATGCCTAGTACCTCAACAGCAGCCAAAACTATTTGTGTTTGCAATGCTTGTAACAAGACCCGAGAGAAGGACACACGGTGCTCCTAAATTGAGTAGCTGAAGCAGACCTGGTGTTAGTACACCAATAGCAGGTTTACAACTCCACTCCAAAATAAGCCATTAACTCTCACAAGGCCGCTTTGAAAAAACACTGGCAGGCACTTTGAGCACAACGTTTGATGGTAAGGCTGGATTAAAGTGAGCTCACAGACTTCCCACAAGGAGGTGTTTTGGGCGGGGAGGGGTAGAAACTGGGTGGGAATGGCCATAGGGATTGCATGCCCAGTCAATGAGTGGGTAAATAAACAACTAAACACTTTGTGTCCCTCCTCATGTGGCATATTTCCCTATCTGTACTCCAGTGCAATAGCTTTGGCATATATGTGTTGCAAGCGACACCTAATAGCCCAAACTAAAAATAACTCGCCACCTTCTGTAAGAAAACTTGCCTCACTTCTGGACCACCAGTAAACTCTACACTAGACACCAAAGACCTTCCATTACTCCATGCAACATTTGCAACACTCCCCCCAAAGAACCCATCACATTCTGATCCAGTCACCTCCAACCCCAGAACCTTACACCACCAACAGAAGGATCTTCTCACACCTATTAACTCTCTGGGCGAACATACACAATATCTTTACAAAATGTACTGCATTGTGGAGTTAGCTGTGGTTTCAGCTGCTGATGCTGGGCTGCTGGTTGGAGCATGCTCAGTGCAGTTGACTAGACTGGAAGAAAGAATGGGATGTGAATTCAGTGGAGGAGGGGGACCACATCACTTGGTTGTCTCTCTGCTAAGCTTCCGGGAGCTGGTTGCCAAGCAGTTATCATTACTTTGACTATGGTAAGAACTGTTGCTAATTGAGAAGCAAAGCGGTAGAACACAAACCCAAGCAACCAGACAAAGTACACATATGTATCGACATGTGCATAGCAAACCCAGCCATAAAGTGGGAGAGAAACTCCACCCCTAGAATGGATGACCTGCTAACCAACATAAAAGGAGCAAAACCCTTCTTGAAGTTAGACTACCACAACGGATACACCAGGGCCAATTGCATGAAGGCTCCTTCTATATGAAAACGTTCTCATCACACATGGGCCTCCACTTCTACAAATGCCTAAGCTTTGGAGTTTCCTCTGCAACCAAGGTGCTGCTTAACACAATCTAAGGAGTTATTACAGGCATCACAGGGGAAATCAATGTCATTTCCAACATCCTAATATTTGCAAAAAGCTCCACCAAAAACCATCAACGGCTGCAAAGAGTACACCAGTAGCTGAGAGACCAAGGTCTCACTCTAAATTGAAGGAAGTGCGAGTTCATCAAAGACAAGTTAGAATTCTTTGGCTTTGTATTCCAGAAAGTCAGCATGTCCACTGACTCCTAAAAGGTTAGAAATCAAGGCTTCGGCTCCCTCCATTACCCAGTCTGTAACTATGAGCTTTCTGGGCCTGGACAGCTATTCATTACGAACCTAGCCTCCCTCATGGAACCACAGCCACAGGCTCAAATGGCGCAACACTGGGAACGGAGGAAGGGAGAGAGCAGCAGCCAGAAGAGTCTTGAGTCATGAAAGATGCCCTAGCAGTAGACACAATGGCATACTTCGACCCGAAGCAGCAGAGTAAGTTGCTGATGCCAGCACATGCAAAGCACTAGTTCACCCACTGAAACCTTTACTCACAAATAGAAAAAAGGGCTATAGATCTTTCAATGTTTTGACAGACCACCAGCACTTCAAACCAATACCCAATTAATAAGCACTCTGCTACCACCACCTCCTCTCTCCCAGGATTGAAAAATGGATCCTCCAGCTCCAGGTGTTTTAATTCAGCATAAAATAGCACCCAGGCACAGGGAACCCAGTGAACTTCCTATCATGTCATTCCAGAGAAATGACAGCCAAAGAAGTGAAAGAAGCGCTGAGGGAGGAGCAGCTGAGTGGAGGGTCACGAGGGTTTGGGAGGAGAATATGCAAGGGCGAGGCCTGGTATTCCCCCTTTTCCAATTATATACCAACCCACTCTCCCTCAGCCTTAATGGTGTATTTCCAAGCACACCCCATCTCCCTTGTCCCCATTTTCCCTCTGAAACCCCTTCCTCAGTGTTCATGGGATTTTTGCAATCCCATTCCATCTCCCCATTTCCGACTAATACTGGGAAGAAGAAGAGACAACCGAGAGTAGTGAGGATTACCTATGAGAAACATCTTGAGAAGCAGAGGAAAGACTGCCACCAACTACCATTAGGTTGTCCCATAAATAGAGTTAGGCAGGATCAGGCATTTAACACTGACCTCGCACACCCGACTCCACTTGACTCTTTCGGACTAAAGGACAGGCATGTCCTTTTAATTGGAATATTGAAGATCAGGCAAACCCAACCCTGATCACAAACCTGCAGCCCATTGATACAAGCAAGGTTTATGAAAGGAGGTTGCTGAGAAAGCAGAGACGGAAGCAGTTGGGAGATGTAGGAAAAGAGGCTCAAAATTTTAGCTAAGGCTCAGAATTTCAACACAAATGAAAACTGATCCCATTTGCCAATAAGAGTGTGACACTCAGGTGTGAGACTCTGGGCTGAATCTAGCGTATATCAGTATCGTGAATGCACAGAGCACGTGCCAGCTAAAGGGGGCTGGGGGTTGAATTTGGTACTGCATAATAGCGGATGTTATAAAGACACAACACACCACAGTAATATGGACTGAGTGCAATGAAGAATAAAACTAACATGTACTAATTCTACTAATAACCCAAACATTCTAATGTAATCCATTACTAATTTTCAAGGCATATCATTCCATAGCCCTGTGGTGCAAAATATTAGTGCAAAATATTGAAGGGAATAAATATGCAGGATGGAATTTGTGTTTGCAAGGAGAATTTGAGATAAGTGAGGTGGAAATGTGCGCTGTTCAAAGTAGCTCCATTGTTTAGAAGACTTTTAGAACAAGATCCAGTGCAAAGATATGTAGCCATTTGCATCCGTTTGCTGCCTTCTAAAAGCCAGACTGATCACGTGTTCTTTAGAACATTCTAGTGAGTTGGTTGATAAAGAGGGGTGGTTCTGATTGGCACAGCATCACTGAAAGAGGCAGGGATATTGTATGCCTTCTGTAAGGGGGATACACCTTGAAATGAGGAGAGTTAGGAGAGCTTAACATGGATGTGCAGTGAGAAGGAGGGGGTCTTCATTGCTGTCGAAGATGGGAAAAGCAGGTCGGTAGAGGGACAGACAGACCGCCACGCTGCCCGCGATTGAGCCTCAATGCCTGCTGTGATAGCAGAAGGAGAGTGTCTGTGCAGGCTGTCTCTGCTGAGTTCATTTCTGCCGAGTGGGGAGAGATGAAAAAAAGGAAACTTGCCGTGCGGGCTGTCCAGTCAGCTGGTTTGGAGTACCATTTTGCAGTTCGAGGGCACACAGAAATTAGCATATTTTAGGTGAGAGTCTGGTAAATAGCGTGTAGTCCGGCGAATGTTGTCATAAATTAACAAACGTGGGTTGTTATTCAAGGGTTCTTAATAAGTCCATCTTTAAACAGTCGCAGCCTAGAAAGTGCGTTCTTAACCAGAGACAGATATTTTGTGTTACTCATTCCATGTAAAAAGTGTCAAATATAGCTGGAGCTTTCTTTAAGTTGTGAAAAACAGATGCTGTTTGCTAAGGTCTTTAGGTAACAATGTTTTAAATTGCAACTCTAAAAGAAGGGTATTTGAAGCCTGCTACGAGAAAAGGGTATCTACCGTGGGGGAAGTTTTCTAATGAAATGCATGTGTGGTTTTGTTTATTTTATTTTGAATCACAAGGAACGTTCTGCAAAATAGCTTAGTGCATTAGTGCATTACATGTGTTTGTACATTTTAGGAATTCTCATTTTTTATAAAGCACCAAAAGAAACAAATCAGTTAGCATTAGTTTGTTTATTATGCCTCCAAATCAATTGTGATAGTACAGATTGTTGAAAATCTAGTGGTAAACTCATTTTTGTGCAAAGGTATCCCCTTTAGCCACATGTGGCAAAATACAAAACTGGGCACTGTGAATTGGGTCCATCTTAGTGGTTGTTTATATGAATAAGAGCATTCAGGTGTCTCGGTAAATGTATTCTGGATTACCACCAAAGTGATATTGTAGATAATATACCACATGATGATGAAATCATGATTTAGGGTGCACCAGGTCCGGTCTTGGTTTACCGTTTGTGATCCCGGTATAACAATAATATCAGGCAGTCCTGTATATTCAGGGCCCACCAAAATACCACAAAATACGCCAACAGGTTCACCAGAATACCACAAAATACCCCTAACACAGAACGCAGGAGAGAGGCTGCATGGCTGAGTCCAGAAGGAGACCCCTTCTCAGTCCCAAGCCAGATCTTAAAGCTAAAGCAAAAACGCTGGCCAAATGTTTGTGAGGGGATGCAGCGTACCTAGGGAGCCGTGTCTCCAGAGAGCCGGAGAAAGACAGACTGCAGCCCGCTGGCCGTGTCCATCAGAATGCTCATTCCCTTGGGACATGTGTCGGTCCCGAGGGTGTCAGAGAGGCAGGTGGCGAGACCCTGGCCTCTACCCAAGCATCCAGCAGACCGCTCCCAGCGCCATGCTTACCAGTGAGTTTCAAGAAGACAAGAGAGAGAAACTCGGTAGTGTGCGTGTGGCTGGAGTGAGGGAAAAGAAAACATTGTTGCAAGCGGCATGCAAGTAAAGAGACAGAAGAGAAATCAGAAAGAAAGAGAAAGTGTGAAAAGCTGAAAGCAAAGTTTAGTGTGCTAGAGGCACGGAAGTAAGCAAAGGAAGGCATTTAAAGAAAGCACGTTGTTGAATGCGAGCAACAGAAGGGGAGCTAAACGTAGAAAACGAAGTTGGAGCAAAACCCTAAAAAATGTCAGATAAAGAAATAAATAGGAAAGAAGGTGCAAGAGCGCACTGGCAAGGTGCAAAGAGGAACAGGAGAGAAAAAGGAATGTGCACAAGGCACGGGCAAGAACGTGCCAAGGAGAAAGAGAGAAAGAAGAATAGAGAGGGGTTGTTAAATCTCAGAGTTCTCACGCTCGGGAGGAGTAAAGAACCTGGCGTTTTCAGAAGTCTCTGATGCTGACCCTTTTAAGGAACTTTAAAGAATTGCATATGAAAGAAAGGTACACCCTGACAAATTGAACTGGTATTTGAAACTTGGAAGAGGGACCTAAGCTTGGGGAAGGGAACCCTGAAAGGCCTAACAGCTGAACTTGTATCTGAATTTTGGTAGAGGCCTAGGCTTGCGTAAGGGAACCCTAAGAGGCATGTGAAAAATTGAATCTTGATTATTTGGTGTTAGTGAAAGAGCTGAAACTTGGAGAAGGGTACCCCAAGACCGTAAGAACAGTGACATTGTTTGAACTGTGAAGGTCCTATGAACAGTCCCTTGTGAGTAAGCTAGATCTTTTGAAACTGACCAACCTACAAACTGGTGAGAAGACCACCCAAAACCAACCCTGGCTTCCTATTTTTGTTGAACCACTACTTTTTATTTTTATAAGACTTCCTAACACGTGAGGGCAAGCATACGTTTAGGCACAAACAGATTTTCATTTTGGCTTTTCAGACATTTATGGCCCTTAGAAACATAATTTGAGGGAACCATCTCTTTATAGGACCAGTTACACCAACCTAGAAACTTTAAGAAATAAAGGTTTTGAAAATGTATTTACGAGTCTGTGTCTCTCTTGATACCATGGCTGTCTCACAAAGCACAACAGCAGAGGGCGGAGGCTCGCAGCACTGACTGAACAGCCTATTCATCAGAAAGCAAAAAATATCCATCACTGACAATGGATTCCTGTTACAAGGTTCTCAAATAGTCATTCTGACAGCTTTTTCCACAATGATGGTTCAACTTGCACATGTAGGTCACCAAGGGCCGTACAAGTCCAAAACCCATCCTTGGGAAATGATGTGGTTCCCAGGACTGCTTCCACGGCTTGCTCCAATCTGTTGAGCTGCACCCAGTGTCAGGCCACTGCTCATCCAATCCTACCTAGCACCATTCAGTGCAATGTGGAGAGGCTCAACACTGGAGCATCACCCTCTGCTAGCCTCAAAACAACAAGAATGCATCACACATTATACACGCCTTCAACAAAGGGCTGAGAGTAGCAGTTGACCAGAATGATGACCAAGAGAGGGCACATTCCAATTCCTGAAAGAATATCGAGCACCACCTCATTCATCAATCGGAGTGTTCCTGGCCTACTGCTGCATCAAGCACCTCGTTAAGACATCCCCACCATGCCAGGGCGTCCACCCCTTCAATACGATGCTCGAAGAAGCACTAATCACCATGAAGAGCGCAACAATGAAAAGTCTACAGAGAGAAGAGCAAGTGAGACTATGCTGCAAGACTGGGACACTGTACTCTTGAAAAACTCAAAAAGCCAAAGAAAGTTTCATTTGCTATTTGACTCCAAACCATTTTCAGTCACTTCCCGGGAAGGCAACATGGTCACTGCAGCTGAGGGTTAATGACAGTCACCAGAAATTCATCACACTTCCAGGCCTCGACGGAAAATCCAGAGTTTGCCAGGTGTCCATAGAAAAGCCTGAAGAAGACAGAGACCAGAAGCAGTGGCGTAGTAGCCAAACCCTCAAGGCTGCAAACAGTGTCAGGAGAACCATGAGCAGGGGAGGCTGAGAAAAAAGGTCATCACTTGCTTAAGTGATGATCATTCTACATGCAAAGCGAGCCTTTCTTCTCCGTACAGTGGCTTTGCTTATGCCAGTCACAGAGCTTTGACCTCCGAATGTTTGCAGATTTCATTTTGCAGCCCAGAAGCGTATAGCCTTCCTGTGACATCTAAAAAACGATTTAAGTGTTTTTGGGACAGGCATACAAGTAATTGGTGGAGTGAAGAAAATGGTAATTTCTGAAAATAAGCCATGCACTGATATACATGTGTTTCCAATTGGTTTCTTTTTTAATTTTTTTTATTTGTATTTAAAATGTTATAGTTTATACATAAACTTTTTAATTTCTCAATTTTTCTGGATACTTCCTCATTGCATATTTTGTTAAAAAGCAAATTTCGACTTGGTATCAAAATAACCAGCATACAACTTCAACAGATTAGAAGCTCTCTGTGTCATTTTTCCAAATCTAGAATATTAGCGAGAAATTGCGTGATCGTAAATATTGCTTTTGTGTCTTAACCGCTCAGCATCCACGCCCATCTCTTGTCCACTTCTAATTGCTGAATCAAAATTTTGAAAAACTGCCGAAAAGGCTTCTTTTGTGGGCAAGTGCCGGGCAGATCATGATCAGATGATATAATATTTTGGGGTCTTTCTCACTCCTACAAAAGTGGCAGTTTTTCTCTGCCATTGGTATCTGTCGGATTTCTGTAAGTCTTTCTCTAGTTGGCAAGATGTTCAAACGGATTTTTATGAACAGTTCACAGATTTTTGGGTCCGGAAATGGCATCAAATATTTGGGCAGTTTGTTTAAAGTGCGCAAATCAGCATCACAATGGATGTTGATAGAATACATTTCTTTGTCTTCAATAGTTTTCAGCCAGTCATTCAACTGGATCTTTATTTTAGCATATTGAGGTCGAAGTACCAGTGATTCTATCAAGATGTTTCAATAGGTTTCAATTCCAGCTTTTTAATCCAGTTTTTCAGTACTTTATTATTCATTGTGTTGGGGGTACATAGTAATATTTGTATTAGCAAGGACCTTTCAAAGAATATCTAGTTGTTTCCAAAGGACTATGGAACTTAGAGACTGCGTTGCAATTTCATATCTTATCCTAGGTATTGGATAGTTCTTCGGCAATCTCAGAATTTTCTGACAAAACAAGGCTTCTGTCTTATGCCATTTTACATTTCCTGCACATCTCATAGTTTCACTCCCATATGTAATAAATAGAATCACTTTTTGTCGAAAGAAGGCCATAATCGGCTTCAAAGAAAACTTTCCATATTTCCTAAGCAGGAGACAACCTTGTCTTGCTAGGGACTGCATTTTTTCTTCCATTTGGTCTATCCATTCTTTGTCTGTCCTAGATTGATTATTATTATGCCTACGTATTTAAACCAAGAGACTTCTGCCAATGGTTTACCATCCACTGTTAAATTATACGATCTTTTCTTATTCAGTGGTTGTTTTGTCAAGGACATATATTTGGTCTTTTTTGGATTGTTACGCAGCTCGTTCATTTCCATACATTCTCCCATTTTTCTCAAACTGGTTTTTAGACCGGATATCGTTTTATCTAGTATTATTATAGCGTCTGCATAAATCATTGAGGAAATGGGGATTGAGTTAACTTTCAGTGGATTTAAATTCCTGTCCCAGACATGATCTTCGTAATCACCTGTATATAGATTGTACAGGGTTGCCACAAGCGAGCAGCCCTGTTTCAATCCATTCCATGTATTTATTGTAGACGTAGTCATACCATCTTTTGAGAGTCTGATATTAATACTCGTATTGGAATACAAAAGTTTGATTGGTTTCATAATGTCCTCTGGGCAATTCTTAGTTTCTTCCAAAGTTTTTGTCTATTTATCGAATCAAAAGCCACATTAAGGTCGACAAAAGTCACATGTACCGTAGTATCCGCCATTAGAGCTTCATGTTTGATTAAATTCAAGATTGACAGGTGGATATTGGTACCTACATTTGCCGTAAATCCTGTTTGCCTTGTTGCAAATCTGTTGTCTTGTTTAGCCCATTCCTTTAGTTTTTTAAGAAGAAAGGTGGCAAATATTTTGCCTAAGAGGTCTAAGAGTGCAATGGGCTGATAGTTGACTGGGTCCTCGCTGTCTCCCTTTTTGTAGATCGGTATTAGGGTAGCCATTCTCCATGATGATGGAATCTGATTTAGATTATTTATCAGAGTAAATAATTGATCCAGCAGATTTGCTCATATCTTAGGTGTTTGTTTAATGATGGCATTGGAAAGTCCATCCGGGCCGGGAGTCCGGGGATGGATTTAGCTTTGATATCATATCCATGATATCTTTTTTCTCCCACAGAAAGTTCCACTTGCTTATCGTAGTCAATTCAGGGAGAACATCATCCGACACTCGTTAGAGTAGAGAAGTGACAAATCCAGTTGTTTTCTGTCACGTTTGCAACAAGCCTATGTTGGTATTGGCAGTTTTCATTGAGGAGATTCCATAATTCTCTCAGATTGTGGTTTTTAAAAGTTGCCAGTATTGCTTCTGCATCTGTTTGGAGCAACGTCAATGGATATGTTTTTTTTCCAATTTGTGTAAGTTTGTTTAGCTGCTTTTATCTTTTCTGTATTTTCAACAGTCATGTTTTTTCTCAGTTTTCGAGTAACATCGCATAGAGTTTTCTTTTTTGCTGCAGTCACTCGATTAAAATGATGTTTGTGAATCTTTGTTTTTGTCATTGGCCTAGGTTATAAGTAAGGCAATAACATCTTCCATCTTTCCCTCATGGAAAATACGAGGTAGAATATTGAGTTGAGGTTGACTTAACCTCAGTCTTAATGATTTGGCATTCAGTTCCAGTTGCATTGGACGTTGTTTCTTTGTTTGAAGATTCAGATCTGAACCATAGATTGTCAGCATGCTATGATCGCTTTTAGTCGTTGGTATATGGTCAATTTTCGTTATTGAATTTTTTAGCTCCATTGACATGTATATATAATCAATGGTTGCGGTAGAATTTCCATGTGCCCACATTGGTGTGGTGATAGTTCGATCCTTGCTCGATCTGTTTACAAGATTCCGATTTCTGATGTTTGCTTCTTTCTGCCATCTCCTCGATCGTTGGGAAAGTTCTTTCTTCTCTAGTTCGACACCATTGGAGTTCAGTAAATGGATATTCAGATCCCCACAGAACATTAATTCTATTTTTTGATACTTACAGACTAGATCATTGATAGGCAGAAAGACAGCATCCAAAAAATGATCGTCATTGATGGCAGCCAGGTTCCAATATAGGTTGAAAATTGCTATGAATCGATATTGTATGGTTGTACCAAAATTTAAAGTCTCATCGTGGTCAACCACCTGAATCTTTATGACGGGGTATTGTGTCCATGGGTTCACATTCCTGGTTTCTACCAAAATCCAATCTGGATCAATTCTAATCATTGTGGAGAGACCAGAAGTCGGCCTCCCTTGTTTTTTCTGTATGGCCGGACCCATCTCAGCATGGTGTGTTTATCATCCATGTTTCATGGAACCAAATGATTTGTAATGCTTCGAGTTCAGGTGCTTGATATTCAATCAGATGGGAGTGCCCTCTGGTGTTCCATGAACACAAAGACCAACTGTTGACATTCAAGTTTTTTGGTGGTTATGAATTACGTCTCTTGGGAACTGACTTGTTCATTTGGCTCTCATCATATTTGAGTCGTATGGGATGTTTATTACTGTATCTTGAATTTCTATTCACAGGGGTACCTGTCTCACTGGTTTGATTCCGTGGTTGCATTGTCTCAATTTCCTGGCTGGCTCTTTGAGTCTGTTGTCCGTTCTCCTTCTCTCGATCATTTGTATTCAACCAGTCATGTCTATGGTTATTCTGTATTTGCATCCCCGCCAAACTATTCTCTGTTATTTGCCTACAATTAAATCCAAGTTTTCTTAGCATTTTTGACATTGACAGGATCCGATTCATAACTCTACCATCGTGAAGTTCAATTGTTACTTTATCCAGTATCTTTTCATCATCAAATATCACCACCTTTATATCCTCTGTATAAATGTCCTTTAATTGAGGTATCACATGTAATAACAACAGGACATTAGTTCTATTCAAGGTCAGGGGTTCATTACTTTTGTGAATTCTTGCCAAGCTCAGTATATAATGTCTTCTCTGGATCTTTGGAACCACAAAAACAGGTAGTTTTAGTTCCTTACTTGCTGTGATTCTGTTCTCATCGCACTGTGATCTACGCTGGTCATTGGGATGTTGGCTTGATTGGTTTCTATCCTCTAGAGACTGTTCATCGTCCCAGGACTCCTCTGTCTCTGAGATTGACCTCATAGATAGGGAGATTATCGATGTACAATTCAGAGATAGATCCAAACTTTCTTCACAAGTGATATCGGATATAGTCAGGACATCTGCATTCTTACTTATGTATTCATCAAATATGCTGAGGTTAGATTCGTTGGTGGACATTGACAGCTCCAACTCTTCTGATCCAGATGGATCACTATATGTAGACAAATCAAGTAAATCCTCTATTTCATTCTTGGCCTCCACTTGTTGTGCATTGCATACTTTCCTCGGAATATCTTGGATATTATGGGATTTCATCATAATTTCTGCTGCCTTGCTTGGGTCTAGGTCTTTTTGTTGAATTGTTATTGTTATTTTGATGTGCAGGCATAATATTCTGCAAGCATGCTCGGGATCCCTTTTGTTTGCCAGGTTGCTTTTTTTTATTTTGGTTTTTCTTTTATTACCTTCTGGACTACTTCCTTTTTCTGAAAATATCTGAAAGGTGTCTGCTGCATTCATCACAGGTTTAGTGGCAATCACCTCCTGCATTGAAATTTTTGTAATTGCAATGTTTGAGTTACCTTTACTATGGCCTTTTCCAGTCCCGCCATCACCAGCATCTCTTTAGATTCTTGGGCCACCAATGGCAAACATTTAGGTGTAACACTAGGAGGGACTTGTTTGGGTTGAAGGTCCTGATGTTTCTGCGGGAGATGTTTCAGCCATGCTATCATGTCTGTCGTTAATTGTTGTTTTTCGGCTCTTTCTCCTCTCGCTATTTCAAATAATCTCGTCTGCCATAATCGCGATTGTTCGGCTTCGGTGTCCAAACGCTTCTCTATGCTGTTAATGATATTCTCCATATAGATCTGCTTAGTGTATATCATGGTTAAAAGTATTGCTTGGTCTTTTATACTCTCATTACTTGTTTCATGAAGTTCCATTAATGGAATCATTGAGTGGGAAATAATTGTAATGAGGATATTTTGAAGATCAATCATGGTTGTTGAAATCCTTTATTGCTGATGTTGGTCCTGCTCTGAGCTCATATCCTTTCCCTCTTTAATTTTGTTATCTTCATTTGCAGTTGACTGTGCCACCTTCAGATTTCTGCCTTCCCGTACCGCAATACAAATTGTTTCTTCTTTTTCGAACGTGAAATGATTTGCAGGCTCTCTGTGGTTTTTTAGATTTAATATTTTGGGTTTTGTCCTCGGTAATCTTTTGGGCTGGGGATTTATGAAGTTATCGACTCGAGTTGAAGTGACAAGCCACTCTTTTCACCTTGTGTTAATAGTATCACCAAAAAAACCTTTTCTTTGTTCAATGTTACTCATCAGAGATTCAAGCTCAGTAATGTCTAAGGATAAACGGGCTGCTTTGCTGTTTACAGGGGGCCAGTTTGGCTATCCTTGCCTTTTCCCTTTTTGGAGAATCAGTAGGCACTGGCTCCACTTTCATTCTCTGTATGATAGTTTTTGCTGCTGGATAGCCAGAGATCATCAAAGATGCAAGATTATCAAATATTGCCTTCTCAGTTTGGGATGCTCATTGTTCCAGCTCAGATTTGGTCGTCCCTGATAGTTGTACCACCTGATCCTGCTGTTCTTTTACTGATATCCCGCTGTTTTGGAGTTCTTGCAATTTCACGCACACCTCATGGTTCTCTTTTTGGGTGTCAGTCAATTACTTTTCAAATTTGCCATAGCTGAGTTTCTCCTTCTCTGGTGATTCCAAGTTGGCAGTCATTGGTGTATAGCTGCTAGCGGTTTCGTTGACTCTTGGAGATATCTCTTTGTCTATATTGTCTGTTTGTCTTGCCTCAATTACACCTGATGCCTCCTGCTTTGGTTGCTGAGAAGGGAGAAGCTCTTCCTTATCATCAAGATCTTGGCTCGTCAACATAGCCGAGGTCTGTAAGTGACTTTTCTCAGGATTTAACTTTTCCTAGATAAAGGAGGTCAATATCAGCGGCAACGCAGTACTTAATCCTGAAACTAGCCCAGCTTTTGCAAATCCTGAGTCCCCACCACATTGGACTTTGGATGATCTATTCTCGGATTCCATTAATCCATTACACATTGCCTGGTCTTTATTTGTTGTTTAGAAAGAACCTGTTCAGTTGTTGGTTGTATCTATTCAAATAAAATGGAGGAGCTCGACCCAACTTTGCCACGCTGTCTTGTTTTATGGCCTGCAGGAATTGTTGACATCATCCGCTGGGTTGCTACTAAAGAGCTATTCCTCGTCATCATGGCTGGATTAACTTCCTGTCGCTGATAGGTAACTTGGGTGTTCAGGTTGGAAACTGTAACCGTGACTGTCGTACTCTTTCCAAATGCACACTCGTCTTTAATTGAAAGATGCTTCCTTCAAGATCAGAGGGTGATACCTCCCACAGTTCTCTGCCGCGTGTCTTTGCTGGTCATTCTGATGAGGTCTAGCTGCTGCTGATCGCGTCTTTGCCGGTCGTTCCGATGGGGTCTAACTGCTGCTTGTTCACTCAGTCAAGTCACATTCCTCAGTATTCTGAATATGAGGCACTTTTCCCGGGATCAAAGGGGTATGACCCCCGCAGTCTCCCGGTTGCGCTTATTTGCTGAATGTGTTAGTTGGATAGGATTTGTCTTTATCCTTTTATCAACAGTACTTTTTAATCCCCAATTGGTTCAGCTTCAAGGTTTTATTCCTTAGAGAAGAGTGCAGAGAAATCAGGAGTCTGGATGGCTATAAGTTCACTCTTGCCCACTATAAAGCGGCACACTAATACACGCCGCAACAGCTCTGATAACCATAGGTTGGCTTGCCTACAAATTCTATTTGTATCGTGAATCAAAACAAACCGTGCTGAATAAACTAGTAGTTCAGAATAGTTCAGAAAAACAAGGATTCTTACCTCAGTTAAAAGGGAAGACACGGTCCGTTAGCTCAGTCTTCGTACGGGGGTTATATGAAGGAGTTGGTTCTCACAATCCAGCAGCCATTTCCGTAGCGGGACCGTGGAGCCCGCAGAGCCCAAAGACCAAAAGACTCTGCGTCTCGACTCTGTGGCCCGCTACACGGGTTTGATGGGTAACTGAGCAGTGAATTCAGTTGACACAGAAAGGGGACAGCAATCCTCGTAGAGAGACAGCAGCAGATGAGCTTTCCTCACCACACCAAAATACTGTGTGTCTCAACTCTGCGGCCCGATCCGCGGGTTTTATGGGTAATTGAGCAGTGAATTCAGTTGACACAGAAAGGGGACAGCAATCCTCGTAGAGAGACAGCAGCAGATGAGCTTTCCTCACCACACCAAAATACTGTGTGTCTCAACTCTACGGCCCGCTCCACGGGTTTTATGGGTAATTGAGCAGTGAATTCAGTTGACACAGAAAGGGGACAGCAATCCTCGTAGAGAGACAGCAGCAGCAGAGCTTTCCTCGCCACACCAAAAGACTCTGTGTCTCGACTCCGCTGCCCGCTCCACGGGTTTGATGGGTAATTGAGCGGTGAATTCAGTTGACACAGAAAGGGGACAGCAATTCTCGTAGAGAGGCAGCCAATTGGTTTAATTGTTCGACCATAACTACATATGTACTTATTACTGATGTTTCAATAGTGTCCACAAAAAAACTGCCAGTGACCACACATTCCCAAAACAGTTTTACCCAAGATCACAGTGCAATCCCATTACTTCTGAATATTCATCAATGGGTAATTCAAAAGATCAATGCAGAGTTGTTGTTTTTTCATTTATTGTGTTGATGTCAATACATGAACTTTTCACAGTAGAAAGTTGCATACAAGAGTAAAAAACCTTTTACATAATTAACCATATAACTTAATCCATAAAACAGAATAATGGTTTTATCAAATCAAATTCATGTTAAATAAGTAAATAACTCTTGCAAATAATTCAATCGTCTACCTAAGCTCCACAGGGAAAATGTCCACTATAAATTACAACGCCGCTAATCTCGAGGCATTATGCCGGCCTGATTATATTTTGTGCCATGCAGTTACCCTCAACAAAAGTCTAAAATCCTTGATCAGAGAGCCAAAGAAATTATGGTGGCTAATCCAAAAAATATGACATTCGGGTGGCAAGTGCGGTACTGTTCCTATGTTAGTGGCATCCCTGAAATAGCCAAGGCTGTGTTTGGTCACACTCACCTCTTTTTTATTATGTAGCCAGTAACTGAAGAAAATATATAGATTTTATTTCCATAAAAATTAATATATATATATATATATATATATGGGATACATTACTCACCGTAATCGTATTTCTGATGCTTGTATCTGCTTAGATTCACATGCTGTGCATAGGCCGACATCTAGTGGAAGCTGCGGAGTATTACAGTTTGTTTTTCGAAACTCGAAAATGGGCGTCGACACAGGCGTGCCAGTAATACTATCCCTAGTGTGACGTCCACTGTACCCAAGATCCCTCACGCGTCTAGGATCCTCAGATTGTATTTTTTCTGACATGAGGAAGCATGAGGAGTAGCGTGAGTACAGATAATCCAAGCAGATAGACAGAAAGGTAAGACTACAAGCAATCATGCGCCTTCTCTCGGAGGGGAGGAAGGGTGGGTCGCATGTGAATCTAAGCAGATACAAGCATCAGAAATACGATTACGGTGAGTAATGTATCCCTTCTGAGGCTTGTGGAATCTGCTTAGATCACATGCTGTGCATAGATTAGCGAGCAGTACCAGAAGAAGGAGGTGGGATGTGAGAAGGGTCATGAGCAAACAGGTGTCTTAGAACCGCTTGTCCCACTTGTGTATCTGTCTTGGAATGAGTGTCAATGCAGTAATGCTGAGTAAAAGTGTGAATAGAGCTCCAAGTAGCTGCTTTGCAAATGGTGTCGAGGGGAACATTTGCAATGAAAGCCAGAGTGGCACCAATGCCTCTAGTAGAGTGGGCCCTTGGCGTAAAAGGCAGAGTCTTTTCAGAAAGAGAGTAACACAGCTGTATACAGTTGATAATCCACTTCGAGATAGCGCCCTTAGAGACGCGATCCCCCTCTCTGCCTGTAGCTACGGAGACAAACAGTTGATCTGTTTTCCTTAGCGGTCTGGTTTTATTTACATAGTATAGGACCACCCTACGCACATCTAGGGTGTGTAGTTTCACCTCAGCCGAGCTTTGCGGGTTTTGGAAGAAAGCCGGAAGCTCGATGGACTGGTTTACATGGAACTTGGATATGAATTTAGGTGAGAACCTAGGGTGTGTGCGTAAAACCAGTTTGTCTTTGTGGATAGTAAAGAAAGGATCCTGCACTGACAGAGCCTGAATTTCACTGACCCTTCTTATGGAGGTAATGGCTACTAAGAAGGCCGTTTTATAAGTCAGGTGTTTGAGACTACTTTTATGCATGGGTTCGAATGGGGGTCCCATGAGCTTAGCTAGCACCACGTTGAGGTCCCATCCTGGCGGTGGGTTCGAAATAGGAGGGTGAAGTCTCTTTACTCCTTCCATGAAGGCTTTAACCACTGGTACTTTCCACCACGATACCTTGTTATGGGATGTGGTGTAAGCCGAGAGGGCTGCCAGGTGTACTTTCAGCGAGTTAAAAACCAACCCTGCATCCAGCAGGTGGAGCATGTATGTCACAACGTCGGAAGGAGTGCAATCAACCGGGTTGATTTGTTTATTCTGGCACCAGATAACGAATCTTTTCCACTTATCAAAGTAACAGTGCCTTGTATTTGGTTTCCTGGACTCTTTTAGAATGTCCATACACCTCTGTGGTAATTTGAGATGTCCAAACTCTATGACTTCAGGAGCCATGCTGCTAGGTTCATAGAGTTGGGTTCCTGATGCACTGTTTGACCCTGTTGCTGGGACAGTAGGTTGTACCAGGCTGGGAGTCTGATGGGTTCGCACACCGCCATCCTGGGTAGGTGTGGAAACCATGGTTGTCTCGCCCACATGGGAGCAACTAGGATGAGCGTCATCGATTCCTTGTTCATTTTGTACACCACTTTCCTGATGAGAGGAGTTGGTGGAAAAGCGTACGCAAACATCCCTGACCAGTTCATCCACAGGGCATTCCCTTGGGAGTCTGGCTGGGGGAACCTGGATGCAAATCCTGGGCATTGTTTGTTTTCGCTTGTGGCGAATAGGTCTATAGTGGGGAAACCCCACTGAGAGAAGAGATCTTCTACTACGTTTCTGTGAAGGACCCATTCGTGTTCTTCTGGGAGGGAGTCTCTGCTTAGAGCATCCGCTAGGGAATTGAGCTCCCCTGGAACATGTTGTGATGACAGGAAGATGTTCCGTCTGAGTGCCCATATCCATATTTTCTGGGCAAGCTTGGACAGATTTGGCGAACGAGTCCCCCCTTGCTTGTTCAGATAGAACATGGCTGTCGTGCTGTCCGTCCTGATCTGCACCGACAAGTTCAGTAGATGGGGCTCGAACGCCTTTAGCGCTCGGAATACTGCCAGAAGCTCTAGCAGATTGATGTGGTTCTTGGCTACTGAGTGAGACCAGAGACCCTGAGCTGTGTGGTGGAGATGGTGAGCTCCCCACCCAGTCAGGCATGCATCTGTAGTCACCACGGCTTGTGCTTCGGGATCGTAAAAGGGTTTCCCCTTTGCGAGATTCTCTCTTGTCCACCAGTGTAGGCTCTGTACGAGTGTTGGCGAAACGACCACTAGATCGTCCCACTGACCACTTGCCTGAGACCACTGTTTCGCCAACCATTCTTGCATGGGACGCATGCGCAGACGCGCGTGGGGGACCAGGTAAATGCATGACGCCATCATGCCCAGTAATCGCATAGCTTTGCGTACTGTTATCTGTTGACTTGACCGATAATGCGGAATTTGCCGAAGTATATTCCGAATTCTCTCTTCCGAGGGGAAGGTAAATCCTTTCTGAGTATCTAGGATAGCTCCTAGAAACTGTTTTGAGGTGCTTGGCACCAGACTTGACTTTTTCTCGTTGATAGAGAAGCCTAATTCGTGGAGGAGGTCGATAGTCCTCTGAATGTTTGACCTGCAAATTCCTGGGGTTTCCCCCGTTATGAGCCAGTCGTCCAGATAAGGGTACACCGGGATTGCCTCCCTGCGTAGGTGTGCAGCTGCCACCGCCAGTACCTTGGTGAATACCCTTGGTGCTGAAGCTATCCCGAAGGGTAGTACCTTGAATTGGTAGTGGCGACTGTCCACCTTGAAGCGCAAGTACTTTCTGTGCGCTGGGAGCATGGAAATATGAAAATAAGCATCTTTCATATCCAAGGTTGCCATGTAATCCCCCTTTTTTAGGAGGGGGATTACCTCTTGTAGCGTGGTCATACGGAATTTTTGGGGCTTGACATACTTGTTGGCAGGCCGTAAGTCCAATACTGGGCGCATTGTCAAATCTTTCTTTGGCACAAGGAAGTAAGTTGAATAGATACCCTTGTTTACCTGGTGTCCTGGGACGAGTTCTATCGCGTCCTTTTCTAGCAGAATGGCGATCTCCTCGAGAAGGATCCTTTGATGCTCTAGGGAGTGCACTCTTTGTCGTGGAGGATGGTTCCGGGGACGCTGCAGTAGTTCTATACAATATCCTGCGGATACTGTTGACAGCACCCATCTGTCTGAGGTGATCCCTTCCCAAGCTTGGGTGAAGGTGGAAATGCGTCCCCCTACTGGGGTTGCGTGACAAGGGACCCTGAACTGAGCGTCACTGTTTTGGTGGAGGCGTGCCACCTCCCTTGTTGGGGCTGCCTCTGCCTCTTCCACGACCTCTCTTGTTACCCCTGCCGTAACTCTGGGTAGACTGCTGGTTGTTATTCCATTGGGTACCCTGTCCCTGGGCATAGTTGCCTCTTTGTGAATTTTGTCCGCGAGGGCGACGAAAATTACTGTTCCCCCTCTGGTTAGGGGGTTTGTTGGTAAGCTGGCCAAGGGATTTGAGAGTCTCATATTCATCTTTGGCATTTTTAAGTGCGTCTTCGACCGCTTTCCCAAACAATAGGTCGGGTTCCACTGGCTTGTCTATTAAAGAAGCCTGGGTTTCTGTCTTGAATCCCGACTGCCGTAACCACGCATGTCTCTTGATAACAGTACCTTCTGCTATCAATCTCCCTGCGTTGTCAGCGGCGTCGAAAGTTGCTTTTAAAATGCAACCAGACACGGCTCTCCCCTCTGCCGAGATCCGAGCCAGCTGGCCCTTTAACGGTTCTGGAGCAGAGGCAATGAGCGCCGCGACTTCTTCCCATTGATGGCAATTGTAACTAGCCAACAGGGTGGTGGAATTCGCAATCCTTGCTTGGTAGGCGGACGTTGAGGCTACCTTCCTGCCAAACCCGTAAAGTTTTTTGCTCTCCTTGTCGGGAGGAGCTTCTGAAGAAGATAAGGGCGTGCCGGCCCTTTTTCTAGTGTTGGTAACCACTAGGGAATCTGGTTTAAGATGTCCCCTTATATACAGAGGGTCAGACTGGGCTGCCCGGAAAATCTTTTCAATTCTGGGGTTGACAGCTCTGGTGAGGTTAGGATTCACCAGGGAAGGATCTATTCTTCGTTGGATGGACTTGAGGATAGGGATGGTCTGAGCGACCGGTCTCCTTTCTCCTACAAACTCCTCCGCGAAGTCCCTTTCCTCCTGTACACCGTGGGTGTCGATGTGGAAATGTTCTGCTGCTCTAGCGAGAACCTCGTTGAGGAGGGGCTGGTTATCAAGTGGAGAGTCGGTAATTGGGGCTTCGCTTTGTACTGGGGAATCTACTCTGTAAATTTCCTGCTCATTTTCTCCCTCCTCCAGGTCCTCATCCTCTGCAAGGTAATCTGTCCCGGTTTGTTCTTCCATAAATTCGAACTCCTGGTCCTCTTCAGGGAAAACTTGTCCCTGGTAACTGGGGAGTGGAGTAGAATAAGGAATGGAGTAAGGCTGAACCTCGAAGGGTTCAGGTCTTTCGACCCGGGGTTTTTTACTTAGCGGGATAGGATCGGAGGAGCCTGAGGGTGTGGCCCCTTGAGGGTTATATGAAAGAAAATGTTCTGGGTTCTTATCATAAAAATCAGCCAAGGAAGACATCCTAGACATAACCCTGTCTATGTCTTCACTGGACCATTCCCTGGAACAGGGTATTACTTTAGTAGGTGATGATATATGGGACTTTTCAAGGGTAGACTTGTGTCTGCTTGTTTGCTTAGGGTGAGAGGATGGCTTTACAGGAGTGGAAGGCTGTGCTTTCCGCTGTTTCCCCCCCTCCCCGTGCGTGGAAAAATGTTTTCCCTGTCCCTTGGAGGCCCCAGAGACTTTCGACGCCTGGCGCCGAGGGTCTGGAGAGGTATCTGTGTGCTTTCGTGGGGCCTCACTGGTGTTAACCGCGGTCTCGGTATCTTGGAGCGCGGCCTGGGGGTGGAAGTCGTCCTCGTCTCCCGACGATCGAGCTTCCGTTAATGTGTGTAGCGAGGCACTCTTGGCAAGAGTGGATGATTGCCTTGCGTCGTGAGGAGATCTCGATCGAGAGCGCCCAGAGGACACCGAGTCGGACCGTTCTTTTTGTGCCTCTTTCCGGGAAGTCGACGTCGTCGAGGTCCGGTTGGTCTTAGTGTGTTTAGTGTGTGTTAGGTGTGTAGCGCTTGCGTCGCCGGGGGTCTTCCCCATAGCCGCCCTGCCGGACGACCTTCCGAGGTCGGGGACCTGCGCTCGCCGGCTGTCTTTCGACGCCGTAATGCCCCCCGCCGTCCGAAAGTACGGCGTCGCTGCCATCGCTGAAGGCGCCCTCCGCTGCCATGGCCTCCTGCCTGGCGTGGTGGGCCCAACGCTTTGTCGAACGGTCCTTAAGTGTCTTAGGTTTAAACCTACTACACGCTCTGCAGTTCGCTTCGGGGTGATCCCTCGGCAAGCAGAGATTGCACGTGGCGTGCCTGTTGACCCAAGGGTATTTGCGATTGCACTTGGGGCAGAATTGAAAAGGGGTACCCTCCATACGCACCTTAAGGCAGCGGGCTGCTAAGTGTAGGAATATATAAAATGTAACTATATATCAAGAGTGAAGAGTATGTACCACTCCCCACTCTCCCTACTTGTAAGGGCCGAGGCCAGCGGCCTACTAGGCCCGGGCCGAGGCCAGCGGCCTTCCGAGGCCCAGATCCGTCGTGCAGCAGTCGACGGTCGATGACTTCTCCAGCCGTCGTCGAGGACGTTGGGGTGGGGAAGGGAATGAATAAGAATTATAATTATAATAACAGCAAAGTATGGCTAAGGCCAGGGAACTCCGCAAGATGCTTCCGACCAGTATGGCGGAAAAAAACAATCTGAGGATCCTAGACGCGTGAGGGATCTTGGGTACAGTGGACGTCACACTAGGGATAGTATTACTGGCACGCCTGTGTCGACGCCCATTTTCGAGTTTCGAAAAACAAACTGTAATACTCCGCAGCTTCCACTAGATGTCGGCCTATGCACAGCATGTGATCTAAGCAGATTCCACAAGCCTCAGAAATATATATATATATATATATATATATATATATGAATTTGTTTTGGTACTGAACCAATCTTGTATGAATCTCACTTTACAGGGGACACATTTCTACACAGTTCATTTTCACACATATATATATGGCCAAACAAAACAAGGCCTTCAACATAATACTTTATACAATGAAAACAAAAAACAACATTTTTACTAGACACAAGAATAAAGGACGCCATAAGGTTACAGTATCATATTACAATTCATTTTCTTAGTTGTATATGGCCTATCATGATAAAGCAGTGCTGATGGTTGCTTTATGGGAAAGTCGACACAGTGTGTTTCGACTGTCTCGTCACCAGCTGTGGTTTGTCAAATATGCGGCCTTCATCAGGACGATGGCATCGTTTCTATTACACCAACATGTGTGTATTTTGTCTTGTTAAGTAGTGGTAAATCCAGGGCTAACTGCATGGATGGAAAACCGTTGTAGTCAGGCGGAGTCCAAGATGGAGCCAAAAAACGTCACCCACCTTATGCGTGGAAATTGTAACCACGGGAATGAGTAATCATGGATATCAGGAGCACTCGTCTCTGTAGATGAGAGTGGGAATAGTATCCAGCCGCGCTTGGCGTATCCATCGGCAGAACCGCGGTTGCTAAACTGTTAGCATTATATACATTTTCATGAAAAAAACACCTATATGTTTTCTTCAGGTACATAGTAAAAAAGAGATGAGTGTGACCAAACATAGCCTTGACAATTGTTTGTTTATTTATATACATGACTCATGGACATCCAAGGCTTACCAGGAACCCTTATATTTGGACATCCCTGCAATAGCGACATATTGTCATATCCCTTGGTAATTTCGATCTTGCCGCCAAAATCTCGTTTGTGCAGAAGAGATGCAAGTGTAATCACAATGCAGATTAATGCTAAGATCCTGTCTGGCAAACTAAGAACAAATCAGAGTGCACTAAGGAACTGCCACCTATACTGGGAGGCATGGAAGTGTGGGCAATGCATAAGTGACCCTCAAGCCCACTGCGAAAAGTTGGCATGTATATTGTGCAGACGGAACTTGCCTTGATGGAATGGAAAGCCCTGGTCACCAAGGGCCAAACCTGATCCTAGGTGCTCAGGTGAACCAGAAGATCCAAAAGGTTCACCAAGACCTAGGTACCACACGCGAGTTCAGAGGCGATTAAGTGACACAGTACAGGGAGGGCTTCACAAGCATACAGATGACTCCTTTCATGTTAGGGAGAGGTTTGATAGTGCCAGTCCAATAGCGTGGTGCTGCCGAAGTTGAAACCTCGCAGCCCTCGCTCTCACAAGCTAGCACACACCCATGCATGCAGTGGCATTATGAATTGTCACCGCAGAAATAAAGAAAGGGCTCCAAGCAAGCAACCCAAACCGGGAGTACACTTTCAACCCGGGAAATTGGGTAATGGCGCTTAGCCTAGGTAATCAAACAACACCACTGGCAAACTGTCCGCGAGATAAAGAGCGAGCGTGTGGGGCTGATCAGCCTCCAACTATAACTTGGACAGACATTATTTATTCAAACAGCATGGCTGTGCTCCCTGACTACATCCTGGCAGGGCTCATCTCACACCTCCAAGGTTGAAACATGCTGCACTCGGAAGATTACTTTGCTAGCCCATTCACAAGTTACCTTAAATTGACATTTGATAGGGACAAAAATATATTTAAAATTGGCACACATGCCCCATTCTGTTCGGGAAGAGATAGCCCAGTCCTGCTTTGAACTTTGCAGTCTGGGACTTGTAGTCCTAGGTTTTCATACACAGAGAAATCTAGAGCCCTGGAATGCAAAATTAAAGCCAGGACTGGAAGAATATCTCTCGCATGGAATGGGGCATGTTGACAAGTATGGTTTGAGGAATGATCAAACAGCTGTGCATTGGAGAAATGTCAGTGGGCCATTTGTTTGCTCTGTATTTGCGTTTGTTTCTTTATGATTTGTACAGTCTGTTTTACTCAGGCTGCCCTGGAGCTAGATTTTAGCGGCTAGACGTGTGTTATGATCATCATGTAGACAAATATAAATTGTAGAGTGTCTGTCTACTAGTAATACCATCACACACTTTAAAGAGCATGGCTTGCTGCATAAGTCAACGGAACCAAAGTCGCATGGTTTCGAGGATGGAACCTACTTTCCCTGCTACGGTTACAGTATAAACTCATCACTGCCTGAAGACCTTTCTACCACTGCCACCATGTGCAGTATATGAGGAAGAAATAAAATGCACAGGAACATCAACTGTCCCCTCCACTTACCTGGGAAGAGGGGGGAGCTTTGTAACTGAAAATTAGCTACTAAACTCTAGTGTGGCTCTATTCGTTGTTGATCCAGGCCCACCAAAGCCAGGTGAAAGAGATACCCTGATCCTCCTGCAGATAAGCGTTGCACTAAATTCTGATCCCACAGGTCAACAAGTCCCCATTTGCGCGTTGCGGGAGCTGAAGGGTTGCAGGACACGTATCAGTCATTGTGCTGCTGCTCCCCCAGATGCACTGTCCAGAACCTCTCTGTGGGTTGCGTGGCTGTACACAAACACGTCCCGGACTGCCTCTCCCCTGGCTGCAGTAGGGCAACTTTGCTGAAAAAAGTAGCTGTGACCCTCACAGTCGTGTCTTGATGGGAAACAAAGAGAGAGTACAATGGGACGGGTGCAGCGTGCCTCTTTACCCTTTGTCTCCGCTGGCTGGACCTTTTTTCCAGAATATAAAGTCAGCTCTTGCTTGCGCTGCTGCAAACAGGAAGGAGCAGGTTATCCTGTAACAACAACAGGTTATTGGAGGAGTTTAAAGTGAAAGCAGAATGCCTTCCGCCTGAAGCCTATGTGCAAATAAAGCTCCACCCTTATCCTGCCCTGCCCCTTTGCAGTGACTCTCTCATTGCACGGGAAGACAAATCAGCGCTGCTATCAAGGGGAGCCCGGTACCCGGAAGTGTCCCTGCATCAGTGTCACAGCAGAGATGTTCATCTTTCAGTTTAAGTTTGCTAAGTAGCTCAAGTGCTATAAAAACGAGGAGGCTGGCTAAAATAAAACAGTTTAACTATAGTGCATTATCATTGGAAGATGAGTTCAAGAGCACTATACTTGTAATAATGGTGAATTTAATATGATTTCACAATAAACTAGCCCTGATTTCCTTAGAAATCAAAAATAAATATCTAAACAAGCTCCCTAAATGCAAAGTACTTTAGCTATTTGAAACAATGTATTGTTTTATTTGGAAGATGCATGATGTCTTTCCCATTCAAAGATGGCCGCTAGTTGTAGCTTGTTTCCAGAGAGCTTCCCTAGAGACAGTCATCCAACATGGCTACCTCCATGGAAGGGTTCAAAGAGTTCCAAGATGGGCAGAAATGGGTGGGTTTAGCCATAGGGATTAGCATGGCTAGGGGCAGGGAATGGGAGGGATTTAATAACTTAACAACACTGTATCCCTCCTCAAATGTCATCTCCATCGGAAAAACATTACAGACCCTCATTCAAAGCCCCTATTTGAAGCTCTTGTGTTAAAGCTCTTATTCGGTTTAAAGGTAGCGCTTTCAGCCCAGAACAAAATAGGCCTGAAATAGCCTGTGCTCCCAAGTAGAGGGGATGTGGCCTAGTGGTTTGGACTGGAGTGCTTCCTAGAGATGTGGCCATGACAAATGTGCATACTGTTGGTCCATTTGCGTAGCGCACAAACGAACACAACACTCTGACATAAATATGTATGGCAGGAAATTTCATACATCCCTTTTCAGTAGGGAAAAGACAAGGAATTCCCATTACAAATGGGATAAGGAGGATATCATGTTCCTCATTTGCACTACGAGGTGAAAATGTAAAGGGCAAAAGGCGGCATACAAGCATGTACGCTGCCTTTTGCCCTTCACATTTGCACTCTGCAGTGCAACGTGAGTAAATGCTACCTGCCTTGCTAACATGGAGCAGCCATGTTTTTCATGGTTTGCTGCGGACCTGGTGGCAGTTTTGTGATCTATGTTTCTTGAACTACAGGCAAGAGGGGATAGTGTGGGTTTTTGAACAGATTGAGTTGCTAATTCCTTTTTAGAACTTTGACGTGGAATTAGAAAGGCCTTGGTTTAATAAGGAGCCTTTATGTTTTTACATTTAGATTTACTGTGAAGGTGAATGTCACAGAGCAGGAAGTAGAACCATCATGATGCCCTCTAATTCCACATGAGTTACATTTCCCTCATAATGTTTGAATAATTCTGCCTTTAGAGGGTCTTTGAAAAAGTCAGACTTTGTATGAATGCTTGATAAGAAATAAAGTATACCCTGTGTTATTGTGTTTGGATTGCAGAATAGCCAATTGATGTGGCATTTGTTGAGGAAATTGACACATTTAAAGTGAAGAAACATGGGGGAATTCATATCTCTTGATCTCTATCATGGATTAATAGTCAGGTACCTTTTCACATTTACAGTAGAATGAGGCATATCCCAAGTATAAGAATGACAATTTAATGTGCACTTTGAAATGTTTAATTTAAGACAGCACTTCTCTCTTTCTTGTTCTGTTTAGAGTTGATGAATGTTTTGGCACTTCAAATAAAGTTTATTTTTTGAACATTATAACATTAGAACTTTACTGTTTCAAACAATCGTGAACATGAGATTACAACCGTTGGTAATGAAAAAATAACTCCCAACTATCCCCCTCATGCCTCCTTCCCACCACTCCCATCTCATCCTCCCCCGGTACTCTGCGCTCATCCTTTGTTCAGTTTACCAGCACTGGTCAGTTGCATCACTAACGTTTCAGCACTCTTAACTCGCCTCCTCTCTTCAGACCTTAATCACCCTCTGAGCAATGCCTGGAATATTCCCCCTCCTCCTCCTACATCCCAAACAAAACCAGAAGGGGATCTTTATCCCTATTTATAACCTTCCAGGTCTTTGATCAAACTAAGGACCTCATCCCAGAATGTCTGTATCCTAGGGCAGGCCCACCACATGTGCCATTAGTCTGCACTCCCTCCAACAACCTGAACTGACATCGGGAAACATCCGGGATATTCTGACCGGGTCATAATGACATCTATGGGGGAGCCTGATCCTGTGCTATCTATACTGGCATGACAGCAATGTCTTATGGATGCCCCTGCAAAGTCTGGTCCAGAGAAATTCATCGATTTCCACCCCCATGTCCCTCTCCCATCGCCCTCTCAGGCTCTCTGTGTTCCCCCAACCCGCGCCCACCAAGGCACCATACATGGCCGAGATTAGCCCACGCATTGTTGTGCTTCTGTCCAGAACCTTCTCAAAGGGGGTGAGCTCTCTACCCGTCTTCTCCCATATCCTTGCATCCGGGAGTACCCCCTTTAGCTGCAGGAATTGGAATACAGGAAGTTTGCCTATGCCAAGGGCTTCATCTAAGTTCACTATCGAGATGAATGTGCTCCCCTTAAAAGAGCTGCCTTATCCTCTCCAGGCCCACTTCAAACCACCCCTGAAACCGCCCTGTGATGGGTATATTGTCTCTAATCCCAGGTACCTATAGATGACCCATCAGCAAGGGCCATGTGGTGACCCCCTTCATGTCCGCCCCCGTCTCCAGATTTCCCAAATAGTCCCCAGGATAGGACGATCCCGTATTTTCTTCAGCAATTTATTCCGGGGTACCCACCATGGCCGGGCTCAGGTGGAAGTTATCCATTGTCACCTATTGGTGATCTGTCTGGGACCGCAGGTGGAGGATCAGGACCCTAAGCTGAGTCACCTTATTGTAAAGTTGTATGTCTGGAAGGCCGACCCTTCCCTTCTCCCTTGGCAACGTTAGGGTGGACCTGAGAATTCTGGCCTTCTTCCCTTGCCAGAGGGACCTCAATAGTGCCCCTTGTACCTCCTGAAAGAACCCCTCTGGTATGCGTATCGGTAGCATTTGAAATAGATATAGCACTTTTGGTAAGACCACCATTTTCATTGCAATCAGGCGACCCACCGAGGAGATCGTAAACCTTTCCCATATTCGTATGTCCTCATGTATTTTCTGCTTCAGTGGGGAGAAATTAGCCTCATATAGGCTCTCAAGGTCTCTAGTCAGATTAACAGCCAGGTACCACATCACGGATACATTAACCTCCAGACCCAGTGGGGTGAACCTTCCAATATTCCCATCCCTACCCCTGTCCAGGGGGAATAGCACTGACTTCTCCCTATTGACCTTCAGCTCAGCCATTGTGCCATAGTGCTCAATAAACCAGAAAGCCACCAGAATGGAGTTGAGGGGTTCACACTGGTGTAGCAACATGTCGTCTGCATAAAGGGCAACCTTATATTCCACTCCTCCCATTGTGATACCCGCACCCCTGGGTCATCCCTAATCCACTGAGCGAGGAGTTCTATTGACAGAGTGTACACCGTTGGAGATAGAGGGCACCCCTGCCGGGTACCCATCCTGAGTGAGAACCACCTTGAGAACCCCCATTCACCATCACTGAGGCCATGGGGATGCATATACCGCCATGACCCCCCGCAGAAGCCTTTCCCCTATACCGAACTTTACTAAAATGGCCCTAAGGAAGCCCCATTCCACCTGGTCAAAGGCCTTCTCCACGTCTATTGAAAGAAGAGACGGGTCTACCCCAATGTTCTGAGAGGCGTGCATAAGATGCAGCGTCTTCCTCATTGTGTCTGCTCCCTGTCGCCCCATAATGAATCCCACCTGATCGGAGTGGATTAGGATCAGCATATACCCTTCCATTCTCGTGGCTATCACCCTAGTGTATAAATAGGCGTTCGTGTTTAGGAGAGAACTTGGCTGATATGACCCACAAGTCCTGGGATCTCTACCCTCCTTGAGAATCACGGTGATCAATGCACAGAAGAACGAATCTGGCACCCTGCCTGTATAGAGTTTACGGTTAAACAGTTTTGTCAGAAAGGGGAGTAGGGCAGGGAGGAATGCCCTATAGAACCCTGAGAGGTAACCATCCTCCCCTGGGGCCTTTCTCAATGGCAATTTCGCCACCGCCTTTCTAAGTTCCTCCTCTGTTATGGGGGCTTCCAATGCAGAGGTCTCCTCCTCCAAGAGTTTGGGCAGATTAATGTCCTCCAGATAGGTCCCAATATCCTGTGCCCCGAGGGAAACCTCTGATGCATATAAGTTCTCATAAAGGGCTATAAAGGCTTCTGGGATTCCCTTCCCTGTTAGACAAGTTACCCCATCTTGCCCTCCTATTTCCGTAACCCACTTTTCCTCCTGCTGACCTCTCAGGCGCGCATCCAGCAAGGAGTCAGCTTTATCCCCTTTTTCATAGAACTTTTGTTTAAGGAAGAGCAGGCTGCGGATGACTTTCCCTTCTTCAAAGAGTCTCAGTTCCTCCCTCTTCCCCCTTGCCTCCTGTATACACTACTCCCAGCTCCCAGATCGGTCATGGGCCTTCGCATGAAGGTGTCTTATCTCCTCCCTTAGTCTCCTCTCGACTATTACCCTTTCCCTCTTTTTACCGACCCTTCTCGAATTCGGATCCCTCTCCACGTAGCCATCCCAGCCTCCCATACGGTCCCCACGTCTACCTCCCCATCATCATTGATCTTGAAGTATTCCTCTATTTCTTTTTGCATCTCCATGAAGAACACCAGGTCCTTCCAGAGCAATTTGTTGCACCTGCATTTTGCTCCTTTCAGGAAAATGCCTGCCCATTGTATATCCACAGTTACCATATCATGATCACCGTGAGATCGGGACGATCTAAGAGCCCCGAGTCTCCTCCCATAAGTGCTGCGAAATGTACAAATAATCAATCAACGTGTATGTCCCATGTGGAGGGGAATAGAATGTGTAGCCCCGTACCCCCTGGTGGAAATGGCGCCATGCGTCCCTCAGCGCCCACTCCCCAATTGAGTCATGAAATTCACTTTGTCCGGGGGCCCTGTGACTCCCGAGCCCTTTCCCCCAGGCACAGCCAATACATGGCCGGGTCTGCCCATGTGTTTAGGTCCCCCCCGTGATCAGATGCCCCGAGGTTTCTACAAGGATTTTGGCCATCACCACCTTCAGAAACCGTAACTGTCCCAGGTTGGGCGCGAATACTGTGGCGAATGTGAACCGCATCTTCCTAATATCCCCCAAGATCAATAGGGCTCTGCCATTCACGTTGGACCAGACCTTGGTGACCTCCATCCTCAAATCCTTCCGTACCAGAATGCCCACCCCCACCTTTCACAGGGAGCTGGAGCCCCAATGTTCTTGACCAATGCGCCTGCAAGGGATCCTTCTTTCTTCCCCCTTAGAATACTAAGTCTCCTGGATAAACATAACATCCAGTTCGGGCCTCCTAAACTCCCTCACCAACATAGAACGCTTGGTGGTTGAGTTTAAACCTTTCACATTCAGAGTGCCGATCAGTAGGCTTTCATCCCCCGTTCTATTTCCCTATTTGCTAATGTTATCCCTGTCTGGGGGTGCCTGCCCTCCTCCTTCTGAATTTCGTTGTGTCAGCCTGAACCTTGCACAAACCTATCCCAACATCTGTGATGCCCATTCCCAGTCGGATTCTCCTCTACCATGCCCTCGCCTTGCCCCTCACCCCTCCTACTGGCACTTGACTCCGCCCTGTTTGGATTACTGGGTGAAGACTGAGCCACCTGTGGGATCCCCTTCCTAGAAAGGGTCCCTTCCATTCTCACTTAATGTTCTTTAACCCCCTTACCTTCATCAATTCACATCCAATACTCCTCACAGTTCCCTTATACACCCATCTCCCCCCTCCCTCATGCGATTAACTCCCATTGGCAGCTGCTCCCTCATGGAACAGAAGTCATATCTGGTGGTGCTCCCTCCCGAAGGAGAGGACCAAGAGGACCGAGAAGTCCACCCGGGTCCCCGGGTCGACTTCAGTGAGATAGTCCACGTAGGAAACCTTACCACCCTGGCCCTCTCTTGTGGCTTCATCGGTCACTGGTCGGCAGTTCCCGGCTGCAGGCTGGGGGGTGGGCACGTTGTTTCAGCACCCCTACAGTCAATGTCTCCGGGGGGGGGGACTGTCATTTTGTGGGATGCAGGCACACGCTCCTGCAGCATCCCAGGGGGCCCACACCTCCCCACACGGACTCACCGTCCCGCAATTTCTTTCCAATAGCTCTGTGGGGTGGGCACTGCCTCCCATTACTTCACCGCTAGCTGGGCCCCAACGTGATCCTCATCCTCATTCATCCTTGCATTCCTTGTGGGAAGCCCGGGGGGCGGGCACACGCCCCATGATTGGGGGCCCTCAACTCTCTCAGCAAACCCCATGTCTCTTTTTCGGACTTCTGTAGCGTAGCTTCGTCCCCTGCTTGCACTGAGCTACATCCCCTCTAATGATAGGAGAGGTCTCCTTCCCGAGGCCACCTTCTACCTGCCAGGTTGATGTAGCCTCCCAGGTGGGGTACTACCGTGGGTGTGGGTGCCCCCCCCTGTGTTTAAGAATCTCTCCTTCTGCCTCTGCCCTTTTGTCTCCTCCGGGCTGCCAGCCCCTACCCCTCCCGCAGTGGGTATCCATGTCTTTCCTCCCCTAGTAGAGGCAGCTTGCGGTGGTTTCACAGCTCAGGGGCCCTCAGGGTTGGGCGGGCTCAGGGTCCTGCATGTCCTATGTTGTCCTGGGGGGGGCGGCGTAGCGGCACCCCCCCTACCACTCTGTTGTTATTGTGGGGGCCACGCTTTCTCCACTCACTCTACACACCTCAATGGCTCAGTCCTGGGATCCTTGCTGCTGCTATTCTTTTGGGCAGCCGCCCGGTTGGGATCTTGAGGGTTTATTTATTGTGTCCCAAAAGCTGTGCCAGTGCCCCCTAATCGGTGCAGGTCCCACGCCAGACCCCCAGGAGAGGAGCACCAACACTGGAGAAATGCCTCCCTTTACTTTTCTCCCCAGGGAGTCACTAACATCATTCAATCCCCCCAGTGTTCTGCCCACACAGACAACCACTCCCTCCACGTTCACCTTTGGTCCTCAGCTGGGGGCCTGGTGTTCCTCCAGGTGGACACGTAGATGAGGGTGCCGCCCCCACAAAGGCACCCTCCGCAGTGTGTGGTGCCTCTGTATGCCCCAGAAGGTCAGTAGGCTGCCCCAGGGCCACGGCACCCAGAGAGCTGCTGTTAGCACTCACACGGTGGGGCGGTTGACTCGCCTCACCACCCCCCACGTCAGTGTCCCAGGTCCACTCCTGTCTGCCATTTCAAGAACCCGGGGAATTGGTGGCTCCACAGGTGTCGGCGGGTCTCAGTAGCACCTTGTTCACCCCTGCTGCATGCAGCTTTCCCCTGCAGCTGTGCACGTCGGGACTCCGACTGGAGGCTCTGTTACCGTGGATCGCTTCTTCCTCCAGCCTGATGGCAAGGGTTCCTGCTCCCGGACTCGTCAGGAGGACACAGTGACACAGGGAGACACGTCTCCCACTCGGGCGGCCCCCGGGTGTCTGACAATGCATGGTACTGCTATGTCTCCACAGCAGGAGGTGGTCTCCTCAGGACCGGGTCGGATCCACTTCCACGGTCTCTTAATCCTCCCATAGTGCTTGAGTACTGTGTACTCCGTAGGGGGCTCCAGCACCCTTCCCCCACTCTGTGCGGGATCGCCTCATCCAGGAACCTCCACTTTCGCTTTCGCCGTCCGGTGCAACGGCAGATTCCCATCAAATTTGGCTCTGATTTCCTTCACCCTTAGGTCTGTCGATGCAGCCCAGGTTCTCCCATCTCACTATCCAGTTTGTTGGGGTTTTGAGGGTCCAAAATGGGGGCTCAGACCACTTTTAGGAACCCTAAAGCCAGAGGATCACGGAGAGACTTCCTCCAACCATGCGGCCCCTGGTGGCCGTCTCAACTAAAGTTTTAAAGAACAAACTCGTTCCCTCATGTTGTTTGCCCCTGAGGAATGTCCTGTATTTATTGTAGACCATTAGGACAGAAACATGTCAGGCTATGTATAGAACACAGATGGTATTATTAGTTTCTAACTGTGTTAAGACTCTAAGACCTTTCAGGTTCAATGATTGTTTAGGGTTATGTATGGTTTTTGGTGCCATATATATGAGTGCTGCTGTGATTGTTTTTATATTGTATATATGTGTACTGTGTATTGACATTTTTAATGTCATATATTTACGTATACCTTCCACATTAAAGTAGTGATAATAGTTTTGAAAAATGTGGATTTATAACCTTTTTTGTACTTAAGAGAAAGTGTGGTGTACTAATGGTTTATGAATGGTTAGAGAGATAATGTAGAACCTTTTGAATACCTGGGTGAGGGGTTTCCTTCGATACATTATCATAATTATGTCCATGTAGTAGGAAATACTGGCTAGTCTCAGCCATATCCTGGTTTCACTGTTTGTTGATATTATGCTAGCATACCAGGGAGCATTCACTTTTGATTATGAGCGCTGTTTGCGTAAAATGTTCATTTGCAAATGAAAAATCAACGCTGTTCAGCATGCAAGTGAGTTGGACAATGTGTATTTTTAATTGTAAACACTGCCTGCCATACTTGCATGACAGGCAGCGTTTACAATTAAAACGTTTACAATGGATCCCTACGGGTCCCTGGAGCAGGGGTTCCTATGGGGTCTGGCAGCTTTATGCCTGTGCATAAAGCAGCCAGACCCCATAGGATTCCCCAGCATTTGCGCCAGCTTGAAAATCTATGATGGCTCAAATGCTGGAGCACTTGTATGGCAGAGAGAAAGGAAGGTGGCAGAAAAGCAAGTTACATTCCGACCCTCCTATCTGCCATACAAATGAATCAAAATTAGCTGTGGCTTCAATGGAAGGCGTAAAAGAATCTTCCACTGATGTTACTGCTCAATGGAAAATGAGCTCCAGAATCATTATCTTCAACACTAAAAATTAAAGTTAAATTCATAAATGCTATGAAATGTGAAACGGAAAATCAGAAGTGTTGTAATAAAAAAGGAGTGCAAGTAAAGAGTAAAATGTCAAATAATGAAGGCAATGAAAACGTGATCTGGGAAACATCTAGACACTAGACCCATCCATCCCAACTAATTACAGGCCCATCACCACGGTCCCATTTCTCCTCAAGATAATTGACAGAGTGGCCTACTTACAAATTCAAAATTACCTTGAAACTAACCAACTACTAGGCTCTCGCCAATCGGGTTTCAGACCCCAACACAGCACAGAGACAGCACTAATAGATCTTAAAGCCCAAATTGATTAACTGAATGATAAAGGAAACACAGCCATGTTACTCCTCCTTGATCTCTCGGCGGCCTTTGACTTGGTGGACCACGCAGTTCTTTGCAAACACCTAGCATCAGCAGCCCACTTTTCAAGTGACGCTATAGCTTGGGTCCAATCATTTCTCGATAACAGAAGCATGAGAGTCTTCTCCTCGGCTGCCTCTGCAGACCCAGTCATTACAACCTGTGGTGTCCCCTAAGGCTCTTGTGTCTCACCTAGCATGTATAATATCTTCAATAAGCCTCTATTTGATAAATTGGACAGGTTGGGTATCACCTACACAAATTATGCTGACGATACCCAGATCCTTATCCCCCTTACGGGCAAGTTCACATCAGATACAGCCTTAGTGAATTAAATCTCTACCCTCATTCAGGCATGGATGGCAACCCATGGCCTCTGCCTGAATGACAATAAAACAGAGATCATAATCCTTGGCTCAACTAATAATTTAAAAAAACTCAATGACAACTATATGGCCTTCAACATAGACGGCAACAAAATCACAGTGGCTAAAGAAGTGAAGACTCTAAGCTTTTACTTGGACTCCACTCTCTCCCTAAAAAAAACAGTAAACTCCTTGGCCTCATCCAGGGCCTACACTGGCAAACTCATTAAAGCATGTAGACCCTTCCCTTCTCCAGCTAGCTGCATCATTCTAGCCAATGCCCTCATAATCTCCAAATTGGACTACTGCAATGTACTTTATGCAGGAGCTAACAAATACATCATGAATAAACTACAGACTCTCCAAAACCACGCGCTTAGAACAGTCCAGAACGTACCTGCCAGAGATCACATCTCCAACGCCAGGAGAAATCACAACTGGCTAAAAAGCACTGACCGGATCCTCCTTAAAATTGTCATCCTAACCTTCAAATGCCTAAATAATGCAGCACCACCATACCTGAAGGAAAGAATAACCAGAAAACCCTCTACACGCCCAACTAGAACAGCCAACTCCTACTGTCTCCAAATACCCAGATTCTGCCTACAAAAAACAAGTGGTAATAGCTTACCAGTAAAAGCAGCCCAGCACTGGAATGCCTTACTAGTTGAATTAAGAAGAGACCAATCTTACAACAGCTTTAGGTGCAACACCCGCAGGTGGCTATGTCACAAAGACCAATAAATCATAGCCACCTATGTTCCCCTCCTCCCTCTCCGCCGTAACTTGCTACCTACAATGTGCACCCAGGCATATGCACATATCGGTAATTATGCTAACTGAATCTACCACTGTGACTACACATACACATGTGATTACCTGTAACTATGTAAATTGTTAACATATCCACCTGTACATACTTATCTATGAATTGTATATATTTATCTATGCACTGTAACCAAGCCATAAGTAACCTTGTTAATTCTCTGTAACTATGTTAATTGTAACCCAACATGTGCCTGGATTCGTTCATTGTAACTAAGCCATAAGTAATCTTGATATGTTGTGCGCCCAGCTACCTAAGGGTTTTGGGGCGCCCTATAAATGAATAAACAAACAAACAAACACTGTGCTACAGAAATTAATTTCCACCAGAAATCCAGTGCAGTAAAAAACAGGCAATTGCAAAGCTGACAGATTTTGGTTTTGTGTATTCATGGGATAGGCATTTGCCAGGCACTGACATAATCCCACTAACTTTCCATAAAATGGCATTTTATGGAAACTGGTGCGATTACGTTGGCATTTGTTAGCATTAACTGGCAAATGCCTATCCAATACTGATACACAAGCCACAACTGCTGGCTTTGTCAATGCTTTTTTTTTCATAGGACTTCTGTGCAAGGAGCAGATGTATATCAAGTGGCTGAGCGCACACTTGGCCAAGATATTTTTATTACACCAGTAGTGCATTTACAGCTGCAATCAACTCATAAACTGTCATCAGAATAACACAGACAGGGCAATCTCTGATGTTCCAGCTTCACAGAGCTAGCTCAAAGAGATCCTGGGGGGATGAGTTTTGGGTGGGGAGGAACAAGTGGCAGAAATGGTCATAGGGATTCCATGGCCATGGGCAGTATGACGAATCAACGGTATTCATCCCCGTTTGAGCTAAAGAGGTGAGTTTATGCCACAAGACCCTCCGTAGGGGTCCGGGCAATTGGGACCTCACCGGGAATGACTCCCTCTTAGGGGACAAAGACTCCCGTTCCTGCGAGGGACTTCCTGGATAAGCCACACTATCAGCATATATGGGACTGCCTACTGGGAAGAAGAAGGCAACATCCTTATATGTGGGTATTGGCAATTCTGAAGCAAATACATCAGAGAACATAAAAGAAGACGTCCCATTAAGAGTCTTGCACTTAAATGAAATGAGTAGAGGAGAGGAGGAGACAGTGGATTGGATGCATGGGAAGCCCCCTGATGTGATCGCACCAAGAAGGGGTGGTGTTGAGACTAGCCATGGAACCCGCGACTTTCAAACAGGTGAGGATCACCAAAGGGAGATGCCGGGAGACCAGCGAGCAAGGCACCAGGAAAACCGCTGCCTGAGAGAGAAGTAGTGTCCAGGACTTGGTGGTGGCATGACAATGATCCAATTGTAGTGGGCAAAGCGCCCACAGAACTATGTTCAGGCCATCACTGCTGGATGCGAGCAGAGCTTCCTGTCATCCACGTCTGAAGGCAGCAGCAGTCCGAGGGGAAGACGAGATCATGATGCTAACGAAAGTAGAGTGGAAGGATACAGAGTGTCGATAAGAATACCCGAGCGAGTGCTGATCGCGGCACGGTTCCCATACTCACCTGAAGGTACTAGGGTACATGGAAAAGTGGGAGGCATCTGGGGAAGGAACAGTATAACTCCTCCCAGTCGTAAAGACAAGTCAAGTTGAATTACCAACGTGAAATGTGTCTAGAGTCAATAACCAGCAACCCTGTAAGTGGAATAATGTGCATGAAGAGATTAATTCATCCTAGTGTACAAGAAGAGACACAAGGACTGAAGTTCTTTAACTGGCAATGTGGAGAGCTCGTAGAGTGAATACCTAAAAAAACAAAAGGGTAATAGAGAGAGAGTGGAGACAAACTCTGGGAGCAATGGATAAGGTCTCAAAAGACAAGAGAGGAAGACCGGAGAAAACACAACCAAAAGCCATGTCATAAAATTAGGGTATCATAGTACCAAAAGGTACAAGAACAGCAGAGAAAGCACTAAAGAAAGATCCCAAGAGGGAGACATTATACGAGGGGATTAAGTCCCACGTAATCTAATTCAGGGTGAATTGAGAGACTATGAAACAAGAGACAAGAGCATGCAAAAGTAGGTAAAGAGTCATTGGTGAAAATATATCCTTAAAGAAAGCACACAATCCAGGAGTGTTCTCCAAGAATTAAAAGAACTCATGGAGTATATCACCATGCTTTATTGAAGATTATAAAAGGAGGAAACAGATGAAACAGAGACATTTCATCCAGAGACTATTGAAGAAATCACCGACCCAAGAGAATAAGTATCTTCTCTTGGATGAGTCTAAGTTGTTTATATTAGTGGTATGGTCAGGTAGAGTTAGCTTTGGACCAAGGACATTTTTATGTTAGTGCTTCTTGATGACTTCCAAGCACCCTTGGTTCTTTTAGATAGGTAGGGTGAAACGTTTATCGATAGGGACAATTAGGCCTTATTTACATAATTTCATATATATTGGTAAATAAACAGCACAAACAAGCTGTATGTCCCTTCTCACCTCTACAATACACTATAAAACCACTTTAGTATCCTGAAATTTGCACATTAATATTCATTTTATTTGCATATCATTTCATTGATACATAGGTATACTCAACCATGCTACACAAATCAGGGTCTCTATCTCACATAGCGTCATATCACAAATCAATACATTGTTTTAACATGTCATTAAAAACATACATTATTGCTTAAGATATAAAAACATCAACATATATATAAAAAACACCTTTTTCAAAAACCTCCTAAAGTGCCATAATCACTTTATAACTAAAGTGCAGAAGTGATTTAAAGTGCATCAATTCCTGACTTCAAGCCTTACATAGCATGTTCCGCTCCTTTTGGCAATTAATCAATCATAGGAACTTCATCAGGGGTAACCACCTGTTACCGTCATTCCTTTAACCAGGCCACTTTTTATTCCTGTACCACTTTCATACTATTATATCGCATTTTGCACAGCCATCTTTTCAGCTGTGCCTCACTGCACATGTGTAATAATTACAATACTCAATTCTATACACAGTAAGGCCACTATATCTCTCAGTGGCACATTATATCTCAAACTAGGTGATGTTGTCTCCCCCGTTTCATGTGCCTTGAGCTGTAGTGCGATTCACTTGGGTTGCACATATCATGTTCTCTGTGTGTATCTGCATCAAACAGACAAACAATATACTCATGATCAGTTCCTATTAAATATTCAATACATAACATTTATGTGTAGGTCTGTTTATGGATTTCCTACATTCTCTTCTCTAATCGGAAGAAACGTCTTGTCTGCATATGTGCTGCAAGAGAGACCACATTTGTTTTAGACAGTCACTTTCTTCAAACAACCCCTTAGAGGCTATGATAGACTGCTAACCAATCAGCTAGGACATAGGGACTTGTGTACTTTGGAAAACCCAAGCACAGAGCGACTTTTCCTTTACCGCTTTCCGCTTATGTCCCTTACCAGCAGATTTCTGCTTACCACTACAATGAAAGGGATGTCATTTAGGGGTCACGAGGCGTCACAATTGCGACCCCTGAAGTCTCCCTTGCTAACCCTGAAAAATAAATCTTTTTTAAAAAAAAGTTTTTAAAATGTGGCTCCTGGGCTGTCGCCAGCAGAATGTTTCTCTTTGTTTCTGGAGTGGCTTGTTTTCTAGGTAACTACAGCCTCAGTGGGTTGAGCGCTCGCTGCTGCAATGTGTGTGTGATCTGCAGGTTTGACTCCCGGGCAAGGTCAACTCAGCCTTTCATCCTGCTTTACTTCACTTTACTTTATTATATTTATACCACGCACAATGAACCCATAGGCATGATGATGCAACAAAACATACAATACAGAAAATCACGAACAACAGATAAACATAAAAGGACGCTATTACTATCCGGAAAAGAAAATGCAGTCCACAGTTAGTGAAGAGAACCAATAACACATGACTACATCTGAGACATCAATTCAATACAATGGTCATCTTTGAGAACGATGACAGGTGGTTCAAGTTAGAGAGTTTATGTAGAAACATAGGTAAGCTGCTGGATCCGCATCCCACCACGATACAGTCAGTATTATCCACATTCAACAACTAAGGTTGAAACATGAGTACCAACACAGTTTGGGGGATGTTGTATATATATTTGTTCCATATATAGGTGAGGAAGGATAGCCCAAAGGCAACACGTTTGTCTTGGAAGTAAGACAACACAGGGCCAAGGGTGGACTGGCTTATAGGCAACTCTGGAGATTTCCCGGTAGGCCTCTGCACACTGGGCCTCTTTTGTGTGGTAACTTGTTTTATTTCCAAATGTTCTCATAGGAAAATTGTTGGGCTTGTTGAAAATGTGTAATATGCTGTTAGGGAGAATTCTCACCCAAGTGCTAAATTCCCTCTACCTTAGAGCCCTCCAGCTCTTTTGCTATATTTTGCGACTTTGAACTTTTCATTTCCAATGTGTTTTACTTTTGTGTTCTTTGGATATGGAGTTTTAAAACAACTCCATAGGCATCATCTTTTTCTGTGCGTCACACAGCACCCTCAGTGCAGTGGCACAGGGGTGTCTTTCAGACTCCCCAAAGTTTAAATACCTTCTCTGGGACTGACTACTGTCTCCCAGATCATGTAAAGTTAAATTGACTTTACTAGTCTTTTTAAATGTACAGACCCAGCATACACTATCTTCCTATATTGTGCTGTAGGGGTTGCCTAGCTTCCCCTGAGTCAAAACTCTCATACAACAGTCAAATGTTACCCTTTCCTACTTTAAATGGCTGGTGGCAGTAGTTTAGATCAAACTACCATGATTTTTCCCGACCGCTAACAATGGTAGCTAAAAATCGGGTCAGCCATGTTTTTCAAAATGGCGCCCCAGACCTATCTGTAAAAACAGATTCCGGTCGACTTTTTTTGCCATTTCTTTTAGGAAAGGTCCTTCTTATTTTATTTTATTTATTTATTTAATTATTTGTATTGCGCCGTTAACTCGCGAGTTTCGGGGCGCAGAAACGTGGACACAAAGACAACAGAAATGGACGGGACAGTTCCTGGAATCAATGATTTAGTGGGTCATGAACGTGGTCAGTTGAAAAGATATGTTTTCACTAATTTACGAAAACGTAAGTAGTTAGATTCTTTCCTTATGTGGGCTGGCAGATTATTCCAGATGCCTGCTGTAATGACTGGGAAGGATTTTCCCAGTCCAGATCTAAGTTTGTGTGGCATCACTGTGATCCTATTTTGATCCAAGGATCTCAAGGCGCGGCTTGGAACATAAGAACGTATTTTCGATTTTAGATAGCCTGGTGCCTTCCCGTGGATGCATCTGTGGGCTATTGTGAGAGCCTTGAAGTGGGTTCTGCTCTCCACTTTGAGCCAATGTAGTTCCTTCCTAGATGCACTGATGTGGTCTGATTTAGATTTGCATTTGATTATCCTAACTGCGTTATTTTGGATAATCGGGAACGCTTGGATGTTTTTTTTGTTGGCTCCTAGCATAAGTGCGTTCCCCTAATCCAAACGGGAAAGGATGGTTGCTCTGGCTACTGTGGCACAGTTGTTCTCCGTGAGATACGGTCTAATAGTTCTGAGGAGTCTCAAGTAGTAATTGCAGGTTTTTTTAATGTATTGAGTCTGGGCCTCTCTGCGTGCCAAACCAGGTTTGGTCACTTTGTTCATTGGCCTTTGGCGGGCTCCATTGCTGAAGCCCTCCTCTGGTGCCTGAGTGTATGGAATGGACAGGATGTGAGGGAGGTGCCCGAAACTCCCAGTGCTAAGACTCCTAGGAGACCTGAATGCACTCTGGCGTGATTGGCCGGCTGGCTGTCCGGCAAGGACATCCACCCTGCTGTGTGAGTGACAGCCAGGCTGGAATGAATGGGGGAAAACTGTTTAAAAGCAGGTCTCTGGGACTTGGAAAGCAGAGTCGACCACTGGAATGAAAGAACCGAAGACGAGCTGAAGGAAGAGGACTGCTACAACTCCTGGAAAACCGGTAAAGCCCTGCTGCAGCTCTGAATTGCCTGAAACTCCATCGACAGAGAAGCCCTTCAAGGTTAACTTCTTCCCTTGAGTTTGGTGGAAACAACCAACTCGCAAGCCACCTGGACACTGTCCCCATCTGGTAGAATTTTCTACAGAGTGCTGTTGAAAACCGGATAGCCAGAGGGAAGGAAACCAGCTTGTGTACTTTAAGGCACTCACACCTTAAACCGACGTCTTGATAAGCTTTTGGCCTCATCCCTGGGCAGTGCAGGAACCTCCTGACGTCCTCCTTGTCCCCACAACTGAATCTCAGGAACAGCGAGATCTGCTCGAACTGCCAGGAACAAATGCCTCAGTTACAGCTCTTCTTCTATTTTAAGGTACTGTGCAAACGCAGTCCAGAAATCTTTTTGGCCATTGCGAAAGTTTGTGGAACTTTCCCAACTTCAAAGGCTTGTCCTTCCCTAAACATTCATCAAACTTTTCGCCTAGCCAAATTCTTCTAAAAACGGTGGCAAAGACTTAACCGTTTTCTACCAGAACTGTGCTATCCCATACAATGACTCTGAACGATTCACTTTGGCCCAGGCCCATGAATGAATTGCTGGTTGTAGTTTACTGAAACCCTTTGCACTGCCTATGCAAGTATTTGTGCTATTAATTCTTGTAACCTTGTCTTCTTATCCCTTTTTAAAGTATCTGAAGTGCCATTTTGCTCCCACTTCAAGGGAGCTAAACTTGTTCATGTACTTATCGGTTATGTATTTGTGGTTTAGTAGTGTGTGATATTGAGCTGCTCTTGCTAGTGTAATGTTTTCAAACTGACTGTGCAAATAAATGTATATTCTTTTACCAAGAAACCTTGAGTAAGTGTTTGTTTGAATCACTGTAATTGTTTGTCCTTTTGTGTAACTTGTTCTACTGCTCACTTTACTCTTGAGATAAGTCTGGCTGCTCAGCCATCGCTACCACTTTACTGTGTAGTACAGGCTTGTACCAAAGGTGAAATTGTACTGTCACTTGTAGTCTTAATTGTGTGTAGTGTTCCCAAAGGGTACTGCATATGATTCTGCCTAACGTATGCGGTACTCTGAAAATGATTTCCAGGGCCTCTTTTGGTTCCCAGTCCACCCCTGCGCAGGGCCACACAGGTTTGAATACTGATCCCGTGCTTAGAAACCACAACGTGGGTATTAAGAGCGTTATGAATGAACAGTTAGATAACATAACATATATGATGTACTTAAGCGTAGGTGCTATATAAGAACACATCATTATCCTTTGGCCTTCACAGTGATTTGGTAAAATGAGCCTATACACTCTCATATTAAAGATACATATGGTGATCCATTCTTGCATGCAATGTATATCACTCTACAGGGATACCGTAACCATATTTTTCGTAGGGTACTTAGAAACAATGCTATGTAATGCCACTTCCTATTTTGTCAAGGGGTGAAATGTTGTGTTCCATCGCTTCCGTGATGTCACTTCGGGGTGGGGTCAGATTATATCACTGACTGTGATGTCATCAGAGGTCAAGGATCGTGTGATGTCACTTCCGCTACCCCTGGCATTTTGGTGAAATGAATGTTAGTACATCTGTGGTATTTACACCCGAAAGGGATCTTTACTCAACCTTTTTAAGGCGTACTTACTTCATATCTTCACCAGCCAAAAGATTGCCTCGTAATTTCACATATTCTCCAATAACAAATACACAATGCAACAAAGTGTTTTTGCATGCTCAGGTTCTCAAACCATCTATTCATGCTGTTATGTTCGGTGTGCTTATTTACTGTGTTTTCCTCACTCCAGGACAGTGTGCCAGTGCCCCCACTGCTTGCATGGGGTGATGCTGATGATTTCTGTCGCCTTTCAGCTTGTTAAAGCACCCAGCAGTTCAGGCAAGTTTTGATGGCATCACCAGCGCATCATCTTCTGAAAAGGAAGTGTGCCTTCCCCCGCGGTGTAACCATAGAAACAGACTGGGGAGCCTAGCACGAAAGCTCCTGCTGTGCTAATTAATCATATTCAGTCTTTCAGGCTTTAGATCAATGCATGTTTCATGAGAAAGCGGCTCTTCCTAAACCCAAAAAAACACAGAGTTCAAGAAACTTTGAAATGCCATCATGTTTAGAACAGCATTGAGTTGCGCTGTAACACCAAGGGCTCCATTTAAAGTTGCAAAGCATTACTTCTGCCAGGCACCTGCTCTTCATCCCAGTAGCAACATTAAGACAACAGGCCACTAAAGAAGGCCAGAGGCAGGGATCTGCCCTGAAGATGGCAGATCCGCTCTATCACGAAGCAAGGCCGGCACCAAACTTGCAAATGGTGGTGGCAGTCTCCATTTTGCCCTGTTCCCAGGCCTGGGGAACTTAATGTGGGGTTACCTAGCTTGCTGAGGTCCGGTTGGAGGGGGTGAACGCCATCACTCAGTGCCCAAAACTAAAGAGGCAGAGGTAGAGAGACAGAGGGCCTCATTAGGACCCTGGCGGACCCGTAATGAACGGTGCCAGTACGGGACCGGCACCATTCATTACAGGCTGCACTATTATGAGGACTGCTGCAGGACCCGCTAAGGAACGCCTGATTAGACCAGGCGTCCTTATCGGGTCCCACTAGCAGTCCAGGATGCTAACAACGGGCCCGTCATTAACGGGCCCGTTGTTAGCATCCTCCCCATTCCCATTGAGCCCCATGGGGCTCAAACGGGAATGGGGATTAATTTTTACCAGATCCCAGAAAAGGGCAATTACCGGGTCTGCCAAGGTTGGAATGACCCGGTTATTGCCCTTTTCTGGGACCCGGTACAAATTCATTACCGGCGGCAGCCGTGCCCATATTAGGGTCACGGCTACTGCCTGGGTCATAACGAGGTCCGGAGAGCCGTCAAGGCAACCATCTATTTTATTCCCAGAGGCGCTGGCAGACAAGCCATCTCTATACCATGTGCAGTAGGAGAAGGACATGTCCTGGTCCAGCAATAACCTATGAAGCAAGCCAGGCAATACATACATAAGGTTGCAACAGTGTAGCTTCTAGCTGTGTACCTTACAATTTTGAAGGGCATCGACTTCTGAGAGGAAAGATGGTATGACCATTCAAGTAATTCAAATATGATTGAGAACTTGCTCAATAGGTCTTGCATTCAAGATCTTTCCAATTCTCTGTTCCAGCCCTTGTTCTCTCTGCTCTATGGGCGATAAGTAAAATCAGTTAATACATCTAAAAATCAAATGCCCGGCTTTACCAAATATTTCAATAACTACAAGCTGCAGGGTAGAGGAAATATGTAATCCCCACCTATCCCCACCTGCGAGGCCAAGAACCTTGGTGTCACCTTTGATTCCACACTCTCCTTCTCCGCCCACATCACTGATGTATCAAAAAAGTCAAACATCCTATTGCACCTCCTCAGTGGTATTCTTCCTTTCCTCTCATTCCCCCAGAAGCTCACTGTCTCCGAAGCTGGTTCTCTCTAAATTGGACTATTGCAACAGCCTCTTTCTTAATCTACCTGCCTCTACTCTCCGCCCTTTACAACTTATCCAGAACAGGACTGCAAGACTTGTCCTTGGCCTCAAGCCCTGGGATTGTATCTCTCCAGCTCTGAAATCTCTCCATTGGCTCCCAGTGTATGCAAGGATTAAATTCAAAACCCTCTTCATTGTCCACAAGGCTTTCTGGGGCTTCGGTCCAACATACCTTCATCTATCCCTCCGCAAATACCTCCCATCTCGAGCACTCCGCTCCTCTACCTTTAACCCCCTCAGGTTCAGTTGTTTCTCAAAGAAACGAGCTTGGGGTAGATCTCTGTCTTCGGCTGGGGCCTCCCTCTGGAACAGCCTCCCTGCCACTCTAAAACTTCCGGAAGCACCTCAAAACCTTCCTCTTTGCTTCTGCCTTCTCCTGCCCTCTCCCCTGTTGATTCTACTCTCCCTCAGCATCATGCACTTGGCCACCCTATGTCCTCTGGGCCCAGGTACCTGCTCATCTTACCACCCTGATGCACTGCCCCCAGCCACCCCCTGCACTGGGGTCTGTATCTGTACCCATACAGCCCTACCCTTTTCTTCCTGCACTTTCAGACCTACATGGCCTGCTGCCATAAACCCAGCACTTGCCACTTGCTGACTGCACTCCCATTGTTTGTTGCCTTTTTATTTATTTTCTTCCTGCACTTTCAGACCTACATGGCCTGCTGCCATAAATCCAGCACTTGCCACTTGCTGGCTGCCCTCCCACTGTTTGTTGCCTTTTTATTTATTATTTTATTATTATTTTAGTTTTTTCCTTCTCGCTCCGCACTCTCCTTTTGTTCCCCCTTCCATGCACTTCTCCCCCTTCTCCCTCTACCCTGCACTTGCACGCTCTCAATGTCACTGGGCCTAGTAAGATCGTTGTTTTTGTTCTCCCCTGTTCCCCTTCCCTTGCCTTGTCGCGCTCTGCAACACTTGTGTATGAGCGCAATAGAAATAAAATATCAATATCAATATCAATAAACCCCACAAAGGGACCTTAAAATATTTGCAGGTCACCAAACATTTCCATCTGTGACCCAAAAATAATTGCAGGCTACTTTTTGGGAGTTCACCGGTCTTAATAAAGATATTGATATTATGCTTGATTTGCAATGGGTGGCACAGTTGACATCAGTGGAGTGAGATTCTAAAAAAGGGGAACGCTCCACTGCAGGTAACATTGATCCCACGGGCCTCTCCAGGCACATGGGAAGGTAGCTAAGACCTTCAAATGGATAATTTTCAATGTAGTGGTTCTCCATCACCAGTTCTATAATTCAGAAAATTAGGTAGACGTAGTGGGGGCCAATGTGTCAATTTGCCCTCCAGGCAACTAAATGAATGTTGACTATCTGTGCTGTGGCCACCGGACCTTGGTGATACAGGGCACTGGCAACTCTGCGCAGAATGGCCAGACACCCTACCACCACTTCCATAACATGGTCCTTCCTGTTGAAATCTCAGTAATCACCTCGGTGTAAACACAGGTAATGAAAGCAGAGGATTCATGGAATGCAATTTAGAAGGCAAATGAATCTCTGTGTACATCCCAAAGCTGTTATGCAGCACACCACGTTGGTCCAGTTGCATTTGTCAATAATGTATATGTTTCAGTCCATGGATTTATTTCATGGATGGAAATTCATAAGATATGGATGTGAAATGCAGCAATTTGAGTCCAATATCATTGTCAGCTATGTTAACCTTCATTTTATCAATGTGACAGAGACAGGGTGAAATGAGAGAGTTGTAATAAATATGTATTTATATAGCACTTTGGACTGTATAGATTTTTTTTTTTATAAGCAATGATTATTACCCACCAGAAGTTTGTATTCACTTAACGACATTGGAAGGATGACAGCCTGTGTTGGCTAGGTTGGGATTCCAAGTGGTTAGCTGCAGATCACACAGATATCTCAGCACTGAGCTCTTATGAGTTGCATTGTAGGCCTCAGTTAACCATGTTTGGTTATAGTGCCGAGAGGGTAGCTAAATGGCAAACGCTGCACTGTAGATGCCCATTTTATGTTACATACTTAAGCAATAGGCCCCGAGCAGCTAGGGCATTACCACTTCAGGTAAATGCCCTGGTAATCCCCCCATGCAAGGGGTCTATTGATATTTGTACCCTGGCCCATAAAACTGGGGTAATAAAAGCATTTTTTTTTTCTTTTCCGAAACGCTCTGGCTATTCGTAACAGATTTATTTTTTCAATGGCTGCCGGCGAAAAGGAAAGCGGACTTCGTTTTGCCTTCCCCGGCAGCCATTAAAAAAAATCTGTTCTGAAAAGCCAGAGAGTTTCGGAAAATATTTTCTTTTTTAATGGCTGCCGGGTGAGCGAAAATGAAGTCCGCTTTCCTTTTCCGCAGCTGCCATTGAAATAAATAGAAAAAAATCGTTTCCCAAAGGTCATAGAGTTTCAGAACAGAAAAAAAATGCTTTTAGTACCCCAGTCTTATGGGTCGGTGTACGAATAGCAATAGGCCCTTTGCGGGTGAGGGGCGTTTGTTTACTTGTATTTAATGGCCACCATAGAAAGAGAGAAGGGACTATGTTTACTTTTTTCTATTTTTTCCCTTTTTCCTTTCCATGACGGCCTGTCGCGTATCGGGAGCGGGTGCGCTGGGGACACAAGTGTGCCCAGCGTGTCCGGTCATGAAATGGACAGAAAAGAAGGTAGATGGGAGGGCGGGAAGGGAATTCTGTGGATGGTGGCAGGGGAGGGGAAGACCTCATTCCCTGGCGAGGGAAGATGGTAGAGCCAGCCCTGAGGTGGCTCAGGGTGGCGGGATTACCGTCTGGTAACGCCCGCATTCCGACTCTCCCAATTGGCTGGGAGGCCGTCACACCCCCCTCGACGGATACTAATAGACATTAAGCTATTAAAAGTAAATTTCATAAAACTCAGCTGCAATTACACTGTCACAGAATGTGCTACTACTGCCCAATCATTCTCATTTGCTAATTCCCAAACTGAGCAAAGGATGAACAGGAGATATAGTACCACATTTATTTTCCGGATGTTTATGCATTTCACATGCATTTAAACATTTGACACTGTTGTGGAACGGTCTGTTTCATACAAACAAAGTAAACTCATGTATGTTAACAAACCCAAATCAATACACATTGTGGCTCTGTAAACTCTATAAGAGTTACACGATGAAATAACACAATTCAGCACTGTTATTGCTGGGATGACAATCGGGATCACACATAAAGGTCACCTCTTCTTTCGCAATAGTGATTCCACTAGGAGTCCCAAGGCAGTTCCATTTTCCAGATCTAGAACAGAACCTTTTCCAGGTCAATCCGTGCCCGTGACGTATTAAGCACCAATAGGTCACAGCAACTAAGACTGAGATTCAGCAGCTCGCAAGCAGGAGACAGAAAACGTATCTATGTGTAACAGGTAGTCTTTGGTAAACATGTAAATGCTTCACTCAGAAATGCACATGGAGAAGAGGGTCTAATTGAATTTATGAGCATTTTAATTTCGGTTTCAAAATACAGATTGCAATTTTTATATGCAGTGAATAGTAAACATACAGATGCACAATGTGATGAATTGCTATCTGGCAAGAGGGTGAAAGCCGTGGATTTTTTTAATTTTGATTAAATAATAAAGTGATACAGGTAATTCCATCTCTGAAAGGGAAATATGCTAATCAGATTCCCCTTTCATAAACTCTGTGCCAAAAGCATAGTGTGTACTTGTGTGCTGCTGCATCAGTAATCTGATTAGCAGCACCTGATCTACCAATGGCACAGAGCAGGTTCAAAGTTGAGAGTGCGCTCTTGACCGCTGCCCTGACAGCCCAAGTCTCTGCAGGACACAGGTTTCATTTAAGATATACACTCCCGCTCCAAAAAACGACATAACTCTGAAGATCCTGTTCTGATGGCACGCTAAACTGAAAATATAAGCCAGACCCGAGTTAGGGTATGGTGGCCAGCATCTCTCATAGTTATCCCAGCTACATTACATAAATAATAGCACGTGTGTCAGCCCAATGGGCCCAGCTTTGGAAGGCTTATGTGCATTAATTCCAGACAACTATCCCCTTGCCCACTGGCAGGACTGTAGCCTTGGGGGTGTTGCCTCACTTTTTTCCTTTGTAAGTGCTGTGGAGGACCAGAAGAAGGAGTCGGACTAAGATGTTTCGTTTTCAAGGTTTTTAATTCAAGTAAACAAGGAAAACACCATCTAGCCCTACTGCTATGAGGGAAGTTCCCCACCTAACTAAACTAAAACTAAGGTTGCTCTTCGAAGTCCAGAATTAAATCATTCTTAGTCTAAATTCTAATATCTAATTGGCCATACCAATTGAGAAAAACAACAAAACAACAATAAAAAGAAGAAGAAGGCTGGAGGCAATAGCCACATTTCCTGGCTTCTGTCTGGCCTAAACGCTGAGTTCCGTTTTCCAAAATGTAGTCTTTAGAAGTTTGTCAAGTTTGGATGTCTTAAAACAAAGTTCATAAATAGTTTGCATTACAGTTTTCAGCCTCTCAGCAGGTTATGTACATAACATTTCCGGTTTTAGCTGTATTCCAAACATTTTCCTGTTCTCAGGAAAGACAAGGTTTTCTTAAAGTAACTCTATCATTTCTCACTTGGTGCTTCGGCAGTGTCCTTGTCTTGCTTTTAAACATTGAAGCCCTCCGGGTTCACTTACATCCCAGTTATGAGTGTTTCCAGGACTAACCAAAGTCCTCTGGCCCCCTGAAAGGCTTGCTTTAGCAGGGCATTGGGGCGGCTTCTGCCCTTTTGGCTTTTCCGGGCTCCCATAACTGTTGTGGCTTCTCCAGCCTTTGATACCATGGTTCAAGCCTCTCAATGGCATTACCTCTTCGGGAGCGATCGCTTTCCTTACTCTGCTTGGCTCAACAGGCCCCAGGCCCAGCACGGCATCTTCATGGTCATGCCACCAGGTTAGATGGTCTCTTTCCCGTCTCTGTCTTTCTCCCGAACTTGGTTTCTCGGTTGGCCAGGACACCAGCCTTCTGGCATCTTGTGAGCATTTCTTTTGCTCTCCATGCTACTAGTGACAATTCCCCGGTCTCGCTTAGCCCCGCCCCCAGGACATTTTCCCATCAGAGACTTGCCTCTGTGTAAGATTCCCTCTCCCCAATTCAAAGTTTGACGTGGTTTTATGTACATCATCAGAAATAAAAAGGGTGTGTCTTTCCTCTTTGACTGTGCACTTCAGGCGAGATCCAGCATTACCTGAAGCCAAATAGTTTGGTTAGATGTCACCATTAGGAGAGTTATAAATAGAGGTAACTCTCTTTCCAATTCCCATGTATGCAGACCATGTACTTTTGACCAGGATTTCTTACAGGAACGGGAGTCCCTGTACCCAAGAGGGGAGTCACTGAGTGAGGTCCCACTGCCTAGACCCCTAGCATGGGTCTTGCTGAGCAAGCTCACCTCTCTAGCCTTGAAGGGGGTGGCTTCCCTACGGGGAGAAGTGACAAACAGCCGAGATTCATCACTAGGGACAGCAACTCCACAGGATGTTGGCCTGGGAAGAAGAATCCAAGGACACACCTAGACACAAAGGGCTAGGCCGCACACCAGGGTGCTACCTTTCTAAAGACCTTTCTTTATATTGAGAAGGGAAGGAGCGGGGTTAGTGTAGCCGCGGAGAGATCTGTACAGTACAGGGGAAGATTCTTCCATCTTGTTTCTCTCTGCCTCTCTCTCTCTCTCTTTCCTGTCCCTTCCACTTCCTGTAGCACAAAGTACTTTGGCTGTTATGTCAACAGGGCAAAGTCAACTAATTTGATGAGCAGGGATTGGATCCAAAAAGCAGGCTAGTTTTAGTCAAATCACCTGTGGCCTTTTGACTTTAAAAGGAGAGGTCTAACACCCACTTCTTTGATTATCTCTGGAATCCAATCCTGGAAGAAGATTCTGCTGAGCCCTGCTACAAGAGCAGTGCTTTCAAACGTCCTCCAGTTGTGAGACTGAGGCAGGTGTTCCAAAGCAGAGCTGAGCTCTGTCCCTTAACCATCCCCAGGGACCATTGGGGGTGTACTCTCATTCTGGACCAAACCCTGCATCTCTGCCAGTCACCCTGTTGCCTAGGACCTCATTGTGTTGTAGCATCCCTGAAGGTGTGTGCCAACCTCCCTAGATCCATGTCATTTCCACATCAATTGGATGCAGATCGTGTTTCGGGGGTATTTGGGACCAAGCAAACCACCAAGTCCCTTTGACGCTGCGTTTGGTGTTCATTGTTCTTCGAGCAGCTGTTTGCCTGTGCGACTCCATTTGCTGGTGCACTACACCAGCTTAAGCGCATCATTGCCTCGGCTCGAACCAAGGAGGTACAGCTAGTTTGCATTGCTTGGAGCCCAATTCGGACCACCAGATTCTTCATTGCTGCTCCTGTAAGCCAGTCGACCTTACCCTGGTGTACCAACAACAGCAACCGCAGAGCCCCTGCATTGAATCAACTCACATGTGCATCCTGGTACCAGCTAGTCTCTTCCTAAATGCGATGTCCGACCGAACCTCGTGACAGCCCAATCCGCACAGCTCAAGTTGACGCTTCGAGACTGCAGCTACATTCTGTTCGACCTCAACTCAAAGCCAGTTTGCTGCATGACTCTCACAACTGCTGCAGCCTCAAACCAAAGAGAACCCATGAGCAATGCCGAGAAACCTGGTTTCACGCCGTCAAAATCCCAAGGAATTTGCAATGGTATTACTGACCTATATCTGCCCCAGTTTCATCTTTGCACCCTAGAGACTTGCAAGCTCAAGACATACCTTTTTGAACATTGTGGTTGTTTCACTGCCTTTTCCCCATGTCTCATCACCCTATTCTGTCTTTGCATATTCTGTGTTTGTTCTACAGGGATGGGTTTTTGCAGACTTTTCTAGTTAGTTATTATTGTACATGATATGTTTGATTAAAGTATATATTTTTATATCGTTTGACTGGACATTCCTTTATTTTGGACTATTATACTTTGCTGCTTGGGTTGCTACTTAACCACAGCCTTCCCTCAGCCACTTTACTACAAATGGCAAAGCAGGTATATTTCTTAACTGTGCCTGTTTAACCTTTATGTTTGTATTGGCTCTAAGTTTGTAGAGGTGTGAGTACTGAGTGGGCACTTTGGCCTTTACTCATCCTTGTACTCCTGCAGGGCAGAAGTCAATTTGTCACACATACTTACAGTAAACCTACAAGTAAACCCCATATTTACAGTGCTCGACATTCTAGTATGGTTCGAGTATACATCCTTTTTTTGCATTTGTCCCTTTGCTGCTTCATAAATTGTATATCATCCAGTCACTCAAATATCAAAAGTGTACCTCTGCCCTACACAACAAATGGTTGCTCCAAAGCAGCAGCCTTAGAACCAACCAACACAAAACAGTGTCACAGTGTGAGACAGATTAATGTACTGCACTTACAATAGCAAGGCCTGCCATGCAGCTGCAAAGTGTCTTACTTTATGGCTTTCAGACAATGCAGTGTACTTTAAATAAGCAGTGGAGCATCTGAGAGACCCTCTGGTATAAAAAATACAACAGGCACTTCAGCTTTTCCCATGAGAAATCCAGTTTGAGGGACACTAATGACTGGTAAGGGACCAACAAATAACAAGCATGGGAAAAGTCATGGCATTTATGTAGGCATGGGAAAGGCATTTTCCAGGCACTGCCATAATGGTTCTATCTGACAATAAGATAGCAATAGCTGGCAAATGGTGTTAGCACCTAGGTATATTACGACCTGACAAATGTCTATTAAATGCATATACAAGAGCCAAAACAAGTGGCTTTGCCAGTGATTCCTATTTACAGAAATTGAGTGCAATGAACACATGCTAGATGGGACGTGCACATGGACACAGAAGGGAATGGACAGTATTGTGAAGGGCAGCATAGTGGAAGGATATGGGATGGAAACTTGGATTGTGGATTGGTTCGGCCCAATGCTGTCAGATCCACAGTTGTGGAAGAGGAAGAGTGGGACACGAAGGAGCAGGGGGAGAACAAGGCCCCACCTATGATATTGCTGCGGGTAGAAAGTTTCTGGGGGTACAGATTGAGATCCCGCCATGGGTGTATGTGGTAGTGAAAGGGAAACAAGGGGGGAAAAGACGACGGGGAGGCCGATAGGGGCACATTTACCATTATTGCCCAACAGTGCTAGGAGGGCACAATACGTACCCTGGCCACATATGGACAGGAATAATTAAATTAAGAGGTTACAGCCCCTTACCGCAGGTGCGGGTAAATTGATATATGCCTTTGAAAAACAGACTGCTGGCATTACACTAGCTGTGGACAATATGAAAGGTTTTTTTTTGCCGCAGTATTAGGAGTCCAGGCAGATAACATTTGGGTCGTGGCAGGGTATCTCAGAGTAAATAGAGGACAGCAGCCATGACAGAGCACACTCTAATGACTGTAGGGCCCTAGTGTGGACATGCCACATTTCCATTTGATAATGGTGCAATCTATGCGGGAGGATGTGGACCTAGCTCAATATATATTGCAAACATAGGAGATGTGGAGGGCAGAAACGGGGGGATCCATGGGACCAGTCCAAAGTGTTCTTTTACGAAATGGTGAATCAAGGCCTTCCCAAGAAGGTAAAGAAAGCTCTAGATAAAGTAGTAGGAATTGAAGCAAAGGGGTGGGCAGAGATACAGCCAATTATTGAGCACCTTGTAAAAGGGAGAAGGAAAAGGAAGTAGCAGCGACATCACAGAAAGCAGAAGCAAACTTGTACAGAAGAAGTTAGCGAAGTTGGCAGTGAAGGAAGCAGTGGTAACTGCACCACAAGGAGGGCAGATGGAGCAGAAGGCGATACCAGGAGAGTTATGAATATTCCCCACTTTGGGAGGAGGGTATGACTGGAATGATGTCTATCAGGGACCGTACCAAGGAGGGCCCCAAGCAGGGCACCCCAGAGCGTAGGCTGCATTCAGAGGGGGCAGTGGAGGATTTGGAGGAATGGGTCCAAGTTATGGGAGTGCAGGACAATGTTGGACATGCAGAAGGATGGGCCATTTTTCACGGGAATGTCAGAGTAGACAAGCAGCTGCATATGACCTGTGTATGCCCCCATGTACACTAGGAGAACCAGCCCCCATTCCGCAGCTGTTTGCCATAGCACCTCTGAATGTTCTGTATGGTTTACTGCCTCGCCCCATCTAATGCCCCGCCTCACTATCTGCAGATGCCCATACAAGAGCACAACAGCACGCCAGTTTATGGCATGCATCAGCCCCCACGGCAGGTTCCTCAGGTGCCACATAGCAATACGGTAAACCAAGGTACGGTCACTAATTACCAGGGGGCAATTATGGTGTGTTCCCATTTACATTTCCAGGAACAAACACCTACCCAGATTATGACAGCCCACAGAGAGCTTTAGCATGCCCAGTCCTGTCAGTCACTGCCAACCCAGAGGAAGAACCATTGGTTGGAGTGGAGATAGGAAGCAAATCATTTCTTTTCATGGTAGACACTGGAGTAACAAAGTCATGTATGAAGGAGGGCCATTTCCCCTTACAGGGTCAAGTAATGGACATGCAAGGGTTCTCTGGGGCAATAAAATATGTTCCATTTTCAGATGAATTACTAATAAAAGCAGGTAACAGCGAAGTACAAGCCTAAAAGGCATGCATGTAGATGCTGAAGCACAACATACCTCTGTCACCCCAACACCAATTTAACATTATCTAAGTTTCATTTCCTTTTTTTGTGTTTCTATTGATGTATTTATTGAATATCGTTACAAATTTGACAACCACCGACAGTATATAGACTTTAACCCCCTCCCTCCTTCCCCCTTAATCAGTTGGAGAACAGAATATTCATTACAACTCCAAAAACCTCCCCCAAATATCATCATGAAGATTGCTTTTCTTATTCCTGTACAAAATCACCTTTTCTAAAAAAGACATTCTTTGCAAATCCTTCATCTGTTCTGATGAAGTAGGCAAAGTATCACTCTTCCACTCCCGTAAAACAGTTTTCTTTGCACTCAAAGATGCCCTGTAGAACCAACATCTCTGCAGTAATGCTAAGTCTTCCACTAGATCATCCTCCCCCAAGATGATGCTTGAAAGATCCTTATCAACATTCAGCATTCAAACTGTGTTCATTGTCTGTGTTATTCCATTCCAGAACACCCTTAAACTGCTACCTTCCCAAATAATATGCTCAAATGAACCAACCCTGTGCTTCCACCTCCAAGTTTCTGATTCAAGCAAACCCTTTTCATAGAGCTTCTGTGGTGTCCAGTACACCCTATTTGATATTTTGATTTGTTGAACCCTTTTCCCTAGGTTAAGTGATGTCAAAGGCACATTTCTGCATGCATTTTCCTATCTATATATGTCCATTTCAGATCCAATAGCCTCTGACCGTTTATCAAGCAGATTTTCATTAACCCTTTTATATTTTGCCAGATATGTATACACCTTTGAATCTAAATGGCCATCCGTTTTGAATTCCTTCAACCATTCTGTAAGATTTTTGTTATGACCTGGAATCCTCTCACCCCCACCCTTCCTCAATTTCCTATATTCAGTAAATGTGCAATCCTGCAAACCCCTTTCCGCTGTCAAATTATTGTAAGTGATCCATTTCCCATCAGCAAACAGGTTGCCAAGCCACCAGATACCACACAGGAACCAATTGGGCGAAAAAAAAGTGTCTTCGTTTGTAGAACGATCTCAGGATCCAGCAATACTGATGAAATCGACAAGCAAAAGACTTCTTCCTTCGTTAACTCTCCAAGTTCGTGCCAGCATTGCCTCAAGAACTAGGTCGGAGGGAAACCCTACGTTTTATTTTCAGCAGTGAACTGAAGCTGTAATTCTTGCCATATTCTCCCAACTTAAACCAACCTCATGCCTGGGTGGTATTTGTCCAGATAACATCTTTAAAGGATCTTTAGATGTGGTTGTCTGATGGATCAAGATGGTGATGGTGAACACATCCTTCAGGGCTGGTATAGTTCCATCATTCCTGTGAGAAATCAGCGGGTTTCTCAGCCGCTAGTACCCAGGGATCTCTCTCTCAGGGGGCCAGGGCATGGCCATCGCCGTTGGAACCAGACCCTGCGGGTGGACCACTGAGGGAAGATCACCTAGGTGAGGGGTCTTCGGAGAGTGGGGATGAGGCAGCCACATGAGCAAGACACAGTATTTCCCCCCTATTATGTTTATCCAACCCATCTTTTATTTTAGGATGCTCCAAGGACCCAACTCCCCCCTTCCCCTTTTTACACAAACAGTGGGCTGAGGAATAGGGTGACAGAGTAACAACATTAAGTTTCACACATCATACTAGCAATGTCTCTCTAATTGGGTCAGGCAAAATAAGGCACTTAATTTGAAGTGCATACACCAGATACCAATTAGCTCTACTCAGACGAATAAAAGGCAGAACCCAAAGACACACTCTGAGCAAGGCGGAACACGAGAACGAGCAGGGCTTCCTGGATGAAGGCCAACCTATTGCAACAGAGCGACAACCAAGGGTGTGACAGTAGCCGGTCAGAAAACCCCAGAGTTCCCTACTGGAGATCGTTGCCTGCGACAGGCCATGAGAGACACATGGAGAAGGCAAGATCCCGCAAGTGAAAACTGCATTGTGTTTCAACGATGCCAGCGACCCTCCCAGGTGAATAGCAGAGTTGGGGAGGCAAGGCCAAGCCTGTGGTACTAACCGTGACTCTTGAATTGGAAATTGTAAAGCAAATAAGAAAAGCACACAGCCAGCGAGTTGGCAAGTGACCTGAAACACTGGTGTGTGTCATAGTTTAAAATAGCAACATTTTATCACAAGTGAAGGCTGCACGCATGTGAATGAGATGCAAGGAAAGGCAAACCTCTGAATGATCTTAGAGGTAAAAGGCAGCTGCAAGTTCAGTGATACAAAGTAACAGAGTGGTCTGGCAAAAGGAAGTAGCCCACTTGAAAGTATCCATGAAAGGTAAATTGTTTGAAGCGAGAAACCGCATATGCAGAAAAAGGGGTATGGAAAATGTTAACTCCTAGAAAGGGGAAAGTAAAAGTTGAACTATACATTTTGGGTCTAAGTGGTACTACAATGGTATGAAAAGTAAGCCACAGACATACAAAAGCATTGGACATCCAAAAGTGGTCCGAGCCCAACAGAGGTAGACCCGAAGTGACATAAGCTTGGGGAAGGGTGCCCCCAGGGCAAGTTTGTGTTGAACTTTATCATGAGACATCTGAGCCCGGCAGAGGGGGACCTACGAGAACTGTGTGGTGAAAGGTCTGTGCCCGACAGAGGGAGACCGGTGTGAACATTTTGGCTGGAACATTATTTTTGGAAACATGGACGGACCTCGATCCACGTTCCAGAACTGTATTTCTGTTGGAAGCCGAGCAAGAAAGTGTCATCCTGCATACAGGGACAGCCTTACTCTGTGAGGTCTAATGTGGGGGAGGAGAGCTTGTTCAACCATTTATTCATTTGAACACTGATCCTTTCTTTTGCATACATTTCTCCTTTATTCACTTTTTTGTACAAGAAATAGGGCGGGCACTAGGATTTGATAGCATAGGCCATTTTGATTTGACAGACTCCACTAGGACTGCGTTATTTATTATTTGATGGTCAAGACTACTCCCATCTTAGTTATACTGCAGACCAGGAGTCTCTCGAACCCCAAACATTTCAATAAAGGTTTACAAAGTGTACTCATTGTGTCAGTGTCATACTTATGAGACCATGCCGCCCCTATATCCTTGAAGGAAGCTTGGATTACGCCACTATTAACTAAGAGTACATGGACCCCTCATTGGCTATAAACTACCAACCAACAACAAACGCCCGTACTTTCTTAAAATTCTAGCTACAGTTGCATGCTTACAGCTCCAGGAATTCATAGAAAGTAACAAGATCCTAGGTCCTTGCCAATCGGAATTCAGAGCCATGCATGGGATTGAAACAGCCTTACTGGATGTAAAGTCGAATATGTAAGGCATTGTGAAACGGGGTCATCCAACCCTGCTGACGCTATTGGACCTCTCAGTAGCCTTCTGTCTCATCAATCACAATCTTCTGCAAGACAGACTGAAAGGCCTGGTATGCTGCTTTGAGAGGGCCACACAATGGATGTCCAGATGTCCTTTTTGGGCCCAAGGAAATCTAGAGTGGCTATTGAGAATGTGCAGGCTCTCCCCATTACTACCACCTCTGGAGTCACAAAACGATCATGCCTATCATCTACCTTGTTCAACATTTACATTAGGCCCCTACTTGACCTCTTGGATATCCTGGCTGTACAATATATAAACTATGCTGATGACACCCAGGTTCTCCTGGAGTTGTCAGGTATCTACACAGAAGATTCTAAAGTAGTGAACAAGGTGTACTGCAATCCAATCCGGGATGGCTCTAAACTACTTTGCCCTTATCAATGACAAGATGGAGTGTCATGAATACACAACATAGGCAAATGTGGTCAAAGTGGAGGCTTCCCTATAGGCGCAATATCACAGAGGTCCACTCCAGGATGATGCTGGCATTATCCACAGTTCAGGAGGGCCGTGTGTTTCCAACATGGTGCCGTTATCAGATCCTGTGAGACACGGCTCAGCACGTCTCAAGGCTAAGGCAACTCTTAGCTCAGCGCTCTGTGTTAAATTCTACATTCCAGGTCTTCGGTTTCTTTTTGCTCCTTCCTTGTTCCTTCTTTCTTGCTCTCACCATGCTGCTTTCCACTGCATCTGTTTACTTTAGTCTGTCCTGGACCACTCATTGTCCCTGCTTTTTCTGTGCTACTGGATCCTGTCTGGAGTGTACCTTACCTGTCTTTCTGTGAATATTTGGATTACTTGAAAATTCTTCCAGATTACTTTAGCTGTACTGCCACTACCTATCAGCTCTGTATCAGGTTTTTTCCTGTGTGGGTTTTTCCTGGTGGGTGGCTGACTATGGGTGTTTCCCTGTATGGTGTAACATTCATCAGGCAGGGTGGTGTCTAGAGACAGTCGTCCATATCGGCACAATTCACAGAAAGAAAACGCCAGACCAAGACTTCTACCCTTGAAACTGATACCAAGGCACAGGTGATACCTAAATCTCGGCTTCGGTCCTCTAATAGTTCCACTTGTCCATCAGACCTTGAACTGACACAGAGCTTCTCATCATTGCCTCAGCCCTTTGGTTAAAGAAACGAGACCCCCTGTATAAATGCTTCACCATCTTGGATAATAAGATCTCTGTGGCCGGATGTGTGAAGACTGTGGGGATGTATTTGGATGCTGAGTTATCTATGAAGCAGCAGATTTTGCATATTGGATGCTCCCATAGATATGTCACTAAGCTATTGCACCACATAAAGATCTATTTGTCGCTTAGTGCACAGATCTCTACTTGCAACAGCCTAGGTGAATACCCAGCTCGACTATTGTAATAGTCTTCTTACTGGCACTTCACAAGCCAGTCTGCACCACCTCCAAACCACACAAAATAGTGTGGTTATAGCAACTTTTGGCCTCTCATAAAAAGACCACGTGACATCATCCAGAAAGACCCTGGACTGGCTACCCATCAAGCAGTGGATCATTCTCTAACATATAAATGTTGGACCGCTGTTGCCGCCCAATGCCTGACTGATTGCTTGATCATCAATCATCCCAAGCATCAATTACACTCTAGCGACTGCCATTCACTGGAGCAGCCATGCTTTAAACTGACAAAATGTGGCAGAGCTAGCACCCAGGGAATGGAATGCCCTCCCTCTTGCCATGAGGGCATCCCTGTCCCTGGTAGAATTCAAGAGACCCATCACAACCCACCTGTTTAACCTAAAACCAGGTTGAAGAGCTACTTCCTTTCTCCTGTCCTCCTATTTCTGACTATTAGGCGTCCTGCTCCTGTTTCTTTTGGGTGTACCCTGAGTGCCATGGGCATGTGGTAAGTAATACAAATTAAATAATAATAATAATAATAATAATAATAATAATACTAATAATAATAATAATAATAATAATAATAAAAGTTGTTTAAAACCATGTACCCTGTGAATGTGTTAGGGAGAGATGTACTGAGCAAACTCAACATGACAATATCATTTATGGAGGAAGGTGAAGTGTTTTGGGCCCAGGAATATGTTGTGTGAGGGTCATGGTCATTGTGCATGCATTAGGAAATGAGGGAGCAGCCATGCCCCAAGACAATGAAGCTGGGATGATTCTTACACTAGATCTGGAAAGGGTGGTGGTCACAGGAGACAAAATTGTATTGATATTTACCCAACCACTGAGGGGCGTGTCAGGTGGGCAACTGTTTGAGGATGCTGACAATGATGGGGAAGTAATATTGGAAGTATGTGTTCCATGTGAAATAAGGATCCAATATCGCAATGTCCCAATGTTCCATTATGGTAGCTGGAAGCATGCCGTAATTTGCCCAGGATGACCTAGCCCAGATACCAGACGGTCTATGTACGAATAATCCCCATCAGGTAGGACTGATAAAGAGTGTGTGCGTGAGTGCACATTACCCATGCCCATTGCTAAGTATGGAAGGAGTGTTGTCTTGGCCAGCAAATGGTAAGCAGCAGTAGCAAGCTGTGCAGCAGGGGGTTTGGCGGGATTCGGTGAAGAAGTAATATGGAATGTGAACAAGAACTGTATTGCCATATGGGGTACATGCATGTCAAAACTAATATGGATTGAAGCAAAAGAGACTCCAGTGAACATACATATAGTAGCAGAATATGCATTTTCTTTCTGAGGAAAAAGGCACTGGTCCTGTGGGAACTAACAGTAAATGCAGTAAAACTTTAATCTTCCCAGAATTTAGCAAAGGAACAGCTGCTCTTTAGGACATATTCTGGGTTTGCAGCTAGCAAGCCTACATGCACCTCCTGCCATCATGGAGAGGCACTTGTGTATTCAGCTTTTTTAGTGGTTCCTGAGGCACACTTGTCTCTAGGAAATATGCCAAGAAAAGAACCATCCCAACTCCTGCAAGTAAGGCAAAAGACACACTGAATCAGAAGAAGCTGTCAAAAACGATCTAACTACCTGTCCGAAGAATCTTCCAAATGCTTGAAAGCAATTCCAGACATATATCACCCCTATATGAAGACAAACATGTTATTTGCCACCCTTTTGGTGCCAGGCTACAGCCAATGCCAGATGGTTGCAGATAGTGTGGTGCAAAATGATCCAGTTGGTGAACAATACAGAGCACGGTCTGAATAAAAAAAAAGTGAGCTGCAAGCTATATGGCTGATGACTCTGCAGAATCAGTATGTCTTGGACCTGTTGATGGCCAGGGAAGGGGCATCTGTAAAAAAAATAGGGTTGTCATGTTGTACGTACATCCCCCCAAATGATGCAGACAATGGGTCCTTGTACCATATAATAGTGGCCCTACACAAATTGAAGACAGTAATGGAGACAGAAGCAGGGGTGGAAGCTAATGATTGGATCAACATCAGGTATTCCTGGGTCCTTTAAGGAAGGCATGGTATGATATGATATGATTGGTTATTTATAACGCACTTAATATCCAGAGGTTTCTAAGTGTGGACCCGGGGATCGAATCTGTGGTGCTCCGTGTTGTCTTACTTCCATGGCGAGCATGTTGCCACTGAGCTATCCTCCCAGGAGTCAGTTTAGACAGACTCAAGTGATCACAGTTCAAGGGTGTTTATTGAACTTCAATGTGTTGGTAGAACACCTATCTAAACCTAAATCTGAAAGATGGGAGAAAACTACGACCATCAAATAATAATAACACACTCCTAGTGGAGTCTGTCAAAATAAAAGAGCCTATACTAATAAACCTTTTGCCAATCCTTACTTCTAAATACAAAATGATGTGGGATAACAATGTATGCAAAAGAAAAGTGTTCAAGAAAATATATGTCAGGATAGTTGAGCAGTTAGCTTCCCTTCACCACGTTTTCAGCACAGGGAAAGGCGGCACGTGTGGACTTAGCAAACACTCTGGCTTCTTGGCCATGAGGTAACAGTTGAACACATAGGCACCAGGGCATTCCGCCAAAGTCTCTCTTGCAATGACAGTCTCTTATTGCAGAGGGCCTGATGTAACAAACAAAACACAAAAGTTATTTTCCTTTTTCAGGGTTTTCACTTTCATAAGTTCAAGACTGGTCTCCCACCTTTGAGCTCGGACCACGGGTCTCCCTCGGCAGAGCTCAGACCCCTTTTCTACAATATTCACAATTTGGTCTCCCTCATTAGGGCTCGGACCATGGATCCCCCTCGTCCGGGCTCAGATCCCCTTTTCCACAAAGTTCACAATTTGGTCTCCCTCGTTAGGGCTCGGACCAATACCAGAATCGAAGACTTTTGAATGTGCAATGGGTTTTGCTTGAACTATCGCAGGACCACTTTAAATCATTTCACATCAGTCTTCTACTTTTGTTTCTTTTGTCAGGATACCGTACAGAGACCTTTGACTGAGCACAATCACAGTGCCGGACGACTGTCAATGGTATTGTATCTCTCCTTCTAATGTTCAAATATTCATCAGCAATTTAGCTTCACTCGCTTCTTTTATCACACGTGTTTAACAATGTTCATTCCAGCACTCTTTTTACAATGTTGCCACTTGCAACCTTGACTTCAACACTGACTGGTCTGGCATCAGTCTGTCTAACTCATCGGCTGTGTGGTTCTCTGTTGCTTCTTTTTTCTTTTTCTTGGAGCCATGGATGATACCACAGTGTCTGCTGCTCCTCCTCACCCTGGTCAGTTATGCGGGAGGACCCTTTGTATATCCAACACACAATACAGGATTCTTAAGCCTGTTTTCCTGGTCTTACTTTTTCTGCCTTGAAGGTATCTTGAAAGTAATGGCTTCCCACGAAAAAGTTCAAAGCTGTTGTTCCTCTCATGAACCTCTCGTGCCTGGCCATCTTTCTCCCCTCGTTGAGCTGCCATCTCAGAACTGCTGTACCTTCATGTGTTTTGCCTCACTCAGAGTGTGCTCTTGTGCTCTGCCTTTTATCCGTGTCGACAAGTGTATTTGAAGTCAGGTGTGAGTGATCGTTGATAATTGCCTGACTTCGCATGACCATAGTATTGGGACATGTCAGGTACACAGCTCGGTTGTGAGTCTGTTTTCTCCCAGAGTGGGATGTTCATGTAAACATATTTGTACAGGAAAAAGGGGGGGTTGAGTTTCTCAATATACCAGGGGGTAGGATGGGGTAAAGGTGTTACAACGAACAGAGGGATACCGCATCTCATCATCCGGTGTCCCGCTTCCACTCCCAGAGCACCCCTCATCCAGGTTATCCTCCCACACTGGTCCACCCCCAGGGACTGGATACAAAAGCAATGGCTGTGTCCTGGCCACCTGAATGACAGATCCCCGTGGGCTAGCGGGTGGGCGACCTTCTCGTTTCTCAAAACCCCAACTTGGCTATGAATAGCAGTGAAGATATTGGTTCCTATCGTAGTGTTTCTGCTGCTATTTGTATGCATTTGCCAGATGGTCCTTCAATGTTGCACCAAGACTCTCCCAAACAGTGCCATGATGGTGGTATCGATAAGGGCAGGTGGATCTCCTCCTATCACAAAACACCAGTGTATGCAAAAAGACAGTCCTTATAGACCACTTATGGTGAGAATAGAACGTTCATTAAATCCCCAAGGACATTAACTTCACCCTCACCAGATCCCATAAATTATGTGGAGCAAAAGGTCAACTTAGCAGGGGATAGCAATTCTCTTTACCTCACCTGTACCCATGAAAAATATGCCCAAGTTGGTGGAAGTGTATGTCACTTGTGTAGGGTATGGATGCCCAAAGTTGATGATTATAGAAGAAGGAAAGATGCTGGGTTAGTTAATGGAGGATTAACTAAAGGGAGGAATGTCGGGATGCAAATACCACTCCCATACACAGTCAAACAATTCAGGCTAAGAAAGATCTATTAGCGCATGAGAAAGTAAAGGTGCACAGGTGCAGAAGGGTGGGGAGCGCAGTTGGGAGCACCAAATCTATTCTCAAAGTAGTTATAGATGGCTTAGGTAGGCCCATGTAAAGGGCATGGGCGATATTATGTAGCAGTATTGAAAATTAATGTGTAACAATGATGATGCAGACACATGGCCAGGGTATGGGAAATACTGAAGTATAGCCATATTGGAAGTGATGTCTAGCATTTTGTATTCCTTGTTGGAGCTGTAGCAGCATGGCATAATGAAGAGTTCAAATTATTTTCACTTTCCCAAACCCCAGGAGTGAAGCTGAGAATAGTGGCATTCAGGCCGAACAGATAATGGTTTAATTGTATCAACCTGTCGGCCTGGGGAACAGGGGTTCTTCTCTTCCTTAGCCGTGGCTGACCCAGCACATGTCCCTTGCAGAGTCCCACAAGGCTCTTGTGTATCGCCCACATTATACAACGTGTTCACTAAACCACTTTTTGATATTCTTGACTATCTGGGTGTCTCATACACAAACTATGCGGATGACACCCAGATACTCATCCCTATCACTGGTGACTATGTAACCAATGCCAACACACTCAACTCAGTCTACTCTGTCATCCAGGCACACCACGGGCTCTGCCGTAACGACGAAAAAACTGAGTTACTCATCCTAGGTTCTCTGTCTAATCTCATGAAACTTGACCCCAAATACATCTCCTTCGTTATCGATGGAAATGTTATTAAAGTCACCAACATCACGAAAACACTTGGAATTTACCTTGACTCCACTCTCTCTCTCAATAGACAAACCAACTCAGTAGTCTCAGCATCATCGTACACATGTAAACTTATTACAGCGTGTCGCCCCTTCCTGACAACGGACAACTGCCTGATCCTAGCCAGAACCCTCATTATGTCCAAACTTGATTATTGTAACGCACTGTACTTAAGGACTAGTCAAAGAAACCTTGATAAACTTCAGGTCTCCCAAAACAATGCCATTAGGGCTGCTCTTAAAATTCCCAGGCGTTCACACATTTCCTCTACCAGGCGCAATCTACACTGGCTACCCATTGCACTGCGCATCTCACTCAAAACACTTGTTCTTACCTACAAGGCACAAAATAATGCTGCACCTGCTTAACTATCCACTCGCGTCACACAACATACAGCTTCCAGACCTCTGAGATCGGCACAGGCGCACACACTAACCATCCCTAGTTTTAAGCTTCAGACAGCTAGTGGTTCGAGCTTTCCAGTACTGGCTGCTAAGCTGTGGAACTCCCTACCTAATCATCTCAGGAATGTGCCAGCCATCCAATCCTTCAAGAACAGAACTAAACGGTGGCTTCGCGAACAGGACGCTCTGGCTTCCGCCTTGTAAATCATGTTGCGGTCACCGCTAACAGGCTACTCACTGTATATACTGTATATTTGCCAGTCCGTGTAATATCTTCTGATCCATGTTCTTAATCTATGTAAATATGTCTTCAATGTGTAACATGTAACTATCTATTCAAAATGTTTCTGTAACTCCCTTTCCAAACATGCGCCCTGATGCTCTTGGGCAAGGTGCGCAATACAAAAAATAAAAATACAAATACAAAATAAGAGTGGGATGTGAATGGCAGAGGGAGGGTAGGGCTGCATCCTTCCCAAAGGACAAATCCATCGGAGCCAGGATAGATGTCTCCAGCTGATAACCTACTCGGTTTAGATTTAGGGCAGTAGCGCCCCCCCCCCCGCCACCCAGTATAATGGCTGTCCAATTTGATTGCCAGACAGCTGGAAAAAAGAGTACATAAATATATCAGAATTGGGCTGATTAACGTGGTCCTCGAGAGAGAGCAGGGAGGCTTATCACGGGTGGGCAACTGATAAGATGGGAGTGAAGAGCAAGAGGTGATCCTAACAAATCTAGTCCAGAGCTGTGGAGGCATGGCTTGGGCGCTTCCATGTCTGCTATCAAGAGGAGCACACTATTATCTCAAAGGGCCAAATTGACCTCTGAGTTGTCCACTGAGCTCATGCTAATGGCCAGGTGCACGTCATGTGACTAGGCTGATGGGCTGGATAACATCCAAGGTAAGTCCCCAATCCAGTAGCTAGGAACCAAGGTGATGGAATTGGGGATCCATGTGTTAGAAGGCAGGAGCAGATTAGGATGTGGGCAATCGGTCAAGGGATCATAGGGGAAAGGTAGTATGTATAAAGGGGGTAGTCAATGAGGTGGGAGAATAACATTCTATATTGTTTACGACATGAGTGATGATTTTCCTTAAAAACCTTGCATGTGCAAAAAACAGAGAGGTTGGTGTCAGTTTGGTTCTATGGGACCTTCGGACACCTTTTGTATGCAAAATAAATCTTGAAATCCTGTTTTCCTTGCAAAGCGGTGCACCAAGCCTTTTCCCCAAATTAGTGTTTTTATTGTCTAGTTGTCTGAATGTCTTCCTGGAGTACCTCCTCCTCCCAACCAAGTGCAAGTTCAAAGTACTCGCGCACCATCTTATGATACCCTGCTTATGCCTTTACCCCAACTTCCTCCAGATTAGTAGCCACATCCTCCTCCTCATAGTCCATCCCCTCCTCATTTTGCATCTCCAACCCTCAACTAATGTCTTCCCCTCCTCACCCACCATCTCCCTTTCATCAACCATAATCTCCACTGGATGAAGCACCTTCTTCCCTTCTTACCCACTGCCTCCTCTACCTCACATTTCACATCCACTTACATCTGACCCCTCCTCCTCAAGCTCTGTCTCTTCCTGATGGCAGACACCCTCAATCTGGACCGAGGGGGAGTACTCCAGCACTGTCTCCAAAAGGACATGTTTCTTAAGGTCCCAATGTGGAAAACACAAACATGCCCAAGATGCCTCGTGCCTGGGGTCTCGATTGGCAAAACACAAAGAGGTAATGAAGACAAACAGTAGGAGGGTTCCTCCTGCTCCCCATCAAGTGCAACTTCAAGGTACTTTCTGAAGATACTCCAGTGACACTTTTGGCTACCACAATCTCCTACAAATTGGAAGCCACATCCTCCTCATGCTCCATCTCCCCCTTCCTCAACCACTGTCTCCCTCTCTCAAAACCCATCATCCCATCCTCAATCACCATCGCCCCTGCTCCCGAGCTCTGTACCTCCCTGCTTGCCGACTCATGCAACCTCTGTCAAAGAATAGGAGTCCTCCGATACTAAGCATACCTTGCAACACAGTCTTTCCAGGGATCTAACCCCAGTATTTGCAGCAATCGTTTTCAAAGCTTTCTATTTGGGATTGACTCAGTGTATTATAACCCTCACGATTGATGATTAAGCAATCGTTTTCAAAACTTCCTATTTGGGATTGACCCAGTGTATTATAACCCTCATGACTGATGACTAAGAATATTGTTGGATCCAGCATATCTTTGCCAAAGCAGCATATTTATGTCAAACTACTGTTGGGCAGGCAACCTTTGAATCTGTTACCATTTGTATCGCCACGACGGGCTGCGCATCGTCAATTTTTGACGATCTACACTGTCCTTAGCATACGTTTTGCCTTGAAAAGGACCCGTTGTTTAGGGTTGAAACACGTCTCGGCAGTGCTGTTTCACATTAAATCATAACATTTTCACATATAGCCATCTGGCTGTTGACTCTTTTTGAATCACATAACTTGTCATATTGTCAGTTTGACATTGTTCCAGTATATTCGAGCTTTAGCTTAATTACAGTTGGGCTGCGCAACGACAATAGGAGTAACCCAGCTCGGAATCCTTGCACCAGCACTCCCTCCAAATAAAGGACATGTTGCTTAAGGGTCTCCTTGTGCAAAACACAATGTTCCTAAGATGCCTAAGGTCCCTAAGGTAGGTTTCCATGTGCAAAACACAAACAACTAAAAAAGCCAAAACAAGGAATTCTCGCAAGACTCACACAATGGGAAAGGGTTTTAAAAATACCAAACAGTAGGGAAGGCAATTTAGCCCAGCACCGGAAGACTTTTAAGGATCATACACAAATGTTTCTGTACAATCACATGAAAGGAAAGGTGTTAGGAACATTTTTGTATACATGTTCTAAATTTCCTGGTGTGGCCCAAAGAAACCAAGGAAAAGTACACAAACAGAAAAAAGGGGATTAAACAGGGATCAAGTAACTCCGATCCAAACCTCTCCTAAACTTTACAAAAGCCTGCCCTGTCCACTCCCAACAGACAGAAACACCTCGTAAAGTAAACATGACACACACTGGGCCTTTTATAGGCCTTAAACCCGTTTTAAAATCACACATGGCCTCTGATTGCCTACTCGAACGCCCCTCTCGAATCTCGTGCCTTGCAATTAGACAGCAATCTTAATGCCCCACCATCAGTCGCAGGGAAGGGTTTGACCCTTGGGAAATAGCATGAGAATATCACAAGGTAGGTAGGTCAGACCCACAACAATTTGTTGGACGTTCCCACAGGGCACAATTTGGGAAGTTTGTGTGCCCTTGCACTGAGAACAGCATTCAGAACAAACCACATAAATTATGCACTGAAGTGGGAAACATATTTGTAAAACTCGCACGTTTTATTATGAGTTTGGTGTGTGCATAATGTGCTCATGTGTTCTCATGTTAAACTTTCTAAAACCAACCAAAGGGGACCCAAACGTAGCGTGACAAGCATCAATTGGGAGGCTCTATTCACTAGTTACCTGTGAAAAAGAACCCTGCATTTTCTATCTCAGTAGAAGTGATGATGAGCATTTTGATATAAGACTCTCAGCACTTGGAGGTGAACACTATTAACTTCATTTTGGAATGGGTGGTGTGTTAAAGGAGGGTGCAAAGGCAAGACATATTGCTTTTACACCTTCAGCCAATTTTGTGCTTACACAAGGCAGAGGAGGGGAACGGAACAGGGATAAGATCTCTGCCGTCCTCATCGTCTTGGAGATTTTCATGCAGGTGTAAAACGGATTCTTACTGAATCCACCTTGGTTTTACACTTTTCAAAAGTAGGCAGATTCCATAGGAATCCATTAGCAAGCGATTTCTGCAAAGAGTAATTTGCAGGCTGCATTTAATTTTTTACAAGGCAGAGACTAAAACAGAAGAGTAAGGGCTATTTTGTCTGTTTTACTATTCAGTTTTGTACTACGCTTTGTGAAATGGAAACATTTTATGCATCAAGGACGTCATGTAGGGGTCGCCAGGGGTCGCAACAGCGACCTTTGAGGTCTGCCTTGCTACCCCCCGCCCCCAAAAAAAGCATGTCTTTTTTTTTAATGCAATCTCCTGGGCTGTGGCCAGCGCCATGTAGCTGTTTTCTTCTGGAGTGACTGGCTTTCTTGGTCAGGCCTCTTACATTTTATTTTTAAAGTACAGTGGTTCCACAAGTCTAACACTGTCAGCAGTGACTGTAAATAAGAAAGAATAGGAATACCAAAAAATGTGTCTTTCTGGAATTCTATACAATAATCGCTAGACTCGTTAAAGGTTTATTTCAGGCGCACTTCAGGGGGTGAGTCACTAATTTCCTTCTGAGGTCTACAAATGAGTACCAACACAGGTTGGGTGATATTGTGGGTATATTTTTTCTATATAAAGTGCTTAAGCGTAAGTGCTATATAATACACATCATTATTATTTGTCCATGAAAGTCTGCTTGCATTCACAGTAGTTTGGTAATTTGGGCCTATACACACTGATCTTAATGATACATATGGCGATCCATTCTTGTATGAAATGTATATCAAATTATACAGATATCATAACCATATTTTTCGTAGTGTACTTAGGAACAATGATATGTGATGCCACTTCCTGTTTTGTCAAGGGGGGAAAGGTTGTGTTGCATCGCTTCCCGCGATATTACTTCAGGGTGGGGTAAATGACATCACTTCCTGTGATGTCATCAAAGGTCAAGGGTTGTGTGATGTCACTTCTGCTACCCCTGGCATTTTGGTGAAATGGCATCCCTTTTATGCAGGGGAGCCAACAGTACGTAAGTGCTAACGTTGGTGGTCCCCTGGATACAGTTTGCATTTCATTTAAAATAACCTTGTGTTTTCACATGCTCAGGAGACGGTAGGCAGTGAATAAGTCGAAAACATTATGTCGAAAGACAATGTCGGAAAAAATGTCGAAAAAAGAAATGTTGAATGCTTTATTTTTTAATTTACATGTTTTTTTGGGTTCCGGAGGTAAAAAAAAAGGAGTAAAAAAAAAAAAAATTACAAAAAACAGGGGTGGGGGGGGGCCCCCATTTCGAACAAAAAGCAACCAAAAAAAGAAATTTGACTTTTTTTTTTTAGACATTATGACTTTCGACATTATGTTATTCGACTTTATCACTATAAACCTCAGGAGACGGAGAGGAAAATGGGTGAGTAAAAGCAAATTTTCCTCGCTTTTGCTGTTTCCATGTTCCCTCTGCCTCGTGTATTTAACATTGCTTGCATGGGACCCAACAGCACGGAAGTGCTATTGTTGGGTTGGTGGTGGCTGGCATGCAATTTCGTTTTTTCTTTAAAAAAACATAAAATGTATGTACCGCTCAAATGCTTTCTTCCCTCCAATTGATTACTGATGAATGAATCTGTATATGATTATGTCATGTTCTATGAATTAATACTAATTTGTTGTAATTTGTTAAGTGGGAGATGAATTTTGAGGAGGTGGAATGAATTGTCGAGATTATGAATTGTTATGTATATTTTGTATTGCCATTGTTTGGATTAAATGTTTCAAAACTTAATAAAAATAATATACAAAAAAAAATGTGACTTTAAATACAAAATATGCTGATTTTCGTCACTTTTCCCTCCAAGTAAACATGTTTTGCAATGCCGTTAATTTAGTACCGTTTAGTCTTTATCCTATTTCGAATTCTTAGAAAAGGTGTTGTCTGAACAGAACGCGTGATATCTAATCACGATTACAGATTTATTTTGAAAACAAGACGCGTTCAAATGTGTTGAAGACAATAAACACGTGCTCTTTAAGATCACAGCACAGTCTGCAGTCGACACGCTTTCATCAGCCACTTGTCACAGCTTCTAACAGGGCTGACCAGGTGAAGTGTGAGGCAGATGGTAGCACCCACCTGTTTGTCTTATTGTGCAGAAACATATACTGTAGCAAATAAAATGTTGTTTAGCTGAGCTCGGAAGCGTCAGCACTGTGGCAGCTTAGAAATAAATGCTGTGTGTCACTTCATAAAACACCTTTAAATAAATAACCAGCGATTTGATTGCAGAATGCCTTTTCGCTGTTTCATGTTCTGTAAAGCGATATGGTAAGACATAACTTATATTATATGGGATGGACTGAGAACCAAAAGTGGCCCTGTAAATAATGTTCTAAGTGGCCCCATAACACACATGTTCAGCAAGCCCAACCCTTTTCCTATGGGAACATTTGGAAATGGCACACAAAGGAGGCCCAGTGGTTAGAGGCCTACCGGGAAATCTCCAGAGTTCCCTATAGGCCCGCCCACCCCGGTATGATGTTTGGGTTTCTACTTGGAAATGGCACAAGTGACCTATTTTTATGTTTGTACTTATGTATAAGTATTCCTTTGATCCTCCACAGAGACATACATTTTTATCAAGTGACAATTCTTAGGAACTGATGTCCTGAACGTTGGGGCACAGTACGGATAATCCTATTATTTTGTTATTAATAATAGTATATAGCCGATTAAAAGCTTTTTGTGCAGTCATAGAAAAGTTAATGATCATATTAACTTCCATACAAAACATATTAAAAATATTGTAAAATGCTAAATAAAAAGAATATCACGTGTTCACATAATAACGCACGGTACTACCATAAGAATTCCATAATCGATTCCACCCTGCACCACATTTTAACCAAGTGGTAAAATAGGACATTATTGACCTTCGAAAAAAAGGTAGATCATACCTGCATTAGGTCACTTTGAAACACATCGATTGCACACGTCAATAGAGAAGTCCTTCTGATGTCATTAAGACTCTTGCACTCCATCACCAAGTGCTTAGTCGTTTCGAGGACAGCTCACCACATCGTCTATAGTGACGATCTTCTCACGCCCAAACAACCTCAAGTGAATCCACGATATTGAATTTTACACACATGTACTGTGTAACGACCCAATTATGTAGATGTTACGACAGGTAGCTGCAAGTTTTATTGTAGGTCAGGTACTGTGACATATATTCAATGCTGAGCGACTTATTTGAAAAGTTGCTAAGTGATTGTTGCAGGTCAGTTTCATAGATCAGTTTCTTGTGTAAGGATTTAAATTTGGAAGAGTATTCACACTCAGGTTACTGCCAAGCCGTTCATACCATAACAGGCTTCTTTGTGCATTAGGCTGAAGCTGGTTTGTGTGGGACCTGTAAACTGTTCCTTAGTTAATGAATAGTTAAGTGGTAGCAGTGTATTAAAAGGAGCATTAACCAGTTTCCAGTGTAAGTTCAAATTGCTAAGCATTTAAGCACCATTAAAGCTATTCATGTTAACTTTGAGTAAAACAAACTGGATGGGAGTATTCAGCAGTAGTTCCAAGATAGTTTTAAGGCAGTACTTTTCCATTTGATTTGATTTGGGTAAATGTTTAAGAGCCCGAATCTCTGCAACGTATAACATAAATGGGCGAATTCTGTTTTATATATTTGTTTATTTATTTATTTATTCAAATTTATTTAAAGCGCGCATCAGCCCTGGGGCATCGTGACGCTGTTACAGATAAACATTAGGCTGGTTACAGTGGAAGGAAGATGGTTACAAGGCAATTTTCATTACAAGATAATGTATACCGATGCTGGTATTTTCATAACTTAACTAAGGTAATTACTGAATAACCCACATGTTCTCTAGCAAAATGTATTATCCTGCCCAGTGTGTTGATAAACCTCAACATCCAACCTTTACATGTGAAAAGTCCCACATACATTTGTGGTCAATGGCTAGCCCAAAATAGTCATATGAGGTAACTTGATCTAAAGGTTGGTCGCCAATCTTAAATGCAACTTTCCCGGTGTGCTTACTGTGCTTGAGATGAAAGATTGTGGACTTGGTCTTAGCTATATTAATTGTAATCCCTTTAAGGTCGGAGCATGAACAAAGTTTGTCTAAAGTCTGCATATCCCAGCAATAATACCCTGGATTTACCCAATCTAGGGGTAAAAGCCGTGTCCGGATTTAAAGCCTCAGGGAGGTCAGACGGGTATACATTTAATAGTATTGAGGCAAATATGCAACTCTCCTTTAAGCCGACATGAGTGGCCCTGCAGTCCGTGGTGACTCCTGAACTGGGTAACCTGATTTTCACTTTAGTGTTGAAATATACACATATGAGCGTTTTCAGTAAACCAGAAGGAATTCCCCATGTGTGTGATTTATGCCAAGGAACATCATAATGGACTGTGTAGAAGGCCCCACTAAAGTTCATATAGACAGTGTAACTACACTGGCCTCTAATGACCTATAAGTATTCAACCAAGTTTACTAAGGTCAGGATGTTCATTAGAGTACCCGCTCCTTTTTTTAAACCCATTTTGTTGTATAGGTATGATGTCTAAGTCAGAGGCCCACTAATTCAATTTAGCCAGTAAACGTCTTGCAAATATTTTGGCAAGGGCATCCAACATGGCGAGTAACCTAAAGTGTTTCTCCTCTTGTCTAGATCCATTTCTATGAATAGGGGCAATTGTGCCTTTGTGCCATGTATTGGGTATAAAGTCAATAAAACTAATGACTTCAAATAAAATAACAGCAAATGAGCCTACCAATCCGGATTGAGTTTGATGAGGGTATTGCATAACCCGTCAGGTCTGGCAGCCTGCAAGTTTTTTAAGGAACTTATGATGTCATCTAAATCAGTAGGGAACAGAGTGAAATCCCATTTTACTTTGATTAGGTCTACATCCCTACAAGGGGTGATCACTTTTCCGATAGTGGACTTGATATACTTCTCAGTCTTCCTTACTAGCATTAGCCAGTGTGATTGTTGATTTTACAGGGGATCTGACTAACTGCCAGAAGGGTTCAGTGTTATTATCTTTGATAGCAGTCGTCAAAACTTTCCATCACTCGAGTTTCAGGGTTTTTTGATGATGCTTAATTTATTTAGTGTGTGCCATTTATTTTTCGTGATTAGGCGAGCGAGATCAGGCCTCTCATGCTTGTTAGCTACGATAATATGTAGATCATGTCTCAGACCCTTTTTGGCTTCTCGTATGTCTTTATGATATTTAGGTTTATGGTTACCACCATGAAAAGTCATATTAATGCTTGTTTTATCAGAACGTAAGGTACCAAGAATCTGAGTGATTCCCTTAGAATGCAGTGCTAGGATGTGCTTAGCGGAAATGGCCCAGTTCTTAGCGATGATCGCATAATTCAGAACCATCAGGTGAGTAGAGTGTCTGCTAGCACTGGTAATATTATAAGTGGTTAGCAACCAACGCATTCCAAGTATAATTGTTACAGCACAGCGTCTCAATCATAGCTAAGTTGTGATTTGCTGTATGCAAGTTGGAAATGTTCCAACAGATTCTATGTTTCCCACTATTAGTATCCACACTGACCATATTAGCTTGAGTTCAAATGGGTAACGGGATATTAATCACAAACAATAGGGAAAATTATCACTTTTGTGTCTGGCTACATCTAGTATATATAGTTCCAGTCGAAATAGTGATGCTGAGCCAAAAACATAGTCAATAGCAGAAGCACACCTACTGGTGTATTTGGCGGGGGAATTGTGCTCACATCTTTCATTTAGCATACACAGGTCTAGGGCTCCCAAGAGATTTGCCCACCCAACACCATGTGCATCAAAACTAGCTTGCGCTAGCTCTGAAACAGGAACAGATACAGGAGTATGCATATTAGGGGGCGGGGGTTTAAAGTTAAAGTCACCCATGAGAAGACTTAGAAAATGAGACTTTAAAGGAATGGTTCGGTCAAAAATGTTTATTGGCCCTACGGGTCGGCCATGTGTTTTTAAGCCTAAATCGCTCGATTTTAGAAAGATTTCCTATGGACCTTACCCAAGTTTTCGTCCATTAAACACACGCGAAAACAGGCACCAGGGCGCTGCCATTTTGTGATAATCCTATCACTTGCCCCATCGCCCTGGCTGACCTGCTTTTGCGGCACTAAATCATATCCCCCACCTCTGAGCCTGTTATCAGCAGACTCGTACCGCCCATTTCACAACGCCAAAGCACGTCTTGTGTCAACAATCGCTGCGCTTCAGCTAATGACATGTCGCCATGGAAATGGCAAGACGCCTCTTTCCTCAATAAGTATAAACAGACCGTTTCACAACACACAGCAGCAGATTTTTGATTCCATTCCTTTCTCTATGTTACTTTGAGTATTCTCTGACTCGTTTCTGTGCTCTGGTCAGCTACATTTGCCGCTTGTAGCCCGTGTGAACACCTGTACCATGGCTATAAATTATTTTAGTTTGTTTACTACACAATGGCTAAAATAATGCCCTACATGTTCGAGCCTGAGCATAGCGAGGAGGAACTACTGGAAAGGGAAACACGCGAAAACGATGGGGCTTCGTACAGCTTCGTACAGCAGTTGGCGGGACGAATCAACGGATGAAGACACTGGACCTAGTCGCATGGACGGTGTTTCCACCTGGTGCACATGCAATCGGTGCGAGCTAATGCCAACCGAGGAGGAGAACTGCTGCTGCTGTGAAAACTCGGGATGCGTGGCCTACATTTCGGAAGGCGAGCCACGACCGCAATGCATCACCGAGCTGCCAGACTTCAGGGCAGCCTGCCTCACACGGTCTGTGTTGAGGAAATTGATGGTGCTTATGCACGAACTTCGCGCAACTGTTCGTCCTCATAATCCGAGTAACGAGTAAGTATAATCTGCTTGTGATGCCACTACTATTTCATGGTCGTCTCCTATATCCAAAATTACATATACATATCATTGTAACGCATGAAAGTTGTTCAATAGTGTTCAGTGTCTAGATAGCATTTGTCCGAGCAGAATGCCATTAGTTACAAGACTTTTCATTGACAATAAACGTTTAATCAACTTATCTTGGTCATTTAAAAACAGTTTGTATCATTATTTTTCACAGGTGATACCGGCTGGTGGCCTATCGTTCCTTTACATGGTGGCTTCACGGGAGGCTTGGACACCGCGTTCGAAGAGTAATACCTGCCTGTGCTGTTCGTGCCATAAGAGAAACTTTCCCGAGTGACAGCGGTCAGTACAGGGGATTTTCCCTCGCTGTGCTGCAACCTGACCTGTACAATGTGTAAAGTTTTGTATTTTTGTGCCATCAAAAAAAGAAACTAAATAAAACACCACATATATTTTAACAACTGTTGTTTTCGATTTTTTAAATGAATCAAGTGTGTCTCCATTCAGCAGTCTTCCTGTGCTTTGTCTGCACGTCCACCGGCCCATCCATCCATCCACCCCCCTCCCCTATCAAAGGCGAAGTATAACTATATAAAGTATAAAAAAGTGGTTAGTTTAACAAAAACAAAAGTCCATAACAACAAGTCCAGTGGATGCGCGCTGCCATGGGGGCTGTCAGGGGCGCGAACGGCCAAGGTGCCAAACAGCATGTACACTTCAAAAGGTATCCCACGCCAAGGGCCCATGGCTCACATGGCCTCCTCAGACTCTGTGTCTCCAGGTAGGGCTCCCGCTTGAAGCAGGCCGCCCCCCTGCAATCCACATAAGGGAATAGTTTCTTACCTGTAACTCCATTTCTCCAGCATTGGTATCTTTCATGGATTCACATGCTGTGAATATTCCCCGTCGTCAGGCTGGGAATCCCCGGTACATTATATAGACCCTTTCCCGTAGGAAAACTTTTTCGACGCTTATGCGTCCTATCCACCTCATTTTGTATCATGCGTGCCCGCAACGTCAGGACGTCATGATATAAATACAGGCCCCGCCCCCGCGCTCCCTCAGATTTCGGCCCCCAAAGTAGTGGGGAAAACCGGTTTGCATATTCAGGGGAGGCAGGTGGGCGCATGTGAATCCATGAAAGATACCAATGCTGGAGAAATGGAGTTACAGGTAAGAAACTATTCCCTTCTCCAGCATTGGATCTTTCATGGATTCACATGCTGTGAATAGATTACATAGCAGTACCACCCCCAAAGAGGAGGCGTGCATGCAAACCCATATACTTTCTTCGCCAAGGCCGTTCCCTATGATCATGTATACATCAGTAATCGTTAACATAGGAAAACGAACCACATACAGCTATAAATTCCACAGGATGCAACCCCTCAGCCGGGGCTTACCTTATTGGAATAGGTGTCGAAGCACCGCCTGTCCCATCCGGGTATCTTCGGCATGTTGCTGCGACAGGCAGTAATGGCGGGTAAAGGTGTGTGTAGCCGCCCGGGTAGCCGCCATGCAGATGTCCCCCAGAGGGACTCCGGCCCACAGTGCCGTCGACGATGCCGCTGCTCTAGTTGAATGAGCTCTTGGCCGTCGTCGAAGAGGCTTCCCTGCCCTGGAATGGCAGTACGAAATGGTAGATGACACCCATCTTGACAGTCCTTGCTTCGAAATGGCTTTTCCTTTAGCCCCCAAACCATAGGCCATGAACAGCTGTCTCGTTTCTCTGAACGGTTGCGTACGATGAAGATAGAACTTGAGAGCCCTTTTTACATCCAATGTGTGTAGCATGCGCTCCGCTCCCGAGCATGGCTCCGGAAAAAACGTAGGCAACACAATAGAGGAGTGTTTATGGAACACCGAAGGAGCTTTTGGTATGAACTGCGGGTTAGTGGCTAGGACTACCTTGTTCTTGAAAAATCGTAAGTATGATGGGTCTACCATTAGAGCCTGAACTTCTGAAATACGTCGGGCTGAAGTGATGGCCACCAGGAAGGCCAATTTCCACGACAAAAACTTTAGAGACGATGATGACATTGGCTCAAAAGGAGGCTTCATAAGAGACGTTAAAACCAGATTGAGGCTCCACTCCGGCGGAAATTTCTTCTCTGGAGGGAAACTCCGAAAGAGGCCTTTAAGGAAGTGCTTAATCAGGCGGTCGCTGAACAATGGTGCCGAGTGCCGTTGACGAGTAAACCTGGAAATGGCTGCTAGGTGTACTTTTATTGACGATACCGACAGTCCCTTTTGAGCTAAGAATAGCAAGTATGAAAGGAGCTGTTCCGGCTTAATCGATTGCGGGGCCAAACCTGGTTGATCCTCACACCATTGACAGAAACTTCTCCATTTGTACGCGTATGAGGCGTTTGTGGAAGGTGCTCTTGCCGCTTGCAGGATATGCCGACAGTCCTCTGGAATCGTTAGCCGACCAAATTCGGCGAAGTCAGGAGCCAGGCCGTCAACTTGAGGCTGTCCGGGTCGTGATGCCAAACGACCCCCTCCTGTCGAGACAGAAGGTCGGGGATCTTCTGAAATGTCATCGGTTCCGCCACCGCTAAGTGTAGCAGGTCCGAAAACCACACCTGTCTGGCCCAGTACGGGGCCACCAGAATTACCCGACATGGGTACCTGAGGATCCATTGTAGCGTCCTCCGTACAAGGGGAAATGGAGGGAATGCGTACAGGAATTTGTTCGTCCATGGGAAGGAGAACGCATCCCCCAGTGAGCCCTGCTGAGGCCACCTGCTTGCGTATTGATGGCATTTCCTGTTGTTCTTCGTCGCAAACAAGTCTATGGAAGGGTGTCCCCATTTCTTGAATACTTGTTGTAGTTGTTGGTCCTTCAGCACCCATTCGTGAACTTCGTTCATTTCTCTGCTGAGGGCATCGGCTTCCACGTTTCTCACGCCTGGTAGGTGGAACGCTAAGATTTGCATGTTGTGTTGCAGGGCCCAATGCCAGATTTTCTGTGCCTCAGTCGATAGGGACCTGGAACGTGTCCCTCCTTGTTTCCTCAAGTAGAACATCGTAGTGGTGTTGTCCGTCATGACCCGCACCACCGAGTCCCTCAGTTGAGGAAGAAAAGATTTCAGAGCCCATCGCACTGCTCTCAGTTCTAGCAGGTTGATATGCAGGGAGGACTCCTGCAACGACCACTGGCCTTGTACCTGTAATGTATCCAGATGAGCTCCCCATCCGCTCAGTGATGCATCCGTCACCACCGTCTTTTGGAACTCTGGTTCCAGTAGAGGCATTCCTTTTGTTAGATGAGTAGACACTCTCCACCAGCAGAGTGCTTGAACTAGTTGTTCGTCGACGACCAGTCTGTCGGACCAGCGACCTCGGCTCTTCGCCCAACGGTCCGCTAGAAATTCCTGGCAAGGTCTCATAAACAGACGGCAGTTGTTTATTAACGGAATGCAGGACGACATGGTCCCTAGCAGGGACATGTACTTGCGCACTGAAACCTTGGTACCGCCTCTCCATTCCGACGCCTTGCTTTGAAGTTTCTGAATTCTTTCGCTGGATGGTCTCACCAGGCTTGTGTGTGTATGAAACTCCGCTCCTAGAAAGACCAAGGTCCTCGAAGGCTCTACGGAGGACTTGTTGAAGTTTAATGCGAAGCCCAGTTCCTGTAAGAGGGACATTGTGGCCCTTAGACTGTCTCGTGTTTGTTCCTTGGACGAACCTCTGACCAACCAGTCGTCTAGATATGGATAGACATGGTGACCATCCTTTCTTAAATGGGCCGCTATAGGGGCCAAGCACTTGGTGAACGTCCTGGGGGAGGACTTGAGCCCGAACGGGAGGACCTTGAACTGAAAATGCTTTTTCCCGACGACGAACCTTAAATATCTCCTGTGTCGTGGGCGTATTGGGATGTGAAAATAAGCATCTTGAAGGTCTAGTGATGATAGATAATCCATGGGTTGTACCGACCTGATAACCTCTTGGAGCTTTAGCATTTTGAATTTTAGGTTCTTTAGCCACTTGTTGAGTACCCTCAGGTCGAGAATGGGCCTCCATTTGCCGTTTGGCTTCTTGACTACGAAGAACCTGGAATAAACTCCTTGTCCTTCCTGTGCCACAGGAACTCTCTCTACCGCCCCTTTTCGCAACATAAGCGCCGCCTCTTGTCGTAGGATTCGGAGGTGGGGCTGTGTCGAGAATAAAGGAGGAAGACGCGGAGGCTTGTCTTTGAATTGTAGCGCATGACCCATGCGAATCGTGTCTAGAACCCATCGATCTGTGGTGATGCATTTCCATCGGTCGAAGTGATGAGAGACTCGACCCCCCAGGACGTCCCGAAGGCCGTCATTGGTTGCTGGTTTGCTTGTTCTTCGTCGACGACGGACCCGAGCCTCGCCGCCTGGAGGCTTGATAGTCCCTGCTTCTACGTGCCGACTGGGACGCTCGTCTGAACCCTTGTGAAGAGTACGAGGGCCTGTTAAATCCACGGTCCCTCGAGGCTCCAAAGCGGGAGTTTCCAGAAGCACCCCTGAAGGGGCGAAAAGAGCGAAAGTTTCTACCCGTTTGAAGGGCGCCGAGGGATCTAGCAGTATCCGTGTCTTCTTTCATCCCTTTCAGCGCTTCATCAACCTTTTCGCCAAACAGGTGTTCCCCTTCGCATGGCATGTCAAGGACTTTGTACTGGACTTCGGGGCGGAAAGTAGTACATTTGAGCCACGCTTGTCGACGAAGCACTACTCCGTGGTTGATTTGTTTGAAGCCAGACTCTGCTAGGTCAACTGCGATATTAATAGCATGGTTCGAGGCCTCTTCACCATCCCGCACCAGTAACATAGCTGCTTTCCGGTGTTCGTCTGGCAGGTGTTCTAGGATAGGGGCTAGTTTGTGCCACATTTCCCTATCATATCGTGACACGATCGCTAAGGAATTGGCTGCTCTTACTGTCGTCGCTCCGACCGAGAGCACCTTTTTTCCAAAGGCGTCCTGCCTCCTAGCCTCGCTTTCCGGTGGCGTTGAACATTTTTGCTGTACCCTGGCCTTCCTAGCCGCTGCCGCCGACACCACCGAGTCAGACAGAGGCTGTGACGTTAGACATTTTGGAGTGGACTCCGGAGCTTTAAACTTTTTCTCTATCCGTCCTTTTATGGCTGGCTCCGAGAACGGATGGCGCATCGTCTTGAGACCTTCTTGCCACACGTGGTCCAGGATTGGGATGGCAAATACCGATTTTCTCCTTTGACCCATGTGGTCAAAAAGGAAACAGTCTTTCTTCTGCTCCTCAGGAATCAAGCCGAACTCGGAACAAGCTTTTCCCATCATTGCATGGAAGGCTCCCACATGATCCGGGGGAGATGGCTGTGTCTGGCTCCTCGTAGACTCTAACTCTACATCCGAATTCCATGTTGGGTCCCTCGACGATGACAGGGAGATGTCTGAACCCGAGTCACCCAGTATAGAGTCGGACTCCGACAACTCACCCTCCTCCTGAACTCGAGGACGATCTTTTACCACATGGGGGGTCGATGGGTGTTTAGTCGTCGAACGAGCCGTACATGTTTGCTCGTCGACGGAAGGTACCCAAAAGAGTGACGATGACGTCCCAGGTTGAGGGAACTGCGTATCCAGCCGTTGCAGGAGCTTCTGAAGAGTATTAAGCACATCCAGAGACAAAACCGTCTGGGGGGTCAGTAACGTGGATGATATAGGTGCCATACCCCCGCTCGCACTCATCGTCGTCGCCGACGTGGAAGGCCGTAAGCCTAAATCCGATGGCTGCAGAACCGTGTCCCCTTCTCCTTCCGCCGAGCAGGCCGTGTCTGGCTGCAGTAGGACCTCCGGGGGGATCGGGTCATAGACCTCTGGCAGCCAAGCCATCGACTGAGTCTCTGTCGACGAAGGAATCCCAACCGCTGCTGCCTGAACGGTAATGGGCATCGTCAATGACACCGAGGTCGACGAGCACGTCGTCGTCGTCGAGCCCTTAGACTTCGTCGTCGATTTCGATGCCGACTTCCCGGCTGAAGCATCCCGACTCATGGAAGACCTGGGACGGTCCCCTGAGGAGGATTTTGACAGCGCTAGCCTCTCCGTCTTAGATGATGAGGAGGAGGGCTGTTTATGTGACGAGGAAGATCCAGCATGTTTCCCCTTATGCTTGTCCTCAGTGCGAATTTCCGCTGGCCGCACCTTTTTTGATGGAGGCTCCGACTTGCTCCTGGAAGCCGTGGAGCCCACTTCTGAAGCCGGGTAGGCACCCGCTCCGTCATTAAGCCAGTCGACCAGCCTTCTTTTACGGTCCTTAAGGGTTTTTTGGGAGAAACCCTGGCATATCTCACATGTATCCGCCGTGTGGTGTGGGTGGAGACAGTAGATACAGTCCATGTGGCCGTCTCCTTCATAAACTTTTTTGAGGCCACATGTAGCACACGGGCGAAATAACGCTTTTCCAGACATAATTCTCCAGAATTTGAACTTCGCCGAAGCGAAACAGAAAAAACAACCTAGTTTTCACTAGTAGTAAACACGAGGATCCCACTACTTTGAAAGACGGTTGAAATCTGAGGGAGCGCGGGGGCGGGGCCTGTATTTATATCATGACGTCCTGACGTTGCGGGCACGCATGATACAAAACGAGGTGGATAGGACGCATAAGCGTCGAAAAGGTTTTCCTACGGGAAAGGGTCTATATAATGTACCGGGGATTCCCAGCCTGACGACGGGGAATATTCACAGCATGTGAATCCATGAAAGATCCAATGCTGGAGAAGTGTGTCTCCATTCAGCAGTCTTCCTGTGCCTTATCTGCACACCCCAGACCCATCCATCCCACCCCTCTCTATCAAAGTCGGTTCACGCCAGTGGATGCGCGCTGCCATGGGGGGCTGTCAGGGGCACGAACGGCCAAGGTGCCAAACAGCATGTACACTTCAAAAGGTATCCCACGCCAAGGGCGCATCGCTCACATGGCCTCCTCAGACTCCGTGTCTCCAGGCAGGGCTCCCCCTTGAAGCAGGCCACCCCCCTGCAATCCACATAAGTGTGTCTCCATTCAGCAGCCTTCCTGTGCCTTGCCTGCACGCCCCAGGCCCATCCATCCCACCCCCCTCTATCAAAGGTGGTTCGTTCCAGTGGATGCGCACTGCCATGGGGGGCTGTCAGGGGCACGAACGGCCAAGGTGCCAAACAGCATGTACACTTCAAAAGGTATCCCACGCCAAGGGCGCATCGCTCACATGGCCTCCTCAGACTCCGTGTCTCCAGGCAGGGCTCCCCCTTGAAGCAGGCCACCCCCCTGCAATCCACATAAGTGTGTCTCCATTTAGCAGTCTTCCTGTGCCTTATCTGCATGCCCCAGGCCCATCCATCCCCCCCCCCTCTATCAAAGGCGGTTCGCGCAGGTGGATGCGCGCTGCCATGGGGGGCTGTCAGGAGCGCGAACGGCCAAGGTGCCAAACAGCATGTACACTTCAAAAGGTATCCCACGCCAAGGGCCCATCGCTCACATGGCCTCCTCAGAATCCGTGTGTCCGGCCAGTACCACCCCCCCTCACGCTGGCCGGCCCCCGGCAAACCACATAATACCACGAGATACACACGTCATTCATTCACAAACACACCCCTATTTGTAATACTTTATAAACCACTTGATATGTCTCATGAGAACATCTTTGTGCTTTGCAAGTCAACTCCTGAACGTGCTTCCTGAGAACCACTGAGATCTATGCTAATCTGCTCGTCGTCGTGCTATCCGTGAACTTCTGTGACCGCTTCGAGCAAACTCGTCAGTGTGCTACCTGTGGCCATCTACCTGTTCTCCTGCAACATACTGCTCTGCTTGCTGAATCCAACTGTTTGTTGGTCAAGGTAAGGCCATGTATCCTAGTCATATTTCGTTGATTTTTAAATTTCTATCTATTTGCGAGTAGAGTACTCAATAGTGCTATGTTCATTGGTCTCATTGATATTGATTTGAGTTTCCATTGTTATGCTATCAATAGATCTATTTATTTTCATCTGTGTCAATTGTCATCGAATTGCATCCTTCGGGGGTCCAGTCTATAATGTAAGCATGTTGCCTTCTCGTGCAAGACAGAACATCCAAGGGACGAGTCACATGTTCAGAGTTTAGTCACATCATTTATAAATTTCTGCAATTTATGCAAATACTAAGCCGCACATGATGAACTGGTATAGTTCCTGCGACCAAAATAAACCTTCCATTGAACATTGTATGGTTCATTTACTTTTTTAGCACATTTTTATTCATCAAGATTGTATAATAATGTCGATATTTACTTTTCAGAATTTTCAAAATGCCTGCCTGTTCGATTAGCGGTTGCTCTTCGAAGACCCATGCTAAATCTGAAGGCACTACAATGCATGTATTCCCGAAAACTGTTGATCGAATAAGAGAATGGGTCAGACATTGCGGATATCCACTGGATGAGCTGGAAAGTAGAGTCCAACAAGTCTTAGAGGACAAGAGGGGTGATCGATACCGCATCTGCAGCCGCCACTTTTCCTCGAACATGTACACAACAACTTGGGTAACAAAGAAGAATAAACGGCGAACAACACGAAAATTGCTCGCGAACGCTATTCCCACTCTATTCGTCCACATTCCGTCACTGGTGAGTCAAGTGTCCGGATTTAGCTTTAGGCCTTGCGGTAGTGTGTAGGCAGCCGAATGGATTCATTGATATTTTAGGTGTTGTGTCCCTTGTAATGCTTTCAAAATTGATATGAGTGTACAGCTTTTTGAATAATGACATTTACCAATATATTCTTTTTAGATTTCATAACCCACAAACGAAATCTATATATGGGCACAGGGAACTGTGCTATATTGCGCATTTTCAATAGCATTACTCTCAAGTATTCTGTCTCCTTACATGGCAATTTTTAATATTGGCATTTCATTATCAATCAATAATTTACCTTAACAACTGCTTGACTATCCCTTGAATCTGAAGCAAGAACATTCTACATCCATGACGTGCTCGCAGTTATCAACCACTTCTAGCGCGTATCAGGTAATCTTACTTGGCTATTCCGCTACAGACTTGTTTTATGCATGTCAAGTAATATTTTTATTGTATCGTGTAATTATTTTATTGAATGTTTGGTTAGTGCTTTCCAATTGATATACACCTTAGTTATCGTCCACTGGTGTTTGTTTTCAGTTATGATTAGTGTTATCCATAGTAATGCAAGTACTGTCTTTCAGGGAGATGCTGAAGCGTCCACCACATTGACAACAGCCCTAGATGTTCTTCAGCAGCACGAGGTATGGATACTGACAGCTCCATCGACCGTGATCATTAGAGCTGGAATACTTGTCGTTTGATTGTTCTACACAATGTTTCATTCATGGTTAGCCATTGATATGTACCTGTGCGGTCGACCCCAAGTGTGTGTTATGTTTTCAATATTGTAATCCTTACTGATGCAAGTACTATCTTTCAGGCAATTGATGGAGCGTCAACCCCTGCACTTGATGCGGAGGCTGACACTCAAGTAATTCCAGGGGAAGTGGAAGTGGGACCTTGCGTATACGAATCGGCGCAACAGCTTTCGGAAGTGCGCACTACATTTACAACATCCCTACATATTCTTTGGCAGCACGAGGTATGGATACTGACAGCTCCATTGACCGTCATCATATAACGTGATGTCATTTGCTATACTTTCTTCCCTATTTACGCAAGTACTGTGTTTCAGGGAGACGACAGAGCTTCCACTACAATAACAACATCCCATCTAGATGATGCAGATGTAAATAAATCGGAGAAATAAGTCGATGAAATCTGATCATATTTAGATATTCCTTGATTCTTTTAGACAATGCATCATTTGTGGTTATCTCTTTATATCTACCTGTGCCGTCGACCCCAAGTGTGTGTTATGTTTACAATATTGAAAACCATACTAATGCAAGTACTGTGTTTCCGGGAGACGACGGAGCTTCCTCTACAATTACAACATCCCTTGTAGGTGATGCAGATGTAAAGAAATGGGAGAAATAAGTCAATGAAATCTGATCATATTTAGATATTCCTTGATTCTTTTAGACAATGCATCATGTGTGGTTATCTCTTTATATGTACCTGTGCCGTCGACCCCAAGTGTGTGTTATGTTTGCAATATTGAAAACCATACTAATGCAAGTACTGTGTTTCAGGGAGTTGCTGATGCCTCCTCTCCAATACAACCATTCATGCCAGTCCATGCGGAGCCAGAGGTATGGATACTGACAGTTCCATCGAACTAGATCATCAGAGCTCGAATACTTGTCGTTTGATTGTTCTACGGAATGTTTAATTCGTGTTTAGCTATTGAGATGTACCTGTGTGTTCGTCCTCACGTGTGTTTTATGTTTTCAATATTGTGATACATAGTAATGAAAGTACTATGTTTCAGGGAGTCGATGGAGCGTCATTCCGTGCTGTCTATGCGGATCCAGAAAATATAGTCGTTGCAGCGCAAGAGGAAGGGAAGACATGTGGAAACGAATTGGAGCAACAGCGTGCAGATGTTGAAGTTCGAGTCAAGAAAGTTGCAAAGAAAAGAAACAAAAATAAGGTTAGTTCCAAACAGTTCATAATTTTAGGAATTGTTTTGTGTTGGGGACTATATTATGTTTTTTTCCTGTCAATTGTACTATACTTTATATTGTGTTTAAAATGAACATCCCTTTTCCAATCTGTCCTCTAGTTACCCGTGGGTGTACGAACTATACATACACAGACAGTGAAGCAAATGAGAGATGTTGCTTGCCAGACCATTTACACTATGGAGGAACTATTAATTCAGACGCGGCGTGTTGAGACTCAAGATGCTCATGTCCAATGGCCAGAACATGAATTGAATGTGTCCGGAGAATCCAGTAAAGTTGTATTGGACCATTGCTACAGTTCGACTGCACCACCAAAAGAAGATGATACTGAATGCATTGAAGATAGCTCTGAAGTAGTCTCAGATCAATTCACACAATCTACACCCGCCAAAAAAATGCCACCCAAAAAGCTGTCGACATTGTTGTATTCTCCCATCAATGCTGAAGTAACAGATGTTGAAATGACAGAGAAAGAACCAGCAGCAGCACCCAACGACGCATCAGAACTTGATATCAGCGATATTTCTTTCAAATTTGTTGACATGTCCTCAACGGCACAGTCCGAAACAACTTTCACGCCGGATGACAGTCTAATGAAAGAGGGCAAATACATAGTATTCGACAGTTGCTTAATGGATATTATAAGTATGCTGAAATGTGGGCATTCAGTTGGAGGGGAAGTATGTGGGGAGCCATTGATTCATGTGACTCGTCAAAAACAAGGCAGTAACGTCAAAATACATGCCGCCTGTAGATTAAATTATGCCTTCTCATGGTCTGCACAACCGATGCTGGGGAAGCTGCCAGCAGGCAATCTACTGTGTGCAGCTGCCTTACTTTTTAGTGGGTCCAGTTTTAGAAAGTGAGAGTCTTTCTTTCAGTTTGTGGGACTCCATTTCATTTCTAAAACGCAGTACTACAAATACCAACATGATTATTTGTTTCCGGCCATTAGTGATGCTTGGAAAATTGAACAATTGTCTCTAGCAAGTACATTCGAAGGGAAACGATTCAGGCTAGCCGGCGATGGACAGTGCGACAGCCCTGGATTTACTGCCAAGTACTGCACCTACCACTTTCAGGACATGGATAGTAAGAAAATTGTGAGTTCGGTGGTCTTGCAGGTGTCCCAATGTAAATCCTCAGTGGCCATGGAGAAACTAGGATTTATAAAATCATTGCAATATCTACAATCAAGGGGAATGCACATCGACCTCATAGCCACAGACAGACACGTTTCAATTGCCAAGACAATGAGAGAGCAGTTCCCACATATTAAACATAAACTTGACGTATGGCATCTTACTAAATCAATCAATAGGAAAATCTCGGCTGCAGGGAAAAAAAAAGGTTTTGAAAGTATTTCACAGTGGTCCCAGTCTATCAGCAACCATCTTTGGTGGAGCTCCAAAACTTGTGAAGGGTCAGTGGAAATCCTACTTGAAAAATGGCGGTCACTGATGCACCACTGTACCAACGTTCACCGCTGGACAGAAAACCAACATTTCCACCAATGTGAACATGGCCCTTTGTCCACAGAGGAGGCACGGAAGAAGAAGTGGTTGATTGCATCTTCACCTACACACAAAGCCATTGAGAAGATTGTTTTCGATAAAAACTCTATCAAGAGATTTGCGGGGACTGACAGAATTCTGTCACACGGGAGAATTCGAGGTGTTCCACAATATGTGCCTAAAGTACAGGCCAAAGCGATTGCATTTCAGCTTACAGGGCATGAAACATAGGACTCTACTAGCGGTCTTGGCCCATAACGAGAATGTGGGCCGTGAACAGTCTAGGACTACGGGAAATGTAGGGATGCCTCGCTACACTACGACCTTTGGAAAAAGAACTAAGAAATGGGGGTAAAACCAGTACATGAGGAAATGGAGTTCCAATTTGTTAAAGGCCTTATTGTTAGTGTACTAGAGAAGCACAGATATGGAATTTTTAGCATTTCTGTGCAGAGAACTGATGCATTGCCACCAAACATTGCCACTGTGCCATGTCCACCCAAAGCAGAGCTCGTTGAGAAGTTCAAATCCCGGTTTAACTAAATCATTGTAATCTGATTGTCTTTTTGAAAATAATGTTATTGTACAGTGTGCATACAAAGTATGCTAACCCTAAACCCTCCATTCACCATCCTGGATGGCGAACAACATGGGTGTCATCTTTGACTTCTCTCTCTATTCACCTCATATCGCTGACCTTGTGAATATGTGTATGTATATATTTTTGTTGCTGTAACTAAGTTTCGCAATCTCATGTAAATGCTGGGCATTGTTAACCGAGGGGAGGCTTGCGTATTGCAAATAATAAAACAAATAAACAATAAATCTCACTTTCAACTCAACTCCTCGGGTACTTTTTACTTTCCCTGACCTTCCTCCAAAAAGTCAATGTCTCCATAGTTATGGTTCTCTAGGGCTGCAAAGCTCGCTGACAATGAGGACAAAATTGGGGGCCTTAGAATGCGCCAAGCGAGGAGTTGTAGATGGGAGAGAAGCCAGTTCGCATTTGCACATTGAGGCCTAGTACAAACATGGAGTCAAAAATTCAAGTTCTCACAGATGGCTTTAGACAGGATGTTGCAAAGTAAGAATGTACGCTCATGCAGAGTGAAGGTCAGCGGCTTTGATTTTTTGCTTGCGGGATTTACGGACTGCATTACGCAGAGATACAATGGAAATGGCAAATATAATGTAAGTAACTCTTTAGACGCTTTTATACCGGAATGAATAAATGAATGAATGAATGACTGAATGCATGAATGCATGAATGAATGAAGAGCAAGTACAACATTTGTGGTATCGTCTTTCTACCGGGCACATGGGCATGCATGTGCCCTTCAACACGCATGTAGACAAACAGTCGTTTCTCAGTGGTTCAACGGTAAAAAAAATAATTTGTTTGTGTGTTTCCCTCGATTTCTTTTGTTAGTTTTCGCATTGCTTTTAGAGCCGAACATACCCCATTGCACTATCCTCGCAAGCAAATAGTTTCAGCTCGCCCGTAATAAATAAAATGAATAATAGTAATTAAGATTGGCTGGTGAGACTAATTTCAATTTGTATGTTTTCTAAACAGGTACATCCTACCGTACTGCCACTGCCACCTATTCCAGACCCCGGCAGACGGATTTTTCAACCGCCAGCTGCAGCTTCTTGTAAACAACTGCACTACATAGAACATTTTATGGGACGATCGCCAAGGGGCCATATGCCCTTACGCGGTACTAGAGGCTAGAAGCAACATATCGACCTTTACGGTGGCCTAGTGCCTAGTTGATGGAAGAGTCTTGCGGTTCACCGTACGTCCAAAGTGCTTCTTTTAACGAAAACCAACACCCTCTGTACCATAAAGGAACAGCACGTGACTCACGATAAACTTTTCCGGATTTGCGGATCGAGAGAAAAGAAAAAAAATTCAATTCCGATTTAATATGCCAATTGCTGAATATTCTCTAAACATTTAATGTCAAATAAATGTACTTTCCCAAATGTACCGTATTGCTGTTTGATTTTAAAGTACAGTTTCATATTCCGAATTGTGGCGCGCTGTGTTGTGAGTTGATCTGTGTTGGTTTCCGGGTTCTCTGTGAAGTCGCGTAGAAGATGACTGGGCGCGTTTGCCTACGCAGCACAGTAACATCACGGAGAGAGGCAGGGGCAGGGAATATGAATGTTTTGATAATGTCAGGCTCAGGGGCGGGGGATATGATTTAGTGCCGCAAAAGCAGGTCAGCCAGGGCGATGGGGCAAGTGATAGGATTATCACAAAATGGCAGCGCCCTGGTGCCTGTTTTCACGTGCGTTTAATGGACGAAAACCCAGGTAAGGTCCATAGGAAATTTTTCTAAAATCGAGCGATTTAGGCTTAAAAACACATGGCTGACCCATAGGGACAATAAAAAATGTTGACCGAACCATTCCTTTAATAGCTCAATTAAATCGTGGATAATACCTTTCAATTTTACACTGTGATTCGAACCCGATGGATCATGAATATTAATACACAATAGTGAGATAGTGGATCCATCCCCCATTTTACCAGTTAAGAATCCAGTCAAGATATTCTCAGAATAGATGTTTTGATTAGTCAGTTTAAGTCATTACAGCTAACGAATAGGCTGCCCTTTTGTCGGCCCACCGGGTCTTTAGTAGGGAACTTCTAGATAGTGGTCCGACCATCCAACAAAATGGGGGGCATTAAAGGTTTGCCAGACCGGTAATTCCATTTACCGGCACCTTTCCGGACCGGCAAGAGCTGGAGGTAAGTCAGGTACCCCACCAGCAAATAAACTGCCAGTATTACCGGTGTCGGTAATACCGGCAATCCCCCCATGGAGTCTTATGGGACTCCATGGAATGGGGATTAACCTACCCTTACTATCACCTGTAATATGTCGGTCATTCCGACAGATCAGGTGCCAGCAACAGGATTACTGTCTGTGAGTATTCGCCACATTGATTACTTCTGCCCCAGCCTCTAGTTTTAGGTTCAAGGTTGCAATGGCTAAGCAATGATCTAATTGGGCGAGTGGATTCAACAGATAGTCTAGAGCAGATATTGTGGTTCCCAGTGGTGTCAGATGCAGATACACGCTGAGTGTTACTTTCAAATCCAAGCAGATAGAAGTCCACCTCACATTGTTGAATACATTCAAGAGTGGATTCCCAATAGAAGTGGAATAAGATGGCGGGAAAGGAACAGTGATCAAGGATCTTATCCAGCTCAATATCTCTAGAGGGGACAACCCAAAGCTGAGGGATGTGATGACAAAGATTCTGAAAGGCAGGTCCAATTAGAACATATTTGTTGTTACAACTAAAGAGACTGAGAATCTTAATAACCCTTTTGCAAAACTTTGAAGGCCAAGCTCCATCCTTGGTTGTGTCATCAGCATTTTCGAAGCATACCTTCAGACTATTTGAAGCTGAGGCACTAGAGCATGAGCCATTAGACTCAGCCAATGATTTTTTTTCCCGCCCGCATTATCATAGTACCCGAGAGTGAAGGCATTGGAATGTCATTCGCTATTAGAGGGAGCTGACTGGGCTCAGTCCACCATTCGATTTTGTATAAGTGAGTTTTAAGAGTAGGGATTTCAGGATGAGATGCAGGCTCAGCAGAAAGAAATAACTGATGAATGTCTTCCAAGATAATTTAGCCATCTTTGGTGTTATCTTCACATACTTGTGGGGTTTCTATAAGGTTTGAGGACCATTAATACACAAGCCCCCTCCGAGTGTATTAATATCTTTCTGGCCCTTATTTTTAACAGCTCTAGGTTGCTTATTCCCATGATTGTACAAGACTTTGGTCCCCTTTTTCTTTTTTTTTTTTCTCAACCAGGATGTTTCATGATTGAAAGTGGCTGCATCAGTATCCTTTGTTGATGCTAAGGTCAGTGTAGACCCTCGGGAGGAAGATTCAGATGGGTTACTTTGACTGACACAGCTCTTAACTGCGCAAAACCAATTAGACTTTTTCTTGGTCAGTTTATTGCCTTTTCGATAAGTAGCTTCTTTTTTTGATCACCACTCATTGCGGCACTAGAATCGACATTAGCCGCAGATACAGAACAGACAGTACAAGTGTCTTTGGGCTTCAGGACTTAACAACAATTGTTGTGCAACAGTCCATTAACAGACCTTATTAGAGCCCACAATGCTGATTTGGGTCTGTCTCTTTTGAACAATGACAGTAGAAAAGGGCTGGGTAGGAGGAATAACTTCAATTGCCATGCCATTGCCACGTTAGTAATAGAATAACGATTAGGGGCAATTGTGCTCACTCTGTACGAATCATCAAAATGTTGCGGGCTGTGGACTTTCTCTGCCCCAGGTACCATAAGGTATACCTGAGCCGTAGTCTGATTTGCAAGTATTAGGTTGGGTATCAATGAATAACTAGATTTTGAGTACTTAACAAAGAGGCATAAGGAATACGTGTGAAATAAATGCCCTTATTCTAAAGTGTGCCCTTTCGTTGCCACGTGATTCGACCAACTCTGGTCTTTTTCAAAACAGGACAATTGTTCTGGTAAGTTACAAGCTTCAAGAAAGCAACAAAATCAACAATCAGAATGCAAATATGCAAAGAGATAGTGAGCAATGTCATACATCTATATGCCAACAATAACAGTGCATGAAATAATTAAATATGGATAAAACCAGCCATAGAATGCACAACATATAATAAAACAAAAGGATTGTAAGGGGTTGGCGAAGATTATAAGGCAAATAAAACAGACAAAAGAAATCTCCATGAGTATATGCAATTATAAAAAATATAAAAATATATATTGTCGCTATGGGTCTTTCTATCCATTGCTCTAGCTTGGCTAAACAGTCAGCATGCTCTTATAATAAGCCACCCAGGGCATCAGTGCTGTCAATTGTGCATTAAACAAATGATATCTAACAGAAGTGCAGAGCGATTTTTAGGATATGTGCCACAAGCGCGCTGGACTTATAAAGTCCTGTCATTCAGGAGCAGTGTGAGTTCACTGTATGTATAAATACATTTGGATACATTCACTAAATCCTATAAGGAAAATGTATGTTGCTTGGCATACACTCGTGCACGAGCAAGCCACATATCATGTAGGCAATGAGTTTAAAGTAAAATACAGAAATGCGTGCTGGCTTTACCCGTATTTAAATGGACTCCATGTACCATAAATGCCAATCAAAATTGCATTATCCGTCTCATATGGGCGAGTCTCAATGCCCATTACCATCTAACCATTAGACACTGTACTAGCACACGTGTGCATTGCGGCACCTTTCGGACACAAAGGGGTGCCCTAATAACATACAGAGTGACTTAGCAATGTCAGTTTGATGTATTTTTCTTTACGGCCAAACTAGACAACTCCTTTAGAGCCTGAATGACATCTGAAGACCCAGGACTGACCTTACCAGGCAAGGCAGGTCCCAGTCCTGTTATGAACCCTTCAGTTATCTATGTTTCTAACTAGAATGGGTAGAGACCCAGGAGAAGAGATCGATGAAGCCCGTAACTGTTTTCAAGCTCTATGTTGTAGGCATCTTATTAAAATCCTTGACACGGCTGAGCTGAGGTTTGCTAGAACTCGAAAGGAATCTGCTAACTGGGAGGTTTTAAGAGGGTGGGCTGAGAGCGCTCTATTTCCTTGGGAACACCAGTGCTTCTCTTTGGCAGGAACACTGGAAGAATATCCTCTTGAAGATGAATTCCATATTGCGTTCCTTGGCAGAAGCTCACTCTTTTCCTAAAGAAGAAGATAGCCTGCTTAGGGATAAATCAGCCAAAGATGACGAGAAGTAGGTTTACAATTGTACTTCTATGGTTAAGGTTCAGACCCTTTAAAAACATATGTTTGAGCCAAGGGCTCTGGTAAGGTTGTTCTTGCAATGGGCCCCACCTCGCTCATGTTTCACAATTGAATGCCACTCTTACTGCAAACCTGAAGCCCATATTTCCACCTCGGGGAACTCCAGGCCACATTTAATATCCAGTGAAGAGGAGGAGCAGAAGTATCTGGGGAAATAGAGTTTCAGTCCCATAATACCTTAATAACTTTGGCAACATTCACACTAGTACTTTTTTTGGTGAATCATCAAAAGTACATTTAGACAATTCCAAACAGAACCATTGGGTTCAAACAGTTGCCAACGCATTTCGGATTACTACAGAATCCATCCTCAGGGCTATGGTTGCTATTCGTTCCAACTCTTTAGAGTATACCACAATTCTTGTTTCTCGTGGCTCATCAAAAAATAGTTGTCGGGTAGTAGGATCAGGCTCACAGGACCGCAGTGCTTCACTGTGTCCGGCAACAGAGTTATGTCGAACTTGAGGATACCCAGTACCCTTGCAGCGAAAGTAGAGAACCAGCCGTCCGACGCAATGTAAACACTAGCTTTTTGAAAATAGTTTTGAAGATGTCCTTTCTTCCTTTTTGAAAATGTTTGCAATTAGCGACCCTTTCTTTTGAGTTACTTTAGAAAGTGGAATTTAGAGATTCCTGTAACAAGCGTGGAGTACCTTTTGGACTCACTATTGTACTCCTCATGTTTTACTTTTCTGTATTAAAAATATACGTTTGCTGCATATTTACGCTCTTCTTTGAAAGTTATTACAGTCAAAACACTGACCAAAATGCCAGCTTCCCAATTGTACCACTGAAACATCCCCACTCTCTGTTTGAGAGTAACGCCTATTGATTGTTTGTGTAACATTTGTTCTCTAAAATAAATTGACTAGGTCAGAGTCTATACTCCCCTATACATATCCCATCATTTGGTTTGCCAGGGTGATAGACTCTTGAGTGATACCTGAGATATCTTCCCTCCTGGAGTTCATATGGGGCTATCGTGTGGCAACACACGGTGTCGTTACTCTAGGCTATGTTGTATCCCAACACTTCAATATGGACAACGTATCTTTACTATTAGTCCTTTACATTGCGATTAATGCCAGACTCCTCCAGCTTCTAAACGCAGGACAGATGATCAAACTCATGCTGCAGAGCATTATAATATTTCCAAGGTGAGCATGTTGCCCCTGAGCTATCCTGCTTGCCAACCTTACTGACAGATGTCTTGAGGCAAGGAGACTGGCTAGTTTCCCTCGATTTAAAAGATGTCTACCTTACAGTACTGTGTTTCACTCCCTCTATGATTTGTTTGCTATTCTGTTAGGGTTATTCCATTTTTCGTTTGTCAACTCTCCCATTTGAGCTTTTCTCTGCTTGGAGGTTTTTTACCAAGCTTTTACTTACCAGTTGTGGCCTTCCGAAGAGCAGTGGGGTTTGGACCGCTGATTTAACTAGATGGGATTCTTATAATGGGCAGGAATCAGGCAATGATTCTCCCACATGTCTATGTTCCTTTCAGGTTACTCCAACATTTGAATTTGATCATTAACAGGAGAACATTGGTCCACATCCTGTCCCAAACACCAGAATTCTTAGATGTTCTTATATATACAAGATATGCATTACTCATGCTGCCTCCTTTGAAGATTTGGCTTATCAAAAATATGTGACATGCTTGACAGCACTCAATTGAATGGGAGGTCTCCTCTGAGCTCCAATTCTGATTACCACTTTTACAGAGCTCTTAAATCTCTCATGATCAGATGACTTCAGAATGGCATTTCATACAACCAAGGGATGCCCTGGTTCTGAGAAGCGCTTGTACAGGTCAGATGGTGGTGCTCTCACATGGAGGCCTTGAATGAAAGGGATATACTTGGTTCATCCCTAGGTCTACTATCAGAGTCCAATGCAAGCAGGTCATGGTTCAGCAGCAAGGAAATCAAAAAGGGCAGTACATTCAAGACCACTTACATTACTTTACATTGCACAGAGAAATCATGAGGGCACAGCAATTGCTCGAAGATGCTACCAGTCTCCTTCGTGGTCCAGTGTTTCACCCAAAACATAGATCGGTATATAATGTCTTCTGAGTGGAGAGTGTAAATCCGGCACAGTACACCAATCATCTGGAGGCACAAGATCAAAGACCTTAGAAGATCTAGGTCATTTTGGATATTTTTCCTGTCTCATCACCTCAAAGTATAAGCACAATTCTCTCCAGGTTTTTAAAATCAGCTGGCAGACTGATGATCTTAGCACATCAGATATGCAAGTGAATGGCAACTCCTTCCAGATGTATTCCTTATGATCTGACACCTGTAATAGTGATATGATTTATGATGCATTAAGTTATGTCATATGCAATGTCATTAGTGATATCATCTGTGTGCTTAAGGGCTGCACAATGGGAGCCTCCTAGTTAAGGTGCTATGGCTTCCAACCCCTCCCACATTTCAGAGATGTATTTGCATTTAATTGCCACCTTACAGTCACTTCAATTAAAGTTTTTCATTGAATTTCAAGGTTTTTGTCATGCTATACCTCCCACTGCCTAGAATTCTGCCCTTTTTCATGATAATATAGCTGATGCCATATTGTTTGTTATCAATATCTGTTCTTCTGCTCCGCAATATCGAGTTCATCAAGTTTTTTTTTTTAAATGTATTGTTTTGGTTTATTTCAAACCTTTACAATTTCACAAGAGAAAACATACAGTTTTACAATTTTTACAGAAAATCATCAATTAATTCAACAATGAGTTTAAACATAGAATAGAATTCAAAAGCTTAAAAATCCACATTGATCAATTTAGTTACACTTTGTACACATCAGTAAAGACTTGCATTGAATTAGTAGCAGCAGAGAAGTTAAAAGCATAGATGAAGACCATAACTTTTCAACCAATTGTATTTAAGAGAAGAGCACAAAAAAAAGAAGACAATGACATTGAATCCAAAAATAAATTAGGAACAAATCACCTTTCTTAACAGAAAATTAATTATCCCGGTTAACTCAAATCACAGACATTTCTCAAGAAACTTGTCACAGCTATTTTTAGACTTAAACAGTTGTCATGGAGCATTCTGTGCCAAATGAAGTCTCTTTGTACTCCAAAGATCGAGACTACAAACTTTGAGAAGTACCTAATCCTCTGTGATTTTAAGCCTGGACAGACCAGTAAGATATGCTGTAAAGTTTCAACAGTCTCAACTGTTTTGCAATATCTACACCAAGGGACAACCTCATTGGTCCGATTTCTAATACATAAAATGTGTCTGGTAGGCAAGACATTAAAGCGGAAGCGCATGAAGTCACTGCGCAACCTCTTGCTTGGGTATTTACACAGATAGCCTTCCATATTTGCCTGCCATTTCCAAATGGAGCAGGCTGAATTATATAGTTTAGAGTCTACAATGGTTGATTTCGTAGATTGCCAATCTGAACCCATTAAACTAAATTTAACTTTGCCAGGCTTGTTACATAGTGAGCTCATAGCTAGACCTAGTTCTTTCATACAAGTCTCACTTTCCGTTTTAAAGGCAGTCATAAAAGGATTCGGAGAATCAAGGTACACACAATTATACAGAGTTTCTTCCTTGCTGGTTTTGCATTTTTTCCAAAGACATAGTCTTTTCCAAACTGCGTAGGAGGAAAGGGAATGCAAACCAAGTTCATATCTGATTAAGGCTAAGGGTATGCATTTCTGCAAGAACCATAGCACCGCTCTCAAGATTTTCCCTTCAATAGTTATCAGGTAGGCATGTAATTCCTTAGTAAATAATTCAATACCATAGGTTAGACGTGGTATAACCTTTTTTTATATAAAAATCTCTCAGCGGCACCATAGTAAATTTACCAAATTTGTTGTCTATTTCTCTCATTTGCCTGATGGCAATGTCTGCTTTTAGATTTAGCTGAGTTTTTATCAGGGCAAGAGAGTCCTGACCAGAAAAATAGAAACCTAGGTACTTAAATGAAGGTAGCGCCTTAATTCTCTTTCCTTCACACAACCAAGTAAAGGCATTCTCCTTTTTATTCTTATTGCCAAATCTAACAATAACAGTTTTTGTTGGGTTAGTTTTCAACTTATTACCCTCAACAAATGATTCAAAAGCTCGTAGTAGCCTCTGCAAACCAATTTTTGTTTTGTCCAGTAAAAGAAAATCATCGGCATAAGCCAAGCAGTCCATACACACATTATTAAGCTTAGGGGAAATCAAACCTTTACCACTGAGAGCATTTTGGGCTCCACACACGTACAAATTAAAGACCGTCGGGGCCAGCATACAACCCTGTCTTAAACCATTCGGAATTTTAATGGGTCTGGAAAGTAACCCGTCCGTTGTCAAGCGGACCATTCAACTGGTGTCAGTGTATAGGGCAATGATAATCTGGAGTAAAGGAGCAGGTATTTTGAGGTCATGTAACTTCCGCCAGAAGAGTTGTCTGTCGACAAGGTCAAATGTTGAACTAAGATCCATCGATGCCACAAACAATGATCTAGTCCCCTTTACCATAGAGTTGGCTATCAACGTTTTAGCACTAGCCCACCACAGTCTGTTCCAATGTGTTTTTTAAAGCCAATTTGTTTGTTGTCAAGAATGGATTTTTCAGTAATCCATTCTTGAAGTTCCTCTACGACCAACAAACAAAATATTTTAGACTCGGGGTCAGCAATCGCAATTGGCCTGTAACTGGATGGGGATATACGTGCTCCCTTCTTAAAGACAGGAATAACAATGGACACTTTTCATGATAAGGGTATAAGCTTGGTCTCCAAAATGTTACGATACAGTATATATAAGATTTTTCCCCAACTCACAGGGTCCCTTTTTAAGAGTTTGTTAGATAGATTATTCGGACCCATGGCTCCAGAGTTTTTGGATTTCCTAATCATATCAGTAACATCATAGCTCGAAAACTTCAAAGACCAAGACTGAGGTTCAGACATGAGCAATTGTTGGTTAACTTTGCTCAATGCATAAAGGTTTGTAAAGTGTCCATGCCAAACATCCTCATTAATTACATTTACTGCCATATCTTGTTGAGGTTTTTCGATTGCATTTATCAAGTACCAAAAGTTTGAACAGCAGTGCCCTCGCAGTGCTTTCAACATAAGCTCACCATCTTGCTGCATGCATACTGCTCTATATTGGATATGCCAATTCTTATAGGTTTGCTTGATTTTGTTTTTCCTCTTATAGAAGTCAGAGGATGGCAGTACTTCCTTTTTTAATTTTCTCAGTTCTTTTCTATAAACAAGTTTCTGTGTATGGACCACCATATCCATGGGATGTTTACAGTTTGACTTTACTTTAGACCCTGGTGTAAAGCGGGGGGACAGATTGTCAATGGTGTCCTTAATATATGTAGAGAAATTAGAGGGAGAATAGCATAGTTCGCGATGTAACTCAGTCATTACCCGATAGTCGCTTATCATAGTTGAGGTAAACTTCACGTTTTTAGTAGTTTCCCTGCTGATTTATCGTCACCCCATGGGTATATTTTTCTTTAATTGGGGTAGGAAATTTCCATCAAGTATTTAATCTTATTTTGTGTCCGCTACAGAAGAAGGGATTACTAATGGTGTTCTGTGATGAGGAAGAGTGAGGTGGAGCAAGTGGGGGACTGTAATGAGGAACACTGAAGTGGAGTAGTTGGGGAATGAGAAGAGGAAACGGGATGCTGTGGTAGTGAAGTACTATGTCAAGGAAGATTGACATGGTGGTATTGAGGTATTGTGAAGAAGAAGATTGATGTGGTGATAGTGGCAGACTGTGACGAGGAAGAGTGATGTGGAAGTCGGGGGCTGGGAGGAGAAAGAGTGAGTTGGTGGTAGTGGGGGTACTGTGAGGAGGAGGAGTAACATGGTGGTAGTGAGGTACTGTGATGAGGAAGAGTGACTTGGTGGTGGTAGTGGGGGACTGTGTCGAGGAAGAGTGATGTGGTGGTAGTGGGTGGGGGACTGTGACGAGGAAGAGTAATGTGGTGGTAGTGGGAGACTGTGACGAGGAAGAGTAATGTGGTGGTAGTGGGGGTCTGTTAGGAGGAAGAGTGAAGAGCAGTGCCCGGCCACCCATCATGGAGGAGCTGGACCCATTAGAACACTCTGAGAATGGCACACTGAGGCCCACTTTGTCCCTGCAGGAACCCCAAAAATGCCCAATGATCCATGCAAAGTTGCCCAGAAAGGCATGGCTCATTGTGCATGCTTGCTTGGCCCTCGCATTGTGAGGGGTGGTCCTGTGCCAATTCCTCACTATGCGCCCATAGACCCATTGAAATCATCCAGTTTTCAAAACGCAGTCAAGCCCAATGCTTGTAGGCCCAGGGCACTAAAGCTTTAGGGTCTGGACGCTTCCTGGCAGTCAATGCTAGATACAAAGCCAGAGGCAGAGAGCAGACTGACTGGGCTGGAAAGTGAGACAATTAAAGAGCGAGAGAGAGAGAGGAAGAGAGTTAGCAGGAGCGAGGGTAAGAGAGTGCGATTATGTCTGTCGATATGCATTCAAACTGAGACTTCGTGTCCAGCATGAAAAATGTACCGTGACATACATTGCTCTTTACATGTTTTATAGGGAAATCTTGACATGTATTGTTGCAGCATTTCTCGTGGAAATGTGTGTTGTGGGGTAATGCTGACCAATAGTGCTGCAGCACTTTCAGTATGAACATGTAGTTTACAATGGCACAGGTGTCATACATTCTGTGCAACATCATCCTAAAACTATGTGGTGCTGTTGAGGACGCTGCAACTTTTAGATTTGTTTCACATGGTCCCCCACAGAACTGCTTGGAAATGATATTGTTTTTTACGTATTTTTCTGAAATGTGTGCTGTAATCTTTTTAAGTGAAGATTCTTGGATGTGCTCTGGAAAACATTTACATCCCTCCACTTCCAAAAGTCATCACTGCCACATAGTTTATTTTTCACTGTGTGTTTTTGTACCATCTGAATGCAAATCAGAGCTGAAACTGTGGCATCTACACAGACTAAGAACAGCTCCTGGATGTGTCTGGAGGACTCGTGAAGACATTATTGTGACAACAGAAGCCTGACATTGAGGAAACACACAGTGGCAGGCGATGCGTGAGTAACACACTCAACATTACCTGGTTACTAGAGGTCAATGCCATTCAGGCTAGTACACCTCGTCCTTGACGTCACCACATGATTGACATGTTACTGTGTACAAGTGACGCCACGGTGCTTTCCTTTTGAAGCAGGACACCGTGGCGTGCACACATTCCCCATGGGCTGCAGTCCATAAGGACTGCATTCAGATGCTCACCGTAAAGTACCAGGGAGCTGTGAGTGCTGGAATTTAGCCGCAGAAAATCTGTCTAAGCAGAAAGACAATAAGAAATGAGGCCATTTCTTCTGGCAACGAAGATGGATGCGCTGTGCAGTGTGGGTGGTCAGACGTAACCATGACCTCGCGGAATAAGCAGCTGGGGGTCACACACAAATAATATATCCAGTTAAGTATTTTGAAAAACAACAGTGAAGCATGCGGCATGTCCCTTGCGGCCTTCATTTTAAGATTTTGAGTTAACGATTGTGAGAAATGCAAGCATTATTTGACATGAGTTGATTGGCAGTTGCCTCCTCCAGTGGGCGTGGCTAGTAAACAAGGCCCCAGCGCTTGTTGGAATGCACCCGTGTATACTGTTATTAATCTAACAGAAAACACAGCACGAGTTTATCTCCCAAATGCCCGCCGCAGAACAAGCAGCTTGAAGGGATTAAGATGGCCGCTGACAGCCAGGTCATACATCACGTCTCGAGTAAACAGACAGTCGTATTTTTCAGTGTAACTTCATTTTATTAGGCGCTTCGCAGGCCATTCTTCTTTGTCATCTCTTTTAAGGCGTCCACAGGGGAAGGGTTGCGACCTTTACTATTACCGTCGTATTTGTAAGGGGGCTTTCAATGGTTGGGTCAGAGGGAGCAATGTTGACAAAGTGGCTCATATATTGAAAACGTCACACAAAAATGAAAACGCCTTTACGCTGGATGAGCATCAACATTTTAAATGTAGCCATGCAGAATTGGAAACAGAGGACACCCTTTACGCCACCAAGTGTGAAAAAGTTAGAAACTGCGGGGAGCGCATGTATCTCATAGGGCCTAGTTGCCCTTCAGCTCTGGCATCGATGGCTGCTGCCACTCGGGTCTTTTCCACCAGCCTGCTGAGCACACCAAAGCACACCTGAAATCAGCACAAAATGCAAATATTTCAATTGCTTCTTCTTCGTCTTGGAATAAAAAAGTAATGCTGCACCGATTATGCAGCATTTAAACACTCCTGCGCGTATCGCCAAACTATTGTTGGCAGAGTGTGACACTAACAAGGTCACTGTGGCAACACGCTCTACTGCACACTGGCTTCTAAAGGTCTTTGGTCCTAGGCAAAGCTGCATGCCAGGGTGTTTCTGTGTCCTTTTCTGTAGTAGCCTGTTACTGTATGCATCACTAACCTTCAGCCTGCCTTTGCAGTTTCTCACGTGATTACATTGGCTGCGTGCTTCTCATCGAGACTGGCTAAAAGACCTCTGGCTATCTGGGACGTGGAACTGAATTAATGTGTTCGAGCTAATAAAGGTTAACAAAGTCAAGCACAGGTACTAAAAGAAAGTAATTATGTGAGTGACAATAGATAAAGAACTAGTGCAAACACGTTGGGCGTTGAGTAACTGCGTCCTTCGTTAAAAGAGTGCCTCATTCACTGAACAGTCCTTCTGGGTCTTCACAAATTATATATATTCCATAGCTGGGAGGCTGAACCATTGCCATGGATATTTCTCAAATAGACTGATGTGAAGCAGAGGGGCGGCAAAGAGGAGCCAGTCAGGAGGGGGCTAGATCAATAAACAAGGCGAGGTGGGACAGAGCCTTTCCTGATTGGTGGCCATTTTGTGTTGGGGATTGAAACGATGCAGCATTTTCTCTTCCAGTGTTCCATGTATGCTGACATCCGTAAGAAAACTCTAAAACCATGTTTGGCAAAGAGGCTTACTTTCTCAGTTGCATGCCGAACAAATATGCAAACTGGCAAACTCCAATGACATTATATGCCTGATTCATGGATTTATTTGCATGAAAAAAGCAGATTTGCGCGCCTTTCTGCTCGTAAATCCCCATACTTCAAACAGGGATTTTCGGGCAGAAAGGCGCGCAAATAATTCCATGAATCAGGATGCACATTTTCCGTCTTGAGATATCTTGGTAAGGCATGGTGGAGAAGTGAGAACAACTCTAGTAAATGTAGTAAAACGGTTTTACTGTATTAAAGGACAATTGTTTTAGGATTATTATATTAATGTATTCATCAATTGTTTTATGCTAATCATTTTGGAGTATTGTATTTATTTAGGAATGGAATGTGTAACTGTTATAACTTGTGTAATGGCAAGCATCTCTTCCTGCTGTGTAAAATGGCGCTCAGGTGCTTTTTGTGGAAACACACAGCATTCGTGGTATTGTAATTCAACATTTCCCATCAACATGTTGAGGTGTACTTAGAAACATCATGGAAAAACCTGTGCATTGCTTACTGGCTCCCTCTCCCCACAAGGGTCATATTCCAAACTGCATGAATCATCTACAAAGCAGTCTTGAGCGGAACACGGACACACCTGCCACCTAAACTCCACACCTCTGAAGACTCTTGCACCTCATATAGCAATCCATTAAAACGTTATACTCGAAGCCAGCCTGTAAAGAGAAAACTTGTAAGTAGTCCTCCAGCTATGCTGCAATCATCAGGAAATCTAGCTCGGCAGACACTCAAAATGCCCCCGCAATACTCTAGTTCTGCAAAACTCTAAAAACATGGTTCTTTCAACAATACCTGCCAGAGGAATACACATCTCACCCTCTCTCCACCAACCGTACTGTCCTACTGTGTAAATTGGCAAGTCCAATGCCGGCACCCTTATGTTGTAAAGAGAGACAATGGACAATGCAGAGGCTCCCATAGAGGTTCTTGATATTTGCAGATAAAACGTATCATTATATTTAAAGTGTGCATTTTCTGAAATGAACATAAGTAGCAACATGATGAACTCCATTGAGGCTCCTATTTCTTCCAACTTCAAAGAGGCCAGACATAACATCTCACAAATGTGGTTTCAGATTGTGTAGAAGATTGTGAATTATGGACTGAATATTGGTATAGAAAGGTTTTTAGACAGAAATAATCTTTATGGATATATCTATTGGACTCACTTCAGCCTGCTGGAATGAATGAAAAACAAGAACTGACATGTTTTATTTGAGCAAAAATAGTGTGAATATGGACAGTGTTGGGTTAATTGCATAGCTAACTTTCTGTGTATGCTCTAATAACAGACGTATCTGTGGTCCAGATCTACCTGTATGAACTATGATAATTGTTTATGATGTGAATAGTCACAAGCTCCAAAGTGATATGTGAGCTGTACACCACATTTTGTAATATTGGTCAAAAAATTCTGGGAATTTATTTCATCGATGTTAGGGTGCGAGGGAGAAAAACACGGGTCTGGCACAGAAAGCCGCTACTATAACATGAACAAATACAGTGTCCTCAAGTGATGGACACTTCCGTCCCCTGCACACCTTCTTCACTGAAAAAAGTCAACTATTAAGTAAGATAGTTCTTAATGTGTAATTTATGATATCTCAAGCAATCCTATAATTGGATAATTCTCAACAACATACAATAGCAAAAACTTTGTTGTCCATATTTCATTTATAGAGTTTAATTAACACCAAAAAAGTTATACAAATTTGGGAGCTCAACGTGTTTCGGGCTAAGTCCTTCCTCAGGACCGAATATTTCTTGTGAAAGGCATTTCTTCATTAGACGTGTAAAATCTGAAGAATAAGTACAGAGGAGAATGTCAATAAATTTTATACATTTGGAATGTCTACACAATGGGCCTCATTACGAGTTTGGAGGTAGCCATGCCGTTTTTAGCGGCATGGCTATCCCCAAACGCGGGTCCGGGTCCCGCAAAAGGGGACTTACCAGGCCATTCCGACCATGGAGGGCGCGGTAATTCCCTTTCATGGGACCCGGCCCCGGTACGTCCCCATTCCCATTTGAGCCTGCATAGGGCTCAACAGGAATGCAGAGGATGCTAACAACGGACCCGTTAACGACGGGACCGTTATTAGCATCCTGTTCTGCTAGCGGGTCCCGCTCTGCATGTCTGGTCTGGCCAGGCGTACAGAGCGGGACCCGCTGCAGAACTCGTAATGTGGCGGCCCAGTATGAACAGTGCCGGTCCCTTACCGGCACCGTTCATTCCGTGGCCGCCACAGTTGTAATGAGGCCCAATATTTGTTAGGCAAACTCATTGTAGAGGAATGCCCTTTTTAATCACCTGGTTAGCAGGAATGGCCATTGTAGGAAGGAAATTCTAATCTGTTAGAGTCACGGGACGAGAATGGGTTCCAATGTTGACAAAATATACCTATCAGGAATAGTCAAAAAATGACTGTGAGTGGCTTACTGTGTTTCAATTATCTATGTTTGGAAATTGTAACAAAAGTGACATATTGAATAATCATATGAAAATAAAAAGTAAAAATAATTATAGCTACCTTAATAGTCGCAAGCTGTCAATGTAACAAAGTATACTTCTATGCCTTAGGGGACAGTTAACAATTATTGTGCATTTACAGTAGGAACCATGGTCATATAATTACATATGTGAGTTATATGAATATTTATATACTCATCAATTAAGAAGGATACATATATATATATACATATATATATATATATATATATATATATATATATATATATATATATCTCATGTCTAATAATTCCCTTCCCCAAGTTCAGGATACAATTCCAACAATTATGGGTTTCAAATGTTCCGTCAGGACTTGTGTTTTTATTCCCCAGGTTTCAAGCACAGGTTTACAAATAAATGTTCCGAAGGAGCTCACAATGATCAACTTTATCTTATTTCAGGCTTGTGTTCCCAATTCTCCTGGATTTATTGGGGGTTCCTGGTCTATGCGCAGTTGACAGGCTGCACGGCCCACCCGTTACCGGTCACACACAAACAGTTACCCTTGCCGCAGCTTTCTGCCACCTTGACTTAGATTGGTTTGGAAGTTCACAACCAACTCAGATGCTCACAAGTTCATAGATTAATGGTTTCTCTTTCTTGGCACTTCCCTGGCTCTCTTTTCCGAATTCGACTTTATTAGCTTTCATTTACAGCCTTCACTTTCATTTATTCAGCTTACTTTCACTCATTCAGCATTTTGCTCACACTTCACTGGCTCCCCTCGGCTGCTCGTTCTCAACTTTCATTATCATTGTCACAGCAGTAACAGTTCATATTACTTTCTTAGTATCCTTGATTGATCAGAGACTTTTGAACACGTATAATTCCTTCAGATGTGACCACTCTGATATATTGTTTCTACAAAGTCCACGTCTAACAATGCATTCATTTTGGTTTGTTCTTCTGCTTTGATCCGGGACATTCGAGAACGTGCCAATTGATTGCAACCACTCAACAACTTTCATGCGCGCAGCAGGTTTCTCGCATTCTCTGCAACTCACTGGTAGCAGCACTCTTTTCATTCGCTTCCTCGTTTCAATGATTTATTATATGTGAGGACAGCGTCTCACCGCCTGCCCATCAGACACCCCTGGGACTGGTACTTCCATTCAAGGGAACAAGCACTGTTTGGCCACAGCGAAGGGACCAACACTCTTCACGGTTTCCTTCTCCCACCTTCACAAGTTCACTGGAGACACAGATCCCTCGCAAAGCATTTCCATTCTGCTCTACAGAAGGGCAGCATTGACCATTTTTCTCATGGGGTCAGCGACCCGTGACTCCAGTAATATGGCGCCACCACCTGACACCTGAGATGATTCCCAGACGCTGGGCACGTCAGTGTCCTTCATAAAAAGCGGCAAATCTACAGAAGATACAAGATAACCTAACCAGAGAGATAGGAGAGTTGAAAGAGAGTCACCAAGAGTGTGGAAGGACTTTGTTAAGAGATTGACTCCCTGGGAGACAGGGTGGATGAAATAGAGCAATCCCTGACCGAAACGACAACGCAAGTTCCTCAGACAACAGCGAAGGTGGAAGGGCTCCGACAACTGGTTATACAGCTGGATGAAAAGCGTGAGGACCTTGAATACAAGTTGAAAAGTGACAACATTCGGCAAACATTTCTTTAGGAGGGATTAGAGCATGAGGGTGTGGAGGCAAAGCTTCAAGAACTGTTCATTCTGTTGTACCCAATAGACGCCCCTGCATCATTTGTGATAGACAGGGTGCACAACCAGACCAAAACCAGACCAAGAGAGATTGTTTTCAAGCAGCATAGGATGCAGCTTGAAAACAACGTCCCTTGTTCTGGTTTCGGTCTTGTTGTGTGCCCTGTCCATCGCAAATGACGCAAAGGAAAAACGAAAAAATGCTGCACAGGGCACAAGTAAAATGCCCTATCGAGTTTAGAGGCTCCAGAATCCAACTCTTTCAGGACTTGTCAAAAGTCTTGCTACATGATAGGAGGTTGTTCAGACCTATAATAGAAAATCTACTGAAGGAGAAGGTGCAGTACAGATGGGTCTTTCCACAGGGCTTGTAGTTTGAGTGACAGGGTCAACACCATACAGCCAGACCTTTGGAGGAGGGATCTTCAATTCTTGGATTTGAAGTCCGGGTGCAGCGACGTCATCTTGGGCTGGGCCCTATGGCCATATGGCTGTGTCGGAGGGCCCCTCCTGGAAGAAGAAAGGCCCTAAACCAAGAATAGGAGTGTCAACGACCTTAGACTAATTATGGGGTCACAACTCTGGGGACGGTCAGTGAGCGAAAATTAAATGGCTTTGAGCACTCAAGTTGGGTGCTTTGTGGTCCGGCTCTTGGGCCGGTGGGAGTTTTCCAGTGGTGGGAGGTCCAGGTAGTGTAGACCACGGACCAAAAACCCGTTGACATGGTTGTATGATATAGTGGGGGAAGTTAACAGGTGGGCAGGAGTCGATCTACAAAAAGTCATGTCACTGGCAATCTTGTAGAGGCTGGGGCCATCCTCAGCATCTCGAGAGAATGGTTTGGGCACTTGTTGCTCACGCATACATGGTGCAAGTTGTCTCTGAACACGAGGGGATTGAATTCCCCAGTTAAAAGAGTGTATCTCTTCCATCTCCTTAATGACCTAGAGGCAGATATAGCCCTTATTCAGGAAACGCATCTCTTGCAAGCAGACTGGAAGCGCCTGCGCAATAAAGGGTTTGGCATTCAGCGCTTTGCTTCGTCTGAGGCATAGAAGGCAGGGGTGGTGATTCTCTGAAAAAATGGGCTGGGGCCGGAACTGGGGACATCCCTTTCGGACCCTGTGGGTAGATACCCATTGATGAACTGTAGATTGGATCACCACCCCCTAACAGTAGCCTCAATATAAGCCCAAAACACTGATCAAGGGAGCTTCATGCTCAGCCTCACTCAGGAAATTGCACAGTTCACAACAGGGCACCTTATAACAGTGGGGGATTTGAACATGTGGATGGACAGGCACCTTGACCACTTGGAGGGCTTGCAGGCTCAGGGAATCCGGGCCTCGGAGAAGCTGAAGTGGAAACTTGAGCTGTTGTGAGTCATAGATGTGTGGGAGGATTTTCATGGGGAGGAAGGGGACTTTCCTCCTCATATACAAGCATAGACTATTTCCTGCTGGCCAGTGGATTACGTGGGTATGTAGCAGATGTGTCTATTGGGAATATCACAATGTCTGACCATGGTGTTGCTCAAGCATGACATGCCACAGGTTAGGGTGCCTGAGCATGTGTGGTCACTGCTGAAGCATTTGCTGAGGGATGCTATTGTCAGAGAGGAAATAGAGAAACAGATCACTGAGTACTGTATTTATAATACCCCACTGTGATGAATCATACAGAGTCCTCACAAAAACCCTACCTAAAGTCTCCTCTCAGGTGGCCAGGGAAAGGCAGACACTTCCTTATCCTGAACCTGGGGATGGTGTTAGCCGGGAGGATCACCTCCGAGGAGAAGGACCCCAGGCCAACAGAGGGCATTGTGGGATGAGATGCAGTATTTGTATTCCTCAATGAAGGGAATATCATTGATGCCAGCCTATGCAATGGCATGTTGTCAAAGAAATCTTTTGTTCCCTCAACCCAATTGTCAAAGTGTGGGTGAAGACAGATATAACCGGTCATGTACAAGGAGTAGGGAACACTCTTCTAAAATAACAAACACTCTCAGAAATAGAAGCCGTTATGAAACCCAGGGAAAACATGAAGAGAAGTCTTTAAATGCTACCAATTTAAATCCTGAAAAACTTAATTCTTCTGTAAGACCCAACATATCCTTTAATCTTATGATACTCCTTTAGGGAATATACATGAGGAGAGAAATTAACATAGTAATGATAAATTCCTTGAAAAAGCTCCTTTTGGTGTAATGGACTTTAAGTCCCATTATTCCAAGAGTACTGGGATAAAGAAGAGGGCTGCAGAGGCACAAGACTGTAAATTGCAGCCCAATGAGATTAATTATCCACACCTGAGGGAAACTGAGAGGCATAAAAGGCCCCCTCAGGTGCAGGCAATTAGGAAGGAGAATATGAAGAGGAAGGAGAAGAAGAAGAGGAAGGAGAAGTAGGAGGAGAGCAGCCGTTGGAGACTGAGTAGTAGTGGAAGCTGTGAGTGGTCGTTGGTGAATGCAGAAGACGCCATAACCACATCTGATGTGTGCACAGAGTTGGGTCCTAAGAGGGCCATCAGAGAAGGAGCTCTGAATTGCAGACGCTGCACAGGGGAAGCGATGCAGTGGTGTGCCGTTTCATCAGAGAACGAGATTCTCTGAATTGCTCATTCGCTCTGTGGGTCTTGCAAGCACTGGAGTGTTATAGGGGCAGCGCAAGCTGCTTTTCCAACTGGTGTGGACTGCTGGAAAGCAACCAAAGTGGGTGGGAGCCCACAAAGCTGAAGAAGAGGCAGCAGCAGCGTGTCGCACAGAGGCGAGTAAAGAGACCAGTGAGTTTTCCTGTGTTTGGAGACCTCAGTGCGCTCCATAAGCGATCACTAGCCTTTCAACAACATTTTAAATACCAAACTAATGTCAAGCAGACTGATGTTACTGTTGCAGATCAAGCGGATATAAAATGGAGTAGTCAGCAGAATAAGAGTTAAGAATCCAACCAGAAGAGTGTGATTATAATATATCGGGTTATATTAAAAGCCAACAAAAAGAATGGTCAATAACCTGATAAGAGAATACAAACCATTATTGCCAAAGCCAAAAGAGAACCATACCAAGGCAATTTGTGAACAACAGCATTGCCCAAGTCAAAAGAAGGCAATTGAGAATTACTGTGTTTGTAAACATATTGCTCTTGTGTAGAGGATGGCTTAAACCCACATTCCCAAAGCCAAAGAAGTGTGGGAGAAAGACGGAACTATTGTCAGCATTTGGTTAACAATACAGAGGTGGACCAAAGTTGGCAGGAGGGATGTGAAGCATAACCTGTATTGTTAAGTCATTTTAAAGCCACTCTATTCATCAATGTTTTAATTTGCTACTGCTGCTAGAATTTTATATTGAGCATCAATTCACAGTTTATGTTTTTAACGTGACATTCATTCTCCTTTCTTGGGATGCTGCACCCACGGGCAGTCCTCTTTCTGTATTGCGGAGGGGGTGGGCTTAGTCTCCCCTCCCTCCACACTCCGGCATTTAGAGCCGAGCTGCACTTGCACTGATGTAGAGGTGAGGCTGCTCCGAAGAGCAAGTCATTTTAAAGCCACTCCATTCATTTATTTTTTAACTTGCTACTGCTGCTAGAATTTAATATTGAGCATCAATTCACTGTTTGTGTTTTTAACGTGACATTCATTCTCCTTTCTTGGGACGCCGCACCTGCGGGCAGTCCTCTTTCAATATTGCGGAGGGGGCAGGCTTAGGCTCCCCTCCCGCCACACTTCAGCATTAATGTGCTTCGCATACCATCAGCGCAGCGGACGGGCACAGTGGGCACACCGTCTGCACGCCGAAGGTGCCCTTAAGGCAAGCCCGTCTGTGCCTGTCTGTACACCGGCCCTGCAATAAAGATCTGATCTGCTGCTGCTAGCTCCACCTTCGACCGGCTTTCCTAGTGGCTGGATGATGGCTCGGATGATGGCTTGGAAGTCTTCCCCTTCCACTGATAGTGATCAGCTGAAAACAGTGATACCTAGCTTGGCTTCTCTGCCACTAATGCTTCTGAATGCACGTTCTGTTACGGCGCATGCTACAGAAGTAAATTCTCTTAACAGATTGATGCCCTGCTTACTAGTCCTTACAGAGACTTGGCTTAGGCCTATTCTGCCCCATTCCTGGCCCAGACCATTCTAGAGGGCTATAATATTCTTCATTGTGATCGCCCTGGCCCGCACCACGGCGGTGGGGTTGCTATTATTTTTAAAGTTGACTTTCAATGTTCACATAGCCTGAATATTGAATCTTTACTACTCCGCTTTGTCATTTCTTCTTCTTTGATCTGCCACGTTCTGGCTATTTACCGCCCGCCTGCTGTTTTTGGCAGCCTACTGGAACCGCTGATCGATTTTATTGTGGGTCTACAGGCACAATACACTAATCTTATAATTCTTGGTGACTTAAAATTTAACTTGCCCAGGACCGTGGCCCTAGATCTCTTTTATGATAGTCTGCTTGACTTAGACCTGCCTCAACAGGTGTTAGGATCTACGCATAAGTCAGGTAACACTCTTGATGTTGTGCTCGCCAACAAAACCCTTTTAATTCATTTGAACCCATGGTCTGGACTGACAATTACCTGGTCACCTGCAGTCTGTCGCAAACTCAACGTTCCACCCAAGATTTTGCCAGAACCTGTTGGCATACGGCCAACCTACAGAACTTAGTTTGCTCTGTTCAGGACAAATGGTCAGCGGCCCCGCTTCCCTCCATGTCGCTTATGACTACCCTACTGCTGAGTGCTGCCAATGAGGTAGCCCCCCTCCGACCACTGCCAACCTTGCAGACTCCCATCTGAACCTTGGTTCACGGACCTTCTTAGACTGGAGCGCCTGCAAGTTAGACAGTTGGAGCGAAAGTGGTGTCACGACTACGATTCTGACAATAAACTTTGCTACAAAGCTGGTCTATCAGTCTATGCAGCGCCTATTCTCACAGCAAAAAAAAGTATTTTGCTGAGAAGATCGAATCTACACTCAATCAGTCCAAGACCCTATTTTCTGTTATCAAGGCACTGTCCTCCCCTTCTAAATATACCCCGTCTATAAAACCCACTCAGGAGCTTTGTGACTCCCTATCCACTTTTTTATCACGAAATACGAGACTATTCGTGCCAATATTACGTACAGTATCGCCTCTCAAACCCACAACCCCCCCATCTGATAATCAGCTGAGTTATGAAGATACTACTCCCTCTGGCCTGTCTTGGTCATGTTTCCCTTTTTTTCTGAAGAGATGGTTTCTAAAGCTTTGCTTAAGATTAAGTTCTGCTCTCCTGCGGATCCACTCACACGCAGAGTGATGAAACAACTATCTGTAGACCTTTTAGGTGAGATTACAACTGCTGTCAATCTCTCCTGTCAGTCAGGAATTGTCCTGACTGAACTTAAGGCCGCTCTTGTCATTCCTCTTCTTAAGAAACCATCCTTGGACCCATCCCTTCCTTCTCATTTCCATCCTTTCTCTCTCCTCCCCTGTCTCATGAAACTTCTTGAGTCACTGGTTTCTCCGCTATTGTCTTCCTTTTTGGAGTGATCCAGGATGCTTGACCCGGTCCAGTCTGGGTTTCACCTGGCAGAGGAACAGAAAGTGTTCTTGTCTCTGTACAGGATGGTATGGCCAGGCTAGTATACCAGGGCGGTGTCGGAGCCCTGATCCTTTTAGTTCTTTCAGCGGCGTTCGACACTGTCGATCATGCCATCCATCTCACGCGCCTGGCCCAGATAGGTGTCTCAGGCCAGGTATTGACCTGGTTTGGCTCCTTCTTGGCTGACAGAACCCAAACTCTTTCCTTGCCACCTTTATTTTCTAAACCCTCACATCTCAGTTGTGGTGTCCCCAGGGTTTGCCTTGTCCCCTATTCTTTTCAATATCTACAACTTTTTTCTGGTTCGCCTCATTTGCTCCCTCGGCATCAGGTGCTATTCGCATGTGGACGATACTCAGCTGTTGATCCATTTAAATATTGATCTGGCTGAGGTGTCCACGTTCCTCTACTAGTGCCTGACTGCCGTTGGTGAGTGGATGGGCCATAACTAGCTGAAATTGAATGGGGACAAGACTGAGGTGCTGGTGGTGTGCTCCCCTCCTGATCCTTCACTATGGATTGCTTCTTTCTGGCCCTCCTCTATTGGCCCTCTCCCCGTGCCTTCCACCAAGGTTAAAAATGATTATTTCAGCTGATCTCTCCCTAACGGCCCAAGTGGCCTCGGTCTGTCAGCAGGATTACCTTCAGTTTAAAATATTGAGATTAGTGCTCCACCTCATTCCAGCACCACTTTGTCCGCCTGTAGTGGCAGCTATGATGATTAGCAGGCTGGATTATTGCAATTCCTTGTATCTAGCGCAACCCAAGGGATTGATTGGCAGGCTACAACAACTTCAGAATTTGGTGGCAAGGCTAGCAACGGGTACCCCCTATGGATCCCATATAACCCTGGTGCTATGCATTCTTCATTGGCCCGTGGCACAAGGTATCCAGTTTAAGGACCTCTGTATCGTTCATCTGGCTGTGCATGGCCTAGGTGCTGAGTACCTATCTGCCAAATTTGTGCGATATGTACCCAATCACCCTTTACGATCAGCCTCTGCCAGTATGCTTTCTGTACCCCTCTATCACCGCTCCCGAATGGGTGGCTGCACCTTCTCTGTTTCAGTGGCATTGCTGTGGAACAGCCACCCTTCTACTATTAAACTTCTGCCTAATCATCTGGGTTTTTGGAAGGCTCTGAAGACCTATCTTTTCTGAATTTTTTGTCTCTGATCATTTTCGGCTTCTTTTTTGTTGTGGTCCTCTCTCTCTCTCCAACACCAAGATACCTTCAGGTGAACGTGCACTATATAAATTACCATAACATAACATATTGCACGTGGCAAACACATAGGTGTAGTGAACAATACAAATGTGGTTCTTGTTGTCCTTGAAGAAATTCTTAATGTGATATTTGTGAAGCCAGAGACATTGTTAAACCATTACTAGTTAACCATTACCACAGATGTACTAGTCATTAGTAGTTTGTTCTGCCCTGGCTTTGCACACACATAGATCTATTCTGGCAGGAGAGTACACCAGAACAGAGAGTAGTTGTAACAGGCCTGGCTGCAGAGTATACAGGTCAAAGGAACTCTGAAATAAATTGGTTCTGTTCTGGGTGGACAGTACACCAGAACAGAGAATTGTAGTGGTAAGCCGGACATCAAGGAAAGTAAACCAGGTAAAGGTTTTCAAAGTACTGTGGTGGGGTAATTTCCATGAAGAAGCACTTGAAGAATCACTAAAGTGTTTTTGCGAAGTAATACTGAAACCAAACAATGGTTTATACAAAGTGGTGCCAAAATATCCTGACAAAGACATTTGTTTTGAAACTAATGAAGTATTCTCTGCTGATAACAAGGGGTTGTTTCAAGATCTTGACTACAAGTGAAAAGAGGAACACTTTGTTGACCGATTGTGAACTATTTATGAAGAAGATCTTGGCTACAACTGAAAAGAAGAAAGTGTTGTTAAACAACTGAACTATAAGTGGAAATTCACACTGGAACTTTGTGTTATCAACGTGGATATAAAAGAGATCTGGAGTGGTACTTTTTGTTATGATACAGGATTTCCCTTTTTAACCAGTGAAACAAAATACTGCCTGAATCTGGGGAAGGGGAATTCTCCCAGATTTAAGGAGAAACAGGTGCAATGATCTAAACGTTACTGGTATATTTGATGCTGCTGAATTTGCCATATATATTTCAAGATTGAATTGGTGTATATGCAAGTGTAAGGGATAGCAACCTTTTTTTAGAGTGTTTCCTTTAGATTATATTATGCAGCGAAATCCTCCTCAGGGTAGGGATAGTGAGGCGTTTATCCAACCTTTTCAGTTAATAATATGACATCTTTTGAAAAACCTTCACAAAGTTGTCGACCTCACATTTCTGACCCCTCACAACACATCACCTAACAACAACTGGGATGCCCTTAAGTTAGTCCTTGGAAGCAAATTATTGGCCATAGACACCCCCCCTTTGTTAAATTGAAGAGGGACAAGAAATAACGTCTATTGAATGAGATCTCAGTAGCGTTGCGAAAGTACATGGAGAGTGGCTCGGTAAGAGCTTGCAGGAAACTCATAACCCTGAGAGGTCAGCTTAATATGATGGATGTCAATACAGCAGAACGGTCTCAGTTAAACCTGAAAAGCACATTTTATGAGTGGTCCAACAAGCCTAATGCATTACTAGCTATGGCGTTAAAAGCCAAGAGGCTTGAGGGGCAGGTTAGAGCGATAAAGGTCTCAGAAGGAGGATATAAATATGAGATGGATGGCATTTCAGAGGGCTTGCAGTCTTTTCATTAAAAGCTCTATACCGCGGATGAAGAGGTGGAGAACACCTTCAAAGACTATGTAGCACTGGCACAGCTGGGGCATATTACGCTGCAGCAAAGGCAAGAGTTAGACCACGCCATAAACACTGAGGAGGGTATCTGCATAATTAAGTTGTTGAAGCGCAACAAGACCCAGGGCTGAGACGGTCTAACAAACCTTTTCTACAAAACGTTCTCTGGGTCATTGATTAAGCCAGTAGTAAAACCTTTTAATTCCTTCTTAACCTCAAGTGTCATTTCGGATACAATGAATCAGGACATGATCAGGGTGATCCATAAACCAGGTAAAGACCCAGAAATGTGTGGTACCTACCGCCCCATTGCTCTTTTGAATACGGACGACAAGATTTTTTCCAGATGCTTGGAACTGCGGTTGGAGAGGGTGCTTCCTAGCCTGATTCATTCTGGTTAGATGGGCTTCATAGCAGGGTGGCAAACTTCTGATAATATTCGGAAGTTGATCCACCTAGATTTAAAAAGGACCAGACTCTGTTGATTTTGTTAGACACAGAGAAAGCCTTTGACAGGGTCAGTTGGGCATTTCTTAAGGAGGTGATGGGGGGCATGGGGATGGCTCTCAATTGGGTTAGGTGGATAGAGGCCATATAGAGCGGTCCACGGCACGAATATGAACCAACAGCATTCTTTACCCCCATTCACATGAAGCAGGGGAACCAGGCAAGACTGTCCCTTTTTGCCCCTCCTCCTTGTGTTGGTAATGGAGCTGTTTGTGCAGTGGGTGAGCGTGTGGGCAGACATACGAGGAATGCACATTGGAGGGACAAAGTGTAACATTACTCTGTTTGCAGATGATGTCATTATTTCATTGCACGGTCCTCTCCGCTCCCTGCCGGCGGTGCAAGAGGAACTTGCCACTTACAGAAGGACGTCAGGGTTTAAAGCTAACCTGGATAAATCTGATATCTTGAATTTAATGAGACCCCCACCCCCACCCTTTTGTGTAGCAAGCGTGAGTCAGGCCGGCCATTTTGGTGGGCTAGAGACAGTATTAAATACCTGGGTGTCTGACTCACGGCAGAACTAATGAAGCTGTACGGTATAAATTACCCCATTCTATTAGAAGACATTCAGGCTGCCCTACAGAGGTGGGGCAAGGACACCCTCTTCTGCTTTGGGCAGATAAATGTTTTGAAAATTAATTTAATGCTGTGCCTCTTATGCTTCTTTCAGGCTCTCCCAGTGAGAATCCCTTAGCAGGCACTCTAAGAGCGGCAGAACACAGCCACGTCATTTATTTGGAAAGCAAGAGAGCTAGATTGGTGATCTCATTGCGTACAGCTGGCTCGGGCTTGGAGGTTGCAGGTGCCAGACCTCCTGGGTACTATCAGGTAGAGCAGCTGCGGATAGCGAAGGAATAGTGCCAGAGAGATTCAGACAAGCAGTGGTGGGCTATGGACACTGTAGTTGCCGGTATCCCACTATGAGGTGTGCTCTGGCAACCAAGGGGCAGTAAACCGGCATTAGTTGTAGGAATATGGTAACAATGTCAGCATTTGAGATGTGGGATGTACTGTCTGTGCCGGTAACTTAACCACTTTCCTCTCGCCATTTACACTAACACAATAAACCAGATTTCATACCCGGTACACAGGGGGGCTCATTTGCAAGGTGGAGGGAGAACAAAGGCTGGTGCATACCTGATATGTTTAACAAGGGGGTGGTTAAATCCTTCGGGGAGTGCAAGTAAGACTACAAACTTAAGGAAGAGGAACAATTTCAGTATTTTCTTTGGGCGATGGGCAAAAACGTCAAGGAAGCTGCTAATAGGGAAGTGCATACAATTGAAAAGTTTGCAGTCAAGGCAACGGATGGGAAGAGATGGGGCTATATAAATGTGTAGGAAGACGACTTGGGGAGACCAATATCTGACAAGGAATGGAAGGGGGTTTGGTGGAGAACTAAAAAAGGAGCATCCGCAGTACAACTGAAGGAAGCAGCCTACATAGTGTTATCAAGATGGTACTTGACTCCAGATAGGCTGCAACGCATTAAGCATTGAAAGTGTTAGCTGGATAGACTGTGGGATGAGAGGGACAATGCAACATATACGGTGGGATTGCCCGAAGGTCAAAACATTTTGGGTCGAACTCTTTGCTCACGTCTCTATAATCATTGAGCGTGCCTTTCCTTGGGACACGGCCCTGGTACTCCTAAGCATCCCAGACAAAGCCCACTAGCCCTTATACTCTGTTGAGGGAAGGATAATAACGGTACCCTTTTTGACTGCAAAGATGATGATAGCAGGCAACTGGAAAAGCAAAGACAATTCTCACATTAACTTTTCTTCGACTAGGCTGTGGTCTATCTTTGCAATGGAAAAGAAACAAGTGGTCTATAACTCTAAATGGGGGAAGTTGCTTCCATTTATGACTTCTGAATTAATTTAAAATACTTGCCCCATAGGCTCGGAGAGCTGAACCTGTTTGGCACTTTGGATCTATGCTCTTCCCCTCTTGAATCCCTGTGAGCATGACGCCCACAGCCACTCGTGCTCCCGTTTTGCTGAAACTTTATGAGGAAGGACTTTTGGTGTTATGAATCCTATCTAACATTGCTATTTTGTACTTGAATCGACTCTGCGGGTTGGGTGGGAGTTGTGGGAGTGATGGGCCAGTGGGGCAGGGGTACTGGGGCTGTTCACTATTTGTATTGTTCATTACTTTATGTTTAACTTGGTATGTGTTGGAATTACCTTTGTTATTAGTAGGGTGTAGAGGTGCACTCAGTTTCCTTCAGATATCACTCCAAACTTACGTAATTTGTTATTTCATTAAATCAACTTAAAGGTGCTCCTTGTTAAATCCGTGCGTGTAAAGTGAGAAAGGAATAGGTGCCTCGGTAACGAGGTACAAACAAGGGCACACACATACAACTATATTGTTGTGTTAATTCTTAAGTATTCACAAAAACTTCATATTGTTTCATAAAAAACGGCTTTATGACAAGGGTAATAGAATTCAATAGAAATTCGACCTGATTTTGCATACATCAATTTCTATACATAGCACTTACTGACATTACTATGTATACATCAATAGAATTTCTTTCATGTGTAATATAGAAACACATTTCTGTTCATGTTACATACACATTTCAAAACAACGAAGTCAATTAAAATATAGATTTCCAGATATATTGATAGGAGTTGTTAATGTTTGTGAGGACCGTTAGTCCACCTATCTGCTACTACACGTTTCGGGCTCATTGGCCCTTCTTCAGGTATAAGTATCTGGGATGAGGAAGTTCTGAAAATATAATAAAGGTAAATACTAGATTTAGTAAGTTAATTCGATCTCTACTTATTAGTACCTTTAGACAAGGCCTACCTAGTGCCACTGCACTAACCTGTGAGTGGGCCTATCCAGAGATGGTTACCTTCACTCTTCTTAATGAGCTCAATTACAACTTCTGTGAATAAAAAGGCATTTTATTACTAAGGTGTCAGAATTAACACTAAGAAGCGGTCTCAAGTGGGACAAGTCGCTGGAAAAGCACTGTGTCCCACTTAGAGACCTCATACATTTGATAAGAGTCTCATATTTTAGCTGCATTTATCGATTGAGATACTCTCACCCCATATCCATTAGGTACGCCGTGTCCAAATGGCTTTTTGATTGTCTGTTACGTTTTTGTATTGCTGCAAAAGTGTATTTATCCGGTGTTAGGAACTATCTTTGAATGGTGAGTCATCAACAATAATGTATCACTGGTTGTCATCAGATACATTAAATAACGTACCTCTTTCAGATGAGCCCTTGCGGGCGTAAATGCTAGATCAAAATAGTCTGTGTAGAAGGCTCACTCCTTATGTACATTACGATCTTCATCAATGCATCATGTGCTATTGGTTTGTGCGCTTTATATCCTGCATTCCTGCATTAGGTAAATCAAAAGCGCAAATAAGCAGTGTGTCAAACCATAAGTTTAACTCAAGCACTAGAGATGTAGCATTCTTGCAATGTATATTTACTCAGGGCTGAGGCGACAATATCTTACCTTTAATGGTCTGTATTCGCCATAAATCAACGTCTTAATTAAGTCAGATGACTGTATTCCTAGTCATGACTTTAGATTACTGTCAAAGGCATGTCTGCTTTTCGGTCTGCATGTGTCCAACGACACGGTTCTGCAAGTATCAGACAATAGGGATCGTAATCAATAAAGTAAGAATTTGTTTTTAGTTTATCTGTAGTGGTAAAAGTGCCATTTCTCACGTAAGTATGGTAATATATTAGTTTATGCCCTCTTGTCTCCGCCGATGAACCCACTGCGAGACGTGTTCCTCGTTTCGGTCCGTTGCTTAGCAACGCAACCGCATTGCCTCTAGATACAGAGTAAGAGTTACGTCCGTGGCGTTTTGAGTCCACCATCTTAGATGTGTGTTATTAGTCTGAAACCTGCTATTCCCAATGTGTTCCTTAGGAACTAGAGAACGACTGGTTGTCGGCGTTGCACCGTCTTTCTAAAAGGATCTATTAACTTGCCACATGCCCTGAAGGGATTGTTTATCAACATTTGGTCTTGTGTATTGGGATACAGTCTATATCTCGTGACTGTTGTTCAATAGCTTAATTACAATGAGATCCGTAACACGTGCCCCTTAATTAAGATTATTAACCTTCACAAATTTCGTAATTGGTATCGCCCATCTCGAGAAAACAGTACATGTTGTTCATTGATAGAGTAACATTTGTAGTTTTTTTCCATCGCAATGGGTACGGAAAATACACCTTGGTTCATCACATTTGAACAAGATAATAATCAGTATTGAGCATACAAAGAGTCAAATATCTGTCAGCAAATTTGATTCACATCAGTTCCAGAATTCAAGTGTCATAATTAAATAAGCAATACAATCGATTGCTATTAGAAATCACAGTTTGTCAGATACTATATAACTGAGATTGCATTATCTGCACTCGTTTTTGTTTGGATTTAAAGGTAACAATTTAGAGCCCAATACCTTAGGCCAGTAGTGGTCTATATGTTAATCATAAATCAATCAAATTGCTTTTGAAAAAGAAATTATTTCCGTCCCGCTGTAATGGAAATAATTTATTTTGGAAGGCCGAGTGACTTCAAAAAGAAATAATTTATTTTTGAAGTTCGAAGGGGCCCCCTCAAGTACATGTGGCAGAGGGGACAGAAGCACTGCGGGGCTCCCGCTACGCCAGTGGAGCCAATGCAGAATATGTGGATGCACGTCACATGGTCAAGTTTCATGCCCAGTAAAGCATGCCCACATTGTTGCACTCAATGCAATATTGCAAGCAACACAATTGTCTCACTCATTTAAATTGGATAACAGTTGTATTGACTAGTACGAGAACCTATGTGAATGCTAGACAATGTGTGCTTTGGGCAGTTGAAATAATTAAATACAGCAGATCTATCACGATAATTCACATGTTGAGACAGGTTTAGGCCGGCATCTAAGGTGAGCCCAATAGATTTCACTTGAAAGTCCCAAAAATATCTAAATTAATGTACGAGCCCCATGGCTAGTAAAAATGCGGAGGGGGGTTTAGATACCAGGGTTAAATCAAAACAAAATTCTTACTTAAATACTACATCCAGAACGCCATAATTCCTGCTCTCACTTCAGAGAAACTTCAAGTACCCCCTTAAACACCAATCCCAAGCAAAACTTCAGGCAATAGTCACCTTGTCTCATTGTTTTCGCGGCTCAAATTATTTACATTCAGCCGTGCATTTCTTCGGTGGTTCCTGGGAGTTTGGCTATATCAGCCCTCGCCGTATCTCACGTAAGTCATTAACTATTTCTGCCCTCATCACAAAAAGTCAAGCACTACCATGGTTGTAAACACTGAGCGCATAATTCACAGAAGCATTTTATAATGGCGCAATCCCATGGGAAAACGATCTGTGAATCAGGCCCTAAGATGGAAAAAAGAAGACAGGCTATTTTGGAAAGCCCGCCCGGGATCTGGAATGCTCCAAATCTCCAAATTAGACAAGTGATTATGCGATGTGTCTACAGGAAAGATTTGAGGACTTGCCTCTTATGAAGTAACTCTTCCGGCACTCCCTCCCAAATAAGGTTCCTTAAGATAGCCCCTGTCAGATTTCCCTGGGACATGACACTTAGTGGTATAAAATGGCACCTCCCCGAGCGTATGCAAATGTTCTCTGAATGCCCACCCTCAAACTGCCTCTGCGTCTTTTCTCCTGATGCCATGCTTGTACATGTGCCCACCAAACACTGTGCTATGTACAGTGTCTGTTGCCACTTGAGGGCAGGGTCACACTGCATGAATAGCACCAACTTAATGAAATAATAATATAGAGTCTTCGGCTTTAAATTGAAATCTCAACAGTCCACTGTTTGAAAACGAAGACTCGTAAGAAACTGCTATCAATGTTTACTATGTGTTTCTGTTCTTATACAGTGAGAATTGTCCGTGTGTTTTAATGCAGTGAGAATTGTCTATTTCCTGTTTTGATATGTATTTTTGGATATGTGTTATTTTTTGTGTGTAAGTTTGCTTTGGCAACCAATATCACAATAAAAAACGAAATAAAAAAAAAGAAACTGCTTTTCATTCAGTTGTACAGGCATATTACTTTTGCTTCTATGTATAGATGGGCTTGTAGCTTTATGTGACAAGAGCAGGCACATTTAGTGACGGGCTCGGTCTGTTTCATCTGTCTGAAGGGGCTGGCTTGAAGTGACCTCTGGTAGGAGGACACGCCAGCAGATGTCCCTGTCTGCAGTGAAAGCTGCTGGCCGTCCCCGGGAACTAGACACAAAAAAAGGCTGCCAAGCTTTGCAACCAGGCAACCGCAGCCTGCCCTCGCGGAAAGAAGCACGGGCTTAGGATGTCGAAGAAGTGCTAGTCGAGGCCCATTTAATGTTTTTGCAGGCTCTGGGACTAAACTTCAATTTATGGTCCTAGCACAGTATCCAGAGCCAGTCAAACCTGTTAGTGTGGACGTTTTCTGTCCAAAATGGGCCAGTTTAAAGGGTTACGGGAGAATGCAGCTGGTAGTTTTGAACAATGCTACTGACTGTGCACTATTTGTAACATATTTGATCAAAAACGACCCCTTAAGTAGTTTTACACTTTGTCATGAAAATAAAATATTCCCATTTGCGAATGTGGGCAATTTGTACAGGTGCCATTGTTACATTGTATGTGAAAGTTCGACCTTAACTGGAACTCTCCTTTGCACCAAGATACTGTGGCAACCCTTCTTGCACTTCAGGCGTAACATCATGAATTGGCTTGTTTCCAAAGACACTTAACTTAATCACAACCAGTCACGTACACCTATCTCTATGACATTGTTACCTCATTAATGACCCCTTTAATTTTTTATGCTTTTTCATTACTTTCCTTTTTCCTTCTTTACACACTTACATACAACCTACCACTATGTAAACCTCTCTGTAACATCTTTGTACATACTGTGTTTCTTTACTTACACCCAACCCACTGTAATGTAATCATCCCTGTAACATGTCTGTACTTACTGTGTTTATCTTGTATTGATCTAACTGTGCAACTTGCTACATCAACTGCAATATGTAACTTAAGCCTAATGTATACTTGTCTTCATGCGCTATGGCGCCCAGATACCCTCGGGTTTGGCACGCATTACAAATCGATAAACAAACAAACAAGTGTTTCTCTCTAGTTTCGTGGCTTTAGGGCAGTGTCGGATTGGCCCCTCGGCCTTTCGGCCCGTGGCCGGGCCGAAATCGTCCCTGGGGCGTGGGGGCTAGTTTCTGGCCATGTCTGGGCCGGTTTGGAAGAAAAAAATTGAAAAAAAATATTTCTTTTTCTTCAAAAAGCCTTTCATCCTTCTTAGGTCGATACATGAGTACCAACACAGGTTGGGTGATATTGTATGCATATTTGTTCTATAAGAAAAGAGCTTAAGCGTAAGTGCTATACAAAAACATTTTACCATTTGGCCTTAGACATCTGCTTGGATTCACAGTAATTTAGTGTACTTAGGGACAATGCTATTTGATCCCACTTCCTGTTTTGTCAAGGGGTGAAAGGTTGTGTTTCATCACTTTCCGGGATGTCACTTTGGGGTGGGGTCAAGTGACATGACTTCAAGTGATGTCATCAGACGTCAAGGGTCGCGAGGCGAGGGGTGAGACACTTTTTTGAGGTGAGGGGTGGCCCACTTTTTTTTGGGTGCCCGGGCCTATTTCTTGTCCCAGTCCGACCCTGCTTTAGGGCTTCAGGAAGCGTGCGGAAAGTGGTTTACATACAAACTCACATTGCATCTTTCAAGCACATGCTTGGTGCTGAAACAAAAGGGGAACCAGTGCTCCTAGCTGCTGTTTTTGCAACGGCTGCTGACAAACTATATGCATAACGCTCCAATAAGGCTCCAAGTAGCTCGGACCAGCAGACTAGCTCTGTAAATATGCAGCACTTGTGGAGATTAGCTAAGGCCTTCAAATAAACCTTTGAAAACTCTCACGGTGGAGGAGGCCATGGCGCAAAGAGGATTCAATGTGTTGGTGCCCAGGTGGTGCACATGCACACAGCTCTGAGATCCGGCCCTGGGGCTTGTTTCTAGCCTTAAAAGTAGTCTTTCCTAAAACAGCCCAGGCCGATGGGTGGGACAGGTGCATAAACTAATGATTGCATTCCCATATCAATGCCTGCCAGTTTATCGGTGATTTTGCTTTTTTTTGTTTCCTGGCACCCTTTTGAGTGCTTAGCAATGTACAGAATTGGTGAATTTCACCTGTGAAAATGTCAAGAAATTGTTCCCAAAAGGTTGCCAATATCATATAAACCAGCTAAATGTTGGGAAACAAAAAACAGTGATTCTGATAATTTGTTGGGAAGAAAATCTCTCAAAATCAGTTTTGCAAGCTTACATATCTGCACATCCTCCTGAAATTGTGATTGGAAAAATAATGTCTAAAATATTAGGAAAATCCAAAGAAGGTGGTTTGACTTATTTCACTCATTTACTACCAAACACAATGGCGATTATTTTTAACAGTTGGAAAAACGTTATCGAGATATTGTTATGATTGTTACAAATATATTAAATGAAAAAGCTGAACAAACATATGTAGGATTTCCTGTTCGTCTTAATATAGTACATACACCATCCAAACTGTTCAACAACTATACAAGAAAAGTTATTACCATTTGTACACTTGTGACATAATGCTGGCAGTTTTATAAATTCGTAAACGTGAAACGTTTGAAGTCATTTTCTCAGAATATTTATTATTTCCTCGGGTGGCAATAAGCCAGCACACCAAGTTTTAGAAGTTCTAAAAACTGTATAAAACAATGTTAAATTTTAAAAATATAATATGAAGGTCCCAGCAAAACAACGGTGCTCCTAAGCAGAAATCATCTTGGGAAAAGGTTATTTTCCCTGCAATTGACTATTGTGGAGGATGGTAAGCATACATTCACCGGAACACAACATAGGGAATGACCTACGTAGCTTTTTGCCAGGATTCTGTTACACTTTCTAAGGAATAAGCTACTCCAACTGTACAAAACAGGATGAACATGCAAGTGAATCACAAAAAGATGTACAGCTGCTTAAAAGATGAATGCTTTGAAATACTTACGAGCAACTGCACAACTAAATCCAAGACCAATAAAACTGAGCATTCACAGGGGTGCATTAAGGAGTTAAGAAGTACACTTTCTTAATAGTTCACATGTGTTCCCAAAATGTCGAAGTTGCTGCAGAAAGCTTTGTGAGCACAATTAAATTACATCACAATGTTGTAGGTTTTAGTGGTGAATGTGAGGTTTCAAAGTAAATATGAGTTTAGGAACATGTGTTGAATGTGTGAAGAAAAAAGAGGTGTGTAGTGGATACATGTTTTGGAATGAGAGGCCTTTCTGAAATAGAGTTAGTAACTCTGGAACAAGTTACTCCATATCAAACCACCAGCATTTGGTCTTATTGGGCCTTGGTGTGTGATTCCGGGGCAATGATTTTTAATTTTCGGACACTAGTAAATTCAACTGATTTCCTTGTGAATACAGTTTTCATGTGTAATTTATGCTCAGAAAAAGGATTTATGTATGCCTGATATATCTCACACAAAAATGGGACTCTTTGTCAATCATCCCCCTAAAATATAATAATTTTACCAAGAGCATTGGGGGCACCACTATCCTAGTCACCACTAACATTTCAGAAATATAGGAGAATTCTGTGAAATCTTGTTCTATTAGTCCTCACCATTCTTCAATATTTCAAAATGAACTCCACCAATAATGCAACTCCACTTTTTTTCCTTTCATGAGTACCTCTGATAGGATCCTACCTCAGGGCTTTGCAAATTTAGAAATGCTCTGTCATATTTTGGAACCATTATTTTTAATTAAAACATGCCATTCAGCCTAAGGGCCTGACTACATACATTCTAGATAGAGGATGAGTGAAACCTAAGCTTCAAATACATACAAAAGGTAGGCTTGCATTGTAGATTATCTGCTTTGAAGTGTAAGTGTGAACTAAAGGTCTAATAAATACATGTATTAAACCAAACTATGTTAAAACCAAAAAAGAAATAAACCTATTATTGCATAACAGTTAATAATGCTTAATAAATGATGAATGAAACAAATTTAAAAAGAACAGTGACACCGTTTTAAAAGATACAAGACACTAACTGAATTACAGTAAACTAATAATAGTCATCAAATCATCATCAATAACATAGTAATGAAAACCCTCACCCAAGCTCCATAAACTGTAGCAACGTGATTGAGGTTCTGACTGAAGATGGACACCACTGTGAAAAATGTCATTCAAGAGCGAGGACATTAAGAACATTTGCAGTTGTTTGCTCTTCGTTTGTTTATCTATGCCGGTATTTATTATAACCAATATTCTGAAGCTTGTATATGTTTTAGAAGATCTTTTACTTTTGTTTGGTGTTTGTGCGATAAGTATTGTTATATCATTCTATAGAATGTTAGTGTGCATTGTAAAACATACTGGATAGATACAAGTTCTTCATTACAAAATGATAATCCTGCTGCTGTGCATGGTGTCAGGATGCCCATCCATTCAATAAGTCAATCAACACTTTAGCCACATTCAAATGCCTTTGAACAGGGAGACCCCTAATGTGAAGCTGATTAAAGTTCTCTTTCCATTTTGTTCATCACATACAAATACGAATGTGTCCGGCTACTATATGGCTGGGATCCAGCAAAGTCTCTATAAAGGCACAGCGATTGATATGCTGCACATTCACACATACTTGGTGTAAGAGAGATGATCTTTGGTCTTCATGCCACATTCCATCCGTGCAATGAGTGGAAAAGCATATATCTTAATTATCTACCATTGTAGATCCTCAGTGGTGCTAGAAATGCACTGCAGACATCTTCAAATGAATAAGACTTAAATAGGCACCTCAGAGCAAGCATATGCATTCACAGGAGACATTCCCATCTCCAACTGCAGGTGAGGAGTGTGTGAGGGGCACTCAATGTTTGGGAATGTACTGCCCAATATTGTTGCACCCATGTAATCTAACCTGAGCTATTAACCATCGGGCTACTCTCAGAAGATTGCTATGATGCTAAAATATAGGGCATTGTTGAAGGATCGTTTAGACCTTAAACATCAGTTCACAATGCCAAATCGTGAGGATGGCAGCACATTTCAAATGATGACTCACTATCACCATCTAAATCCCTTCAAGACTGAAGTTATTTTCTTTCCCATTATTCCTCCTCATATGCCCCCCTCTTTCTCTTTTCCCCATCCTCTCTTCCTATCTCCTCTTCCGCCAGAAATCTTGGAGTCATTCTTGATCCTTCTCTATCATTCCCCTCGGAGACCTCTACCTTTCCACACTCATGCTAGTTCCATCTCTATAACATTCACAAGGCTAGACTGGTCCTTTCCTTCAATACGTCTAAAATTCATGTCTCCTCTCTGAATTTTTCTAGTCTGTTCTACCGTTTTCTCTTCTTATCAGTCTTCCTGCTATCTTATCTTGCACCTCTTAGCTCGATCTACAAATCGTCAATTCATTTTTTTTTGTTGTATCTCCTCTGCACTAGTCTCTCTACACTGGCTCCCTTTTGAATCATGTTTGCTATTTAATTTTCTCTGTCTGGCTTTCAAATGCCTCCACAGCCTCGTTCCTCCCTATCTTTCCTCTTTTTTCTTTCTGTGTTCCTTCTTGTTCCCTTTGCTATGAATCACTCTTTTTACGTACTGTTCCATGTCCCCCCTGTGTGAAATCTTTATTCCAGTCCTTTTCCGTTCTTGTCCCTAAACATTGGAACACTCCTCTCCCAACTCTTTGCTCCCTTTCAACTCTTCCGCTCAAAGCTTAAAACTCACTTGCTGATTTCTTGATTTTACCTGTTCATTCTGATTCCATTTTGATGTCATTGATTTTTACCATCCGTTTGCTTTTGTACAGTGCTTTGGCGTATATCACTAAGAATATAATTAAAATTCCAAACTTCAACTCAAATACCTGACATCCCAGTGGTGTGTTACATTTTATTCATAAATAATACCAAGGATTGCCTTTCCTTCCTACAAAATCTCTGCCTAAAGTCTCTTCGCGACTGGACTATGTGAACAATCTCTTCTCTGAAATTCTTACCAGGTCTTCTGGGTGAAGACAAGTATATTGCCACCAAACATGTTACAACTTGAATTAGATGTTACCCTACAAGGTCCCCCATTGTTAGTTAAATGCATTGGCCATCTATGGTAGGAAGAATAACATTTAAAGCCCTGTGCTTAACCCATTAGATAATCCATGCAAAATTACTGTTTTCCATTCAACTATATTTCAACACTATCATTGTTACTCTTTGATTTGGTTATTTGTAGTGCGCATACCATAGGGGGACCAGGAAAATAATGCATCTAGGTGCAGATATAAAAGCTGAATCAATTGATACTGCATCACACCAACTCAAAATCTGACGTGGTGAATGAAAGATGTTACACGAAAAGATACGTTTTTAATTGTTTGCTGAAGGCAGTCAGGGATTCAGTGCTTCATAGGTCCAAGGGGAGGGAATTCCAGGTTTTCGGGCCAAAAGAAGAGAATCACCTCTCGCCCCATGTCGTTGTTCTCACTAATGGAACCTGCAGAAGTTGCTGGTCTTTAGAACGCAGATATCATTGTGGGAAGTACAACAGGATTTTTGTAGACAGGTGCCATCCCATGAATACACATGAATACATGGCAGAGCACCTTAAACAAGACTCTCTGCTGAACTGGGAGCCAGTGGGGATTCCTTTGGTATTGAGAAATAGCTGTTCTTCTAGGTAATGAGAAGATTAGCCTGATGGTGGAGTTTTGGGCAACCTGCAGTCGTTTAATTTGAAATATTTGAACCCCCATAAGAAGGGCAGTGCAGTAATCCAGCCTGGCATTGGTAAGTATTCCTACTACAGTTTGTATGAGTCTCAGTTGGTAGTATACCGATTTGACCGTTTGATTAACCTGGGAATTGCTATCCATGCTTGAATGCCAGATGAAGGCCAGATTTGTAACTGCATCTGAATATCTGGTGGGGACACCAAATAGAGAGGGGCAGGGTTACTTTGAACCAGGTTTCATACCAATCTCTTGGGGCCCAACACAATGACCTCTGACTTTTATGGATTCAGCTGGAGCTTGTTCTCCAGCATCCAGATTCTGATCTTATTAGCACAGGACAAGACGAAATCTATTGCTTCCCGTGGTTGCTTGAATTGCCAAAGATTTGGGTGTCGTCTGCATATGAGTGTTATGACAAACCAAAATCAGTGAAAATGTTAAGCAGGGTTCAGATGTAAATATTGAACAGCAATGGTGAAAGTGAGGACCCTTGAGATACCCCGCATTCCAAGGGTTTAGTATTGGAAACATGGGATCCTATTTTCACCTGCTGTATGCGGTCGGTCAAAAATGACACAAACCATTTTAGAGCCTCGTCAGAGACCTGTGCCACTGAGGACAACCTTGCAATGAGGGTCTCCAAGTCGACTGTGCCAAAGGCCGCCGATAGATCCAGCATGATAAGCATACTGACATTCCCTTTGTCGGCTGCCCCCAACAGGTCATCCCAAACTGTCACAAGAGCTGTCTTAATGCCATGGCCTTGTCTGAAACCCGAATGAAAGCAGTCCAGAATCTTATGTTCATCCACACAATCCTGCAATTGATTTGTCACAATGTTCTCCAGATTCCTGGCAGACCATAACAGGCCGCCTATAAAATGGTAGTTAGAAAGAACTTTAATCGTCCAATGATGGTATTATGAGTAATGGAGTAAGAAAGTACTTGTTTAGCTCTTGGGGGACACAGCCCTGGGAAAGTGAGACATTGACCATAGTTTGTATCAATAGGCTAAGTGCAGCAGTATGCTGTTTGGCCAGCTAGGCTAAGTTAATAGGTTTAAGTTTCCTAAAAAGATCAATGATTTCATCAGTCCCAACAGGGGAAAAGGCAGGTTTAGGACATGGCCCGGAGAGATGTAAAGCATTGGGTGTCCATGAGCTGACCTTAATGTCAGCAGGGCAGACATTCATGCTGTTTCTAATGGTGTTCATCGTTTCTTGAAAAAAAAACAATTAAACTCATTAGCCATAGTGAATGATTCTGGCAGACTGGAGTTAATATTGTCAGGGGGTAGAAAAGAATGTAATAGCAAGAAACAATGCTTTGGGCATATTTTCTGCTAATTCCATTTATTTTTATACAGTGCTGAGCATTTGGCGAGCATGATCTCTCGTTCATACTGTTTGCTCAAATCTGCAAACAATAAAAGCATATAAAAATTCACAAATTGAGTAAAGTATATTTGATACTCTCTGCTCAACTGTGGAATTCCTGAGTGGTGTTCACTAGAAATACAGCTAACCATCTTGTTTTGGGAAGCATGATCATGCATGGCGTTTTGTATTTTTGGTGTCAGTGGTCTCATGTGTTCCCTAGGGTATCGGTGGATGTCAGCTTTCATGCTTGACTTCAGTGGGGAGATTAGTGAAGGCTAGCATGACTAAATTAAACAGCAAAACCCCCCAAATCTTATTTATAGCTAATATTACACCACTATTAACACCTGGCCTTCATTATTCGACATATACAATACTTTGGAACTGATAGTATGAAATCCTGGGTTTAAATTTCATATCAATGCCATCTTTGTAAAAGTTAAGGCAGGAACGTGCTCTGACTATCTCTGAGAAATTGTACAAGTCATATTTTCTTCTCTTCTGGACTACTCAATGCCATTTATTTTCCATGCAATCCAGCTGCTCACCATCCACACTGTGCAGTGCAAATAACCTGCATTTGGTTGCCGTCATTTTTAACATACATAACAAACATTCAGGCTATTTTATAGAAAGCATGTGCTTAAATAGCATATTATATAACGTATCTTAGGCTGTTGTTGATCTAGAGATTGTCCAGTTGATACATCATAGGGCGCAGAGGATAACATTGTGTCAAATCAAACAATGGTCTGAGCGAAATAGTCAACACAAGTGATGTGCAATGTGTGGATGGTGTTCATGTTGCAGTGATTCATTCCTAGACATTGGACCTCATTATAAGTGTGCCAGTCGAGAGAAAATGCCTGTAATTCTAGCTTCGACATTTTTTCTGGACCAACCCACTTCAAGTTTGTCACTGGGGGCCACAGATCTCCCGGTAGGCCTGACCTGCTGGGTGTTCAGGCCCCAACGGGCAAATAGTTGCCAGAATCACCAGATTCCATAAGAGTTCATGGGAATCACTGGACTCCATGGGAATGGGAACTTACTGGCACTCTGCTGCCCGTAATATCCTGGTAATACTGGGATATTGGGCGGTGGAGACAGTAAGGCAGGTTTGCTGGAATCCCACCGGAATTACTGTCGGAATACCGGCAAAGCTATGATGAGACCCATGTTTCCGGAGTTGAAATGAGACTTGCTGAAGAAAGAGTAACTTTCCTTAACTTACTAACAATCATTATTTGTAGTATCTAGTGTGTGTGTGTCTGTGGGACTGTAGGGTTGTGTGGGTTATACACTTGCTTAGTATGGCCAGCTTAGATCATTCTCTCCTCACGGTTTTCCTGTTGGTGCACCCTGCTTCCATTTGAAAGGATGCAAGATCCCTCTACAAAATGGTGCAGTCTTCTTGTGGTCCCCAGATGGTCACTGAGACCCTGCCTGCCTCCCTGCACACTAAGGGTGCCATGGAGGTGTGCTGCATATTATATGTAAGCCTGTCTGAAATGATGTAATCCACTTGCTATTGCATTCAACACTATTGAGTTTATCATGTTCCAGCAATACCTCCCGCATGACTAAACCCATGTATTTTCACCCTTCTGCCAACAGTACTGTACTACTGTCCAGAAATGTCATGGCCAACACTTGCTTCCACACATTGTAAAGTGCTCTGCTGCTTTCAAGATAGGTTTGCACAGGGAATTATCAAATAAAAGTAAAATATGTTGAAAAAAACACACAGATGTTTGCCTCTGTTGAAAAGCTCTATTGAGTTAATGTAGTAATTTGACACAGACTCCATTGAACATACACTGATGATTTAGAGGGTGGTGATTAGACATTGCTCTGCCATTGCAGTGTTTAAATGTGAGCAGCATGCTGCATTTTTCATTTTGTTTTACATACAAAGTGCTCACGGAATCCAAACCGGAGCTGTACAGATGTGCAAGTTTCTATGTAAAATTAACTATGCACTTGAATATCTTATTGGATTTTGTATTAATTTCAAAATGTACTCAGTTTTAATCAATGTCCGTGTATAAGAAGGCTGAGGTATTCACAAAGCAAATCTGTTTATAAAAAGTATTTGTAATTAGAAAATGATTCAACTCCATACTGCAGCTGCCGTTTTTAATACGATGTAAAGTTGATGTATATATTTCATGGAATCAGTGCCTCTTTCATGGAAGAAAACATTAAATTAGACTTTGAAACCATCAGTATTGACGTGTGAATTGTTAATATTTGGGCAGTATTCAACTTTTTAACATGGGCAGTTTGAGATTTGCTGTAGGCCGGTCAATTTTGGTATGAGACAAGATTACAGTTTTGGAGAGGAGACCCAGTTTATAGAACATAATTAACATGTTCACTGTGAATTTGTGAAGTCAATGTAAAGTCAGTGGGAAATGGACCTGCAGGGCAGTTGCAAAGTTGAAAACTGGAGATTAAGTTACTGACACCCGCCAGTCAGGATTGCCTGGCAAGGATATCGGTAGGGTTTAGGTACATTTGAGTTCGGCCTGCATAGAAAGCAGAGAGAACAGCGAAGACACACAAGTTCCTGGAGTCTCCTGGTGAGGCAGCATTGCTTCCTGATCAGAATGCATTTTCATATGCAGTTTGTAATTTTGACAAAGCCGCTAGCATATTGTTCTCATGTTTACAAAATACCAGAACAGAAGTACTCTACAGAAGAGAAGATATTAACAGCAGCCAATGATATGGCACAGAATGAAAGGGCCCTAGAAGCCACTTTAACTCTTCACCTGAATAATCCATTAGTTCAGCTGCAAGCAGCAACACAATCCAGCACCTTGAACGTTAAAGCGCTGCACAATAGATGGACTCAATTGACAGCTACTCAGGCTGTTACTGATGTGCAGTACCAGAAAAAGCAGACTTAAATCAGATGCGTGATTTTGAATGGACTGTACAATCAGATGTAGAAGTGTCAGTACTAGACATATCATTGTGAATGCTTGACATGGTATATTACAAGCAGCAATTCAAGCCATTGTGACACACTCTAAATGTTCAGCTGCATGTGTTTCTGTAAAAGGCCAAGTGAAATATAACAATGGTTTTGATTGTCACAACATAAGACAAATCATTTAATAGACCCATTGACCCTAACAGCAGAGTTACATGGTATTTTACTAGTGCCCAAAATGTTGTTTCATGCAAGTTCACACTTATTGTCTCTGATTCAGAATATGTAGTCAGGTGGTCCAGTTTGGACCTGCAATGCTAGACACAAAATGATTTTAAATCTTAAAAAGGGAAACACATAGTATCAAAACAGATTTGTTAGCAGGTTTGGAACATCAAAGAGTTAAATCCTCTTGTTTGGATTACACACACTGAAGGACACAGACGGATTTACTAATACATGCATCTACTGTGAAAAGACAACACAGTAAGTCACAATTCCCTGACAAATGATAAAAAGTCCCTATCCAAAGGTAACTTCCAAACAAGTGGCACAGTTTAAAATTAACATCTCCTGCCCATTTGGGATATTAGCAACATCTTAATTTTTAATTGAAAGATACCAGGTGCCAGACTTCAGAAAAGATTGCTTAACATGTTTGCAGACAGCAGGAGATCAAGTAAGCCAAAATAAACTTCTATGCTACGGGCAACAGTCCCATTTGAAACCATGTGCATGGATCAAATAGGTCCCAGGGCAGCAGTAAACAAATACAAGTCCTGTTTAATTGCAGTCGGCTCATGTACAAGATTCACCTGGTTCATTCCCCAGAGGAATATTGACTGTAAGGAATGAATGAACGATGTTCAATTTCAAGTAGCTATGACAGTACCAAAACACTCCAAGCTGTTAAAGAGCCAGGCTTTTCAGACAAAGCCATTAGAGAAGCGTTTTTATACAAGTAATGTAACTTGCAATTCTCAAACTTCTTTTGCCTTTAGTCTCATGGTATTGTTGAGAGAATTAATGGGATTATTAAAGATGTCTTGACCAAATGCATCCTTTTCCTGTGGGATGTATTTACCCATGCATCCGAGCCCTACCTCAAAACTGTGCAGTACTGACATGGAAAACCTCATGATGGCCAGAGCTTCCCAGAAAATGCACAGGGAAATGCATGAAGAATAGGCTGCCACTCATTTTTGCCGATGTTATGGGCACAGAAGGACACTGCCTAAAACCACCATTGGACTACCCACACAGTAGTCTGAAACCATTGGGAGTGGCAATGCTGATTGCCAAAAGCAAACCCATAACTGTTGGGAATTCATTTCTTAAATCCCAAAAATGGGTGCAATACCAGTACTCACCACTATCCAAAAGCCGGCATTTTAAAACAACACCAGATTTTACTTTTTGCAAAACTGAATAAATGAACCCAAAACAGGCCAAAGAAAGACTTACTGAGAGGTGGATACAATCTAAAGTTATATTCTGAAGTGACTTGAAGGTTTATAACAAAACTGGCTGAGCTATGGAGTCAGCAGTTTAAGTTGCACTGGATTTAAAGACACTAAAATCGAAAATGTTTAGATTAAATGAGTGACCTATGTTTGGTGTCACATGCCTTTGTAACTGTTTAAATGTCATAGTTTTAAACTTAGAATCAGCCTTCTAGCTGCATATGTGAAAATGTTTAGTTTTATTTGAATGCAGAAACTGGGGAACAGAAATGACAGCTTAAAGAGATTCCAATTTGCCTGGCAACTACCCCCATCAGGAGTGAAACTTGAGTCACAGCTGTGTTCCCAGGCCTAGCTGCCCTTTTGCTGCTCACACTAAGGATATGCCATCTATCTGATAATTGAATTACCTGTGCTCTACAGGAGCTCTGAACAAAGCCTGTCTTGACTCAGGCAAAGGTTTTATTACAGCGGTCGTAAAATGTAGCTTCCTCTTGGCAGAAGCTGGGAGGAGCACTGCCTGTGAGAGAAGCTGGCTTGGCAGAACTGGATAAACCAGTATTTCTACCTTGTGCTGAGAGGAAACCACACCCCTTTGGAGCCAGAACATAACTTTAAAAAGATGGATCATTCATAGAGCGGACATGTGAAAATTTTATAAATGATACCATAATTCTTGTGATTTTTCTGCCCACAGTTTAAGAGGTTTTTAGAACCGGTGGTATGTTCAGGGGGGTGTCAGCGGAAAAGTGGATATTACTCTAAATGTATGCATGTTAAAAATCTGAAACTTCATCAGTTAATGTCCATACTCCCTGCGCACATGTATGTAAAGTTGGGTCAATGTCAGAAATTGAAAAATCAGTTAAAAAGTCAATTATGTGCCATTTCTGAATGCAAGCTCTTAGAAACAACAGATTTGGACAGAGACATGGCTAAATTCAGCCACACCATGTATATGTAATTTCAAACAACTGTGTAACTGTGAAATATGGATTTTGATCATATATAGATTTGGGTGCACAGATGACAGGAGGAGTGGACTTTCTGCAGGCTGTAAAATGACAACACTCTGACACAACCTAGCTCCCCCAATCAAATGAGAAATGGAAGTTTGACCAATTAGAAGCTGAGAGAGAGGTAGGGTCAGTGATGCTAGAACACACCCACATTCTAAACACATAAAAGCAGACAGACAGGACAGATAGGGACCTTCAATTCCATCTGCCGCTGGAAGCTCTGCCGGAAAAATCCATACTTACCTCCATCAAACCTCCAGAGAGCCAAACTAGAGAGTTCAATCTATCCAGAACTAGAGACCCAGACCAGAGAACCAGAGAGAGCTAACCCCGATGCTGTGAGCAGTTCCAGAGACCAGACGCTGTGCCCAGAGACCGTCCGAAGTCCAGACCTGTTGACCAGATCGTGACAAAGCCGCCTTCCTGTTTAAAATCTCTTGTGAGTACCGCAAAACTGTACCAAACCAAAGCTCTTAGTTTAAATTCATCTAATTCAATCTATTTAACCTAAGTAGAACTGCCTGATAGCTCCAAATCTGTCACCTGTCATTTGCATAGCTGTTACCTGTCATTTTCTAGTTGCAAGCTGCACTTGTCTTTTTGAGCTTTTAAAATTTCAAATCTGAAAAACGACCTTTATTTAATCGCTCATATCTCCGCAACTAGAGACTTGCAGTAACTTTCCCCTGAAAGATGAGAATCGTGGCTTTCCTACGAACCTAGAACCGCATTCCTACCCCCTATAGTTTTGCCGCAATCGCGGAACACGCATCCGCGAATTTTACCGCGATTTGCAAATTTCTCCACATGTAAAATCAGCTGCTGCTTGCCTTCCATTTGCCAGAAAATCGTTTGCCTCATAAAAACTATTCCTGAATCATTGCAAGAGTGAGCCTGAGCTAATATTAACTAGATACCATTCACCCTGAACCTCTGAAAGGGAATTAAAAGCATTTTAGCATATTTTTTTAATTCATTGCCAGCACATATCAAAGCAATTTGGGCCTGTGTTTTCAAACTTCTGTAGTCTAAGCTTGCTGGGGTGAACTGAATCACATTTGATTGCATTTCTGAGAACTGTGTGTTTTCCTTCCATTTCCTTGCATTGCATAAAGAGGGGGGGAGTGAATAGCCAGAGAAAAGTGATTACATTGTTTGGTTGAAGTCATATTGAGTATTTTCTGTACTGCATTCATTGAATATTGCATCCACCTGAGCTTACATAAAGCATTCTGTACCACCTTCTTCTTTTGTTCCTATTCACCTGTGTGCTACCTTATCCATTTCATGTCAACTCATTAGTGATTATAAAGAAGTGTGTTAGTGCCAGATTCTCCGTTGTTAATCTTTATCATATCAGATTAAGTGTGCTATTCAATTATTAATTTATTATAAGGTGTGATATATACATCTCTTGTTTAAATTATCAAATAAACCTTTTAAGTTGCAAAACAGAACTACTTCTTGGCTCAGTGGGGTCAGGGGGATTCCAAGAGAGGGGTGTTATATACAAAGCCGCCTTCCTGTTTAAAATCTCTTGTGAGTACCGCAAAACTGTACCAAACCAAAGCTCTTAGTTTAAATTCATCTAATTCAATCTATTTAACCTAAGTAGAACTGCCTGATAGCTCCAAATCTGTCACCTGTCATTTGCATAGCTGTTACCTGTCATTTTCTAGTTGCAAGCTGCACTTATCTTTTTGAGCTTTTAAAATTTCAAATCTGAAAAACGACCTTTATTTAATCGCTCATATCTCCGCAACCGTTTGTGCTAGAGACTTGCAGTAACTTTCCCCTGAAAGATGAGAATCGTGGCTTTCCTACGAACCTAGAACCGCATTCCTACCCCCTATAGTTTTGCCGCAATCGCGGAACACGCATCCGCGAATTTTACCGCGATTTGCAAATTTCTCCACATGTAAAATCAGCTGCTGCTTGCCTTCCATTTGCCAGAAAATCGTTTGCCTCATAAAAACTATTCCTGAATCATTGCAAGAGTGAGCCTGAGCTAATATTAACTAGATACCATTCACCCTGAACCTCTGAAAGGGAATTAAAAGCATTTTAGCATATTTTTTTAATTCATTGCCAGCACATATCAAAGCAATTTGGGCCTGTGTTTTCAAACTTCTGTAGTCTAAGCTTGCTGGGGTGAACTGAATCACATTTGATTGCATTTCTGAGAACTGTGTGTTTTCCTTCCATTTCCTTGCATTGCATAAAGAGGGGGGGAGTGAATAGCCAGAGAAAAGTGATTACATTGTTTGGTTGAAGTCATATTGAGTATTTTCTGTACTGCATTCATTGAATATTGCATCCACCTGAGCTTACATAAAGCATTCTGTACCACCTTCTTCTTTTGTTCCTATTCACCTGTGTGCTACCTTATCCATTTCATGTCAACTCATTAGTGATTATAAAGAAGTGTGTTAGTGCCAGATTCTCCGTTGTTAATCTTTATCATATCAGATTAAGTGTGCTATTCAATTATTAATTTATTATAAGGTGTGATATATACATCTCTTGTTTAAATTATCAAATAAACCTTTTAAGTTGCAAAACAGAACTACTTCTTGGCTCAGTGGGGTCAGGGGGATTCCAAGAGAGGGGTGTTATATAGGGGTAGTCATCCAGAACGCATGAACTGGACATAAAGATATATCAATAAGGGTTTTCATTCAGTATTATAGACTAGGCGTTGACTTAGCTGTAGTGTTGAATTGAATCCTCTTACAAACTGGGGGCTCGTCCGGGATGTTTGGGTTAGAATACCACTTGTGCAGCTTAATACAGTGTGATAACTGACGGGATACATACATCCGGTCGGATCACCACGCTGCATTACGCTGTGAAGCATTCCTCAAAAGGGACACTCCAAGAAAAGTTCTGTTCTGCAAAAATAAAACTTCTGTAAGTCAGGACAGAGACCAATCTCTAGAATGACGACCTTGGTAGATATGAAAATAGCCAGAGAGCACTTCTTACATAAACTATTTGTGAGAGGTGAATGGGCTGAGCAGGGCCAGGATGCCTGGTTGCAGGCCATCACGCGACAGGTCACTGAAACAGGGTCAGACTTATGGAGAGATCAGGGTCCATTACATGTGGCCCTGAGTGAACTATATATGGCTCCTAAGGCCAAAGATGAACACGACAAGATTGTTAGGATAGCGGCATACCTGTACCTATATATGGGAGACATGCAGGATAGATGTGCTGAAAGCCAAAATCTGGCAAATAGGCAACAGATGGCGTTAGAGAAGGTCCAATCTGACCTGGTCTCTTCTGAGCAGAGGCTGCAGAGGAGCCAGGAGTCAGAAGATGATAGTAGGCAGCACATCATTAAAATAAAGAAGGATATGGATGTGCTGCAACAGGAAAAGGTAGAACAGGATACCAGATTTCTGGCCTTGCAGAAGGAATACCAAGAAGGTTTGGACTCCCTACTGCAAAACCAGAAAAAGCTGGAGCAACAACTGGACTTCAACAGGGTATGTGCTGAGCAGGTAGTCACCCTGCAAGGCCACCTAGATAGAGTGAAGGCAGAGAGCAACAAACTAATTCTGAAAGACCTGGATACCCAGGCAGAGTTTGATCAGGAGCGCCAGAATGCTGGTGCCTTCCAAAGGCAAAGGGACGACCTGGCGGCACAGATGCAGGCTCTTAGTCAGGAAAGGGATACCTTAGGCCAGGAAGTCTGCCATTTAAAAAGAAAAATAGAAGAAAATCACCTGGCCCACCAGGGACTGGGTGACCTCCAAAAAGAACACCAGAACTTGCTAGAGCACACCAGGAGGGTGGAGGATGCTCTAGCAAGAAAGGAGCAGGCCAATAGGGATACAGCTCAGGAGGTAACCCTCCTGCAGCAAAGACTGGCCCAGTTCTCCAGGACCAACCAGGAAGTACAGAGGGAAAATGAGGCTCTCTGCCAGCACAATGAGAGGCTCCAGCAACAGGTAGCGATGCAGGAGAAACTGATAGAGTCGAGTAAGGCCTTAACAGAGGAACTGAAAGCACAAATGCAGGCTCTTGCATTGCAACAGGGAGCAGGGGCGGATAGAGATGAGGTCCGCTGGGAAAGAGAGACTCCTGACCATAACCGCAGGAGCCCTAACACCAGGGGCCTTCATCTCCCCCAGTCCCTGGACTCTACCACCCCCATGTCCCCTGGCGCACATGAGCACAGGGCCACTGGGATGGCAGATTACTATCCAGCTAAGAGTATGGGGCTCATAGGCCAGTACCACTCAGGAATGGAGGGGTGGGCATCCGGGTATGGGCACACCCAAGCGCAGTGCAATTTAGTGGGGAACCCCAGGAGAGTAGGCCCATTAAGGGCATCCTGAAAACCTCTGCCCAGTTAGGTCAGTGGAGGGGGTACCCATCAAATCCTGGCAGCAAGGAGGAATCTGAAGACTCCTCTGAACTGCGCAGGACACAGGAGACCAGGTCCCCACATTCTGCCAGCCATTCCCAGGCTCGCAGAATCCGGGAAAACCTGGAAGAACAGACGGGAACCTCTGGGAGCAGTGCCTCTGAGTCCGAGGACGAATGGACAAGGGTTACCCGAACCAAAAAGGCCAATAAGGCAAAAAGGGCCTTGCTTAAGGACCCCTTAAAGCAGATTAAGGCGATCAGGAGCGTCATCACGCCTTACCATAAGAACGCTAAGTATTCTGTTTGGGAGCACTTAGAGTTGTTTGAACAAATGATGGAGACTTTCCATTTGAAGGACAGCCAAAGCTGTATTCAATATGTAAAGTGGACCTTCTCCCCGGAATACTCCAGTTTCTTTGCGGGGCTGGAGGACCAAAATCATTTAAGATGGTCCACCTATAAGGCGGCCATCTTGAAACATTTTTCTGTTCACAGAAATCCTCAAGAGGCTCGCAAGGCAGCCTACAATTTGCAATGTGGGGAGGATCAGGCCCCACAAGAATTTGTGCAGGAGTTAAAGCGTGCTTTTGCACAGACCACAAGAAGGGTGCGCACGGATAGCAGAGAATTTATAAATACGTTTTTCCATGCCTTGCCCAAATATATCATGACCCAGCTCGTGAGGGATTTTCACGAGAAAAGATCTTTAGACTGGGTCATTGAACAGGCTACCCGGATCTATGAGGTGCAGAAACCGATAGATAGCAAAAGTAATGCCCAGAAAAACCCCAAAGCCAACAGCACCCCTGCTGCTGCCAAGGTGGCAGAGGTAAAGGTCACCCCCGTTTTGGATTTGGAGATGGGGGGCCTAAAAACCTACCTGCACCTAATAATGCTAGGCCCAGAAGGTCCTCGGGTCAGTCACAGACAGGGAGCCAAGGAGGCAGCCCCACAAATGGGGTCCCTCGCTCTCCTGATTATGTAAGTCCCCGTTACAAGGGAAATCGACCCATCCTGGGTTATGTGTGGACTCCTCCAGCCCAAGGGGGGGGATCCAGCCAAGCACCTAACCCAGGGAACTTCCCTCCAAACTTCCCACAGGAGGGCAGAAATTTACCAAACCCTGGGCAGAACTTTTTCCCCAGATATCCACCCGACTTTCAGCCCCAAAACCATCCATCCTTCTTTCCCCAATTCCCTGAGACCAGACCACTGAATCCGGGAGAGGGGAGGCCAAGGGTGGAGGGGTACCCAAATCTTCCCAACCCGGGGTATTACCAGAGGAGGGACAGCTACCCTTCCTGGGATCAGCCCAGGGGAGAAAACAGGGCCCCGTATCAGCCTGAGCGGGTTTCCCAGTTAGAGCGCCAGGTTCAAAACATGGCGCGGGATCTGGGTCACATACTGAGGGCTCAGCAGAACCCTCAGATGGGCGTGCCGGCGCAGAACGCACCCAACTCTGGACCTGGTGCTCCAGAACAATGACGGGGGCAGCACCCCGATAACTCACCTGTTCCCAGGGAGGAGGCACAAAGGGAAGGGGGGTGTAAAGCCTTGGAGGAAGCTTCCTTCCTCACTTGTAAACAGCCCCTGGAAACCCAGGAACCGGAAACAAAATCTCTTGCCCCTGAAAGTCTGCCTCCTAAGGAGCAGAGGGGGGGTAGGAGAAACAAAAGACCCAAACAGACTCAGTTTGAGGAGGAGGTACAGATCTTCCAATTTGAGGGAGAGTGATCCTCAGAGGATCCTGGGAAAGGGATCTTCTCCTTCAGAGAGGGGGGAACTCCTCCCAAAGAAAAATGGGTCCCTAGGGATGCAAATCCAGACTGGGGAGATGTGGAGACTGAGCTACCGCCGCCCACCATCTCATCCCAGAACCAACAGCAAGAAAATCCCCTGGTTCAAACCCATCCTGATGACTGCCTCCAAAAAGGGGGGGGCGGCCCAGAATCGGAGCCAGGGGAACCCACAATGGCTCTGATCTCCAGTTGCCAACTTTTTCTTTCAGATTCCCAAGGCTCTCCACAGAATTCTGCCCAAAATTCTTCTCTCGCGATGTCCAAAACCAGAAAATTAGCCCACCAGTTGTCCAAAAATGTACATTATCTGTGCCCCCTTGAGGAGAAGGAGGGAAGATATTATGCCCCGGTACAAGTACAGGGGCAGGGTACAATCTCAGCACTGGTGGACACTGGATCTCAAGCTACCCTTCTGTCCAGAAGGGCCTTTGACGAACTGAATGCAGGAAGGGGAGAGAATTACCAAATTCCTCTCACCTCTCTTCCTGGGCAACTCCAGAACTTTGACGGGAAGTAAATTCCCGTCGAGGGGACGGCAGATTTGGACATTAAAATTGGGCGACATAAGTTGAAACACCCGGTCATAGTTGTGACCCCAGAGGGCACCCCTTGTTTACTAGGGAATGACCTCCTGAGAAGGTTGTCACCCCTAATAGATTGTGTAAACAAGGTCCCTTGGACCCAGACTAGCCGACCAATAAAATTAAAACAGAGTGTCAACCATGTTAGTTTAAATGGCACCTGCCACATGGTTGAACAAAAATCTGACCAAGTAGAATTTCACTTCCAGAATAACCAGATTCCAGACGTGACAGTAATAGCAGTAGGACAACAGACTGGTGATGCAGGGTCCTCTCTATTTCTGAAAATCAACCTTCCTTCCAGTCTAAAGTGGTATTCCACGCTGGAAGGAAACACTCTGAAATTCTATACCAATCCACAATCTGAAACTCCCACTCCTATAGTCCAGAAAGATGTGAAATCAGCTCAGAGCCTGGCTGAGATTCAGCAAATTGGAGAGCAGTTGTTCATCCCTGTTCAGTTAAATGATGGGAAGGACTCTGTTCTCGCTCGAGTGTGTGTGAGCAACGGTAAGAGCTTCATCAGCGAAGTCATGTTTTGCCAACTCCCAAAAGATCCAGCCATTCCCACCTTCAAACTGATAGACAAATGGGAAATGGACCTGGAAGCACCTAATTCCAAACATCTCCTGCGAAGCAGGTGTATGCTCAAAATCTCCATTGGCAACAAGAGCATAGTCCACAATTGTTGGGTCGTGCGAGACGTCCCTGCCGCCTTTTACTTAGGCAGTGACATTCTCAATCGCTTTGCCATTAGTTTGGACCTAATAAACTTCAAAGCTTGGTCCCGATTAGCGGATAATCCCATGGGCTTTGATGATCCAGAAAAAGCATTTAGGTCAGCTCAATTGCTACCTTATACAGTTGAGATTCAGATCAAAGAGGAAGTCACCATCCCAGAAAGGACCTGACAATTCTCCCTGGAAGTGAAAGTTAAAAGGGGACAAGAGTTGAAAAACCCTGATGCTTACATACATCTAAATGCTTCTCTCCAACAGCAAGGGTTGGGGGTAAACCCAACTCCATTAGTCAACATAGAACATGACACCATTCCAATAGAGGTGGATAACAGCGACTTAAAGAGTATTACTCTAGCCGCAGGCACCATTATTGGAATGGCGGTTGATGACCGACATTTTTCCATCGACTTAGGAAATGAACTGTTAGGACCAATCCCCAAGGACTGTTTTGACAGTGACAGGGATGACAATACAACACCAGACAGGATTTTTACCCGGCATGGGGGGAACTTCCTGGTGTACACTTCTTGCCCCTATGGTAAGGAAGATGTGACTTGTGACTTCAGGAGGGATGAGGTGATTTTCCAGATCCATGAGGGCTGCCTTTCCCACCTGAAGCCTCCGGTCCAAATCAGCACTCTGACCAGGGACTTCTCCACCCAGCTGGAGGAGGCCGCGGAGATAGCCAGACCAGAAGTCTTTCCAGGCTTCAGGCAGATGGTGGAAGAGAGAGTCAACCTAGCTGATGCCTGTGTGACTCTGGAACAAAAGCAAAAGTTGAAACAAGTTTTCTTGGATTTCCAAGATCTCTTTGCGGTAGACTCATATGACTGCGGTCGCACTGACATCCACACAACAACAATCCCCACGGACCCTGGCATGACCCCAGTGTTTGTGAAGCAATATCGCTTGCCTCTCGCATCCATGGAGTCCCTTACTGAAATAATTAAGAACCTTGAGTCCCGGGGAATAATCCGTCCAGTCCACAGCACCTTCAATAATCCGGTGCTGGGAATATTGAAGCCAAACGGCCAGTGGAGACTCTGCGCCGACCTCAGGGAGCTCAACAAACGGGTCCATACTTCCCGATGGCCTCTGCCCTACATTGACCAAGGGCTGGCCCAGATTCAGGGGTCACAGGTATTCACAGCAATAGACCTGACCAATGGATACTGGACTGTGCCTGTCAGTAGGGAGGACCAATACAAGCTGGCTTTTACCTTTGGGGGCCAGCAGTACACCTGGACCCGGACTCCCTTCGGATACCTCAACTCCGGCAATGAATTCAACATTTTTCTACACAAGGCCATGCCCGACTTGGGTGCAAGGGGTAACCTGGCTTATGTAGATGATGTCCTCATCAAAAGTTCATCTGTGGAGGAACACATAGCGGAGATCCGTTATGTTCTGACACAGTTGAGGGCCGCCGGAGCAAAACTTTCCTTTCAGAAAGCACAGTGGTGTAGAACCCGTGTTAATTTCTTGGGGCATGAGATTACTCCTCAGGGTCTCTGTCCCCAGGAAAAGAAAGTGGAAGCACTTCAGAAACTGAAAGACCCCACAACTCTGCGGGAACTAAGGAGCCTCCTTGGACTGACTAATTACAGCAGAAAGTTCATTGAGGGCTATGCAGAGATCACCAGACCCCTGATTCATCTCCTGAAGGGGGGGGTCAAGTGGGAATGGGGTCCAGAACAATCCGAGGCAGTAAGACAACTCAAAAGAAGCCTCTCACAAGCGCCTTGCCTAGCTTACCCTGTCAGAAACAAGGAGTTCTTCCTGGAGACGGGGTTTTCTAATACGTGCTTGACGGCAGTATTATACCAAAAGCATGACAAGGTCAATAAAGTAATCTCCTATGCGAGCAAAACTTTATCCTCTGTGGAGGAAAAATTCAACGATTGTGAGAAGGCACTCCTGGCAACGGTGTGGGCATTGAAGAATTACCGCCCGTTTATCCAGGGGGAACACATCATAGTGGAGACTCCACACCAGCCTCTGCAATATCTCCAAAGTGACAGAATCCGGGCCGGAAATGTGAGTAATTCCCGAATTACTTCCTGGATTCTATCAATGCAAGGCTTTCCTGTGGAGGTCAGATATGGCCAAAACAAGAAGAGTCCCCTCGCGCAAGGTCTGGCTGACTTGCATGATTGTGCCAGAGAAAACTGCCTCGAGGACGAAAGTCTAAAAATAAAGGACAACACGGAGGCATACCTTAATTCCCCACACAAAGTCTTTGAAGAGGACAAGTGTGAGGGAATGCCCACTGTCTATGTGGATGGATGCTCTTACCATGTTGACAACAACGGGGAGAAAGAACTGGTGGCCGGCGTAGGGAATGCATGGGTGAATGAGTCCCCAGAACCCTCCGCTGGATACAAAATTGGTCCCCGAAGTAGTCAGGTGGCAGAACTGATGGCTGTGCATCAGGCAATCCTCACTGCTGTCCAGCATCAACTCCACGAACTGGTCATAATCACAGATTCGGATTATGTACGGAACGGGTTCGTGGAGCACCTGGTTAATTGGAAAACCCGAACCATTGTGAGCATATTAAAGAAGTTTGTGGCAGATTCTGGGCCAAGTTGGGATATCCGATTACCTCTGGTCCTAATGGCCATCAGATCTACCCCTTCATCTGCAACCAAAATGTCACCATTTGAGTTGATGACTGGACGCAAGATGGTGCTTCCTCAGCATTTGCTCTACAGGACCCAAGAGCAGACACTGATAAATGCCTCCACTACTCATGAGTATGTAGAGAATTTAAGGAAACACCTCCAACATGCTTTTGCTTATGCTCAGCGGAATCTAGAAAGATCAGCTGATAGCATGAAGACCCACTAGGACCTGAAAACTTCCAGGAAGGAATATCAGGTGGGGGACCGGGTCTATCTATACAACTTCCAAAGGAACCAGGCCAAGCAGCGAAAATTTTTGCCTACATGGAAGGGACCATTCGAGATCATAGACAAAATCTCCCCTGTGGCCTACAAAATCCACATCCCCAAAGGTCCTTTGGCAGAGGGGGAAGACAAGTGGGTCCACATAAACCAGTTGAAATGTTGCCATCCCAGGCACGCTCTGCAACAACTGGAGGAATCCTCTGGAATCCTAGCGGGTACTGTCTCAGACTAATTCAGTTCCAATCATAAAACATACCACATCTAGTCTCTAAAATATTGTGATTTGCATGAAAGTGTCTCTTAGTTATATTGTTTTTTTTTCAAAAAAGAATGTAATGTTTCGTTATGATGAAATGCATATGCTGCCCCACTATCTCAACAGTGGTGGAAAAACGTCTATGAGTAGGTATTGCCGCTCTTCCTTTGTCGTCCTAGGAGAAAGAAAACCTGGAGACGGGCCAAGGAGGGCGATCCGGAGACCGGGAACGAAGATCCAATGGGCCCAGTGGACCGCCCAATATTCCCATCAAGACCGGCGAGGAGAACCGATCGATCAGTACCGGATGGAGGAAAAGATGCTGAACTGTGCCATCTATTGGAAGAAGATGAGGAAACATCCCAGATCTTGCGGTTCCCACCAGTGAAGGATCAGATGGCCACCGCAAGAAGGGGGGCTTGTGGGATGTATTTACCCATGCATCCGAGCCCTACCTCAAAACTGTGCAGTACTGACATGGAAAAGCTCATGATGGCCAGAGCTTCCCAGAAAATGCACAGGGAAATGCATGAAGAATAGGCTGCCACTCATTTTTGCCGATGTTATGGGCACAGAAGGACACTGCCTAAAACCACCATTGGACTACCCACACAGTAGTCTGAAACCATTGGGAGTGGCAATGCTGATTGCCAAAAGCAAACCCATAACTGTTGGGAATTCATTTCTTAAATCCCAAAAATGGGTGCAATACCAGTACTCACCACTATCCAAAAGCCGGCATTTTAAAACCACACCAGATTTTACTTTTTGCAAAACTGAATAAATGAACCCAAAACAGGCCAAAGAAAGACTTACTGAGAGGTGGATACAATCTAAAGTTATATTCTGAAGTGACTTGAAGGTTTATAACAAAACTGGCTGAGCTATGGAGTCAGCAGTTTAAGTTGCACTGGATTTAAAGACACTAAAATCGAAAATGTTTAGATTAAATGAGTGACCTATGTTTGGTGTCACATGCCTTTGTAACTGTTTAAATGTCATAGTTTTAAACTTAGAATCAGCCTTCTAGCTGCATATGTGAAAATGTTTAGTTTTATTTGAATACAGAAACTGGGGAACAGAAATGACAGCTTAAAGAGATTCCAATTTGCCTGGCAACTACCCCCATCAGGAGTGAAACTTGAGTCACAGCTGTGTTCCCAGGCCTAGCTGCCCTTTTGCTGCTCACACTAAGGATATGCCATCTATCTGATAATTGAATTACCTGTGCTCTACAGGAGCTCTGAACAAAGCCTGTCTTGACTCAGGCAAAGGTTTTATTACAGCGGTCGTAAAATGTAGCTTCCTCTTGGCAGAAGCTGGGAGGAGCACTGCCTGTGAGAGAAGCTGGCTTGGCAGAACTGGATAAACCAGTATTTCTACCTTGTGCTGAGAGGAAACCACACCCCTTTGGAGCCAGAACATAACTTTAAAAAGATGGATCATTCATAGAGCGGACATGTGAAAATTTTATAAATGATACCATAATTCTTGTGATTTTTCTGCCCACAGTTTAAGAGGTTTTTAGAACCGGTGGTATGTTCAGGGGGGTGTCAGCGGAAAAGTGGATATTACTCTAAATGTATGCATGTTAAAAATCTGAAACTTCATCAGTTAATGTCCATACTCCCTGCGCACATGTATGTAAAGTTGGGTCAATGTCAGAAATTGAAAAATCAGTTAAAAAGTCAATTATGTGCCATTTCTGAATGCAAGCTCTTAGAAACAACAGATTTGGACAGAGACATGGCTAAATTCAGCCACACCATGTATATGTAATTTCAAACAACTGTGTAACTGTGAAATATGGATTTTGATCATATATAGATTTGGGTGCACAGATGACAGGAGGAGTGGACTTTCTGCAGGCTGTAAAATGACATCACTCTGACACAACCTAGCTCCCCCAATCAAATGAGAAATGGAAGTTTGACCAATTAGAAGCTGAGAGAGAGGTAGGGTCAGTGATGCTAGAACACACCCACATTCTAAACACATAAAAGCAGACAGACAGGACAGATAGGGACCTTCAATTCCATCTGCCGCTGGAAGCTCTGCCGGAAAAATCCATACTTACCTCCATCAAACCTCCAGAGAGCCAAACTAGAGACTTCAATCTATCCAGAACTAGAGACCCAGACCAGAGAACCAGAGAGAGCTAACCCCGATGCTGTGAGCAGTTCCAGAGACCAGACGCTGTGCCCAGAGACCGTCCGAAGTCCAGACCTGTTGACCAGATCGTGACAAAGCCGCCTTCCTGTTTAAAATCTCTTGTGAGTACCGCAAAACTGTACCAAACCAAAGCTCTTAGTTTAAATTCATCTAATTCAATCTATTTAACCTAAGTAGAACTGCCTGATAGCTCCAAATCTGTCACCTGTCATTTGCATAGCTGTTACCTGTCATTTTCTAGTTGCAAGCTGCACTTGTCTTTTTGAGCTTTTAAAATTTCAAATCTGAAAAACGACCTTTATTTAATCGCTCATATCTCCGCAACCGTTTGTGCTAGAGACTTGCAGTAATTTTCCCCTGAAAGATGAGAATCGTGGCTTTCCTACGAACATAGAACCGCATTCCTACCCCCTATAGTTTTGCCGCAATCGCGGAACACGCATCCGCAAATTTTACCGCGATTTGCAAATTTCTCCACATGTAAAATCAGCTGCTGCTTGCCTTACATTTGCCAGAAAATCGTTTGCCTCATAAAAACTATTCCTGAATCATTGCAAGAGTGAGCCTGAGCTAATATTAACTAGATACCATTCACCCTGAACCTCTGAAAGGGAATTAAAAGCATTTTAGCATATTTTTTTAATTCATTGCCAGCACATATCAAAGCAATTTGGGCCTGTGTTTTCAAACTTCTGTAGTCTAAGCTTGCTGGGGTGAACTGAATCACATTTGATTGCATTTCTGAGAACTGTGTGTTTTCCTTCCATTTCCTTGCATTGCATAAAGAGGGGGGGAGTGAATAGCCAGAGAAAAGTGATTACATTGTTTGGTTGAAGTCATATTGAGTATTTTCTGTACTGCATTCATTGAATATTGCATCCACCTGAGCTTACATAAAGCATTCTGTACCACCTTCTTCTTTTGTTCCTATTCACCTGTGTGCTACCTTATCCATTTCATGTCAACTCATTAGTGATTATAAAGAAGTGTGTTAGTGCCAGATTCTCCGTTGTTAATCTTTATCATATCAGATTAAGTGTGCTATTCAATTATTAATTTATTATAAGGTGTGATATATACATCTCTTGTTTAAATTATCAAATAAACCTTTTAACTTGCAAAACAGAACTACTTCTTGGCTCAGTGGGGTCAGGGGGATTCCAAGAGAGGGGTGTTATATAGGGGTAGTCATCCAGAACGCATGAACTGGACATAAAGATATATCAATAAGGGTTTTCATTCAGTATTATAGACTAGGCGTTGACTTAGCTGTAGTGTTGAATTGAATCCTCTTACATTCCTTAGTGGGTGAGGGGTCTCAACTGGGTGAATCACTTGCGTTTAGTAAGAAGAAGTATAAATCATTAATTTACCACACCAATCACAATGTGATAAAATGCCTTATGAAAGTTTCCCCAGCAGGCCAGATCAACTTTATGTCACCACACTACGAAAACAGTTTGAGGGTGGCGAAAGACATGCCGGCTAAAGAGAGTAAAATCAAGGTAGCTGGTTTCTTGAGAAGCTACATGATTCAGAAATATTTGGCTCTAAGTACCTGTAACCAGTGCAGGTTATCAAGATGCTGGGTACCAACATAGAAGTCCTTCAAGCTCTTCAGCCTAAAAGGTAACACATCAGGGATTAGTTGATCACCAGGGAACAGTTCCAGATGATTACTTCCCTCTACTCAAAGACAATGGGCCTCATTATGAGTTTGGAGGTATTTCAGAGGATAATCCTCTGAAATACGACCAAATGGATTCACCGTTACCGCCACTTGGTCAGGTGGATTGTCTGCCTTATTACAAGTGGTGGTAGAAGTGTAAATCCCCATTCTTTTTGGGTACATTGGACCCAATGGAACCTTTTTTTGCAGAATTACCGTGGCGGAATTACCGCCACAGCAATTCCGCCAATTCTGCAGATTTTGTGCTGTTGATTGCCAAGATTTACCTCCAGGGTTTTGGTGGAGGTAAATCTTCCACTCAAAGCCAAAACTCATAATGTGGCGTAGTGGTAAAATTGTAGGTAATTCAGTTACCTCCAATTTGACCCCTGAGGCCCTATAACTTTTCTCTTGAACAACCTGGAGTGCAATAGGGAGAAGATATATTGTAAAAGATACAGGAAATAAAATAATAATCATCTGGTTTTGGTTGTCTTATAGACATAGAAGAAACAAAGACTGAACTAGACAAAGGCACTTGATTATAACATACCATGAGAATCAAGTTTTGCAATAAAAGATGGAAGATGATTCTTTAGATTGAATGAGTACTAGTGTCTAGGGTTTTTACCAGGACCATGCTATCAGGCAGATAATAGGATTCTCATGCAAGTGAACTAAAACAAAACATTTTAAAGCACTCCAGAAACACTAGCAGCCTCACTTTTGGTATTACAAGGGACCTCTTGTGGCCCCTTTTGTAATTTGAAACTATGACCTGCAGGGCAATCAGGAGATATTGCTGTTTGCACAGAGGCCAGGGGGCTTGTCAATCCTGCTGCTGTTCTGCACTGAGATGCATATGGGCAGTCTTAAATATGTGGCTGGTGCAGGAAATGCTGCATAGTAACTGGAAGTGACAACCAGGGGTGGGGGATGAAGTGACTGGGGAGCATGGAACTAGGGAATCAGTAAGGGGAAGATATAAAAAATAAAAGCATTCACAGAAAAAGAGCATAGCCTGAAATCGGGGAACATCTGGCAAAATGTGAAACCATAATATACTGGGTATTCAAGGCTTATTCAAGGTCAATGAACACAAACGATGAACATTAGCAGGTATTTCCCAGAAGCCTACGCATGGGGTGAAAAGCACAACAAGAAAAAAAGGATTTCTCACCAAAGTCTGCAAGCTTTAACTCCCCTGTGTCGCTTATGAGGAGGTTCTGCGGTTTCAGGTCTCTATGCAAAATGTAGCCTTGGTGAATGTACGACAATCCTCTGAGCAACTGGAACAAAAATAACTGAAACACACAAACAGCAGCACAGAGCAGTTAGAAACATCTTTCTGAATCACTGTGCTTACTCGCATCACAGCTTCTGACATAGACATAAAGGCCAATTCACAAAAGAACTGCGGGCCAGCATCAGAGGGGGGACATGATTACACTTGCCTCTCTGTGCATGCAGGTCACACATTGGAAGTTGTTGAGTCTTAAATGGCAAGCCACTAGCATATGACATAGAGTGAGAGACTGGGTTCTAGATAGTGAACACTCCTGTGCTGAGCTCCGTTTATAGTTCTCTTTGTACTGGTCTGTTTATGCAAGATCACAGGTTTGTAATAGGCAAACCCAATGCCTCTTGATGGAGAAAATGATAGGAAAAGCGTCCTGGTTATTTTGCAGGGTGAGTATACGGATCTTTGTTTATATCAGGATGTCAAGCGTTTCTGCTGTGGTTATTACATGTGGGTTTTAATTAAGTTGAAATAAAATTCTAGACACATTGGGCCTCATTACAACCTTGGTGCTAAGTGCACCAACTTTACCACCATGGTGTAAACTACGTTTACACCATGGTGGATGGCGGATTTACCGCCCCATTCCAAGGTGAGTGGGGCGGTAAATCCCCATTTCCCATTTTCCCTTCCCCATTCCCATTTTTGCCCCATAGGGCATAATGGGAGTGGGGAAGGCGCTAATTACGCCACCGTAAATTACGGTGGCGTAATTAGCATCATGGCAGGTTAGCGCCATGGATTTTAACGCCTGCTAAAAGCAGGCGTTAAAATCAGAATCAGGCGTTAAGGGTTAACGGTGGCGTTAACCCTTGACGCCTGAGTTGTAATGAGGCCCATTGACATGTGGGTGATGGTCAGCCGACAAGTATTTCAACCCGTGAGGGTCTTTCTCAAGGCAAGTTTGGTAGGATTCTCAGGGTGTAATCCCTGTGGTTCAAAAGCCAATGGCTAATATTTGTCCATTTGCTGTAACAATTTTGTTAGGCTGCTGCCTCTGGGGAGCTTATTCCGTGCGTTGAGAAGCTCCCCAGAGGCAGCAGCCTAACAAACAAGGATTCGTATACTCACCCTGCAAGATAACCAGGACGCTTTCACTTGCATGTGACATTTTACCCGAATCGGGTGATGGAAATGTAGAGAAATAAATATAAATGCTGATGTCAAGCATTAGCATTTCTCTTAGGGAGACATCTGTGATTGAAATGACCACTGCAATCAGTGTGCACAGGATTTCTAGCCAAGGGAAATTGGCATAGTGTCTGTCGCAGATAGACGTGCAAACTGTTTGTGAATCAACACGCCCACTGCCTGTATTCTGGGGGTATGCTGCTGCACAGCACTGAATCACAGTGTGCACAACTATATGCTTGCACTGTTTCACTTTTGAGAATCTGGGCACCCACAGAATGGGAGACATTTTCTGTGAATTGGCCTATTTCAATTAAAAAGCCCCTGGTTAACTGGCCAATCCCATCCCATGAAAAGAATGCCCAGAATATTACTAGTTAAACTATGCAAGAACATGCTCAGTTTCCATTGCTAAAAGAAAAGGTTGGGGGTGTTACTCAAGTAATGGATCACTATTCCACATAGCCATACAACAACTTTTTTTAAATTGAATTATTGTGTTACACCTCTGCAACTCAAACATGATTTATGGGAAAGCAAGGAATATGCTACAATAAACCAGAACCGGCAATCCCAATAGTTTTGGCTTTTGTGTAGGCATGCATTTGCTCAGTACTGCTTTATTGATAATACCTGGCCATAAGATGGCAACCGACTGCAAATGTTTGAGATTGCATGAGCATTTGAGAGCAGAGCATATCTATCACTCTATGCACAAGCCAAAATTGTTGGTTTTTTCAAGGCTTGTTTTTAAAAGGATTTCAGTACATGGACAAGATATAAATCAAGTAACTGAAGGCACACTTTGTTAAGACAGTTTTTGTACCAGAGATGGATTTACAGCTACATTTAAGTCATAAAGTCTCAGAAAACTGCTTAGGAAAAGCACTGGCAGCCGAAGGTTTACTGTTACTGCTTGATAGAGCTAGCTCAAAGAGATTCCCAGAGAATATCCTTTGGACAGGGATGGGTAGGTAGTGGCTGGGTCTGGCCAAAGTGATTAGCCTGGGCATGGGCAGTCAATAGGTGGGAAAATAACCAATCAACACTGACAAGCTGCGCCTTCCTCACATGTAATCTCTCTGCTATATGTACTCCACTGCAATACTTTCGGCTTATAGGTGGCACCTATAAACCACTTGTTAGCCAAAACTAAAAACATTTTTACTGCTAATATAAAAGACTGATTGATAGATGCTGGGAATAACAACACTAAAAGCCGTGCAATACTTCTTTTCATTAAGAAGAGGCATTCTGTTCGTGGTTAGTTCATCATAGAAATAATCACAATCCTCTGCAGGGAGGTAACAGTAAGATGATTTTAAATGTTAGATTATTGCTATTACCTCCCATCTGATGTGTATGTCTTCGATTGGGCGCCAATAGCAACACTTGCTCTTTTAATATGCTGTATCATCCTACTGTAACCTCATGGCAGGGGAATATAATGTCATCATCCACTGACATTCTGTCATAGCATGGAGATACAGCTTTTTCTCTGTCTCCCCCGGGGCTCCTCTGCCAAGTGGGAAGCAGGTGAAGCCCTTTGGCCCAGGTTCACAAGCTGCATCTCCCCTGGTAGCGCCGGAGCTGCGATTCAGACAGTTTGTCAAAGTCGAGGCTCCCACGCTTTCGAAGGCCACTCTGGCCTTGTCATTGCAGGAGCCGGCGCTCTAACAAACTGTCAGAATGGTGTCTCCTGCAGGGAGATGGGACCTCAAGGGGACGGGTAAGGGAAGAAAAGGTGAAGAGGGTTACAATGTACGGCAAGAGGCCAGGTCATCTTTTTTGGTCCATGGGATGAAAAGTGGGAAGTGTAGGAGGGGTGCAGGAGGGTATCAAGGGGCGACGTTTTTAAAGTTTTGGCTAAGTAGGTATAAGTATTCCCTTTTGGGGTGGGAGAGCAACAAGAGTCCCAGGAGAGAGGTGAGAAAGGGTGTTAGGATGCTGGGTATATTTGCTGTGCACTGGGGAATACCAGATATCGTGTTCCCTTTTTGGGTTAGGAAGGGAGATCATGTATAATGCATATATTCCCCTACAACCTCCCCTCCCAGCCCCTGCAATGCTGATCTGTAGTAGGTGGGACAGAATACTCAGGCCGCCATCTTTGAAAGAGAGCTCAATGTCAAATAACACATAGAAATTGATCACCATGTTAGGGATAGCTTGGCCTAAACAAACTTCATTTGTGGATAGCGATATCTTTTTTTCTTTTTTTTTTGTTTGTAATTTTTTTAGTTTATTCAAACTTTTATTACAACCTTTCTTAATTCCAGGGTACAAAGGAACACAACTAAACGCAGACACGAAAACAAGAACGAGCAAATATACATAAACATGAGCAAAGGACATTTCAAAAGACAAAGACAGAAACAGAAACCTTGCAGAATCGGAAAAACACAACGACAAGATCCTTCGCTTGTTAACTCATATTCACGTTGTCATTACTTCGCATGGTATAATCTTTTCTAGAAAGTTAATCACTGCACAGGTTAGATGGATGTTTTGACTAGAGAGCAACCTAAACCACCACTCATCACAGTTGCCATTGAGAGGCGCATATTTGCCCAAATACAGGGATCTCTCATTTAGGAGCTTCTCGCACTCAGTTATTACATGTTTCAGGGATTCATCGTTGGCCCGACAGAATCCACATGTGCTGTCCGTTGTTTTTGGATCATGTCTGGTCCACAACACATCTTTTGTGTGGTAGATATTTAGACGTAGTCTCAGGAATTTATTTCGGTGATATCTCGATGGGAATTGGTTTAGATTGTGATTCCACTTGCTATGTGTGATTTAGGTGCGCCCAGCACTGCCTCTGCTGCCGCCACTGTTACTACTGTGATTCCACTTGCTATGTGTGATTCAGGTGCGCCCAGCACTGCCTCTGCTGCTGCCACTGTTGCTACTGTGATGTGTGATTTAGGTGCGCCCAGCACGGCCCCTGCTGCTGCCACTGTTGCTACTGTGATGTGTGATTTAGGTGCGCCCAGCACGGCCTCTGCTGCTGCTACTGTTGCTACTGTGATGTGTGATTTAGGTGCGCCCAGCACGGCCTCTGCTGCTGCCACTGTTGCTACTGTGATGTGTGATTTAGGTGCGCCCAGCACGGCCTCTGCTGCTGCCACTGCTGCTACTGTGATTCCACTTGTTATGTGTGCTTTAGGTGCGCCCAACACTGTCTCTACTGCTGCCACTGACGATATTGGTGAACTACGTGGTATGTGTGCCCCCACCACTGCTAGCGAACCGCCCCTAAGCAAACCATCAATACTCAAATGCGCCCTCATCAATGCGCGCTCCATCCCGGCACACGCCCTAGATATCCACGACCTCATATGCAACTCCAACCTTGATCTACTATTTATCTGCGAAACATGGCTCCATGAAGCCGCAGGCCCTGCTCTAGCCATTGCCCTACCCGATGGTTATACAATTTTCAGGCAAGACCGCAATACACAAAAAGGAGGGAGGGTCGCATTGATAGCCAAAAAATCCATCCCTATCAGAAAGATACAAGGAGACCCCTCACACAGTTGTGGCTACATGCTCGTCAAAATCAACCCCTCACCTAGCTGCACCATCACCGCCCACCTCACATACCGCCCACCAGGACCAGCGGGAGAATTCCAAGAAGGGCTCTTACACACCATCAGCAACAACCTCAAGAAAACCACCATGTCCATCCTCCTGGGTGACATGAACCTCAGGCTCAATGACCCCTCAGACAGGAATGCCACCTCGTTCAACAACGCCCTCACAACACTTGGATTCAAACAAGAAGTGTTAAAACCAACACACAACAAAAGCCGCATACTGGATTGGATCACCCAACACAACTGTCAGATATCGACGCCCATCATTGACCCCATTCCCTGGTCGGACCACTCCATCATCCACTTCAATATCAACTATTCTAGAACTCCACCCACCGCTCACCAAGCTCTGCTGCCCGCCCTCACGAGGAGCACTAAGCAACTAACCAAGGAAAGACTATTTCCCCACCTCCTGGTTCCCGAACTCAAACACCCTTTCACCAACAACCCAGACACTCTTGCAGAAACCTACAACGCCATTATCACCAAGGCCATAGATACCATTGCTCCCTTGGCACTTAGGAAAGCTAAACCCACCAAAAAAACTAACTCTTGGTTCACTCAGGATCTCCTGAAACTACGCTCACAAAAACGACTAGCTCTCAAAGCCTGGCAAACGAACCCCACTGACATCACTAAACAAGCCTTTAAAGACGCCGCCAAACAATACAAATCCACCATCATTGCTGCCAAAGCCAACTCCTTCAATACCAGGATTGCCAAAGCTTAATCCGGATCCAGAGAAATCTTCGCTATCTTCAGAGAATTGGAGTCCCCAAATCCCCCCCCCTAACCCCTTGAATAAAGACAAAGAATGGTGCAATGACATCCAAGAAGCCATGCTCAACAAACTGAATACTCTGCAAGATAAAATCATCACTCACCAAAAAGCCTTATCGCAACAACTATCCAACCTACACCAGAACCCCGCCCCTTCCGGAATCCCAGCCTTCTCGTTCCAGGAGATGACAGAAGAGGAAGTCCGAACCATACTCAACGCCATCAAACCCTCCAACTGTAAAGGCGACTCATGTCCAGCCCAGCTCATCAAGGATAGCTCACCTTCACTAGTACCGTTCTTCACAGCCTTCATCAATGCCTCGTTCAGATCCAACCAAGTGCCATCCTGCCTCAAAGAAGCTTGGGTCCGCCCATTACTGAAAAAACCCACACTAGACCCCAAGGTACCAGGGAACTACAGGCCCATCACAACAGTTCCATTCCTTCTCAAAATCCTGGATAAAGCTGCATACATCCAAGTTCAAAACTACCTAGAAACGCATCACCTACTTGGTCTTTGGCAATCTGGCTTCCGGCCAAACCATGGCACAGAAACAGCACTACTGGACCTCAAGAACCAAATCGATGACCTAAGAGACGTAGGCAAACCAGCTCTCCTACTTCTACTAGACCTTTCGGCGGCATTCGACCTGGTCAATCATGACACCCTCTGCCACCACCTCTCTACAGCGGGCAACTTCTCACCAGAAGCCACCGCCTGGATAGCATCCTTCCTTAAGGGCAGAGAAATGAAAGTCTTCTCGGACACAGCCTGCGCCCAGTCACATCTTATTAAATGCGGTGTCCCGCAGGGATCCTGCATATCTCCTACTCTGTACAACCTTTTCACAAGGGCACTATTTAAATACCTCGATGCAATGGGCATCACATACACAAACTACGCGGACGACACTCAAGTCCTCATCCCTCTCACCGGAGAATATGAAGCCGACCAAAAAACCCTCATCTCCATCTACACCACCACCCAAACCTGGATGGCTGAGAATTGGCTCTGCCTCAACAGCGAAAAAACAGAGTTACTCATCATCGGATCACCTGCCACAATCAATAAAATGGGGCCCCAATATGACTCCTTCATCATCGACAACTGCTGCATCTCGGTCTCCAAAACAGTCAAAACCCTTGGAGTCTACCTGGACTCCAACCTCATCATGGACAGACAGGTCAACGCAATCTCTTCAGCAGCAGCCTACCACTCAAAACGTATCACCGCAGCAAGGCCCTTCCTTTCGCAGGAAAACTCCCTCACCATCGCAAGAGCTATCATAGGATCCCGCCTAGACTACTGCAATGCACTCCTACGAGGCACTTCAGCCAAAAACATTAAAACACTTCAAACAGTGCAGAACAATGCCCTCAGAGCAGCAACAGGAATCTCAAAAAGAGACCACATTTCAGCCACCAGAAAATCCGTCCACTGGCTTCCAGTTAAGGAACGAATCCTTTTCAAATCACTGGCACTCACCCACAAATGCCGACAGGACACAGCACCACGCTACCTTGCGCAGAGATTCTCTGATCCCCCCTTCAACAGACCAACTAGATCTAGCCACACCAACCGCCTAGCAATTCCAAAAAGCCTCAGAACCAGAGCAGGTGGCACTAGCTTCCCAGTCCTCGCCGCCACCAACTGGAACTTATTACCCGCCGAGATTAGAGGTATCAAATCCCACCTGTGTTTCAGGAAAGCAATAAAAACGATGCTGTTTGTATAAACCCCTCTTGGGCCCTGTCAACTGTACAACCGATGTAATTTCAAACGTCCTTTTTTTCCCAGGCTAGGGGTAGATACGATCTTGATGTAACCTCCTCTATCTACCCCTCCTTGCACTGAAACTAAGTCATTATCTTGCAACAGCGCCCCTATGCCTCTGGGCTGTGTGGCGCTTTACAAATGTAAAAATAAAAATAAAATAAAATAAATATGTTGGTAGGTTATCTAAGCTATTTGCCGCAATGCCTAGATCCAAAGAAGTCTTCATTTTCGCACGATTTTCTGCATTTTGTATCCAACTCCACTGTCGGTATTTGTTTTTTGGCTAGTTGTGGTATCGCCATCACAGATTCCCATTTGATGTCAGCGGCGTCGACAATTAGTTTTATTTTGTTGACCCAGCTTCTCAACAATCCTTCATGTGGATATTGTACGGAAGCTGTCAGAATTTTGTATGCAGGCATAGGATCGTTCAGATGTAGTTTCCGTACAGCTGTAATATATTTCCATAGCACTGTAGTATGTAGAGAATCGAGACCGAGCTCATGTCTTATAGCTTTTATTGAGACAAATGCGGGGAGACCAAGGACACGTCTCCAGAACTTTGCTTCTAGTGTGTCCCAGCAAAGGAAGCTCAGGTTCCACCCTGATTCGGCCCCGAAAGTAATCGCTGGAACTACTTTTTGTTTATAAAATGTCAGTACTGGAATTATTGTAAATTTTCCATATTCGGCATGTATACGGGCTCCCTGTAGTCCATAGCTGGCCATCCGATTTTTTAGATCTCTCATCCAGTCTATTTCGCTTATTGAGTTGTTAAAAAGGATTCCTAGATAGCGAATGGAGGGAACATTTCCTATGCTCTCATGATCAATAGACCACTTAAAGGAACGGTCTTTCTTTGTTAATATCTTTCCAACACACAGAATCTTGGTCTTTTTTTCATTTATTGTTAGATCATTGTCATTACAATACGCTTGAAATCCAGTTAACAACCGTTGGAGTCCGATTTGTGTGAGGTCGACCAATACTATATCATCGGCATAAATTGCCCAACTCAGATGTTGCCCATTCACCTTTGTTAGAAAACACAGAACATCGCCAAGTGCTGATGAGATGTCAGAGATGTACAGTTTGAATAACAGAGCCGCTAGTGGGCAGCCCTGCTTACGCCTCTATTTGTTGGAATTTTATTCGATAACTCCCCCAAGGCATTCATACATACACGCATAGTGGTATTTGAATGAAGGGCTATCACCGGATCCAATATCGATGTTGGACAATTCCACTTGGCTAACTTTCCCCATAATTTGACTCGATTTATGGAGTCAAAGGCTTGACTCATATCGATGAATGCTAAAAATAGCTTTGACTTTCTTTTTAGAGTCTCCAATTTTAACAGATTTAATATTAGGAGATTTACTTTTGTTCCCACTCCTTTGGTGAAACCTGTCTGTCTGCAGTCCATCAACCCAGCGCCAAGTGCCCATTTTGCTAATTTCTGTTGCAAACAGGTTGCAAAGATTTTTCCAATAGTGTCTAGAAGAGCAATCGGTCGATAATTCGAGGGGTCTTCCCGACTGCCCTTCTTAAATATTGGAACGACAATGGCCGTTCGCCATGATTCAGGAACTTCTTTCGCTGATGCAATTAATTCAAACAGATACAAAATGAAATGGGACCAATTTTCTTTTTTTTCTTTGAGCATGATGTTTGTTATGCCGTCAGGCCCTGCGGCTCTTGAGTTCTTTAGATGCTTTATGACTTCTTCAATATCATCAATGTTCTCTATCACGTCCCAGGGCTCAATGCTTTTCTCAGTCTGAACAAGTTCGCATGAAGATGTTGTTCCGAATACATTGAGGAAATGTTCTTCCCATTTCATCCTCGATATTCCGTTTGACTGCATAGAGTCTTGGCTTAAGGATCCTTGGTTTAAGATCTTCCAAGTTTCCCTAGACTTGTGATTCAAAATCAACTTTAACATGTGTTCCCCTCTTTCCTGGTCTCGCAAGAAGGCAAAAGACTTTAACCAGTTTCTGTATTTCAGCTTCCTTTTTTTAATTAATGGGCCTACATTATGACCATGTTGTCTCTTGAGCTGCCTTAGATCTTTTCGCAGCAACTTTTTTTCAATATGCACCAATCGACTGAATACATGCTTCTGTACTTTCGGCGCACCGGCTCCTGATTTGTTTATTACACAAAATTCTGACAACATAGGCGCAAAATTTATTTTGCTTTTTGGAGATTGGTTCCCCATCTTAAATTTTCGTGAAAACTTGACTAGTTGGGCTGTGTTGATACTTATTCTGTTCCCTCCATGGTTGACTAAGACGGCAGTCTCATAGCGACCATCAGGTGTATATTTGTCGCACCACCAGGAAAGATGTATCGGATCGTGGTCACTGATGTCACACCTAGAGATTTTTAGGTCATCAATGTCGACCCACACGTTGTTTGAAATCCAAATGTAATCTAGGGTTTTGTGCCTCGATCCGCCATGCCATGTTGACTTCGGTGGATTATCACTTTTCGTCTTTCCATTTAACATATCACAGTCTCGTATTTTCATCACTCCTTGCCATTGCGTTCTTCTCTCTTCATTGGACTCGGCTGGTTCTTTTGTTGCCCAATTTGTTGGCTGAGTGTCATCAAACCAGGAACAGTTAAGGTCGCCACATATGATTATCTGCAATTTGTGGTATATCAATAGACAATCATCTATGACTAATGTTATTGAATCCAAATATTCACTGGTTGAAATCATGGAAGGGTTCCAATATGTATTGATCAAAAGTAACTTTTTGGAAACTTTGAATACAGATGGCTTGAATTCTAACAAAATGCCTTGAACAAACAAATTAGGCATATATGTTTTGGTTATTTCCCAGCCAAATGTGTTAAGCATTATTAGAAGCCCAGAAAAGGGTCGACCTCTGTGATTTTTCCCAGCGGGATTTAGAAGTATAGAGTAGCCATCTCTTGCCGGGGGTTTGCGCACGTTTCTTGTAAGCACAGCGCAAAATTGTTGTCTAAGGAGAATGGTAGATCCTGAAGGAGGTGGCTAAAGCCACGTGTGTTCCATGACACCAGTTCACACATCACTTTTCCATTTGGCTGGTCTAGTTACTTCCTTCTTTGCGTATCCACTGATGCTCCCACATTGGCCGCGCGGGCATTGTCAATCTCGGCAGGCTGTATTTTGAATACCTCTCTTAAAACATCTCTCCGTTTTTCATTCGCAGAGCGATTATCTTCAACTGATGATGAACTCTCGGACCGTTGTTTGTTAGGATCTTCGTTCTGGTATGAAACCTCAAATCCGTAGGAGAGAAGTTCGTCTTTTGCTGATAGTATTGTATAGTACCTGATCAGAACACGACTCTGACAGGTATTCTACAATACGAATGTCATCTGAAGTAATTGTGCGCAATGATGGAATAACATGAAATAGGCGCATCACATTGCTTCTATTTAGATTCAATTCATTGCTGTCGGGAAATATATTATCAATCCAAACTCTCCTAATCAAATTTTTTGGGACTACATTTTTTTCAGAACGTACTTGAGGTTCTTTGGCGGAATTTTTTGACCTTTGAGCTTGGGTTGCTCTTGGATTTAGAGCTGTGTTTAGCTGTTTTCTTTTTTGATTTGCATCCTTTGGTTCCAATTCCAGCTTCTTTGCAGTAGTTTTAGGTGCCGAGCTGCAGATCACCTTGCGATTATTTGTTTGATTTATTTTGCTTTTGTTCAATTTACATCTGCAAGGCGAGTGATTGGACGATTCAAGCGCAGGAGACATACTATGCGAATTTGCACCTAGCACACTCTCATTTTCCTCTCTACCGGCGTCATCATCTGCGTCGATGGAGTAGGTTGACCACTCACCAAAATCCAATGATTCTTTTTCTGTTTCTGCTGTTTTAGATTCTGAGTCTAGCCTTATCAGTTTTTTGGGGTTTTTCTCCTGATGAAGAGTAGGTTGTTCGTCCTTCTTCGACTCACCCTGGTGATTGAGATTGTTTGCTGAGGCAGCTTGTGTCTTACCAGGGGGCACCCGCTGAAAAAGACCCAGTTTGCTTTGTGTCGACAGGTTTCGTATAAACTGTTTAGTTTTTGCAGGGTTTTGCTTTCTCAGTAATTTTTTCACGGCAGGTTTCTTATTGTTGGTGACGTCGAACATTTTCGTGGAGAGATCTAAAGACTTCGCATTACCCAAAAAAATGCCAAAGGTATTGCAATGATTTTCTTTTGTGTTATTTTGCTCTGGCGCTGCTGATATTTCAGAAATGGGACTAGACTCTACTATCACGACTGCGGGAGTCTGATCCTGTTTTTTTTTACCCATCTCGGCTGAGACTGATGGAGTGGGGCATGTAACTGGAAATTTTACACCCACTGCCTGCGCTGGACGAGAAGGAAGCTGAATGGTAGATCTCGTCTCTTCTTGAAGAGTGCCTGAGTTGGCTGTATTTTCACCGACCTTTACATGTTGACAGCCATGTGCGTTCAAGCAGAGAGGTGGATCATTCAGACGATTTTTGTCCAGGTGGCGAAACCATTTCATGCATTCAAGGATGGCATCCATAAGGTCGGCTGACTTGGTGTGCTCTTTCATTGCCAGGTCACTTAATCTATGTTGCTATTAAAGTGATATGTTTGCCTCCATTTAATTTTTTTGCTGTAACAACACAAAACTGTGTGTTAAATCCGACAATTTCTTGTCCAAATTGGCCATTATTGCCCCTTGATCTCTTATGGAATCATTCAGAGATTCATACAGTTTTACAAATGGGAGCAAAGCCACCGACGTGGCGGCTAACACATTGTTATGAATTTGGATTGACGCAGCCACAGAAATGTTTGCCTTCAAGGCACTTTCGGCGTCTTTCTCCTTAAGTGGCAGCTCATTGTGTGGCTGAATCGATAAACCTTCATTTGAAACTGCTGAGTAGTTTTCATTATTTTGTGACAATTCCGAAATCGACTCATTGCAATTATGGTGCGTTGACACATTCGGCGTATTTCTTGACCCATGAGAACTCACATTTACTCGCTTGTTGTTCATCTGAGGAGTACTTGTTCTGTCTCTATTATTTGTCGAACTGCGAACCTCTGTACTGGTTACATTATTTATAGGCAAACTCGGGACCACATTGCTCTCCACAGCTTTTTTTTTGGCTGATAATGAGAAGCTGTTTACCAGCTTGTCTTTTATTTTCATGTAGTCTTCAGACAAGCATTTTGTTAAACGCGCTTCGCGCTCCACCACATCAAAGCTTGCTTTTAATTGAGCAGACATTTGTATTTCAGGATGTTCGAACACTGCTGTTTTTACGCTGAGTGGAACAGGTGTTACAGGGTTTAGAACCGCCCTGTTTGATGTAATAGCACTGGCTCTATGAGGGCCAACGGCTCCATGTCCAATCGCCATTCGGTTTTCACTCAGAACACCGCTTGAGCTATTTTTAGCATTCCAGTTTGTAGCCGCGTGTTTGATTGTCAGTGTCTCGTCACAGGCGCCTGGGAAAGCAAACACCGTCTGCTTAAAATAAGGTGGAGCTATAGAATGTTTGCTCACGCAAGAGCGGGGCATGGACGGAGGTTCAGCGGATGAAGCCAATTCAGAGTCAGCTGAATATGCTGTGCAAGCCGATTGAGATCCAACCCTTGCTTCAACCGGAATTAACAGACGGTGAACTTCAGGACCCACAAGGCATTTCTTTTGGACGTCTTTGAGCTGGGGATCGAACGACACTTCCCTTAGTTCTATGGAGTTTAAGGGAACATGTACTTCGAGTAATTCGGTGTCTGTGACATCGAATGGAGATTGAAACAGCGAGGGATCAATAATGATGTTATTTAAAGGACCACGTCCCAAATCTTCTATATTTTCGATTCCGCCGGAGTTCGGCAACGTGACTCTATCGTTTCCTCCCAGCGTCGACTCATGTGATACTTCTGGTGAGCCTGGTATGTCTGATGTGTCTGTTGCTACTTCAGAAGCAACATGTGTAGATAAAGGACTCAGAACCTGTGTTATACACGCCGCCTCAGGACTGGGGACTACAGATACTGAGGCAAGCGACTGTAGAGATGGCACCAGAGAAGTCACAGATAACTGAGTACACGTTGATAGAGACATGTCGGCATTTACCTCACCATTTATCTCGTTGGACTCCATAGGGCCAACTGCTCTGGGCAATTTCGACTGCCGGCGCTCGAACAGCGTCTTTAACCTTGTCTGAGGGCCTGGCACAGCCATTTTTCCACTGGATACTTGCTTCTTGGTGATCGCCCGATCTTTCGCCGTCTTGAGGCGGACTGGGCAGACTGGGACTCTACGGGACTCCGCGCGGCGCTTTGCGCCAGCAACACCCTTTTAAGGGTGGAGTCTACCAGCTTAAAGGGCCAGAATAGTTCGTTTTTCCAAAGCACGAACAGTAGCAGCAGCTCCTCACAGTACAGAATCCTGGGCAGACTGGGACTCTACGGGACTCCGAGCGATATCAACCCTTCGAAAGCCAGATGTTAACCTATCAGACAAACTGTCACTCTCCACAGTGCCTGTTTGAAGGAGGCATCCAGTTACAATACATGTGATTGTCTATTTAGGGTGCACACTAAAGGAACACTTCTGGAAGCTACCCATAGCAGAATTGTCTGTTTGCGGGAGAGATACAACTGGGGGGGTGAGGGGGGTGAGTATAGTCTAGGTGGATCTGATTCATAAGCAAAACCACAAATGTGATTCACATTGCTGCCCCATGAATTAGGGTGGCTGGGGAAGCTGCAGTGGCTGGTGAAGGCTAAAGTGGGACACCACACAAAACATTGCTGCATTTCATATCACAAAGTCTCACTCTGCATTGCAGCACAACCTGCAGGCTTTCATCACCTATATCTATCCATATCATGTTTGGATAAAATACATTCTTTAATTGCAAATTGAAATTGAACACATGAGAAAAGCATTGATACATGAGCAACTACCACTTGCAACAATCGTCACTTACATATGTGTAAACTTGATTTCCATAAATACAAACCAAACATCTAAAAAAGGGTTAAAACCTAAAGTGCTCATATCCGCGTTCAACAAACAAACAAACCCTACATGTTTCGTTCCTATCATATAAGTGTTGGAACTTCTTCAGGGGTTACATATAGGATCAACATCTCACATACTATGCTCCTTCAGTCATCTTTGACACACTGTGTATGTTGTTTTGATTCTAATCCTCAGTGGCACAATAAATGCAATCACAACATCGATGCTGAATCCAAATGCAACCTAATCTACTGAAGTGGTTGGTAATCAAATATTCATACACCATAATTAACAAAGAGTCTGCACATGCAATAGTGCACCAGAACTCACCAATTTCAAAATCATTTTTGCTCGGACTTGATGCATTCTGTATTTTGTCCATTCAACACTACAAAAGTAATGGTGATAAGCCTTATCAATAGGTGGAAACATTATGCATGGTCCTTCTGCATCTTATTCCAAACTTCTAGTGCATGTTCACTTATTGTGTGCTGCAACACTAGTCACTTTAAATGTGTTCTTGAGTGCTAAAGTATTGCCAGCCAGAGGCACCTTCCCCAATCTATGTATCCAACTCGGCCTCTCTGCGCCAAGCATTAAGTGTATACAAGCATTTCAAGTCTTCCTTGCCCCCCTGGAGTGACGTTGCACTATCTACTACCCAGGGTGGAACTGGCCAGCTGGAACCTTTCTATGAGTTCTGACGTAAGGGGTTGCAACTCTCCTACCCCATTTCCAGGTTGAGTAAAGGTATCTTGCTCTCTAGCCTGCTCATCATACAGCCCTCCCTTCCTCTTTCCAGTATTAGGATTTTCTTCCCACCTCATAGGACCTTAGATGTTAACCCTCCTTCTCCAATACACCTCTCTCCAGATGGTGCCAATCCTCTTCCTTCAATGATTCTGCCTCCCATCTCTTGCTTCAAAAACCTCCCTCCCGATGATAACCATTCTTCTCCATCAATAATCCTCTTTCCCTCCAACCGCCAGCAATCTCCTTCCACTTCTCCTTCTGTTGGGCTTGCCAAACACCCTTCTCATGATCTTTCTCAAACACCCCAACGTCCAAGACAAAGGCAACTGGCTTTTATAGTCACGTCTGTCCTCCACTGGGGTAGTGCCTAGAGGTATTCATTGCAATTGTGCAGCTGAGGTAGCCTGTGATTGGTCCACACGCTTGTTGGCGGTCATCCAGGCCAAGAGAGATCTGGCTAGCAATAATATTAAGGCCTGCTGCCATTTTGGACTTTATAATGGCCATGCATATGGGTGTTATTCTCCACTCTGGGACATTCATGGCATGTCCTACTTTAGGCATTTGTCCCCTTGGCCTCCCAACATGTGATTCAGAAGTCAAGCAAACCTTTGGTATAACAGGACTGGATGTGGTCTCGTCAGAGGGAAGTTGTAAATTTGCAATCCATGCAACGATAGTGGGAGGGAATTGTTTCTTTCCTGCCTTTTGCAGTGAATGGGTATAGGTGTCCCTTCCTTTGGTCTGTTTTTCAAGCATGACTCAGAGGTCCAGCGAAATCTGCAAGTTGAGGAAATAATGACATCAAAACAATCTCCACTTTCCAGGGAGCTCCTGGGACTGCAATGTCATTTCCTTAAAGGGAAAAGCTCTGTTTCTAGATCAGGTGTTTGAACCTGATAGTGAAGTGGAATAACTCCTCAGAACTACTGTTATGGATGGTGGTCTTAAGTGTGTGTGATGGTGGGGGGGTGGGCGTGTTTGGTTGACCAACTTTTCTAAATTATTTCTGGGGTTTATGGTTGAATATGGGTCCCTATGACTTCTCACTATCTTATTGCAGGGAACCAATGAGGGTGGTATGGGAATCCACCAAATACCACCTCCAGATTCAACACTCACTAGCTCGGCTTAGCACCCAGCTCCTTGGACCACCCCACTGTTTATTTCCAAGGTTAGACAGGGACTTTGTCATACTATGTAAAATAGCTGACTGGGACATTTAATGGCATATATCACCTTGGTGCTCACACAGTTGGTATGTCTGCACATAGTTCATTTGAAATCATTGTATGAAACATTGTTCATGGTGTCAGTAAAGGGTCATCTCACACATTTGAAGTGTCCTATCCCTGGAGGCATCCCCCATAATGTGGTAATGAAAGTGTATTTGTCTGTATTGGGATATGATTTCACCAGTGATTGTTGGACATTTTCGCGTCTCTTGATGGCAAAGAACACCTGTTTCTTTACTAGGTGCCAGTTTTGTGCTACAGCTTTTTGATGGTCTTATGGCATGGACTAAAGGTGGTATCAAAGACCATTTTGTTAATAGGGCTTTTTGGTGTTTTTCAAGACACATTTCACGGTGTGCACTGGCTGATTTGTGTGGGATTTTTAATAATTCTAGTTGGGTAACCCTCGTACCTAGTCTGGATACCTAGTACCTAGTCTGGATTGCATATACTGGGCATCGATTTCCAAATTTCGTTGTTTGGTGCAATTTCTTCTTGTAGTCGACACAGGTGGTGACTCTCTCTTTTTCACCTGCAATGCATAAGTTAAGCTGGGCATAAGGGCAGCACTCTTATCACACCATTCCCCTTATCAGGGGTTCGCTTAGCATCTATATGCCTTTCTCAAAAAGGGGCTTTCGAATAAGCACCCGCGTGCATTGGGCTCTTTGTCCCAGGAAGCTCTGTAACATTAGTCCCAACACCATGACTACAGTAATGTGGGAAACGTAGCCTCACACCACTCCTTCATATTATTGGGTTGTTTTTGCTAGCTTGTCCACATCATGCCAGTTACCTGCATAGGCATGCATTTGTTTTTCCACACTCAGATTTACTGGACATTTTCCAGTGCCTCTCGTTTGTGGAAGATTTTGTAATCAAGATTAAAGAATAATCCCATCCCTGTAACAGCCAGCCCCTGTTACTAGAGGTGTTTTGCACCGCGTTTAGTAAACCTGGTGATAGCCTACCCTTAAACCCTTTTATAGCCCTTTTATAGCTGGGACCAAGGTCACTGTGAAACCATCCATAATGTGAGGGCTCATAAACCAGGTCTCTTGGAACAGCAGAATATCATTGCCCATCAGGGCCTTGCTATTTGATTGCAAGAGGTGAGAAAAACCTCTTGCATTCCAGGAAATAATTGTTATCGGAGCATCCAATCTAGGATCTAGTTAGATTCCAACATTCCCACTGGCTAGAATTCCCAGTAACCAGGCCCAGGCATTAGGTTCCATTTGTTGGGATGGGCGCATATGACACTCTGACACCTGACGAGTGCCAACCAAATTATTAAGCCTTTTAATCTGTAATGGGCTGTAATATTTTGGTTGCTGCATTTCAATAAGGGCCTTCACGGAAAATTTGCTGCCTGCTAAAATGTTACCTTGTGTAGTCTTTCTTAGCTCATAGCCCATAGGAAAGAATATGTGGGCCACATCCAGGATATGATATATGATATGATAGGTTATTTATAACACGCTTAATACACAGAGGTTTCTAAGCGCGGACCAGAGAATCGAACCTATGTTGTTCCAATCCCTCTCGCTTCCAAGGCGAGCACGTTGCCCCTGAGCTATCCTCCCGAACCGATAAAGTTCAATATCAATCTTGAGCCTATATGTAACAATACTATATTCCATTTATCGCCATACACAAATTGAACTTGCTCAACGTCGGTAGATTGGATATTACATAGGGATGGCATAGCCCCTATCAATTTCAAAACAGTTGATCGATTCAAAATCATCAATTCCTTCGAAATAGGAAGTCTTTCCATCAACAGACATTCTAGTTCTTGCTTGGGTTCAGCATCAGAATGTCTTAACGATACTTCTTTAAGAGCTTATGGTTCCTCCGGCTGGCGAAAACCCATTCTTTTTTGTTCCAAAGTAAAGAAATATTCTTTATTCGCAGTAGATTGGATGGCCACTGACAAATGTGGCTGATTTGAAATAGTAACTGTTGTCGAAGAGCCTTGTGGCATGGATGTAGATTGGGTGGAAATAGAAACTTGCTTGGGGAGTAACACCTGAGAGACCGATGATACCTCCAACGGATATTGCGAAAGATTCATTAGCACTGTCATGTTCTCTTCATCATTAAGCATAGGTTGCACTTGCAGGCTTACATTTACATTTAACTGCAGCTGTGTAGGAGGTTACTGCTTTTTAGAATGTGATTTAACAAGTGTTAAAAAAGGAGTACTTTAGCTCTCAAAAATTTCCTGGAGTCAGTAGCAGTAGATTTAACAGGATTCTTTTGATTTATTGATCTTTTCATTTTCTTAGTGCCCCGCTGACGATAGTTCCTACTTTAAAAAAAAATAGGAACAGTTGTTCATCCTCCTCCATAGGAGCCACTTGGGAGACATGGGGAGAGATTGAAGCTGGATGAAAAAGATCTTCGTGCCGGTCCTGTATAGGGCTGGCCAAACTACACTGGGATAATTCCTGATGAGAAGTTTCCAAATCAACAACCTCTCCCATACTGGCGCAAACTAGATAACTTGTGGTAACCACTGAGTTTGCGGCCTCAGAAGCCATCATTACCACACTGGGTTCTTTATTCAAGGTGATAGGTAGAGCTGTTGGATTATTTTGACAAGAGGCGGTAACGTGACCTTCAATAAAAGAAAATGGAGAGGATAGTGTCGTTATAATGGCAATTTGATCAGTCAATTTAGAGTTAATTGACTCGTATAGTTTCACCAACGTGATGAGGGAAAATTTAGAGTTGGAAGGGAAGTTTGCGAGATATTCATTACTTCCTGCACTAGTTTCAGAGTGGGACGAGTTGCCCTAGAAGGCCTAAATGGATGGCCAGATAGAGCAGAAAAGGATCCATCTGAACTAGAGGATGAGTCTGCATATTTATCCAGAGAATGAAATAGGTGGATATCCGTGTGCTGGAGTAAACTGTGAGCTCAACGGTTTGTAGAACTACATTCACCCCAAGGGGGCGAGGTAAAGGGTCTTCTTCAATTGTTGCATGAAGTGTTTTTTCTAAAGCAGCGGATAACAGCCCCAAGTGGTCATTCACAGTCTACCCAACAGGGCATACTGATTTTAATGAGGATTCGGCTTCTACAAACCCCCCTGAACCCCTGACGAGTCCATCATATCGTTTCCAGTCGATATGTTTTGGGTTGAAACAGAGGAATTCGGCAGCAAATCTCTTTTCAGAAAATACGCTGTTATTTTAGGAGTTATAGCCCAAATAGATCATTTTTTACAAGAAGTCGCTACAGCCATTGCAGAAAGCCTAGGTAGGGAGGTTGGACATTCATTCGGTATGCAGGCATGAGCATTGACCTGTTTCACGGGTTGTAATGGAACAGGGTCTTTTATCAGGGAGCAGCGTAGAGAAAAAGGTGACAGGGTCGAATTAGAGGCTAACATATCCACCATTTAGAAAGTAAGGTATTCATGCAAGCAAAGTATTAGATAGAGAAACAGATCTTACCCTTACACCTGCTACCGCCCGCCTCGCCTGTTGACTGCCACTTGCCAACTCCACTTCGGGCCAGGTAGAGCTCAAGCAGGTCCTCCTCCTCATGAATTAAATGGACCACGCGTTGAAAGCACACACAGTCTAACGAGTTGAATAAAGAGTCTGCCGCAGACTGCCACTTGCCATTTCCACTTCACATTATTATATAATAAATACAATTATATGCATACAAACAAATCCACTCTCCCCCCTCTTCGTCCTCCTCACTGTTCCCTTGCCTCCCCTTTACACCGCCACGCTTTATCCTGCACCTCTGTGGCCATATTTCTAAATTCAACACTTCCACATGGTGCTGCTCTGTGGGATATTGGGCATGTACCTAGGTGAAATCAACTGTGTTATCTCTGTAAGTGAGCTCTGTTATCAGTTGCTGCATCAGCAAACTACTATTTGATTAGATAAAAGGGGCTGGCTAGCGAACCACCCAATATTTCTGCTAGCCACAGGCACCCACCATCTTGGAATTAATTTGTCAGCTGTCTGCATCTCTGCAGCTTATACTACCCACTAGTTTATCTGCTACTTTGTCTCTCCATAAGATTTCGATGTTTTGATATGCTCAGGACCCACTCAATGTGTACCGCCTGTCAATCTCGTCCTCTCAATCAACCAGGTTGCCCAAAATGTATTGTGTGGCTTAAGGACACACGCCATAGTGGGTCTGTGTGTGGCCAATCACCCAATGTTCTGTGTTCTTTCCATGAGGTTAAGGTTTCTGAAGCCGTAAATAAGTCTCACAGTTGCTAGGGCTTGCCATACACATGATGTAGTGGTTGGGTTGGCGATATATACTTCTTCTGGAGTACACATCATGAAGCGGTTGGCGGTCACTGACCCCAGGGTCATCCCAGTCCAATCCCCCAAATTCAACATTAGAACGTTTTCACAAGTAGTAATACTGGTTTTATTGGGTAGAGTCATTAGACGTATATTTTAAAATGGCAGCGGCATTATTGGGCACAACCAACCAAGTGTTTTCTTACAGTGGCAAATTCTGACATTATGTGCATCAAAATCGTGAATGCCGTATTGCACTGGCAATTACTGACATTATTGGACAAAGCCAACGGGAGTGTGTTCTTATAATGGCAAATATACACAAAGCTGCACACACCCTGACTGTGTTGTTATAGTGGCAATACTGGCATATATTGGCAGAGCCAGCATGGCAGGTATTCTTTACCATGGCAATACAAGCAATATCGGGCACAGTCAAAATGATTGTGTTCTTACAGCGGAAATGTTGGTACATATTTATGGTACAGGCATCCAGAAAATGCTTTGGAAAATGATTATGTGCACTGATGTTCACCTGATATCTATTGGATTTTTAATGGGCTGGTTTACCCCACAAATCCGACTGTTAATTGTATGTTTTGACCCCATTTTTCACAGAATGTGTGCTGAAAAATTAACCATGTTAACCAATTAATTTAAAAAAAAAGTCTTTGGGGAGAAGACCCCAGCCTGCCATTTGTGACTCGGGCTCCCTTGCAACACCCCTTCACTCTTGCTGATTACGGCAAAATATGCGCCACCTCCTGGTGAAATAATTACCAGCCGCCAATGAATATCATTACATATGTAAAGGTTATTATGTTCTTCTAATTAACCGACCTACATTTATTCTATTGTCTGCAGTGCCATTTACCCATGAAATAGGCAGTCCTATAAATTAGGTATTCATGGATACCTCAGGTCATTGTGGAACCACAGCAGTGGAAGGTGATTTAAACACTGAATCAAGTCAACAAAAATAAACAAAAGCATAGAATGCACCAACCCTCGAGATGATGAAAAAGGAAGACAAATGCATTGTTGTTCCCCATATACTCTTTAAAACACAACAAGCCTATCATGAATTGTATTGCTCTCTCATCCCTGCATTCTGTAAAGATAGCATATCAGCTAAACTGCCACATTCTGCCATCCTAACAGCCCAAGCTGCCTAGGGGGTGTTGTAGGAGGTTTTACTGCCCAGTAAAACATCTGGAACTGCAATCAATTTGACTCATGGGTCTGGTTTGAGTGCAAGCCCACTAGCAGAAGAGCCAGGCTTCCAGCACGATTTACTTTTAAAAACATTTGATAGCCTGTTAAATGTTAATCTAGCATAAATCTGTATTAAGTACACAATGGGGAATTGAGATGTGCTCCATTGTACCAGGGGCACACTTTCGCATATATCAAAGAACAATAATTCTCAAGGCATGAACCTTTGAAGCAGGAGCTACCCGATCTATGCAAACACTGAAACAATACCAGGGGGTAGCAAATACGCATCAAGCAATTGCGCATTGTACCTGAGGGGCAGTCTGAAGGCAAGGCACCATTGTTTTCTGTTTGGACATAATCTTTTAGAGAAAATTCACGCAACCAAGTGACATTATGCGCAAAATCAGGTTTGTGTGTAAGTCAAGTTCTAAACATTGCTAAAGATGAATATTAATATTTACACAGAATGCTGTATCTTCAATTAACTATAGTTGGCTAAACCCTGTTCACTGGAAGAAAAATGTAATGATGTACGATCACATTCCAATGAGTAACTTTCTTATTTATTTATATTATTTGTAGAGCGCATAGATGAGGCCCGTAGGCATAACAGCGCTAGACAAGACAGAAATACCGAAATACAAAAGCGGCATGGATACCTCCATACTCGGAATGAGGCCCAGAGACATACGGAGCAAATGAGAATGAGAGAGAAAGAGCGAGAGAGAGAGAGCAAGATGTGGAGAAAGGAGAGGGAGAGGATGAGTGAGAGAGTCATACAGAGAAAAGACGAATAAAGTAAGAGAGAGACAGAGAAAAGCACATACTTAGGGAGAGTTAGTCAATGGATATCAAAGTAGAATCTATGAATGCAAAATCAGACAAAAGAATTCAGGAGTCATATTCGAAATGGACAAAGCAAGACTACGGTTAATGCCTGGTTGCAATCATTATAAATAGATAACACTCTAACAGCCCACCAACCAAACGAATAACTCTGCCTCTAATTCAGCTTCCCTCATATCCTCTCATGGTCTTGGCCCCTTATAATGAACACCACTTCAATTTGAGTCATCCCGCCCACCCTAAGTTAAGAGAATGGGGCATATTGCGTACAGTTGTAGACCTTCTTCAGTTCCTGTTTGTTCTCTCATTACCACATGCTTCTCAGCTCCCTGTTTCTAACGCCTGCAAGCTCGTTGTGATATCTGTCACATGCCGTGTTGCTTCTTCTACTCCTTCAAGATCTTTAAACCTTTGTGGCACTTACTTTGGCCACCCCTTCACATATTCAGCATATAGATTTATCTTCCTTCTTTCTGGAGCTGGCCAAAATACCATAAATTGCTTAGTTCTAGTATGAATGGTGAAATGCAAATCAAACCCTGGTGGTACTACTAACTGTTGTGGGCTGCATACAAAGGCCCCAAACAGAAGTCCCTCTCACATGAACAGCAGGATTTTAAACACAGAACAATAAATGTCTTGTTTTGTGGGGTTTTACCAAGTAAAATTGAAGCGGAATATGCAAAAGGGGCCGACCTGTCATTACCAAAGCAAAATCAGCATTTTAATTCCCAAAATAAGGTTTAAGTGTGAAAATGTATCACTGCTCACAGACAAATCTCAGGGAAAAGACATGATATGCGGATTGACAAAAACCATTGTATATAATGTTTCACATATAAAACACCACTGACATTTGAAAAGCTACTTTGTTTTCATGGAAAAATATCAGCCCAAGACAAACCAACCCTTTTGCTGACTGTGGGAAACTTCACAAGGAAATCTCCAACTGCCAGTCTGGATGTTACATCTCCCATTTAATTACCAACTTCAATAAAGTGTCCTGCTAAATGTGTCGAAAAAAACAGTGTTCCCCAGACTAGCTGGCTCTGTGAAGGCAGGGACTGCAAGAGAAGTTCCCCTTGGCTGGAGCATTACCAATATGTGTGAAAATGGAGGCAACAACTTCAAAGAGCAAGCTTCCAACACAAAGAGACTGTTAAAAAAAACTCTGGGTACAGGCTGACCCAGTGAAAACAAATGGCCAGAGGGCAGGAGAATGGCGATTTGTCCCACATGAAGACTCAACATTAATTTAAAAGGATGATTATCATTTAGGCATTTTCTCAGCAACCATAAGGCACATTTTCCTCAGCTATGTACCATTTTTTAGGTAATTATAGGCAATTCTGGACATATACAATTCCTCCACCTGTGACTCAGGGAACTGTACTGGCCTGTTAAACTAGATTTTGTGCCAATCTGAGCATGTTCCAAATGTGGGAATTGGTGAGCGGGTGGAGAATAAAATTAGGGATATGGGTAATAACTTACATGTTCATAACTGTTATGCTTTGTATGGAAATGGCAGAAAGGTGCCACATGGCTGTGCAACATGGTACGACATGGTGTCCGGCTTATCTAATTCCCCATGATTAGCTGAATCAGAAAATATGTATATCATGGCAGTCACTAGTAAAATTATGAAGTAGTGAAACATAACTCGTTTTGCCAGAAATGTGAAAAGAGAACAACTGAGGATTACAAATAGGAATTGCCATATGTTGTTCCAGACCCCTAAACCAATCCTGATTTGGGGGCTGCATTTGGGATGAGAGAGAAGGGTAACTGTCCAATCCTAGTTGTGGGAATTATTGCAGGATACTTCCCCTAGATTGTACAATTGGTGGTGTCATCGCTGCTATAAAGGGGGGACTGCATCAGGGGGAAGGGACACACAGACAGCGAAATAGACAGACAGAGAGACAGAGAGGGCTGCTGAAATGTACCACCTGACAACTGTAAGGAAACATAAGAGGATATTGATAAGAGTGCATCTGGGGGAAGCTGTCTACTTCTAGGAAGGTCTCAAAGCTAACTGGGTCCTATGGTGGAGAGCGGGAGACCATCTTTGAGAGTGGAGAGACCAGAACCCTACCCTATCTTTCCAGAGTGTCCAGAGATGCAGCTGGCTTTCCTGAACTTTAAACAACGGCTTTCTATGTCAGTAGATCTGAGCCCTGGGAAACCAAAAGGTGGTGGAGTCTGCTTGTCTTGAATCCTTTCCCTTTATAGTGGGTGGAGGAAAAACTGTGTAGATCCCTAGCCTATTTAACTAAAAATATTAATTTTATTAAATTGGCTGAACACTACAGGGTGCATTTTGTCAAAAATTCTAAATTAACAAAGCTCAATTGCCAGTGTGTGCTGAAAACTATAGCCTATAAATTAATTGGGTAATCCTTTAGTCCAGCTGACCCCGACCTCTTTAGGGGTGTCAGTCCAATCTTTTTATCCCCAACGCAGGCCTTTCAGTAGACGGGGTCTGAAATCCAAAATTCCCCAAATCATTCCAATTTGTCTGTCTGAGTTCCTCAACACAGACCAAAGTAGGGGTGGGTTCTGAAATCAAACCGCTAGATCACCCTGTGTTTATCTTAAACCAAATGTGTGGGCGACATCAAAATTACCATATGTATTTGTTATGTATTTGTACCAATCTTGAAATCCTACTGCTAGTCTTTTAAGCCAGCAGGAAAACCAAAATTGAACAACACTACACGATAATTGCTTTTGTGATTGATGAGTGTAATTATTTCTTTTAGTGAAATTTGCAGAAAGTGCAGAATTGTGATTGTGTTCTTTTCAACTCACTTTTGTGATTTGTTCATGCTGAGAGAAGTAAGTTGATTATGTTGTGCCATGAATAAAGTGGTGTTTGACATTTTCAGCTAATTTCTATTACTTTTATTTAAAAATACCAATACATTTCCCGTACACCGGCCAGGTTCTCAGCACATTGTTAGCTCAGGGGGAGGGATCCAAGGGGCACGATATGCACGTGAAGTAGGCCAGAAGAAAATAATCTGTTAAACAGCTTGTTGCATCACACCGTAAGTGGGGAAGGAAGGAAATCCCTGTGTTGAGGGTGGCTTCTCAATTTACCGTTACACTGCATGCATCAATCCTTTCCTCAAAACAACCTTCTTCCTACCAAACTATACCCAACATCTTCACCTTCCCAACACACCCTGTCCCCAACCACCACTATCTGTCCTTCTGTTAATTTACTTAAGCCAATTTGAACCAATGCCAAACCACAGATCGAGAGTCAGTCCAGTGGCAGAGATAAGATATCGTGAGGCATTGCCAGGTAGCTTCATTTCCCATACTTCATGGTGTGTTATCCATTCCCATGTGCACCCTGCCCATGGTCCAAGCCGGGGCCATAGTTTCTTAATTAGCCCATGCGCCCCGAACGAGCATTCTTTATCCTCACAATACCAGCTGCTGGATTTCCAGACGCTCCTCCACTGCCACAAGCTTTCTGGTATGCCAGAATCCTTCTTCAACAGTCTGGGCCAACTGTTATATTAAACATTGTGAGAAACCTGAAGGTGTCTCACAATGTAGTCCCTGGGGATTTGTCATTCAGGAGGCCAAGACACAGTCATCGCCTTTTGATCCAGTTCCTGGGGGTGGACCAGTGCGGGAGGATAACCTAGGTGAGGGGTCTATGGGGAGTGGAAGTGGGACACCGGATGGCCAGGCACGGTGTCCCCTTCCCTGTAACACCTTTACCCCATCCTACCAGGTAGAATACACAGGATCTTAACCCCCCCTTCCCTACATGAACATTTCCTCACAGACACCTTACTACAAGAGAAAATGGACTAACACCTGAGCCGTAACCTGACATGTCACAATACAATGGTCAGGATGGGTCAGGCAATTACTGACCATTACACACACCTGAATTCCATTAAACTTCCCCACAGGGATTAAAGGCAGAGCATGAGAACCTTCTCTGAGCAAGGAAAAGCACACGAGGAAGCAGCAGTTCCAAGATGGCAGTTTAATACAAGGGGAAAGATGGCAAAACTGAAGAGGAACAAATGGAGGTGTACTTCGGAGACCCCCAGCCGGCCCATAGAGCCTAGGTCTGCTCCGAAGTACTTTAAGACGAGATAGCTGCACCTTTGAGATGGATAGGGGTGCAGATTTATCACTCCAACACCAATCAATAAGGTTTGGCAAAAGGAGTCCGTTTAATGACAAGTACAAAAAACGGGGAGTCATGGAAATCAGCAGTGAGGCGATAGTCCGTCTCGCTTCAACTCCAACGAACTTCATACAAACAGTGATATTAATACTCAAAACTCGTCATAATTGACGTGTAACACTCAAAAATTAACATGCAATTCTATTGGTTAGGAAAAGGTAACTTGAATATAGGTACTATATCTGTATATGGTAACGGAGTGAGGGGATTGGGTAAACACTGTCAGGTGGGCATCAAAGCCCTTCCTTCAAACATGACTACTATAGACGTCACTAAAATTACAACGTCCCATTGGTTCTACTAAGTATAGGACCCTAGATTATTTGATCCATTGTGATTGGGTTGGCATCAACCCCATGCATACATTTCCACTTTGCTTAGCAGCACGCAGAACGGTCAGCCAGGTGCAGGGTGCCCCTCAACTACCCGGCCTTCCTCCAATTAAGGTTACAATCAATCATCACTTCAGCAACTATGTGTCAATTATTTTACTGTGGTTGGCCTCGAAACTGCATCTTCTGTCTGGAAAGGTTCTGATATCTCTGCCTGGGTGGATGCCAAGCGTAGGTGTGAACCCCTGCTCCTTCTCGCTTGGCTGGTCACGTGCTACCCACACCGTGAATTTGCTTAGTTTCTCTCAATTTGTGCATTTAATTCTTATTCAGCTTGCCACCTGCCTATGCCTCCTTATCTCGACCTTTCAAAGACAGGATATTCTGTTCTTAAGTTTCAATTATATGTAGCTACTGTTCGCTCCTTCTATTGGTATGACCTTGGCTCTCCTGGCACAAGTTGCATCTGCTGAGTTTCGATTCAGCCGTTTCTTCTCATTCAGTTAGAATATGAATCTTGTCTTGTTTGGCCTCTAGTAACCTGAGTTGATTCTGCTTACAATACTTAGTATTATTGCACTTACAATACTGTGCTTCGTTTTGAGGTAGATTATGTATAATGGTGCTTGCCGTGCTATTCTTCTACTTAGCATAGCAAGCCATACTGTTTTCTTAGCTTTCTTGCGGTTCCAAGCATATGTACAGGCGTTAGCTGGTTGAATATCTTCATCCTGCTTACAGCTTAGGCTTCTTTGTATTTCAACATCGTTCTCTTCTTCTAGGTTCACGATATCCTTATTCATGGTGTTTTGTTTCTTTGTGTCATCCTTGAGTCATCATATCTTCTATCTGCGAGTCCGTCCGAGTCCTTGTGACGTCACCATTCGGCTTCCATTAAGGCCTTTTTGGTTTCTTCCGAGACGGTACTTAGGCAATCTTCATTTCGTCTCATTTGCTGGTAGGGTTTTCTCAATGGATACCTTACTGGCCATGGTTTTCTGGGTATTGGTACTTCAATAGGTGTTGCTCTTCTGATAGGTTCTGGGCAGAGCCCTACTGGAGCTCTCTGCTGGTTTATTTGCTCATCATACATCACATATCTTAGTGTCAATGTTCCTGGTACTTCAAAATGGGCGACTGGAGTGCAGGCTTTATTTGGGACCTCCTCTACAGAGGGAAGTGACCTTGACCTTTTCAATGAAAGACCGTTACTTTCATGAGCCATCGAGAATAGGAAACGCAAGACCAGGAATCAAGGCTGGGGAATCCTGTGCTGTGTGTTGGAGGTACCCAGGGCTCTCCCGCCTCGATAGTCAAGGCAGGGAGAATCGGTTGCCACTGTAGTACTTTCCTTGGCTCCTACAACAAAGCAGCGCTAGTGAAGTCAGCACAGTCGGTGGGTTGGGGAGACTGATATCAGACTGGTCTGTGTTGAAGCCAAGGTTGCAAGCGTCAACATTGTGTAATGAAAGATGAAGAGAACAGTGTATGTAGCAAGCGACGTAAACAGAACTTAACAGCAGATGAGTGATTGAACTCTGAAGCCAAGATACAATACCTTAGACAGAGTGGTCTGGCACCACATGGGTGCTCATTCGAAAGTCTCTGTTAGGTATCCAGCTGAAAGGTGGCAAATGTGAAGAGTGATAAAGAATTGTAAAATCAAAGTGGTTCTAAAACAGGTCAAGCTAAACCCTATTCACATTTGAATGTTTTCGATAGTAGGAGTATACAGAAATTATATGAAGTTCGTCCGAGCCCGATGGAGCTAAGAGCTTTGGTTAAAGCAAGTTTGTGCTAAGAGTTACATTTGAAATTGAAATAGGTCCAAGCCCAGCGGAGGAAGACTAATTGTGTTAAAGGGGATCTGAGCCCCGGTGGAGGGAGCTGGGATGACCAGAGACACTGCAGATTGAAAGCATTGTGATGAGACAGATCTGAGCCTGGATGAGGGGGATCTGGGATAAACCGCGAGTCACCCGAGAAAGAATATCCTATGAGAAATTGAATGCATGAGAATATCATATGAACATTGTGTTAAGAGGATAGGAGCCCGGCGGAGGGGGATCCTGGGTGAATAGTGAATCACCTGAGAAATTGAGTACTAGTGAAAATCTGAAAGAGGAAAATAACTTATTTGTTTGTTCCATCAGGCTCTCTGAAAGAAGAGACTTTGAAAGGCAAAGAGGCTTGGATACGCAAGGCCCTGATGCTAATGTTTGAACTGCACCCTCGTGCTAGAGAAGCCAGAGAAAGTGCTAAGCTCGGATGTACCGCCTTGTCCCATGCTGAAAACGTGGACGAGAGAGGCCAACGGCCTGAACATCCTGACATATCATTTTGTGAACACCTTTACTTTTTTGTAACATTGTTTCCCCCACTATTTGTATTTAAGAATAAGGATTGGCAATAGATTCATTAGTATAGGCCCTTTTATTTTGACAAGGCAACACTAGGACTGTGTTATTATTATTTGATGGACATCGCATGCTCCCACCTATAGATTTAGAATTAGATAGCATTTATTTTCAAACCCTTTTTAAAGTTCAATAAACACCCTTGAACTATGGTCAATTGTTTCTGTCCTACTTTTGATACAATGCCTTCCTTACAACATATTCATAAATTAATATCAATTGGGTTTTCAGAAAATATTGCAACTCTTTGCACACCATGGCCCATTCCAGATTCTGTCCAGCTTCCAGCACACCATAAATCAGTTTTCTGGAGGGCCCCCTGAGTAAACTGATTCAAGGTCCCTATGACATTGAGCTCACTGATTCATGCCTTGCTGCCTGTAAGCTCTAACCCAGATATGAGCTTGGTGGCCTTCTCTAGTCGAGCTACCACCCGTTTGCAGTGGCTTACATGAACCCATGTTGGGTATCACCATTTGCCTTGGGGGTGGAGCAGTCTTACTCTGGTGGACCTTTATCAGGACACTGTCAATGGGCTGTAAGGAATGACCAAGAGAGTCTGGTTCCCTTGGTGGAGCAGCTTGAACCTGATTGTGAATGAGAATGGCAGAGGACATAAATATCATAACGTACTCCAACAATCGATCATCTGATAGTTGTAAATTATCCGGTACAGTTTTCACAGGTGGTAATGCAGGTAATCTCATGGGTCTTCCATAGAATATTTTCGTACGGCTCAACCCAGCTTTCCCGGAGGGATTACTTCTCATGCTAAAAAGGACTAGTGGAAAGGCCTCCGGCCACTTCAAACCTGTTTCCTGGCATACTTTGGCCAATTTAATCTTTAAGACTCCATTTCACTACTCAACTACCCCGGCTGATTGTAATTGTGAGGCCAATAGAAATTATGCTGGACCGTCAAAGTGGAAAACAGTGTTTTAATAATGCTATTAACAAAATGAGTCCCCTGATCACTGTTAATACATACCGGTATCCCTAATCTGGGCACAAATTCCTGAATAAAAGTTTTTGCGACAGTCACTGAATCTGCCATTCTACAAGGGAGCGCATCCACCCACCCTGATAGAAAATGTGCACTGTTACTAGCAGGTATTGCCACTGATTACATTTTGGCAGTCGGAGAAAACCAACTTGTAGCTCCACAAATGGGCCATAGGAGGGAGGGTGGGCCCCGGGTCTGACCAGCACACACTTCACCACGTAATTCTGTAAGCATATTACACATCTTTGACAGTATTCATGAGCCATGGTTGTAAGCTCTGCGGCAAACAAGGATTGCCCCGCTAGCATTGTCATTACATCTCTCCCCACATGTACTTGCCCGTGATACACCCTGATTAGGTGTGACACTAGTATTTTTGGAGCCACTAACTGACCCTGTTCATCTTGCCACAGGGAGTCCATTTGTCTTTTTCATCTGCAGTCGCATTCTTATGCATAATGGTTTACCGATCAGAGAAATACTCCAAAGAAGAAACATCAAGAGTAGAGATACAGGGTGTAGATTGTGTGAGCTCCCTGGTGAAATAGAATCCTTGAAACATCTAACCCTAAATTGTCCGGGCCTAAGGAATGAACGTGAGCATTTAGGGCACATTTTGAGAAGCTATACAACTAGAAGCATGGATGAATGGTAGAGAATTATGATTGAGGGAGGAAAAATCAACATCAACATAGCCCTCGTAAAGATGGTAATCACAATGCCCAAGAAACAAGAGGTACCGGAAGTGGGAGGAACTCGGAAGAGGTACTGATTGGGCAACTAGATTAACATTCTCCAAGATAAAGTAGCTGGGTACATTCGTAGCCTGAGCAAAAAATACCATTGATCAGAACTTGGCAACACGGCAAGGTACAGAGTGAACTTGGACACTAACCATGATTGGATTTGATGAGACTATATGTAAATGGTGGGTAGGAGTTAAAGGTTTTCGATTTGTAAACCAAATGACCTGTTTAAAAAAAAAAACCTCATGCATAAGCGCAATGGACTCTAAAGTTGTATACACTGTCCCCTCCTGTATGGCTTGCACCAACAAGATGTACACATTATTGCCTTCTAGGGCGTGTGAGGGATCAGAAATTCGAGTCGGACAAGTAGATAGATGTTAGGCGGAAACCTGTGCAGTTCCCTCTGGGACCACTGCAAAAGATTTAGGACTGCAGGTGTTTGGCAGTAAACCCACTTGGTAGCAGTCTGTACCACACAGATTCACTTGGTAGCTGTGGCTGAGCAGTCAGACTTCCCTCAAGAAGAGTTAGGCAGTATGTGGAGTATACAATATAGGGCAATTCTACACAGTAAGACAAGCAAACACGCAACAAGGCTTGGGTGTAAAGATATAAAGGTATTTATTTACAACGAAACATCTATAGAAAACACTCTGGCACTATCACGGCAAACACTTCAATTACAATTACTCTACGAAGGAAACAGATCAATCCCCCTAACAATAGTTCGACAAGTCTAGGTTCTACCAGCATCACTTATTTGCAGACAGAGGTGTATGCTTCAACCTAGATGGCACTCTAGTATTCGTTAGGACGGGAGAGAAAAAATAAGTAGGTTACGAAATCAACACAGTTCAATACTTCACGGAACAATGCAAGGCAAGAAGACAAGAACCACAATAGATCATAAAGTTCAGAGGCCAGGCCCACTCGGAGAGAGGCAAGGCGATATGTCCCAAAAAGTCTCTTAGTGGAAATGCGTTCGAGTCTTTGTAGCAAATTGTTATCGTAAGGTTGGACCAGTTCAGAACAACACGCTAAAGAAAGCTTGGAGGCGACCCAAAGGAAGGGTGAGGATTAAGACACCCCACTTGATCCGGCAGAAAGGGAAGCCAGGTGGACACGGTACCTTGATTGTGGAGAGACAGCTCCGGCGGGGGCAGTTGTTCCTGGTGGTGGATGCACGTCGGGTCTTTGCCAAGAGTAGAGATGATCTCATCGTCGAAGAAAAGTGAAGTCCGGTGCACCACCAGGGAAGAGACCAGCCGCAGAGTGCTCTGTGACAAAGTACCACCTTTTGGGCGCGATACAGGAGTAGTGGCTATTCGGTTGCTGAGGTGCTCTGCACGGGAAATTCGACCACTGCGTCCTGGAGCGAAGAAAAAGCAAAGGGGACTGGTTGTTCCCACCAGTCAGGGGAAGAGACTCTCCGGCAGGGAGATCTCCTCTGTCATCGGGAAGTGGTGGGTCGGTTCCGCAGGGCTCCACCGGAGGTGTCGTCGTGCAGGTCGGCCCAGCGTTACCCTCGTCGGATTCTTAGGTCCTGTGGCGATTTCTGAAGATCCAGTGCCAAAAGCCCTGCTTTTATGCAGAAACCCCCCATTCATTCAGCCTAGCTGTCAATCAACACATGCTAAGTGGTGAGCGGGGATGCTCACCACTTGGGCCAATCACACCAGAGTGCGACCGGAGTTGGCAAGGCAACTCGGTCCAGGGTGCATAAACCCCCTCCCACACCCCTGTGGTAACCCAGACAGAATGGCACCACTTTGGAGGGTCTCTGTACAGAAGCCCGCCAAAAGTGGAACAAAGGGCTCAACCTTTGGTTTAGGAGTCACAGAGACGAACACAGACGCCATTTTAAAAAACGAGTTCTGGCAGAAAATACCATCCGGTAAACTTATTTAAGATAAGTAAACTGATGGTATGTTAGAGATTAACAAGGAAAAGTATCAATCTCCAACAATGGGAAGAATTCCATAGGGTTATGTCCGGGGTCGAACATAACAAGTAGTTTCCACTGCCACCAGCCAAAACTCGACGAGGGGGGACGGGACAGTGCCCACTCGAATAACAGACCTAGGAGTAATCGAATTACCCCTACTAGTATGTCCACAAAAGGATGGTTTGTACTAGTTCTGTTAGTAAATTTAGGTCTAGTAAAGCCAATGGTGACTTTACATGCCCGGGGAGACAGTAGTCAGTCCCCGGGTATGGAGTCTATGATGGAGGTCCGCTAAGACGCCCCAGTGTTACGGCACGTAGGGTGTGGTGTAACACACATAGCAAAACATATGAGACCCTATGGAGTAAAAGACCCCATAGCCCATAGAACACATTGACATTCACAGGAATTACACACATTCATGTCCAAGAGTGGGAGAAAAAGAGTCTCACTCTTGGCAGGATGGAAAAAACAAACTCCAGAAATCCAGCAAAGCTGCTGGGGGACTCACTAGGTTAGGAAATTCAGCCTAAACAGAGAATTCTCCCTAACAATAGAGTTTTCTCACAAGTAGCCATTTTATTAAATAATAAGGGTGAGATAAATGCCTCACTTTCCCTAACCTAACAAGGATATCCCTACCTGTCAAACTAAGACTGATGGAAAACACTCTAAAATCAAAAGTTATCTGCCACTCAAACATATACATACAACAAAATCATACAGGTATGATATAAAATAACAATTATATTCAAATATAAACTTTGTAAACATGTATCCGTGTAACCAGAGTCGGATCCAAATGCAACCCAAAATTATTTTCATTCCATAAGTCTTTCACATGGCACTTGGAGTGTCCTATTTATAAACAGGATTTCTCACTCTTCAACACGATTTTCAAAGTTTGCACAAGCTCTTGCTTGACAAATCAAAAAGACTTTGGAGGTCATTACGACCTTGGCAGTAAGGAGTTAACTGCACCGGTAAAGGTGCCAGAGCCATCAACCCCTTACCGCCCCATGACGAGTCTGCTAACGGGAACCCGCTAAGGACGCCTGGTAAAACCAGGCCTCCTTAGCGGGTCCCGCGAGCAGACCAGGATTATAACAACAGGCCTGTTATTAACGGGCCCGTTGTTAGCATCCTCCCCATTCCCATTGAGCCCTATGGGGGCTCAAATGGGAATGGGGATGGGTTCCTTGAATGAGGAATTACCGGGCCCTCCAAGTCGGAATGGCCCGGTAATTCCTCATTCAAGGAACCGGGTACCCGGTAAGGGGGAAGACATAATGCTAATAGCGGCATCATTACCTCCATACTCGGAATGACCCCATTTGTCTTCACACTTTCAGTCAGCATTCAATATAATTTCTCTTCTATGAAGAACAACCACTTTCACATTTCTTTTTTTACAAACAAAGTTTTGTCAGGATGGATTTAACAAAGTTCATCATTACACATTAGTGGACTTGACTTTTTTTTTACCACACAGCAGTTCTTCAGTTATCTTCTTCCTGGTTCACTAACCTGCCAGGACTAACCACTAATAGTCCATTTACTGGTATACTCGCCTGCCAGGAAAACACTCCTACCACTACAAGTACTCTGTGGTGAGGCTTGTTTCAAACCTTCCACACTTAGATCCTCAATGTGGAAAGTTAATCAAACAAAATGCTTCTTAGAAAAGTATTTGACTTTCAACAAAAACACCAGGGTTCACAACTTCCTTCCCAATAGACACTGATTTCCCATAGATTTGGTTGCCACATATAGTGCATGTTATGTTTCTCTCCCACCTGAAGATTTACACAAGGAGGACTTCTTCTCTCCTGCCACCTTTCGATTCCTTCTACACCACCAATTAACTGGCAGCAATGTTTTTTTTTTCAGGTAGCCCTGATTAGGAAAGCTGTATAACCTTTTATTTAACATTGCCTTTCTGTAACTTAGGCAATGCTAATTATTATCTTCCCTTACAGGTAATCTCCTTTTTTGTAGAGTACATTCATTTGGTTCAAATAGTGTCCCCTCTTTACTTTTTCCACTCAGTCTCTCTCAACCCGAGAGTCACACCAAAAATGCTTTAGTTCAGCAGTTCGGTATTCAAAAGGGTTGCTTTGAGCCAGCGGTCTTATGCAGAGCACCCCGGGCTACGTAGCAAAGGCCAACTCACCGGTCTTTCCTTGCATTTCCCCTGGACCCTGTAAAGCGTCAGAAATGTGAGGTGGATAAGTAAATAGAGTAGATAGAGGTTTCTCACAAGTAGCCATGTTTATTTAAATAAGAACTTGAGAAAAAAGCCTCAATTTCCCTAACCTAACAAGAATTGCCTTACCTATTATCCTAAGGCTAGAGGAAAACACTCTAAAAAAGTTTTTGTTCCTCACACTTTTACACATAACATAACATATAGTTATGAGATGGAAATTTAAATTCAACAATATAATAATTATTTGCAAACACAACTTTATAACCAAAGTTCCTTATCACCTGGGTCAGTTCCACCTTCCCCAGGATTAAAGCAGGATTCTTAGACCAAAGCTCAAGTCAAGAAAGTTCCATCAATACCCCCAGTCTGCTTGAAAAATGCAGCAAACGTTCAATCCATAACTCTTCCACTTGGAACTTGGAAAAAATGCAACACAAAGTTTTAACTATTTTCTGCTTCAACAAAACCAAAAGACTTGTATCTTCCAACTATTTGATTGTTCAATATCTTTCTCCTCCTACACAATATGAATTTGTGAAGATGAGTTTTTATCATAGTTCAAATCATGATCTTCTAGTGGCCTTGCCACTTTCTACCACAACCTTCAACCCCAATCCATTACTTCAATGTCTTCTTACTGGCCCACTAACCTGCCAGGACTAACCACTGAACAGTACCTTTCCTGGTATACCTGTCTGCCAGGATAACATTCATACTACTACTATCAGTACTCAGTGGTGAGGTTAACTTCAAACTTAATAAAAGGTCTTCAACATTCAACAACATTGAGATTTGTAACATATTTCGCAAGGACATAAAACCCATCGATGTCCTTTGTTCCTCTGAATTGTTTGCCACAGGCAATGCATGTTAATGACCTCTCTCCCTTGATAATGATTACAAGGAGGGCTTCTTTCCTGCCACCTTTGGGTTTCTTATGCTTCACCAATCAACAACTGATAATGTCTCTGATTTGGTTGTCTTCCTCTTGGAAAACGTATTTCCCTCTAATTTATTATTGCTTCTCTTTGCCTTAGGCAATGCTCGTTCTCTTGTTCAAGTATAGCCCCGTCTTTACTTTGGCAATGATTTGCATTTCTTCCCCCATTTTGGCTTAGGCAACACTGGTTCCTTTGATCATATTTTGCCTCCTCTTTAACAATAGTTTTTCGCTTTGCCACTCCTATTTATGTAAGAATGAACCCAAAAATACTTTACTTCATTAGTTCAATATTCAAAGGGTCTGTTTCCAAACAGCGGTCTTTCATGGAGCGCGCCAGGGTCACCTCGCATAGGCTGACTCATGGGTTTTCTTCTGCACTTCCTTCCGACTCGCTGCTCGTTCAACTTCTGCTTCCTGACGTCAGGATGCAAACGTATGACCACTCCGGTCACACCTCCTGTGCTTGTGCCTTCTGTGTTGGGAGTCTGCTTCATTCCTCGAGTACTCCGGTGCTTGACAGCCACTGGAGTACCACACAGAACTGGGAGAGCTTCAGCCTCACTGCTTCCTGCTGCATGATCTATTTGGGGCCATAACTTCTATGACATTCTCAGGACCGTAACACTTGGAAAATGCAGCAGCAGCACCAGCATCTCCTCTGCGCTTCTGCTGATCACACAGCTGATGAGTTTTCGTGGCCTGCACATGAGGGGGTCTTAAGTAGTCACAAGTCCTGCTCAGGTGTGGGTCATTAGATCCCTTAGATGGTGCATCAGAGTTTTGCACTTCTGAACTCTTCTTCCTTGTGCAAGTACTTAAAAGCATTATTGGACTTGGAGTCCCTACTGTTCTTTTGTCTATTTTCACCACATACTTCGATTTTACAATAAGCCATTACAATTTCAGGCTAACTAGGGAAGTTATTAAAAAGGGTTTTCCCAATTTCCCTGACCTGGGTCCCCTCTCCCATGTGATGCTCCTACAGAACACAACCCCCAGGGTCAGGATCAGGAAGCGTCTGCCTTTCCCTGGCTACATGAGAAGATCCCTAGCCATGGATTTTTGGGATGATCAGCTCTGATTCATCTAAACCACTGCTTCTTTAACTTCTTCTTTTGTCGGGACAGTGTGGGTGTCTGACAGCTCTGGTAACACTCCTGTTGCTTGGGCCTCCTGGAAAAGGAGCCTTCTTTGCTCCTTGCATACCCTGTTGAACGCCACCCACAGGAGTAGGATCTAGAACAAGGAGAGCTTCTTTCTCCTACAGGACAGCTAGACTCAGTACCGCTTCCTGCTGGGTGCTCTCTGCATTCAGGATTCCCAACTCATGCTGACAACACAGCAGCGGTTCCAGCGTCTTTTCCTTCTGCTGCTCCCACTGCTTACTTTCAATGGCCTGCACCTGAAGGGGCTTTAAATATTTTGAAGTCTCGCTCAGGTGTGGGTCAATATAACCACTAGACTGCACACCACATTTTTGCAACTCTGTGCCCCTCTTCCTTGTCTCAGTAGTAGGATAAGAGCATTATGGGACATTTTAACATCAAACTCTTCAATTTTACAATAAGCCATTAAGACCATGGGATCATTAGGGAAGTTGGTTAGAAGGTTCTACCATTTCTCCTGACCTGAGACCCTTCCATGTGAGCCTCCTGCAGAGCACCACCCCACGGTCAGGGTCACGATCAGGTTGTGGCTACCATTCCCTGGCCACATGACAAGGGTCCCAGGCCAGGGACTTTTGAAAGATCACTTCTGATTCATTACTGGTGGCAGCCAATTTGGCAGTTCAATCAGCAAAATCATTTTCGCAAATAATAGGATCATCCAGTGCCTAATGAGCAGCACATTTGATGATAGCAATCTGTTCAGACAGCATTATGGCATCTAACAATGCTAAGGGTTTTTAATGGTTGTACCAGTTGAAATCATGAATCATATCTTCTCCCAGAGTTGATAAAAGTCATGGGCTACACTAAAGGTGTATCTCAAATCAGTATAAATGTTAACGGATTGCTGAACCTCTGCTCGACACGCTCTCGTAAGGGTCCCTAATTCTGCCACCTGTGCTGATGTTACTTGCAGAAATTTCCCGCTATCCACCACTTCTTCTGGTGCACATACTAATGTGACCACTTGACCATTCTGATTTCTGAAATACGAAGCGTCCACAAAGTACTTGAGATCTTGCTCTGGCTGTGGTATATCAGAGAGGTCTGCATGAGGCATTACCAGAAAATCCATCATCGGCATGTAATCATGTGGGGTGGAATCGTGTGGCTCTCCCTCTCATGGAGTTGGTAACAATGATGCTGGGTTTAAGACTGAACATCGAGTCAAAGTGATATTGGAAGCATTTTTAAAAAGAAACTTATATTTGCTTGCACTCAAAACTGATGTGTGATGCATTTTGGTTTTCAATTATATTGATAACACTGCAAGTGGGAGAGCCACCTCTACCCTAATACAATCTTTGTGCCTTATTCCACCACTAGGGCTGGGCCCACTACTGATCGGAGACAAGGCGGCATACCTGCAACAACTGGATCCATTTCTTTACTGTAATATGCTATGGTTTTGTGATGAAACCTGCGTTTCTGGGTAAGGAATGCTAAACCAAATCCTTTTCTTTCATGGCAATACAAGGTAAATCCCTTTTTGTAAATCTGCTAAACCTAATGAGGGGGTTCAGCTAGTACACGTTTTATTCTTGTTAAAGCGTCTTCCGCCTCTGGTGGCCACTGCAACAGTTCAACAGTGTTCATTTGGGTTTCATCTTGTAGTGGTTTAGCTATCTCGGCAAATCCTGAGATTCATTGCCGGCACTAACCTACAGCCCAGAGGAAAGCTTGCATCTGCATTATACTCTGCAGCCTTGGTATGTTTTAAACTGTCTTTCTGGGAAGCAGATATTATCTGATATCCCTTCATAATGTCATGATCCCAGGAAGTGCACCATAAGGGCGCATAGCTATAACTTATTTTTTTAAAGCCTAATGTCCTTTCTCTACCAACATTATTAGCAGTAATGAATTATCTTCTTTACAGGCCTCGTACGAGGGAGAGGCTATTAACACATCATCTCTGATGCCCCCGGGCTGTGTGAGTGCTTGAAAAATGCACACAAAAAAACACCTAATGGATTAATATTGACTTTACTGGCAATTATGGATCATCTAAATCTTTCTCTAACTTTTGTGAAAAGAGATTTGGTGACTGTGTATCCCTGGGGCAACCGGGTCCACGTGTACTGGAGCCCCCTATGCGAAAATGAAAATAGATATTGGCTACCGTTGTGTATGGTGTTGGGGTGGCATGAGGTACAATTTGTAAAACCTTTATTAAAGTTTCTGGGTTTGGAAAAACGCCTATGCTGCCCTATGAATAGGATGGGAGTAGTATTGACCATTAAATATTAAATAAAACAATCCTAGTGAAGTCTGTCAACTCAAAATGGTGCATGCTAACAAAACCTAATGCCTGCCCTATCTCTTGTACAAAAGGTGTATAAAAGAGATGTGTATGTAAAGGAAAATCAGTGGTTCAAATATAAAGAGTAAATATGGCTGAATCAGCTCCTTCCCCACGTTAGACAGCACGGAGTAAGGTAGTCCAGGTAGGCAGGATGACATACTCTGGCTCTGGTTTCAAACACAAAACAGTTTAAGACGTGGATCGAGGCCCGCTTGTCCCTCCACGTTAAAGTCTCTCTTCCCAGACTTCCAAATAACTTTTCAGCAAAAGGTTCATGCCGGTCCCCCTCTGTCAGGCTCAGACCTCTTCAAACCAAAAGTTCATGTTGGTCCCCCTCTGTCGGGCTCAGACCTTTCACAACAAAAGTTCACATTGGTTCACCTCTGTCGGGCTCAGACCTTTCATAACAAAAGTTCAACAATGCTTACAGGAGTCTCCCTTCCTCAGACCTATTACACTTCGGGCCTCAGTTTGGCGCAGACCATTTTCGGATATCGAAGACTTTCAAATGTGCAAGGCTTTCTTTACAGACCTCTGCAGGACAACTTCGACTCAAAGGTCAATGTTCAGGTCTTTACTCTCCCCTTCTCTCTGGGTTAACTTTGTTTACTTTCGCTTTTACAGTACATTCATTTTATCGCTGCACACAATGCACCTTTCACAGAGACTTTCGAGTGGGCTACTTGCTTTCGCCGGACCACTACGTTACTCAGTATTGCTGATTTCACAGCTGTCCTTACTTCAAAGTTCATTCACAGGTCTGACTTTCTTGACGTCTCATCCACACGCATGCAGCCTTCGCTTGTTATATAATGTTGCCACTTCAATCTTTCTTTAACACACACAGATCTCTCAGGTTGCTTGCCAACTCACCGGCTATGTGCCCTTCTTTCATGGTTTTATGATTTCCAATTTAAAAGTCAAGGTTGGTACCCCAGGCTTGGCCTCAGTTCCCCAACTCTGCAGTTCACCTGGAGGGTCGCTGGCATCCCTGGCCATCTCCACGTGTCTTTCACTGCCTTTTGGGGACTTCAACCTCCTGTTGGCAACTCCTGGGCTTTTCGACCCGCTTCTCTCATCCCTTGGTCCATCGCTCTGCTCCAGTAGGTTTGCCTTCATCACAGAATTTCTGCTCGTACTCGTGTTCCACCTTGCTCAGAGTGTGTCTCTAGGTTCCGCATTTTATCCGTGGGAGCAGAGATAATTGGTATCAGGTGTATGCACTTAAAGCCAAGTGCCTGATTTTGACTGACCGGATTAGCAGGACATGTCCAGTACGATGTAAAAGAGCTAGCCGTATTACCTTCAGTCACCCTCTTCTTCGACCCAGTGTTTGTGTATAAATAGGGGGGGGGTTGAGAAATCAGAGAGTTTTAAAAAATAGGATGGTTTGGATGTACAAAAAAGGGGGGAATACTGTGTTTGATATGATATGATATGATATATGATATGGCATTTATAACATGCCTACACACAAGTATTTCAAGGTACGATGAGGCAAGGGAGGGGGAATAGAGGGAAGACAGAGACAACGATCTTACTAGGCCAGGTGACATTGAGATCACGCAAGTGCAAGGAAGGGGAAGTACAGGGGAAGGGAAGGAGGTAGTGCAGTACATAGGATAAACAGTAAAATCACCATTGGCTGCCTCACCCCACTCCCCGATGTCCCCTCAGGTGATCCTCCCACACTGGTCCACCCACAGGGTCTGATCCAAAGGCAATGGTTGTGCCCTGGCCACCTGAGAGAAAGATCCCCGGGGACTAGTGGGTGGGACACCCTTTGGTTTCTCACAATGGGGACTGAGAATAAAACTGAACATAAATTGACAACCATGAAATGTGTTGCTTCTGGTGGAATACACAACTATATGGTCGCTGGATGTGGCACCACAGGAAAGGAAGGTATCACCATGGCATTAATAGCATGTAGGTCCTGTACAAAATGATATACCTCATTCCTGGACTTCTTCACAGGAATAATAGGAGTATTGCATATATTGCTAGTTGTATCAATGATTCCCTGAATCTAAAATGATTCAATCACTGGTGGATTCCTTCCTCTGTTCCAGGTTTTAAGGGGTACTGGGGTGTATGGGACCAACTTTTAAAAGGATCTTCTTTTATCCTTACTGGTTCTGCAGTGTATATATATCCTACCTCATTATAGTCGGTGGCCCACAATCAATTAATTCCCTATGTGATGATTCACCAGGTCTCGTCACTTTACCCCGGGAGGAGCCCTTTCCTATAAGGCTAGGGAGGTGAGGCTGCTACCCAATAGCCCCCTAAGGGAGGTAATATGCTGCAGGACATCATAGGGAGGGACTCCCATACCGGGGATAAGGATATCCAACTAGGGAAAAACCTCCATACCACCAACACAGCACATACACCCCTGCCCACATGGTTGGCCTTTTCATCCACCCTTGATAGAATAACCATGTGCTACTGTAAACCGATGACTGTGACAAGCATAAGACCTACTGAGACAAAGATGAACATGAGACGCATATGGAATAACAAGATGAAGAATCAGCCAAGTACTGTAACAAGGTGGCTCACTGGAGGCATGAAGAGTGCCATAGAGACTTTCACAGAAGGTGTTGACATTACCAAGGGCAGCGTCAACAGTATAAATGGGAAAGCAAGAATGGACAAACGACATCTCGTTGTGGAAGCCAGGAGTATGCAAACAAAGCCTGGGAAGTTCAAAGTGGGAAAGGTGCAGCCAGGGCAATTGCGTCTCTCTGGGAGCGAGAGAGGAAAAGCAGGGCATTGTGGGAGCATCCTGAAAGCCGGGGCGGAGCTGACTCACCTGGTGGTGGTATGACTGCTGGAAGGTGGATTGTCATGTTCAGAAACAACGCTGAGACCACAAGCCAGTCGCACAGCCATGCAGGAAGAGAAAAAGAGGAGGAAAAGACCCCGGGAAGAACTGGAGCCTGCCCCAAGGCACTACAGATTACTGTAAAAAACAACGACCGGACATGGTCTGGAAGAGGCCCAGTTCACTCCGGCTGCATAGGGAGTCATATCCCTCATTGCAGTGGCCAAAACCATACCACTGCTCAAGCAGATTACCTCAGGAGTCATCTCCCTCATCCCATTGGCCAAGCCAATACCACTGCTCCAGTAGAGTGCAACAGGAGTCATCTGCCTCATCACAGTGTCCACACTAATGCCACTGCTCCAGTAGAAGGCATTGGGGTCGTCTCTCTCGCCGCAGTGGCCCAACCATTACCACTGCTCAAGTAGACTGACAAAGGGTTTTCAAGAAAGATACAGAGGAGCCTGGAAAAGATATTTACCATCTAGATGTTAAAGGGAAGCCAAATAAAGCTGTGAGCTTTTCCACTCCCTGAAAACAGTTGAAGGGACTGGTACATGCTTTCTGTAAAACTGCTGAAGAATCACTGTGGAAAACTGTGATAAAGGAACCAAGGGAAGAGATTAATTCCCCAGGCCATGTTTTGAAGCAACATTGAAAGAAATACTGTTTTGCAAAGACTGAAACAAGACAGTAGGAGAAGGGAGTCATTTATTTGTTTAATTGTTTTTTATAACACGCCTAATACCGTACCTGAGTTCACTTTCTAAGCGCGAATCGGGGATTCAAACCTCTGTTGCTCTGCGTGATCTTGCTTCCAAGAGCAGCGCTTTGCCCCTGTGCTATCCTGTGTTCATTCTCCTGGTGAAGGAACTTTACTTCTGGTATAGACTTTTGGCTTAAGTGTTAGGGTTAGATTGTTGGGTTTCTGACAGAGGACGGAGAACATATTCTTTTTTGATGGACATTCTGACAGGTCACTAAAGTTTCCTAGGTTGAGGCAGGGCAAGCACCTAGAAGTAGGGAGAGATAATAAATGTTTGTAGCCCCAAACATGACCCCTCCTTATCAGTCTCCTTCTTCTATATCCTCGCACCATTCCGATCATTGCTCCTCTATCTCTGTTACTTGTCCTTCTATGTCTTACCTTAGTGAGGACATCATTGCCACTGCATTATCTGCGCACACACTTAGAAACACCACACCTGGAGTGCAGTAAATAGTGCATCTCATCTTGCACAGCAGATCTCTTCCCAACAAATTCACGGGAGAAGTGGGACTTAAAAGAAATGCATGTGGATCGGTAATGGGGCCCAATGTAACAGAGAGTGGCTCTGTCACCTGGCGTATGACAGTAGCATTCGATATTCCTACCGCTCTTACCATCTCCACTGATGTGGGACATCTGAATAAATATTAATTCATGAAGCAAGGTTTTCCCTCGTTTCTACCAGACATGGTTCTCTGAAGGCATCATGAAGTAAGACAAAGACAACATACTTAAAGTTCAAAGTAAAATACTTTATTAAAACAAACAGTAGTATGGCAGAAGTCCTAACTTGCCCTATAGTAAGGTTGGATTTCCCTATCTGAACTAAACTAAGGAAAGCCTGAGTCAAATAGTTAAACTTAAAGCCTGTCTGTGTCCAAATCCTATGCTTGCCCTCACAACTAAAGCTATCCAATGTGTAGGGATGTCAAAACCAACAAAAAAAGTATTCAACGCAAAGTTCTGAGCCTCTCCCAGCTCAAAGCTTTCTCTCAGCTCCCCTTCCACAAGTATAACAAAGTTCCATGGTAAAGTCTCGGGTTCCCGTCCCCACGTTTAAAAACCACTGTTAACAAAAAACAAAAGCGTGTGAGTCTTTGTTCCCAAGACCACATAAATATAAAGTCTCAGGGTTCCCTTCCTTGAGTGAGACTTTATCGTCATTATTACAATGGGCCTCATTATAAGTTTGCCGGTCTGGTAACAACGGTACCAGTAAACTTGTCAGTACCGTGGTTACCGAACCGGGGTCAATGGGAATGGGGAGTAAATGTATCTGGCCCCTGGCAATGGGGAAATATAGGGTCCGGCAGGGTTGTGATGGCCCTGTATTTCCCCATTGCCAGTGGCCAGAAAAATGTACAAGTGTGGCGGCAGCCTGCTGGTTTTACCAGCAAGGCTATCGGCAAACGTGTAATGAGGCTAAATGTCTCTAGGTTTTCAATATTTAGGGCTCACTGGTATAGGTGCAGTTGACAGACCAAACAGTCCATCCATCACAAATCACGCAACCAGGATCCCTGACTCTGGGCCTCTTGTCTTTGATGTTTTGGTTTTCATACTTCTGGCTTGTTCCTATCAGCCTCTTGGCTCTGCCATCACTTGCTACACATCCTTTCAGACTTTCAGACCTCAACGTTCGGCATGTATTCCTAAAGCTTCAGTTGACCGGTATTCTATTTTTTATTTTTAAACCAATTTATTAAATATTAATAGAAGAAATCAGTGTAACAAAGAGATACAATAGACAATTATCCATACAATAATAATGAAAAATATATTGAGAAAAAAAATGTTTATAATAAAATTCATTAAAAACAATATATATATATATATATATATATATTTACAAAAATAATAATAATAAAAATAATAATAATAAATAAATACATAAAAGAAAGAAGACCAAGGCGGACATAGAGGAAACCCCAAGCATCCAGGACCTTTATGTTTTGCTGCTGAAGGTATCCCAGGATGTGGTTGAGATGAGGGCAGACCTGAGTGGTAGGGTGGCCAATCTGGGGGTTGGAAAACTGGAGACAGACTCAGCAGGCTTTTCTTCTGAAATTTCCGGGAGCTATAGAGCGTACAATGATATGAGAAAGGATATGGAGGATTTGAGGCTTAGAAACTTGATGTTGGACTTAAAATCCAGGAACCATAACCTTAGACTCATTGGACTGCCATGAGGAAGTGACTGCAGATGCGAATTTGGAAACTTCCTTAGTTAAAATCTTATCAGAAACATTTGGCCAAGGGATTCTCTCACCAGGTGATTTGGTTTATGCCTTTAGAGTGGGGAAATTGGTGGATACTAAACCACGACACGTTTTGATGGTGTTTAACAGGATGAGTACTAAGGAGAAGATTCTTAAGGCAGCTAGAGATAAAGGTCCAGCTACTTACAATTCCTCAAAACTGGCCATTTACCCAGATTACCCAAAAGACTTGGTGGGGAGAAGGAAGTCATTTCAAGAGGTTAAAAAATTGGCAAAAGACAGGGAGCTGAAAGCAATCCTGGTCACACCTGCTGTTCTGAAATTATACTTCCCATCTGGTTTGAAATCAACTGATGACCCAGAGATAGCAAAAAAAATGAATCCTGGAATATAAATGCACCAGTGCCAGTAGTTAGTTGGGTTTGTAGTATGAGATCTTGTAGGGGCAGTTGTTTGGTATGTATGGACTTGGACAGATGGGATTTTATTTCATTTCATGTAGACATTTAGTTGTTTGTTTGGACACGACTTGGTATGCTTGAATGGTTTGCATTTTATGGGTATATATGTTCTATTTGGTTTTCTATATGTGTTATAAAATGCTGTTGATATGTGCTCGCCGTTGAACGAATTAGAATGCTCAGTTTTGACTAAAGGTTCAGTTGAGGGGCTTTTCTTCACACCCACTTTCTTATGTCTCTTTGTCACCCTTGTGCCCGCTGCTGTAACTGCTTTTCACTTGGGCTTTTGGGTTATTCACTGTAATTGCTTTGGTTTGTTCCATTTCACCCTTAGAATGCTTAATTTCAGTATTCCATTCCATTTAGTGTTCCATAAGCATTTTTGTGCGGTTTGCAATATGTATTGGTTTCACTGTAATTTAAAGTTCCATTCACTTTGGTATTCCATAAGCATTAGTTTTGTTTCATTTTTAAAGATCAACTTAGTTCAGTATTTAATAAGCTATGTTTTGCTATGTTTTGCTTAATGTTAATAGTTCTATTTAGTTCAGCATTCAATAACATTGTAAGAGCGCCCTGGAATTCATGCGTCTTCTTCTGAGACTCACCAGCTTGTGACATCTCTTTCTCGCCGCTCTGCCTGCGCGCTGCGTGTCTTCCTCTGCATGCTGGCCCCCAGAGTGGTGTTTTCTGCATGTGGAAAGCGTCCCTCCTTCTTGGTGCTCGCCCGCAGCCCCTTCTGACAAGGGCGGCTCACATAGGCACAAGGCTTCAAACACTTACACGGCCCCCTGGCTACATGCTGTGTAAGCCTCCTGGGAAGGGCGTCCTGGCTCCTCGTCTGGTCCCACCATGGCTTTCTCCTCTGAATCAGGGTCCCCTGCTGGTTTCTCCCACACAGGCATCACAGTTGCTCCTCTCTCTGCTTTACTGGTTTCTTTTTATACACCTGGAGGACACTGACAGGCTGCAGGTGTGGATTTCCAATGTGACTTGCCTGACCGCAATTAAAGTGACATGCCTGACCCTTGTAACGTTCTATAGGCATCGCCCTCTTCCCAGTACTAAAGTGGTGAAAGTGTGTGGTGTTCATTACTCTCATTTGCCTCTTCTTCATCTCAGTACTGTGAAGTGACATGTGGGGAAAGGAGAGGAGCTGACTTATAATACCCCACAAAGATCAGGGGAGGGTTGGGTCAGTCGTCAATAGGGAAAGGGGGATACTATGTCTCGCCTGAGGGCACCACACTCCAAATCCTCAAGGACCCTCCACCCAGGTGATCCTCCCTCGCTTCTCCAGCCCCAGGGTCGGGATCCAAGAGCAATGGCCTTTACCTGGCCACCATTGGAGAGGATCCAAGGGGAGTAGGAGTGTGAATACCCTCAGATTTCTCACAGTTCTGGTATTCCCTGAACCTGATACTGCACATATGCACCATCCTAGTCAATTGGTATCATCAGTGTTTCCAGACTTCCCTCCCCTTCTGATTGTCAGTGCCCCTTTCCCTCACAGGACCTCAGGAGTAAAAGGATTAGAACCCGGTGGAGGGAGGTTGAAAGCAAAGAGGGGTCTGCACGCAGAAGAGGCGGACCCGGTTCAAATCCATCACCTGAGAAAAAAGCCATAGTGAACCCGGTGGAGGGAGGCTGCAAGCCGAGAATCCATTACCCGAGAAATAGGTGAGACAGAACTTTGGGTTTGTTAGTTAGTTCTTTAGTTTGGTAAACCTATTAGTCCCTCGGGACCAGGAAACTACAACCACTGAACGCCTTCGTATTTAAAGGTACTGTTTTAGGATCCAAGCCCTGTAGAGTGAGATCCAAGGGGTGAAAAGCAATCACCCAACACCATGGGGAACAAGGGTCAGTGCCTGGAAGAGGGGGATCCAGGGGTGAAGAACCCTCACCCTAATTAAAACCAGGAAACAAACTTTAATTTTTTTGAAGGAACTGTTGTTTTGTTATTTGAACACATCAGGCCCTCGAAAGTGAGAGACTTTCAATGGACTTTCACTGAATTCCTGTATGTTTTCTGTGTAGTCATGTGCACAATCACCTTCCTGCAAGATGTCTGTGAGAAAAATCGTTAACTACTTTGCACCTCACCACCTAGAGTGATGGGTTTGATAGAAACACCTTGCACCCTGATGCTCTTCGTATTCTCAGTGTGCTCTTTGGTTTATTCGGTATCGCAAAGAGGGCATGCTCCATGTAGAGAGTGGTGCTGCATCCCATGGTAGTCCGTGCTGATTTGTCCACTGCGAATGTGGCAGCAGCCAATGCTTGTTCGCAAGGGTAGTGTCCTCTCATTACTGGGTCAAGCTTCCCACTGTAGTAGGCTATGGGCTTGTCTCCTAAATGTGTCTTTTGTGTCAGTACTGCTTTCATCACCACCCTGCCGGTGTGTAAATTACAGGAATTATTTTTTATAGTCTGGGATACCTAACACGGGAGCTGTGCATATTGCTTCTTTTAGCTCACCAAATGCCTCAATCTTTTCTGTTGTCCATTTTATTGTCTAGTGTCACTTTTGTGCTTGTTTCAGAGCACCCAGCAAAGACCTGATGTAAGTGCTGTAATCAAAGACCCAAAAATTGCTGCATCTCTCTCACTGCCATGGGTTTTGCTGTCTTGCATATTGTTTCCACCCTTTCTGGTGTCAACTGTCGGCCATTTTGTGAAATGTATCTGTCCAATGTATAGTACTTCCTTTATGACAATATTGTAGTTTTGCTTTGTCTACCTTGTATCCCTTGTCAGCTAACACTGTCAGCATGTGCACTGAGTCATTTTTACACCAGTCTTCTGTTGTGCTGCAAATCAAAATGTCATCTACATACTGTATGACCGTGCTCTCCATCTGTACATTGCCTAGGTCTATCTGGAGGACCCTATTGAACATGGAGGGTGACTCACAGTACCCTTAAGGAAGACTTGTATATTTCCACTTCTGATTTCTATCCATAAAGGAAGCCAAATCTTGTGAGTCTGGGTGTAATGGTTTGGAGAAGAAGGCATTCTTCAAGTCTATGACTGTGAAACAGGCAGCTTCCGCTGGAATGCTGCACAAAATTGTTGCTGGATTCGGAAACAGAGGATACTCTGCTTCTACAATGTGATTAAGGGGGTGTAAGTCCTGGATAAAACACCATGACCCCCCTTTTGGGGTACACAGTGGTGTTGCATGTTGATTCTGATGGTATTAGGATGCCTCTCTCCACCAGTGCTGCAATTGTCTCATAAATGCCCTTGTCTACCTCTTTTGAGAGTGGGTAATGTTTGACTCTGGGTAAAATTGCTCCTGGTTTCAGCTTTATCTTCACTCCCCCCACTCCTTTCAGAAGCCCCACATCATAGGGACGTGTGGTCAATTGGATGCTGGGCACCTTGGCCAAATCCTCCTTTCAGAAGGATGGTGGTGCTTCCAGCACCATTGCCATTTTCTGCGGTACCTCTCTGAGGTGTATCATCAACCAATATGTCACACTTCTCTCGAACAGCATCTGGTGCTCTGACTGTTTGTCTCTGAATAGTTCTTCATCTGTCAGTGTGGTTAGCCTGTACCCTTCAGATACAGCGATCACTGCTCACCATGGTCCTCCTTTGTCGTCCATCCCATGTACTGCTATTCACTCACCTTGATCTCTATTGGTAATATTGTCCCCTCTGCCTCATCCAAGGGTATCTGTGTTCTGAACAAATACTCATTTGGAATGTGCCACTTCTTCCTTTGAATCCCTGGAAGCCATGCAATTGCAATCTCAGTGCCGTACTGGAACAACTCCTCTTCTACTGGCCCCCCTCTGCCTCTTGCGTCCACAATAGGCTTGAACGATCTCTCTTACATTAAGAAAATGTATCCCTGGTGTAGAGCACACTTATCCCATGTCTGTGAATGAAATTGTCATGTTTAGTCTACTCATAATGTCTCGCCCGGTATATTTACAGGTGTCTGCGAGAGTAAAGCAAAGGCAGAGATAAATCATGTTCCCCTATAGAAAGGGAGATATTGTCTGTAAAAGGAACCACTTACCGAGCCCAAGGGAATCCTTGAGTATTCATGGCATCACCTGACAACTTAAATGTTCCCTCTCCAATGCTGGACCTAGTCGCCCCTGTGTCTACAAGAAAGGAAAATGTTTTGTCACATATCGCCACCACTAAGTGAGGTTCCTCCACAGGGTTGGATATGATCGACAGGATGGAACACATCAAGTCCGTCTGTGGGCTGTCCTATTGTGGGTATAAGGACATCCCATTCCCTGAAAATGGATTGTTCCCCATATGGTGGCCCCCTTGCCCCCCAGTTTTCTTACAGGGCTGTTGTCATGCAGTCCATGTGTGAGACTGTGCCATCATGTGGATGCACACTGTTCTGTATCTGTGGCACCTGCTGCGTGCTTCCCCGAATCTGGGGTGATTGCAAATACTGTGGTATGGGTGCTTGCATCTGTGCTATCTGTGTCATGGGCCGGTGCGCCTGCAGATGTGCACTCTGTGTCTGTCCCTGCTATAGCTGTGGTTGGTCCTGTGTGTAATAGTCGTCTTGATCCCCCTGATATGCTTGCTGGTACTGTGCTCACCAATTCTTGCACGACCAGCACTGTGGTGGTCCCCTCCCTTGCCCTTGGAAACCCCCTGCATAGTGCCCCGGGCCCTGCTGCACCTGTGGCCCATAGCCTCAACCCCCCCCCCAGGGACACTCCCTTGATTGTGATTTACTGGGGGCCCATACCTGCATACTCTGGATGGCCCCCCCTCTTCCTTGAAACCCTTGATGCATGTCCCCCCATCCCATGAATCCTCCACCCATGGGCGGCGGTGTGTATTGCTGCTGTTGTATCCCCTATGCGCCTGCCCGTGTCAGTACCGCCCCTTCCAAAGCATACTTTCATAGTTTCTTCTGCACTAATTTTGCTTCCTCTAGCTTTCTTTCCTCAGCCTCCTTCTGAATTTTCTCAGGCAATAGCCTACAGTGATGTACTACCGTAAGCTGTATTTCTGGCCAAGGTTTTGCTCTAACGTCTTCAGCTGTTTCTGGACCGGTTCTAGTAGTCCCTGGCAAAATATGTGGTAAAATACTGCTACTGGTTTGTCCCACGGCTCTCGCGTTTCAAGGCACAAAAGCTCTTGGATCACCTGAATATAGTGTTAAGGGTGTTCGTCTGGCCCCATCTTGAGGGGCATAATTGCATGAATGTCTGACGTGTTGGGGTATTGTGTCCTTAAGGCTTGCCATAGGGCAGCTCTGCAATTTGCAAACGGTGAACCATTGTGCGCTGTATCACTAATTGTCACCCCAAGGAACCCCGCCCTTTTCCATACGTCATCAGTGTCCTCTCCGAGGATTGCAACTAGTAGCCCTTATACGTCCCCTATTGCTAGCGTCTGTCCCGCTGTCCTTCTCTCCATCTCATATGTCTGTTTTCCGGCACTCGTGGTTAATGAAGGTAACCTACATCTCACATTCTCCTGGTCAATGTGCTTCCATGGAATGTACTGTGGTCGCCTCCCTCCCTTTTCCAGTAGGGGCATTTGTGTAAACCCTACCTTTCCACTCACTCCTCTGGTCAGTCTTATATGTCTATCAGCGTTTCTAATGTCAGTGTATAGGTCTATTGGTTCCCCTACGGGTATTCAAGCACAGTCATCAGAGCCCCCATGATCCATTCTCTAGAACATACTATAGCTTTCTCCCCCTTCCTTCGCACTGGAAGATCTCTCAATCTCTCAACGTATGGCACTAGGTCACCGATATTGCATAACTCATGCACTGACTGGGGTGTTCAATCATCCCTGTCACCCTTAGTTCCCCCTGCACCAGTCCCCCTTTCCCATGTCACACATTTATCCACACCTTTCCCTGTGGACTGAAGCTTGAATCGCCCACCTCCCTCGTCCCCACAATTCCTTCCTTTGTTGTCCAAACCAGAGCCCATGTTACTGCAAAAGTCGTCCGCAAAGTCTCCTAGTAGTGTTGTCTACGTTAGGCTTCATGGTAAAGTCGATGTACAGCAAGTCGTGTCTGCTTCCTCCGCCATAGGACTCTAGGCCTCTTCTGCACGGTACAGTGGTAGTCCTACCATGTGTGGTTGTGCTGTCGGGCTCTGCTCGTCCGCTCCCTCCTACTCTGTCATTTCCCGTGCTCAGTGTTCATAGTGTCTTTATGTCCCTTATTGCACTGTCCGCCTCCTCTGCATTGAATGCGCGCTCTCGCTATTCTCTCTACCTGCACCTTTCGTTGTTCCCTGTCCATTAACATGCATTTTTCATTCTCCTCTGCTTCCCTCCGTCTCTATATCTCTTCTTGCTCCCTTCTCCTTCTTTCCTGCTGTTCCCGCTCTTTCTCCTCCTCTCTCTTCCTCTCTTTGCGCTCCCTCTCTAGTCTCTCTTCTGTTTCCCTCGCTTTTCTGTCCATCTCCTCCATTATCTCTGCCCAATCACTTGCTTTACTACTCTCTTTAAAGCCTTCTGTTGCTTTTCGTTCCTCCCTCTGTCTCTCCATTTGTCTTTCCCTCCAGTTTCAGGAGGATCTGTCCCCCTACCCACACGTTCGTGGCTATGTCCCCTAACCCCTCCTTCGTGCTCTTCTGTGCCTCACTGCTCACTCCCCCCTCACTGGTTTGCTGCCCTGTGCCTTTCTGTCCCTCCTCCCAAGTATATGGTGGTGGTTTATACATCCTTTGAATACCCCTCTGCTGCCTTTAGCTCTCATAATGGGTACATCCCCTGCTCATCGTCTGTGTCATCGGAGATCTCCCTTGGAGGGGTGGGTGGGGGATCAGAGGGTGGGGTCACAGGCCCTTGCACCTCCTGCTGGCTCAACATTTACTGACACCTCGCTCTTCTGAAACATCCTCCACAATACAAATATCGCCATGCGGCTTACTAGCTTCTTCCCCTTGTAGGTATATTGTATGTGTGTCAATAGTGATTGCTGAACATCCTTGGAGAAACTTCTGCATGGTGGCCATGGTTTAGTTAACTTTCACTCTGTGCTTTTAGTCCATTCTATGCTCTATTTGCAAATCTTGTCTTTGTAAGGCCGGAGGGTCTTACACAGGTGCTGTAGGAGTGTGTCACCCCTGCACTTCTCTTGATACATTGCTTTTGCTATTACTTGACCGCAAACTGAGGGTTTCGATAATCCACTGTTAAAGAAGAAAAACAGTGCAATCACAATGCTTTTAATTCACTACGAGCCTCTCTGGCTCCACAACCTTTTAGGCGTGCTCCGCGCAACACCCCTTTCACAATTGTTGACTCCTCAGGCACACCTACAAATCTCAGGCATGCGCCTTCCTCGCACCACCTCTGGTTCACCTCGTCTATCAATCTCACACTTTCCAACACTAGCGCCTCACCGTCTCATGTTCTCCAAGTCCTATGTGAAAACCTATGGGTGATGTCACCAATTTATTAAACAAGGTAGCGCAAATAAATCAATTACAGCATGCACAGTAATATAACCCTGTTGCCCAAAAATACATACAATCCCAACACAAACCCCACAGCTGTCTTCCTGCCTCCTAGCAGAGTATATCACTAGTCTTCGGTGTTCAATCTGTACCTATTGTGTCGCCTAACAAGCAAAATGTCTCCTTGAGACTTAACCAGTCGAATCACCTTCCGCAATCTAGGTCACCTCACTTGCAAAACCTTATGGGCAAACGGTCATCTGGGACCCGAGCTAAAACACTCAACCCACAGTAAATCCTCTATTTACATAACTTCTATCATCTGTGCCCTTGAGTCAATAGTCTAGGTTGTTCACTCGAAACCTAATGTGCCAAAGCCACAAAGAATGACATCTACCTCAGCTCCTTTCCCTACTAAACTCAACAGTGCTTGATAACACTTGACAATACTCAATGATACTAAACAATACTAAACAATACTCCACAATACTCAATACCCTCCCTCACACCCCAGTTGCCATGTATGTGTATACTTACCCTCTGTGGTCTGCTGATGATGCTAGGATGCTGCATACCCCAAAGCTGCCACTTCCCCTTCCAGGTCTGCTGGACACCTCACGGACTTGGTCAGGATATTTCCCAGGCTGGCTCCTGATGGCCTTTCCACGTGGCAAAGGTTCCCTGTCTTCTCAAAATACACAAGGGGTCCTGAAGCCTCTCAGGTTCTGCGATGAGAGAGTCGGCTTTGTGCCGGGCTAGCGTAGATAACCATTACCTCTGCTACCAACTTGTTGGGGTAGATTTTCCAGGTATACCAGACGATGGCTGGGGGTCTGCCTGACACTCAAGAGGCCAACTCCCTTCCCCAAAATAAACGGAGGACTCAGCCCACGGCAAATTTAACTGTGGTTTATTACAAAAACCAACAGGGATCCATACAAGACAATCAGTATTCTCTGGTGCATCTCAGCTCTCCATGGAGTGCGCTCCATTTTTGTACAAGTATTGCGTCATCACCTCAGCCATTCACCGAAAAACCTATCATCATAGAGGATTGGGTATCGAGAGTACTATTACCTATGGAGGTACCCTATAGAGGTTATTCTACTGGCCCTTGCATGTCAGATGGCTGGCCTGTCCGTCCAGAAGAAACTATCTATTACATTGTTGCAGAGTAACAGGCTCACTATTGGCCCTTGACCCTTACCATCCACCCCTGAGTTTCTCTTTTGTGATTGGCTAGAGTTGATCTCCCCAGGCCTGGGACTCAATGGAGTTCTCAGCTCACTGTACACCTTTTCATGGTGATGTGAACGATTATATGTATGTATTATAACTGTCAGTGTACCACCTTTACCTATGATAATGCGCTTTGATGTTTCAACACTTGTTGCTTCTTTCGTCTGGCTTTGCTGGGACCGGCCTGCTTTCCCACCACGGGTGAATGCCCATTGTTTCGTTCGGCTGCATGACGTGCTTAAGGACCACAATATTGAGCTCTTGAGTTTGCACTTATGAGGATTTATTCTGTTTCTCTGCAGCTGGTCCCCTAGTTATCTGAAGATTGGAATGTGTCCCTGCATCTCTGACCTTGGCTGAATCGGTTCTTTTTGTCTCAGGCTCGGTGGCTTTGATGCCTTCAGTAATTTTCCTTAAACATAATATGATTTCTACATGCTCTTGTTATATTAGGCAACCCATAAGCTAGTCACGCATGGTCCTATTAGGCTCCATGTATTCTCCTGTAGTTCCATAGAATTATTTTGCATAAGCATCTGCAAGCTTGCTCGGGATCTCTTGTTTGCCTTGCGTTTCTGCATTACTGCATTTGGCTAATGAAAAAATAATAAACGCATTGACAGTATGTATATGTATCTGTCCTCTAGCCATAAAACTGTGTAAGCATGTTCTTCATGTATGCAAGAGCATGTCTGTGTAATGCAGTGAAGGACTGCGGGTGTGCTTCATGACTAATGTTGCTATGTCCTGGTGTTACTAGTGACGTCAGCATCGTGGCTTCTTGGTGCTTAATCGAGACTGTCCATAAGGTGTTTCCGTCCACGATCTCCATTTCTTCCCCTGTACCAGGGAAGACATGTACTGGATTTGGTCTCTATGTCTGTCTCAGAGGATACCTTTCTGTGAATTTGTCAATCATGGGTACGCTCGGAATTTGTCCGAAATAAGATGGGTGGCTGAAAGCGTTTCTGGCTCTTCATCTTGTCATAAATCTGAGGGTGAGGAGGGCATTTTTGGGACCCTCTCTTCAAACCTGATGCAGGTTGATTGCGGGGAAAGGAGCATCAAAAGATCATAGGTTTTCAATAGAGTTGTCAAGGTGTGGATCGGGACCATGTGGGCTGGAATGGTAAATCGCATATTTTAGAATGAAATGTGGACACCAACATGTTTGGCCGATAAAACCAGCAACAATAGTTCAAAAGAAAACATGTTTACTCTCCTCCTCTTCACATCAATGGTATTTTCATAGAGTAGCCGTGTGCATCACAAGTAGGGGTAAAGGTTTCTAACCAGATGTAACTTGTAATAATTGAAATTGTTTGTAAGTTGTGTAAAGTGTGTAACTAGGAGATGAGGCAATGACCAAATATGGAAAGGCCCCAGAGAGGGGTGTAGTGAAAATATGAAACATGCAATTATAAGTTAAAGAGGAAGGTTCTTAGATGAATGTATCCAACAAGAAGTGTGGGAACTGAAGGGAATATGGTTACATTGTATAGGTTTAACCAATCATGTGTGGGAGTTGACTCTGTAACAAAACCTTTGCAAATTGTATAAAATGTGTGTTCTTTGTGTGGTTCAGGGAGGCAGGTTAGTTTGACTCTTTGATGTCATCAAACCCATTCCGGCTGTTTGTGCGATAAACTTGCTTTACGGACAAAGCGTGTGCCTGCTCTTTAAGGGTGAGCCTGCTTTTGGCTACAGTGATCAAAAGGCCCACTCCTATGAGTGCTAAGCAAAATGTCTCTTGGCTGTCCACATTTAGCACAACTTTGCAGTTCAAAAATGAAAGTTCCAAAAGGTGTAGAAAACAAACAAAAGTTTCACAAGACTCAACGGGTTGATTCCCTTTCCACAGAGTCTTTCCAACCTTCTTGGTAGGTCGGTTTCCCAGGGCCTGTGACAAGTCAGTCTTCCTTGTGCCAGTACTTTCTAGGGGAGTGGAAGGGTGACTACAACTTATGAGTCTATTAGTGAAGGGGTTGTTCTTAGGGTTGCAGGAAGGGTGTTTAGGGTCAGGTGATGAGCGGGGGTACCATGTTCTCTCCTGATGGTCGTCCCTAATCCCATAGGGGGTTCGCCACCCATGTGATCATCCCGCTGAGTTCCAACCGCCACTATCGGATAGTGGTCTCACCTCCCTGGCCACATGGGAAGGGGCTCCCCTTGGGAAAAGGGGATGGCATCTGAAGATTAGTCACAGCTGGTAGAGAATAATGTTTATTGAGAGTTGATTATCTCATAGCCTTAGAGTTGATAAATACGGATTAATCAGGCACATGGGTTCTTTGGACAGTATCGGATTTAAGGTCCGTCAATTTAAGATCCACTACTAAGTGGTTGTGATCACCCTCGATACAATCAACCAATTTCAACAAGCAGATAGTATTGCATGCTCCTAGATTCAATGAAACAATCTATATGACCTGGTTCATGGAGGGTTCGAAATGTAGCGCAAGGCAGTCAATCTACCTATTTGTCAATTCCAAACTTCAAGTTCTTGGGAAAAAATGACATTTGCTAAAAGACCAGCATTGGGATATTTTCGAGGAAGATTATTGGTTTGTTGGTGAAGGATCTCCCACACTTTGTCCTCCAGTAGTGCGTCTTGTATTAAGGTGGAACATGTTTCAAATTGACAATTTAAGTCATACATCACCTTTCTGGAGAGATCAGTGATCTAAATAACAGCAGAACCAAAGTCTTCCCTGCCATGTGGGTAGGTCTAAAATAAGTATTTAATGGTAAAACGTGACACAACTCCTCCCCCCTTGAACACAAGACTGCCCAGTAAGCATGGAAAATGAATATTATCTAAGTTTTTACAGGTCTGCCATTTATGAAACACTTCAACTTTAAAAAAGCTGAATATTCAGACTCGACACTTGCATCCGATTTGAATAAAAGTAGCAAATTTGTGTCTGTTGTCAACTTTGCCACCTAATTATTGCACTGTGATTCTTTCAGAAGGTGGCACTGTTCTAAACCTACCATACAGGTCAGGTCAAAACAGCAAGTGCAAATCCTTCCCAATGCTAGTTTTGGAAACTATTTAACAATACTTTGCGAGGCCACCATGCCTGAACCTGTTGCTCCGACACTGGCCCCGGGAAAACTTGCGGAGATCGTTTGGAGATTCGGCACCATTCTGCACCAAAAGCTGATCCATGCATGAAGCTGTCGATCATCTATCTAAGGATGAAAATCTGGGGTTCCTAGGTGCCCCCTACCTATCTAGAGTTACGAGGCTATACCTCTGGACCCGCCCCTCCCCCACGCAGCATCCAGCATGGAGCTGGGCCCGAGGCCCGGCTGCGGCTTACTGTTTGGGCGCTCGCGGGGACCGTGTGACTCCTGGATGTGCTGCGGAGGAGGACGCAGATCCTCCATGTGAACAACGGGGACCCCCCACCCGCAGTGAGCGGATCAACTGCATGTGGCGACCGGCGAAGAGGAGAGAGCCTGACCGGGAATGCCGGCCTCGCTCGGAACGAGAAACGCCCCATCGGCTGACTGGTGGCGCTGCCACGATGACTGAGGAGAGACCCGGGACTGCATACCGTTGGGGTTCCCAGGTCTGGGCAACGGCGGGCGGATACACCCGGAGCGAAGGAGCGGAGGACCAAGGAGCTGCCCTGCACAGAGCTACGGACTCGAGGTGAGCAGAGTTCCGCTGTGCGTGCTGCCCTTTTCTGCTTGCGGCTAGCCCCGGCCCCTAAGACCCACACGGTCAGTAGGCAACGTGAAGACGCGCGTGGGTCCCCATGCACAAAGACAACAACCGGGCACCCCGGAGTCCAAGCCTGAGTCACAGGGGGGCCCAACACACTCTCCCCCGCGCATCTGAACACCAAGAGGCCCTTAACAGTGAAGGCCCACGGAGGGTTGAAACTGCACGCAGGACTCACGCAGAGGCACAAACTGGCCAGGACTACCCCCTCCTGACCCCACCACACTGGCGAAGAGTGCACCAGGGACCCACTGTAGAACCCGAGACTGATACACATTAAGGGGCTACCCAGCGTCTGGAAACGGTGGGCTATGGGCCCTGGAAACCCAGGGAAGGTGCAGTGCTTAAGGTCCCGGCCCTGTGGACACATGTGGACCACACAAGGTGAATCTGAATCACCCATGCCACAACAGCTCATGAGCTGGAAAAAGCACTGGCCAAATTCCAATATACGACCGGAGACACGGAGATGGAACTTGGGTCCAATACACCACCTCCAGATATGTCCACCATGCTGAGCAACATACAGATGATTCTGGATGAGCTAAGGGGGATGAGGACTGACATGGGGGCAACATTGGCAGACCTCACAGCTAAGGTGACCACCCTGGAGGACCGGGTCAAAGGGGTGGAAAACAACCAGGTGTCCACCAATCTCCTGGAGACAAAGATGGAGACGAGGTTTGCAGAAATGCAATGTCGCGATGAGGAACTCTGCTTCAAGGTGGACAACATGGATAACAGGGAGAGGAGAAACAACCTCTGGGTTTTTGGCCTGGCAGAGACAGAGGGGGAGACCCAGATGGGTCTAGAGGACAAGATCCAGGACATCATCAGGATGGTCCTGGGTACAGACTCAGGAGAATCAGTGGTGATCGACAGAGTCCACCGAGCTGGGGGAGGAGGAATGGGCCCCTGCTCAGTCCTAGCGAGACTGCACTACTTCTGAGATAAGGCCAGGATTCTGGAAAAGGCGAGACACCTCAGGGAGATTCAGTATGGCAACTCCAGGTTGGCCATCTTTCAAGATCTCTCGGCTCTCACCCTACAGATGAGAAAGAAGTGTGTGGTACCCTCACCAGATGGTTGCAAGACAGAGGAGTCCAGTACCGCTGGGGACACCCATTCTATTTGGCCTTCGAGTGGCAGGGAGAGCGGCACCAGCTTGTCACAGAGGAGGATATTCAGAGGACCACAGATGACCTCCTCGGCCCACGCCCTGGTGGTTCTGGGGACCGTACGGAGGGGGCGAACCCACCTGACCGAGCCCCTAGAGGCCCGGACCGCCCAGGTGGCAAACACAAGGTGAAAGGGTCCCGGAAATATATGAAAACCACACATCCCCCGTTAGACGAGGGGGGACCCATATTGGTGTCACTGATCTTCCAGGACAATATTTACTGAATTGGAAACCTCTCCACATTCTTGCTGGAATCCGCCTGGGAGTTTGGAGGTACACGGGCCTGTTGTTCCTTTTGAGATCGCTGGGTGCTACTTTCTTTCTCTTTTAACACAGCACTGTGTGGCCTAACTCTCAAAATAAGGGACAGGTGGAGTAGGTCCCCATGGGCCTGTGAGACCAGCCATACAGCTGGGTACTCCATAGAACAAGGAACCTCGTGGAGATCGCAGAGTATTGCCCTCACATGGGAATTGAGGGTATCCTCTAACAGAAAGTTGATGACCCGAAGATAGATGTTCCTATTGAGTTATGATGTTAACAAGTTGAGGTTCTATGGTAGCAGAAATGGGTCTTCCCGCTAGAAGGTTGACCCGGGGCGGTGTTGCAAGCCCCTGATGGTTCACTTGCCGTGCCATCACCGCTGGGAGGCACAGGTGAACACCTCAAAGATGGGGATGAGGGAGGGGAGGGAAGGGATACAAGGGGAGGGCAGGGGAGCGGTGAACGAGGGGAGATTACAGAAAGGGTTGGAGGGAGGGAAGAGGGGAGGGGGAAAGGGCAATGGGAACACCACGTCATGGATCTACAGGCCACTTGAAGGGGTGGGGCAGGGGAAGCACACGGGAAACCTAAAGGACATGGGTAGCGACGATCATGGTTGAAGGTCGGATTGGCACGCTCAACGTTAATGGCCTAAACTCACAGAACAAGCGCTCTCTCACAAGCAACATGTTCCGCAAACAAAAATTGCTAGTCCTCTTTCTACAAGAAACACATTACAGGAGGGGGGCCGAGTCGACGATAAAAGGGAAGGAGATAGGTAGGAACTTTTAGGCCTCACACAAATCCTCCAAGAAGAAGGGAGTGGGTATTCTCCTTGGAAAGTCGATGCATCTTACTGAGGTTTCGGGGTTTCGGAGGTAGATTTCTTGGGATCAAGGGGCTATCCCAGGTCGTGCGAGTCACACTGGCCACTTTGCACGCACCCAATGTTGGTCAGATCAAATTTATCCATAAGGTACTCAAGGTCATGGATGAATGGGCAGAAGGAGCGATGGTCCTGGGCAGAGATGTTAACCTTATCACGGACCCCCGATTAGACTGGTGGTCTGCAAAAGGGGCAGGGTCAAGAGAACCCACGAAGGACAACCTCACTATGAGGGATCTCCTACAAGAATACTACTGAGTAGATGTATGGCGGAAATGTTGTCATACCCCCGGGGGGTACACATTCTTTTCTCCTCCACATCAAACTTACACTACAATTGATTTACTAATGGTATCAGAGGAGGGAGGAGGGGAGATTGGGACCCCGTCAGTCGAGACAGTCACTTAGTCGGACCATGAGCTCCTTGTCATGGACTGGCGACTGCAAGGCACCCCGAAGTCATATAGATGGCGTTGTAATGACACCCTCCTGAGAGACCAGGTGTTCAAAGAGTTCTTATGGAAAGAAATAGAAGCCTATTTTGCAACAAACGATACAGGAGAAATGCCAATGGTCACAGTTTTGGAGGCGGCAAAGGCCACCTTCCGGGGTCTCCTTATCGCGGAAGGTTCGAGGAGGAAGCGGGAGAGGGAATTAATAGAATCTAAACTCTGCGAGGGCCATGAGGACATGGCTCGCTAAGGGGGACGTAGACCGTGAAGTCCTCTTGGGTGAAATGAGGGAAAAAAGACAAGCCTTACACACAGTCTTAATCGGAAAAGTGGTCAAAAAAATGAGGTACACGAAGCAGAGACATTATGAGAAGGGAGACAAGGTCAAGACCCTATTGGCGCACAGGCTGAGGGGAAATAGAGCAGAGAGATGGGTGGAGGGTGTCCGGGACAAGGCGGGCAACATACAAACAAAAACTGGACACATAACAGAGTCTTTTGCAGGGATTTACAAGGAACTGTATGCCAAACAGGAAGGTGAATCTCCAGATGAGATTTGAAGATACCTCAAGGATCACCCCCTTCCCAAACTCACGGAACCAGAGAGGGAAGCCTTGGAAAGGGAAATATCAGAGGAGGAGGTAGAGGGGCCTATTAAGTGGTTAAAGGTGGGTAAGACCCCGGGGGGATGGATACAAGGCTGACTTCTTTAAACAATATCAATCGGTTTTGATACAACCACTAAACAAGCTACTTAATCAAATTAGGACTCCCAAGACTATTCCACTGACATTCCTAAAGGCCATGATCACGGTGATACCTAAACCGGTGAAAGACCTGGCGGAATGTGGTTCTTATAGGCGCATTTCACTTTTGAACGTCGACGCAAAGATTTTTATCAGGATTTTGGCAACACGCCTGGAACAGTGTCTCCCTCGATTGGTCCACCCGGAGCAAGTAGGTTTTGTACTAAATAAGCAGGGGGCTGACAGCATGCGCAAAACCATACACATATTAAGCTCAAGGGAAGTCAGAACAGAGGGCGCTCTTCTCCTATCCCTGGATGCAGAGAAATCATTCGATAGAGTGGGTTGGTCCTTTATGGAAGGGGTTTTGTCGTCCTTGGGGATGGGGCCAAAGTGGCGAGGGTGGATCTCTGCCCTCTATTCTAACCCCTCGGCAAGGGTAGTGGTCAACGGTTGTGAATCGGTAATGTTTCCACTATAGAGGGGCACGAGGCAGGGGTGCCCCTTATCCCCCTCATATACGCATTGGTGATGGAACTCTGGGCGATAGAGATTAGGGGGAACAGAAAAATCAAAGGTATCAAGATAGGGGAAATTAACTCTAAGATGAGTCTGTTTGCTGATGACGTGTTGCTTTATCTCGCCAACCCATCCCAATCTTTCCCCAAGGTACTGAATAGTTTGGAATGATATGGGACCCTCTCGGGCTATAAGGTAAACCTAGGAAAGTTGGTGGCATTTATGGCAGGGCATCTCACTGAGGCGTAGAGGCAATATGTTGAGGACCTCTCGTTCTGTAAACAGGCAGAGGGATTCTGTCATCTGGGGATCCAGGTACCGCTAAACCTAGCTGATCTTTTTGCCGCCAACTACCCACCTCTGTGGTCGGCAATCAAACGAGACATAGAACGATGGGCACAATCCGGCCTATCATGGATGGCACGCCTCAACTCAATTAAAATGGTGGTCCTCCCCAAATTTTTGTACCTATTCCAAATGTTGCCGACCAAAATACCTAAACCATTCCTTCTTGAGGTCAGGCAGGCCCTCCTGCACTAACTCTGGGCAGGAAAGTCCCACAGAATCGCTTATGACATACAATGATGAACTTCCCAGACTTAGATACATATTATAGGGCCTCTCAACTACGAATCCTGGTTGACCACTTTGTGATGGGCCCTGGGAAACAGTGGGTAGCAATGGACAATGAGCTTTTCTCCCCAGTTACACTTGACGAATGGCTGTGGGTTCCCAAAGCATGCATCCCGAGGAGAATCCTGAATCATCCAGTCCTGGGGGTACTATGGTCCATATGGAAATAAGGGGGTTACTTTAGATGGCTCACGGCGTGGCCCTCGCCCCTAAGGTGTATCTGGGCTCCCCCGTTCATGGATGGCATTGATGAACCATTTGCCTTCCAGCAATGGTATGAAGCGGGTCTTAGCAGGGCAGGCCAGCTTTGGGTAGACGGAACATTAATTTCCCTAGGAGAGCTGAAAGAGGCTTTGGATATGAACAGCCTCTCCCCTTTCCAATATTTGCAATTAACAGGGGTCCTTACTAAAACAGATGGGGGGGATACTCTTAGGAGGGACCTAATAGATTTTGAGAAACTCCTGATCACATACAAGGGGACCAAAGGCGTGATATCCAGGCTCTACGGCCTTTTGTTGCTGTCCACTCCACGCGATCCTCCTCCCGCCCAGGTACAATGGGGAAAAGACTTAGGTATGCCCATCACTGACAGGAGATGGACCAAAATGTGCAGACAAGCCAATCGCTCAGCAGCTGCACTCCAATATCGCCACCAGGCTTTGAAATTGATACAAAGATGGTATTACCACCCACAGAGGATAGCCAGGATGAGGAAGGGATATGACCCACATTGCTGGAAATGCCACACTGAAAGATGGGGACTATGTGCATATGTGGTGGAAATGTCATGTGGTACAAACCTACTGGAGTGAGGTTCTGTCCTGGAAAAAGGAGGTGGATGGAATCGATAGGACCCTATCCCTATGGTTAATGTTGTTTGGCATTGAAGTAGAGGGAGACCCGAAAGTAACACATGACCACATGCTACAGGTCATGCTGGTTGCTGCCAGATGTTGTTGGGCCCAATATTGGAAGGCTGCCCGACCCCCGGGGGAAAGGGAATGGGTTATTAAACTCTGCGCGATATATGATAGGGAATTCCTGACCCATCTAATCAATGAATCTAAAACTAATATTGAGAGGTTACGGCTTCCCTTCTTCGACAAATATGGGAGAGCGGTTTGAGGACTATGGAACACTTGAAACAGAGCACTGAACTTGACTACTGACCTCGGAGGAGCCCACTCCAAGGAACAGAGGGGCTTGGCGAGATGAAGAACTCATTGTCAGAGGGTGGGGCTCTATGTCTTGAGCGCATACATGAGGGCTACCCATTGTTCGCAAAGTATTATAACACACGGTGTTGGACCCTTGTCCTAAATGTTTTTCCAGGATCCATGGCGGGGAAGAGGGTGGGGAGGACAGGGGAGGGGGGAAAGGTTGTGATTTTGTTTGAGCATATTTTTGTGGTTGTATTGTTCTATTGTTGTCATAACCCAAAACTTCAATGAAACTGAATTTTCAAACAATACTTTGCTATCTATTAATTCTCAAGATATGCTCAATCTAATCTCAAAATACATTACAAATGCACAAGATCATGTTGTATTTGTAAGTGTGTGTCGTTTAAACAAAGACATCCTCAGCGATGCAGCCAAGGGTTGATCCGGCGCGCGCCAAGTAGAGATGTTATGGGCTTCTCATAATTAGAATGCATGATTTACCAGCATTAGCCATATTTTGAAATGCATACATATTCATTACGCTAATACCCAGAGGCATTTACTAGGAGTGTTAATTTCAACCTTAGTAATGAACTGCCGAGGTTGCAAATTGCTCGAGAATACATCTTAGGGTGTTTTTCACAGAAGGTATCGCCACTTTGACCGATAGGATGTGATGCAAGGTTAATGCTGGAAGGTTCATGACTTAATCATGTCCGAAACGCATTAAAAGAAGGCAGGCCAATCAGAGCAGTGCGTGATGCCAGACTGAAGAATACATTAAAGGAAAGGCAGGCTTCGTGGACAGATGATGTATGCAGGCTGACAGTCTAAAGAGTATGCTTGCCGTCAGACAGGCGCGAGGCGTGAGTCATCCGATCAGAGACATCACAGTGATTTGGCATTATCTGGCTTTGGAGAACTCAGTGTGACGGCTATTTACTGGGCCCTGCAGGATGTCCCAACTCGTCATGGAAATATAAAAGCAATTTACCTCGAGATTCTTCACAGGATACTGCCATTTTAACTCACATTCCAAGTGACACCATACACATATAATCAGAGCCATGAATATAAAAGCTCTACCTCATGTTCACCATTCCCCGCGCCCCCCAGCATAAGGCAGGCACAGTGGCACATGCGAGGGCGCCAGATTTGCTGATGGCTTGCACAGTGCCCACTAGTCTGTCGTCTTTCCATTTTAAAGGTTGTCCAACCTGAAGACATGTCCCAGTCCCATTAAAAAGACCTTGACAATTACAATCTCTAGCCCACACGTCAGCCTCTACCCCTCACGCCCCACCCCATTCTCCTGGCCCTATAAGGTGCATGTAATGCACCGGTACTTCCTGTTTTGAATGGTAAAGATTGATTACTCGTCTTGGAATTGGTCCCTAGTTTAGTATCCGTAGTAGCTTTCGCGAAGGAGCAACTCCACAGTGCCCACCTGCCACACAAAGTACGTTGAGATGGGCACAGAATTGAGGAAATGCCTACTTGTCAGATTTGTGATACACAATACTTCACAAACGCCTCGATTGCCCCAGCATCTGAGGTGTTCATACCCCTCTTCTCCGACAATGACTGTCCCAGAGTCTATGAACAACTACAAGCGAGGGTTCAAGCTAAATTCTCAAGTCAGCCCTGATTGAGCCAAGGATAGTCCCAGATGGCAACCTTTTCTGCAAGTTAAGACATGGACATAAGTGTAACCCAAGACAAAAAACACTGACCAACTCTTAATAAGAGTTGCCACCTGTGGAAGGCCCTTTTAGCTGCAGTAGGCCCGAAGCATGTAGGTGAGGCAGTCTGCCACTAATGAGGAAGAGGCTGCATTTGTTTAAAGATTTAAAATGATTAATATCTAAAACAGCAAACAATATGTTGCAATTTTGGAGTGCTGTTGATGCGTACTGTCATTTGTTTTAAGTGTTCACACTGTTGAGTTTATTTTTAGAGATGTCGATTCGGTCTTCCGTATAAAAGTGATTGCTTCAAGACGAAATAAAGACGAACCCAAAACAAAGGATTGAAAATAAGTATGTGCTACTATAAGCAGCCATATTTCATATTTGGAGCAATAGTTGGCCGGCACCCATTTTTTATTGCATTGTGGTATGAAAAAAAACAGGATGTTACTGGTGTCTTGTTCAAAATGTTCTGGCCCCTCCCATTTGTTATCAAAGTAGGGCACTTTCAAAAAGATAGTTTTCTGTGCCGAGGTACAGTAAGTAGACCATGCCTATTCCTTGGGGTGGCAGGTCAGCTTACACAACATTTTGATTGGCTAGCCGTGCAGATAGATGTCGATTGGCTAGCAGTGCAGCTAGAGGTCGATTGGCTAGCAGTGCAGCTAGAGGTCGATTGGCTAGCAGTGCAGATAGATGTTGATTGGCTTGCAGTACAGATAGATGTCGATTGGCTAGCACTGCAGATAGATGTCGTTAGTGAACACACAGAAGGCATCCTGAAGATGCGGAATGATAGCTGGCAGCACAGTCTTGGAGAGAGAAAGACATTTTAAGAGTCACTCGGTCATGATGTATTATCAAAAGCAAATGGTTTACCTATTATTGGAGAATGGTACCATCCAAGAAGGGGTGCCCCTCTTTGTCTACTTCACCCTCCCACAAGAGGTATTAAAGGGGCTCTGCCACTGATCGATAGGCATCCCGCAAAGCTAACCCCAAAGCTCACATCAATCACTGGTTAACCTCAGAGCGTCTGCAATAGAAAAAGAAACTCAGAAAGTAGCTGGAAAAAAAACAGCCATAACAACCACCTTAGTCTCTGAATATAAACAAGCCACCTTCCAAGCATGTATCGAGAACGCCAACTCCGGCACCAAAGAGCTCTTTTCTGTCGTTCGGAAACTAGAATCACCCTCTCAGACTCCCGACATTTGTGTCAAGGACAAAGCTTGGTGCCAAAGCATTCAGAAAGCACTCTTGGACAAAATCACATCCCCATTAACCTAAAAAACCTGAAACTCGCCCCACCCGCCACAGCTACGACTGCGGAACTGAACCTACTGAAAACACACACTAGGTTTGAATTCTCACCTATTACTGTAGATGAGGCCATCAAAATCTTAAAAGGCCTAAAACCCTCTAAATGTCAAGGGGACATCTGCCCGGCTACGCTGATCAAACAATGTGCAAACAACCTAGCCCCGTTTATCACATCTCTAATTAACAACCCCTTTGCCTCCAACAAAGTGCCAGAAAACCTGAAGGAAGCGTGGGTACTTCCCTTACTAAAGAAACCCACACTGGCAACTATAGGCCCATTACAACAGGTATCTTTCTATTAAAAATATTAGACAGAGTTGCATATGTTCAAATCCAGAACTATCTCGAAAAGCATAATCTCCTTGGCCTTTGCCAATCAAGATTCAGGCCCGGCCACGGCACTGATACAGCGCTGGTAGATCTTAAAATCCAAATGGATCAATTCAGAGATAGAGGTGACCTAGACATCCTCCTCCTCCTACTGGACCTCTCGGCAGCCTTCAATTTGGTGAATCACAGCATCTTATGTCGTCATCTGGCCAGCGGCGCCCACTTTTCAAATGACGCCATAAATTGGATTGAATCATTCCTGTCCAATCTATGAGAGTCTTCTCCCCTACAGTAGCAGGACCCCCCTCGCCAGTCACAAGCGGAGTTCCACAAGGATCCTGCGTCTCCCCCACGCTATACAATGCGTTCACAAAAACTGCTCTTTGACTGACTAGACAAACTGGGTGTCACATACACAAACTATGCTGACGAAACCCAAATACTCATAACAATCACGGGCGATGACGACTCCAATTACAAATCTCGGAACGCCATCTACTCTGCTATCCAAGCCTGGATGGCTCAACACGAACTCTGTCTCAATGACGCTAAAACGGAGATTCTGATCATAGGCAGCCCCTCCAGGCTAAAGAACCTCCCATCCACCTACACATCCTTTGACATTAATGGGAACAACATCACAGTTGCCAAAGAAGTCAAAAATATCTTTATCTAGACTCAGCACTAACTCTCACCCAACAAGTCAATGCCATCACATCAGCTTCTGCATACACAGCGAAACTCATTACAGCATGTAAACCTCTATTAACAGTAGCGAACTGCATCACATTGGCTAAAGCCTTGATCCTCTACAGGATTGACTATTGCAACGTCATTTTTGCAGGCGCCTTAGCTAAAAACATCACTAAACTTCAAATTGTCCAAAATAATGCCATCCGAGCGGCACTCAGCATCCCCAAAACCACTCACATAACCACCACCAGAAGAAATATCCATTGCTCCCAGTCAGAGACCGCATTAAATTGAAAATACTCTCAATCACACACACACACATGCCTGTCCAACACCGCCCCATGCTACGTCTCTAGCCAAATAACCAAAGCACAACCATCTCGACCAACCAGAACAGCCTATCTGGCACAGTTAGACCACACACAGATACAAAAGACAAAAAGCAGGAGGCTCCAGCTTCCCCATCATCGCTGCCAACTACTGGAATGCCATGCCCACAAAGCTTAGGACTGACCCCTCACTCTGGTCATTCCATAGATAACTCAAAACCTGGCTCTTCAATCATGACATCAAAAATCACCCCTAGCACTCTCCCGAATACCACACACTTCCCCAACCCCCTTAGAATAGGCACCTCTAAGAGGTCTAGGAAAATGATGCAGTATTATGCTTAAACTGTTAGGACTTGACAAAGCTTGTAACTTAACTATAGTACAATGTAACTGCAACTGTACTTGCATCTTGTATTTGGACTAAGCATGAAAAGTAACAGGATGTAACCATTTTGTAGTCACACTCTGCACTTGACTAAGCATGAAAAGTAACTGGATGTAACCATCTCCTTATGCACAAGAATAAAATGTAACTGCTTGTAACCATTTTCTTAAGCATATTCGCCCAGATGCCCAAGGTTTAGGTGTGCTATACAAATGTAATAAATAAATTGTAGTCCTTTCATCAGTTTTCTAAAATCAGAGGCAGAGTTGCGGAACATACCACAGGAGGGTAGATAATAGTTACTGGCTAGAGTTAACTTATGTCCACGGCCGGTACAGATGCTTTATGAGTTGCTGCATCAGCAATTCACCTCTGAGCACCCAGTATGCTGCACATAAGCTGCAAAAAGTAGCGTTTTGTGCTAATTACTTAAAAAAGCCACTGCTCTTGGGAATGATGTGGTATGCTATGGACAATTGTCACTGTCAAAGTGCCTGAGATATTCATAATCACCCGAAAGCCAACCCACAGTTCTGATTGAGAGAGTGAGAGAGAGAGAGAGAGAGAGAGAGAGACAGAGAGAGAGAGACAGAGAGAGAGAGACAGAGACAGAGACACAGGGGCTACCAGCTGCATTCTGCAACTTGTAGTGAAAGTCCCCAAGTGCACCACAGTAGTAATAATGAACATTGTGTGAGGAGGAAGACAGAGAGAGGGTGCAGACTGAACTCAGAAATCTGGGTTTATGGTGGCACAGAGTGTGACATCAAGTGAAGATTAGGAGAAAAAGAATAACGGTCCATTGATTGCACCCTGGAACACCCTAATAGTTCCCAAGATATGCAGCAGTGGCAATAGCAGAAACCCAGTGAGAGAGAGATCGTGCACTGCATCCTGGACGCGGTGGTGACAATTCCATAATGCAATAGTAAACACTGTGAGAAAGACAAATGCACATGAAGCTACGGAACCTGGAATCAAGGTTCCCAAGAGCGGGACAGTAAAGGTATAGATTGTGAGAGGGAAAGTGAACCCATGCACTGCAAAACATGCATTGAATCCTGAAACCACAAGCCAAGGTCCATACCAGCCCCAAAGCAAAGGTGAATTGTATGATATGATATGATAGTTTATTTATATAGCGCCTATACACAATGTGCTTCAAAACGCTTTTTAATTATAAACCTAGAACATGGTGTAAAGGTCCTAAAGTAGGCCACAGTTTATTTAACATTGACAAAGACGGTGAACGAGATAAGAGGAAAACATACCACTGACTTGAAGTTAAAATACCAGAAATCCTGCCCTCACATTTGAACATTAAGAAAAATATTTGTTTAACCTTAAATCAGATTCTTGATGTTCTTATTTGTGTGAATTCTCTAACAGACCCCATTTCTCCATCAAAGACAGTAGAATGTTGAGATGTCCAATGAGACTGCGTTAATATCTTCACCAGTAGTGGATTTTTAGCCAATGAAACAGATGTATAATTTCCATTTCCTCCAGGCTGGGAGGATAGCTCAGGGGCAATGCGTTTGTCTTGGAAACAAGACAACCCAGAGCAACACAGGTTCGAATCCCTGTCCCACGCTTAGAGACTGGTCTTCAGTATTAATTATGTTATAAAAGATGAATTAATTATACAGCAGCTGAGTGACAGGTGTATGCCTTAAGACAACTGTCGTGGAAATACAACAGATATACTTTGATAGCATTTTCTAGTCCTATTATTTCACGGCTAGAAGGTTGCATCTCATGCTTGACTTCCCAGAAGGGACAGGATACTTCATATGCACAGAGGCTACTGTTTACGTGATGAACTAGCAGACATTTTTGCAGCAAAAAAGAGACATTTTTGGAGTCAGTCGAAAATTCGGAGTGTAAACGAGTGGATTCTGAAGTTACATTTCAAGATAGAGGCCTTAGAGCAAATCATATCTCTAAAAGGGCCTGCAGAGTTTGTGAGGTTAGTAAACCTTCAGTGTCTAGATAATTATGACCTCATCAACGCAGCTCACTGAAGGTTTCTCCAGTTTACCATGCAAAGGTAGCCTTTCCAGTGTGTGGTTGCACCATTTGGCCTTAACGCAGTACCCAGAATTCTAGCCAATGTTCTAACCTTATTGGAGGGACTCCCGCACCTGGAAAGCATTAAAGTCCACTGCATCCAGAAAGCCTTTTAATTCATGGTCAGTCAACCTGTCATCCGAATCCACTCTGGGGTGTGTGTTCTTTTGAAGTATCTGTGAGCAGTGATGGTTCCTCTGCTATGCTCCAAAGTTTACAGACTGTTTAAGGGCCCTTCAAGAGCACAGCCAAGGGACTGGCCTGTAGTACAGAGGGGCATGAGGATATGACTCTTCTTAGCGTTGTGGTCTTGGTTCCATTCCAGCTTTTCGAATCACAGAAAAATAAAGAGATGATGCCCTTTTTGGGAGAGTTCTAGGAGGAATTACATGGGCGGATTCTGCCACAGACTCTTAAGAGGAGGCATCACTCACTGGAGTCTTCATGACCAAAGGCAGTGATGTCAAATTACAAAGGCACGGGCTGGAGCGTGGCATTGGAGAATAGCAGGCACAAGGGAGATGGTATGCCCATCAATTCTATTAGGAGGATTTCAAGAGGTACATCAGACATTTCTTGCATTCTCTGGCTATAAAAGGGATTCAGCAATTCTCGTCCACACGTACCACCAAAATGTAACAAAAGTGTGCCACAGATGGTTGCAGAAAAGGCACGTATGCTGCCCCTTTCAGACTTGGAAGAGCGTATGATGGCACAGGCTGAGAACACCTTATCTGCGGAACACATTTGGAGGAAGGCAGGGGGGTAATCAAGCCAGAGACTCTCTTGTTGAGACCTCATATGAGAGGGTCAGTGTTACAAAAGAGGTGCCACAAAAAAGGGCCATTCAAGACTTTTAGTATTCCAGAATTTGATCTGTTTGTCACCAGGTCACCAGGTAGACTATACTTGTTTCAATGGTTTGCCCCCAGTGTCTAGAGAAGCTGTCATGGGAATGATATTCCTACTACCTTACCTTTCCCACATGGGCTAATATATGGGCTATTATATATTATATGTTATCCATGCATTTCCTTAAAGATATCACAGAATACATTAATGCATACAAAATGGCTTCCAAAAAACAGATGTGTCGTCAAATCATCAAATAATAGTATGTTAAACTTTTTCACCAAGAACATCTTGCACAAAGCATGTGTGGTTTTCTTAACTGACAGAGTAGCTTAAACTCAACCACGACACAGACCTGTTTATGAAAAATCATCCATGAACAAGACTATAACTTAAGCACCAACCCTGCCCAAAAAGCTTTCTCATGCAAATGCAAACTATTAAAAGGCCTTGGGTTGCATTCATGGAAGACTCCTGTGGTCACCATTCAACATATTAAATATCCACGGTTTTGTATATTTAGCCTAATATCACAGTCTGTGCATGTAACTGTTCTCTCCTACCTATCAACACATGTCACCTACATGTTTGTAACTTATTTTTCCTATAACAATGTTCCTCATTTGGTGACTGGTTTTATTCCCGCCTGTTTCTTTTTATTAGGATCTTGGCACACTTCCCATGAGCAGATCAATATTAGAGGAAGGCCATTTGAGAAACCGAATGTAATCATATTAGTTCTAAATGAAGAAAACATGATGTGACTATATCACCCTATTCAAAGATATATTCCTAGGTACTAGTAGTCTCAGCTGCAGCAGGCCTTGCCAGCCAGTGGCCACCTCAAATATTCCCTGGGGATGGCTAAGGGGAAGAGCTTGCCTCTCCCCTGGAAATTGTTGTCCTCATCCTAAAGCAGAGAACTTTGGAGCAATCAGTATGGTCAGCCAGGTTCCGATTAATGTTCCTTCAAGTGTCCAAAGAAAAGTCCCCAAGAGGAGGATCTGCCGCTTTATCAGGAATAAGGGCCCTCCTTTATACAGCAGATTGTTGTCCTAGCCTTTTGTAAAGGGCAATGCAGGCTGCTGTTTCAGGATCTTCTGCCTGGTGATGTCATAACCATAGTGCTTTTTCTGCAGTAAGTGGAAAGGGGGTTACAGGAAATTTAAGAGCCTGGGGAGAATGGAAGAAGCCAGGACCCTTCTGTGGACTAATGCTTTTTTCCGGGATACTCTAACTCAGCCCTTACTCTGTTTGCCTAAATCAAAGTCTATGCTGATTACAAGCCTGGTATGAATTCCTTTGACATAGAAGAGCCCTTCCATTGAACCACTGAATCTCTCCCTGGGAAGAAAAAGGCTTGTGCCAATCCCAAAAGGTTTGTTTTTGGTGAAACTCAGTCCCAGACAGTGAATACACAGGAGGCCCTAACCAGGAGGATCCATAAAAATCAAAACTCATAATAAAATCACACCAAAAGGTTTTGCCAATATAATTGTGGAGTCTCAGAAATCACCATGTCATAAACATAGATGAATTTTTTAGATTTTAGATTTGTCTTCTACACCCAGATCCCAGAACCTACATTATCTAATTTAATTTATATGCAGTACTGCCCATGGTTAAAGGTTGATCCTAACTACTGGACATTTGGTCCCAATAACTGCTGGCATGAATGTGCATGTCACTGTGTTCTGCCAAGTGGCCAAACTACAATGCAGCTGTTGAGAGACGGCATGGTGGCACTATGCTTTTCAGCATGGAGCATTTATGAAAGGGTGCTCTGATTAGAAGACCTCACTTTCAGAGACAGTGCTACCCACATTAATGTATTACTATGTATGTGTACACTCCTCTTAAGAAACCCTCCACCGACACCTCCTGCCCAACTAACTATCGCCCAATCTCCATCACTCCCTTCCTGGGCAAACATCTGGAGAAAATGGCCATCTCCTAGCTTAATCTCCACACTGAATCTGTTGGTTGTCTTCATGACCCTCAATCTGGCGTCAGAGCGTCCAGAAGCACATAAACTGTTCTCCTGAACATCTGTGAAGACCTGCTGTCCAACCTTAACGCTAACACCCCTTGCGTCCTCATCCGCTTCAGCTCTCTTCTGCCTTTGACACTGTAAACCATGCCATCCTGCTCAACCATCTCCGTGATAACCTGGGAATCATTGGTCAGGCTCTGGCATGGCTGACATCTTTCCTCTCTGACCGACCCTCCCAGGTCCAACTTGGGTCCATCCTCTCTGCTATCTTTTTCTCTATCTGTGGTGTTCCCCAGGGGCTAACCTCTCCCCCTGGCTGTTCAACCAATACCTGGCACTCATTGCCCACCGCATTGCCACTCTCTGCCCCAACTTTCATTGCTATGTGGACAACACCCAGCTCATTTTCAGGCTACCCTCAGCCTCATCCTCTCCTTCCCTCAACCCATTGCTACCACTTAACCAACTACATATATATAATTTTGAAGTACTGTGGGATGTTTTAACCCACTAGGCTCTGCCCTGTGACATCGTTGTGTGCTTGTGGCACCAGAATCAGCAAAATGCCAGTGAAAACCCCATGCATGCCAAAACCTATGAAAATTGTGCTTTGAAACCGGAAAAAATGGCTGCCAAATCTACTTTTCCTGTTGTCAGCGGTGGAAGGAGACCTCACTGCTGAAACCTATCACTGGGCTGTCCAACATGTAAAAATGGAGCACAGATGAAAAGCAGTGCTTGCTGAAAGAAATCCGAAATCTGCTTTTAAATCTTTTCCTGGTTGCTAAAAAATACAGAATGCTGGTCACAAACACCTGCAAACATCCAATCTTCTTGTTGGGTGTCCCATGCTACGGAATACAAGGAATTATTGTGCATTTGCAATCTCCAGGAAAGTTTAATTAGTCACAAAAACATCCAATGCCAGATTGCCTGCCTGGGAAAGCTGTCAAAATCTGGACGCAGTACCAGCGGCCGCCTATGACTGTTTCAAAAGCCTGTTTTCAAACTGTAAAAGTTGTACCATTAAGATCTAATGTCTCAAATCGAAGTGACTTGTTATCAAGAGCAAACTAGGGTGTCACTATTTAAACTTCATGGTTTAGTGCCTAGAATCAGTGTTCTATGTTTTAAAATTGTAAGTTTATTTTCAACAAAGAAAAATGTAACAAATTTACTTTTAAAGTAAGCCTGATTCAGCCAAAACTACAAAGAAACATCTCCCACTGGGAAAGACACCTCCCTTCTGCTTCCCACCAAAAGCCCAGGTACTCACATTCAGGTGTAGATTAAGAGGGGAGGGGCACTGGAGCTGCTCTGGGAAGAAACAATGGGCCTTCCTGGGTTGAAAGGATATGCAGATTAAAGTGTCAACAGTGCTCTCTGCCAAAAGGAAGTAGGCAGAGATTACTGCTCGAGCTGCAAGAGAGCCAAGGAGGCGGGGATAGACAGTTTTGTTGATTCACAATGGACCAAAAAGCAGATTTCTCATAAGACTGATAATTTACTGTGGACAATTGTTAAAAATATATAAACCCTGGACTTCTGAATCTAAATTTTTGCTGTACCTTTTGAGAGGAGCCAGAACTCTGTGCTATGTTCTGGGATATAACTGTAGAAATGGTGGTTTTATACCAAATGTAATTATGGGCCTCATTACGACCCAGGCGGTAAGGGGATAACGGCGCCGTAAAAGGTTGCAGCGCCGTTAACCCCTTACCGCCTAATTACGAGGTCCCTTTGCGGGTCCCTACCTTAACGGCTGGTCTTGACCAGTCGTTAAGGATTGGACCCGTAAAGGGACCTTGGAGGTAATTATGGTACCGCAATTTGCAGTACCGTAATTACCGCCTTCCCCATTCCCATTGAGCCCTATGGGAGTAAAAATGGGAATGGGGAAGGGCCAATTGTGAATGGGGAATTATCGCCCGCCAACCTTGGAATGGGGCAGTAATTCCACCATCCACCATGGCGCAATTGTTAAAATACCGGCGTCAACCATGGCGCTAATAGGTCCATGGTTAACACCTGGGTGGTAATGACCCCCAATGTCAGAAGTATGAAACTTCACACACTTATGCCCCTATGCAATGCGCACATTTGTACCAAGTTTGGACAAAACAGATATTGTTCACCGGACAAAAAGTGTGAAAATCTGTCAGATCCAGACCCAAGATCCTACAGAGACAGGGTTTGGAAGAATATTTGCTCCACAAAGTATGGGATATGGATATGCTATTGTTCTCAAGTTTGTAAAATTGTAAATATTATATGAAAAGTAGATTTCATGTGCAAAAACAAATGGGAGGTTTTCCCTGCCTCATAAACCACCTCATCATGATGACCCTCTGTTTTCCCCTCCAATCAAGGGAGAGAGCAGACCCTAGCCAATAGAATACCTAGGGGGTGCACCAGGATATTTCAGCATACCCACCCCTTTATTAAATGTATAAATAGAGACAGCTGAGGACTCACAAAGACACACTGATCCACCCACCATCCCGAATTTGGCAAAGCACTTTGAAGGAGATCCATCCATACTCCTTGTTCCAGACTCTAAAAAACATTGCTCCTTGCATAGCTGAACCACTTTCAGCTGGGCCTAAATTCCAGAACCCATCCCTTAATTTAAGGGGAAACCAAAAAGAAGCAGCCATGCTGTGCTGTAACTGCTTGCCTGCCAAAGAATCATTTTCATAACCAGAAGGACAGATTAAACCCTGTCTCGTGCCGTGCTGTGCTGTGCAGACCAGAGAGCCATTGCAGATCCAGTCCAGTCCTGCCATGCGGTGTCCAGACGGCCTTGCTGATCGCTGACCCATCCAGTCTGTCCCAGAAATTTTTTACCAGAATCCCCGACCGTTCCATTCAAACATTGGTAGTGAGTATCCATAGCATAGGATTGTCACTAGCCTATGTACTATTTATGGTCATCCCTATCAAAATCAAATCTATCTCATATCCACAACTGTATTGATAGAAATCCTTTTTGTCTCGCCTGAACTCTCTCTCTTATCCTATAGTCCTTCTGTAATAATATTGTTAAAATCATATTGCGCTGATATATTTTATCTGAAGAAAGGCAAGCGTCTCGGCGGGCCAAAACCTGATTGGTGACGTCCTGATCTGGGCGCTGCGCTGTCGTGTAGTTTGTATCTTCATAGTCTATCTTTATTGTAAAGAACCTAGTTTGTACTTTAAAAGCGCATCTTTGTTTTACAATTTCGCCTCTTTATGAAAAAAAACGACCTCCACGAAAACGTTCATAACTTCTTCATACTTTATGCTAAAAACGCAATTTAAGTGTCTACCTGAAGCTAACGTCCCAAGCTTTCTAAGAACTTATAATCCTTCCGCAATTGCGCTTACCTGGTGTGGAAAAGGTTTTTCGCAAATTTTTCATTTGGCTCAAATCTATAACGTGTGAAATAGCTTTTCATTGCACCCGACCTCAAAATTAAGTTTTCAACTTGCTTATCACTCTTAAATCATTACTACTGTTTGTCTGATACCATACAATGCGTCTCCCATTAGAATTTCAACCATTTCAGTGAATTAAATCCATTTTCAGTGTGTTCCCCATTCATTCAAGCCAACTTTAAAACCATTTTGACAAGTTTGCAATCATTCCTGTTTCTTTCTCTGTGTTTGCTGGGGGAAATTGGGATTGATATCTTTGTTGAATTCTGCATTCCTGAAACCTGTTCTCACTCCTTCTATCTCTCTATATTGCATATTGGGGGGTTTGAAGAGTGTGCAGGGGGAAATAGTAATCACATTGCAATTTGATTGAACACACACAAAAGTATTATTTCTGTGCTGCATTATTTTTTCCATCATTGCTCCTTGTGATTAAAGAGATTGTTTAGTGTGACATCACCCCATTAGTGATTATTGTATAACCATTAAAAATAGTGTGATATATATATTGTGCAACACATAATAAATATTTTAACTTTGTAAACCAGCCGGCTTCCTGGTTCAGTGTGACCGGGGGGGATTCAAAGAGAGGGGCGTGATGTAAGTGGTACATCGTTCAGAAATAAAAGAACTTATAGATACAAATAAATAATTAAGGGTTTCAGCTGTGCATCACATGCTAGGCATTGACTTAGGTGAAGTGCCGGGTTGAAATCACTTACAGTACATTGAAGTAATCACTGCGAAGTAAATTACTTGTTAAAACCATGTGATGACGAAAACATTATATAAATACATACTAGCAAACCAGAATATCCTATTTTATTTCTCTAAGTAATAATTTGTCAACCCATCATTATACATTGCAGGAATTCTATGTTTCCTATACACAATCAAGTCTCACTGGGCATTCATTTAATGAAAGGCACAGTGCATCTTCCCACCATTATGGGAAAGCAATCCTCCATATAACTAAGACACTTTCTTGCAACAGCACCTCGATGCCCCTAAAATAAATAAATGATCCTAAGGTATTCTGTAAAGTGCAACCCCTAGTGACAACCACTGCTCCAGTTCCCCTGCACCTGATATGTTAATGAGGACAGTACTTCCATTGAACATATTCAATTCGAATTTGGGGAGTTTTCATACTCGCATCTGAAATTGTTCTTTTGAGCATGCAACCAGGACACCCACTCGGATTGGAAATCTCCCTGTCACCAGGCCCCTCCTTGTCCCCTTTTTAATTTCTTTTATTTTATTGTTTAAAGGACAGACTTAGCTCAGGAACAGCACTGTACTGTACAGTGTGTGGGTAGCTGGCTTTTGGGCTGGCATATTTTAAAAGTAGCACAGAACTGTGAGGTCTGTGCATTGGTTTGTACATCTATCGGAATTAGTCCTTGGTCGGGTGTTGTTTAAAGATCCATGTCTTGAGAGATTTTCCAAATTGGAGAATTGTGGGGGCATTCCAAGCCGACACCGGGATCAAGTTCCAGAGGGTGGGTGCATAACAAGAGAAGAGCAAGTTACATACCCATGGTAATGTTCTTTCGACTGGATAGTCTTTGCACGTATTCCTCATCTTTGATTTTCGATATCCAGCTTCAGCTGCTTCAGAAAAAAAAATTGGCAGATGGCGCTGTGCCTCAATGCAGTGTACTCAATGTCCCTCGAAGGCCTCTATCTCGGTGATGTCATCGAAAGCATATATATATATATATATATATATATATATATATATATATATATATTTATATAGCAAGTGCAGCACCCGTTGACTTCAGTTCTGTTGTTTCTTTCTGTAGAACTACCCGCATAACCATGGGTTTGACTGTACTAAGCTTTGAAGGAGTGAAAGCTGTAACAGCATGGTAAATTCTACTGTGGGGTAGGCTGGGAGGCCGATGAGGAGTACCTGGGAGGAACATCCAGTCGAAAGAACGTTAGCAGGGGTAAGTAATTTGTTCTTTGAATGGATTGTGTCCTCCCACTTATTCCTCATCTTTGATAGACTCCCAAAGAAGTGTTTGTTTTGGTGGAGGGAGTAAGAATGTTCTCAATGTTTTCCACAAACCAAATGGAGGACAGCTTTTCCAAAGCTTACATCCTGACTGAGGAAAGAATCAAGGAAGTAATGCTTCATGAACGTGTGTATAGTAGACCAAGTAGGTGCCTCACAAGTGTTTTTGATCTGGACACCTCTTTGCAGAGCCATAGAGGTATCCATGCCCCTGGTGGAATGGGCCCTTAGGCCTTCTGGAGGATCTTTGCTTGCCAGCCTGTAGCATTCTCTGAAATTGCTAGAATGATCCATCTGGATAAGGTCTGCTTTCTCACAGCCTGACCAAGTTTGTGACCTGTATAGCCTATAAAAATCTGATCATCTATACGAAGTTCGGATAATCTAGAGATGTAAAAGCTTCGAGCCCTGCGTGGATCCAATCTGTGTAACCTCTCTTCCTCTTTGCCAGGATGAGATGGAGGATAGAAAGTGGGCAATTCAATTTTTTGTCCTACATGAAAATATGAAATGATTTTAGATACAAATTAGGGCTTAATCCTCAGAACAATTTTATCCTTGTGAACAATTGTAAACAGTGGTTTAGATGATAGTGCCTGCAATTCACTCACTCTACAGGCTGAAGTTAGTGCCACCAACAAAATGGTTTTAAGCATTTGCAACCTTAACCAACATGAATGTAGAGGTTCAAATGGTTCACACATTAGAAATGTTAACATCAGATTAAGGTCCCAAACTGGAACCTGGAAAGGTGATGGTTGGAACACATTGGTGAGTCCCTTCAGAAATTGTGTAACCAGTGGAATCTTAAAATATGAAGACAAGCACATAAAGATAGATAGTGCCACCAAATATATTTTAATTGTTCCAACCTGGAGTCCCAGATTGGCCAGGTATAGTAGAAAAGATAACATGTCTGGTGTTTTGCATACTAAAGGGTCTACATTCGTGCCCCTGCACCAGTTACAGAATCTGTTACAATGGCAGCGGTACATGGACTTCATTGCTGGCCTTCTGGCCGAAAGCAAAATCTCCATTATGTCATCCGGGAGTTCCCAATCGTTCTATCTCAGCCTTTCAGAAACCATGAATGAAGGCTGAGAGACTTGATCTCTGGATGAAGAGCCCGACACTCCTCTCTTTGTGGTAGACATGGAGGGCAGATGGACATGTACAGAAGGTTCGGGTACCAGGTCCTCCTGGACCAATCCAGGGTAATTAGGATCATGTGTTTTCTGAACTTTCTCAACCTCCTGATCACGTGAGGAATGACGGGGACTGGAGGAATTGCATATAGAAGTGGAGCCTCCGGAAACTCCCGGTCCACTATGAACGCGTCTCCTAGGGCTCCTCTTGGGGGAAATTCCCTGGAGCAGTACAGTTCGCACTTTCAGTTGACACTGGTTGCGAACAGATCCACTTGAGGGGTTCCCCAAAGGTTGAAGATCTCGCTAGTTCCCACTCGTGGGAGACTGTGCCCTGCCTGCACAGAGTATCCGCCGCCATGTTCTCCTCTCCGGCTAGGTGAACTGCTGATAGAAGGAATCCTTCTTGAATTGCCCAGTATCAGAGCTGCATTGCCTCTCTGCACAGTGGTAGTGACACCGCACCTTCTCTCTTGTTGAGGTAATACATGGCCACTGTGTTGTCTGTCATTATCAGGACATTCTTTCCCTGTATAGAGGGTAGAAAGGCCTTCAGAGCAAGTCTGATTGCCCTCAGCTCCAAAAGGTTGATGTGTAGTTTGAACTCCGATGGAAACCATCGACCGCTGATTGTCAGATCGTTGGTGTGTGCTTGAGGCATCCATCACTACTGTTGTCTCTGGCTATGGTTGTCAAAAATGTTCTCTCTTCAGAATGTTGTCCTCGCAGACCCACCACAGGAAATCCTGTGCAATCTTGCTTGGAACCTGAAGTAGGTCTGACATGTTGCCTGAGAATTGGGACCATTGTTTCCTGAGAGCCCATTGAACGGATCTCATTCTCAGGGAAGCCTCTGGCACCAGAAAAATGCAGGATGCCATGAGGCCGAACAATCTCAAAAAGTCAAAGGCCGGGAGACGTTGGGCACTTATAAACTTCACGGCCATCTGCAGAATGTCTTGAGCCCTCACCTAAAGTGGCGAGCTCTTTCCCAAGGATGTATCCAGTACAGCCCCGATGAACTGGAACTTTTGAGAAGGTGTCATATGGGTTAATTGAGGGAGAAGCCCAGTCTGTGATGAGAGTGGCAGGTGACGTTGAAATGATCTAGGACTTGTCCGGAAGAACACGCCCTGATCAGCCAATCACCCAGGTAGGGATAGACAAGAATCCCCCCTCTCCTGAGACTCGCTGCCACCACCGCCATCAGTTTGGTGAAAATGTTCGGGTGGAGGTCAGCCAGAATGGGAGAACTGAAAACTGATAATGAGAACCATCAACGGCGAACCTCAGGTAATTTCTGTGCTTGAGATGGATTGGCACATGAAAATAAGCATCCTGAAGGTCAATGACACCATGCAATCCTGGAGTTGGAGGGCCTGAAGGATCTGAGAAAGAATGACCATCTTGTACTTGTCTTTCCTGAAGAACTTGTTCAAGTAACTCAAGCCCAAGATGTGTCTCAGTCCTCCGTCCATCTTGAGTATTAGGAAACATGGAGAATGCCATCCTTTGTTCCTCTCCGATACAGGTACCGGCTCTAAAGCACCTTTCTCTAGCAGGGTCAACATTTCTTGCACAAGGAGCTGATCTGGAATCCTCAAAGAATGGCTCCCTGGTCGATGGTTCTGAATGAAGGGAAGTCAGTAACCTTGCGCTATGGTTTCCAATGCCCAAGCATCCGAAGTAATGACTCGCCATTCTTTCAGATGCTGGGACAGCCTGCCTCCCCACTGGTGTTTCATGACTCAAGACCTCCGAAAGGTTCTGAGGCAGCTGAAACAGTGGCTGTTGGTATGGATGCCCCTGCTTGAGTGGGCTTTGCACCGCTCCCTCGTCCACTAGAAAGGAATCTTCTTTGGCCTCTTTGACCAGCCATTCCTCTCGCTCTTCCAACTGAGGCGTAGTAGCAAAAAGATCTACCCCGCCAAGGCTATCCACTGGGGTGAAAGGGCTGAGGCTGCCTAATAGCGGCACCTAAAGATTTGGCTGCCGCCTTCGAGGTCTGCAACTTCTCTAGGCTTTCGTCAGCCTTGCTGCCAAAAAGGTGAGACTCGTCAAAAGGCATTTCAAGGAGTCTAGATTGCACATCCGGCGCAAATCCAGACTTCCTCAACCACGCAAATCTATGTATTACTGTGTTTGTTGCTATGGCACTGCTGATGCTGTCAGCAGAATCCAGACCCGACTGAAGAGACTCGCACATAGCTTCTTTGCCGTCTATATCAATAGCCAAGAACTCGTCTCTTTCCTCCCCCTCTGGAATGTGCTCAGCCGCCATGGAAATGCTGTCCAATAAAGTGAACGAAAACGTTGCTAAGGCACATGTGGAGTTGGCCGATTTGAGAGCCATGCTCCCTGCAGAAAATAGTTTCCTTGACCATGCATCTACTCTCTTGTCATCCCTATCTGGAGGGATGGTTGGGTAATCTGCATGTTTTGAAGTTGCCATAGTTGCCTGCACCACCAGACTTTCTGGGGTGGGGTGTTTTGACAAGTAGTTGGGGTCAATACTAGACAGGTGGTATTTTCTAGTTAGGTTTTTGTTTACTGCCGGACATGATTCTGGCATTTCCCAATTTGCTGTCACCCTTTTTTGAAGAGGAATGTGGAATAGTAAAATGGGATCCATTTGGGGACCCTTATCAAGGATGTCTGTTAGATCATCTTGCTGGAAGGGGAGGCTAGGTCTACTCCATCCCAAGTAATCTACAACCTTAGACATTAACTGTCTATATGATGCATCTGCATGCTCTCCAGCTTCAGGTTTACCAAACTCTAGCTTTGGTGTCCATTCCGCTGGCTGTTTGCAAGTTGTCATAAAAATCTTCTGATATAAAACTTTCAGGCACATTTGGTGTACCATGTTGTAGCCCAAATGGTGCATCATTATCCAATGGCTCATTTTCCTCATAAATTGAGCATCCCCCGTTTCCTTTACATTGTTAAAAACACAATCTTTTGGTGGAATGTAATCAAAGGCACAATGTTTCTCAGATGCACAGGTGATATTCTGCACCTTGCAGGTGCACACTTGTCTTTGTAGTAAGAGGAAGACAGAATAACCGGTCAGATAGCACAGCGAGCTAAGCGCTCGCCCCAGATATCTGTGTGCAGCCTGCTGGGGAAAGTTCGAACGTCGGCAGCGTCAACTCAGCATTTCATCGTTCCGAGGTCAATAAAATGAGTACCACTCTGTGGTATAATAATGTCTTCTATTATTTGAGTGCTCTGAGACCTATGGATGTGTAGCGCTATATAAGAAATACATTATTATTATTATTATTACTAAAATGTTGTTTTTACATGGTGCCTCTCTCACTTAAACTTGAAACAGTGTCCATTGGTCTTTTATTCTCCCTACACTAAGGCCATCTGCCACACACTTAAATGGAGCAGCATAGTTCACAGTTTTTGTACATCACTTTGCTTTGGGAAATAGAGTTCCATGCAGTATACAAAAGATACAAATGGTCATAACACAGTGTGAACAGGCACAGAGAGATCCCATGCTGACAAAAACATGGCGACTACCTCCTCATTTGAGCAGCTTAGAAATTATTTTTTTTAAAATTGGGAGCATTTACCATCATTTGGGAGCAACACATCATCAATATATGAGGGTCCGAAATGTACTAATGCAAGATGATTTTGTAGATACAACACACATTGTATAGGTGACACACATTCTCTGGCATCCAGCAGTGTAGGTGTTACAGATGAATTGTTCTGCCTCTTGTGAGGAGTTAGAAATGTGAGGTGGACTACTTTGTAAAGAGTTGTTAACTTCTGCCATTTTATTAAATAAAACAGGTTAAATGAATGCCTCACTAGCCCTACCATATCAAGGATTTCCCTGCCTAAAGTAAACTAAAGGGAACACTCCACCCAAGGGATATCTAACTCTCACACATATACAACAATGAAACCAAAAAGGTATTATATGGCTCAACTCAACACTTATATACAACATATAACCTGGTTGACAGTATGATCATTGTCTCTTGTCATGAACTGGGTGAATTTCCCCTCCCCAGACCCAAACAAGGGTGTTCTCCACAGTTCAATGGAAACAAAAGAAAATCCAATTTAGCACAAAGTTCTATTTCAATTAAGTTACTTGACAAAGTCATAAATTCACTCCTCCTGGAATAAGAATGTTCCCCAAAGTAGCTTGACAAAAACTCATAAGCTCTCACTCCTTCATAAATAAGAACGTTCTGAAAGTATCTTGGCAAAAAGTCATAAGCTCTCACTCCTCCTGGAATAACTCTTGGCAACAACAGTTAGTTTGGTCAGAATGGTCTGCTTCAAGAATAACTGGAGGAAGAATTGTAACTTTTCTACAATCAGCTTTCACAATTCTTCCCCAAATGCCAAATTCAACATGGTGCTTTCCAATAGTACCACTCTTCAGCACTTGCACCTTCTACTACCTGGCTTATCCTTTCACCAGGTTATTTCTAGGCAATCACTTCTTGCCCTAGGGGTATACTTGCCTGCTGGTCTACTTCTTCAGAACCAAAAAACAGTTAAGTGCTTCAATGGTAAATTTCATAGTAGAATAACAACAGCTTTAATGGTCTTCTCTAGTATATAAATGTTAGCAGCTTTCAGGGAATAGAATAGTCACATTGATCCTTATAAGGACCTCTCCACAAACAATGCTCATTGCCCTCTGGATAACTACGGCCAGAAGGGCAGTCTGTTTGCCACCTTTCTTTTCCTTCTGCTTAGATACTGAAAATAATGTTCCGGATCAAGCATTTTTCTGTTTCTGCTTTGGCTTTAGCACTGTGAACTTATATCACCCACACAGCCAGGTATCCCTGAACCTGAGTTACAACCTTTGCAACACTGGGGCGTTCCAACATTCCCCTCTTGTGTTTGGCAACTATTGACAGACTGATGTTGTCTATTTCTCAAGGTATCTTAGCTTGGGTATTGATGGTATGCCTGGGTTTCTAATAAGGCTCACAATTTCATTTCTAGGCTTCAATTGGTTTAATATCAGCCACTTTTGTAAGTTTGACACAGTTTGGTATTCGTAAGATTTATTAGCTTGATTTTGTATGTTTGCAATAGTTTGATATTCATGATATGATATATGATATGATATGGCATTTGTAATGTGCCTATACACAAGTGTTTCAAATGTGTATTAGCTTGTCTTTGTAGGTTTGCAATAGTTTGGAATTTTGATGCTTATTAGTGTTTTCTTGTATGTTAACAACAGTTTGGTATTTGTAATATTGTTTAATCTGCTTTTCACTTGTGATGCAGAACATGGGGCCTGCACTGAAGCACCCCAGAGTCACTCGCTTGGCTGAGACTCACTGGGTAAGTTGCTTCCAGGTGCTCCTCTCTGTGTCCGCAGGACTGCAGGATCTGTGGCTTCTTCCGACCGGGCGCACCCTCTCTCTTTGGTCACCACCACCTCTGCCATGATGATTTGTAGTCCTTATGATGCCTGGGAGTCTCTAGTGCAACCCTGCCATCTAAAACCTCTCTATTGCTCACGCTAGGTTCCCTTACTCCTGTGAAAGTTCTGCACAACATAATCTTTCTGGGTAAGTGTTTCTTCCCCATGCTTCCCACTGCATGACCTCTGCAGTTTGGGATAATAGAGGCACAAACCCTCTCAGGACTCAATTTGGTCTCAGCAACTTCTGGCTCTTCTACTTCTTTTTCCAACTGCATACATGGCCTGCACTGCTGTCTCCAGTCCTACTTTTTCTTCTTCTCCTGCCTCCTCTGCTTCTCCTGCTTCTCCTGCTTCTTTTGCTTCTCTATTACCTGCAGCTAAGGGGGCCTTTTAACCCGTCCTGTCTCCCTCAGGTGTAGGTCATTCTTGATAATTAGCTGACCAGTTCTACATTCTTTATTCCTCTGCACCCCTCTTCTTCGTCCCAGTACTGTGGTAATAATGGACTTTGGCGTCCCTAATGAAAAAGTCTGTTTTCGGAACTTCTTTTACTTTGCAAACTTGATTTCCACTTTCTACAACAATGAACAAAGGGACATTACAAAAATCAGTCCTAAGGCAGGTTTGAGAAGGGGAATATGGATCTTTGGTTATAAAGCTTCTATTACTATACAACTTCCTCTTATTAGGGTTGTGGGAGCTAGGGGAATGTATAACCACATGCATTTCTCGGGTTATAACAGGATGTGTGTTACTTTTACCACCATAAATCGTGAATTCATTCCCACTCAGATGGTCTACTTGTGAAACAATAGGATTATGATGTATATGTAGGATGTCCTCTTGAAAAGATGTTAAATATAGTGTCTCCTCCCATAGGTATCCCTCACTCCCCTGAAGCTTTTCTACTCCCGGGTGATCCTCCTGCAGTACACCACCCCCAAGGTCAGGATCAGGAAGCGCCTGTCTTTCCCAGGCCTCCTGGGAGGATACTTTAGGTAGGGTTTCAATGAGGGATCCATAGGATTCATCACACTCTATAGAAGGTGACTGCACCTTTGCTGTCCATTAAAAATAAAGCAGGGTCGGAAAAGGGTTGATGGAGAGTACATGTGGGTTCTTCTCAAGGCAGGTAAAGCACAGTTGGCATCTCTGCATTTCAACGAGGCCGCTTTTATTGTTCCTCAGGAGGATTATGGCGTAGCAGCTGAACTGAGTGAAGCAGGTAATTAGTGGCCCTTGATGCCCAACCTTTTATGAAGGACTACTCTGGGGACTAGCAATATTATTTTATGTCTCCTTTGGTGGTGGCTCAGTACGAAGGACAGCCTCATATCGCAACCCAGAGGTTGATGCTTAGGAGTGCATACAGATTTTCTCCCCAGATCACCAGTTTGTGATTCATAGGGATAACTTTTTTGACTCCTATGAGTCACAACAGCTGGTTTAGCGTGACACATTTTGTGATTAAGTCACTGGACTGTTCAACAATTTCCCATACTTTATTCAAGGTTTTGAATCTGGTATGGAATGCTCTATTTCGAAATTCATGTCTATGGAACTGCAGTTTACTGCAAATCAACAATTAACAATCAAAAGAGGATTTCTTGATTTGGATAATCAAAACACTCACAATTGGTGAGTCTTTTGCTCTAAAAAGTACAGGAGCAAGCAACCTGTGGTTCTCCAGATGAGTTGGACTAAGAGTCCCATGGTCCCTCACTACTGACTATACTGGCTAGGAATGATGGGAATTGTGGTGTAAACATATGGAAAATTGCTGGTTCCCTTCCTCTGTGCTAAGATGTCACTAGTATTGGCAAACACACATGTCATGTATTCCTTTACCAACCATCATCTAAAACAGCCTAGTATATGATCATTCAACACTGAACATTTCCCCACCAGCAAGCAATTATAACACAACTAGGAGCCTCCTCTTTCAAATATTCCTGCTTCATTAAAAGTCACATAGGAGATTATGATGAATCTGGACTATTCGTCCCTTCTCCCCAGAGGGGAGCCTACCCATTTGAGGCTAAGGAGGTAAGCCTTCACATCAAGACTCTCCTTAGGGGTCTGGGAAAGTGGGACCTCATGGAGAATGACTGCCCTGTCAGGGACAAGAATTCTCATTCTTGTAAGGAACTCCCAGTCCAAAGCACACTATCCGGCAACATAGGAACCAGAAAGACTATTACTTCTGTTTTCGACTCTCCCAGTAGTGACATTTCTCCAATCACGTTGGCCTCAGGTAATGCTGAATCTCACCTGAACTCCATAGTCAAAGAGCAGTGAAACACCCTTTTTGTTTGTGATGGTGTACATAAAAGAAGGAAGAACTTGGAAAGGAGGATAGAGAATTCTACACAAAAGCAAGCCTCTGAAGGAAAGATGTCCTGTGGAAGCAGCTAAAAACATGGCTATTCAACTCGATGAAATAAACCTAGACAAATCTATACAACAACCACTGACACACAGAGAGCACTCTAACTGCATACTTATGTATTTATTTTCATTACATGTTACACATAGTCAACAGGTGGGGAGTTTTGAGCGGGTGTTTCCCCTTCAACTCATACAAGGCCCAAACCTCATCTACAAATTAAATACCGGAATAAAAACACGGGAGATACATGCTTGACAAGAAAAAACAATAATACAACCCCACAATCCCCCCAAACCACCAAAAACCCACTAATAATCACCCGTATCTCCTCTAAACTACCACACCTGTCACTCACTTATCACACACACCCAGGGGACAGGCAGAACAACCTACCAAAACACACAAACTGCATAGCGCCCTGTAGCCAAATTGCAAACTCAACCATCTCTAACACCAAACAGAAACACTGGATGCCACCCATCCGGATATAAGAAACACCAGTGCACAAAACAAAGCACACCCAGAAAGTCCACACACACAGTTGCCAGTTACTCCTGGTTCTGCATCCACCAACACATGAGCAGAGCATATATACTATCCCTCTCCCCCTCACTAAGCAAACCCAACCCACCTTACCTTACAGACCCACGTGAGCACCTATAGACCATGGAAATGGCAGCGGTGTGCATTATAATTCAACTTAACATAATATCAGTTTCTAATGGTGCACACAAATTCTATCGTTTTAAAACTGGAACCGAAAATACATACCTTCACATTATCTGGATGAAGACCACCTGGATGTTTGTCCATATATTGACACAAATCTGTGTGCTAAAATTAAAAAAAGAGAACATATTTCATGTGCCTTAATCACACTTAATAACATATGTACATTAATAGCAAGGTTTAATTTGAATGTAAAGCTATTATAATTATCAGCAGTATTGCTTACTATGTAGTAAGTTCAAGTATGCAAAACAGGTGCAACTAAAAAAACAATGCGATTGTCAGAAAAATGTAAGAACTATTAAATGCACCATTTACCACAGATGTACTGCAATTTTCACTCTCACTTTCTCCGGGGCTACATTTTTTCCAGTGCAAATATGTGTACAAATAAATTTTGCAAGCAATGCAAATGTTAAAAGAAAATCCAAAAACCTTCCATACCCAATTAATTTGAGTATTAAGACGGAAATACCCCAAACTTGCAGGGTCCAACCTGAATGGTGAATTTTATTTAACAACTATCAGTAAAGGTGGCAAACCTCCAGTATCTATGGGAGCCGACAGGACCGGAAGGAAGGTTTATTTAATTCCAAAATCTGGAGCGGATTATTAGGTTTTTACACTGCTGCGGAAACTGCTAGTGAAGCTGAATGAAAGTCCACTTTCCCTTTTTGATTTTTTTAATGATAGACAGGTCCGTAAACACTCGCTTTCCTTCATGCTGGTGTCTGCTGCAAACAGAAGCGTCGACTATTGCAAGACCACCTCATTAGAAAGGACCAGGCTCTACAATTGAGGGGGCAGAGGGTTGAGGATGTTGCCTAAACAGCCCGCAAACAACCGGAGCCACACCTTCAAAAACAAGGCGCTACGAACCCTCGGGTATCTGAGGACTGCTAATTATTACCCACGGTGTGTGATGCTCATTTATCAACCTCAGAAGGATGAACGGCTGAGTCTGGCCGTGCCGGGATTCGAACCTGCGTCATCATGCCAAAGCGAGCACTCGCTGTGCTGACTGACTATTGTTATAGAGGTCCTTGCTCCACCCACCTCTATCTGTTCTGCAACACCAGCCGCAGTGAACGCGGCGAGCTGCATGGGGCACGTCTGAGTGAGGGGGGGAGGGAGGGTGAAGGGATTTTGCTGACACAAGCGCCACTGAAATCCAGTAGCACAGACAGATGGTGGTCTTCCTCCCCTCCTCCACCCTGTTCCGGCATTGCTCTTGGTTGCCTACATCAAGCACAGGTGGCGTTGATATGACGTAAAGGGATCCACGACGTGAAAGGATACATGAATACATAATTCAACAAAACAAGGCAGTATGGCCACATCAGCCCTGCATCAATACATGGAATACCTTTAAATGTGGTCATAACAACTGTTATGACAGGGCTTAACATGGCAGTGATACAGCATAACGCAGTATTATTTCACATAGAACATGAACACTGTTCAGAGGGAAAAAAAAGAAACCCTATTTGTGTTAAGTGACATGATAAATAAGGATTGTTACAGGTTAATATCACACATGCCAGTGGAGTGGTTATTTAACATACTCTGTTACTCTATTGTTTGTGAAGCTCATATTAATAAAAATGAATGAATATACATACATTTCAAGTTGGTTCAAAAAGGAATTCCAACGTTTTTGTGAGTCTAACGCTTGGCTGGGCCACTTGTGGATCTCTAGATGTTTTGGACGACACTGGCAATGGTGTAAGGGCCTGATTCATAGGACATTTGCCCGGTTCAAAGTGACTTTGCACTGCTGAAAAGTGACTTTGCACTGCCGACACAAACCCTGATTCATGGAACTGTGCAAAGTGTATTTTTCCAGGCGAAGCCATTTTGTACTGCACAAATGACAATGTGTTGACTTTGCCCGGACTTTGCACTGCAAAAATACACTTTGCACGGTTCCATGAGTCAGGGTTTGTGTCGGCAGTGCAAAGTCACTTTTCGCGTTGCAAAATCACTTTGAACCGGGCAAATGTTCCATGAATCGGGCCCTTAATGTTTCCTAAACAGAGGGTTAAAGTTCATGTGGCATGACGAGTTACCATTGTTGGACATTCGAGCAATTCTGGCACACTTTGACCTTGTGAAATATTGTTCAATAAAATGTGCTAAGTAACTATGCTCTGAAAAGTGAACTACATACAGGCCCTACAAGAATGTGCAGGGATTTTAAAGCCACTTGTGCATTTCAATGAAAGGGCCGTGATACAAAACGACGGTGTTAAGAACACACATATTCCTTAAATGTGATACCATTAGCATGGCAAACATGCACTTTCAAAAATCAGGAAGTTAACCTCCCAACCATAGCCTTAAACATAAACAGTGACCTGGAAAATATATGCGGGAGAAAACTGATCATCTATTAACCCAAATCCACTCCGTCCTTAGATACGTGAAATAACAATGCCACATCTGAACCCATCGCTTTCATTAAGCATCCTATGTATTGCTGTACATGCACTCCCTTAGATGTATGACCTTAAAAAGAAGACCACCTTAAGGGCGAGAATGAAAGGAACGACACGGGGAAAGGAGGGAGGAGGAGGAGCTATTAGAGCCCGGGAGCAGAAACCTGGAGAGGGAAAATAAAGGTGAATCACACATACTGGGCTTTGCCTCTCCTTTGTGTGTGTTGATAAGGGAGAGGTAACAAGTATCCTCTTCTGCTCAAATCCCTTTGGAACTCATACACCCAACAAAACAACTGGTGATGAAGGGAAACAATTCCGACAGCCATACGCTTAAGGGTAATCCACACCGCTGATCCTGGCATCTGCCGATCCCGGCTCCTGACAAAATGAAAGAGCAATCCACCCGCCAATCCTGGCTCCTGGTAGTAGATAAGGGGCAATCCGCCCTCTGTCGAGCCCGGCATTTGGTGAAGAACGGGGAAAGGCCACTCTGCTTCTGAGAGAAAAAAAAGAAGGGGGAATAATAACAAACGGGCAATCAGCCCTCCGTACCACTCCTCCCTATTCTGGCACGTCTGCAGCTCCATGCTGCCATAAAACAGACAGACATCCTTAAAGCAGGAGACTTCAGGTCATTGACACGCATTTCCACTGGCAAGGATAGCGTGCCAAAGACTGCAGCAAACTGCTGCCAGCAGCAACATCGCTGCTGCAGTGCCACCAAAAGTCAACTTTTCCAGCCGCTCCCTGCATTCCTCCATAGCACGACACCCCACCACCTGGGGTAACCGGTTCAAGGAAACTGCTCCGCACAACAACAAAAAGAGGTCCACACACACATCCAAAAAAATTAAAAGTGCAACAACACTGCTGCAGAAGCATTCCTTGCAAGGAGTCAGCACACCAGGCAGTCCACCACTCCAAAATAGATGGCAGTGCGATGTACCAGAAACAGATGGCATCCGCCACACCATCAACAGACGGCAGTCCACCACATCATGCAGTAGGCCTCTCCAAAATAGATGGCAGTCCGCTGCACCAAAAAAAGATGGCTGTCTTCTGCACCATAAACAGACGGCAGTCAGCCGCACCATAGACGGCAGTCCACTGCAACATAAATTAAAAGCAGGAAGTCCCCCCATTAAGAGAAAGGCAACACCAACCTCCATAAACAGAGCAAGCAATAATACCACCGTACACCACCTACCTGCCTACCCACTTCTCCAGTTTAACCAGCAGCTCCATTGGATTACTGCCCTCCAAAATACAGTGGCAACATGCACACATCCAGCACAACTTAAGAAGGTGAACGCAGTGAATACATTATAATGCCTCACTGCAGAGACCAGAAGCACATCTAGCAGGAGAGGTCCCATCGCCCAAATACGCCAAGAGAGACTCCATACCCTGGGAGCACAAGCTACGACCCAGACGTTGCTGTGACTGCAAAATCCACTCCTGCACCTCCATATCAAACAAATGCTAGACAGTCCAATGCCTCCAAAACCACAGCACACAGAAGAGCAAAAAGCAGAAATACAGGCTTACCCCGTCAAATTAACTGAGACAACAAACGAACACACCTGGGAAAAAGGCCACAAACTCCGAAATAATAGCTTACAAAGGGAAAACAAGATTTCTAATGCTGAGAGTAAGATCTATCAAGCTTGGGAAGAATCCTCCACTCCCGTGAGGGTGAAGAATGCAGAGGATCAGAACAACATCCGACAACGCAAGACAAAGAAAGAGGGGGGGGCAAGTGGACAAGTAACACACAGTACAGTGAGAAACCAGCCAAGAACTCGGCTGGAAGCCACTTCAACACAAATAACATGGGCAAGCAAATCCAAACAGAAAGGGAGAAGCTGCTATTGCCATGGACCAGATCAAACAAGCAACACAAGAACTTATGGGGGAAACCGCAACAGTGTGTGGGGAACTTGAGGGCATCCTCACTTCTTTTCCCCCTGTATCTTCCTCTCGGGTGGCAAGAGAAAGGCCATTTCCTTTTCATAATGAATCCTCTATCCCTCAAGCCTTTATAGGCTATTGTCAGCCCTTTCCCTGTTCTTCCCTTAAAACATTCCCCAAGAAACACCAATACGGCACTGGGACGAGGAAGAGACCAACTAGAGAGATGCATCCTCATTTTATTAACACATACTCATACCAACCTCAGCTGTGTACTAAGAGGAGGACGAGGACAACAAGAGTACAGCAAGACTACCATTTCAATAGTGAGCGTCTAGTCTTTTTTGGACCAATCATGGTGGCAGGAACTTTAAAAGCCGGAATTATGATGGAAATAGAGTCAGCTGTGGAAGCAGGGTCACAAACTGCTGGGTGCAAGCAGATCTCTCCAGTGCAGCGGTGTGGCAAGCAGAGTGCTCAAGAGCCTTTGGAAGATGCAGAGTTTATGCAGCGGAAAGCAAAGCTGAAGGGCGCTGGAGGCCAGTGACAAACCACAAGAGGGAGACAGGCGTGACCGAGCAAAGTGGTTATGTGAGTCCTGAGCTGCAGGAGCAGCATCGCTTGGTGAGCACAGCCACAGAGAGCCCCTGGGAGAAGACACAAGGTACCACACGGGAAGGAAATAACTTGTGGCGGCAGAGGACCTTGAAAGAAGCCGTAAGCTCCGAACGGTGAAGCTGCTAAGAAGGGGAACACCGTGCTGGCAGTCGAATATGCAAACAAAATAATCAAGATTGATTTAAACAGAAGCATGCATTGCTATGAGTAACGATTTGAGTGAAAGCAAATATAAGTACTTTTGAATACCGGTCAGAGTGAAATCAAATTTGAGCACTTTGAATATTGATCGGAGTTAAAGAATATTTGCGAATATACCTACACGCATTTGCAAAAGCCAAGAGAATTTAAAGGAACTGCAGAAAAAGAGAAAATGAGCATTGGCAAAAGCCAATAGATTTCAATTAATTGTATGTTATGAGAAGACCTGCATTGGCAAGAGCCAGGAGAATACAAGAAAGTCTAACAATTGCATGTTGGCTGACAAAGCCACAGTGCAGTGTCAACAAAGTTTGACACAGGTGAATATAAGCAAGCATCACTGTCAAGTTGAAGCAGTGCCCTAGTGGTGATGGAAAAGCAGGGGTATCGGTTGCGTGACCTTTAATGGGTGGACCGTATGGTCCGACAACTGTGCCTATACCAAGTGCCCCCTTGTACGGCAAAGCGACTGAAAGCACCCATTAAGAAGCTTGTGTTTAAACTACAACAACTCTCATATGATTTTGAAGTCAAGAAAAGGCACTACTTATGTGAACTGGTGAGAACTAACAATAACAGAAGAGCATGGAGGTTTCCCAAGGAATTGGGTTGTTTTGAAAAGCTGGAAGATTTGAACTCTTGGGGAAGGGAACCCCTGTGCCTTATGAGCTATTTTGAACTTGGGGAAGGGAAATCTGGTCACAAGCCAAGAGCTGGAAGAAGCTTTGAACTTTATTTTGGACACTACTTATTTTAATGCTGACATTCCTCCACATAGTACAAAGTTAGACGTGAGGGCAAGTATAGGTTTTCGACAAGGACTAGCCTTAGTTTTATGTAACTAGGGAAATCCCACCTTATCATAGGGCAAGTTAGGCCTTACTTGAACCTGCATTTTGAGTTAATAAAGGTTTGTGTACCAAACTTGATTCTGTTGTCTGTGTCTGCTTCGTGATGCCTTCACAAGTGTCAGAGGTGTACGTAAAGAAAGGAAACGCTGTGGTACCCAGAACAACATACAACTCAAAAATAACCAACAGACCGCAAACCTCAGGTCGGAGGAAGTAGAGAAGGAAGTTGAGAGCAATGACAACACGTGTGTGGATATGGAGGTGCCCAAACAACAACCGAAGCAGAAGCTGCACCTATGGGAACCTGAGGACGGACGTCCAAGACAAATACTGCCAAGACCCCCAGAGACTAAGAAGGGAGATAAAGGGGGACACAGCGCAATGATACATGGGGGGATGTCGTATATGAACTCCCATAGATGGACTACCTTCAAAGTAGGACCACCTTAAGGGCGAGAAGGAAGGGACAAATACAGGGAAAGGAGAGAGGAAGAGGAGGAACTACTGGAGCCCGGGAGCACAAATCTGGAGAGGGAAAATAAAGGTGATTCACACATACTGGGCTCCGTACCTCCTTTGGGCCCTCCACTCATTCACCCAACAAAGAATATACCACTGCCAAACCCCAATTCATTAAGCATTCTATATACCAATTCCAAATCTAATGCTATGCTCATTCCATTCATTAAGCATGCTACATACCACTGCAAAGCCTGAAGCCACCCTCTTTCATAAGCAAGCTATTAACCACTGCCAAACCTAAGGCCACCCCCTTTCATTAAGTATTCTATATACCAATGTAAAATCTGGTGCAACACCCTTTCATTAAGCATGCAATATACCAATCCTAAACCTGAACCTACCCCTTTCATTAAGCATGCTATATGCTACTGCCAAACCTGAACCCACCCCTTTCATTAAGCATGCTATATGCTACTGCCAAACCTGAACCCACCCCTTTCATTAAGCATGCTATTTACAACGGCCAAACCTGAGGCTACCCCCTTTCATAAGCATGCAGTATACCTCTGCCAAACCTGAAACCACCCCCTTTTATAAACATGCTATTTACCACTGCCAAACCTGAAGCCACCCCCTTTTATAAACATGCTATATACCACTGCCAAACCTGAAGCCACCACCTTTCATAAGTATGCTATATACCACTGCCAATCCTGAAGCCACCACCTTTCAAAAGCATGCTATATACCAATCCTAAGCTGGAAGCCACCCCCTTTCATTAGGTGTGCCATTTACCAATGCTACAACTAGAGCACCCTCTTCCTTTGGCATGCTATATATCAATGCTAAACTCAGAGCTACCCTACCTCCTTCCATATGCATGCCATATACTCCTTCAATACGTTTACTATATACCAATGGCAAAACTACAGCCACCCCCTTCCTTAAGCATACTATATGACAATTCCAAAATGAGTTACCCTTTTCTTAGGCATGTTATATGTTCCTCTTCCGTACAAATGCTTTATACCTATTTCAAACCCATAGTTTGCCTTTGCCTTTAGTATAGTTTTTACCAGTGCGAAAGCATGAGCTACCCATTCAGTAAGGAGGTATTTTTTGTATTTTATTTGGGTTTTATATAGCACTTTACATCAAAGCAGTGTACATGAGGCCATATAAAGGTACAAGAAAATGAAAATAAAAATTAGGAAACACAGTCAACGTCTGCATTTACATTGCTAACCAGAATGAAGTAGGTGAGACCTCAAGGAGTCACAGAATATAGAATAGACAGAGATAGAGTGCAGAAAGAGGGGGAAGAGTATTCCAGTGTATAAGACCAACCAAGGAGACTGAGGGAAAGAAACTGAGTGCAGAGAGGACGAGGGACAGCAAGAGGAAGATGGGAAGAGGAACGAAGCGAGCCAGATGGAGTCTGGCATGCAACCTGAGAAGAAAGGTATTAAGGTGCAAGACAATAGAGAAATTTGAAAACTAGATACAAGAAATTAAATTTAAGATGAGAGTCGAAAGAAAGCCGCCCGAGGTTAAAGAAAGAAGAAGAGATAGAGCCTCAAGACACTAAAAGAAAGAGTATGTGAATAGAAGCACGAAAAACCGATTTCAGGGGAGCTAGACGAGTCAGAGGGAGTACAAAGAGGGCAGAGGAACATTAAAAAATGACGAGAGAAACTTAAAGAAGTTATCAGATGCTTAATGGCCTTCAAAAGTCAGGAAAGGGCAAGCTTTCCGAATGTTATATGAATGAAAGTGACAGACTTGTGAAGATAAAGAGATGTGATGGTTGAAAGATAAATCTGAGTCTAAAAAGAGTTCCAGGTTACAGGCTCTAGATAGAAGAAATAGGTAACTGAGACAGAGGAAATGATATAAAAGAGGGAGGAAGCGGACGTGGAACAGTATTAGCGGGATAGAAAAGTACCTCAGTTTTAGTGGCATTAAGTACCAAGAAGTGGGCCGACATCCAAGATTTAATGTCAAGAAGACCGGAAGTGAGCTTATTGTGGATGTCTAAGGAGAAGAATGGGAAAGATAGAAAAAGCTGACAATCATCAGTGTAAAAGTGATGTGACAGACCAAAAGAAGAGAAACATCAGCAAGTGGAGATGTATAGAGAGAAAAGAGGAAAGGACCAAGGACTGAGCCGTAAGTGAGCAGAGATGTGTCAGATGAGGCCCCTGCCCAGGAGACTGAGAATGTTCTCTTGGACAAGTATGATCTAAACCGAGAAAAAATAGACCCATCAAAACCAAAAGAAGAGAGAGCAGCTAGTAGAAGAGAATGATCAACAGTATCAAAAGCTGCGGAAAGATCAAGTAAGATAAGAAGAGAAGAGTGTTTAGAGTAATGTGCAGACAGTAACAATTCTAGGCAAGAAAGAAGAGCAGTCTCAGTAGAATGACCAGGGCGAAACCCTGATTGAAAAAAGGGAAAAATATAGTCATGAAAAACAAAGGTAGAGGCTTCAGAATCGACAATTTAATCAAGGATTTCAGAAAGGTAGGGGAGAAGCGAAATAGGATGGAGGTTTCTTTTAAATCGTGATGATGGAGGCGTGTTAAAATAAAGAAGGAAAGGTTGAGGTGGATAGACAGATATTAAACAAAGATGTAAGGTAAGAAACAAGAGAAGGGTACACTTTAGGAATAAGTGCTGATGGAATGGAATCCATTGGGGAAGTGGTTGGGTGAGCCGGGCCAGTAGGATAGAGGTCTCCTCATTGGTGTTGGAGATTGGAGTGAAACATGTAATATTCTCCCTGGTAGATGAAGTAGGGGGAAAAGGAGTAGGTTGCAAGATAGAAGACTCAATGGCAGAGTGAAAAGAAGACACCTTAGAGGAGAAATAGAAAGCAAAGTCAGAGGCTGATAAGGTAGAATTAATCGAATAATCAGGTGTAGGGGGAGAAAGAAGGCGGGAAAGGGATTGAAAGAGACGTGTAGGGTGAGATGACTTAGTTTGCAAAAGGTCTCAAAAAGAAGAACGCTTAGCTAAAAGAAGACACTCATCATAGAGAGCATGATAGGAAGAACCGGAGCTATAGTCGGCTGCAGTTTTAAGTTTCAGCCAGCGTCTTTCTAATCGACTGAGAACACATTACATGGCACGGAGATGAGAAGAAAGCCACAGTTGAGGATGTTTATGCAAAGGATGGAAAACGGAAGCAGGATAGAGCATATCAAGCGAAGAGGAGAGTGAATATATCAATGTCAAACCAACTAACTCCCCCTCTCTGGGCATGCTAAATACCAATTGAAGGGACATCTTTTCCCTTAACTATAGAATATATCAATACCAAACTCAAACCCAGACTTACCCCTTTCCAAAATAATGTTTTATACCAATGCCAAACCCAGAGTCACTCCTCCCTTAAGCATGCTTTGTACCCATGTCAAAAAACAGGAACATCCCCTTACTTGTGCATGTTATATACCGATGCCAGGTAATTGGATTGCCATACCATTCACATCTGTGTCACTCTCACTGAACGACAACTAAGCCACTGACAACAGAGCAGTGCTACTTTTCAAGGAGTGGTCTTCCTCCTCCTACCACCCAGGCATAACACTACAACTAAACACAGTTAAGGAGCACACGTGAAGTGTTGACAATTATTCTGAAAAGAAACCCACATAGGCCTCACATTTCTCCAGCCCTTCTAAATGGTTCCGTGCCTTTCCCTCCAAATGCCAGGGCTGGACGGCTGCTCGTATACAAAGGTAAGACATCTTGATGCCTTTGTTCCTGGGCGAGCACGAATACATTATAGCTAAGGCTTCCGGTTTTATGCTATTTATTTTTCTGCCATTTATGTCTGTATTTATCCATATTTATTTTGAGTCATATAAAAAGATAATTCACAACCAGTGTTTTTCTGCATTTATTCTAATTAAAAATGCATTTAGTAAAGCACCAAAGCAGCCATATAAGAAATGGTAGCTCACTTTTTCCATAATAACAAACGGTTGCGCCTGTGACTGCTGCTGCCTGAAGACATATGCTGTCAGCAATTTAAAGAACTTTAATGCTATTTTTATACAAAGTGTACACTCTCCATGCTGGGAATCTGCAATGCGATTAGCCTGTGATGTATGAGTGAAATCATAAATAACTAGACAGAAAGACCTTTTTTTCTGTTTTTTCACTTTTTTTTATAAATACAGTCAGAAAGCAGATTGATGTTTGTCTGTATTTACGTGTAAAAATCAGTAACAACAGAAATCTGTAAGCCTTAATTATAGCACATGACTTTAACATGTGTGTACATGAAATGTTTCCTATAACAAATGTAAGACACAATAATATAAAGAGTCTGTTCTCAATACTAAACTTCAAGGAACGCGTCTTTGACGTCAAGGGACAGTACAGTGCCTATTGACAACAAGGCTCCCTTCCCTTTCCATCCGGCTCTCTCTCTCTCTCGTGTGCAATGCGCCAAGTCCTCCACGTGTACAGAAGTCCACGGATTTCTAACATGATTTGAGCAATATAAACCTCCTACATGCGTAGGGAGTCCACCTGCATGAAATTCACCGACATGTTTGCAATGTATAAGCCACTGACAGTTGGTACCTCTCCCAAATAAATAGGTCAGTAAATGGGTAAAGATTGTAGTGTGTGTGCGAGTGTGCGTCTGTCTTCATTGAAGCACAGGTTGCGGACACAAGACTTATTTATTTTCAATATGGTTTAGCGCAGTTCCTTCAACAATAGTACGCTTTATTCACAAACAGTTTTGTCCAGGTGATGGCGTCTGTATAAAGTGTGCTTGTATACTGAAACGGATGCCACCCGCTCATTTGTTTAAGACTTAATTGATTCTTGAGCTTGGCATTTTTGGCTTCATTTTTGATAATAGTTATATTGGTCACTGTCTGGCGTGAACAGTGCTAAGCAGAATTGTGTTCAGGGGAGCGGGCAAAGTTCAGATTCCCTCCAAAGCCATGGCTTACTATCCCAATGCCATAGCTGCCTTAGGCAGTAACACATATGCCTGTGGAGTGCAATCACAGTCATACCTGTTGCTGCACTGACAACTGCACTTTTATTGCGTGTTTGACTCTCTCATTCTGTTCACTCCATCTTAATTGCCGGCTAATAGCCCAGGAGCCACACACTTGACTTTGTAAATGTGAATGGAGAGCAGCACAGGTTCGATACCCGGTCAGACTCTCAAAGGCAGGACTCCGGCCTGAAGCACAATATAAAAGAGCTATTTATTATTATTGATTTTTAATTGTCAGGACCCAGAAAAATTGGGGAGCAGTCCAGCTTATTTCCAGTGCCCAGTGAAGCCCTCAGGTGGCACATGGTTCATGGGATTTGTCTGTTGAAATGGGGTGTCCCGAAATCCAGGCATCGATCTGCTGCTGCTGTAATGTAGACTAATGAACAAATGGACCTGAGTTGGTTCTGCGTGTGTTCTGATATGAGACAAGTGATCACTGGGTATTTTCTGGGGTCACCTTGTCTTGGGGTAAAATATCTTTCTGACTTTGAGGGAGATTATTCTTTACTTTGATTACCTCCAAAACCAAACTTGTATTGTTTTTAAAATCAGAGATTTTGGGATCACACCTTTCATTGGAGGCCATGAAAAAAATGTTGAAAAGAAGTTAACAATGAAAATGGCCGCCATGGAAAGGAGCAAAGGGAGTACACATAGTCCCTTTTCCCTTTCCATGGTGACCAATTGGAGAAATGGAAGGAACTTCGCAGCGCGCATCAGGAGCAGGTAAGTCTTTGTGGGGCAGGTAAGAACCCGGCGAGGGCCAATCAGATTATTGTTACAATCGGATTGACCCTCAATGGGTACTAATTTGTATTATGCTTACAAGATTACTGAAGGCCTGAAGTAACAATGTGACAAGTCATGGTTCAAATGGGGTTCTTTTTACAAGGTCAGGGTTCAAGCATCACACTAGCTCAGAGAGCAACTTTGCAAAAACATATGTCTATCTGCTATTCAAACCAAAGGGGGAGGGTTCCCTTGGCCCTTCTCCTACCCCCACCTTCGAGGCTAAGAACCTCAGTGTCATCTTTGACCCCACTTTCCTTCTCCGCCCACATCTCTGATGTCTCTAAAAAGTCAAACTTCCTACTGCACCTGCTCACACATATTCTGCCTTTCCTCTCCTTCCCCCAGAAGCTCATGGTCTCCCAAGCTCTGGTTCTCTCTAGGTTGGACTATATTAACAGCCTCTTTCTAAATCTACCTGCCTCTACTCTACGCCCTCTGCTACTATGGCTTTCACCCCACTGTCGTGGTGGACATGGCCTTTATTGGCCCGCCAGCCTGAGCCAAAGTAGGCCCGAGCAAAGCGAGGGACTCAGTGAGGGCTGGGGGCTGTTAAAAGTCCATGGGCCTCATTACAACCTGTCAGGTTTGGACCGCGGTGATTCCGTGACGGCGGTAACAAAGTTTCCGTGTCCGCAAGGTTGCGGAAACATCGTCCGATTACGTGCTGTTGGTCGCGCACCACACGGACGCGGAAACGTTGTTACCACTATCATGGAAAAAGCCACAGAAATGGACATAGCGCTGCCAAAAGTAGCGCAAAACCAGTGCTCGCCTCCCTCGCCACGGACACGGAACCAGAAATACCATGATCGCCAAAACAGGAAACAGAGAGGCGGCCATCATATAAAGCACAATCCATTGCCATCCAGAGTCAGCACAAGCAGAATCCTCAATGTGAGAAGGCAAAAGGGACCACCAGCATGTCTGCCAGGATTCCCGCTCAGAGGCAGCGCAAACAGCGCTTTAGTGAGGCGGAGCTAACTGTTCTGCTGGAGCATATAGTGGAGCATGCAGAGATGCTGTTCAGTGCCGATCAATGGCGTGCCACACAGCAGCGGAGGAAGGCAGTGTGGGCGGAAGCAGCATGCAAGTGCACCGCTGTGGGCTTGACTTTGAGGAGCGTCAAGGACTGCCACAAGCGGTGGGACGACCTCAGGCTGAGGGTTCGGAACCTGATCTCCATACACCGCCAACGCAGCAGTGGGACAGGTGGAGGACCCCCTTCCCCACTGAGGCTGCAAGCATGGGAGGAGCGTTGCAGCAGTGTCCTCCACCTTGAGGGCATCCATGGGATCGGGGAGGCTGAGGCAGGAGTGAGCCCACCTGCAGATGCTGGTAAGTGGTGAAACTTGAATGCCACTTGAGAATATGTTGATGGCATGACTGGGCCAAAGGACCCATTAATAACCTCCCCCCCCCCCCCCAAGCAGTGCATGACTGGGCCAAAGGACCCATCATGATCCGTATGGCAACCAATATCACAACAATGCATACCCCCAACAATCAGATGCATGTAACTAACACTATTGAATGATCAACCTGTATGATGCATGTGATGCACCCATCAGCCACCACCACAACACTAATTGCATGTCCTCTGTGTCCCCACAGCTGTATCAAGTGACAGTGATACTGCACAACAGGCCAGGCAATCTGCACCGGCACGTGTCCAAACCACCGCCCCTGCAAAAGAGGATGCTGCCAGCAGTTCGGCATCTCTGCCCCAGTACCAACTGCAACAAATGTGCCGGCCACCACCACCAACATCCCCAGCGTCTCCATGCTGCCTGAGACAACACAGGTTCCACGGGAACCCATCATGCCCACCCAAACCAACACAGAAGGCAGCTGCACTGCAGAGGAGGCGGCCTGTAGTGACAACAGTGCCCTGGCAGAGCACTCTGATACTGGGCCACAGGGGGAGATGCCCACATTTGATGACCTCGGATCCTTCCATCAGCTGGAGTTTAGCCCCACATCACTCCGAAGTCCCATGAGGTCACCCACCCCATCTATGGCAGAGCTTAATTCCTGCATGCAGCGGATGGAGGAGCAGCAGGCTACCCTCACCCAGCTGGTGGAGAGGCAGCTTGAGGTATCTAGGTTGCAGAGGGAGTGCTACAGCACGTCAGTGCGTCGCCTATCAAGGTCCATTGGACGCTTTGCCAGCACTATTGTCACCCTGGCACACCATGTGCGGGAGGGTAATGACAACACCTCCAGGCTCATAGAGTCCATGTTGATTAGGCAACAGGCAAATATTGCACATATGCCATCTATACCTGATTCTGTGCCATCCAATACCACCACCCCATCCAGCTCCACTACTGTCAGTCCAAGGAGGCGCTCGAGTCGGCTAACGGGGCTCTCGGGTAAGGATGCACAGGCACAGAAGCGCACACGGAAGTGATGGCATGTGTGTGGGGCACTGCAGGACACACGTGGACTAGAAGGGTGTGAGGGGTGGGTACGTTTGGGTGGTGGGGGAGGTTGTTTTGGGTGTTTGAACATTGGGGCCTGGGTGGGGGTGGGTATGTTTGGGTGGTGGGGGAGGTTGTTTTGGGTGTTTGAACATTGGGGCCTGGGTGGGGGTGGGTACGTTTGGGTAGTGGGGGAGGTTGTTTTGGATGTTTGAACATTGGGGCCTGGGTGGGGTGGGTACGTTTGGGTGGTGGGTGGGCACGGGTGTACAGCTTCCCTAACCATTGAACCTCCTTCCCTGTTGTTAATTCATCAATATATCATCATTTGAAATCAAAACATACATGTGTGGACATCTATCATTTCATTTGCAGTACAACAAATAATTTATTGTCATCACCATATCCATGCATTGCTGTGAATGTGCTGTGTCTCAAAATAAATGCGAATCAGTTCATCCCGTGCTCTTTGGCCATCAAGTGGACCCCCGGGGGGAGGTGGTGCCATCCCATCCCCATCTCCATCTCCATCCCCATCCCCATCCCCATTTCCATCCCCATCTCCATCCCCATCTTCTTCATCTGCGTCTGGGGGCATTGGGATGTTCCTGCGCAGGCAGAGATTGTGCATCATGGCACATACAAGTGTGATTTTACCCGTCTTCACTGGGCTGTACAGCAGTGACCCGCCAGATCTGCTCAAACAGCGGAACCGGGCCTTCAGCAGACCGAATGTCCTCTCAATCATTCCACATGTGCGGACATGTGCCCTATTGTACGCCTCTTCATGCCTGTTCCTGGGTCTCCGTACAGGTGTTATCATCCATGGCGTGAGTGCATATCCAGCATCACCTACATGGGATGTAGATGGGGGGACATGTCAGTTTTTGTTGTATCATGTCTTCATCTGATGCTGTGCTATCTTGTATCATTGTTCATTCATGCATGTGTGCCATGCAGTGGTTGGAAGTGTTTATTGGCCATCACAGTGGATGTAGCCAAATGGATATTGACCTACACATTTAAGTGCATGTGTACTCTGCCCTGCGGGTGACATTTGATTGTGAGTATGGCATAGTGCAGTGATGTGCACACATGACAGAGTCACTCCACTGTAATGAAGTAGTTAATGCAGGACGTCTCATTTACAGGCATCAAGTGCATTGGGAGGGCAGTGTTCCATTTGTGGGTGGGTGTTTGCAGTAGCACAAAGTGTATGGGACAGCGACAGTATCGGATGTGTGTGTCATGTGGCAGGGTGTGTACGGGCACACTGTGTTGACCTTATTTGTCTTCCTTTGTGATGTTTGGGATCCGCTGTCTATTTGGTTGATGGCAGGGGGGGTGATGCATGTGCGGTCACAGCGGCACACTCACATTGCTCATTGGCCTGGAGACACACGCACCACTTCAACAGGGTCGGAGCATTGTCAGCTGTACTCACCTAATAGCCATGTGCTTTGTCCAGCATAGCGTTCCATGTACCTTGGCAACGTCGAATTTCGCAGTACCATTGAGTCATGGGTTGAGCCTGGGAAACGTGCGCAGCAGTGTGTAATCAGTAGTGTGGCATCACATACCATCTGTACATTCAACGAGTGATACTGTTTCCTATTGCGGAACACCATCTCAATTGCACGTAGTACTGTCAGCTCAATGTGGGTGCAGTCAACTGCACCTATGCAATTTGGCATGCCTGCTATGGCATGGAAGGCCAACTTGGTGGCAATGACCTCGGGGAGGGTACGAGGTAGGGCTATGTGTTCCGACACATGGCGCAACAGGGCATCCAGTACCTGTACCAGGATTTTTGAAAAACAGGGTTGTGATATGCTGTGCAGCTCACCGACGTGTGTTGATAGGTGCCAGTGCCAAGGAAATGCAGCACAGACACAACCTTCAGGAAGGGGGGATGGCGGTGGGGGTGTCTATGTGGCTGCTGATGTTGTCCTCAATCATGGCAGTGGTGTACAGGATTGTTGGACGGTCCAGCCGGTATAGTGTGTGGATCTGTCCTGGGGTAAGGTTCCAGGGTGAGGCCCTGATGCGTGGTATTGCAGGCTGTCTGTGGGGTTGTGCTGGCTGGACAATGGGCTTTGCCATAGGTGCAGGGTTGGCTGGTTGGCGCCTGCGCCTCCTCCGCCTCCGCCTCCTCCTCTGCACCATTACTGCCATCATGTGCAGTGCTGCCTGTTGGTTGAGTAGGCCCAGTCCACGTGCTACTAGAGCTGCTGCCTGCATGGTTCTGTGTTGTGTTGGGCTGGGTGTGGCACTTTTGTAGGCTCCCAGTGTGCTGCAGGGTCCTGCTGGGCTGATTTGGTGCACCTGTGCCCTGATTCAGTTCAGCAGGCACTGTTTAACGTCATGTTTGCGGTGGCGGCGGTACTGCCACCGTGATCACGGTTTTAACGCCATTTTTCTGGCGGTGTTTCCGTGTCCGCGCTAGTTGTGATGCTCGCAGTGTTTTGTATTGCCGGTAACGGAGGGGTTTCCGTGCAGGTGGACTTTACAGGACCCTTAACTCTGCAGTGGCGGTTGGGGGAGGTGCTATTTCCAGGGCCGCGGGTCATAATTGGGCAGATCTGAAAATGGTGCCGGTATGGTTTTACCGGCGACGTTAACTCCGGACCGGTGTACTTGTAATGAGGCCCTATGTCTGTCTCCCACAACGGGGTTGAGAAAGTCATTTGCATCCCAGAGTTTATCCGATGTGTAAATAGTTCCTTTTTTTTCTCTGGAAAAATCTCCAGAGGGAAAACAAAAACAAGATGGCCACCTAAGTCCCTTTTCCATTTCTATGGTGGCAGCTGTAGCGGTTTTATAACACGCCACACTCCAGGCAGGGACTTCTTCCACTGACACTGAAGGTGGTGCACAATAAAAAGGTTATTTTAATTTTAATTTGATTCCTGGATTCCTGGCTTGAGTAGGCACCAACCCGTCTCACACCCAACTTGACAAATACCCTGCGTCACAATGGACCATGAACCAGGCCGGTGTGTAACAATGAAATATTTATTTATTTTTAGAATTCAATGGAAAAATCAGGACAAAACAAGATTTAGGGCAGCAGCCACCACGGTGTGGCAATACAAATGCAAAAGCTTAAAACACACTTAATTCAACTTCTAACCTAAGATACATACAGCTTTAATAAAAATGGAAACAATCACTTTTCTTCACAATCACAGATGGCACATAGGTTAAGCACTCCCCTGCAACACCTCCCCCAAATTCTTCGTGGATGGAAAGCAGTGTCAAGGAGTCATAAAGAAGAGGGAAAAATTGGATTTAAGATTCAGCCCACCACCCCAGAATAGGAGGTCAGAAACGAAAAGAAAAACCCTCAAAAGGAGCAAAATGGCAAACTCTGATTTTACTTGTTACTTATAGATCAGTTATAGTTGCGGTAGAATAGCTAGAACAGGACTTTGTGTAGCTGTACTTAAGAGACAAGGAAGCTTACAGACTACTGAGCAGGGCACCAAAGCAACGTGAACACAGGTGAGAAAATCGATTTTGAGAGGAAAACAATGCACAAGAAACACACATGGCAGAATTGCAATTTCTTATTTTACACAGGCTTTAAAATGACAAACAGCTAAGAAAAGAGGCTTACCAGGGAAATCGGTTTTTGGGATGAGAAATGCATGCCCAGAACAGATAGGATACTGAGGGGAAGGGATGACTCTTTATAGGATGATAGTGTAGGTTTTTCTATGGGAAATGCAAGACGGATTTTAAAGAAAAGCAAAATACACAGGCAAATTCGGTTTTGTTAGCACACTGGGACTCATTAAAATAGTGGCGGCCACAGTATGAACGGTGCTGGTAAGGCACCGGCTCCGTTCATACCGGGCTGCCACATTATGAGTTCTGCTAGTGGGTTCCTGCCAGCCCATCAGGTCTTACCTGGCGGGCTGTGCGGCACCCGTGAGCAGAACTCGTGATTGGACCAGCACCATTATAAACAGTGCTGGTGCAACCATGCTCCTGACCCCCATTGTGCCCTATGGGGCAGAATGGGGACCGGGAGCCCGGCATTACTGCCTCCTGCGAATGGGCAATTACCAGCCCCTTCATCTCGTAATGGGTAGGTTATTGCCCAATTGTGGGAGGCGGTGTCGGTAGGGAGCATGGCGATAGCCGTGCCTGCCATACAGGCATGGCTACCACCATGCTCGTAATGAGGCCCACTGACTAGTTCTACTGAGACTATATTTTAAGGACTGTAATTGTTAAAGAAAGGCACTTGTCATGAGGTGGTTGAGTTCAAATTGCAACCAACTCACAGTGAATCTCGGATAGGGGAATTAATTGATTTATTTCAAATGATACTAGGGACTTACACAGATAACTGGAAGAATTAGAAAATAAATATGCTAACAGATATAGCCTAACACAGATTTTCTAGGGAAAGGGTGAACAGAGGATCCTGGCAACTTGGGAAATGAGTGGGATTTTAATGGGATTTGAATAGGATTTGAATAGGATGCAAAGGTAAAAAAGAGTGGGATATGCAGTTTTGAGTACTGGGTGATGTGATACTTATAAGTAAGCTTGAGTTTGGTAACTTGGACATCCAGCAAGGACTCTGGACAGCGGGGCCAAGGATCTGGTCACTGGGCAGCGTGGTCAAGGATCTGGTCACTGGGCAGTGGGGTCAAGAGATCTGGTCACTAGGGCATTTGGGCTCTCCGGAATGGGAACAGCTGGGCAAGGTCTGGTCACTGTGGACAGCTGGATGGGTCATCTGGGCAAGGTCTGGTCACTGGACTCTCCTAAAGGGGATCAGCTGCCCTTCCTCCTTTCTCCGTGGATTATTGGGTATGCCTGGGTCTGGATGGTGGTTCTGCCTGGGTCTGGATGGTCCTGCCTGGATGGACTCAGCTGCCTCTGGTTCTGTTTTTGGTTTTTCTTGAGTCTTTGAATCTTGAATATCCCTTGTGTCTCCCTGTCTCCCCCTTAAATAGCCAGAGTGACATCATAGAATTTTACAATATGGGGGGGAAGTACTCTGGAGTTAAGCCGATTCTAGGATCGGCTAGGCTACTGGTGTTCCTTCCAACCCCAAGCTGATTGGTTCAAGTGAAGTGACATAATTTTCTGTATGTGCATTTATGACTTTCTTTGTTTCATAAAGCCTATTTTTTGACAAAATTAGTTATGGATCAAAACATCAGATTTACACTAGTCACCCTCATAAAAAGCAGACATGCAGATCTCATATTTCACAAGGAATTGGCCAGTTTGAAAGCCAATTCTGTGCGAGGTAGCATAGCTTTTGGGCACAATTTTGCCATTTTTAGGAGAAACACCACTTTAAACATTCTGCAAATGGCTACACATCTGCCCAGTACTATTTCACATATTTTCATCAAGTTTGATGTCTGTGCCATTTATACTTCACTCAGAAATGCATTTTCCCTGCCATTCCAGTCCACCACGTGGGAGAAAGATGCACATGGTCTCATTGTGCTTGTCCAAAGATCCCACAAAATACTAGCATAATATTGAATTTTTGCTTATTCAGGGTGCTGGGTAAAATGTCTCAATGTAAACCATTTTTAAAATCAATGAACTAGATGGAGTCCATTGTGTGGGCGGTTCTCCCACCCCCACAGCCAAATTGTCTATCCTCCTGGGCCAGCCTGAACAAAGGGTTCCCATGATGCCCTTTGAAGCCCTCCAGTGGGTGCTGGGAAGGGATAAAGAAGAACATCACACAAAGGAGCAAAACACAGGACTTTACCCCCTTCCTTTGTCCTTTAGGGCAGTTCTGCCTGGCAGTCTGACAGAACCAGTAATTATCACACTGTCAATCCCAGCCGATGTCCTTGCAGCATCAGTTCACTGCGAAGTGCAAAATTGGGAGGCAAGTCTTCCTGCGGAACTGGCTTGACTGGAATTCCTGGGCCTCAGCCATGCTGACTGAAGTCTTTTTTGGGGGAAAGAGCATAATATACATACCTTTGCAGTCCCTCCACCCGCATACAATTGTGTTTCTGTGCAAGCCACGGTATTATTTAACATTTTAGTTTTCAAATGGCATTTTCCTGCTTTGCAAAAGCAGATTTACATGTGTGTTTATTTTCTTTCATGTTAATTTCACCAATGTGGTTTCTGCCACACACAGTTACTTTGGAATTAACTTTCTGGAAGGCTTTTAAAGATACAGCCAGTTTCTGGACACAGAGATATGCTACAAGTAACTGACAAGAGGCAAGAGAGAGAGCCACGCTATTGTTTTCCTTTGCAGTAATTTGCATGCGCTGGTTCATTTTAAAAGTAAATCATAGCCGTGTGGACTGAAACAGAATTCTTTGCTCTTCATGTACTTTATTAATGAAACAATGCCGTTCTGGGAGGTATTGCCTTTCTTTATGGCAGTCAGATGAAATACACATGCAGGGCTTTGTTTAATGGAGCAAATCTTTGTGGTGTTTAAAATGAAAGGTGGCGTAATTAACACCAAGGTCCCTTAGCGCCATGGTTTTTAACACCCGCTAAAAGCAGGTGTTAAAACCTCCATGGCGCTAAGGGACCTCGTAATCAGGCGGTAAGGGTCGGCGCTGTTTACGCTGCCGTAAACCCCTTACCGCCTGGGTCGTAATGAGGCCCATAATGTTTTAAATAACACAAGCCATCATAGCCCGCCCCCTCCGTCCCCCCAACCATCCACTCCCGTTGTAATCACTATTGTCTCTGATTGTCAAGGTCCAGTCTCTTCCCATTTCCCCCATATCTTGGATGCCTTAGCTGGGCATCCTCGTGCGCCATAGACCCGGTGCTCCATCATGGCACATGAGTCCATGTCAAGTATCCATTGTTCAAGTGTCGGGGGGTCGGGCACTTCCCACTTTTGCGCAATGTTGCGCTTCATCAGGGCCGCCGCGGTGTTCAATAACAGTTTTTCCCATTTGTTAAGGTCAGATGTGTCGAGTACCCCCAGAATTAGGACTCTCGGATCAAGCTCAATGGGGCAGGTGAGTGCCCTGGACAATTCCGTGCAACAGGCATTCCAGTAGGTGCGGATCCGGTGGCATGACCACAGGATATGATAGAAGGTGCCTTCCTCTTCCCCACAGCGGAGGCAGTTCGGATTTGTTGCCCTCTTCCAACCATGCAAAAACGGTTCGAGGGTAGTATACTCTATGAAGGATTTTGAGTTGCACCAGCCTGAGCCTAGAGGAGATGGCCACCTCACGCGGATGCATTAGGACCTGGATCCAGTCTTCTGGGTCTATCTCACCCACATCTCTTTCCCACCTGATCTTTAGTCTCGATAACTCGGGGGTAGCGAAGGATGTGATGGCGTTGTAGAGAATGGATGTGCATTTGTTGGGGATGTGCGCGGGGATCATATTGCGTTCTATCAGTGTATGGTCGGGGACCGTGCCTTCTAGGGGTATATAGGTCTGGAGGGCATGGGTCAGTTGCATAAAATGATATTGTACAGTTGTGGCCAATTGGAATTTGCACTGCATGTCCTCAAATGAGGTCACTTTCCCATCTCTGAGGACATCTCCAACCTTCAGGATTCCCGCCCTCACCCATTGCGGCCATGGTTCAAGTTTCCCAATTTCCTGAAGGTTACTATTTCGCCATAGGGGTTGCGCTGCAGTTATTTCATTTCCCCACCCAATGAACACGTGTGCTTGTCTCGAGATGGTAGTGAAGTGGGCCTCGTTTGTGGGCAGGGGAGGTCTCTGTGGGGATTGATATACTATCTGCAACGGGTCTGTGCCCTGCATGGGTTCCACGTCAGCCCGGATGTGAGGTAGAGCCCGGTCCCCATGAAGCAGATCGTTAACTACCGCCAGTTGTGAAGCCCAGCAGTAGGTCTGGAGGCGGGGCACATCAATCCCCCCTCCCAAACCGACCTCTGCAGAGTGCTCAATGCTATGCGTGACTGGCCTCCCCACCATATGAGTTCCCTAAGGAGGGTTTCAATGCGGGTGAATTCAGAGGTGGGGGTTATGAGTGTGGCTTCTGGAGGACATACAAGAATCTTGGAAGCGACATCATTTTGAAGAGTGCGGCGCGCCCCATGAGGGTCAAAGGGAGAAGCTTCCAGTGATGAACGTCTCTCGCAAACCTCTCCGTAATCGGTTGGAGGTTATGCATTACATATTTGGTTAGGTCAGGTGTTATCCAGATCCCCAGGTATTTAAAGCTCTGTGTATCAAACCAGTATGGACATCTCGTGGAGTCGACTCGCTCTCCCCCCTACACCGGGAAAAGTACCGATTTCCTCCAGTTGATTCTTAATCCACTGAATTCCCCGTATGTGATGAGCATCTGGGTTTTTATGGGGCAATTCCAGACCGGTTCGGCCAGGTATAGTAGAAGGTCATCAGCATAGAGAGAGACACAGTCCTCATGTCCCTCGAGCCATCTGAATCCCGTCCATGCCCCGCTCTGGCGGAGCCACAGTGCTAGCGGTACAATCGCAAGAGCGAAAAGGAGGGGGGAAAGGGGGCACCCTTGTCGCGTGCCTCTGCCTAGGGGAAAGAATCGGGAGGTTCCACCCATTCACCTTAACTTCTGCTAGGATGTTGGTAATAACAGTTTTACCCAGCCTAGAAAGCTCTCCCCAAACCCCATACGGGTCATGATTTCCCACAGGCTGTTCCACCGGATTGAATCAAATGCCTTTTAAAAGTCTATTGCCAACAGGGCGAGTGGGGCATCGAGGATAGGGGCCCGTTCGAGGGCCAGGTGGAGTCGACGCAAATTCATTCGGGTCGATTTGTGGGGCATAACACCACACTGATCCGGGTGTATCGGAGTGTCTGCCACCCGTTGGAGCCGGTTGGAATAAAACAACTTTTTAACTTAACCATGCAGGGTCTATAGATATTGTCCAATGTAGGTGTCGTATATACACAACATAACTCACTAGACATACACAAAATACCACACTAGATGACTTGGTGAATTCTTGCATAATGTCATATTTCACACACTCTCTACAGTCACACAAGGTCATCGTCTGCGACAGACAGGGTTCTGAAATACCAGTCACGGCTCTTCATTATCTTAAAAACAGCCAGCTACAATGCTCAGAGCACCTGCTGCAATTAAACAATGGCAGGTGCCGTTCACAGGAGAGAAGCTCACATCAGACCCATTATTTCTGGGAAACAAAGCACCAAACGGGACCAGCCTTCATTACCATAAAGCTGAGAGGGGCTGAGCGGCATAATAACATCCGGGTGATCCCGCCGAGAGAGGAACCCTCCTGTCTGGAACGTGGAATGTCTGTGCCAGTGCTGTGTGTCAGTGACATTCATAGTTACATGCTTTCCTTCACCTGTAAAGCAGCTCGAGCTGCTCTATCTCCATACTGATGTTTGTGCTGCCCTTGATTTCATAAAATTGAACTTTTGCTCACGGCACTGCATTAACACTTGCCTTCTGTGACTAGTGAATGATATTGAATCATGGTGGACAGTCGAGTGAAAGCGCAAAAACTGTTTTTCCCCCAAAGCATTCAATACCTTTGACTATGGTATTATATTCCCCGCCCACAATGCCTCACAGCAGTGGAATAACATGTGGCAACTGTCAACTAGCTAAGCACTTGTCCGTCCTGACTCTGAAGTTGTCCAATTTCTTCTTCAAGTCTGTAGTGTGTGTGGACATTATTCTATTAGGCAAACATTAGCCTCATGCACTTAGGGGTTTGAATATATCACAATGGATGCCTGTTCCCTAGCAAAGCGGCAGCACACGTTCACAAATGATTGACATTAATGGCACGCAACGGCCTCAGAATTAAGCTAGAGGGACAAGAGGTGGCTGTTGCACATTTAAAAGTCCACAGTTGGTGGTTAATGGATGGATTCCGCCCTTAATAGACAACTGGTGGCCAAAGGAAGAAGGTATAAAAACCTCTGGGACGACCTGAGCTCCACGTCAGGGCTACGGTGAGCTTCTACCCCAATGCAGCTGAGAATGTCAGTGGCCTTTCCTTTAATTCAAAGGTGATATCCATTTCCTGATCTCCTCCTGGTTAGAACATTACCACTTACATTTTCTGGCCTCCTGGAAGACCAGTTTGAGAGACGGCAGATGACATCAAATTACAACATGCATTGGAAAACCCTGGCCGTGGCTGCAATGCAGAACAAATTAATTCGTTTTGCAACAGATCAAGAGCCAAAAAGGACATGAGTATAAAACAAAGGTCACTAGTTTGACAGTATGCTTCGGCCTGGATCCTCTTACAATCGAGCATGTTATGTATGATATGATATGTTATTTATAACGCGTTTAATACCCAGAGGATCGACCTGCGTTGCTCTGTGTCATCTTGCTTCCAAGGCGCGCACGTTGCTGCTGAGCTATCCTACCCTCCTCACTTGATAATTAACAATATCTCCATTTAACAGGGATAAAAGCAGAAGCATCGCACAGCTCATGCCAGCTACACATGGAGGTTCATACGCCCTTGAGTTTGAAACCTTCTATCTCTACATTTAAGCTTCTATTCCACACAACTCTTCAAAACCAAAACTCTGAAAATTTGGTACAACAGAAACAATGGGTACATTAGTCATAATCATAATTTGAAGTATTTCGGAGAGTAAAGTACTCTGGCGATATAGTAGATGGTCTGGGATCATGTGATAAATATTTATTATGACTCACTTATAAAACCTCAGTATTCGTTTTAGAGTGACAAGCATGACCTCTGCCTTACCTGTATGCCAAGAATGCTCAGTGCCTTTATTAAGTTGGTGGCATGCTTCAGTGAGCTGTTTGCATGTTACACTTTGCATCAATGTTTCTCCTTAGGCCCTTCTTATTCTGACCAATGGGTTGCATCTTTTTTCCGGAGTACCCTCTTGGCGTTTCTATGTTCAGTGACCCTCACATTCTCTATACACTGCTTGTGGAATCAGATAACCTCTGCAAGGTTTTGATGTGTCTTTTCTCTGAAGTCACACTCTGAGGAGTCGGTGTTGGGTCTTTTTCATAGGTCACAGCTGCCAGGCTTGTTTAAAAATGTATGTTGCAGTTGGTTAGCTTGTTTAAGTGGATCTATGTCATGTGACCTAAGCCCTACCCACCTGCTTAGCCCTGACCCTTCTTTGCTTAACTGTTAGATCACAAGGTGTCTCTTGCTCAGCCATCCGAAGCAATGAACAGAGATGGGAAAGGGCAATTCCTGTTTGGACCTGTTGGACCAGAAGTGCCCATGCCCACCCAGCTACTGAAAGATCGGATAAGCATCACTGGATATGCATTTTACCCCTCTCTCCCAACAGCCCATACACACCATCACCACTCACTGCCAACCACGATGCTCACCATATCATAATGGACAATGCATCGCAGCAACCACATCCACACAATCATAGATCCTATCAACACTCTGTCATCTACCGCTACAAGTAAACTGATGCTTGCCAATTTCTGGTCGGAAATCAACCAAACAGAAGACTTTGCTGACCACAGTACTGCAAATGACATGGAAACTCTGAAACTTGGATGACATCTACCTCCACTCACACTCTAGACATCTTCATCCCCAATGGCTACAGCATATTACAAAGAGACCATCCAAACAAAAAAGGAAGAGGCCTTGCCATCATTCGCAAAGCATCACTGCCATGCATCTAACCGGGCATTGCCACAATCATCCCCTTTGAAAACATTTCCTACCACTTTGCACTCTATCAAATAGATATAGTACACCTCCACCTCATGTACAGACTACCCAAGCCCAACAGAGTAAGGACTCTGAGACTTAATGGACTTGGCCACCACCATGTCTCTGACGCACACCAACAAGATCTTCCTCAATTACTTCAACATCCCTTGCAACCCAGCCACCAAGTCAATGAAGGAAGAACTCCACCGCCTTTTATGGCACTCAGAAAACAAGAACATATTTGGCAAAAATCATTCAGCACATCAGACCTCACCCTGCTCAAGGAGCTCTGTGTGACAGGGAAATGACTTGATCTCCACTGGCACGGTCAACTACTACAAAAACACCATAGAAAAAGCCAACATTGAAAGGAGAGCCCTCTTCAAGGCCATTTAGCATTGCATCAATCCTCTGCATGACCCACCCAAACTGCACTTCATTGAAAAGGTCTACTGCCATTAACTCATCGACAAGATTAGCAGCATCTGCAAGCATATAGACACCACTGTTACAACTGACTGCTCACCAGACATCCCTTCTTGTATAACCACATCCTGGATAACTTTCCCAGACACTCAGCATGGAAGACCTCAATGACACCCTAGCATCCATCAAGGCCATAACTCTGTACTTGAGAACCCTTTGACTGAAGCATCCCTTTGCTATATGACAATCATCAGCAGCTCCCTCCCTCAAGGCATCCATCTTCTCCTCTGCCCCGAAGACCAGACAATCCCTCGCACATATCAAGAAGCCAACACTGGACCTTGACAATCTTAACAATTTCTGCCACATCTCCCACGTTTCCTTCCTAGGTAACAACTTTGAGAAAGTAGTAGCTACACAGCTCTTCCAACAAATCAGTGCCAACAATCTCCTACCTATCTGGCTTCAGACCGAGATGCAGCACTGAAACAGCTACCATCAAGGTGACTGACGATGCCCTTAACATCCTCTGTCATGGTCACTGGTCTCTTTCGTGACCTCTGCGACTCTCTCTCACTCTCTATTCTCCCATCTGGGCCTACTCACTCTGCTGGGCACACTCTTGATGCTCTGATCTCTTCTGACCTTCCCCTCTCCGTCCCTCTCTCCACTCCTCTCTCCTGGAGTGATCACTTTCTCCTATCCTCCCACCTCACCCTGCCTACCCCACAGGCAAAGCCACCCTCTTCACTGCCACCCACCTTCTCGGTCATCCGACCCATGAAGCGTGTGTCAGTTGAGGCTTTCGCTGCTACCTTCTCGCCCCCCCCTCTCCATGCTCCACTCTGCTATATCTGTTACTCTTGATATCCTTGCCCCCGTCAAGAGAATCCGCCTGAAGCCCAAAGCCAAATGTAACTCCTGGTATGACTCGGATCTCGCCACCCTAAAACGCAAGTGCAGGGTTGCAGAGAGGAAATGGCGTGCTTCATGTTCATCCTCTGACAAACTGGCCTGCCGCCTGCTCCAAAGGCAGTACCGGCTCTCCGTTCTTACCAAGAAGAGAGCCCTTATCCAAGCCCGCATCTCTGCGGCATCAAACAACTCCGCCGAACTCTTTAAAATCTGCAAGGAGCTGGCCAACCCTGTTGCAGTCTCTACCTCTCCTGTCCCCTCCCAGGCCCTCTGCACTGCACTGGCCTCTCACTTCATCTCTAAAACTCAGGACATCCTGTCCTCGCTCTCCTCCTTTCACCTCCCTCCCTCCCTACCCGGCCCTTCCTCTGGCCCTTCTGCGGTCACCCCTCCTCCATCTTTCTCTGCCTTTCCACCTTTCTCTGCTGACGAGGTTTCCAGACAAGTCCGATCAATGAAAGTCTCGTCTAAACAGGTTCACCCCTGTTCCTCCAAAACTATCAAGGACCACATCGACTCCCTGGCTCCTGCCCTGGCTGACTTCTGCAACCACTCCTTCGCCTCTGGAGTCTTCCCTTCCCCCCTCAAGCACTCCCTTGTGCACCCTCTTCTCAAGAAACCCTCCTCCAACCCCTCCTGCCCGGCTAACTATCGCCCTATCTCCATCACTCCCTTCCTGGGCAAGCTCCTGGAGAAACTGGCCATCTCCCAGCTTAACCTCCATGCTGAATCTGTTGGTAGTCTTCATGACCATCAATCTGGCTTCAGAGCTGCCAGAAGCACGGAAACTGCTCTCCTGAACATCCGTGAAGACCTGCTCTTGAACCTCGATTCCAACACTCCGTGTGTTCTCATTCTGCTCGATCTCTCCTCTGCCTTTGACACTGTCAACCATGCCATCCTGCTCAACCATCTCCGGGAAAACCTGGGTATCACTGGTCAGGCTCTGGCGTGGCTGACCTCTTTCCTTTCAAATCGACCCTCCCAGGTCCAACTGGGGTCCTTCCTCTCCGACATCTTTTTCTCCACCTGTGGTGTCCCCCAGGGATCTAATCTCTCTCCCTGGCTATTCAACCAGTATCTGGCACTCCTTGCCCACCGCATCGCCGCTCTCTGCCCTAATTTCCAGTGCTATGCGGACGATACCCAGCTCATTTTCAGGCTACCCTCAGCCTCCCCCTCTCCTTCCCTCATCTCTGACTGTCTGTCTGCTATCCAAGAATGGTGTGCCGCCAATGACCTCTGCCTTAATGCCAGTAAGACTGAGATTCTACTCATCGGTACTCCCACTCCCTCCTTCCCTGCAGCTCTCTGGCCTGCCTCCCTTGGCCCCCTCCCTGCTCCTACCTGCAAGGCAAAAAACCTTGGGGTCATCTTCGACTCCACACTCTCCTTCTCTCCTCATATTTCTGACGTCGCCAAGAGGTCACACTACCAGCTGCACCTCCTCAGAGGTATTCTTCCCTTCCTCTCCTTCCCCCAGAAGCTCACTGTCTCCCGAGCCCTGGTTCTCTCGAAGCTGGACTACTGTAACAGCCTCTATCTTAACCTGCCTGCCTCCACTCTCCGCCCTCTGCAACTCATCCAGAACAGAACTGCGAGACTTGTCCTTGGCCTCAAGCCCAGGGACCGTATCTCTCCAGGACTGAAATCTCTACACTGGCTCCCAGTGGCTGCGAGGATAAAGTTCAAAACCCTCTGCATTGTCCACAAGGCCTTCTGGGGCCTGGGTCCTAAATACCTTCAACTCTCTCTTCCCAAATATCTTCCTTCCCGAGCCCTTCGCTCATCCGCCTCCAATTCCCTCAGGGTTAGCCGCTTCTCGAAGCAACGAGCTGGGCGTAGATCTCTCTCCGCGGCAGGGGCCTCCCTCTGGAACAGCCTTCCTGCCTCCCTGAAACTTGAGGAGAACCATCTCCGGTTCCGGAAGCACCTCAAAACCTTCCTCTTTGCTTCTGCTTTCTCTCTCCCTCTCCCCTGCTGAACAGCTAATTAATTCTTCACTGAAACTGCACTGATCCTGCAACTGGACCACTCTAAACGGCCTCGGTCCTGGGCCCAGCCACTCTCCACTTGCACTGATGCCCTGGAACCCCTTTGCACTGCGGGACTGTCTCTGTATCCCTACAGCCCCCCCCTTCCCCAGCACTTGCTCTGCACTTACCTCGCACTTGCCACCAGCTGGCCCTATTTATTTATTTATTACTTTACGCCACTTACCTAGTACTGCACTTCCCCCCCTCCCCTTCCCCTTGCACTTTTCCCCCTCCCCCACCCCTGCACTTGCGCGATCTGAATGACACCTGGCCTAGTAGGATCGTTGTCTGTCTCCCCTTGTCCCTCCCCTCCCTGCCTCATCGCGCCTTGAAACACCTGTGTATAGGCGCGTTACAAATACCATATCATCATATCATATCATATCATATCATATCATGGCCATCCTTGCCTTCTTATTCTACTGGACGTGGGATTTGGGCCTGGCTACTACCTTCTCTTCGGTGGTCCTCTCATTGACATGCCCTGCCACTGCCCATAGGGTGGACTCCCTTAGCCTGTCTGATCTTACCTCTATGAGAGACTGGAGGTCTTGCGCAATGGATGGCTGATTGAATGTCAAGTTTCCTGTCCTAAATTCTCTTTCCTGCTGTAGACTTATATGGGATTTCTGTATCAACATGAACCGCTATGGGTTCCACGGGATTGCCATTCCTTGATTCCCCAAAAGGTGTATGGGGTTCTGTGGTGGAAATCTAATGGTCCCCTGCCCTGAGACAAGGACCAAGTGCAGTGATCTCGGGATCCTCCCCATATCACCAACCGATCCTCATATGCTAACTTGAGGATGCACCTGGCTCCATTGGTTACCCCAGTGGAGGTACCCAGCAAAAGGCAGGGGACTTTGTCACACAATTCAAAGCTAGAATAGGAGGTAGAGTGTGGAGTCTGCTGGAGTCAAGTCTGTTTTCCGTGTCTATTGCTGGAGGAGGCAACAGAGAACTGTATAACTACCACTCCTGGCCGCAGAGCAGGCCGCAGAGTGTGGAGGTAGAGTGTGGAGTCTGCTGGAGTCCGCGGGATCAGCGGATCGGAGGACACGACCTACTCAGGTAAGATCAGCCCGCTGCGCATATACAACTTGAAATATATGGTGTGCACATAAGCCCACGTGTTAAACGTGAAAATCGAACACTGATAGAAACTCTATTAGGTGAAACAATATAAATACAAGCTGAAATGAGAACACGTCCTTGTACTTTACAACAGCAAAAGTGTTTACGAGTTCAGCTGACTGAGTATAACAGACGTTACCAGACATTACCAGGGAAATTTAAGACCACGGAAGCCCGGTAAATCTGTGAAAAGCGCAGCGTGGGGGGACTGCGGGAACTGTCCTTTGACCCCCACGCTGCAAAACTGAGGAAACCTCGAATACAACACAGCCGAGAAAAGAGCACCATAGTGTTTCCTTCGCGCCTTGTTTTATTGTTTTTGAAACGAATTTGCTGTACAAAGCGAGTATTATAGATCTCGCACCCAAGATACGGTGTGGATCGCATAACAGAAGGAGAACTGTGTGGGGGGGACTGTGGGAGTAAGTCCTTTGAGACCCCACACGTATAGAGAAACTACAATCATCCCCCGCCCCCGACCCTGACGCCGACCTACCTAGTACTGAAGCTGCCGAGACCATTCACGGCGCGGACGCGCCTGCGGGGAGAGTGAGTTCCTGTCCCGAAGGAGAAGCGGGGAACGTGAGCGGCGACCGCGGCGCGCTGATAACGTGTGCTGAACACGGAGTGGCAGCAGCCAGAGGGAGAACAGAAAGTGAGAACGGCGAGAAACGGAGCAAGTAAAATCTGCTCCAAGGAAAAACAAAGTGAATCACGGAAAAATGACGATTGTATCAGAAGAAACCAAAGCAACATTGACCCAACAATTGTCACGGAGAAATACGAGACAAAAAACTAAATTGATGTCAGAAAATTTGATGAAACAAGATGACAGCAATAGCAGCGTCATGGAAGAGGGGCACAACCTGAGCCAGTTGGAACTACCAGACAGCACACCACCTAAAGAGAAAAGACCCGCAAAGGGAGGAAACAACAACATAAACAGGAACAACCATGATCTATTGCTACCCTTAAAAGACAAACCAGGTAATACGCAGGAAGGAGAAACTATTCAACAAAATTGCGACCAACAGTGCAATAAATGGACAAACCTTAAAGCTACAAATGCCGAAGAAATAATTAACCCTCAGAGGACAGGGGAAAAGGATCAAGAGACAAAAACAGACAATAGACAAATCAAAGAATTGGAAACAGCTATTGAACAAAAGCTCTGTTCCAAAACTATAACACAAGAAAGCGATACCAGTAAATATGATCACCCATTACTATCGCAGAAAGAAAAGGCCATAAAGGCAAAAGAACAATGGAAATTGTACTATCAAAGAGCGAACAAATCAGAAAGATTCATAAAAGAAACTGCTCCAATAAGTCAATGTCGAATGGAACGCCTATCGCTGGATTTAACAGAAATTGAAACACTGATGGAATTACAACAAATAAATAGGAAAAACAAAAAACAAGCTAATTTAGCTGAAAGACCATTGGAAAAAAGCAATGAAACTAATAACTGGCAAAACTATGCTGACTCAAGCTATACAACTGTAAATAAGACGCAACTAGCAAACATGGAAACAAATGGCAACGAAACAGCCCATAAGTCAGAGGAAACTGTTGGCGACTGTCCACCTAAGCCAGGAAACAAACAGGAGTCAGTTGCCACATCAATGCTGGATCTACAGAATATGCTGATAGCTGTGACAACACAAACAATGATACCCTACATAAAGCTACAAGAAGCAGGCAATGAAACAACGAAAGAACATACTACGATACTTAATTCCATATTCACCAAACAAATGAATCTAGAACAACTGATACATAAAATACAAGAACGGCTCAGCATAGAAGCAGAAAACAGTTATATATGGCAACAACGTCTTGCAGAGATAGCAAGACAGGACAGAATGGATAAAGCAACACTCATGGAAGCCTTAATCTCCTTTACAAAGACATCTTTAACGAGGAATAACAGCGAAGGAAAAAACCAAAAGGAGAAAGAACAAATGTCTGGAGCATCAAGGGCAGGTCCCGCTAAGACAAGAGGGGACAGTGCACAGTCTAGGAGGGAGAACCATCATAATGACGAAGCAGAGAGTCATAATGACATTCTCCTAATAGACCTGACATCTGAAGAACTAAGGAAAAAAATAAGTAAAAAGCCTACAAACCGGATTGTGGAATTAACCACACATACTATAGATCCTCAGACTGAGAAAACACAAGGGAATGTAAATTATAGCATATTCGAACAACAGATACAGAATAATTCAAATAAAACAAAAACGCTAGCGGCAAAAAAGCAGACCAAAAAACAACAAAGGGGATCTAGAGCATTTCTTAGGAATCTAGCTCAAAGCGCTAAGGATAACATCAAAAAATCACAGCCCCAAAAACACAAAAAAATGAGCACAGTAGACCCAGTAATAAAAGAAAGTGACAATGGAATGAGGAAACCATCACAGGATCATATATATCAATTGAACTATCGTGTGAAGAAATTTCTGATGGAGATCTGTATACAGGAAATAGCACCCTGAACACAACAAGACTAGAGAGATCAGAACAGGAACAGCAGCCTGAAGTAACAAACAAAGATAGTTATGAACGATCTGAACGAAGAAAGAAACAAGTCAGGAATGAAGAAAGATCGCAGCTTGAACAACCACAATTTGTAGACCCTTACTACAAAGAAAGTGTAATCAGACTAAAGCTGGAAGGAAGATCGGAAAAAGAGGCTAACATTGTGATGAATAGAACCAATCTATTACGCCTCTTTAAGACAATTCCAAAACTGGAAAGGTTAAAATCAAAAGATCCGAAATTAATTGAATTTAGAGATGAACAAAGATTGGATACAATCTGGATATACTGTTACTCAAGGGAATTGCAGAGTTTAATATCATCATGTACTGAAGAACTGGAAGTAAGAGGATTCAGAGTGTCAAATGACGACAAATTGGCCAATGAAACGAAAGAAATATCCATCATGACTCAGCAAGAGAGTAACAGAATATACTCTGACATCAGTAGTGTTGTAAAGAATATACTCTGACATCAGTAGTGTTGTAAGCAATTCATACAATGAAAATAAAGGATGTAATGAAAAAGAGAAAGAAAGATGATACAAGGATGAGCAAAAAAGAACGAATCCAAGACAATACAACGACAAAACACCTAACAGATGGAATTTTGAAAAATCACCCTTCTGGCGGGAAATTAGTATGGAAAAGAGTAGACACGAGGAAACAAAAAAACCGAGACAATAACAACGAACAGGAAACAACAAACAAACAGTAACACTATGTTCATGGAATACTAGGGGACACTTGCATCTTTTCCAAATGGAACGACCTGAGCTGAACTCAGTAGAAGTGATATGCTTACAAGAGACATGGCTAACAGCGCCCCCAGTATGCGAAGGATTTCTTATATACATGAACCCTGCAATTAACAACAATGGAGGCAGACCATCGGCAGGACTTATTACCTTAATCAGTCAAGACCTGGCAACAGAAATTATCGAATATCAGAACATAGGAAATTGGGCGCAAAAAACCTTAGTCAAAATGCAAGCGATGACACAACCACAGAGTAATAAAGAGACTACAAGGACCCAACACTTAAACATCACCAATGTATATTGGAATCCAAGGAAAGTGTCAGAAGAAACGGTAATAGATACTATCTTTACTAAGATAGACAACATCGCTCAGGAGTATCAAGATGTTGAATTTATTATATGTGGAGATTTCAACTTGCACATATTTGACGATAAAGGAGAACCAATAGAAGACCAACTGCTGGAACATAGAGCACGAAGGTGGATAACAGAGACACGCAATAGAAACTTGGAAAGATGGGATGCCCTCAATGCAGCAACAAAACCGATACCAACATGGTCAAGAGGAAAAACCAAATCAATTATCGATTATATCTATACTAGTAAGGGATTTACTCAAGCTAAAATCGAAGCCAAAAATCTATTTAGCGAACATAGTGACCACTATATACTATAGCGCTCATGGTAAATGAACAAAGGAGAACGACTCAAAATAAATTTACCCAATCTGACGCTATCAAATAGAATGAATCGTTTGAGAATTCCACATAACAGATTAAATGAAACCACAGAAACATTAACGAATTCAAAGAAAGAAAATTCCAATAAAATTAATTATGGATGGTTAACCAACCAATTCCAAATGAAGCAGAGATTGAATCATCACTCAAAGCCAGAACGAAAATATATTTATAACAAGGTTTTCGCAGAAAAGAAAAAGGAAAAAAAAGCGATCATTAAAAGAGCACAAAAGGAATCTCCACAAACCAAAAAAAGAATAATTGGCCAAGCAAAACAAAAATTCAAAAACTGGCATAAAAATGCTAAAATGATGCAAGATCAAGAAAACGCTGAATCTATGATGGCTTCCCTTAAAAATTGTAACACCAGACGTTTATGGGAACTCTTGAAATCGAATAAAAACTCAGAGTATGCAGTGATAGTGGATGTCCCAGAAGCCGCATGGGTAGAGTACTTTACAGCACTCTACGAAGAAAGACCAACAGTAACGAATAAAATTCAGCAACACACGCAAAAGTCCTGGAACATAAGGTACGATATTGATGAAATTACCAACAGAATAAAAAAACTAAATACATCAAGGGCCCCGGAGCCGGACGGCATGTCAAATGCCACATTAAAACAAAACCCTGAAGTTTTGGCACAATTCTGTGGTAAATTTATAGACCTGATTAACCGTACGAAAAATCTCCCCGATTCCTGGAAAATGGCAACACTAATCCCAATATATAAACAAGGATCATCTAAGGAGCCAAAGAACTACCGACCATTGGCGCTCCTGGACCCATTAGGGAACATTTTTGCCAACCTTATACTGACAAGATTAAACATTTGGGCTAAACAAACAAAACATCAAGCAGTGCGACAAACAGGATTTGTGCATAATGTCGGTACAAATATAAATCTTATGATCTTAAATCTGATGAAACAGGAAGCGGAAAGAACAAAAACAAATACAATAGCAGCGTATGTCGACCTGAGCCTAGCCTATGATAAAATCAATAGAGACTTGCTTTGGAACAAACTTGAACAATGGAGATGTCCTAGCGACATCCTAGAACCAATAAAACTTGTGTACACTAACACAAAAATACAAGTGAGAATGACATCGGACGGAATAATAACAAAGCAAATTAACACCTGGCATGGCTTAAAGCAAGGGTGTCCACTAGCAGCTTCACTGTTCAGTCTGTTCACGTCAGATTTTGAAGAGTCCATATGTACACCGAGCATTAATCCGCCGAAATGAAATGCGACTGCAGTACCTTGTTTGATATATGCAGATGATATTATTCTATTAGCAAAAACACTGTGCGGATTACAAAAAGCCCTAAACAAAACTCATGAATACATGGAAAAAAATTAACTAACAATAAACATCAAGAAAACAAGAATTATGTATCTGACAAAGAAGAAATCAAAAGGGAATAAAACCTTTAATTATTACCTCCAGGAAGAAAAATTGATCCAGGTCACAACTTATAAATATCTAGAGATATGGATCAATCAACCAATGACAGAAGCGCCATGGGCAGAACAGTTAAAAGCTAAAACCAGAATGCTGGCCAGACAAGGTCTGTCAATACATAAGAAATTCGGGAAATTTTCTCTCATACCAGTTGTAATATTTTACAAGCAAAAGGTGACAGAGATCCTTGCATATGGTGCTGAAACTATGATCAACCATGACAGAACCATATGGATGAAACTGGAGGCGATTTATTGGCGGAAAAGTACTAAGTCTACCCCAGAACATGCCAATGACACGTATTTCTTATGAACTGGACCTCCAATCACTAGAATCAATAATAGAATGGAAAATATTAGATCTATTCAGGAAAATGAACAGCGAAGAAAAGATACCGGCATTGGAAATACTAAGAACTTCACAGGAACACGTTAATAATGCTACACTAAACGAATGGAAAGAAGCGTCTATGAGTATATGTAACAAAAAAGGAATTACATTGGAGACGTTGACGAAAATGCCTCAAATCGCAAAAAAGAAGCTGAGCCGAACTGATTGGATCGAAACTCAAGAGCAGAAAGACCGATATGAAATGACACTAAAATGCGAGGGAGAGGCAAGATCACTCAACCAACTTCCATACTACCTACAATTATACCCGGATCGAAGAATTAGAGACATGTTTTTAAGATTCAGACTGAACCTACTTCCAACAAGAGAAGTTCAGGGAAAATGGAGCCAAAATAAAAGTGCAAATAGTGACTGCAGATTCTGTCAAACAATAGGAAAAACAGAAACTCTCTATCATGTGATTATGGAATGCGAGGCACTAAATCAAAAAAGACTGCTCTTCAGTGACAAATATCGTAGTGCCACAGTAGAAATGGAAAAAGAAGAAAGATGGAGTCAAATCTTGATGGGAAATAATAGAAAGATGGTTGCAACCATAATTCACTTCTGGCAAACTATTATGCTGGAAAACAGTAACAGTAATGAAGAAGTATAAAAGACAAAGATGTGGCCGTTTTTTATAAGGAAAACAATGTAGACTGAATGTGAATGATAAATGTAAGGTTTAAGATGTAAACCAAATGCATTTTAATAAAAAATAAATAAAATAAAAAGCTAGAATACTGTGATTCTCCATTTGACAACAGCAACACGTATGCACACATTTTTGTGGCACGTAGGAATAAAAAGGCAGCACTTTCAGGTTCATATTTGAGTAAACAAAATGTGTAAAACACTTATTTTTTTTCGGGGGGATTTTATAAATTTTTCAGGTGCAGTGGTGTAAAGGGAACAGGATGTCTAATTTCCATGATGCATTCCAGCTCTGCCTGCCTAAAAAGGAATGGTTTTACATTATGTAAGGAAGGCATGGTATCAACAGTAGACACAGACACACAAATGCACGTTTCCAAAACCTTTATTTTGTAGTTTACTGGAGTTGGAGGAATTCTTAACTGGCCCTAACTGTAGTCTCGACCATTAAACAAACAACCAATGAGTCCAAGTTAGTCTAGTAGAAATAGAAAAGCCTATACTAAAAAACCTAACCATGCTCTCCTTCTCAAATGACAAATGTGCAAAGAGCATACAAAAAGGAAAAATAGTGTCTTAAAAGAAATGTCAGAATGGCTTAGGTAACAACTCCCTTCCCCATGTTCAGAAGTACAGGGTCTCGAGAGTTTCTTAAAAAAGATAGGTGGATGGCACAGTTCTATCAGTCTTGCACACTCTGGCTTGCTCAATTCAACAGTTCAGGCTTGGGCTTCAAGTATATGACAGTGTACTTCATTGTTTAGGTGTTGTCCGACTTACCACAAATACACAGTTCTGCTCTTGACTTTCACTTTGCCACTATTCAACACAGGCTTCCCTCAACCCGACTCAAGCCTGTCTTTCTCTTTTCACATTCAACTTTTCACTTTATCACAGTTCAGCACAAGCTTCCCTCCACCGGGTTTGACCCTGTCTTTCTCTTTTTACTGTCGACGACTTTTGAAACTGCAAGGATTTTTACATCGACCTCTGCATGATCACTTTGACCTCCTTTTCAACACTTTGACAATCAACAATCTTCATCACCTAACAACACCAATGCTCCTTGGTACTTGTAGTTTCTTATTCTCTATACTTTTGCCCCTTGGCAATCTTTCAAAGTTTATGGGCCTCATTACACGGTATGCGGTAACCATGACGCTATTAGCCCATGGTTGCCGCCGGTATTTTACTGTGTCCGTCTTGGTGGATGGTGGAATTACCGCCCTACTCCAAGGTGAGAGGGGGTGGTAATTCCCCATTCACCAAGGCACTTCCCCATTCCCATTTTTGCCCCCATAGGGCTCAATGGGAATGGGGAAGGAGCTAATTAGGGTACCGCAAATTGCGGTACCGTAATTAGCACCAAGGTCCCTTTGCGGGCCCGTTCCTTAACGGCTGGTAAAACCAGCCGTTGAGGTCGGGTCCCGCAAAGGGACCTCGTAGTAAGGCGGTAAGGGTGTACTGGTACCGGTGCCCTTACCGGTACCCGTAAACCCTTACCGCATTCCGTGTAATGAGGCCCTATGTCCTCTTTACTTTTGTCCTTCAATGTTCAAACAGATTGCTTTTCACTCAATCAACTCTCGTTCGTGATTGCAGTTACTTTCTTGGCTTCGTATTCTGCTTTCCATAACACAGATCATTTCACAGAGACTTTCAAATGTGCGACCCTGCTTTGCAGGACCACTGTGTTACTTTGTATACTTTTCTCACCATTCAATCATTATCCTCCTCATTAACCATTTTATCGGCACACGTGCAACCTTCAACTCTTGTTACATGCCTCTTTTGCCTTTAACACAAAGTAGGCTTTTGTGCCTTTTGATAAGGCACTGGTTGTGTTAATTGAGCTTCTATCTTCAACGCCTTTCTCGTGGTAGTCAAGGCCATTACCGATGCCTCCTCTGCTCCTCTCCAACTCTGTCGTTCACCCGGGAGGGTAGTGGGCCACCTGGAAGCACTTTGAAGGTTTCTCCTTTCCGTTCACTCGGTTTCAGTCATGGAACGCTTACGGTTTCCTGCAAGTGTGGAATTCTCACCTGGTGTCATGGCCACAGGCTTCAGAACACAAAAACCACACCATCTAGTGATGGGGAAATGGTTCACTTGACTCACTTATGTCCCTTTGGCTGGACTCAGTCTTGGCACCTTTGGAACCAGGCTCATATAGAGATGTGAGCAGGAACACTTTATTTCAGTGCAGGAGTGTTTTTACTTTATTTCAGTGCAGGAATGCTTTTATTTTACAAGAACTTTCCAGGAGCTGAAAGCCTTTATTCCAGAGAACATCCTCATGTGCTGACTCATCGGGTGTGGCTTCCTAGGCCTGGTCTTCATGTGCTGACTCATCGGGTGTGGCAGGTTGTGGCAGGCAGCGTGAGAAGCTCAGCTACATAAGCTGCTCCATTCTTAAGGCTGGTGCTTTGCGTTACTGTGCACTCGTGTGCAACGTGATGCTCACCGCCACTTGGACCAGTTTACTTACCTTTGAAACCAGGCGTTCTCCTGCATACTCACCTCCAGGAAACCGGTGCTTCATCGCTTCATCTGCAGACTCATCTCCCGACATCCAGTGATCTTGATCCTGACGCTGCAGTAACGCACTCTGCAACCACAAACTCAGACCCTGTGAAGAAGAAGAAAGACAAGGTTAGAACATCCGTCCTAGGGCCGTGCCGCATTTGAACCTCACATGCCCCCTAGTTAACAACTTACCAGTAACTGTACCTCTGCAGCTTTGTTCCTCATTCCCTCCGGCTGCCGACTCGAGCTCTGCAGCTTCTGCAGGGCCGGCAACAACACCTGCAAGGGAAGAAAGCAAAAGAGCAAACATCAAAAGTGGAACGGACAGCAATACAAGACAACAAACTTTACAATACAACAAAAACAGACGAGGAAAGACAAAGGCAAACAGGAACACTTACCTGAAGTATAGTGGCTTAGTTACCACGTGCAAGGGACCAATGAAGGAACTCGGTCCAGATCATACAAGCGCCCCTGCCAGAAGCAGCAGGACGGAGCTCTCGCCAAAACTAATCAACCAGTGAGCTTTCCAGGGACAACGCATCCCACAGGTAACACGGTTTGGGAGAAAGGGTCTGGAAGGGGATCAGGTGCACAAGCTGGCATAGTCACGCCCTCTATTCTCCATGCAGGAGCAGTCCCAAGCAGCATCACCTATTGCCACCAATTACCACATAAGCGCAGAGTGTGAAGTCGGACCCGAGCAACCTCACCCCCAGGAGGGCTGCAACTGTGCCCCAACACCTCCGCAGAGACCAGGTGAGCGTAACAGAACACAAAGCCTCTTCGAATCTCTGCCTGGGTATTATGGAAACTTCTAAAACGGACCAGTTGGCCTTATTACTGGGAGAGTTACAGGCTGAAGTTCATGCCTCAAGACAGGAAACCAATGCCCTAAGGAGGGATCTAATTGTGAACCGGGAGCGGACAGATGAACTAGCAAGGCAAATGCTCCAGGCACAGGCAGGCCAGGTCCCACAGCCAGGGTATGCTCCTCCTGCCGCACCTCGACAGCCCACGCCAGCACAGGTGGTTCTTCCAGCGGGGTTCCCCTGGACCCACCAGAACGCTTCACAGGCGATCCGAATAAGTATGCCATCTTTATGAATCAATGTCGCCTACATTTCTTGTGCAGACCTGGGGCAATTGTCATGATCTCTGCTTCCAAAAGGTCAGGGTTTTCCCAACTCCCTTGGAAGCAGATCCATAACCCAGGTTCCGAGTGCCAACCAGTCCCAATTGGGACCTTTTGGACCCAGTCCTGGCGCCAGTGGCACCAGGCTCATAAATATGCCCAGTCCCAGCGCTGGAAGCGCCGGGCTCATAATGCTTGGGTGGGCTTACCTGCAGCAGACCATGCTGCTTACTTGCCTGCCAGTTGAGTCTCTGATCCTCTTCTGTTTGGAACTACTTTTCCTGTTGGGTGGGGCAGGAGCCACTCCCTAGATTCAGAACACTGGAACTCTTCTGGAAAGCAGGAACTCTTTTCTTACCTAGGCGTGGCTGTGGAAGGAGACACCTAAGCACTACAGGAGGCTATTTAAACCACACCCGATGGATGAATCTTGCTTTGCGTTATTCTGCATCCTCAGCAGCAGAACGCTCATCGTGTCTTCTGGATCTGATCCTGGGCCTAAGGAAAAAGGCTTTCCATTCTGAATCCAGTCTTCAGCAACACCTATAAAGACAAGAAAGAACAGGTTAGCATTACGGTCTTCAGTGACAGCTCTTCACTTACCTAGTCCATCGCCTGTCACCAACGCCTCGCGCTGCATTCCGGCATCTGAAAGACAAAGGCTTACCTACTCTTCGTGCGCTCCGGAAGTCTTCACACTGCATTCCGGCATCTGAAAGACAAAAGCTTACCAACTCTTCGCACGCTCCGGAGGCCTTCGGCGCTGCATCCCGCATCTGAAAGACAAAACAAGGTGCGTTTAAAGACATTGGGGAACTTTAATACTCACGTGCCATTACTCCTTTCCACATCTAACCCAGTGGGTATTCCGGCACCCTGCAGCCGCCCCGAACTTGTACCTGCAAAATAAAAAGACAGTTAGAGCGCATCGTGAAGCAGGCAACAAGCGCTTACTTACGTGCTTCCAGGCGCTTCTATTCATCACACGGGCTCCATCTTCAACTCACTTCAGCCCGCCATCCATCATCGCCGGAACCCTGCAAAACAAGAGACATCATTACTAAAGACTTTAAAGACATTAGAATTACTCGAAACTTACCGTTCGTGCAGTAAACGACGGACAGCAGTCCTCTGAAGTCAAGAGGCCTGCTCCCCTTATCCAGTGAAGAAACTGGTTACAGCACCCTGCCTCGAGGCAGATGGAGAGCACGGCGTTCACTTACCTAAGGTGAGAGCGTTAACCTTTGGGGTTCTACAGGAGAAGAGAAAGGGAAGAAGAGAGAGACATTCAATAACCCAGTTCATTAATCCCACATTTTCTATCTGCAGACATCTTACCCTTCGAGCCAGACATACAGTGCACAGAGGTCCAGCCCAAAGAGCCAGCCGTGTGTTACACATCACCTTTGAAGATACGGTATACGCCCCGTCAAGACCGGCGCCTCTACGGGAATCAGGTGAGCGTTACAGCAATCCCCAACCATCAAGCGAGAGTGGCATTTGTACTCTCATATTTGGGAGGTAGTGCAGCAGACTGGTCAATTCCCTTGGTAAACCAGGATGATCCTTTGCTTCGAGACTTCAGAGATTTCCAGCGTGAAATGGAGAAACAATTTGCACAGCATATTCAAGGGCAGGCTCTGGAAAATAAACTGTTATCACTACGACAGGTTAATCAAGACTTACTAACAAATATCACTTCCTTCAACCATCTGATAGCACAAACTAATTGGCCAGAGGAGAAAAGAACTACCCTCTTTTACCGAGGCTTGCGAGGGGAACTTAAGGACGTATTAGCCCAAGTAGTAAATCCCCTGGAAAGATGAGCTGAATACATCGACCTGACAGTGCAGCTTGATCACAGATTACAGGATCGGAAGATGGATCGGGCCAAGGCCGAAGGGCGGTAGGTCTACGTGCGACCCCGTGAGAATCAAACCAAATCACACGATCAGTCTGAGCCAATGCAAATCGGAGGCTTGAGGAGCCCACTCACCAAGGCAGTGAGGGAGAAAAGGAGACAGCAGCAGCTTTGTTTGTACTGTGGTAAGGCAGGCCACTATCAACGAGAATTCTCGGTGAAACCACCCAGGAAAGCAGTTGGAGCAACTGACAAGGGTGAAGAAGAAGAACAGGACTCAGGAAACTCCAACGCCCAACAAGCGTAGGGGTCCACTTGTCGAGCGGTGAAAAGGAACCTATACAGACCTGAAATCTAGTCATCCCTGTGCTCCTGGTAAACCACAAGCAACCATCAAAAATACATGCCTTGGAGGCATACATTGACAATGGGGCTGTGGGAAATTACATGGACCAAGATCTGGCTGCCCAGATAGGCCTTCCTCTCCGACAGAAGCAGGTTTCGGAAAACGTCACAGCAGTTGGTGGATCTCAGCTATCATCTGGCCCAGTGACGCATTACACCGAAAAGATCATGCTTCTGTGTCAGGACGGTCACCAAGAGGACATCACCTTCGATCTCATCTGCGCTCCTCAGTTCCAGATGATATTGGGAATGCCCTGGCTGGAGACCCACAATCCCAGGATTGACTAGCGTAAATTAGTTCTGACCTTTCCCCAAGACTGTGCCGACACCTGTTATAGCAAGGGATTCTCATTAAAAGGTCTTACCAACCCTGGTTCGTCGAAGAAAGAAACCATACTGGCCTCACCAGTTCACTACCACCTGAATAGCTGGATTGCCAAGATGTCTTTCAAAAAGAGCAAGCAAACACCGTACCTCCGCACAGACCGTATGACTGCCAAATTGATCTGGTACCTGGAGCTCAAGTTCCCTTCAGCCGGATTTATGCCCTAACAGAACAGGAAAACCAGCATCTAAAAACCTACCTCGATCAGTATCTGGCAAATTGCTTCATTTGTCCATCCAAGTCCCCTGCATCCTCGCCCCTCTTTTGTGTGCCTAAAAAGAAGGGAGACCTGAGAACTTGCATTGACAACAGAGCAATGAACCAGATCACGGTAAAAAACTGGTACCCGTTACCGCTTATCCCTGAGCTCTTGGATCAAGTCAAAAACGCTCAGATATACACAAAACTAGACTTACGAGGGGCCTACCATCTAGTAAGAGTCAAAAAAGGAGACAAGTGGAAGACGGCCTTTCGCACGAAATATGGCCTTTATGAATATCAGGTTATGCCCTTTGGACTATGTAATGCCCCATCGGCGTTCCAATTTTTTCAATGACATGCTCCGCAAACTGTTGGACGTCTGTGCTCTTGTCCATATTGATGACATTCTTATCTATTCGACCACCAAGGAGGACCACGTCAACCATGTCCGGGCAGTTTTGGAGAAACTGCGGCAACACCGGCTATATGCCAACTTGGAGAAATGCTTCTTTCATGTGACAGAAGTAGAATTCCTCTGCTTTATTCTCACACAACAGGGCGTACGCATGGACATGCACAAGGTAGACACCATCCTTAACTGGCCCTCACCGACATCCATAAAGGGAGTACAGAGTGTACTCGGGTATGCCAATTTTCATCATCGGTTCATTCCCAGGTTCTCCCAGATCGTCCACCCAATCACCTCTTTACTACGGAAAAATAAACAATTTAATTGGTCCGCAGAGGGAGAGAAAGCCTTCCAGGAGCTAAAACAAGCATTTACCATAGCACCAATTCTACAGCATCCTCGACCAGAACTACCATACGTGGTCGAAACTGATGCTTCCAACATAGCAATGGGAGCAGTCCTGTCACAACGAGACCCCGAAACAGGTCAGTTGCATCCCGTGGCATTCAGGTCTCCCAAGTTTTCAGCCCCTGAATTGAATTATGCAATCACTGATAAATAACTGCTAGTAATTAAGGCAGCATTCAAAGCCTGGAGACATTATCTTCTTGGAGCTAGACATACAGTCACTGTCGTCACGGATCATACCAATCTACAATATCTGAAGACAGCTAAAGTGCAATCATCACACCAACTCCACTGGGCTCTCTTCTTTGTGGAATGCGACTTCGTTATCACCTGGAGACCTGGAGTACGCAATGGAAAAGCGGACGCCCTGTCTCGCATGAGTGAGGGATAAGAGGCATTCACTACACCAGACCCCGTAGCCATCATCCCTGAAGGACGAATCCAAGGCATGATTGCTGCAACCACCACTCCAGACGACTTAAAATCTGACCTGCAACACATGATGAGTCAACCAGCGCAACAGGAATGGCTAGGGAAGGGAGACCGGTATACGATTGTAGACAACCTACCATACTACTAAGGACGATTGTACATCCCAGATAAGAAATTACAGAATCAAATCATTGCAAACTATCATGATTCATTAATAGTAGGGCATCCGGGAATAACCAAAACCCAAGCTAAAATAAAGAAAAGATACTGGTGGCCAACTTGGCGAAAGGACATTGGGCCTCATTACACGGTAGGCGGTAAGATACCGCCTTTACTGGCATGGCGCTAATAACGGGTCCGTGTAGGTAAGAGGCCGCTAATAACGTGGCATCACGAGTACGCGGGCACAAGCTTAGCGCCATGCCGGTAAGGACCCTACCGCCATGCCGTTAAAGACCCTTAGCGGCACCGATGAAAGCGCTGATAGCACTTCTGACCTTCTACAACACGGCATTAGCGGTGACCGCTATTAGCGCTCACCGTAAATAAGCAGAACCGGAAGTAGCATCATTGCACAGGAATGGGAAATAGCATGGCGGCCATCTTTAAAAACACAATCCATTGCCATCCTCTGCCCCCAGGACCTGCATCCACACCAGAGCCCTACAAAATCCTTCAAGACCCACTGACAAAGCCCAAGGCAATTAAAAAAGGAGCCGAGCGGCAGCGTAAGGAGTGATTTACCAATGAAGAGCTCATTATGCTCACTGACACGCTTGCTGCCAACGCAGAGGTGGTGTTCGCCAATGACATGCGGCGTGTCATCCTGATAAAAAAAAAGGCGATCTGGGCAGAGGTGGCCCAGAAAGTCAGTGTGGTGGGCACCACCCCCCGCACTGTGAAAGATGGCAGGAAGCGGTGAGACGATCTCCGCCTCCGTGTACGCAGCATCCTGGCTGCCAACCGGAACCTGGCCATGGGCACAGGAGGCGGTGGAGGATCCCCAATTAAACTAATGGAATGGGAGGAGACCTGTGCAAGCACCATAGGTGTGGAATCTATCGAGGGAGTCGGCAAAATGGAGCGTGGTGTGGCCACATCGTCAGATGGAGGTGAGTGTCCACACAAAACACTGCACTGTGAAAGATGAGGTACCTCCCCAAATGTGAGCCCTAAATCATCTCATTGATGTGGCCATCAAACATACATGCACACAACCCTGCCCATGTGAGGTTCACATCCCAACACACACACATGCATGCATCACCACAGAAACGTGTCACCCAGACTCATGCATGAATGTCCCACCCAACAGTCCTACGACCTGTATGCCCAAACATGAAGTCTGAATGCATAGAACAGCATGATGAACAACATCTGCATGAAGCACGTTGACCAATCACCAATGCCATCACCCTCTTTGTCCCCCACAGGCTCACAGACTGACAGCGATGAGCAGGACACTACGACACAGGCTCCCCCACCAAGAAACAACCCAGGGGAAAGGAGTCAGGCAACATCGCCAGCACGTCGAGGGGCACAGGGAAGAGTGCACTCCCGCAGAGGGCCAAACACACCAAGCCACCCACGTCACCAAGACGTGAACCTACAGCAGAACCAATCGCAGCACCCACTCTAGTAATCCCCCCAACGCATGAACCACCTGCGGAAGGGACATTGTCTGCTGCCAATAGTTCCATCGGCGAAGCAGCAGCCACAGCACCCATGTCCGATGTGGAGGACACTTGTGACTCGGTCATCCAACAACACACAACCAGCCCCCAGCAGTCAAAAGAACCAAGCCCACGCCCCACATCACAATCCAGCAGCCATGCCCAGTCTGGTGATGAAATCGTGGCAGGGTGCTGGAGTCCACCGGTGTCATCACCTGATGCTGGACCTATAGAACAAGGTGTGGCACCCACCCCACGAGCAAGACACAGTGGCCATGACATGGCCATCATCAGACAGCGGCAGGAGGACATCACTGCGCTGGTTGGCCAGCATATGGATGAGGCAGAACGTTTGAGGGAAGAGTGCAGGGAGCATGCAAGGGACATCAGACAGGCCATGGAAGCCAGCACCAACAGGCTATGTGAGGAAATGTCACTTGTGAGGCAGGTCCTCACACGCATAGCTGACGCAATGGACAGACAGAACCCCCCACCAGCACAGGAACAACAGTGCACCTCCTCCTCTGCCAGCTCAAGGCAGACCAGCCCCCGGTGCCGGTCCTTGCAAGCTATGCGGGGCACAACCTCTCAACCCCCTAACGGTGGCAGTGGGGATGGGAACTAGGGCCAGCCAGATGTTGCTGAAACATGTACAGCAAGGCAGCACTGTTATACCAGCCATACATGGAGTTGTTGTGGGGGGAGGGGGAAAGGGTGTTTTGGGAGTGTTGTGGGGGTAGGGGGGAAAGGGTGTTTTGGGAGTGTTGTGGGGGAGGGGAGAAAGGGTATTTTCGGAGTGTTGTGGGGGGAAGGGTGTTTTGGGAGTGTTGTGGGGGAGGGGGGAAAGGGTGTTTTGGGAGTGTTGTGGGGGAAGGGTGTTTTGGGAGTGTTGTGGGGGTAGGGGGGAAAGGGTGTTTTGGGAGTGTTGTGGGGGAGGGGGGAAAGGGTGTTTTGGGAGTGTTGTGGGGAGAGGGGGGAAAGGGTGTTTTGGGAGTGTTGTGGGGGAAGGGGGGAAAGGGTGTTTGCGTAGTTGGGTCCATGCACTTCTTTACCTCATAATATATATTTAACACACTGGTGACAAGTTAAATCACAGGATTGAACCTTATCATTGTGTATGTGCGCTTTGTTGGGGGACAGGGCCCAGTGTGCACTTCACCACAAAACCCAGTAGACAAATACCCACATCCATTCAACAGAGTTCAACCATGTGAATCAGAATATTTGGTCAATCAGATGCTGATGCACAGCACGTCCCTCCTGGGCATCGTCACCTGCATGACCTCCAGCCCCGTCTCCTCCCTCCTCATCCCCATCATCATCCTCATCAGGTGGTTGCATTTCAATGTCAGGGGGAATTGGCACATTCCGTCTGATACACATATTGTGCAGCATGACACATGCCATGGTGATCTTGGCCACCTTCTCATGGCCGTACAGGAGTGCCCCACCCGACCTGATGAGGCACCGGAACCGTGTCTTCAAAAGGCCAAATGTCTGCTCAATTACCACGCGGGTACGGGTATGTGCATGATTGTATTCCTCTTCGTGCCTGTTCTATGGGTTCCGTACAGGGGTAAGGAGCCACCTCTTCGGGGGATAGCCAGCATCACCTGCATGGGTGCAACAATGGGTATCTGTTAGTGTTTACATCAAGTGGAACCTGTACATATCACACAAATCAACTTTGCATTGTGATTGACATCCACAAATCCCAGAATGCATGGAGGCAATCAGAGTAACTGCAATGTGGGAAGGTGAGGTAGTCCTTGCAAGTGGACATGCACCATGCATGCCTACGGCAGTTATTGGCATGTTCTTGGTGAGGTCAAGTCATTAGTGTTTCCGGGCCCTGCCAACATTTGTACCACACTGCTAGTGTACTGCCATTCTGTAACTGATGTCGCCATGCTGTGAAGCGGCACTTCAGTAGTGGTGTACGGGTGTGGATCAGTACAATGGCTACAGGTGATCCCTTTGTATGCACTCGAGGACGCATATCTGTTGTGATGTTGTTCAGAGTACATTTCCATTTTGCATATTGGCTGCATGTCGCTGCTTTGTGTTATATAGGGTATGGTATGATGTGCAATGTGCATGTGGATAGATATGTCATGTTTGGCGTATTGGATTAATTTCTTTGTTGTGCAGCTTACAACTTGCAAGTGGTTTTGTGTCAGGTCCTTTGTGGGCTGCCTTGGTGGACAGTGGTGTAAATCTGTTTGTCCATTTTTTCTACAGACAACAGTCCACACCCAGTTGGAGTATGCATCTCTCCCCCCCCCAATCACACCCAGTTGGAGTATGCATCCCCCCAATCACACCCAGTTGGAGTATGCATCTCTTCCCCCCATCACACCCAGTTGGAGTATGCATCTCTTCCCCCCAATCACAATCCACATCACACTGCCATGTGCTTGCCCTGCTACTCACCAAGTAGCCACGAACGTTGTCCAGCATGTCGCTCCATGTAGCGTGGTATCGTTGAGTTCCGCAGGACCATTGAATCATGGGTTGATCTGGGATATCAGGCACAACAATGTGTGATGATCTTATTAGAGTCACATACCATTTGGACGTTGATGGATTGGTATTGCTTTCTTTTGGTAGACTGCCTCATTGGCATGTGGGACCACCAGTTCCACATGGGTACAGTCGATGGCCCAGATGCAACTAGGGATGCCTGCCAGTGAATAGAAGCCAACTTTGGTGTTGGAGATCTCCTGGGCAGTCCGTGGCAGGGATATGTGTTCACTTGTGTGCTTCAGGAGGGCATCGGGCACCCGGTTCAGCGTGCGTGAGAATACTGGTTGTGATATGCCATGCATCTGCCCTACCGTATGCTGTTTGGTGCCTGTGTCCAAGAAGAGGAGCACAGTTACCACCTTCAATAGAGGGGGGATGGCAGTACGGATGTCTATGAGGCTGACAATGTCGTTGTGTATCATGTCCACAATGGTGGTGATGGTATCCTGGTCCAGATGGTACAGGGTGTGTATCTGCTCAGGGGTTAGGGTGAATGGACTGGCTGTAATCCTGGGGATTGGTGGCTGCCTCTGTGGTATGACTGGGTGCACTGGTGGTGCTTGCTGGGCCTGTCTCACCCTCCTCCTCCTCCGTCTCCTCTGTGCTGCCTGTTGTTGTTGGTGCTGCAATGCAATAATGTCCTCCAGCCCATGTAATGCTGCTAGTATTGGAATCATCTTGGTGTGTGAATGGGTATGGGAAGGGGTGTGGTGTGCTCCTTTTGTGCTGCCCCAGTCTCCATTGCCTCCACCGGTGCTGATTGTGGCCACCTGTGGCAGTTGGGAACACTGCACATGTCCCTTAACGGGTGGTTCGCGATGCCGGTATTTCCGCTTTGCCGGTATGGGCTTTTTGGGCCTGCTCCATGCCGCTATTAGCATGTCCGCATGCCTTGTGATGGACTACTATTTCCGCCATGCCGCTAATGCCGCCATGAGGGGTGCGTGCCCGCGACTTTGCCGCTATTAGGGGCAATGTTCTTAGCGTTGACGCTGATAGCAGATAGACAGGTCGTAATTGGCAGGAGCTGTTAGCGATACCGGTAATCCTTTACTGGCATCGCTTTTCCCTTACCGCCTACCGTGTAATGAGGCCCATTGTCCAGTTCATCGCAACCTGTGGCACCTGTGCACAACACAAGTCCCAAAAACAAAGTCCTGCAGGTCTGCTACGTCCTTTAGAAGTACCCCCAGCACCGTGGCATACGCTATCAATAGATTTTATTACAGACCTTCCCTCCTGGAACGGATACAATACCATCTTAGTCGTCATAGATCTGTTTTCCAAAATGGCCCACTTTATTACCCGGAAAGGTCTCCTAACTGCTTCTACTCTGGCTACCGTGTTTTTGGAACAGATTGTCTGGCTATACGGGTTCCCATCAATATTGATATCAGACCGAGGGACTCAGTTTGTCTCTGCATTCTGAAAAAGGTGTTGTAAAATTGCCAAAATATCGACCTCCCGTTATCTACAAGCCCTCACCCCCAAACCGACGGCCAGACCGAATGCACTAACCAGACTCTCGAGCAATACATAAGGTGTATGCTGCAACAATCCGAAGATACCTCAAAGGACATACTTTGGTTAGCAGAATACGCATATAACAACTCCATTCACACCAGTACGGGACAAAGCCCATTCTACATAGGGTACGGTCGACATCCACAGACATCCATTTTCGACCCATTCGAATCATTAGAAATGCCCGCTCTAACGACCTTACATAAAACCATCACTCAGGTTTTTAAGGAAACAGCAGAGCATCTTGACAGAGTCAAAGAGAAACAGAAGCAGTTTGCGGATCGACACCAAAGGGAAGCGCCCAACTACCAAGTCAGAGACAAGGTTTGGTTAGCGTCCAAAAACATCCCCCTGAAAGGACCACGGGTGTTCCGTCCCAGATATCTGGGACCCTACACTATCAAGACTGTGATCAACCCTGCGGCCATGAAATTAGAATTACCGGCCCACATGCGGATCCATCCGGTGTTTCATGTCTCCCTCCTAAAACCATTGTACGCGAATTGTTACTCCACCGGATCCCGAAATAGTTGAAGGCGAACCAGAATATTAATTTAAAAGGATCCTAGACTCTAAGATGGTCCGGTCCAAGTTATACTACATTATAGACTGGAAAGGTTATGGACCCCAAGATTGGACCTTTGAACCCAGTGAGCATGTGCATGCTCCACAATTAATCAGGAAGATCCACCACATTAACACTACTAAACCAGGGCCAGGGAACCACCCATGAGAGGGGCCTTGAGGGGGAGTGCTGTCATGGCCACAGGCCACAGAACACAAACACCACACCATCTAGTGATGGGGGCAATGGGTCACTTAACTCACTTATGTCCCTTTGGGACCCATAAACACAGGGGCTCTGGCTGGATCAGTCCTGGCGCCTTTGGTGCCAGGCTCATATAGAGATGTGAGCAGGAACACTTTCTTTCAGTGCAGAAGTGCTTTTACTTTATTTCATTGCAGGCGTGGTTTTATTTTACAAGAACTTTCCATGAGCTGAAAACCTTTATTCCAGAGAACATCCTCATTTGCTGACTCATCGGGTGTGGCTCCCTCGGCCTGGTTTTTCATCGGATGTGGCAGGGTGTGGCAGGCAGGCTGAACCTGGTGGGCGTGGCTTCAGAAGCTCAGCTATATAAGCTGCTCCATCTTTAAGGCTGGTGCTTTGTGTTACTGTGCACTCGCGTGCAACATGACGCTCACCGCCGCTTGAACCAGTTTACTTACCTTTGAAACCAGGCGTTCTCCTGCATACTCACCTCCAGGAAACCGGTGCCTCATCGCTTCATCTGCAGACTCATCTCCTGACATACAGTGATCTTGATACTGACGCTGCAGCACTGCACTCCGCATCCACGAACTGGGATCCTGTAAAGAAGAAGAAAGACAAGGTTAGAACATCCGTCATAGGGCCACGCCACATTTGAACACTGCGTGCCCCCTAGTTAACAACTTACCAGTTACTGTACCACTGCAGTTTTGTACCTCATTTCCTCCCGCTGCCGCCTCGAGCTCCGCAGCTTCTGCCGGGCCAGCAACATTACCTGCAAGGGAAGAAGGCAAAAGAGCAAACATCAAAAGTGGAACGGACAGCAATACAAGACAACAAACTTTACAATACAACAAAAACAGACGAGGAAAGACAAAGGCAAACAGGAACACTTACCTGAAGTATAGTGGCTTAGTCGCAGCAGGACTGGACTACCATGTGCAAGAGACCAGTGAAGGAACTCGGTCCAGATCATACAAGCGCCCCTGCCAGAAGCAGCAGGACGGAGTGCTTGCCAAAACTAATGAACAGGTGAGCTTTCCAGGGACAGCGCATCCCACGGGTACCACGGTTTGGGAGAAGGGGTCTGGAAGGGGATCAGGCACACAAGCTGGCATAAATGCGCCTCCTATTCTCCACGCAGGAGCAGTCCCGAGCAGCATCACCTATTACCACCAGTCACCACATAAGCGCAGAGGGCGAAGTTGGACCCGAGCGACCTTACCCCCGGAAGAGTGCAACCGTGCCTCAACACCTCTGCAGATACCAGGTGAGCGTAACACCACGCTCTCTCTCATTCTCCGCAGCCATCGATCAGCACTTTGGCCATCCAACTTCCATAGCCTGGTTGGCATCAACCCCAAAAGAGCTGTTCCTTCTCGTAGCCAGCCTCGCTCAGAGTGTGCCTGTGTGCGCCACCTTTTATCCTGACAGGGAGTGTTAACAAGTGGCAGGTGTATGTAATTCGGATGACATGCCTTACTCTGCCTGATCTCATTAGAGGGACAGAGCTATTGCAAGTCAGTAGCGGTAAACTTCCTGGCCTCATTCCTCATCTTACTTGGCTCAGTAGTGTTGTCAATGTGAAGTGGGAAGGAAATATGGGAGATAGTGTTTCCCATAAAATAAGCAGGGATAGGGGTGAGATCGGTTAGGGGAAAAGGGGGATACCATGTCCTACCATCAGGTCTCACCCCACTCCCTGACGGCCCCCTACCCAGGCGATCCTCCCTCGCTTGTCACCGCCCGTTTCGGGGTCCAAAAGCAATGGCCTTTCCCTGGCCACCTGAGTATGGAATCTCCGGGGACTAGTTTTTGAAACAGCCTCAAGTTTTTCACAATTAGCATGATACTTTTCATGCCAGAGAAAAAAACAATAGATTCCTATGAAATCGCACATTTGTTTTGCACATGCTAAAACAAGGTGGAATCCATGGGATTTTTTCAAATTCTCTCTGCCATGCACAAAGTGTTTTGTCGATTTTGCCTGTTTCAACAAATTTTTTGCACTTCTTGCAAATTATGGCAATTTCACAGAGGGGACTCAAGTACTTTCAAGTAATAACGTTTGTGACCCCCTTCGGTCAATAAACTCTTAAGAAAATGACTCCCTTTATTATCTTCCCGAAGCATATCATGTTGTGTATAAAGCCGGATTTCCCGGGCTGTTTATTAAGATATAAACGCACATGTCTGGATTAGCAATGCAAGTCACCTTGCATGAAGTATAAACATCACTGCGTCCTGTCAGTTTGCTCTCTTTGCAATGTATATTGCATCACGCATTGTGGATGTTGTAAGGAATGCATGGTATCAAGAATAGGCAGACACTAGTGATCACACATCAGGGGTGTTTATTAAACTGTATAGGTAGGATGGAAAAACACCTATTCTAAACTTAAATCTAAGATGCGAGCAAGCTACGACCATCAAATAATAGTAAGGAAGTCCTAGTGGCGTTGTGTCACATAAAAGGGCCTATACCAAACATCCTATTGCCAATTCTAACACTAAATATAAAAAGAGTGTGGGATAGGGTTTCACAAGAAAGAAAGAAGTGTTCACAAATGATAAATCAGAATATGTTAGTCGGCGGTCTCCCTTCCCCATGTTTTGAGCACGGGACAAGGCGGGACTCCTGAGCACAGCACACTCTCAAGCTTTCCCAGCACGAGACAACTGTTCTGCTTCACGTATCAGGACCTTAAGTGGTTAAGTCTCTTTTCTACAAAAGGTTTCTTGCTCTAAGGACCTGATGGGTTTCAAAAATAACAAACAAAAGAAGTTCTGTTCCAAATTTACATTGGGTAATGGCTTCAAGGGGAAGTGATGGAACACGACCTTTTACCCCTTGACAAAACAGGAAGTGGCATCACATAGCCATAGCTCTCAACCATTTGTGTCACAAAGGCGGGTGAAAACACCCGATTTTATTTTTGGCGGGTGAGAGGCCCATTGAAATGAATGGGCATGCAGGAAGCTTGGCGGGTGAGTCAGCTGTTTAGAAGGCGGGTGACACCCGCCAAAAGCGTGTGAGTTGAGAGCTATGCATAGCATTGTTCCTACACTATGAAAAATATGGTTACAATATCATTGTAACGTGATAAATATGTCATACAAGAATGGATCACCATATGTATCGGCAGAAAAGAGCATGCTATAACTGCAACTTGCAAAAAGCAAAATACATAGTCTGAAATGGATGCTTATTCTACTCTAAATGCTTTTTGGGGTATTTTGTCTGCATTGTGAATTTGAGGTGTTTAAAAACAGACCAAATCAGTGATTCACCCCCTGAAGTGTACCTGAAATTAATGAGTCTAGCAATTATTGTATACAATTCCAGAAAGACTTTAATTATGTGTTATTCCTATTCTTTCTTATATAGGGTCACTGCTTAAAGTGTTACACTTGTGGAAACCCCTGTTTTTTAAAGAAGCCTGAACAACAAAGTCAGCCACTCTAGAAACAAAGAGCCACATGGCAATGGCCACAGCCCAAGAGCTTCAATTTGTAAAAAAAAAAAAAAAAAATGAAAAAAATGTGTTTCTTGTCTTTTTTTTAGGGGTAGCAATGGAGACCACAGAAGTAGCAAGGGAGACCTCAGGGGTCGTAAGTGCGACCCCAGCGACCCCTAGATGACGTCCCTGGCAATACCAGGTGATACGAAATACCCATTTTCTCTTAACTACAGTAAATCACGTCTGCATTGATGTCACGTGGTAGATTTTTCTGCAAATGTGACACAATGTCTGCCTGGCAGCATTCATAACGTAACGAGGCAGCGAGAGACCTATGTACGAGACAGCGAGAGACCTGTGTGCATATCCGGGACTACCGGGCAGATGACCAGCTGACAACTCTGCCACGTCACACAGACACACACTGACAGAATCGCACAGTGAATGGTAGCATTTGTCTAGTTTCTGATATGTTTAAATTATGAACAGAAATCCCAGAGTGCATAATATGTGCTATCAAGAAACCTTGTTATAGAGCCAGCAGCTGCGCCAGTTCTGGGGCAGATCTTTTGCCCCTGTACACGTTGGAATTACGTCGAGATGTGCTGGCGGAGCGCCTCCCCAGTAGGAAGTTCCTAATTTACATTGGAGCATTGCACGTGCAAACGAGCCATGTCCTCCTTCCTTAGCTCATGTGCCATTAAGCAACACATGCTAAGAAAGCACCTTTTATACCAACCCAGGAGAGGTCCACACTTTGAACTCCTGACGGTAGGACGGATGTTAGCGGGTCCGTAGATTTTACACAGACCTCGAGTGCCCTCCTGTGTGGTGGAACACTACACATGTAACAGAAGGTTGCCGGTGCCGGACGCAGTTACAGAGAGCGGTGGCCTGCATAGCTTTCATGAAAGTGGAAAGGAATATGTTGACGCGTTAGTGGACAGGATGGACTTACAACAAAGCCTCATTTTAATGGGGTGCCCTTTCCTCACAAATCTGGATGCTTGATTGAGAAGCTCTGGGGTGACCTTGTGGTGAATCGACTGCTACCACGGTGTTACACGATTCCTCAAAAATCTGGATGCCTGATTGGGAAGCACTGGGGTGTGCTTGTGGTGAATCGACTGCTACCAGGGTGTTACACGATTCCTCAAAAATCTGAATGCCTGATTGAGAAGCACTGGGGTGACCTTGTGGTGAATCGACTGCTACCAGGGTGTTACACGATTCCTCAAAAATCTGGATGCCTGATTGGGAAGCACTGGGGTGTGCTTGTGGTGAATCGACTGCTACCGGGGTGTTACACGATTCCTCAAAAATCTGGATGCCTGATTGGGAAGCACTGGGGTGTGCTTGTGGTGAATCGACTGCTACCGGGGTGTTACACGATTCCTCAAAAATCTGGATGCCTGATTGGGAAGCACTGGGGTGACCTTGTGGTGAATCGACTGCTACCAGGGTGTTACACGATTCCTCAAAAATCTGGATGCCTGATTGGGAAGCACTGGGGTGTGCTTGTGGTGAATCGACTGCTACCAGGGTGTTACACGATTCCTCAAAAATCTGGATGCCTGATTGGGAAGCACTGGGGTGTGCTTGTGGTGAATCGACTGCTACCGGGGTGTTACACGATTCCTCAAAAATCTGGATGCCTGATTGGGAAGCACTGGGGTGACCTTGTGGTGAATCGACTGCTACCGGGGTGTTACACGATTCCTCAAAAATCTGGATGCCTGATTGGGAAGAACTGGGGTGTGCTTGTGGTGAATCGACTGCTACCAGGGTGTTACACGATTCCTCAAAAATCTGGATGCCTGATTGGGAAGCACTGGGGTGACCTTGTGGTGAATCGACTGCTACTGGGGTTTTAAACGGGGGCATGTTCTTGATCCTCTTCTGCCTACTCTTTATATCCCTGATGTATTTGCTTCCGAGTTAAAACAGAAAACACATCAATGTTTTACCAACCTTTGCTAACAGCCATGTACTTGATCAAACCCAGGTGCCCCAGCTATGAACAACCTGCGAATAAACCAGAACAAATCGAGCATACGGTTTCTGTAAAGAAATAAAACTTCAAACAGTGGAAAAGTAAATGTGTTGCACCTTGTGCGGATCAATCATTTCTTAGGAATGTTTCTGGACAACCATTTTCTTAACTCCCATCACTTATTAACATTAAAAAAATGACAAGACTACAAAGAATGTAAAAACTAAGAATGGTTGTAATAGTGGTGGCCTATCGCCATGCCCATTGGAAGTGGCCTAGCTATCCATAGCCGCATTGCCTTGAATTATTGTCACCGAGTGGCTTCTTTCTATGAAATCCCAAATGGATCCCATTGAAAGAGGAGAGCTGCGAAGATGAACCCTTGACCATTATTGATCTGGAGCACAGAGCTTTCGGCATGCATGGCAAACACTTTGCTTGGGTGCTATTGTGATATTATACATTGAAATCCACCCATTGTGCTTGCTCTGCTGCGAGAATGCACAAGTATTCAGGAGCAGCTTTTTGGACCAACTGATTAGCAATGAAAACATTCATAATATACCCATGATTAAACTACTCCTTAAACGCATTGAAATGGAAAAAATATCAATCTGGAATGTAAAGTCTGAACTGTTCACATCATTCTGATGCCCACTAGAATTTGTAAATTTCAGAGCTGCCAGAAGCACGGATACTGCTCTCCTGAACATCTGTGAAGACCGCTCTCCAACCACGATTCCAACACCCCCTGTGTCCTCATCTTACTTGATCTCTCTTCTGCCTTTGATATGGTAAACCATGCAATCCTGCTCAACCATCTCCGTGATAACCTGAGTATCACCGATCAAGCCCTGGCTTGGCCGACCTATTTCCTCTCTGATCGACCCTGCCAGGTCCAACTTGGGTCCTTCCTCTCCTCTATCTCTATATCTACCTTTGGTGTTCCCTAGGGGTCTAACCTCTCTCCCTGGCTGTTCAACCAATACATTGCACTTCTTGCCCACCGCATTGCAGTTCTCTGCCCCAACTTTGAGTGCTATGCGGATGACACCAGCTCAATGTCAGGCTCCCTTCCGCTACTTCTTCTCCTTCTCGCATCTCTGGCTATCTGTCTGCTATCCAGGAGCGGTGTGCCGCCAATGATCTCTGCCTTAAAAGACTGAGATTCTCTGCATCGGCACACCTGCTCACTCCTTTCCTGTCACTCTCTGGCCAGCCTCTCTTGGCCCTCTTTCTGCTCCCACCTGTGAGGCTAAAAACCTTGGGGTCTTCTTCGACTCCACACTCTCCTTCTCTCCTCACATCTCTGACGTCTCTAAGAAGTCACACTACCAGCTCCACTTCATCAAAGGTATTCTTCCTTTCCTCTCCTTCCCCCAGAAGCTCACTGTCTCCAGAACTCTGGTTCTCTCTAGGCTGGACTACTTCAAAAGCCTCTTTCTAAATCTGCCTGCTTCTACTCCCCGCTCTCATCCAGAACAGGACTGCAAGACTTGTCCTTGGCCTCAAGCCCAGGGATTGTATCTCTCCAGGACTGAAATCTCTGCACTGGCTCCCAGTGGCTGCGAGGATTAAGTTCAAAACCCGGATTAAGTTCAAAACCCTCTGCATTGTCCACAAGGCCTTCTGGGTCCTGGGGCCTTAATACCTTTAACTCTCTCTTCCTAAATATCTTCCTTCTCAAGCTCGTCGCTCCTCCGACTTCAACTCCCTCAGGGCCAGTCGCTTCACCAAGCAATGAGTTGGCGGTAGAGCTCTTCCTTCGGCTGGGGCCTCTGATTGAACAGTCTCCCTGCATCCCTGAAACTTGAGGAGAACCATCTCTGGTTCCGGAAGCACCTAAAAACCTTCCCCTTTGCTTCTACTTTCTCCCCTCCTCTCCCCTTCTGAACTCCTGGCTACATCTGAAACTGCACTGGTCACCTGGCCACCCTCTGATCTCAGGCCCAGGACCCCTCCTGCACTGCCTCCCTGGCAACCCCTGCACTTGAGGACTGTTTTCTGTATCCCTACAGTCCTCTACCAGCACTTGATACCTGATGTCTGATGTCTGCACTCACACCCTTGCACTTGCCACCAGCTGGCCGCACTCTTACTTATTGCTTTTATTTATTCTATTTATTCTTTTACTGTCGGTCCCATTTGCTGCACTGCCCCCCCTTCTACGCGCACTTTTCCCCTTCTCCCATCCCCTGCACTTGATCGATCTCAATGTCACCTGGCCTAGTAAGATCGTTGTCTCTGCCTTCCGTCTGTTCCCTCTCTCTTCCCTCGCGGCGCCTTGAAACACTTGTGTAGAGGCGCGTTATAAATGCCATATCATATCATAAAGAAGAGCCTGACTGATTGGACGCCTACACTGCCAATCTCTTTCCACCCATTCTAATCCACCCCCACACATGGTGCAGACCAATCAAAGATTCACTGCATGCATGAAGTGAAACTCAATGGAACCCAAGATCAGGCCATGTTCCCTTGCCTTACACTAGTCACAAGCCTTAGTTCTTTAACCATTAATTCCACAACAATCTCAGCTTACAGCGAGAACAGTAGAGACCTGCAATGGGGCTGACAAAGCAAACATTGTGGACATCGTAACTTCTCAAGGGACTGCACCTGCTTTTTCCTACCACAAGAATAAATAGGCACACTCCAATAAAATTATGCTATTCTGTGGTAATCAAAACTGTGTTTTCATGGTACAGGAATTAGACACGCACAATCCAATGAAATCATGGTACTCTGTGGGAAACACAGTGGCGAATTCTTCTAGCATGAGGACTGTCCTGATAGTGGCCACAGTGGAACTCTGCAATGGCGCTGCCAAAGCTAACATTATGGCCATCGTCACTTCTCAAAGGACTGCACCTGCTTTTTCCTACCACAAGAGAAAACAGGCACAATCCAATGAAAAAATGCTGTTCTGTGGTAAACCAAATTGTGTTCCCTTCCAGCATGAGAATTTCCCACTCGCTGCAGGAACCCAATGGGAAACTCCAGTGCAGCACTCCTGCACCTCTCGCAGGAACTCATCTTCAAGCCAACTCCTTCAGAAAAGTCAGTTCAGGATATAGAGGAGAAAGCTATTTTCTGTGCTTGCTCTGTGCACTAGCATCTGTTGGAGTTCATTTGTTAGAGGCAAAGCATCTTTCTCAGCATTTTTTATTATTGTGCTTTATTTCAATTTGGGCAAGTAACAGAGGTGCCTATCAGAACTCCAGGTTTCACAACATTCACCGTGTTCCGATCATTCCACCCTTGCCACGCTGCCAGAGCTGCAAGTGTAGGGAGGGTGGCGTGCAATGAATGAACAGTCTCACCGGCTGTGTGGACGTTTCCAAAATTAAATGTAAGCTGTTGGGCAGACATTGGGCCTCATTATAAGGCTGGCAGCCACGGTATGAATGGTGCCGGGCCGCCGCTGCTTGTGGGTTCCTGACAGCCCTCCAGGTCTGACCTGCCGGGCTGTGCGGCACCTGCGAACAGGACTCATAATTGCATCGGCACCATTAACACCGGTGCAACCATGTTCCCCACCCCCATTATGTCCTATGGGGATGGGGAGCCCGGCATTACCGCCACCCGTGAATGGGTAATTACGAGCCCAATCATCTGGTAATGGGCCGGTTATTGCCGAATCGCGGGAGGCAGTGCCGGTAGCGAGCATGGCAGTAGCCGTGCCTGCCATACAGGCACAGCTACTGGCCTACCGCCATGCTTGTAATGAGGCCCATTGTCTCCTGTGTGGCGTTGCCGTCAGCGAGGAATCCATCGTCAATGCCAATTTTTATGATAAATCTGTTAATGAAGACAAAATGGTGAGCTGCTTATGGAACCCAGCAACTAACATACGTCTTCTCAAGTGTATCATCATTTCTGAAAAAAATTGACTTCCTGTTTTAATGAGTTGGCCTGATTTAATTATAAATAATTGGTTTCATAAAAAGAATTGTATGCGACTTTTATAAACCCTAATATACTCTTTCTTAAATACATCATCTGCGCAGATCCCCCCGCACACACACCCAAACTGCCCTGAGGAAGGATGGAACTAGGTATAACATAAGAGTTCTCAGCTTGTCTCATGTTCCATTGGTGTGGAATAGCCCGTTCTGGGACTTTTCTCTTTGTTATAAATGCGGGAATACACCACAAAAAAATGAAACTGTATGAGTGGGTGGCTACGACTTCCTGATACGTGACAAGTTTAGAACTTTGATGATACCCACGGCAATGCTGTCGCCGCAGTCTCCTCCTAGAATGTGAGGACAGCATCACGTGGTGGCATAGCGGCTCTGTGGCTGTCTGCTGGCTGCTGGGGAGCAAAGGTCCACACAGAATCACTGCACTCTCCCCACTCAGGGAAAGGATAGTCAGGCATTCGGGGCTGGCCTGTGCTGGGTGGAACCCTAGTTGCCCTGTGCCAAGTGCAATCTGGCACAGTGCTCGTTACAGAGACGTTTTTATTGGAGGGCAAAAGGGGCGCTTGCCCAGGGCCCCCACCTTCGAGGGGGCCCCACAAGGCTAGCTGATCTGAAGAAGTAAGATTCTATTGTTCCCCAGTCTTCAATAGCACATGTTAGGATATTGTATGGGGTGCTGCTGAGGCTCTAAACCCATTGCCTTTCTGTTTTGGCAAGTGCATTCTGCCTTGATCAATTCATCATGTATTGCTTTCTGTGTTCACTGTGGTATACATAGTTTGTGTGTTCCTTATGGCACAACTCTGTAGCATTCTTTCCTTCCTGTGAGAATTATGTTGATCATATGCAATAGGTAATGGTGAAATGCATATTGATAAATTGAGTGCCACAATGGTTCAAAAGTTAGCTCAGTGTGTGAAGCATCCATTGCAGAGCTAAGTTTCCATATGCAAAATTAGAATATCATATTCCAGCAAGGCTGGCTAAGCCATTCCTATGTCTGAAGTTTATAAACCTGCCTTCATATGTACTTGGTTTTGCAGAAAAACATATGCTATTATCAGCAATGTACCTGTACCAGATAGGGGTGTCTATAAAAACTAACATATCATCCATATGGTGAAGGTCTAGAAATTGGTTTGTTCAGATGGGGTGTTGTAAAACCTAGTCAATCGCCTCCAACGATGGCATAAACTGTTAGTACAAGAGGTGAATAAGTATCCCAATTCAAGACTATGGAACAACAGTGTTCATGTTTATATCCTGGATTTGCCACAGACGATAGAGTGATCCTGGTCAAATCATCTAATATATCTTACATTACTGTCCTGTGAGGTTTGCCTTCTTCCATGCTGCTGGTGTCCTTTAGCCCATTACTTGACCTTTCTTCTTATGTAGGCCATCTGGGTGGAAGGGTTGGTAGACAGAAGAGAGCAGGCTATATGTTGCAGGCCACAGGCAAGCATGTTTGAAGGTCTGCTTGTTTGACACAAAAAACGGTTTGCTTTTTGGTAAAAGTCAAAGGTTTTTATGCACGTTCATGAATGGAAATTTGACAAGCCATTGTTGTGGAAGTATTTAAAGCTTTACAATACAAAAGGCAAACCCAGATGTTAAATCACATTGATTGGTATGCTCGTTCTTATGTACTCACCTTGATGATGGAGAGAATGAAGCTAGAATCATTCCCATTTTGCATAACACCCTTCTATAATATTTAGTTTAAAAATGGTCATGTTTAGTATTGTGATTTTTGTACTTTCCAATTCCGTTTAAAAAAATAAAAAATTAGATTGTTTTAGTTCATGGTTTGAACTGGAAAAGAAAGTCTTCAAATGCAGAAATTGCAAAGTTGGGACAAATCCCAGCTTCACCATTTCACCCCTTAACAAATGTGTGATCCTGCGCATCTCATGTAATGTTGTATTGCCTAACCTTTCAATATTGTCAGTTCCTAAACCTCTCAAAATTGTTAGACCTTCCGAGTGGTTTCCTTCTCATGGTATGATCTTCATAAAAGCCTTATTCATGGTTTCACTGTGTTAATAGTGAGCATATTTATATCGCACACCACAGGCATTTGTTCCTTTGATATCTAATGGCAAAACTATTTGAAACAAATATCCCACTTCTGACCTCAGTTTGTCTGAATAAAGATACCTTCCTGGTTGCTTCTAATCTGCCTCCAATTCCTTCCAATTGGTGGTCTCTATTCATGCATGAGCATGTTTGCATTCTGTGAGGCAGCTAATGTGAGTTCTCTCTCCATTATGGGTAAGCTACACCTTTAACATACAGTCCTGCATGAATACTACATTTACCTTCCTGGATGTTATTGATAAAAGGTATCCTGTATATATTAGAACAGTACCCTCTTTGTAGACAGCTAATCTTGGTCTTCAAATGCTACTTATTTATCATTCTGATTAGAGCAAGAATGAAGAGGGCAAGGGGACTTAAAGGGAGTAAACATGCTTATTATGCTGCGAGACAGCATATCAACCTATTGGATGTGAGCGTGACGAGTGGGGGTAGCGGGAGCGGCTCGTATCCTTGATCCCTTAATTGCTTTGGTTTGGTGGAGGGGGGCCGCAAAGATGTATGTGCCCAGGGCCCCAAAAGTGCTTAAGATGGCCCTGGCTCGCTAGCGAATATGAGGGTATAATGAATCAAACCATATGCATTATTGTAAAGCTGGCGAGGATAGTAGCTCTCATTTAGCAATTTCCTGGAATCTGATTACACCTTGATCTAAGCCTTACAAAGATAAGATCTTTACCAGGACATTGTTTTGATGTTCACACACACTCGTAAGCAAAGGTGGGAAGATGCGGGACAGGTTGCTGGATACGGATCATGGCACTTCTGCAACCGGGCGATCCGGAAGGGGTACAGGCTGAGGAAAAAGCCAATGAATGTATCAGAGATGGGCACTGCAGCCCTAGGTATAGCGCTTTCAGACGTAAGCGGTAGAAATAGGGCCAATCCGTGACAAGGGGCACTTTAACAGCAAGCCAGTGCCCCTGAAAGTCTGGGGGCTTTTAAGGCAGTCGAATGTTATGTTTGCCAATCTCAGCCTTTCACCATTATTAATCCAATTAGTTTAGGTGAGGTGGGTAAATATGTGTAGGTTTAATAATGAAGGTGGGGAACCCTGGGGTGCTGGCATGGTTGGCACAGAGGGGTATCGGAACAGTATCATTCAAGTCGATAATGTTACAGGAGCTATTTCATAAAATGATGGTACCTCAGACAACCAACTAGAGGTGGGCCATAATCAGAATGCTGTCATGTTATATCTATCACCCTTCTGATCAATTACAATAAAAATCGAAAACTGAAAGACATGAAAAATCCTGTGAAAAGCTGGTAGGGCTGGGGAAAGTGTACTAAGTATCAGGTGTACCGGACTCAGCATGTCTTCCTCTCGTGGAGATTGCATGAGTACTGCAGATATGGCTGTCATTACACGGTGGATATTATGGCAGACTGATACCTCTGAATAGAAGACAGCACTGATTTAGTGTCACGGAAGTTATGCTTGACTCAGCCTTTTATCCTTTTGACAGGGATAAAATAAACAGAGCTGAGTGAGGTTGACACTTTGAAACCGGAAATACCATCACAGGTCCGTACTTGTGACTGGCTAGCAGGGCTGGGGCAGAGTCAGTTACATGACAAGCCTACATCACTCAGCCATCCATCATCTTGGAGATGATATACTGAGTAACACTGAGGTGACAAAGGAAACTGGGGTAATATCATGACTGGCCAATGTCTCTCAATGAGGACAATGTCATGCACATGGCACACCTACCTGAAAGAGTCTTTCATCCTTATCAGGGCAATACACAACATGCCAGTGAGATGGATAGGACACAGGGAGACGTTTGTGCACGCTGCTACCCATGAAAGACCTTAAGGGGTTGGGGGCAAGTCAGTTCTACCACATTGATCCTGCCCTTAGTTCTCCTAACAGTGATGCAAAGAACTTGTTTTAAGATGATCAAATAACATGCGACGGATGTTTAACAGGTCAAAACTTCTAAAACCTATATGGTAGAAATTTCTGGAAAAGGCTGATTATTTGATTTAAACTATAATATGTCTGGGTGGTCCCGTCACGAAGAATCGCGCTGACTCTTAAAGAAAGTCAGAGGGTCTTTATTGAAATAGAATTGGTCAGAATCACTTTTAATCTCAATGTTCTTTGGGCCTATTAGGATCTTAGTGGAAGTGGTGCTAGGGCTGGCCCTCTCTATCTCTGCTCTGCCCCAGTCTTGGTCCCCACCTCCTTAACACAGATGTCCCTATCGGGGTTATTTGTAGGACTAGGTTCTGTAACCCCTATCTGTCTTTTCTCTTTCTGCACTTCAGGTGTTTTCCCTAAATTGCTGGCTATCTGGCTACCTAGGGAACTTCTAACTTTCCCGTGCCTATCCCTGCGCTTAGTACTGTCAGCGAGTAATGATCGGTGCCTTAATTCATCCTATGTCACACTCCTACATGCATACACTTTCACACCTGTCCCTGATCCCTTTTTAATCATCCTCCTCCCACTCCCTGATTCACCCTCCAGTCTCCCATGCCGCTTTTCCTCCTCCACCCTTTGAACTTACTTCCCTACCCACTCCTTAATGTTCCTCGCATTCCAAGCTCTGTATTAGTCTATGCCAATAGCAACTCCCATGCTGCAACTCACTGTCACTCCCCCATCTCTCTATTCTACTCTCTCTAAACTCCCAGTGACCTTCACCTGCAACTCCCACCACCTACTATCTTTAATTCCAACTATTACTACTATCTCCCCCACTACTGCCACTCTACTCCACTACTCTTACTCCTGCTCTACCTCTACTACTCACACTCTCCCCTCTCTCACACAAACACTCCACAGAACCCCTCCTTAAAATGGCCTCCGCGCTCCTTTCGTTCTCACCTCCACTGGTCTCTTGGACGTCCTCCACCACCTCCTGCCCTTACCCAAATAACCCACAAAAGCCGTGAGGCGGAAAAGGGCAAGGAGCAGCTGTTTTAGCCTTTGGTGCTGCATTTCACAATTTACAAGTTCTTTATTTATTGGTGAAATCCCGTGACTCACAGTTTTCAGAATTTGGAACCTTGTCCTTTTAAGAAAATTTGAAGTGCAAGAAAATGTCACTGCACCAGCTGGACTTAAATCCTGCCGCCTCACCCGTGCGGCGTGAAGCCCTGAGGAGGAAAAGGGCGAGGAGCAGCTGTTTAGCTGTTTGGCGGGTTGAAGGGTTGTTCTAAGCTGATTGAGCAATACTTCTCAGAGACGCTGCGGGAACTACAGCGGTCGATCCAGTGGGACGGTGAGCAGACAAAAATACTTTCTCCTCGCACTCTGGTGCTGTCTGCGATTTCCCTGCCGTATTCCGTTGACTTACTGTAGAGGATTCTATCTAATAGCTTTGCAGCGGAAGGGAGGAGAGACGGACTCTGGCTGCTCCTCTAGCTGTCGAGTGTTCTTTCCCTTGCCTACATGTTCTATTGAATCGTAGCTTAAATTCACAATTTTAGAGCTGTCTGCAAAGGTGCTGTTTTCAGTTTGCTGTCAGTGCGCAGTAAACAGCACAGCTCTTGACTTGACCTCGTCTCATCTTCAGTAATTCTGCAAGTTTTAATGCAATGTCTTCATAATTCAGTTATCATTGGTTTTATTAATGTTCTCATCATGTGGTAGTGTTTTATACTTGTATATTGCATTTGTGTTTAAAGCACACGACTGATGTTTTAAGTATTTGACTACACTGCGTACGGCTGGTGTTTTAAGTTAATTCTCAGTAATTGTTAGAGCATTGTTTGCAAGAGAGCAGTTTTAACGAACTAGATTTTAATTGTCCTCTGGCATAATTTATGTTGTGTGGTGTTTGTACTTTGAAAACGAACATGCCGGCCAACACTAGCCCTGCATCTTTTTGTATTTTGTATTTGTTAATTTTTTGTATCGTGCGCCGAGACCTGAGGTAACTGGGCGCTTGAGAAACTTAAAGGTTACAGACATAGACTGGCATACAGATTACCGTCAACAACAGGACCCTGGTTACAGGTGGGTCAGATAGTGAGATACAGGAAAAATATACAGTGGTAAACTGCAGAGGCAGGGCCAAAGCATTGATAGTGATTGGCTATCCTAGTGAATACGTCTTACTGAGGAGGCTTGTTACCCAGCCAGTTTTTTATACTGGCTTTAAAAGTAAGGAATGAGGGTTCCTGTCTGAGGGGGATGGGGATAGAGTTCCATTGTATCGTCATTCTGCCCCAAACGAAAACAGATGGACAGCATGCCTCGGAGGCGTGCAAGACAGATTCTGCAAACAAGCGACCAATTAGGAAATATACATAAGATGTTGTTCAAAGATAATATTTCTATGAACCCGGATGTACGAGTAAGTGACCCCACTCAGGTATGCACAGAGGCCCCTGTTAATATAGCCTCTGTTTCAGACCAACAATGATCACAAGCTGTGAACTTCCCTCGGTTGCAAAACAATTCATGCCAGACGTCAATGGCGTTTATGTCATTCCTCAAGTGGTCCCTAAGCAATTAAATGTTGCTATTGATTTACAATTGGGACAACTTAACACAAATAATGACTTACCTAACATCTTGATCGCCCCACTTAACCCAAATGCTCCTGCTAAAATAGTACCAATCCCTCCAGTGGTCTCACAAGATGATGATATCATAGACCGTGACTCAAACTCCTCTTTTAGGACAGAATGTGATGCGAAGTTTCTGTTATTTATTCAGCGAATGCATCTGTATTAGACGCATCCTACATGGCACCGACTCCTAGACAATCTAAGCCACACTCTCCATGCCCACAACCATTTCACCCCAATATTTCCGCATCTATTCTCATTGGAACAACTCTGCATGCAATGAACCTTGCAATTTCATCATTATTCAAATTGTTTGAGAGTCTAGACAATAAAGTTAAACTCCAAGACAATCAGATTAATAAATTACTCAAGTGGCAAGCGAAGCTGTCTGCCCAATTTGTCAATCATAACCTACCTAAGCCCAAAGCTAATGTGAGTGACAGCGTGGCTCAGTTCCAACAGTCACTCTGTAAAGTTGAGACGTTAGATGTTAAAAAGGAAAATGTTTTGCCATTATTTGCACACATTATTTCCGCTGGGCCATCAGTCCCGCTCAGAGAGTCAAATAAAGAAGCTCCATCTCTGAGTGTAACTGACACGCATGAGGCCCCTTCGCCGGCTTCACCCACTTCGAAAATTCCAAAAACATTTACAATATTTACTAAGAATTCTCAAAATAATCTAGTCAGTAAAAAGAAAAGGAAAGGCCAGATTCAGGGGGAAATAACTAAGCACCTTAAATCTCTTCAAAATAATGTACAACCTGCAACTAGATTACTTCTTAAAGCATTAACAATGCAGAGGCATAATGTCACCATGGTGCCTGCTGCCGTTCAGAAATAATATTCACAAATGGTTCAAAATAAAAAGGACAATAAGGAAGTCCAAGATAACCCACCTCTTCCTTATACCCCTTTAGATGAGCTGGCTGAGGCTGCCGAAAAATATCAAGCATTCCCTCTAAGTGTTTCAATCTGCTCACCCCCCCCCCTGACTCCCTCATGACACAGGATGGCATGCGTAATTTGGAAATAAGGCGTTCTGAAATACAAGAGGTCGACAAATATATGGTCTCTCAAAGAATACAACCTATGGCAGCTAAATTGGAAATTAACCGTGCTTCGCAATCTAACTCATAACAGGTCAAAAAGGTGGACTTTGCTTTGACTGCAGCGGTTCCACGTGTGCAGCCAGTAGAAATGTATCCTCCGATACCCCTGTCCAAATGCTTTGACGTTCTTTCACTTCCGCAGACTCTTAAACCTAAGCCACAAGTTCCACTACATTTACCTCTTGAACATTCGATAAGAACAGCAGTGGAGCAGTATATGTTTAGCCAGTATTCGTTAATACAAACTAATATGTCGCACACTGATGAGCCGAAGGGTGCACAGTGCCCGGGGCAGGTCAGACCGCCTTGTTTTTCATCTAGAAACCTCCCGATGGATCCTAAAGTAGGTTGTGTTGGGAGATTACATGATCCTCCCCCTAATCGGCCTAATCTCACCTCTTTACCTTCTTAGGTGGCTAAGATCGATGCAAAAAGACTTAATTTGCATTCACTAATTATCAGATGTAGAGGTTCTCCGTACGCTCAATATGATCTTAATAGAAGTTCTATTTTAGCGATTTTGGTGGATATTCCCTCACTGGAAGCCATTCAGACATCGAGCAAATTGAATTTATACAGGACTCTAATTCTTCTATTGCAAGGATCTGGTTATGCTCTAGGGTCATCCTAAATACCTTATGGTTATCGCAAAATGATTTACATGACCTGGGCTTTGAAATATTGATAGACGACATAAGATCCAACTTGCAGATTGTTCCCAACCTCACGATAAGTCATGAAAAGGAAGTAAGGTATACGCTGCCTGTCATCTTTGTAAAGAATTCATGCCAAACACAATCCTCATGTATATGCTCATGTTCCAAACCATAACTATGTTCCCTCCCTTTTTCATTACTCAGCTGGAATACCAGATGTTATAAGCACCTATTGAGAGAATCCTCTGCTATGCGTGAAGGACATGATATCATTTTGTTGCAGGAGACATGGCTTACAGAAACTCCATCATGGGACAACTATCAGATTATTTTTAATCCGGCTATTCATTCCTTAAAAGGTTGCCCGATGTCTGGCTTATTAATCGTTTTGAAAAAAGTGCCAGGATCACTCTAGAGTCTCAGGCGGTCCCTAATTCATATATGCAATAAATCTCAATTAAGATAAATCTGATTAGTTACTCCATTATTAACATCTATTGGAACACAGTGGCTATAGCCACTGAGGCCTTTTTGAGAGATCTAGAATTTATATGGCAGAGGATTATTAGCTCATGTGTTTATCCGCACATCATTCTGGCAGGTGACCTAAACCTTCACTGCTTTGATAAGTCAATTGCCCACACTGAAATAAAACTGATCCGCGGGCATAATTTTAATAAGACCAATAATCTAACTATGGTAAACAGATCTAGTCTTGATACCACTGCCCCCCTAAATACATGAAAGAGGAGTCGCAAAGGTGCAAATATTGATTATATATATCTGACAGCTGAGTTACATTCGTCAGCTTTAGATTTTAAAATAATCCCGACAAAGGAGAGTGATCATGACATATTAGATTTATATTTAAAGTGGAATATCCTGGACTCCCCTAATGAGTACAAGAATATTAAATATAAAGGAGTAATAGTAAACAACAATTTTGGCTAGTTCTCACAGACACTATTGAGAAATGTCAATCCACTGGCTATCAAGACCATTCTGAATATAATTCCTTGTTGCATATTTTTAGAGACAGTCACAAGAACAGGAAAGTATACTCTCCTGTCCATACATATGATTCTAGTATCCAGCAACAGAAATCTAAATTCAGACGGGAAAAAATGGCTTTGGCTCTACCAGTTGAATTCAGATGGTCTATTTTGAAAACAATTAAAACCAGACACCGAAAATGGATGAGAGGGCATCGCTCTATGCTTTATCAGAAAGAGGGAGACCGAATGTTGAATGTGCTTGGTTCTAAAAACACCTCTCAAATATGGGCTGTGATTATTAAAACCACCTCACTCTCCCAAATTTCCAAGCAGATAAATTATGTCTCGGCTAGCCAATGGTTTGAGCATTTTTCAAAATGATCTGCCGAACCAGTGCCTCAATCCCAGGTCAACGTAACATGCATTGGTGCTCGTTTTCATATGAAATTCACGGCTGAAGATATTTTATATCATATAAACAAATCTAACCGTTCATGTGCACCGGGCCCAGATGGGTTATCAAATTTAATGTTCAAACAATTTCCAGAACAGTGGGCATCTATATTATTCATCTTATTTTGGCAGATAATTAATACCCAAAAGTTATCATCTTCCTGGTGTCATCCCATAATTATTCCAGTGTTCAAGAAGGCCGACAGACAAAATCCATCTAATTATACACCAATGGCCCTTCTTGATTCATCTGGAAAGATTTTCGCCAGACTTGTCCTTAAGGATCTGCAAGAGTAGATACAACCAATTTTGGATAAGATTTGTGTGTTTGGAGGGGAGTTGGTTCCTGGTCTCCTGAATGAAAATCTTGTGCCATCACTACAATAACCAGAATCCCCTGAGACTGAAATTGAAAAAGTAATTAGCAACACCTGAAAAGGAACACAGCCAACACAGCCTCCCTGATGAGAGTTTGAGACTTGAAAGTACTTGGAGGAGTAGAACTATTGTGCATTTGAACTGCAGATGTTGGGATTTAACCCTGGTAATTTTTGAACATTGTTGGGACTATTTGCATCTGGGATTAAACCCTGTTATTTTTTTTACTTTGTTGGGATTTAACCCTATTATTACTCACATCAGGATTAAATGACTGGGAACTAGAGTGCGTGTCTGACCTTCTTTCTCTAACTAAAAAACAAGATTGATTCCAAACTGGTTTTGTGGTTGGTAAAGGCACAACTATCAATCTTACTTCTCTGAATGCGATTAAGGCTCTCTGTCACCACCAAAACAGCCTCCCTTTCTTGCCTTTGTCGATTTTAGAGAGGCTTTTTTTTCTATTGACAGAGCCCTTTTTCTAATTAAATTGACTAACTTAGGTTGTCCCAGGTCATTAGTAAAATTGATTGCCTTGTTACATTCCGAAACTTTCATACAAGTAAGACTTACCCTTGACAGCCAGATGACTCCCAGTATCCCCACTTTGCGTGACCTTAAACAAGGGTGTATTCTTGCTGCAACGACTTTTAATCTGTTCATCCTTGATATCGGTGATAAATGTACTAATATCGACTCTGATGCACCCAAGCTAGGTCCACATCAAATCGAGTGGATTCTCTCTCCTGACAACCTTATTTTATTATCTAAAATGCAAGGAGGATTACAAAGACTGATACAGGGTCTATCTGTGTATGTTTATGAAAATGGTATGTCGATCAACCTGGAAAAGACGCAAATTATGGAATGCGTTAGAACAAAGCACAAGCATCACAAATCCTTTTGTTGTTCTTTTCAGCAGGAACACATCTTAACCACCTCACATTACAAGAATTTGGGAGTTATGATTAGTGATCAATCTAATGATACATTGTATAATATCAATATTAGATGCACTGATCTCACAAACAAGAGCTTTAATGTATACATTTGGGAAATGTACCTTCTCCGCAGCCATGACGTTCTATTCTCTAAAAGTGACACCTATCATCACCTATGGTTCTGAAACAAAATTCCCTAAAGATCGTACATTCTGGGATCGCCTAGAGGTGAAATTCTGGCAAGCGGTTTTAAATCTGCCCAGGTGTTTACCTGTAGCTCTAATTCGTTTTGAGCTTGATGCCCTTTCTCTTTTTTGTACCTACACGTGAAAATTGTGTTAATTATTAAGGAAATGTTTGCTTTCGGTACAGCTCCAAGATCTATCACAAATTCTGGCTAAGTATATGTTACAATCAAATCATTCATTTCCGCTGAAATGGAGAACTTTTATCTTATATTTACTGGTTGATGCAGACATTACACTTGAGCTATTGATCTGCAATCCCTGGAGAGCTCAATTGATACTTTACCAATATGATTGGAACCATACCCATAATCAATGTAAATTTTATGAAGATTTTGATATCACACTCTTTGGCCATACAAGATTTAGAACAATGGAAACATACTTGGTTAAATTCCCTCAGTAAAGATCAGAAATCTCTACATGCGGTTTAGATTTAATCTGTGGCATACTAGGGATACTTTAACTAGAAGTGGGGCTTTGGAAAAACAAGAAAATGTATGGAGATTCCTTAAAACATCTTATTGCATTGTGTCCTGCTTTGAAGACTAATAGATTTTAATATTTCCGACATTTATTTGATAACCAATGGCTAACAGTAGATGAATTTTGGCTCAGAATAGCCACTATTCAATTCTTACAGCAGAGTAGTCTAAATGATTCGGAATTTGAATTATAATTATGATAAGATGCAGCCTTCATCCCTACCATTGTATGACTATATTGATTCATTGACTTTAAATGGATTTTTACAATGATATAGTTTAATAGTTGTACTAAATATTTTTTACTTTTTTCGTATATAAGGATTATGACGGTATGAACTTAGCTTTGTATTGTGAGAATATTTTATCTGTTGTATTGTATTGTGATGATGTATATTGAAAGGTTAATTTATCAGCCAAACAATACATTTAAAAAAAAAAGTAGCCCACATCTCCGTAAAATACCCCACCACCTCCCAGAATTGGATATTTACCCTGTCTAATCACTAACCTGGCTTAAGGGGGTGTGACATGGGAGGGCCATGGGAGGGCCAAAAAGAGCTAATAAGCCCCACCCCTTTCTCCCAGCTGACTATCGAACCTTGAACATGTATTGGCTCCCATAGACCTGTTGAGCTTTCAGCTCTCCGTCTCCTATTACCAAAATCCTTGCTGGTGGGTTAGTGGTTTCACTATGGCCCCCATGGAGGACTCTAGTTAATCAACATAATTTCCCGTGGTGGGCTAGTGGTGGCTCCCTGTGGGCACAGTCTGCTGGTGCCTGCCGGTGATGGGGTTCATGCAGCACCCTTTGGTTTTCTGTGACCACAGCTGCATCCTCCGGTCGGTATTGTTGTGCTTGCAGCACTGCTTGACAGGGATGCTGTTGCAGTCTCCGAGGTCTCTCTGGATGCGAAGGGGCTCTCCCTGGCCCCGCCACATGTGTCTTCTGCTTCCCCGGGTGTCTGCACCACTCCAGCCACAGCTTGGAGGCTGCCATCTCTGCCGGTAAGGAGGGGTGCGGAGGGGGGCGCCTGCACTCAGGCACCTGTGTTGAGCTGGGATGGGATCCCCCCTTGACAGGGCCACAACGCTGTACCTGTCATAATAATTATGCAACTTTGTCTATAAGATTGATTAAGATAAATCATTTTTGCTAGACTAGACAGTTAAATGTTACAGTCAGGCTATTTGGATGTAATTTAACTGGATGAATATTAAGTAGTGGCCAGAGGACTAGGCTCACACACATGCCCTATGGAACTTCCTTTTAACTCAACAGTGACCTTAAATGAGAGTACAGGTGGATTGGTAACCATTACATTTCAGGTTTACTTGATACAGCCTTCAAAACTGCAAAGGGCAGTAGCATAGATAATACTAAGTTAGGAATTGGTAATAACCAGTCACATGTTGGGTGTGCCTTGTTCCACCTCTCACCCTTTTGTGGGAAATAAAATGAGTGTCATCGATATTGACGACATTATATGGGGAGAATTCATAAAATTGTAGTAAAGGTCAGAAGAGCTGGGGTAGAGTCAGTCTCCTGCCATGTTTGCCCGACTCTGCCTTTCATTAAAATGAGGCAGATGAATGGATTCCACTAAACAGAGCAAGAGATATCATAATGGGCCAACATCTGTGAAAGGATAGCAGGACCCCTGCAAAGTCAATTCCCAATCAGGTCTGCTCAATCCTACAGTATATTAAGTTTGGCTCAGTCAGTATTGTTGTTTTATCATTCTAAGGAAGTGAATTATATTAAGTGCAGGAGATTACTTGATACAGGGGAGGCCCATCCATAATGGATGCCAAAATGCACCCCATCCAGGTACAGCGAAGACAGCCCAGGGAATACACTGAACACTCCCTCTGCTTCTTGCTGCAGCTGAGTGAGCACTTATAGGTTTGCTTTAACTATGAAAGGGAAAACACATTTCCCTTTGACATTTCGGGTTCCCCAGAATGCACAGCCAATGAGCCATGCAAAGCCAGAAGCATTTTGTTTCTCCAGCCTTGCATTGCCCTTTGAGGATGCAGCCTTGGGAACTGCATGTCTGAATGTGCATATGGGGTGCTCCTGCTCCTCTCTGCACATTCTGACAGTCTGGGGTGTGGTGGACGGAAGTGTGCTAGGATCAGAGTATGGACCAGGACTGAAGGTAATTAAAAAATAATTGTATGAATGTATGCTGTATGGTGCATGTGACAATGAGCGATTGTATGCTATATGGGTGTGTGTTGAATGAGCTAGTGAATACTGTGCATTAATGTGCTTGTGCTTTTTAGTTTTTGTCTGGCCGAAGGGGGCTCTGTTTTGGGGTAGGCAGGCTATTATTTACTGGGAATGAATGATAAAGCAAACATGATAAGTGTTATTGCATGGCTAGGCAGGCCTACTTTTGTGTAGCCAGTCTGGCCATGTATTCTTACTGTGGCATAGCAGTTATGTATTGGTCATCAAGGGTAAAGCAAACATGAACAGTATTATTAAATAGCTAGACTGGCCTACATTGGTGCAGCCAGTCCAGCTATATTTTCTTACTGTGGCATTCTATTTTATAATGCCATCAACGGTAAAGCAAACATGAAAATGTATTAAGTAGCTAGAATAGGCCACATCGGTGCAGCCAGTCTGGACATGTTTTCTTACTGCAGCATGGCATTTATTGCAGGGCATCAAGGGTAAATCCAACATTATGGGTGTTCTTATATAGACATAATTCTCTCCTTTGATGCAGTCCATTTGGGCATGTTTTCTTATAGTGGCATGACATGTTTACTCGCAAAGCAAACAGGTGTGGGTTGTTACATTGGTATAATAACCAGACATCATTTCACCAACATTCCTGGGGTAGCGGAATCACACAACCCCTGACCTCTGATGACATCACAGGAAGTAATGTCATTTGACCCGACCCTGAAGTAACATCACGGGAAGCGATTGAACATGACCTTTCACCCCTTGCCAAAACAGGAAGTAGCATCACATAGCATTGTTCCTAAGTACACTACAAAAAATATAGTTACAATAATGTGATATACATTTCATACTAGAATGGATCACCATATGTACCATTAATATCAGTGTGTATAGGCCCATATTTCCAAATTACTGTAAATGCAAGCAGACGTCCAAGGCAAAATGATAATGATGTGTTTTTATATAGCACTTGCGCTTAAGTGCTTTACATAGAACAAATATACACACAATAGCATCCCAACCTGGGTTGGTACTCATTCATCAACCTCAATAGGATGAAAGGGTGAGTTAGCCTTCCGGGATTCAAACCTGCAAATCACACACACATATCGCTGCAGCAAGCGCTCAACCCACTGAGCTATCTTAGCGGCTACAGCTTTCTTACCGGCTATAGTAAAAGGAGCAATTATATGTCTGAATGTTCTCACAGTCAGAATGCAAATTACACTGTGTAGTGGATGCCATTAAACTGGTAACAGATTTAACAGCAGGTCAGTTCATCTGCAGGTCTGGTGCAAAGTTTGCCACATGTCAAGCCTGCATTGATCTACTTTTCAGACTTCAGAGGTTGACAAAATACATACCAATGGGAGGGTTCATAACTGTGCATCAAAGAATTTAGAGTAGTGCAGGGAAAGCAGCGCACTCGCACGGCATCCCGTCCTCTGGGCCCTCGTTACCTCATACATTCATATCAACATTCTGAACATCATGCCATGAAGATGGGAAAGATAGACACATTACAACAAAGCATTAATTGTGGCCGAATAAAATCAAGGGCCACTTTATGTGCTATGATCAAACATGTCTACATTGTAGACAAGTTTTAAGGCACAAGGATTTTGTCAAGTGACCGATGACACCATGATGGACTGTCTTGTGATGATCGTAACAGAGACAGCAGCAGAAAAATACATGCTATAAGTGCAACTTGCGAAAAACAAAATACATAGTGCCTCATTACGACCCTTTTACGGCACCGTTAACCCCTTACCGCCTGGGTCGTAATGAGGCCCATAGTGCGAAATGGATGCTTATTCTTCTCTAAATGCTTTTTGGACGTTTTTGTCTGCATTGTGAATTTGAGGTGTTTCAGAAAACACTGAATCGGTGACTCACCCCCTGAAGTGTACCTGAAATAGACCTTTAATGAGTCTAGCAATTATTGTATAGAATTCTAGAAAGACAAATGATTTGTTATTCCTAATCTTTCTTATTTAAGGTCACTGCAAAAAGTGTTACACTAGTGGAACCCCCCTGTTTCTTTAAAGAGGCCTGGACAAGAAAGCCAGCCACTCCAGAAACAAAGAGGGGCATGTCGCTGGCCACAGTCCCGGAACTTCATTTATTGTGTAAACATTCTTTTTTGAGGGGTAGCAAGGGAGACCACCGTTGTAGCAAGAGAGACCACAGGGGTCAAAGGTACCAACATGGACATTTTGCTTCATAGCAGCTTTACTGGCATTACGTGCAAAGCATAATGAGTATGTTTTTCTATAGATATAATGGCATATATTGGTGATATGATATGATGAGTACTTTATAACACACCTGTCCGGTGCAGCCAGCATGAACATGTTTTTTTACACTGGCATTTATTGTAGGAAAAGGCACCAGGAACATGTGGTGGAATATGCTCATGTACACTGTTGGTGGTTTGCATCTATTGAATGTTTTTATGAGTTACCCTACAATATTGATTTCAAGTTATGGGGCTGTTTACCCAATTTTTCATAAAAATTGTACCAGGTCACTCCCGCATATTTGTAGGAAACGTTCCATCCCTCCAATGAAAGAATTCACGAGAAATCACTAACTTAATTGGCTGGTTCCCTTAAAATTCTGCGAGGTTTTAGGCAGTAATTTACATGTTAGGAATGCATGACTCAGAGTGTCATCATTCTAACGTGTCATCATTCCAAAGGTTCTTAATTGAATATGATTCAGGCAGATTAACATTACATTAGAAGATGTCATGACTGTGCGGAAGGGCTGAAATATCAGTAATACTAAGGACGATTTATGTGTGGCAAGTGCAGCCTTTTAACATTCGAAATGACATAAAATGAATGACATTTATCTGGCTAATAAAAATGAATGAATACATTTGCTAAGGACTGGGATGAAACACTGGCCTTCCTCAAGGACAACTACAGGGCGATGTGGTGCCCCCAACGCCTCAAACTTCTGGACTTGCAATGAACACTTAGAAGAAGCACAAGGGAAATCAATATTGGAAAGATTGAGAAGTTGGGGGCGGAGGAGGGGGAAGGGTTGGAGGAACGTTATTACATGTTGTAAAATCAATACAAGTTTTTTTAGGCATGCACTATACAGATTATCTATACAACACTCGCCATTTCGCCTTGTGGTTGCACAAAAATAAACAGGCAGGCAATCAAAAATCTTTGCATAATCTGACTTTGACCTGTGATGGTCTGTGCCACTGATGGCCAGTCTATCTTTCATTAAAGAGCTTGAGCAGCAAAACAGACTCTGCACCCGAAGGCAGCCACTAAGGCTGAACTCACTCCCTGGCTGCCACCTGTTGTTGGACTAATCTGAGGTGGGGCAGTGTACCGTCCTTCTTTCTTTTTTACAATGGTCCGAGTAGTAAACCAAGTCATAATGGGTTTATGCCATGCGTTAAAGCTCTGGGTCATTTTCATCCCGTTTGATGGCAGATAAAGGACACAGACTGGAATTGACATTTCTGCCATGTCTGCCCCTCTGTCCTCAAAGTGCAGTTAGTTTTATGCCTGTATGAGATTTTCATGCAATTCAAAAACAAAAGGGTTCCTTTGGAGTCCACCACCATTTAGAACCTCTTAAAAGCATTGTGATCCATTGGGATCCATTGTAAATGACGTCTGCAATGTGTAACTTGCAGGCTGCATTTACATCTTTCACAAAACTGAGTGTAAAAGAAAAGAGTTTTGTACCTGCTTTTCCTATTTACTTTTGTGCTCGGTTGAAAATTGCAAGCAGAGGACCCAACAGAACCTAAGTTGTAACATGTGTAGTCCCTTGCATTCTACCAGCATTCTTTCCGAAATAACCCTTCTTCATTTTTTTTAAAACCTTCTGCCTTTTTGTCACCAGTACAATCTACCCACGTCATCCCTCTCTTGCCCATTCTGAAGGGCCAGGGTGCATTCCTGTAATTTCAGGCGGGACAGGGGTGTTTGTCGACCTCAAATCTCATGCCGATTATCCCCCTCATCATTATCTGATGCGGGGGGCCTCTGCAGCCCCTGCGTTGTGGGGGGGAGGGCCCTCCGACACACGTCCTCGGGGGAGGGTGGGGCCTGCACTTCAACCCTCACCCTGGCTGCCTGACTAAAATCAGAAGATGTCAGGGTGCAGCACTTGAGCTCAATGTGCCTAGTTGGGCTGGTGGCAGGGAAACGGGGTACTCTCCACCTAGAGCTCAGGCTGCACATGTCAGACAGGAACCAGGAAGCTCTCTCTGCTTCCTGGGCCCTGTAAACATGGTGATGGGATCCTGAGGCCAGCCAAGACAAAGCAGCAAGTCCACAGCACCGGAAACAGGTAAGATTGAAAGACTTTAAAAAATAAAGACTTTAAAAATATTTGTGTATGTATGCATGCATGTCAGATGTGAATGTGTACGTATTATGAGTCAGAAGGAGGACGCAAACTCTTGATTCATTAGACTGGATTGTTTATTAAAGAAAAAGATAAAGTTCTATCTATCTCTATACTATAAGGCATACCTACCTAACAAAACTAGTTAAGGTGATTGTCAGTGGTCAGTGAATGTCTGCAAAAGAATCTGTCCACTGTCCAAACTAACCCTCTCTGGCCCTACCACTAACCTAATAACTAGGAACTGGTGGATGACTCCCTTCTGCTGATGGTTTTACTTCTTGCAAAATTTCAGTTCAGTAAGTTATCTTCAAGTAGTCTCTAGTGACTGCCTTGATCAATTCCCACCGTTCATTCAACACTTTCTTGGGCTTTTCTCCCTTTCCCCTTTGGCCAGAGATTTCTGTTATTTTCTTATTTTCCTCTTGACTTTCTTTGTGAATAGTAGTTTTTCTCTTTTTCACGATAGGGTTATCGAATATTTGCAACTCTCCCTTTTTACAGTTGCTCTTTCTGTACACAGTTCACAATTCTGAAAACATCCTTCGTTCCAGCCCTTTCTTCAGCTTTTTCCCTTACTAGTCTTTCTTGACTACTACGAGTATGATCACTCCAATACTGATATCCATACTCTCTTCTGGGTATTAGTGTGATAATGTCCTCTCTATCACTGGGACGAGTATGAGCACTCAAATAATGATTCTTATTCGCTTCACTGGGTTTTAATATTATAGTTGCTTTGTCTGTGCTGGGACAAGTATTAGTATTCCAATAATGATTCTCATCTGCTTCACTGGATTTCAATATTATAATCCCTTATTCTATACTGGGTTGACTATGAGCATTCCAATAATGATTCTTATCTGCTTCACTGGATTTCAATATTATAGTCCCCTTGTCTGTCCTGGGATGATTCTGCACATTCCAATAAGGGTTCTACATCCCCTCCCAGGTCTTCCATTTTCCTTGTTACCTTTGGCTGGTAGGGATAATGTCACTGGTTTCTTGGTTCTTTCCTGATCTTCTCTTTGTTTCGTCAGGTTAGCTTCTGCTGTTTCCTTTGCGTCTCTTTCTCTGTGTTGCTCTAGTCAAAGGTACCCCAGTCTTTGTTACTGGCTTGCTTAGCATTGATAGAGCGGTCTTGGCAGTGTTTGCAGGACCCATAGTCCACAACATGCTTCTTGTGGTCACGCCACCACACTCTGTTTCGTTCGCTTCTCAGCTTCTAGGACACTGTGTGTCTGACTTTATTTCTCTTCTGCTCATTGTTATGAGATGCTGCGTGTCTCCCTCTGGTTCCTGCTCTCTCTCCAGATCAGAATGCGGCGCGTCCGGCCTCTGCTCAGTGTTGGTGTGTGAGCTGCTTCGTAACTTGTAGGCTTCTTTCATTCGTCTACAGGCCCCTTCCCTATCATATGCTATGCGGCCGTGGGACTTCCCTTGCATAGTTTCATAGATTACGGTTTACAGTAGCACATAATGGTATTTTCTTCACAGAAATGGTTATAAGATATTTCAGAAGATATAAAATTGATGTGTTCTTTCAGGATCTCCTCACAGGAATGGGAGTCCTTGTCCCAAAAGCGGGCATCTCTCCCAATGATGTCGCACTTGGCTCAACCTCTAGGCAGGGTGTTGCTGAGAGGGCTCACCTCCGTAGCCTCACAGGGGAACCCCCATGGAGGGGAAGGGATAAATTCCTGCAATTCATCACGGTATGCAATGTATGTATGTATATAATGTGTGTGTGCATGTGAATGATGTATTGTATGGGTGTGTGAGTGCCTCTTTGCGTGTAACTTGATTGAGAATGCACTGTGAGTGAATGTTCTGGGTGCGCTGCACATATGAGTGAACGTGAGAGTCAGAGAAGGTATATGGGTGAGTGTCAGGTGGGTGAATGGGTATGAACGAGATTGTCATGAGTGCATGCGAGGAGCTGGCGGGCCTCGACGAGAGGCATGACATTTTGTATTTGCATCCATGATAAAGCAAGCTTGATAAATGTTATTACATGGCTAGACTGGCATTTTGGTGCAGCTAGTCTAGCCACATGAGAAGTGTTATTATGTGGCTAGGCTGGCATTTTGGTGCAGCCAATCTAGCCATTTTGTACTGTAGGTCGACATATTTTACTGGCCATCTATGATTAAGCAAACATGATAAATGTTATTATGTGGCTAGACTGGATTTTTGGTTCAGCCAGTCTAGCTATTTCTTCTGTGTCACTGTTGTGTCATTTTGGATTGGGGATTTATGATAAAGCAAGCATGATACATGATATTATGTGGCTAGATTGACCTGCACCTTTGGACTGGGGAAAATACAATGTAGTGGCCTATGGTGCAACAGCGTGAGCCCATGTTGCAGTGCACCTAGCCCATCATTTTACTTGATGGCAAATGTGGGCCTGTGGCTGGCACATTGACAAGAATGGTGCAGCAGCCCCGGCAGAGTATCTTGCCTGCATGGCCAGTGGCAGCTGGTAAATTTATAAAGTGGTGGGGCAGAAATACTTTCCCGAAAGGGACCCAGGGATAATTGGTGGGCTTTACTCACAAGAAGCTTCACACCACACATTTTGGAAAAAATAAATGAAGTAAAATCCATAGGATAAGCAAACGTATCTGTAGGGGAACACAATACATATTCTAAACCTTCTGATGCCTTATCACCAACTGTACACAAGAGCATTTTGCTGCAGCAAACCTCTGGTTGGCCTTTCAGAAAATGGTGTGCCCCACAGAAACATTTGATGCATAGTATACAAATGCATATTTGCGTCACATCACTGAACTAGTGTCTGATACAATGGAGCACCACCATAATGGGGAAAAGTGCAATTGTGTATTCAGAGACCCGTAAAAATTATGCCAGTTTTAATTATTGTACCTGGTTATTTGCCATGTAATGCAACGCATTGGGAGGAGTGTGGTAAGCCTTGGACATTACCGAAAGCAACCATGCCTTTATGTAAGATTTTCTGAGGAAAGAGCGCTGCACCTTCAAATCCACCAACAGAATGCTCAAATGCCTAGTAAGTTCCCATATGTAAGTAAGAAGCCCACACATCCATTCGCTGCATCATATACAAATGGCAGCTTCAAATGACCCAATAAAGCCATCATATGCGTGGTAGTAACCTTATGTATGGTAAAGCCCCTTATGGTCAGGTGATGCCTACAAGTGCATTCTCAAATACCCAACTAATGCTCTAATTTGCTTTCTGCCAGAGGAGACCTTGAGAGCTCCGATCAGAGTTTTCAAGGCCTTCTATGGTCCATGAATCATGCACGGTAAAGCCCAAGGAAGCAGTCTGGGAAATAGTGCCGGTTTTCACGTGGTCAAAAAGCCAAACAGCTTAGTGGGCAATTGCCCACTTGTCCGTGGACCAGCCTGCTCCTGAAAGGAAGAAGTTGTCGTTGCTGTGCCAGTCCCAGATATGAGTTTCATGTTGCAGATAGGGACATCTTTGAGTAGGATCAGAAAGTGAACACACATTTCTATAATGCGCTTTTGGGGCCACAAAGGGCTCTTCTTCCGATGCAAACAACTGGGGAGAGAAAAGAGATGGTCAACATCTGTCAATTCCATTCTTCAGTTAAAAGGAATTTTGTTTCTGCTCACAGTGTCCTAATGTTTCATCCAATACAATGCATTTTAATTGAAAGTATGGGTTGGATGAGTATTTCAACCTCAGAAGTGTGCATTTGGAGTTGATGACTGGCAATGTGTACTACAAGAAGAAGGCCAGTATGTCGCATGTGTTTGCCGAATGAGTGTGAATTTGATTTTCACTGTTTTTTGACAAGTACGATAGTTTGCGAGATCTGACAGTACATTAATTGCAGTGCCAATGATATTAAAAAATCTGCATTTCAAAACAATTCACGTAATCCCTCTACCCAGAAATAGTGCAGATGAAACGTCAAAGGGGAGGCCAGCCTACCATTGAAGCCTTTTTTAAAAGACCCCACGTTGACCCTTGAGATCATGCTAAAACTGCATCAATGTGTCCTCCTCACGAAGAAGAAACACTGTGTGTATCGATGAGCATGAATCTGAAGCCATGATTGAATCCCATGAAGTGGGAGAATGGAAGAACAAGCTCCCGCCAATCCCCTCTCGCGCTTGACCTAGAGGATCACGGCCTAGACACCCGCCACGAGAGGAGTTTGCCTATCTACCAGACGACCAAATACCCTGGTACAGTAACATACGGATGTGCCCACCCACCTGCCCAGCAGCCCGACCTGCCCATGCCGACACCTGCGGCATAGATCAACTCGACTAAACCAACACATCGTTAGAGATGCCATGACGACCTAGCCAACGGTCAGCACGCCTGTGCAAAACGTATACACCGGACACTCCCACACCAATCCACACGAAGAACATACTCAGTGCTATGACGTAGGCGACGGACACACCCACGGACGTGCATCTTTATTATTTTTCACATAGGCTCTCAAAATGCAGAAACGCAAGACGCATAATGAACTTATCTAAAAAGGCTTGCTCACGCTTCTTCTAAAACCATGTACCATAATGAAGAATATAACGATGACACGATACTGGGGATAAAGCAATATGATACCGTAACCTAAAGCGCAGTGCACCAACGGTTCCACCTATGCACTAGGCCCAAGTACGCCGCAAGCAAAAGCTTCCATGAACATTAAATAAGCAAGAGCTCAGTTGCTGACCCTGCAGAATGAGCCCGGCGAAAGCACACAGCTAAGGGTACAATGTTGCAATCTCGCACGCCGCGAGCCGACGTCAAGGTCGCACCTGCAAACTAAACCAGGCACACAGTGGGAAAAAACAATATTAATTGTGCAGAATTCTGTCTCAAACACGGTCCCACCTCACGTGACCAAGCCAAACCTGACAGGATGCCAAGCCAGGGGAAAGAGACGCCTGAATCCCACTTTTCAAGGCACAGGCAGATACAATTAAAAGACTCAATGGACATCTGCGACAGTGGGAGTAGTCGGCCTTCCAGCATATGAATAAATCCTCACATTGTCTGCACCTACCCATAGTGAAACATTGTTGCAAATGACAGGTACACCGCAAGCTGGGAACAGCGATGGTCCCAGACTGGGAGGCTCGCGAGCGGACCAATCAGAACATGGGGCTTTTATCACTGACGCCATTAGCATTGACCAATCCCCAGGGGTCTTCATGTAACAATTTTCATGTATCAAACTGAAGGGACAACCCAAGTATATCACCTGACTAACCCTCAACCACTAATACCGTTCTCTATACGTATGCTATACTAACCCTACCACTCGAGTAACCAATCCAGAGTGGAGATAGGTTTTTTGCTAACTTTCTAAGGTGACGCAAGTAGCGCGTCATACTAAGGTAAAAAGGGCCTGCGAGCCCCACGATTGTGTGTGTGTCAGGACGGACGCGTACGATCCTTGACCCATCCCTGCCGTTTTGTCTAATAAACAGCAGGATCACCTTGCTTCTTGCGTGTGTCTCATACTCTATCTCTTTTGGGATATACGGGAGGAGTTGGGGCCTCCCTGCCCGGAGGTCTGCGGACGGCCCGGCCGACCCCGGCAGAATTTCCCCCCGACAAGTTGGAGGCACTGCTGAGATCTGTTTAAGATCTGCTTTTTATTTTATTTTTCCAGGTAGTCTGGTTGCGAGGAGGCCAGGCGGCGCGGCCCCCTCTGCCACTGCCCCCTTCTGAGGACTACAGGACCATCGCGGAACTGCGAGGAGACCGGACAGCGCAATCTGGATATTGGCCTTCGGGAGCCAGTTGAGAAGTATCCCGCCCGCGGTTGGCGAGGGTCCAGACGTGGTCCAGACGAGGGGAGGTGGCGAGCCGCTTGGAGGGGTGCATGCAGTCGAGCGGCCCCGCATCAAGAGAACTTGGTGAGCATGCCACGCACAACAAGCAATGTGAAATTGTGAGGGAGGGGGGAGGAATTAAATACGGGAGGCGGGAGGTGTTGCACAGGTGCGCGGCGAAGGTTTGACAATTTAGTGTTGGCAATGAAATGAATGGTAGCCGAACGAGTGCGAGAGCAGTCGGCTACGTTACGCGAGAGAGGGGGGCGGAGCACGAAAACATCACGTGCGGCCGCTCGTAGACACTGATTGGCCTGGGTCGCGACTACGTGTAAGGGTGTGTGTGTGTGCGCGGTTTCCTACGATTTGGCATTTATTGATCAATAAGTAGATGAGGATCCCTATTGTTCGAGCAAGAAACTCGATAGGTAGATGACGTTTCCCTGTAGGCGGTAGCTAGCTAGTTGCCCAATACGGAAGATAATTGGCTGGTTAAGCCCTCCTGTCGAGGGGCGTATCACACGCGAGGCGACGCAGCGTGCGCATTCCGATTATATATTGTTGATTACCTTGTTCCAGGCGTGACAGGAAGACAGCTGTGGGGTTAACGGGGGTAGAGTGCAAGTGTATTAAGAATTTACTAGTAATTTGAAGAGATCGGTGACGTCACCAGTAGGGCTTTCATAGGATATCCCGAGCACAAGGCATCTTTCTTTCTGAGAGTGGTGGGGAAGAGAATTGTGGTAAGGGAGTGGAAACGGAGATAAACGGTAATGAGTTGATGGGGGAAGGCGAAACGGGGGACGTGGCTGCGCACGGAGAACGCCGGCCACGGCAAGTGTAGAAGAGGGAGGAGGAGCAAATGAAAATAGGACGGCTATATAAGAACGTCACAAGGGGTACGCAGCCGCAGGGGGCTACGTGCGCCTCGGCCGCAGGGGGCCGTAAGGGTGTTCTGTAAAGGAAGAAAAGAAAGAAAAGAATATACAAATGTAAATACTATATTTTAATAATTTTCCTCAGCGGACTATCGCAAGTCCCCAAACTTACGGGGCCAGGTAAAGGTATAAGGCTGTGTATCGTAAGTGTTAGTAAAGTAATAACTACCAGATAGGGGAAAGATAACAAGTGGAGCGCTACTATGTCATACGGGGCAGGATCGGGAGGGTGGGGGAACACCCTCACTACCCCACTACAACACATATGTAAAACACTGTCACCCCATAGGGAGAAACTGATCAAATATAGCATAGAATGGACACAGGGGACGGACAACAAAATGACAACACCATGGCCGCCTAACAGTAGCTTTGATCCATATACCCAACATTCACTATTAAACCATCTGCATAACACATACAAGGGGAAGAAGTTGACACACCACGTGGAGGTGTTTAACTTATGGAGGATGTTCCAGGGGTCCCGACCAGGACCAAATGGAATGTTCACTGTGGGGGAAACACCGGAAGAAAAAGAGATCAAGGAGGAAGGAGAGAATGGGGAAAAGGAGAGTGAAGGCCCAAAGAACACAGGGAACGGACAAGAGGGAGGAGAAAAGAATGACAACCCGAAAGAAAATGAAATAAAAAAGGAACAGAGCGACGATATAACCCTAGCAAAGGTAGTGAAAACAGAGGGAGGGGGGTTGTACCCTTTAAGAGAACTAGGAGAAATAGGAAGAGAACAACTAAGGGCGGCTGAGGGGTACTCGAACCCGACATACAGCCCGCCACCATATGCAGTGACAGGTGTCCACAAGGGAGGGGGGCGGACTAGTACGACGGGATCAGCCTATAGGAAGATGCCAGAGGGGGAGGGGAGGACTAGAGAAGAACAAACTGAGGAAATAGGACATGATGAGTGGGTAGCTGCGCAGATACTATTAAAATTACGAGGTACACTAACAGGAGAAGAGAGGGAGGTAGTGAGGAAAATGGACGAGGATAATACCAGGGAGAGTGACATGAGGGGGGAAGAGCTGATACGACAAAAGGAAGAGATTTTGGAGGAACGACTAGCAGAGCTAAGGGATAAGCAGAATGAACTGATCAAACAGCTCGAGAGGGAAGAAAAAGTGAGAGCAAGGGAAAGGAAAGAAGGTAGGAACGAGTTGGAAAGAATAAGGGAACGAACTGAGGAGCAAAGGAGAGAAGCCGAAAGGGTAAAAGCAGCAGCAGAAAGGGTATCAAGAGCAGTACTACGAGAAAGGAAAAAGGAAGAAGAAGAGAAAGAAAAGGAAATGGCAATGTGGAAGAAGAGATTACTATCAGAATCGACTAGGAAATACGAAGAAGAAAGGGTGATAGAGAGTATATTAGAACGGGAGAGGGTGAGATGGGAAAGGAAGAAAGAGGATGAAAGGGCATTGGGAAAGATGAGTAGTGAAGTAATGGAGGAATTAAAAAGGAAACGGGAGGAAATTGGTAGAGAGATGGAGGGGAGAAATGAAGGGGAAAGAGAAGATAGGAGAGGGGAGAGTGAAGTAAGGAGGTATGTATATAGAGATACAGAAGTAGCCACAACATCAGCACAAGGGGGAGCGGTTGGTAAAGGAGAAAATGGAGACACGGACCTAATAGACTTAAAAACAGTAACGATCAAGGGGAGAAAGACAGAGTGGGGGCCGCCACATACAGATGCCTTTTGTAGTGAGGAAGAAGAAGGAATGGAGAAGGAAGGAAGAAATAGTGACAGGGAAAGCCTAGATAAACTATACACCACTCGGACCAATACAGACTCACCATGGATCTGTATGAGAAGGGATGAACTGGAAAGAAGTGAGGAGGAAGAGCGAGGAATAGCCGAAAGACAGACACTTGAAGCCACACCATCACCATCACACCCTACATGGTCAACCACCTCACGCTCACTATGTACAACCAAACTCGCGCCCTTCACAAACGAAATAACACCCTATGTAAGTAGGCTTAGAGACCTCCCTAGACGCAGGCAGGAAGAACGAATACACACGCCCACATTAAATACAGGAAATGATGACAGAAGGGGAAAAGATGGAGAAGAAAGAGTTACAAGCAGGGGAACCACGGACGACATTGACGATGTAAGAAAGACAGAAGAAGAGGAGGGGTGTGGGGACTCAATTTTATGGAACCCAAGGGATATAACGAGACACAACTTAATGCCACTTCTGGAGAGGGGAGGGGTCAGACCACAATACATCCCTTGGAAGCATACAGACAAAGAAAATATAAAGTGCAGGCTCCCATCATTAAGTGGAGGTGCAGGTAAATGGATATATGAGATGGAAAAACACACCGCAGGACAGAAACTGGCAGTGGGGGATGTAAAGGGCCTTCTAATATCTATATTAGGGGATGCAGCGGATGACATTTGGAAGAGAGCGGGATTCACTGGGGTAACAATAACCAACACCTCGCACGATGGGGCACCATTCGCAAACTGCAGACATGCACTATGGCAGGCACTAAGGGTACAGTACCCAGACACATCAGACATAAGAGCAATTACCTCACACAAGATGCGTGAGAACGAAGATCCTGTTGATTATATCCAGGAAATTCAAGAGAAGTGGCGCATGGAAACTAGAGAACAATGGGACAAAACACCAGCAATATTCTATCATATACTAGTACAAGGGCTCCCAGAAGGAGTTCAAAAACAACTGAAGAAAGTGGTGGGAATGGAAGCAAAAGCATGGCCAGAAATACAACTGACAATAGTACATCATTGTATGACATGGCAAGGTAAAATGAAACAAAAGGAGGAGGACAGGAAAACGGAAGAGGCTAAACTAGTACAGAAAAAACTTACTAAATACACAATGGAAGGGGCACTAATAACTACACCTACAACAATGACCCAAAGCCCCACACAAGTAGTGGCTGCACAAGATCCCTCCCAAGTACCATCCTCACAGACTATAACACCACAGGTGCCGCCACTCCAACCATACACGACCAACATGGGAGGAGGATACTCAATGCCAGGAGCTGGGTATTATAATTACAACAGGGGAAGAGGAGGAATAATGAGAGGGAGAGGATACGGATATAACACACAACAACAGGTGGGAGGACTTAGAAATTCCTACCCCACCGGGCAACCAGTATACCAGGATAACACAGGAGGCTTCCCATGGCAGAGTAGGGAACCACCGATGTGTAGGAGTTGTGGATTAGTAGGACACATGTCACGCACGTGTAGAGTAAGACCAGGAACACCATCATGGAGCGAGCAGGGACAACTAAGGCCCACACAGGAACAGCAGGAGATACAGCAACAACAGACGTTGCAACAGGGAAATGAACAGCAACAACTAGTAACACAACAACAGCCACAGGCATTTTCACTGCCACAACAACAGGTAGCGACAATACAACAACCCCAAGCACAACAAACACAACTGGGTAGGGTGACAGTACTAGGACACAACCCTTACACAGGAAACGGTCAATCGTTGTACCCTCAATAGGACAGCCCACAGACGGCCTTGGTGTGTCCCATCCTGTCAGTAACCCCTAATAGTGCGGAGGAACCACGCATAGAGGTAACGATAGGTGACAAAAAATGATCATTCCTTGTTGACACCGGGGAGCCCCGGTCTTGCATAAAGGAAAGGAAAATTTAAGATGTCAGGCGAAGCCATGAACACCCAAGGATTCTCTGGGGCTAGGGGGTTGGTTCCCTTTACTGATAACATTCCCTTATCAATAGGGGATTACGACATGTCAGTTCCACTCTTATATTCTAGTGCCTCACCAGTAAATATACTGGGGAGAGACATCATGAACAGGTTGAATATGACGATCTCCTTTACGGAGGACGGCATAATTTGCTCTACTCCAGGAATTAACATGCTCACAGTACGACAAATCATGCAAGCATACTGCGGACAGACAGCGATTAGGGCTGAGCCAGTAGATGGTGAACTATTCCAGTACAGGACAGACATGGCATTTGCATGGATGCCAGGGATAGAAGGAAAGATCTGGAGGAGGCCAGCAGCCTATTTGTTCAGACCAGAAACACCAGCAAATGAACAAGAAGGAAAGGTGATTTTAGTGGACATAGAAAGCATTATAGCAACAGCTGATTACATTGCGGTGCATGCCCAGGACAGAGAAGGAAGAGCATGGAGGGCAGTGATAGCACTAGCAGAGGGATGTAGACTCACCCAGGTGTCAGATGAGGAACTGTTCTCAGAAGAAAAGGAGGAAGGTGAAATGATGTTTATGATGAGTGTGGAAATATGGCTAAGAGTAGCGCACAAACAAGTGGCACAGAAAATGGCGATGGCACTTGAGGCTCCCACATCCACCCCAGTTCCCTTCTTTAAGGAGGATATGTCAAAAGTACCCACATCATTATGGACTACCAGCCCCTACGACGTGGGGTGCATAAAAAGTATAGGGGGAGTAAGGATAAAATTGAAAAAAGGTGCAATACTCCCCAGAGTGAAACAGTACCCACTATCAAAAGAGGCAGATGAGGGTATATATGAAACAATAACGGCCCTTATAAATAATGGCATATTGGTCCCCCCAGAATCACCATGTAACACGGCTGTATACCCAGTGCGCAAGGCTAAGGGAGGGTCTTGGCGCTTCATACAGGACCTCAGGCCCTTAAACAACATAGTGGAAGCAGAATACCCCATAGCCGCAAACCCGGCCACAATATTGTGCGGCATTCCAGCAGAAGCATCACGATTTACAGTGATCGACCTTAAAAATGCTTTTTTCTCAATACCATTGCACCCAGACTCACAAGATCTGACAAGCTTTACTTACAGAAACACAAAGTGGAAACACACCAGATTGCCACAAGGGTACTGCGAATCACCCTCAATATTCAACAGAGTAATACAGATGGATTTGGGTAACATTGCAGTAGAAAGCACAGTGTTGCAGTATGTCGACGACATAATAATTTGCAGCACAAACGAAAAAACATGCAGAGAGGACTCATTAAAGATGCTGACAATTTTGGCTGAAAAAGGTTACAAGGTAGACATGGAAAAGTTACAGTACTGTCAGGAACAGGTACTTTACATTGGTCAGCTGATATCCCAACATGGAAGAAAGATTGCACCACAAAGGGCACAGGCCATTTCAAAAACACCAGTGCCACAAACAGTGAGGGAACTGCAACAATTCCTAGGTTTGTGTAACTACTGTAGAGCATGGGTATTTGATTACAGCTCATACATAGGACCCCTGCTTGAGGCGTTAAAGGAAGCTAATAAAGGGGATAAAAAGTTGGGGTGGACAATGGAAATGGATGAGGCTTTTGATGAACTAAAAGATGCGATATCAACTGCTCCGGTACTGGCAACCCCTGACTATGAGCGACAATTCTTTATATTTTCACATTGCGACTCAGCAGTAATGAAAGCAGTGTTGGCTCAAAAAACAAGCATGGGCTACAAACCAGTTGCATTTTACAGCGGCCACTTAGATCCTGTGATGTTAGGTCATTTCCCTTGCGAACAAGGTCTCGCCGCAGCTGCTTTTGCGGTAGAGAAAGCGTCAGCGATCACCATGGGGTGCCCAACCACGCTATTTGTGGAACATGCACTATTTGCTATATTGAATAAACCTAAGTCCACCCTAACCACGCAAAGGGCATCAGGCTATGAGATCATCTTATCTAGAGCTGAACTATCAATTGTTAGATGTAGCACGGTCAACCCTGCAAGGTTTTTAGCAGAAGTAATTGAGGAAGGAGATTATGCACACGATTGTACACAAATAACTGAAATGTACTCATGTACTAGAAAGGTTGAAGAGAACGCACTAGAGGGTGGTGAGCTACTGTTCATTGATGGGTCATCAACAATTGACCAAAGGGATGGCATAAGGAGGGCTGGGGCAGCAGTGGTAAAAATGATAGAGGTACCGGTGTGTGTGGCAATGAAATGTGTACAACTACCACAGCATTACTCTGCCCAAGCAGCGGAGTTGGTCGCACTGATCTTGGCGTTACAGGAAAGCTTTGACAAACGAGTGACCATATATTCTGACAGCGCATATGTTACGTCCACTGTCCACTCAGGACTGTCGAAATGGAGAAGAAGAGGGTTTAGGAGAGCTGACGGCACTCCAATGCAACATGCTCTCTTATTGGCTGGACTAATTGAAGTTATAAATGACCCCCAAGAATTAGCTTTGGTCAAATGTACCGCACACACTAATGGTGAAGACCACATTTCGAGAGGGAATGCAGCAGCAGACGCACATGCGAAGTATGCTGCATATTTTGGTGAGATATGGAACCCCCCAGAGTCAGAGAGAGGGAGAGGGAGGGGAATGGCTAAAGAAATGTTGATAAGAGAAGGGTACACCCATCTCCCAGCCACACAGATAATGGAGCTACAAGCGGCTGCACCAATGGCAGAAAAAGAAACATGGGTAAAAAGAGGATGCACAATGTCACCAACTGACGCACTATGGCGCCAGGGTAACACTGGAAAGATTGTAATGCCACTAGCACTATTGAACACCGCCCTGAGCCAACTACACCACCCAGCCCACACAGGCAAGGAAGTAATTGCAGCACGAATTAGAGAAGATTGGTTCTGCCCCGAGTTAAATTCCCATGTGTCAAATTTTATCAGCAATTGTCTCACATGCCAGCAGTTCACGGCCGGTCACACGCTGAAGGTGATAAAAGGTACTATACCCCGGCAAGAGGGACCCTTCCGACATCTCCATATTGACTATGTTGATATGATCAACGTATGTCAAGGAAATAGGTATATGATTGTAGTAGTATGCCCATTCTCGAGGTGGATTGAAGCAGGGCCCTGTTCACACCCAGATGCATTCAGAGCAGCTAAATTCCTAGTGAAGGAGGTCTTCCCCAGGTGGGGAGTGTGCGAGGTACTGCGGTCAGATAATGGCCCGCATTTCGCAAACGAAATGTTCCAGCACATCACATCCTTACTGAACATCAAACATAAATTTGCATGTGCATACCACCCACAGGCCAACGGTATATGCGAACGCCTGAATGGCCTACTAAAGGAGGCAATTGCAAAAATACAGCAAACAACAAAGAAGAGTTGGTTGTATTGCCTCCCGCTAGCCCTATTTGAGCTAAGGAATAGACCAGGTTCCGACCACCACCTCACTCCTCACGAGGTGATTACCGGACGTCAAATGCGCCTTCCCCTAACGCCAACATCAAGAGCATTCACAGATCACGAGAATACTGCAACTGTTCTTGGTGATGAAATGTACCAATATGTGTCTTCTTTGATTACTAGTGTAGTGTTTGTGTCTCAACAGCTCGAGCGCACGCGGGGCGGGTCTAACAGCGATCAACGAGAAGACGCGGACAAAGAACTGGAAAAGGAAAGACTGTGCAAAGTTGCTAAAGGTGACCACGTACTACTACGCAATTTCAACAGAAAGTGGAACAGCCCACGCTTCACTGGCCCTCATCTGGTAGAGGAGGTATCAACAAGAGCAGTAAAGCTACAAGACAAACGTGCCTGGAATCACCTACATGACGTAAAGATCTACAAACCCCAGACCTGCCCCAGCGCCACTGACAGGGCCACTGGAAGAACTACAACAGCGTCACCAACGGAGGAAGAGACTTCTACCACAACTAACGGCCAAAGTGTCCCCACACCCTGCCACCCCCCAGATTCCCCAGAGACAACTACCAGAAAAGAAAGGGGTGATCCCCATACCGCCCACCCCATGGTCACATGATCAAAGAGTAAAGAGACTTCCGCCAGTTGAGCCCAAACCCTCTGCCCATTTCCCCCTACCCACTGCAGTAATAACTGAACTGAAGGACATTGTCTTGCACATATACACATGTAAACACTTGAATGTTCTCTTTCTTTTCTCTCGCACATGCAGGTACAGCGTATTATTGTACTGCTAAGAAAGTAGATAAATAACAAATTCATTGCCCAGGAGTAGATGGTACCCTCAGATGATAACTACCCAGAAGAATTGTCACACCAATTTGTATATGAAATAAAAAGGCCAACGTACCTGAAAAGAAGGAGGGTACGTGTCTACTACACAACATTCCTCTTGGCCATAGAACATTCAATGCCCCACCTCCAACCATACTTGCCTGCCCTAAGAGATAGATCGCTTAGATTGGCGTGGGAACAGCTCTTCGCCTGGGCACTGAATGACTATTTGATGGGGAGAGCTTAATAAACAATAACTAACATTAATAACAAGCATATTGAGAATTTTCAGGCGGGCAACTTTAACGTCGCAAGAATAAGCTGCCGGACTGCAGCAAGGTAAGAGCAAAATGCCGGTGAAATTAGCATATGTAATAAAGTTGATAGGGATTTTAATGATCACCGGTTTCTTGGCTGCCTCTGTATGGCAGTACAGCTATGCTATCAATATTATTGCTGTACCCAAACCTAATGCACCCCCACCCCCATCTGCAACAGGTGTTACGTCAGGTGATACTAGTAAAATCCCACACAAGGGAAGTAGAGTTAAACGCAGCACATACTCAGATAATAAAGGTATTGACAACTACATACAAGATTCAGCACACATCTCAAACAACATATGGTACCAACACATGACCCACATTGGTAAGCAGACAACAGAGGACAGCTGCTACGTTTGCTCATTGATCCCATACGCCATGAGCGCTTCTCGAACATTCGTTGCCACGGAAATAGATGAAAAGGTAGCACGATGTATAATATACCTGGCACTGTTCCAGACGAAAGGAAGATTTCAAGGAACAGTGGTTCAGCTGGTGTGGAAAACACGAGATAAATATCCATATGAAAACAACTTCCTCAAGACTTATTTGAGTTACCACAAGAGCAGTTTACATGCTGAAGCATTCAGATACATAACAAGTGGCCCTGAAAAAGGAGAAACAAAGAAAGTAACACTACAGTACCTACCATGTGATTGGTACGCCACTGAAGTTCCTGGTAAACAAGGATGTTGGGAAAGACCACTGGTGACAATAACAGGGAAGGTGTACATGGACAACAAATGGGACATAGGAGTGGTTGGCAGCAACATGGTAACAAGAGAAAATATTTCAACTATTGAGAGACACAACCATAGGTGTTGGATGACTTGGGTCAAGTACGTACCCATGCTCACGTGGATAGAGAAGGATGAAGACCCAATAACAATACTGCCGCTAACTGCGCCTAAGGTGTGCTACCAACATAAAGGAGAGGTGGACGTAGGATACAACACCAACTGTGCAAGCGTGATGGAGTTACCTGAGGGGGGAGCAGGAACAGCAGTAATAATGGACCATTACTGGGCCTGTGGAGAAAAAGCATACCACACGCTGCCCCCTCTGTGGAATGGTATATGCACAATGGTGCATATTAATGTACCATCACTAGTGGTACCCAAGAAACATGTCAATGTGGCGAACTTCCCCAAAATGGATGAAGGGAACAAGAGGAAGAAGAGATCTGTACAAACTCAGAAGGGGCCAGAGAACAAAAACGACGGCAATAATACTGTCCTGAATAGAAGGAAAAGACAAGGAGAACCTCTGACAGGAAATTACCTATGAGGAAGGTCGGAAACAGCACTCACTTCAATTCCGACAGAACACAGACTATTCAGCAGAGCAGCAATGTTCTTCTCCTCAATAATACATCCAGGACTGCAGGCTTACGCAAACGCAAAGTGGCTCCAGATAACTCGATGGGAACTAATGATGACTATTAATTCCACAGTAAATGGATTCAACGCAATAAAAGAGGAACTGCGAGCTGTGAGGATGGTAGCACTTCAGAACAGATATGTACTGGACCTCCTCACAGCAATGGAAGGAGGAGTTTGCGCAAAGATAGGACAATCATGCTGCACATTCATCCCTGCCAATGATGCTGACAATGGTACACTGACAGAAGCAGTTTCACAATTGGCCCAGATGCACTCCAAAATGATGGATGAAAGTAAAGGTGTGAAAAAGGATGAGAGCTGGTTTTCAATATTATGGTCATGGATGCCATCTTGGCTGTCGGATGGACTGAAGATTATAGTTGGATGTACTATTTTGGCTGGAGCTACACTGATCATAATAAGATTTTGGAAGGCCCGGAAAGCACGCACCACAGACGAGATGATCGAAATGGTTGGTATGCACCCCTTGATGCCAACAGACGACGGCCAACACACAGGCACAATCATAAAAGAGAGAGAGAAGTTGCGCAACCAGATCATCACCAACCACCTGGACCCACCATCGGTGAAGCTCAAAAACCCAAGAAACCCAAGGAGCTACATAGGGAAGTGGGTATACTGCACTCCTGGAGGAACCTGTGCATATATGTATTGGTCATTTGAAGACCATGTTAACCACTATGGACATTTGGGAGGAATAACTAAAATATGGAGAGTGAGAGGAGATAAAGAAAAGGATATGTTTGTGGTCGACAAGTCGACCAGAGGGGGGACTGAAGTGGGAGAATGGAAGAACAAGCTCCCGCCAATCCCCTCTCGCGCTTGGCCTAGAGGATCACGGCCTAGACACCCGCCACAAGAGGAGTTTGCCTATCTACCAGACGACCAAATACCCTGGTACAGGAACATACGGATGTGCCCACCCACCTGCCCAGCAGCCCGACCTGCCCATGCCGACACCTGCGGCATAGATCAACTCGACTAAACCAACACATCGTTAGAGATGCCATGACGACCTAGCCAACGGTCAGCACGCCTGTGCAAAGCGTATACACCGGACACTCCCACACCAATCCACACGAAGAACATACTCAGTGCTATGACGTAGGTGACGGACACACCCACGGACGTGCATCTTTATTATTTTTCACATAGGCTCCCAAAATGCAGAAACGCAAGACGCATAATGAACTTATCTAAAAATGCTTGCTCACGCTTCTTCTAAAACCATGTACCATAATGAAGAATATAACGAAGACACGATACTGGGGATAAAGCAATATGATACCGTAACCTAAAGCGCAGTGCACCAACGGTTCCACCTATGCACTAGGCCCAAGTAGGCCGCAAGCAAAAGCTTCCATGAACATTAAATAAGCAAGAGCTCAGTTGCTGACCCTGCAGAATGAGCCCGGCGAAAGCACACAGCTAAGGGTACAATGTTGCAATCTCGCACGCCGCGAGCCGACGTCAAGGTCGCACCTGCAAACTAAACCAGGCACACAGTGGGAAAAAACAATATTAATTGTGCAGAATTCTGTCTCAAACACGGTCCCACCTCACGTGACCAAGCCAAACCTGACAGGATGCCAAGCCAGGGGAAAGAGACGCCTGAATCCCACGTTTCAAGACACAGGCAGATACAATTAAAAGACTCAATGGACATCTGCGACAGTGGGAGTAGTCGGCCTTCCAGCATATGAATAAATCCTCACATTGTCTGCACCTACCCATAGTGAAACATTGTTGCAAATGACAGGTACACCGCGAGCTGGGAACAGCGATGGTCCCAGACTGGGAGGCTCGCAAGCGGACCAATCAGAACATGGGGCTTTTATCACTGACGCCATTAGCATTGACCAATCCCCAGGGGTCTTCATGTAACAATTTTCATGTATCAAACTGAAGGGACAACCCAAGTATATCACCTGACTAACCCTCAACCACTAATACCGTTCTCTATACATATGCTATACTAACCCTACCACTCGAGTAACCAATCCAGAGTGGAGATAGGGTTTCTGCTAACTTTCTAAGGTGACGCAAGTAGCGCGTCATACTAAGGTAAAAAGGGCCTGCGAGCCCCACGATTGTGTGTGTGTCAGGACGGACGCGTACGATCCTTGACCCATCCCTGCCGTTTTGTCTAATAAACAGCAGGATCACCTTGCTTCTTGCGTGTGTCTCATACTCTATCTCTTTTGGGATATACGGGAGGAGTTGGGGCCTCCCTGCCCGCAGGTCTGCGGACGGCCCGGCCGACCCCGGCAGAATTTCCCCCCGACACCCAGACACAACCAACAAACTGTGTTGAGGACATCGGGATAACAAGTTCTTTCACACCAAATGGCACGCTTCGTCAGTCTCCAAATGGCCATGTAAAGCACATGATAATCGTTACTTTGGAAAAGCCCCTTCAGCCACTTTCTTAGGAGATACCATCAGATATCTGTTGAAAATGGGTACTGTGAGTTCAAGGGGCATGACACAATGAATTTCAGTGGCTATATTACAGTCCTGTTTTGAAGCCAGTACTTTGTTTCACTTGTGACAAAAATAAAAAAAATAGGTTTGCTTACCTTGTCAAAGAGCTGTGATCCTTAATTTGATTTTCCAACTGGAAGAAGACATGTGAAAAGAGTGCAGCTCACCAGTGATCTGAAACTCACTAACAGGCATCCAAAATTATACATGCCCTGCATGGACAAAGCCTTGATGCTACTCAGCAAGATCAGACAAGGTAGTCACAGGAACTTTCAAGTAAGTGCTATGTAGGTTTGTCGTGCTTTGCCCTATCTGGTTAGACAAGGTCTTCAACTAAGGGATCATCAACTTGATGAGGGAAAATATGATCCATTACTAAAGTTCTTTAGTGGCTGAGAAGGGAACAAAACCTTCCAAATCTGGCTTCAGAGAAATCAAGAATACCCAGGTCCAGCAGTACAGACTGAAATAATGTGTTCAATGAGCCATGTAATAATCCATTCAACCACAGAACACATTAACTGTGGCTCAATTAATTATTTGATTATTGGTGCAGGAACTCAGGACTGCTCAGCTCAGGAAGGAACGGGAAAGCATCTGTCTTCATTATGAGGACTCTGACATGAATCCTGATGAAGAGTTTATTGGCCTCTATGAGCCTAAGGATAAAACGTGCTAATATTGCCAACCTAATTATAGGTGTGCTTGTTCGTCTTCCCCTTCCTTTTGCTCTATCCAGGATATGGCATTTGATGGAGCTGCTAACATATCTGGAGCATATATCAAGCTGAGGCTTTCATCAATGCGAAACAGCGACTTGCTTTATTTGTACACTGTGCTGCACATTTTGTGATCCCTGTAACAAAAGAAAGCTGTGAAGCTAGCCCATTGCAACGGACAACGTTACTTTGCTATTTGATTGGTGGCCAAGCGCCTCGGGATTGAGAAGCCAAAACATATTAATGTTTCCGGCAGAGGGTCTGTGAGTGCACACAAGTAGAAAGTAACTTTCCTAGCACAGGATTACAGAGTGAACAAGAAGAAAGACCGCCAAAGTGTTAAGCACAGAGCTGATATTACCACTCAGCGCTATTGTAAACAAATTGGATTTTCTAGTTAATGTTTTCTGTGTTGCAAATTAGCCACAATATCCCTCCTGTGAGCTTATCTGCACTAATTAGAGAACAAAAGGAAACAGCCTGTATATAACCTAGGTTTCTACCAGAAAGGCTGGCACTGAGATAGCACAATGGTTTATTTGAAGGGATGAAAAGCTTATCTGATAATAAAAAACCATAAAGGTGTGTCCTGCACATCCTCTGAAGAGAAAGAGGCGTGGAGATAAGGGGTAGTGCATAAACCAGAATCTGAGCTGTACTGGCATCTCTAAATATTTGGCTTTGCAGCTGCCTAATGAAACAATGAATATCTCTTCTTCTTTCCAGCAGAATTAAATCTGCCGAGGTATGTGCAGTGGAACGGATCCAGGAAGGTCTCTTGGATGAATGCTTTCCTTATATTTCCGCTATTAAAAAAGCTTCTGCACAAAAGAACTTTACACTGACTGTTTTCTGTCGAGCGCAGCAGCCTCCATCGCCGGGTTTAGCTGCTCTGGTATTTGGAAATCATGGACACTAAGTAACTCTGACCAACGTCTCCTGGAAGGGTAATACTGCTGCAGGTTTACAGCCGGCTCCCTCCAAGGCACGCGCAGAATTCAAATCCTTAGCGCACGCACAAAGGAATAAAGCGACATTGTTAAAAGCAGGCCATCTTAAGCACTTTTGGGGTCCTGGGCACGGACACCTTTGGGGCCCCCCCTCCATCAAACCAAAGAAATTAAGGGATCCAGAATATCTGGTCAGGAACCCCCCCACGCCCCTCATCGCGATCACAACACACAGCTTGACATGTTAACTCACAGCGATTAAAATAGCCAATGGTACTCCCTTTCAGTCCCCTTACCCTCTTCATTCTTGCTATAATAAGAATGATAAATAAGTAGCATTTCAAGGCCAACATCAGCAGTCTACAATGACGCAACTTGCATTCTAGCATCGGTACAGGACACTCTTCATCATTAGCAGCCACATGGAAGGTACAGGACACCCTTCATCATTAGCAGCCACCAGGAAGGTACAGGACACTCTTCATCATTAGCAGCCACGAGGAAGGTACAGGACACTCTTCATCATTAGCAGCCACGAGGAAGGTACAGGGCACTCTTCATTATTGGCAGCCACGAGGAAGGTGCAGGTCATTCTTCATCATTAGCAGCCACGAGGAAGGTACAGGACACTCTTCATCATAAGCAGCCAAATGGAAGGTACAGGACACTCTTCATCATTAGCAGCCACGAGGAAGGAACAGGACACTCTTCATCATTAGCAGCCATGAGGTAAGTTCAAGACACTCTTCATCATTAGCAGCCACGAGGAAGGTTCAGGACACTCTTCATCATTAGCAGCCACGAGGAAGGTACAACAGTCATAGTATTCATTTAGGACATAGATCGTATTTAAAAGGTGCACATAATCCAGAATAGACAGACGACTCAGATAAGCTCCCTCACAGAATGCAAAAGTGTTCTAGTGTGGATACATGAGACCAATGGGAAGCAAGGAGAAAGGTACACCTACCATAGCATAGATAGTGGATGAAGGTAAGAAGCTACCACGAAGGTGCAAGTGGTTGTGGTGTGCTATATGTCAATGCTCCCTATTATTATAGAGGAAACAACACTATATCCAGGGAAACCATGAGTGAAGCTGTTTTGAAGATCATGTACTGAGAACAAAATCACTCCGAAGGGTGACAATTGTGAAAGATTTAGGGACTGGCAATGTTGACAGATTAGGTAATGCAAGATTGAATAAAATGGTCAGGATTACACATTAGTTAAATGGAGACGCTGGGATTTGCACCCACTCTGCAATTTCTGCACTTTACCATTTGCTTTTCTAGTATGTTCCATGAAGTAAAATAATCACATTGTATAGATCTCACTTGGAAAGTGGACAAATCACATAACCTACCATGACCATTTTAAAAACAAAATGTTATAGAAGTGTATTATGCAAAATGGGAATGATTCTAGCTTAATTATCTCCATCATCAAGAGAAGTATATATGTACCAGCATACTAATGGATGTGAACCTAAGAGATTACATCTGGGTTTCTGCTTTGTATTTTAAAGCTTTAAATTGGCCCAAAACAGAGGCTTTTGAAACTATTCTTTATAAACATGCACAAAAACCTTTCAGATTATTTATTTATTTATTGGTCGCTTGTTTGGCGCTTATACAATTAGCAAAACTGTTTCAACGTGCCCACAGGGCAAACAGGGTGGCCACAGGGGAAGGATGACAATGAATTACAGCAAGGATACATAATTAAGTTAATACTGCAAACAATAATGAGAATAAAGGTAAGGGAAGACAAACCTACTATGCCTTGTGAGTGTTCAGAATGTGCAAGTGCAGAGGGGAGAGGGGTGAGGGATAGGTCCAGTGGTGCTCATGGCAAAGTGCTCAGGGTAAGTGCTAAGAGGAGAGTAAGTGCAATCACCCGTGGGCAGGGTGAGCCTCAGTAAGTGCAGTAGAAAATACAGCGTCTGGGATGAGAGATGTGGGGGGTCAGCGCCCGAGGACACATATGGGCCCTGCACATCAGTCATGCTGCTGTAAGATTAGCAGGAAAGAGAGGAGGAGAAGGAAGAGGTAAAGAGAAAGGTCTTGAGGATTTTTCGGAACTTAAGGAGGTCATGCTCAAGATGCAGAGGGAGAGGGATGCTATTCCACAGGAGGGAGCCCGCCAATGAAAGTGAACGACCCCCAGCTCTCTGTTTAGCAAAACGCTTAACACGCAGGGAGTTGGTGTCAGAGGAACGGAGCAAACCATTTTTTGTGCCAAATAAGCAGACCTTAAAATATGCTATCCAGAGGCCTGCAATATCTGGTCAGCTCTCTTCTGTCTAGGACCTTCTGAAATGGCCTACATAAAAGGTCAGATCAGGTAATGAATGGGCTAGACAAAACCCCCAGCATGTGAGAAGCAGACCTTTTCAAGGAAGACAGTACAGTAATGTCAGTGAAATAAGATGATTTTTCCAGGGTCACTGTATCGTCTGCTGGCAAAGCCAGGATAGAAGCCTGAACGCTTTGGTTGCACAGTCGTGAATTTGTATACCTAATCACTTCTCAGACTAACACTTTATAGTCTTTATTTATGGTTGCTGCCTACGTTTTACAAGCCTCCATCGGCAGAAACCAATTTCAAGACCTTTCACCATACTGATGCTATATTCGTTTTTTATAGCAAACAATATTTTGTACTGGTACACTTCAGATAATAGCACCGGTTGCGCTACAAAACAAAGTACACATACATGCATATTTATCAACTTCACACATGGGAAAGGCTGAGTTGGCCTTGCTGGAATTTAGTATTATAATAACACTGAGCTATCTTCTGAACCAGCGCGGCACTCACATTTATCAGTATGCATTTCAACTTTGGCTATTGCACATAATCAATATAATTCCCATGGAAAGGTGGGACTGCTGTACATAACATATATTGATGTGTGCTATTTAGGTTTTGTAAACAATGGTCACTGACTTCTTTAGATTAGGCAGCCTTGTGGGGCCCCCTTCCAAGGTGGGGGCCTGGGGCATGTGCCCCTTTTGCCCTCCCATAAAGACGTCTCTGGTTAAAAGAGTGAGCACATTTGCGAACTCCCACGCATGTTAAAGGATATTTGTACCGCGCACTATCACCACCGGAGTGGTGCCCTGGCGCTCTTGCGGATCTGAAAAGGAAAAAGGGGTGGGTGTTTAGTTAGTGGAAACGAGCTGGATAAGTGCAAGAGAGCGGTTATGTTCTGTTGGCATCTTCAGTTTGGTTAACATCATTGGCTGAGCTTTGGGGTGCTTTCCGGTTGGTAGCCGTTGTGTGCTGTTGTGTGCAGCTGTGTGTGGTTTGTTTTGTTGCTGCAGTGTAATGAAGTTTGTGCGGTTTGTTGTGCTTTAGGGTTGTGATTGTGTTTGGTTATAGTTTGAGAGGTGTATGCAGAGGGGTGGAATTGTTAGTGGGCTGGTTATTGGCCTCGCTATCTAGAAGTGATATGTTCTAAATTTCAACGTTCTTTCTAGATGTGGCACGTGACTATCTCTGCATTTCTGCATTTCTATCTAGATTTGGCACTGGCTCATATTCACAATCCTGTCTATATATGACACACGCCAATATTCACAATTATATCCAAATGTGGCATTGGTAATATTCCCAATGCAGTCTAGATGTGGCAATGGCTAATATTCGCTATTCTATCTAGATGTGTCACTGGCCGACATTCACAATCCTGTCTAGAAGTGATGCAGGATAATGTTCACAATTCTATCTAAGTATGGCACTTGCTAACATTCACAATTCTATTTCAGTGTGGCACTTGTTAACATTCGCAATTCTATCTATTTTTTTGGCACTTGCTAACATTCACAATCCTACTACGGTCCGGCGCAGGCTAATGTTCACAATTTTAACTAAATGTGGTACTTGCTATCATTCACAATTCAGTCTGGGTCCGGCGCAGGCTAACATTCACAATTCTATCAAAGTGTGGCACTTGCTAACATTCACAATTGTATCTAAGTGTGGCACGTGCTAACTTTCACAATCCTATCTAGATGTGACGAAGGCTAATGTTCACAATTCTATCTAAATGTGGCATGTGCTAATATTCACAGTTCTAAGTGTGGCACTTGCTAATATTCACAATTCTATATAAGTATGGCACTTGCTAACCTTCACAATCCTATCTAGATGCGACGCAGGCTAATGTTCACAATTCTATCTAACTGTGGCACTTGCTAATATTCACAAATTATAAGTGTAGCACTTGCTAACATTCACAGTTCTAAGTGTGGCACTTGCTAACATTCACAATTCTATCTAAGTGTGGCACTTGCTAACCTTCACAATCCTATCTAGATGCAACGCAGGCTAATGTTCACAATTCTTTTGAAAAGGGGCATGTGCTAAAATTCACATTTCTAAGTGTGGCACTTGCTACCATTCACAGTTCTAAGTGTGGCTCTTGTTAATATTCACAGTGCTAAGTGTTGCACTTGCTAACATTCAAAGTTCTCAGTGTGGCATTTGCTAACATTCACAGTTCTAAGTGTGGCACTTGCTAACCTTCACAATCCTATCTAGATGTGACGCAGGTTAGTTTTCACAATGCTATCTAGTTGTTAAGCAGGTTAGTGTTAATATACTGGTCTGCAATGGTCTGAGGGCAGGTAGAGTGGCAGAGCTTCTGGAGTAGTGTGATTGCTCTACTCCCCACCCAGGCCACACCTACCTTGATGGTTGCTGCTGGTTGACGGCTAGTCGCTGGCCTCCCGTGCTGGCACCTGCAGACACACATGGTAATTCATAGAATTTCGCACAAAAGTGGCGCACGTGGTTGTCGCACAGTGTGCGCGTGCGAATGTCTGCGCCAGCCGCGTGCCCTAAAATCGATATCCGCGCACAGCGTATTCATGGATTTTAGCCTCCAAAACAAGCCGTGGTGCAGAGTGGCGCAGCGACCCTGCAGCAGTGCCAGTTACGCCCCCAAGAACGCCCTCGCGCAAGGAAAAGCCATCAAAATTCCCAATTCAGCGCAAAGGGCTGCGCTAACCCTGGACCAGTATGCAGGGCTGTCAAACAGCAAACGCCGAGCGGAGAACGTGTATTACTGGGGTGCGCGGGAAGTTCCACACGCGATTTCAGCAGGGTACGTGTATTTCTGGGATGCGGGGGTAAGTTCCACATGCGATTTCAGCAGGGTACGTGTATTTCTGGGGTGCGGGAAAGTTTAACACGCAATTTCAGCAGGGTACGTGTATTACTGGGGTGCGCGGGAAGTTCCACACGCGATTTCAGCAGGGTACGTGTATTTCTGGGGTGCGGGGAAGTTTAACACGCAATTTCAGCTGGGTACGTGTATTACTGAGGTGCGCGGGAAGTTCCACGCGCGATTTCAGCAGGGTACGTGTATTTCTGGGGTGCAGGGGAGTCCTACAAGTGAATTGCCAGTGTGGGTCCTCCCAGGTGTTCCCTCTACACCCTCCACGGCCCCTGCAGGCAGCCCACACCACAGGGGACTACCCGCACCCCTGGTCATGTCTCGCAGGCAGCCCATCCACCATGGGCATGCCCCCCCAGCCAAGCCACATGTCATCTTGCACTAGTGATCACCAACGCATTACCCCCTTGCACCCCCACCCCCCAGCAGTGCAGGGCACCTGCCAGCAGGCCCCCACTCATGTCCCACTCATGTCCCCTTGCACCACCCCCCCCCAAGCAGTGCAAGCCACCTGCCAGCAGGCCCCCACTCATGTCCCCCTGCACCCCCACCCCCCAGCAGTCAGAGCACCTGGCAGCAGGCCCCCACTCATGTCACACTCATGTCCCCTTGCACCCCCACCCCCCAGCACTGAGGGGCAGCTGCCAGCAGGCCCCACTCATGTCCCCTTGCACCCCCATCCCCCAAGCAGTGCAGGGCACCTGCCAGCAGGCCCCCACTCATGTCCCCCAGCACCCCCAACCTCCAGCAGTGCAGGGCACCTGCCAGCAGGCCCCCATTCATGTCCCACTCATGTCCCCTTGCGCCCCCACCCCCCAGCAGTGCAGGGCACCTGCCAGCAGGCCCCCACACATGTCCCCTGCACTCCCACCCCCCAGCAGTGCAGGGCACCTGCCAGCAGGCCCCCGGCACATGTCCTGCAGCCAACACGTCATCACAATCTAGATCCCTGGCCCTTATGGCCAGCCTCCACATGCCAAAGACCCACCCAAGTATTGCATCCACCCACATAGAAATGCCAATTACATGATACAACCCCAATGGCAAGTATGTAAATGAACACACGTCTGTCACACACACACGATGGGTGCAAGTGAATGTCAAAACCCATATCATGACATGCATGAAACCAATGAGATAATACCACAAATGGAAGTATAAAAAAATATATATTAAAGATAACATGAACGTAAATCAAATTAAACACACAACAATGGGAATAACAAAAGAAATGGTCCATGTCCGATAAATAATGAAAATCCAGAAAACATAAGCAAAAGAAATCCAAAAAGAAATGTTGTCCAAAGTCACAGTTCAAAAAATCAAATCCAAGGGAAAATAAAAAGTAAAAACCATTTCTCCATAGTGAACACAAAAAATATATTAAAAAAGATGAATCCAATGTAGAACTATGTACAATTGAAGAATCCAGGGTCCATGAGTCCAACTTAAGAAATGAAACCTACCAAAAACTACTACCTAATAAAAAAACTATATACAAAAATGTGGTGCATTGTCCAAGCTGTCCAAAATAAAGAAAAAAAGAAAGGAAACCTAATACTAACTAACTAACTATTTACAAGGGCAGCGGGCAAGTCCAACGGCTCACTTGTTGATGTCCCGGGCCAGGGCATCATCGAACTCCTTCTCGATGTCCCGGAGGCGGTCCTCTTCCATGGCCCAGAGGGTTCGCAGGGACGATGACATCTGGATCTCCAGGTCCCTGCGAATGGCCTCGAGGCACTCGGCCCGCCTCAGGGCCCTACACATGGAGTTCTCCGCCCTGACCATAGTGAGCTGTGCCTCTTCCGCCCGCTGCCACTCCGCATTTATCGCATGGCCCAACCGCTGCCACACGGAAGACACTCCCATTCCTGGGTCCTCCTGCCCTATGGCCGATGCCTGCCCCTCCAATGTTGATGGCCATCATTGCTCCCACCTACAGCCTGCTCCTGCTGCTGCTGTCCATGTGCCCTGTCCAATGGTGCCTGCACATCCTCCATCTGCTGGTCTCCAGTTGTGGTGTCCACCCCTGGTGGACCGCCAACTCCCGACTGTGGCAGGGATGGGATCTCCACCAAGCTGGCTGTGTTGGTCAGGCCAGGTCCACAGGGGGCCCTGGTGGAATCTGGGCCAGAAGACGATGTGGAGAACGACCGGTGCATAGCCTCCACAGAGAAGGAGAGGTCCGCCAGAGGGCGCGTCACATGTAGGAACCCATCGACCAGGGCCCCTACCAGCAGTGCCACGTCACGACGCTGCTCTTCGTGATGGTGTGCGTTCTCCGCCCAGGAAGAACGCACGTCATCACGAATGTCATGCATGCGCAACGCGACACCCACCAGGACGGATCCCATATGGTCGCGGGACCCCTTGCCCGCAGGTAGTGGAGAGGCAGGTGATATGGCACTCTCTCCTACCTGCGGACGGGCCTGGGACAGGGCCTCCCTGCTGGTGCATGATGGTGCAGTCACAGGGTCAAGGACAGTGACATGCACAGGCCCCTCCGCGGTGACCTGTGCTGCCTCCTGACCCTGGCCCTGGACTGCACCACTTGCACCAGTGGTACTACCCCCACCAGGCCCCATGTGCGGCTCAGTAGCGGGCTCCTCCTCTGTGGAGACCACCAACCTGGATGTCTCCACACTGTCTTCCGCCATTGGAAGCTCCTGTGGGGGCTCACCCGGCCCTTCCGCCACAGCCTTTATGGCAGACGTGGCACCAGCCTCCTCGCTCCCGGATGATGGTAATTCCTGGGAGGGTGGCTGGGCCTTGCGTCGCCGCCCGGTGGAGGCATCCCTGCCGCTTGGCTCCACAGCGCCGTCTCCGCCCTCTTCTTCACTTGACGCTGCGTAGAGGGAGACATAGAACACAAGCATCAAGGTACAGCACAAAATACCCTAGACAGGAAGCAATAACACATGAGTGGCACTGTCAAATGTCACTTCCATCCTGTCCTTCCACAACACATGGGTCAATGCATGCAACACACATGCAGAAACACTCCCCGCGCCTGCAATCAACATCAACACCCATGTACAAGGGCAACAAGATGTTGCCTTCAAAGTCACATGCATCCATGGCGTTTCAAAGTCAAACACACACTTCTCTGGTGCACACACACACACACACACACGTGCACCATACATGTATATGACATCAGCACCCATTCCTCGCCCCCCCTCCATGTCCAGGAACAACTGGCATGCTTTCAGGTGTGCATTCTGCATAGAGGTCCCCATGTTGCATTAAAACACATGCACCTACCATGTGGTTCACATATAACTGGTCCCACATGCATGACCATGATGTCCCTCCACACACACATCCATACATGGCCTATGTCACACATACAGGCAAGTATCAGACTACCAGCACACTGCAACATGCCCTGTCTCACACAGCAATGCTTGGTCACTTACCGCTCAACTCCAGATGGGTCTGCCTCTGAAGGATCTGGGCGTGGAGCGCTGGGCCTACGCGTTCCAGGACCCTCATCTGGATGTTGCTCAGGCTGACCCGGCCCCCCTCCGCGAGGCGCCGGGCCTTGTGGAGGGTCCTGGACCTGAAGTCCTCCCAGCGCTTCTTACATGATGGAATTCGCGGACTGCCACCCACTGCGCGTAGATGGCAGTCACGATGTCCGTCCAGATCCTGGTCCGTCCTTCCTTGTTGGCGCGTCTTGTTCTGAAGAGGGCATCATAATGCCCCAGGACATGCTCCACCAGGACACCAACTTCGGTGGCAGTGAAGCTGGTGGCCCCCTGCCTCTCTGGCTGGGGGTTGCCAGTGGTGCCAGATGGAGATGTGCCCGACATGGCAACCCCAGAGGCAGGAGTGGGTGGGCAACTGGGTCCTGGGGCTGGGCTGTGGAGCGATGGAATCCCAGTCGGGAGTCTTCTGTTCCAGCAGGGGTGGACACAGCAACTGGACCCCTGCAGATGGCTGACGTGCAGGCACCAAATAGCAGGGCACGTGGGCAGCAGGCAGACAGGCAGCAGCAGATGGCTGGTGGGAGCGTGCTCAGGGCTCTTGGGGGCAGGAAAATGGCCTTCAGGGCAGGAGCGTGTTCTTCCGTGTGTGTACGCGTGGCCAGCTTGATATGGAGTGATTTGGCACGTGAAAATCTTGCACGTCAGCGTGTAATTCGAGGAAAGGCACTTAGCGCGTAAGCGCGTCAGCACACGTACGCGATATCATTCGACCAAAGGCCCTTAGCGCGTATTGTGCACAGGTGTTGCCATTTCGTGTGTAAAACTTGCCGCGCACCCCTGAAATTCACGTACTCCCTCGAACAGGGCCCTTTCGCGTGTGAAACTTCACGCGAACCCTGTAATACACGTACCCTGCTGAAATCGCGGGCGGAACTTCACACGAACCCCAGGAATACACGTACCCTGCTGAAATCGCGGGTGAAACTTCACGCGAACCCCAGGAATACACATACCCTGCTGAAATCGTGGGTGAAACTTCACGCGAACCCCGTAATACACGTACCCTGCTGAAATCGCGGGTGAAACTTCACGCGAACCCCAGGAATACACGCACCCCACTCGCACAGGGCCTATCGCGTGTGAAACTTCACACAACCTCAGATTTACACACACCCCGCTCGCCCAAGGCCAATCGCGTGTGAAACTTCCCGCGCACCCCCGAAATACACGAACACGCTATTTTTGACACAACGGGTGTTCGTGTTTGTTGCGTACCCCTTTGCACGTCATTTGTCCTAGTGGGCCACAGTATCGGACAATCATCAGAGCTGTATATACATGCTTTTTGTTAGCGCACATTTTGGCGCACATTTTTTTCATGCGCAGGGACGCTACCGCCTGCCTTCGTGTGGCGTACGTGTTTAGGCCTGTGTGCGTCTTCCCCGGTGCGCTGGTTTGCCCAATTCGATTCCATGAATACGTGTTGTAGGCGAGCGTGTGGGCGTTCCGCGCACTTGCCTCCTTTACTTCCCTGTGACGCCCAAATTTTCACGCGCTGTTCCCTATTCCGCGTGTCACGCCCCGTGTTACGCATACTTTTGTTATGTGCGCCGCGCTATGTGCGCTTTCGCTGTGGCCGTAGCGCACGCCGTTAGATGACCTGTGCGCCAGCGTGCGCCATGCAGATTTTCAGCACACATCCCACATTTTACTCACGCACAGACTCCCATGAATCGATGTGCGCGGATTTTGCTGCGATTTTCCCACTTGCACTGCGATTCGCACGTTCGCACGCTTGCGTGGGAATTTTCAGCGCACATTAATTCCATGAATCCGGCTGACAGCTAACAATCTGGAGCCGTCTCTGTGGAAGCCGCCCATTGCCTTGGGGCCCTTAGCCGCAGGGGCATGCTTAATGCAGTGGCCCAAGTGTGGCACTGACTGATGCAGTGGTGGCATGAAGTACAAGCACACACATGCATAATGATCATAGTTTAGGATAATGGGATGGCGTCTGGGGTGGCCAATCATATTCCAATGGAAGCACATACCACCCCAGACCACTGCGCCACTGGCTTAATGCCGGCCGATAAATGCCCTTTTGCTTTGGCCAACACATTGTTTCTGGACATGCATGGAAATGATCAAATGCGCTCAATCTTTAAATGTCCTCCCAGTAAGTAATTTTTTGCATAAAGTGCACATGCAAAGCATGGGTTTGTGAGTACAAACCTAGTGTGAAACTGCCCCCGATGTTTATGAGTGGTATTACAGAGGGGGACCCCGTGCACTGTTTGAAGGGTGTGTGTTTCGTGCCTTGGTAGCACACAAAGGTAGCTGTTCTTGCTGTTTTTGCTTTGCGTGGGGGCATGCCGGTGGCATTCAGCCACGACTTGCAAATATGGTTACTTTGCTTCGTGAATTACATAAATACGCAGGGTGCGCATTTTTTTATCTGCACACAGGTTCGCACAGTGTCCTTCTCAGCGTGCGCCCCCTGTGAGATTTCTGTGCACATTTCCATGAATCGAGCCCTATGTCTTTTCAACAGTCAAGGAGGTTGTGGGTTCCATAAACAAAAAAACAATGGGTGCCTTCTGTGTTGTAAAAGTACTTTGCCCAAAATGCACTGGTGCATGGGCACCCTTCAGGTAGTGCACATTTGTCGACCAGTCTAATGTCTATCACCCGTGGACCCAAAGGGTTCCATGGAGCTTTGCAATGAAGAGGTAGCCAGGAACTGCTTCCCCGTGCTGGGACGTTTGATAGAGGAGTTGAGGCTGAACCATTGCACACTGATGAAAGTGTAGAGAAGATTGCACAAGGCTGAGTTTCTACCCTAACGCCGTCTGTGTAATCTTCCATGGTAGTATGCTATGCACCGGTGAGCTGAGAGTCAGACACATCACAGCAGCTGTGCTAATAATGGGAGCACGGAGGATATTACGTTCAACGAATATTGCTGATTGAATACAGCATTCATTGCCATTAGCTATCACTTGCATCTTTCATGGAAACGCAGCTCATCTGTATTACTAAGGAGTCGTAGTTGAGCATTTGTAGCACTGTCAAAAGTTTCCTGATTATAAGCGATACCATTAAAGCATGTTTGTCCAGCAATTTGGCTTGTGATGTATTACTGGATATAAACAACAGCAGACCTGACAGGTACCTCACTACTTGTCTCTTGTATTGCCACGCTAGTGATCAACTTTCTCGTTTGTCTTCCACCCTCCCCCTGACAAATGTTCATACAATAAAACGGAAGTGACACAAATGTTAACTGTACCACTCTGTCTCCAAACGCAGATGCTAGCCACAGTTCTATCTTTTTCATTTCAGAACCACAACTTCCAGAAACCCCGGGGACCAGCTGAGAATGCCAAGGCCAGATTCAAACAGCAACACAACACCCAAAATGAGCCAGGAGTCTTCATCACATCCCAACAGCGACCGGCACCCCAGAGAAGCATAACACTCACCAAAAAATAATAAAGACAAATCTTCAGACGCACAGCACAACAGAAAAACACACAGAAACCCTCAGATACTCTCTGTAAATCCATGCTAGAAAAGTATGAGCGATTTTTAAAGACTTTCAGCTGGGTCCTGGAGAAATGAATGCCAGTGTCAAGTGAGCACTGCAGTCAATCGAAAAGGAACTGAAAACCAGTCCCACACTCTCAAAATAGACAGCAGGAGAGGCTTAATATGAGCTGTTTGGGTGTCACAGGAGGATGTGAAGGTGGGTCGAGAGACCAGATGGAGAATGGCCACAAGAGCACAGTGTTGGAGAGTTTCTGGCGGAGCTTAGTAAATGTGAGGTCTTTGTGAGAGAGAGAGGTGGCTGTAGTATAATGTAGTGCAGGAAGTGGGTAGAAGTTATACAGACTGTATGTGAGAGAGGATGAGATAGTGAGGGAGATAGAAGTGGTCAAGTCGGGTAATAGTGTGAGAGGAAGTGACTGGAGAGAGTGAGGCTAGTTGAGTGTGGCGCGAGGAGAGGGATTTAGGTGAGAAGGGGTGAGAGTAGTGAGAGTGAGTGGAGTAGAAGTGTGAGCAGCTCACTATATTCTTGGGTTTGGGGAAGAGAGAAGTAGTAGTGTGGAGAGAGAGGTAGTAGTAGGAAGTTGGAGTAGTAGCATCAAGGGGTGAAAGCAAGGACTAGAAATGTTGAAGTCAGTGAAGGGAAGTCTGTAGTAGTATCAGTGAAAGTAGTAGTAGTGTTATTGTAGTAAGAGTACTAGTAGTGATAGTGAGGGGAGAGTAGTAGTAAGGAGAAGGTAGAGTAGTAGTAGTGTGGGAGGAGGTGCAGTGTAGAGGTGGAGTAGTAGTGAAAAGAAGAGGGTAGTAGTGTGAAGGGGGAGTATTAGGAATTGAAGGAATTTAGAAAGATCAGAGGGTGGAGGTAGTTGGTAGGAGAGAAACATTGAAGAGGTAGAGGAGAGAGCTGTATTTATTTATTTAATTTGTAAAGCGCACATACAATCCATAAACATTGAGGTGCTGTTGCAGATGCAATGTACTAGACAAGCTAATGTAATGCAGGCATAGTTTTATACATGTACAGGGTGACAAATGTGTGACCCAACGGCAGTTATCATAGGAAACATACAGAATCATACACAGGTATAAAACTAGGTGGCAATACTCCTACAGAACAGGGTGATGAGCGGTTGGACAGAAAGGCTCCTGGGGAAAGGCGCGAAAGGGGGAATTCAGGTTTAGGCAAAAAGCAGAGTTTTTAATGCTTTGCGGAAGATCCAGTAGGATCTGCCCTCAGGGAGGGTGGGAGGTTGTTCCAGAGCTTGTCAGAAAGGTAAGTGAAGCTGGAGCCTCCAGCTTTGCATCTTTTCACTTTAGGCACCATGAGTCTGTCTGTGTAGGGTGTCATTGTGGGTCTGGAAGAATGGGCTTTGGCAATTCATTTGGAGAGGTAAGGTGGTGTTGTGTTGGATAGGCATTTTTGGGTGATGGAGAGTGTTTTGGAAATGACCCGCTCTTGGATGGGGAGCCAGTGTACATCTCTTCTAGCTCTCGAAATGTGCTCTCTTTTTGGGACTTTAAGGGCAGCTCTGAGGGTGTTGTTCTGGATTACTTGAAGTATGAGTATGTTTCTGAAAGAGGTGCCATTGAATAGGACGTTGCAACAATCAATCTGTGAGGCTATGATTACCCAGGCAATGGTTAGGCAATTGTTCTTAAAGAGGAAGGGTCTCGCTGCTTTAAGGAAATTGGTAGCATAGGCTGCCGAGGAGGCAATGGCGGTTACTTGTCTAGTTATGATGAGTGATGCGTCTAGGTAGACCCCTAGAGTCTTTACAGTGTTAGAGACAGGAGTCAATTGTGGAGGCCAAGTATTGATCATTGAGGGTCTGTAGGGCGCTTGGGGAGCCAACAATCAGGATTTCTGTCTTGTCGCTTTTGAGGCAGAGGTAATTGGCTGCCATCCAGGTCTGAATTGTGGAATATATTGTGTTGAGGGTGCTGGAGTCTTCTATGAAGTTGCCTGAGAGGGGGATCAGGATTTGTGTGTCATCGGCATAGTTAGTTTAAGCTATGCCGAGTGAATCTAAAATTTGGAATAAGGGCCTGGTAAAGATATTGTACAGCATAGGAGCGATGCATGACCCTTGTGGCACACGGCAGGTGATAGGAGAGCAAGAGGTGTTGGCAATCTCTGAGAAGACTCTCATCACTCTTCCATTAAGGAAATATGCTATTCAGGCAGTGGTTGAGGGTGAGACATGAGTGTGGGTGGTGAGGTGGTGGCAGAGGATCTGGTGGTTGACCAGGTCAAATGCTGCAGATAAGGCTAGGAGAAGAAGCAATGCAGACTTGCCTTTGTCCTGATCTCACCTAATTGATTTTTTAGATTGACCAAGGCAGATTCTGTGCGTTGCTTTGGGTGGAACCCAGATTGACGCATCTCTAGAATGTGATTGTCCTCCAGGAACAGCTGAACTTGTAGGTAGAAAGCTTGGTTCAAAGTTTTAAGGAGGAAGGGGACAGTGGTGATTGGCCTGTAGTTTACGGGGATGGCTGGATCAAGGGATATTCTTTCAAGAGAGGGAGAACGCAGGCTTCTTTGAGGCTGGCTGGAACAGTGATTTGAGCGAACAAGGTGTTTATGATAGCTGTGATAATGGGGGTTAGAATGTCGGCACAGTCTTTGACTAGGGTTGCAGGGCATATATCGCATTTATATATTGATGGTTTTAGACTATTAATCAGTTTCAGAGGTCTCTGAAAGAGAACTGAGTAGTGGAGGAGGTAGGGGAGGGAGGTGAGCAATTGTTACTGAAGGTAATGGGTACTATGTTAAATGTTGATTGTAGAGATACGATCTTTTTATTCAAGATGTCGATTCTGCCTAGGAGTGCCTCTTGGATGCTAGAGTACCAGATCTTGTCTTTAATGATGGTTGTGGGGGGAGCAGCAGGCGATTCAAGTTCTCTGTAATAGGTGAATATTTCTTTTGCGTCTCACTTAGCATTGCTGATTCCAGTGTTGAAGGAGTTGGAGATAGCTGTGATTATGGCTGATTTATTTTGTTTGGAGGCTTTGGTGATGTCCTGTTTTGCAGCGATGGTTGTATCTTTTATCCAGGTTAACTGAGCTTGTCGTTTTAGGGTGCGTAATTATAGTAGGTCAGGGGTAAACCATGAATTGGAGTGTCTGACCATCTTTGCTTTGTGTGGTATTAGGGGGGCTAGGGCTTGCTGCTTTGGAGAGGATTGAAGAGTAGATATCCACTCGTGAGATGGGGTTCAAGGAGAAGGGAGCCTGAAGGCAGGGAGTGTTGATCAAGGGTAGTATTTTGTCTCTGGTGGGCTTCCGAGAGCATCGAGAGGCAGCAAGGGAAGTGGGTTAGGTAGAGCTATTGGCTTCTTTGGCTGTGTGATGGAGAAATTGAAACTTTGGTGGTCTGACCAAGGGCAGGGAGTGTTGGGGCTGGTGGCGATTTGGCAGTTGTGATCCAGTCGAGTGTGCGGCCCTTGTTATGTGTGGGATTGGTGATGCATTGAGTGAACCAGAGTGTGTTGAATGCATCAGACGATTTGGAAGATAGATCATTTGGGTCATGAAGGCCCAGGTTGGGGTCACCTAGAAGGATTATTTTTGAGGAATCTTTGAGGTTATCCTGGAGGATATGACATATATTTTTCTTAAAGTTTGAGTATCTCAAAGTCCACCAGGAGGGCGGTAGATAAGGTGCATGGTGATGGTGCCGGTAGGGGATGGTGAAGATTTGAGATCCATCCATGGATGTGTGAACTTGTCTAATGGGGATGGAGTCTCTCGCAATCATAGCGACTCTGCCTCCCATGGAGGTGGGTCTGTCGTTCCGTAGGATAGTGCATACTATGGGTAAGGCTAGGGTTAGGGCAGAGGCTTCATGAAGCCAACTCCCGGTCATGGCTAGTGTGTCAAGGTTGAATTTCGTGATGAGGTCATGTATATAAAGTGCGTGTGCTAGAAGGGATTGAGAGTTAATCATCTCACATGTCAAGAAGGGCTGTGGGTCAATGGGCAGGGTGATATATCCTTGATCCGGGGAGGAGGCTTGAATCTGAGCGGCTGGAAGGTGATGTGGAGGAGGTGTCTGTTTCGGTGATGTTTGGTTGTGTTTACAACTGTGTTTTGGTGAGGTCCTCTAGTCAGAGGAGTTGATATGTTAGGTATCTGGTGTTGATGTGCAGGGTGGTTAAGGTGATTAACTGAGGCGGAGCTAGAGCAGAGGTAGAGCAGTCTTTGCAGTCAACACTGCCTCTGTGCTCCAGTCTCTCTACCATTGCTTTTCTTTTGTGGGAGGACCCATAAAAGCCTACCTGATACCGTGGAACGGTCGCGGGGCTATAGCAGAGGTAGAGCAGTCTTTGCAGTCCTTATCAGGACTGCAAAGGACATGGCCTCAGAACAAGACTGTCAACAACACCAGTCGGTGAAAACAACAAATGAGGGCGAAGATGATGAGAAAAGGCGAAGCTCACGCCAAACACAGCAGCCATCATGCCCCTCGCCAATTGCAAAGCAAACTGCCAAGCCAGGACCACCTGGACTTTCAGCTACAAACTCCACGCTGCCAGGAAACAGTAACATTAACATCACAGGCGTACAGTTCCACCCTGCAAAACCGGCGCAAAACCACCAAAAAACTTCCAAAAAGGGTGTGCATCTAATAGCAGATCAATCGCCTACTCATTGTGACTTTTCAAATACAAGGGGCAAAGCCACCACGGACTCTGTAATGAGCCCCCAAGACTCACAAAAGAAAACCTTATTGGAGTCAAAGAAAGTGAAATCAAGCCGCCCTGAACCGTCGGTTTGAGCCCTCTGTTGGGGGCAGCCCAGTGCAGTCGGTCGGAGGACGGACTGCGAGGGACTCACCCCAACCAAAGAGAGCCCACGAATGTGCGGCTGGCGCAGCATCATTAACAAAATCGAGCTGCCAAACATATTCACAAGACATACTGGAAACCTCACCTGCCTCGGACAGGAAGTCCACACCGCAGGAACCTCACGGGTCGGGGGGCTCCTTGGGCAGCACGGGGCCCCGGCCTATGGGCCCAGAGGGCCGTCACCCCAATCTGGGATCTCTCCGAGCCCAGGAGGCTCTCAGGCACCGGTGGGGGCCGCAGCGCCACTCGAGATCATGGCTCAGGTCCACACCGCATGGACGGATGGAAACACGGAGCTCTAGGAGCCCCGCCCGCAAGACCTGGAGCCGTGCAACCCAGGCACCGCCGAAGGTTCGGAGCACTCAGCGGACTCTCAAGCTCCCCCAGTGGCTCAATCAACACTTCAGCTGACGCCCTCCATGAACGGAGATGTCCTGAGTGCTTCTGCCAGTCAAGACTCAACTACGGATGAATGGGAAAACATCGACAACCTACAGCCCCCATGCCAGAAAAAGAAAAAATTTGGAACCTAACTGCAAAGCCCAGCAGAATGGCACAACTGGTCCCCAATGGAGAAATTAACAACAACAAAAACAAATTTAAAAAAGAACAACAACTGCAAAGGTTGCAGACCAGTGCCAACAAAAAAGGGGACACAAGCGCCCACAAAGGGTGCATGTTTGAAAACAACCCTCTGCAACTCTTTAAAAGATTTTTTTGCGAGATAAGGTAAAAGAATCAAGAAGTACTAACTGAACTCACAGATGACGAAGTCTTAGAAGCTTTAATGGACTTGTCGCCAGTCTCAAAAATACGCAAATCAGTCTGCAACCTTAGCCACACCACAACACCCCCAATCAATAACGTGGTGCCAGACCCAGCGCCGCAGGAGGAGCGGAACAAGAACTCAACACAAGGGCTCCCCCTGAATAACAACAAAGCCCTCAACGCCGCAGCCACGCAGGACAAAAACCCACAATCTCCAACTACAAATGCAATACCCCCTGCCCATTCATATGAGCGACCGGAACCTTCCTATGAAGACTCACCTCCACCCACGGTGAAACAAAAGGAGGCTGAAGAAGAAGAAGTAAGAATGTCATTTCCCAGCGACCTCTTTTCAACTTCGCCGTCTCACTGTGAAGATTCTCATAAAACACGACAGGTCTCCACACGACTATGCCCATGCCACACCGGCCAGAAGCATGGGCCTCGCCCATGTGCTCCCAAAAGAAACCCCAACAAAAAAACCTGACATGATGACGAGAATGTCAGCAATCACAATAGCCTTAGCACCCTTTGGGAAACTGTATGAGTCCCTCAATGAGACTTTAAAAGATCACACAACACTCATTGCATTGATGCACACCAAAATGATTTACATAGAAGGCTTCATCACTGCAAAGGAAAGTAACCCAAAGGGAAGCTATGCTAGTCCAAATTCCCAAAGGGACCTACAAGACACGGCCAGAAATAATCCAGAAGGAACAAAGACGCAAGGACCAAGTGCTCAAACTCAAACAGACTTTCCATTAGGTGTTTCACTGTTTGTATTCTCAGGTATCCAACAAGACACACCAACAGGAAAGAACAAACCTGAAAACTTAAAAAAAATATCCATCGGCAATCCATGTCCAAGTAAAGAGGCTTGCATTATCATTGACTCCCCAACCAAACCCAAGCCTTCACTTAAACCAAGCGGGCCCTTCAAGGACTGCCTGGCTAAGCCTATCCCTGCAAAACAGACTTCAACAAAGGTGGGCAGCTCACAAATCAGCCCCCGTGAGAACCAAAACTCTCAAAAGCAAAATCACTTTCTATTTAATCCACAGAAAACAACAACTCAGCAACCCCAAATGCAACCACATCACTCCCCGAGGACAGTCGAAGACTTCATGGCAGACAAAAGCTCCATGAACATAACCTTACATCTCAAACAAGAAAGGACGAAAAAGTGAACCAGATTCTCTGAGAACCCCAGAAAAAAAAACGCCACCAAAAAAAGGCAGACGAAACAGCTCGACAACATCAACCCTGAAACCATGGACCAAATCAAGACCCTCAAAAGGATCATTTCAACCAAACCAACCAGAACTTGGTAACCACAGACATCGAAGGGTAAATGAAAGAACTCATCTGCAAGGCACCCCTGCACAAAAATGTCACAGGGAATTCACAAGCACAGACTGTAAGATGCCTCACAGCTCCAGACCAAGCCACAAAGAGGAAGTGTGTGACCACAACAAAACTCGATCGGCCAGAGGAACCCCCAAGAAAGATACCATCAAGAACCACAATCCTCAAACTATAACAAACAGAAAAAAACTCAGAAGCCTTAACACTGAACCGAGGAACAATTATGAAGATCTTGAGAATCACCAAAGACCTTAAACGTCTAAGTCCGGACGACATTAGACTCGTCGAACCCTACCATAAAGCTCGGAAGGCAAAGGCTTATATACACATAACAGAATCCTCAAGAGCAATTCTGAGCAAGGAAGGCATCGATACCGTGCTTAAAAAAGGGTTTCTTTTAATAGAATACCAAGACAAAACGCCATCATCTGACAAAAGCCCGGAGAACAAAATGGTAAGCTCCCAAAGGGCGCACTACAGGATGAAAATAGCAATCTACCACCGGTCAGATTTCAACCATGGCAGCACACACCACCGACGGCACCAAACTAAGATGCCTGAACAATAAACAAAAGAACAAACAGACAGCGAAGATTACCTACATGAAAGGGCTACCACACTCACAAAGAAACCCGAAACGAATAGTCAACCAGATCCCAACACAAACACAAAACGAAACACTCTTTCCTTTGCCCCAATAAAACAACTATGGGCCTGGCTACCGAAACCAGCAAACTCCGTGGCCAACAAATAGCAACCAGAAGTGAGGCAAAAAAAGCAAGAATTTCCAGGAAGCAGAGAAGGAAAGAAACTTACACCAGCCTCACTAAAAATGGGATCGTGGAACACAAGGGGTTTTAAACACCTGATGACAAAGGGAGAAACTAACCTGGGAGACTTTGATATTCTAGCACTCCAGGAGACCTGGTTGACAACTGCGCCAGCAGTGGACGGCTATGCAATTGAAATCGCGCCAGCCAAAAGAGGCTCGGTAGGTCTCCCATCAGCCGGCCTCCTAATTGCAGTCTGCTCAGGATGCGGTCTGGAAATTGAAAAAAGCGATCCTCCTCTCAAAGCCACCTCTCTGTGCAGGTGAAGTGGACTAGAACGGACCCAACTAGCGAGAAGATCCAGGAATCCTCCATGGTTATAATAACTACTTACTGGAATCCCAAAGCCACCACGGGCAAGACTTTGGAATCCGAAATAGACGACATCCAAGCCAACTCGGAAATAACGCTGATCGTCATATGCAGAGATCTAAACGCAAACTGTCCAACCACAAAAGAAACCTCCCCAACAAACAACGGAAAGCGGCGGGGGGACACTAGGAGCAAATAATGGGTGAAACTGATGGACTCAAGACACATCTATAATGCAGACCAAATCTCCCCAAAAGCATCCCAAATTCCAACATGGGAAATAAACAACCAAAAAGCCACCATCAACTATATATTCGCCTCTGAGGAAATGCTCAACCTAGTATCATCTTTCGACATACCAAGATCTAAAGCCAGAAATCCTTAATATTTTGGAAATCACGTGGATCTCCCAAAGATCTCCCAAACCGACAATGAATGAAGAAGTGGAAGTTACCAATCAAGGAAACCGTCTTCATCTAACAAAAGAAAGAATTCTGGAACTATCTTTGACTTACAAGAAAAAACTCAGAACCTCTGAGAATACTAAAAGCACCAAAATCGACTGCCAACCATTACTGATTGCATATCAAGCGGGTCCATCTAAAAACCAAGGAGCACCACAGGAAGGTACGCACCACTGCGACAAACTCTTGGTAGAGAAACGTTGTGCTCTCTGCAAAAATAAATGTCAAGCGAACAAGTCAAAATCTCCAACCATCAAGAAACAGTACCATGAGGAGGCAAAAATATATGCAGGATGGATCAAATTCTACCGTGCAACTTTATACCAACATGACTCAGAGGTGATGCTAAGGAAGGTCAATGGCAAAAACTCCAGAGAATTTTGGGACCTTGTAAAAGGGGTCGACAAAAACACAGGCCGATCAACATCCAATGCTGTGAGTGAGGAAAGATGGACTAACTACTTTAATATCTTGTTCCAGAACCCATCTCAAAAACTTAAGTCACGCAACCCTCCGGGCCCCACGCATTGGGAACATTTCTCCAATAAAGCCGACATAGCAAGAGCGATACAAAAGCTAAAATCATCCAGAGCCCCAGGCCCGGACGGGATAACAAACATTGACTTGAAAAACCATCAAGATGTCTGGGCATCCTTCATCAGCATCGTCTTCAAAGAAATAAGCCTAACAAAGACAATACCTAGTTCCTGGACCTCGGCGACAGTCGTCTCCATCTTCAAAAAGGGTGATAGATGTGACCCCTCCAACTATCGTCCAATAGCTCTGCTGGACACGATAGGAAAAATCTACGGCTCTTTCCTCCTTGAAAGCTTCCAACGCTGTGCCAAACACTCCCCCTGCGACAACCCCTTCCAAGCGGGTTTCACCAAGAACATAGGGACAACAGTAAACATTATGCTATTGAGCATAATAAAAAGCAACTCACGAGCACAACAAAAAAAGGTCTTTATGGCCTTTGTCGATCTAACGCAAGCATTCGACAAAATCGACCGTGATCTATTATGGTCCAAACTAGATGCTTGGAACTGCCCTAATCTGATCCTAGATCCCATTATTGCTCTTCACACAAAAACCACGATAAGAGTAAAGCTCAACCAAAAAGATACCCTCTCTGAAGAGATTTCGACCAACCGAGGAGTGAAGCAAGGCTGCCCCCTGGTGCCTGTGCTATTCACAGCCTTCCCGGGAGACTACAAAGAGACCTGCGAAGATCTGAGAACATTCCCATCTAAAATAGGGGGGGCCGAGTCCCAAGGCTCCTCTACTCTGATGACATCATCCTGATGACGCCAACTCAACAACCTGGCAAGCTACATATCAAAGAATAACCTCGAGATCAACAAAGAAAAAACCAAAATCCTGGTCATTGAAAAAACTACAACAATAAAAAGAAAACCCAACCATTGGACGATTGACAGTACTAAAATCAAACAAGTTAAAGAATTCAAGTACCTTGGGGTTATGATCGACAGTTCAGGCAACGAGTCGAGCATGCAGACCAACCTTTGGGAAGCCACTTGGAAACTCACTGCCCAGGCCAAGGCAATGGACAGAAAAGTCGGACGCTTCTCACTCTTGCCATTGATAAAATACTATAAAGCAAAAGTGATTCCGTCCCTGACATATGGCGGGGAAGCTATTCAGACAATCGCGCCAAATCTTTGGGCTAAACTTGAAGGCCACTTCTGGCGAGAAGTGCTCCACCTGCCAAAGTCAACATCACTACCAGCAATAAGGAGAGAACTTGGGCTGCTTTAGTTAAAAGCAGCAGTTGACTGGAACTAAATGTCTCTATACAGAAAAGTGATCATGCCAGACACAGCTCCGCAATACAAACTGATAAACCAAGAAATTGTCGCTGATGCCTGCAAGATGATCTCAACTTGGGCAGTTAAGAAAAAACTCCAACTAGAGGAATCTGGCTGCAACGAGGAGGACCTTCTCCAAATCCAATTGCGAGTCAAGAAAAAGCTAAGCGATTTGGACTGGATAGAAACTCAAGACAAGACCCCTTCAAACAAACTACTGGCCCACCCCCCAAGACAATGCAAGAAACTTAACGAAACTGAACAAGTGTTCAGATGCTTCCCTGACAAACGCCTGAGACAAACTTTTGTTAAGGGCCACGCAATCTCCTGCACACCAAAGAAATTAGAGCTCTCAGAGGTCTATCCACATCCGCTACCGAAACCGAATCGGTTAGACACCTTCTGATGACGTGCCCCGAAACTTCTACTCTAAGAAAAGCTTACCTAAAAACTCTCCTTGAACCCTTCTCGTTGAGAGAAGAAGACTCCTCGTGGTCCCGTCTGCTAACCTAGCTGGACAATTGCAGCGGCGAAGATCTTGGAAGCTGCCTTAGCAGAATGCCTTAAAGAAAAAAACTGCACACTATAAAGGAAAAGTAGACAAAGAGAAGGGAACAATTTTGTAAAATCAATAAATTTGATAAAAACAAAAAAACAAAAAAACAAAAAAATCAACTGAGGCTTCTAATGAGTATTAAGGGCTGGGCTTCAGTTTGCTATGAGCTATGCAATGGTGATGTGTTGGATCTAGTGGGGGTGAAATTGTGCTGGATGCGTGTTTGTGAGCAGCATCTTGGTACTGAATATTGGCTTTTAGGCTGCATTGAAGTGCAAGATTGGTGCTCATGAGTGGGAGTATCATGGTGGTAGGCTTACATTGCAAAGGGGTTGTTGCTGAAGACAGGGCAGCAGTAGGAGACTCCTCAGAGAGGAGGATGGTGAGTGACCTGAGGCGTGAGTTCCCGTTGAGGGTTGTTTGGGCTGTGGTTGGGGCTGATTTATTGCTAAAAGGAGATGTGGCTTTGGAGTATTTATGGGAGGGCATGCTGCCTGCTATTGTCTGGGGCACAATCATGGAGTAGTGAAAGCATGAGGGCACTGAGGGCAGGTACTGGTCGAAATCTTGGCTTGCCTTTCTGAGCTTTGGAGAGGTATGATAATCCTCCTGGATGTTTTGGGAGGAGAGTGGGCGTGACCGTCTTACTAACAGGGAAGCTGGTCATTATAGCTAGAGTGTGTGCTGTGGTGTTAGCAGGGCACGTGGATGCAGATTTCGTTTGGAGATCATCTGTAAATATTGTCGGAGCTGCAGACGGCGCATGTGCATATGCATGGAATTATGGGGATTGTGGTTTCCTTTGTCCGAGTCGTGCAGTGCTGTCCTTGTTGGTGAACAGTGACCGGTGAGCTGGGCAGGTGCGCGAGGCATGGGAGCCTGGCAGTAGCAGAGGCCTGCCGGTTAGGGGGAGGATGTAACTACTGCACGCAGAGCGAGAGCTCAAGCGAGGGCAACTTGGTATCACAGCCTCTCAGCAACGTGTCGGACGCACACCATCAAGTGTAAACGCTGAGTTCAGTATGAGACTGGCGGGAGCTCTTTCAGCAAAGGAGTTTTTCCTCATAGTGCAGCACGGATTTGAGGAAGCACGTGGGGTCTGGCAGAGGGATGTTATGATGGTTTTGGACACCTGAACTATGGAGGGAACCCCAAGGGAGACAAGAGATAGAGGGACAGCCCGAGTACCACTTTGCATACCCCTTTTGCAGCCAGAGTATCTCATTGAACCAACTGTCTGTTTTTAAACTGGACAATTGTACATGGAAGAAAAGGCAGTGAATATACCGCTTCTGAAAAATCTAAATAAACCAGTGTAACGTCCTGATGACTGAAGTATTCAGGACATCTGAGAAATTAAATAATAAAATAAATGACGCAGGTAAATCCATCTAAGAAAAGGTGGTCTGTTAAACAGGCCCCCGATCCAGAAAGCTCCATATCAAGGGTAAAGTGTAAGCCTGAGTCCTGCTGCTTTAGTTTCCTGATCTGCATCTCTTGCTCCTCAATGGCACTGGTCAGTTTTCAAAGTTCGCAGATGCCCTTTTTGGCCACTGCTGGAACACCAAAGCCACTGTAGACAGAGGTTGCATTTAAACATAATTATTATGATGAACTACCCATTTAGTGGCAGGGTAATCACTAATATTAAGCCATACTTAGGACAATTGAACAAGGGAACTCTCAGATTCTAAAGACATTACAACTTATATTTAATAGTGGAACCACTCAAGGGGGAAACTAATCACCGTCCACGCACACAAATCGATCAAACAAGAGTCAAAATCCAAAACAAGAGGGAAAAGTCAAGAAGAAGAAAGGACCCATTAAGCGTACTCGAAACAGATATAATGTTCCTTGTGCATCTTGGAGTAGAGGGAAGAGGGTTCCATACCTCTGGTGTGACCTAATGTCAGAACCAGCTCCCTTCGGACAACGAAAGGCCAACGGCAGTGTACCACACAACATTGCAGCATAAGTGGGCAAGTGTGCTACAAAGCTCTAAAGGCCACGACGGCCACTATTTCATAAAGAAAATAGTACAGGTGGTGATAACACGCTTGAAGAGTGCAACAGTCTGTGCCTCCTGGAGTTTGAGTATTAGGCACAATGGGAGCCTCGCATTTTGCTCATGCAGTGAATGGTTACAGGTGGACAGAAGGTGCAGTTCCCCGTGTCCATGGGGACAGAATGACTCAGTCTTTACCTGGGCAGAAATCAGTAGTCACATGTCCAGGCATACCAAGGCAGACATGTGCTTTGCGCAGCACATCATGAAAGATACCCACAATGCTCAGCATCTTGGACTGTCTGATTAGATTATGCAAATAGTCTTTGATATTTCCAGGACGAAGTGTGGCGCCTTGAAACACTTGTGTATAGGTGCGTTATACATATCATATCATATCATGAAGGTACCCATGGGAAAAAAAAAACTTAAGGAGATACAAATGTCTCTGGCTGGACATATCATGTGATAACCTCATTGTGGTACCCTGGTATACCTTCACCTAGTATGATGACCACCTCCGGTTTAAGTTAAGGAAGGCTGAAATAGGAGTAAAATCTTTCCTTAAACAAAATTATTTAAACTACAGCTTAAACCTAAGCATGTTAAGGTACAGATAAATTGGCAACGAATTTTTAGTAGCGTATCGTTTCTTCATAAATGTGCTTATGAAAAAGAGCAAAATCTCCCTTACTTTGGAAATAGAGTACATTTTAAATGTTTAAAAAATACATTGGATTGTAGGAGCTACAGAGGGTGGGAGGATGGTACCCAAGGTTGGTTATGGGGGAGAATTGAACAGGACATATTTGAACAGTGAAGTTCCTCCAGCTGGCTGCACTTTTGATTACCTGCACTTCTCCACGCCCGGCTCCTTTTGGCACTTCTCCCCTTCCGCTTCCTGCACTTGCACGACCTGAATGACACAAGATCGTTTTTTTGTCCTCCCTCTGTTCCCAGCCCCTTGTCTTGGTACGCCTAGAAACACTTGTGTACAGGCGGGTCATAAATGCCATATCATATATCATTATAGTACAAACTCGAGAGAGGCATGCCTATAAAATGAGACATACGAGTTCTGTGCTACTCTAGAAGCATAGGTTATATGTATACCCTTTCTTGTAATGGTCGCTTGGGGCCTGATTCAGAGTTTGTGCTAATTATAGTATGAAAAGCTGACATTCTCCCCTCCAGTTTCCAGCACCATCATTCTGATACGGGTGAACATATTGGAGGTGAAATGTTGTGCTTTCCAGCAGCAAAAGCGGCTAAAATCTCATGTTATGGGGGAAATATTTGCTCTAGTGGCATTGCATGCATTTCCCAAAAGACAGCCCCTTTTCTAATTTAAGAAAGTTTTCATAAACTTTCCTTAAATTAGAAAAGTGGTGCTGCAGTCTGAGAAATGCCATGTTTAAAATGGGAAACCGTGTGCTGTGTTGTTTAACAGCACCTCCTAGGGTACAGTTAATGAACGCCACTTTTGGCTGGCGCAGGAATGGTGTTCTGGCCTCTGAATACAGTCATTGCCATCCCCTTACATGTGAGGTGGTTGACAAGGCTGTTGCCATGCCGTAAATCACGGCTTTGCAGGGGTGGCAGGCTTCGTTTATTGCTGCCACTCCCTTATTACTTCTGAATACATGTCCTCATTGAAAAGAGCCCGTCAAGTCAGACACTGCACTTTTCCATGATAACACGTACCTCTGAATCAGGCATTGAGACGTTAGAAGCACTTCAAAAGAGGGTTGTCATGAATTATATTATATATTATGTTATAGTTGTGAGCACATGACGGGCAAATAGTTATTTATTTTATTTAATGTATTTATTCAATTGTTTTTTAATAAAGTGCCTAAAACCATACATGAGTTTGGTTTCTAAGCACGGATCCAGGATTTGAACCTCTGTTGCTCTGCGTGATCTTGCTTCCAAGACCATGGGCCTCATTACACAGAAGGCGGTAATGGTTAACGGTCACCGTTAATGGTAACGGTCACCGTTAACCATTACCGCCTTACTACGAGGTCCCTTAGCGGGTTGGTGCTTTAACGCCTGCTTTTTGCAGGCGTTAAAAACCAACCCGCTAAGGGACCTTGGTGCTAATTACGGCACCGCAAAATTGCGGTGCCGTAATTAGCACCTTCCCCATTCCCATTATGCCCTATGGAGCAAAAATGGGAATGGGGAAGGGTAGTGGTGGATGGGGGAATTACCGCCCCGCCAACCTTGGAATGGGGCGGTAATTCCCCTTTCCACCAAGGCGGTGCCGGTATTTTACCGGCATGGACCAAGGTGCTAATAGCACCTTGGTCCTCCGCCTTCCGTGTAATGAGACCCCATGTGTTGCCCCTGTGCTATCCTCTGTTGGAAAATGATTTCTATTGCCAACATATGAGCAATTTTCTGATGGTGATGGAGATGGAAAAAACTGAGTTCCGAGTTATTCTGCTGCAAATAAAACAAGCATTGGCAAAGCCAAGAGTTTGAACTTTTGTGGAGGCAAGAGTAGTCATTTGCCAGGCACTACTGTAATGTACAACCTCAGTATAAGATGACAATGGATGGAAAAATATAAGAGTACCCAGGCATGTGTTGTAAATGCCTAGGTACACAATTCAAAATGTTTGGCTTTGTCAATACATTTTAACAGGACTCAGGTGCAAGGAACAGATGTAAGGGCACACATATTGCTTCTAAATGCACACACATGTCTCTGCTTATGGGCAGACTGCAATCATTATCCTATAGAGAAGTTAAGTGTTGCTTCAATTTCACACTTTCCTTTTTATTCTTGTTTTCTTGTTAGTGCTTTATTGAAAAATACGTTCATTTTGCCGACGTAAAGATCAACATCTTTTCCACCATTCACTGCGTCATAGTTAGTTGTTCCATTTCATGATGGAAAATCATAAGGTCATTTACCCTTGTAGTGACATATGATCTATCGCAGACAACAGGTGTTTCGCGTGGACGCATGCTTTGTCAAGGCCTAAACTAAATGTCACTTGATCAATGATTCTGATAGTCACTAGATAATCAAATATAATTGTTTATAAAAAGTAAAGTAGGACGGACTCCTTCGTTGTTCAAAAGAAGTAGTCCCATTTCATCAGCAATATGATTCTTTTTGATTTGCAAGAAGAGAAACTGTTTCATTGTTGACAAGGGTTTCTCCACTGGCTCAAAACAATGGAAGTGTTGGAGTTCCACCAGTGCGAATGAACTGGACATTTTCCGGATATAAACAATTATATGGAATCAATTAGTAAGTGAATTATTGATCAAGTCACATGTTGATTAGTCCTTGATGAAACATATGCGCAAAACACCGAGCTACATCAATATGCACTGTAAGGTTAAGTTGCTTAGGATTTCACATAATGCATGGAACGGCTACATGTGACACAGAACATGATTGAACATGGGTTTATTTACACTTGGGCAAAACATTTTTGGCATAACCCTGAATAAAGAACTGACAACGAAAGAAGACTGATACTTACAGTAGCAGAACAAATACTTGACTTGTATTTGGGGTAATGATTCTCAACTGCTGCATAAGCAAAGACACCCAAGAGCACATTAAGAGCTGCTGACATTTTTTCTTTGCCGCATTATAGCACACTGAGCAGGGGCACCCAGCTCTGGCCCAAGCAGCACTAATGTGCCACTCATCAAAAACCAGAGGAGCTGTTCATCTGTTTGACCCAACCTATCAAATTGCTTATAAATCAAGGGGCTGGATGTGCACTTGGTCAAGACATTGAGGGTCATTCCGAGTTTGGAGGTAGCCATGGTGCTGTTAGCACCATGGCTGCCTCCAAAATCGGTCCGGGTCCGGGTTCCTTGAATGGGGACTTACCGGGTGTTTCCAACCTAGGAGGACCCGGTAAGTCCCTATTCAAAAAACCAATCCCCATTCCCATTTGAGCCCCCATGGGCTCAATGGGAATGGGGAGGGAGATAATAACGGGCCCGCTAATAGCGGGCCCATTATTTGCTCCCTGGTCCCTTAGCAGCTCCCGCTAAGGGCGGCTGGTAAAACCAGCTGCCATTAGAGGGACCCGCTAAGGAACCTCGTAATAGGGCGGTAGGGGGTTAACGGCACCAGCATCCTTACCAGTGCCGTTAACCCCCCCAACCGCCATTGTCGGAATGACCCCCATTGTCATTAATCAAGCAGCTCCTTTACAGCTCAAATTAAGCCATTCATTCTCAAGAGGCTGCCGAGAAACAATTCTGGCAGGCCCTATAAAGCACACGGTTTGATGTTACTGTATGTTAGAGCTAGCTCAAAGAGATCTCAGGATGGTGTCCTTTGGGAATGGATGTGTAGGTAGAGGGGTAAGTGTGGCCATAGGAGGTTAATGGATGGGTGCATACCCAGCAGATGCCCGCAGTGTGTGTGCACCTCCCCACATCCCATCTCTTATCTTTTACTTCAGCTTACAAGTGGCGTAAAAGCTTCAACGATTAGCCAAAACAAAAAGGAAGATGAAGATTCCTCACCCCAAAGTTCAAAACCAGAGAAGAACAAGTTACTTTCTTACCTGGTAACGTTCTTTCGATGGGATGGTCCGACGACGTATTCCATATCTATGACATGTAATCACCACAGCTGTGCTGCTTCGGAAACTTTTTCGGCGTCTGCGTCCTGCGTCGATGACGTCGATGCGCCGTCGTCGAGGACCTCCTCCGACGTCCGACGTCATCCGATGTGATAAGTAGGACGCACGACGCCCATAGCCTCAGTTGTAGTTTTTTCCCCCAGAACGTGTGACATAAGTCAACTGCCAGTCAGACACAAAGCCTTGCGGAACGTAAGCTGCAATCGCAAAAGAAATTCTGCAGCGGGGAAGGCCGGGCGGGAGCGATATGGAATACGTCGTCGGACCATCCCATCGAAAGAACGTTACCAGGTAAGAAAGTAACTTGTTCTTCGAGGGGATTGGGTCCTCCGACGTATTCCATATCTATGACAGACTCCCAAAGCAGTACCAAAGCAAGGAGGAGGGAAAGAATTTAGAATCAAAATGTAGAATAGCCAATCAAATAGCAGAGCAAAGGACCGCCTTGCCAAAGGCCAGATCCTGTGCTCGGATGGAATCAAGGGAATAGTGACGTACAAATGTATGTACTGAAGCCCAGGTGGCTGCATCACAGATGTTGCGAATAGTAACACCCCTCTGCAGGGCAGTAGACGCAGCCATACCCCTGGTAGAATGGGCCCGCAAGCCAGCCGGCGGGTCCTTACCCGCCAAACGGTAGCACTCCGAGATGGCCAAAATAATCCAGCGAGACAAAGTCTGTTTCGTCACAGCTTGCCCCAAACGCTTTCCAGCGTAACCAATAAAGAGTTGATCATCCACTCTGACCCAGGACATGCGTGAAACATAAAAGCTTAAAGCTCTCCTAGGATCAAGCCTATGGAGCCTCTCCTCTTCCTTACCAGGATGCGGAGGAGGATAGAATGCCTGAAGAACAACCTTCTGGGCCAAATGAAATTCCGTCACTACCTTCGGAAGAAAAGAAGGACGAACTCTAAGGACAACCCTGTCCTTGTGAAATACAGTGAAGGGAGGCTTAACTGAAAGTGCCTGTAACTCACTCACTCTGCGAGCGGAAGTAACCGCAACTAAAAACACAGTTTTCAGAGTTAACAGCCTCAAAGGGCAAGACTGTAAAGGCTCAAACGGAGCACCCATAAGAAACTTAAGAACCAGGTTTAAATCCCAACCGGGCACCAGGAAAGGTGACGGAGGGAACACATTAGTGAGCCCTTTCAGGAACTGTGAAATCAAAGGGATTTTAAAGTAAGAACACTCTTCAGACGAGCGCTTAAAGATGGACAGCGCCGCCAGGTAACCCTTAACGGTACCCACTTGCAAGCCCCTGTGGGCCAAAGAAAGTAAAAAGGACAGAACCATGGGGATGTCACATGCAAAAGGATCCACATTCTGAACTCTGCACCAGTCGCAGAACTTACGCCAACGGCAACGGTACAGAGACTTTGTTGCCAGCCTTCGGGCCGAAAGCAACACCTCCATCACGTCCTCAGGGAGGTCCCAATCCTTATACCTCAACCTTTCAGAAGCCAAGCGTGAAGGTTGAGGGATCTGACCTCTGGATGGAGAACCTGACCCCCCTCCCGTGAGAGCAGATCGTCTCGGTAGGGAAGACGACGTGGAGGGCAGATGGATAAGTCGAGAAGGTCCGGGTACCACGTCCTCCGAGCCCACGCCGGGGCAATGAGGATCATCCGGGAACCAAACTTCCGTAACCTCCGCAGCACTTGCGGGATGACGGGGACCGGAGGAAACGCGTACAGCAGCGGGAATGACCACTCCACCACGAACGCGTCTCCTAAGGCTCCTTCTGGAGGAAATTCCCGCGAGCAAAACCTTTCGCACTTCCGGTTGACACTGGAGGCGAAGCGATCCACTTGAGGGGTCCCCCAAAGGGCGAAGATCTCCAGGAGAATCTCCTGAGCCAACTCCCACTCGTGAGAGATCGCGCTCTGCCTGCTCAGAGCGTCTGTCGTCACGTTATCGGCTCCGGCCAGATGAACTGCCGAGATCGAAACTTCCTGCTGGATGGCCCAGAACTCGAGCTGCATCGCCTCTCTGCACAGAGGAAGTGACCCTGCCCCCCCCTTTTTGTTGAGGTAGTGCATGGCCACTGTGTTGTCCGTCAGGATCAGGACATTCTTCCCTCGCACAGACGGCAGAAAAGCCTTCAGGGCTAGCCTGACGGCCCTCAGCTCCAACAGATTGATATGGAGTCTGGACTCCGATGGAGACCAACGACCGCTGACTGTCAGCCCGTTGGCATGAGCTCCCCATCCCGTGAGGGATGCATCCGTCACGATCGTCACCTCCGGCCAGGGAAGCCAAAATGGAGCCCCCTTCATCAAGTTGCCTTCGACGGCCCACCACAGAAGGTCCCGGGCGACCGAGGACGGCACCTGAATCGAGTCCGACATCCTGCCGGAGGACTGCGACCATTGCGTCTTGAGTGCCCACTGCAAAGATCTCATCCGCAGGCGAGCCTCTGGCACCAGAAGAATGCAGGATGCCATGAGGCCGAGCAACCTCAAGAACTCGAACGCTGGGAGCGTCTGGGCATGCTGAAACTTGTGCACCATCTGCTGAATGTGAAGAGCCCTCACCTGGGGAGGAAAACACTGCCCCAGGGAAGTGTCGAGCACTGCTCCGATGTACTGGAGCCGCTGCGTTGGCGTCAAATGGGACTTCTTTAAATTGAGGGAGAAGCCCAGCCTGTGAAGGGAGCGACAGGTGATCGATAGATGATCCAGGACTTGCTCGGGAGAGCTCCCCCTGATCAACCAATCGTCCAGGTAGGGGTAGACGTGAATCCCCCCTTGCCTGAGATGCGCTGCCACCACCACCATGAGCTTGGTGAAAACCCTCGGGGCGGAGGTCAATCCGAACGGCAGGACCCGAAACTGAAAGTGCGAGTCGCCAACCGCGAACCTCAGGTACTTCTTGTGCTTGGGATGGATCGGCACATGGAAGTAAGCATCCTTGAGGTCGAGTGACACCAACCAGTGCTGAAGCTGAAGGGCCTGGAGGACTTGAGAGAGAGTAACCATCTTGAACTTGTCCTTCCTGAGGAGTTTGTTCAAATCGCGCAAGTCCACGATGGGTCTCAATCCCCCGTCTTTCTTCGAAACCAAAAAATAAGGGGAATACCATCCCTTGTTCCTCTCCGCTACAGGCACCAGTTCTATGGCGCCTTTCTCCAGCAGGGCTTGAATTTCCTGCGCAAGGAGCGGATCCGGACTCTGCAAAGAGAGGTTCCCCGGTGGATTGTCGCGAGGCCTGTGCCGAAAAGGAAGACAGTAGCCGTGGGTTATGATCTCCAGAACCCACACATCTGAAGTAATGGCTTGCCACTCTACAAGATGCTGCGCCAGCCTTCCCCCAACCGGCGAACCATGGGACATGGCCTCACGACTGAGTGGGAGCGGCTGCGGCGTTACCTGAGGGCAAAGAGGCAACTGCCCGAGCGGCCTTGGCACCACGGGTACCCTGTCGTCCACCTCTGGTACCCCTGCGTTGGCCTCTTTGACTGCCAGCTCCTCTCGCTTTACTGAAGGATGAGTAATAGCGAAAGGAACCACCCCTCCACTGCTGTCCCCTAGGACGAAAAGGCGGAGGTTGGCGAACTGCAGCGCCCAACGACTTTGCTGCAGCTTTTGAGGTCTGCAACCTCTCAAGGCTCTCGTCAGCCTTGCTGCCAAAAAGGTGTTCACCATCAAAGGGCATGTTGAGGAGCCGGGACTGCACATCAGGAGTAAACCCCGACTTCCGCAACCACGCAAACCTGCGTATCACGGTGCTCGCCGCCATGGACCTACTGACGAATTCAGCCAAGTCCAGACCCGACTGAACGGACTCACACATGGCATCCTTACCATCCTGGACCATAGCAAGGAAACCATCCCGTTCATCCCCTTCGGGAATATGTTCAGCCGCTAACGCAACACAGTTCCACAGAGTGTGCGTGAAACGTGACAAGGCACAAATGGAGTTGGCCGCCTGAAGCGCCATACCACCGGAAGAAAACACTTTCTTCGCCCAGCCATCAAAACGTTTGTCGTCCCTATCAGGAGGGATGGTAGGGTACGACACCTGCTTTGCCGGGGCCGTGGCCGCCTGCACCACCAAACTTTCCGGAGTGTGGTGCCTGGTCAAGTAGCAGGGGTCGCTACTGGCTGGACGGTATTTACGCGACAAGGATCTGCCCACCGCCGGGAGACTCTCCGGAGCAGTCCAAGCCGCCGCCACCCTTCTCTGTAAAGCCATATGGAACGGCAGTACCGGGTCAGTTGGGGGACCAACATCAAGGATGTCCGTCAGATCATCCTGCACAAACTCCCCTGGGGGAGCAGACCATCCCAGATACTCAGACACCCTAGCCATAAGGCGCCGGTACGAGGGTACGAGGAATCGGCATGGGAGCCAGGCTCAGGCCTACAAAATTCCACCTCCGGAGAGGTGTCCAGTCCACTGGCATCATGCAGTGACTGCCTCAAATCGTCAAACTGACTATGGCCCGAGACAATTTCATCTGGCACCTGACTAGGAACCAGGCCATCAGAATCCTCATCCGCCTCCGAAATATATTCCAGGTGGCGAAAAGGCACCCGAGAGTGCTTGCTCTTAACCAGAGCCTTCCTAGGGGGTACACCCGTGACACGGGGCACCTCCGACACGAAAGGCGTCGATGGCGTCGAGCGAATCGGCGCCGACGCTGAGAAAACCGGCAACGGCGCCGAGAGGATCGGCGTCGACGTCGAGGAAATCGGCGTCGATGTCAGATGCAGCGCCTCCAGTATCGGCGGCGTCGACACAGCCCTCGAAGCCGGAGCCCCGAGCGTGTCCCTCGACGACCTGATCGTCGACGGCTTCGACGAGGTCCTCGAAGCCGGAGCCTCGAGAAAGCCTGTCGACGCCCTCGACGCCTCAGACGTCGATGTCTTCCTCGAAGACTTCACAGGAGCACACGGTCTCGAACGCGTCGAGGACCGGGACCTGGAACGGGTACGGCGAGAACGAGCCTCCTTGTCCGAACGGGACCGCTCCCGTGACTCGTGCCGACCACTCTTGCGAGCGGCGTCTCTCGACCTCACACGGCCGACCCCACTCGGGGGCGCGGACGGCTGAGTACCCTGCGACTCAAGAATCGCCAACACTTTCTTCCCGAAGGAAGCCCATTCCTCCGGCGTCGCACGGCTGGTGGGGTAACCGACGTGCCGTGCAGAATCCTCGGAAGAGGACCTGGAAGGCGACCGGTGACGGCGCTTCCGAGAATGCCTCGAAGAGGCTGAGGAGTGGCGAGACCCACTCCTAGAAGAAGACCGACGAGACTTCCGACGATGACGCGGAGAGTCACCCCTCGAATCATCCGTCGAAAGCCCCGCCGACTTCGACTTCCGGGGCTTGGACACCCGACCTACCGACAACTTCTTCTTACGTTCGCGTAAGGCTTTGGACGTGAGCGACTGGCAGTCGATACAGTCATCCGTGTCGTGGGCCTCCCCGAGGCACCAGAGGCAGGCGTCGTGCGAGTCAGTCACCGACATCTTGGACCCACACTCCCCGCACTTCTTAAAGCCCGGACGCGGGCTTTAAGAAGTGGAAGACATCGCCGAAGGAAATTCACAAACGAACAGGTTCGAAGAACCAGAAAGAACAGAACTCCAAAGAGTCGAGGCTTAGAACCGAGAAACACGAAGCAACACGTTCGCGGAAAAAACGGAACTGAGGCTATGGGCGTCGTGCGTCCTACTTATCACATCGGATGACGTCGGACGTCGGAGGAGGTCCTCGACGACGGCGCATCGACGTCATCGACGCAGGACGCAGACGCCGAAAAAGTTTCCGAAGCAGCACAGCTGTGGTGATTACATGTCATAGATATGGAATACGTCGGAGGACCCAATCCCCTCGAATTGTTTAGATCAACCATTTCAAATATGTCTTCAGTTTAAATAATGTAGAGTAGCCACAGACGCAATATATGTCAAGAACTCTTCCACCAGGGCTTTCAACAATCTGCTGCGGCTTGCTGGAGTGAAGGCATTCTATAGCACCTAGAAACACTCGTGTACAGGCATGTTATACATGCCACATCATATCCTATAGTGCCACTCTTCTCAGAGTAAATGAAGACTTTCCTATCGCGACGACTAAACCTCTGACATCATAATCGCCTTATTATGCAAATGAAGGTTCTTGACAAAGCTTGACACGTCAGCCGTGAGACACAAGAGAGAGGAAACTAGTGGAGGAAAGTGGGCTACTTGAAGTCAGGTAATGACAGCACGAGCGCAGTCAAGTCTGGCATCTGAACACTTGGAAAACAATGCATGACCTAATGGGCGTAGGACATGGAGGGATATGGGGGACAAATCCCCCCCACGATTTTAAGTGGGGGGGATACAATGGCATTTATCCGCCCCCAGTTTGTGTGTCTCTCTGCTGCACCAGTTTGTGTGTCTGCAACGTGTCCCTGTGCAGTGATGCATGCACACTTCAGACTCTGAAGTTTGCACTCAGTTCAGACACTGGCATAACAGGGGCCCACGCAGCCCTGCAGTGCGGGGGAGGGCCCGCTTGCACATGTCCTCGGAGATGCCCCCCTGGAGAAAAAAATGAAAAAATATATTTTTTCAAATTTGTTTTTTTTAAATGTTTCTTTTTGTAGTCACTCTGCATTCATAAAGAAATGATTTCTGCAACAGAAATAATTTCTTTATGAAGACAAAGTGACTACAAAAAGAAACTTTCTTTTTGAAGTTCGAGGGCTCTCTGTTATAATGTAGATTGTTATAGTAGAATACTAAAGTTGCACAGTTCTATTCAGAGTCCTCTACCCTTGTGATTCTGGAACTTGGGCGAGAACCACACGGGAAGAAGACGGCCGTTGCATCAGGAGGCGTAGGAGAACTCTCTCTGAATAAACAATCTAGTGTGGACAATTCATACTTTGAACATAAGTGGCGACGAGGAGCCGTCTGTCTATGGAATAGGAGAGTTCCCCGAGTCTACTTGTGGCTGACTGACATAAGGAAGCGGAAGAAAATAAAGACGGCCAGGACCCATCAAACTGAAAGGTACTTGAATAGACATTTATCAGGGTTATGGAGAGTAAAACGAGTTAAATAAGAAGACCCACCGGGAATTCATGTTTTATGAACGACATGATTTAAACGCTGCGCGAGCTGCAGTAACAGTGAAAGAAATCCACGGATAAACGCATTCTACGTGGGCACTTTGATGACGCATGCATGATGGCAGTGAAGAAACAAGTTGAGTAAAGCACCCAATGACGTGCTTTGCGTGCAGCCATCTTTGTTGACAAAGATTACCATAGCAACATTACACGGAGACGTGTTGCTGATGTACATTTATTCGTAGCAATTGAGGAATGTACGTTATACGCTAACAAAGCGTTATCAGTACACTAACAAACAAACATTTGTGGCATCTGTAGTAGATTGAATTGGTCATGTACATGAAGTTATGCTTGGATGGCAGCAAACTTCTATTGAGTTATCTGAACACTGGATTGTGATAAAGATTCAACAAAAAAAAGGGAAATTGACTGCATTTCAACGCTCGATGGAAGTCATTTCAAATTACAGTGTAACAAATGCTTTAAGACAGTATCCAGAATATGGCAAGGAGAATTAATGCATGAAGGTACAATAACATCACTAAGGATATAGAAAATTAAAAACTCACACAGAAGAGTAAATCTTCCCCAGAGAAACAGAAACAATGCAAAGGTAAATGTAACACTGTTCCTCCAGGGCAATTATATTATATTCTCAAAGTCATAGAACTGGTTTTCGTACAGCCTGAGAAGAATTTCTTTTATGTCACACACCTCATCATGCAAAACATTGTAGCACCAGTGATATTTTTGGCACAACCTGGCAGTCCTATCTGCTCATGGGAACAGTGTTTGTACAACTTTCAGGTCTATTTAAGAGCGATTGGTGGAGCAAAGTACAATGATGACCTGAAGGAGGCCACCCTACTCAATTGTGTGGGTACAGAGGCATTGAGAATATTCAGAACTTTACCAGATGCTAATGATACTGAAGAAGGATCTGGAGATTCCGCGAGTAGTTCCAGGAAATATGAGACTGCGTTGTTAAAACTTAGCAAACATTTTGGGAACAAGACAAATATAGTTTTGGAACGATATAGATTTTTTTCCAGAAAGCAGAACAAGAATGAATCTGTCGATACATATGTTGCAGCACTAAGAGGTCTCATATCTACTTGTGAATTCACAGGTGTGGCAGACGAGTATCTAAGAGACCAGCTTGCTCTGCACGTAGCTGACTCCCGGATTCAACAACGGCTGTGGCAAGCAAAAAAAACAACGTTGGAACAAGCTTTAGAGATATCCAGATCAATTGAACTAGGAGAGAAGTGTATGAGAGAAGTTCAAAATAAGCAAGATTGTATTGACATCAAATCGGTTCAATCTGTGAATGATGGGAAAATTACTAAGGATGAAGAGGCCTTGGTTGCTATGGTGAAGAGAATTGTTAGATCAGACCTTGAAATAAACTCCAGACAAAACAAGGAAATGTTCTTCAGATCACAAAACAGATGCTACAAATGTGGATGGTACAAGCATGCTAATCCGGATAAAGACTGCCCAGCGATAATGGCTGAATGTTTCAGATGTGGTCAAGTAGGCCATTTTGGCAAAGTGTGCCACAATACTAGAGGAAGAGGCAGGTTTAGCATATGTGGAAATATTACAATGAATTACACTCAAGTAGGTAGAGGTAACACTATGGGTGTAAGGGCTGTTGAAGAAGCTTCTGGTTCAAGTGATGTAGTGGCGATAACAAGTGAATTTGAAGAGGAAATACAGATTTTGGCTCTCACATCAAACCAAGGAGTTGTGGGTGCATGGGTACCTATGACCATTGATGGTGTTATCCTACGAGTCATGGTTGACACAGGATCTCCTTATACTATGGTGGATAAAGAAACGTTTCTGAAAGTGTTGAAGAGGAAGATGGAAGATCTACACGTAACTAAGGTTAGAGCAACTGGCCATGGTAAATATCCAATTAACATTATAGGTTATGTTTGGGTACACTTGGACTTTGAAGGGAGAAAGACATATTGCAAATGGTACTTAGCCCAAGATGGATTCTCAATAGTTGGCTGGGTAGGTTGATCTAGAGGTGGTTTTCTACAGTTTAAGAGCTTAGAGCATCCAACACTCTTTGCAGACCCTTTTGAGTTTAAATTAGAATTCACCCAGGTGAGAACACACCCATCCTGAGCGTGATGGATAACTGTTGTGATTCTGCTGCGACACTGTCTGGAAGTTTTCCCAAAATCTTTAATGACAACATTGGCATACTCAAAGGCTTCAAGTATTGCATAATACTTAAAAGAGGGGCGAGGACAGTAGCACACAAAGTAAGAAACATTCCAATTGGCACGCAAGAAGCACTAAAAAAGGAACTAGAGAAATTATGATCACAAGACATCATTAAGCCTATAGAGAGTTCTGAGTGGCTTTCTCCCATTGTGATCGTAAGAAAACCAGATGGGTCAATTAGGATGTGCGTTGACCTGAGGGATCTTAATAACAACATATGGATAGATCACCATCCCCTTCCCAATATTGGAGAGATGCTCACCACCATGGAGCCTGCAAAGTACTTTACCACATTAGATTTATCCTCTGCATACCATCAGGTAGTTCTAGAAGAAGAATCCAGGCATCTTACATCGTTTATGATGCCCCTGGGTGCATTCAGGTATAAGAGAATGCCATTCGGTTTGGCATCGGCGGCTGCCGTTTTTCAGAGACTGATGCAACATCTATTTGAGGGTTTACGAGGTGTGCACTATTTTCAAGATGACATTTTGGTCTCCGCTATGTCTGAAGAAGATCATGACGCCAAACTTCTAGGGGTGTTGCAAGTTATACAACAAAAGGGTCTTACTTTAAAAATTGAGAAGTGCAAGATAAAGAAACAAGAGGTGACCTACCTAGGTCATTGCATCAATGCTGAAGGGATTAAACCTAAAGAGACTTTGGTGAACACCATACTCAAGATTCCCGATCCTTCCAATAAAGACCAGCTGAGGAGTTTGTTGGGACTTACGGAATATTATTCGAAATTCATAGACCATTACGCTCATAGAACAACTCAAATGAGAAGTTTAATGACTAAAGGTATGAAATTTGAATGGTCAGAGGAATGCAAAAATGAATTAAAATCAATCAAAATGTTAATAAACAGAGCACCCGCCCTAAAGATGTTTGATTGCAGTGCAAAAACCATCATGTCTGTGGATGCTAGCAACATAGGGTTGGGAGGTGTTTTAGGACAAGTGCAGAATGGAAATGTTGTGCCCATTGCCTTCGCCTCTAGGACATTGAAAGAGGCAGAAAAGAACTACTCTACCATTGAGAAGGAGGCTCTGGCTGTTAAATGGATCTTAGAGCATTTCAAAGGACTTATATGGGGGACCCCCATTGAACTTAAGACAGATCATAAACCTCTTATTCATATTTTAAACCCAAAGAATCTACATTTGACATCTACACGTTTCAGAAGGTGGATATTGATTATCATGCAATATAATGTGACCATCAAATATACCCCAGGAAGGACGAATATAGTAGCTGACTGTTTCTCCCGATTGCCATGTTTTTCTGAAGACGAAGATTTTGATTGGAATGAGGAAGAAACTGATTGCGTTATAGCACAGATACATCCCAGTTTTTGTAAGGAGGAATGGATTGAAGCCACAAAACTAGATTCGGAACAAGGACAATTAAGAAAAGCGGTAGAGAGTGGGTGGAAAGATGTGGCTAAAGATATAGAACCTTGGGAAAAGATGAAGGATGAATTGTCGTGTGATGGAGTATGTACATACCGCAGAGATCGCATTGTTGCACCCACAAACTTAAGGGGGAGAATTATGGAAATTGCGCACAAAGGACATATAGGGAGGAGTTTGATGAAAAGAAGAGCAAGGGAGGCGTTTTGGTGGCCTAATATGTGGGGTGACTTAGAAACAATAGTAAAAGAATGCTCCACTTGTGCAGTGAGTGACAAAGGAAAAGTTACCAGGGCCACACCTCTGCAACCAGTAACAGTACCAGATTCGGTGTGGACAAAATTAGCCATTGACATTGCTGGAACCATATGAGATATTAGAACCACAAAAGATCTATTTTATTGTATTAGTTGACTACACTTCGAAATGGGTGGAGTGTGGAATTATCGAAGAGTCAGTTTCCGCTATGAAAGTAAAGACATTTTTGGAAGAAATTATTAACAGGGAAGGCGAACCTCAAGAATTGATATTGGACAATGGTGCACAATTCATGTCACAGGAGGTTCAATGTTTTCTCAAGGAACAGGCTATAAAACACAACACAGCGGCACTATATCATCCCATGAGTAATGGTTTGGTTGAGAGAATGAACTGCTTTACAAAAGATGTCATTCAGCTGGCTGTTGTAAACAGTTTGCCACTCCACATTCTGTGACTGAGGTGGAGCCTTTTACTATTATGAGACGAAGAATTGCCACTAACAGACTCAGACCTGCTTGGTTGACATTAAAGAAGAACAAAACATTGACATGGAAGAAATTGTAAAAAAGGTAAAGAGGAAAGAAGAAGAATATAAAAAGTACTATGACAAACAAAAGCATGTGAAAGAAAGCAAAATTACAAAAGGAGATTGGATCAAAGTAAGAGAACCCAGGAGTGTCATGAAAGAAGAGTCCAAACATTGGTCTCCACAAAGAGTAGTCAAATGTTCTAAGAAGTCAGTAATTTTAGAGGATGGTAACAAGTGGTCATGCAACGATGTTATTCTAGCAAGAGAAAAGGACAGACATAGATGCAACTTGCCGAGTGACATAGATCAGAACACTGTGTTTGCAAGTGATGTTGATTCGCCTGGAAAGCTCATAAATCAGAGAATGCATGCAGGAGTCTCGGATGATAATGCAATTCTTACAAGACCCAGAAGAATTGTACCAAACAAGGAAAATGATTTTATTTATTATTGAACTGTTAACTGCGTGAACCATCATCAATCACGCCATGTTTTACTTCATCGTGATGGAATTTATCCACGGATTATTCATAATGTTTTTGAGTGTTTTCTTTAAATGCTTGTACATAGTTACTTACCACATCTTTGGAAATATTGTGGAGGAGGAGATGTCATAATGTAGATTGTTATAGTAGAATACTAATGTTGTACAGTTCTAATCAGTGTCCACTACCCGTGAGGTTCTGGAACTTGGGAGAGAACCACACGGGAAGAAGACAGCCGTTGCATCAGGAGTCGTAGGGGAACTCTCTCTGAATAAACAATCTTCAAGATAACCGAATATAGTGTGTGGACAATTCATACTTTGAACATAACCCTCTCCCCACCCCATGACATGGAGCACCCCAGGTTGGAGGCCTCCATGTCATGGGGTGGGGGAGCCCTATGACTTAAAAAATAAATAGTTTATTTTTGAAGGCACTCTGCCTTCATAAAGAAATGATTTCCGTTATGAATCGGTCCAATTTCTTTTTGAAGTAATAGGGCTCCCCTCAACCCCATAAAATGTGCACACTTAAATGTATGGATGGCTGCCTGGGTGTGCCTGTATGGTGCTGGTATGGTAAAAGAGGGCACACTTGAATGGATGGCTGGATGTGTGTGTGTGTGTGTATATGGTGAATTGTGTGTGTGCTTGTGTTCATGGGTGCAACAAAACCTACATTTCGGGGGTGCTAACCTTCAAATGTTGGGAGAGGCGCTAACTTCACGGGCGGTGGAGGAGGGGCAAACTTATTTGTGTGGGGGCATCGAACTTCTTTACGCATTTTAATTAGACTATTTGGTGCAGCTTCAATTTTACATGCAGTTAACTCTTTCCTTTAAGTCTGAAAGCACCCATTTATGGACTGCTGTGAGAATGAGTGGTCTCCTGTCCCCTCTCTACCCTTCTAATCACTCCCCTAACATGCAACCATTCCACTGAAAGCTATGCCCAATTCAGGCTGGAAATCTCTAGGTGTAAGAAAGAGAAGACACGCAAAGCCCGTCTTAACTGTATGGCCAAAAATGTAGCGTGCTCTCCCCAGTTCTGTCAGTCAGTGGGACTGCAAAGTGAAAAAAGGCTAGAAAGGGTGCAGAGGACAGAAAAAGAGAGGAGGAGGGGAGAAATGGGAACAAGAAAGGAGTGCAGATGAAAGATAGGGATGGTTTGCAGCACGGGGTGACCAGTGTGTGCAAGCAAGAGAGGGGTGCAGGAAAGACCAGAACACAGGAAAAACCAGGATTGGTGGGTGGACATCCAATCTTTTTGGGACGAGAAATGCTCAGGCCATGAAAGCCTTTTGACCTGGGAAGTGGTAACATTTTTATGTGAACTGAGCCTTCTGAAGTGAGAGGCCAAATTGAAGGATTTTGTACTCTGAACTGCTTTTCTTTTTCTTAATTTTCTTCTGTTTTCTTTCTTTTCTCTTGTTTTATACAGTGATGATATATGTGATTTAATACGTACTGCTATTTTAATTTTGGGAAAAGTCGAGTTCTTTGACTAAAACACAATAAATAAATACAAAAAGCAAAGTCCCAAGGTGTCCCCTCTCCCCCCCAGATTTGATGGGTCTCCTACGCACCTGCATGACCTGACTGTGGGAGGGCAAGGACAGAAAACAGCAGCAACGTTATGGACGCCACTGGGCGCCCATATCACATGTAGGATAACGGAACAGATACATAGGCCTGACCTTCTGTGTTTAGTAAAGCGCTCTGCTGCATTGAGCACGAACAAGACGTGTTTCGTGTGGGCTAGAGTGTAATGGCGCAAAATGGTTATTTGTGAAAAACATCCTTGTAAAAAAATCTGTATGCGAGAGACAGATATCCACAAATGAAATAATGGTATGGTGTGTCTTGTTAATAGGTGTGCAGGTGTGAGTATTGTGGTTTTCAAAACGTCAGAGAACGTGTAATCTAACAGTTGGTTCCAGTAGAGATGCTACCCTGGCGATCAGATCAGGGAAATGGGCAGGCTGGGTGGGCAAGGTGGTCCCTACATGCCACCATGATTGCCCACGTATTTCAGTATCATGCTATAAAAGCTGCGTTCGCATATTCATTTGCAGATGTGCTGTAAATCCAGCCTTCAAGACACACAGCGCTCCCACCCCAGCCCCCCCCCCCCTGTCTCCTCCTCCAGCCTGCTGCCTGCATTCTCCACTCCCCCTGTGACTTGCCCGGAACACGCGTCAAAAGCACAAGGACCAGGCAATAACCTCTGGTGGGAAAAATACCTGCAGGAGGAATACACAGTGAATACACAGCATGTAATCAGAAAACAGTGCGCGTGTAATCAGAATACACTGCGTGTGATCAGAATACGGCGCGTGCAATCAGAATACTGGCTTTAAATCATCCGCATAGTGTTTTGCATCAGAGATCTGCACATTATTTTTGCGTGAAGAGCATGCACAAACCAATCCGAGAAGACATTCTCAATGATTCGCAGCAAAGGACTTGGGGCCTGATTCACAGAGCATTTTCCTAAGGGATTGCACCATTATAAAACACTTCTGTGAATCATGAACTTCATGTCATTTTAGGTGGTGGGAAAGAAGGCCATACTATATGGTGGTAATTCGAATAATTACGTTGCGCTCCTTCAGCTGAAGACGTTTGCATACGCGTTGCCATTATTTGTCGTTCTTTTTTTTTTAAAAGACATGAATTTGTTTGAGCTCTACTAGAAGTGTATTCCTAAAGTGTCGATCCATGCTCTTGGGGCGACATGGTCTGTGAAACTGAAGAAGTACTTGAGATGCTGCTTAATAGCCTAACCTCGAGTTCTCGCACGAGCACGCGAAGACGCGCCATTAAATATACATTTATCATGATATCTGGAAACTGTTCTCTCGTCTTAATCTGGCTAATAGCACGCAATGACCCGAGGCGCCCTCTCATTATACTACTAACGTTTTAGAGGCCAAGTCACGCAAAGGTTAACCCCCCCCGCCTTTCATATTACTGCGCACGCATGGCAAATGTCCACGTGACTCAGGCATCCATATTGCCGCCAAATTGGTTGCAGCTGTCATTTCTGAATGGGAAACGCTTGGGCGCCCAAGGCTGACTGAAATGGAAATCCATGCCCTCGGTGTTCCCAGTGAGCCGGCACTCCCATGAACTCAAAACACGATCTCACAACGACAGTAAATCGTGTCTGATTCATTCTGGCGTGTATGATCTACCAGGAGAAAGTGCTGATTTATAAAGAAGAGAGAGACAGAACATGCAAGTGTGTGTGTGAGCTTGCGTGCATGAGTGCGTACGCGCGCGTGCGTGCTCTTAGGGTCATCCTCCATGTCCCAGGGTGGCCCCCTTTCCACTAACTGTACTGCCTGCTTGTTCAAGTGGTTCCTCGTTAATAATAGAAATGTGCAAAGGAGGCAGAAGTGCGCTTGCATACGGGCAACGCTCACTGGTGCCCACGGGTTGCTTGTCATCCAAGCTGAGATCCCACCCTGGCACCCCACCGCACACGTTTCTCCTGCTGCTCTGCCTCATGTTGAAACCTGCCACAGCGCTGGGGAAAAACAAACTCACAGGACAATTACAACTAATAATCAACAAACCTTGCTCGACACCTCTTTGAAAGCATCCAGCAAATTGAAGGTCAGGATCCTTGGAGCTTAGCGAGCCTTGAACAGATCCTAAGAGAGAAGGGGTATGGTTGGAAGCAGAGGACAGATTGAGAAATAGTGTAGTTGGTGAATTGACCGGACGGGGGGAAACGCTGACTCCACACACTCCCCCCTCTCCCTTTCCTCAATCGAAGGCATGCAAACTGCACATCTTGTGCCTAATTGAGGGGAGGTGTCACCATTTGAGTGCGCAGTCAAACACAATCTGACTTCACAACATGTTAACTGCATATGAGAAAGCAATCACAGATAGACATTATAATTATAATGATAATTTAGAGAGAGGGGAAATTGGATATTTGTTAAATAGGATTATCGGAGAATCAACTATAGAGTTGAAACATGAGATTCTGAAAATAACTGAGAAAGTAAAACTTGTCCTGGAGTTTTTAAAAAATGTCAAACAATCTGTTTATAACTCACTGGCCATTATGGTGACCAGTGGTTACTTGACATCAAGCAATGGCAACCGTAGGAAACGATTTAATTCTACCAATTTAGCGCCAGTTTAGCTCTCAAACCCAAATGGTGTGGGGAGAAGAAAGGTTATTGTGAAGTTTTTTCGGGCAACAACTCAAAAAGCGCCTCTCTACCAGATACAAGTAATAATCTTGGAGGGTCATTTGAGGACAAGTATTAGATCAAAAACGTTCTTCATTTACTGTTCACGACTGCTCCTCTGGTAAGGGTTTTGGCAAATGTTGCCCATCTTGACGACAAAACTACAGAATACACTTGTTCTTATAGACAAGACCAAATATTGGATCAAAACTAGGATAATTGTTCCTAGAATAAATATGCAAAACATATAGATGGCCAGGCGAGTGTCTTGGATTGGCCAAACAACTAAAAGTATTAGAGGTGGCTGTATAGCAGTAATCTTTTCTGAGGTTAGCTTGACGGCCTAAGTAGTTAGATCCAATGTGGGCTTGTCTTCAGAATATAGAAAAATGAGAATGGTACCCATTGAGGAGTTAGAGCCCAGCCAGGGCTCTGATTCCTGGCCCGACCAACGAGAGGTCTGCCCTCCTAATGGAAGTGGGATTCATGTGAATAATACAACAGGGGATGTAAACACAATGACTAGCTGGAGATTGGGTGCTGAGGCTAGAGGAGGGGAAAAGGCTTCTTTGGTGGCAAGCACAGGATCACTTCTTAGTGAGTTCCCCATTTTGTAGAACATCATGTTGTATAGCTGTACGGAAGGGGACATTTTTATATTCAGACACTGTGGCCATATTGGAATCTATATTGTAACCTCAATACATTATTCTGCAAGAAACATGGGTGCCTCATGACATCTACCTCAACAGCTTTATATCTCATAATATTAGGGACTCCAAGGAGGGCCGTGGTAGGCATACTGGAGAGTTGGCCACTTTCACAAAGCCTTCCCTTGATATGATAATTAAATCAATTTGGATTGTCAGTTTTCACAGAGTGTGTTAATAACAGCGCTGGTGTTGAATTTTATTTTAATAATTTTCCTAAAAGTCCACACAAGATCATCAGAACTTGTACTTTAAATCTAACATTGAAAATCTCTCTGAACTAAAGATGGAAAAACCACATGGATAGTGGCTTGTGAGCTGAGGATTTTCATCATAAGATTGAGAATGGCCCTCTGGCAATGATCATGATGAGAATGAAGATCTTGTCCATTGTTTCCCTTTACCTGATATGATTGCGTTTAGAACTGTGTATACAAGAAATCATTATTACATCTAACCTCTTTTCTATTAGCAAATTGTTGGATGTAGTAGTGGATCAGGAGGATGTGTTCAAACCTACAACCTTCTGATGAAACCGATTCCAACTTCTTTAAGCAATGTTCTTCTAAGCATTGTAACAAAGAAGAGTCTGGGTTGACAGTAATTGCAGACTGGAAAGATGTGCTTTGCTATCTTTGTTAAAAGGTCCAGCTATTGAAAATTCTGAAATTGTTAAAGCACATGAAATAAAAATGTGATTGTGACATGCGAAGCTGAGTTAGATATGATAGCATGGAATGAATTGAAAGTAGCAGCATGTCAAAGTAACACTCGGAGATTCTGGAATTGTATAATTATGGCTCCAAATTATTTTAAGACCCTAAAAACATTGAAAGCAATGTTGATGATTCTTCATGGATTTTACATTTATTTACAGTTATATAACATTACTGACATGGAGAATGCAAAGCTGTATGAATCTGGGCTAGATTTAGGTGAATAGTAGCTGGTGTACCCGGCATTTCCTGTGTCCTGATCGTGTGATGTCTCATGTGCCCTGAAGGATGTTTCTCTTGTCCTGTTGTCGGCATGTCTTGCTTCAGTTTGCTCTGGTGTCTCATGTGCCCTGGGGGATGTTGCTCTTACCTCATGTCAGCAAGTCTTGCTTCAGTTTGCTCTGGCTTCTCATTTGCCTTGGAGAAAGTTGCTCTTGTCCTCTGGTCGGCAAGTCATGCTGCTGTTTGTTGTTGTGTTTCAGAAGCTCTTGATATTGATTTTTGCTTTGCATCAGATGGGGCTTTTCCAAGTGATGTTAATTTTTTGTGTGGTATGTTTCAGTGACTCAATGGCTTCAGCACATTTGAGAAAGTGTCCAAGAAAGATTGATTGATTGTGCTCTCTTCTTGCGAATTAATTTAAGTAAACTGTAACCTTGGCATTTCCCATATTTGGAGTGGTGTGATAAAAAAAATGTCATTGTTTTAAAGAATTCCCTTTAAAAATGCTTTAATAGGATTCCAAGAGGGCAGACAATTGGTGAGGATGTGTGAGCAGCCAGCTCTGTCCCGGAAGAGGCCCAAAACAAAGAAGCAGGGCACCAGAAGCGGTTCCAACCGTGCTCACAACCGATAAAAGCACTCCCACAGGCACACAAAAACCATATGAAAAAATATGCAATGCAGAAGGCAGCCCGAGGCACGAGGAGGCAGGAGCATCCAATGGGTGCACAGGGCCCCGTGAAAGCAACACAGAACTAAGTGTGCAGCGGTGCAGCACCAGACAGCCTGTGGACCCGACAATGCAGTGCACTGATCAGATGAGGTGGGACAACCTACAGCAGCACAGCAGTCTGACAGTGCAGCACATACTACAGAGCTATGTAGGACAGCTCACCTTCCTACACCAGGCCCGATCTGCTGAAAAATACGTTTGCAGAAGCAACACGGCTACCCCGCAGACCAGCAAACATTACTCGCCAGGCGGCCTGCTTCACCAATTGCACGACTTAAGGACCGGGTGCAGCCACCCCGCACGTCTTGCAGTGGTCTGATCTACACATACCAGGTGAGCGGCAGCAGTGCAGGGAAGACTCACACCTCTCCCAGGGGGAAAGGACGCAGCAGACCCTGCTTGGAACCTGGGCCCCCGGAGGCAAGGAATGCCCCCGGATCAGCAACGGGGGAAAGCCAGTGTGGAAGCATCCCGAAGCAGAAACCCCCCCATGATGAGTCTGTTCCTGATACGTTCATGGGCCTTTCCACCACCTAACCAGGTGGCAGACAGCTAACCCGACTTCCTCGAGGAACGGATAAAGAGCAGGTCCTCTCAGCCACCGTGACACCAACACAACTGCCATAACCATGCAGGATCACTGAAACCCCACCTGGCAATCACAAACACCCCCTGAAGCACCTTACACAAGGGCAACAACAAGGCCTCGGGGTGCCCAGGAGGCAGGCTCAAGAAGAGCTTAAAACAGAGGACACGCTGTTGTGGCTTAAAAGTCACGAAGCAACATACCCATGAAGAGGGTCTCGATAAGGGGTGGGCTGATGAGCAAAAGTAGTAGGAAGCACCGCACCCAAGGGACATACCCGATGTTGGGAATCAAAGGGAAGAACACTCCCAGCAAGAGAACCCAAGCATTGGTGGGTCATGATAGCCCCATACAACGCTGCTGGGCCAAAGAACCAGACCTAGGAGACCAGCAATCTACAGAAGCTCCAAACATTCCAGAGGACACTTCAGGTACTCCTCCCCCCAGAATGGTTGCCTCAAAAGCTGACATTGAAGCCTACTTCCTTGAGTTCCAGGAAAAACGTACAGCTGCATTCCAAACGCAATTCCTCTCCTTTATGGGGGAAATGAAACAGTCCATCAGAGACATAAAGAGAGACATCACAGCCCTGGAAGAGAGCATGGACACCACCAAAACGGCCCTACAGCAAGTGGCAGAGGATACTCTCATATAGACGTGGCCCTAGAAGACCTGGCAAGGGTAAACCAAAACATGGAACTGGAATGCAAAGACCTCGAAAAGAGGTCCCGCAGATCGAACATACGCCTCCAGAAACCTGCCAGAAGCGATAGGCAACACTGACATGAAACCTATTGCCTTACAGATCTTATCGGACCTTCTGGGTTCAGAAGGGTCAGGGGAAATCCCAATTGACATAATCCACAGGACTGGCTCCAAACGTCAGGAACCAGGTGCATGGGCAAGAGACATCGTGGTCGCCCTACCAAGGTACCCCCAAAAAGAGGCTATCCTCCGAGCGGCCTGCCCAGCGGAACCAATCACCTTTAATGGAGCGGATATTCGCCTGTTTCAAGATCTGGAACAGTCGACCCTCCAGAAAAAAAGGAAATGGGGTGGTGGTGAGATGGCTCCAGGCCAAGCAAATCAAATACAAATGGACATTCCCCTTTAGACTGCTCTTCCAGTTGGAAGGCCGCCAGCACAGCATCAAAACGAGGGAGGATGGGGCACACTTTCTTTGCATCAAGCAAGACGAAGATGGCCCGGCAATTAAGGACGTGCCGTGGCTCCCCCAACACCCTAAGTCAAGGGAATGGACACCAGCAAGGAGAAGCCGCAGGAAGGCATAGCTACGGGGCCCTCAAAACCAGGACCCCCAAAAAGATACAGGCACCGCAAATTTGGAAGGAAAGTGACACCGGGAACTGAAAGCACTCAACACCCCAGCCTGACGCCCAAACTGCAGACTCTGGGGACGGAGCCGGCAAAAGGCTGTAAGATCTTGGAATCACCAAAGGGGCATTAGGACACCCCACAAATTGGCCTTGGCAGGACCCTCGAGCTCAACTCCCAGACGTCAGGCTTGCGAGGCACATAGGAACTGTGACTCACACCAGGCCGGAAGTAGGTAGGGGGAGGGGCTGGCGGGAAACGGGAAGGGGGCTATGTAACAGTACTTGGACAAAGGGAAGAAATTGAGGAGCCTAAGTTAAGTTGGGGGAGGGCTCCCAACATGGTTGTAATCTTGTTGGGGATTGAGGGTAACTATTCCCAGAGCACTAACTCCTAGGCACTTGAGAACCATCACATTGGATGGTCAAATTCCTCAAATAATAATAATAATAAGCTGGAAAGGCTACTTACACACCACACACCAGACATAGTAGTGCTCCAAGAAATGCATATCAAGCACATGAACAGACACTGACTGGAGTTAAGGCGATACCCACAGATATTTAACGCAAACACCCAGGGTAAAGTTGTCGGGGTCCTAATGGCAACTAACCAAGGGCTAGCAGTGCAAACGATAGCTACAAAGGCAGACAAAGAGGGTTAATACCTGTTTGTCACCCTCCAAATAGACACAACAGCAGTGACAATAGCAACAATATATTCCTCCAATTCTGGGCAAGAAGGCCTCCTAAGGACAGTTCTATCAGAGTTGGAATTATTCAGTCAAGGGGAGATTCTGGTGATGGGTGATTTCAATATGGCTTGGGACCCAAAGAAAGACAGGAGCCCAAACCAAACATGCAACCACACCTCACCATCAGCGGCCTTAAAATTCTAAATGGAACACCTCTAACTCCAAGAAATGTGGCCATAATTGAAGGGATCAGAGTCAGGCATCACGTTCTACTCCAATGTGCACCTCTCCTTCTCCCACATAGACTATATAAGGTCCTCAACTACGCTCCTGGGTAGAATCACACAGATGGACCTTCACACTAACGAACTCCCAGACCACGCCCCCATTTCTATGACACTTTATCTCCAAAGGCAAAAGTGTGGCCTATGGAGCTGGGGCTTCCCCATGGAGGCACTCACAGACTCAAGTTATGCAGGGAGAAATAGTAGAGAAGATCCAGGAATACTTTGAACTTAACGCAGAAGCGGGGGTCCCTGAAGCGTAAGTATTGGACGCCTTCAAGGCTATGCTCGGGGGGAAATTGAAAGCCCTCCAGGCACTGCGGCTCAAATAACTGAGGGCCCTGGAAACAGAGCTCGAAGATGACCTCGGGGACATCATGGGTAGAATGGTCCAAGTTCCCTGTAGAAAGTTACAGAGGGAATACCAGAAGGCAAAAGGCAAGCTATACCGCCTCCAAATGAAGAAAGGAGAAAGTACCTTTAGGGTTAAAACAGAGATACTACGTACACGCCAACAAGGCAGATAGGATGCTTGGCAGACAACTAAAACAGAAAGCAGCCTCTCAAATAATCCAAGGGATTGTCAATCCACAAGGCACTAAAGTGAACACTACCCCCGAAATAGCAGACCAATTTGTCAACTTCTACTCCACACTCTATAGATCAGACAAGCCCAGTGAGACACAACAGAAGGCATACCTGAGCTCACTCACATTCCCTTAAATCACCTTAGAAGACCGCACAGCACTAGAAGCTGAGATCATGCAGGAGGAAGTGGGACAAGCGATCAGGAGCCTACCCCTTAATAAAGCCCCAGGGGCAGATGGGTACCCATACTGCATTTTACCAAACATTCCAACAGACTCTGGCACCGAGGATGGCCTCATTGTTCAACTCCTTATAGGGCTCCGGTCACATCACCTGTGTAATGGAAGAAGCTAAAATCATACTATTCCCCAAATCAGCTAAGGACCCCGCACAATGCGGGTCATGCAGGCCCATCGCCCTCATAAACGTAGAGGCTAATTTACACACTAAGATCTTGGCCAATAGGCTAGAAACCCTCCTCCCACATCTCATCAATTCAGACCAATCCGGATTTATACAACACAGATAAACAATACAATAACATTTGCAGAGTCTGTCACATCATTGAGAAAATCCAACGTAAGAGAGATCCCACCATCCTCCTCTCTTTAGACGCAGAGAAGGCATTCGATATGGTTGAATGGTCCTTCCTATTCAGCACCATGGAGAGGATGGGATTCAGCGCAGGCTTCATTAACAGAATGTGCGCTAACTACCAAGACCCAACAGCCCGGATATTGATCAACTGAGACGTCTCTGAACCAATCAAATTGGAAAGAGGGACCAAGCAAGGCCCCTCTCCCCGCTCCTCTACGACATCCACCTATAGCCTTTCTTCATAGCCCTTAGGACTAACCAATCTATACAGGGGATCCCGTTAGAGAAGGAAACACATCCAGTCATGGCATATGCAGACAATATGCTCCTTACCCTCATGGACCAAGAATCATCCCTCCAAGTAGTAGTGCAGGAAATAAACATGTTCGGGCAGTGGCACGACTGAAAGTAAACATAACAAAATCTGAAATTCTAAATCTCTCTCCGGGTGGGGAGGACCTCAAGTGGGCTAAAAAGGTTTTACAATTTTGGTGGGTACAGGGGGGGCATGAAACACCTAGGAGTTACCATCACGCCGACACTGCAGGGGCTCTATCAGGCGAACTTCCCACCCCTGCTAACACTCCTCAAAAAACACCTACACCAATGTGGGCCACTGTCGGTCTCCTGGCTGGGCCGGATGAATTCCCTCAAAATGGTGGTTCTCCCCAAACTCCTCTATAGCTTTCAAGCACTCCTGTTCCAGTGCCGGAATCCTTCTTACGAGCACAACACCGATTAATAATCCCATACATCTGGAACAACAAATCCCCCCACACTTCGCTGAAAACACTGATGGACCCTGTCAACAAAAGTGGGCGAGGCGTCCCAAACCTTCATATCTACTGCTGGGCAGTCCAAATATGGGTAGTGAAAGACTGGTTTGCAGACAGCTCGGAGAAACGTTGGACCCAAATGGACCAGGGAGCAGTCGGCGCCCCCCTGAGGGAGGTCCTGTGGCTACAGAAGACAGACATCCCACTAAACATGCATATATAAGAAATCGCAAAGCTGGTAGAAACCACCTGGCACAAACTAGCAAACACAGGCAGATCACCACCTTCCCGTCTCCATATACACCTATGTTGGTAATCCCCAATTTACCCCCGGGCTAGAAGAAGAAGCCTTCCGGTGCTGAAAAGAGGCAGGCTAAACTAAACTCAGAGACATATTTCAGGGCACAGACATCAAGCAATTTACCCAATGCAAATTAGAACTGGGACTAACCAAGATGGATAGGATGCCATACTTCTAACTATGACATTGGCTAATGAACCCACTCACGCGCAAGGTGGCAACCCACCCCTTTACTCCATTTCAGAAATTCTTGGACACCGACCCAGGGGATAGACATCTCATCTCTAACCTATACAAACTAGGTCTGGAAGCAGCACAGAAAATAGACCCAAATTACAAGACAAAATGGGCAGATACACTGGGGGAACCAATCCCGGAAACGGAATGGGAACAACTGTGGCGGGACATTCCCAATCTCATCCGAGCCATTCAAATATGTGATTTTGGTATAAGACAATGACTCAATGGCACCTAACCCCGGTGCATCTATGACAAATGTACCCCTCAAATCCCCAACAATGTTGGCGAGAATGCAACTTCAGGAATGCCAAATTCACCACGGAAAGGTAAGTAGTCTTGGACGTCCTACATGATGACTTTAAAGAACCATACTGTCGCCACAAACTGCGAATCCTGGGGATAAAGTGATGAAACAAGGATGGAGCAAAAGCTTTGGGAATCAGGGGGAGGTGTGACACGAGGAGTGACACAATGTTGTACCTGTTTGTTCTTAACAAAACCTAATAAAAAGAAAACGTAAATAAAATGCTTTAATAAACACTTTTGAATTGTATACAGTATTAGTACCCGGCGAGGGGGGGTGGCGGCATCCCAGCCAATGGGGAGAAGGCAGGCGTTACCAGAGCCTCCTCAGGGATGGGGGCCATCATCCCCCCTTGCCGGGGAATAAGGTAAGTTTCCCCTCCCTCTGACCCCCATCCACAGAATTCCATCCCCCACCCTCCCACCCCCACTTACCTTCTTTTCTGTCCATTTTGGGAACGGACACGCTGGGAACACTTGTGTCCCCAGCACGTCCGCTGCTGATCCATGACAGGCCCCTTTGGAAAGGAAGTAGAGACTACATGTAGGTAGCCCCTTCTTCCTTTCTATGGCGGCCATTATTTTTGTTTACTTTTTTCAATGGCCACCATGGAAAGGGAATACAGACTTTGTTTTCCCTTCCCCGGCTGCCATTTTTTTACATTTCCTTTTTTCTGTTCTGAAACACTGGAGCGGTTCGGAATAGAACAAAATATGCTTTTAGTACCCCGTCTTAAGAGCCGGGGTACTTATAGCAATAGGCCCCTCACAGGGGGGGCATTACCACTTCAGGTAATGAAAGGGGTAGGGAACCCTGTTTCTATTGGCTCGGGACTTCAATTGTTCATACCAGTAAAGGTAGTGTGTTTAGCACAGTCAAAAGGATAAGTCGTGCTATTTGATAGGTATTAGCAGAGCTGATTTTGTTTGCATGAAGTTACACAATTTAACCGAGCACCAATGGTGATGCTCACATAGAAAAGAACCAACACGTGTTTCAACCATTAGGCCTTTATCAAGGCTATGCAAAATGGACAAATGTTGTTCCTTGGTTAAGGGTGCTGGGCAGCCAATGTTAGGACTGCAAAGCCTCCAGATGCAAGTTGTGTCGTCTTGGGCCTGTAACTTTGGGCCCCAGTGCATTATCTGAAGTGGAAATGCCCCCCTGCTCAGGGCCTATTGCTCAAGTAATGCATTTTAGAGAAATAACTAACACATCAAACATTTTGCTTCAGACACTTTTCCAAACTTTGCCTTCTTCTAGTACCTACTGCAGTGAATCGGGGTGAGCATCAGTAAATGAGGGCATCTACGGTGTGCATGTTTTGCATATTTGTATATTTGTATGCTGAAACCTATATATGTGTCCTTACTGCACTTTGTGAACTACACCATATGCACTTTCTGTAACTACCGCCTAGATGCCTCAGGGTTTTGTGCACTGAAATAAATGCAAAATAAATAAATAAATAAACTATTAGACTAGTGGAACATCAGAATGGGGGAGGAAATAACTCAGGCAAACAGATTCTATGAAAATCTGGTAATACACAATATACAAGCATACTTGGTCTGGAATAAATTGAAAGATGATCGAATTTTGATCACCAAAGCTAAGCTTATGTTTTACCTTCGGAGCCGTTTCTGCCAAATGGTATATTAACCAAACATTGGATAACAGTTGTTTGCTTTGTACTGCCCCTTTAGAAGACCCAATGGATTGCATGTTCGTTTAGCCTGCTTATTGTCAGATCAAGTAAACAAACCTTATTACCACTATTGAAGGAATCACGATTCACTGAATGCCACCTGACCTTATATTATTTATTAAAGGTGGTGCTTCCTGCAACTAGATGGCCACGTCTATCTTTGTCCTGCACTTAAGTTACAAAGTACTTTAATACAAGTAATCGAGAGGCAGATTTCTTGTTGCTGCTATATTGTAAGGCTTGTTTTAGTTTTTTTTTTTTTTTTTAATTGCCTGATAGATTAGGTACCCAGGAGTGCTAAACATTTATTTTTATTGTCCATTGTTTATGAATGTGTGTATTTATATGCTGTATTAAGTTTTAGGAACTCTTTTCCAGAGTAAACGTATACCTTAAAGCCTGCACTTAGACCTGTTTGTGACACTTCAAGAAGAATTTGACTTGCCTCAACTTTCATTCAAAATAGGAGGCAATTTCAATCTCTCACCTTTTCTTTAACTAGACAAATATTCTACAGTAAGAATGCAAACCCTATCTTCCACAGATATGTGAAACACTTGATAAATATCAGAATTCAATCTAATTGACATATATATATATATATATATATATGTATATATAAAAGTGCATTTATTTTTGGTTCAGGCATACACAATATTCACATATAACGTACATGTTCATTAGTAATTAGATTCATTTATCAGAACACATTAGAAGCAGGCTGAATATTAAATTTGAGCAGATAAAAGTATAACAGTAGTTGGACTACAGATGAGAAATTAATGGGAAACTTTCCTTAATTGAACAACTATTAGTAAGAATCCCAGACATTTTGGAAATAAATGAAATTTACGACAGATAGATATGACGTTGGTATTCATAAAGTATGAAATTAGTACATATTATTGATTGTTTAAAGAATAATGTGCATCCAAGGACAACAAACTGCAAAGAAATTAAAGATCAGAAAAAGTTCATTTTCGGAATCTGGCTGACCTAAATGCTATTTTCAACCAGCAACTTTAACCTGATTACGAGATACTAATGAATTCAGTAATAGAATAGGTACATTTCTTGCTATACAGAAAAAAGCAGGAAAGTACATTAAAAGAAATGATGGGCTCCATATAGTAAAATATTGAAATGTTTTTCTCAATTACTATCAACATTTCGGATATGATTATCATTTTTAATGTGTGAGCATTATTTTTTTTAATGGAGTTAAAACAGACATGTGTGTAGGAATCAATTGGTTTTGAGACTCATAACTGGTACAGGCAAAGAAGCAATTCAATATTTAATGGGCTAGGGCAGGGGCCTGCAACCTTCAGATCTCTGACGTTTTTAGTCTACAATTCCTATTACCCCTAGACAGCATTGCCAATGGTGAGGGATCATGGGAGTCATAATATAAACCATCTGCAGGGCCAAGGGTTACAGATGCCTGGCCAAGGCAATGATCTATGCAAAATAATGTATAGATATACTGTCATTGAGCTGTTCATTGGTATCCTATTAACAGAAAACCAATCTAAATCCTAAATGGAGGTGACAAAGTGTACTCTCCTGAAACTCGGGAAAGAGCCTACAAGGTATGAATTGTATCACCCTTTCTAGGTATGTAATACATATGTTCTTTATATTGTAAAATTTAGTTTATTACAAACTTTAATTTACATATACATCACTCCTGTGTCCCACTTACATCTAACATCTAACATTCCAACATTGCTCTCTGTCTATATACTTTCATTTACTCCTCTCTAAGTCTCCAAAATCTTATCTAGAAAATCAATTACTGCACATATCAACATAAAGTGTTTGCCAGACAGTATTCCCTGCCACCATGCCTCCAAATCGTTATTTTTAGGTGCGTATTTCTCCAGGAACAAGCTTCTTTGATTTTTTTTATAATTAAACATTCAACAACCAAATGTTTTATTGATTCTAAATCCTTGGTGCAGAATCGGCAATGATTATTTATGATATCAGTTTGGTGTCTCCTAAATAAGACTTGGATAACGATTCAACCGCAGCCGGAGGAATTGGTCACAATGGTATCTACATGGGAACCTCTCCAGATATTTGCATTTATGTTCACTCCCCTTGCCTCAAAGCCCAAATCTAGTGTAGCAACATATTTGGCTCTTCCATTCTACGTGTTTATCCAATCACAGAAATTCAGTTTTTATTTTGCGGCACAAGGGTTGTTTAAAAGTGTTTGCATAGCCATGTTAGCATGGGCCAGTTGGACAAGTATCTTTGCAGTCCAATTTGTCAATATATCATCCATTTGTCTTTCAAATTGCTGTTCAAAAATCTTGTTTGGTGGGGCTGACGTTTTCAAACACATTTTCCTGATAATGGCAATTGATTTCCGCAGAACAGCTGCATACAAGGAAAGCAGCCCCAGTTCATAACGAATTGCCGAAATTGGCACACACTTAGGCAGGCAGAGAACTTTACGCCAGAATTGACCTTCTAATTCATCCCATACTGTTCTACTAATATGTAACCCTGCCTCACTATTTAATACATTTTCAAACAGCAATGCCTACATAATAGTTTAAAAATACATAAACTCAATTCATCCTCAGCCAATGATGAATAACATGGATCTTAGACAGAGGAAGGCACAAGCACACTTTGATTAGTCAAATGCAAAGCAGTATATGAGTAGCGCCACTCAGTTGAAATTATGACTGCTGTTGAAAAGGCTTTTGACAAGGTAAGATGAACATTCCTGTAGTCAGTTATGCTAAACATTTGATTTTGTCCTCACTTTCTCAGAAGTATTCAAGCACTGTATAAATCACCACTTGCTAAAATGATGGCAAATAATGACATTTCTCATTTATTTAATTTAATTGCTGTTTCATACAACAATGTCCCATAAGTCCTGGTATTTGCGTTTTCTACATGTATTCTTTAGCTGTAAACCATACAGAAAAGTCACACACATCGAAACCTTCTGCTTTAAATGACTGCATTGTAAGTATTGCATTTTATACAGAATGTCTAATAGTTTATACATTGGATGCATTTCTGAGATGTGTTCAAAGTTTTTGAAATTCATTTGCAGCACTTGGTATGTAGTAGAGTCCAGTAGGTAAAAATGTATACAATCCCCAAACTGAGGCTCTTATTTCATCAATACACCTGCAAGTACCTCAAATAGCCTCAAGATTTTTTTGGTATCTCCAAAAAACAGAATCAAACACCATAACTGTACAGAAGGAGTTTCGGAATTACCTGAGGTTCAGATTTACTGCTATTCCTGTAAAATAAAGGTCTTACCATCTCAATCAGAGGCTACAGTGTAATGATATCAGTAAGAGCATTAACTCTACAATGCCCCATGTGCCTGCCTCTATAAATGTAATGACACAAAATATAATTTTTTGGAGCCATTTTGATTGTTACAGACTTGAATTGTTTAAAAGAAAAGGGAAAAGAAACCTTGCTATTCCTAATACTAAGAGGGGTTTCCCTGCCTCAACCAATAAGGTAAGGAAACTGTCAGAATGTCCAAACACATAAATGTCCATCATTGTGTCAAAACCTATTTCCGTCCCTTACACTAATCTATAACTAATGCTAACCTTCTTGTCACCTTCAGAAGAGGGTATCCCTTCTTCTGTGGTGAAGGGTTTTATAGTTTCTTGAAGAAAATGATGTACGAGGTAGAATATCTCCTTTCCTCAGTTTCTTTTAGTGTTCCAACTTTAAGTGATCATGTTTTCCTTGCTCCTTTCAATTTCTTGAGTAAGAATCAATTCCTCTTGTTTTCTTCTTGGATTTTGTATTTTGGTTGGGCATCCTGTACTTCTTCTGCTCAACACACAATATTGGGAAAGTAGAGGCATGATCCTTCCCAACTTCCTTGGGTTCTCTGGGTTCTCTTCTTCTATGTTTTTGTTTTACTACCTTTGTGAGTGTGAGTCCTATACTCACACTTGCTTTCTTCTTAGTTCAGTCCACCTGGTCCACTAGCCTGCCAGGTACTGAGACTATAATGATGACTGGTGAAGCTTGGATAGCCTTTTTGTGTGTGGGTCCCAGACTCACACTTGCTTCCTTCTTGGTTTAGTCCACCTTGTTTACTAACCTGTCAGGTACTGAGACTACAATGATGGCTGCTGAGGCTTTGATAGCCTTTTTTGTTGATGTATCCAGGGGCAACATTATCAGCTTCCAGAAAACACGATGTCTGAGCCCCATGTGTAAACCAGGTTTATAAATGTACTTTAGACCAGTTGTCCATGGCCTGTAAGTGTCTTATAGGGGTGGGCTAAATCAGTGGGTAATTGCTGAATTAAATGCATCAATCACTCAGCTTAATAATGGTGGCAACAAACTATTGGGAAATTCCATATTGGCACCCCAGTGGAATTACTGAACTTTTATTTGTGCCCTCGTTATGAAACTATTTATAACTTCAAAAGGTTACTTAACAAATCTTGACGAATCTTAACAAAAAAAACAGAGCGATGAAGTTTATTTCACTAGAGGATCTGAACATCCAGAACAAACCAATTATACAATGTTGTGACCTCATGCTGAGGAGTATGAGTTAACTATGCCTTTCTAACACAGATATGCAACTAATTTTGCCACCTGTCTGAATGAGGCTGGATTGTGTGCCTGTAATTTCCAAGTTCCAGGGGACTTCACAACTCATCCAACCTGATAGCAGTGAGAGTCATATTGATTACATACTAATTGACCCATCGAGCTGAAATTGAGTAGAGAATTTAGAGGTCATACTAGAGAATGATCAAGATACTCTCTGTTTGTCAACTAATATCCAAGGCTATGGAACTAGATCTACTGCAGAAGCACCCTTAGTCTTTGCCATTTTAGCTCCTAACAGCAGCTATGAAGTTCATTGAGGCATTGCATCACAAGATCATTATTTATCCACGTTATTAGACAAGCTACAAACATTTTGTTTTGATTTTTGTATATCCCCTCATGATGTATTTTAAACTTAACATATGATATGATCTGCACATTTCCAAAACTTCAATAAGCCTAAAGTTGTGCACCAAACGACTAAATCCTGGCTTGACTGAGATTGTAAGAAAGTTAAAACTACATTACTTGAGTGCAAACTCCACGCAGAGACAGACTTTTAATTAAAAACCAGAGAAGGGACTATAACTATCTAATTAGCTAAACAAATAATTTATTGGAGGAGAAAAGGTGTCAGTACCTAAAATTGGCAATTGAATCAGAAAGCATTGCCACTTGCGGTCAACAGATTCTCCTCTGCTTAGGTCCCAGTCAGGATATGTGGATTTCTAATTATAGGAATCTCTATGCCCAGGGGGAGACGGTCATTGCCGAGAAATGTGCAACACCACTTAAGCCTCTGGCATAATTAGCAATAGTTCATTTTAATTTCTCTGAGAATGACCTAGGGATGGCCTTACTCAGCCAAAAAGCAGGAAAGCTCCAGGACTGAATTATCTACATATAGATATTTATCTAAGCAGAAAAACATCATTTGGGTGCCTTTTTAAAAAACCTTTTAACAGAATTAACCAGCAGAATTTTTAACCAGCAAGTAGGTGTGAGGCTGAGATAGTTTCCATATTTAAAAAGGGAGATTGAAAGGACCAATGAAATGTCTGCCTGATCTCCCTTATCGTCTTGCAAAAATCTATAGATAGATTATTTTTAAATGTATAGGTCCCTTGTGCATAGAGGCCCACATGCTGTCCTGTGTTTCAAGTAGTGGTTCTTCGTGGGTTTAGCATAGTTGATCAAAGTTTCCATGTATATTTATTGGCACAAAAATGTGTTTTTTTAAGACAGCAGTTTCTTCATTTTATGTTTGGGAACCTAATACAGCATTTGATGCTATTGTTGCATCAGATACTATCAAATGCTGTTCATTTGAAAATATGATGATGCAGTTGGATGAAAATGAAGTGATGGTTTGCTTTGGTAAAGTCAATGCTTCAACTAGACTAATTCATGTTTACTTGGGTGTTAGGCATATCTATGTATTAGGCCCTTTGTTTCTTTCCTAGGAGCAGCCTCCATAATGCAATTACTAATTTGGCTGCAGATACCCAAAGTTATGGAGGGAGAAGTTTGAAATCTTTCTCGTTGCCAATGATGTGATACTAATTTGGCAAACACCTGTTAGCCTCTATTGCCAACTTGTTTGATGATTTCTGTACAAATAAAGGGTTAACAATACATGTAGAAACAATGAAATGTATGACTTGCCATTATTAAAAAAGGCCTACCATGAACACACATCACTACATGGTAAAGTGCAACAGGTGACATTGTTCGAGTATCTCAGGGTTAACCTAAACCGGGATGGCCCCTGGGGTCTTCAAATCAAGAAAAGCACCCAAATCATGTGCCTTCAATCTAGAGCATTTTAAAGATTCACTACAAGATATGAAGGGTGATCTGTTTTGGTAATGTATGGGGATTGACAGAGATGGAGCTCCCTTGTCGGCCAGTGCTAGGATCTGGACACTTATCTTTAGCGTGATGCAAGATTTTTTTTTTTAAGTATGCTTTCACTCCCTGACAGTACCCCAAACATTCCTTTGCGGTTCCAACTTGGAAACCCAGACACTGAGTCAACGATCCTATTAAAATCACTTATTTACTGACCCAGATATGGTGTTCTCCAACCCTTGTTAAATGTAGAACAGCTTTAGTGGAGTTTCTCCTTCTAAAAGGGGCATCCACCTTTTTCTTAATTTGATATATTAGAGAAATGGCCCTAAGTTTAGATATGAGTTACATATGGGTATATTAAAAAATATAGGACTCACACTAAGCAAGTGATACTTAGAGCTTATCAGAACTGGTCAGTAAATACAAATCTGCCCTGTATTCAGTAGACAGCCTGGCTTACCATTATTTTGATAGTAGCACCTAGATCGGGGAGATCAGGGGGTCGCCCACATAACCATATTATGCATTGTAACAAGACGCTATCCTCTAAGTCAAATACATCGGAAAGGATATGCACTAATCAAGGGACCATAGCAAAGTCCGTGAAATCTTTATATGAGATAAGAAGATCAGTAGGTGTAAATAGGAAGAAAAGGTGGATTTGAAGAGTGTGTGCTTATTTATTTCTATATTGTATGATTTAGCTTTACATAGGATTTTCAAACAAACACATAATTACAAAAATTACAATAGATTAAAAACAACAATTCAACAATAATTAAAATACATTTTATAATAAAGAATAGAACAATCACTTTTCATCTAAAAATAGGAGAGATAGAAAGTGCATAGCAGCAATACAAAGTGCATAACAAATGAGGCCATAAAAAAGTTAAAAAGTAAAAAGTTAAAAAGTTAAAAAGGTCACATCCTCAACTAGCCCAAACATATTAAACAACTGACTGCGCAAGTGGACCAGTTTTTCTCATTTAACAAAAAGATGTTCTAGAGTTTCCATCTCATTTTTGCAAAGGCAAAACAACCTTCTATATTTCGAAGTGTTTAATTTGGTGCCGATGTCTTGTGTGGGAAACAAATAAAATGTTCATCTCACCATCATATCTTGATATAATTTAGAAGGGTACTTCCATAAAAACGATTTGGCTGTTTTAAAATATTTTATGTCATAAATGAAATGATTAAAACGCTTTTATATAGTTAACAAATCTCTATTCGTAGTCCATTGATGGAAAACCAACATGTTCTTCACACAAAGTGGGAAATTGGATAGTTCCTTTTTTGATGAACCAATTTCCCCTAGTAGACTCGTACATTTCTCACTCCATGTAAATAAAATTGGGAAGGAGTTTAAAATCATTACATCCTCAAAAAGATTGAATAGAGAACCTTCTGGGGAACCAAAAAGCTGCAATATAAACGCAGGCGGCCCCATACAATACATGAGTCAAGAGAAAGGCGGCACAGCATGTGACGAATAGCAGCCAATTGAACTCCCTGTGGCAAGCGCAAACATTTTCTCCAAATTCTAGCTTCAACCATTGCCAAATCTCTATCATCTAAAAAGGTTTCGGCACCATAAATGAGCTTGGGAACAACTTTCTGCTGGTAATCTAATAAAGCTGGTGATAAGGAAGATTTGCCAAATCTTCTATTCAGTTGATGAGGCAAAAGACTGTGTTAAGACCTGTGATCTTCCAGATATGCACCATTGAAAGACCTTCCTCTTCGACTGTGCCCTACCTTCTCTTTTGGGGTTCATCACTAGGATTTTGGACTTCTCCACATTGAGATTCAGGTCTACATTTTTGCAATAGTCATTCACCGCAGTTAATGCCGTTGCAATCCAATCGGTGTAAAATCAAATAATAAAATGTCATCAGCGAAAAGCAAATATTGCAAAATGATCAACCCCAGTTTAGGTGGGTTAACTCTGATATTTGCAAAAACAGATTTGAAATCCAAAATATACATGCCGTACAAAAAAGTGGCCAAGACACAACCGTGGTGCAATCTTCAATCAGCTGCAATCCAATTTGTATAGGAGCCCTGCTGGCATAAACAAACTCTCAACCTGGTGTTTAAGTGGAGAGCTATAAGAATATTAAGCAGGGCCCCTGTGCGTCCCCATTTAGCCAAATTCTCCCATAGCAATGATCTTTTTACACAATTAAATGCTTTTGTGATATCAAGAAAGGCTAAGCAGAAGGTTCTATTGGTATTGACCATTTGTTTAGCAAGTAATTGGATGATTAAACAATTTAATGAAGTATTAACCTCTTTTTTTAAACCAGATTGGTAAACATCCACAATATTAGCTGATTTGGTTTAAGCTTCTAATTCCTCTAGAATAAAACTAGCAAATACTTTGTAGGAACAATCCAAAAGGGAAATAGGCCTATCATTATTTGAGTTAGCTCTGATCCCGTTCTTATAAATCAGGATCACTGTATCCTCTTTCCAAGTCGCTGGAATAAAGTCTGAGTGCATGCATAACTCCATAAAACGATCATATAAAATATTTACCCATAGGAGCGGTGAGTATTTCAAAGTAGCATTGGAAAGATCATCAGGGCCTGGAGCGTTTGAAGTCTTACACTTTCCAATAGCCTGCTGAACCAATTGCACATCAATAGTTAAGCAGTACCACCCCAATGGGTCCTCCTTAAACTAAATTCCATTTGTAACCACTTCATATCACCCCTAAAGGCAGAGAGTTTAGTAAATTGTCTTCCCATTCCTTTTGCGGAATAGGATGGAGTTGTAAAGAGACTTGAACGTATGGGGTTTTAATTAAGCACCCAAAATGAGGGCCATTTTTGTGCTGAATTGTGTCAAGCATCCTGTCCACATTATGTTGTGTTTAAGCATCCTGTGGGCCTTTGTCGAATTCCTATAATGCTGCTTTATCTTTTTAATCATGATCAGGTTAGAGGGGCCAGTTTTCTGTAATACTCTTCTTAGGTCCCTTTTTTGTGTTGCATTACTTTGTCAAATCTGTGCACATATGTGTTTTCTTCACAACATCTCCTCTGGTTATAGCCAAAGATGAAAGACTCATTAAGAACCTTGTCAAATAAGGCAAATACTCATCGGGAAGCAGATTTAGAAAACCACCCTCATACAGTGCATTCTCAACTGAACAAATTAAATCTCTGACAAATATGGCTTCCAAAGAACTGCGTTATCTTGCTCCCTGATTTCTATCGTCAATGGGGTAAGGACATCACTAAGTGCATCCACCCCCAACGAGAGAGTCAGGAGAAGAGGATTATGATTACTGCCTTTGATGTGATGCTGATCTTGCATTGACATACACAAAGGAAATAAATCTTATTATTATATGATCTTTGGTTTTTAACAAAACTTTTATCATAAAAACAGTGAGCATTTCCTTATATCAAATGAATTCAATACATCACACCATTGCCAAAATCACATGGTCTCCAATGGCAGTAATTTATACTATTTTAAAAGATTTCTTTAAAACTCTTTATCAATCTGAAGATTGTCAAAAAAGTTCCACTGCTTGAAGGAAAGCCCAAAATGTTTATGTGTCCGCACATTGCCTTTCAGAAACTGCCTGGCCAAAATTCTTAATTTGGTCAAGCCTGGCCAGAACAGAGTTATGTGCTACAGCGATTCTGTATCAACTTCTTTTGAGCAGTCCACAGAATCAACTTGTTTATAGATTTTAAGAATTTGGTTGGTGGGCAACAATTTCATCCTAAAGTGAATGAACTGGTTCCTGTACCATCTGTTAGGGAACTTAGTTAAGTAATTCAGGAGGACACCCCATGACTTACGTTAATCTTTCAATGCAGTTTGTAAATTGTAGGAGTTCGTAGCCTCGATAGTTTTAATCCAATCATCCTGCTACAACTTCCGCTTTACCTTTCGCAGGTTATTAATCAGATCTTCCAACTCAATCTAGAGGTGCTGCAGATACAGTCCCACCCATTTAGTAATTTGCTCCTCCCATTCATAAATTCTAGCCTCAAGATGAGATATGGCTTCAGCAGATGAGGCAGGAGACATTTGCGATATAAATTCAATGTCTTCCATGTCAATCTTGCATAGGGAGATTAATCCCAATTCAAACCTTATAACTGAGATTGGGATTAGGTTTGGGAGTTTCAGGATTTTTCTCAAAAAAAGTTAAGGAGGACCATAAGTTCCACGGAGTGAGAGGGAAACCCTCAACTCTATATACTAGGACCAGTGTGGCCTTTGCTTGGAAGAAAGTTAGAACAGGTAAAATAGAGTACTTACCATATTTCTTCTGCACCAGCCTACCCTGGGCTATTACGGTTTTCAGTTTGATCTTCAAGGCTTCTTGGCAAGGAATGTCCAGCAGCTAAGGCCCCCCAGATAAGTAACCTGTTGGGTTTGCACTAGGCATCTGTGTTTAGCATACCATTTAAGCAAGGAAATAGATCTTGACCCTTGAGGGCCCAATATCATTGTGGTAGTCTTTGCAATATTCATTGCTAATCCATTTTTATCCATGTATTTACTAAGGGCATCCAGGACTGCAGAAGGCCAATAGGCGTCATATTAACCAAGTCATCACCAGAAAGGAGTCCTACCACCCCTTGGCCTCCTATTTTAGCTAGGAATTCTCTGATTTTGTCCAAGGACTCTCCAATATCTGAATGAAGCAAACTAAATAACGTGGGGGCCAAGGGACATCCCTGTTTTAGGCCGCCAAAGGTATCAGTGGGCTTCGTCAGCAGGGCCTGGGAATAAGCTGAACTTGTACCTTAGTGACCTCATAGAGCATTTTGATTGCATACAGCAAGCCTGGAGGACAATTCCATGACTCCATTTTGTTCCATAGTAATTGACGATCCACACTGTCAAAACACTTTTTTAAATAGACAAATGCCAAGTAGATCCTAGTTTTCTTATTAAAGGCTTTTCCCTTCAGAATGTTTATCAATAAAAGATTCAGGTCTGTACCTACAACTCTTGACAAATCCTGTCTGTCCAATCTTTCTACAGTTTTGATCCACTTCTGGAGTATTTTAAGAAGAAAGGATGCAAATAGTTTGCCCAATGAGCCCAAGAGCGCTATAGGGCGATAATTGGCAGGATCCATCCTGTCACCTCGTTTATAAATAGGAACAAGTATTGCGATCTCCAAGAAGCTGGAATCTCGCCCATCCTCATGATCTGTCTGAATAACTCAAAAACAAAAGAGATCCAAAGTTCATGAGATTCCTTGATCACTGAATTTGTGATGCCACCCAGGCCCGGGGCTCTAGAGTGATTAGCCTTTTTGATTAACATTTCAACGTCCAGTAGGTCTAACAGGAACGAGCATCCCGAAGTTGCTTTAGTGGGAGGTGACTGTGAAAATTACTCCTGTGATACACAGTTGTAATCTAAAGTTCAAGTTGCCAAACCATTTGCCCATGTTACTTCACCAAGAATATTTCCATTTGTTAATACCAAGTTCCACTTTTCTAAGTCTTCTCTTATTAAACTACCACTTCTTTTAACTTGCTTGATCTATTTACCTATCTTTCAAACAAACCACCCCCTCCCAGGTTATCCTGGGCTCCTCCTCTGCCTCCTCTATTTCCACCTGTGGAGTTCCCCGGGGTGCCAACCTTTCACCCTGGCTCTTTAACCTCTATCCTGCTCACTTGCTCACCTTATTTCCACTTTCACCCCTCACTTCCAGTGTTATGCAGATAATACTCAACGCTTCTTTAAACTGCCGTCTGATCCTCTCGCTACCTCCTCTACCCTTCCTGACTGCCTATCTGCTATCCAGTCTGGTGTGCCTCTAATGATTTTTGCCTCAATGCCAGCAAGACTGATATCCTTCCTATTGGGATTCTTGCTTCCTCTTTCCTCCCATCACTATGGCCACCCTCTATGGGATACCCCCTTCTCCCTCATCTGAAGCCAGGAACCTTGGAGTCTTCTTCAACTCCTCTTTCTCTTTCCTCCCCCACATCTGGAATCTTGCCAAGAAGGCCCATTTTCAACTCCACCTCCTCAGAGGTATTCTTCCTTTCCTCACTTTTCCCCAGAAGCTCAATGTCTCTAGAGCTCTGGTACTCTCTTGGCTGGACTACTGCAACAGCTTCTTCCTTAATCTGCCCTCTCCTGCCTCTGCCCCCTCCAGTTTATCCAGAATAGGGATACAAGATTTATCCTTGGCCACAAGCCCACGGATCGTATCCCTCTAGCCCTAAAATCTCTCCACTGGCTCCCGGTTGCTGCAAGGATCAAATTGGAATCCCTCTGCATCACTCATAAGGCTGTCTGGGGCCGGGCACCACTCTATCTACAATTTGCTCTCACCTCTCCCTTCAGATCTTTAGGAATCAGCCAAAAAGACCGAGATGGAAGGCCCAAATGGGAGATTTGGCCGAATTTCAGTCATTCAAAATCACTGAACCAGCGAAAAAATGAGACCAAATCCACCATTTGGTGGCAGGGGATGCGGGGGTGTCCCCTGCACCCTTGCTCACTATATTGTCGGTCCCAAAAAAGAAAAGAAAAAAGGAAAGGCCCTGCGGCGCCAGTTCCCGATCAGGGAAGTGAAAGGGAAAAGGCGTTGCATGGACAAAGTAGGGGGGTGGGTGTGTGGGTGGGGGTGGGGGTGTGGGTGACGGTGGGGGCCAAGTCAGAAATGTTCAGGGGAGAAAAGACCAAAGGTTATTTCGGAAAAATAATCTTCAGTCTTTTCTCCCTCGAACATTTCCATCTCAGGCTTTCAACCCCGATCCAATCTTTACACTCTTCCAGCTCCAACTCCCTGTGTGGTAAGTGCTTTGCTAAGGAGTAATCTGGTGGCCGATCTCTTTCCCCAGCTGGCTCGCTCCTCAGGAACAGCCTCCCCCCTCCATCTTGAGCCGGATCGCCTCAAATTCCGGAAGCTCCTCAAAACGTACCTCTTCACCTCCTCCGTCACCCTCTCCCTCCCATGCTAAACCCCACAGTCGATGAGATTGGCAACCAGAGTCCTTATGTGTCCTTCTGGTTCCTGGCCTTCCGTCCAATCACCTCAGCCTACATCCTCCCCCAGCACTTGCCTTTAGGCACCCATTAGCCGGTGTTGCCCACCTGCCTGCACTTATTTATTGGAACGTGACCACCCACAAAGTGATCTCTACCAGGAACTTACCGTTGCTTGCAACTGACTCTCTAGCACTTCCTCCTCTGTGGAACCTCCAGCACTTACCCCCCATACCTCTCTCTCCCAGCACTTGCACAATCTGAGTGCTCACAAGGCCTAGTAGGATTGCCTCTGCCTTTGTTCATTATTGTTATGTTATCTGCATTTTTCCCCTGTTCCCTCACCTTTGCTTGTGGGCACATTGAAACACAATGTATTGATTTATAAGAACCTTACAAATGCACAATAAATAAATAAATATTATTATAAAGACATTCACGGTTAAAATCTCCTAAAACAATTAAATAAGCACCGTCTTCGGGAATAGACGAAGATAAAATACCAAAAAGGTCACTTAAAAAGACTCTGGAGTATTTCTTGCTTGATTAAAATAAATGTTAAGCACCACACAACATCTGAAAATATTGCACCTAGTATCCCACCATTTTAACTTCAGTGCGAGTATGCCTGGACTATTGCTGATCAATTTTCCATTGTTAGATTCTTTTGACTTTTAACACAAATAGAAGCCCACCCAGAGGGCGTCCCTTCGAACCTCTAATGTCCGGTGTGCTGTATATAATAAAACCATCTGAAATGGGCTCATCCACAATCCAGGTTTCTTGAAAGCAAATCAAATCATAAGTGTTCCACAACCCCCCTTTTCCAAGCGAGTGGCGAAACCCTCAAATATTCCACGAAAAGATCTATATGTCTGCATTGTTTAAGCATCAATTAACCAAATTATTATTTTAGTATGCAGAGCATTCACAATCTGTGCCCAGTCATAGTAAACAGTTCTCTGGTGTTTACAGAATTCTCTAGCATGGGGGCTAACTTTACTTTAATGGCACCTTTAGGCTGCCATGGTTCCGGCGCACCATTTATAATCTTGGGTAAAATAAAAGGCGTTGTAGCTTACTGCAATGGCCCACTTATTGGTACTTGTTCCACTGTTGTACCCAAGGTCCCGGGATAGTTTATTAGTAATCTCTTTTCTTCTAAGGTATGGAAAATTGAATAGACATTGGGCCTCATTACGAGTATGGAGGTAGCCACGCCGCTTTTAGGGGGTCTGGGTCCCGCAAAAGGGCCCTTACCGGGTCATTCCGACATTGGAGGGCCCAGTAAATCCCTTTCACGGGACCCGGACCCTCTACATCCCCATTCCCATTTGAGCCCCCATAGGGCTCAATGGGAATGGGGAGGATGCTAACAACGGACCTGTTAATGACAGGCCCGTTGTTAGCATCCTGGCCTGCTAGCAGGTCCTGCTAAGGACGCCTGGTCTGACCAGGCGTTCCTTAGCGGGACCCGCTGCAGACCTCGTAATAGGGTGGCCGGAATGAACGGTGCCGGTCCTTTACCGTCACCATTCATTCCGCGCCCACCTAAATCCTAATGAGGTCCATTATATTTAAAGGGAACACAGTTGTTAATGGTACAGAAAGAGGAACAGTTAATGATGGCTGGGAATCAGCCACGACTGGCCCACTAGGCATCCTTGACACCAAATCCTTATCTGATCAATTAGAAACAGAAGGTGGCAATCTTAGAGCCTCTGAGATTGTCACCAAGGTCTCCCCCGCTTCTTTAATCTTTTCACTAATATGTATATTGATGGTATCCCAGTGGCTATCTATGCCCACAACCTCTGTATTGGGATCTGAAACATCCCACCCATCCAAATGGACTGAGAAGTAACTGCTGTTTAAACTAACATTTGTCTCCATATTGTAGGCTGCTCACTGTCATTTAATGAAGCAGGTGACTTTACATTATTCCATCTACAGGCTGATTTTTTTGACATTAATACCAATACAGGGTAATTCATGATATCACACCTCCTGTCCTGATTTAAAAGGGGGGCTCGCTCATGCTTATTCATAACTATGGGCCATGATGTCATTTTATTTTGTGAACCTATATTAGTAACTATATTTAGGCCTTGTAAACATTTCCTTGAGCCCTTTTTAGTTCATTTTGGCATTTTCTTCTGGTTTTTGTGGTTTTTGGTTTTCTTTTTCTCAGTTACTTTTGAATTAATATTATAATGGAAATCCAAATTAGGTGCCACGCTGGAAACAGTCAAGCCTGTGTGACTGTTCCCACCAATTATCGCTTGAGAATCAATATCACACATCCGAGGACGTATTCCCTAGTTTGTTTAAGTCTATAATGGGGGTTTAAAATCTTGATGTGTACTAACACCTAAATTAGTTTGTGCTGCAAAATGTATGTTACATAGCCTTTTCATGACTTCTGTAACAATTAGGGCAATATTTTTTCCCTCCTGAAACTCAGGCTTTGCCACTTTGGAGTCGAGTGGCGTAATATACCCTTCTATAAAGGTCATTTTGGCAAATAACTCCTTTAGTGACAAACACACCACATGAAGTTCATACTTTAAGGTATCATTTCCCTGCGGAATTTTACGGCGAACAACACCCGTTTTTTTGCTTCTTGCAGCCATATCCCATCCCATCCTCAGAGATTATTTGATAAGTTTGACAAGTGCAATGTTGTGTTTTTTAATATGTTTTTACTGCGATGTCCACGGACAGAGGCCGAAGTCCGTGAATCCAAGATGGTGGGCGTTTCCAAAAATCTGACAAACTTCATGCTTTTCACCATCCAATGAGTTGGCGCATTTGATGTCCACGGACAGCACGTTGCCTTCTAAGCCAATCAGAGTCCAGTCCGCGGACCGAAAAGGGAAAGGAGTCCGTGGACCGGACCCAGATATCACTTATTCTGCTGCTCCTGCCACAAATTTGGTGAAAATCCATACACCGGTTTGGGCTGCAGGCATGAACAAAATTATTCTCCTTTCAGTCTATGGAAAAAAAATATTTGGGACCCCCCGTATAACTTTGTTCCCCCTTGACGAACCCTCACCAAACTTTGCAAAAATAATTCAGAGTGGGCCATATACTTTCTTTGCAAAGCTTGGTGAGGATTCGTCCAGGGGGAGCGAAGTTATAAACTGCCCAAAAAGTGCTCTTCTTATGGGATTAGCAACTTAACCATAACTACACACCCGCTATCGCGGGCCGTCTAATATTGGTAAACAGAAACTGATATGGTCATGTATATATTCTGTTTTACTGTTTAAGGCACTAACCTAGCTCGAGACCAGTGGAACACTGTACAGGATGTGGGTAGGCAGTATTTGGGTTGGTATCTTTGAACAGTAGTGCAGTACTGTGTGTGGCAGTCTGTGCATCAGTTTGTTTGTCCATTGGGATTAGTCCTTGATAGGGTGTTGTTGGAAAAGCCACGTTTTGAGAGATTTGTGAAATTGGAGAATTGTGGGGGATTTCCAAGCCAATACCAGGATTGAGTTCCAGAGAGTGGGTAGAAGACAAGAGAAAGATGGTTTTCTTGTCCTCTCTTTGCGGGCAAGCTGTGATTGGAGCCGGTTAGTTGATTTGCTGTATGAGAAGCATATGCCACCAGATATATGGAGCTTAGCCACAAAGTATGCTGGTGTGCTGATCGGCACTGCTTTGTAGACGATACGTGCCATCTTGAACAGTATCCTAGCCTGCAGAGGAAGTCAATGTAATTCACATAGGATTCCATTAAGGGAAGCCAGGTGAGAGGCTGGGAGCCCTGTTAAGAGGGTATTCCCTAGTCGATGTGCAAGCACACAAAGTCCTGTTCTACACTTTGGAAGTCCTGCGGGGGGATTAAGGGTTTGATTTTGTGAAGGGTTGAGATTTGGAGCCAGGCGGTTTGGGCCTTCTTGGCTATGTGTTTCTTAAGGACAGGCTACTTTCAATGGTGGATTCTGAGGAATTTGCTGAAAATAAGGTTGTGGATCAAATCCTTGCAGGCACGTATCATTGAGCCATTGTTGAACAAATTTGTTGTTTCGCAGGGGGACCAAAAAGAACAGATTTTGTTCTTGGAGGGGGTTAACTTTGAGGATGTGAATCGACATTAAAGATTGGATGATGGCTAGGTAATCACAGGCATGATTGATGTCCTGTTGGCTTTTTACTCTCATCTACAACTGAGTATAATGCACATATTGATGGATGGCTATATTGGGATCATTGAGGAGTGTGCCTGGAGGCTCCGTGTGAAAGTTTAAAAGGATTGGTGCAAGGAAGAAGCCTTGTGGGTCTCCAATTCAGAACAGTGCCAAATAATCCCATCCCGTCAGCGAGGAGGAAGAGGAGGATGTGATGGTCTACGGTATTGAATGCAGCAGAAAGGTCAAGGAGGATGTGGCGGCATGATCCATGATTTGGAGGACATAATCCACCACCTGGGTGGTTGCTGTCTTGATGCTACACTTCAGGCGGAACCCTGACCGACAAATGATTAGGAGGTGCAGTTGTTAAATTCTGGCAAGTAGTTGTGTAGCAGCTACATTTTCCAAGATTTTGCCAATAAAAAAGAGGTTTACAACGGGCCGGAAGTAGGCAAGGTTGTCTGGGCCTGGGGTCGGTCCCGGAATGACCCTACTGTAAGGGTGATGTATCTCACAATGATAGTCCAACTGCACACCTTTGATCTGTACATCCCTAATCCCTTTTCCCACCTCTACTGGCGTTCTTTCACTGTGAAATAATTAACAAAGATGCACAATACAAAGCTTTTGGATTGTGTTTGGGATTTGTCTTTGAGTTCAGATCCATGCCAGCACTCGTGGCAGTGAAAATGCTTTTCATTCAAAACAACACTTCTCCTAGAAGTCCTTGAACATATGATCATATAAATAGTGCGGGCCCAGAGTGGCCATTGGAAGAGTGGATGGATCACATTAGTGACACACAATCATTAGTCATCTTTTAAATCCTCAGTTTGCTTCAGTTCAGTGTTGGTCATTAAGGCAGCCTTCTTGTCTGTGGGTGGAAGTAGGTTTTGTCGCAATTCCTTTTTTCCTGAACTCCCATTCATCTGTACTGGAGGGCGGAGTGACCTCTGAACGGGCCCATGAGATTCAGAGCTCGCTCTCCCGCACCTTAAGTCGAGATAGCTGCACCTTGAGGAGGATGGGGTTCATGGTTCTCTTACTCCAACACCAATCAATAAGGGAAAGTCAATGGTTTGGCAAAGGGAAGTCTGTTTAAAGACAAGTACAAAAATCGGGGAAACAAATGGAAATCATCAGAGCTGCGATCACCTGTCTCGCTTCAACTTCCAAATTCTTCATGCAAACAGTAACTTTTATAGCAAATTCTCGTCATCATTGACGTGTAAAACTCATAAGTTTGACATTCAATTCTATTGGTTGGAAAAGGTAACTTAAGTATAGGTACTATATCTGTATATGGTAACAGAGTGTGGGGATTGGATAACTCTTATCGGGTGGACGTCTCTGCCCATCCCTCTACATCACTCGTGATAGACGTCACTCAAAGTACGACTTCTCATTGGTTCTACTAGCTATAGGACCCTAGATTATTTGGTCCATTGTGATTGGGTGGGTTACACCCCTAGGCATAAATCTTCACTTTAATTAGCAGCATGCAGAATGGTCGCCCAGGTGCGGATGGCCCAAGATTCATCCTGCCTCGCTTCCATCAATCACTACCCTCAGGCCCATGTGTCAATTAGTTGGCTGAGGATGGCCTCGAAACTGTAGCATCTTATCGGGGAAAGTTATGGCATCCTCCGGTTTTGGGTGACATCAGACGCTGGTACCTCTTCGCGCTTGGCTGGTCACGTGTCAGTAAACTGCAAAGCTGCTTCATTTTCCATCTATTTGCGTATTTGATACTTTGTTCGGCCTCGCAACCTGCCTGGGCCTCCTTATCTCGACCTTCACAGGGCAGGCTTCTATGCTCTTAAGTTTCAATTCTTCTGAGTTGCTGCTCTCCTCCCTTCCTTGGGTTGACATCGAATTCCTAGCCATGAGCTGCTTCTTGCTAAGTTACGATTCCGCTCTTTCGTCCGACTTTGTGCTGGTACATGAATCCTGGCCTGTTAGGCCCCTACCATCCTGGGCTTAATTCTGCGTAAAATGGAGTCGCACTTGTATAATGTGCTTCTTGAGGTAGACATATAGTTGGTGCTTGCCATTCTATCCTCCTACTAAGCATTGCAAGCAGTACCATTTCCTTCGCTTCTTGCGTTCCAAGCCTATTTATAAGCATTTGGCCAGTTACACATTTCCATCCTGCTCTCAATGGTTATGTGTCTTTAAAGTTCAACATTGTTTCTTCTTCTATGTCCATTACATCATGGTTTGCAACATTTCGTCTTTGTTTTTCTCCTTTTTGGTTGTCATTTCTTTCATCTGACCGTCTGTCCGGGCCATTGTGTCATCACTATTCGCCTCCAATAAGATCCCTTTGGGTCTCTTCAGGGACAGTTTGTAAGTGGTCTTCATTTTGTGTCAGCAGCTGGTATGGTTGTCTTAATGGGTACCTTGCAGTCCATGGTTGTCTGGTTATTGGCGCTTCAATAGGTATACAAGTCCTTCTGATGGGTACTGGACAGAGCCCCACTGTGTCTCTGTATTGGTTCATTTGCTCCTTATACGTCACGTACCTTGGGCAGTATGCATCTGGTATCTCGAAATGGGTGGCTGGAGTGCAGGCATATTTGGGACCTCCTCTACACACCCCCCTCTGGTCGGTTTATCGACCATTTCTTCTTCCTCCTTTAGATTACTCTTACTTGGTTCTTCTATATCCAATTCTTCGTCTCCTGGGTTTGTACATGATGGTGTGAACGTGTGTTTCTTTGGAGGCCATATTTTTATCACTCCTTTCAGGCTTCCTGCTGTTCTTACATGTTCATCCTTCTTCCAGGTCATAAGCTGACATTGTCCATTTGGGCTGCAATAGTGTCATGATCTCTGCTTCCAAAAGGTCAGGGTTTTCCCAACTCCCTTGGAAGCAGATCCATAACCCAGGTTCCGAGTGCCAACCAGTCCCAATTGGGACCTTTTGGACCCAGTCCTGGCGCCAGTGGCACCAGGCTCATAAATATGCCCAGTCCCAGCGCTGGAAGCGCCGGGCTCATAATGCTTGGGTGGACTTACCTTCAGCAGACCATGCTGCTTACTTGCCTGCCAGTTGAGCCTCTGATCCTCTTCTGTTTGGAACTACTTTTCCTGTTGGGTGGGGCTGGAGCCACTCCCTAGATTCAGAACACTGGAACTCTTCTGGAAGGCAGGAACTCTTTTCTTACCAGGAACTCTTTTCTTACTTAGGCGTGGCTGTGGAAGGAGACACCTAAGCACTACAGGAGGCTATTTAAACCACACCCGGTGGATGAATCTTGCTTTGCGTTATTCTGCAACCTCTGCAGCAGAACGCTCATCGTGTCTTCTGCATCCGGTCCTGGGCCTAAGGAAAAAGGCTTACCATCCTGAATCCAGTCTTCAGCAACACCTATAAAGACAAGAAAGAACAGGTTAGCATTCCGGCATCTGAAAGGCAAAGGCTTACCTACTCTTCGTGCGCTCCGGAGGTCTTCACACTGCATTCCGGCATCTGAAAGACAAAAGTTTACCAACTCTTCGCACGCTCCGGAGGCCTTCGGCGCTGCATCCCACATCTGAAAGACAAAACAAGGTGCGTTTAAAGACATTGGGGAACTTTAATACTCACGTGCCATTACTCCTTTCCACATCTAATCCAGTGGGTATTCCGGCACCCTGCAGCCGCTCCGAACTCGTACCTGCAAAATAAAAAGACAGTTAGAGCGCATAGTGAAGCAGGCAACAAGCGCTTACTTACGTGCTTCCAGGCGCTTCTATTCATCACACGGGCTCCATCTTCAACTCACTTCAGCCCGTCATCCGCCATCGCCGGAACCCTGCAAAACAAGAGACATCATTACTAAAGACTTTAAAGACATTTGAATGACTCGAAACTTACCGTTCGTGCAGTAAACGACGGACAGCAGTCCTCTGAAGTCAAGAGGCCTGCGCTACCTATCCAGTGAAGAAACTGGTTACAGCACCCTGCCCCGAGGCAGATGGAGAGCTCGGCATTCACTTACCTAAGGTGAGAGCGTTAACCTTTGGGGGTCTACAGGAGAGGAGAAGAGGAAAGAGATAGGGACACCCCAATAACCCCAGTTCATTAACCCCATATTTTCTATCTGCAGACATCTTACTCTACACGTCAGGCATACAGTGCACAGAGGTCCAGCCCAAAGAGCCAACCGGGTGCTACACATCACCTTTGAAGATACGGTAGTCGCCCAGTCAAGACTGGCGCCTCTGCGAGAATCAGGTGAGCGTTACAAATAGATCCATTTTCCTTCATAATATCTACATCTTCTGGGATACACACATTTTGTTCCTTCTGGTGCAAATTCGCTGGCCTTCATGAAGTTTCTTATTTCTTCATCAGTCAAGTCTCTGGGCTTCCATCCTGTTTTGACATCGATCATGATCTTCATCCCAATGGCTTTCTTCAAACCTTTCTGGCATTGTGTGATGATTATCTTGATAACACAAAACCCTAGTAGTATCATCAATCGTAAGGCTCCCAGAAACTTGAATACATCTGTCATCCATTGTGGGACCCATGAGAATAGTGTTCCAAACCAGCTGCCATCATCTATCTCATCAGTTTCGAAGATCATATGGTGCTGTAGGTTTGTCAGCATACTGATGGCTTCTGTTAAGGTTCCATTTTCTTCATCATGCAACAGTATAAATGTGCAACATGATTCTCCGATTTTTGCACAAACAACTCCTTCCATCTCTGTGATCATGTCAAGTACAAATCTGTTCTGGAGAGTCATCAATTGGATTGCTCTTAGTTCCTCTTTAATTGCGTTGAATCTTTTTATGGTAGTGTTAATGGTCTGCAATAACTCCCATCTGGTTATCTGCAACCATTTAGTGTTTGCTCCAACTTGGAATCTTGGCATGAGGATTGTTGCGAACACTGATGGGGTAAGACTAAACAGCCTGTGTTCGTATGGGATTGCATGAAATGCTTATTCTGATTTGGCAGAAAAGTAATTTATTCGGGATACCGGTTCCACAGATCTCCTTTTCCTCATGGGAGCATCTGCTTTCGGTAAACGGTCGATATTCAGGTCACTCTTGGGGATCACTAGTGCAGGAACGTAGACGTTCACTATTGTGCATATGCCTCCCCGGTTTTTCGGCAGTATTATGTATGCTTTGGATCCACACACCCAGTAATGATCCATAATTACTGCAGTTCCTTGAGTCATTCCTGGAGTTTCAAAGATTCGTCCGCAGTTCTGATTCTCTCCCATCTTCCTCATGCCATTGTTCCTGAAGCACAATTTCGGGCTTTCCAGCGGCACTATCTGCAAGGGTCCTCCTCTGTCTTCGACCCATGTCAGTAATCTTGTGAGTTTCGGCCATAAAGATTTGCACAACCTCTGTGAGTTCTCTATTGCTTCCTTATAGGCTCCATAGACCATCCATGCTTGGCAGATCACCACTCCTTCTTCCCATCCGTTTGGTGAAAGCACTGTTCCCCAAATCTACATTTGGCCCCTGTTCTTCCAATTTTTTGCCTCTTCTGGAGTTTTTCCTTGGACATTTAACTTTGGGTTCACTTCCCATCTGATTGCTGTTCCTTTAACTCCAGGCTTCTCGTACCTGATCACATGATTCCTAGTATGGACACTATTTCTCGTTTTAATGTCCTGTATATAATCATCTTCATCGGGGTAATTTGTCTCAGTTGCCCATATCAATGAGGCGTCTCTTCCCATGAACTGTCCTCTGGTATTGCACATTGCTACGTGTGAAAGACAGTGTGCTGTTGGGGCGTCAATTTCTACAGCCACAAAGATCTTGGATTTCCCCATACTGTACAGTAGAAGTGCACAAACAAAACATTCTCCTTCTGATTTCCTTCTTCCTTCTTTCATGTGCTGGTACCAAATGTTTCCTAGATGTGCTGTGCTGTCTAGGTAGTCGTTCAGTTCACTGTTATCTTCATGCAGGCTTCTCTTGATTCTTAATTTCTTTCTGTAGTTCGCTATAACTACATCTCTCTGTGGCTTTTCCTTGCTGGGGGATTCTCTGGCATTCTGGTCGATGGAGCAGGTTTCCTTCTCTGCAACGATGTGGTAGGTGGAGGTTTTGCAATTCTCTCCTTCTCTTCTTGCATCCTTTTCCTATAAGTGTCTTTATTAGCCACCAGCCTGTCACCGGCCCCGTGTATGGCTGCATCATGTGCCTGGTACTTGTTTCTTGTGTTGGAACTTGTGTGATTGTCAGTACAATCTCTGCTGGTTAATATTTCAGTTCCTCATGTAGTTTCTTCACTCTAGCTATGAACGGGAATAAATGATCTATCAACATTTGTGTCGTTGCAGTGAATCCCCTCGTAGCCGATTCTGTCTTCTCGAGGGCTTTTGCAATGTCTGCATTAGTCGGCCTTCCATTAGATTCCTTTCAGTCTCTCTCCTTGGTTTCTGGGGCTGATTGTTCGGTAGGCAGTCTCGTGCTCTCTGCTGCCTTTGCTTGAGGTTCTGCAGCCATTGACACATGCCCTAGTTCGTGTGCATTCGGTGTATGGGTGCGTGTAGTAGTTAGTGCTATGTTTTCATTCATTCCGTGCTGACCTGTCTCCAGCTTTTCTCTTCATTCATTACCTTACGTGTGTGTGTATTACTGCTAATTACATTAAATTTTAGTTCATTTCCCTTACCATCAGATTTTCTTGGGACTGGAATGACTATATAGGGTCTGGGTGCCTTTGTGGGACTCATGCGTACATCAGCAGGTGGATGCACTGCAATTGGACCATTTCGTGCACCAATAACGAATGCACAGATGCAATGACAGAAAGACAATGATAATCACCATGCATATACATATAATCGCGCGGTATGAAAGGTGGCAGCATTTCCTTCCAGGGAAGCGGGGGCGCCCCTCTGCTGGTGGGATGACCAGGTTACTGTTCTGGGCCCTCATTTCAATCATCACAAAATGTCAATGTTTATTCTTTTTTTTCCAATTCACTTGTTCTCGAACAGTTTGTGTCGTAAAGTGTCTGGTGCTTCACAAGTGTCCCCGCTCTTGCGGGTGACGATTGTCTATTGCTACATGATTCAGTATCCTTGCTAAACTATGGAAAATAGATTAGACTAACACTTAGATAATTCACTTTTACTGTATATATTCAAAAGATGTGAGCTCCCAGTCCACCCCCCGAATCTGCTTCGGTTCGGAGGACATGCAATGTGCAACCTGTGGAACAATGTGCAACCTGAGGACCTGTGCAATGTGAAAAAATAGAAAACATGGAAAATCAAAAATCAAATCAAAATCAAAAAATAACAGGTGAAGTTCTTGTCTCCGCTCCCTCGATCTGTCCCACAGCGGAAAGATGAAGTGCTTTGACTCTGTCTCCTGGATCTGTCCCACGGCGGATGGTTTCACTGGAATCACCTCATGTAGTCTCTCTGAAAGTTGGACAGCTCCACTTGCAACATGATTCCACGGAGAAGCGTTCCCATCTGTACGACGTTAGCTGGATCTCTGATGAAAGTGAGGACGTCAACCTCGACAGGTCTCCCCACCATTTCCGGAAAGTCAGTGACCAGGCGAAACAGGACGTTGTGTGCCAGTCGGCTGTCCTCGGGCGACAGGGACATTTGTCTTGCTTTGTTGGATTCAATATTACAAGCCCTTCTTTTGACATGCACAGTCCTTACACTTTCCTGCCACGTTGATTGCGACCAAGTAGTTCAGCTTAGTCCACAGTTGGTTCAAATGTGCACTGTTCGTTGGATCTCTAATGAATGTAAGAGTGTCTGTGGTTCTCCCAATAAGAGCTGGGCACTCTTCGATTATGTGAAAGAAAAGTGTATAAGTGAGTTCATCTATAATTGCCTGTGGTGGAAGAATTTGTGTCCTTATCACTGTATTCTGGCAATGCAATGAAGGCTTCCGCGATGACAGTGAGCAGTTGCCAAATTACTTTCTTGTTGGCAGGGTCTTGGATGAAGTCTGTGACACTGGTGACTCTCCCTACAAGTGATGGATATGTCTCCAGTACTAATTGGAAACAGGACAGCACATCCCTTGTGATATTTCTGCTGGGTGAGACCGAAACTGCTGCACAACAAAGTCTTGATATTTGATGATTCAGGAAACTGTGTCTAGCTCTTAAGGTAAAAATCCTCGATCTCAGTCTATTAGAGTCTTTCTTTTCTCAGCAACGCTTTAGTGTGATTTGATCTACAAGTTTGTGTCAACATACGTGTTGTGGCTTAGATGCGCAATTGTCTTCTTCACCCTACAACTGAGATGCGTAGAGTGTCCGTTATGTCCTTATCCCCTTTTTTGCTTAGAGGAACTGTCCAGTTTAAGCCACAACTTGCAAACGGGTTCTTTGTCTTGGCTTTGCTGCTCATGCGTCCTTCTTCCTCATCATGGATATTCATTCTCCTTCCTGTGACTATCTTGTGTGGCGTAAGATGATGGTCGGAACCTGGTTGGTTCCGAAGAGCATACATGCCAGTGGAAGGCAGTGCAACCATCCCCTCTTTAGTGTAAGCTTCACCTTGGCTATCCTTTTCTTTAACAAGCCATTGAGCCTCTCGCAAATACCATTGCCTTCCGGATGATACACCGACGAGAACTTGTGCTTTATACCAAGCAACAAGCTGATCTGCTCAAAAACTGCATTAACAAAATAAGCCCCGTTGTCTGACCTCATCACCTCGCATACCCCCCATCTAGGGAACACTTCCCTCACCAGGAATTTAGCCGCACAGGTTGAGTCTGGGTGTGTACAAGGACCTGGTTCTATCCATCTAGAGAATAGAGACACCACTACAAGTAAGTATCTGTACCCGTTACACACTTGGATCATGTCGATGTAGTCGATATGTAAGTGCTGAAAAGGCCCATTTGGCCGGGGAGGACTCCTCTCACTACTTTTAATGTGTGCCCAGCGGTGAATTGCTGGCAGATTATGCAGTTCACCATAAAAAACGCAACATCCTCTGCTAAATTTGGTATAAACCAGTCTTCCGCAAGCGCAAGCGTTGCTGCTAAGTTTTCCTTTGTCAGATATATGGGGTAATGTAATTGCTCCAATTCTATTTTTAGTAGGGCTACAGGCATGACTGGCTTACCAGTGCTGTCTTGCCCAGGGCCATCTTAAGCACTTTTGGGGCCCTGGGCACAGACATCTTTGGGGCCCCCTCCACCAAACCAAAGAAACTAAGGGATCAAGAATACTGGTCGCGCCCCCCCCCACATCCCACCCGCCACGCTCACAACCAGTAGGTTGATATGCTGTCTCGCAGCATAATAAGCACGTTTACCCCCTTTAAGTCCCCTTGCCCTCTTCATTCTGGCTCTAATCAGAATGATAAACAAGTAGCATTTGAAGACCAACATTAGCAGTCTACAAAGGGGTTACTGTTCTAGTACATACAGGATACTTTTTATCAATAACATCCAGCAAGGTAGATGTAGTATTAATGCAGGACCGTATGTAAAAGGTACATGTAACCAATAATAGACAGAGAACTCACATTAGCAGCCTCACAGAATGCAAAGTGCTCATGCATGGATAGAGACCACCAATTGGAAGGAAGGAGAACGCTACACATAACGTAGCATCGATAGTGGAGGCAGATTAGAAGCTACCAGGAAGGTGTCTTTAACCAGACAGGCTGAGATTAGAAGTGGGATATGGTTTTTAAAATAGTGTTGCCATTAGATATCAAAGGAACAAATGCCTGTGGTGTGCGATTATAAATATGCTCACTATTAACACATTGAAACCATGAATAAGGCTTTATGAAGATCATACCATGAGGAGGAAATCACTCAGAAGGGTTGACAATTTTGAAGGGTTTAGGGACTTGCAATATTGAGAGGTTAGGCAATACAAGATTAAAGGAGATGCCCAGGATCACACATTGGTTAAGGGGTGAAGGGGGGAAGCTTGGATTTGTGCCAACTCTGCAATGTCTGCATTTGAACACTTTCTTTTCTTTTCCAGTTATTACCATGAACTGAAACAATCTCATCTATTAAAAAAAACAGACTTGGAAAGTACACAAATCACATTACCAAACATGACCATTTTTAAACAAAATATTATAGAAGGGTGTTATGCAAAATGGGAATGATTCTAGCTTCATTCTCTCCATCATCAAGGGAACTATATAAGAATCAGCATACCAATCATTTTGATTTAACAAATTTAAACTGAGTTTGTCTTTTGTATTTTAAACCTTTAAATACTTCCAAAACAATGGCTTGTGACATTTTCATTTATAAACGTGCATAAAAACGGTTTATAGTGATTCTTTCGAATGACATTTTTTTGAATGCCATTATCTCAAAAACATTTTGTTGAAAAAATGTTTTTAATGTTTATTTATTTATTTAATGGGGGTTCCCCCCAACCTGTTTTTTTGTAACACTTGATTTTGCTTACAAACCCCCAAAAAACGATTAAATAAAAAAATAATACATTCGAGAAAAAATAATTTGACAAAATGTTTGAGATAATTGCATTTTGAAAAAATGCATTTGAAAAAATGACCGGATACCCATAAAAACATTTGAATTTTACCAAAAAGCAAATGTTTTTTGTGTCAAACAAGCAGACCTTAAAATATGCTTGCCTGAGGCCTGCAAGATATGGTCCGCTCTCTTCTGTCTACCAACCCTTTCACCCAAATGGCCTACATAAGAAGAAAAATCAAGTAATGGTCTAAACGATAACAGCAGCATGCACGAAGGTAAACCTCACAGAAGACAGCACATTAATGTAAAATATATTACATGATTTGACCAGGATCACTGTATCGTCTGCTGGCAAATCCAGGATACAAACATGAACGCTGTCGGTCCATAGTCTTGAATTTGGATACTTATTCACCTTTTGGAGTAACAGTTTATGCCATTGTTGGAGGTGATTGCCTACGTTTTACAACACCACTTCTGAACAAACCAATTTCTAGACCTTCACCGTACGGATGATATGTTAGTTTTTATAGCAACCCCTATCTGGTAGAGGTACATTGCTGATAATAGCAAATGTTCTTCTGCAAAACCAAGTACATATGCAGGCAGGTTTATAAACTTCAAACATAGGCAAGGCTCAGCCACCCTTGCTGGAATGTGATATTCTAATTTTGCATATGAACGCATAGCTCTGCAATGGGTACCTCACACACTGAGCTAACATCTGAACCAGTGTGGCACTCAATTTATCAATATGCATTTCACCATTGCCTATTGCACACGATCAACATAATTCCCACAGGAACGAAAGAATACTACAGAGTTTTGCCCTAAGGAACACACAAACTATGTGTACCACAGTGAACACAGAAAGCAATACATGATGAATTGATCAAAGCAGAATGCACTTACCAAAACATAAAAGCAACGGGTTTACAGCCTCAGCAGCACCCCATAAAATATCTTGACGGGTGCTATTTAAGACTGGTGAACAATGGAATATTACTTCTTCAGATCAGCTAGCCTTATGGGGCCCCCTTCAAGATGGGGGCCCTGGGCAAGTCCCCCTTTTGCCCTCCCATAAAAACGTCTCTGGTCTTGCAGCCACAATCCGTCAGAGGGGTTTAAAGAACACCCTCAACATTTCCTAAGGTTCTTTTCATCTTGAGGTGCCTCCCCTTCAAGTTCCATTAGTTGCGTCTGCCCCATATTACTATAAGCTTCTTGTGTGGTTCGTGCTACCATCATCCTTTCATGGGGGCACGCAACTTCCACGATTGTCTCATTTTTGGATGCCATACGCTTGGCTTCCGTGTCTACTGCATGATTTCCGCATGACACAAAATCTATCCCATGGGTATGGGCAGCGCATTTCACGAACGCTATGCCCACTGGGAGCTGTAGTGCCTTAATCAGCCTGTCCAATAAGGCTGCGTGCTGCACTGGCATGCCGTCCACTCGGAGGTAGCCCCTCCTTTTCCAGCGCGCTAGCCCTGTGTGCACTGTGGATGTCACATAGGCGGAGTCACTGTACACTGTTACTTCCTGGTCTGCGTGATTCTCGATGGCGAGTATCAATGCCAATAACTCTGCAGCCTGTGCTGAGTAATGAGATGGTATTCGTGCACTGACGAGTACTTGAAATTCTGTTTGCTATGTGTTTCCTCACAGCTACGCCTGTGTATCTGTGTCCGTCTTCTTGGTCGATTCTCGAAGAACCATCAATGAAAACGATCTCTCCTCCTGCTAGAGCATTTTCTTTCACCCTGGGGATTTCATCATAAAATTCCTCATAGTTTGCACAGTCATGTATCGGTTCTCCTTCAGTAACTGGCTCGGCTATGAACGTAGCTGGGTTTACTGTTTTACATCAAACTATTTTGATCGATGGATTACACATAATCATCTCATAGGCAGAAGCTCTTTGAGATGTCAGCGTACCCTTTGGTTTCTCTAAGATGGCAAATAATGAGTGTTCGAAGTATAACGTCATGGAACATCCCATTACAATGGTTGTCGCCTTCTCTATGGTGAACGCCGCGGCAGCTAAGCTTTGTTCGCATGGGAACTGGCCTCTCATTACTGGGTCCAGATTCCCACTGTAATACACCAGGGGCTTGTACCCCAACGAGGTTCTCTGAGCAAGCACTGCCGTCATAATGCTGCCATCTGTGTGCGAGAACAGGTAGAATTCCTCTGCATAATTAGGAATTCTGATAACTGGAGCCGTACAAATCGCTCTCTTAAGTTCTGTAAACCCCTTTTTCATGGTCTCAGTCCATTCAATCTTTTCCTTTGTCACCCGGGCCTTCTTTAGGGCCTGGAGCAAGGGCTTGGTATATGAGCTGTAATCGAAGACCCATGCTCTAACATAATTGCACAGGCCTAAAAAGCTCAGCATTTGCTTTACCGTGAGTGGCTTTGCCGTGTTCAAGATAGCTTCAGCCATTTCTGGGGTTACCTTTTTCCCCTCATGTGAAATTAGCTGGCCTATTTACAGCACCTCTTGTTGACAATATTGCAGTTTTTCCTTGTCAATCTTATAACCTTTCTCAGCCAGTATAGTTAGTGGCTGAACTGAATTGCGCCTACATTGTTCTTCTGTTGTGCAGCAGATTAAAATGTCATCCACTTACTGCAAGACAACGCTTTCTACTGCAATATTGTCAGGTCCATCTGGAGGACTTTGTTAAAAATGGACGGGGACTCACAGTACCCCTGTGGCAACCGCATGCTTTTCAGACGCATTTGTCTGAATGTGAACCACGTCAGATCTTGTGAATCACGGTGCAACGGAATTGAGAAAAAGTCATTTTTCAAGTCAATCACTGTGAAATACTTTGCCTCGACTGGTATATTACATACAATTGTAGATGGATTAGGTACTAGAGGGAACTCGGCTTCAAAAATATCGTTTAATGCTCTTAAATCTTGGATTGGACGCCAAGACCCTCCCTTTGATTTCTTGACAGGATAAATCACTATATTACAAGGCGACTCTGACGTCACTAGGATGCCCTGTTCCAACATGGCGGAAATGGTCTTCGCGATCCCTTCATCCGCCTCCCTGGACATGGGATATTTTCTTGCTCTTGGTAAAATTGCTCCTGGTTTCAGCTTAATTTTCACTTCTCCCACCCCTTTCAGGAGGCCTACGTCATAAGGTCCTATAGTTCATACTGAGACAGGCACTTGGGCCATGTCATCATCAAAGTATTCAGAACGTACCAGTGCCAACATTATTCTCTGAGGCACTTCTCTTTTAATCACTTTTACCCAAAATACAAGACTCACTTCCACCCTTCTCTCCTCTGAGTCTGGTTGTTCTTCAAACAGATCGTCATTGGTGATGTCAGTCACTGGATACCCTTCTTCAATAGCGATAATCACACTCCATTGTCTGCCTTCATCATCATATCCTTCAACTAGTGCTATCCTACCTCACACTGCTGTAGCATGTATCATCAAGGGAAATATTTGTCCCTCCTCTTCATGCATTGGTATTCTCGGCCTGAATAGAAATTCGTCAGGGGTTCTCCTGGCCTTGTCTGCAAGGCCTGGTAATCCTGCCATAAGTACATGTATGCCATATGTGAAAACCTCAGGTTCCAGTGGTATAGCTCGCATGGCTCTGTGCCCTGAATAGGCCCTGATCATATTGCACACATTTGCATAATGCATTCCCGGAGTAGAGCATACTATGCCCTCCTCTGTGAATGAGATGGTCATATTCAATAATGTCATTAAATCTCGACCCAGAATGTTTACTGGGGTCTGACGCGAATACAACAAAGGTACATTCATTTTGCATTCCCCTATGGAGACAGGGAGTGTGTCTGTAAAGGGAACTCGACTGTGAGCTCCAGTAAAACTCTGAGTATCTACAGCCTCGCCGGACAAGGAAAACTTGCCTTCTCGTATGCACGAGCGTGTTTCCCCCGTGTCAACTAAGAAGGAATATTCTTTACCCCCTATGGTGACAGTCACACTAGGTTCCGTATTATGGTCTGTTGTCATTGATAGGATAGAACACATCAGGGTTCCCAGTGAGCTGTCCTAATTCATATATAAGTTTGGTCCACTGTACACTTGTGGATTCTCTCAATTTCCAGGGTTTGCCTCCCCTTCCGGAGTTTGTGCCCTGTGACATTTGCGGTGGTGCCTGTTGGAATTGCCCTTACGGCAAGTTCCCCATGCTTGGGGGTTGAACCCCCTTGCTGTGCACCCTGCTGCATGCCTGGTGCTTGCTGCTACACTGTGTGATTCTGTGCACCGCCCTGTTTGGAGATTGGAGGCGGATTCACCATGCCTGCTCCCATTCCTTGGCTATTTTGCCATGTGCCAGATGCCGCTTCATTCCACACAGCCAGCACACCGGCAGTGGTCGGGCTATTTGTCCATTCGCCATATCTGTGTTGCCCATTTGTACATTTTGAAACCCTCCTTGATTCCCTTGGAAACCTCCCTGATTACTTTGCCATCCTCTTCCTCTAAATCCCCTTCCCCTCGGGTACAATCCTATGTTACCCTGGTTGTTTTGCTGTGGGTTAGTCACCTGTTGTAAGTTCTGTTCGGCTGGTCTAGTAAGCATGGCTCCTTCCAGAGCATACTTTGATCATTTCTTTTGCACCAGCTTCGCTTCCTTACCTTTCCGCGTTGCCTCCTTTTTCCGATTCTTTTCTTGCAACAATCTACAGTAATGTGCGATAGTTTGTTGTATTTCAGCCCAAGGTTTGGCCTCAACTCCTACCAATTTCTTGAGTTGTTTCTGCACTGGTTCTGGCAATCCTTGGAATAAAATGTGGTAAAACACAGGTATGGATTTTGTCCAAGATTCATGCGTTTCGAGCACCCACGCGTCTTGGAAATTTTGGATATAAATGAACTGATCTTCTGACTCCTTCATTTTGCGAGTCATTATAGCTCCCATATCGGAAGTGTCTGGGTAAAGCACTCGTAGCGCTTTCCATACTGCTGCTCTACAATTGTTGAATGGTGCTCCTTCGTGAGCAGTGTTAATTATGGTAACACCAGGGTACCCAGCCCGTGCCCATACATCGTCTGCTCTCACCGAGTATGGCAATCAGGAAACCTTTAATGTCCCTTATAGCTAACTTGACACGCCTTTTGCCAATGCTATCTCATCAGTTCCGTTTTCACTTCCTTTCCATTTCGTTCCCTCTCTCTCTCCTTATCGAGAGGTGCACTTGTCTGTGCCTGATCCTTCCTCTCATCATCGCGTCTCTCCTTTTCCCTCGGGACTGCGGAGGTGAGATTCTTATCCTGATCCTTCCCTTTATTTTCATCACTACTGTACGTAGGTGACTCATATGCGGGTTTGCTGTACCCCGTAGCTGCCTTGAGCTCTCTTAATGGGTAGAGTCCCTCTGACTTACTTCCCTCGGTTTCTGTTTCAGGTGGGCAGGTGGCGAGGTAGGCGTCTCACCCCCTCCGTGCATACATTTAATATCCAGTCTGGCAGTGGCTCTTCATCCTTCGACTGTTCGAACATTTAACAAAGTTCTAGAACAGCGAGGCGTTTCTCTAGTTTCTTGCCTGTATATGTGGCATGCAAATAAGTCGTCATATGTTGCAAGACGGCTTTAGATAAGAACCCGTTCTGTAGCCACGCATTAACATCTTGTGGGCGGTACCATTAACCCACTCTGTATTGTATTTCTTAAGCTTAGGTGCATGTTTAGGCAATTGTTTACATAAGTGTGCTAGCGGAGTGATATCTTCCATGCTTAAATCTGTTCTGGCAATACTTTCATGCAACTTCACCACACCCAACAATATGAGGGAGCACCAAATATTGCAAGCTCCAATCCAATCTTTTCCCGCCAAATTTTATATCACCAGTTTTACTCAAGAACATCAATTCATGTGCGATTCCCTCTCAACTATAGAATCGCGTAAAATCCCTTGATCAATTTCAAACAACAAGGAGACACATTTCCTTACATGTGACACATCAACAGAACATGTATGACAAACGTTAAACAGACTAGACAGACACCAGCTGGACACAGATATCTCTGCCTTCTAATCAATACCCCGACATGGAGTTTAAACAAACTCCTTTTACGACGTCTTTAATCGTCGTAGTAGCCTAATCTTTCCCTATTATGTGGGACTATGAGTTCACGTTTCTTCTGACCGCTATATTAAAGCTCAGGAACAAGGCGTATCCTTTACCTCGGGTGTCCTCCCCGTATCCTCTCTCTTTATCTCGGGTGTCCTCCCCAGTATCCTCTCTCTTTATCTCGGGTGTCCTCCCCAGTATCCTCTCTTTTTATTTCGGGTGTCCTCCCCGGTAACCTCTCTTTTTTATCTCGGGTGTCCTATCCGGTCTCCTCTCTCTTTATTTATTCAGTTATTCTCGAGTCATTATCCTCCTATATATATATACAGTCTTCTCTGCTTCTGATGATTTTGTTTTCTCCACCTCCCTCCGTTACCTTTCCCCTTACTTGTTCTATTGCTTAAGGACATTTGTCAAAGCATCAATTTTCATTTCACTCACCGCTCGCATCGTTCCTCTCTGTGTCTTCGGGATTACTGCCTCCGTTACTGCCTTCTTTTGGTCTTTTGTCTGATTCACTGCCCGTAGGAATGGAAGGGTTTATGTTTTTTAAATGGGTGCTTTCAACCCACTGCATTCTTTTTTTTTTTTTGGACAGTATTACGCTATCATTGTCCATGGGAAGCTTTAAAGTCTACTCGGCCAAAATGACAAAGGACTTGTGATATTGCCGAAGACTTAGAGTTACTTTGTGTCGATGGTCAATAGGTGTCTTATCAAAATTCAATAGTTGATGCTCAAAACCATCCTTTCCGCTACCAACTGTACTGGAGGACGGAGCAACCTCTGAATGGGCCCATGAGATTCAGAGCTCGCCCTCCGGGCACCTTAAATCGAGATATCTGCACCTTGAGGAGGATGGGGTGCAGGATTCTCTTACTCCAACACCACTCACTAAGGACAAGTCAATGGTTTGGCAAAATGAAGTCTGTTTAATGACAAGTACAAAAAACGGGAAACAAATGGAAATCATCAGAGTTGCAATCGCCTGTCTCGCTTCAACTGCCAAATTCTTCATGCAAACAGTAACTTATATAGCAAATTCTCGTCATCATTGAAGTTTAAAACTCATAAGTTTGACATGCAATTCTATTGGTTGGAAAAGGTAACTTAAGTATAAGTACTACATCTGTATATGGTAACAGAGTGTGGGGATTGGATAACTCTTATCAGGTGGGCGTCTATGCTCATCCCTCTACATCACTTGTGATAGACATCACTAAAAGTACGTCTCATTGGATCTACTAGCTTTAGGACCCTAGATTATTTGATCCATTGTGATTGGGTGGGTTACACCCCTAGGCATAAATCTTCACTTAATTAGCAGCATGCAGAATGGTCGCCCAGGTGCAAGATGGCCAAAGATTCACCCTGCCTCGCTTCCATCAATCACTACCCTCAGGCCCATGTGTCAATTGTTTGGCTGAGGATGGCCTCGAAACTGTAGCTTCTTATCGGGGAAAGTTATGGCATCCTCCAGTTTTGGGTGACATCAGATGTTGGTACCTCTTCGCGCTTGGCTGGTCACATGTCAGTACACTTCGAAGCTGCTTCATTTTCCATCTATTTGCGGATTTGATTCTTTGTTCGGCCTCGCCACCTGCCTGTGCCTCCTTATCTCGACCTTCACGGGGCAGGCTTCTATGCTCTTAAGTTTCAATTCTTCTGAGTTGCTGCTCTCCTCCCTTCCTTGGGTTGACCTTGAATTCCTAGCCATGAGCTGCTTCTTTCTAAGTTTCGATTCCGCTCTTTCATCTGACTTTGTGCTGGTAATGAATCTTGGCCTGTTAGGCCCCTACCATCCTGGGCTTAGTTCTGCTTTCGTAAAATAGAGTCGCCCTTGTATAATGTGCTTCTTGAGGTAGACATATAGTTGGTGCCGTTCTATCCTCCTACTAAGCATTGCAGGTAGTACCGTTTCCTTCGCTTCTTGCATTCCAAGCCTATTTACAAGCATTTGGCCAGTTGCACATTTCCATCCTGCTCTCAATGGTTACGTTTCTTTAAAGTTCAACATTGTTTCTTCTTCTATGTCCATTACATCATGGTTCACAACATTTCGTCTTTGTTTTATCTCCTTTTTGGTTGTCATTTCTTTCATCTGACCGTCTGTCCGGGCCTTTGTGTCGTCACCATTCGCCTCCAATAAGAGCCCTTTGGGACTCTTCAGGGACAGTTTGTAAGTGGTCTTCATTTCGCATCAGCTGCTGGTATGGTTGTCTTAATGGGTACCTTGCAGTCCATGGTTGTCTGGTTATTGGCGCTTCAATAGGTATACAAGTCCTTCTGATGGGTACTGGACAGAGCCCCACTGTGGCTCTGTGTTGGTTCATTTACTCCTTAAACGTCACGCATCTTGACGAGTATGCTTCTGGTATCTCGAAATGGGTGGCTGGAGTGCAGGCCATATTTGGGACCTCCTCTACACATCCTTGTAGTGCATCTTTGTTTCCCAAGCCAACGCTGTTGAGCAGGACACTTTAGTATAAGCCAGTACTATCTAGAAGCTGTGATAACTTGTTTCAAGATATTGGGCCTCATTCCAAGGTCAGCGGTAACCCGCTGCCAACACAGAAACATTGAATCTGTCGCTTGACTTCCCGTTGCCACTGGGACATCAAAAGCTCCAGCGGTTCAGGAAGTCAGGCGCAGATTCAGTAATTCCCCATTCCTGTGGAGGCCCAAAGGACTCCATGGGAGCGGGTAAATGGAAAATCTGCCGGTGCTTTCATGAAAACTCTGCGGGCGGGTGCCACTGTGTCCAGCGGAATGGCCCCTGCCCTCAGAGTTGTATTGTTTTAATCCAGAAATAGGTGCCGGTACGGTGCGACCGGCACTCATAATTCTGGACCCCCCTGTAATCTGTTGTTAGTTCCGTATCTCTTGCGTCTTCTTGAAGATGGGGATGTTGGGGGCTGTGTGGATTGTTCATGTTTTTTTCTGACCCTTCTTTACTAGTTTGCATATATTTTGTGTGTATGGCTTCATCTACTTGCTGTCAGCTGAGTTTCCGCCCATGTTCTCCTTCTGCCCTCTTACGCGCTGCTTGAATCTTTTTTCTGACTCTATTACGGTCATGGATTATTATTGTTACCCTTCATTTTGAAAGCATTTCAAGTTCTTGTCAGATGGCCAGGACATGTGGGCACAGCTGGCTTCAGAGATGTGTCTCGTTGAATGTGAGTAATGTCTATTAGTTGTCTTTTATAGTATAATAAAAGATGTCAGTTTGACAAGGACTTTCCTATAAGTGGATCTAACGCCAACAGTAGCTGTAAAGTACAATTGTGGGTAAGGAGCAGGCTGAACAAGAGTGTGATTGAAAGAAGCTACGGGGTGCTTTAGCCCACATCCTTTGAAGTATGGGTGGGCATTGGTGCGATCTGCAACAATCATGATGCCAGTCTGTATTGCACATACGCAAAAGTTGATGGCTGGAAGGTTTTCAATAAATCATAACCATGCGCACAGCTCTGGTTTTTCAGCCTGCCAGGCCATTACAGAAGTAGAAAGACCATATGAAAATCAGACTTGGTCCCAGGAGTGGGACCTTGCCTGATTTGCATATGGTCTTTCCAAGCCTGATTTGCATATGGTCTTTCCCCTTTTGTTCTGGCTTGGCAGGTGAAGAATGAGGTCTGGAGGGTTGCAGAGAGCAATGCCAGAGGTTAAGGTTAATTCTAAACCTTCCAGTCATCGCCTCTTTTGTTTTGCTGTATTGCACATGGTGGCATATTCTTGTGGAGTGTGAACTTGTGCAGTTCTTCCTTGGGAGTGTATTATGCAGAGTGTGTGTGTCTTCTCTTGATTTTGACACATGATGCTGTCACAGCATTGTTGGGGAATTGCCAGGATACTCATATGATGAAGTAGCTGGGATGATGCAACATTCACCTTTCCCTAAACATACTTTTATTAAGGCACAATTTCTAGACAAAATGTGCTATTTTGGTTCAAAGAATACAGGGATCATTAATGGTATTAGAGGACATTGCTTTAAACACGCTTATTTTTTAACCTCCCCTCACCGTCCGCCCACCACTGGAAGTTGGGCTCAGAAATAAATAATGTGTTCCTCGCCTAGATTCGATCAGCAGTGGACAAGTCACACTGGCAAACATAATCATGGCTATTTATTAGCCGGGTTAATCGTACTGAATTTGATCTGCACTTCCTAATTATTTGCAAAATTGTATTACATGTTTATTTTTATCGATTACCATTTAAATAGTGAGCAAATGAAATAGGATCACTATTGTCAATGAAGCAACACATTTTCTTTCCTGCCCATCACCTGCCCTGTCCTGTCCGTTTATCAGTAAGAGCACCCTTTGGTTTCAGCAAAGACATATGTTGCCAGCTCACAAATAGAGGAATATTAAAACTGTTTGCTTTTTGGCAACTAATATTCTGTATAATCAACTGGGCCAATTTCCGGGCACTACCAGCCGGTATGTTTCGGAAAACCCATAATGACCCAGAAACTGGCCAATGAAGGGGAGCCACGTGCAGGGACGTCATTTGGGGGTCGCCAGAGGTCGCAACTGCGACCTCTGAGGTCTCCCTTGCGACCTCTGTGGTCACCCTTGCGACCTCTAGAAAAAAAAAAGAAAAAAAAATGTTTTTTTTAAAAAAAATTTTTACAAACTTTTTTTTTTTTGTAATGCAAGCTCATGGGCTGTGGCCAGCACCATGTGGCTCTTTAGTTTTGGAGTGGCTGGCTTTCTTGTTAAAGCACCTTAAAAAAAAGAAGAAAAAGAAGAAAAGGATTGACACAAGTCTAACGCTTTCAGCACTGACCCTAAATAAGAAAGATTAGGAATACCAAATAAAGTCTTTCTGGAATTCTATACAATAATTGATACTCATTAAAGGTTTATTTCAGGCACACTTCAGGGGGTGAGTCACCGATTTAGTCTGTTCTTAAGCGTTAAGTGCTATATAACAACACATCATCATTTGGTCATGGTGCTTGCATTCACAGTAATTTGGTAATATGGACCTATACACACTGATCTTAACGATACATATGGCGATCCATTCTTGTATGAAATGTACATCACATTATAGTGATATCGTAACCATATTTTTTGTAGTGTACAATGCTATGCGATAGCACTTCCTGTTTTGTCAACGGGTGAAAGGTCGCGTTCCATCGCATCCCGCAATGTCACTTCGGGGTGGGATCAAATGACATCACTTCCTGTGATGTCACCAGGGGGTCAAGGGTCGTGTGATGTCACTTCCGCTACCCCTGGCATTTTGGTGAAATGACGTCCCTGGCCACGTGCTCCCCTTGTGTGTGCCACAGGCAGGGCTGTCAGCACAGCACTCCCATGATGAAAGGGAGAGCCACGATGACAGCCCCGCTGCGAGCAGGGTGCTCCATTTAATCACGGGATAGGTCCCATGATGACAGAGGGAATACTGACAGCCCCACCATGGTCAGGGCTCTCAGCGAGGCGCTACATCTCATCATGTGAGCGCCACAGTGAGAGTGCCACATCTCACCAGCAGCACCATTAAGTCTAGCCAGTCCGCAACTCATGGCCCGGGCATAGTAAATCGCTTGCCCCCACCTCCTTAGCTTATTAAGGTGGGTCTTACTGAATTTTCACAGGGCCACAACTGGCAGTCGCAGCCTGGATGCAATCTTATCCCTGCAATTCCCTCATTACGCTGTACATGGCTGCTGGGAACTAGCCAGTTCCAAACAACTGCTCCAGGCTGGGTTTTTTTATTTTTGTTTATTTAAATACCCCTCTACCTTAAGGGCCATGACACATTTACAGATCACGACATCTGGCCGTACCAGGAGTTATGTGTCTGTGAACCTTGTTAAAAACTCTGGCTGTGCTAGGCCCTTTAACTCAATCTTCAGGACCCTTGGGCTAGGACTAAAAAGCTTAATAAGGCATTTAAATCAGAAGCCGGTGGCCTGGGAAATATTGATTAAACACAAGAAATCTAATTTGCATTTAATGTGGACATCTCCATCTCTCCTGTGAGCTTTATTGTACAGAGTATGCCTGCACTGTATTCTGAATATTGCTCTTTGAAAGGCATGACCACATTATTCAAAGACTTCATTTGTATCCATCTATGTAAAGCTAGTGTATTCACAGATTATGTGGTAACTGAAAGAAAGCTTCCATTTGATCCGCCACTCACACAGATGCAGCAGTTTTGTGAGGATTCCAGGTCAAATAATAGCAATGGCATTACTTGAATTATACAAATATTTCTCTAACATCTCTCTTTTAAACAACAATGTTGAAAGCAAAAGCTTTAAATAAATATAATAAAGGATTCGGATAGCAATAGAAATACATCTCTCAAAACTGTTCAACAATCACAGACCTGTTTACAGCTTGTCACCGTAATGTAGTTATGCCCTCATTACAGCAGATAATGCCTTTCCCCAAATAATACTGCGATAACAGGTGTCTGCAATCACTGGCTCTCCAGATGTTTTGGATTACAACTCATATGATCCCTCATCATTCACTATTCTAGATAGGGCTGACCGGAATTGTAGTTCAAAACATCTGGGGGGGGGGCAAAGGTTGTAGATCCCAGTGCTAAGAGCAGGATTTGTGTTACCCATTGTGGAGTTGTATTGGGTAAATATCCTGTCAACTAAATCACATATGAATGAATATATTTACACAGCATTCTCAGACATTTAGAGCAGGACAAAGATTATCAAGAGGAAACATTTAAGACAAGGAAAGAGGGAAAAAGCTGCCTGCTTTAACTTGTAGCAAAAGGGCATACGAGTGCAAATCTCCAAAGACAAGTACCACACACTTAATATTCAGTTACTGCACCCTCAATATATATATATATATATATATATAGCTTATTATAATTGGGGAATATGCAGTGGTGTTTAGTTGCACTGTGAAGTATAACATTCTTTTAGGGAAATTCTTTTACCGAATACACATATATATGTATGGCAGGGAAGGAAAAGAAAGGGCTAAACAAGTGATGTCATCATTGATGTCATCATTGACATTTGAGTTGACATCTTTTATGGTCTGGGTGTTAGTGTTAGCAGTGCACAGGGGTGGTGGCAGGGTTGGGGGCTCAGGTTACCATAACTGGTGAATTTCAGGGGTTTTTCGGTTTTAATTTGAAGCATAAAGGGGAGGAGGAAAGTTTTTATTTTAATGAAGTGTACAGGTTTTTGTTCGGGCAACTTAACCATAACGTCCCCTCAACAAAGTTTTTTTTGTATTGAATTTCACTGGTTTTTGGGAGGGCAACTTAACCGTAATGTCCCCGTAACAAAGTTATTTTTGTAGGGAATTGAGTAGGTTTTTGGAAGGTGGAACTTAAGCATGAAATAGTGGCAATGAAGTCGTTGAGCAGAATATATATTGTAATCATGTGATTTTGAGAGATATGTAGTGTAATCTACATACTTGATATACAATTAACATAGAACATACAGAACAGCCCTCCCTATTGATTTTGGAAAGGGACGGACTGAGCGCCTGTTCGCGCACAGGGTTGGACAGGATCAACATTAGCCAAAGATGCAGGGGGTATCTGAAAATGTACTATTGTCTTACACAAAAAATGTGCAACGTAGAACAAGTACATAAAGATATTATAAGTAGTAATAAGTAAATATGGAAACCTGAAGCTGGGAAAAGAAAACAACACATTTTATAACCATGTAGAATAAGGTGGAGGGTGCCATAAAAAAGAAAGGATGCCTCCAGCGTAATCACTTCACAGAAACTCAGCAGCCTGGAACGACAGTGGACGGACGCAGTACGACGAAGGGACATTACAGCAAACAAGTGAGTGCAGGTCATCGTTTTATATGGGTGATGTTTATTTGTTCTATGTGGTGCAGAAATAATAATTTCTTTCTGTTGTTTTGACTCAGAAATGGCTAGTACTTTGGAGTGGTTGGAGGAGGATTTTCCACATGGGGAAATGTCTGAAGACAGCGACAATAATGGTACACATTGCTCTGTATATACAAAATGGTGACCAGTATTTTAGAGGCATTCAACTTATGTATTTTTTTTTTTAACAGACAAGGAAAGAAAAGAAGAAAGGGCAACAAACGAGACAGAAGAAGACAGGCTAAAAAGGATAGAGCAGAAAATGAGCATATTAAACGACAATTCTCAAAGTTTACGGGAGTTTGTGGAGGACTGTGTGAGAGGAAAAGTTTGTTATCATTGCCCCACCTGCACCTGCTCTGCTTCTCCATTCCCTACTGAACCATCTCCATACCTTGAACAGGAAAATAGACGTTTTGACGAAACATCCATCCCTTCTTCCCCTCACAAATCTTCTCCTCATAACCAGCCTGTGTTGAATCCTAATTCCCCCATATTTGTTTCAGTGTCCGCTTCCCCCGCTATTTCTTTAGAATGATATGTGTGTGTGTGTGTTTGAAATGTTTTTGTACAGTAGTTGTAGAAAAAGCGTTTGGGTGTAGATTTTTTTTTTAAAAAGACGTAAAATGTTCGCGAACAGCGAGCCTGTTCGACCTATCCGCAAGCAATGGAATGTGGGTGCTGTGTAATGTTAAGTAAGACGGATGTGATGTGTGACTGCACCATCTTTTGAAAATGTGCGTACATAAACAGAAAGGGGTGTCCAAAGGATATACTACCTCGGCGTACCGCTTGGAAAAGAGATAATACATGTTCGTAGAACACACAAGATGTCCGTAATGGGTGTAAATGAGTAAAAAGGGAGTGTGTGAAGGACAGTATAGCGGTCCGTATTGGTACAGTGAAAATGGTGCCGTCCGTAGAACAGGCACGGTGGCCGGCAAGTTCGTAGGCAAACAAAATGGAGTTGTCCTAAGGACACTGGAACTGTCCGTACAGTGAACATAGCATGCGTGCACATGCGCAGTACAAACGTAAGTATTGCGAACATCACGCCAGTTCCTAGCTGTCTGTCTCACTTGTGTTGCACTTTGAAGTAGTTTGAGAACCCGAACACTGTTCGTAGGACACTTGGGCACATGCGCACGTTTGATTCTTTGCATTTGCTATCCAGGGGACTTTCATTACTGGGGCAGATGTGTTGAGGACGTCATCATGTGACTGCACCTACACTGAGCGTGGGGACTAGTTTCCGCGGTTGGTGTGCTTCCGCAACAATAAAAATGAACTTGTAGACACAAGGCAAAGTATTGTAGAGTGTAAAAATGTAATTTCACACATCCCAAACAATAGGCTACCTCAGGAGTTGCTGTGTAAAATGTGTGTACCGCTTTGTAGGGATGAAGACGGCCACGAGGCACACCCCTGCACCCCTACAAAAGGCCACACCCCCGAGCGCATCTTCATTGTCCTTCTAGCTATAGCAGATTGAGCTGTGTTGCCTTTACTGCTGTAGTGACCAAAAGGAAACTAATCGGTATGGCTTCCATGGCTGCTGTTGGGTTATTAGCCTCTGCACCACCCCCAAACCCGCCACCACCACCACTTCACCAAGGGCCTGCAGAGAGATATATGGGTGAGGATGTAGAGATTGAGGAAGAAGAGGAGGAAGAGAATGAAGTGGAGGAACTCCGCACTAGGAGCACTCGGCGGGAGTCGTGGGTGTGGCGGTTATTATCCGTTTATGGGAACGTACCAAAAGCACGTGCGAACCTGGTGAAGTGTAACCAGTGTGATGTGGTGTTGAGTCGTGGGATATTTGGAGCATACAGTTTTGGTACGACAACCATGAAGCGACACCTCACTTCGTTCCACACTGTGGGCATTCGCAAGGTGGTGCCATGTGAAGAGCGTAGTCGTTTGAGTTCCTCCACAGCAACGTCGGTATCCAATCCTCCCACCTGTGGGGGAGCGCCTCCCTCCAGCTGCTTCACAAGCCATTCGCAATGCTGTGGACCCTTACCTTTCAAAGGTGACAGTAGTGTGCACGTATTGTGACGCAGTACTCTGCAGGGGGGAGAGTTTTCGAAGTGCTTTTGAGGCTGCAGTCACCGAGCACCATAAGATCTCCTTTCCTTACCTAAATAAAGCTCACCATTAATATTTGTCTGTTCAGTTGCCCTTTCTTATCCCCGTGGCTGGTGTCCCTTCCTTACCCACCTTTCGCCTCTTCTCCTAGTGTGTCGAGTGCTGTTAATCAATAAACATAAAAATAACAAAAACTACAGAAAAGGCTCTTTTCAGAGCCGCCTTTCTCAGTATAACAATAGAACTATGAAGTGACGGCCGTAGACCCCTGGGGAGTTCAGCAAAAGTTTGCGGACAGTCGTTGAGGGAAAAGGGGAGGGTGCAAGCAGAGCACACGCAATAAAGTGTACGTTGAGAGTAAGTGGCGTCTCTGAAAAGAGCCTTTTGGTGGTGTGTTGTGTGGGTCAAAAACAGCGGATTGGGGAAAACGGATTGTCAGATAGGTTAGTGTAATTGCAAAAGAGGGCGCAATGCATTTTGTAAATTGTGAAGAAACATCTGATTGCCAGCATATGTGAGGTGGACTCCATCTCTGCGGAAAATGAAACAGCTACGAAACAAAATGTTTTCATTGTGTAAAGAGAACATGCCAACATCTCTTAAAAAGGCACACACAGCTTAATTCACATTGCGTCTCGCTTTCTTCATTTTTGGACCAAATGCAGAAGAACGCAACCATGTTTGTCTTTGGGCAATACAGGAAAAAAGTATTTGACAATTTGGAAACAGGTCCATGAGCTTCGCGAGTCCTTCCTTCATGGCAAATTGCAAAGAAATTCCAGATACATGGCCTAAACTGTTTCCTCCACAATGAACGATCAGTATATCTGGAGGACGCTCTGTCTGTAAAGTAACACAAAGAGGTACCAAGTCCAGCCATCTCATGCCACGCACGCCATGCAAGTGCACTTCCGCATGTGGAAATCCGAGATTTGTAGATAAACTGCAGCTTTCTGCATGCACCTTCAACCAATGTATCCATGAGTCTCCCACAATCCAGATAAACTGTTTTCGAGCATGGAAAGCCATGGCTGTGTGATGTCCTGTGAGGGAGAAGACAGTCTTACTAAAGTACGTTGGTCAGAACACACCTACTGAACTTTATGGACCAATCCCTAGCTCCGCTCATTCTCATTTACATGCGGCTGCACCCTTGAATCCCCGGTGGTGATATGTGCTGGCTGCTAACTACCGCCATGTTCGCAGACATGTACAGGATCAGAGCGTGACGACGGTACATTAAAGTACTATTCCCCTTTTTCCCCTTTAATGTAGGCTCTGAGAAGAGCCATTGTTGATTTATGGACATATATCGTACAGACGTCTGGTATTTTATGTATTTTTTTGTATTTATTTTTTGTCCTTGCTTTACTTTTGCAAACATTACAGAACCTTCTCTAAAGCAAGCTTTATGTTCCAAAAAAACACTGCATTTCCCAAAGAAGATAGCGCAACACCATCTCCTTCAAAGTAATGCACATTGCTTGGAGCAATGTTATCGTGGCTACAAAAAAAACATACCAACTCGTAGCTTGAATGCACGCATGCCGCAATTGATGATACACCTCTCGATGCTTTGATCTGGACAGAAAACAGAAGTGTTGTTCCATTGTACTCTCGGGAATAAAACAGAAAAAAATATTACTTTCGATGTTCGGAAGATGGTCATGAGTGCTTCAACCAACTGTGCCAAATCTGCCAACAAAGTACGTGAAGTCAGGTATCCCAAGTGGCAAGCACCGTAGTGTAAAATTACCACATGAGGAGTGGTCATTCTACAAATATCTCTACAAACTTGCAGAATTGCCGCAGCATTGGCATCAGTGTCAGCGCTCCACACCACCTCCACTCCTTGCACATTGAAATGGTGTACCACATGCCTGCTCTCGGCATAGTGTTGTAAGCCTTGCACAAAAATGTCTCCAAGCAGCAAAACCCTGACCCTCTCCACCTCATTTTCAGTGTGCGCACCGTCTTTCGACACAAAAGAGTAATGTGAACATCTGATTGGCTGATGCCTACAGTCGTCTTTCCATGCAGGATTTGCTGTAGAAACCCGTATGTGACACCCCCTACCAGCGGACAAGCGTTGCCTACGTCCGGCACGTAACTCTTACCCAGTCCTTCCACCCTTTCTACAGCGGGACCAAAGCGAGTCCCTCATTGGACACAACGAAGCAGGCGCACAATCATCCACCAATCACATAGAACATCGCTAATTTTAACTCCGTCATCAACATTGCGCACTTCAAAATTACTGTCGATGATTCTTAATGGAAATCGCAAATACTTGCAAAGCACCTACTTCACAAGCTACTGTGCAAGGATTGCGAATTTCTACGTACAGCTCCATACATGTCCACATGCATCAGTACAGAGTACGGGTATGTATATTTTAGTCAGAGTACATGTGGAAGCCTTATGATTTAAAATAGACAAAATAATGCCGGTAAATGTCCATAGGGAACACATAACAACGCTCCCCCTTTTAAAGTGCAAGATAGAAGATTTGTCATTAACAAATCGTACGACTGCTTACTGTCTTCCGCATAACCTGTACATACGTTGCAAGCATGCCTATTTAGGCATAGCTCTCAACCATTTTTGTCTTAAAGGCGGGTAAAATCACCCGATTTTGTTTTTGGCGGGTGAGACGTCCATTGGAATGAATGGGCGTGCAGGAGGCTTGGCGGGTGAGTCTGCCCTTTACAAGGCAGGTGACACCCGCCAAAAGCGTGTGAGTTGAGAACTATGATTTAGGGCAGACCTCAATTTTGTATGTGAAAATGTCAGAGTTCTGTACTCTGTACTGCCTACAGTAATGCTACTTGCAATGTGATCGTATGAGAATAGTAAGCGCTCCCGATTGTAGTGCTGACATGTCCTTCGGAGGGTCTCTCGATTTTTCGACATCGTGCTTTTCATTAACAAGTACAAAATGTTTCCCCATCTAGTACTTTGCCCTATCGCTTACATACCTCGCTCCTATGCAGAGTGAAGTGAAATGTGCACGTGGACTGGGTTGAAATATGAAAGTTCAATCCTATGACGAAAGATGTACAAGTAATGTCTGCAGTATCATGACTGCTGCAAAGACACAAAGTAATTGATATTGTTTTTTTAATTCACAGTGAAGACTACTCTCCTGAGAATCAACAGCATCTACACTGCAGATGACATATCCGAAGAAAGCTTTTCATCTTGCACAAAAAAGTAAGTACAGTACAACCTTCATATTGTAACTACTCCTTAAAGAGGCTGCATGGGTTATTTGTTTATTTTGGGCACCAAAGCAAGCATTCATTTGTAATCCATTCCACCTACAAATATCCATTTATTGAACAAAGAATAACAGGCAGAATGGCTGACAAATCCCTGTGTGTTTGGTACTGAAATAACATAGGAAATCCTTGGAAGGTTAGATTGTGAAAAGAAGTTGCTGTAGCAAGTTTTTGGCATTTCGGTTATTAATAATGGTTCTCGTCACAAGTAGGCCACTTTGTACTCTCATCTGAAGCACATTGTAGTAGTATACAAACAGTAAAGTAGCCTTACCAAATGATAGTTAGAGGTCACTGTACGTTGACACACCATGCCAAAGAGCTTCCCCATCACACTTATGCACACATGCACACTGCACACATACATTGGACTACAGACCAAAGTATATTTTTTTTCTCAACAGACACCAAAGAATGCCTACCAAAAAGCAACTCCGTAGAAAGGAACGCAGAATTAGAGCAAATAAAAATAAAGGTGCCCAATGTATGCATCCACCTGTTGTAGAGTTAGTAGAGAATCTTGGTAAAAACCAGCTAATGCAGTTGGGTAACATAATAAAAGAAGTCTCAACTACCGAAACTGTACCTCCTCCATCAAAAAGTGTCACAAAACACAGAAATGTTGTCAAAAAAACGGCTGCCAGTACAGCTAACAATGTTCCTAATAATCCTGATAGTGTAAGAAGAACCCATAGTAAAAAAAGTATTTTAGCAAAAATGTTTTGTCACAGAGTCCTTCAGAATCTACTCAGAAGAGGACCAAAATCATCCTCACCCCTTAAAACGTACCGTAGAAAGTTAATTCTACAAGCACTTGTGGACAGTGCAATCCTTCTCAAAAGGAAGTTGTTCAAATTATTGTTAAATAGGATGAAAGCACTAAGAAAACTAAGTACCAAACTACAAAAGAAACTCAGCAATAAACAGAATGTGAACAAAAATACATTTTTGCATGTTTGTGGTGGTGAATGGAGTCACACAACAACCACAGAGCCACATTTTAAAGAAGAAGCATACAAACAAAATCAAACAAATACAATTGCCATCCATAGCAGTGGACGAGGGTATGAGAAAATCAATAGTAACATCATGCAACAAGAAACACGGCTTACAAAACTATCTCCTGAAAACTCAGAATTACCTCTCGATTCAGCAGAACCACACCGTCCAGTATACAAATGGGCGTGCACATCAATGTGTGCCATTCCAAACAAATCTTTCAAATCTTTACGTCAGTTCCTCAATCAATATGTAAAAGGTAAAGACAAAAGTAAAATGAAAGTGCGGCAAAATATGGATATTTGTGCAGTGCGGAAAGACACAGGACTAAAAGGACATTCATTAGCCTGCATTTCTGGGCCTATTTTCAAAAGTACCGTCCATGATATCAAAAGAATATCAGTACATCATTCCAAAGTAAGAAATTTAGTCTATAAAATATACTATGCAAAAAGTCCAGCTTCAGAATTAGGCAATTTAAATACCACTCTTCTGCATGGTACACCCAAATACTTACAAGAGGAAATGGACCGTAGTCAAAAAAAGTATTTTGGAAGTGAGAACCACGTAGAAAATGCAACAGTTTTAGAGCATAGTAGCGACAATTCTGCACATAGCAACCTTCTATTACACACATACAGAAAAGAAATACTAAAATTTAAAAGGTCATCGGCTGAAGTACCAAACCGTGTGTGTGTATATCTGTAACGCTCACCTGATTCTCGCAGAGGCGCCGGTCTTGACTGGGCAACTACCGTATCTTCAAAGGTGATGTGTAGCACCCGGTTGGCTCTTTGGGCTGGACCTCTGTGCACTGTATGCCTGACGTGTAGAGTAAGATGTCTGCAGATAGAAAATATGGGGTTAATGAACTGGGGTTATTGGGGTGTCCCTATCTCTTTCCTCTTCTCCTCTCCTGTAGACCCCCAAAGGTTAACGCTCTCACCTTAGGTAAGTGAATGCCGAGCTCTCCATCTGCCTCAGGGCAGGGTGCTGTAACCAGTTTCTTCACTGGATAGGTAGCGCAGGCCTCTTGACTTCAGAGGACTGCTGTCCGTTGTTTACTGCACGAACGGTAAGTTTCGAGTCATTCAAATGTCTTTAAAGTCTTTAGTAATGATGTCTCTTGTTTTGCAGGGTTCCGGCGATGGCGGATGACGGGCTGAAGTGAGTTGAAGATGGAGCCCGTGTGATGAATAGAAGCGCCTGGAAGCACGTAAGTAAGCGCTTGTTGCCTGCTTCACTATGCGCTCTAACTGTCTTTTTATTTTGCAGGTACGAGTTCGGAGCGGCTGCAGGGTGCCGGAATACCCACTGGATTAGATGTGGAAAGGAGTAATGGCACGTGAGTATTAAAGTTCCCCAATGTCTTTAAACGCACCTTGTTTTGTCTTTCAGATGCGGGATGCAGCGCCGAAGGCCTCCGGAGCGTGCGGAGAGTTGGTAAACTTTTGTCTTTCAGATGCCGGAATGCAGTGTGAAGACCTCCGGAGCGCACGAAGAGTAGGTAAGCCTTTGCCTTTCAGATGCCGAAATGCTAACCTGTTCTTTCTTGTCTTTATAGGTGTTGCTGAAGACTGGATTCAGGATGGTAAGCCTTTGCCTTTCAGATGCCGGAATGCTAACCTGTTCTTTCTTGTCTTTATAGGTGTTGCTGAAGACTGGATTCAGGATGGTAAGCCTTTTTCCTTTGGCCCAGGACCGGATGCAGAAGACACGATGAGCGTTCTGCTGCAGAGGTTGCAGAATAACGCAAAGCAAGATTCATCCACCGGGTGTGGTTTAAATAGCCTCCTGTAGTGCTTAGGTGTCTCCTTCCACAGCCACGCCCAAGTAAGAAAAGAGTTCCTGGTAAGAAAAGAGTTCCTGCCTTCCAGAAGAGTTCCAGTGTTCTGAATCTAGGGAGTGGCTCCAGCCCCACCCAACAGGAAAAGTAGTTCCAAACAGAAGAGGATCAGAGGCTCAACTGGCAGGCAAGTAAGCAGCATGGTCTGCTGAAGGTAAGTCCACCCAAGCATTATGAGCCCGGCGCTTCCAGCGCTGGGACTGGGCATATTTATGAGCCTGGTGCCACTGGCGCCAGGACTGGGTCCAAAAGGTCCCAATTGGGACAGGTTGGCACTCGGAACCTGGGTTATGGATCTGCTTCCAAGGGAGTTGGGAAAACCCTGACCTTTTGGAAGCAGAGATCATGACAATATTGCTGCAGAACGTTTTACAAAAGGAACACAAAAAATGTGGACATAGCATACAAAATAGAAAACAATGAAGACTCTAAATGGTTTGAATTAGCTTTGTACCTTTTAGCTGAAAGCAAATATGAAATAACTGAATGCCTAATATGTTGCAGTTACTGTACTGCCAAATTACACAACAACCACACTCCTTCACGTGCAATTACAAATAATTTGGAATTGTTTCCATTACCAAAAATCCTGCAACAGCTCAATTTGTATGAGAGCATAATAATTCAAACAGTTCACCCATTTCAAGCAATTATACGCCTTCATCCAAAAACAGCAAAATTACCTTCCTCTGAATTAGTGAAAGGCATTCGTGGCAAAGTAGTTTACTTGCCATTAGATATAACGGAAAATGTACACACTCTAGGAGTGGAACGTTCAATAGAGCATTCTTTAATAGTCTTGGTAAATGGAGTACCAACAAAGGACAAAAACATTTGGCAACAATTAGTGGACTTACACAAAGTTAGACAAGCAATACAATATTTAAAAGACAATAATCAGTACTATAAGGAAATAAATATTGATGAAAGCTTAAGGCAAACAACTGAAATAATTCAAGATCCATCAGAAACTGGACAATTCGAACTTCTGGATCCAGCTACAGCATCCACTTTTTTAGACCATTACACAATTCATCCATTCCATTCCAATGAAAGCATAGATGATGCACTAGAAACTTACCAAATGCGACAAACCAAAGGGTCACCAATGAGTATTTGGGAAAAAAGTATAGAAGCACATGTTTTTCCACTTCTATTTCCTACTGGCAAAGGTGGAAGATATGATGATAGACCCACTCAGATTTGGGCATCAGAATACCGCTCATTACAAATGTATTCGCAAGATCCCAGATTTAGACAAAATGTTGAATACATATTCCACCTACTCTATGAAAGTGAATTAGCAACACTATGTTATGGAGTTGCACACATTCTTAAATCTGGAACGCACTTTCAAAATATGTCAGCTACGCAGTTAATACAAAAAGTACAAGAAAAAGATGAGGTGTTACAATCAAGTATAACAAATTTGTTTGCAAACATGCCTGGTACAAAAGAATACTGGTTCAGACGGCACAGAGATGTGCGTTGCATGATCAGAAACCTTGGACCACCAACTTGGTTTGTCACGCTAAGTTGTGCAGAATATGCATGGGAAGATTTACATGAGTTCCTACGCATAGCAAACAGCAACAAAAACAACATAGATATATTAACAACTGGAGAACTTTGCTCTCTAGATCCATTTAATGTCTCAAGATATTTCCATCATTGTTTCATTGCAATGCTACACTTTATTTGCAATAAAACTGTTCCTCCCCTTGGAGAAGTGCAACACTTCTTTTGGAGAAAAGAATATCAAGCGAGAGGAGCACCACATATTCACATGCTGTTATGGATCAAAGGTGCACCAAAATTTGGGCACGACAGTGATAGCACTGTTTTGCAGTTTATCCAAAAATATGTCACATGTGAAATCCATTCACAACAGACACATAGTGAGCTGCATGGGAAGATTTTACAATTTCAAAGACACAAATGTGGCAAATATTGTCTCTGCAAATACAAAAAGAACGATAAATACTACACCAAATGCCGTTTTGGTTTCACTACACCAGTTACAGAAACAGGTGAAGTAAACAACTTCATGTCTTCAGTTCGACATAGTGTTAAAGTTAAATCACCTAAAAACACATATTACATAAAAAGAAGGGAAGAATCAAAATATATCAATAATTACAATGCAATCATTTCCCTATTATGGAATGCAAACATAGATGTGCCGTACATTGCAGACAATTCAACTCCTGTTGCACGATATGTTACAGCCTATTTAACAAAAGCAGAAAAAAAACAGAGCTTCAAGACCTCTGGGATGACCAAGCATCAGACAAAACATTATCACAGAAATTGTACAGCCTAGGCATAAAAATGCTCTCTCATAGAGAATGTGGGGCCTATGAAGCAGCAGATCATTTAACCGGCACTGTTTTGTATGGAAAATCAGACAACATAGTATGGCCCAGTCTTGGTCCTGCAAAATCTAGAAAAAGAGTACTAAAATCATGTGAGGCCATAGAAACAATGGCCAAAAATGATCCCGACAGCCAAGACATTCTTAAAAACAATTTACTGGACACATACTATCCGAACAGGAGTACCACTCTGGAAAGCATGTGTCTATACCACATAGCTCAAAACTTTGCATACAAAAATAATGTAAAACCCGATGAAAGCAAACGTAGATATAGAGTGACCGATTGGGAAGGGAGCTTAGTGAAACTTAACAAACGAAGCTTAATTAATCATGTCAAATTGTCATTAAAAACTCCTCAACAGAAAGAACTATACGACATGTCTCTGTTACAACTTTTCAAACCATGGAGAAAAGAGGAAGAAATACTAGATAATTATGAGTGCTATGAAGATGCTTTCAAAGCAAATGAAAGCACTATCACCGATGAGAACTTTACGCAGTACAAAGCAATGTTACACAATGAGCAACAACAGGAAGAAGAACTTCAGTTCCAACTAGATAAAGACTCTTCCGACACTAGTCAACCTTCTGTAACAGGAAGTCAAGAACCATTAGGACAACCAGTAATAGCAAATGAGGCTGAAGTAGCTATGGTAGAAGTAGAGAACACCATGTATCAGTATACAGAAGATACAGAGGACTTAACTGTACAACAAGCAAAACTTAACAACAATTAGCACACTATTTTTGAAGACGTAACAAAACAAATTGTACATGGTGTACAACACGAAAATAAAGAATGTACCTGCCAAAATTATAAACCTATACTGCTGTACGTCAGTGGTGAAGCTGGATCAGGGAAAACATTCTTAATCAAAATCATCAGCAAGTTCCTTCAACAATTGACAAACTGTCAGCTGTTGTAACAGCTCCCACAGGTTTAGCTGCCTACAACATAGGCGGTGTGACTTTACACCGATTACTACTGCTTCCAGTAGAGCATCAAAATAAATTAGACTACTACAAACTTTCTGCAGAAGCTGCAATGGAATTACATAGAGTATTGCAACAAATGAAAATGCTACTAATAGATGAAGTGAGCATGGTCTTCAACCTAATGTTGGCTTTGATTCATCTCAGGTTGCAAGAAGTACTTAAAAATAATAACGAGGAACTCTTTGCAGGGAAACACATTATAGTTTTCGGAGATCTTCTACAATTGACCCCAGTGAAAGGTGAACCGATTTTTAAAACCTTAGGCCACAAACTCTGCCGGAAAACTGTTGGTAGCATAGGTAATGTTAACCTTCGACAACATTTCCAATACAGAGAATTAACTGAGAAAATGCACAAATCTGCAGATCTCACTCATGCCAACGTCTTAAAAAGTATTAGAGTTGGTGTATTATCGCAAGAAGCACAAGCTATATTGAAAAGCCGGCAAATACATGCACTTTATGGCGATAATGCATGTGCAACTGATGTTATGGAACAAATAGCGCACAAAAATGTCAATTGTATGGCCTTAATGCCAACTCTTGCAAGCTGTTTCAAATTCAATGAAACAATGTTAAAGAAAGAAATGCAAGCAATAATAGAAATTAGCGCCACAGACAAACTAGACGTACATGGCATGACAGTACCCATGTGTGAGCAAGCCACAACAAGACTAAATAGTTTACAAAATTCAATCTCCAACACAGCTGGGTTGGAAAAAATATTGAAATTATCATTAAATTGTAGAGTAATGCTTAAACGTAACCTTGACGTAGAGCAGAGGCTAGTTGATGGAGCACTGGGCACAGTTGTTGGCTTTCAATAATACCCATGTGATAACAACATTCAGTTTGTAAAGATTCGCTTTGGCAAAGTTTCAGAAGTGACAAGGATAGGGCGCTCAATTGCTCGATTACTTCTCTTCAAAGACATGTATGTACATAGAGAGCAATTTTCTCTAACTCTTGCATATGCAGTTACCATTCATAAATCCCAAGGTCTTACCCTAGAGAAAGCATTGATAGATATAGGAAACACAGTGTTTAAGGAAGGCATGAGCTACGTAGCATTATCACACTTACGTACACTTGACGGTCTATTGCTAATAAACTTTGATTCAAGTAAAGTCAAAGCTGAAATTTGTTGCATTCTAGAATACAATAGATTGCGTTCACTGTACACCCCTCATCTGAAACAATACCCTGTTCCAGATAAAGTGAAACGTGGTAAAAGAAAATTAAATGAAACAGAAATGCAACAGAATGCAACAGCAAATTCCGCAAAGAAAATAAAAGAATCTAAAGTTTCATCAATTGCCGCAAACATAGAAGAACCTATTAGGGAATGTAAACCCGGCACGTCGGCAAAGAATCAACAGAAAAAACAAAAAATGCACTCAGATACAGAACTTGCTGGCCCATTCAAATTTACAAATGAAAGTGGGCTAAGTTGCTATGCAAATGTAGCAATCAGTATTCTATTTCAATTGCCACCAATTATTAACAATATTTACCTGCAGAGTACAGACCAATTGTGTTTGCAAATGTTAGTGCTGCATTTACAACAGTAGGAATAATCTATCATGCAGGAGCTACACCCAATACAGGTCACTACACTGCATATATTTAAAGGAATTCTGGATGGTTTGAATGTAATGATAGTACCATTACTCTAAAGCAGAGGTTGCCAGCTAACCTAACAAATGCGTATTTAATGTTCTTGAAGCCAAAATGTACAAAATAATGTATACTTCAAGATTGTCAACAAAGTATGTCAAAGTGTACAAACAGTTAGAATACGCCCACAGGTATCTAACTACCCAACAGGATGGAAGAATGACAGAAATAAATGATTATCACAGATCATTGGAAACAAATGCACAGGTAGAATCCGCCTATAGGTATCTAACTGTTGTTAAAAATCGGCAGGAAGGCAACAAAGAAAACATTAATGGGAAAGATGAAGGAAACAAGATGTAACAACGACACAAATGAATGAGTAACACAAATCTGTAGGAACAAATGCGCAGTTAGAATACGCCTACAGGTATCTAACTGTTGTTAAAAATGGGCAGGAAGGCAACAAACATAACATTGATCAGAAAAATGAAGAAAACACTGAAATGAAAAAATGAAGTACTTAGTACCATAAGAAATGAAGGTTTTCTTTAATCCGACAAGGATTTTTTTCCACAGACCCAAGGATTAGAAAAGCAAACACAGAAACTGAGCGCAATGCACAGTACACTGGTTCGTAAAGAAAATATGAGGGTCCAAAAAAAAGTTAACTGCCTATTATGCAATGTGGTAAATTTGGAAAAACTGCAAACACTAACACACCTTTTTCTTTCATCACAGAAATGGAAAAAGTGATACTTCCGCCAAGTACGATAACCAATTTAAAAAAAGTTTATGGATTCTGAACAAAGTAAGGAGTAAGTATATTGGCAGGCATTTTCTACACATGGGAATCTACTCGTCTAATCTATGGTACCAATATGCTGCAGTGCCTGTGCTGCCCTTTCATCTTCGGTGAGTAACCTACCACCTACGCCTTACAACCAAGTTTCAAGGAGTACAGTTCCTATCCACAACCATCGCTGCATATCTGAAACATGGTCCTTGTAAATTAGCTGCTTATAAATGTACTTTTCGGACCATTGTCTACAGCCATGAAGTGAAGACACTAGGGCATCAACACAATGACCACAATCCACCACACCCATATTGACTTGTAACTCCACTGCACTGACTTCAGTCTTGCGTGCATGGGCTTTAGCCATGCACCCAAGAGTGCAGGGTCTCCCCACAACCACCTCAGTGATGTGTGGTAGTGGGGGTTATTCTATAGGTGTGTTATCCTTCAGTAGCTCTGCCCAGAGGCTTCCCTCCTAGGTGTATGTCTGTAGATCTTACATGGGATCGGTGTGCAGTGTCTTGCAAGTCTAGTACTTACCACTTTGTTCTTGGTTGCATGGCCTTTGGCCATGCACCCAAGACTGCACGCACTCCCCACAACTTGTCAATCAAAACGCAACACTACGGGTGTGTGCATAGGTGGCACATGTGGTGGTGGTTGTGGCCAGGGCCTACAGTCTTGGAAGTAAGGCCTTCGGCCGACTGCCATGCATCCAATACTCTAGGCCCTGGCCACAACCACTGTAGCATGTGCCACCCATGGCGGCGTACTATTGAATAGAATAATAGCCATTGGAAACAATAATGTATTCACGGCATGTTGGCAATTTCAATGTTCCCTAACACCACACGTGTCCTTACAAATGTAACAACTCCCCCGTGCAGTGCACGGGCTCAAATACTGGCCTTATTGGACCCCTCATTTTTTGTGCGTACAAGGAGGCCATAGAACATACGTCATTAAGTAGGTATAAGTGTACTGTGCGTACAAGATGTCCATAAACATTACATCATGACGAGCGACCCCCAGAACAAGTGCATTAATCACCCATATCTTAAGACTGTAGCCCCTGGCCACAACCACCGTAGCATGTGCCACCCATGGCGGCGTACTAATGAATATAATAATAGCCATTGGGAAAAAAAATACGTTAATGGCACGTTATCAATTTCAATGTTGCCTACCTATACGCGTGTGCTTTCAACAGTTACAAATTTCCTGTCCACTACATGGACTGAAGCGTTACAAATTTCTTGCCCACTACATGGACTGAAGTGCTATCGTTATTAGCCCCCACATTTACTGTACGTACAAGGTGTCCATAGAATATACATCATGACGCCCGAAGAACAAATGCATGGATCACCCATTTCTTACTGTCTGAACCTTTCCCACTGCTCTGTGACAAAGCAAAATAGGTTAATGAAAAAAGCATGTGTACGCTGGTTGTTGCTCCGCTTTCTGCGGATCCAAGATGTCGGGCGCATTCAAACCATCGGACGCAGAACACGTCTCACAGCAGCCAATAGGCAGAGACGTTGCATGTACGCGGCCATGACGACAGCCCCTTAGCCAATCGGTTTCTTGTTTGTCGACCGAACAGGGAAGTGTGACCGCGGAGCGAACATAGATATCACTAATTATTTCAAACCTACTTTTTCATAATTATAAAGAAACATTTGGTGACCATATTTACAAAAGCACGCTTTCTGAACCAAGCCCCTGTACCTGCCGCAGATTTATTCAGAATCCGTCCAGCGGTTTCACCTGTAGCCGTGCGCAAAGTTTTCCCCCATTCAGTCTATGGGAAAAAAAGACGTTTTGGGACCCCCCATATAACTCTGCTTCCCCTGGACAAATTCTCACCAAACTTTACAAATAAAATCAGAGTGGCCCATATACTTTTTTTGCAATGTTTGGTGAGGATTCGTCCAGGGGGAGCAGAGTTATAAGCCGCCCAAAAAGTGCTCTTCCTATGGAAACAGCAAGTAATATATAGATATATATATATATATATCGGAAAAAAAGTAGAGGAAAAAAACGCACTCCACACATGAGGCACTGCAATTCCCAAAAAATAACAAACTCGGATCAAAATGAAGAAACAAGTTTAATGTTGGTAAAAATATGAGGCAAAACACACACAGCAGGACACCAAGGAATAAGGGGGGGCCTGAACAACGCGTTTCGCACTTCCCTGAGCGCTTGATCACGTTAGGGGAACTAAGAAAAAAATCACCATACATATTACAATGTAGTCCGTCTACTGTTTCGCCCTTCTCCATAGGCCTGTCACTATGCCGTAAAACCAGGGTGGTCATGTTAGGCTGGAGTAAAGCCTCATATAAACCAATGGTAGAATAAGGTAAACATAGTTGTTTAGCAGATTGCACAATAAAACAATTTAAGAAACATATTTAAAATTACAGCAAATAAAAAATGGACACAATGGAAAGATAGAATCCCATAATAAGAAATATGGAGTGCAAGTGCAAATCCATACATATAGTTACATTATACATATATAACCAATGTTGACACTGAGAGAGAAATACAGTAGTGTCAATAATGCAACCATAAAATAAAAACATGTTTCAAAAAGACCATAAAGTGCAAATTCAGTCATGAAAAATCTCATAGATGAATGGCCCATTGCGGCATCATAAAGTGCATGTGCATTTCGGTACAAACATAACAACATAGCAGCAGTATGCAATCAGAGAGGTCAGTAATCATAAAGTGCAAGTGCATATGTAAACCGATATCTTCCTATCACAAATACCATATTAAAATGCATATGGCGCGGGCTAAGGTGCAATTAGATAAAATCTAAACCCTAGGAGCAACAAAGTTTAATGCCCGCACGCTAAAGTGCAAATGCTTGAGATATATATTCAAGGAAAACACTTTAGTTGCAGGGACGTTAAGGTCAGAACTTAACACAACAAAACTCCTGAAATTCAGCTAAAGCAACCTTAACTTTGCACCCCCTGCTGTGCTGCCTATGACCACAATGATGACATCAAAGATCACATCACTGATGACATCAGTAATTACATGTTGTATGAGAATACTGATGATATTCCAAATCACATTGTAAAAGTATATATTGCATAAATACCCCTGATAGTAAACATTGGCCTAAGCACATTCTCATTGCACTGTAAATCGCATTGAATGAACCTGAAACAGGCTGACTATGCCGCCATTTTGAGTTATCTGCCATTTTGATCACCTCTTGCTTTCTATCCCATGTTAGGAATTGTGTTTTCGGCTCCAGCAGAGCAAAATGAACTTTGTACTGTTTCCATGATGTCAATGTAGATAAAAGTGTTGAAGCTGCTAAAGTGGATTGTTTGTCCTACACGGAGAAACCTTGGAGCCAAACAAAATCTGTACAAGTCAGTAATTTAGATACCATCTGTACCAACAGTGTCTTCCCCCGTTCAAATAGCAAAGTAGAATGATGAATAGCTGAACATGTGCTTTTGCAGAAATCTTTGTTTTCGCTCCTTGAAAATAAGCTGACTTTAAACTCAAGAACAAATGGTGGACAAATATAAGCGAGTAAAATAAGGAATGTTACCTTTGTGTCTTATATTTGGAAAACATGTGAAATGTTTAAAGGAAAACAACAAACTATTCAAAGATGTTTAAGCATGACTTAGTTATGTGGATAGGCCGAGGACCCCAGGTAAATATATTACGTGAAATGTGGGGCTGGACGATGTGTCTGGGATTGTGGAAAACTTGTAACTCCAGGCTACTTTGCCCCCCTCCGCTGCCATCTCTGACGGACCTGCTCTAATACAGCTCCTGTGTCTCTCTCCATCCCACTGATCTGACTCACCAGCTGCTTCTGATTACTGCCATTTGCTACATTTCTGACCCTTCCAGTTCCCTTCCCTGATCCCTCCTGCCTCAGCCTAAACCCTTCCTCTATCGGACCACATCAGAGTGCCCCTGCCACCAACCCATAGTTTTACTGCTTGCAGTGCTCCCCTACCTAGCCCTCCTCCCTGCTCCTCATCTTCTCCCCACCCACCTCCCTCCTTCTCTTGCATTCTCCCTTTGCTGTTTCTTGACCCATTGTCCAATTCTTTTCACTCTCCCTGTTATTCTTGCTTCCCTTTCTCAATTCCGTCTCCTTCCCCTTCCCTCCCCCCTCTCCTTTACCTCTTTGCCCTTCAAACTACTCTTCATCCTCCTAATTGCGATCTCCTCTCTCAATCCTCGCCTCTCTACCCACACCCACTCAGTCCCTCCCCCAATGCCTCTCCCCAACGCCATAACCTTATCTATCTTCCTCTTACTAACACCACCAATGCCTTTGATGTCACCCTCTGGAACACCAGATCGATCTGTAATAAAACCACAGCTGTCCTTGACCTCTTCCTATGCCTTAACCTCCAATTTCTCTGCATTACTGAAACCTGGATCCCTCCTCACAACACCTCTGTACCTGCCTCCCTCACCTCCTCCTCTTCCTTTTTTGAACATGTCCCCCATTCTTCTGGCCGTGGAGGCAGTCTTGGCCTTCTCTTTCGACCACACTTCACTTTCTCTCCCTCCCCTACTTCTCTACCTTCCTTCCCTTCCTTTGAATACATGTTCAAAATCTTTAACTCCCCTCATGCTATCTCATTCCTTAACATCTACTGCCCCCATGGGCCACTCTGCTCCTTTTATGAGGACATTGATCATCTCCTCAGCCTCATATCCCCCAGTCCCACTCCTTTACTCGTACTTGGTAACTTTAATCTCCACCTCTCTTTGAATCCTCCCTCCTCCCTTATCCATTCTTGACTCCTACCTCCTCTCTCCTCCCCTCCTACTCACCAATCTGGCTGTACCATTGACCTCATCTTTACTTCCTCTCTCATTGCCTACCCCGTATCCTCCCTTCCCACCTACTTGTCTGATCACTCTCTACTTTCTTTTTCCCTCTCCCCTCCCACCCCTTCTCCTCCCCCCCCTCCTTCCTCCACTTCGTTCTTCTGGCGTGACCTACGTGGCTTTAACCCCTCTCTATTTCTTACATCCGTCTCCTCTTTCCTTCCCCCCATTTCCCATTTCTCCTCTCTCTCCACCTCTGGGGCCTCCTCCTTCTTAACTTCTTCTCTCTCTTCTTCTCTCGATCTTCTCTACCCACTCTCCTCATTTTCCCCCTCTCACCGTCCTGCTCAACCTTGGCTTTCTTCTCATCTCTCCTCCATGTGCCGCTTCCTTAGGTGCCTCGAAGTCAATGGCTCAAACACCCAACCCCCGCTAACCAATCTGCCTACTTCTCCTATCATTCCCTCTACAACTCATGCCTCAATTCCGCTAAATGCACCTACTTCTCTGACCTTCTCCAGTCTCAATCCTCCCACCCTCGTCGCATTTTTCAAACCTTAGCCCGTCTTCTCTCTCCATCTACTCCTGATCCCTCCACTGCCTCTTCTCTCTCTGCTACTGATCTAGCCTCCTTCTTTTCCAACAAAGTCCTCAACCTTCGTCAAACTATTGTCTCTTCCCCCTCCTATTCTCCTCCTCCTCCTTCTTCTCCCCCTACCTTCTCTATGTCCTCCTTCTCTCCCGTCACTCATTCTGATGTTACCCTCCTCCTCACCAACACTCATCCTGCTGCTTCCCCCGCTGACCCCATTCCTACCACATCCCTAAAATGTACCCCCTCCTGATACCTTACCTTACCTCATTCTTCAGCATCTGCCTCTCGACCTCCACTTTTCCTATCCCTTTTAAAGATGCGACCATCATCCCTATTCTCAAAAAACCTTCTGCTAATCCCAATCTCGCTTCCAACTATCGCCCCATCTCTCTCCTACCCTTCCTCTCAAAACTCCTTGAGCGCATTGCCTATTCTCAACTCTCTTCCTTCATCTCTAACCACTCCCTCCTTCCCGCTACCCAATCTGGCTTCCGCCCACTGCACTCCACTGAAACTGCTCTCACCTCTGTTCTTAACTCTCTCCTCTCTGCACGTTACTCAAAACACTCCTCCATTTTCATTCTCCTTGATCTTTCTGCTGCTTTTGATACTGTTGACCATCCTCTTCTTCTCAACTCCCTCTCCTCATTTGGCTTCAAGGACTCTGTTCTTAACTGGCGCTCCTCTCATCTCTCCAACCGCTCTTTCTCAATCTCCTGGGGTAGCTCTTCCTCCCCCTCCTATCCTCTTAACCACAGAGTTCCCCAAGGTTCTGTCCTGGGACCCTTTCTCTTCTCTCTCTACACTTCCTTCTTAGCTCCTATCATCTCCTCCTTTAGCATCTCGCACCATTTCTATGCTGATGATACCCAGCTTTTCCTCTCCTTCTCCTCTTTCTCTCCCGATATGCATGATAAACTATCTTCTTGACTTTCTGCTATCAAATCCTGGATGTCCTCTCACTTCCTTACTCTTAATACTGAAAAAACTGAACTCCTCTTCTTCCATGCCAATTCTCTTACTCCACCCTCCCCTCCTGCTTCCATTCTCTTTCCCCCCTCCCACCTCTCCTTCTCTCCCCATGCCCGTAACCTTGGTCTCCATATTGACTCTCACCTCTCTCTATCCCACCACATTTCTCTTATTGCCAAATCTTGTTGCTTTCACCTCTACAACATACGTAAAATTCGACCCCTCCTTACCTTTCATGCTACTAAACTTTTAATTACCTCCCTCATCTTCTCCAGACTCTTCTACTGGTCCTCCCTTCTCTTTGGACTCCCCTCCTCTCATCTCTCCCCACTCATCCATCTACCACTCTGCCATCCGCTCCCTCTGCCTTCTCTCACCTCTTGATTCCATCTCCTCTTCTCTCTCCTCTTTGGGTTGGCTCCCGTTTCACTCCCATCTTAAATTCAAGTTCCTCTGTCTTGTCTTCAAATCCCTCTATGGTCTTGCCCCCCTATCTCTCCTCCCTTCTAACTTTCTATACTCCTTCTCGCTCTCTCTGTTCTGCTAATCTTTTCCTACTCTCTCCTCCTCCACCTCCCTGTGCCCCCTCCCACTTCCGATCTTTCCAACTCCTTGCTCCCTTCCACTGGAACAACCTCCCCTTCACATCCGCTCTTCCCCCTCCGTCCCTTCCTTTCGCTCTTCTCTCAAATCTTACCTTTTTCACTCACCTCCCTAGCACCCTTCGTTTCCTCTCATTCTTCTCCCTCACCTTCATTCCTCACCTCCTACCACTGCTCTTCCCTTCCCTCTCTACCTCCTCCTCCCCATCCCCTGCTCTCTTATAGTCCCACTCTTTCCTCTCCTCTTCCTCATTCACTCTTACATTCCCTCTTCTCCCGCTTCTACCTCCACTAACTCCTTCCTTTCCCTCGCTCACCCTGCCCCTCCCTACTCCCTCCTCAACTCTGCAATGTTGTAAATTGTTCTTTAAACTGTTTTTGTGTTATGATTCAATTACCATCTTATGCTTGTTGTATTTTGCCTGTTCTTATGTAAAGCACTTTGGATTAATGGGCTACATAACTTCAATAACATACAAATACAAATACAAATAAATACTTGTGTTTTTGAAAAGTCCAACACTCTCTCATTTCACGGTGTCTGCTTGCACACATTGAGGGATGTTGAGACCCAGACAGCTGCCTGTTAATAAATGTACATTATACTTTGACCTTGTGACCAGTGTTTATATTATGTCGTATTAAGCCTCGATATTCTTTAATCTTTCAACATCACTAATGCCAAAACTGGTGACAACACTAATTACATTGTATATACATTAATAATAGTATTAGACATAATATCATTTATAGGTTAGCTCATAAAATGCTTACCACCACCTCCCCCAAATCCCAAATGTAACTTGATGTCCTATTTCCTCCCTCCCAAACTCTACTCTTAAGGCATTGCCCTGATTTTTCACCTTGAAATGGCATTTTAATACTTTTTTATATTTTGGCTAACCGAGGGTATAACCAAGGCTATGTCTCGCATTGAGAAAAGAAAAGATGGTTTCTGTTTCATCTATAAGTATTGTTTCATGAAAATTTACTGTATATATATAGCTATCTATTTTGGAGGAGGAGGCAATTGAGCTTGTTTGTCTATAGGAAAAAGAATGGGCACTAGGCCAAAACTTGTTTTTTTTCTTCATATTTTTTTTAGTTTTCAAAGAATCTTTCCAAAGCTTTCCAGTCTGGGGGGAGAGGGTGGTCGTGACAAACCTTTTTTTTGTTGCAAGATTTCAGCCAAATCCGTTGCATGAGTCAAAAGTTATTAGCAATTTATTTTTTTGATTTCCTATGTAAGTTCCTTTTCCCTTAAGTATAGGGGGGCGACCACCGCTCTACAATATATCATAAATCAAAAATATATGATGTATGATGCGCTCTACGGGGAGCTAAGAAATAGAAATTCTTTTGACCATGAGTGATCAAATAGCTTGCGTTATATGAATAGAAAAGAACTAGTATTAGTAAACAACCACTGATGTTGCCACACTCTCAAAGAACCCCCCCGTCCCCATGATAATATTCTCCAAAATTAATCCTTTAATGCATTGTGAGACAGACCGATCAAGAACAAAAGTCAGGCTAGCGGATGTGCAAACAAGTACACTCAAAAAAGCACAATCCCACCAGCAATGTCGGGAACGGTCCCTCAATCGGACAATGGTGTTTTCTACTCTAAACTCAAGGGGGACCCTACGGAGACTATACAAAGTGATATCTTAGCCGTGGTGACACGGGCTAAAGATGCAGAGTTTCTGAGCACAAAAGAATTTGTATTCCTTACTGGTAAAGGAACACGCGTTCCCTTGTTCTACATCTTGTTAAAAATTCACAAGAATATAATAAATCCCCCAGGTAGACTGATAGTGACCCTTTGTGGTTCTATTTTAGAACCTTTAGGAAAATAAATTGATTATTTCCTTAAACCCTTGGCAGCTAGCACACCGACTTATTTGGCTGATACCACCAACGCCATTGTGCATTTGGAAGGTTTACCATTTGATTCAGATGAAAACTTGTTCATTACTCTTGATGTTGAATCATTATACTCAAACATCCCCCAGTCAGTGTCATTGCCCATTATCAAATGTTTCCTGGATCTCGGAGACGATCCTCAACTGGTTCCAAGTGAATTCATTGTGGATCTGCTTAAAATTGCCTTGACTAAGAACTATTTCAGGTTTAAAGAGAGTTTCTACCTACAAGTTAAAGGTACCATGATGGGTGCAGCATTTGCCCCCAATTACGCGACCCTATTCATGTGGGCTTTCGAGAAGGTCTCTATTTTTGACATCTCTAATCCCTTTTTCCAATCGATTCTTTTCTATAAAAGATATATAGACGATATTATTATTATTAACAATTTCTGACTTGGATCAATTCATTGAATAATCATCTCAAGTTTACCATGTCTGCAGACAGTACGTCGATTGCATTTCTGGATCTGAAACTCAAAACTAAGGACAAGGGTATCATTGTGGATCTGTTCCGCAAGATCACGGATCGAAATACGATTCTCCACTTTGATAGTTTTCATCCGCATAGTTTTAAGGGAAAGCATTCCCTACGGTCAATTTTTAAGAGCTAGGCGGAACTGCCCGGACAAGAAAGATTTTGTGTTTCAATCTAACATTATATGGAACAGATTGTCTCAGCGAGGTTATCCAGCTCACATATTGCGACAGTCCCGTAAAAGGGCGAGATATCAACACTGTGAAGTATTGTTGGCCAAAAATACTCGTAATAACCAGAACCAGTTGCGTATGGTTTATGCCATGACCTACAGCACCCATCATGCCAAAATTAAGAAGGTAATCGCCAAACATTGGCACTTACTTCAAATGAATATGTCCAATTTGGAACATCCAATGTATGCCTTCAAAAAGGGCAGGAATTTGAAAAGTTGGTTATCTCAGGCAGATAGACTGCAGACTATTCAAGCACCCAAAACCATTACTGAGATGTGGGGAATGTAAAGGGTTACTGGGAACTACCCATGTGGCAATTGTTGCCAGTGTGGTTCCACTACAGCGACCAATACTGTCACTATCAATCATAGAGTCTGGAAACTCAGGGATCACACCACATGTAATTCTAAAAACGTGGTTTATGTGATCATGTGTCCATGTGACAAGACATATATAGGGAAAACATCTAGACCATTTAAATTGAGGATCTCCGAGCATAAGTCCAGAATTAGGACTCATAATTTTTCTTCACCTCTAGTTGCTCACTTTGTCGAATATCAACATGACTGTGAGAACTTACGTTGGTGATGTCTAGAAAAAGTCATGGGACCAGACCACTATGCCATAGCCACCAAACTGTCCCGACAGGAACAATGCTGAATATTCAACACACAAAGTCACACACTGGGTTTAAATGCCCAGGAAGAATGGCATGTGCTATTCAATTAGACTTTTTAATGCCACAGAAGCCTTGGGACCTTTGGTTATTTGGTTTTGTGGTTCTTTGGTTTTTTGGTCTTTTGGTTTTCTGGTCCTCACTGCTTTATCATCATTATTATGTCTTGGGTACTTTATTGTGCTAGATTCAGGGACCATATGGTGTTCCTGGCCAGTGACCGTGACCATATAGTTTTCGAACATTGTCCACCACACATTCACAACCAAGTGCTTATTTGTGAGGGCGCTGGTCTTGGTCTAGTTTTGTTGAGGTCTGCATATGCCCATCGGTATCGTTAGACCACCGTCACGTCAATCTTGACACGCCCCCTCGTGCCACCGGCGGGATGCACCATTAGTTTGGGTGCTCCTTCTTTTTTGCCATTTTTGCTTGTGACGGCAGCGTGTTTCTGGATAAAATATCTTGGCACTATAGTATGTGATTGCTGTCCATCTCACCTTTCCAGTAATGTGTCTCCTTACTAGGCCTCAGCCCCTGGTTCAGCTTTGTTTTTGTTTATTGTTTTGTCGAACCACGTGCTATGTCACGTGACGTATTTCCATTGGCGCTTTTTTCAGTCCTTTACCTAGTTTCATTCACATCGCGCGACGTGTCGTGTTACATTAGATACGCCTTTCGGTGCATCTGACACACTCGGGTCGGGACGCATGAGACGTCAGACTCGATATGCCTTCCAGGTTTCAGTCCTTGGTCTAGCTTTAGTTACATTGCGTGACGCGTCATGTCACATCAGACACACCTCCCCGTGCATTTGGCACACCCGGGTCGAGACGCATGAGACGTCAGACCCGACACGCCCCCCAACGTATTTAACTCAAGACGTACGCCTACACAGGAAGTCCGGTGTTCTCCTACTTCCTGTGTTACTGTGTTAACAGCGTGTTTGTGGAGGTGAGCGATCTGTATCAGCTAGTTAGACTTATATTTTCTCTCTTTTCCATCTAATCTGTTTTAGTATATAGTTAGTTCGTTATTGCTTTTTACTTGCTTCAGTGTTGAGGATATGTAGGGTTGTTTAAAAGGTCATCCTTTAATAACGAGTGGACATGACAGATACACTTTATTGTGCTTGGACTAGGCTTAACTTGGCACTTTTAGATCATTTTGACCACGCCATTCTTTCTAACCTTAGATAGTCCAGCGATGCAATTTTATGTTCATTGTGGAGGTAAACTATTGGCATTAGCCAGCCGGACCGAACCTCCTTTTCTCGTCTTTTACACAGTCGGTCTGCTATTGCGCCTTACTCAATACTGCGTTGAGATTCTGCAGTGCTGTTACAAAGGCTATACGACACAATAAATACACTTACCTGTGCATGGACTTGCCTTAGTTCAGCGCCTTATGATCATTATGATCGTGCCATTCGTATTGACCTCTAATGGTTCAGTGATGTTACTTTATGTACATTATATTCTGGGCAGAGTAAACGACTTACTAGATTTCTGTGTCTTTCATTCCTTTATAGACTTGGTTTAGTCTTGAATGACACCCTGAGGTTTACCTTTTTGGGAACCTACTGAATTCCTGAACCGCTTTTGTACCCGCGGCCGTACCACAGATTAAGTAAACATCATTTGATGGTACCCTATTGGCAGATTCTAGTTAGATTGAAGGTGAGCACAATGATGTTCTAAGTGACTTGTGCATGAGTACACCGGGAACATTTTGGGTGATTCTGATTTGAAAATTATTGTTTTGTGCACACTTCTCCTTGGGTGCATGGTCTTTTCCTTACCTTACTTATTTTTCTTATTTTTTTTATTTTATTTTACTTTTGGTTAAAAAATATTTACCATGGGTTTTGCACGTCTATCTTAACACAGAGTGGAGTTTGACCCTTCTTTGGGCTCCTTTTATTTCACTCAAGCTCTATTTCAGAGAAATTCAATGACCACATGTGAACATTAGTTTTCATTACATATTTTTTATTACAGATCAAATTCATTTGAGATCTGTCTCTGGAGTGGCCGGACTGCTATTTCCTGGACTAATTGTCAGGCTTCCAGGCCCACCCCCAAAGGGTTTGAGATCATGGTAATTAGATTTTCTCCCCCAAGTCACTTTGCATGTCCTGATTTAGCGATGTGGGACCGGTTCCCCTTTTGGGGTCCTCAGATCACTTGTTTTTATGTATAAGAATTACGCATGAATTGCTGTATTGTTACATGTGTGTTTTTTCTTTTTCTTTTTCTAGACAGAGATGAATTTCCAAGAATGTATGTACGGGAATGCCACGTCCTGAAGAAGATGGACATCATCTGCAATTCAGTTAGATCTGTTTTCCATCGAAACTACTTTTTCCACTGTGCCATGCTCACTATACTGTTCTTATGTATCTGTGTCAATGTATGCATGCCTCCTCAGTAGTCGACGTATAGCATCCCATGTTAGACTTTTTAGAGTATGGGTTTAGTATTGTGAGGTTCTCTAGTTTCTTGTTTTTCAAACTATTGAACTGCTATATTTGGAAATGATTAACCTTCTTTTTTCCTGCCATTTGCCATAGTAGGATTTAATTGGTTTATGAATTTATCTTTAAATCATGCAGACTTGTTCAGTTGACCAGGATTTTCCCACTCGAGAGATTCCCTTCTCCCGAATCAGTTAAATCACCTGGCACTGACTTAAGTATATTCGGGGATGATTGTGACTTCCCCTCAGCTTGTGATTTGGCAACGAGTTTCCAGCAGTCTCTCCTTGAAACTATCACTTTCTTCACACTATGCACTTTATTTGTGTTATATAGTTGTATGTTATATGTTTCCTCTTATTCATGTATGAGCTCTAAATTATTTAATAACTATTTTAACGTTTCTAACTAAATAAAGAAATTTATTTCAAAAAAACTTTTTTGATTCATGTGCAGTGATCTGAGAGGTTGATTGAGGGACCGTTCCCGACATTGCTGGTGGGATTGTGCTTTTTTGAGTGTACTTGTTTGCACATCCGCTGGCCTGACTTTTGTTCTTGATTGCTAGTTGCTTCCCCCTTTGCCAGCGACGTAGGGGTCACCCATCTATTGTATTGCTTGTGAGACAGGCCGTACTAGAAAAACGCTGATTTGGGTAACTGAGATCCAAAACTTGTACTGGCAAAGTGTTCCTTAATACCTAATGATTGTTAATTTCCACACATGGTAAGTGTTTCCAACAATTATTAGTTTTTATTGCTTGTAAAGTGCTTCAAACATAGATTGTCACTCATGTGCCATACATTTAGAAGCTCAAAGCGTACATAGAGTTCAAAGTATGCAATTAGTGCCGACACGTGTTTCAACCTTTAAGGTTTTTCTCAAGGCTGCATCATTGTGACATGAGTGATAAAGTGACAAGTGGATGGTGACAGGAACACGTAAAGTGACATTTAGTTGATACAAATTATTGTTGTTGATGTAGGGAGCGAGCCCATAGTTTACATATTTATACATTGTTAAATGGTCCATGACATATGCCCGGTATGTGAAGTATTCACATGTATTAATAAATATTTAAGTGCATGGTCATATCACACACAGATTAATTGCAAGTATTCATTATGACCAAAGAATTAATTTAGTCACGTATAGTGGGTGGGCCCATATAGTGCCATGTATTTCAGAAACATAGTCCCAATGCCAATACCACAAAGTCAGGAAATTGTAAGGCATTTAAAAGAAAGTCAAAAACCACACAGAGAATTATAGTGCCACCATGGCGATTGAAGTTTAAAGAAGAAGATGAGGGAGATAAAATAATAAGAGAAGTTTGTTAGTATTTGCTGATGTGTTACGCTGTTGTAGTTATTAAAGAAAGGCTGGTGTTAATAGAGAGTGAGCCCATTTCTGGAATTAATTCACAGGGCACGGGGCACAGACATCAGTATATGACACAGAATCGCAGAGTAACAGGAAACACACCCACTTTGCAGTTACGCTTAACTTGAGACTGGGCACCAACACCTATTTACGGCCTTAATGTGCCATGAAACCGGGGCTCAAATAATTTCTTTACGTCTAATTCCAACAGCACCCACGGGGCACTTTTTACAGTTTGTGACCGTAACGCTCCACAAACTTTCAGGGCCAACAGCCTTGGGACTTTTACAAGTGCAATTTTTATTTTAGTCAACTTCAAACCGTGAGGAAGCCCTGAGGAGAAAAGGCTCTGGACTGCTGTTTGCTGTTTGGTGAGTGGCAGTGTGGCTAACTATTCGTGGGGCTGATCGTTACTCATGATGCTTCCGTCTGCAACAACGTCCACTGAAAATCATCACAGAGACATGGCCGCGCATCACCTATGCTAAAAACTTGTGCACAGAAAAAAAGCAAGTGCACCGATGAGTGCGACGGTAGAGCTGCGGTTCAACGTGTGCGGACAAACAAAGTAAGTTGTTACCACTCCTGTACGTCTACAATGGAGGTCCCCTCTGAGCCACCAGCTCTTGAATCCCCAAGCGCTGTTACTTTGCTGACGGCACTCGTGTGTGCGAGAGATGAAAGGCTTAGTGAGCATAGTGAGCCCTCCACCACTGAACAACAAAAAATTATGATCCACGCACAGTCAGCTTGTTTAAACATTGAAATCGAGCCGGGCAAGGCTCTGAAGCCTCACATATCGCTTGAGCAAACAGTGCACAATGGTACGTTACCTGGTAACACACATAATACACATACACATAACACATCGTCAAGTTAGTGCCTGGCGACTTACCTCATGTTGTGGGTGCTGCCGTTGGGTGTGGAGCAGACGGGGATGCGAGGCAGCCTGCTTGCCTTCGTGTGTGGGTGTGGCATGCTGGACACTCCCGTGGTGATGGCGTTGGACGCGGAACGCTGGTGGCCACGGCTGATGGAGTCGAGAGCTGCACAATCGATACTAGAATGAGCCCGCTAGAACCCATTGGTGCCAGCTCGCCTAGCTCTCTTATTAGTATTAAATCCCTACAGACTCCTCGAAATGGGTCAATAACAAGTGACTTTGAAGGACTAAACGTGCTTGAACCAAACGACAAAGTATTTTGTGACTGGAAGTCTGTCCATGACTTTGTCATTAATGAAGCTGCTCTGACTTGTCAACACTCTGCGCTGAAGCATGCAATCGAGAAAAGAGATCATTCTTTGTCTGTAACAAAGCACGCTGAGCGACACGGTTTGTAGAACGTCGTTAACAATATGCTTCAGAACTTAGTCTCAATGAATAAAGCTGTAGGATTAAAAGACAAGAAACATTGATTTTAAAAACTAACGCTGGGGAGAAAGTGTTGTAGAAGCGAAATAACACACAATTAACTGAGCATCATGAAGACACATCACCAAGTGTGCCTTATAAACGTGCAAAAATGACTGATAAAGTCGATCCCAAAGATTGCTCGCATGAATTATCCTGTTTACAGATCACCTCTCAGAAAAGGTTGTGTACTAACATGACGAGAGAGGCTGTAGGCAGAGACTTGTCACCGAAAACATTGCAATTATCTTGCATTGACGACTCTGATTCTGATGAGACATCTGACTCTTCTTTTATAGAACGCCCTTTTCCCAAAATTAGGAGAGATAGAGCTATTCCTGCCAGGGGGAATCGGTCTTCTATGGCTCAAACATCTGGTCCTGATGCAAGCAATTCGATGCCACCAATGGCACTACAAGCGGTGTTACTTTCGTCATTGGCCATTTCGGTGGCACCATTTATGAAGTTATATGAAAACATAAATGATGCGACAAAAGATCTGACAACCTTGGTGGCACTAATACATTCTAAATTGATCCAAATGGAACAAGTATGTGGCCAAATAAACACCAAACAACATGAGGGTTTTAAAAGGCTGGACGAATCATACAAACTGTTAAGCGATCAAAGGAAAAATGACACAATTGACAAAAGACTCTTCGCAGAAGTTGCTAGAGAAGCCCTTGCCTTATTCAAACACGAAGGCATAATGACAAAAGCGGTTGCACAAAGTGAAAAATCGGATGATGGCAAACGGCCGACAAAGAATTGGAACGTACCTGTCATAGAATGCACCGACATGAATGCAAAGATCTCTCGCATACACACGTATTGCGAAGGAGAATCAAGAGGGACTACAAAAAACAATATCTCCCGGAAAAACACACCAGCAAGAACTGAATACAGCAACCATGGACCTGAACCTTGATAACAGAGAGACAATGATGACTACAATAGATGTTCCTGGCATGACAAGAAGCAATGATGACTTAATGGTAGCGTTCGTACCGTTTGATAAAATTGTGGATGCTTCATTTCACACAGCATTTGAACAAGCGAGAAGCACGGCAATTAAGGCACTGCATAAAACCCAAGCTGAATCCACCTCAAATACGAACTTACAAATTGATGGAGTTAGAAACGAGGACGAAACAATCACTGCAGTCCCGTTTCCAACGCTCTTTCCAATTTTTAATGGCGAGTCTGACATACCCAAAATTACGGGGCCCACAAAACAACTAAAATTCCAGCAGGGCAAAAAATCTAAAAACCTACCAGGAAAGAAAGGGCACAAACTGAATGGCGGCCGAAAATTTCTTCGTCATATTAAAGTGGTCCATGTGTTGGCAAAAGACAATAATAAATCAACTTCAACTATAACAAAAGAATCATCACCTGACATTCCGTCAGCAACTCCAATCGATGTAGTTTTAATCGATAGTGAGAGCGTTGAGCAGGAAATCCCTATTGAGCTGCTAAATATGTCTACATATGACGATACTGAATATGAGGACTTGGAAATGACTAATATTCCAACTGTGGAACAACGCGACACTGGAGTCGATGCAAATGTTGACACAAATGATGTAAGAGAACAGTGCGCGGTCAGAACTGTAGTTATTGAGATTGAAGAGCCAACTCAAAACGTGACTTGTACACGTCCGTCTGAAAAAGGGTTACTGACTGAAAGGGTTTGCAGCATCAGTGAGAAAGTTGACGACCAACAGTTACAGTCATCCCTCCCTCTGGGTCCTGACTTCATGACAATGCATGAAAAAAGACTCAGGATACATAGAAATTGCCAGGAGCAAAATTTAAGAAACGTGGCATACAAACACAATGCAACGGATGCTCGTGGAAAAATAGATCGTCCAAGAAATGTTAATGATGTGTTAAGTCAATCGAAACAACATGATCCACAAGACAATGGTCATATAAAAGAAACACACAAACGTGTCCTCTCAAAACACCAAACAACCTGAATGTGGCTGCCGAAGGTGGGGTTGTGGTTAAATTACTGATTGAGAGGCTAGAGTCATCTGATAATCTGATTTTGAATCGTAGGAACATCATCAGACTATTACATCATGTTCCAGGATTACGTGCAATTACCTCTAATGACTTAAAGATAGCCGAGTTCCCAGATGAACGGCGAAACGATAAAGTGGTTCTCCATGTAACCTCTACTTTAATAGCAACGACTTTCCTTGAAGCAAATGTGTCTCTTTTCTCACTTGGATTTGAGGTGTATAGACTGGATGATGTGAAGTCTGTAACGTCAACAAGAAAAGAAAACGAGGAGTCTCATTTTTCAGCACATGTCCAAATAGCCGTCAAGTTGCAACAGTCATCTATGGCAATCGGCCAATACCTTCAGGGGGGACCCGCCAGGATTGCCACAAACACCGCTGAGGAGGAAGACCCAAAACACAAAACGTCTGAAACTGGAAAGAAACAAGTCTCGTTTGTTGACGACCAGCAGACCGATCTGGAGGTTATTAAAGATAAAATAAGCATAACCACACGAGGCCAAAATCAGTCTGGAAGTGTAATCGCTTGACCTGACAAAAGTCATAATAACCATGACATAATACAGGATTGGCAATGGCTGGCAGCAACGTTAAACAACAAAGACCAACAGTAATGCCAGAAGAAGAATGATTCACAGACCTGTATAGTTGGTTCTTGGAACACACGAGGGTTCAGTCATTTGTTTAATACAAAGTGCCTGAGTGGTCTTGCGATTGTATGCTTGCAAGAGACTTGTATAAGTGTTGTGCCAGTAGTAAGAGAGTTTGAACTGGCATTAAATCCCGCTATTAAACCTAACAAGGGGCGTCCGATGGCAGGACTCATAACCCTAGTAAGGCGATCATCGGGTTTTGGCATCATAAATTCAATTAATCATTCGCCATTTATCCAGGAAACTTCAATCGCAACATTAAACCTGAAGATCCACAACACGGATCAAACAACAATACTGAATTTGTACTGAAACCACTGCAGAGCTGGAAAGCATGATTTCATAGACGAAGTCTCAAATATACTTGATCGCTTACTAGAAGGTCAAAATGGGTCAAATATAATAGTTTATGGGGGTTTACATATTGACTATTTTAAGACCCAGAAGGAAGAGAATGCATCCTTAGCTACCCACTGGATGGATGAAATGAAGGCAAGAAATTTACAGATGTTGAACGGATGTACGTTGGGTGACATACCGCCAGCCCCCACATGGAATCGTACTGATCAGGGCTCCACAATTGACTACATATTTGTTTCCGTAGCACTACACCCACGAGTGAAATTACTAAAAGTTGTTCAAAAACAAAATAGCGACCATGACATGCTGACCGTGGAATTAGTGTCTATGCCGTCAACCGCAACGCCAAAATGGGCACACAGGATCATCGTAGAAGCAAACAGAGTGAGGCTAAGACTTGACGATGATGAAGCTGTCCAGTTGTCCAGCCTCTATTGTCAAACAGGGTCCATGTTAGAATACAAACACCTACTGGCACAATTTAAAACTAAGAACGTCGGATCAAAACATATGAATCTGACACGCACACATTGTTTCGATCTGGACATACTAAAACAGAAGCGCCTGTTGAGACGCGCAATTCGACAAGCTCAGGTGTCAGACATAGAGACACAGTTATTGAAAACGAAGGAGGCTAGACAAAAGTATAAAAACTGGATTAAATCTCACAAAAGTCTAATGCTACAGAAGGACGCTGAACTAATGCTGGAGAGCTTGAAAAACAAAAACACAAGAGACTTTTGGAAAATCATCAATGACACACAAGCTCCCCAAGAAGCACTACAAATCTCCATGGTATCAGAAGTAGCATGGATAGCTAAGAATTATACAAAGCAAATGCGACGCCAACACTTCAAATGGACCAATTCTTACAAATTGGGCATTAACATTTCCCAAAGATGACATTATGTTAATAATTACTAAAGCAAAAAGTTCAAGAGCCCCTCGCCCGGACGGCTTAACAAACTTTACCATTAAACAACATCCGGAGCTATGGGCAGATGTTTGCATGGCTTTATTTGAGAGAATAAACGTGCAATGCCGAACACCAAAGTCCTGGAAATCAGAGGTGATTGTCCCGGTATTTAAAAAAGGAGACAGAACGTGCCCTAAAAATTATCGTCCAGTAGCTTTACTGGACGTTTTAGGCAAAATTTACACAACCATGTTACAGCAAAAACTAGTCAAGTGGGCAAATCAATCAAAACATGTGGACGTCAGACAGGCAGGATTTGTTAAGCAGGTGGGATGCTCATTAAACCTGTTGTTGTTGAACTTACTTAAAATGGAGGCGATAAAATCAAACACAATGGTCTACCTCACCTTCATTGACTTTTCTTATACTTTTGATATGATCGACAGGGCACTTCTGTGGCAAACAATGCGTGCATGGTGCTGCCCGGAAGATTTAATGGCAGATGTTAAAGAGCTGCATAGGGGATCCTCAATTAGAGTACGTCTGGACCAGACAGGTGCATTGTCAACGCTGATTAAAACATTCAAGGGAGTCAAACAGGGATGCCCCTTGGCGGTGGCGATATTCAGCCTGTTTATATCAGACATAGGAACCACCATAGAGGCAGTAATTAATTCCCTCCATAGGTACATAAATCGCATCAAAGCTGGCTCCTTTATGCAGATGATCTTATTCTTTTGGATTTAACACCGATCGGCTTGCAAAGGAAACTCAACGCCGTTCAACAATTTGTTAATACAAAGAAATGTGAAATTCTTGTGCTCAAAAATCTCAAAGCCGGTATGGCCAGTAGGGCTAAAATAGCAACATGGTCTATGGGACAAGAAGTGATGCAGATTTAAATCTGTGTAAAATATTTTGGGATGGCATTAAACTCTTGTATTAATGATGGTCCATGGATAACTGTGACAAAACGGAAATGCACGCAACTTGCGAGTCAAGCATTGGCGATAAAAAGAAATTTGGAAAGTTTTCACTTAAACCGGTCCTGAAATTTTATCATCAAAAGGTAATTCCGGTTCTAATGTACGGGTCAGAAAACTCCCTGGGCTGCTCATGGGAGGTCTGCTCCTCGGTTGAAAATATCTTTTGGATCAAAGTATCGGGTTTACCTAAAGGAACAACAATGTCTTCCATATGTTATGAATTATCGCTAATTTCAATTCACGCGCAAGTTTGTTGGAGCCTATTATCGCTGTACCGTAAAACAAAGGCCGGTGAACGAATTCCGCAATTCGAAATTTTTCATAGCGCCACCTCGACTACGTCGAGCATTGTGTCAATGTGGCTTAAGAGATGTGAATGCCTGATGGTGGAATTCGATATTAAGTCTGAAATGCTTCACGAGAATCCAAACGCAGCAAAAGTAAACATTTGGTGCGCTGACTGGGAGCAGACATGTTCACAGAGAGTGGAATCTATAATGATGATTGATGCTCCACCTGACGCTCGTGCGTTTGGTAATACACAAAAATATATTGAGTTGTTTCCTGACCCAAATGCCAGAAGGTTGTTCATGGGACTTCGCCTAAATTCCTTCAAAACAAAAGAACGCCTGCGGGCATGGTCGTCTAATGCAAACTTAAATCCAATGTGTCGCTGTTGTGCAAAAGAGAAGGAAACTCTCAAACATTTGGTGCTATTTTGCAGTGACATACGAACAGAAAGAACACGATACTTGGGCCCATGCAATTTGATACATCCTTCTTTTTGTGCTGAGAATTGGTGGCAACAAATGTTTTACGGAATGGACATGAAACTATTGCTGCCTTTAACATCTTTTCTGGCGGTAATTGAAAATCGGTTGACCTGCCCCAATTGACTCCAAATGTATGTAAAATTCACTATGGACTATGAGAACTAGGAAAAAAAAGGTGGATATCTGGAAAGGGGTTTTTTGTGATGTGTTTTATTTTAAAGGTTTGTAGTTAAACCAATAAAATGAAAATAAAATAAAAAAACAACTTCAAACACGCATTATCAGAGCCACGATTAATAGGGAGTGAGCCCTATTCATGAATATAATTCACCCGACACGGGGCACATACATCGGTTTACGACCCAAATCGCTGAGTAACATGGACTGCACCCACTTCGTAGTTACAATTAACTTGAGACTGGGCACCAACATCTGTTTACGCCCATAATGCAACATGAAACAGGACTTAACTAATTTCTTGGGTCTAATTCAAACGGCACGGGCACCTTTACAGTTTCCGAATGTAACGCACCAAAAATGTTCAAGGCTAACAGCCAATGTTAAAACTGAAAACTGATTGAAGGTCCACCCTTACGCAATCTCACCCTAACCAAGTATTAAACTAACAAGCTGGTCCTCATGACCACTGGAACTAACAGCAGAGGACCTAATGGAAGGGTTTTTTTTTAGGAAGTTTTACCAACTTTCACAATTATACCAAACGCAATTACTCCCACAGGTACTATCCAGTACACATGCTTGCAATTGAGATTCAACTTCACCCATCTGGGACCACGCATACATGACACTTGTTAAGTGGGACACAGGCCTTTCTTTAATAACTACACCAGTGTAACACATCAGCAAATACTAACGAACTTCTCTTATTATTTTATGTCCCTCATCTTCTTCTTTACACTTCAATCGCCATGGCGGCGCTATAATTCTCAGTGTGGTTTTTGACTTCCTTTTAAATGCCTTACAATTTCCTAACTTTATGTGGTATTGGCATTGGGACTATGTTTCTGAAATATATGGCACTATATGGGCCCACCCACTACACGTGACTAAATGAATGTTTTGGCCGTAATGAATACTTGCGATTAATCTGTGTGTGATATGACCATGCACTTACATATTTTTTAATACATGTGAATACTTCACATACCGGACATATGTCACGGATCATTTAACAATGTATAAATATGTAAACTATGGTCTTCCTCCCTACATCAACAACAATAATTTGTATCAACTAAATGTCACTTTATGTGTTTCTATCACCATCCACTTGTCACTTAATCACTCATGTCACAATGATGCAGCCTTGAGAAAAACCTTAAAGGTTGAAACACGTGTCGGCACTAATGAAATCAAAGTAATTGCATACTTTGAATTCTATGTAAGCCTTGAGCAACTAAAATGTATGTCTCACGGGTGACAATCTATGGTTAAAGCACTTTACAAGCAATAAAAACTAACAATTGTTGCAAACACTTACCATCTATGGAAATTAACAATCATTAGGGATTAAGGAACACTTGGCCAGCCACAAAGTACAGGTTTTGGATCTCAGTTACCCAAATCAGCATCTACCAACAAAGGGACATCAGGAGCTTTGTCCCTCTGAGATCCTCCTACAGGTAGCAGGCTATTTACCGAGGAAGCAATCTAAACAATAACGCAAGGCCACAGTTCCAACAAGCTTTGTCACGTACTAGAAAAACAACAGCATATTTCTAGCTTCAACTCAAAGCATATTTCGTTTCAATAACTTGTTTCAGGGTTTGGCATCCAAACAGAGATAGCTTTTTGTAATTTGAATTGTTGAATTGTCTGAATTGTCCTGTAAAGAAATCCACATTGCCATCTCCAAGTCTCGAAGGGAATCTCCCTTAGAGATCTAAAAGAACATTTGCCACCTGTCTGAATATCAGTGCCGGCCTTAGTGGCAGCAGCTCCTTGGGCAGAAAAAGAACAATTTGGCGCCCCTCCCACCCCTGCCGCAACCCTGGTCAATTTATTTTTGTTGTGGGAGAAGTGTCATTTTAAAATTAAATGCGCTCGCGGGAGCGGCACATTTAACAATAGGGTGCTCTGGCACCCTATTAAGATGATTAGTGCCCCACTCCTGCCCAGGGTGGTAATTATCTCAATAGGGTGCCAGCACCCTATTGTTGTTAAATGCAGCTGCTGCCACAAGTGCATTTAATTTCAAAATGATACTTCTCCAACCATGCCAGCTCGGGGTAGCCCTTGAAAGGCTCCTCCGAGCTGGCACCCTGGGGACTAATGGCGCCCTGGAGGCTAATGGCGCCACGGCGTCTCCCCGGCCCGCCCTGCCCTAAGACTGGCTCTGCTAAATATCTGGGGCACTAAGCATAAAATACCATAGCTTTCCAGTCCATTGTGTAGATGGTTGATGGAATTTGAGTCTGCTATCAGCTGCCAGCATTGTACATGTCTGACCTAAAGTAGCTCCTGCAAGTAAAAATCGTATTATATTCCTCTGGGTTGGTCAGTGTTCACAGATAGTGAACATACATGTCTTTCCAGCTCAGCATTAGCTCCGAACAGTGGTTGCTTTCCTGATCCCAATGCATTTCTTGATCCAGACTCTGGGTCGCCAGATTTGTAAACCTATTGGCAATGGTTTTGCAGAATAATAATGCTTTCTGTTCAACCTTACAAAGTCTTCTCCATTTTCAGATTGTTTTCCCTGTGGATTTTGTGTGTTCTTTTCTTGCTTTATCGGGAAAGTGATTTGTAATGGCGGCCAATTTTTACCACAAATACCTTAACTCTGTTTTTCTTGTTCTCTCATTATGGGCCAAGGTGTGGCAGCTATTACACCCTAATACTGTTGCTGGACAGCATGGGAATGGAAACTGTGTGTTGATTTTAAATACCCACTGAGGAATTATCTGTGGTTCTTCCCCCTATTTTAGCTCGATAGACCCACAAGCCCCCTACTTTGGCTTATAATTATTTTTTTAACAAAATGTGTGTTCACACTTTCTATACGTGTACCTTTAGCCACTGGTGTTTCTATGCTGTATATGAAGGTGAAAACGGAGACCCAAAGGGAAAATGGAGGAGACACTCTGATAACCGGGGCAGGGTCCTTCCTCCTTCTGGTCTCTCTTCCCTCCCCCCCTTGGGGGCAGGGCAGAGGGCGGCAAGAGTACAGAAAATGCACCAAGCGCACCAAAAGCCCGTGAAGGGCAACAATAGAAAGGGGAGGAGCAAGGGCTTCATAAGCAGCGCCCGCCGACCAGGAGAGGATTTCATTTTGACCAGGAGAGGATTTTGGTTCGAGGACTTCGTGTCGTGGACTTCATGTGTGGAGGAATAGTTGCGGGCCGGCACGGTACCTGGTGTTACTCTCTGAAGCACCAGGTCAAGGCGGAAGGACCAGTGAAAGGAACCGACTCGGACGGCAAGCAGAAGAGGAGAAGCGAAGAGGATTTCCCCATATGGCGGGCTTTGGAAGGGGAGGCGCGTCCATCTTGGAAGAAGCCGTGGTCTCTCAGCGGAGCGCGAGCCAAGGATCAGCAACGAAGGACAGAGCAGGTGACGCTCATTGGAAGAAGGCTCCGGTCAACTGATCAAAGAGGCGGAGACGAGGGCGGATTGGAAGGCGACGCGGGCCGGTAAGACTAGGGGCTGCAGGTCGAGCGGCACGAGCCAATGCAACCAGCCAACGCCACCTTGAAGAGCGCGTTCATTAAAGGCAACAAAGATCAGGATCGAGGGCTGCAGGGCCACGAACATTGTTACGCCCAACAAGAGCTGCTCTAAGAGGGCTCCGGTGGAGCTGCCAGCAAAGGCAGGAGGGGTCTACCCTTGGACTGGTCTGCGTACATGCACGTCAGCTGGGAAAGCCAGCTAGTGAAGCAAAGGACAGGAGCTGCGCTAAGCGGGCTTCTTGGCAGGAACGGTGCAGAGCACACATCGGACAGTGGGCAAACATGTGAGCTGCACTAACCAAGTCGGGAAAGAGTATGGAGGCACAGCAGAAGGATGACCTGGAGGCTTTCTTGGCAATGGCTCGGATGGCTGGGGACAAATATGGCACCAGTTGGATGCAGCAAATGGCATCACAAATGGGGGTAGAAGTAGCAGGGCGCAGCCAGAGGTCTGAGTCACCTCTGTTGTTCCCACCAACATCAGTGGAGGAAGCATGGGTGGAGGTGCACTCCCAGGAGGGAGATGGTCAGGACATTGAGGAGCTCATGGAAGAAGAAGAGCCAGTGAGCAAAAGAAAGTGGGTGATGACTAAAAAAGCCAAGGTCAGCCAGCAGCAGGCGGAAGCAGCACGAAAACGGAAAGTCACCCCCAAGGGAAGGGGGAGGGCGCAGGAGGTTGCAGCCACACTGGCGCTGCTACCTGCTGAGGCTCCAAGGACGATGGGAGGTCCTTGCAGCGCACCTGTTGCCACACTGGCGGTAGCAGCTAAGGGTCCGACCACCTTGGAGATAGTTAAAGGTATGTTCATGGAATGTATGAAAGCATGGGGAAATGGAGTGAATGGACAGATGCTTTGTAATAATAGTAATGCTTTTAACCAAGTGGGCAATGGGTGGGAAGCAATCCATCAGCAAGGGGGAAACATGGTCTTAGATCAAGGGGTGCTGGTGGAGGGTCGGGCCGTCACGGGAACTGTACCAGGGTAGAGTGGGGGAACCGGGCAGGGGTCACAAGGGACAACCTCCTCATTTACAGCTCAGCCCGGTGGGACGCTGTGGTGGGGGTCCCAGGACCTATCGGGTTGGGAACGAATAATGTCAGGATGCCGGCGGGTTTGGAGGGCCGCGTAGGCGTGGCAGGGGGGTCATCAACCACAGGCTAAGGGCAGGAGATTGCAAGCAATGTCACGGTGTATAGGAGGCCTATGCCAGGATTTGCACCGGCCAGGGTTGCAGTGAACGCTCTAGCATGGCACACCCTTTTAGCATACAAAGAGCGTGTAAGGAGGAAAGAGTTTCTGGAAATCCAGGATTTGGTAGGGATGGAACCCGTGGGGCAGGGTTTCAGTGAACCAACAGAAAGGGGAAAGGAAAAGAAGGAGAGAGAGAGGCCTAAGGTGGAGCTCACTATTGATAATTGGTTAAGGGCATTTTGGGTGTATGCCACCATCATGTTAGAGAAGTTTCCACAGGACGGTGTGGCAATGATTGCATACGAACAATACATTCATGAACAGTATCTAAAGCATGGGGGCGATGCATGGATCGATTATGACAGGGGTTTTAGACTCAAGATGCAGGTATGGCCGGAAATGACCTGGGATGAAGTGGACGTGGGCGGGTAGATAGAGAAAATGGTACCACCTAGGCCATTGGGTGAGAAGGTTCCGGGAGATAGGCCGGCGTATGGTAGAGGCAGGGGGGCCTACTCTAGAGGGAGAGGGTCCTTTTGTGGTAACTCCTCCTGGAATAACCATTCCAGCTACCAGGGGGAGCAGGCGGAATGCTGGTTGTTCGCAGAAGGGAAGTGCACGGGAATTCATGTAGGTTTAACCAAAGAGCACAAGCTCAGGGGGGCGCAGCTCCTCAAGCAGAGAAGGAAAGTCAAAGGGCAGCTCTAAATCCAATGGAAAAAGCAAGCATGATTAAAAACACCTACCAACACCAGTACATTTGCAGGCCATGATTCCATTTCTGAATGCATATCACGATGGGGGTGATGCAAACTTTTTGTGGGGAGGAATCTGGTTGGGTTTTAAGATTCCTTTCAGCGGGGACATCGGGCCAAGGGAGGCTTGCAATTTGAAGTCAGCATTGGCTATGCCAGAGGTACTTGCACAGAAAGTGAGGAAAGAGTTACAGTTGGGGAGGGTGGCGGGCCCGTTCACCTCTCCTCCTCTGCAGAACTTGGTGGTGTCACCTCTGGGTCTGGTGCCCAAGAGGGAGGTTGGTCAGTACAGATTGATCCAGCACCTGTCTTTCCCAGAGGGTGAGTCAGTTCATGATGGCATTGCTGAGGAACAATGCAGGGTTCACTACTCATCATTTGATGAGCCGGTGGAATTGGTGAAAGCAATGGGAGGGGGAGCCCTCATGGGGAAGGCGGACATAGAGTCGGCATTCCGCCTATAACCAATACATAAGGACAGCAACCACCTGCTAGGTTTCAAGGTTCTCCAAGAATACTTTTATGACAAATGTTTACCCATGGGTTATGCAATTTCATGCTCTTATTTTGAAAAATTCAGCCGCTTCTTAGAATTCTCAGTGCGGCAAAGGTCCAAAATCGGGGGATACTCCACTACCTCGATGATTTCCTTTTTATTGGGAGAGAAAGAACACAGGACTGGGAGGTCCTCATGGGGGTATTTCAGAGATTGATGGCAGAATTTGGGGTTCCCCTCGCTAAGGGGAAGACGGTCGGTCCAGTCACAACATTGACCTTTTTGGGGATTGAGATTGACACGATGGCTGGGGAATGTAGGCTGCCGAAAGACAAGGTGGCGAAACTGAAACAGGTCATTGCGGGGATGTTGGGCAGAGAAAAAGCCACTCTGAGGGAGCTACAGTCTTTGGCGGGGAACCTGAATTTTGCAGGCAAGGTAATCCCGGCAGGAAAGGTGTTTATAAGAAATGTGGAACTAAAAACGGTGGGCCTACAGCATGTAGGCCAGCACGTACGACTGGGGGGGCTGAGGTCAAAGAGGACCTCAAAATGTGGGATGAATTTTTGGACAACTTTAATGGTGTGTTGCTGTGGAGAGAAGATTTGGGGCACAACATGGGCCTAAAACTGTTCACCGACTCTTCAGGGGCACTTGGGTTCAGCGCCATCTTCGGAAGAAGATGGTGTGGACAACCGTGGCCAGCACAGTGGCAGAAGGAGGGAATCACCAGTGACATTACATTGTTAGAATTGTTTCCGATAGCGGCAGCATTTATGCTGTGGCCCAAGCAGCTGCAGGACAAGAAAGTGATGGTCTGGTCTGATAATTTGGCAGTTCACATTATCAATCAAGGGACAAGCAGGAATGGCAGAGCGCTTAAGCTACTCAGGGAGCTCACCAGGGGCTTGCTGCATCTGAATACTGAGGTCAGGGCATGGCATATCCCCGGGGTTAAAAATGTGGCCGCTGATTCTCTTTCTCGTTTGCAGTGGACAAGGTTTCGGAAAACCTTCCAGAGGCGAACACAAGAATGACACCCTTCCAAACACAATGGTGGGGCATGATTGGGGAGATCGGAGCACATTGATCAACTCCGCACTGGCACCAGACACGGTGCAAAGATAAAAGGGGTGCTGGGAGCGTTTCTTAGCCTTTCAGAACAGCACCTTGCCTGAGACTCAGAAGGAATTGCCTGTGCGGGCCTTTGTGGGATGGTGTTGGCATCAAGGAAGGTCCAGATCGTGGGTTGTCTATCATTTGGCTGCCATTACGCACTTCTACAAAATAGGGGGCAGGGCCGATCCCACGAAGGAGATTATATTGTCATGGCAATGAAGGGTTGGACCAGGCGGGTTAAAACCAAGCCTGATGAAAGGCGGCCCATCGACGTGGGGATATTGCATGAGATGATCAGGAGTCTGGCTGGGGTGTGTAGGGACAAGTACGAGAAAGTATTGTTTTCAGCGGCCTTCTCAATGGCATTCGTTGGGGCTCTAAGGGTAAGCGAATTGGTGCCTGTCAATAAGGAAGGTAAGGAGCTGGGTTTTCTGAGGATGGCCGATATATGCGTAAGGGGTGATCAGGTGTACATGTTTATTAGAAAATCCAAGACTGATCAGACGGGGAAAGGCAGAACCATCACGCTAGGGGTACCCAGGGCAGCCCTGTTTGCCCAGTTGGTTGTGTAACCACTTATTTGAAGTGGAGGATCCACACAGGAAACGGGGAGCCATTCCTAATGCATAGTGACGGGTCAGCTTTGAGTTGTTTTCAGTTCAGGAGAGTGATGGACATGGCGCTGGCGAAGGCGGGATTCTCTATGGGGGTGTACGGGACCCATTCCTTTAGGGTAGGGGCAGCCACATCAGCAGCAGGGATGGGTTTGGGCGCTGAGGCTATCAAGCAGATAGGAGGTTGGAAATCTGGTTGTTTTAAAAGATATATCAGGCCGGAAAAAATGTAGTACTAACGGCTTTCCTCCCAATCTTCCCCTTAGTAGCGACGACAAAAAGAAGGCGACGGTCCGTCTGGGTGGGGGGCCATTCATTTGTGTCGAGGGCTGGGGCAAACTGGGCGTCCAAGCAGGAGGAGTTGACCGCTGGGGAATACCAGGTACATTGGCATGGGGTGCCAGGTATGAAATGGTCACAGATGCAGGGACACATGCACAAACTGCTGGGTAGGCAGCAGAGGCCGATGTGGTGGTGGTGGTAACAACGACCTGACTAGTTTAGGGCGAGGGAACCTGTTGAGGGAAATTATGTCTTCTTTACAGGAGTTATCAGCACAAATGGGGGAGACCGAGATCGTATGGTCGAAAATCATTCCGAGGCAGGAATGGAGGGGTGCGGCGAATCATGCAGCAGTGGAGAATTCAAGAAGAAAGTTGAATTGTGTAATGGCTACATTCTGCAAAGGAAGGGGCTTTCAGCACATCAGACATGGATTGATCAACCTCAAATCCACAGAGTATTACTTAAGAGACGGAGTGCATTTATCAGCACAGGCAATGGAATTGTTTTTCTGGAATGTGTGCACCAAACTTCTGGAACTATGAGCAAGGAAAGGGGGGAGCCACGGTGGGCGCTAAGCCACCTTTGGCATGGTGGTATTGTGGCGACCAATGATAAGAGAAAGACTCCGAATGAGCCATTGCTAAACCAGAAGGGGCTTCGCTCATTCTGGACAGCGCCTCCTGGGAGCCTAAACGGTGCGGGTGTCTGGCGATAGCAATGTGGGCTCAGCTTCCCCCCAGCAAACAGCACTCCCCCAGTCCACAAATACCTGCAGGTGCAGGCGGTTCTCAGACTCGAAGGTCTTGGGGGAGTTGGGCCTACGATGGACATGTAAAAAAAGGGGCAAGCAGGATGGGGAGCAGTTGCCACACCTTTGGAGCTATTTTCAACATCTGTTTGCTGTGGTTGCATGTATGTGAAAATAAATCTGCGGCCTTGTTATGCAAAACAAAAGGAAAATGTCTCATTCAGCGCCTTACTGGAGGGGAAGGAAAAGGGGCTTACAAGAAGGAGAGATTGATGATGCATATGGCATAGCTAATGGGCAAATTCCCATGTTGTGAAGGTGACGACCGAGACCCAAAGGGAAAATGGAGGAGGCACCCCGATAACCGGGGCAGGGGCCTTCCTCCTTCCGCTCTCTCTTCCCTCCCCCTGCTCGGGGGCAGGGGAGAGGGCGGGAAGAGTACAGAAAAAGCGCCAAGCGCACCAAAAGCTTGCGAAGAGCAACAATAGAAAGGGGAGGAGCAAGGGCTTCATAAGCAGCGGGCGCCCACCGACCAGGAGAGGCTTTAGTTTTAACACCCACCCACCCTACAGGAGGAGCAACTACGGCAGAGCCTGGACGTCGTTGTCGCAGGATGACAGTGCGGTGTTGTGGCGACCAATGATAAGAGAAAGACTCCGAATGAGCCATTGCTAAACTAGAAGGGGCTTCACTCATTCCGGACAGCGCCTCCTGGGAGCCTAAACGGTGCGGGTGTCTGGCGGTAGCAATGTGGGCTCAGCTTCCCCCCAGCAAACGGCGCTCCCCCAGTCCGCAAATACCTGCAGGGGCAGGCAGTTCTCAGACTCGAAGGTCTTGGGGGAGTTGGGCCTACGATGGACATGGAAAAAAAGGGGGAAGCAGGATGGGGAGCAGTCGCCACACCTTTGGAGCTATTTTCAACATCTGTTTGCTGTGGTTGTATATATGTGAAAATAAATCTACGGCCTTGTTATGCCAAACAAAAGGAAAATGTCTCATTCAGCACCTTACTGGAGGGGAAGGAAAAGGGGCTTACAAGAAGAAGAGATTAATGATGCATATGGCATAGCTAATGGACAAATGCCCAGGTTATATGGCTACAAAAGTCTGTTGTTTGCTACTATGATGTCCAAAAATGGAATGCTAGACACTGTCTCGACTTTTTTGTTTCACAGATCAATAACTGGCGAGCTCCCTTTAATTGAGAGCTGGTCAGATAGCACAGCGAGTAGAGCCTTGCGTTGACATCTTTGCAGAGCCTGCAGATGCAGGTTCGAATCCCAGTAGGGGCAAACTCAGCCTTTCATCCTTCCAAGTTCGATAAATGAGCACCACGCACCATGGATAATAGTAAGCAGCGCTCGGATGCCTAGGGGGTTCGTAGCGCTATATTAATGCAAATTATTGTATTACCAAAAAAATATTATTTTGCATGTCTTTTCATGTATCACGAGTTTGTTAGTCCAATAATACTTTTCAACTTTTCAACTTCTGCCAGCCAAGCTGGTCTTGTGATCAGAACCAGAGTAGGACCTGATCTTTCAAATTCTTCAATGTGTGTGACAGCAGCACACGTGTGATGAACCGCTTATACGTATAGTTGGCATGCCAACCGGCGCGCTCCAGATCTAAGCAGAATCGGATTTCCCCAAATGCACCACACAGGTAAGACAGGAGCATAAACCACTCCTACGTCTGAGGATGGGTCAGTTATAAAGCTGCGAAATGCCCCGGATATATTTCTGCACGTGATGCAATGGCAGATGGTAACGAATACACTGTGGACACAATTGCACGGGTTCCAGTTGCTGTTCTTGCGGAGGGGGTTTGTTCTCCCGTCCATCAGCATCCTGGCCGCCTACCGGATCTCCGTGTCGAGTGACGTCATAAGAACAGCAGAACTCATTGTTCGGAGGCAACCGGGAGACAGGCAGTGCAGCCTGGCCGCCTAATCATCGCTGGAGGCAGATGAGGTTAATTACTAGCCTTGCATTTCAGAATGCCAAAGCGCAATGGTAGGTTCTGTCTGAACAAACGCCATATGTGTGTCTGCGAAAATGTAAAATGATTAATCGCACACTGCAGTTCCAGACTTCTCAATGTCCCGCGCGGTAAACAATGAAATTGATATGCAAATTTCAGTTGTAATTAACAGCTAGGTCTTCAGCTGTGTACAAGACCATAATACGCATAAGCAGCAGCCAGCAGTGCAGGCTACGCCACACTGCTTGCTTTAATACGTTCCACTGCGGTTAATTTATGGACTTTGAGATGTGTACTTGGAAAAACTGTTCTAAATGACTATTAGGCAATTATGCCACATGGAATGCTTAAATGCCGGTCAAGTTTCGAAAGCACGGTGCGTGAGATTCTGTGTTGAAGTGTGTGCCTTCCTTGCACATTCAAAATGCGCATGCACCGAGAGAGTGATGGGCGGGAGGATATGTGCGACACTGCGTACTGCCTCAAGCACTTTACAATTATAGCACACCCTTACTACGAGGCGTTTGGTGTTTTACTCATAACGTGTAATTATTGAATAATCGATCCTGCAACGGACCCACCACAAAATAACCTATTTCTAAATTGCACAGCTGCGATTTGCTTAAATCCTGCAGTCTCATAACTACCGGGGAGATTCATAATAAATGATGTCACCCAGAATGCAACAAAATGAACGAGCGAGTGCAGTGGTTACTCACATCCTAATGCAGGACTTCCCTTTTATTCGGAGCACCTGGGTATTGCCTAGAAACTGTAGCGTCATGCTGCTTCATTTGGTTTCAGCCGCAACTCAGTCCGCCCCCTAGAATTGCCCAACAGGGCATCCATCCCATCACTGCTAGGCAAACCATCTCACCTATTTGCCCACTTGCTTGGCTTGCACTGCTCAGTTCTTCCCCAGAATAAGCAACACCCAGTATTGCAATCTTCAATGACAGCACTTTTATCCCAGGCCATCACTATCCAGCCTGCACGCTACTAACTTCGACCACCACTACCGAAAGATCATCTAACCCATTATGATTCTGTAGTACACTGCTGTTTGATATGATATGTTATTTATAATACGCGTAATACCCAGAGGTTTCTAAGCGCCGACCCAGGAATCGAACCTGTGTTACTCTGCATCGTTTTGCTTCCAAGGCAAGCACGTTGCCGTTGAGTTATCCTCCCGAGACAACCTATCACCCTATTATTTACATTGTGTCTGGTTGGCACCAGTCTTTGAGTTAATGTGTTGGTGACTACAGTCCTATTAAATTGATGATGGTCCCTTATGGCCTGTATTTTACAATGTTCTGGTCCCTGCATTCCTGTTAGTTTTGGTCGCTACAAACCTGATATTTCAATTTTTTGGTCACTGTCAGCGCATGTTATTAAGTTGTTGTGGTCACTAGCAGACGGTCATTTAAAATTTGTGGGTGGCTTCTGTCCTGTTTTTTATTTCTTTTTTGTGGTCGCTATAGCAATTGTTATTTACATTTTGTGGTCTCCCCTATTGGCCTGATAGTTAGTTTTGTGATTGCTACCAGCTAGTAATTTATTTGCTTAGGTTGCTACTGTCCTGCTATTTTAGTCTATTGTTTATGTCCGCTATTGGCATACACTGCAATTCAATTGAGTACTGCCGCTGTAATTCTGCTCCCTAATTGCAACCACCCATACCTCCCTTCCACCAACTAGCCTAAAACTATAATGAATTTACGGTCTACTCCTTTCACCTGTCTCCACTCTCTCTGCCATTGGCTGCTGCTTTCATGAAGTCCCCTTCATGTTCCCTTCGCAAGTCTTTCTTTTTCAGAACATCCCTATAATATTCTACCTGTGGGGGTAGAAGGCAGTCGGCGCGCACACAGAAGTGCTGCGCAAGAAAGGTAAGTGAGGTGTGGGGGGGGTGCGAGTTGGAGGATTACAGGCAAAAGTGATCCATCTGATCACTGCGATACGCCGTAATTGTAGTCGACATTTTCGTCAGCGGAATTACGGGCGGCGCAGTGATCACATAGATCCATATAAAGCATTGCTCTTCAATTTTGTCTGGGATCTAGACGATCCCATTATATTATTTTCTGGCCCGTATAATTATGCTATTATTCCTCTGATCTATTTTCCACTCAAATGGGAAAAATGCAATGTAAATAAATCGAGTTTACAGCAACATGGCTCCGACTTAAGGCATCTAGTCAGTGCACTACTTCTCTCTTCAGTCATGCGTGGACTCCCAGCTGTACTCTCTCTTCCAGTTGAGGGCAAGGTGGCTGACAGGCCAGATGAAGCGTACATGTATCTACCCTTCTCGTCAAACCTTGAGGAGTGTGGTAAAGTAATTCCTCAAGGAATCTGACAACTCTCTTGCTCTGCTGTCGTTCCTCAGTGCCTCCTTGACCTCTCCTCGAGCCTTCTCTCCCTCTTTCACTCTGGTTTCGCTCTCCTCTAACCTCCTCTTTAAATAACCTTCCCTCTTCCATGGCATTCCCTCTCTCCTCCTCCAGGATGTCCCTTCTAACCTCTTCTTCCACTTTCCTTCCAACCTCCTTGGTATGTCTCATGCCTATTTCCTGAATCTCTACACCAACCTCCTCTCTACCTTTATTTTAAATGTCCTCCTTGCTTCTCTCATCTCCTTGGGGTACCCCCTCCTCCTGAATTTCTCCTCCCGCCTACTCTCCTTTCAAGGTCCATCCTCATCCTTGCATTTCCTTCCTTCCTTCCTCATGGGGATCTCTCTACCACCCTCCAGAATAAATCTTCCAGCCTCGTGTTGCATTTCCTCCCAAAATTCACCTCGTTTCTCCTTCCACCCTCCTTATATCTCCTTCCAACCTACTCCTTGCATCACATTTCAACCTCCTCCTTTCTGATATTCCACTCACAAAATGTTTCTCTCTCCTCCCATCTCTACTTCTTTACACCTCTTCTACCTATTACTTTGACCACCTTCCCAATGTCTTCCACTGCCTCCTTTCTTCTGTTGTCATCCTCCTCCTTGCATCAATCATCAGCATCCTCTATCACTACTATCTACAATTATATCCTTGATTAGAGCAACCCTTATGTCGAGTGCCTAAGCCCTTCGACAAAAAGTAGTTTGGATGAGAGCTATGTCCTCAAAAGAGTAAAACACATTTGCTGGATTTGTGCGTGTTCCCACACGGCTATTAGGAAAAGTGTAAAACAATGCGAAACACGTAAAAAAAAAGACTGATTGCTGAACAGTTTGTACAAGGATGAGTTAAGCAAAACCCACATTGGGTTTATTCCCAATTTCAGCAAGCAGCCACCTGAAGTTTTGAAAATTATGTTCAGGCTTTGGAAGTTTTAAAGTTGTACCCAGGCATGGGGTCTATGTTTGATTTGCAAGCATCTATCGCCTACAAGGGATTTCATACAAAACACGATTTTCTGGCACATATCTATGAGAATCAAACTACAGCAGCCACTAGAGAATGTAGCTAAGTCAGCCAGGTAATCTCTAGTTAGGAGAGATGTCACATGAGTATTTGAAATGACCTGAGTGCACAAAACACTGACTTTGGTGTCCATAACCAGGGTGTTCTCAAGTTTTAGGAGGTGGCTGTTGAGAATATTTTTGATGGTACAAGTAGAGGAGTCACATTTCAGGCTATGGGAGAAGAGCCTTCAAGTGTTGGAGCACAACAATAACAACAATATATAAAATGGCAGGTGGCACAAGTGCCAGGCAGTATTGTTTTCCTATTTAAAAGCATTGGTGGCATGACCTTAAAAGCCCAAGGTAGGGGGAGTAGGTTTGAAGCCAGTGACAAATTTGAACACGAATGTGAGAAATGTATCAAAAAGGACGAGTTCAATACATTGCTAAATGAGAAAGGTCTTGTAGAAGGTTTGATCAAGGCTTGGGTGGCAAGAATAAGCCCCCAAGCTTGGGAATAGTGCTAGGTAAGAAAGCATTAATCAAGCTGGTTGTCGTGTGGAAACTGAGATGAGTTGGTCATCTTTGAGCAGGTCAAGAACACCATTTTGTTGTCAAAGGTAACACTTGATGGACAGCAATGGAACACTGTGTCGGAAGTGAATGGGATGGCAAATGGTATGGGTTGGGGTTCAGGTATGTAGAGGATATTCTTCTTGCAAGAGTTATGTGGTAGATAGCTTATGCTGTTCTAATATTGGATGTTGAGTAACACTGTTCATGGGAGAAGATTGAGGTTTATCACCAAGAGAGTGGTGGTAGGAACCAAAAGAGGTTTTCATGTCCATAATAATGGTTAATTGAGAAAGATTGGGCATAGACTTTGTCAACGGCCATTGGTAGTTTGGTGGACACTAGTGTAGAGGAGCATTGGGGATATGTGTAAGAGAACATCAATCAATGTTCCACTGTTTTTAAGAGTTTGCTCTGATTCACTGTACACACCTTAGCAGATAGTCAAGAATTAGGAAGTGGGGAGCATCTGTGGTGGAAGATAGGCATTCTGTGGTGGACATATATCATAAAGTTAGAGACAGAGGTGGGGCTTGCAGGTTTATGGCCCTTTTGTGGGAGTCCATTTTGTAGAGGATTACAGGGGGCTCTTATTGGTGAGGAAGAGTAATAGATAATTTAAGACTAACCTTTAAAATGTTTTTTACAGATGAAAGGCAGGATCATAACTGATTGATAGTTGTTGATGGCGGTGAAGTCTTTTAGAATGCCGCAACATCAAATCACCTGTTTACAGCAAAACAAACCTGTTTAGTAAGTCAAAGAACTAGGAGGATGCAATTTCATGTTTCTACATCCAATTGTGCCTCAGTGGCCATTTTTGTACGTTAACACATTTTAAATGTCTGAAATCAATTTGTTTTTCATATGTTTGTCTACAATTAAAAATTATGCCCATTGCCCCAATGAGGTGGGCAAACTAAAACCAACCAACCTAACACTGAACCTCCCAGTAAAGGGTATAGGAGGCCGCTTTAGCTCTACATAGATATGCTAAGGGACATTTTCGACGACCTGTACTGTAACCTGCCACCAAGTTTCCACTGGACTCCAGGATGTGTAGAATGTGCATCTAGGTTTACTGAAGCCTATTCAGAATGGGTAAGCAGATGGCATCAGAGTGATGGAAATGAGACACAATTAAGCTCCAGGAATCTGAGGAAAAATCATTTGTGTAACCCAAGCACTGCATAAGTGTTCCCAATTTTTCTTTTATGCATAGTGTGACGAATCTGGCGATTTCATGACACCTTTCCTGGGGAAAGGTTTGCCTCATGTAGCCAGGGGACAGCAGCCACTACCTAATCCTGACCATGGCGGTGGCTATCTGTGGGAGGAGCACATGGGGGGAGACAACCCTCACGGGAGTAGGAGAGACTCACCAGACGAGACATGGTATTTTCCTTACCTATTTGAAAAGAACAAGATAGATCCAACATCCTTACCGTCTAGATTCTGTGGTAATATCAGGACAGGATGTCTTTATGAAGATCATAGCTTCCCAGTAATTCCACAATACCATGTGGCGTATTGTAAAGTCATTCATTATACAAAAGGAAGGGTATAAGATATTTGCCTCAACTGATAATTAGAGAGAAAGACCTAAGCCGCAAAGGACCAACATGCACTGTTAAAAAATATATAATTCAATTTTATTGTTCATATCACACACATATAATACTGTCTTAAAACACTCAAATTAATGTATAAAACCTCAAATTAATACAGATATGTACACACAAATTATATAATGTGGAGAGTACCTCCGTATCTCAAACCACACTGAATCATAGCCACTTGAATGTGTCAATCATGATACATTTTATTGCACTCAAAAAGGCCATACATTTCATTGCACCCAAAAAGTGAGACTTGTACAAGTTTCTGTCCTGACAAGGCAACTAAATGCTGGACATTCATCAGGGGCATGTTTATTTTCACTTGTGTGTATTGTCAATGGGACCCGTCTATAGAATTCAGCTCCTGAGAGCCCTGGTCTTCCTGTTGATCCTTGGTCGCTTGGATGTGATTTTCCAAAGACTCAAATGCAAACATTAATTGTTGCTTCTACTGGCTTCCTTACTCTTGCTTACAGGGGGAGAGAGAACACCTTTACTCTGCAAACATCACTCTCAATAGTGGTCAGGGCGGTGATGGATTTCACCCTGTCTCGTGCATACCCAATTTGGATCTTTCAGTGACAAGTAGCCACAGGCGTCCTCCTATTTCTACTCTTCAACCTTCAATTTCGCTTGACTGGACGCTCCAAACTCTGGTCAACAATGTGTCGCTGTTTGCTAATGCCAGCTCCTAAGCTCGCAGGTCTCGTATTGTAAAGTGAAACAGGAATCTTCATTCATAAACAACAACAAAATCCTGATCTCTCCCTGTTTAAGGTTGACTAAGAATACTGGGCAGAGGAGGAAGAGGAGAACAATACAGATTACAAGACCAGAGAACCGAGCTATGCGCTCTAGTGTTCAGGCTGGTTCAATTGGAGCCAGGAAGTTTAAAAACATTCAGAGCGAAAGAAGAGAGAGAGAGAGTTTTGCTGTTTCCTGCACAAATCAGGAAGTCCATGAGAGACGCGTTATGAGGCAGACAGAAGAAGTCCCGGAGGAAACCGGCAGACGAGACTTCTGAGAGGGAAGTCTATTATAAGGATGCCATGAACAGAGGATGGGAGAGTCCCTCAGAGGCGTTGCTGACAACAGAGAGCAGCAGGGAAGCCAACCCCAAACAGGAGCCAGCAGCTGGAGGAAACAGTACCATGAAGGACGTCAAGGCAGCCCACGAAGCCGGTGAGCACAGACAGGGGTGTTCAGGCACTGGGATGCTTCGGGATGTGTGCCGGGTACCATTTGTCCAAACTGATATGAACTTGGTGAGTCCGGGAAATGGAATGAGGAATTTGAGATGCCTAAGTGCCTAAGGGAAGATTGTAGAGAGAATAAGAACAAGCTTGGGACCCAGGGATTGAATTAAAATGAGTGCATAACTTGGGTACTGTTTGACCCTGGGAAAGGAAGACCTGGCAGGAGAATACACCAGGCAGAAGATCCACGAGTATGGGACCCGCACCTAAATTTGTGAAACAAAGTAGTAGGAACTGGGAAAATTAGTATGTCAAACTGAAAAGGAAAGGTTTGCAATGCATACTCATTTGTGTGGAACCTTTATGTGTTGAAGAAGTCCTGGCGGGGGGTATACCAGCCAAAGTCAAGTATGTGAAACAAATTGCATAAGAAAGCCCTGGCAACAAATTATATTAGGCAAAGTCAAGTGTACGAACAGTGAATGTGGAAAGGAACCTGGCAGGAGAGTACACCAGGTGCTTTTGCGAGTCTGGTACTCAGACCCAAATTATATCAAAGAACTATATGAAAGAACCTGGCAGGAGCGTACACCAGGTGTTGTTTTGTGAATCGAAGAATCCCATGGCAGATTCCCACCTTTGATTACGTTGAATGTGAAAAGGACCTGGGGAAAGGAGTTGTTTTCCCTGGGATACATTTCAACCTCAAAAGGAGGGGAGTGTTCCTCTTGAACTGTAATTGCAACATTATGAGGAACGGAGTCATCCTCTTGAACTATGAAGAACTTCATTATTCTTTTGAACTTTTATTTTGCTGATAGACACCTGGGAAAGAGTCTTTCCCAGGATCTGTGAACATCATTCAGTTGGAACATTTGTAGGATGCATAACTTTTTGTTGAACCTGAACATTTGTGCACATTTCAAGTAAGGACCATTACCCTTAGCACCTTAGAGTTACTTAGTGTGAGGGCTAGAATAGGACTTTGGACACAGGACATTTTTGCTTTGGACATCTTGACACAGGACAGACCCTTCGAGTTGGTTGAGGTAGGGAAATCAAAAACAAAGAGGTGATGGCTGAAATCGTAACATCTGGCATTGCTCTGAGCAACCCTCCAGCCCATTGGTCTATGCTGCCAAGCCATTACAGAAGGGGAAAGACCATATGCAAATCAGGCTTGGACCCACCCAAAAGCAGGGCAGTCCAGCCCTGCTAGGTCACATCCCTTCTGCACGAGACCAAAAGCATCCCCAGGCATGTTTTGGCCTTGTTGGACCTCATTAGGCAGGCACTGGACCCACGTCTGGGCATACCCGTCCCACTCGGGGTGACAAAGCAAAAACAAAGAGGTGCTAGCTAGAAGGTTTAGAATTAATCTTAACCCCTGGCAAAATAGGGAAATACCTCTTAGTTTAGGGAAAGTGAGGACTTTTCCAAACCCTTTAATATTTAATAAAAATCTATAACCAAAAACATTAGTCCTCTGTGTCCGCATCTCATTCCTGGCTCTTCACAATAGGTTTCAGGAAGCTACATTAAAGTATGATGCAAAGCAGTCTGCGTTGTATCATAATCCATCAAGCTTGATACACATATCCCCATATTAGCAAAGATAATCTGTCTACATAAATCAGAATCAGAATTTTACACTTACCACGTATTCAAAAACAAGTGTCAATGTCTCCTTGGTGTGGATGATATCATGAAGTAGCACAATGTTGGCATGTTTCAGTCCTTTCAATAGTGAAGCTGGAAAGTAAATTAAGTGGATTATTGTATACGGCATTCAGAAAGACTATAACTACAAAATGTAAAGTAAGAAGTCAGCGACTAAAACAGAGTCCATGTAAATATAACAACTATAGGTGTATAGACTAGAAGAATAAAGAGTGCAACATTAAAGAATACACAAATAGCAACTACAGAAATGTCTAGTACATAGTTCTGAATTTGAAAAAAGTTCAAAAGTATTATTAATAGTTTGACTCCCAACAAAAGTAAATGAAAGTTATGAAACCATTTATTCTACTGTCACCCCTTCCTGGGGGCGGCCCTTTCTATCTCCTAGGATCTCTGAATTCTTGGCCCATGTCTGTGTGTTGCATTGGGGGCAATCTGTATAACCATCCACTCTACCAACATTTTGTTTTTTGTATATATTTTTGTGATACACATTTTCATTGTATGCACTGCAGTATATTGTCATTGGGCCCTTACTTCACATCATAGTGTACGGTTGCTTTTTACATCTTTTCATTACGATTACGTTACATATGTTCACAGTTAGAGACACATGATGGCGAAGTTATATTACCAGAATTGAATACACTCAGGCTTTTTCATCATGGTGACTTTTTTTTTGTTTCTCTTAACTAAAATCTGGACTTGCACTAATATGGTCTAAAACATGAATGTGCTGAAAATTCAGTGTTTCAGGAACAGCTTTTTATTTTTTATTTTTATTTGTTAATTGGTTCATCACAGTTAACCTTACACATAACGGGGGGGCGTGGCTAACCGCCATGTAAAGAAGACGCGCTCTTGGTGTGCTCCGAGCGATGTGGCCATCATAAGCTGATATATATGGATTAATGCTGCTCCTGGAGCCTGAGAACCTCTACATCCACTGCGGACACCATCGAGCACCTGCATACCGCTACGGTGACCGAGCGTGCCCTAAAATTACGAGGCAAGATACTACGAATCCGAGCCCCAAAATGGCAGCTCCCTCATGCCGACCTGCGTAGCAGTTCGAGCACAGGGACTACAACCAGCGCTTTGACCTGACACGAGAGGAAGGCGGCGCCGCCGCAGTCACGGACCAGCGGAGGGCTCGCATCCCCAAGCATGGACGGGAGACGGAGCACCGTAGACGCGTCACCCCACCAGCCACGAGCGAGGCCTGCAGGAAGGCGGGGATGCACGGGATCAGCAGAACTTCCTCTGCGGTCCACCCGGAGGGCGAGAGGAGACGACAACGGAGCCAGGCGAGGCATTACTGACGAGGTGAGCGGGGGGAAGCCCACACACCAGCCGGCACACCGGGGGCCATAACCTGGGTGCCCTACTGCCCGCCCCCCCACCTAACACAATGACTGGGCCCTACATGGTGGATTGCACTGGGGCCCCAGCCCATCCTGGCACCGGCGGCGTAGCCCAGAGACTACATTCGGATGCCCGATACAACCGGTGCTTCGACCTGACACGGGAGGAGGACGGCGCCGCCGCAGTCACAGGACGGCGGAGGGTTCGCATCACCAAGTGCAGACGGGAGGAAGAGCACCGGAGACGCAGCACCCCACCAGCCGCGAGCGGGGCCTGCAAGAAGACTGGGACGCACAGGATCAGAGGGGCACCTGCTGTGGCCCACCCAGAGGGCAAGAGGAAAAGACAACGATGCCCAGGCGAGGCACTACTGACAGGGTGAGCGGGGGGAAGCCAACACACCAGTCGGCACGCCGGGGCCCATAACCTGGGTGCCGTACCACCCGTCCCACTCCCCACCTAACACAATCACCAGGTCCAGCATACCATAAGCTCATAACAAGAAACCACGCTCACGGAACATGCACTGCAGGGCAGCCAAACATCAACGGGGGGCACAGGGAATACGTGGCTCGCGTCCCCACCTCTCTCTGGCCACCGTGGGCCTGTACTGGAGATAGCAGATCAACAGCAACCTAGTCAAGATGACCACGAAAGGGACAAGGTCTAAGCAACGCCAAACCACCATTGACAACTACACAGCCGGAGGGCCTGCAGGACCTGGTACCTCAGAAGAGACGACCATGGAGGCACAGTAAGATCCCCCCGCGGTGACGGCTGAACCTAGCAATACCCAGATCCATGAGGCCATCAAAATGTTTCAAACAACAATGGAACACAAAATCGACGCAGTGGCCATAGTCCTGGGCCTTCTGCGCCAAGACGTTCGCACCCTGGCCAGTAGGACTGATACTAATAGGACATAAACAGCCCTATAAACTGACTTACATTAAGCACAATCAAGACCTTACTAAACTCATGATGTGAATCTGCTTACCAGAGTCAGGTGCTGAGAATGAGAAACAATGAGGAATATTAGGGCACGTATATTTCCCTTGGTTTTAAAACAACACATAATTGCCATTGACTTGACATGCAGAAAGTCATAACCTTTGAATTACAATACATAGGAACATAAATCGAAGTGTATTATGAAGATCAAAGCAAAGAACCTCTGTTCTGACACCAAATTCAATTGTATATTCCGTTAATTTTTAATAAAATAATTAATATTTATTATAAAATTACGAAACAATATGCCAACGTTTTGTGTTATATTTTCACAAGTGTATCTGAAAAGAGATTGCAATTATTTGGTTTCTTTGAATTTGCATATTACTGTCATACATTATGGAAGAAAAAGGAAATTGCTTTTCAAAAGCATTTGGAGTGCTTTTGGTCCTCAGCATTTTTCTTATCACAAACATAGACATTGTTAGCACCTAATAAGAATTGGAGGGTGTATTCAATAGGAGTGCGTAACTATAAGGTAGGCTAATGGAGGAACTCAGCCAATCACATTCTGTGACCTAATTATGGCAAAAGGTGGGAATTATGGAAATCAGTGTGAGTACAGAGGAGAGGGATTCAGACACTGGGAAGAGCGAGCTGCAGAAAAGAACATCACCTGTTTCTATTTGATGGATTAAAGAGGGAGACCAAATTATGGGCTTGCGAAAGGAAATGTTCCTTTTCCACAAGATAACTCCTGTCCACAAAGGGGATCTGCTAAAAGACACCTGGTGATGGCTGAGCTCCCCTGGAAACACATGAGGACTTCCTAGCTTCATGCCTCTAAATAATGATGAAAACAGAGTATGAGATTTCCACAACAGAAGTGGTATATGTTCTCTGTAACTATGTTTCTGCTAAGTCCCAAAAAGGGGGTGGTTTGGTAAGGTGTTATCAAAATACATTGATTTAAATAATTGGAAATAAAAAATACAACCTCAATGCATGTAAAATAAAGTGAGATGTCAATCCAATCCAACTTGAAATACCTTTTTCAGTTATGCGAGTAATGATATAGATAGCACTTCTGTGCATTCAGCCACCACCCTTTAAACATCATAATCTCATTCAATTTGTACCCAAACCGCTATTAAAGATATAGCCAACAATGGACCATGGTCCAAAGGTCCCATACCATGGCCTAATGAGGATCAGTTTGATAACATATGTTCTATGAAGGATGTAGTTGCATAAACTAAATTTGAAAAGGAAAGCAAGTTTAACGGAATCATTAACATTCCCATAAAATTTGTGCAATTGTAACTCCCATTCTATCCTTCATTAAGAACTTTCACAGTGATATTCCTATTTGATTTGAAATAGGAGGGTATTTATGTGTGCACACTACAATCTGAAAAACATTTTCACAGTCTGGGTGTGTGAATCAAAATATTCTGTTTATTTTAAATATAAAATCTGACCCCTCCAACCCAAAAACTGAAGATCTAAGCTATTGGTAGCATAGTGTAAATTGCACACACGCTAGTAGCCCACAGCACCGCATTTATGTGAGAAGTAGGGAACCTGACATGGTTATTTGATTCTGATTCTAGTATGTATTGGTGTCATTCTAGGTCTATGATTGCCTGTGATCTGTTTGTAAATGTGACTTTATATGTAATGTGGAGATGTTTCAATAAAGTCATGGATTTTGAGATACAAACCGAAAAGCGGTAGAATTTTAACTAGAATGTCGAGTGTTATTCAGAACTTAAGATATCGAAAGAATTCATCATGGAAAATCCATGTGTGTGAGAAATACTGAAATTCATGCATGCAGGTCATTTGCTTTTTTTGTAGACGGCTGTCTGTGATTGTGCAGCATTGTGGTGAAGCTGAAGATCTCCTTTGCTTTTATTGCACCTTTAATTTTCTTTTTTTAAATATATTTTAAGCTGCAAATTGTAACTTCTTCATATTATTTCATAAAATACATTCATTTTACAAGTTATTCCAAACCTGAAGGAAACATAAATCATTACAATGTTAAAACTTAACTATGGATTCATTAAACTAGCTTTTTGAATAGGAGAAAAAGAAAAAAAATTAAGAAAAATATTAATTAGAGCTATATCAAAATGTATCAACATGGCCAATTAATATAAGACCTAAACATCCGATCATTTCCCTTAAAAAGGCCACTAGTGCTAATGATAATGATAATTGACGGAAGCTAATGAGTTGTTGCTATAGTGCTTCTGTACATACCACAGTCCCAGAATGAATAGATTTCTCTAAATAGAAACAATGGGCCTCATTACAAGTACATCGGTCCAAAGTTAACGCCGCGGTAAAACCATACCGGCACTGTTACCGCGTCCGCCCAATCATGACCTGCGGCCCCGGAAATAGCACCACCCCCAACCCCACCGCGGAGTTAAGGGTCCCGTAAAGTCCGGCTGCACGGAAACCCCTCAGTTTCCGGCTATACGAAACACCACGAGCATCACAACTAGAGCGGACATGGAAACACCGCCTGAAAAATGGCGATAAAACCGTGATCACGGTGGCGGTACTGCCGCCACCGCGAACATGACGTTAAACATGCCTGCTGAACTGAATCAGGGCACAGGTGCACCAAATCAGCCCAGCTGGACCCAGCAGCCCTCTGGGAGCGTACAAAAGGGCCACACCCAGCCCAACACAACACAGAACCATGCAGGCAGCAGCTCTAGTAGCACTGGGACTAGGCCTACTCAACCAACAGGCAGCACTGCACATGATGGAAGTAATGGTGCAGAGGAGGAGGCGGAGGAGGCGCAGGCGGCAACCAGCCAACCCTGCACCTATGGCAAACCCCATTGTCCAGCCGGCACAACACCGCAGGCAGCCTGCAATACCACGCATCAGGGCCTCACCCTGAAACGTTACCCCAGGACAGATCCACACACTATACCGGCTGGACCGTCCAACAATCTTGTACATCACCACCATGATTGAGGACAACATCAGCAGACACATAGACACCCCCACCGCCACCTCCCCCTAATGAAGGTTGTGTCTTTACTGCATTTCCTTGGCACTGGCACCTATCAACACACAGTTGGTGAGCTGCACGGCATATCACAACCCTGTTTCTCAAAAATCCTGGTACAGATACTGGATGCCCTGTTGCGCCATGTGTCGGAACAGATAGCCCTACCCCGTACCCTCCCCGAGGTCATTGCCACCAAGTTGGCCTTCCATGCCATAGCAGGCATGCCAAATTGCATAGGTGCAGTTGACTGCACCCACATTGAGCGGACAGTACCACGTGCAATTGAGATGGTGTTCCGCAATGGGAAACCGTATCACTCGCTGAATGTACAGATGGTATGTGATGCCACGCAACTGATAACACACTGCTGCGCACGTTTCCCAGGCTCAACCCATGACTCAATGGTACTGCGGAATTCCAAGTTGCCACGGCACATGGAACGCTATGCCGTCCAAAGCACATCGCTATTGGGTGAGTACAGCTGCCAATTCACCGACCCTGTTGAAGTGGTGTGTGGGTGTCCAGGCCAATGAGCAATGTGAGTGTGCTGCTGTGACTGCACATGCATCACCCCCCTGCCATCAACTGAATAGACAGCGGATCCTAAACATCACAAAGCAACACATGACAGGTCACCACAGTGTGCCCGTACACACCCTGCCACATGACACACACATCCGATACTATCACTGTCCCATACACCTTGTGCCACTGCAATCACCCACCCACAAATGGAACACTGCCCTCCCGATGCACATGATGCCTGTACATGAGACGTCCTGCATCGACTACTTCATCACAGTGGAGTGACTCTGCCATGTGTGCACATCACTGCGCAATGCCATATTCGCATACAAATTTCATCCGCAGGGCAGAGTACACATGCACATCAATGCGAAGGTCAATGTCCAGTTGGCAACATCCTCTGTGATGGCCAAAAAACATTACCAACCACTGCATGGCACATATGCATGAATGAACAATGACACAAGATAGCACAGCATCAGATGAAGACATGATACCGCTAACACTGACATGTCCCCCCATCTACATCCCATGTAGGGGATGCTGGATATGCACTCATGCCATGGATGATCACACCTGTATGGAAGCCAAGGAACAGGCATGAAGAGGCGTACAAAAGGGCACATGTCCGCACACGTGGCATGATTGAGAGGACATTCGGACTGCTGAAGGCCCGGTTCTGCTGTTTGAGCAGATCTGGCGGATCACTGCTGTACAGCCCAGTGAAGACGGGTAAAATCACGCTCGTATGTGCCATGCTGCACAATCTCTGCCAGCGCAGGAACATCCCAATGCCCACAGGCGCAGATAAAGAAGATGGGGATGGAGATGGGGATGGAGATGGGGATGGGAATGGGGATGGGATGGCACCACCCCCTCCTGGGGGTCCACTAGATGGCCAAAGAGCACGGGATGAACTGATTCGCATTTACTTTTGAGACACAGCACATTCACAGCAATGCATGGATATGGTGATGCCAATAAATGAATTATTGTACTGCAAATGAAATGATAGATGTACACTCATGTATGTTTTGTTTTTAAATGATGATATATTGATGAATTAACAACAGGAAAGGAGGTGCAATGGTTAGGGAAGCTGTACACCCGTGCCCACCCACCACCCAAACGTACCCACTCCCAACCAGGCCCCAATTTTCTAACCCCCACAACCTCCCCCACCACCCAAACGTACCAGGCCCCAATGTTCTAACCCCCCACCCCCCAAACAACCCCCCAAACAACCTCCCCCACTACCCAAACTTTCCCACCCCTCACACCCTTCAAGTCCACATGTGTCCTGCAGTGCCCCACTCACATGCCATCACTTCCATGTGCGCTTCTCTGCCTGTGCATCCTTGCCCAAGAGCCCTGTTAGCCGACTTGAGCGCCTCCTTGGACTGGCAGTAGTGGAGCTGGATGGGGTGGTGGTATTGGATGGCACAGAATCAGGAATAGATGGCATATGTGCAATATTTGCCTGTTGGCCAATCAACATGGACTCTATGAGCCTGGAAGTGTTGTCATTGCCCTCCCGCACATGGCGTGCCAGGGTGACTATAGTGCTGGCAAAGCGTCCAATGGACCTTGAGAGGCGACGTACTGATGTGCTGTAGCACTCCCTCTGCAGCCTAGATTCCTTGAGCTGCCTCTCCACCAGCTGGGTGAGGGTAGCCTGCTGCTCCTCCATCCGCTGCATGCGGGAATTTAGCTCTGCCATTGATGGGGTGGGTGACCTCATGGGACTTTGGAGTGATGTGGGGCTGAACTCCAGCTGATGGAAGGATTCCAGGTCATCGAATGTGGGCATCTCCCCCTGTGGGCCAGTATCAGACTGCTCTGCCGGGGCACTGTTGTCACTACAGGCCGCCTCCTCTGCAGTGCAGCTGCCTTCTGTGGTGGTTTGGGTGGGCATGATGGGTGCCCGTGGCACCTGTGTTGCGTCAGGCAGCGTGGAGACGGTGGGGATGTCGGTGATGGTGGCTGGCACATGTGTTGCAGTTGCTACTGGGGGCAGGGATGCCGAACTGCTGGCAGCATCCTCCTGTGCAGGGGCGGTGGCTTGGACACGTGCCGGTGATTATTGCCTGTGCTGTTGTGCAGTATCACTGTCACTTGATACGGCTGTGGGGACACAGAGGACATGTAATTAAGTTATGTAGTGGTTCCTGATGGGTGCATCACATGCATCATACAGGTTGATCATTTAATAGTGGCAGTTACATGCATCTGCTTGTTGTGGGTATTAATTGTAGTGATATTGGTTGCCAAATGGATCATGATGGGTCCTTTGGCCCAGTCATGCACTGCCTGGGGGGTGGGGGGTTGTTAATGGGTCCTTTGGCCCAGTCATGCACTGCCTGGGGGGGGTTGTTAATGGGTCCTGGGGGGGGGGTGTTAATGGGTCCTTTGGCCCAGTCATGCACTGCCTGGGGTGGGGGTGGTTGTTAATGGGTCCTTTGGCCCAGTCATGCACTGCCAGGGGGGGGGTTGTTAATGGGTCCTTTGGCCCAGTCATGCACTGCCTGGGGAGGTTGTTAATGGGTCCTTTGGCCCAGTCATGCACTGCCTGGGGGGGGGGGGGTTGTTAATGGGTCCTTTGAACCAGGCATGCCATCAACATATACTCATATGACATTCATGTTTTTCCACTTACCAGCATCTGCAGGTGGGCTCACTCCTGCCTCAGCCTCCCCGATCCCATGGATGCCCTCAAGGTGGAGGACACTGCTGCAACGCTCCTCCCATGCTTGCAGCCTCAGTGGGGAAGGGGGTCCTCCACCTGTTTGCGGTGTGTGGAGATCAGGTTCGGAACCCTCAGCCTGAGGTCGTCCCACCACTTGTGGCAGTCCTTTGCACTCCTCACAGTCACGCCCACGGCGGTGCACTTGCGTGCTGCTTCCGCCCACACTTCCTTCCTCCGCTGCTTTGTGGCACGCCGTTGTTCGGCACTGAACAGCATCTCTGCATGCTCCACTATGTGCTCCACCAGAACAGTTAGCTCCGCCTCACTAAAGTGCTGTTTGTGCAGCCTCTGGGCTGGAATCCTGGCAGACATGCTGGTGGTCCCTTTTGCCTTCTCACAGTGGGGATTCTGCTTGTGCTGACTCTAGATGGCAATGGATTGTGCTTTATATGATGGCCGCCTCTCTGTTTCCTGTTTTGGCGATCGCGGTATTTCCGGTTCCGTGTCCGTGGCGATGGTGGCGGACACGGGTTTTGCGCTACTTGTGGCAGCGCTATGTCCATTTCCATGGCTTTTTCTGTGATGGCGGTAACAACGTTTCCGCGTCCGTGAGGTGCGCGCGACCGACAGCACGTAATCGGACGGTCTTTCCGCAACCTTGCGGACGCGGAAACTGTTACCGCCATCACAGAATCACTGTGGTCCAGACCTGACAGGTTTTAATGAGGCCCAATGTCTTTGCATAAGGATTGGACTATCAAGGATCAAATGTCGTAGCGTTGCCAGTGTACCAGAATCACATAACATAAAAACTCATTCATCAGACGGAAGATGAAAATATGGACATACAATTTCTAATGTATAAAGCAAATTAAAACAAAATCTTCGTAACCATTGCCTATGAGATGATGAAGGAAATGTTATTACATATGGCATTGGTGAACATGCATTTCTACATATTCTTTATATCATTTTAATCTAACTATATGGTCTTGATTCTTGATGTTATCACATTCTTTGAGACACTTTTTCACTAGTCTCATGTTCCCTTGCAAATTGGAGCTATGTACATTCAAAACATCCTGTTCAGTATTGAATGTTTGCTTAGATTGCACAAGACCGTTGTCACTCTCTTAGCTTAGAATTTCGTTTAAAGTACTATACTATGTATTTGTTTCGGCCCTCAATGTTTTACTGTGTACATTTAATCTATTCCAGATTACTGTGAATTGCCATGAATGTAAGCTAAATTCGAGACGAATTAAAGCAATGGGAACTGAGGATGGTAAAATCAAGACTGATGGCCATAGTACACCTTCTATAGTGTTTAACCATTCCCAAAATGAACAGTCAAGCGCTTCAGTCCATAAGTCACTCTTGGAACTACTTTGGTTTTGTAAAATTTGAGAAGAGATTTTAGGGAATAGTCACAATATCGTGATAGTATAATCTTCATTTGATTTGTGAATATTTTACTTTTAGCCCTTATTCTGATTATAACTATTTCCAAAAGATTATTTGATATTGTAAATCCTAAATAGATTAAATTGTTGAACTCCTCTAGTTTCTTTCCATTCGCAAACCAAGAACATTTTAACTTCTTGTTCTTACGGTTCTTTTGGAACACAATCATTTTAGATTTTATGGGATTCAACTCTAATGTATTCTTGTTGCTATGTTCTAAGCCTACAGGAGTTGAGTCTAATAACACTATGTCCACTGCATATGAGTGCCATCCCAGGGCAAGTGATCCTAATTTAGGTGAATACAGATTCGGCTCTTATAAGGCTTCCTTAATGTCAAAGATATACAAGTTGAATAGAAAGGGTGCGAAAACACACCCTTGTCGCAATCCTGTATTTGATTGATTGATTGATTTAATTTTTGTAAAGCGCTACCTCGCCCATAGACCTCACAGCGCTTGGACAAACAGCTAAACAAGGACAGATAATTTAAAAATAAAAAAAAAACAAAGTGAATATAAAATCTGCCGAAGGTCAGGAGGAGGGAAACGTGTAACATGCTTTACATAGAGGCTAGTCAGGATTTTTATTAAACAAAAGAGTCTTGATGCCCTTTTTAAAATCAGTGAGGGAAGTTACTTGCAGAAGCGCGTTTGTTCCATAAAGGTGGCACCTGACAGTCAAACATGGTACCACCAAAAGTTTTCAGTTTAAATCTAAGCTGAAATAATTTCGCCGGATCACAAGATCGTAAACAACAACCTTGGACGAAGGTGGCAAGACGATTTGCCAGATACTGTGGTGCCACCCCACTGAGATATTTAAAGGTGATGGAGAGTACCTTATGCGTCATCCGATGTTTAACCGGAAGCCAGTCTAAGCCTCTTCTGGCCTCTGTGACATATTCTCTACTGCAAGGGCCACAAACAGCTCTCAATGCCCCATTTTGAGTGACTTGCAAAGCCTGAACATTAGTATTAGCTTTAGCCAATAATATACTATTACAATAGTCTAGCCATGAATTAATCTAGGCTGAAGCCAATATAGAGATGTTTTTTGTGAAATGTATGGGTGAATATGGTAAAGGAGTTTAATGAAATATCCGCAAGACGCGCAGATCTGAGCCACATGCGGTTTCATCGATAACTCAGCGTCTGCGATGATGCCCAGAGTTTTCACCTTCTTGGATAAATTAATTGTATTCCCCGCTAGAAGGAAGCTTTCATATTCTGATGGTATTTTACTCGTCTTTTCTACCTGAGGCTATGATAACAACTCTGTATTTTCTACATTTAGTGCTAGAGAATGTATGCACATCCACTCCTGAATCACCTCATCTACCATATTAATGGCTAGGACATCTTTAGTATGACAACCTGACAGTTCAAAGACGAGCTGGGTGTTGTCGGCATAATTTGTATACTGGACACCCGGGTCATCCAAACGTTTAAGAAGAGACAGTGTGTAAATGTTGAAGAGCAACGGCCAAATACAGGATTCCCTGGGGGACTCCACATGTAATAGACGTACCGGGAGAGCTGGCATTTTCCACAGCCACTCTTGCATTCCTTGGCCACAAAAAAGAGTCAATCCACTGAGTGGCTTTGATGGAGCAATGTGTCTGGGCGCTCAGCCTGGAGATCAACAATGGTTAATCTACCAGGTCGAATGCAGCAGACAGATCCAGCAACATGAGCAACGCTGCCTTACCCTGGTCCACCATGCCCGCAATGTTGGATTTAAGGTCCAGCAATGCCATCTCTGTCCCATATCCAGCTCTAAAACCTGACTGTCTTGGGTTAAGGATGTTATTATTCTCTATAAAATCCCTCAATTGGACATAGGCAACATGATCCATAATCTTCAGCAGAAACAGCATATTCATAATAGGTCGATAATGTTTTGCATTACTGGGATCAAGATTGCTTTTCTTAAGGCGAGGGGACAAGTTGACCAGTTGTGTCACCCCGGGAGCAAGGGTTACCATGTATGCTTTGAATATGCTAGCAGGGGAAATATCCCCCAAACAAGTAGTGGGTTTCATATATGACCACATTTTTACAATCTGTGCCTCGCAGCAGGGGCTGAATTCAAAGACTCGACCGGCTGGCTCCTACCTCACTCCTGGACCTAACAAATCTGCAATGACATCATGAATAGTCTTTCTGTTCCGAGGATATTTTATAAGATAGCAATTACTTGTTGATGACCAATAACTTTATGATTAAATTCATCATGGATCATCTGACAACAATCTTTGTCCTTGCTACATGATTTGTTCGAGGGTGAATTGCCATGTGAACTGGAGTTGGCCGATGCAATGCTCTCGTTGGAACTTTCAGATGTGGTGTCCATAATTGCCTGTTTTAAGTCAATTACTGCTTGCTTATAAATTGACAATGTTGCAGGTGAAGGGGACTTCCGCCAATCCCTCTCACCATTCCGTTTAAGATGCAGAGAGGCAAAAATGGTGTTCCCAAACCAGGCACTCTTAGTGGATTTGACTTTCACTAGTTTGCGTTTTTTTGGGGCAAGGTGTCCATTATGTTAAAAATATCCATAATGTGCTCAGCTAGCTCATCAGGACTGTTAAAAGTATCTACTGGAAGCAGTATATTTTGTAGTTGGGCACAAATCAGAGAAGGCGTCACCATTTTAAAATTCCATGCCATCACAACATTTTTTCCTTACTACATTTCTCAGACAGAGTCGAGAGGGAGAGTGCATTTTTACAAATGAGTGATCGGACCATGGACATGCGATTACTTCAGTAGCCAGAGCTGCTATCTAATGGGTTAAAACCCAATCGAGGGTATGTCGATCCGTATACGTGGGAGCCTGTACATTTTGGGAATAACCCATTGCTTTTAGGGCATGAACATGAGAGACTGCATATGTGTCCCTATGGCCATCTGCCATAGATTGATATCACCCATGACAATCACAGGAGTATTCGCCTTTGTCATGGTATTAAGAAGACTTAGAAATTGCTCTTCAAAGAGAGGAGAAGTAGAAGGTGGTCGATAGATAACGACAACAGGCAACAAAGAGTTTGCATTAAGTTTAATTTTGGCCACCAAACAATCGCATGGTTCAGGAGAGGGGTATGCATTTACTTCGATCATTTCCGAAAGGGCACCACCTGTGTCTAAAGGATGTGCAGCAAGTGGAACAAAACCAGCATATTTAGCAGCCCTGATGGAATGCTTCACTGCTGCAATTTGTTCCCTAGAATATTTCTATTTTCCTTGTCAAAGGCAGCTGTCATGTCTACCGTGGCGGAATATAATGGCAAATGTTTTGATCTACACATTTTCTGTTGGCACAGGCTATAGACCAAACCATTAGGATTGGTCCCCATATGTTTTCTGAACCCTGTTTGAAGAATAGAAAGTCTTAATTTCTCTATTCAAATACATTTCAGCTCTGATCAGAATTGAATGAGTCCACCTAAGGAATAACCCAAATATGAATATATGTATCAAAATATACAGAGCAGCATGGAAAACAGTACCTTCACTTTGTAATTGTTGCAGTTTCATTAATAAGTTTTACAAAAATAAATGTATCAGATTAAGCAATTGGTTTAGGAGCAATTCAAATGTTTCTGTTGAAGGACAGTTATAGGGACATGCTCAAATCTTCCTGATTACATTGTTTTAAAATGGTTTTCTATGTGCAGGTACACAACTAAGTTACAATAGAATGTGCATATTCTGCATAGTACATTAGTGGCCTACTTGGGCTGTCCTGATTATATTGTAAACCAAGGATTAGGGGAGTTTTCCTAGAGTCCCACCTGGAGGTAAGACTTAAGTAAACTATCCCAGTGGTTTGTAGATCCCCAACTCTTATTATCAGTATGCTCTAACTCAGGACCTTGGTAGAGTGTCAGAGCAGTCAGGCTTATCTTAAGAGGAAGATGCAAGCTGTAGGTAAGTACACTGAACCCAGTTAGACAAGTACATCAAGTACATCAAAGAAGCACTTACACTTATAATGCATTTAAAAATATATTTATTATATTTACACAAGAGTCACTAATAAAAGATAAGTAGACTTTTCAATACTTTCAAATGGGCACTCTTAGATGGTAGTTGCTGAACACATACAATTGTCAGAGGAGTTTGACAGTTATATCGGTAATACCGCGCACCCAAAAAAAAAATACAGTAATTGTATTTAGTCTGCATGCACATATAAGATGGTGATTTTTGAGGAGGAAAACAGTTTCCTTGGTGTTATTCTAGTAGAGGCAGTTTCGCAGCACAGTAAGTCCTGTAAAGTCAAAAACGCAACCCCGAGTTAAAAGGTAGTTCATGTCAGGTTTAAAGTCTTGCAAACCAGAAGAAATCAAAAGTTCCTTTGGCTACTCTCTGGTCTCTAAGAACAAAGCTACAAGAAGGCTTAACCTATGTTGGAGACCCTAAGAATGGACTCTGCAAATGGACACAAGCAGCGGCTTGAGTTGAAGGTTAGAGGGGGTTGCCCTGAACACCTTTATGTGTACTCCAACGCTCTGGAGCAACTTTTTGGAATCAGGTAAGCAACTTTTTTGGAATCAGGTAAGTAATACCTTTTTCCCTCAGTACCTTAGGTTAGAAAAATATATTTGTGCTGGACACTCCGCGATGTTGCAGCTCTGGACCCGACCAGTGGATTCCATGGTCTGATGACTGAAGGCAGGACAATGGACAGGATCTCCCAGCAGCAGTCTCGAGGGAGGCCATGGTGCACAAATTTTGCCAACTTCTTCTTGGTTCACTCTATGGTTTTGGTGCCTTTTCTGCAGCAACAACAAAGGACGTGGATCAGCTGGTCAATCTTCTTTGCTTCCTGTAGTCCCCCACTCTGATGAGGGGCTCTGGGCAAGTTGAATCAGATAGCTAGAGTCTCCCTAAGGGCTCAGCAAAGATTTTGATGGATTCAGCGGTTCCACGACAGTGCACTAGAAATGGGTAGCAGGTTGCTTGATATTGGGGTTCCGAGGTTCTGGAAACTCCTAGAACCTCAGGAGATGGCTCAATTCAGTCTTGAAATTGGTTGTTCCCATCAGCCAAACGGAAAGAGTTATCCTCTTCTGAGCTCCTCTGTTGCACAAAAAAACAGGTCAGGACAGCAGTGAGTGCTTCACAGTGTTGTAAAGGGTCTGCAGGTATCGCTGGTAATCTTCTTCTTTGGTTACTTCGGTTTCCGGTGGTCGACTTGCTTTTCACTCCAGAAGCCTCACCTTTTATACAGTTCTAGCACACACTCCTCTGCAATCTCTCTCAGCATTTTACAGAAAGGATTGTTTGGCTGTCCAATCCGGATAACTGCTGCCCCACTTCCTTCCTGCCCGGACACTCTAGAGCATAGGCAGGGACACCCAAGAGTTACCGCCAAAGGAAAAACACACACACTGACATCCCCTTCCCAGAATGGTAGAAGGTTAAACAAACAAAAACCATGCTAGTAATGGCGAAAAAAGAAGGGAGGCTCCAAGTTGGTACTTGGGTGCCCTTATTGTGCACTACTGAGGCTATGGACATAGCCTGTGGTACAGAAAATACACAATAGTTGGAAGAACATGTCCACTGCCACTGGCCATAACTAGGAGATTATAAGTCACATGAGCAGAGACAAGGGTGATACTATGTATCCCTTTGGCACTCCACATAAGGTGGGGTGCGCCAATCTCTCAGACTAACGATTTGGGAGAGATACTAAGTATCTCTCTATCCTTAAGAACAGTAGCTACTTGAGGATATAGGAAAAGAGTTATAAAGGAGGACCCTAAGGGTCCCCAGCAACACTGCCCATAAGGAGCTGTGTGCTTCAATAGAAAAATACATTTGCCTTAGGTTATTAGGATATTGCACATCTCTGAAGAGTTCCGCAACAGGGACAAGACTGAATTCCTTCATAAGGTCACAGAACTCTGAGATCACTTGGAATATCCTTTTTACGTACAGTGGGGGATATTTTATTCCTTATAATTCATGGCCATAAAGGTTTATCCAATTCTAATAGCTGGCATCTTGCTTAAAGTAACGAAAGAGATCTTTGTGAGGAACGTGAGAGCGTCCTCACTTCCTTTTCCCCAACATCCTCTGCACAGGTGGCCAGGGAAAGCCCATTGCTTTTGGATCCCGACCCTGGAGGTGGATATGCGAGGGAGGATCACATGGGTGGAGGAGACTTGATGGGGGCAGGGAGAGGGCGTCCTTGGGTGAGACATGTTATCCCCTGCCTTTTCACAATGAACCATCAGTCCCAGCAGCCTTTTTAGGTTATTGTCATCCTTTCACATTTCCTTCCTTTCAAGATGACCCTTGGAAATGCCATCTTTATACTGGGATGAGGAAGAGGTCAACTAGGAGGTCACCTCCTTATTTAGTTAGGTTAAACACCCATCAGCCCACTCTTGTTATTTCAGAGAAATATCAGGTCAATACCAAAACAGGGAAAAAACAACAGGGAGTTATGCATACTTTTACTCATTCACACCACTTTGGTACTGAGATGAGGAAGAGGGCTGCAGGGGAATACTATTGCAAGAGTCAGGCATGTCCAGCAAATAGGATTAATTATGGTCAGGCAATTGAAACCAAGGACTTGCACCTGCAACCAGTTAACAGGCCACAGGTGCATAAAAGGAGGGATTGCCAACAGAGAAGGGAGAAGGAGAGAAACCTGCCTGGAGGACAGGACGTGGCAGACAGTGGAGAAGGCTGTAGAGGGGCCAGTGGGAAGGGCGCCTGGCCCTGCAGACGAGTGTAAGTGATGCTGTGGACCAAACAGGACATGAGAGAGTCGAGAAACCTGCAGCCTCCATTGCCTTGTGCCCACAGTTGGAGCTGTGGGACACAGAAGGCTCCCAAGCATTGGAGCCCGCCAGTAGCATCCGCAAGGGAAGAATAGGGCTACCTACAACAACCAGCGAGGTTCGAAGAAGGCGAGCGATGCTAACTGGGTTGCCGAAAATTATAAGGGAGGAAAAGGAAGTCAGAACGAAGAGAGAAGACACCTGCAGGAGTGGCCGCATGACGGTGAGTGGAATAAAGGGAACACTCATACTGGGGCGCTCCTGGGGCTGCAAACGGGTATGTAATGCTGAAAAAACTGAAACCTGTGACAATTGGTTGTGGAACCCAGATTGAGGGTTTTTGATGCTGAGCAAGCTGCAAATTGTTGTGAATGCATTTAAAGATGAAACAAGTGATATTGAATACCAGACAAAAAGAAAGTCATGATAAATATGTGGACAACAAGTAATGAACATTCATGAACCACGTGAAAAGCAAGTGATGAGCACTTAAAAGCAAATGATGAGCTTTTATGAACCATGTGAAAAGCAAATGATGAGCACTTAAAAGCAAACGATGAACATTTATGAACAAGATGAAAAGCAAGTGATGAGCACTTATAAATACTGTGAAAGTAAAGTGGTGAGAAGGGTGAACACCACAGAGTGAGTTGTCTAAAGAAAACCTTGTGGCAAAGCCAAAAGACTGCCATGGAGAATCAGAAAAGAATGTAAACCCATGACACAGGTGCAGAGATATAAAACCTGTGTTAGCAAGAAACCCCAAAGAATATAGAAGGTTAAAAGTGTGTAAAGGGTTATCTGTTGCGTGACCTGTAATGGGTGGACCACATGGTCTGACAATTGCACCTAGAGCGAAGGGTTATTGGTTGCATGACCTGTAATGGGTGGACAGTTCGGTCCAACAACTGCACCTAGACCGATTGACCCATGCTTGGGAAGAGCCAAAAAAGGTAAAGCTAAAGAAACTGTATTTGATAACAGGATTGCTGAAGAGAATGAGAAAGAGAGCAATTGGTATGAACTATTGAAAAGCTTAATGGATTGCAAAGCTAAACTGGAACTGGTTTTTGGAAGGCCAAGTAACTTGAACGGGTTATCATATGGAAACTAAGAAACTTAACTTCTTGGGGAAAGGAACCCAGAGACATTGAGAACTGTGGTAAACTCTTGGGGAAGGGAACCCCAAGACCTTTTGACATTGGAAGAGCTGACCTCTTGGGAAAGGAACCCCTGAGACCTTTTGGAACTATTTTGAACTTGGGGAATGGGAAGTTGGAAATTAAGCCACTAACACGTTTTCCTTTGTTGCTGACATCCCTACACATGTTTATATTTAGTTCAATTGTATTGTATTGTATTTATTGTGTTTATATAGCGCTTTAATCCAAAACGTGAGAGCAAGTGTCGGTTTTGGACACAGACAGGCTTTTAAGTTGAATTTACTAACATAGACTATCCTTAGTTTCTTTAGGTAGGGAAATCCCACCTTAGCATAGGGCAAGCTAGGCCTTACTCCACCCTGACATTTAAGAAAATAAATATTTTTTATTAGAAGATTGTGTAGTCTGTGTCTTACTTCATATCGTCCAGTTACTGATACATATAATCAATACAGAATCTGTTTGGATTTAAAAACAACTAATACGCAGCTTCTAATGTGTTGCAGAACAAATAATTTACAGTTCAATAAAATACAACAAAAAAAGTTTTTGTTTTGTGATTTAAAATAAGCAACATCATGCAGATATTTTCTCTTATGTGTAATACTCCAGTAGAACACAGAACGTACAGTTCTTTGTCGGCTAGTAGCTGTAAAATGTCACAGAAAAATATTTTACAAGAACGGAATTTGAAAACCTTGTTACTGCTTTAATTAAGAGCTGCAGTGACAGCTAGAATTCTGCTCTTTGCTGGCTCAAGGGGCAGGTAGTGTGACATCACAACTGAAGCGTAATAAACAATTATAGAGCAGTAGTGATGCCATTTTCATATTACATCACAACTATCCTGTAATAAGAACATTATTTACATGGTTGTATACCAGTATTACAGGCTGCCATCTATTATCATACAATTGTCTTGCATACACTGTTACATTTGAATCAAATACTCTACAAAATCCAAATTGAATATCGTACTCTAAATACCAACTGCAGCTTCCACATTGCCAGTATTCAAACCATGGCGTGCTGCTGTTACATGTGGGAGAATGACTAAGACACACACCACATTAGATAGGCCTCTATGCATTATTAAAGCATTTGCATTTCATAACACATACTTAGGCAGTTATCATGTGGCTCAAACAGCGTGTGCTGCACTCTGTATGTCTGCCCATAACTCTTTGGGGAAATTAACAAAAGGACTACCATCTGTTCTATAGCAGGTTTGTCGAAAGTATAAAAGAAACATTTACTCAAACTGAAATAAATCTCGCCTAATTAGCTCATGATGTAAATAGGAAATCTATATGTTTTGTCTTGAATTCCTTTCTACTTTTGATGTGTTCTTTTGTAATAATGCATGCGCATATATCATATGCTGGCGAGTATTAGTGCTACAAGTAATTAACAAAGGCGGTTGTGGAGGTGTTGCCAACTCCTTGTTGTGCACCACAAAAAGCAGTCATTATTCTGTGTGGGGTGCCATCATAAATTACAGTGGAAGCAAAACAGTAGCAGCATCTGACACCACGGTGAGGGACGGTAGCAGCTGCAATAACAGTAGTCATTGGGGTCTGCCAATTACCTTATGGGATATGATCGGCTTTCTTACATCTAATTCTGAATGAAATCTTACACATCTAACCCAAAGGAATGTGTGTTGGCACATGTGTGAACTGGTCGTATGTGGGATCTTAGGAATTTCCGCTCATTTTTTAAAGATCGGTCTCATTAAATCCTGCGCCCATAATGCAGCATTTTTTTATAAGTAGACCTTTATTGAAATTGGTTTAAATAAATGGTATGGGTGATTACAAAATGTGTGCAATGCACTTATAATGTCAAAGTTCTTGCCAGAAATAGAGCTATTTCAAAATCTGTGCTTCTTCCACTAATGGCAGGCATCAACTTCAAGACAACCTCCATTGCTACAAAGGCATTACACCAAAAGCACCACCCTTAAAAGCACATTAATCCTTAAACTCTAGAGGATAAAGCGGCACAAGAAACTGCTGCTTCTCCACAATGGAAAAGAAGAGGAGGCAGGCCATAGCCAGCACCAACCCCAGTGTTTCAACTAACATCCGTATCCTTTTCTGAAATAAGAGTGACTAGACAAGGAACAGCATTCGAAATTTCTTTTCATTCAGCTTTATTTCGCTACAATATGTCATAAAAGCAATACAATCATCAATCATAACACAGTTGTAAAACACGGATATAAAACATAAAATCATATAAATGTCCTTATAAAATATACATATATCAAGAGAGGCTGGCATCCCAAGGAAAGGCTGCCAGATTATCACTGGAGATAAGCTGTACATTATCACAGATTAGAATCAGGACAGCCACACTTAAGTAATATGAAGTAGTACTTAAACAATAAGCCCCGAGCAGGGAGGGGGCATTACCATTTCAGGTAACATATTGCATCAGAGCATTTCCTGAAGTGGTAATGCTCCCCTGCGAGGAGCTTATTGCTATTAGTATTCTGGCCCGTCAGACCGGGGTACTAAAAGCATTTATTTTCTGTACCGAAACACTCCAGCGTTTCAGAACAGAAAAAGAAAGAAAATTCAAAAGAAAGTCTGTTTTCCCTTACCATGACTCAGTCATTGAAAAAAAAGTAAATGGACAAAATGGCCACCATGGAAAGGAGAGAACGAACTATGTATAACCCTTCTTCCTTTCCATGATGGCCTGTTGCAGATCGGGAGCGGACATGCTGGGGACAGAAGTGTTCCCAGCGCGTCCGCTCCCGAAATGGACAAAAAAAAGAAGGTAAGTGGGGGTGGGAGGGTTTTGAGGGTATTCTGTGGATGGGGCAAATGGGAGGGAAAGACTTGCCTGATTCCCCAGCGAGGGGAGATGGCGATCGCAAGCCCTGAGGAGGCTCAGGGCGGCAGGGTTACCGTCTGGTAATGCCCGCATTCTGAGCCTCCCCATTGGCTACGAGGCCACCACACCCCCCTCGCAGGGTTCAAATAGTGAGTATTCAATATCACACAACAGATATCATAAGGCCAAGACTTTCTCTGTCCTACGCAAGGCCCATTGGAGGTACTTCGAACTGCAATTTACTGCTAGCAAGTCAGTGGAACAGCAGCTTAGTGACAGGGTTTCAGCCGTGGTCCTAACCAATCTTTTCCTGAAGAGGGCTCTCAGAAACCTTTTCCACTAAGACAAGTAGAAGAGGCAAATTAAAACAAAATGAGCATCTGCCTCTATTTTGTGTTTTCAAAACGTACACGTAGCTGCCTCCCTCGAATTCCATGTATTGTGGAGACCTGCAAGCAGGAGCACACCAAATCACAGTTTTATGTAAAAGGCTCTAAACAAATTGGGACTTACATAATCGAGATACAATTCATACTCAGTGGAGCACTTTAAGCCTCACTAACGGAGCAGCGTAGGGGACTGGCTAACAGTAGCTAAGAGATCTTGCGACATCTTCATTTTATAGGCTTCCCTAATGGTCGCCTTACAGTCGCCATTCCAGCCACCAAAATGAGTCCAGAGCTCATCTAGCCCTAGTTTCTGGAATTCACTTTTAACGTGGTTGAACCAGGGCAATGATTTCTCTCCTGGTTGCGCCAGCAGATCGCTTATGGCCTTTCGTCTCCCTGAAACAAGCCAGATGGGGAGAGGTCCAAATCCTTGCCCAGAAGTACAGGGTCCTGGCCCTGCAATATGGTCATATGGGCAGCATGACGGTCTCAAGGAACACTGGAAGGGTCGGGGTGCTACAGGGTAGACAAAGGATATTTTTCAAATATCTATTTTCAATAGTTGACAAGGTCTGGCACGCCTTATATCCCCATAACTGTGCCCCATATGTGGCTGCCTGCCTGTCTTGGGCCTTGTAGGACTGGAGAGAAACCCACACTGCTCCATTCCCACGCTATCTGTCAATTTTGCCAATTCCCCATTGTAACTTTTCAAGGTGACCGAAGCCCTAGCCAAATGATTGTCCCAGTTACAGTTTGTAGTGACCCTCAGGCCTAGGTAATCGTACCTCTCGACCTCATCAATGGCACTGCTACTCAGTTCCAACGCCAGTGGCACCTTCTCTTTAGCTTTCAGCCCCTGAATGTTATCGCTTTCATTTTCAATGTATTAATGGTAAATCCATTTGCATCACAATGATCAGAGAAGGCCCTTATAATTGTTCTTTAAGGCCCATTGGTGTAAGAGAAAGTAGAACAGTTTCATCGACGAACATTAACAACAGAATTTTGCCAATGGCCAGGACTGGAGCATATGTCGATAGAATTTGGAGCTTGATATAGACACAAAATAACTAGGAAGTCAGAACACACCTTGGGGTACGCCAATCTCAATGCTAAATGCTGGGGTGGTACTGCCATAAATTACCTATCTTACAACTACCTCATTTCTGGAATAGAGACTCTGAACGGATTTTAGGTGGGGATGTGGTATGTCAAGACTTGTTCACACTTGAAAATGATATAGATATCAACATGTATTTAAGCTAATGTGTTGATGCACACAAGATGATAATACTAAAACATTGTCCCTTGGCCCCTAGGTCTCAGGCCGCAATTTACCCGCCGTGCACAACCAGCAACATGGACAGGGTAAGAGCCCCTTCCTTCATTTACCCAACATGCTATATGTGACAGAATTACCACATTAGAGGTTGTAACCTCCCTGTCTCTCTTCCCCCTCCCCTCCTGTCATCCCCACAGGTAGAGGAGTATTATCAATGCAGATTCACGCTGCACCAGTAAAGGAGAGGGCTTGTACTTACCAGCCCACAACTAGAGCCCTGATGAATGTGGTCTAACCACCTTTCACCACAGAAACCAGTCGGCTATAAAATGACCTGACCCAAGAGTACAACAAGACTACCTGGAGTCAGAGCATTTGGTTCTTTGGATCCCCAATATGAACAACTCTGTGAATCCCCTATGTTTTTAACGAAAATATTGAGAGAAATAATTGAAAAAATTGAGAAATTGATTGAAGAATAGACAACCATCTTTCTCGTTTCTTGTTCTTAACATTAGCACCCGCTTAATAGAGAAAACCAATTAAAATGATGTTTCTGTTCATCTAGCAAGCGGCAAACACCTGATCCACTATGATAAAATAAGTGTTTTTTAGCACGCACAGTGCAGTCACACATGCTTATAAGGTTACTTGGAGACATGTTGCTCTTCCAAAACTTATACTTCAACAAAAAACTGTGTGTTTCTTAAGTGTGAACATCAAACTGGGTAACCCACAGTAAGCAACCCCGAAACTGTCCTGACTGTTATATAAAGTATGTCAAGACTTAACAGGGTCTCCCACAGATGGACTCTGGGCACTGCATTGAACACTGTTCATAGGTTGACAAAAAGAGCACAGAAGTGCATTTCCCTTAGGAGGACAGCATGTCAGTGTTCCTCCACATTTCTAGGGTTACCTGGCACCTCCCCTTGTGGTCTGGGTCCTCTGGATAGCCAGTTGTCAGACTCATTTAAAAGCTTTGGACGCCGGGTATCCAACCTTCAGCCCTTGGCCTTGGGTTCAATTCAATGTTGAATCTCTCATGCATGAGGTCAAGAGTATCATGGAAGCTGGGATCTTAGATAAGCACTACCCTTTCGTCCCTCTCTTCTAATCCAGCTCTTTTGCGTTTTTCCTTTATTTTCCCTTTATCGGGTTGGTATCCATCTCCTTTCCCCTCACCTCCCCCCCTTGCACATCGCCTACACCTTGACACACTGCCATGCTCCCACTCCTGCTTCTCTCGGTTTTCCTTTCTTCTCTCCACCTCCACTCTAAATGGATGCTACGACGCTTGGATGGCTTCTCACTTTCTTCATTTAAATCCATCCAAATAGAAGTTTGCTTCTTCCCACACTCCATCTCCTCTTCCCCCTTCCTCTCTTCTTTTCCCCCTTTCTCAGTTTCCCTTCTCCTCTTCAGCCCGTATCATAGGGGTTCTCTCTGACTCCTCTCTTTCTTACTCTTCTCACATTTCTCTTACTGCCCGCAACTGTCGCTTTCTCCTCCTCTGATCTTCGTCACGCTCATCCTTTCCTTTCCGTTCATGCTGCCAAACTCTTATCTTTGCTTTCATTTTTTCTCGCATTGATTCTCTTCTGATTGGACTGCCGGCTACCCGCCTTGCCCCTCTTTGATCAATCTATAACTCTGCCATCCATCTTCTTTTTGGACTATCCCCTCAATCATCTATTTCATCTGCTCTTTCCAATGCTGCTATTCTTTCCGTTGAGTCCCGTCTGCTGTTTCATTTCCTTTCTATAATATTTAAATGTCTCCATGGTCTTGCTCCTCCTTATCTTGTTTCTCTTCTTTCTTTACCTGCCCAAGCTCTTTGTTCCAAATCCACATATCGTTTAGTTGTCCCCAAACCTCCTTGAGCATCATCTCGTTTTCGCTCCTTTTCCCTTCTTGCACCACTCATTGGAATTCTCTCCCTCTTTCAATGTGTTCCTCCTCTATCTATTGTCTTTTTTGTACCAGCTTAAAGTCTTATCCTCTATCCCGGTCTTCTGCCTCGTGACTTGTCTCACAGATCTTCATTGTATGATTCTATCGTTTTGGTCCTTTTAAATTGTAATGGTGCTTTGGCGAAAGCATGGTCAAAATACAAATACAAATCTGCTCTCTTCACCACTGCCTCTCCTTTCTCTCTCTCCTTCCGACCTTCTCCCCACGTCTCCCTTTTCTCTCCACACTCTCTGTTCCTCCCCCTCTCCTCTGCACTTCCTCACTCGTGTGCCATGCACTGCTCTGCAGGGAAAGTTCTTGCAATTCTTTTAAAGCAGGAGGAAACTATGTTTAGTTTAGTTTCTATAAAGGACTGTGATATCTTTATGTGACATGAAAAAACGTTTTTTCTCAATGCCATCCGCATATTTCCTTTTTCAACCCACCCCCTTATCCAATTATGCCATAGCTGTGCATACAACCCACAGGATCCGAGGAAACATGAGCGGTTGCTGTAATTTGATTCCAGTATTTATAGGTCCAGTTCTTAAACCCATCTCGCTGGAGTGAGTTTGCAGAATTAGTTTAATCTGTTTAAACATGTTTGTATATAGTTTTTTTTATGGTAATTTCATTGTTGCAGTGCCAACATCAAGTATTTTGATGATGAGTCACAGACCTGCCAACCAGAGTGCTTATCCTAATGATATTCATACCATTATCTGTTTCGTCATTTAGAGTGAGAAAAGTTTGGAGAGGGTTGGAGTTAACCGAGCAGAACTGAGAAGAGGTGGAGGCTAGGGATAGCAGGGAAAATAGGGGACTGCCAAGAAGCAGAGACCGAGAGGAGGAATGAAAGTTTACTAGGGTGAGGTGATTGTAGTACGAGAGAGAGAAACAAAAGAGAGGAAGAGAGTGGGAGATCTGAAAGGAGGACATAGCACTTGCCAGAGAGATGCAGTTACATATAGGAGGGAAGGAGGAGGGTGGAGGCTTAGAGAGGAAAAAAAGGGGAGCATAGCAGGGAGAGGTTGGCATTGCCAGAAGGACAAATAGGAGGGAGGACAACATGTACTTTACAGGGGCTTGGCAAAAGAAAGGGGGGGAGAGAGGGAAGTCCCAGAGGAAGAAGGGAGATGAATAGAAGACAGGCGAGAGGCTGAACAGGGCCAACACCATAATACGCCTTATCTATCCCAGAAATTAAGTAGAGTCCACTCCTCCAAGCCCACCAGAGCACCATACTCCGACAGATTATTGATACCGAAAGTCAAATGCACCAAAACAGGTGGAGCTAGCCTCCCTTTTATAGCGGCCAGACATTGGAACTTACTGCCCCCATCGCTCAGAGCTGAACTCTCCCATGGAGCCTTCCGCAAAGCACTCAAAACATGGCTGTTCAAACAAGACCAATACATACTGAGTACTATCTCATGCCAACGATAACTTTGTGTATATACCTTGTATCATATGCCTAAGATCCCTGTATTCACCATGTATCATATGCCTAAGACTCCTCTAACAGCGCCAGAAAGCTCTTGGGCTGCTGCATGCTTTATAAATGAATACAATAAATAAATAATAGCCAAAGCTACGAGGAAGGTGGCAGAAGGTGGTGGACAGTGACAGGGAAGGTATTACCTGGCAGTGGTCATAATAAGATGTTGATGATTTTGCAGAGGTAGTTTTAAGGACTGAAAGGCCTGAGTGAGGCCCAAGCTCAGGTGAAGCCACTGTACTAGTGCTGGGCAAAGAGGAGACTTGTGGACCTGGGGCTGGGAACTAGGCAGGGCACAACCTTGCATACCCAAAGAAAGAGGTGAGGGTAGCTAGGTCTCTAAAGAGACAGGATCTGGTAGAAGACCACAAGGGACAATAGAGAAACTTGCCAACCCAAAGACAGAAAACCGAACTGACAAGCAAAAGTGTACCTTGAGCAGTAATCTGGAACCAAAGGACACTGATCTGGAATTTTCCTAGAGTGACCAAGACCACGAGGTGGTCCCTAAATTCGAACCGGACAACAGAGATACAGCAACTGGTCTAGGAGGGATGTGGCAACATGCCACGGAGAGGGGCAGAAATCAGCCAGCGAAGGCGAGCATGTCACAGGAGTGCCAACATTCATGAGTGATTGACATCCAGTACTTATTACCAACATGTCGCATGGTCAAGAGCTCTCAGGAGCAGGAGGGCTGACCCAGGAACTCAGTGACAGTATTATTTTCCATGTCTTTTAATATAATATTTATTGATCCTTTCTTTGAATTTTAACCTGCAGTAAAAGCCCTATCAGATCCTAACCTAGAGCCTGGTGAACACCCTCCCCTCAGTCAACATTTGCAGATATTCTCACTGTGTTTCGGACATTTACCCACAGCTAGTTATCCTTTCTCCAACGTTTCCTGTGAATTGTAAAAACACTTGTTTAACCCTTACATGAGCACCAAGCTTTCTGATTTCCACTCACTGAGTGACAGCTTCATTCAAAGATGATATGCTCCCAGAGGGATGCACTAGTTTATTTTCTTTGCTCATGTTAACAGTGGCGAGATGGTATTAAGTGAAAGATTTTGACTTTCTTCAAAGTAGTTCACAGCAGGTTTCTCATGTCCTAATTGTGTCATGGGATTAAAGGTAAGAGATGTTTTTTAAAATCACAATGGGATTTGCCAAGGGTTTTCAGATAGGGCTACTTTGTTTTAGATTTTCTTTCTCATGTGGAAGTAAGGAGGGAGATGAGATTTTAATAAAATCAGAGGGCTTTTGAAGGGAGGAGTCGGGCGTGAATGGACTTTATCAAACAAACAAAATACACAATAAAATATCATAAACAAACACATGTGAAAAGACACACAAACATGCTGTCAGAGGCTACAGCACATGCTCTGCTGCTCTCTCCTAATGTCTTCCCTGCGACAACCTTGGACAACCCACAGAGCACCATGAAGTCAGTTAGGCATTTTCTCGGGTCCCCAGCCTAATCCCCACAGAAAATCTAATCAGGGGCTCCGATGAACTCAATGAAGATCTCGAGGCTGCTTAGCGATTCTGAACGGCCATCAGCAGGCCATCCATCAGGATGTCCCATTTGCTTAATCTCTCGCATGAGTGTGAGTATGATTTTGAACTGTGTGGCAAGCTACAAGGAGGACCTGTACCAGAGGACATAGTGTATATGTAACTTTATATAAATAAAAAGAAAACGCCTCACTAACCCTATTCTAAAAGGGAGTTCCCATACCGAAAAACTATAAACTATGGTGGCCGTCGATAGTCCAAAATAAAGTAGTCCACGGTCCAAACCTATCCACTAAAATGGCCCTATCACTTAGAAAAATACAAAGGAAAGTAGGTGGCATGTCCTGCACTTCAGTGTGTTTTCACCGCAATCCCTCTTGGGTATCCCAGGAAGCCCTCCTAGTCATTGGTTCCTATCAGAATTGCTCAAAGAAACAGTTCCTGGCAGTCTATAAATGTTCCTCACAGGTTTCCCCAAAGTTCCAACAAAAAGTCTCAAGTCCCTGAAAACACAAGATGCATACATTTCTTTAGGTGGAGGGAAATTTCCCTGATCCCTCTTCACCACTTAAAATGACCTTTCTTCACCTTAGTTGACTGTTGGGTGTTTCTGTACACCTCTTGTATCTGTTCTTTACTTTTCTGATTGGACCCCTTTGGCTCCTTTGGGTCACTCTGTCCTAATGTCTCACTTAACGCTGTGTGTTTTTGATGGCCCCACTCTCTGTTTGACTCTTTTAGCTCTCATGGGTCTCTGTGACCCTTCTGCAGGTTTGTACAGCTTGGGTTTCTCGAGATCCTGAAAAGCATGTACAAGGTAGTATTGAAGTTATAGGACAAGCTCTTGCATTTTAAGGCAATTAGGGAGGAGGATCAGAAACAAGACTGAGCACAAGGAAGACAGAAATATCAGATAGGACTTCAGAAGCAGAACAAAGGATAATAAGGGGAACAAAGCTAGTGATCAGAGACTACATATAGGGAAGGGTAAGATAGTGTAGGAGAAAAAGATTTCATAAGATCTTTCCTTACTGTTGCTTGGTTCACCAGACAATGTACTTCGATAGCTGGAAGATAAAGGCAATTGAAGCTGCTTGGATGGTTGGGCAATGGCATATAGATAAAATGTCTGAATTACATCAAATTTGAGATGGGTATATTAAAGCAAGCACTTTTTTATGGAAATGATTCTAGTATACCAGGAAAAGCTAATGTTATACTCTTGTATTGTTTAATGATAGTATATCTCAAATGATAATGCGTAGAAAAGCATGGGGCATTTTAAAGATAGTTTATTAGCTCTTTACTATTAATTTGATTAATTAATATTCATTTTCAACACGAGAGAATTAATAGTTACATCAGCAGAACGCATTACTTAAAAACATTAAAAACCAATAAACTAAACAGAGAGACGGTCACAAAACAGACAGCTATTTTTTGTTTCTTTCAACATAGAAGACTTTAGCTATACAAGTGCCTTATATATCCACACATTCATGTTTGCTTAACTTATGTCATAGAGTTGAAGACGATTCTGTGACGATTCACAAGGTCTTGTCACTTCTCCACAGGGAGGAGTCCTTTTCTATGAGGTTAGGGAGATGAGGCCACTACCCAATAGCCCCCTTAGGGGTGGTCATATGTGGGAGGACCTCATAGCGAGGGACTCATCTTGTGGGGATAAGGACATCCACATGGGGAAAAGCCTCCATACCAACACCGTTGCGCATAAAACCCTACCTTCATTGTTATTCTCTTCATCCATCATTGATAGCAGAACTATGTTCTACTGTAGAGTAGACCCATGACTGTGCCAGGTATAAGACGTACTGAGATGAAGAAGAAGAGCCCTACAAGCATATGCAGTGATCATATGCAAAGTGAACCACGTATTGTAATGAGGTGGCTCACTGGAGGCTGAAGAGACATGCTCAGAAGGTGTTGGTGTTACGAGACAGCAGCGTCAACAGTATAAACAGGAAAGTGAGAACGGAGAAAGAAGATATTATCGCAATAGCCAGGAAAATGGAAACAAAGCCTGGGAAGGTGGAACACGGCAGCTGGAACAACCCTGCCTCTCTGGAAGCAAAATAAGAAGGCCAGGATGTTGCTGAAGCGCCCTGAGAGCCAGCAGGGAGTTGACTCACTTGGTGGTGGCGTGACTGTTGGTAGGTGGATTGGTGGGTCCATAAACCATGCTGCGACCACAAGCCTGCTGTGGAGCCATGCAGGGATGGAGGAGAAAGAGAAAAGGCCCCTGTGACCCTGGGAAGAACCAGAGCCATGTCTCTAAGGCACAACAGGTAACAGGAATGATGGGAAGACCAGGTGAGGTCCAGTAAGATGCCAAAAGCATGCAGAGTGCATGAGGGGTAATCTCCCTCATCCCAGTGGCCAAATCCATATCACTGATCAATCAGAGTACCTCGGGAGGCATCTCCCTCATCGCAGTGGCCAAACTCACAGCACCGCTCAAGCAGATTACCTCGGGAGTCATCTCCCTCGTCGCAGTGGTCAAACCAATGCCACTTCCCCCGAAGAAGGCATTAGGAGTCATCCTCCTTTGTCGCAGTGGCACAACCACTACCACTGCTCAAATAGACTTAGAGAGGGTTTACAAGAACTAGGCTTCATCCTAGTTCTAGCACCAAGATACCTATGGGCAAACATGCATTGTATAAATGCTGCTAACATAACAGAACAAGAAAGATATTGAGGAACCTGGAAAAGATATTGATCATCCAGACATGAAAGGGAAGACAAATAGGATGTGAAGTTTTCAACTTCATGGAGAGGGTTAAAAGGATTAATACACGCTTTCTGTAAAAGTGCAGAAGAACCACTGTGGAGAACTTTAATAAAGAAACCAGGGGAAGGGAGTCATTCCCCTGGCCCTGTTTGGAAGGGAAACTGAAAGGAACTAATATCACGATAAGACTGAGCAGGACACCGGGAGAAGGGAGTCATTCGCCTGGTGAAGGAACTTTACTTTGGTTAGAGACTATTGCTTTAAGTGTTAGGGTTAGATTGTTAGGTTTCTGAAAGAGGACGGAGAACATATTGTTTTGGACGGACATTCTGACAGGTCACTGAAGTTTTCTAGGTTGAAGCAGAGCAAGCCTCTTTAGAAGTAGGAAGAGAGAGGTTTTTTTCTTTCATAATAAAAATGTGAAGCCCCAAACATGACCCCTCCATGTCAATCTCCTTCATCTACACCCTTACAATTCCCTCCATTTGACCATGTCCTTAATTAATTCTTCCTCTGTGAGTTGCATTAGGACGTATACAATCATGGAATGTGTCTTTTTACTATGAGCGTTCCTATTAAGGAACAGGGCTCTTCCAACCTGAACAAGTCAATTAAAGCGCATGTCTTCTGCTTCCACTGTAGAACACGATCTAATAGGACATGTCAGCCATGGGGGATTCTAACTAGGGTATGAATACACTCCCTGTTCCAAAAGTGACTGGTCTCTGAGTCAGAAAATGTGATGTGGCTGTCTAGTAGTAGCAATATCCATACTGGGACCCTTATTCTCTTCTTGCTACTCTTAGAGCAAGAAGTTAGCTTTCCATTCAGAAGTGGAATGTGTTTCGATTATGTAGAGGGGCTGCTCTTTATGGATTCATGATTCCAGGCCAAAAGGTGGCATTAGCCTTACAAATATATACTGAAAAGGCCCTATGGATAACACAGGAGTGCATGGAAACAATGCAAATAGTGAAATACACCATCCTTACTCCTGGTGTTGTATCCACAATGAATCAATTTGATTACATAGGTTGCAACTATCTCCAGATTAGTAGTTGCTAGGACAATATTCCTCTATAATGCATGTTCTCTTTATAGTCTTCACTCACCTGCTCTACCTTCAACTTCGATAACAGTCTCTCAGATCATAATGCCTATAGATGCCACTAGGAGGAGTCCTCAAACTGCAAGGGTTTGTGTTTAACACACTTATCCTTCTCTTACTCAACAAATCTGCCAAAAGTGCTTAGTATCGCCTCCCGAATTATACATCCCTTCCGCATGCCTACGCGCATGTGACCGCTTTTACCACCTCGGCCCATTTGGCCTGCGTGGGGATAATAGCACCAGGCTCAATTTCCACAACAAAGATGGTATAGCGTGTTTCCTACATTCCCTAAATACTGAAATCCTGATTTGTACTTTCATCCTTTAAAATGTACATTTTCTGGGCCCAAGTGCAGGTGCGTATGCTCCCATCCATCATGCATGGATGATACATTCTCTCATGGAAAGATGACATATGAGCAGACAAAGTGAGAGTGGAAGCAAGAGGAAGCTGAGTAGGGCAAAAATAAAAACCTGATGGGGGCAGTCAAGGCAGCTAACAAGAAAATAAGTTAAGTTATATAACAGTTGAAGTGGCGAGAGTGGGCGCTAAACGTGGTGCAATTCAGTCAAAATGTTGCAATTAAACCACTTGTAATGTGCCCAGTAGAGCCCTTGCCCTTGTAGCACAGCACCTACTAAACCAAAATATGGCATCCATGCCATCTTGGACGAGCAGGAAAGAGGACAAAGCAACAATTAAAGAAAACTAAGCTGGAACAAGAAGAGGAAAGGCAATCGATTCTACACGAGAGACTATTCAGAGAAATACAGACATTGATAAAGCATTGGCAATACCAGCAGTTTGGCCTTTTATGCAGGGACAGGATGCGCATTTCGTAGGCTCTGCCATAATGATACTAACTGCCCATTAATGGCAGAAGCTGCAAAATGGTTAGAGTGCCTGGGCATATAATAGCAGTACATGGAAAATACCATTCTAATACCTATACACAAGCCAAAACGGCTGGCTTTGCCCACGCTTGTTTTTAACAAGACTTCAATGCAAGCACATACATACTGCTTATAAATCAAGTGGCTGGAGTCACACTTGGTTTAGCCATGTTCATTACACCTGTAGCCAATGTACAGCTCCAAATAAGCCACTAAGCTTCAGAAATCTACTTTGAAATAAGCACTGGCATGCACTTCGAGCACAACGTTTGTTGCTCCTGCTTGATAAAGCTAGCTCAAACAAAGGGTGTGCTTTGAACAGGGAAGGCGGGATATGGGTGGAACTGGCACTGGGATTAGCATGGCAATGGGTAGTCAATGGTGGGTAAATGGCCAAACACCTACAAGCTTTATGTGCCTCCTCATAGCCCACCTCATGTGTAGGTGTCGTCCAGTGCAAGAGCCATAGGTAAGCCTGTAGGGGGGGATTCTTTTGACGAGTTTGGTCTCTCTTGCAGCTTGTTGCCTTGTGTGTTCCAGGCGGCCAAGCGTTCGAGGAAAGACGGCCTGAATGATCCCAGAGACAAGCACCTCTCTAAATAGTATAGAGCCGGGAGATAGGAGGCTCTGATGAGAAGGGACAGTCTCATTAGCTGAATAATAAGTGAGAGTGGAGTGCAAATAGACATGTCAGGTTTGCGGTCACTGAAGGATTGGCTACTAAGCGAGGGATTGGTTCTCTCGACGTGTGAGGCAATGCATATCACACATTCAGACAAATGTAATTGCTTTTCTGGTGTTAACCAAAGGGGGAATCCAGGAAATAACTGCATTCACACTTGGAAAATGTGCACTGACTACTTGATGCAGGTTAAAGTGTGAGCTACAGAGGGTCAAATAAACCTGTCAAGTGACAAGTGGTCAATATATGAGCGGTGGGGGGTGATTTATAGAGCATGCGCAATTCATGGCGTGTACTGACAAGCAAAAAAGACTTCAGCTTAAAAAGAAACAAATTCTGTTTACAGCATGATACTCATACAATAATCACACGTTTGTTCGAATATTATAAATGAGCTACTTTTTTGCAATATTATATTTTATTATGTAAAAATCAGTATTCATATGAGATAATAGCAGGCTTCATGGTTCTAAAGCAGCTGCTCTTAAGGAAAAGTTCTGAGTCTCTCCTATTGACTCCATACAAATGATGTTCTCCCTTCAAATTAACATAGAAGAGCACATTCATTCTTGCAGTGCCGTGCAGTGTGAGAAGACAGTAGAGCCCATTCCATCCTGCAGGGCCATGCAGTGAGAGTAGAGCATACTGCACCCTGCAGGGCCGTACCGTGCGAGAAGAGACCATTTCATCCTCCAGGGTTGTGCAGTGTGATATTAGCACATTCCATCATGCAGGGACGTGCAGTGTGAGAAGAGAGCACTCTAGCTGTAACGCTCTGCAGTGTTATAAGAAAAGCACATTCCATCCCGCAGGGCAGTGTGAGGAGCACCTTCCATCCTGCAGAGCCCTTGCAGTGTGAGAAGAGCGCATTTCATCCTACAGGGCTGTTCAGTATGAGTAAAGCACATTGCATCCTGCAATCTTGCAGGGCCGTGCAGTGTGAGAAGTGCACATGTTATCATGCAGGGCCTTTCACTGTGAAAACAGCACATTCTATCCAGTATTGCCTGCTAGTACGAGTAGAGCACAATGCATCCTGCAAGGCGTCGCAGAGTGAGAAGAGCATATTCCATCATGCAGGCCCATAATGTGTGAGAACAGCTCATTCCATCCTGCAGGGACATGCAGTGTGATAAAAGCACATCCCAAGTGCACACTCCATTCTGCAGAGCTCTGCAGTGTGAGAATACATTCCATCCTGCTGGGCAGTGGATTGTGAAAAGGACGCATTTCATGCTGCAGGGCTGTGGAGTGTACTCTTCTTTTAAACGCCTGTGTAGCATTTCACAGCTCCAAATACATCTTTCACTCTGAGAAGAGCAAAAAACATTAAAGATTATGGAACAAATTACTTACCTGTAACTCCTGTTTGCCAGCATCGGTCTGGCAAGGATTCACATGCTCATGAATATATACTGTCTACAAGCTGGGAATCCTCGGTAAAAAAGAACAGAAGTTTCACTTTAGCCTGAAAACTGCATTTCTCTCTATTACCTATCAATGTCCTTTGGGTCGTACTGCCTCCATCCAATGACAGTCGTCTCCCTAAGCTCCACCCATGGCAGCCATCTTGAGATTTGGTCTAGCACGTAAAGTGACAGTATGAACCAAGAAGAGCCACATAGGGGAAGAAGGGGGGTTTGCATGTGAATCTATGCCAGACCCATGCTGGATGCAGGAGTTACTTGTAAGAAACTTGTTCCTTCTCCAGCATGGGATCTGGCATGGATTCACATGCTCATGAATATGATTAAACAGTGGTACATCTACACAACCATGGGAGGTGGCAAGGCTCAACAGAAGCAATACACTTACCCCTGGAACAGACTCACCTCAAGCAAACAGGCTGCGTAGCACTGCTTGGCCGACCCAGGACTCCTTCCTGGAATCCTTGTCGAAGCGGTAGAATCTCGTGAAGGAGTGGGTACACCTCCACAGAGCAGCCGTGCAGATGTCGAGCAGGGGAACACCATTGAGAAACTTAGTTGTTGCTGCAATGGCTCTGGTGGAATGGGCTCTGAGCCGTTCTGGTAGCAGGCTGTTGGCCAGACAATAACAGTACATGATGCAGCCGGAGAGCCTCCTGAATATGAAACCTTAGACCGGGCCTACCCGCGATTGACAGGTCCAAAATTCACTGAGTTGAGACATCTTCCGAAAATACTTTGTGCATGCCACATAAAACTTCAAGGCATGAGCAACGTCCAGCGAATGCAATGACCTTTCAGCAGGCGAAGAAGGGGCTTGGAAGAAGACTGGCAGAAAAAGGCTCTTTGAGATGGAATTCAGATGGAACCTTGGACATTAAGGTGGTCTGGGTAGGGCAACAGTACAACCTTCGTCGTGTGGAATGACAAATATGGTTGCTTGCAGGAGAGGTCCTGAATCTCCCCGACCCGTCTGGCCGAGGTGACGGCCACTAGGAAAGCAGTCTTCCATGAGATGAACATCAGGGGGCCTGATGCAATGGTTCGAAGGGAGGACCCATTAGTTTAGTCAACACCACGATCTCCCAAGCCAGAGCAGGAGCCTTCACCTGTGGAAAAGTCCTGAAGAGGCCCTTGAGGAATTCCTTGACGAGCCTTTGAGACCACAGGGAGGGCGGGTGTACATGGATATGGCAACCAGGTGCACCTTGATAGAGGCATGAGCCAGCCCCACCTTGGCAGTGAAAGCAGGTACGGTAGGAGCTGCAGAGCTGTGATGCATAGAGGCATAATCTTCTGAGTCCTGCACCAAACTGTGAAGCGTTTCCATTTGTGGGCGTAGCACAACAATGTAGAGGAAGCGCTGGCCTTTGCCAGGATCTTCCTGGACTCTAGTGGCAGGGAATAATGGGCAAACTCTAGTGCTGCAGGAGCCAGGCCATGACGCCAGTGACGCTTGGCTGTGGTGCAGTATGGTCCCGTCTTCTCTGTAGAGAAGGTCGGGAAGTGGAGGCAATCGGATGGATGAAACCACTAGACGGAACAGGTCCGGGTGTCAGATCTGCCAAGGCCACGCCGGAGTGACAAGTACCATTCTGCAATGACACTGTCTGAGTGTGTTGATCACACATAGCAGGAGCGGGATTGGAAGGAAGGTGTACAAGAAGCGCCCCTCCCACGGGAACGAGAAGGCATCCCCAAGACCCCTCGGCTGAGGGAACCTGCTGGTGAACCCCTAGCACTCGGAGTTGGCTGCCATTGCAAAGAGGACAATCTGGGGTTGACCCCACTTGCTGAATAGAATGGATACTTGCTCCTGTTGAAGTTCCCAATCATGGCAGGAATGCAGCTCCCTGCTGAGCGAGTCTGTGATGGTGTTGGCTGAAAAGGGATGAAGCATATGTCCTGAAGAATGGCCCAGGGCCACAGTGTCTGGGCCTCCAGGGAGAGCGCCGGGGAGCGCGTCCTGCCCTGTTTTTGGATGTAGAACATGGTGGTCCCCCAGCTTTTTCCCCCCTGGCTTTTTGCACAATTTGTTATGGGGAAACTAACCTGTCCTTCAAACTATCAGTGCTGGGAAACTATGCTTCCCTTTTGTCTTTTTACCTTTTTGATAACTTTTTAACAGCGCATACCTCTTACAATGCTGCGCAGTGGGAATACTTTTGTATCACCTTAGTCTTTTACACTTTGGATTCATGGTTACTTTTATATGTGCCTAAAGACAAGCTGCTGGCAGCAATCCTATTTTTACAATGTTTGCATTATTTTTAGTGTGCACAATCAAGTATACCATGTTTGGCTACTAAACGTGGCTGGTGCCCTAAAATGGCTGTGCCACAAGATTATTGCTTGTTCTTTGACCTGTGACAAATCCCTTGGTGTCACAAAACAAAGAGGTGATGGCTGGAAGGTTTAGAATTAATCTTAAACCTCTGTCAATTGCTGGAATCCTTGGATGTTGTCACTTCTCCCCGAGGGGGTGCCCCTTCCCATGAGGCCAGGGAGATGAGGCTGCTACTCAACAATTTATGTTTCCCATTCCGATACCCTATATCTTCCTAAATAAATGTATCTTTTATACTATAAATATCTGTGTGTACTGTTCTGTACTTTTTTCTGTTAAAAAAACCCAATTATTAGTCCACAGACTCTAGGACTATCTGGAGTGTTGGCACATAAAATGGAGTTGCCCCCGGACAGGCGCAATGTCCGTACATGTCCGTTTTCGCATGTCGCACTTTTAAATAGTCTGTGCACACCGTGTCTGTTCTATGGACACCCAGCGCATGCGCCATGCGATTCCTGCCCGATAGGTGTCCACGGACGGTGGTCGGGGCTGCAGATGGATGCAGATTTCATCATGTGACCACATCCGTGCAGCGTGATGGCCTGTTTGCAAACAGTGTCCATTACCATGGACAGTTTAAAAGTGCATTTTCAGCCAATCCAGTGGGTTTCAAGCAGAAATATGGCACTTTCACAGCTCCCAGACCCATGCTTCAATGATCTGGCAACTTTTTACAACTTTTCAAGGCCTACTTTTGACTCGATAGTCCACAGACAGTTGCACAGTCTGAAGCCAGCTCCTCTGGAGGGACCTGCCCATTCGTTTTTCCCAGTCTCAATCTGGCTGTCCAGGAGAGAGCATTTGGGAAACATCTGCTCTGCAGATTTTTGAAAACCTGCTGCAATTGCATCTGCTATGGCCATCTCTGCTTCCCAACCACCCCCACCACCACCTCAACAACCTGAAATGCCTGGACAGGGGAGCATTTAAAGTGAGCCAAACGCTCACAGAATAAGAACACGCTTGCTCAGTTTAAGCCACAAACTGCATGCCACAAAAACTTCCACTTCTGCCAATCCATTCAGCATAGACCTTCAATGACGAAATTGAAGCATCTCCCAAAGTCCACACATTCTGCTTCCTCAAAGCAATAGCCACATCCATCTTCCTTACACACAACAATCAAAGCATCTACTACCCTCTCTTCCTGTAAAGCACAACCAGAACACCTCATTGGCTAATCCCCACAGTCCCCTTTCCATGCCTGGCGTTCTTCAAAGACTCGGATGTGACACGTGCCATCCAAGGACTACCGCGGTGTCCGTGGACCTCGTAGCACAGGGGCAGCCCTTCTACCCTTTCCACTTTCATGTTCTCAACACTCCCTCATTGGCTGCTTTCAAAGAGTCACACACCTATCCACCAATCACATCCAAACACCTAACCCTGTCATCTCAGTTCAACACTTCAGATGTACACTTGAACATATGTCCTGTTAATCACAGCCATCTGCATCAAAATCTACAGCGAAACTCTCCAACATTTATATTTCCAGACTCAACATCTGAATCTAACAATGCATTATACAGGTATGCTAATATTTTTTAAAGTATTTTCTGCAACTCTTTCTCTTTTACAAATATATATATAGAGGGTTCCTGCTACTTACCCTGTAATAAGCTTCTCCATAAGCATATTCTCTTTTTAACCACTCCAACAAAATCCATGCATTGCAGCATTCAGTGCATTCTCACATCAAGCAGCAAATATTTGCAATGCTGTCATTTAAAAATGTATACATTTATGAGCATTTTTCAGAAAGTAAAAAAATACATATCTGCATTTATAGCAGCAATGTGTGTAAAGGAAAAGCACATTGAAAAGATGTGTACAACATGTTTAAATGGCAATTGGTGTGTGCAAGTTCAATACATTGGCAGTACATGCATACTTGCAAACATGACCCATTCCAATCTATAAGTGCTTATCAAGTCTTCTTTTTTCTTTGCATACTGTCACTTCTAATACTACTTCTCCCATTACATAACTCAGACTACAACCTCCACAATGCAAAGTCAAAACCAGGATTGCATGGAAGCTTGCAAATTGAATGAAAAATGGAAAATGCTTGGCATTTAAAAACATTTCTTCTCAGCAGCATTTTCATTAGAGCTAACACATGCATGTATACATTTACAACAGCACTCTGTGTAAAATGCAAACAATGTGTACAATGTTTTTAATTGCCACACAGTTTGTGCAAACTTGACAGCACATGAATACTTGCTTACATAACCCATTCCAATCTGTGGGTGCTTATCCAGTCCTACTTTTTTATCTGCATTCTGGGACTTGTAGTCCAACTTTTCAAATAGAAAAAGTACAACTACAACGCCCACAATACAAAGAAAAAAAGCAACACTTAATTAGCACTTATATATTAGGATGTATCATATTGGCACGAATACATGTACTGCCAACATATTAAACATCCACACAAGTGCTACTTAAAAATGCTTTTCCATCTGCGTTTCTTTTACAGAAAAGTTGCACACAGTGCTGCTATAAAATCGCATATGCATTTTTTTACTTTCATGTAAAAGAAACCTTTTTACACGCTCTGCATTTTCCATTTTCATTCCCTATACATGTCACACTTTCCAACCTCATTCTTTACATCCGTTACACTTCCACCGTTCCCCACCTGCCCACACATACATGTATACCACCAAAGTATCTATAGTCACCACTTCCCCTTGCATATAAAGTACTCTTTCTTCCAAACCTCTACTATAAGACACCACACACTGCTGTAACAACAATCCTCCATTGCATTACTACAGTTTCCCTTTTGTTTAGAAACCCTGCAACACTACAAATACATGGCACCAGAAACACAGCACTTCCTTCATTACAATCAACAGCAATAAAGTGACCTACAAATGCACCTTTTTCTTACACACATTTTTGCCCTGTTACATCTAATCTCCCAAATAGCACTACTCATATTCCAATTTTTCTAACAACATAGTTAATATGCTTTAGTAGACTATCCATAACACAACTTTATTAACTCTTTTTCACACCTCCTACATGCATAAATAACAACCTCTTTTACTAAAAGTACTTCACCATTACAATATATACCCACTAACTTTCTTTTACAATTACAGGAAATAAGAAAATTCCCGAAGACACCAACCAGAAGAAGACTACTCTTCACATCCAACAAAGTAAGTACATTACTCTAGTTTTTATCTGTATGTTATTGTACAGTGTAGTTTCACTGTATATTAGCCCACTGTATTCCTTTCAAATCAACATTTATTTCACTCTTACTATATTTAAACATACACAATCTTTCTATTTTCATCTAAACACCATCATTACAACACCCACTATTCTCATCAAAACATAATAATGTCCCTACTTATTCATTCACACTGCCACTCTCTCACTCACTAACCCAAACCCTTCACACCTCTACACACTCTTACAACCTTCCCACCCATAACAATCATTCCATTGCAAAATCACACAATACTCTATTCATCTCTGCCATCACATTCACACACCCATTCACAACACATCCATATACTTTCCACAACTTTAACAACCAAATCTTCTTTTTTTTCCAACAGACACAACAGAATGCCTATTAAAAAGCAACTTTATAGAAAAGTCATATAGTCATCCACCTCTACAACAATTTATAGAAAACATTAAAACAAAACTGCTAGTAATGTCACTCAACAAAACGAAACCAGCGGGCACTAAACAAAGTAAGGTCCCTCTTCCAAAAACTAAAACAAAAATAAATGTATAAACAAAACCAAACCTACCACTATATCTACCAATGTTAACGTAGCCACAGTGAAGCATTCCAAAAAGTTAATTTTCCAAAAAATGTGCCACCATAGAGTCCTTCACAATCTCATGAAGACAGCTGAAAACTCACGATCTACCCTTAAAAACTATCAGTAAATTACAAAAAGTACTTCTAAACATGCGCAATGTCAATATAGATACCTTTTCAAACTTATGTGAAGGTGAATGGATTGGCACAAGCGGCACGGAACCGTATTTCAATGAAGAGGCTTATAAACAAGAACAAATAACAATTGCCATAGACAGTAATGGACGAGGATATGAAATGGTAGAACACACCATTATGGCACAAGAATCCCTTATAGAAGAAACATCCCCAACAACCATTGGACCAAGTGTTCCTTTCACCCAAAAATCCATCCAGTGTACAAATGGACATTCAGCTCAATGTGCAGCATCCGCCAACAATCTTTCAAATCTTTACAACGATTCCTCAATCACTATGTGAAACTAAAAGACAAATGCAGAATTAAAACTTTAAAAACCATGGACTCCTGTCCAGTGCACAGCCACACTGCACTGCGAGGACATTCATTATCCTGCATTTCGGGAACTGCTTGCAAAAGCACTTTCCACCACATCAAAATGTTAACACACCATTCCACTATACAGAATCTTGTGCATAGAATGTATTATGCAAAACGTCCTGCTCTGAAACTGCAAAATTTAAATAACATTGTTATTTCATTGATTTATTTATTTGTTAGGCGCCGAAAGTCAGCAGGCATCGGGGTGCTGTGACATTCACACAAAAGAACAACCATCAAAGACAAGACAATGGGGCAGCAGCAAAAGAGGGAGAAGTCACTCAAGAAGGTGTGTTTTCAGGGTTTTTCTGAAAACTGCCAAGGCTACCTCAGATCTCGGTGTAGAGGGAAGGGAGTTCTAGAAGATTGCTGATCTGACTGGGAAGGAGTTTCCCCGTCCACTGGTGCACTTATACTCAGGGTAGATGATCTGTCTTTTATTAGAGGAACAAAGGGTTCTGGTTGGGCAGTACTGTGTAATAGATGTTTTTAAGTAGGTAGGTGTTTGTCCTAAAATACACGTGTGCACCAAGGTTCCCGTCTTGAACAAGATCCTTTCCTTGATAGGGAGCCAATGGAGACTTTGTCGATGCTCGGAGATGTGTGCACGCTTAGACTTTTTTAATGATGCGTACTGCATCATTTTGTAGAACCTGATTTTTTTTATACTAGAGCTTGAAGCTCCAATCAACGGGGCATTACAATAGTCTAGGCTGAAGATAATAATAGCTTGAGCTATCATAGCACTGTTCCCTTCAGAGATGTAGGGGAAAATAGTTCTCAGGAGATGGAGATGGTAATTACAGCTTTGAATCAGCAGGTCAGCATGTGCCTCAGAGTTCAGGCTGGCCTCAACCTGGATCCCCAGAGTTTTTACCTTGGTTTCAACCAGTATGATGTTATCACCAATTGTAAAACTCTAAGAGGACAGACTCAGTTTCGCCCAACAATGAGAATCTCCATTTTATTGCCATTTAGGCAAAGCCAATTGGATGACATCCAGAGTTCTATCTGCTGGTAGATGTTAGTGAGGGTTTTTTTGTCAATCAAATTATCCCTGGTCGACTCTAAAACCATCTGGGTGTCGTCAGCATCAATGGTGAAAAATACACCAAAGTCATCCAGAAAAGAACAAAGTGACCTTGTGTAAAGGTTAAACAAGATGGGGGATAGACTAGCCCCTTGGAGGACTCTGCACAAGATAGGGGCTGACGGTGAAACTGCTGGACCCTACTGTATTTTGGATTTGTGTCCAGATAAAAAAGAGTGGAACCAGTCAACCACCCCCTCGGAACATAATCCCTGATGACTTAAGCAATGAAAGAGGTGTTGGTGGTCCACCAGTACGAATGCCACGGAAAGATCCAAAAGGACCAGCAGACCTGCTTTGCCCTTATTGGTTATTCATAGCAAGTGCGATTGCAGATCTAGTAGGGCTGTTTTCAGTACTATAACAAGGTTGAAAGCCAGAGTGTCTATCATGCAGAATGCTGCTATTCTCCACAAAAGGTTGGAATTGAACACAGGCAAGTTTATCTAAAATCTTAAGTAGAAACTGTCAATTTGTTATGGGTCTGAGATTGCCCGGGCCCTTTGGGTCTACGTTTCTTTTTTTTTTAATAGCTTGTGACCACAATGGTTTTGATTGACTTGGGGATCCTGCCATCTCTAAATTAGGCATTGGCAAATCTAGTCAAAAAGGGGGTGAACAGGTCTTTGTGGTCTAGGATTAACTTCGGAGGGAGGATGTTTTCCTAGGATGACGTGGGCTGCATGGATGAGAGAAGCTTCTGCATATCAGGAAAAGCTATAGCTGAGAAGGCAAAAGGTTTGATAGCTTCTCCTCTATATTTCGAGCACTGTTTCTCGATACTTGTGGCCGCATTGGGTAGAGCCTCTTTGATTTTCTTCCTAGCCTTTGTTATTTTAGCCTCGAAGGCTGTTTGTACTGTTATTACGTCCAGTGATGTAGGGACGAACAGGGTAAGGAGGGCCTTCGGCTTCTCCAGGAGTCTTAGAATTTCAAGCAGTTTATTGGGGTGGTTGGAGGCCTGACTTATCTCAATGTTGTAGCACTCATTTTCAGTTTTGATAATTTAATTTTTGTAGGTTTTGTCAGGGTCCTTCTAAGCTATTTCATTTTCTTCCGTTTGATGTTTTAACCAACGGGATTCCAATTTACATTTCTCCTTTTTCATCATTTTAAGTTCAGCGGTGAACCATTTTTTATGGCCGGGGTTCTCTCTCACAACTTTGGACCGGGAGGGGGGCTTTTTCATTGAGCAATTTCAAGAAACTGTCAGAAAAAGAAGAAACTAGACGCTCCACAGAGTCCCCACTCTCAGTTTCACTCATTATAGTTGTTAGACATAGGGTCATGTCCTGAGCCTTTATCCTGTTGAAGTTACAGTTGATAATAACCTTCGGGGGGGTTAGTAGGTTTGTTTAACCACATCCTCCGGTAGCTGGAAGTAAAAGCTAACAATGTAGTCTCTGACTAAATACAGGGAGACGTTCGGTCAATGACGGTGGCAATGTTTTTAGGGACCACCCAATCTAACATGTGGCTGTGTTAGGGTCGGTATTTATAACGTGAAAGTTCAAGTTATTTAAAGCTCACTCCAATTGAATAGCTACTTTGTCAGTCTCTTCCCCCCTCCAGTAGTTCAAATCACCTAAGAAAAAAGAGGTTCTACTCTGCCCCTCGAGAGGGCCTAAGATCTGTGAGATTTCCTGAATGAAGTCTGGTCAATCCGGTGGAGGGCGGTATATAAGAATGAAATTCACGCACATATTTGGAATCTTTTTCACGTGGAGGATCTTGCAGCCTTGACAAGCTATGGGAGAAGCAAAGAGTCCCAATTCTGATTTTGCGATGATTGCCACTCCTCCCCCATAGTCCTGTTCTCTGTTTTTACAAAACATAGAGAAGTCGGGTGGGACAGCCAGATTGATAGATGGTCCACTGGTGTCTCTAATCCGGGTCTCCGTGAGAAACAAAAGGTTGCGTTGGCTGTCCAGGATTAAATCATGACTGTGTTGAGCATGACTAATTAACAATCTCATGATCAACAAGGCCGCTTTGAGATTGGTTCCTTTAACCCCTAAGATGACTGGAATAGGGTTGGGAATGGTTGCTTGTGGTGGGGATGTGGAATCCTCTATATGAGTAGTGGTATGATCTTGCTCAAAAGCCTAGGAACTGCTTTTTATGATGCTGTGTTCGGCCATTTCACACTGACTGGTTGGGGGCAGGGGGCTTGGTACCGTGGCCAGTCAGCGGACTGTTTATGGCTTTATTTATGTCAACCAAACGGGTGAGGCACTCTTTAGAGTCCTTGGCCGTGGGGTGAGCCTCACTTTGTTTAGGGATAGCAAAAGAGGTAAACTGAAAGTAATCAGTATTGTCTAATTTAAAGCGCTTAAGTTTGTTAATTAGCACAATTCGGTTTGTACGCAGAAGTGCAAGGAAGAGGGATTCATTAAATGCGCTGCCCATGGCCTACTGGCACAGTAAAATGAACACTAATAACAAGTGAAAAGTCAAACAATACCTGTTAGGTGGAAATCCAGTGAAACGAGATGCCGAGACATCGATAATGACGATGACTGGCGAGGACCTGGCTTGACTCAGTAACGCTGGCTCAGGTGCGCCTGGTCAAATGATTTATGGACTGAAAAGGATGCTGGGAGTGAGTTACCAGCCATTCACATGCAGAGAGGCACAGATATCTAGTACAGCTAAACAATACAGCTAAATAAAGGTAACAGTAATTGCCAAACTCGATACAATAGCACACTGTGTGAGCACTCAGAAAAAATTTACACAAGGTCAGAGGAACACTTCAGGCACACAGCAATTCAGCAAGGATTCTTCCCGATACAAGAAAAGCAGTGTAACATTCTCCTATATGGAACAGCCCAACAACTCCTTCAAAAACTAGAGCACATCCAAAGTAAATATTTTGGAACTGAAGTTAACTTAGAAAATGTTGTACCTTCAGAAAACATTAGTGAAAACATTCCAAACACCAACCTCCTAACAAACACATACAAAAAAGAAATACCAAGTATGTGTCTGTTGTTGCATAACTATTTATAAAAAGAGCACAGAAATACTAGATATGTCCTAAAAGATGGAGGACAATGGTGTACCAACTACCAACAAAAGACAAAAGAAAATGGAAACAACTAGTCAATTTAACAAGGTTAGACACGGCCTACAACATTGAAAAGAAAACAATGAATACTGCAAACATATAAACATAGAGGAGAACTTCAGAGAAACCATCCAAATAGGAAGGAGGAGCGCCTGAGTGCCATGCTGACATACCGAAGCAGATGACTGCACACATATCCTTAACACCAGCATCTTTTTGCAAAGTAGCATATTGAATCCGCTGCCCACCGCATGCAGGCGAAGCACTGCACCAGCTGGGAAGCCTTTGTTCCCCCACACGCCTGTTCTAAGATGGCCGCCAGTCAATAGCTGCTGAGCCGGCACGAGAAAGAGGCTGCACTCCGGTTGCCTAGCAACCATCTGTTTATTACCCGACAACCACCACCGGCAGGCGGAAGCCGGCCCTAGATCTGATAAGGCCCGCATCGAAAAGGCCTGTTTCGCGCATGGGAGTGCGGCGCTTCTACCCCCCGTCCAACTCACCTGAGACTAGCAGAATGAGGTTTCTACATAGCCCGCACTCTATTACACCGAACGCCTCCCGCAAGCGCTGACGTAAGCAGTACGAACTATGAACCCGACAACTGCATGCGCACCATGAGAACTCACTGTAAGTACACTGCCCCTACCCTTGCGAGTTAACTACATTTGTTCAAAGTATTTTTCTGCCATGATACGACTCCCCCCAGGCTGTATATATATACATTCCAGTTACTACTGGGACCGTCAAATCCAGGTGCCTAGCCACGCATGTCAGCATCTTGGTCATTACTGTATGCATTTACTCTAGCCAGTACTCAGCAGAATCACCACAGTTATGAACCTAGTTGCTCATTCATGCTTTCAGTCGAAGTGCCACAATCTGAATCTATATATCTCAGCACAATTGCCACATTTCGATTCCAGCTGCTTACCCCTGCTTTTAGTCAAAGTGCCATATTTTGAATTTTGCTGTTCACTCCTGCCTCTAGTCAAAGTGCTATATTTTGAATTTAGCTGTTCCTGTCTTTAGTCAAAGTGTTATATTTTGAATTCGAGGGGATTGGGTCCTCCGACGTATTCCATATCTATGGCATGTAATGTCCATAGCTGTGCTGCTTTGGAAAATCTTTGGCGTCTGCGTCCTGCGCCGATGACGTCAATGCGCCGTCCCCGAGGACCTCCACCGACGGCCGACGTCACCCGATGTGATAAGTAGGACGCACGACGCCCATAGCCTCAGTTCCGTTTTTTCGGCGAACGTGTTCGCTTCGTGAATCTCGGTACGCCTTGACTCGTTGGAGTTTGCTGTTTTCAATTCTCGGTTCGTTGAACCTGTTCGGTTTGTTGTGAAGACCTGTTCGTGGCGATGTCTTTCTCATCTTCAACCCCGCGTCTGGGCTTCAAGAACTGCGGGGACTGTGGGTCCAAGATGTCGGTCATGGACTCGCACGACGCCTGCCTCTGGTGCCTCGGGGAGGCCCACGATACAGACGACTGTGTCAACTGCCAGTCACTCACGGCAAAGGCCTTGCGGGAACGCAAGAAGAAGCTGTCAGTAGGCCGGGTGTCTAAGCCCCGGAAGTCGAGGTCTGCAGGGCTTTCGACGGATGACTCGAGGGGCGACTCTCCGCGTCATCGTCGGATGTCCAGTGGGTCTCCTTCCAGGAGTCGGTCTCGCCACTCCTCTGCCTCTTCGAGGCATTCCCGGAAGCGCCGGCATAGGTCACCTTCCCCGTCCTCTTCCGAGGACTCCCCCCGTCGGCGGGTCACTTATCCCTCCATGTAAGCGACACCAGAGGAATGGGCTTCCTTCGGGAAGCAGATGCTAGCGATTTTTGAATCGCAGGGCACCGGTCCGTCCGCGCCTCCGAGTGGGGTCGGTCGGCACCGGTCGAGAGACACTGTTCGTACGCCTTCGGGCTCGGGTGGTCGTCACGGCTCGCGGGAGAGGTCCCGCTCAGACAAGGGTAGCCGTTCTTGCCATGCCCGTGCCAGGTCCCGGTCCTCAACGCGCTCAAGACTGCGTGATCCTGTGCCGTCTTCGAAGAAGACGTCGACGCCTGTGGCGCCGAGGTTGTCGACGATTTCTCTCGAGGCTCCGCCTCCGGGGGGGTCGTCGACGCCGTCGGCGCCTCGGTTGTCGAGAGACACGCTCGGAGCTCCGGCTTCGAGGACTGTGTCGACGCCGCCAGCATTTAGCTGTTCATTCCTGCCTCTACTCAAAGTGCTATATTTTGATTTTAGCTGCTCATTCTTGTTTTTAGTCAAAGTGCCACACTCTGATCTTAACTGATCACTCTTGCTCTTAGTCAAAGTGTCTTATTTTGAACTTAGCCGCTCACTCCTGCCTCTAGACAAAGTGTCACATACTGAATCCATGTATTTCTGCAACATTTCGAATCTAGCTGCTTACACTTGTCCCCAGTACCTCTACTACATCCTAGACCCTGCCACTCAGTATACGCCTACCCACTTTTTACTTGCTCGCCTACCTCCTGCTCAACCTCTACACTGCATTACCGCCTAAGATGGCTCCACACCTACCCAACACACAAGCCGCAACCAGATTTAACAACCAAGCACTACTCCTACATTTAAACCCTCCGCAGCTCTTGCTACCCACTAGTCTCCCTCGCACCACTATAGAGAGGAACTTAGGACTAAGAGCCAGACTAGCCAAAATCTATGAGCCCCTTGCCCGCTCATCACCTACCACTCTAAATTCTAGAACATCGCTGCCCCGACCTAACTCCTCCACACAAACCACCAACTCCCCACAAAACCCCTACCTTACCACACTTCATACCTCCCCCAACCAGGGCACTCCTGAACACACTCAGGACAAGCAACATTCTACTACCTCTACAAACTTACCCACTGCCTCCAAAATTATAGACAGCCCTAAAATCAAGGGCGCCTTGATCAATGCCAGATCGCTGATAGCACTTGCTACAGAAATTGCAGACCTAATCCTTTCAGAAGACTTTGAATTCCTTGCTATCACGGAGACCTGGCTACATCCAGCAGCAGGCCCTATGCTTATGCTGGCAGTCCCAGATAACTATTCTATCATGAGACAAGACCACCCCATCTCCAGAGGAGGGGGGATTGACATCATCCACAAATGCAGTCTTACTATGAGACTTGCCACCCCCACCGACATACCATCATGCGAAACACTAGCTGTTAAAATTCCGCTCACTAATACTCAAACCCTCAATATCTTCCTAATCTGTCGCCCGCCAGGCCCCATCGGCACCTTTGATGAAGACCTTAACTCCATTCTATCCAGCAACCTCAAAAGTTCCACTCAAGCTCTCGCCCTGGGAGACTTTAACCTGGGATTCAACGACCCGGAAGATCATCACGCTAGCACCATAGCAAACACTCTTACCGAAATAGGTTTCACCCAGAAATGCACGGTACCCACGCATATGAAAGGGAGAACACTTGACTTGGTAGCCGACGCCAACTGCTCTGCAAATATCACAAGTATCTCACCCCTAGTCTGGACTGACCACCACCTGGTATCATTCATGCTCTCCACTGACGGACCTCCATCCCCGCGACTTTGAAGGCACCACCCACCCTTACGAGGAACAAAAAGAATATGACAGCAGAAAGACTCATCCCTAACCTTCTCCCCACACTCAACTCACTCTCTGACAACTTGGACCCAGAGTCCCTGGCCGAAAAATGTAACAAAATTCTGGCCTCCTCGCTGGACCGTATTGCCCCCCTTAAACGTAGATCCAGTTCACCAAAAGCGCACCTCAAATGGTACACACCTTTCCTTAAAAATCTAAGGCAGCAAAAAAGAAACTGCGAGGCCATATGGAAAAAAAAAACCTTCAGTCCCAAACAAACTCAAACTCTCCAAACTTGCTGCACTTTACAAAAAAGAAATCTGCCTAGCCAAACATGCCTCCTTTGACTCCCACATATCTGAAGCCAAATCTAACACGAAAGAACTCTTCACCATCCTTAAAGAAATAGAAACCCCTATAGTCCCTATTGACACCTGCACAAAAGACAAAAACTGGTGCTCTGAAATTCAAAACGCCTTAGCGCACAAGATCGCGACTCTTCAAAGCAAAATCTCCAGCAAAAGAGCCTCCCTGAATGACACCCTCCAAACCAAAACTCCGGACAAGCACATGCCCACTGATCTGACACGCTTCCAGTTCTCCAAAGTCAACACACTCGAAGTCGAAAAAATTATCCTGTCCTTGAAACCTTCTAACTGCCAAGGAGATCTGTGCCCTGCACAGCTCATTAAAGATGCAGCCCGCGACCTCTCCCCTTTCATTACTAAACTGATTAATGCCTCCTTCACTACTGGCTCCATCCCCATCAACTTAAAACAATCTTGGGTACTTCCATTACTGAAAAAACCTACACTCGACCCAGCCATACCCACTAATTACCGACCCATAACGACTGTTCCCTTCTTACTAAAAATTTTGGACAAAGTCACCTATCTACAAATACAGAAGCACATAGAAGAAAATAACCTCCTAGGATCCAGACAATCTGGGTTCCGTCCCCAACACGGGACCGAAACTGCACTCATTGACTTGAAAGCACAGATCGACACACTTAGAGATGATGGTCAGGCTGCCCTACTCCTCCTCCTCGACTTATCCGCAGCTTTTGATTTGGACGATCATTCTGTACTATGCTCACACCTCCACACGTCAGCTCACTTCTCCCCCGAGGCCATCACGTGGATCAGATCCTTCCTTAACGGTAGAACCATGAGGGTCTTCTCCCCCACGGCGGCAGCTGACCCCATACCCATCACCTGCGGTGTACCTCAGGGCTCCTGTGTCTCCCCCACTCTCTACAACATATTTACCAAGCCCCTTTTCGATGATTTGGATCATCTCGGTATCACCTACACCAATTACGCAGATGATACCCAGATCCTCCTTCTGCTTTCTGGAGATTATGGAAAGGATTTGGCCTTGCTAAATAGGGTGTACATCATCATCCAGACATGGATGGCCAAGCATGGACTATACCTGAATGATGATAAAACAGAACGTATCATCTTAGGTACCACTTTTAGCCTAAAGAAACTTGGCCCGCTCTACAATTCCTTCATGATCGACGGGAACAACATCAAAGTCGGTCAGGAGGTCAAAACACTGGGATTCTACCTGGATACCAGCTTCTCTTTCAAAAAACAATCCCTTGCATCTTCCACGGTCTACACGTGTAAACTAATCCGCACAGCCAAACCTTTCCTATCAAACTTTAGCTGTCTGACACTTACCAGAGCCCTCATGTCTCGCCTTGATTACTGTAATGCCCTCTACTTGGGATCCTCCAAGGCCACCACCACAAAACTGCAAACCCTCCAAAACAACTCTCTCAGAGCTGCTCCGGGCACATCCAGAAGACAACACATCACAAAACTCAGCCAACAGAATAACTGGCACTCCACCTGAGGTAAAATTCTCTTAAAAACAGCATCCCTCACACATAAGTCCCTTAATAATGCTGCACCAACCTGCCTGATTAACAGATTCCACAGACATGCTTCATCAAGACACGCCAGAATAGCTTATAAAGACTGCTTAGTTGTTCCCCACTACAAACGCACCTCAAAAGGGGGTAATAGCTTTCAGGTAAAAGCAGCCACATTATGGAAATTTCTGCCTCCAAACCTCAGAGCGGACCTCCCCTTTCTGAATTTCCGCTCCAAGGTTATCACTTGGCTGAAATTGGGGGCCCTCTAAGACAAAAAAGTGCCTAACTCTACACGCACAATCTGCTAACTCGTGTGCCTTCCTGCCTATATGTATCTAACAGCCTGTTTACTTCACTGCTGCTATGTATACAATTTTGATGTACTTTATTATTGTATTGTTTACTTTCCTTGTGTACTGTAACTAAGCTTCGAAAATTCTTGTAAAGGATGCGCCCCGATGCCCCTGGGTACGTTTGTGCATTATAAATAATAAAACAAACAAAACAAACAAACAAACAATTCAGGATACACCACCAACTGGCCAATTCGAATGTGTAGATCCCATTACTGAAGCCAACATTTTGGACAAGTGTAAAATGTACCCACTGCACTCCAAAGAAACAATAAAAGATGCATTAGAAACATATCCAATGCATCAAGCCAAAGCTTCAATGAGCATATGGGAGAAAAGTGTAGAAGCACGTTCCTTTACTCTACTCTTATAGGAAAAGGAGGAAGATATGATGAAAGATCCACACAAATAACTGCATCAGAATATCGTTCTTTATGATATCTATTCTGAAGACCCAAGATTCAGACAAAATGTAGAATACATTTTCCACCTCCTATTCGAAAGTGAACTTGCAACTCTATGTTATGGAGTTGCACACACATTAAAAACAGGCTCTAATTTTTTAAACATGTCCGCTACCCAACTGCTTCAAAAGATAAAAGACAAAGATTTGCAGTCAAATATCACAAATCCCTTGGCAAACATGCGTGGTACAAAATAATACTTATTCCAACGTCACGCTGATGTACATTGTATGCTAAGGAACCTAAGCCCACCCAAATGGTCTGTTATTTTAAGTTGTGCAGAATATGCATGGGATGACTTGCACGACTTCTTATGCATAGCAAACCAAAATAAAGATTGAATAGACATACAAACACCAGGAGAACTCTGTGAATCTATCAAGGTAATTTCCCCATCTCTTTATTGCCATGCTGCACTTCATCTGCAATAAAACTACCCCTCCACTCGGAGAAGTGGAACACTTTTGGAGAAAAGAATATCAACCCAGAGGAGCACAACACATCCACAAGCTTTTGTGGATAAAAGATGCTCCCATATTTGGCCATGACAGTGATTCCACTGTTTACAGTTTATTCATAAATACATTACCTGCAACATCCCTTCAGAAAACCACACATAGTGACCTACGTACACAAATCTTATGCTTCCAAAAACTTAAGTGTGGCAAATACTGCTGAAGTAACTATAAAAACAAAGGCAAACAATATACCAAATGTCGTATTGGCTTCCCTAGACAGTTTTGTCAAAATGACAAGTAAATAGCTTGATGTCTTCTGTTAAACACAGTGTAAAAGGCAAATCACCTAAAAACACATACAACATTAAAAGAGACAATGCATCAAAATACATCAATGATTACAATGCAATCATTGCCCTCTTGTAGAATGCAAATATAGACATACAATATATTGCAGACAATTCCACTGCTTTTGCAAGATATGTCGCAGCCTACCTCACCAAAACTGAGAAAACAGAGCTAAAGAACCTGGGATGACATATCATCTGACAAAATACTGTAAAAGAAAATGTACTGCTTTGGAATGAAAACGCTCTGCCATAGAGAATGCGGGTCCTAAGAAGCTGCAGACCGTTTAACAGGCACAGCCTTATATGGCAAATCTGAACACATTGTCTCAACAGCCAGGACATTTTTAAAAACAATGTAATGGACACATACTACCCAAACAGAAGGCCTGCTTTGGAAAACATATGCCTGTACCACATAGCCCAAACCTACTCCTACAAAAATAATGTCACACCAGATGAGATAACTGGTAAATAAATAGTCTCAAATTGTGAAGGACTCCTAGTCAAACTTACAAAACCCAGTCTACTTAATCATATACAATTATCATTTAAATCTCCACAACAAAGGTAACTTTATTACATGGCCCTACTGCAACTTTTTAAACCTTGGAGAAAAGAAAAAGAATGATTAGGTAACCATGACTCATTTGAAGCTGCATTCAATGCAAATGAAAGAAGTACAACAAATGTCGATTTCAATCAATACAAAGAAATGTTGGGCAATGAACGCCAGCAAGAGCAAGAAGTTAAAGCTCAACTAGATAAAGACACTCCTGAGGGCAGCCAAACTTGCCTTAAAGGAAGCCGAGAACCACTTGGAGAACCACTCATTCTAAATGAAGCAGAAATAGCCATGACTGAAGTAGAAAACACATGTATCAATATAAACAATAAGAAGAAGACTTGTCGGTGCTCAAATTACAGCTAAATGATGAACAACTCACCATTTATCTAGAAGTCACTGAAGAAATTGAACATGGTTTTAAACATGAAACTAAAAGTTGTAGCTGTAAACATCATATACCTCTGCTCCTGTATGTAAGTGGTGAAGCTGGTTCTGTAAAATCATTCTGAATTAAAATAATCAGCACATATCTACAAAACTTAAAAAACAACAAACTTTTGGCTGTTGTAACGGCCCCCACAGGTTTAGCTGCCTACAGCATAGGAGGTGTAACTTTACACAGACTACTGTTCCTTCCAGTAGAACACCAAAGCAAATTAGAATACTACAAATTATCAGCAGAAGCTGCTACTGAAGTACGCAGAATTCTGAAACAAAGGAAAGTGCTCCTAATAGATGATGGCCCTCATTACGACCCTGGCGGAATTCGGAAAACGATGGCGGAAATGCAATACCGCCATCGAATAGCGCTCGGTGCGACTATGACCCGTCACCGCAAAGTACGAAGCCATTAGCGACACCGTAGTGAACGCCAACGCTAACTGCACCAAGCACGCACGCGCGCGCCATGCCAAACCGCAAACACCACCATGGCGCAAGGGTACGCCAATTCCGACCCTAGCGGACATGTACCTAACGCCATCAAGCATGGCGGAATGTACCATTCCGCCATGGTGAGAAGTACGGCATCGCGAATCAACCGTAAACGGCCCCACTGAGTGCCTGTACACCGCTCCCTGCCCACAAAGTACAACTCCCCGTAGGTGCAATGAAGTCACAATGCAACCATTGAAATGTACAAGTCACCCATGCATGCCAACGAACAAAAGAAACACAACAGGGGCCAATGGGAGCTGCAGGGCACAGAACGCACGAATACAGAAGCCATCCCAATGGACATGACCACAGTCCCCCACCAAGAAACGCACGCAAACACAGGCACCTGTGACCAGCAATATTCCGAGAATCACATCATTCCACCAGTCCACCTGGCTGACCGGCATCTGTCACACAAAACCCAATCCCCCGCCCCTGAGCATGACAACATTCAAACTGTCATATTGGCAGCCCCCATCCCTGACCTCACGGGCTTCGTAGGCAAACGCGCCCAGTACAGTACCACGCAACTAAACTCCGAAGCTGGAACCCAATGCAGATCTCCCCACAATACATCGCCCCCCAAATAGGCATATGCCACATCACTTGCAAAGAAAAACGCTACACGGGCCAAATCAGAATAGAAATTTAATGCACATCAAAATCACCAAGCCCATACAGCCATCAGGCCATGAACTCCAAAACACTTTTCACCATTGTGGGCTGCATCCGCAAGAAATGACCAGCCACTACTTGTGTGACGCCCTGTTCCCTCATGGTACACAGAGCCACATTCAAGTACGAAAAGGCAACATGGAAGCGCACAGAACCGCAGGGCCGTCCCAATGGGGAGGCACTAGTCCAGCTGAAAGGCCGAAATGTTGCTCCGAGCCACCAGTACTGCGTAAGGGCATGTGGGCCATTGGCGATCGTCCCATAAGATCGTAATGCTGCTCCACTGATTAACACGAAGCAGCAGGTGTCGGGAGTAAAACCCATCTGCAGGAGTGGCATACAGATGGCAGTGGCAAAAGGGGAGGAGATACCTGTCAACCAAAAGAAAAGAAAAAGAACAGAATGGCCATCAGAACTACATTCCAACAACTCACTTCAATGATCACACTAAATCCACAGCCATATGCATGCTAGCCCACTCCAAAGGATCATCACCACCCCAAAACCACTTGCGACTCATAACCATCTATATCGAGGTGCAAACACCATCACAAACGAGTGTACCTGTGCATGCGTCTGTCAAAACAGAATCCATCAGATGGGAATGTTAACGTGCATGGACACAAGTGTCTGAGGGCGCGTCGAGACAGGGAGGGCTCAACAAGGCCAGATAGACGATGGTCCCACTATGGCAGCCCTGCATCACATAGCGTAGGGGAGGCGGATAGATCCCAAGAAGCCCTGTACATGGCAAACTCTGTATCAAATCACCTGCTCATGCATCCATCCATCATTCCCTCATCCCGGGATCAAAACGCCTGAATAATTACTCACATGACATTAGAAACATCCATTGAGTCTGTGCGTTATGCAGCCTGCAAAATCCACAGTGCCCCAGCCCGTAATTCCAGTGTCGTGAAGTAACATGTATTTTGGAACGGCCGGCCTCATCGGCCACGTAGCTATTGCGCATCCCAAACTATTCATATCAATCATTGCTTCCTCGCCATGGCCCCTGTCTCAAGGACATTGAACAATAGAACGTTATATTTGCAGTCAGACCTGTGGGCATCTCCTCGCCGCTAGCTGGAAACCGAAAGCGCCGCCCTTCGAATTCCTCATTTGCAACATCACGTCGAAAAGGCATCTGTGGCCGTTTGAAATCACTAATTATTCCATCGAGTGCGGCTGTGTGTGAAAATGGCAACTGCCTTCACCCACAAATGGGACGCCCCGCCCGTCGTTGCAACTCGGTACAGTGATGCATGAGGGCCCACCGTTACTCGAGTAGTACGTTCCACTGACCCTTCACAAGTCTGTTCGCGACTGCACAGATAGTATGTGAAACAATGGGACCACAGCAGAATGAACAGATCAACCAATCTTACACGGCCATCGGGTACAAATACATGATTGCAATAGCAAGATGCCATTCCCTGAATTGCAGCGTTGTGCGCGGGACGTGCCCGGCCAAAGGGGAGAGCAGTTTGCACAGGTGGAATTAATCACCACAGGTGGAGGCCATACAGCCTGAAAACACATAAATTGCACACCCAGTCTCCTCCCACAACCACACCGAAATGCTACCGGCAGGACTCGCGATGTTGGCCCTGGGGGACCTGATAGCACTGCAAGTACTCCAACTCCAAGAAGAAGACGAACACCAACTACAACCGGCCGCACGGAGGGGACGCAGGAGGAGGAGGAGGCCAAGGCAGGGCCAGCAAGGGCCGCCAGCACAGCCACTACCACTACGCAGGCAGCCCGCAATCCCACGCCTCCGAGCACATCCGTTCAACCTCACTGATGAGCAGATCCACACCCTCTACCGTCTGGACCGGGACACCATAGCCGCCATTGTGGACATGACACAGGCTGACCTTGTCAGCATGATAGATAGCCCAACCGCCATCCCACCCCTACTGAAGGTGGTGTCTGTACTCCACTTCCTGGCCACAGGCACCTACCAGCACACAGTCGGACAGTTGCATGGCATTTCTCAGCCACTGTTCTCACGGACACTATTTCAAGTGCTCGATGCCCTCCTGCAGCACGCAGACGACTACATCTCTCTACCACGCTCGGAGCAGGAAATTACCAACACAAAAGTGGGATTCCATGCACTTGCCGGCATACCGGGTTGCTTTGGTGCCATCGACTGCACCCATGTTGAATTGGTCGTCCCACATGCCATGGAGGCCCAGTACCGCAACCGAAAACAATTTCATTCCCTGAATGTACAAATGGTGTGTGACTCCAACAGGATCATTACACATTGTTGTGCCCGATTCCCTGGATCAACCCATGATTCTATGGTCTTGAGGAACTCTACAATACCACGCTACATGGAGCGACACGCAGGGAACAGATCCTGGCTACTCGGTGAGTCTCATTACATGCATGATTATGTGGGGTATGTGATTTGGCAATGACCTGGCAGGAAGGGGGGGGGGGTGTGCGTACGTAGCAATGGCATTCCACATCATGCGTTTCTCGTCCACATACAGGTGATGCTGGATATCCACTGAAGAGATGGCTCCTCACACCAGTCCGGAACCCACGGGACCAGCATGAGGAGGACTACAACCATGCCCACTCACGTACCCGTGTAGTCATTGAACAGGCATTCGGCCTACTGAAGACTCGTTTCCGCTGCCTCAGCAGGTCTGGCGGGGCACTCCTGTACCGCCATGAGAAGGTTGCAAAGATGGTCATGGCATGTGTCATGCTCCACAACATGTGCGTACGTAGAAATGTGCCCATGCCCCCTGACGCAGAACTGCAAGCACCTGATGATGGTCATGATGAGGGTGGGGATGTGGCAGCACCTCATGGAGTCTGCGAGGCACCGGAGGCCCGTGACATTCGTCAGCATCTCATTGATGCATGCTTCTAGCACTCACGCCTGGTGGCTGATACATGGACACGGGACTCGTGGCACTGTGTGTGTCTGGGACATGCACAATATGGACTGTACGCCTATGATGGCCTAGTACACAAAGATCAATGTCCACACATCTCATTGGTTGATCGTGCACTGTTTATGGCATATGTGATATCATGTTGAACACCCTATCGACCCGCCACCCAAGTGAGCCCAACACACCCCCTCCACCCTCCTACCTCCCCCCCGAACACCAGTGTCCAAAGATGCTCATTGTCAGTGGGCAGTCGCTATTGCAAGCCCCCTCTGCGGGTATCAGGGGCACCCCTGCCTGTGGAGCGCAGGTTCCTCCCAGATCTACATTGGGGGCTGCCCTGGACGGAACTTGCAACGGATGATGTCTCTGCCTGCTCACGTCCATGCATGTCCCTAAGGGTTTGCGAGAGCTCAGTGAGCACACGGCGCACTGCGGCAAGTTCGGCACATACGTCTTTGGACGTCGCATGCAGTTCCCCCCTCAGGCTCTCGGTGCTTCTCTCCATTTGTGCCCTTAGCGTCTCTGTACCTCTCTCCATTTCTGCCCTAAGTGTCTCAGTTGATGTTTCTATGTCTGCCTTAGTGCCCCCACATTCATCGGCATGGTCCTTGAGGAGCGTGGCCATTTGCTGCTGTTGCACGATTAACTGGTCGAGGGACTGTTGCCTCTGCTGGGCCATGGCCATTTGCGGGGGTGTCACAGAGGGGCTGTTGTCCTCATGTTGCCTTGCCACAGGGCTTGTGGGGGATGGCCAGTCGTCGTCTTGTGGGTGCCCCTGCGTGGTATCCTCATGTTGTACGGGATGGGACAGACAGGGGGATTGGGACAGGTCATGGATGGATCTGACTTCGACATCCCCGTCTTCGGTGTCCGAGCATGCTGCCATCAATGGGGTGTCACCTATGGTGCTGCTGCCACCAGAGGCAGTGCCTTCTGTGGCATCCATTGGGGGGACCTGTGGTGGTGGTGGTGTGGGCATGCTGGCTGCTGGGGTGCCTGTTGATGTTCCCTCCTCTGTGCTGCCACCTGATTTGTGCTGCTGCCGTGTCTTGATGCGTGCAGCTGAGGTGGAGGGTCTCTGGCCGTTGGTCTTGGCCCTCTTTGCAGGTGTGCTGGTAGGGGTGTCCTGAAGCTCGTCGTTTGGATCGGACCCTGTGGTGGAGTAAAGGAGGGCGAGGGTTATTGATGGGTCTGTGGGAATTGGAATGGCATTGTATCACATGCATTGGAGTGGTACCTGAGGGTGATTTGGGTCGGGGCCTTGGAGGTGCTTTCATTTGTGTGTGGAGTGAGGGTGCAGTTGTTTGGCAGCCTGCAGTTAGGGTGTGCCTGCTGCACGTGTAGTGCGTGTTTTAGGGGTTTTTAATTATTTATGTATTTATTGTGGGTTTTAACGTGCGCTATCAGGCCGATGTGTGTGGACGTTCTCCTGGACATGTGTTTCTGTAGCACTATGTGGACGCATGGTACTTCACATGGATGGACTGTGTGGATTTGGCATTGTTTTATTTGGCCCACCTACCTGAATCTTCGGATGTCTGCACTCCTTTCTCCATCCCTCCGACTCCCTCTATGCTCTCCATTCCGATGGTGGACGCACAGATTTCTTCCCAGGGGGTCAACTTGATGGGTGATTCAGGACCTCCCCCGGTGGCTGTGGCAATGTTGCGGTTGGCAGAGAGTATGCTGCGGACGCGTATCCGCAGGTCGTCCCATCGCTTGCGGCATTGCTGTGGGGTGCGGGGTGCGGTCCCCACCGCACTTACCCGCTGTGCCACCAGAGCCCATATGGCCTTCTTGTTTGCAAGTGCCGTTCTGGTCATTTGCGTGGAGAAGACGACGGCAGCATTCTCCTGGAGGGTCTCTGTTAGCACGGTGAGTTCCTCACGGGAGAAGTGGACCTGCCGCTTGCGGTCGCACGCTTTCTTCGCTACTTTTCCCATTTTTCTTGGTTTCGCTAGGGTGGATGACGGGTTGGGGTGTGTTTCAGGGTAGTGATTTTAGTGGTTGTGTGGTTTTAGTGGTTTTATAGGTGTACGGCGGGATGTTTCCCGTTCCGGGGCCATGTTTTAACTTCCGTTTCCGTATATTTCCGGTCACCGTACTTTCCGGTAGGCGCACACTGCGGTGACCGCTAAGAGGGGTGGCGGTATTGCACCTAGGGCGCCGTACGGCGGCGGTGTGGGCCGTTTTGGGGTCATTTCCGCCATCGCGGACTTTGCACTTCCACCATGGCGTGGTGCTCGTGCCCGATGGGTCGGAATGGGCCGCACTTTGCTCCTTCGTGCAATGGCGGAAACGCTATTTACGCTGTGGCGGTCCGGTCAGTCACTTTCCGCCAGGGTCGTAATGAGGGCCGATGTAAGCAATGCTTTCCAACCTCATGTTGGCTTTAGTTCACCTCAGAATGCAAGAAGTCTTAAAAAAACGACCACAAACAACTGTTTGGAGGAAAACATGTTATTGTTTTCGGAGGACTCCTACAGTGAGCACCAGTAAAAGGACAACTTATTTTTGAAATATTAGGCCACAAACAATGCGCAAAACATTCAGCAGCATAGGACATGTAAATCTCTGGCAACATTTTCAGTACAGAGAACTAACTGAAAACATGAGTCATTCTGCAGACCTCACCTATGCTAACATTTTAAAAAGCATTAGAACTGGTCTGCTTACTAAAGATGCTAAATCCATCTTAAATAGTAGACCAATCCATGAGCTGTATGGGCGAAACACATATGTTTCTAATGTAATGGAACAATTAACTCAACGAAATATAAAATGCATGTAATTAATGCTAACCCTAGCAAGCTGCAGTCCATTCAACGAAATGATGTTAAAAAGAAATGTAATCCATACTGCATATCGGCTCCACAGACAAATGAGATGTGCATGGCATGAGACTCCCTATGTGTCAGCAAACAACAGCACGACTAAATATCTTAGAAAAATCTATCCCCAACACAGCTGGATTGGAGAAAATGTTAATATTGTGTCTAAACTGCAGAGTAATTTTAAAACGTAACCTTGAAGTAGAACAAGGTTTAGTCAATGGAGCAATTGGTACAGTTGTTAGCTTTCAAACATATCCACATGAAAACAACTTTCAGTTTGTCAATATCCACTTTGACAAACTTGCAGAAGTTAAAAGAAAATGCTGCACAATAGCATGATTCCTTCTTTTCAAAGACATGTACGTACGCAGAGAACAATTCTCTCTGTCTCTTGCATATGCTGTCACTATTCACAAATCCCAAGGTCTAACCCGAGGTCAGACATTGATTGACACTGGCAGCACAGTCTTTAAGGAAGTTATGAGTTATGTAACACTTTCACATCTATGTACACTTGAAGGTTTATTCCTAGTCAACTTTGATGCAAACAAAGTCAACGTTGACGGTCCTTGCATCCTAGAATACAACAGGCTATGTGGACTGTACACCCCCTATCTAGATATGTACCCTGTACCTAAATAAAAATGAATCCTTTAAAATGAAAAGTAATACAAACAGAACCTAGAAGAGATCTCCCAACAATACCAACAAAGAAACAAAAAAACAACTGGTACTCCATCAGAAGACAAAAAGACACATATTTCTTCTAAAGAAACAAGAGCACAGACCCATCAAATAATACAGAAACACAACTCTCTGGTCCATTTACATTTAGCAACACACTGGAGTAAATTGCTATGCAAATGTAGCAATTAATCTTCTCTTTCAGTTACTAACAATTGTTTAAAATATTTACTTAAACGGCTCAGCCCAGTTGTTTTTACAAATGCATGTCCTTCATAGAAATGCCACAAATAACCCTGACAACATGTACAGTTCTCAGGTGTCAGGAAAAAATTGAACTTTTGTATAGGAATGATAAAATTCAACATACACATACACAGGAAGATCCACAAGAATTTCTAACATACTTACTCCAAGTAAAAGAGACCAAAAACATACCTATAAATGAAACCTTCCAGATTTCATACACATGGAAACATACATGCAATCTCTGCAACCATGTTTCACAAGAGAAAATTCCTGATGAATGATTTGTGTATGTATCCATATTAAAATTGTGAATCCGTTCCATGTCAACACCTTTTACCCATCCTACGACGTATTATATTCCAAAACCCTGCCCCCCCCCTTTTCCGACACGAACACGTTCGCACCACACGAAAGACAACGGACTAAAACCAGAACCGGTTACCTGACATGTCCCAATACAAGGGTCAGGCAAAGTCAATCAATTGACTAGAATCACACACACCTGATGGCCCTTTCCCTTCCCCACAGGGATAAAAGGTGGAGCATGACACCACACTATGAGCAAAGCAGATCGCACAACGTGAGAGCTAACTCAGTACTGCAGTTCAAGAGGAGGAGAAAGACGGCAAAAGCAGAAAGGATACCAACGGGAGAAGTGACCTTTCCCTTATCGACAGAGACCTGTGAAGCCTCAAGAGAAGGAATCATAAAACCATGAACAATAGCCAGCATGTGTTGCAGCAGATGTCCACGGTACCCGGGCGCCATCTCAGCTGACAGTCAAGCCACGGAGAGACGCATGGCCCATGCTACCAGCCTTGACTCTACAAGGCAAGAAAGCAAAGCAGTTAATCACAACAGGTGAGTCAAGGGAAGAGGTGATAAAGAATCCAAACTGTGTTGAATGAAAGTAGAAAGAGGCTAAACGAACTTTGAATGAACAAAGAACTATTGATATAAGGAAATGGGAAAGGCAGCATAATGGAATCAAATACCACATGGGTGGTCACTCGTGAAACGCTAGGCGATTACCCTGCTGTTGAATTACACTAATCAGAAGTCCTTAGAAAAAGGTGGATCAGGGTCAAAGTGGTCATACGGGGATCTTGTAAAATCCTCCATACAGTCGAAAGTCTTTGACCGGCAGATGATTGAGAAACTAAGGGAAATAAATCCTGCATGGTAAAAGTAACAGAAAACATTATGTTGAAAAGGTTGGCAAGAGTGAACCTGGCAGAGAGATGCTAACAAGAAGGGATGAAATCTGATGTCCTATGAACATTGTTTTGACAGGAATGAACCTGGCAGAGGTAAGTTCATAGTGAATTGTTTGAAGAGATATTAAGACTTGTGAGTGTAAGAGTCTAAAGTTCCATGAACAGTGTAATGACATGAGTGAACCTGGCGGAGGGATGTCCACAAAGAACTGTTTTACCAAAGTTGACAAGGGTGAACCCGACAGAGAGAAGGCAACAAAAGAGGCAAAGCCTAAAATAACTGTTTAAAGAGCCATTTAATGTTTTGTGAATATAGGAATCAGGGGTGGAAAGGAAGTGGGTTGTCCCCATTGGCATTGGGATACGACCCCGGCAGAGGGAGAACCTGAAAGGCAAGCCGGTTGGGTTGCATAACATGTTGAAGTACCCACCCACATTGCAGTGTTCAAGGACTAAATAGTACACTGTCTTTAGTTGTGCGGGGGTCAGTGGCACTGAAGAGAAGGGAAAGACAGGAGACGAATGGAAAACAAAGAATAGGGCCGGCCTGACATACAGCGTTTCCACTGGATTGCATTTACGATGACAACAGTGATAAAATCACAGCAAAAATATCGCCTGTTCAAAAATTCACGGCAAAAATGCAGTGGTTTGACCCAGTAAAGGGGTACCCCATTATGCCATTAAAGGGGAGCTGGGGTTGTGGGGGTGTCCCTGCCCCCCCTTAAATGGTATAATGGTGGGGCCAGAGGTTGCCAGGGTGTCCCCTGCATCCTTTACATGGATTGTGGTGGCAAAACCACAGCATTTTTTGCCGCAATATTTTGTGTCCACAGCCATTTTTGCCACGATTTTAACCCATGGAACCCTCCTACCTTCCTGAGAGCACTCTGATAGGGAGGGCTTTGATTTTCCTTTTCTTTTTTTCCCATTCTGTTTTTGGCATTCTTCTTATGTATTTCCCTTTTTACATTTAGTCAGTTCTCAAGAAGCAAAACTGTGTTTTTCTGTATAGCTGCACGTAAAAGTTAAATATGAGGAACTGCAAATCATGGTAAAATAAATCTGCTTAAATTACTGTTAATCTCTGCATTTCACAATTTTTGTTTCAACTTGGACTACATTACACATTTCACTATATAAAATGTAACAATAAAAGCATTTTTAGACTTGGAGTATTTAAACAATCCAGGCAATAGTTTATTTTTATCTAATGTGATGGAAGACATTTTTTAGGTTTAATGTTTATTGAAACATGGGGAGACCCCATGTGAAAATCTCATGAAAACAGGATACATTTACATTTCAAGCCATCCATGTATAATCACATTTTGCATGTAAGGTCAACTTCCTCCAAATGATACTCGACATTTTTTTCATTATTTTTCAAACTGCTGAAGTAGCATCAAAATCAGATGGCAATTCCTCCAAAGTACAGTTAATTCCACCCAACAGGTGGAGATAAAAGCATCCACATGATGAACATGAATCTACAGGTGCCAATAATTGCTACCAAAATGGTATATAAGACTCACACCTTCCTCAAATACACATCCAAGCAACATGGAGCCACACGCACACATGAAGTATGGCATCCACAACCTGCTGATGACAATTGAGCTGTGGTAGCATGGAAGGCCATAACAGGAAAGGATACAGGCACCATAAAGGAGGTGGAGATGTGGTGTTGTGGAGGCCGCCCATACCTCATGTCCATTCTTACCCCAGTCACTGACTTATGAACAACTAGTCACACTGTATTGCCATCACAAACCTGTGCACCCTGTTGAGGCAGACCTTCAAAGCAGGATCATTATCAGGACTGCTATCACACCCCTGTTAAAAATGGTATCTGACCTGCACTTCTCTGCCATTGGCACATTCTAGCACCCCTTTGGAATGCTGCATGATATATTGTTTTTGCACATGTATGTTGTATCTCACAGCATTGTTTTATAACCCATGCATTATATGTTAGTCTGTATGAGCAAATACATTCGTGTATATAATTTTTTGAACACAGTGAGCACCCCGTACATTTCCTTGACTCCTTATTTGGACCTGCCACTTAGCAGACCAACCTCTTTTATTGAACCTTTGAACCAGCCCAAATACCTGAACTGGTCCAATCATACATTTGCCTTTGAGCATTATTCTATAGAAAGGGTATACCCCTTTTGTTCGCATGATATGTCCAAGCCAATCTTCTCTAAAGTTCTGGAACAAGTTTTGGAAGCGCTCCTGCGACATGCGCACCAGTATATCTCCCTAACCCCATGGATGCCACCTTTTCCTGCATCTCGCTCCAGATATGTTTTGATTCCTCTGGTGGGTGATCTTCCTGTTTTGTGCCCATAGAGCTAATCTGCATGTGCCTCCCCTTGCTCTGAAAGCACAGTGAGCTCTGCCTTAGTGAATTTCAGCTTTCTAAGCCACATATCCAGCACCTTGCCTTCCGATTTGCCTCCTGACATGTTTTGTCTATACTTCAGCTTCAGATGGCACTTACAAAGTGGTGATTTCAAGGGGACTGGATTTTTAATGATTGTGGCTGTGTAGCAGTTTCACATTTCCTTTTTGATGCTATTTCCGTCTGGTAAAATTACCATTTGGTAATTACTCTACTTTTCCGGTGGTAATGCCAAAAAGTGGCAGATGTACTGACCAGTAATAGTTTTTTTTCTAATTTCACCAGGTGGATAGTTATAATTTGACACTAATTCTACCTACCTCCATGGTGGTAAATCTAAATCCACCCCATGAAATTAGCACATCATTATCACAAAACTGATAACAAGGTGTCTTTAAGACACTCTGGTACAGGCAGAGTCAGGCCCAAGTCATGCACTCATAGCTACGGTTCTTGTTGCATTTCAGGTCTTCCAGTGTAACACCAACGTTGGAGCATCTCTGTCTCTCACAGCACACTACTCTGCTCTCTGGATATCTGTTGCATCCCTTCACCTCTCAGGGATATCTTTTGGTGTTTGTGGCAGGATCTGCACTGCCCTTTACTTCTCAGATGATGCCATCTCTAGGGCACTCGGCCAATTTCCCAGCAAGATCTCGAGGCCTCCATGAACTTAGATTCTCCATCTGGGTCTTGCCTGGAAAAGTCATAGTACATCACATCACTCTCTTCTAGTTCCCTCCGATCATTCTGTAGCACCACATTCTGTGTTGCCCTGTCCAGATCTCCACAGCTTATGTCCCTTTCTGCTTTGTCAATTTAACTTATCACACCTCTCCAGTCTTCACGCCATTGGTCGAGCATTCCATTACCTATTACTACTAGCTAAACCAGATTACCGTTCTTGGTCTCCTCCTCATTCCAAACTAAGCCCTTCTCCGCCATCTGACCACATGGTCTAAAAAGAAGAGGTTATAGAACCTCAGGGCACAATTTAAATTTTCAGTTGCACTTCTCCCTGGAACTGGGTGGCCAGAAGACAGTGCTCTTTGTTCTCCCACTCTTAACTGTTTCTGCTCATTGATGTCTGCTTACCACAGACATGTGCCTTTTGTGTGCAGTTATGTTCTTGGAAGTGTGTGCTTTGTCAGATTTCAGATACAGAAAGAACTCTCCTCTCATTTTGTTTCATTCATTGTTCTGTCCCAGCCAAGCATCATTAAGTCAACATGCCAATTTCACTTGTGTCAATGCCCATTTACCTAGTTATAAATGCACATGTATTATACAGCTCTTGTTTGTCCATCACTAGACGCTCAGGGCAGGGGTTGGCTTACATTTGCAAAGGTATTTAGCTCAGGGTCAATTTGTGTTGGGACCTGAATGATGAAAGCACTACCTTAAAAATCTTTGCTAATGTTCATTGTATGCTGGATTCCAAAGTGCACAGGTTACTGCCATCATTGAATCTCTCAGTGGCCTTTAACATAGTTGTCCATTGCTAACATCCTGTCCCATTACTGGTAGTGTATTTGGGAAACAGTGTTAGACCGGTGTTGCCCTTACCTGGTCTGTCAATCACAAATAGTTAAAGTGGGGCTGCCAGGTTCTTTTTCACCACAGCGTACCTTGTAGTGTTGCAGGGTGTCGATCCCTCCCCCCCATGTTATACGGTAGGTAAATTAACCTGCTGGGGATCTGACTCTTAGCTTTGACAAATATTCATCGGTACTGGAGATTAGAAATAATGGGTAGTTTTTATTGGTTAAGTTTCCGCTTCTCAATAGTTTGGTCATCGAGACCATATTTTTGTGTTAGAGTAAGTACCTCCAAGATGGCCATCTGCCAAATGTACAAATTGATTAATTCCTTTGTTATTGAAATGAACTGTCAGTTGTTGACTTCTATAAATCTTTGGAGTTAGTTATGGACCCTAAAAAAAAGCATTGTATGGGCAGCCAATTTCTTTCTGCATAACCTTCAATCTACGAAATCTTTGATTCTGCCCCCCCCCCACTGCCCTCCACTGCCTTAAGATTGGTAGTTCTCCCTCATCCCTTACTGGTAAACCTTAATCTACTCTTGGACCTTGCATGCAGAAATTGATTCTGCAGTCTCTGGCACTAGGACGATAGACTACTTACCCTAGTGGTAAGCCAGTTTCTGCGGCTTCCACTATCTGTACCCATCAATTTGAATGTCATGTGCCTCACTATCAAGCCTTTAGTTAAGGATACGCTTGGGATGTCAGTTCACCAAAATGCCATTGGTAGCGGAAGTGACAATGCACACCCGATTACATTAGAGCAAGTGGTGCCATGCAGCCTTTGATCCTGATGACATCACATGAAATAACATCTCATTGACATTGTGATAAATCCTACGGACTCATCACTAAACCTGTACCTAAAATCTCCTCCCAGGTGACCAGGGAAAGGCATATGCTTTATGATCCTGACCTTGGGGGAGTTGTTCTGTGGGAGGATCACCTGGGAGGAGAAAAGGCCCAGGCAAATGAGAGGACTATGTGGGGTGGGACTCTGTATTTGTCTTTCTCTAGGGAGGATATCTTCTCAATGCCAAAGTATGTACTGACTTGTTGTAATAACAATCTTTTTATTCCACAAACTAAACCTATAAATATGGGTGAGAACAATCACAAAGTTATAGCCATCGGGAAAAATAAAAACCCTTCCAAAATCCTGAATACTTAAAAAGCAAAAAACCTCTCTAATGCCCAAAGGTACAGTGAAAGGACATATATGAATAATAACTGTATTCCTCATTTCAATAAAGTCTAGTGACTGATCCTTATGATATTCATTTAAAGAATGTTATGAGGAAAAAACAGGAATTTAAAAGTGAAAATCAAACCCAGAAAGCTAACTTCGCCACTAGGGACTTCAAGAAGAAGAACAGGAAGAGGGCTACAAACGTTGTAATGCTGCAGGAGGGGTCCGATCGTTAATAGAAATTACCAACACCTGGTGCAGGCCATGGGAAAGAAGCAGAGGGAGCAGGAAGCTGTTGATTTGTACATGCAGGAAACGCAGAAGCTGGAGGACGGAGAAGACGCCGGGACCACCTCCAGAAGCCTAAAGTGCAGAGGTCACACAGTGGGAAGCATTCAAGAGGGAAACTTGCCCTCCAAGGACCAGTTCTGCAGATGCTGCGCAATGGGAAGCGAAAGCGAGGGAAGCTCTTCGTCTCAGGAGACTGTCTCTGGTGGCTGGCATTACCTGAGGTCCTCGGGAGCAAAATAAACTGTGGTTGCAGGTGGCACAGGTGACGGTGGACCAGGAGAAGCAGTTTGCCAGATCACGAGAAGCCACAGAAGCAGAAGTCCTATGAGCAGCGAGGGGATAGGACGCACAAATCTTAGCCGGTGAGTTCACAGGCTGCTAGTGACCCAGGAGTGGTCTGTACCCGCTTGTGTGTTCAAGGCAGGCATTTATCAAGTAATTAGCAATCGCGTATGAGTGAAAGTAGTGATGAAAGTGATTTTCAATACCAAACTATTAAAAAGAAGCAAAAGCCGTATTGGACTAAACCAAAACACTGTAACGTTAATAATGTGAATTTATGGAATACGCAGCAACCTGATGGGGCGATATTATTAAGAACTAAACCATACAACCATTGCCCAAGCCAAGAGAGACTAAACTCACAGCAATTCCAATCTAACAGATATTGCAAAAGGAAAAAGAGGGATAACGAAAGGTCCATAAGTTGTGAAACATGTTGCCCATGCTTTGTAAAACATAGCAAAAACTGGTATAGAACTACATTGCCAAAGCCAAGAGAGGAGCATAAAAAGATCTTACCCTTGTCAGTATTTGGTTACTTGTGTATTTGGGAAACAAAAGTGGCAAAAAGGCTGCCCTTCTGGAAGAGGTTATTCAGAAGAAGAGGAGCAATATTTGTGGAGAAGTATTAAAACGCACCAATGTAAAAACTTTTTTCCCTGAAGAGTTGTTAAATATTTGAAGCTGCAAAATGATGAATATTGTGACGCTGTTGCAAAGCTCTTGTCAGTTGATCTTAACCACAAAAGCATTTGTTGTTGTGAAATGCTATTTTGGCAGGGGATTATATACGGATGGCAAACCTTTGAAGGAGCAAGCCGGGCATGGGAGTAAACAAGGTGTGAACTGCTGTGGTAGGCCTAGAATGGAAGTAAACCAGGTAGAAGTTGACAAAGTGCTATAAAATTATCATTTATGTTGCTTGTGGTGCTGAAGAAAGAACTGTGTAAAGCTGTTGAAAATGAGTTATAGTTCATTAGAACCCTTCAGTTGTGGCACATCATCCTGATCAAGACAATTATTGTTTCTATTGATGAACTGAGAAAAGGTTCTTTATTTGAAGAGGACAACTATTACACTTGTTTAAGGAAGACAAAGAACATTTTATTGTCTTATTGAATCAATGGAGCATTGGAACGTTCTGTTGGCAGGTTGAAGTTGCAAAGAACTGTGTTGGAACTTTGTTGAAAATTAGGATTTCCTTATTCCTTTTTGGAACTGTGGAGAAAATCCTGCTTAAATTTGGGGAATGGGGATTTACCCAGGGTATAAGGAGAGACTGTTGTTACATTAAACATAATTGTTATACTAATTGTGATGCATTTGAACTGCCATGCATTACCTCATTTAGTTATTGTATCTATAAGTGTGAGGGACAGATATCCTTTGTTAGAGTGTTTCCTTTAGTTTATTTTAGGCAGGGAAATCCTCGTCAGGGTAGGGATAGTGAGGCGTTTATCCAACCTTCTTATTTAATAAAATGGAATTTTTGAAAATCCTTCACAAAGATGAACATCTCACATTTCTGACCCCGCACATTTAACCCCAATTACATCACCTGATGTGACTGACAGGTGTAAATATCATACATAACTTACATTTCATAAAATACCAAACTGGTAATCATGCAGACATAACACTTTTTAATTAATTAACCATGGTGCTGCCTACATATGCTATGGAGGGGTCATGTAACAACACAGGTAGCTCTGTTTGAACTAAAAAAGGCCAGGGGCAATGCAATGCTTATGACATGTGAGAAACCTGAAGGTGCAGTAGGATCACCTGGGTAAGGGGTCTTCTGGACAGCCTGGTCTTCACCAATTCAGGACAGAACCAGATAATCCCATCCTGTCAGCAAGGAGGGAGAGAAGAATGCTGACGGTGTCAAATGCAGCTGCGGGGTGGAGTTGTTCAATTCTGGCAAGTAGTTGTGAAACAACTACTTTTTCAAATATTTTGCCAATAAATGGGAGGTTCGTAATGGGCGTGTAGTTGGCCAGATCATTTGGATATAGGGTTGTTTTTTTTCAAAAGAGGTCATATGGGGGTATTGAGGGTGTCGTGAAATAACCCTTCTGTGAGGGCAGCATTGATGATGCTGAGGAGTGCATTGACTTCTGGGCCCATTAATTGTTTAATGATGGAGGCTGGGATTATATTGTCAAAGTAAGAATAAGGTATGAGGGTGGTAATCATTTTAAGGAGATCCGTGTGAGAGAGAGGTGATAATTTGGTCCAGAGGGGCAGTGTGTGTGCCTGGGTGCAGGGGATGAAAATGCTGTGAAGGGTTGATTCAATGGTTTCTCGGATTTTGTCAATTTATTTCCATAACAAATGTGTTCATTTCATTGCATTTTTTCCGAGTTGCTGGTACCTTCGGAGTCGGGTGAGGGTTTGGTACAATGCTTTACTAGTCCTTCACATAGGTCGTTAATGGCCTGTTTCTGTGAAATGCTCAAGAAAAAAAAAGAGTTTCAACCCTCATTTGGGAGATAGAAATGCAAGTGGGACAGCCGTGACTAGAACTGCGGCTGTCACACAAAAAACATTTCAACTGTTCCCAAAATGCGTAGGTGGGTGGCCCTCATTTCTGCACATTTAAAAGCGCATCCAGTTTGTGAATTTGGAATGGGCTTTTAAATGCACAGAAGTGCACCCTGATATGTGCAAATGGGAAAAGGGTTGAAAAAGGGAACCTGAAGATGTCCGTTGTGGATTGTGCTGCTCCTTTTTTGACACAAGTGACGAGATGCTAACATATCTCATCTCTTGCGCAAGACAAAGTTTGAGAGTCTGCCCCTTGACATTATTCTGAGCCCGAGTTTGGATTTAATGATGCTCACACATAGGCATTATTAATAATCCATTACTTACACTTTAAATAAAGCACTGACAAAATGTTGCCCTGTAACCAAAATTAATTTTTGTATTTTTTGTATTTATATAGCGTTTTAATCCAAAGCGTTTTACAAGAGTAACAATCGAGATACAGCAAGCATTAAGTAACAATTGAATTAAACCACAAAACAGTAGAAAAACAATTTACATTATAGAAGAGGATAGATGAGTAGGGAGGGACCAAGATGTCAGTGGAAGTAGGAGGTATGAGCATTTGTGAGAGCAGAAGTAAGAGAGGAAGCAGAGGGTGTAGGGGAGAAGGAAGGAAGAGATGAGGATTAGAAAAGTGCAGGAAGTGGGGTAGGAGGGAGTAGCATGAAAAGAGAGGGAGAGGTGTAAGAGAAGTAGGAAAGGGAGTATGAGGTGTGGGTAGAAGTAGTAGCAGAAGTAAGAAAGGAAGCAAAGAGTTTTAGGGAGATGAATGGACGGGATAGGATTTTAGAGAGGTACAGAAGTTAGGGAAGGAGGGAGTAGAGCGGATGGAGAGGGGGAGGCGGTTCCAGTGGAAAGGGGTGAGCAGTTGGAAAGAGCGGAAGCGGGAAGGAGCGCAGGGTGGTGGAGGAGGAGAGAGTAGGAAGAGATCGGTAGAGCGGAGAGAACGAGAAGGAGTATAGAAGCTGAGGAGGGAGGAAAGGTAGGGGGGGCAAGATCATAGAGGGATTTGAAGACTAGACAGAGGAACTTGAATTTAAGCTGGGAGTGGAATGGAAGCCAACCTAGAGAGGTGAGAGAAGAGGAGATGGAGTCATGAGGAGAGAGAAGGTAAAGGGAATGGATGGCAGAGTGGTAGGCAGATTTGAGTGGGGCGAGGTGAGAGGAGGGGAGTCCAAAGAAAAGAGTACAGCAGTAGCAAAACCTAGAGAAGATGAGGGAGGAGATTAAGAGTTTAGTCGTGTGAAAGGTCAGGAAGGATCAAATGTTACGGATGTTTTAAAGGTGAAAGCGGCAAGATCTAGCAGTAAGAGAAATGTGGCGAGATAGAGAGAGGTGAGGGTCTATGTGAAGACCAAGGTTACGGTTATGGGGAAAGAAGGAGAGTTTGGAGGGGGGAAAGAGAATGAAAGGAGGAGGGGAGAGAGGAGGGAGTGTGTTAGCAGGAAAGAAAAGGACTATGGTTTTATCAGCGTTGAGAGTAAGGAAGTGAGAGGACATCCACGATTTAATAGCAGAGAGGCAAGAAGAAAGCTTCTGGTGGATGTCGGGAGAGAAGGAGGAGAAGGAGAGGAAGAGCTGGGTATCATCAGCGTAGAAATGATGTGAGACACCAAAGGAGGAGATGAGTGGGGCTAAGAAAGAAGTGTGGAGTAAGAAAAGAAAGGTTTCAAGGACAGAACCTTGGGGAACGCCGTGGTTGAGAGTGTGGGTGGGAGGGGTGGAGCCATCCCAAGAGACAGCAAAAGTGCGGTTGGAGAGATAAGAGGAGAACCAGTGAAGGACAGAGTCTTTGAGGCCAAATGAGGAGATAGAATTTAGGAGAAGAGGATTGTCAACAGTATCAAAAGCAGCAGAGACGTCAAGGATAATAAGAATAGAGGAATGTTTAGAGTAGCATGAGGAAAGGAGAGAGTTGAGGACAGAGATGAGGGCAGTTTTGGTGGAGTGTTGAGGGCGGAAACCAAATTGGGTAGAGGGGAGGAGAGAATTGTTAGAAATGAAGGAGGAAAGTTGAGAATAGACAATGCGTTCGAGAAGTTTAGAGAGGAAGGGTAGGAGAGAGATGGGCCGATAATTGGAAGCAAGGTGGGGATTGGCAGAAGGTTTTTTGAGGATGGGGATGATAGAGGCATGCTTGAAATGCTCATTGATAAACCTCAAATGGATAAAAGAATGAGCAGACCTTGCTGGGATTAAAACCTGTGATTTACAGAACACGCATAGATCCCAGCAGTGAGCTTTTAACCCGCAGAGCTATTTTACCAGCCATTTCCCCTTAGATGTGTATACCACAGCATTTGGTATCGCATTGTCTCTGGGAGTGGCATTTCTTAATCTACATAACACGTATTACTGCAGTGCTAAGAAACAGGAGGGATTATCAGGTTTACATGGTCCACAAGTTAACCTGATAATAGTTGTGCTATAGTTTGCTTCAAAAGGGACTGGAGGGGTACAGGAGAGGGTGGTGGGTAGAATAAATGTTTCTTTTTAAATGCTGAATTGATTACAAAACCTACTGACGTGTGCCATCCTACACTTTCCAAGTTCATATTTCAGTAGGGCCGATTCAGCCATTCATCCTAAAATCTAGGCCACAGTAACATCAACACATGGAGTGCTTTTGCACAAAATGATAGGCCTCAAAAACATAAAGCATTAAATTTGCCTCTAAATAAGGTGGAGCATCCAGTCTGCCTTGCCCATATAGACAATGCAGCTTTGCATTTAAGGCACAGTATAGAAAGACAAACTTCACAGGGTGATTTCTGAAATTATCGAGGGATCTAAGAACCGACTTTATTTCCATTCACATACTGTCCACTTTTGCGACCCCTGTCTGTTTGTGACCCCAGGCAAATCCACCAATCATAATGCAGGAAATCGATCGGGGGGCATGGCTAATTCGAATGCGAGCCAAGACACGCACAGACATTGGGCTCCATTTTGTTGCAGCGTGTGTGTGAGTGGGTTGACTAGGATCCAGCCAACCAGCCCTGCCCTGCGCTTTGTTGTAGCAACTTAGTATGCTGTGGTCCCCCCATGGCCCGTTCTTCGGCGTGCCAACTGATGAGGTTGACGACTTGAGACACAACCTGCTACCCGTGGCTCAGCCTTCCCAGGCCGGATCTTCCCCATGGTAGATGTGCGTGTTGTGAAAGAATGAATGAGTGCATTGCCCGGCATGACCTTGTGCTGTTAGTCCTTCATGCCAGACAAGTCTGACTTCTTTAAACTGCTCAAATACAAACATATTGCAATCGGTCTCTAGCTACACATTTTTCCCAGGCTGCAGCACACACCCAGGTCCTTGACCCTCTTTCAACAGTGTCCCATGCTCAGCGCCTGCAGCAGGAATGCGCCAAAGAAAGGGCAGCAATGGCACATTGCACGGCACAGAGGCAGACTGATACCCAAGGTGCAACATAATGCCCATCTTTCAACATGCCCTGCAGACCCATCAGCGCACTGAACACAGTGCTGTGCAGGTAGGAGGTGCTTTCAGAGACAGAAGCAGGCCAACAGAAAGCTGCAACACTCCCAAACCTCCCATGCACCACTACAGCAGTGCAAACATTTCTCTGATCAACGTGAACTATTCCTGGGCACCGGAGGAGCCAGCTTCCCAGTTCTGGTCGCCAAATGCTAGAATTCACTCCCTCTCACGATCAGAGCTGAACCCTCCTTCTGGTCCTTCAGAGGCAAAGTGAAGTGCTGGCTTTCAGATAAGCAACGCTAACAGGTCCCAGGCTCAACCACGATCCTCCTCTGCTGGAATCTATGTACCTATGTTTTCTATGTACCGTAACACGACTTTTTCTCCCTGCACTGTCGACCAAACTGTAACCGCCGGCAACATTTCCATGCTCTTACCTGTATTAACATGCTAGTCGACTAATCTGTAACCGATGTTCGACAAGCACTGGTGTCCAATGTACTCTATATGCATGTATCTGTAACTATGTCCCAAGTTCAAGCGCCCAGTTACCTCAGGGTTAGGTGTGCATTACAAATAATAAACTAAACTAAACTCTCTCCAAGCACTACATTGCCAGCTTTGCACTGTGTGCCTGAACCATCCACTCAGTGCCAGCAGTGCAGAGGGTGCATCCATGTGGTGCACCCTGCTATCATTGCCTGGCTCCCTGAAAATAACAGCCCCGGGTTATTTTAGTGCCCGCACTGTGTTGCAGTGTCCTCGTTGCCCTCTGCACATCCCTCGTACAATACCCAGTGTTACAACACTTGCAAAAGTGGAATCATTTTCAATTGTGAACCACCTTTTCCTAGGATGAGTTCCTAGGAGCCCTGCATCTCTGCTGCAACACTGCCAACAGGTGGCACTTCTTGTATAGCATCTGTGCCTAGTCTAATTGCATGAAACAGTGTGCACCATCCCATAGAGCACTGGCTAGTGTATGTTCACTATTGGTGCATCAGTACCTGGACTTACACCCTCTGTTATGGCATTACAGCAGTGCCCAATGGACGTTCCCTTCCTCAGCAGTATAGCAGTGGTCAACGTGCGCTGCCAGGAGCATACCGCTGCCTAATGTGCATGCACATGTTGTAGAGTGGCATCCATGTGAATCGCCTTAGAATAGAAGCGCCCAGCCTATGAGACATTAGTTAGCAGAGTCCAGGATGTTGGTATATTAGGGTCTAATATGCAGCCTCTTCATATGGTAATGCTCCGTGTTCACCGCATGGTACAAGTGCCTAACAACACTCCCTCCCATAAGTAAAGCAATTCCCAGGCCACCTGACCTCCATAGCAGCAATATCCCCCGGTATAGCCTGGCCTGCTGGCTCAACAAGACTGAGGGCATGGAGACGTTCAACTGAGGGGAGAGGTAGGTGCAGGTCAGGGGAATGAGTTCTTTAATGGCCTGCAGGAGTGCAGGAGCCCTTTTGACTAGGACAACAACTTCTTGCCCATTTGTATATCCTTGTGTGTAAATAAACACCTGTTTTAGCATGGTGCCCAAATATTTCAGAGGTTTAGAGGTAGAGGCAGAAGTGTCTTGTGAGATCAGTAAGTCTTTAACTTCCTATGGGGTCTGATTTCCTTTGGCTGTTGACTGTATACAGTCCAGTGAGTCTGCTGACTCAGTCATTTGCTTTTACTGAGTCAGCAGATTTGAGCAAGATATTTGTTAACGTGGTTTTAAATTGAGGATGATGCAGAGTGCAAGAGCAACAATGGGTACTCAAACCAACACTTGATTTTTCTTTGCTCGAGGAGCGTTCAATTTGCATTTTCTTGGCCAAGGGATGCCTCTTTGCAAGACAAATTCCACGAGGCCTATACTGACATGTTCACGTTATTTCAGTTCAAAGATATCTTTTGTCAAAAGGTATTTTCCTTTCATTATATGAGCCATTTTACTCTTGCTGATCCCTGATTGGCCCACCTCTGAGCTTTATCTCATGGAACGAGTTAAGTGTCTCTATTTCTTCACATGTCAGTGGTCTCATGCAGCAGCTCCCTTTTATTTCCGGGGCCTGTCTTCAGCGATTCCACCAGCACCTTCCTCACGTGCTGATCTATGCCTCTTAGCCCTGCGCCAATGGCCTTTTATCTCTTTCCGATTTCTGGACCCATGATCTTTTCTACCACCCTGCCGCCTGCCTCCTCCTCGTGCTACTAACTTGTGAATCTGGGGTACTAATCGATATAAACTCCTACTGGGGGGATTTAACCCCCAATAATGGCATCAGGGGCTGCAATTACTTGGTTGCTGAGCAGTTACTGGGCAGTAAAGTCCTCCACAAGCCTCGTGGTGTATTGCATAACTATTACTCCTGTGCCGTTGCCTTCCCAGTTCTAGGTTAACACCCCAAAGTTCAGCTGCCCTCATGTAAAACACATATGCAGGGTTTTTGCCCAATACTCGCAGTTACAACACCCCTCAAAGGAATGATATAAAATATATGTGCCAAGGAGCATCATGATATGATATGATAGTTTATTTATTAACATGAGCGGTGGCACTGTCTCTAAAATGCCACTATTTTTGCAACAGAATGATCACTGTACAAAATAAAGACTGCCTGTATTGAATTTGGAAAGGTGGGGAGTGCATGGGTCTGTGGCTGCTGGGTATTCCATGGTGAGCTGCTAGTCGGCAATGTGGTGCGGGGCTAAGCCAACCCTGATTTGTAAAAACTGTGTAAAACATATGTAGTGCAAAATTGCACTTTGCATATAATTCCCCACCATTACCGCTACTTAACTGCTACAAATTTGCCAGTGTAAAATGCACTATGTGCACCAATTAGCTTTGGTATCTCTGTCTGTAGAAGTCAATACAAGTGTAAACTGTCACATTAAGAAGTAGGCGATTTACAATTAGAACTCACAGTGTAGAACTGTGTCATTCATCAGCAGTAGTTATCATGGAATCCACACCGTTAATGTCATATTTGGGGGGATTCGCGCAATATCGGGCTGTTCCATCACATATAAGCGACGTGCTCAGCATATTGTTTGTCTCCAACACACATTTCTCAGTTTATCTCTTTGTGCCTACCTAAGGTGTATGCATGCACGTGCCCAGGTTCTGCCAATCAGTAGGGTGGCTGTTCTTCATTCACTAACCCTGCCTTAATCCCTGTAATCTGCATTTAGAGGTGAAAAACTATGCGACCCACTGCTAAGAAATGCAATTTTCATTCTGTGTAGGGCCATTCTGAAGCAGAACAATTGTGCCTAACGAATATAAGCCGATGTCTGTGTGTCTGCCTAATGGTTGTACCTATGCTGTGTTTTTTTTCTAAATTCAGTGAATAATCACACGTTTAATGTCATGTTATGTGTCGTTTTGTTGCACCCATTTGCCGTTGGCATTTCCATTGGGCGCTTTTTGTTAATCCACTTGTCTGAACTGCAGCACACTTTGATCTGAGTGATGGACCGTGATGCTCTCTACGTCAGAGGAAACATAAGAGTGACATGCACATGCCAGAGGAAGCATTGGCCACACTGTTATCATAACCCTGGATCAGATGAACGAAGGTCTCTTGCCGGACGGTACGTTATAATAGTATTTTCTAAATACTTAGGGGCCTTTCCATGCAGAGAACGGTATATTATAGAGCCCATTTTGAAATGGATACATTGTTGTATCGTTAGCCAATGTAGGTCTTTCCTGATGTTGGTAATATGGGACCTCCTAGGGATGTTCATGGCGATGCGTTTGGCATCATTTTGAATTACCTGGCATGTTTTGATATTAGACCGAGTTGTACCACAGGGTAGGAGATTACAGGAGTCCAATCCTGATACAATCATAGCCGGGTAATTGTTACTGCATTTGTGTTGTTAATATAGAGGCGTATAGAATGCAGTAACCTCAAATTATAATTACATGTTTTTTACGAGGTTTGTGTTTATCGACGCTCCATAAAGACTCCTAGGGTTTTCACTTTCTCTTGTGTTTTAATCATATTTCCTTGCAATACAAATTTGGAATAGGTTGCATCCAATTTGGCCCTAGCCTGAGGGGAGCCAAAGATGAGAAGCACTTTTTTTATTGCCATTGAGGCAAAGCCAGTTTAGGCACATGACCTTTCGCCAGTTTAGGCACATCCAGTTACCAATTGCATTATATATGTTTTCTAATGTTTGAGAGTCTTGCTGATAGTAGCCACTTAGTTTTATGACCAATTGTGTACGTCAGCGTAGTTTGAAAAGAAGACTCCCAATGCCCCCAATGAAATGCACAATGCGCGCATATACAAGTTGACGAGGAGGGGCAATAATGAAGCACCCTACGGTACTCCATATTTAATTTGAGTGGTCGAAGAGGTGGCTTTGCCCCATTTCACATTGGAGACCCTATTAGACAGGAAGGATGTGATCCACTCCAATGCCTTCTCTGAGCAACTCCCTTGTTGATTTAAATAAACTAGAAGTCTCTTGTGATCGACGAGATCGAATGCCGCGGACAAGTCCAACAGGATGTACATCCCAGCCTTACCATTGTCAATGATCTCCAGCATGTGATTCTGCAGATCAAGAAGAGCAGTCACGGTACTGTGAGATGGACAAAATGCAGTTTATTATTGTTTTCCACAAAAGCATGGAGTTGATTGGTAGAGGCTGTGTCCAGTATTTTTAGAAGAAACTGGATATTGGTTATTGGCAAAGGTTTTTAGGATTTGTGGGGTCTTGATTAGTTTTCTTTGGGATGGGCGGGACAGACACTTTCTTAATATCTAGTAGAACTTCAAGATCTCGAAAAGAAGCATTGACAAATTGTGTAAGAAAAGGTTCAAAAGTGCTTAATGTGTTGAAGAATAATTTTGGGCGGTAATACATTTAAAGAGCAGGTGCCAAGGTTCATTGAATCAAGTAATAGATTCATTTATATAGAGATTATAGGGGCAATATTGAAATTTAGCGACGGTTCAACAGTCTAGAACTTAAGTTTCTTTAAGTTTTGGATGTGATTAAGCAGGCCCTGCGATGTGTTCAGACTCAAGTTGCAACAATTTTGTCCCTGGCCTTGGTTATTTTCTCTTCAAATGCCAGTGAGATCCGTTCACAGTCTTCATCTGAGACTAATAATGGAAGTTCCATGGTTTTAGGTTTTTCTAAGGATTTCATAATACTAAATAATTCCTTCACAGAATTGGAGGCTTGCTCAATACGGGTGTTATAGAAGTTTTTCTTTGTGTCCGTTATCAGGTTTTTGTAAGATGTTTCTACCTTCTTCCATTCTTGTTGAGTGAGGTCTTATGGATGCCTCTTCTGGCCTCTTTTTTAAATTATTTATTTATTATTTTGGTCAAATGACATCCATGTTCTTGACCACGGGTTGCAGGGGCAGCTGGAACCTCTAGCGACCCCCAAATGACATCCATGAGCTACGCCCTGCCAATTTGGTTGAGAAAATAAAAAGCTGCAGTTGTTCAAGGTATCTACGGAAGTCAGGTGGTACTTTAGATGGAGGTTTTGGGGTTTCCAAGTGCAACAACGTTTTCTGTAGTAGTAATGCAGTGCATGTCTGTAACATGTCACCTGCTGACCTACATGCCCCCTGCACAAGTTTATAAGGAAATGATTACAGAAGTGACTTGTATAAAAGGATGGACTTATATCCATGCTTCCTTTTTCCTGCCAGGGTTCTGGTTTTATCGTCCGCCCTCATACTGAAATTACATTCACTGTGGGTGTAATTGTAATCTAAAGATCATGATTGTATACTTCTATTTTTTTTATTTTGGTGCATACTGCACAGTGTTTCAGTTCCTTTAAACCGCTATTCCAGCTTAAAAAGAAAAAAAAACTTAAACAAAAAAAAAAAAACGAGCAGGCGTTTTCATTCTCAGCTTTAGTTCATGGAAGCTGGGACTCGTCACGCGGAACGCTCCATGGAATTGCCCGAATCTTTCTCGTGATGCAGTCGTTTGGTGGTGTTCCACTAACGACTGAGGTATGTCCTAATGCTTTTTTTTTCCCGAACACAGACACAGGAACGCTTTTCTTAAAAGACATTCAGTTCGATGGGAAGGAGGCCATAAGGGCGGTTCAAATTTCCATTCCTTCAGCATGTTTTTCTCTGGCGTGCAATGTTTCTTGTCCCCACAGAAACAGATATGGTTTCTGCCACGGTTTAGCCAGCTGGGCCTTGCCCACACAGGGCACAAAGAGCCAAGAGTGTTTTGGATGCATTTAACATTAGACATGCGCATCTGGACGGAAAAATAGTGCTCCCTTTAAGAAATGGCTTTTGAGACCCCTACAATTCTTGGGAGTTGTTTCAGAAAATACAAGTTTGATAAAGTTATTTAAAAGAATGCGCAGTTTCCTCCCACCCCATGACATTGAAGGCTTCCAGGTTGGAGGTTGAAGAATTTTTTAAAGTCCTTCTGCCTTCATAAAGAGATTATTTCGTTAGTAGGGGAAATTATTTCTTTATGAAGGCAAGGTGACTTAAAAAAGAAACAATGTATTTTTGAAGTCATAGGGTCCCCTGCACACCGTGACATGGAAGCCCCCAGCTCCCTGACGGACATGCGCTCCTGCTGCAGGCCTCGTTCCCTGTCCTGAATCAACGGATGCAAAGGTAAGAACATGTATTTTGTGTAAATGTGTGTGCGTGCATGTAAGTGTGTATATGTATATAATATAATGTAATATGTGTGAATGAGTGTGCATGACATATGGGTGGCAGCCTGGGTGAGCGTGTATGGTGACAGGATGCACATGTAAATGTATGGGTGACTGTGTTTGCGTGTGTAAGTGTAAGGTGAATGCTCTGATTACTTACTGGTAATCTGCATTATTCCTAGTCCTACTCTTCCTCGACACAGTATGTTGCCTCCTGTACAAGTACTGGGATGAGACAGAGAGACATGGATGTAATGCCTGGTTTAGTTACCTGTAACCTTCATTACTCCTGATCTGCATCCTCGTCCCAGCACTTACCTACGAGGCAAGGTGCCTGACAGGTACATACTGGGATGCGGAATGTGGAGGTAATGGGTTGTGTGTGTGTTTAATGCCTGGGTTACTTATTAGTAATCTTCATTAGAACTAGCCCTACTCTTCACTGTCCCAGTACTTGTTTATGAGGCACGTTGCCTCATACAAAAGTACTGGGCAGAGGTAGACAGATGTGGATGTAATGCATGGTGTAGTTACCTGTAATCATCATTAGTCATACTCCCACTCATCCTCGTCCCAGTGCTCAAGGTGCCTCATAGGTAAGTACTGGGATAAGGAAGAGGCATGTGGAGGTAATTCTGGACCAAGAAGCTGATTTTCACAGTTAGGGTGGTAGTCTAGGCCAGACCAGAGTGTGACACGATCCGTGATTTGTTGCTTAGAGTGGGGGGCCCTGAGCAAGGCTCGCAGGGGGCCCTCAAATTTTGTGCCAAGACACTGGATGGTGTATGTGTGAATTTTGGCCTTCAAGCCTTCGATCTCCTTTCTTCTCTCCTCCTCCACCTACTCTCATCCTCTGCCAAACTCCAGCCACTTTCTCTCCTCCCCATGTCCTTCTTCTCTATCTCTCTGGTATTCCCCTCTCTCCTATCTCTGCTCTTTGATGTTACTGACTTCATTCCTACCACTCTCCCCTTTCCTTTATACCACTTCTCTACCTTCTACGCATTTTTAAAGTCTCCCTCTTTTGTACTATTGTTACTCTCTTCACAATACCACTACCACTGCTATGACTAATATGCGTTCTTCTCACTCCACTCTGTTGACTTCCACACTACTAGTCCTCACCTCACCCTTTCATTACCTTCCTTTTCTTCTACCACAACCAACACTCCTCAAACTACTCTCCTTTCACTACATTCTCTCACTACCTCTCTCATCCCCTCCCCACTTCTCTAGTACACCCTTATCCTTCCACCCCACTCTTACACCCCTCTGTGCTAGCCTCATTTATTTATTAATTTATGTATTTATGTTTACAGTTATATAGCGCACTAAGCCCAAGGGTATCAAGGCGGTGTTATGGTTCAGGTTACACAGACATAGTTATGTACATTAGATGAAGACAATGTGAAAGCTGCTCAGATGCTTCCCTTCATGAAGAGCCATGTTTTTAGGCATTTGGGGAAAGCTCAGTAGGATTGTTCCACCCTTAAGTCATGGAGGAAGGCATTCCAAAGTTTAGAAGCCACAGCACTGAAGCTAGCCTGAATTTTGGCGTGATCAGACGGTTGCTATATGCAGTTCACAGGTAGGGTGGTGCCGAGTTGGAGCGGCAATTGTGAGTGATCGCTACAGTGTTGAAGATGTTCCGGTCTCTTATGGGTAGGCAGTGGGCATTTCTTCTCGCTTCCGAAATGGTCGCTTGCCTAGGAATGTTAAGTGCAGCACGTAAGGCATTGTTCTGTACCACTTGCATTTTCTATATGTTGCGCATTGAAGTTCCTACAAATAAGGCGTTAAAGTAATCAAGTCTGGAGCCAACACTTGCTTGGGCAATGGTGAGACAACTGTCAGGGGAAAGGAAGAGACTGGATGTGTTGATGAGTTTGGAGGCGTATGGTGCTGCGGAGGCAATGGTGTGAACTTGGCAATTGAGAGAGAGCAAGGCGTCCAGGTAAACTCGTGAAGGCATCTTGGAGTAAGACACAGACAACAGATTCTGAATTAACAATACAAACGTTATTAACTTAAAAGTCAGGATGGAAAAATAGCTATCTTGCCCTATACTATGGTGGGATTTTCCTACGTGAGAAACTTGTAGTTGTCTCCATAGCTAGTCCCCAGGAATCTGTCATCCAGGTGGCCAGGACACGGCCATCGCTATTGGATCCAGTTCTTGGGGGTGGACCAGTGAGGGAGGATCACCTGGATGGGGGCTCCTCGGAGAGAGGGAGTGGGACACCAATGGGTGAGACATGGTATCCCCCTTCTTTGAACACCTTTTCCCCATCCTACCATGTAGGATATTCCAAACTACTGCCTCCACCCCCTTTTCCAACACAAAATGTTCCAGCAACACAAAGGGCAACAGACTAACACCAGAGCCATTTACCTGACATGTCCCAATACAGGGTCACACAAAGTCAGGCAATTGACCAAAATCACACACCCCTGAGGGCCCTTTCCCTTCCCCATTGGGATAAGAAGTGGAGCACGACATCACCCTTAGAGCAAGGCAGACGGCACAACGTGCGAGCTAACTTAGCACAGCAGTTCAAGAGGAGGCAAAAGATGGCGCAAGTCGAGAGGCTACCAAGGGGAGAAGTGACCTTGCTTTTATTGACAGAGATCTGTGAAGCCTCAAGAGAAGGAATCCTAAGACTGCAAACAATAGCCAGCGTCTGTTGCAGCAGATGTCAACGGTGCCCAGGCACCTCCTCCGTTGACAGCCAAGCCAGACAGAGAAACATGGCCCAATGGTGCCGGCCTTGACTCTACAGACAAGAAAGCAAAGCAGTTCATCACAACCGGTGAGTTGAGGGGAAAACCAATAAAGAAATCGAACTGTGTTGAACCAAAGTAGCAAGCTGCTAATTGAACTTTGAACAAACAAAAAAACTATTGAGAAAGTGGGGGAAAAGCCTGCAACAGAGGCATCCGGCACCACTTTGGTGCTCACGCAGAAAAACTCTGGGGGATTACCCAAAGGTAGAGCCTACCATAACCAGAAGGCCTTGGAAAGAGGCAAAGAGAGGTCAAAGTGGTTATACAGGCGTCTTGTAAAATCATCAGCACATTGAAAGTCTTTGACCGACAGATGATTGTGAAGAAGGGAAATTAATCCTGCATGGTGAAATCAGTAAGCAACTGTGTTTCGTAAAGTTGGCAGGATTGAAGGAGGGGGACTCAGGGGTGAAGTCATCACCCAAAGTATATGTTGAACACAACTTTGTTGTTGTTTGTTAAATGCATCAGGCCCTCGAAGGCAATAGACTTTCATTGAAAGGAGACTTACCCATTGAAGAACCTGATAGCTGACAGAGAACTGTTGGCTCGTGCTGCAAAAGCTCGAGCGTGGGCTGTGCTCCAAGGTCCGACCTTGTCCTGTGCTGAAAACTTGGGGAAGGGAGACCCCTGCCAATCACATGCTGACTTATTATTTATGAAGACTTCTTTCTTTATTGAACCCTTATACCACACTCTTTGTGTAATTAGTTGTAAGGAATTGGCAATATGTTTTTTTATTTTGACACAACGTTACAAGGACTGCCTTATTTTTCATTTGATGGTCGACACTTGCTCCCATCTTATATTTAGTTTTAGATTAGGCCTTTTTCCACCCTGCATTTAGAGTTTAATAAACACCCTTGAGCTGTGATCACTTCTGTCTGTCTTTATTTGCATTTTTAAAGTGCCTACACAGCCCGGGGGCATCAAGGCACTGTTATAGACATCTTTTTTTTTTTGTCGTCGCCTTCGTTGCATATTTATAACACGCTTAAATACCCAGAGGTTTTAAGCACGGACCCAGGGATCGAACCTGTGCTGCTGCATGTTGTCTTGCTCCTAAGGCGAGCATGTTGCCACTGAGCTATCCTCCCAGGACTTTACTGTTGCCATCATGAGTTCCTAACACTTACCCAACCAAAACTAAGGAAAGTCAGTGTCCAAAGGTTCCACTTAGAAATCTGTCTGTGTCCAAAACCTACAGTCGTCCTCAAAAACTAATCTATACAATGTGTAGGGATATTAGCAACCAACAAAACAGTGATTAACACAAAGTTTGGAGCTCTGTACAGCTCACAGCTTCCTTCCCCAAGTATGAAGCAGTTCAAACAAAACATTTCAGGATTGCCTTAAGTTCAGGATCATATAGAACTCACCAGTACTCAGGGATCCCTTCCCCAAGTTTGAAAACATAGTTAAAAAAACACAATATATTTTGAGGCTCCGCCCCAAGTCCAAAACCTCAAAGTTCCCTTCATCAAGATTCACTTTCACTAGTATGTTGATGTTTTTCAGTTTTCTTAAAGTTCTGTGCCACACTTGCACCCTCTGCATATGGTTAGTCTTTGTACAAAGAAATGTCTTGGTGGAAAATTGTAGATTGTTTTGGTTGACTTGTCAAAGTTAATCTCAAAAGTTCCATTCCCTTTGGAGTCCAATATACATTGGGCTTAATTGAAATGTTAAAGTTCCATTCAGTTTAAGGTTCAATATGTCTTGGTTTCTTTGATTGACTTTTAGATTCAATAGATATGAACTTTGTGTGGATTTAAAGTTTCATTCACGTTTGAGCTTGGCACACCATAGGTTTATTTCATTTGTAAAGCTTAATTCTTTTATAATCTTCGTAGATAACAGTTTTTGTTCAGTGCAGTATTCCATAAGTATGAAGATATTTGTGTTAAGCTTTGCATTCGGTTTGGAATTCAATAATTGTTAAATGTTTTCATTTAAATCACTTTATTGTTATATTTAGTTCATTGTGTTGTAATTTGCCTTTGTAGTTTACTTTTAAATGTGCCCAGCACTCGAAGACTCTCAAACGTGCTTTCATGTACACGCAACCACTCCGTTATTAAGTATCTCCAATTGTTCACTGGTTAACAAGGATTTGGATCAGAGTCCTTCTAAAATGTGTCACATCATCCAGGCGACCATTCTGACACAAAATAACCTTGCACGTCAGATCAAACACTTGCATACTTGGTTCCTGCTTTCATGGAAACTCACTGGCTGCTTTGATACGAGTGCCTGCAGCACAGATCTCTCGGCCTTCTGTCCACCACCATAGGGCTCCACCTTCTGCCCCTCAGGCACTCCTGGGTCAGCATCTGACCCCAGGAGAACAAGCACCTCAAACACCAGCAAAAGGGCAGCCTCCCTGCACAGCTCCCCTTGCAATGTTCATTTGGTTCCGCTGAGACCCCAGCTCCTGTGCCGTTCTCTCCTGAATCGTTGGTGTGCTGCACTTGTACAGCTCCCTGCTGCTTCTCTTGGCCTCTCTGCTGCTGCTACTGTTTTACCTTCACAGCCACTGCCTCCCTCCTTCCCATTCGCTCTCCTCTCTTGCTTCTCCACTCTTTTTGACAGCTTACTCTCTGTTCTCTCATCCTCTCCCCTCTCCCTTTTCCTATCTCCTCCCCTCCTCCACTCCTCCCCTTACTTTCTTCTATGCACTTACTCTATTGTCCCTGGACCTACTATGATAGCAACCTCGTCTGTCGCTCCCCTATCCCCTTAGTGTTGCCCCCCTGCCCTCCAGCACTATCTGAAACATTGTCAGGCCTAGTACGATAGTCACTTGTTTTTTTCCTCCCCTCCCTTTCTGCCCTCTCCCTCACGTTTTGTTTTCCTCCAGCTCTACCAGAAATGTCCTCAGGCCTAGTATGGTAGTCGCCTGTCTGTTTCCATTTCCTTCCCACTCTCCCCCTCCCTTCCTTATCTATGTCTTAGCACTTGCACAATCTGAAATGTCGTCAGGGCGAGTACGATAGTTAGTTTCACATCCTTACTGTTCATGGCCTGTAAGAATGTTGTTGTATTTTCCCTTGTTCCCTTCCATGCCTTGAAGCGCCTTGAAACACATTGTGTATAGGCGCTATATAAATAAACATATCATATCATAGGAGTGGGCTCCTTATAAACCTACAGCCCTTTAACAGGCTGCAGGTGTGAATGTACAATGAGCCCTGCCTGATCAACATTAAAGGGACATGCCTGACCTTTACTACTCTCAGCAGGTCTCTTCCTTGTCCCACTACCAGATTGGTAAAAGCACAGAGTCTTCATTACTCCTGGTTCCCTCTTCTTCATCCCAGTACTGTTAGTAGTCATGTATGAGGAAGTCAGGGGAGTTGACTCAAAACCCCATGAAGGTGGGGCAAGGGGTAGGTTGGTTGTTAGTAGAAAAAGAGGGATACCATGTCTCTCCTAAGGGCATCCCACTCCCAGTCCCCAAAGACCCTCCACCCAGGTGATCCTGCCCCGCTTGTTCACCCCCAGAGTCAGAATCCAAGAGCAATGGCCTTTCCCTGGTCACCTACGCAGAGGATCCATGGGGAATAGGAGAGATAATACCCTCACTTTACTGATGATGATAACAAAGCCATCAATGGTGAAAGAGGCAGTGATTGAGGTTTTTTAAGCTGGCTGGTGATCCCATACAAGTAGGTTTTCATCTTTGTTGTTGTTAAGTGTCGTGAATCGACCCTATCTATAGTCACGAAGACTTGCGATTGCCCCTCCAATCACTTGGAAGATTCCTTGGCGTTTGGCTCACCGCCGAAAACACAGCGGTTCTGTGTGGACTGCAGCATCCAGCATTCCGTGTTAGTACTCGAGTCAGGCGCTACGGTCACGTGATACGCACGGACCATCATTCACGTCTGTATGCGAGTACTACTTATTCTTGCTGCGCACATGGAACGGTGCTCCTTAACTGAGTTCTACAGCCAGTTTTGTAGTGTCCATTTTCTGCAATCTTGTTTCTTGAACCTGTTTTGAATCCTTGGCCTGTTATTACGGATTGCCCATTTTGAACTGCCCCTGATATCTGGTTTTCGGCTCCTTCGGACTGATTCCTGTTACCAAGATGGCTCGATTTATTCCATGTCCAGGTATCCCATCTGCCTCCCTATTGGCCTCTCTGTTCTTCGACAATATAGTCCGTTTTTTTGGACAGTGGTGATATCCAATAGGGGATCGCAATTTACGTCACGATTCTGGTGTGCATTAACCACTGCTCTGGGCATCGATGCTCGTCTGTCTTCAGCATATCATCCACAGACAGACAGTCAAACGGAGCGTATTAATGCTACCATGGAACAGTACCTTCGCTGTCTATGGCCCTCATTACGACCCAGGCGTTGGACCATGGTGCTAATTGCACCATGGTCCATGCCGGTAACTTACCGACTCCGCCATGGCGGAATGGGGAATTACCGCCCCATTCCGAGGTTGGCGGGGCGGTAATTCCCCATGCCGCCATGGCCCTTCCCCATTCCCATTTTTGCCCCATAGGGCTCAATGGGAATGGGGAAGGCGCTAAGTACGGTGCCGCAAATTGCGTCACCGTACTTAGCGCCAAGGTCCCTTTGCGGGTTGGTTTTTTAACGCCTGCTAAAAGCAGGCGTTAAAGTGCCACCCACAAAGGGACCTCGTAATCAGGCGCTAAGGGATTACCGGTACGGGTACCCTTACCGGTACCGGTAATCCCTTAGCGCCAGTGTTGTAATGAGGCCCTATGTCTACAACATCAGTCAGATTGGTTGTCTGTGATGGGGATCACTGAATTCGCCTACAACAATTCCCGACATTCATCGGTGGGGTGTTCTCCGTTTTACGCCTTGTATGACCTGCACCCGAGGACTCTTCCTGCCATCCTTCCTTCTTTAGACCGGGTTCCTGCTGCTAAGAAAATGAGGGATTCACTGCTCTCTATACGTACCTCTGTTCTTTGCCACCTCCAAGCCGCCCAACATTGCACTAAGGAACAAGCGGGTAAACATAGCTCTCCAGCCCCTGTTTACACTCCAGGTGACCGGGTATGGTTATCAACCAAACACGTTACTCTTCGGGGCAAGAAGAAGCTTCTGCCATGCTATCTAGGCCCCTATGAGGTTTCGCATTGCATCAATCCAGCTGCCGTGCGTCTACGAATCCCTTCCACTTGGCGTGTACCCCCTGTGTTTCATGTTTCCTTACTCCGTCCATATGTTTCTGGCACTCGTCTCCCTGTATCCTCAGCTCCATTGAAAGTGCAGGGTGAAGAAGAATATGAGGTTAACGCAATTTTGGACACCCGAGTGAGGAACGGGGTGCGCTCATATTTGCTCGATTGGAAAGGCTATGGTCCGGAAGACAGGACTTGGGAACCTGCTTCCAATCTACATGCTCCTCGACTTTTGCGCTCCTTTTGGCAAACACGCCTGCGAGATTCCAGGGAGCGCTGCCCTTTGCGGGGGGGTACTGTCGTGAATCGACCCTATCTAAAGTCACGAAGACTTGCGATTGCCCCTCCAATCACTTGGAAGATACCTTGGCGTTTGGCTCAATGCCGAAAACATGGCGGTTCTGTGTGGACTGCAGCATCCAGCATTCCGTGTAAGTACTCGAGTCAGGCGCTACGGTCACGTGATACGCACGGACCATCATTCACATCTGTATGCGAGTACTACTTATTCTTGCTGCGCACACGGAACGGTGCTCCTTAACTGAGTTCTACAGCCAGTTTTGTAGTGTCCGTTTTCTGCAATCTTGTTTCTCGAACCTGTTTTGACTCCTTGGCCTGTTATTACGGATTGCCCATTTTGAACTGCCCCTGATTTCTGGTTTTCAGCTCCTTCGGATTGATTCCTGTTACCCCTGACACGGCATACGTTACCTGGATTCCCACTGCCTACCGTTTTGTTACGTCGCGACCCCAGAACTCTGCAACTCAGCGTTATCGCTTCTGAAACCTGGTCAAGTACCTCCCACTCCCGCTTGGACCCGCTGCTTACCTGTATTTTCCTCTCTTTCATTTCCATTCCTTTACTCCTTCTATCCATGTTTATTGTGCCCCCTCCTCCATACCTCCATACACAGACTCATTTACCTGCACCCTGGGATGCTCTGCTGAACCACGAGGATTGTTTCATTTGGACACAAGAGTGACTGTTGTGGACGCTCTCCTGTTTTCTTCTTTGGTCACTCTTTTCACTAAATACCGGGATGCTCTGCAGTACGACACGAACTGTTGTCAATCCTTGGGATTACGGGACTTCTCCTGGACCTTCTTTATCTGGTTCTTCATTCCATTTCCCCTGTTCTGGGCAAGTAGGTTTCGGGTCTTGTTCTTCACGGAGCAGGTAAGAGTGGGAAATAGGGGGTTGTGTCGAATACTTTTGATCAAAGTAGTAAAGAGCCATTATTGTTGTTTCCTCTAGCTCTGTTGCTGCTGCTCCTGCCTTTTCACTCAAGCCCCTAGGCTGTTAGGTGCTTTCTCATACTCCTACAGATTGTGCTCTTGTGAGGAAAGTTCGGCTGCAAATTGGCTTCAGGCAAAGAGGGGGTTGTGATAAAGATTGTCTGTTTTTGACATTAAGACACCATTGGTGTGTGGCCATCCAGCCCTGGATGGATTGGTAGACTGCATTTAGGGTGACAGAGTCAGTATTGTGATTCCCAGAGAGAGTTAGCAGAATTTGGTTATCGTCCACATAGTTGGTGTAGGACATGTCTATTGAGTCTAGGAGGTCAAAGAGGGATTTTGTAAAGATGTTGTATAGGGCGGGGGGGATGCAGGACCCTTGGGGAATGCCAAAAGAGTTTGGGGCTGGGTGGGCACTTATGTTGTCCATGAAGACTTTCATTGATCTGCCGTCCAAGAAGGAAGTGATCCAATGTGTTGCTTCCATTGAGATGTTTGCTGCTGATGTGAGGTGTTGGTATAGGATCTTGCGGTCTACCAGATTGAATGCAGCTGAGAGATCTAGAAGTAGTAGTAGGGCTGATTTCCCAGTGTCTCTGAATTCATCTAACTGTTAATTTGGATCCAGTAAAGCCGACTCTGCACCGTACCCTTCTTAGAAACCAAACTGCATCCCCACAATATGGTTTGATTCCAGATAGTGCTGAATTTGAAGTGAAGCAGCCCGTTCTAGGATCTTGAGGAGGAAGGAGACTGTGATGACTGGTCGATAGTAGGTATAGCCAGGTCTAGGGTCGGTTTCTTGAGTAGTGGTAGTACTCAAGCTTTCTTAACAATGACAGGGACCAGGCATAATGGGAACAAAGTTTTAATGAATTTGGTGATAAATGTGGTTAAGGCATCAGCGTAGTCTTTGATGATGGCTGCTGGGCTGACATCACCTTTACATTTGGATAGTTTAGCCCTTTCTGGATGTACAAAACCTTCATTTGAATGACCAGGTTGAAGTGAAAAGGGAGGGCATCCAGCTTGATAGTGGGGGGATTGCAGGGGGTGGGGAGGGTGCGGGTTGGTATTGATGATGGCTTTTTTGGCTTAATTTTGTATGTGGAGTGTAGCTATTTTGTCGAGGAGAACATTCTGAATTTCAGTGCACCAGACCAGGCTTCATCTTTCGTGATGCTGATGGGAGGGGTGGAGGGAGATTCTAGTTCCCTGAGAATAGTGAAGATCTTGCATGTGTGAAATCTAGCGTTAGCTATTCTGGTGCTGTATGTGGAAGATCTGGACTGGGATAGCTTGTTTGTAAGCCTTAGTGCTGTTGTGAATAGCTGTGTGTGGGTGTCGGAATGAGAATTTTTCCAGTTTGATTCAGCAGTGTGTTTTTTGCCACAGAGTTCTAGTAGGTCCGAAGTGAACCACGAATTGAGGAGAGTGGTATATTTAGTTTTATGTGGGGCCAAGGGGGCAATTGTGTCCACTGCAAGAAGCAGGATTGTGGCTCATAATTCCACCTGGCGGTCAGGATCTGAGAGATGAAGTGCCTCAGGTTGTAGCACTTTAAGGAGGGGCAGAATATGGGTTTTGGTGAGATTGCATGAGCTGCGCTCAATGGTATGTGGCAGAGCTATGGTGGTGCGTGCTAGAGAGGTGACAGGGGCAATAATGAAGTATATGACATGGTGATCAGTCCAGAGGAGAGATTAATTGGAGAGGATAGAAATTTGGCAATTGAGGTCAGCAATCCAGTCCAAGGTGTGACCTTTGGAGTGGTTTTGGGTTGCAATACAGTGGAGGAATCATAGCGCACTGAGTGAATTGGCTAGTGGAGTTGTGTTTGTCATCAGGGTCCTTGAGCTCTAGGTTGAGATCTCCTAGGAGAATTCTTTTGAAAGTGGGCTTAATGTTGGGGCCCAGGGTGTGGATGAGGTCCTCTTCTAATGAGAGTATAGTGTCTTACAGGCAGTATACTACTTGTGGTGCGATTGTGGTTTTCTGTAAGAAAGGTAATTTGGCAGTGAGTGTATCACAATTAGGAGTTGTGGTGGCGTTGGACTGCCTAAAGGCATGTGTCTCTTACCATTAGTGTTATTCCCCCTCTTCTGGGGTCAATTCTGTCACTCCTAAGGATAGTGAAGCCATGAGGCAAGGAAGGGCCTGAGGCGACATGGAGCCAGGTCTCTGTGATAGCTAAAAGATCAAGGTTGTTAGCTATAATAAGGTAATGGATATGCCGCCTGGATGCATCTAAGGTTGACGAGGGCACGGGTCAAGTGAGAGGCAGGTGTGATCGGTAGTAATATTCGGTTGGATTTACTAGATGCATTCATAGGCATGCAGTCTACAGGTTTGGCTATGCAAGGGTTAGACACGACTGTGCTCATGGGGTCAAGGCTGTTACCTGCTGCTAGCTCATGGGAGTTGGTTTATTGATTCAGATGGCCTTTGGGGAAATGGTTCACACCATGAGTGACTCCAGCCGTTTGGTCAGGTGCATATACCTCTGCAGTGGGTATGTGGGTTATGTGCGGCAACATGCAGCGAGGGTGCTATGAGTACAACAGCTTAATCTGTCATTTCTTGCAGGAGGAGTAATAGGGAAGGATTTTGTATATGGTCTAGAGTGTGCATGAAGATGCATGCGCCTTGCAAGTTTTACTACAAGTACGTGGGCCATATTGATCGTGGGAGGCTGCTCCATGCTAGCATGATTGTGGGCTTGTGTTTTGAGCTAGTGCATGGATGATTGGGTGAGAGGTTGCCAGAGGAACTGGTGGTCCTGTTCTTGTATGTAGTAGTTGGGCATGAATATGCTTTTCAATGCTCGGGGAGGCACTTCAGGGGTGTCTGGACATTGGGAGTATGAGGCCTGGTCTTAGTTCGGGATAAGGTGCTGTTGTGCATCAGGAAAGCAGCACCTTATCATCACTCTCTCCTAGCGCTCACTCCCTCTTATACTAACTGCTATTACACCACTACCCTACTCCTATTTTTGACACTATTGTTATCTCTCTCTCTCTCTTACACACCTTTTATGCAACCCCCTCCCCACTTCCTGCACTACAACATGCAACACTACAAACAACTGGTATCACCCTCTCTTACAAATACCTCAACTTTGGTAAACTCTGCCATCAACTCCTGCCACCAACTCTCTACAACTTCACTCTGCTGTCCATCCTCCCCCTGGTCTCTTGGTTCACCTTCTTCTCCTGCAACCTCAATGAACAACCCACACCCTGCCTTTCTTTCTGTCTACATTTGTATAATACTGCTGGTGGTTCTGTGTCTCTCTCCCCCTCCCATTGGCCTCAGACCTCACCTGCCTTCTTGAACCAATCAGTGTCTGTCTTTTCCCCCAGGACCCAGGCGAGAGGCTTTAAAAATCCCTTTTCCAGCACGATTTTCCTGACAGTCTGATGTTGTTTCTGCTGTTTTTCTGCCATGCTGTGCGAATGGAAACTTGTTTTTCTGAGTTTAGAGTGAGTTTGCTGTTTTCCTGGGATACTGGTCGATGCTGGGATGTTGTGAAAGTTCCAGGGTCACCTTAGTTATTAGGCATACCAGTCGGGGATGTACTGGTAATGGTGATATCTGACCAACCCTACCCATTCGCTCTGCACAGGGTGGGGTCCCACCAGGTGCTTGCCCTGTGCTATCAGTATAGGCTTATTCGGGAGATTGACGATTTTGCCATTGTTGGCTCCAGCCCCACAACAGTTGATAGGCTGATATTTTGGCCCATGGTCGGCATACCAGTCTGGGGTGTACTGGCCATAGTGAAATCTGACTAACCCCACCCCTTCAACTTGCACAGGGCAGGGTCCGGCACTGTGTTATCAGTATAGACGATTTCGGGAGACTGACGATTTTGCGATTGTTCAAAAATAGGAAGTTATGACACAATAAAACATACACAAGGGTATAGCAGACCCCCATGTGCATGTCAGCTACAGACCTGGGCAATGCTGTGTGGTACCGCTAGTGTGAAATCTAGCTGGGGAAATATGTAGTCAAGTGCTTAAATCTCAACACATAGACACAGCCCAACTCCTGGTATCACCACTTAAAAAAGTATGTGATCCTAGGCAAATTATTTAATCTTCCATGTCATTTGGGAGCCTCTGGAAGTGATGCAGTTTGTAGTGTTTGATCTTTTTTTAAAAAACATTGTTTGATAGGCTATGGAGTTCCTACAAATAGAATAATAGTGACCATTCTTTTACTGCACAACACAAATATAGTTGTCTCTTGACTTACAAATTGAAACCTCATTTAATGTCACTGCTAATGATTCTCTAGAGTATCCAAGACTGATGATCCCGTTTTAACATTATTTTCTGTGATGTCACTTCTGATGATATCAGCGCATATGCAAATCAGGTCATCTGCAGATCTTTTGCCACAAAGTGCCTCTCCAATCACTCGATAGGCCATCAAGAGAAATCTGACAAGCCAGTCTCCTGTGGGTATACAAATACTACAGTTTTATTTTTAGGGTGCTGTGTGTCTGTTAAAATGCCTAAGCCACTCATACTACCATAAAAGTGGATACTGGGAGAAGAGGGGAGCAAATGACGCTGCATGGTCAAGGCACATCGCAAACTTCATCTGATGCACCTCCACATCTAAAGTGTCTTGCATAATCATTTTGTCACCCTAGTCTCAGGCCTATGGATAGCTCAGCACATTGCATCTTGGGAGAAGCACTTATTGCCTGCCGGGTGTTCAGCATCACAGCATAAGTGTAATGCGCCAGTGGCCAGTGTGGATACACCTTGTGGATACTGGTGTTCCAGGGACCACAGAGAAGTACACACAGCTGGCTTGCTATTGACCCCGGCTTCGGCAAAAGGTGGGTGGCCTGACTTTCATGACAAACCACACACTACCATCAGGAAATGAGGAACAGCAGTGATAGGCCATGACACTGTACCCCTGGAAGTCCATTCACTGCACCACGGAATCAGTATAGGAATGGTTGGTGGAGGCCATATTACAATCCCTGTCAGTAGCAGCACCCTGTGACTGCAAGGGGAGGAGAGGCTACAGCTATTTTACTTGTATGGAAGAGACTGTATGGATGTCCATTGGCGCTGGACCTCTGTGCATCTGATGAATGCAAGACGAAGGGAGCCCCTGACTGCTGTATGCTGGGTACCATGTCCTGGTCATAAGGGTTTGAGGTAATAATGTCCCCATACATAATGTCGCTGGTAAAAGCCACTGGCGACATTATATATGGTGACATTATGTATGGGGACCTTTTGTGGGGATGTCACTTGCTCCCATTTAAACAAAAACAAAAAAACAAGGGTTGTGGGTTGTTCCCCACACGTTCAATGTGATAATGTCTCAGCAAAAAACAGCGACTTTTTTGTCAGGCGACATCTTTGAGGGGACATTACATTGAAGCGTCATAAGACCTGGCCTGAGCCTCCTTGCTATGGATACAGAGAGCCCAAGCTGTCGGGAATTGATGCCTACACGGTTATACGAGCCCAACACATACAGGGTTAAAGACTTCGCAATGGCTCACCAACCTGTAACCTGGTTTCAGTGCCGATGCAACGTAGATGCACAGCTTTTCCATTTTGCCGGACCGCTGCTGCGGACTACTCTTCTCTGTAGTCACATCATTGAACAAGGAAGCAGTGATATGATCTGGGCCATGAGTGCCAGAGGGGAAAAGCAAAATGGTAGGGAAAAACAAGTCACAACCCCCAACTGGACAATGAAAGTTCCTGGGAATGAGACTCAAGCATTTAAGAATGCAATAGGAGGAAAGGAGCCAGAAGGAAAGGAGCAGGAATCGGAAACAATAAGGGAGAAGAAACAAGAGGAATCAACAATGCATGGGGTGAAGAACGCAATGAGAGCTGGGACACCTGACAACTCTGACAAGCAGGCGTGTTCACATTGTATAGTGTGCACAGCTGTATTCCTACTTACTGGTGACTCAGAAAACAAAGTTAGGAAAGGGCCATCTTGAGTTGCGATATTGCACTACATAAGTGCAGCCATTGTGGATTGCAATCCGGTGTTAATGGATACTGTTGGGCCCACTTGGAAAGAGGTGGTCCAGCACAATGGCTCCAGTTGATTCAAAGGGAATGCACGGTCCATGGAGTGCTGTGATATTGGAGGCTGCCAACCTCCACACCACACAGCATACCTGAAAGCTCTGAGGGCAAAGAAGCAAGTGATGCTAGAGATGCCAGGATCCAAGAGTGATGCAAGACCATCCATTGGAGTCGTCTGTGGCTTGCACTGAGGCCTCTCATGACTCTTTCTTCAGCTGCCGTGATGTGTGGATTGCTTCATTCCTTTCCAAATCTTCACCAAGCATCTGCCCTTCTTCTAGACCCTGCTCGTCTGCTTTCTCACCTGCATTGAGCTGTTATTTGATTTCTCTTGACCTCAAATCCACTGTAGGAAATTGCATAGAAGAAAAGCTCTCCCCCTTTCATCAAAACTGTATTTGACACTTATGGTCTTGGAGTTATTTTCCAAGACTTTGAACATGACCTACATTGCTTTCTTCTGCTTTTGCTAATGATTTTGCTAATGATACCACAGAAACCTTTACAGCTACACACCTGTAGTTTGTAGTCATAGTTAATAAATTACTTTTGGGATTAATGTATAGTGTGCTCTGTCTACCCTTACTTGCACTCTGCTTATCATGTTTCAAGTACCCCAGTTTGCTCAGGTTTTCCCCCTAACCGTAGGACTTCACTGGCTCCACCTGCGGATCTATTGGAGGAACCCATCTGAAATGGTGTGTGAGGGGTTCCTTACGTACTCTTATGTTCCCACTAAAGTGCTTTTGTCTATCCTGGCGTGCCAACCAGGAAGGTTCAAAAGTGGAGGGTCTGCCTCATATGCCAGTATCTTAGCACATTGCATCTTGGGAGAAGCATCATTTGGCTTCAGGCATCCAGAATGATAGCATCCGGAAGTTTCAGGAAAGTGTAGATTCCAGTTGCACATCTCCCTGTATCTCAGCACAGTGTACCTTGGAAGGTTTTCTTTCTAGTTCAACCATTTAACATAGCAGAATAAGTCAAGTTTAAAAACATATTCTGGATTCCGGTCTCCCACTACCCCAGTGAAGTGTACTTTGGTAAATATTGTGTTTTTAGTTCTAACATGCTACATAGCACCAATTACTGATAACGTGGAGCTATCGACCAGATTACTAAGGTCCTAGTATGTGATTGCCTCAGTTGGGAGCACTGACTGTGGCCAATGGATTCTCTCTGCATTTCCCCCAATCTTGAACTTAAGACCAGCAACCCGGTCCTCCATTGGTTGAGGTCAGAAATGGGAGAGAATGTGGTGCACGTGACTTGGGCAGGTGACAGGGGGACATGGGTGGCCATCCTTCTCCCCCAGCGTCAAGGAAGGAGACACTAATCGACAAAGGATAGTTGGTGAATCCTCTGCTGCTGTCTCGTGCTATCCTTCTTTAACTCCACAGCCCTCTTTGTGCATCTTTCCTTTAGACACCTTTGTTCACACTCTCTTATGCAAGACTTAAAAAGCATCAATATCCTGGCTATGTTAATGTGGGCACACGCCAATGTGCTACTGAGAGGGAATGGAAACAGCAAAATGTGCACATTGGGTCATACTATTTGCATCCCAGAGAGACTTAGCCTCCTTTCTAGTCCCTATCAGCAGTCTCCTATAAGCAGTGCACAGCAAATAGGGATGCACTGTGAACCTCCCCTTCAGACCACCCATGCATGGCTACAGACTGTGAGCCATGTTAGGTCGATCTGGTAATGGAAATCAGGTTTTAAACTCTGCCCGTAACTATATACACTCTTTGACAACTCATCCGCCCAGAATAACGGCCACCATCACACTCTCTGAAGCTGCCCTGGCTGGTGTGCTGGTGTTGTATGTAAAACATGGAGAAATAAACGGATACAGACTGGGGTGGTACACAGTGTGGGGCTCATGCTTGTAAAAAAAAAAAAGCCAATTCCTTGCAGGTAGGGGATCTCCAATGTTAGCATTTTCGTGCTGTTTCTCCCTTGCATTAACCTTTTAACTTTTACAAAACAGAATGGAAAATGAAAGAGCAAAAACAGGTGAAATAGCCTTACCTAATTCTACCCTCTTTTACTCTTTTGAAAAAAAAATGTAAATAACACTTGCAAATTACACTTTGCAGAGAGAATTTACAATGGATTTCAGCATTGCCCATGAAATCCACCAACTTTTAGCAGGTGCTAACTGAAGGGCGATCCCTCAGGGATCCATTTGTTTTAAGACTGAATGAAAATGTCAGGCAGGCATAAAATCAGGGGGCATTTGAAGGCGGTGGAGGCATGCACTGTCGAAATGCTGAATGAGTTTCATGCATCTACACCTCCTTCAAATGCATTGAAAATTCCCCAGAGTGTAAAAGCAAGGCGTAAATGGCTTACTTCTCACTTCCAAACCTTACGTTTGCCGATACACATTCTTCATCCAAAGTGTAGAGCCATGTTTGATCCACTGTGTACCACAAATCAGATTTACCAGTAGTAACTTTGTCATATTCAGTTATAATTACCACCACTCACGTAGGCAGCAAAGACCTGATTTTTTGGATTTTTAGATGCAATGATGATAAAATGATGCAGATACTTCCATCTTCGAAAGGGTAATCTGCTGATCAGATTATTACACTTTCATAGGCTCCATGCAAAAAGCATAGTATGCATGTGCCCTGCTTCATCAGTAGCCTGATCCACAGTGCCTGTTCTACCAGTGGCACGGAGCAGGTTCAGAAGCCACAGGTGTCCTCTCAACAGCTGTAGCGACAGCCAAGTCTCTGCAGCAGTACCAAAACTACAATGATCATAAGTAACCCATGATGGTGCCTGGATAAACTCTAAAATAAAGCTATGCATGAGTTTAGGCATAGTGCATGACTGCTGACTGCTACATCCCAATTGATGTCACCTATGTGTCAGCTCTGCTGTGGAATGTGATGTGTATTCTGGTCATACGGGTTGAGACTTCCAAATGGCAGGAGAGGAACCTGAATGGCCATGCCTCTTCTTTGATCTCTTTCTGAGGGCAGGTACCTCCAACCTCTAGCAAATACAGGCGCCGAACAGCAGGCTGCTGTCCTGGGCCCAGGCATCAAAGAAGCAGATGGATCGAAAAGGAGTAGGCTCACACCAGAGTGCTGCATGGTAAGACCTTTGGTTCCTAGTGGGGAGGGAAGGGGGCAGGATTAGAGAAAGCAGTAGTGCTGTGTTCATAGAAAGGAGACTTCCACCATTTTGTTTCTCTCTCTCCTTCCTGTCACCTCCACTTTCTCTGGAGCAAAGCGTCCTGGGCGTAATGTCGGAAGGGCAAAGTCCACTTCTTCAAAGGGCAGGTGGTGGACCATTAGGGCAGGCTAGCTTTAGTCCAATCGCTGGGAACTTGTACCTTTAAAAAGAAGGGGACTGCCTACAGCTACACCTGGGAAGAAAACACTGGACCTCCTTTGGGAAAGGCGTACTTTCCAAAGCCCTCAGCCTGAGTTGAAGAAGGAGATGTCCACAGCAGAATAGCGATCTGCCCCGTACCCAGTCCCAGTGCACGTTTGGGGTGAACCTTTGCTGGGACAAGGACTTGCTACTCTGCACTGGAATCTCCAGAAGCTGGGAGAGCTGGCCCTGAATAGAACCATCCTGTCCTCAAATCCCTCTGAGGGGGCCTCACAGTGTTTGGAGGGAGAGACCAGCGAAAGCTTTCTGTTCTGCCAAATAGGGTTCACTGACCCTGAGCAAAAGGGAAGACACTATTGCCAACTTTTGTGCTTGTAAAGACTGGAGCGGGGTATCTGTACTCCTGCTCTCTATATGGCAGAGTAGAGGCACAGTGCACCCCTGCCAAGATTCTCTATTTGGTAACATTGGATGAGCAATCAAGGATTAAGCTCTCAGGAGGTGATTCAGGCTGGTTCTTAAGTACAGTGTAACCCCCGAGCACCCACAAAGGAATGGCCACACAGTATGTTAGTGAAAACACAGTTCTTTATATAAATAAGGCTTTGATTATGTACACATACAATAACACACTTTGTGCTCAGGCAATTCTAAAATGGTAAATATATACAGTCTCAATGTGGTACCACCATAACTTCTTAGATTCCATTAAAATGCATCAACTGTTGACAGTTTCAAATGGCATACAAATCAATTAAGGAAGTGAACCAACAATAGACTTAGGAGGACAACAAGCTGGATAAACAATTGGCAGAATACTGTGCCCTTACCGCTAGGCACAGTTTTGTGTGAGGATACCCCACCTGGGCAATCTGTAAAATAAAGATATAACACAAGCCCAGTCCATATATTGTTCAGCAGAGTCTTATTTCCCTTTAAAAATGTTCTACTACCCCAATGTATCTTGTTTAGCAGAGTTCGACGTCGGGTCATCGACGCATCCTTCTTAAGTGACTCCCTTTAAGGCAGGAGCCATGGATTGTTGAGATCCCCCGAAGAAAAGGGGAACAAAGGCATTGAGGCAGCAGCTTCTGTCCTGGCGGTGCTCGTCGATGATCAATCGTGGACGTACTGCGAAGATGAGGTGTGCAGTGCACCTCGATGACAATAGTTTGTTGCTGCAAAGAGTCACTGAAGAACTTTGGCTCAGCAAGGGTGTTGGGTCGTCGGCGTCTCGGTGGTCTTTTGGTGGCGGGAAACCCACTGGCGGATTTTTGCCGGTTTGTCGGCAGCCTTGACTTTCTCCAGCAGGACAAAGCTGTCGTCGGTGATGAGCGAGGGAGTTCTTGTTTCAAAGTGTTCTTAGGCAGTGGCGGTTGTGGCTGACTTCCAGGGTGCTTCGGCGAAGGTTAGCTGGTGCACGCTGGTCTCTCATAGCTCGGGAAGAGGTCTCCTAGCCAGGTCCTCCCTTGGATCAGGTTCTTGAAGCCACAGCAGCTTTCAGATTGCATCGAAGGGAACAGCGGTTCACCTTCTTCTTCCGGCTCATCTTCGAGAGTAAGCAACAAGTTTCGACTTCAGCTTCTGAACAATTTCCATCACTGAGAGGTAACCAGATATACTGTTTGGTTGTTACACTCACCTGGTCTCTGAATCACCCCCTTCTGGCCTCTCCCTCAGTAGAAAAGCTGCGAGCAGTGGTACGTGGTGATACTGCTCCTGCGTGGAGATAAGAGTGTGTGAGTGTACAGGTAAGAACAGCTTCCCCCAGTTGATAAGTATGCTGACAGGAAGCAGGATGTCCAGGAAGCAGGATCTTCAAAGGTAAGTCTGACCTCAGGCGACAGTGAGCGTTAAGCAGCTTGCAAATGCAGAATAACGCGAAGCGTCTGTCTTGAGGATCGGGGCAGCCTATATAGGTGAGATCGTGGGCACGCCCATTAGAGCCGGCCTACCAGCCACACCCTGCCACTCCTAGAGAGTGAGCACGTGCGAAGGCTATCCATTAGCAGCCACGCCCAAGAATACACTTGGAGCTGCTTAATGGATGGAATGTTCAAGGTTAATGCATCCTGCTTAATGGATGGAATGTTCATTTGAAGTGCTATGTGCATAATAAAAGCTTTTTGGTGTTAAATGGATGTTCTTGTTTACTTTTGTTCATGAGCCTGGTGCCAAAGGCACCAGGACAGTGTCCACCCAGGTCTCCTGTGCATGCGACCCCTGCATGCCTGTGCTCGTGACTTCATGACCATGATAGCAGTCTCTTATTCACTCTGCTGGGTCACACTCAGGCAACAAATCATCCAGAAGGGCATTCATGCAGGCAGGCAGCCAATCAGGCTCACAGTGCATTTAGGCCAATCTCCTCCTTCCAGACACTCACAACAAGGAATGTGTATTGGGACAAGTACCTAGACATTCAGCACTCCACACTGCATTCATACCAGTTTCAGGCAGGGCTGTCTCAGTCTTTGTGTCACATACCAGAAACCAGACACCCATAACATGAAGTGCATATTAGTCAGACACTCCATTCACCCAGGACCCACCCCATACAGTATGTGGGGTACATTTACCAGCCCAACAGAAATCCATCCCTGCATCACAAAACTGCATGTTAGCAGTTACAGAAGTCATGGCTGTGCTGTCTCTACTGAGCACATTTGGGGCGAGATGGAGCATAAACACCCCAAGAATGACTGCACTTTGTTTCTTCATGTCAATCCAAAGAAAACAAATTAAATGCAGAATGGCTCTGTGCTGCTGTGCTGTCATCTTCAAAACTCAAGGCTGCACCCTGAAAGGACCTGCATTTAAAATAACCTTGCACTGGTGCTATTTCCATCTTTAAACAGTTTGGTTCCAGTAAAGCACATCCATGCCCATCTATATTCAGGATGAACACCATCAAATGAGGGTTATTCCTCCCTGAACGGCTTTGTTGTGTCAAGTAAAATCTGTGAAGAGAAGAAAAATTATTTCAGTCTGCACGGACAGCGTTCACTTTTGCAACAAATTAGCTCTATCTCTCCCTTTGCTTGGTGTCCGTTTCAAAGAACTCCATTTCTTGAACATATCCCGGTGTACAGAAATTGAGCAGGACTATGAAAGCTTTCAGAAAGCAAAATGCGAGGAAAACCGCATTTTGTTAAATGAACATAAAAATAAAATGAACCCGTGTTACTTTGCTTTGCAGAGAAATTAAATGACATTCTGGAATCTAAATGGGAAAGAATACTGTCAAATGCCCAGAAACACAATTGTACATTTGGGGAAGAAAAGCTGCAAAAATATAGGTATATTTAACTCTGTGTATTTTATTTTTCTTCACAAAAAGAACTTCCTATAGCCTAACTGAGGCAAGCATTCCTGTTAGACCAGTTTTGCTTTAAGTCCAAATGTCGCACCGCCCTGTGATTTGATACTGCCAGGGCAGAGACTATGTTCTATGGACTGATAGGTGTGATAATTACATGGTGCCTCAGATTACATGGCAGAGAAGCTCCCAAGAACAAAGGGGGGTTCCAACCCATGTGCTTGCCTCTGAAGTGTGAAATCCCCTGCATTCAAACTGGAGGACTTCAAAGGAGAAGCCGTGGCAACCTTTGTGCAAAGCTGGCCAGGGAAAGACATTTGGCTGGGAGGGTTGGAAAGACTGCCCACTTTTGGGAACAAAGCCAGCCCATTTGATTTAAAATATTTTTTACACTAAGATATTTATTTCAGTAATCTGAATAAGCAGTAATGTGAAATTATGATGGTTTTTAATGTAATTTTGGAATCAGCAAATTGAGACTATTTGGGTCTTCCTAACATGTGGGGGACACAAATGGCATTAAATAGGCATTTCTGAGGAAAGCGTATATGACACAGATGTAAAATATAAGGGAAATATGCCCAACATTGACAGGCTTATATGAAGCCATTTGTGAAATTTTAGGTGACATTTTTTCTATAGAAAAGGCGGAAGTTTGCCAGAAGGAAAAAATAGCATCGCCAAGACTTGGGGTTTGGAATGACATATTCCTTGTAAAATATGGGGTCTGCCCATCTGACTTTCAGGAGGATAACAATTGTAAATATAAGGGTTTCATTGTTTCATAACTGATTTTGGAAAAAGTAACTGTGGTGTAACAAAGCACATCATAAAACACCCACATTAAAACTGATGTCACTTACCTGGGTCCAATCTGCTCACAGGAAGGAGGCGAGATCCACAGCCTGACCTATCCTATCTTACGGGTATGTCCAGGTTATTTCCGCACACATAGTAAATATCCTCTGATGCCATCCTGCTTATAAAAGGAGGAGGCATAGGGAGAGTCAGGGCATTCAAAAATCCAAAAATCCAAATTCAGGGCATTCAACATGTAGAGATCCAGACAAGCCACATTCACCCTGCAAGACTCTAGACTCCAGAGCCAGGCCAGAGGTAGCTGATCTAGATCCAGGCAGAACCTCCTATCCAGACAGAACCACTTATCCAGAATTAAACCCTACAAAAATCCCAATAATTCAGGGAGAAAGGAGGAAAGGCTCCAGACCCCTTTGGGGGACTCCAGTGACAAAACCTGTCCTTGCCCAGCTGATGCACCCGCTGCCCACTGTGACCAGATCCTGGTTTCCCCGCTGTTCCCTTAAAGGAAAGCCCTGTCACTGCGCAGTGACCAGATCCTTGTCCTGCTGTCCAGAGACCCGGTTAGCTGTCCAAACTACCCAATCCAAGTGCATTTTGTAAGTATTACCCTCCCCAGTAACCAAAAGCTGCATACACCGCTCTGTTACCTTGCATTCTTTCCAACACTATACAAATCATATAAATACCCTACTAGATTCTTAAATTGTCAGAATACTCTGTGTATCCTGTCATTAGAAGAATCCGTATTAGGGTGCATGTGTTAGCACAATTTTTTCCAAATCATTTCAGTCCATTGTGTAAGTACTTAGTACTATTTTGAATGAATTAATTTCCCATAGAGATGAACGCAGCGTGAATAGGTTAACATTGCAAACTAACCTCCTTGCGTACCGTGTCTTTCTTTAAATATCTAGCCACTAAAATATAGTTGCAGTAGAATCAAAAATGTTGCTAACAAAACCGAGTTTGCCCGTGAAAGTGTTTCCCTTTTAAAATCAGATTTTCCTTCCCTATAAAGAATCCCATACTATCACCCATCCAGAGTCACTCTTTTACTTTAGTATCATACCTGTTATCTGCCTTTGTACCTCATCAGTAAAACCGATTTTGACTGTTTAGCGCAATTCTTCAGCTGTTTGCCTGTTTTAAACCTGTGAAAACTAAGAAATTGCAATTTTGCCACGTGTGATTCTTGCTGCACTGTTTTTCCTTCCTAAAGTCGATTTTCTCACCTGTACGCATGTTGTTTAGTACCTTGCCTTGTAGCTTCTAAGCTTTCTTGCTTCTTTAGTACAGCTACACAAATTCCTGTTTTATTAATTCAACTGCACTTGTAAAATAACTACTCAGTGAATTCCGAGAGCCATTTTGCGCAATTTCAACGGTTTTCAATCCGATTTTGGCATCCCATTCAGGGGGGGTAGGTCGGATTTCTAATCTGATTTTTGCCTCTTACATCTGACTCCTGCTACTCCTCTCCACCCACACAAAACTTGGTTAACAGGGATTTGGGGGAGTGTTGCAGCAGGAATGCATAACAGTGGTGCCATTTAAAAGCATTATCAAAAAGGGATCTTGGTTTCATTCATATTTGCATTGCCGTGTCTGATGTCAGAAAATGTAATTAAGTGTATCCTACCATTTCGCTGTATAATTATCACCCCACTGGTGATTGCTGCCCTATATTGAATCTGTTTGATTTTCATTGAATTTTTAAAAATAAAATAATATTTCATTATTACACACCGGCCTGGTTCATGCTCCATTGCGACACGGGGTGTACGTCAAGGGGGGTGTGAGACGGGTTGGCTGTCTTCTCAAAACAGAATCTGAATTTAATAAACTTGAAAGCGTTTTTATTGTGCACCACATCCCTGGCCAGTAGAAAGAGTCCTGGTCTTGAGTGTGCCGTGTCTTTAAATCTGTGACAAGTTATTGGGAAGGCTCCAGCCAGCCTGGCCTGGTCTTCCCCACAATACCATATATGAAATTTCCACCCTACAGCCAGTCAGGGGAAGGGACAGAGTCAGGGCTTGCCAGGACTTTGGGAAAACAAGTTAACGGCAATAGAAAGCAAGAGGGCACAGGAGCCATCTTGTCTCTATCAGGAATGAACTGATTCCAATGGCAGGATCTGGGTATCCCAAAATAGAGGATACTAAGAGCACCTGTCAAATTCAGCATGGAGCTGCCACCAGCTCATGCCCTGCTCTGTGGGCCACACACAGGTGCCCTAAAGCATACACTAGTCGTCCAGGGTTGTACCCCCACCCATGAGTCCCATAAGGGTATCCCAAGGGTCTGTACACTAAACCAAAAAGAGGAAGAGCTGCACTGCCAGGAGTCCCACCTGGACTCCTGTGCAGAAAAAAACACAGAACACACATCATAAAAGGACTACACGGCAAGGACATGGAGGCCCTGTCCCTCCAATGCATTTTCGGCATCACAGTGCTCCTCCTCCAATCCGGACTATTGGTTGCACTTCAAACCAGCTTGATGCTGCATTGCGCCCTGAGCCCATCGCCTTCTATGCGGGAACCCACTAGTCGACGCCAGGACCCGATCTGAACCGTTCGAGAGTAACACACCGACTCTGGCCAGGGGTTAGAACCGCAGCTCGTCCCAGCTAGCCTTTGAACAGCCGCCTCACCGACCTGCACATCGTCGGACCCAGATCAGCAGTTCCATGACTGTCGCTCGCTGACTTGAACCTCTGGAGCGTCGCGCATTGACCCCTCCCTGCAGCTAAAGCCCAACTCAGCCTTGTCCAACTGTGAAGAGATCCTGGGAAAGCCCAACCTGCATTGCTGAAAGCCCTCCTTTGACCATTGAGTGCAAAAACATTCATCCCTCCTTGATGCCCACTTGCTGCATGGGCCAACATATCCGAACTGAGCTTGATCCGCTTGTGCAACTTTCGACACCAGTTTCAACATCATCAACCCACTAAAGAACCGAAACCAGATACTGTTGACCCCTCAGTCCACTGGGTCCCTATATACTGGCTAGGTCACCCCAACACCTTCTTTCTCCTAAGACATATCCTTTCTGTGGTTATTTGCTTATTATCCCTGTAACTCAAGCTCAGAGGGATACTTTCTTCAGTCTGTTGCTTCCTCCCTGTTCTTCCACAAGGGTGGGTTTTGGCACAGTGTTTTCTATTTCGTGCTGTTGCAGATGGTGTGTTTAATTAAAGTATATATATTTTTATAGAACATTAATTGGACATTTCCTTTATTTTGGACTGTGGTACTGTGTTCTTTGTGTCACTACTTGGGCAAACTCCTGGAAAAGAAGGCCATCTCCCAGCTTGCTCGCCACACTGAATCTGTTTATTGTCTCCATGACCATCAGCCTGGCTTCAGAGAAGCCAGATGCACAGAAACTACTCTACTGAACACCCTTGAAGATCTGCTCACTAATCCTGATTCAAGTCTCCCTTCTGTCCTCATCCTCCTTGACCTTTCCTCTGCTTTGGACACGGTCAATCACGCCATCCTGAGTAATCGACTTCATGACTGACCCTCCCAGGTCCAACTTGGGTCCTTTCTCTCCACCACCTCTCTCTCCACATGTAGAGTTCCTCAGGGCTCAAACCTCTCACACTGGCTCTTCAATGTCTACTTGGCTTCTTTGGCCCACCTTATTTCTACCTTCTCCCCTAACTGTTAGTGTTATGCGGATGACACTCAGCTCTCTTTCAGGCTCCCCTCAGCCTCCTATCTTCTCTCGCTCATTCCTGTCTATCCGCGATTCAGGATTGGTGCGCCTCCATCAATTTCTGCCTTAATGCCAGTAGGATTGAGATTGTTTTCGTTGGGACCCCTGCTGCCGTTTTCCCTCTCTCACTCCGCCCTCCTAGGGACCTCTTCCTTTGCCTTCCTGTGAGGCAAAACACCTCTGTGTCATCTCTGACTACACTCTCTACTTCTCTCTTCACATCACGTCCTGGCCAAGAAGGCCCACTACCAGCTGCGCCTCCACAAAGGTATTCTTCCTTTTCTCACTTTCCTCCAGAAGCTCACTGTCTCCAGAGCCCTGGTTCTCTCTAAGCTGGACTACTGCAACAGCCTCTTTCTCAATATGCCTTCCTCTACTCTACGGCCTCTACAACTTATCCAGAACAGGACTGCAAGACTTGTCCTTGGCCTCAAGCCTAGAGACTGTATCTCTCCAGCCCTGAAACCCCTCCACTGGCTCCCAGTGGCTGCAAAGATCAGGTTCAAGACCCTCTGCATCATCCACAAAGCTTTCTGTGGCCGGGGTCCGCACTATACCCAACTCTCTCTTCAAAAACATCTTCCTTCTCGAGCCCTTCACTTAGCCACCTCTAAGTCTCTGAGTGTCAGGTGCTTCTCCCGGCAGAGAATGGGGGTAGATCTCTCTCCTCTGCAGGTGCCTTGCTCTGGAATGGATACCCTGCCCCTCTCAAACTTGACCCGGACCGCCCAAAGTTCTGGAAGCAGCTCAAGACCTTCCTTTTCTCCTCTGCTTTCTCTCTCTCACTCTGTTCTGCTGACCTACCTGTCTGATGCGCTTTCTGGTTGCCTGGATACCCTCAGAGTCTCACTGGGTACCAGGCTCCTCCAAGACCAGTTGCCCATGCGCTGCCTCCGGGCCTACCGTGCACTTAGGGGCTGTAACTGTAACCCTACATTCCCCTGCCTTCTTCCCCTTCCCAGAGCTGCACTGGTCTGGCTGCACTCAGAGCAATCTTGCCCTGATTGCACTTTCCCCTTCCCTCTCCCTGGCACTTCCGCTTCTCCCTCCCCCCCTGAAATTTGCATTCGCACTTGCACAATCTGAATGCTACAAGGCCTAGTAAGATCGTTTGTTTTGTTCTTCCTCTGTCTTCCCCCCCTTGTCTAGTTGTCTAGTCGTGCCTAGAAACATTTAGGTACAGTTGTGTTATAAATGGCTTATGATATCATATCATGTCATATCATACCATACTACTGGATCATATTTGCACCCCTCTTAAGAGCATAACCTTCCCTCAACCCACGTTACCACAAAAGGCGAACGAGGTGTATCTCTTAACTGTGCCTGTTTTTTTCCTTCATAGTTACAATGGGTTTTGGTTTGTAGAATTGTGAGGGCTGAGTGGGCCATATTGCCCCTGCTTATCCTTATATTCCTGTGGAGCAGAATCGAATTCGCCAGGGTCAACCTGCCATATTCCTAGTAGTGGTGAAGCAGTGTTCGTCCTCATCCATTGGCGGTTTGACGGAATTATCGCCGGTGGTAAATGCCTCCATACCTGCCAACTGTTGTAGGTTTTTCCTCTACTTTCATTCCAAGCTCGGACTCTGGCAATGGGGTAAAGAAGTGGAGGTAATGGAATGACCACCGGTGTTAGTGCACCAACATACTCGGAGTGATGATCAAATGCACCAGTCTGTTTTTCTTTACCTCATTGTTTCAAATAGTGCAACGTTGCCAGCTCTGCAGAGCGAATGCAAGACGCCTTCATTAGTGACTGCCAGTCATTCAGAGAGCTACAAACAGCACATTCCCACAGGCTGTCCTGTGTGTATCACACACAGGTACAAACATGTGGTCCACAGCACAGGCATATTGGCCGTGGTGCAGGCCTGACTGCAGGACACGAACTGTATGAGTACATCCCATGCACCACAATTGACCGTTCAAGCCTTCAGACCAAATTTGGGGTGCACTTCACTTGAGTAAGTACCTCGCCTCAATTCCACAACCATTGACTAGTTCTAGTCTTTTAGTTGGGAACTTTCTGAAATACTGCAACACTCAAAGCAAGAAACACTTTTGCGAGCAAATGCTCTTAAGGAAAGTCGCGTGATGAGGGAAAGCTCTGGGTGTGTGTTGTGTCCCTCGTAGCCTCCTGTTAACCATTCAGTATATTGTTGTATAATTGCAAGAATGGATTTCAATTAATCTTAGCGTGTCTTTGGGAAGAAGCGGTATTGTGGGTTAACAAAGCAATTCTATCCGTCCTCTCTACCTTCACGTTCTACACATGTCCCTCAAATCATTGTAATGAGATATGCGTACTGGGGCCAATATTGAAGCATTGTCAGTCCTTAGCCCGTGTTAGGCCTCCCTATTGTACGGCATTTCCCCCACTGATGCGTACTCTTTCACTCATGCTGGAGGTGGCACCGTCCGAAATCTCTTTATATCAGCGTCTTTTTGTCATTGTGTTAGCCAAGCTTTTTGTTGCCATCCCCGTGCCCATTTCTAGCTCCACTCCTTTTGTTCCCCTCTGCCCGATCGCCCCGGAATGCCACAATGACTTCCAGCAGCTTCTCTGCGTGACAGCTAATTAAAAAATTCCCCCAGTGTGAATATGGCCGTGCTTTTTGTGATGCGCTGGGCCACTGCCGCAGCTCCCCATTCTTAGCACACAAAACAGACACGTAAAGGCTTTGTCACTCCATGTCCACATGTTGCAACACGAGATTTTGAGGACCCCGATTTTATTATTATGTTTTTACTTTTTTTGTCTCGACACAAAGTAAAAAAGGGGAGGGAGATTGTGGCAAAGAAGTTGAGACATTTCAAGAAAGAGGATGACTCACGTAGCTGCAATGTGTCACTATTGCTTTTCAGGAGCGAGAATACAACTTTTAATAAAGATGGCGTGGAGAAATCGCATCCTTTGCATTGGCGAAGGATTGGTGTCTTGGGCCAGGGTGCAGGTAACACCTTACAGTGTTCCTAGCTGACACTGCTGTGCTTGTATGGAGGCTATATCTGAATCAGGGGCGTTGCTAGGGGGTGGCTAAGGGGGCTATAGCCCCTGATATTTTGGTTGTAGCCCCGGATAGAATCTCAGGAGCTACAGCCAAAAGGCTAGCTAGCCCCCAGTCCCAACAGTTCCGACATCAGCGTAGCCCCGGGTCTTTTCCAGACCTAGCAACTCCCCTGATCTGAATGTTTCTAACATCATTTTCTGTAAATAGGTCTCTGGTTATGATAAATAAGCAATTCGATTGTGTCTCCCTCTCCCCTATTGACAACCCCCAAGGGGTTAGGTGTTAGGGTGCTGAGGAGTATGACGTTTCTTTTCTTTTCAAGTTTTGGCTATAAGCTGGTGCTTCAGCGCCACTTAAAATCCAAAACGGAGGCCTTAGAGTACAGCTAGGGAGAGAAAGCATATGAGGAGGGACACAATGCGTGCAGGTGTTGTTTGGTTATTTACCCACCCATTGACTGCCCATGGCCTTTGCCCCACACTTCCTGCCCCTCCACGCCCAAAACACGCCCTCCTGGGATCTCTTTTGAGCTACATTTTAACAAGCCTTATTTATTTTTGCATTTATTTACAGCGCACATCACCTGTAGGTATCTAGGTGCTAATTTCATCGTAAAAGGATAGGTTATTTATAAGGCGCTCATTTTTTTTTTCTTTTCTTCCAAGCGCGGGTCCGGGACTCGCACCTGTGATTGCTAAGCGTAGTCTTGCTTCCAAGACCTGCACATTGCCACAGAGCTAAATCAAAGTTTGCACTCGAAGTGCCCATAAGGAGTTTTTCAAAACAGTCTTCTGAATGCGAATGGTTTAATTAGTGCTGTAAAAACCCTACTGGTGTAATACAAATATCTTAATAAGGTCTGCCTTCAGCCACTTGTTTTATAAGCAGTACGTGTGTCCTTACTAAGGTCCTGTTAAAGAAAGCATTGTCAAAGCCAAAAGTGTGGCCATATGTGCACCATTTTTCAGCTGCTACCATTAATGGCCAGTTAGTACTATTACGGCAATGCCTGGCAAATACCTTTTCCATGACTACACAAAAGCCAAAATCGTTGGCATTGCCAATGTTTGTTTTCCCTATGATTATGCTCTTTGCCTTGTGCTGTTTCTTAACAAAATATATGTGTATCATTAATGTGAATCTTGTTCATAGGATTAATGCGCAACACTTATTTGCTGAAAAGATTTTCTGTGAAAATTGATAATTATTATAGCATTCCATTTTCATCTTTTTTTAAACATTATAACTGTGTCTAAAGTTTAGTTTGTTTTAACCAAGTACACAATAAAAAATAATATATATATATATATATATAAATATATATATGCATTCAATTAAAAAACTTTGTTAAAGGGACGTTATGTTTACGTTGCGCTACTAAAAACCTATCAAATTCAGTGAAAAAACGTTGTTGAAGGGACGTTATGGTTACAAGTATAACCGAAAAACCGCCGAAATTCGCCAGTTATGGTAAGCTAAGCTAAGCAACCATAACTAGCGTCACCACCGTGCACTGCTAAGTCCACCCATGACATCAAAGATGACATCACAAATATGATTGATGACATCACTGACATCACTGACATCACGGACAGTTCAGAACTTCATTTTCTACTGATCTAGGAACTTTCATCTTCAAAATTTCCCTTGCACAGCTCCAACACCTATTCCTGCTCATTATCCATTAACAATCTAGTACACAGTACATACTTTTAGCAAAACTGCTATTTATCTTAAAATGGAATCAGCTAATGCCATCCCTCCTCCCCAATAGACACCACCACTGCTGTATTCAAGGAGCATGAGAAACACTGCCCCCTACCTTAGAAATAACACACGCGCAACATTTTCCCCTGTCCACTTGCCCCTCCATATTAGTGTTTGGTGCCTCTTCCCTCATTTCCCTCCCCACCTTTCGTTGTAAGGTCACCTGCCAAAAAAAAAAAAAATGCATCCAAAAACAATAAAAGAAATGTTCCTTTAGGAACCACCTTTCACAGTTAAAAAATAGAACTAAAAAAAAACCTTATAGACTCCATCTACTTTATATTTCTCAGTAAAGTACATAGACTCAATAAGATTTTCCAACATTTACATTTGCATTTTGTGTTATGCTAATGGCAATATTGTGGCGTTTATCCCCCGTTCCAGGGATGGAACGGTGGATACCGGCCAAGCAGCCCAACTTATCAGCCCAAGCGAAGCAAGGGTGGATAACAAGGTTTCCGAACCATTATCCCCCCATTCCAGCCCCTGTAATGGGGATGAAGGCCATTAGCGCCCTAGGTTCCCAAAGTGGGAACCTGGGGTGCTGAAAAAAAGGATTTTTTCTTCCTACACCTCGACGCCTGCGTCGTCCCGGTGTAGGAAAGAAAATCTGTTTCCAAGATGGCCACCATGGAAAGGGAAGGCGGGGTTCTGTACAGGGCCCCTCTTGGCTTTCCATGGCAGCCTGCAGAAGGCGAAAAGAGAACCCTATGACCATATTACCATGAGCACATTTTTCTTCCCTTTCAAACCTATCCCAATTTCGAATAACCTTACCACAAAGCCAGTCCAAGGTGGACATGGCCACTTTAACCCCATGTGTTGTCCCTCATGGTCATGGCTAGTAGCCTGATTGTCCGGATCATGAACTTATTCCATGACCTGGACAATCTGGCCACTGCCCATGGCCAGAGGCTACACCTCAGTCACCAAAGGTAAATCACTATTTTTTGTACCTACATTATGACATGTCAAAAAACAAAATCCGTTCAGACTTTACGAAAACATTCATATCTAGATTTATAATCTTTTTGCAAACCTTTGTGTAGATTTGTCAAATGGCACCACATTTATAAGCCTTTACATTATATTGGGACCCCCCTCTAATTTTTCCCCCCTTGACAAAATCCCACCAAACTTTGCAAAAACATTTATATCTAGATATATTATCAGTTTGCCAAATTAAGTGTACATTCATGAAATGGCACCTCATTTATAAGCCTTTACATTATTTTGAGACCCCCCTCTAATTTTGCCCCCCTCTTCACAGAATCCCACCAAACTTTGCAAACACATTCGGAATCAGGACGGGAATATAATTGCAAAATTTCATGCGGTTTCATTGAGTGGTCCAAAAAGTTATATGCCATCCAAAAACTGCCGCCAAACATCTGAAGTGTCCCCGAACTTCTCGGGACTGTTCGCGAACATCCGAACTGTCGCAGACTTTCGTTGCAAAATCCACCCGTTTTTTTGCTTCTTGCAGCCATATTCCATGCCATCCTCATCACCCCCACATCCCCAGAGATTATTTGATAAGTTTGACAAGTGCAATGTTGTGTTTTTTAATATGTTTTTACCGCGATGTTCGCGGGCACAGGCCGATGTCCACGAATCCAAGATGGCGGGCATTTCCAAAAATCTGACACACCTCACGCTTCATGCCAACAAATCAACTAACACGTTGCATGTCCGCGGACATGATGCAAGCAGATTAACCAATCAGTATCCTGTCCGTAGAGAGCCTCCAATTCTTGTCCAGGCTTCTCCCTACCACCTCTAATCTCTACCTCCTTTTCCTCCTTCCTCCTTTGAATGTAAGCACCTTTGCCAACTTCCTACCACCACTTCCTGCTCCACCTCCACTTTCAGTTATGTACCTCCTCCTCCAGATGTAACTTCCTCCTTAAATGTCTTACCACTACCTCTTGCAGCCACCCCCCACCCATGGCTCCTTCTCCTTTCTCCTCCAAAAACACCCCTCCCTTCCACAATCCTTGCCAAACCTTTGCAATTCCTCTTACCACCCATCACAACTTACTCCAACAACCCACAAGCCTTGTCTGGGTGGACTAGCTTTTATAGCAATAGTTATGGTTATAACAATAATTCCTCTACTCCTGGGTTGGAATAGCTTAGAGTCTGAAGCTATAGGCCTAGAATATTTTAAGTCTGGCATTGGTCCGATTTTGATCCTCCTTGTACATTGGAATGAGAATGAGGGGGTTGGTCTAAAGTTACATCTTCTATGGTGGCCATTTTGGATTTTCTATGTTTATCGTGTTGGGCATGGAAAAGGTCTAAGTAGGCTGTTTGAGTAATGAGCATACATAGCAGAGTCTCTGAGGGACCCTGCATGCCCTTTGGACTGGTTGTGAATTCTCTGGATGTTTTACATACCAACCCATGCTTGCAGTCCAGAAAACCTTGTTGGAAGGTCCAGAGTTGCTGTTGGTAGTTTTGTGAACCTGTTCTTTAGAAGTAGCAGCAGGGCATCAAGGCACTGGTTACAGTACTGGTTTCAAGGCAGATGTTATTATGTTCAAATAGTTCAAAAGGTATGAAGGGGGGGGCATCACAAATTATGCCCTAGGTGAAGAGCCAGGTTTTGAAATGTTTATGGAATGACCAGTAAGATTGCTCGGCCCTCACTGCAGATGGTAAAAAGTTTCATAGATTTGCTCTGATGACTGAGAAACTTGAGCCGCCAGCTCTGGCCTGTCAGAACTTTGGAGTTATGAGATGGTGAGCCTATGCAGATCTAGTCAGTCTTTAATGACTGGGCTTTACTGAATTTCTGTAAGAGATAAGTGGGAGGGCGGGTTAGAGAGGCACCTGTGTGTGATCGACAAGAGTTTTGAATATGATCCATTCTTGTAGTGGGAGCCAGTGTGCATTTCTTCTAGCGGTGGATATATGTTCACAACTGGGTATATTGAGAGCATCTCGGAGTGCATTGTTTTGGATGACTTGTAGTTTATAGATATTGTAAGGTGCCTGCGAATAGTGCTTTGCAGTAATCTAGTCTAGAGCCAATGACCACTCCTGCAATGGTGAGGCAACTGTCCACAGAAAGGAATGGTCTGCAGGCGTTGATGAGCTTGGTAGTGTGGGCCACTGAAGAGAAAATGTAATTGACTTGACGCCTAAGGGACAGAGGCATCCAGGTGAACTCCCAAGGTCTTTACAGTCAGGGATACAGGGATCAATATGCCTTCAATAGTGAAGGAGAAATACATGTGGTTGAGGTTTTTGAGCACAGAAGGATGTCCCAGGAGGAGGAGGTCAGTTTTTTCGTTGTTAAGGCAGAGACGGTCCATCCGCATCCAGGCCTGGATGGTTTGGTAAACAGCGTGTATTGTGTCAGAGTCGATGGAGTAGTTGCCTGAGAAGGGAACAAGGATTTGGGTGTCATTAGCATAATTGGTATATCAGATGCCGAGTGAGTACAAAAGGTCAAAAATAGGTTTTGTAGAAATGTTGTAGAAGGTTGGGGAGATGCAGGAGCCTAGGGGAACATCACATGAGATACATGCTGGGGGGCACTAGCATTTTCAGCGAAGACTCTGATGGTTCTGTCCTCCAGGAAGGACGTGACCCAGTGTATTGATTCCGGTGAGACATCAGATGCTGCGGTAAGGTGCTTGCAGAGGATCTTGTGATCTACCAGGTCAAACGCAGACGAGGTAAAGGAGTAATAAGAGCACAGGCTTCCCAGTGTCCTTCATCTCATCGAGCTGGTTCTTGAAGTTAAGCAAGGCCAATTCTGTGCCATGACCAGGACGGAAGCCTTACTAACTCATTGGAATTATTTTGTGATGATACTAAACACTAACAGCAACTAGAAAAAGTCTTAGAATTATTTGGCAGCATTAGGTCATTATATTCAGTGGCTGTAACTCAGTGGGATATTTTTCCTGAGTTAAATAGAAACATTCTTAGGAGGCCATGGTTTAGTATATTCAGTGGCTTTCACCCAGTGTACCACATGTGCCACGTTCTTTTCACTATGACAAAGTGACCATTTTGAGTGCAATTTTACCTGGAGCACCTAAACGTGCCAGGGTAGAAGAAGGAGGAGGTCCACTTGGCGGACGGGAAAGGAATTGCAGATTGTATCTACTAACGAGCCAAGAGAAACAGCACAGTGCAGATATGCTCAATTTGAGATGATCCTGGTCTCGATCTCTACCACCATTCATATCCACTGACAAGTCTAAATACAATTATGATATTAATGAGCAAATAAAAAATGACCCATCCAAGTACAGGCTTCAATTTTGGATTTTTAAAACCAGTAATACCGAGGAGGACAAAAGGAGGACAAAGACAGGAAGAAAAGACAAAGCTAGTCTTTCAAGAACAGGCTGTCAGATCTGAAGGTGAAACATGTCAGCATGCTTCTGCCACAGTAATAAATGTGAAAACCAAGGGTGTTTCACAGCCTAGTCCCCGTGGATCCCGTTCTCAGGTGGCCAGGGAAAGGCCATCACTTTTGGATCCCGACCCAGGGGTTGGACAAGCGAGGGAGGATCACATGGGTAGTGGGTCCTCGGGAGTGCGGGTAGAGCACCTGATTTTAATACAGGGTATCCCCCTTTTTCCTTAACCCATCTAACCCCTATCCCTGCTTATTTTATGGGAAACTACAACTCCCATAATTCCTCCCCACTTCACATTGCCAACACTAATGAGCTGAGGAAGATGAGGAATGAGGCCAGGAGCATTACCTCTACTGACTGGCAATGGCTTTGTCCCTCTAACGGGATCAAGCAGAGTCAGGCACGTAGTACGAATTACATACACCTGCCACTTGTTCACACACCCAGTCAGGATAAAAGGTGGCGCACACAGGCATACTTGGAGCGAGGCTGGGTGCGAGAAGGCCAAGGGGCTGATCAGCAGCTGTGGAGCATGGGAGGGAGCAAAGCGAGAATTCCATCCTTTCAAGAAGTCGTTCGCATTCCACGACCGAAGACAAATAATTGGAAAAGAGAAACTGTTAAAGTGCTTCCAGGAGGCCTGCTACCATCCTGAGTGAACGACAAAGTTGGGAAGGAACAGAGGAGGCGTTGGTAACAGCACCTGCACTGTTTAAACTGCAAATAGCGTGGAAATCTACTTTTCCGAAATTCCAATTGCAAGGTAGCCAGGATCCTTTCCCCAATCATACAAAGAGGGGTGGGCTTCACCTCAACAAAACCTGTGACCTTGCAGAAACTATTTTGGCAACACAAAATAACCAGAGCTTAGCGCGGATGTGTTTAAAATCTAGGGCCCAGTCTCTTCTCCCCAATATACATAAATAGTTATAACATAAAATAGTGCTGCATTCAGTAAATAGAGCTGAATCCCTGCAGGCCGTGTTTTGAAAGCATAGAACAACGAGGCCTCATCTCTTGTTTGAACATCACATACCGATTTTCAGACACGTCAAGGAACACGCACCTACACTCACATTAGTTAGGTCTTTGAACAAATTGGTCAGGAATGTGTGCAGCTGAATAGGCGAGGGGATGCGGCCCAGCACCAAGGTCCTATCACTGGGAGCTAAGGCATGGGTCTCGGGATGCCAAAACACAAACCAAGATTTAAGGCACTAGCCCATCCCCAGAATGATGGTCATTCCATTTGAACTACCAGATATGCAGGGAAATGAGCCCTAAATCCTTTGTGAACTTGATTGATTAGTGGGACACTAGGTTTACTCTCGGGGAGGGAAACGGATAAAGGGCAACATGATCAATGAATTGTGCCATGGAGAGCTAACAATGATGCCCATACAGTGAGGAGGGCATGATGGGGGTGCCAACGTGTCTGGTATGAGAAAAAGGCTGCTTTGCTCGCAAGGACCAGGCTGACCTCAAAATTGTCTGCTGAGTTCATGTTGATAACCAGGTGCACATCATGTGATTAGGATTGAAGGTAGGGTGGTGCTGGTTGAATTTAACCAATTACTTTGCAGAATTCCAGGCTGAACGAAAATGTTACCCACGTGTTGTGAAGATGGAAGAGAAGACAGTGGAATCAATAGGAGAATGGGTTATATTTAATCATTAGCATGGATATAGGTGGTAGCCAATGAGGGTGGGGGATTAACACTGTATATCGAGTGCGTCATAAGGGACAATTTCTGTGTTTATAACCTGCATCTTGTAATAGGGATGGATCTCTATGACAGGGGATACATAATACTCTGTCACCTTTTCCTTTTGTATACAAAATAAAAGCTCTTGTCTTTTTCAAAAAAGGGTGCACCAAGCCTTTTTCCCTAGCGGGTTGTATTATATGATATATAATATGATATGGCATTTATAACGCGTGTTCTTGGTCTGATCGCTGGGGAGTTGTGCTACAATGGGAACAGGGGAATGAGAAGGTTGCAAAAGGTACTAGAAACCATAAGCGGCCTGTGCGTCTTTAGGGCTTGTCTAAACTTCAGGTAGTCAAGTTCAAGGTACAGATGCAGAGATAGTGAGGTCCAAAGGTAATAGCATTGATAATGAAGAGACCTACCTTCATAATGTAATAGTCTTGGAAGACAGAGGTAAAAGCAGACTGTGGGAAGACTAAGACATCTGATTGGCTAATAGGGTGCAAAGACTTTCTACAAGTAGTACTGAGCATGACCATATATGTGGCTGTGTTTCAATCACATCATATATTTAAATCATGGTGGTAATCAACAAGCACTGTAGGGATAACAATGAATGGAATAGCTTAGTTTTGTACCATTCGCAGTCTTAGTATCTTATTATTAATATCTTCCATCAAAGCAGCCACCAGCTCAAGGCCAGCCTCACCCTGAAACAAACCAGGATGTCCAGCGCATACCTCAAACACAAACCGAGCAACATGGAATTTCTCCTCCTCTCCAATAACACCTAACACAGCCAGGACTGGCTGAACACCATGAACCTTGAGAATGTCACACCATAGTTCAAAGCATGTGCCAAGTCCCTGGAAGTCCACATTGACAGTCAATTCTCCTTCAAAACACACATAGCAAAGACATCCCAGACATCTTGATACTATCTACCTCCCTTGCGTCTCTGGCAGCCAACAATTCACAAGAAGCCAGGACCTGGTTAGATTAGATTAGAGCTGCAAAAAAGAAAAATGAACAGTACAAATTCTTCCCCAATTTACACTCTAAAATCATTACCATCAACATTTGACTCAGACCAGTCTTCATGCAATTCAGGACAGAGCTCTAGACCTTCTCCATGCATCGTAGCACCCCTGATTCGTTTCCCAGCTGACCTCACCTCATCCCAATTACTGCTCAGTTTTCCTCTTAACATTGTGAGAAACCTGAAGGTGTCTCACTTGTTAGTCCCCGGGGATCTGTCATCACAGTGGCCAGGACACGGCCATCGGTATTGGATCCAGTTCCTGGGGGTGGACAAGTGTGGGAGGATCACCTAGATGGGGGGTCCTCGGTGAGTGGAAGTGGGACACCGACAGGTGAGACGCAGTACCTCCTTACTTATGACACCTTTCCCCCATCCTGACAGGCATGGTATTTAGAAACTCTACCACCCCCCCTTTTCCGACACAAACACTTTCTCATTATGTTAGCAAAAACAGACTGACACCAGAGCCATTTACCTGACATGTCCCAACACAAGGGTCAGGCAGAGTCAGGCAATTGCCAATAACTATACACACCTGACTGCCCTTTCCCTTCCCCACAGGGATAAAAGTTGGAGTACGAGAGCACGCTAGGAGCAAGGCAGATGGCACGACGAGTCAGCTATTCCAGGACGGCAGTTCAAGAGGAGACGAAAGGCAGCTAGAATCGAAAGGACGACAAGGCGAGATGTTACCTTGCCCTTTCTAAACCCAACCCACAAAGCCTCTGTGAAAGGAATCATAAGAGCAGGAATAACAGCCAGTGTGCGGTGTAGCAGATGTTAACAGTACACAGAGCCCTCCTACACTGATAACCAAAGCAGGGAAAGATGCTTGCTACCATGGTATCATCCTTGACTCCAGAGACAGGAAACGCCAAGTGGTTCATCACAGCCGGTGAGTCAGAGGGAGAACCAATAGTAGAGCAAACTATTTGAACAAAGGTTTCAAATGGCAACATAAGATGAATTAAAAAACACAGACCGTGTGTATAACAGAACTGTTAAAACCACGGGGAAAGACCAGCTGCAGAGTGGTCCGGCGTCACGTTGGCACTCAATCAAAAGACTCTGTTTTGTCACATTTTGGATAAAACTACAAGTACCAGAGGGTCATAGGAGAGCCCATCATAAGAGGTCAAGGTGGTTATACAAGGGTCGAGTAAAACCCCTTTATACAGTCGAAAGACTTTGACCTACAACCAAAAGGAAAGCCTGACTGGGGCTAAAATATGAACTTGAGTAACGTGGAAAAGGAAGGCAAATATGAACCCGGCAGAGGAATGCCTCCAAGGCCGGGCGAAGAAACCATAAACCTGTGAACACTGTATTGGCGAGAGTCAACACGGTTGAGGGAAGCCCGCAATGAAAGATTGTTTAAAAAGAAATTGCGACTCGTAAATACAAAAGGTGAAATCTTTTGAGTAAAAAACTGTAGTGAACCCGACAGAGGGAGGCAAACATTGGAGAAGAGTCTGAGCACGGAAGAGGGGGAGCCAGGGGTGAAAAGTTACCAGCCAACGTACATGCAGAAAGGAACTTTTATTTTCAGTATTTTGAACATATCAGGCCCTCGGAGGCAAGAGATTTTGAGTAAAGAGACTTAACCACCTCAGATCCTGATATCGCTGAGAGTAATAATAGCCTTTTGCTGGACAAGCCCAGTTGTATGCTGTGCTCAAGAGGCCTGCCCTGTCCCGTGCTCAAAACGTGGGGAACGAGACCCTGCTATACCATCCTGACTTATCATTTTTGTGAACACTCTTTTCTTATGAACATTGTCCCACACTGTTTTGTTGCATAGCAGTAAGGATTGGCAATAGCTTTTTTTCTTTTTTGTATAGGCCTTTTATTTTGACAAGACACCACTAGGACTGCCTTATTTTGATTTGATGGTTGTAGCTTGTTCCCATCTTAGATTTAGGTTTAGATTAGGAGTTTATCTTACCCATTACAGTTTAATAATCAACCTTGAACTGTGATCACTTGTGTTAGTCTTACTTTGATAGAAGGCCTTCCTTACAGCATGTAATCCTGTTAAACTCTAATGAACAGCAGACTCTCAAAGCAAGAACTGCACTCAAATACCCAAAATAAAAACAAAAATAAAATGATCTTATTAGTGCTTTAGCAGAAAGCTCAGCATAGGTGCCAATAGACTAGTCAAGCCTGGACATTACAACTTCCAGCATAAGTGCAATTAATTGAGGAATTATTAGGAGAAAGACAACCCCAGATGATAATAATCAGATTTTCTAACAGCATTCGCCTGTCAGATGAATGTAAATCACCTTGTTTCAATGACACCCAGATTTGAGGACAAAGAGCGGGTGGTATATGGAGGACCACAATCCTCAGGCCAAGAGAAAGGTAGATGAGGTTAACAACCATCAGTTCATGAATATGAAGCAGGCAGCCTCTGATGCATTTGTGAGTCACAATGGCTCTGAGCAGTTTAATATGGAGATGAGTGACATCAGCATGCATGTGGAAGTCAATGTCATAACTGTTGAGAACTTTATTAAGTGGAGTAGAGTATGTCATTAGCACCCTGCGGGTCGGAGCCGGCAAATCAGGTGGCTGGAAATGTGGGCTTATATTTTCAAGCCGCCTGACGCCATCTTCTCGCCACCCTCTGTTTCCTTTTTTTTCTTTAAATCAACCCCACTTACCTGATTGTGGCGGTGGCATCACATGCTGCTGCCAAAGCCGCTCCCCTGCCTCTTCCTTATCCGGCTGCCATGGTAATGGAAGAGGTGCTGAGTACGGAGCCCCATCTTCTACTACCATGGCAACCATATTGGCAAAGCATTTTCATTCATTGAACGGACGTGTGCGGCATCCCGTTCAATTACTGAAAATGCTTTTTACCGCCTTGGTAACATGGGGTGCTAATGGCGTTCTTAACCTGTTCCACAGGCTGCTTGGGCCGTTAACTCGGGCTGCCAACCCGTTACCCCCAGTATGGCCAGTGGAACAAGTTATGAATGTCATCATTATTTTAATTTATTTTTATTGTTATAGCTGAATTAATCAACCTCTCAATAAATACATTGTTCAATACTCAATCAAAAACAATTACAAATCACAGTCTAAAAGAATGAATACAATTAGATTTACATTTAGTATTACAATATAAAATCAATTGAAATTAGATAAAGATCAAAGTTTCAAAATTTCATATAGTCAACATTTTCAATGACAATAAAAACTCCACCGTTGCCAAGGAGACAAAGACACGATCCCTTGAAAAACACATTTCCCATAATCGGTCTGGGTATAAAAAGAAGGCCATAATATTGAACAAGGATATGCAAATTAGTTTATCAGTGACAACTGCAGTTATTGAGGGGGGTTCTGCCACTTTTAATGCTGTATTATCCACATCCATATAATACTTCAGTCCACTAGTTACGATATGATAATTGAGTGCATCAAAAGCTGTGGACAAATCCAGCAGGAGCAGGGCTCGGAAGAGATTAAGATCTCCAGCAAGCAGTAGTCCTTTTCTGTTATCCACAAAGGCAGTTTCAGTGCCTTGGGTAGGGGGGTCAGAATCTAGGCTGATATGCATTGAGTTTACTATATATCATGAGGTGGGTAGTAATTTCCAAGGCTTTGGCTACACAGTGCAGACCAGCGGGGTCTAACATTTGCTAGATTGCCAGGGTAAGCAGTAGAGTTTTTTTGGTAGTGGGGTGATGACAGTATGTTTGTTTGTGTTAACCAGAGACAACACTCTGATTTAATGAAATGGTAAACGAGGTAGTGAACAGAAATTTCTATTATATTTAAGAGTGACACTTAGACATATCACTATTTATTCTTGTATAAAAACACCCATTTTACAGACACATGGTCCCACTATTTTGGCCCCAAAATCTCTGAGATGCTGATCATACAGTCACGTTGGAACTGTGCTACTTTTCTCCACTTTGTGTCTGTCTTTCAACAGGGGTCACCTTGCCTGCACATGTATGCCCGGTCCACATTGGGGGCAGGAATGAGAAAGTGGCTTCACATGTGGTAAGACCCACATTATTGCCTGATACTTGGCTGGCCACGGTTAGAACACTCACCTGTCAAGTAGAGCTGGACAAGTCATGAGAGGCCTGGGCTGACCCAGACATAGGGGCAAGCTCCAAGGGACGAGCTCAAGCTGAAGCCCATTGTCAAGACAGTACCCCCCGAGAACATGGGCTTGCCCAGAGCCCACATGCTGGCAAAAAGATACAGATATGCTGCATTGGATAAATGACCCACACTCAGTGAAAATGCCCCACAAAATATACTCCTTCGCTACACCCATAATGCGATTCCAACCTGAAGCCCGCTGAGGAATAGATTCCATAACACAGGTTTTAAATCCCTCATTCATTGCTTCAGTACAGGGTTTTCCTTTCTTTAGTGTCTCCTTCTATAGAGTCACACCATGTTTCCATTAAATGGCAATCAATTGAAACAATTTTATCAGCTATCCCCTGATTGGCGGTCCGATGTCCCAAGCAGGACATACGTCATTCATCACAACTCATGACAATTACTGTATTTTTGACTGCCTCTTTAAATAATCACTGCTTTTGTAACATGAGATCTTACTGTCCATGACACAGTTAACTTCAAGGTAGATATCATGGCCTATAAGAAACGCTTGCTACTGTGGCATTCTTTAAACTCAATGTTGATAAATACTGAAAGTATAGTAGAGCTAGCACAGGGAAAGAATGGCCATTGCCTTTATATGTTCAGTAGTCTTTAAACAACAAGCTGAATATAAGCGGATGGTGGCAGGACTGAAACTGAGCACAAGGTCTAAGAAGTATATCCTTAAAAACAGAGGGAGAGGTATTTATCGGGGTAATGACCCATCCCAGCCTATAGCCCAAGGAGAATCTGAGCATAGTAAATTGGGGAAGGGCCAATATCTCAAGCTATAATGACCCCTCCCAAAGTCACTACGGGTAATAATATCACAGTGGTAACAGCAATATTGTTTTTTGGAGTTATGGTGGTGAAGGAAAAATACATTATTTTGATAGTGAGTTTAGAAAATACAATGCCTAAAACCAGTTAGTAAATTACTTGTGGCTTTATTTTGTAATATTTATATAAAAATGCTGTCTTTATATGGCAAGTTTTTACATTATTAACTTTGCTAAACTCGAGCAATTCTAATATGAACATGCAATATGTCCAATGCAAAAGTGAATGAAGTAACAAAAGTCAAAGCATTGTACCATATTTTGGCTTTCACTTTGGTGTATTACAGTGAATATTGACTGTCACATTGAAGGTGCAAAATATATTTTTGAAAGGGGCAAAATATATTTCTGAAAGGAAAGTTGCTGGTAAAGTAATGTGCTGTTTCTTCAATGCAGTGAAACACTGTGTTGTTTCTCTTTCTGCTTCTGAAGTCAGGATGCATTGTGAATATTCTGATTGGCTGAAAGGGAGTTAATAATGACCTCCATTTGATTTTAGTGATAGTTGAATATGTTCACAACATATTGTGAGGGTCTAGGAGTAAGAGACTGACACAAAGGTGACATGTTGATTGGTAAATACTTTTATTATCAATCAAAATATGGGGGTTGGAGGAAATCCTAACTAGTCCTACCTCTAAGAGGGGTTTCCCTGCCTCAACAAAACTAGCTAAAGAAACGGTTTGTGTCAGAATGTCCAAAGTAAAGTTCACCTTCTTGTGTCCAAACACTATCCTATCCCTCACAGGCTAAACTCAACATAAAGTGTAAAAGGGAAGTGGGAAAGGTAAAAGGGAAATGTCTCATTGATTGCTGACCTTCAGCCCTTCCTTGTAGTTCAAAATCCAAAGTTCCAAAAAGGTTTAGAAATGTGGGTCTCAGACCCCCTTCACTTGATAACTCTGACCCGATGGATATTTCCTTTCTGCTTTGCTTCTGGCCCCTTGCACTCTGTGAGTCTTCCCAGCCCCATAATGAATCAACTGTGTGCCTGTAGGGTCTTGACTGTCATGTTCCAGCTGTTTGCGGGTCATCCCAAGTGCTTAATCGCTTCTACTGGCTTCTCACGACCTTCTCTAGTCTTTTGTGTCCCTCCCCTGCAGCTTTCCGGAGGTTTTGCTGCATGACAGCAGTTTCGGTCACCGGCGAGTGTCTTGTCTTGCCTCCAGGACACAGTCTGCTGTTCTAAACTCTGCTTTGCCGTGCTCTCAGCCCTTGCTGGACCGAAGTTGAAGACGCTATCATTCTCTTCCCTTTCTGGCTTTAAATGGTACCTAGCCAATAGGATCTTCTAAGAGACTAGAGCATGTGTGTTAGTTCTGGCGAGTGATCATCATTCCTTGTGGCCGCGTCCTTGTCCCAGTTGTTCTCATTTGGGGAATAGTTCTTTAGCACATGGAAGTAATAGGAAATTGGAGGGAATTTGAGGGAAGGTGGTGGGGGTCAAGTTCACGGGGGTGGCTGGGATATCCTGTTCTACCCAAGTGTTCAATATTCTCAATGGGGCCCTCCCTCGCCATGAGATCTTCCCGCTGAGTACCACCCACAGGGGGGCAATCGGTAGCAGCCTCACCACCCTGGCATCATGGAAAAGGGCTTCCCTATCTAAAGCAGTGATGACACCTCAGGATTCATCACATACCCTTTCCCTTCGGTTTTCAGTTCCTTCCTCCCCTAAAGGAAAACTGGAGAGGAAGTCTACATTCCCCTGTTCTTTGCCCGTGCGATTTTCCACAATTGTAGGTCAAGGAACCATTGCATGATCCGGGGAATGGTGTTGTTGCCTAGGCTGAACCACACTAACGGGGAATGGTCAGTGGCTAGTGTAGATGTTCTCCCTATGCGACAGTAGCAGAACTGTCCTACTGCCCATTTGATCGCTAAGCTCTCTAGGTCTATAGTAGCATAGTTTCTCTCTCTGGGAAACCATTTCCTGCTCATAAAGAGAACTGGATGTTGTATCCCATCGTAGACCTTAGACAACACTGCCCCTAGACCTATCTTGGAGGCGTCTGTTGGTAGGACAAGCTCTTTGTTAAAACTGGCTACCTTCAGCATGGGGTCACAACACAGAATTGTTTTTGGGGAGTCAAAACAAGCCTGATCTTCCTTTCCCCAGTGTTTTTTTTTTGTGGCTCTGCATTTCTAAACTTGTCAGTTAACTAGGAAGTCATAGAGGATAAAGAACGTATCCTCTAAAATACCAAATGAGTCCTAGACAAAGCCCTTAATTCCCTCTTGGCTTTAGGTATAGGGGTCTCCTTGGCTTTCCTTTTACTAACTGTGGCTGGACCATGCAGTTGCCTACAAAAAAGCCTATCTATTTAAGTGTTGACTGGGCAAGGTGGCATTTTTTAGGTTGGAAGTTAGTGCAGCACTATGCAGGGCTCTAACTATCTGATAAAGATGTCACATATGTTCTAGCCACATTTTACTGTGTATGATGATGTCGTCTAAATAGACCCCTCAAAAATTCAAGTAAATTTGCACAACCTTTGAAAGGTTGCCATAACCTGGTGAAGCCCAAAGGGAAGGGTCATGAAGTATAACAATCCTCTGGGGATGGGGAAGGATGTTTTTTCTTTATCATCAGGTTCAGAGGGTGTCAGAAGCTGAAGTTACCGCCCCATGTATCTCCTCACCTAAATCCTTTGAGAAGCTCTCCGAACCAGACGTCTTCTGCCTTCTCCTTCTATCTTTCTTGATTTCTTCTTCCTTGTTCTCTGTCTTTGAAACCTTCTTCCCTTTCTTGCGTTCGAAGAGATAGGGACAGTCTCCACTCAAGGCCACCCTGACTGTGAGTTGTACAAGCAACCAGGGGACCCTAGGGGAGCCAGTCCCTTACAACAGGGAAAAAGCCAATTGAGGCAGAAAAAACCCTGGTAGGTCGTAGATCCGGTAGCAGATTGGTGCCGGAAGTGGAAGAGGCTGATTGTCTGGGGGCGCTGTGGACCTGGTTGGCAATCCAATGGAAGAGTGCAAACATCTGCACCAAACTTATGGAAGAAGCGGAAGTCTCTTCAGGTAAGTGAGAAAAGGGAACTAAAATAGCCAGAAATCCTAGGGGGGGTGCAAGGAGCCTGTATTCCAGAAAAGCTCCCACAGAGTGTTTAGGAGGAAAAAGGCCAGGCAGGAACAGAAAAAAGGCTGACTCCGTTGGAAAGGGCGAGTGTGAAAGGGATAGAAATAGTGGAGCGAGCGAGTGGGAGTGAGCAAGCAAAGAAAGGGTAAAACAAGCGAGAGGAGGCAGAAGAGAAGTAATGAAATGGAACGAGAGGAGACAGAGAGAAAGAGAGGGAGCAAGCAGAGAAAAAGGTACCAAAATGCTACGATGCTGGAGAGAGGAGGAAAAAGGCACTATGCAGGAGAGGGAAAGAGAAGAACAAGTTACTTTCTTACCTGGTAACGTTCTTTCGATGGGATGGTCCGACGACGTATTCCATATCTATGACATGTAATCACCACAGCTGTGCTGCTTCGGAAACTTTTTTCGGCGTCTGCGTCCTGCGTCGATGACGTCGATGCGCCGTCGTCGAGGACCTCCTCCGACGTCCAACGTCATCCGATGTGATAAGTAGGACGCACGACGCCCGTAGCCTCAGTTGTAGTTTTTTCCCCCAGAACGTGTGACATTAGTCAACTGCCAGCCAGACACAAAGCCTTGCGGAACGTAAGCTGCAATCGCAAAAGAAATTCTGCAGCGGGGAAGGCAGGGTGGGAGCGATATGGAATACGTCGTCGGACCATCCCATCGAAAGAATGTTACCAGGTAAGAAAGTAACTTGTTCTTCGAGGGGATTGGGTCCTCTGACGTATTCCATATCTATGACAGACTCCCAAAGCAGTACCAGAGCAAGGAGGAGGGAAAGAATTTAAAATCAAAATTTAGAATAGTCAATCAAATAGCAGAGCAAAGGACCGCCTTGCCAAAGGCCAGATCCTGTGCTCGGATGGAATCAAGGGAATAGTGACGTACAAATGTATGTACCAAAGCCCAGGTGGCTGCATCACAGATGTTGCGAATAGGAACACCCCTCAGCAGGGCAGTAGATGCAGCCATACCCCTGGTAGAATGGGCCCGCAAGCCAGCCGGTGGGTCCTTACCCGCCAAGCGGTAGCATTTCGAGATGGCCAAAATAATCCAGCGAGACAAAGTCTGTTTCGTCACAGCTTGCCCTAAACGCTTTCCAGCGTAACCAATAAAGAGTTGATCGTCCACTCTGACCCGGGACATGCGTGAAACATAAAAGCTTAAAGCTCTCCTAGGATCAAGCCTATGGAGCCTCTCCTCTTCCTTACCAGGATGCGGAGGAGGATAGAATGCCGGAAGAACAACCTTCTGGGCCAAATGAAATTCCGTCACTACCTTCGGAAGAAAAGAAGGACGAACTCTAAGGACAACCCTGTCCTTGTGAAATACAGTGAAGGGTGGCTTAACTGAAAGTGCCTGTAACTCACTCACTCTGCGAGTGGAAGTAACCGCAACTAAAAACACAGTTTTCAGAGTTAACAGCCTCAAAGGGCAAGAATGTAAAGGCTCAAACGGAGCACCCATAAGAAACTTAAGAACAAGGTTTAAATCCGGGCACCAGGAAAGGTGACAGAGGGAACAAATTAGTGAGCCCTTTCAGAAACTGTGAAATTAAAGGGATTTTAAAGTAAGAACACTCTTCAGACGAGCGCTTAAAGATGGACAGCGCCGCCAGGTAACCTTTAATGGTACCCACTTGCAAGCCCCTGTGGGCCAAAGAAAGTAAAAAGGACAGAACCATGGGGATGTCACATGCAAAAGGATCCACATTCTGAACTCGGCACCAGTCGCAGAACTTACACCAACGGCAACAGTACAGAGACTTAGTTGCTGGCCTTCGGGCCGAAAGCAACACCTCCATCACGTCTTCAGGGAGGTCCCAATCCATATACCTCAACCTTTCAGAAGCCAAGCGTGAAGGTTGAGGGATCTGACCTCTGGATGGAGAACCTGACCCCCCTCCCGTGAGAGCAGATCGTCTCGGTAGGGAAGACGACGCGGAGGGCAGATGGACAAGTCGAGAAGGTCCGGGTACCACGTCCTCCGAGCCCACGCCGGAGCAATGAGGATCATCCGGGAACCGAACTTCCGTAACCTCTGCAGCACTTGCGGGAGGACGGGGACTGGAGGAAACGCGTACAGCAGCGGGAACGACCACTCCACCACGAACGCGTCTCCCAAGGCTCCTTTTGGAGGAAATTCCCACGAGCAAAACCTTTCGCACTTCCGGTTGACACTGGAGGCGAAGAGATCCACTTGAGGGGTCCCCCAAAGGGCGAAGATCTCCAGGGGAATCTCCTGAGCCAACTCCCACTCGTGAGAGATCGTGCTCTGCCTGCTCAGAGCGTCCGCCGTCACGTTTTCGTCTCCGGCCAGATGAACTGCCGAGATCGAAACTTCCTGCTGGATGGCCCAGAACTCGAGCTGCATCGCCTCCCTGCACAGAGGAAGTGACCCTGCCCCCCCCCTTTTTGTTGAGGTAGTGCATGGCCACTGTGTTGTCCGTCAGGATCAGGACACTCTTTCCTCGCACAGTCGGCAGAAAAGCCTTCAGGGCTAGCCTGACGGCCCTCAGCTCCAACAGATTGATATGGAGTCTGGACTCCGACGGAGACCAACGACCGCTGACTGTCAGCCCGTTGGCATGAGCTCCCCAACCCGTGAGGGATGCATCCGTCACGATCGTCACCTCCGGCCAGGGAAGCCAAAAAGGAGCCCCCTTCATCAAGTTGCCTTCGACGGCCCACCACAGAAGATCCCGGGCGACCGAGGGCGGCACCTGAACCGGGTCCAAAATCCTGCCGGAGGACTGCGACCTTTGCGTCTTGAGCGCCCACTACAAAGATCTCATCCGCAGGCGAGCCTCTGGCACCAGAAGAATGCAGGATGCCATGAGGCCGAGCAGCCTCAAGAACTCGAACGCTGGGAGCGTCTGGGCATGCTGAAACTTGTGCACCATCTGCTGAATGTGAAGAGCCCTCACCTGGGGAGGAAAACATTGCCCCAGGGAAGTGTCGAGCACTGCTCCGATGTACTGGAGCCGCTGTGTTGGCGTCAAATGGGACTTCTTTAAATTGAGGGAGAAGCCCAGCCTGTGAAGGGAGTGGCAGGCGACGGACAGATGATCCAGGACTTGCTCGGGAGAGCTCCCCCTGATCAACCAATCGTCCAGGTAGGGGTAGACGTGAATCCCCCCTTGCCTGAGATGCGCTGCCACCACCACCATGAGCTTGGTGAAAACCCTCGGGGCGGAGGTCAATCCGAACGGCAGGACCCGAAACTGAAAGTGCGAGTCGCCAACCGCGAACCTCAGGTACTTCCTGTGCTTGGGATGGATCGGCACATGGAAGTAACCATCCTTGAGGTCGAGTGACACCAACCAGTCCTGAAGCTGAAGGGCCTGGAGGACTTGAGAGAGAGTAACCATCTTGAACTTGTCCTTCCTGAGGAGTTTGTTCAAACCGCGCAAGTCCATGATGGGTCTCAATCCCCCGTCTTTCTTCGAAACCAAAAAATAAGGGGAATACCATCCCATGTTCCTCTCCGCTACAGGCACCAGTTCTATGGCGCCTTTCTCCAGCAGGGCTTGAATTTCCTGCGCAAGGAGCGGATCCGGATTCTGCAAGGAGAGGTTCCCCGGTGGATTGTCGAGAGGCCTGTGCCGAAAAGGAAGACAGTAGCCGTGGGTTATGATCTCCAGAACTCACACATCTGAAGTAATGGCTTGCCACTCTACAAGATGCTGCGCCAGCCTTCCCCCAACCGGCGAACCATGGGACATGGCTTCATGACTGAATGGGAGCGGCCGCGGCGTTACCTGAGGGCAAAGAGGCAACTGCCCGAGCGGCCTTGGCACCACGGGTACCCTGTCGTCCACCTCTGGTACCCCTGCGTTGGCCTCTTTGACTGCCAGCTCCTCTCGCTTTACTGAAGGACGAGTAATAGCAAAAGGAACCACCCCTCCACTGCTGTCCCCTAGGACGAAAAGGCGGAGGTTGGCGAACTGCAGCGCCCAACGACTTCGCTGCAGCTTTCGAGGTCTGCAACCTCTCAAGGCTCTCGTCAGCCTTGCGGCCAAAAAGATGTTCACCGTCAAAGGGCATGTTGAGGAGCCGAGACTGCACATCAGGAGCAAACCCCGACTTCCGCAACCACGCAAACCTGCGTATCACGGTGCTCGCCGCCATGGACCTACTGACGCATTCAGCTAAGTCCAAACCCGACTGAACGGACTCACACATGGCATCCTTACCATCCTGGACCATAGCAAGGAAACCATCCCGTTCGTCCCCTTCGGGAATATGTTCAGCCGCTAACGCAACACAGTTCCACAGAGTGTGTGTGAAACGAGACAAGGCACAAATGGAGTTGGCCGCCTGAAGCGCCATACCACCAGAAGAAAACACTTTCTTCACCCAGCCATCAACACGTTTGTCGTCCCTATCAGGAGGGATGGTAGGGTACGACGCCTGCTTTGCCGGGGCCGTGGCCGCCTGCACCACCAAACTCTCCGGAGTAGGGTGCCTGGTCAAGTAGCAGGGGTCGCTACTGGCTGGGCGGTATTTTCGCGACAAGGATCTGCCCATTGCCGGGAGACTCTCCGGAGCAGTCCAAGCCGCCGCCACCCTTCTCTGTAAAGCCATATGGAACGGCAGTACCGGATCAGTTGGGGGACCAACATCAAGGATGTCCGTCAGATCATCCTGCACAAACTCCCCTGGGGGAGCAGACCATCCCAAGTACTCAGAAACCCTAGCCATAAGGCGCCGGTACGAGGAATCGGCATGAGAGCCAAGATCAGGCCTACAAAACTCCACCTCCGGAGAGGTGTCCAGTCCACTGGCATCATGCAGTGACTGTCTCAAATCGTCAAACTGACGATGGCCCGAGACAATTTCATCTGGAACCTGACTAGGAACCAGGCCATCAGAATCCTCATCCACCTCTGAAATATAGTCCAGGTGGCGAAAAGAAGGCACCCGAGAGTGCTTGATCTTAACCAGAGCCTTCCTAGGGGGTTCTCCCGTGCCACGGGGTACCTCCGACACGAAAGGCGTCAATGGCGTCGAGCGAATCGGCGCCGGCGTCAAGAGAACCGGCATCGGTGCCGAGAGGATCGGCGTCGAGGAAATCGGCGTCAACGTCAGATGCAGCGCCTCCAGCAACGGCGGCGTAGACACAGCCCTCGAAGCCGGAGCCTCGAGCGTGTCCCTCGACGACCTGAGCGTCGACAGCTTCGACGACGTCCTCGGAGCCGGAGCCTCGAGAAAGCCTGTCGACGCCCTCGACGCCTCAGACGTCGATGTCTTCCTCGAAGACCTCACAGGTGCACGCGGTCTCGAACGCGTCGAGGACCGGGACCTGGAACGGGTACATCGAGAACGAGTCTCCTTGTCCGAACGGGACCTCTTCCGTGACCCGTGCCGACCACTCTTGCGAGCGGTGTCTCTCGACCTCTCACGACCGACCCCACCCGGGGGCGCGGACGGCATAGTACCCTGCGACTCAAGAATCGCCAGCATTTTCTTCCCGAAGGAAGCCCATTCCTCCGGCGTCGCACGGCTGGTGGGGTAAGCGACGTGCCGGGCAGAGTCCTCCGAAGAGGACCTGGAAGACGACTGGTATCGGCGCTTCTGAGAATGCCTCGAAGAGGCTGAGGAGTGGCGAGACTGACTCCTAGAAGGAGACCCACGAGACTTCCGACGATGATGCGGAGAGTCACCCCTCGAATCATCCGTCGAAAGCCCCGAAGACTTCGACTTCCTGGGCTTGGACACCCGACCTACCGACAACTTCTTCTTACGTTCGCGTAAGGCTTTGGACTTGAGCGACTGGCAGTCGATATCGTCATCCGTGTCGTGGGCCTCCCCGAGGCACCAGGCAGGCGTTGTGCGAGTCCGTCACCGACATCTTGGACCCACACTCCCCGCACTTCTTGAAACCCGGACGCGGGTTCGAAGACGAAGACGAAGTAGAAGACATCTTAACACAAAGGATTTTCACAAAACGAACAGGTTCGAAGAACTGAGAAGAACAGAACTCCAAAGAGTCGAGGCGTGAACCGAGAATCACGAAGCAACACGTTCGCGGAAAAAACGGAACTGAGGCTACGGGCGTCGTGCGTCCTACTTATCACATCGGATGACGTCGGACGTTGGAGGAGGTCCTCGACGACGGCGCATCGACGTCATCGACGCAGGACGCAGACGCTGAAAAAAGTTTCCGAAGCAGCACAGCTGTGGTGATTACATGTCATAGATATGGAATACGTCGGAGGACCCAATCCCCTCGAAAGGGACTATTCAAACCAGGTTGAAAGGGCAAGAGGAAATATAGAACAGAACTGAAAACAAGCTCAAAAGTAAAGATTACCGGCACCGAAACAGCGCATACAGAAGGCAGAGCTGGAGAGCGGAAACACACCGGAGAAGGCTACAACAGGAGGAGGAATAACGGGGAAAACAAAGGTAGGAAATATCCGAGGAATACACACGAGAGCGGCACTGCGACGCGGTTGAAAGTTTAAGAAAACAAACAAAGCGAGTTGCAACGCGGCACGCTGGGAGCAGTCAGAAAGACTAGTGCGGTAAGACAACCTCAAGATTGATCTAAGAGAGCCTCCATCTTTTCCATAGCTCTATGGCCGTATTGTGACAGAGGGACATGCCAATAGCTCTCAGTTAGATCAATCATAGAGATGTACCTGGTATTGCCAAGTCAATCAATGAGGTCATCAATTCTTGCCACATTTGATGAAGGTCAATACAAAACCTCCACGATTGATCTGGTTTTGATACAAGGACTATTGGGGAGGACCATGGACTATGAGATGGCTCGATGATATCCTGGTCCAGCATCTTCTCCAACTCATGTATGATTATTTCCCTCTGAGCTTCAAGGGTCCAGTAGGGTCCAGTAGAGACTTTTCCTAAGGAGGTACAAATTATACACTCCTCTTACCCTCCCCGATTAATTTCGAAACACATCACATTCTGTTGTTGTTGGACAGGAAGTTCATTAGGGATTAGATTAAACTATCCCCGGTTGGGAGACCCGGGAGTTACATGGTCCGGTCTGCTCTACAACTTCATTAGTACCGTACCAACAGGACACCATTTTGTTTCCTGATATGGGAAGTAGAACAAGGACCTTTTGTCCTACTGAGAAAGAATGAGGGGTTGCCTTTCCATCATAATAGCCCTTCCCCTTTTCCTGGGCATTGGCTTGATTGGAGTTTACTATATCTCTTACCAGTACAATGGGCCTCATTACACGGACGGCGGTAAGGGTTAACGGTCACCGTTAATGGCAACGGTGACTGTTAACCCTTACCGCCGTACTACGAGGTCCCTTTGCGGGTTGGAGGATTTAACGCCTGCTTCTTGCAGGCGTTAAAATCCAACCCGCTAAGGGACCTCGGAGCTAATTACGGCACCGCAAAATTGCGGTGCCGTAATTAGCGCCTTCCCCAGTCCCATAGAGCCCTATGGGGCAGAAATGGGAATGGGGAAGGGCAATGGCGGAAAGGGGATTTACCGCCCCTCCAACCTTGGAATGGGGCGGTAAATCCCCTTTCCGCCAAGGTGGTGCCGGTATTTTACCGGCATGAGCCATGGCGCTGATAGCGCCATGGCTCACCGCCTACCGTGTAATGAGGCCTTCCTTAACGCATTGCACCGTTTGAGATAGTGGCAAAATAGTTTCCTTATTCTCTTCCCAAGTTTACCTAAGCATGCCGAGTACGTCCCTGCGATCTCTCTCATATAGCAATTCTAAGGGTGAAAATCCCAGAGTACTTTGGGATACTTTTCTTATAGCAAAAAATGCCCAAGGCACCATGATGTCTTAATTATTTTTATGTGCCTCATCCAGTTTCTTCAGAATCCTTTTTATGGTTTGGTTAACATGGTCTTAATTTGAAGGACTTCCTTCACCTCAGTCATAATTTAAGTTTTATGAGTAAGGATTGCTTTTGGAAAGCCCACCTGCGACAAGAAAAGGATCAGATGATTCCATATTTATTGGGTGGTATTGCTTTGTAAAGGGTAAGCCTCAGGATAGTGGGTTGCATAATCTAAGATGCCTAATATTTACTGATTCCCCAGTTTTGAAAACTCCAAGGAACCTATTACGTCCATCCCTATCCTTGAAAAGGATACCTCTATTATGTGTAGAGTTTGTAAGGGAGCTGGCGAAGGCCTTTGGGAATCGGTTTTTTGGCACAAGGGCATGTGGTGACATGGTTTTTAATGTCATAAAAAAATACCCAGCCTACAGACTTAGACGTTTCGAGATGTCCAGCTGTGAGATGGGCATGGGCAATCTCTAGAACTGCCCTCCGATGACTCTTGGGGACTACTATTTGGCACTGGCCACCCCCTCACTGGTAACATCTTCTGTATTGCGTAGCCCCAGCTTTATAAAAAATAACTGTCCTTCCTTTCCTCTTCCCTCCTCTTCTGGTATTACCTTGAGAAAGGCTTCAGATAAGATTGGGTTCTTCCTTTGCGCACAATTGGCATGATTTCAGTTTTTCTTGGTCAACTTGGGGTTTGGGTATCTTGGTACTGGTATATGGTATGAACTCTGCCTCCCCAACCCATTTTGTACCTCTTTCTGTTTGCAAATCTTCCCTATGGGAAAACCAATAACAAAAGTGAAAAACACACCTTTTTCTCAGCCTTTATATCTTTTGAAGCATAACACAAATTTGCACCAAACGTTTCAGTTGCTTAGGGCGTCGTGTCAGACAGTTTGTTTGAAATACAATATGCTGATCCATCCAATGTGTCAACAGCTATTATAAATAGAATGGTCACATTTCCTATGGATAGGTTTCTCTTTAACAATGCGTTGACTACCGTCCCCCATAATTAATATGTATGTATGTGTGCATGTTTGTGTGTGTATACATATATATAGAGAGCATGTTTATGTACTTTCTATTTGAAATTATTTTATTGGTGCACAGTACATATTAAAATGTTGCCACATAAGGTATTGCCCAAATGTATGAAATTGTCAGATGATTGCAAGAAAATATCCACCTCATGCCTAACCTACCCCATATGTCAAGGTGCATTGCAAAATAAAGATGAAAAGGATCCAAGACTGTGGCCTCCACTGGATAGGCTTATCCAGGGAGTGGCCTGAGGTGGCACATGCTACCCCTGGAATCTGACTGGCCACCACAGGTGCCACCCTATTATCCTAAACTATGATCATTGTGTGCGTGTGTGTGCGCTCGTTCTTCATGCTACCCCTGCGTAAGAAAGTGCCCACTTGGGCCAACCCCAGTAAAAAGATTCTGGACACTCCACTGCTCCACCAGCTGAATCGCAGATGAAATATTATTTGTAAGAACAATTAGCAAGACCTACAAAAGTAACAGCTGCACCATTCCCTTAACCAGTTTGTCCACAGTAAATGTCTTACGTCATAGCGGGCACAGCCCCTAGCAATAAGTCAACACAAGGCGCAATTTATGGAGCTACTTCAGACATGTAGCTCCGTAACCAAATATGAGAAATATGTTTCAGGCAGCAATGACATAATGTAAACACACACACTGTGGTGTTTCCACCAATGGCACATTCTGATTGTGTATGCTTGCATTCTACCCAGGACAGATTCAACTCAGAGTACAGGAGCATAATGCCACACCATAGCACAGAATCAAAGTACTATTTTCAAGAGAAGTGTTTTGACACAGTAGTGAAATCTTTACATTAGATATGGTCATTAGTAAGAGTGCTAAATGGTGCTGAGTGAATGGAACGATGAGCAATGATTAAGACGGCTGGTCATTGAAAGTTGTTTTACAAGAAAGCATCTACACCTATATCTTGGTTTGTTTTGTGCAGTGCAAAGTTCAGCTTGTCAGAAAAACCTTTCGCCTTTGCTAAGGAGATTAAAGTTTGGCATAGCCCACAGACAAAGAGTGATGCTGGAGAATATCTCAGATGCTTCCAAGCATATAATGAGAACAGGTTATTAATTCCAGTTGAGGTATTTTTACAGGTGGAGTAATTTAATAGATAGTTATATCTTTACCATTGCAGAGGACATATATATACAGTTATAGACATACCTTCTCTGATGGCTGTAAATGGAGTCCCTTCCTCTTCTTGCAGTCTGATCACCTTCAGCGCCACTAGCTTCCCATTGACCCTGAATGAAAAGGATATGTCATATAATTCACAGACATTGTTTCCATGAAACTTTACCCATTGCCATGTCTAGGTTAGTCATTCAATATTTCAATATGATTCAACATGCGCAAAACCATCAGTAGTTAATTGGGCCCACTTTCCACATCCAGTATATTTTGACAGGTGGACACACCCCCTGCTTCCGGCCTTAGTCCCGCCTTACTTTTGATATGGTCTTTAATATCAATTTAATATAAATGTTATATAAAAAAATATATCAACACTTTTTATATCGATTTTATTTTAAATGTATATTTGATATCAACTGTGTATAATATATATCACTTTTGACGTAAACATGGGAGCAGCATGTTGTGGTGTTGCTTGGTCGACTATGAAAGGCAGAGTGAGCTCTGAAGACAGGGACTGTGAACTTAGGGTTTGTAGCGTCACATGGTGATGACGCAGGAGTGGGTTTGGCCTTTCATGTTACAGGAAGCGGCTGTAAACTTTATAGAGAGTATAGATGATGTTGTGATTTTATAATGTGAAGGACACAGGCTAATGAGTTAGCTTCAATGAACATTAAACTTGAAATAATGTATGTAGAGGTTGGCAGTATAGCCCTATGCAAATGGACGAAGAACACTGTACAGGGCTATAGCTTCAATGGCTAGTAACATTAAACATGATTTGGTATAGTGTAAATAGTGTTTAGCATGCTAACCCTATGTAAATAGGCAAAGTGTGTTTCAAATAGTCTATATAAAAGTTCACAAACTATTGAGTTTGGACGTGTGTTTTAAAAAGAAAGAAGAGTGACATAAAAAATATTGGCTGTTGGCAATGCTTGCTGCGGTCTACATGAAGACAGTGTACAGCCCTGAAGGTTTCACATAAAAAAATATTCGCTGTTGGCAATGCAGGTTTGCCTTTTTAAAAAATGAAGAGTGAAGCTTTGACATAAAAAATATTGGCTGCTGCCAATGTTTGCTTCAGTCTTTTTAAAAATGAAGATTAAAACTTTGACATAAAAACATTTGCATGCTGGCTCTGCTTGCTTGACTCTAAATGAAGACAATGCACAAGCCTGGAACCTTTGCCTAAAAATGATTGGCACTGGACAATGTGTGTTTCTCATACCTTTTACAAAAACACCAAATACTGACTTTGTCAATGCTGTTCAAAATGTTTGCTGGGTGTGGCGGAGACTCACAACTCTGTAGCAGAGAGAAATAAAGCAGCTGATAGATAACCAGGGCTGCAGCTGGGGTCAGTGTATCTAGAATTTGTAGAATTCTATGATAATAAATTTGGGCCTTTTTTGAGCCAGAGTTGGACTCTGTATTGACACGGTTTAAGATTTCAGTGTTAAAATGTCAATGCAGTTTATAAGAAACAGACATTGACAAAGTTGATAGCTCTGGCTTTTGTATAGGCATAGTGAAGGTAGAGTTTGATGGTAAGGGTTAATTAAAGCAAGCACAAATTTACGGGGCGTTGTTACATTTCAGTTTATACCCTACGTCTGGGGTTCTTATTCATTGTATAGCAAATGTATTTTTAAGCAAGCTCGATGATCATATTAGCAGTTCACATATACAGGCTTTTAAAAAAACAGTAGGGCTTTTATTCTTGATGTGCCACATATTTTTTATTATTTATTAAGAATATTTATAAAGTGTGGATCCCACCAAATGATTGTCTGGGATTTAGTGATAAAATAGTGTTTAACAAGGAACAAAGGCAAAGACGCCCAAGTGGCAAACTCTTTTCCGGGCCATTTTATAGCAGCCCTCTTTTCTTTGAAAACATATTACAAAAGATCAGCTGTTGAGAACACCATTACCGTAAAATCACAAAAGTTGCACATATTTTACTTTAAGAAAGTACATTATTAAGGTTGTATCATGGTGCAGGTTTACCGCTTAACATTTGTTTGTTCTCCATGAATTGCAAAAAGCTAAATGTAAGTCATTATTGCCTCACTCCCCAATGGCTTTTTTGAAAATACAGTTATAACTCTAACATTGACTTTTCCACCATTTTGACAATGCTAACAATGCAAAGTTTTTGCCATCTTTGTCAAAGATTACACAAGTGGTTGAAACGCTGGCGCTGCATGACAGGTTTTGTAATGGTAATTGGAGTAAAAATATTGGGCGCTAGCAATTTAAATTACAGTTTTTATTTTTCACTGTGTTTTATAGAATATTGACAATGCTGACAATGTGAATTAATAGTTTGCCCGGCTGGGATCGACAGAGTTTGAGTATGTGCCAGAGATCACACGTTTGGTAAAGTCCTGCACCCGAGGTTCTTTTATATAAATGGATTGAAATTTCAATTTCTTAAGGGTCCTATGCTTGGTTGTGATGCTGACATTGTAACAAACGATGTGCTGCTAGAGTTGGAATATTGTTGGTCAATATTGTAAAGCACTGATGCTTTTTGTGTAAAAGATGTTCTATTCTGAATCTATATTGTTCTTTTATTTTTGGTGACATCATGTACTATAACAGATGGATGGCACAGCAGGCTGACTCTCTAGATGTGGATTGTGGCAGCCGACAACCTGCAGCCATTTGATTTATGGCGATTGATGCATCTAACGCAACACGCCCCACCTGCTTTCAGGGCCATCAAGACCCAAGGATGATGGGGGTGCCCCACAGTTTCAGAACGGCCTATTGATGGCACACTTGGCATGCTCTCTGGATGTGGATTGTGGAGCCCACGGATCGGCTTTCATGTTTTTGTCAGGTCAGCAAGGCCCGATGAATTGGGTGCCTCAACACATTGGAGTTGTTCTTCAGCTTTGGCAATGGGCACAGATGGCTTCTCGGATTTCACAATGCCCCTCAGTAATCAGTGTCTTGGGAATGTCTCCTCTCATGGATGCAGGCCCAAGGAACCACAACAGGTTTTGCTGCTTTGTTGTCCCAGGGGGCATACATGTGGGACAGTGCCACTACCAAGGCTCAATCATGGAATGCTATAGGAAGTGGTATTGAGACCACAGCTGGTGCTACATGATGTGACCGAGCCCCCCCCATTTTTAAGTGTGAAGCATTGTCTTGCAGGTTCATGGGGTGGGGTAACCAAATCTACTACTACTAAGCTGCAGTAACAGATGTTTTTGATGTTTACGTATGTTTGTGTTCTAGGTCAAACTCTGGTCATCGAGTGTCAATGACTTGCTTGGTAAGGACTTGCTCACTATTAACACAATAGCAAAACTTCATGTATTGTTTTGAAACGTATTTCGCTAAAGTGACTAGGAGTGACATTTAGACATGGTGGCTATATAAAATCATGGCAAAAATAATCATATCAAGACTTCACTGTAAAAAGCAATGCAAGCCTGATAGCATGTCATTTGAGGAGCTAGTGCTAAACACAGATAGATGCCAGTATGTTCACATAAAACTGGGTGATTATTTTTGCAAAATGTTGCTGAGAGATAATTGTGCATGTGTACACAGCCTCCAGTACATGTAAATGTTTCTCATGGCATTGTGACAATAACACATTTGGGGCAGGTGGCTTAGGGTTAAAAGAAATAACGCATAGTCATTATACACTTACAGCATATATGTATAATTCTCTTAGGATGTCTGAGCAATAATATTGGGCATGTTTTATTCTAAAACTCTCCAGCCATAGAAAGCAAACCCTGCAAAATATGTCATATCCTTTTAATCTCAGATCCAAAACCATGGGCTGGTCAAATGAGTACAGGTGTTTATGATCATGGCAACAAACCTATATAAAGCTAGGGCCAATGTTGTGAAAAAAAAAGAACTCTAACCTAGAGTGTTAAAGTATGAAACTCTTTTAGCACTGACTATAGGGCGACAGGTCGAAGGATGACTTGTGTCACGGGTTCTTATCATTGTGAAGCAATATTTCTGGCACTGACACTTGTGAGATAGAGCAAATTAGATGGTTGTAATGGACATTTTGTTGTGGAGAATAAACCCACATGGAGCAAACTTTCACTTTTTAGAAAGAGGCTGTCTCAATTCAAATCAGGAGCTGTGACCTCAGAAAATCAACAATGTACCAAGTACCTCGTCAACTTTGATATTAAAGAAGTGAGTGTGCAGAGTGCCTAAGAAAGGGCTCAAACATGTGATTGTCCAACAACAACAATTATCTATGGCAAACAGGTGTGCAAACAAAATTAATTATTAACAAGTCTGTACTACATTTAAACAATGGACATTGTTAATATCGTATGGGGAAATAAAACAGGTTGTATTACCTGGCCCATGCCTGCCAGTTGGAAAAATATACTCCCATATTTTTACCAATGTGATGTCAGAACTATGCCAGTCCTAAACACCAATTGAGTCAGATGATGTTGTAGTACTCCCACAACCATGCATGTCAGCATTATTGATAGGAAGGAATGAATAATGACTGTACAAATTAAAGAAGATGGTGGGAATCAGGCTAGGCTTGTTGATTAATGAGCTAGTCTGCCTGCTTTTGAAAATGGTAGCCTAAAACATTCCATCAGACAACTCAGGATGTCAATAGGTGAACGTCAAGATTATCTGTGCAGGTATGCAATAACCAGTAAATGCCTATAGCAAATTTGTTAGGTTTTGGGTGTAAATAGACCCATTTATCTTTCCTTGTCTGTAGATATTGGTGAACCATCCCAGAAGCCATTCTGCTGTCATTGCAGTAAAACCAAAGGTAGACAGAAGGATCCTGAGGTGGTGTATCTTTATGGTGAAAAAGCACCAGGCACAAAAACACCTAAGATCATGTAAAAGATCAGACTTCTGCGATCAAAGGACCATAAATCAATCAGCGAGGAGTGAACCTGAAAGCAAGTAGAGTTGTGGCACACCTTGTCACTAGCTGAATTACAATTCTGCACCAGTTCTAAGACCCCTAATCTCATGGACGGTAAACCCCTCCCAATCATGACCAGGACAGATAACAAGGGGATCATTATACAGGAACATGGGGAGAAAACACTGGGGGCACTAGGGAACCTACATGTACATTTGTCTGATCAATCCCAAACTAATATAGGGGGCAATGTAGAGTATAAAACAGCCAGGGGATCAACAGTGTCTCACTTTGTACAGATCAACACAATAAGCAGACTTACTGAGAATAACAATATCACCCTTGAAGCCAATAGAGAGAATAGCATCATAATGAATAATCAGACTGTGGACTGTTTAAAGATGTTATTACTAAACACTAGGTCCCTAGTTAAACATGGCATCGACTTGGCAGAGTATATCGCACAACAAGACCTAGACATTCGCGCTGTGATGAAAACCTGGCTGCATGACACACCCGGAACTTCCCCATCCCTTGCTATATCACGAGTTATGAAATAATCTGTATGGATAGACAAGAGGGCAGAGGTGGGGGATTGCCTATATTTGTAAGGCAGAAATAGACATATGGGAAGTTGAAATTGTGGGTCCATTAGGTTGCAAGACCCGACACATTAAAATCAACATCAATGCCAATACCACAGAGAATTTGATATTACTCTATAGACCACCTAATCACATGCCGGATCTTGTTAATCAGTTGACGAATGCTTTGTTACCTATCTTTAAAGCCACAGCTAAGGTGGTACTATTAGGAGTTTTTAATCTTCAATGGGGCGATGCCATGGTGACAGCACTAAACTAACCTTTTGAGGACCTGGGACTTAACCAACTGATTATTAATGCAACCCATATCAAAGGTAATATCCTAGATTGGGTGGCAACCTGTAATATGTCAGTGGGTAAGACCATCTCAGCCCCTTGCCCATGGTTCCAGCACGTCTTCATAACACTGGTCCTACTATTTCCCAAAATCGTATCCAGAAAACCCAAACCCAGAAACTGGATAGTTTCTAGAAACATGTGTACATTATCCCCACATGGAATTGATAACTTGTTCATTCCATTGGCAAACAAAGGGACCAATGTGGAATATCCGCAGATGCCTTTGAAAAAATGTCTTTCAGGAAACCCTAATTAAGGCAGTCAATACTATTGCTCAGTTCAAACTAAATTACTAGTTCATTAAAAAGTCAGTACATGGTACACTCCTGAACTACAAACACTTAAAGCATTGAAAAACAAATGCTTTAAAACATGGATAAAATCAGTTCTGAGAAAAACAAAGCGGATTATAATGAAGCAGCCAAGATGTTTAAAGTAATCTTGCTTGAGTCCAAAAAAGCCACGTCGGCAATAGGATAATCAATGCGGAGAATGACTCCAAAGAATTATTTAAGATCTTGAAGGAACTGGAAAATCCATGCCCAAAAAGCGGGACGAGCCCCATTAAAGATGGGGCATGGTGTATGACTATTCAGGAGGCAATGCTTAATAAACTACATAACCTTAAACAGAATATAAAAGTTAAGTTAAATAGCTTGAATGCAGTGGAGGAAACAGCAACAAGCATACGCCTACCTGAGGAGCTTTAGAATGGTAATTGAGCTTTAGAATGGTAACTAACAGTGAAATATCATAAGAAAAGGCAAACCCACAAGCTATGAGAGAGATGCATGTTCAGCCATGACAGTCAAAGCCTGCCTCCCCTCCCTATTAGACACCATTACAAAATGAGTCAATGCATCCTTTGCAGAAGCCCATGTGTCTGATGTATTAAAAACTGCCTGGGTTAAACCCTTATTGAAAAAAACGTGCTTGTATCATTTGTCTCTCTGGAAACTATCGGCCAATAATGAATAAATCGTTCCTTTTGAAAATCCTTGATAGAGTGGCATATGAACAGATCGCTGAACATTTTACAAATAATGGGATTCTCAACAAATAGCAATCTGGCTTCAGACTGGGACAGGGAACTGAGACAGCTTTGCTGGATCTCAAATCCAGAATGTTACAATTTGTAGATAAAGGACAGAGGGTTCTTTTGATGCTGCTGGATTTATCTGAAGCTTTTGATTTAGTGGAACAACCTATACTTATTAAAGACTACAGACTGTCGCTGCCTTTTCTAGGTAAGCAGCGGAATGGGTCAAATCATTTTTGGAAAATCGTCTTATTAGAATATGCACTAATAACGCTGAGGCCATCGTCAGGCAAATTCACTTTGTGGTGCCACAAGGAGCTTGTGTCTCCCCCTCCTTCTACAACATCTTCATTGTTCCACTCTTTCAGATGTTGGAAGAGAGGGGAGTGCAGTTTTCTAACTACGTAGACAACGCTCAGCGAGTGATTCCTCTATCTGGTGTCTATGAAAAAGATGTTCTGACCATCAACAAAGTATATGGATCGATTCAAGACTGCATGGTAAAAAAAAGGCTAGCCTTAAAAGACGGAAAACCTGGCTTGATATTCATTGGCACTAGTAATAAAATTAAGAAACTGAGTGCATATTATCAATATCTTCAAATTGCAGACTGCAAGATACAGGTGCAAAAGAAGGTAAACATCATGGGAGTCTATTTAGATCAAACATTAAACATGAGATCCCAAGTAAATAACCTTGTTTCGTCCTAAGCCAATCATCTTAAATTGAATTGTTATCACACATTCAACCGTTTCTATCTAAATAAAAAGCTCTGAAACAGTGTCCAGGACAATCAGAAATACCAAAATTGATTACTATAGTAGTAGTGTTATGGGCATCTGCAAAGGTGATTGCTCCAGACTCCATGTCATTCCAAATAGTGCTATAAGAACTATTGAAGGATTGAAGAGAAGAGATCATGTCTCGAAAGCTCGGAATAAGTTGCATTGGCTGCCAGTTGGAGCAAGAATTGAGTTCCACCAGTTGGCGATAACACATAAATGCCTGATAGGGACCAGCCCGGAATATCTGAGGGAAACCCTAGAAAGAAAACCAGTCCAGAAAATACTAAGATCTAATGATCACAATAGTCTGACTATTCCTAACTCTAAACTTACTTTAGTCAGAAATAGTGCTTTTTACACAGCGGCTCCTAGGGCCTGGAATTCTATTCTACTGGATTAGCGTGAACTAACCTCACACAAGCAATTCAGAAAAAAGCTGAAAACCTTCCTGTTTAGATTAACTCTGTGGCCTTCAATTTGAAAACTAAAAACCCACGCTAGCTGTCCCATTCATTTTGTGTTTGTTGTTTGTTCCATGTTCATGCCTCCGAGCCATAAAGCGAATTACAAATCTATTAACATAACATAACAAGAAAACCCATTGTCCTAGATGAAGGAATGCCATGTTTGGCCCTTAGTTCTAAGCTACCTGATGATTTAGACCCAGAAGAAGGAGTAGGAAAGAACCCCAAAGTCGCTGAGAATTCTGACGAGTGGAAGGAAGCAGGGAGTGATTACACTAAGACTTCCTCCTCTTTGCTTAACCACAACATAAAAATGAGTACCCTCAAGACCCTCCTGGAGCGTTTAATAGAATATCAAATCCTGGTTCTTGCGTGTATCCTGTGAAGGTTTCGAATCGAATCAACCCCTACATGCAAAATTGTAGCACTGACTAGGGGGGAGTTGACCTTGTCTTCTGAGATCCCTTGTCAATAAACGGTTTACTGTATGGCACATTTTTATCAATTTTTTGTTAATGTTTTTAGAGTTTATGAATTAAGGATGATCTTAAATATATGTACTGTTGGGTGGTTTGTGAATTCCTTTTTATTGTGATGTTAACCGATAAGGCTTACGCCGAATAAAGGTTATTTTGACTGACTGAAATCCAGGTAGATCATCGACTCCAGCATGGGCTGGACCAAGTACAAACGAAACCCTCCCATCAGATAGTTCTGCACGATGTATTCCAACCTTACCAGGAAAAGGAAGACTTTGGGGCATTTTTAAAAAAAAACTTTGAATGGCTTGCCACCCAATGTAAATGGGACGAGGACTTAAACACCTTTTACCTTGCCCCGAGACTTGCAAGCCTCTGATCAAAATTCAAATCTACTGGGGACTACCCCTTTTCCTGAAATCAAAAAAGGCGGACTTAGAATGGGTGGGACAGACGGATGGGTTCTATCGGTTAAAATTTCGAGACCTCTATCTTTTACCCTTGATTAGAATTAGCTGTATCAATACAGAATATGCTTACTTAGTGGTTAGGAAAGAAAACCCTATCAGAGGTCCTCGAGACCCTAGTCAGAGCAATTTATTAATGCCCTTCATCCATCTTTGCAATGAGGGATATTACAACTACAACATCAATTCTTACTTTAAATGGCCATTCAGGTAGCAGAAAGCCCATTCAGAGGCAGTCAAATATTCGAAACATCTAGGAAAATCAATAGAAATAAAGAGAGATGTAAAGTTTGGCCTCGAGTTTGTAAAGACCAAGAAAGTTGCTCTTCGTGAATATCTAAGTAAGGAGGAAATCCATAAAAGAACTCTCCAGTGTCGTTACCTTAATCTCGAATAACCCCTCGAGAAGAAATAGGAGGAAAGAAAACCTCCTTTCCTGGTTACCCTCTATGTTTTTCTTCTGCCCCACGAATACGCTAGAAGAACCTATGGAGATAGGATGGCTAACAGCAGAACCATGAGAAACGGAGGAAGAAGAGAGAGATGTGGACAATGATAAGACTGAAATATATTACTGTAGGTCCCAACATCTTCAGAACCACGAGAAGGTGCAAATAAATGAGATGCAGGCTAATGCACTCATAGATTCAGGGAGCCAAAAACTGCAGTCAGAGCCCATCTCCTTATCCTCAGGACATTCAAGATAGTCAAGCCAAAAAAATAACCTGTGTACATCGGGATGCAGAGGTCTAGCCTAACTTCAAACCCTGAGAGTTAGGAACCAAACCACACCTATTAACATAGCAGTAGTCCCTGGCCTACCATCATAGGCACAGACCTTCCAACTTTTTGGGAACTGCTGACGCTCCTTTACAATCTTGGGAGCACTCTGTCAACTTCTCAGACACTCCCACGTGGAATTGGCAAAAGACCACGTCTCCAAAGCCAGAAGCAATGAAACCACATTCCAGACAACAGACACAAAAAGCTATCTTCTAAAAAGAGATGGGAAGCCGGGGACATAAGGCGAAGGGTATGTGACAAATCTAGGGTATTCATTCCTTCTCCCTGAGGGGGAGCCCCCTACCCCTCTGAGACTAGGGAGGCAAGCCCAATCCACAACACCCTCCATAGGGGTCGAGGCAAGAGGGACCTCACCGGGAGAGACTCCCCCTTAGGGGACAAGGAATCCCGTTCCTGTGAGGAACTCCCTACCCCACTGCACGTGATGGCATAAATTGGATTATCTAATACACAAGATAATTACAAATTCTAAGACTTGGCTGAAGAGAAAGTTAAATTATGCCATTACCAGAAAGCAAGAGAAGTTGTCCCTTTAAATGAAAGTCTCCCATCAACTGCAACAAGTAGGTTGAAGAGGGAGGACATTCCGAACGAGAGAGAGAGAGAGAGAGAGAGAGAGAGAGAGAGAGAGAGAGAGAGATATGAGGATGCAGGCAGGGGGAGCCTTTAGAAGCAGAAAACCTGAAAGAGGCAGGGCTGAAGCGAGCTGCAAAGCCCACAAACTGCTCAAAACAGGAGAAGGAAACACTGGGGGCCGGCATGTTTCAGAAGCGAGAAGCTGAGATGGCTGGATTGCAAAACTCAGTGATGGTGTAACCAAAAATCGTGGTGGGCAGGCCGCCCATCCAATCACACCGACACCACCACAGGGAAGAAGCAACAAACAGTCCTCGTAGCCATAGCAGTATCGAGACGCTGAGAGAGAGTTGCAAGAAGTGGACGCCATAGAAAGCGAGCTGACAGGGAAACAGAAGGAAATAGAAGGTTGCAAGCATCTGCAGGCCCAACAGATGTTCCCCTGCAATATGACGAACACTGGAAAACAACATGATGAACTTGAACTGTATTAATATGAGAAAGGAAGTCATAGAAACCCTGAAGAGGAAGGTCAATGGAATTTGGGTATCTCTACCCTGGGAAGACAGGAAAGTAACACATTATCCAAGAAGCAAAGCGTGCAACATAACAGAGAGGGAAAATTGTGAACCGAAGACCACAGAAGCCCTTAGGGTAAACAATATACAAGGCAGGCCATACCAGGAAAAGGTGCACTATAATTACCCAGAAAGCAAAAGACCCACAGGAAAGTACAGTCTGCAAGATTACTCAGAACCCTTTAACCCAGACATAAGGATTCGACAAAGGGCAAGGAAAGCCCACACAAAAGAGGAGAGAAAAGTTAACAGTCCCATAAGGGAGCTACATGTACTCGTACAGAGAATAATGTGAGACTGCCTAAGAATTGCATATTAGCAAGAACTCTAAGAAAAGAAGACAAGTCTAAAACTCAATCATCAGGAGAAGGGAGTCATTCTCCTGACCTTATTTGGTTAAAATAGTGGTAGGGTCAGTTAGGATTCGTTTTGGACAGCAGATATATTCCTTTGTGCAATCACTAATGACAGACAAGCACCTCAGTAAAATATGTAGGGACTACACCATAGAAATAGGGCAAGTTAGGCCTTATTCCTAGTCTTTAAAAAACACATCTTGGAAAAAGTCCTCAGAGTTTCCGTGTCCTTCTTCTGACCCGCCACATACGTTTCTCTAGTTAAAGTTTCACTTTTTTATTTCATGTATTTTGTACTAGTTTTAGATATTCTGTACATCAGTGTATTTTTTCCATGTTTCTGGCCTTCTGCTAAGGCCAGATACAATTTTACCCTGTGGTTTATAACTTCAGAAAAACGTTGCATAGACTCACAGAAGAACGTATCCATTTGGCACAACATATTTACATTACATAAAAACGGCATTCCATTGGCAAAACTTGCATTTTTGCGGCTTTCAACAATCAGTGGTCCCATACGGTACATTCATTTATTTGAAGTATTAGTCAAGTTACAGTACAGATGCCTGGAGTTGCTATGGAGACCAAATTGAAATATTTGGAAAACAAAACTAATGCAGGCGAAGACTCATGTATTATTAAAATGTTCCAGTATGTCATCACAATCACTTTTAGAGGCCTTTCCAGGAGGTCTCACGACTTCCAAAAGATATTACCCAATTCCAAATGTTCATATAGTCATGCCCCAGAAAAAAGCTCCATGTTTTGAAGGATACTCGTCCTACAGATCTTAGGAGGTTGGACTGATGAAAGTAGGGATTTCAATTCAAGTTTACATTCCTGTTCGTTATTTGACACAGAACAAAGCGCCAGTGAAACTCTTGGTCGTTTAATGGAGCTGCAGTACACCAGCTATTCGGTTCTGTACACAGAACAGCATGAGACACGCATAATGCAACTGAGGCCAGGTTGCAGGACCCAGGATGCCAGGGGGCAGGTTCTCGATGGCACACTGTGCCGTTGGCTTTTATAGGAAACATATTTGCAATTGGATCCAGAGGTAGATTTGACGAGGACCAGAGCATTTTGGCCAAGAGCAGGTGCTGGGATTAAAAGAACTGTTTCCAGGTTTCAAGCAAAGAAGCTTTCGGAACATACGTTGAACATACGCACTTCATATCTGTGTCATAACTGATATGGTACAAACATGCACAGAACAGGGTGCCATAAATCACTTACTTGCTTTTCCCTTTGTACACTGTCGCATAGGAACCTTCCCCTAGTTTTTCCAATTTCTCATACGAGTCTGCTTTTCCGAATTTGGGACTCGTTGGCTAAGTAAACAAAAACAGTTCAATTAATACACAGGTTCTCTGAATGGATTGTTAAGCATTGGTGCAGAAACAAAAGCATTATTACGGGAAGGAGGAGGTTTCTTTTCTCTGTGTGGAAATTCTGGCAAGAGTACATAATCCTGAGAGCATTTCAAATGACACTTCATATGAGGATCATTGTGCAGTTTAACTTTCAGTGGTTGCACGCTTTAACCATTGCACGCTTTAACCATATTAATATGGATAAAACAAATTCGTGTCAGTGTGAAGCAGGTTGTGTTCCGTTTTTGGCATGCACGCGCTAACATGCCGCTACGAATTAGACTCGACTGCATTATGATATAAAGTTGAACTCAATCAATTCAATAACATAGCGTGTCCTTGCCCATCTATTTCAGCAATTACACTTGTTCCAAACAACAGAAGCATAACGATCAATGTATGAATAATTCCCTCTAAGAAGCAGCCGGCAAATGGACCAAGGGCAAAGACTCTGAGTGCATTACAGTATAAGGGACTGCAACTGTTTAGGTCACTAACACTGAAGAAATGTTTAATAATAGAGGTTTATAGCTAGTCAATAATCATCATGTGGGTGGGTTTTATCAGCTGGCAATAGCCTGCCAGGCTTTTACCAAGGACTGCAGCACGTTCCCAGATGCACAGCCCACTCCATGCGTGATTATAATTCTAATAATGACACAATATCTGGGCCGCCAATTTAATTTTGTTTAATTAGGTGGGAAGGTAAAGAGGTTAGTGTGGGATGCATTAACCAGTGTACGACAAAAACAAAAATTATAAACAAGATGGCACAATGAACCAAATAACAAAGTGAGAATGTTCATGGTGCAACCAGGGATACATGGGAGAGGGCAAAATGGCATTATCCAGTGGAATTCCAAATTTAGAGGGCAATGCAGGGGGTGAGTGAGAGGCCAGCTAATATGCACACATCCTGAGTTTTCAGAGGCGCGGACACAGCTGCCCTGGGTGCTGATTTCAGTTAGTCTGGAGATAGTCATTCTCCAAAGAGCCATTTTGTGAGGATTCTTGTGAAATGGAACCGATAAACTGTCAACCTGATGTTTAGGGGGGAGAGGGGTCATACCAATGTCTGTGGGGACACACTAAGGAAGCATTTCTTTTTTACAGTTCTGGATCCCAAATATTGGCAGAGATGAACTCTTGGCAGTAGGAGAACTAACGCCACTCAGTGAACTTTTCAATGAACGGTCTGTGGAAATTGAGAGAGCGGGACATTAAATGGAACGTGAAGGACCAATTATGGGAAACCGTGAGAAATGGAATTCAAAGGCACTCATTGGATTCTAGGGTTATTTATGAGTAAATATGTTTGTAGGTGATGGCTTTAAACCTACGAGGGTTTGAGTACGATGGGGCTGTGAGTTCTCATCAAGGGCAGTTCAATAACTATGGAAAGAGATGTAAATCGCATGCAGCACAGAAAGAATGCCTCTTGTCGCTTATCAATGCACACGGATAAAAGCTCTTGCAGGGCAGAAACTATCCACAAAGCAACATATTTTAAGTAACACGCTGAAGCAATGATGGTAGTTACAAATGTGGAGACCTCAGAAGTTTCTTCTATTGCTCGGAGCCCCAATAACTGAAGTCTCTGGCTCCTGAGGGAATGTACTTAAATTGAAGGGTTGAGAGTGTGTTACTCCCACTGATCATAGTGATTGAGACGCAGTCCTAAACCAGGATAAGACTTAGATCTTGAATATTGCACCTCCATCTTTGCGCCTGGAAAAAGTCCTAACGCCCTGTGTCTTTATCAGGTTTCAGTGTTACTACCCAACTTAAAGTGAAGTCGCTGGGGATGATCTTAAATTCTACTTATTATCTATGAGACAGCAAATTTCTAAAGTTCAATTAGTTATCATCTAATGTTACTCAGACAGGTTAGTATATATATTTAAAAAACTTGGATTGCTGACGTATGTAGAGTATAGATTACTCAAAATAACAGACAGATTGGCTACGAATATTTAATAAACATTTGCTCAATCAGTACGCACCCAGCGAATTCATCTTCAACAGAAGGTACAGTTGCAAACGTATAAAACAGCATAAAATACAATCATTCCTATTTTAAAATAACCCTACAATGGGAAACCCAAAATCGACAGTACTAAAGTGCAATACAAAGTGCTCAACTTTAACCAGTGTCACTATAACACCTAAAATGTGCAAATCTTACAATTAATCCATAGATTTTGTTAACAATCTATTAACCCTTTACTCACCCAATATGTTTCATTCTTATTCAATCTGCATCAATCAGTAGAACTTCTTCAGGGGCTACTTAACCTTCTTTTACCCTGGGTGCTATCTTTTGTGTTGCCTTATTACTTTCGGCCAAACACTCTTTTGCAGTGCTACAAGGAGTCTGACAATCTTCAAACCCTCTTTACTAATCAAAGGTGATGTATTCTCTACCTATTCGTCATATGCATATTCTGACTAATACCATTTATTTGTTTCACAGTAATAGCTGGGAACCAGCCTTATAACTTTAGGCTTGATTGCTTTTAGGCCATTATGATTAGGCCCTGAACTGCGGCGCGGGAGAAATGTATATGTCGGCCTCCGCCGACAACTGCCTGCAACAAGTCCAAAAACATAGCATCAGCTGACTGCTCAGCAATGTTACATGTATAGTGCTATATCACCTATGAGTATTCTCACATCCTGTGAAAATCTCATCAAGGATAGAGTCCATGTACTTCACTCTTGCATCTGGAAACATAAATGGAGAGCACAGCGTCTATCACTACTATTTCTGTGACGCGCATTACATACTGTGCTCAAGGCCATTAGTCTCTTATATATATTGCTAGTGCTATTATGTCACATTGTACAGTACATATAATTTATTTTTCTCATTCTCATTAATATCCCGAAGCAGGTGCAGCTTCACTTGTCAATTCTGGAGTGTTTTCGTTTCTCTGTCACAGTAGCGGACACATCTCATGTTGGTCTGCTCTGTCAACAACACACTGTGTATCAGGTCAGCCTCTCTTATCTACTTGTCTACACTTTTCTTTTACCTATGGGTAGTCAATGCTGATAGATATAGTTACGTGCTTACTTGTGGTATGATATGGTCTGTCTCTTTCTATGCTCAAGCAGCCTGGACATAATCGATTTCCCTGGTTGTGAGACACTTGCAGTATCATTTGGGCATTGCAATAGTGCAAGTGACCAGTCACCAAGGCCCTACAACTGCCCAGTGGTACAAACCCCACAGAGCTACTATTAACCTTTGCAAATGGCCTGGACCTTCATCAGCCACAGCATTTGTGCATTTAAGGTGGGATTACTTGGCAAGTGTTCCAAAAAGCACAGGGGGAGGTGCAGTGCGAGGAGAGATAGCAGGACTTCCTCCATGTTCCCGAGGCTAAGATGAAGCCAGCTAGATATATTCGGGCTATGCCCCCAGGCATCCTAAATGTACAGCCAAAAGATATCAGTGTAGCTGCAACTGCTATGGTAAGTGATGAGGTATGCTTCAAGTTAAAAAAGGTAGGGTGACCATAGGTCCCAGTTTTGCCAGGACCGTCCCGGTATTAAGCCCTCTGTCCCCCTGTCCCGAGAGTGTTTTTAATTAAAAACCACGTCCCGGGTTTGGGAAGAGGAGGGTGGTCACTGCAGACATACAACAATTAAAGTCAGAATTTTTATATAATATGCATTCCCCCAGCTATATGACACTGCAGGGCAGCCTCGAACCGATGACCTTCTTGTTCATAACTATATGCTTTTGCTAATTTCGCCACAGGGACCAGTGAATAATCTCACATAGCCTGTAACAACTATGAAAGGAAAAACGCTCTAGTGTCGTATGATTGTGCAACCCTGAATTTAATAAAAATATGTATTTTAATTTGTAATGTGTATGGTGGGGGCATGAGATGGGATTATGTGGGGGTGTTGTTGAATAGGCTGGGGGTGCTAGACCTACTTTTATGTTGTTGGCATGTACCAGTTTTTGATTTTCGATATAAGTAATGGAACGCCACTCCCGATAGCTCCCACTCACTTCAACATCTGGATGTTTGTGTTTCATGCTAACACGAGTAGACTAATTGATTCACGTTGATTATCAATCCCCTTGCTTTTACTTGTTTTAGGGCATGCCTCACATGATTGGTGATGTGGTCGTGTAATGCAGATTCTTAGAACATATTCAAATCACCCATTCATCTTTTAGATTGCCACTTTACAATCCATGCAAATACATTAATCGTGAAGTAGAGCCCCCTAGGGCGTTCTTAATGTTTAACAGCCCATAAAGAAAAACATCTGCCTAAAGCAGCAGGCAAGCAATGAATCTTGTATTGGGGTAGTTAAGCATGACTCTGATGTGCAACCACATCACATCACGTACACAATCTGTATGGGGCACACTACCTGCACTGGAGGCTGGTGCTGAATGTCCTTCCACCTGACTTCTCTATTCCCAGCACAAATCCTCACATATGAAGCACATCTGTTTGCCATCTTAACATGGCCACCCTCATTTTCAAAGAAGCCTGCAATGCCCAGTTGATCTAAATTCAGCATACCTCAAAATCTCTTCAGACCAAATGCATTCCAAAATAGGAATACATGTTTAATAATGTGAGAGTAGATTAGATCATTTCAGTAAACAAGCCACCCAAGACAGAGCGCTACCTTGTAGCCATCTTTAGAAGTTCACCTTCTGGTAAGAGCCACATTGCAAAGCACTATGGGTATGCAGCCATTAAAGGAACGCCTTACACTGTTGCTCCATAGGAGAATCATGCCATTGCCTGATAGAGCAGCACTGTTTCTTACATAGTGTTACCAAGCCAAGACCAACGTCACTCAAGGATGCAACAAGCCCATATGCATCTCTCCGACAGTGGAGATCATCCGTGTAGTGGAGCCAACATTCTTCTGATGGGACCAGTGAGGTCTGTATACCAAACACCACCAATATCATAGTGGGTTTAAAAAATGCACGAAACAAACCGGCTATGCAATGTGAGAGTGGAATAGATTATTTCAGGTCATTTCAGTTATCATGTCACACATGTCACTAAGAAATTTAGGAGCCATCCCTGGAATATCCCTTCCTTGTAAGAGCCACAGACCAAATCACTTTCTTTTTTTTAAATTAAAGTTTTAATGGTTGTATAAATTCCAACCTTTAAACATGAGTTCACAAATGAAAGCAAAACTGCACTGACTTTTCGTTCCTTACTTACAGAAAAATGTTAATAACTTTCAATAATTTCTTGAGAAATTTCAAAGTGTCAATTGTTTTCCCTATTTTCGTAGCCGTCAGAATTCTCTCACAGGTGAGGTCTTCTCCATATCGATCAAAATCCAACTGTAAAAACTGCAGAGCCATACATCTCTCTTCAATTAATTTTGGACAAAGCAGAAACAGATGTTTAGATTCAATCATCTCTGGGTCTTCACAAAAGCGACACACTGCTTCTTGGGCCGTTCTCAGCTTCCTAGCCAGAAATAATTCCTTCGATGGTAGGATGTTTAGCCTGCACCTCAACAACAAATCTCTAAAGTATGCTGAGGGAAATTTTGTCAGGTAACCAGGCAGTTCATTGACCGTATGACATTCCCACATGATATTCAGACACATCTTACTCTGATGTTTTAGTTCAATCGTTCCTATCCAATCTCTTATCAAGATAGCCTGTTTTACTTTATTTGGATTATTCTTTAGAGTATCACAGTCAGTTCCCAAGTTTATCAGGTACTCTTTTCAATGATCTTTCCATCTTGAAAGATTTTTAATTTTGTTTGCTGCCATCCCTTTGAATATCTCAAAAGGGCCTGAGTGGTTATCAATGATACATTTCTGGAACAATGATAGGGTCTTCCAAAGTACAATTGATGTTAAGGATTGCAGTCTTTACTCATATCGTATTACCGCTGGAGAAACAGCATTCGGTAATCTTAGTATTTTCCTCCAGAAGAAGGCTTCACAAACTTCCCAGGTTTTCCAAGGCAGAGTTAGGCGTGCTTCCACTCCATAGGTTATCACAGGCATTACTTTTTGCTTAAAAAAGATGGCAATTGGTTTCAGGGAATAGGTGCCAAATCGATGGTAAAGTGCTCTTCCTTGATTTGTCAGTTTTGCAAGTTTTTCCCTAATTAATGAATAATGCCAGATTCTTTAATGTTCTTATTGATACAAATTCCTAGATAGAGGATGGAGTCTTCTGATTCCAGCTGACGATTATCTATTTTCCATGTAAAGGTTGCTCCTCTTTTTTTATTGGTTTATTGTCTGATTGCATGATCATCATCTTTGACTTGTTGACATTGATTTTCATATTGTTCATATCCAAGTATATTTTGAATGCATTCAGCCTTCGTTGCCGTCCGATTGGTGTTAGATCAACAAAGACTAAATCGTCTGCATTTAAAATCCATGGAATTGTGCCCTATTCTATTATTGGAGGAAAAGCTCTAATTTGATTCTGTGAACCAATCATGTCCGCCAGATAAAGCACAAACAAGAAAGGCGTGAGGGCACATACTTGCTTAATTCCCCGAAAAGTCCTTATTTTCTTAGTAAGAATGCCATCTCTAGTAAGTTGGATTTGAATAGATGTCTCTGAGTACAAGGCTTGAATTGTTTCCAGAATATCTACCGGGGCACCCCCATTTCTCCAATTTTTTCCATAATCATTCTCGATTTATACAGTCAAAAGCCTGTTCGGGGTCAATAAACCCCAAATATACTTTACTCTGTGTTTCAAGTGCCTTTGCTATCAACAAGTTCAGAATGAATACATTTAAGGAGGAGCCCACTCCACTCATGACGGTGGATTGTCTCTTGTCTAAGATATTCTCTTGTAATGCCCATTTCTTCAGGTCGCGTAGTAATATTGAGGCAAAGAGCTTCCCTATAGAGTCCCGAAGGGCTATGGGCCTGCAATTCCTGGGGTCACTGCGATCTCCCTTTTTATAAATGGGTACCACAATGGCTTCTTTCCATGTTAATGGGAGAGTTTTGGTTTTTACTATTTGTTCAAATAGTAAATTGATGAAATCTGCCCTTACTTTCTTTTAGAATTTGATTAGAGATGCCGTCAGGTCCTGCTGCCCTAGATGAACTTAGCTTACCAATCATCTCATGTATTTCTGTGGGGTCAAATTTTATCGACCACGATTGATTGGTTGTTTGCTGTGTTCGGTGAGCCAGGCTCTCCGTCTTAGCAAAAAGGGAAGTATAGTGCCTAACCCAACTGTCTTACTTGATCCTTTCAGTTATTGATTACACCCCAAAGATATCTTGGATTACAAGAATTGATGTCATCAAGCATTTTCTCTCCATCTAGTGGTAGTCTACTTGCTCTTGTCATCTTGAGCCAATTCGTATAGGTCTGCTTGCATTTTCTTATTGCTTCCTGGTTTTCTGGGAAAGGTTCTTTCCGAAGGAGCCTTAACAGTGCTCAATGTTCTTTTCTCTTTTCAACCAAGTGTGATTACTTTTTATTTCATCGATCTTTTTTGGGTTTTGTTTAATTTGATAGTCCACCAAGAGCCATCCATAATCGACATCTTCTGGATTTTCTGATGCTTGCCTCTTATAACCCTTGATTAGGTCGACTAGATTCCTTTCCTTAATTCTGATTCAATTTTGCCCCCAGCATTCTTCATTGGGAGTTATTTTGAGTTTCTCTTGAACCTTCCCCATGAAAATGATTTCTATACTGAGGAGGGCATGATCGCTATTAAGTTGCTTTTTTACTTCAAAAGTTTTAATATTGTCCCATAGGTTATTTGAAACAAAACAATATTCCAAACATGCACTATTTCTTGCACAGAACCAGGTGTCACCACCTCTCAGATCACCTTTAATAGCTCCATAAACATCCTCATGGATCGGCCTTCCATTGCCTGCTTCCGAATCTATTCTTTTTTGCCCAAAAGGATTGGGATCTCACTTTTACCTTTGCTCTTCAGAAGTTTGATGTTTTGATCGCCACATAAAGCAATAGATTGTTCCGGTTCTTCGATCATGGATTTATCGATTATATTCTCGATTTTTGCTATGAAATTGTTATTCAGCCCTTTATTTTCACTCCAATAGACATTGATTAGGAGGATAGTGGCTTCCCTTGCTTCTAGCATTAATTTCATTTTCAGCACTTGTATAAAAGGGCTCGGAGTCAGGTACTCAGTTATCCGAATACATTTAATCAGTTTTATCATCGTTAACAAGCCTGCGTAAGGGCGACCAGTAATTCCCTTTTTTGCTGGGTTTATTTAAACCTCGTAGCTTCACATATTGGTTTTTCTCGTAACCAGGTCTCTTGTAGGCAAATTATTTCATAGGCGCCTTGAAAATTGTCCGCGCTTGAAAACACATGACTAAAGCCACGGGTGTTCCATGAGGCAATGTGCGGGCTTGTTTCCTGACTCTTTACAGCAGCTTTTGTCTTTTTTCCACTCCAACAACTCATATCCCAGATTCTGTAGCTTTACTTTCATTTCTAGTAGAGCTTCTTTTATCGTTTCTGTCCTCTCATGAAGGATTACTAAGTCCATTCTCTTTTCATTTGGAAATTCCACAATAATAATATTGTTTGAGGACATAAATCTAAGCATTGGGATCTGCCAGAGTGTAGTCATCACGGTTTCTCGATTTAAGATAAATCCTTTGGCACTCCTTGAAGTTTTTTCCAATTGTAGTTTTAGAACTTTTTCACTTCTGTTCTCCGCTTTCTGCTTCGAGGGACTAATCTTTCTGTTTTCTGTTTCATCCGTCTTTTTCTTATCATTGGGTTTAAAAATAACGCCCTTAGCTTTTGGGATTTCACTTTTTAAACATTTTCCTTTTCTCATGCAGTGTTAGAAAATGGCTTCGTCTTTTGGTTGGTTTGGGGCAGTCTGGATGTCATTCTTAATAGGCTTCCCTTGTTTATCCTTCAGTGTTTGTTTGGGGTCAGGGAAAGCCGAGGGCTGCTCTTCGGGCCTTGGTGTTTGCCTTCGCTGGGTCATCCATTTGCTCCCAATCCGCTGAATTAAAACTGTCCCAATTATTGTCTTCTTCTTTATCTTGCATAACTTCAATTAGGTTGCTTAGACAGACATCTGATGTAAAAGAGTCATCCGTGACCATTACAATTTGTGACAATGTTGAAGGCTTATTTTCATCTTGTTGACTTCTTATTAGTGCCAGTTCCTTTCTTGATCTTTTGGCACATTGAGTTGTCTCAAGATTTGGTGGGGTCCTTATATTTCTTAAAAAGGCCCTTGAGCCATGCTGCTTACGAGGTCCAGTTAAGTTTTTGGATTTCTTTCCCCTTTTTTGCTTAGGTCGAGTATCCTGTGGTTGGACTTGACCCACTCCTCCATTGAAAATTGAAAAGCTAGTATAAGGGGGGATTTCATCATCAGCCCCCATTGCTGGGGCCCCACTCGTTTGTTCTTTCAGTGTCTGGTTTCCGAATCCTTGGGGGGCTAGGATCTTTTGATTCTTGGCCAACTGGAGAGGCCCCTTTTTTAGGCAATACCAGTTGGCTGGCTGCACGAAGAGGTTTCCATACGATCCTTTTGGTAAATCGCCTCCCATTTAGCAAATTGGTGGTCTTCAGAGCTTGCTGCAATAGCTGCAGGGGAGTCGTTTGTTTTTTTTGGGGTTTGAATGCTCTTATTCAGAGGATCCGGGAAATTGCCCATCTTTATGGGAGCCTTCTCAAGAGCTGCAATTTTATCATTTATGAATGATAGGCTCCTCCTTTTTTCCCGTGCAATTTTCCCAGTCAGGGCGGAAATGTCTTTTATCAACTTATCTGCCAATTTGGAATTGCTCAAGTCGCCCGATGGTGGAGTCGTAGAAAGGTCCTCAAGCCGATGTTCTTCCTTTCAAATCTTCTGGGGACTCTTAATGCCCTTTTTAACAGGGCTTTCTAATTTGGTTTCTGTTGGTGGAAAATTAAATGATATTGTATCCTGTATTGGGTTATTTCCACTGATCGCCTGGGCGGAGAGCTCTAACATCCTCCCTTCAAGGGATTCTTTTGGTAGAATTTCAAAGACGTCCCCATTTTCCAAGTCCTCCCAATTAAAACCTGCAGATGGGGGCTTAGCGGATTTCAGTTCTTAGATCTGTTATTTCTAAAATTGTTTTATTTTGCAGCGCACATTTGTCACTTTGTAACCCATCGTGGGGATGGTAAACTATCTCAAGTAATTCCAAGTCCTTTTCCTGGTTAGACTCCTTTATAGGTTCTATTAATTCCTCTTGGGCGGAGGAACCACAACTCCCAGGCTCGCGAGGGAGGTAGCACTCGCCAACAGCTCATGCCGTGCGGGAGAGACGTACGCAGATGGCACAACTCCCGATGTCGATTCGTTTGTCTCAGCGGGTGCCTTCCCAACGCGGGGACACGCCCCCTGAGGAATGCAAGCTGGGGAACCACACTCACTCGCGCCGCCAGGTAAGGGCTCCCCTTCCTGATTTAGAAATGGACTCTGTATTTCTGCATTTGAGTATGGTATTAGTCCATGGCCGGGGAGCGAGGGGCTTTTCTGGGCCGCAGCTGTCCTAGCTTGAGGCACAGGAGATTCTCCTCGCTCTCGCTCCCCGTCACCCATGGGTACTCCATTAAAGTAAATATTCCCCACCTCTTTCCTCCCAGAGTTCTCAGTGTTCAGTTGGTGCGAGTGCAGTTTATCGGGGGATATATTTGTTGGAGTTTTAGCCGCAAATGATAAACGCATTTGTTTTAGGGAAGGGTTATTCATGTTTGCCTGGATTGCACTAGTTAACAGGGATTGACAACGTTGCCTCACCTGCAGTCTTGTGTGAGAGCTTCCAGCACTCCAGGTTTTGCTCACCGCCTCCAGTTGAGCGCATTTGATTTTTTCATTCAGATGAGCTGATTTCTTTCTTCTTTTGGGGAAACAGATGAATATGGAGCCCTCAAAGCCCACTAAAGTACACCAAGAACACCACTTGCCAAGCACGTTCATGGTGTGAGCTGGTTTTGTAGGGTAGTTCCCAGCAGGCAGCATGTTTCCAAGTCCCACCTCCAGGTGGACTTAAATGAGCAGGTAGCAAGTAGTAGAGAACCAGCCAAGTCACCAAGAACACCACTTGCCAACCACTTTTGCGGCAGCTTTCGCGGTGTGAGCTGGTTTTGTAGGATCGTTCCCAGCAGGCAGCAGGTTTAGAGAACCAGCCAAGTTACCAAGAACACCACTTGCCAAATCACTTTCATATGCAGCCACTAAATTAAATGGTTATGATATTAATACAATTATTTTATAGGCAGGTGCCAATTTACAGAAGGATGGTTTATTTCTTAGCATGCTTGAAACCCACCATAATACGGACGTTGTTTTGTTTATAACATCTAGTGATTTAGGGGGCTTAACTGGATTTGCAATAACTATACATCACATAAAGCTATAAAGTATTTCAGTTTTACTTTATGGGCAGCGCATTCAGAATGGGCGAGATTTGGCCTTCATACATGACATTTTACATGTATGTGTCGCTATGGAAGTATTTCTAGCCCATTTCTCTGAGTTTGGAAAATCGCCACTGAATGAGAAATGAGCATGGATATTGAGGGTACTCCCTGAAAAACAGTCAATGCCTCTTCGTCCCAGTAACAATTTCGGACACATCAAGCAGCCTTTGATAATAGAGGAAAGTAGATTCTATGCTAAACTGCCACACTTACGACTACATGCTACATAGCAGAGCAAAAACCATGAAGGCTCTCTTTCATTGTTGTTGTATGTTTAGTTCTGTTTGTAGGATAATTATATGTGTATATGCCTGTTTCACAACTAATGTGGACACTTACATGAATACAAAATTATTTCTGTTTTAGTTGGCACTTGACACCTCTCCTCTTTCAAATGATCTACCTATTTTGTTGCATCCTTTCTTTTTGTAGCTATTTGAGGTTGTGGTTACACCTCAGGTAATGTCCTTTCTTCAAACCTTTAACATATTTGACCCTTTCCAAATTGGTTTTGGTATCTGTGTTGACAATCTCACTCTTATTCGTGATCAAGGTGGTGTTGCAAGACTAATTTTGCTGGATCTCTCTGCCGCCTTTGACACTATTGATTATGCTACCCTGGTTAGATTGGAAGAAGCTGTTATCTCAGGTTTGGTACTTGACTGGTTTCCATCTTTTCTGTCATCTGGTTTGTAATCTGTTTCCCTATCTTTATTTAAATGTGCCCCATTTCTGTTCGGTTCAGGGGCTCCCCATTATGCCTGCTATTTTTCAACATCTATATTCAGCTCCTGGCCAGCCTTATCTACTCACATGGTTTTTGGTTTTACTCCTTTGCTGATGACACCCAGCTACTGGTTAGGCTCGACCTTAAACACAAGGGTACAGCTGCTCTCCTCAGGTACTGCCTTGAAGCTGTGAGTGATTGGACAGGACAAAACAGGCTGAATCTTAACAGAGAGCAGACCGAAGTCCCACTAGTGGACCCTCCTTCTGCTTCTTCTCTATGGACCACTGATTTCTGGTGGTCTACAGTAGGCCTGTTGCCTGCCCCAGCCAAATCAGCAAAAAATCTTGGCATTAACATCTTGGCCACACTTCCACCTGTGGCAAATATGTGTGCCACTTGCAGTGCAGGCTTATGTTAAACTGAATCAGTTGAAAAAGGTTATTTCCTTTATTCCTGCTATCCTTCATGCTCTGGTCATTGCTGCCACTATAAATGGCAGCCTTGGCTATTGTAATTTTACTTTGTTAGCTCAGCCTTCTTGTCTACTAAATCGTTTGCAAGTGCTGCAGAATGCTGCAGTTCGACTAGCCATCGGTATCCCCTATGGTCAGCCAGTATCTTTGGTTCGTCGGGACCTTCATTGGATTCCTGTTACAGTACACATTCAATTCATATCATTCTTTATCATCCATTGCGCATATTATCAGAGAGGTGGTCTGTCCTTACAAAAGGAAATTCTACCTGGGCGCACTCTGCTTCCTTAGCTCTGCTCTCTATTTCTCGTTATCGTCTAGAAAGCTGTAGCGACGTCTTTATAAATTAGGTGATAATGTTAAAGAGCTCTGAAACAGTCAATACTTAATGGAGACACTAAAAAAAAGCCCCACTTGCCGCTGGCTTTAGGAATTGGGTGTGGGGTCCCTACTTACTGAGAAAGTCAAAAAGCCCTTGCAGTACAAGGCCGTGGTGTTTTGCGACACAGGTGTTTGGAGACAAAGGGGTCGGAATACAGAGTGCGAGCATGCAGTGCAGTCGTTGTCCAGCAGCGATGGCAAGGTAAGACGGGTGCGGGCGGGTGGCAAAGCCATTACTACGTCCTACTAAACTGCTTACTTATGCCGGTCCGATAGCACAGCGAGTAGAGCGCTCACTTTGATATCTGTGCAGAGCCTGCTGACGCAGGTTAGAATATCGGAGAGGCCAAACTCAGCCTTTCATCCTTGCGAGGTTGATAAATTAGCACCACACACCTTGGGTAATAATAAGCAGCGCTCAAGATACCTTAGGGTTCGTAGTGCTATATACATGGTAAATTATCATTATTATTATTTCAATGCAAATCTCACCCTGCACTGTCGCTATGCATCCATTAGGCTATCCCTTTCCCGTTTTGCCGTACCTTGTTTTCTGTGTCTCTGCAACTGTGTCCACCATGCAGTTATCCTCTTCTTTAGGTTCCCTCTTTCCCTGTGATCATTACTGTTGTCCTCCAGGCCTTTCCTCTCTAAGTTGAGCTGAACCTGGTCAGCTCCCACTGTTGTCTCCACTCACTGCCTGTTGCTACCCTTGCTACTTGTCTTTGCCTACGCTCTGTTGTTGCCCGTTGTTTCCTGTTTGCCCCCTCTTTTTTCCCATATTCCCTTCTTGTGCACCCTGTGTGGCATAGCTCTGTGCAGTGTTTCCTTCTCTTCTCCTCCTCTCGCCTGCCTTTTCTCTTTCCTCTGTCAAACCCACTATGGTGCTCTCAATTTCTCTCATCTTCTCTCACTGCTTTTCTATCCTTCATCCTATTCTTCTCACTAAGACTGGAAACAAGAAGCTCACGAAGGAGACCCCGGTCTCCAATCCAGACCTTGCCATTGCGGACACCCCGGTCGGTGCTTCATCCAAACAGAGTCACAAAGACATCCTCACTGTTGTTAAATCTCCCGACGTATCGAACCTTCATATGGACACACTTCTCTCTTCTTCCTCCTCTTCTCCCATTAATGGTGGCACCCGATAGGAGGTATTCTTGGCCTCCTTCCAGTCCTCCAGAGTCATCATTAAGCACGGTCATGGTCCAGGGCCCTCAGCCCAATCTCTTGCTATTTGATAAGCACCTCCCTTGCCTCATTGACTGCCTTCTTTCTCATGCGATTCCTGCTACCACTTCTCTGGCTCCTCTGCCACATCCTTTTTCTACTGCTCTGGCTCCCATGCCATCTACTGCTTCTCTGACTCCTTGGTCACCTCCGTCCTCCTCCTCTTTGGCTCCCTTGCCATCTACTTCCTCTCTAGCTCCTTTGCTGCCTCCTCCTTCAACCTCTCTGGCTCCTTAGCAACTTCTGATGGGTATTCCTTGCCCATGTACCCTCTCCTCGGAAGTCTTTCAAAAGTGGCAACCTACTCCACGTGGCTACTCTTAACTCTCGTTCTGCTGTCAAACAGTCCTCTGACATCTGCCACCTCCTTGAAATCCTGGACCTGGATGTTCTAGCTCTTACTGAGACATGGTTCAAGGCCAGCTCTGTCCCAGGTTTTGACACACTCCTCCCTGAAGCCTACAAAATCCTCTTTGGGCCCAGGAAGAATAGGCCTGGAAACAGAGTGGCCCTGATCTTTCCAGAGTGGGTCCCTGCTTCCATCATCCCCACACAGGCTTATTCCTCTTTTGGGCTCTCTATTTCTCCAGACCTCTGTCTGGCCGTGGCAATCATCTACAGGCCACCTGGCCAGGTGACCCTCTTCCTCTCAGAATGGACTGACCTCACTTCCTCTCTCCTTTCCTCTACCTCCCAGCTTCTCCTCTTTGGGGATCTCAACATCCACCTTGACTCCCCAGAATCCACTGGGCTTTTTCACAACCTATAAGACTCTCTTTCCCTCTCCGTTCTACCCTCTTTCCCGACTCACTTTGCCGGACACACCTTGGATGCTCTCATCTCTTCAGACATGCCCCCTTTAATCCTCTCACTACTCCTCTCTCCTGGATTGACCACTTTCTTCTTTCTTCTCACTTGAAGCATCCTGTCCCCTTGGCAAAGGCCCAATAAGCACTGCCATCTTCCTTAGCGGTCATTTGACCTATGAAGCGAGTGTCAGTGGCCACCTTTGCCTCCATTTTCTTTCCCCCACCTACTCCTGCAGCTGACTCATATACTGACACAGTTCTTTCCAACCTTCACCTTTCCATCTCTGACACTCTGGAGATCCTTGCCCCTGTCACGGGGATCCACCTGTAGCCTACCACCAAGTGCAACTCTTGGTAAGACTCCAATCTGGCCACTCTAAAACACAAGTGCAGAGTGGCTGAACAGAAGTGGGGAGCTTCGGGTGCACCCACTGACTAACTGGCGTGCCGCCTGCTCCAAAGGCAATACAGATTCTCCATCTTCACTAAGAAGAGGGTCCATATTCAAGCCTGCCTCTCTGCGGCGTCTAACAACACAGCCTATCCTTTGAAAATCTGGAAGGAGCTGGCAAATCCTGCTGCATTCTCTACCTCCTCTCCACCTACGCAGGCCCTCAGCAGGGCTCTGGCTTCTCAGTTCACCACTTAAACCCTGGACATCCTGTCTGCACTCTCCTCCTCATCTAATTTCTATCCCTCTACCTCTCTCAGGCCCTCCTTGGCTGCCCCCTCTCCTCTCCTTCTCTTCTCCCTCTCTCCTTTAACACCTGATGATGTTTCCAGACAAGTCCGGTCTATGAAAGTCGCATCCAAACAGGTGATACCTCACTCCTCTAGAACCCTTAAGGACAACATTGGTTCTCTCGCTCCAGCCGTGCCCGATTTCTGTAATCAATGTTTCGCCACTAGATATTTTCCGTCTCTTTTCAAGCACTCCCTTGTGCACCCCCTACTAAAAAAGCCTTCTGCCAACCCCTCCATTCCGGCAAACTATTGCCTGATCTCTATCACTCCTTTTCTAGGCAAACGTCTGGAAAAGTTGGCTATCTCCTAGCTAACCCTTCACACTGAATCTGGTGGTTGTCCCCATGACCAAGTGGTTGTCCCCATGACCAACAGTCTGGCTTCAGAACAGCCCGAGGCATGGAAACTGCACTCCTGATGTTGACTGTAGTTCTCCCTCTCTCTCCCCATTCTCCTCAACCTTTCCTCTGCATTTGGCACAGTCAACCACAACATCCTGATTACTCGTCTCTGCGAGACCCTGGGCATCATGGATCTGGCTCTGGTGTGGCTGACCTACTTCTTCCTGGACTGACCTTCCCAGGTTCAGCTTGGGTATTTTGTCTCAACTACCTCTCTCTCCACATGTGGCGTTCCCCACGGCTCTATCCTCTCCTCCTGGCTCTTCAAGGTCTATCTGGCCCCTTTGGCCCTCCTGATTTCTACCTTTTCCTCTAACTTTCAGTGTTATGTGGATGTAGGTGACCTGCAGCTCTCTTTCAGGCTACCCTCTGCCTCCTCCTCCTCTTCGCTCATCCCTGACTGTCTATCCGCTATTCAGGCATGGTGCGCCTCTAACAATCTCTGCCTTAGTGCCAGTAAGACTGAGATCCTTCTCTTTGGGACCCCTGCACCCGCACCCGCTTTTCCTCTCTCACTCTAGCTGCCCTCCTTGGGTCCTCTGCCCTCACCCTCTTGTGACGCAAAAATTGCTGGAGTATTCTTCGAGTCCACTCTCTCCTTCTCTCCACACATCACAGACTTTGCAAGAAGGTACATTTCCAGCTGTACATCCTCAGAGGTATTGTCCCTTTTCTCACCTTCCCCCAGAAGCACACGATCTCCAGAGCCCTGTTTTTTTCTAGGCTGAACTACTGCAACAGCCTCTTTCTCCATCGGCCTAAATCTACTTTTGCCCTCTTCAGCTCATCCAGAACAGGACCGTATGACTTATCATTGGCCTCAAGTCCAGGGAATGCATCTCTCTGGCCCTGATATTCCTCCACTGGCTCCCGGTGCCTACAAGGATCAGGTTTAAGTCCCTCTGTCTCATCCACGAGGCTTTCTGGGGCTGTGGCCCTCACTACCTTCAACTCTCTCTTCCTAAATACCTTCCTCCTAGAGCCAACCGCCAGTCTACTTCGAATACTCTGCGGGTGAGTCACTTCTCCAAACAGAGAATGGGGGGTAGATCCCTCCCCTCTGTAGGTGCCTCCCTCTGGAATGGCCTCCCTGCCTCTCTCTGCATTTAGCCAGATCTCCTTACGTTCTGCATACTCCTGAAGACCTTCCTTTTCTTCTCTTCTTTCTCGCTCCCTCTACCCTGATAACCTTCCCTTGCTCCTGCTCCATCTGCTGACTGGCTGCTCACTGTCCTCTGAGTCTTACAGGACACTAAGCCCCCTGACCAGTCCTCCTGCACTTGCCGCCTGGCCCATCTGGCACTGCCGCCTGGCTATCCTTGCACTATCAGGCTGGGACTGTCCCCTGTAGTCCCAGCCTTCCTTGCACTTAACCCAGGGCCCTGCTGCTCTGGGTGCACTTCGCCCTGTACCCTCTCCCCAGCACTTCTTGTTGCGCACTTACACAATTTAAATGACACTAGGCCGAGCAAGATTGATTATCTTGTCCTCTCTTGGTTCCCCCACCCTTGCCTGGTTGCGCCGTAAAACACTTGTGTGTAGGCGCATAACAAATAAAATCAATTAAAATCAATCAAAAAACTAGGGGTGTGAGTCCAACCTTACCGCTTTCTAGTGACATATGTCTCCTGTCAACAAGAGCATCAACAGTCCCTTGTGATGTATTGGCAGATTGAGCTCACCACAAACCTGATGCACTACAATGGAGCCAGCCCTTGAAGAGGTCTACAAACCTCTTGTGGAGCAAAGAATCAATTTCAAAATCCTATTTCTTGTCCACAGTGACTTCCGGATTGGGGTAGGCTTCAAGAAGCTACCCCTCGCTATGTCCCTACTGTCCGTTAATATCGGGCCCAGGAACCTACCCCTCCACTGGCTATTCTAGGCTTGCGGCAAGCATTATTGAAGAACTTCGCCAAATACTGCAGAATGTACTGGACACAGAGCTAAGGGAAGGAACGAAGGAGTCAGTGCTCAAGAAACCTTCAAAAACCATTGTTGCCAAAGGCGCCTTTGCTATCTCACCACCCTCCAGCAAGACCCAACCCACTTACAACTGAGGCAGGCTCTGTCTTCTCTATTCAGGGGCCATAATCCCTACATTCACAGCAACTGCCTGGGGTGGGACTCAATCCAAGACAATGATGCGTGCAACGTCAGCAGCGGGACAAGAGATCCATCTTTTTTTCCTCACCCGTGATGACCTGAGCGCAGAGTGCTGCAATGAGGCCATAGAGGCACAATACAACGCGTTAATACAGGCTTGGCTATACACAGGATTCAAACTAGTACCATTAACCTACAGCAGACTATCCATTGCTCATGCCTAGAATGCCAGAATGCATATAGTCTTAAGCACTGTGACTTTATAGTCAATGCTTAACAACGATATATTACTGTGAATAAAAACGAGGCCTTCATATACTGTCTCGGGAAGATAGCTCAGGGGCAATGCGCTCGCCTTTGAAGCAAGATGACATTGAGCAACACAGGTTCGATCCCCGGCGACCATCATTAATAGGTGGAGACATTTCAATATGAAATCCCCAAAACAATTGCCAACAGTACGACACGTGTCATTACAAAAATACATAAATGTAAGTCAAGTTGACAGGGTGGCCACTAACACGCAGTCAACATTTCCTCAGTACGCGCCATAGCCGGGTTTTCCTTTTTTCCGTATATTTAGGGCACAATAAAAGAACATTGCCAACGCCTCCTTTGATTTGTATTACAACAAAATGCTCTTTGCTCAAAACGGGTCTTTTTCTAGTTACCCTCAATAATAGTCATTTCAACTTAAAATGTTGCCTTACATCAGGGGGACAAAGTGGATCCATCATAAATGCCAAACGCCTGGGCTGCTTCTTTTCCAAGGACAGTCTTCCCTGCGTAGTGTAAGCACACGTTCCGGTTTAAACAAGGGCCGTCTCTCTCCAGAAAAAAAGCAGGGAATGGTGTGTTTGGACATGTGTTTAAGTGTTGAAGTGTTTAATCATTAATTACATAACGAGCACACGCGTGCCCTGTTTATACTGCACTTGTACCGGTAACGCGCTCTTTGTTGTGTAAACTCAACCCGTTTTAAAGGTCATCTTCAAGCAAGTAGTTCCAGTAATTAAACTACCCAATTATGTGGGAAGTATAAACACAACGCAGGTTATACCAGCTTTGATCTCTGTTATTACCTGCAGCACAGCTACTGATTACCAGATACGGGGAAAGTCATTCTTTTCAGAAGCCCAGTCAGCACTGATCAGGTACTCTAAGCATAAATAACAGTTCACAACGCAGTGCGGGTAGAATGAGAAGGGTGGGGAAGAAAACAACTTTGCCCTTTAAACCTCCTCCAGTCAGCAATTCTGGTCAATGCAGTGCTCCTCTTCCCAAGCAAGTAGAGCGGAACCGCCTCAGCCATTCTAGCAAATGCAGTGCTGCAAAGACTTGTCCATAGCCTCTTTCCAAGCAAGTAGAGGGGAACCCCTCAGTCATTCTGGACAATGCAGTGCTGCAAAGACTTGTCCATAGCCTCTTTCCAAGCAGGTAGAGGGGAACCCCTCAGTCATTCTAGGCAATGCAGTGCTGCAAAGACTTGTCCATAGCCTCTTTCCAAGCAGGTAGAGGGGAACCCCTCAGTCATTCGGGGCAATGCAGTGCTGCAAAGACTTGTCCATAACCTCTTCCCAAGCAAGTAGAGGGGAACCGCCTCAGCCAACCTAGGAAATGCAGTGCTGCAAAGACTTGTCCATAGCCTCTTTCCAAGCAGGTAGAGGGGAACCCCTCAGTCATTCTGGGCAATGCAGTACTGCAAAGACTTGTCCATAGGCTCTTTCCAAGCAGGTAGAGGGGAACCCCTCAGTCATTCGGGGAAATGCAGTGCTGCAAAGACTTGTCCATAGCCTCTTTCCAAGCAGGTAGAGGGGAACCCCTCAGTCATTCTGGGCAATGAAATGCTGCAAAGACTTGTCCATAGCCTCTTCCCAAGCAGGTAGAGGGGAACCGCCTCAGCCATTCTGGTCAATGCAATACTGCAAAGACTTGTCTATAGCCTCTTTCCAAGCAGGTAGAGGGGAACCCCTCAACCATTCTGGGCAATGCAATTCTGCAAAGACCTGTCTATAGCCTCTTTCCAAGCAGGTAGAGGGGAACCCCTCAACCATTCTGGGCAATCCAATTCTGCCAAGACTTGTCCATAGCCTCTTCCCAAGCAGGTAGAGGGGGACCGCCTCAGCAATTCTGGGCAATGCAATGCTGCAAAGACTTGTCCACAGCCTCTTTCCAAGCGGGTAGAGGGGAACTCCGCAACCATTCTGGGCAATGCAATTCTAACAAGACTTGTCCATAGCCTCTTCCCAAGCGGGTAGAGGGGAACTGCCACAGCCATTCTGGGCAATGCAATGCTGCAAAGACTTGTCCATAGCCTCTTGCCAAGCAGGTTGAGGGGGAACCACAAGCCATTGTGGTCAATGCAAGGGTGGAATGACTTGTCCATAGCTTCTTTCAAAAAAGGTAGAGGGTATGACGTATTCTTAGACTGGCTCTAAGTTGGTCATGGCACAAAAATGGAAATCTAAAGACTCCTCACATGAACAGGACTGGTTTAGTCAAGGTTTGGAACTTTGTTTTTTTAGAATGTATCATCTACTCCTTACAAGGAAATCAGACATACTTTACGAGGGAATGGGAGATGGTGTTGGCTTTCCTACACGATGACTATAGAGAACCTTACTGCCCTCATAAACGTCACGTCTTGGGAATAGAGTGAAATGTATCCGTTATGGGACTATGCTCGATCCTCTGTGCAGGGGGTCAGTCAGGGTTGGGGGAGACAGGTTGGGCGGTTTTGGATGTTTCCCTGTGTTGGTTTGAGATTTAATGTTTTAACAAAATGGCAATATAAAGACATTAAAAATAATAGGTAGAGGGGAGGATTCCCCCAGCCACTGTGGCCAATGTGTGGCTATAATGGCTTGTCCAGCGCCTCTTTCCAAGCAGGCAGAGGGGGATGCCCAGCCACTGTCGTCAAAGCAAGGTTACAATGACTTGTCCATAGCCTCCTTCAAAACAGGTAGAGGGGGAACCGTCAGTCATTACGTGGTCAATTCAGGGCTACAATTACTTGTCAATTGCCTCTTTCAAATGGGGGAACCCCTAGCCATTGTGGTCAATGCAAGGCTCCAATGACTTGTCCATTGCCTCTTTCAAACGGGGGACCCCTAGCCATTGTGATCAATGCAAGGCACCAATGACTTGTCCATAACCTCTTCCCAAGCAAGTAGAGGGGAACCGCCTCAGCCAATCTAGGAAATGCAGTGCTGCAAAGACTTGTCCATAGCCTCTTTCCAAGCAGGTAGAGGGGAACCCCTCAGTCATTCTGGGCAATGCAGTACTGCAAAGACTTGTCCATAGGCTCTTTCCAAGCAGGTAGAGGGGAACCCCTCAGTCATTCGGGGAAATGCAGTGCTGCAAAGACTTGTCCATAGCCTCTTTCCAAGCAGGTAGAGGGGAACCCCTCAGTCATTCTGGGCAATGAAATGCTGCAAAGACTTGTCCATAGCCTCTTCCCAAGCAGGTAGAGGGGAACCACCTCAGCCATTCTGGTCAATGCAATACTGCAAAGACTTGTCTATAGCCTCTTTCCAAGCAGGTAGAGGGGAACCCCTCAACCATTCTGGGCAATGCAATTCTGCAAAGACCTGTCTATAGCCTCTTTCCAAGCAGGTAGAGGGGAACCCCTCAACCATTCTGGGCAATGCAATTCTGCCAAGACTTGTCCATAGCCTCTTCCCAAGCAGGTAGAGGGGGACCGCCTCAGCAATTCTGGGCAATGCAATGCTGCAAAGACTTGTCCACAGCCTCTTTCCAAGCGGGTAGAGGGGAACTCCGCAACCATTCTGGGCAATGCAATTCTGACAAGACTTGTCCATAGCCTCTTCCCAAGCGGGTAGAGGGGAACTGCCACAGCCATTCTGGGCAATGCAATGCTGCAAAGACTTGTCCATAGCCTCTTGCCAAGCAGGTTGAGGGGGAACCACAAGCCATTGTGGTCAATGCAAGGGTGGAATGACTTGTCCATAGCTTCTTTCAAAAAAGGTAGAGGGTATGACGTATTCTTAGACTGGCTCTAAGTTGGTCATGGCACAAAAATGGAAATCTAAAGACTCCTCACATGAACAGGACTGGTTTAGTCAAGGTTTGGAACTTTGTTTTTTTAGAATGTATCATCTACTCCTTACAAGGAAATCAGACATACTTTACGAGGGAATGGGAGATGGTGTTGGCTTTCCTACACGATGACTGTAGAGAACCTTACTGCCCTCATAAACGTCACGTCTTGGGAATAGAGTGAAATGTATCCGTTATGGGGCTATGCTCGATCCTCTGTGCAGGGGGTCAGTCAGGGTTGGGGGAGACAGGTTGGGCGGTTTTGGATGTTTCCCTGTGTTGGTTTGAGATTTAATGTTTTAACAAAATGGCAATATAAAGACATTAAAAATAATAGGTAGAGGGGAGGATTCCCCCAGCCACTGTGGCCAATGTGTGGCTACAATGGCTTGTCCAGCGCCTCTTTCCAAGCAGGCAGAGGGGGATGCCCAGCCACTGTCGTCAAAGCAAGGTTACAATGACTTGTCCATAGCCTCCTTCAAAACAGGTAGAGGGGGAACCGTCAGTCATTACGTGGTCAATTCAGGGCTACAATTACTTGTCAATTGCCTCTTTCAAATGGGGGAACCCCTAGCCATTGTGGTCAATGCAAGGCTCCAATGACTTGTCCATTGCCTCTTTCAAACGGGGGACCCCTAGCCATTGTGATCAATGCAAGGCACCAATGACTTGTCCATAGCCCCGTTCAAACCAGATAGAGGGGGAACCACCAGCCATTGCGGGCAATGTACGACTACAATGACTTGTCCAGAACCTCTTCAAACAATAAAGATAGTGGGGGATGCCCTGCCACTGTGGTCAATGTGAGGCTTCAATGACTTGTACATAGCCTATTTCCAAGCCAGTAGGGGGGATCCCCCTGCCACTGCGGTCAATGCAAGGCTACAAGGAGTTGTCCACAACCTCTTTTCAAGAAGGTAGAGGGGGAAACCACAGCCACTGTGGTCAAACCGAGGCTATAATGACTTGTACATAGCCTCGTTTCATTTAATTTGGGTTCCATACATTTCCCTTGATTTACACATTTAAAGTAATTGCCAAATTAACATCTATGTTTGTTTTATTTCCAGTAAAAATACACGTATGTACCCAATATGTACTCACATTAGTTTGAAGAAGTGACGTGTATTCCTATTCCCATTTTAACATCATTATCATGAAACTCGTCGACTATGAAGGCGAGTCACTTGCTGCGGAATTCTGGAATAAGGGGCTGTGCATTGATAGTCGGGAACTACAACTCTCAGGATATCCAATGAGTGCCTGATTCAGGATACAGCCATGTTTTTTGATTTTCTCATTTATCATAATAGCGCAAAATCCAGGTTTCTGTGAATATATTGAAGGATGTAAAACAAGTACAATCAGGTAGTCTCTTCAGTGGCCTCATCCCGGTATGTTATGGATCTGAGCAATATTTCTGTGATTAATTAAAATAGTAAAGTAGGACTTAGTTTAGGTGACCAGCGTATCTACTGCGACCTTTGACAGTGTCCTAGATTAAATAGACTACACCTTTTGTCTGAATACAAAATAGCACTGAGCACAGATTCAGACTAGAAATTAAAATCCCTATCCAATGAGAGATTCTAAGAGGCCTATCTTGACTCTCAGCTAGCAAGAGGAAAATAGCATATACCAGCCTATGGCAATTCATCAACTCCAACCCATTCACAACTGGCTGGCAAGACTGGTATTGGGCATCAAACATAAACAATGTTATCATGCCAGACATCACAACTCTCCCACTGGCTTCTTTTTTTTAATTCTTCATTTATTCACAATTAAACAATTTACAAACATACAAATCAAAACAATTTACAAAGATAAGCCAATAAATAATGAAAACTTAACTAACTTTCAATCAAAAATGAACACAATAACCCCACATACATACAAAAGTACAGTGAAAGACCTAGTATACATCAAGAAATATTCTCCATATTTTCTCATATTTTCTCCATATTCTCTCAAACATTTTCAGTTTATTCTGTCTCCTGAAAATTACCATTTCCATATCTGCAAGAGAATGTATCTCAGAGATCCAATCAGATGACAGTGGCAAAGTTTGTGACTTCCACTGGCTTCTTGTAGAGCGCAGAATTTGTTTCAAAGTCGGGCATCATTATGAGTTTGGCAGTGCTGTACATTTTTGTCAGTAATGCTGCTTGTGCCACTTTCTGTTGGTAACAGATTTACCACCAACATTACCGCACCACTGAGTTAGGAGGTAAACTGAAGAATTTACCTCCATCTTTTAGCTCTGCTGTAGGTAAGGCCTCCACATTTACCGCCAAGATATGACTATGCTGGGGACAGATCCTCCACTTTACCTTGGTGCAATTACATCTCTCTGTAAATTTGCAAATTCTCCATGGAGGCTTATGAACTCCAGAAATGGGGTTCAACACCGGTTTACAACCTCTCATAATGTGCCAGTAAATCTACTGTACCGATTGGCGGTAACAGTAAGCGAGTTATCTTCATACTCACCATGAGGCCGAATGTGTATCTTCCAGCCTGCTGTCAGGAGTATGGTGCCCACATACCTATTCCACAGAATAATTAACTACAAACTTTGAAAGAGCCTGAGATCCACAGGAGAAAAGATGACCCAATCAAGTCAAAAGACTGCCAAAGATAATGATTCTTGTCTGTCATTTGGCACAATCGACCCCTAAACTATAGAATGAAGGAAATCATCTCAAACCAGAATTGTCTTTGATGACTAACATGTTGAAAATGACTTAAATGTTGAAAACTGAATTTGTTTAACCTCAATGGCACTCCCATTTGCCAAATGTGCATTGCTATTTTACCATCCAACCGCAAGACCCAACCCACTTTCAATTGGGACAGGCTCTTCTGTATTCAGGGGACATACTCCCTACATGCACATTGACTGCCTGGGACTCAATCCAATGGCACTCAAATTGTATGCAGAAATATTGTACCAGTCTTTCGTTTACTGGAATACATTTAAGTACCAAGAATGCCTATATGTCTTTACCTTCTCCCAGGTTGCCCTTTTAATATTTAATTTTACGGACAATGTTCAAGAACAACATTGGCTCTCTTGCCCCTGTACTCGCTGATCTCTATAACCACTCCTTTGCTACTGGTTCTTTCTCCTCCTCCCTCAAGCACTCCCTTGTGCACCCCCTCCTTAAAAACAGTCAGCAGACCCTACCTGTCCAGCCAACTACCACACATTCTCCCTCATCCCTTCCTGGGGAAACTGCTGGAGAAGTTGGTCCTGTCCCAACTCAACTCTCACACTGACCTAGTTGGTGGTCTACACAACCAACAATCTGGATTCCGAGCATCCAGAGGCATGGAAACTGCTCTTCTGAACACCTGTGAAGAAGAACTGCCTGCATCCCTGGATTAGATCCTGGTTTGCTCTTTACAACTTCTGCCACACCTCTCACCCGATATGTCTAGATTTTACCCGTTGGGTGATTCAAAGTGGTTAGCGGTAAACCAATAAATATACATATTTCTATGTATGCTTCTACTGCTATCACCCCACCAAATATAAAAAAGCCTGCTAGAGAACATGGAAGATTAGACATACATCTTATTTACTTGAAAAACATTTCTTTAATTACTGTAGAACATGTATGACCTTCTATGAAATAGTATATAGGCATTCATAAAACAGAATGCTCGCTTGACTTCAATTATAGGAACATGCACACGCATTGCATCTGACATTGTAACATATCAATTGGGTTTACTACTCTCAGTCCTGTATTTAATTGTTGGGATATTTTCTCTGAAGCACAATCTTGTTAAAATCCGCGTGCGTTGCTTATTTTTATTTTATTTTATTGTTCATTTATAATGCGCTTTATACCAGCAAGTGGTTTCTATTGTCCACTGTGAGGAACCTGAGGACATCCCCCCATCTACTCCCCTTGGATCTTCCTCTCAGGTGGCCAGGGAAAGGCCATCGCTTTTGGATCCTGACTCTGAGAGTGGATATGTGAGGGAGGATCACCTGGGTGGAGGCCCCTCAGGGAGTGGGGAGAGGATGTCTTCAGGTGAGACATGGTATTCTCCCTTTCCCATATAAGAATGAGTCCTACCCTCCCCATGCCTACATAGGGTATTGAAAGTCTTTTACCCTTCCACACACACACACCCACTATCCCACAATCATATGCCTTTAAGACTGGTACGAGATAGAGGCAACTAGGAGTAATGCACACTTCGAGTCAATTTCACCACTATAGTACTGAGTCGAAGAAGAAGCCTATGGAGGTTCAGTCATGTCCAGTTTATTGTTACAATTGTGGTCAGGCAAAGTACTAACACCTGCAAGCCATTGAAAGGCCCCAGGTGCTTTAAAGGAGTACCCATTAGTGGAGAAGGGCGAAGCTGCCTGAGAGAATGTGGCAGCTACGAGGCGAGGAGCAGGCTGGGATAGGACTGTCAGAGAGGACGCTGTGTGTTGCCACGAGGTGAGAGAGGTGCTACAGCCCGAGCAAGCTGCGAGAGGACCAGTGTCCCAGCAATTGACTGAACCGCGTGTTCCCAGCTGAAGCTGGGGAACACAAAACCTCCCAACCGCCGCAGGATGCTGCGAGAAGGTTTCCCTGAGAGTGATTGCTGCCCTCTGATGCTCCTAATGCGTACCTAGGTGTGAAGAGGAAGACAGAGAACAGAAGGCATATGCCCAGAGGAGCCGACAAGCCCCAGTGAGTGCGAGATGGGGTACAATCGTACCGGGGTGCTCCGGGGGCGAGACTTGGACATTTGATCTTAGCGAACGAACACAAACTTATAAGAATGGGGTTTGAAACCAAATAAAACAACATTAAAGCATGAACAAGTTGCCAAGTAATTTGTGAAATACTACAGCGAATATTGAATACTGAACTAAAGAGAAGAAATGGAAATAATGTGAAATTACAGCATGAATGGAAAGCGAATGATGTGCTATTATGAAAGTAGTGAAACCTGCTAAGAAACATTGATGAACTAAGTGAAAGCCTGTAAGGAATACTTATGAACTAAGTAAAAAGCAAGCGTGAGAGACAAGTTGCTGAACTTGAATGGACAAGGTGAAAGCAATGTGGTGGGAGAGGATATACACCAGTGAATAAAGTGAATACAAGTTGTGTCAAAGTCAAAAGACTGCCAAGGAGAAACCACAGCACATGTTAAGTACTGCCAACGGTACAAGGTGAAAACCCTGTGATGGTCAAGGAAAACTAAGAGCATCACAAAGTGATCAAGGTTATCGGTTGTATGACCTGTAATGGGTGGACCGCGTGGTCTGACAACCGCGCCTAGACCGAGTAGCCTAACTTGGCAAAGAGCCCAGAGATGCCAAAAGACAAAGGCTGTGCGGTACAAGTGCTGAAGTGGAAGAAAGAATCTGTGTTCATTGTTATGGAGTCTAACGGAATATACATTGAAGCTGGAAGTATAGTTGAAAGTCAAGAGACTTGAACTGTGTTGAACTTTGGGAAGGGGACACTGAGATATCCTGAAACTTTGTTGCACTTGGGAAAGGAACCCTGAGCCTTTTTGTGCAACTATTTGTACTTGGGGCAGGGGAAGTTGAAACATGCCAGAGCTGGAAGAAGCTCAGAACTTTGTTTTGAAAACTGTTGGTTTTGATGGTGACATCCTTACCAATTGTATATATTTAGTTGTGAGGGCAAGGAGAGGTTTTGGACACAGACAGACATTTAAGTTGAACTTGCTGACACAGACTTTCCTTAGTTTCTTTAGGTAGGGAAATCCCACCTTAATATAGGGCAAGTTAGGCCTTACTCCATCCTGACATATAAAATAAAGTCCTTTTTGTTAAGAAAAGTGAATCTGTTGTCTGTCTCTTGCTTCATGATGCCTTCACACCACACACATTCACTGTGTTTTGCACTTAATGAATCTTCATGGCACTTCATTTATATTTTAGAACATAATTGACACAATGAACAATCGTCATTTCAAACTATATATCCTGTAAAAGGGTATGATGAAAAAGTCTACTTAAATTCTGTAACAACTGGTTTTGATTAATGAAGTTATTTCTCGTAATACGGCGGTACAGTAATGAATCGGCAAAGTGGCGATACCAGTATTACTGACAATTTGCGACAATTCTTTACCATTCCGCCGTACTCCTAATGAGACCCAACATACTTTCACTACACTCAGCCGGAGTGGGTGAACAAGTCCTATCTATAATCCTTTACTCAGTGAACAAGTTACTCTATTGTCAGGCCAACTATGTTAATAGGACACTTTGGCACAATACAGTGAGATTTCTAGTCGGAAACATATAATCATTTTACTTATTAACTATTTTCAAAGTGCATTAATCACCCAAAGGGATCTGGGCACTGGAGAGAGGCATTGGAATTGCCACATGCAGTCAGTGCATAGGAATAGCCACAACTGCAAAGCCTCCCTGAAAGCTAGATGCTCGTTCAAGTCATGGAGATGTGTAGGATGGCAATTCCAAATATGTTTGGCCGAGATTGAGAAAGCACAGACGTATTTCCTTGTGATGCAGATTTTGGGTGCCAGCATCTGCCCTGTGTTCGTAGAACCCACTGTTCTGTTAGTTGTATGATGGCTTTTCCTATCCTGTGCAGAATATACAATGTAAATAGCTTTGCATTTAGACCGCTCTAGAAGCTTGTTATACCTGTCAGCACCCTCCTTTAGTACATAACCATCTCCTTGGCCATGGAGTGACATGACGGCTGAGAACTTTGGCATATTGTGTCATTGCAAACCAGGATGATTTGTCTTGAACTCTGTGCACAGTTTCCTTCTGGCCAGTGTAGTAAGCCCGTCCCAGGGGATTGAGCGCATAAAGAAATCAGTTTCCCTTTTCATTGACTTCTGTCTGATCTATAATAAAACTCACTATGCTTGAATCTTTTAGGGATATACTATCCTATCTTTCAGCCAATGCCAGACATTCATAAACTCTGGTTGGGTCAAATGCCTCAACGAGTGCCTGAAATTCTCACCCTCAAATTCGGTCACCAGCATGGGTAAGGGTTTCTCCTCTCAGATCACTCTTCATCTATTTTGATGTCTAGTGGATCGTTCTGGTTTAGGATTGTCTGGTTGTTCAGTGTTCCCAGGCTGATCTTCTCCCCCAACTCTCTCAGGAATGGCATCACTTCAAGGCCATTCAGCTCTCTAGGACCATTTGGTTCTCTACGGGTATTAAGCTCTCTGGGGTTATTCAGTGCTCAGAGGTTATCTGGGCTTATACAGGACTGGTTTTCTCAGCTCCTTCAGACCATTCAGCACTACTAAGCTGTTCAGCATCACAGGGTTATTCCACATGTTCCTCTGCCTAGACCGTGCCACCACCATCACCCTCGTCGATTTCCTTCAGCTTTTTATCTATGCTCTGATGGCTCATCTCTCTTTAAGATGTCTTAGTGTTGGTCAATACCTATTGTGTTAACTGTTAGACTCTCTGATTGTTTTTCTGTGTTACATTATCAGAACCATATGAACTCTCATGATGTTATCACAGAGGGTTTAAATGCCCTTGTGACCTTTTGGAATCAGGCAGCAGACTTGCACTCCATACATGGTTCTGCTTCTTCTACTGGTCATCTCAGTGGACTCCCTCTATGATGCATCATGGACCAGCGTGACTCTGGCAGTAAATGCTCATGGGGTGTAACCTGTGAGCGTGTTCCTGATCATCTCCATTTCTGTATGAATACATTAGCACACATGTTATCTGCAGCAATGAATTACTATTTGCCTTTTTCTAATTGTGGCTGCCAAGGCTCCTCTTGCGTTTCTAGTTGTGCTTTTCCCTTAAGAGTCTGTGCCCATTTCCATAATGGAGAGGTAGTGCAAGTCAGGGTGAGGGCAATGTTCTACCGGAGTGTTTCTATCTTGATCATGGTGAGGGGTATGCAGAAAGTGTTTCCCCGAACTATCGAAAGGGGTCCTTCCTTTCAAAACAAGGTCAATAGATAAGGATCTGCTCTGCCTCTACCTCCATTAAAGTCATCATCTGTAGTGTTCCTGAGGTATCACCTCTATCCCCTCTATTTTCAACATTCACATTCATCCCCAACAAGAAGTATAACACAATAGCAACTTCAAGTACGTTCACAGGCCACGCCCAGCTTCATCACCGACTGGGTAATATTACTGGGCAGCAACTTACGAGCAAAGACTCCCTGAGGAACCTCTACTGTAGGATGAAGGGAAAATATCTATATTAGAATGGTTCAAAAATTGGCTTCATTATAACAGGCACCGCTTTCTAGTCTAGCCCACATTTTCTGGGCCCGATCAGAGTAAGTGAAGAACCTAGGGTAGTGTTCGACCCATGTTCTCTTATTCTCCTATAAGATTACAGTAGACCGCACAGATATTTTTCTGATGATGCAACAAAGAAAGTATGTATTTGTCATTGCAGACCACTAGCAGTCTTGGAGAGGAGGCCCACATCACCCGGAAAGAAGAGGATGGCAAGTTTACAGCCCCTACGGTTAGGCACCTCTACTTCTGCTGTGCACAGGATGCCGCTAGGTTGTTACAGTGAAAACAAAGGGACTGAAAAGCACACCTGCCTGACACCTTTGCTGATAGAAAATGATGGTGTACACTCTCCTGCTTGTCCACACCGAACCACAGAAAATTGTTAGATTAAAGGGGTTTTATTGCTGACACAGACCACAAGAATTCTAAACCTTTTCCACGGATGGTCAAAGCTGTAGACACGGAACTGTGTCAAAAGCAGTTTGAAGTTATACAAATAGTAGGTAGCTAGACTGTATTTTCAAGAATACACATTTCTGCAAGATCAAAGAGATTGATCGATCATCATAATATCTTTTCTAAATCATGCTTGGGTGGAGGATCGTAAATTATTGTCCTCACACCAGGATTCCAACCTCATAACAATGACCCTAGAAAAAATGGAAGCTAGCAAATCCAAAAGAGATATGGGTCAATAATTTAAAGGAGAGTCACAGTCACCTCTCCAAAAGTCTGGTACAATAATGGCTCCTGGCCATCTGCTTGGTACAGCCTGGATGAGGATGAACTTGTTAAACTTGTTTATTAAGAATGGGACCCATCTATCCGGAGTCTGTTTCAAAAAAGGTCACCCCCTTTAATAACTTTTCTAGAGACCCTACTATCCTAATGGCTTATTGTTAAGTGGACATTTTGAAAGGGAGCACGTTGTACATTGGGGTCTTCAAGTCACACAATGCCCAAAGTACTGGGATGAAGAAGAGGGATGCAGAGGCCCTGAACTCCAAATTGCAGGCTATTAAGGTTAATGACCCACACCTGAGGGAGACTTAGAGGCATTAAAGGCCTCCTCTGTGTAGGCCCTAGAGAATAGAAGCTGTAGTAGCAGCAGAGCAGTAGTGGGAGGTGGAGTGATTACCATGGCTCCACACTAAAGTTGCAGCTGAAGGAGAACAGAGATGCCAGAGCTGCCAACATTTGCCATACGGATGCCTGTTCTGAGAGGGTCTCTTCCTTCAGGGACCGTGTTTACAGAGGTTGCACAGTGGGAAGCGTTATGTGTGAAAGCTTTCCCCCTGGAGATGGTGATTGCAGAGGTTGAGCGGCGGGAAGTGTGAAGTTGGGACACTTTCCCCACAACGAGGCAGGCTCTGGTGGCAGGAGAGCACCAGAGAGCCTATGGCACAAGAAACACTCCTTTTCTGATCAGCACGGGTCGGAAAAAACCAAGCAAGGCTGTTTTCCGTGCTGCCCGAAGCAGGAGAAGCAGAGAACCCGACGGCAGGGGAGTGAGCAAACGCGCAAGCCAAACCCGGTGAGTTCACTAATATACTGTGACCCCAGAGCGCTCTGTGGCTGCATGCTAGCCAAGCCTAGGGAATTTAAAATACCCTACCAGTGAGAAAAAAGCCAAGTGGCAGAAACAGGAACATTGGAACATTATGTTTACCGAACTAATGTGAAGCAGAAAAATTATTCTTTGGAAAAGCCAAGCTGATACGAAGTGGAAAAAGTGGCAGTATCATTGCCTATATGAAGGTCAGAATAATTACCAACATTACATGAGGGCAATATTATTAAAACGTAATATAAACAACTATTGCCAAAGCCATCAAAAGGCAATAATGAATTCAGCTAAAGGGAACCAACATTGCCAGCGCCAAGAGGGGGCCATTAAGCAGCAAGTTATTAATAGACCCTATTGTCCGAGAGAGAAAGAAGCAATAGAGATAACTGACCAGAATAAGCATTGCCTAAGCCAAAGAAGAGCCGGAGTGTCAGCATTTGGTTAAAACAAGAGTGAGAGAAGAAGAGTGGCAGGAAGGCTGCCCTTCTGACAGAAAGGTGTTCAGAAGGAGAGGAGCATAATCTGCATTGCATGTGGCAATAAAAAGTGTGGAACAAAAAGCACCAATGTGTCTCATGTTTTCCCAGAAGATGTAGTGAAAATGTATTTTGTGGAAAGTCAAAAGACTTTACAAATTATGCAACGCAGAACTGTACAACAGATGTAGTAGTATTAGAAGCTGCACCTGTCCTGGCAGGAGAGTACACCAGGGCAAGGGACTTGGCAGTGTAGGCCTGCCAGGTGAGTGAACCAGGCAGAAATCATTGAAATACTGTGGTATGGTTAAAAGTTTTGAAGAAGAAGAAGGGACAAGTCCACAAAAGGTCATTGGGAACTGTTGCAGAATAATCCTGACAGAAGTAGTTTTTTTTTACATTGATGCACTGTGGAAGCACACCTTTTTGTGGTCAAGAATTAATAGTGTGGAACTCTCTACCAGAAGCGTAGAGACAAAAGACTTGCAGAATATTTTTGAACTGTTTGTTAAGTCCAAATGAAGTTTGTTGCAAGACAGGATTTCGTTATTCTTTTGAACTGTTGATTGAAATCCTGATTGAATCTGGGAAAGGGGCGCTTACACAGGTTACAAGGATGGAGAGTTACCAAGCTTTGAGGATAACTGCTATTCTGTTACATTTGAATTGTTATGCATTACCTTGTTGAGTTTGTTGTATGTACAAGTGTGAGGGAAATAATCCTTTTCTTAAGAGTGTTTTCTTTAGCTTATGTTATAAGTAGGGAAATCCTTGTCAGGGTAAGGATCGTGAGGCGTTTATCAAACGATTCTGAGTTTAATAAAATGGCATATTTTGAAAAACCTTGCCTCATATTTCTGACACCTCACAGTATTCTATTCTTTAAAGGGTTGTTTCTTTATTGTTTTATTCCATTGTTATCTACATCGGATGCTTCTAGAACTTTTTCCATTTAGGTACCAAGAACAGTAATTTGTTAATTTTTGTTTTTTTTGCAAGCATACATTCATGTTAGTTCAAAACAATTTGAGTGGTAAGTTTCATCTTTGTAATAGAGACATGTCATGTATACTTTTCTTTAGTTCCGAATAGTATTATATCCTAAGCCTTTTCATCAAGTTCGTTATGTGTTATGTATTTGTTACGTCAACAGACATGCAAATGGTGATGTTCGTACAAATGCACGTCAATACATCAGAACATTAAAAATCAATGGCGTAGATAAATAGAAGCGACTTGGGAGCACTTAGAAGATGGAGTATCGCAAGTATACTTCATCAACCTACGACATTCATGGATAACACTCAAGACACAGATAGGCAGAACACATTTGGGAACACTTACTAGAAAAAAAACAGCTCAATTATTTAGTCTGTGCCCAGACACTTCCGTCCCCATCGGTGTGTAACATCGGACATTCACTAAAACCATGCCCGGTGATGGCACCTTATTCGAAAACACATGCAAGCATGATTGTTTGCAAGCTGTCTGAAAGACTGTTGCTTCTCCTCACTCAGACCCAGAACCATTAGCATGGGAGTTACTATGCTGACTTACCCAAAATAGGGCAGATAGTCAATATGTCTATACCTAACGTTGTTCGTGCACATTTACTTTAACCATTATTTGGCATTTTACTTTCAGACCTCAAGACCGTCTATATTCTATGCTATTCTATTCTGGCGGTAAAATCCACTAGTCTAATTCCAAAAGTTCCTTTATTTTGTTAAGGAGTGATATTAATAACGATGGCCTTGTTTAATTATCCACATTATGCATTTTGTATTACAAAGCTTTATAAAAAAGGTGCAGATTGAGATATAGAGCCCCATTAGGAGGCTGGCAGTAATGCAGGCATGGCTGCCGCTGGTATTTTATTTTTTAGGTCATCCAAAAATGGGCAATTACCAGGTCATTACCGCCTTTACCCGGCCATTACCCGGTATTTGCCCATTCCTGTGCCGGGAAAAATTCTTCCCCATTCCCATTTGAGCCCAACAGGGCTCAATAGGAATGGGGAAGCCGGATGCACCGGCATCGTTATGAACGGAGCCGGTGCATCCGGCAAGCTGTGCTCGCGGGTGCCACTCTGCCCACCAGGTCCGACCTGGCAGGCAGAAAGGCACCCATGAGAACAACTCGTAGTTTGCCAGTCCGGAACTATGGTACCGGCAAGCCTACCGGTACCGTAGTTCCCGACCGGCAAACTTATGAGGCCCATGGTATCGATTACTTTGAAAGTGGGATGTTATTTTTTTTAAACGCAACTCAAGTGTACACTTTGGAAATAACTAAGGTCAGGCAAAAAAGTGGTTCACCAAATCTGAAAAAACGGAGAATAGTTGTAATGGATGCGCAGATGTCACAGTACTGCGCTACTGTTAGAAGATGCCAACCCAAATGCCGGCTACCCACACTGTGTACACCGCTACGCTGCTCTCAAGCTAGGTCCGCGCTTTAAACAATACAATAAAATAAAAATAATTATTGGATTAATCCTCTCTCTGTAATCAAGGAGATCAAATGTACAGGACACAGCAATATTTCATTGTTAAAGAAAAATATCCATTATTTTTTGTCTAAACCAGCGGGGGTAATGTCCCGTGTGAGCAGACTATCTACCCGGGTGAATTATTGATTTGTCTATGATGCAGTCTGCCAACCTCAGGCGAATATCTTCATCAACTACCTTTTTGCAAAGTGTGCTGCGCGCCATTCACTACAGCTGCATTGGGGTTTGGAGAGTGGGGGCCGGTGGGTAGGAGGCAGCTCATACAGCTTGAAGAATTGACTTCAGATTTCCCAGCAGCAGCCCACTTTAACATTGGTGCTCAGATTGATGGGAAAAATAATTAGTTGAGGTTTGTGTATATACATATATTACATGGCCTGCGGTAGCGGCCATGTAGTTATGGTTAAATTGCTAAACCCATAGCAAGAGCACTTTTTGGGTGGCTTATAACTTCGCTGTCCCTGGACGAATCCTCACCAAACTTTGCAAATAAAGTATATGGCCCACTCTGATTATTTTTGCGATGTTTGGTCAGGGTGGGGCAAAGTTATAGGGGGGGGTCCCAAAATGTCTTTTTTTCCCATAGACTGAAGAGAGAAAAATGTTTACACACGCCTACAGCCCAAACCGCTGCATGGATTTTCACCAAATTTGCGGCAGGAGCAGCGGCTTGGTCCCAAAAGCGTGCTTTTGTAAATTCAGTGGAAATCCGTCCAGTATTTATTTTTAAAATGACCAAAAAGTAGGTACCAAAAAATTAATGATATCTATGTCCGCTCCGTGGACACACTTCTCTGTTCGCTCTGCGGACAGGACTCCGATTGGCTTAGAGGGCAACGTGGTGTCCGCGGACATCGGATGCGCCCACTGATTGGATGGTGAAAAGCGCAAAGTCCGTAAAATTTTTGGAAATGCCTGCCATCTTGGATTCGCAGACAGCATCCGGTGTCCGCGGATATTGCAGTAAAAACATACTAAAGAACACAACATTGCACTTGTCAACACTTTCTAATAATCTCTGAGGAGCTGAGGGGTCATGTGGATGGGATGGGATGGGATATGGCTGCAAGACTCAAAAAAGGTGGACCAGCCATGACAAGTAGGTAGTCTGGCATAGGCGCAACAGGAAAAAGGTGGGGGACAGTCACTGTTCGTTGCGCGCAGCATTTGCAAACATGGCAGTTGTTGGTGCTCGCTGTGTGCACCGATAAATCTGCTGCCCTGTAAAACATTATATCAAACACATTCCATTTCCAAATGATTGCAGGGGTGGGAAGTACAGGGATACTACATTTCAGAGATCTTATCAGTGGAAGCAAAACCAATAAACTGTTTGAATTACAACACTTTGCGGAGGACCAGCCATGACAAATAGGTAGTCTGACATAGGCGTGACAGGAAAAAGGTGGGGGCAGTCACTGTTCATTTCGTGCAGCATTTGCAAACGTGGGGGCTTTTGGTGGTCACTGTGTACGGCTCTCGCTAGCAGGAAACTGGAGACATGCTCAGCTGACAGGTGGATTATGAATTCCGAGTGTTTTCATAAAATCAGTAAATCTCTGGAAATTTCCCACGGCATTGCTGAACGCATGCAAACAATTTGTTTGTTTTTAATAAATATTCCTAATGCTACAGTGGTGCATGGGTGAATCGCTGCCATGGCCCTGAAGGTCAATGCCATGAGCTGTCTATTCCCTCGCTCCTGTCGAGGGAATTTGTTGCTTTCATTTACGAAAAGCAAGCTAGGCATAAGTCTGTATTGTTGTCTGTCCTTGGAAATAAAGGGAGTATTCGTAAGGAAAAAAAAAGAATGGAATGAGGCATGTAAAAACATCTAACATGACGAGGGTCAGCATTCTAAAACTGGACAAAGTAACGTTTCATTTCATTTGATGAAAAATCGTTCATCTGAAAAGATACTTCAGGTTACGCCAAGAGAATGGAAATGCCGATTATTAGGTACATTTTCCAGTAAACGAATTTGTAATTGGTGAGCAGACTCAAAAACAACTTGTGTGTACTTGTATTTGTCCTATGGCACGTGGGCTGTCCAGTACCAAAATGCATGGAGTCCACATCAGTGTTAGCACAGGTTCCAGTAACGCCCAATTCTATGCTAATGTTATGTTAAAATGTTGTTTATGAGTTATTCGAATTCTTCAGTTACTTTCCGCATCGGCCTCCCAGTGCGAGCGTAACACACTGCGTAGCACTAACCTCTCAATCACATAGTTGACGGCAACATTGCACATTGATTTCTCTGTGTTTGCATTGTTTCTCGTTTGTGTTCATTCTTAGTTGTCACACAGTGCATAAGTAATGGATCAATGAATTTGTAATTGGTGAGCAGATTCAAAAACAACCGGTGTGTACTTGTATTTGTCCCATGGTACGTGGGCTGTCCAGCACTGAAATAGATGGAGTCCACGTCAGTGTTAGCACAAGTTTCACTAACGCCCAATTCTAGGCTAATGTTAGGTTAAAATGCTGTCTATGTGTTGTTTGAATTCTTTAGTCAACTTCCGCATCGGCCTCCTATCGCGAGCTTAACACACTGCATAGCACTAACCTCTCAATCACAGAGTTGATGCCAACATTGCACGTTGTTTTCTCTGTGTTTGCATTGTGTCTCGTTTGCGTTCATTCTTAGTTGCCACACGGTGCATAAGTAATGGATTGCTTAGAATACACTTAAGAACGGCTACTGAGACGTATTTCTGTTATGTTTTCTAACCAGCCACATCCTGCCCTACTGCAAATGTCATAATTTCCAGATACCAAGTGATAGCTTCTTCAGCCGACAGTTGATGATACACCTCAATGGTTGGATGAGCATAACGCTCTTTTGGGATGATCGCCTAGGGCCCACATGCCCTTTTGCGGTACCGGCAATAAGGAGTACCTTGACATAATTTACGGTGGTGTAGCAACAAGCTGATGCGGAAGCCTTTCGATTCACACTGCCTCCACTTATGATAAACATTTCTGTATGGAGAACAAAGAAAGCAACAAACATTTTTGTTGAATATGGAAATCGGCGGTGGTGTACCAACAATCTGATGCCAAAGCCTTGCGAATCACACTGTCACCATCAAATGAGCTTCTACCCAAAGGAACACCATGTGTCTCACGATCAACATTTCTGTATTGAGAACAAAGAAAGCAACTAAAAATGTGGTTGAATATGGTAATCGGCGGATGTTCTCGGAGCGTTTATTGTGAAATAAAAGCACATTTTAAATTACAGAGTATTGCGGTTTCCTTTAAAGATAGTGTTTTGTATTCAAAATTGGGACACGCTGTGCTTTGAAAGGATGTGTTTTGCTATTCCGGGTTTTGCGTCAACTGACGTCTGGACGTAGATGATGATTGGCTGCGTTTGGTTATGTTGCACAGTAGTGTCACGGATATAGGCGGAGAATATCGCTCGGAATAGTGATGTCAGCTTCAGGGGTGGAGACTATGATTTAGTGCTGAAAGGACACTTGAGTTTAGGGCGATGTGAACGGATAAGATTAGCACAAAATGGCTGCGCCCTACTACTTGATTTTGCATATGTAAAAGTGAGGAAAATCACGCTAAGTTGCATAGGAAAAGTTTTTACGGTCGATCAACGTATGCTTAAATAGAGATGTCCGAATGCTTGGGACAATAATATTTTTCAGCGCACTACTCCTTTAATGAAACTGCATGAAATTTTGCAATTTTATTCCCGACCTAATTCCGAATGACTTTGCAACATTTGGTGGGATTCTGTGAAGAGGGGGCAAGATTAGAGGAGAAGTCCCAAAATAATGTAAAGGCTTATAAATGAGGTGCCATTTGACGAATCTACACTTAATTTGGTAAACTGATAACAGATCTATAGCTAAATGTTTTTACAACGTTTGGTGGGATTTTGTCAAGAGGGGGCAAAATTAAAGGGGGTCACAAAATTATGTAAAGACTTATGAATGAGGTGCCATTTGAAAAATCTATACTTATTTTGGCAAACTGATAATAGATCTAAATATAAATGTTTCTGTAAAGTTTGGTGGGATTTTGTCAATAGAGGGCAAAATTAGGGGGGGTTCCAAAATATTGTAAAGGCTTATAAATGTGGTACGATTTGAGAAATCTACAGAAAGGTTTGTAAAAAGATTATAGATCTAGATATAAATGTTTTCGTAAAGTCAGAATAGATTTTGTCAAGTGAGGCCTAGGTTATATGACTATTGTATGTGCATACATTTGACACTTTTGAAAAAATTGAACGTGGGTGGATTTCCAGCAAACTTGTGTAAGGAACATTGGCAAGGACCTGAAAGCATGGTTTTGCAAATGTGCCTGTGTTTTATTTTTTGACAAGTGTCATAATGTAGGTACAAAAAATAGTGATCTACCTTTGGTGACTGAGGTGTAGCCTATGGCAATGGGCAGTGGCCAGATTGTCCGGGTCCTGGAATAAGGTCATGACCCGGATAATCTGGTTACTGGCCATGACCATGAGGGACAACCCATGGGGTTGAAGTGGCCATGTCCACCTGGGAATGACTTTGTGGTAAAGTTAATCGAGATTGGGATAGGTTTCAATGGTAATATGATCATAGGGTTCTCTATTCGCCTTCTGCCGGCTGCCATGGAAAGCGAAGAGGGGCCCTGTATGGAACCTCACCTTCCCTTTGCATGGTGGCCATCTTGGAAAAGCCGTAGGAAGATTTCTTTTTTTTTAGCACCGCAGGTTTCCGCATTGGGAACCTAGGGTGCTAATGGCCTTCATCCCCTATTGCAGGGGCTAGAATGGGGGGCTAATGGTCCAGAGAATTTGTTATCCACCTTTGCTTCGCATGGGTGATAACTTGGGCTGTTAGGCTGGTATCCACCAGTCCCTGAAATGGGGGATAAACGCCACAATATTTCCATTAGCAGAACACAAAATGCAAATGGAAATGTTGGAAAATCTTATTGCGTCTATGCACTTTACTGAGAAATATAACGTAGATTCAATAAAAAATGTTTGTTAACGGGATGTTATGGTTAAGTCGCGCTACTAAAAACCTATGAAATTCAATGAAACACCTTTGTTAAAGGAACGTTATGGTTACAAGTAAAACTGAAAAACCCCAGAACTTCACCAGTTATGGTAAAATAAGCAACCATAACTCGTGCCACCACTGTGCACTACTAAGACTAACACCCAGGACATCAAAGATGGCATCACAAATGTCATTGAGGACATCACTGATGACATCACATGTGAAATAAATGTTGATGGAAAGTCCCTACAAGGAGTTGTGTTTATATTGTTGGTAAGAAGATATTAGGGGTGATCGCAAAACCTATCATGAAGTACTTAATCTATTAAAGAATGTACTCATCTAAAATCATTGTATTGGAGTGTTGTTGTTTATAGAGAAACCTGATCATATATAAACATAGGCAATGATTGCAGCATGCACCATAGAAGTACACTATTTATAATATTGTAATTTTGGATAGTACAATAATGAATGCTACCTTATCAGAGTTTTGAGTAAGGTTAAACAAGTAATAACTACCTAACAATTCAAGACTTAAAACACTTGTGCTGATGCAAACAATACATATGAATAACCACAATGCATACAAATCAGAGGCACATACAGGGAAACTAAAGAAAGGAAGAAGAAACAGCATCATCAGAAAATGTAAATGACATTAAAGTTTATCTTCATGTATACAAATGAATTGTGTGTTTGAGGCCTGCTCATTTCCCCATGTATGTGCACCATGAGCTGAGACCAAACATATGACAATGTTAACATCTAGATATATAGCACCTTTTTCACTTTTAATATTCTGACTGTTATTGACCAAAAGCACCTGCCCTATATATGTCAGTAAACAAAAACAAGTGGCCCAGATACGTGATGTCATCAGTGATGACATTTGTGATGTCATCTTTGATGCCTTGGGTGTTAATCTTAGCAGTGCACGGTGGTGGCGCGAGTTATGGTTGCTTATCTTATCATAACTGGCGAATTTCTGGGGGTTTTCGGTTTTACTTGTAACCATAACGTCCCCTTAGCAAAGTTTTCTCATTGAATATATATGTATATGTGTGTGTGTTTTTACCGCAGTTTTATAGTTCTGTAAATACATATGTTACTCTTACCCAGGCCAATTGTATTCCATTCATGGATCTGATAGGTCTGTGCTGCCTCGAGCTGAACCCAGGGCCTGCAGGTTGAACACGGTTCTCACAAGCAACTAACTAGCTGAGCTATCTTTCTTTTGCCCATTACTGCACACCGGAGTTGTATCAAGTCTTCAGCTAGTGCAATCAAACTCGTTTGCCGACGATTTGTTAAGGACTCAATACTATTTTTCTGGAGCAACGAAGTGTCGAGGTGATTAACAATTGTATTTAAGTTGGAAAACGAATGGCTACATTGTGATAGGAACCCCGGGTGACACGGCTGGGTCTGGACGGCGGACTTGGTAGCGTTATCACGATAATCACTGCACCTTGGGAGTATGGCACCATCTCATGACCGAAAGCTGACTACAACAACAGGTCATCCATACAAGAACATGTTTTATTTTTCAATGTGCAATTCTGCACTTGTTCAAAGTAAGAAGCACGAGGTTGCAGCCACCCGGGCTTTTCAGCACACAATGTCCATTCAAAACAGATTGGCACATGAACACTTCATGAATAGACTTATCTTATGGAAGAAGTTAGGACTGGTTGGAAACAACATATATTGTGTTTTTGTTTTCCCTAGAGTACTGCAACTTCTTCGATATTTACATTAACACGTCTATTACAGAAGACCACAGCTGGATCAAAAATCCCTTAAGTGTTGAATGTGTTTTAAGCAAGTGAAAGCCAGTGTTTTAAGCTGCGAAGCACGCTTTGGCGCAGTGAATAAGAGAAGCACTCACCGAGCTGGGGCTGGAATGCCGCCTGACCTTGGGGGACTCCTTCCCCGAGGAGGGGCTCTTGAAATTGATGCAGGCATTGTTTTCGGAATGCACCCTCTTCACCTGGCTGGCCGGCTTCTCGAAGGGTTCAAAGCCACTCTGCGTCCTCTGCACGCGCACCTTCTTGTCCTCGGGAATGGTGTCCAGGTGCTTGATGACCGAGTCCACTCCCTGGCAGTTGCGTGTAGACATCTTTGTGACACATATCTGGGGGGGACAGAAGCCAGTATGCAAGCGTGAGGCGAGGATCCAATGTCAGCACTTCACCTGGGCGTGGCCGCCCGAGCACAGAGTGGGGTAAACAATGAGCACGCAGGCCGAGCCAGAGAGTGCTCGCCGCGCTCCTTCAGGTTGCACACCTTTCCAAGCAAGCACGCAATGCCTATTACGCTTTAGAAGCGACAATCAAATTAGTAATCAATCCCGCCGCTGTGCAATGTGAGACACTGGCTGAAACATTTCGCAGCACGGTGACACACAAGCACAGACGGTTCTGCTATGCCTCTCGCACTTGCCTCAAGTGCTCTCCACAGGAGCCTCCCAGAAGCCGACCCCACACAGGACTGGGTGCTTCAAACTGCAAGCATCAACACAACAGCAAAGCCAGCTTGCATTATCCCTCTTTCCCCACTAGCCAAAACCGCCCCAACAGACTACAGATGCTGCAGAACGCCAAGGGAATCATGCAAATGGCAGAGCACTGCGGCATACAGCCCGGCAACATGCCATAACCTATTATAAAGACAGATCAAGGACGATCATATTGTTTTACTGTTCTCTGTTGTATTTCACCAATACTGTGTCAACAACCCACTAACAATCTCCTACTCAACCACACTCACTCGCCACATACTGACCAACCACGCCAAGAGAGAAAACATTCCCCCTAAATCCTCCGAATCCCACATATCTTGAATCATCATGCAAACCTCACCAACTCACTCAAACACCCTCCACAAGTTAAATACCCGCCACCACCCACCTGGAAACAATGTGCCATGGGTGCGCACAGCAAAAAACACCCACATAGACGTCAGTTGCTCCTGGTTCTACACGCACCCACAGCTAAGCTTGACTTTTCCCTCCCCTAAGGACCCACCTCCCACTTTCCTTTTCAGATGCACAAGGGCGCCCGGAGACCATGCACATGGCAGCGGTGCGCGGCATACGTACATCAAGAGAACATGACACAAAGACAGACCAATAAGAAGCTGTGCTTGGGATGAGGGGAGTTAAATGGGCCTGCCCTCTGCAGACCCCCTCTCTGGCATTGGTTCACTCACTGAAGATCAGGCTCAGACCGGTTTATAGGGCAATAGGCCCATGGCCGAATCAGAAACGCAAAATGCTTGTGTGGGCCAGTTTTTTGGGCCAAAGTGGGGCACTTTTTTTGGCCAATGTGGGCCAGTTTGATGCGTTATTTCACTATGCGGCTAATAGTTTTGAGCAGCGTTGCTCAATAAATATTCTTTAAAATGTACAATTTATATCACATTTGATCAAAAACCTCCCCCTTGGGTATTTCTCAAACAGCGTTACAAAAGGAAAGAATTCCCATTTACAACCGTGGGCCACTTTTTCATTGGTGCCCGAGACAATGTTATGCCCCAGTCAGATCTACAGCATTTTCCAAAGCAAGCATGAGCCCTGGGGGGAAACACACCTGTCTATGGACCTTCTTCGATACTGAATTTTTACACCTAATCCAGCAACGTACAGATAAGCTCTCCCCGTCCCCCTGCAAACACTGCCCTACTACCTGGCACCTCTGCAGCAGCAGGCACGTCAGCAGCACTACCTAAAATATTGATGAAAAGCCTGAGCCGCAGAGGCGTGCTGCCTGCTTTAGCTGGATGCAGGAAGCACAGCGACAGTCGCGGTATCCCAAACAAACCGGTTTGCACAGAGGCGACAGAATCAAGTTTCTTTTGCATTATTCACGGGAAGCGTTCAAAATATTGTTGTCGGACCAAATCTGAGACTGGTTTGTTGTGCTTGTGGAGGTAACCCCAGCCACATGGAGACCTGTGACCTGCACAGGAGCTGCATTGCAATGACTGGCCCGCATGGGAGCCCTTTCGGACAGACTGGCCTGTGTAGTACATTTCAACATGTTTATTTATTATTTACTCAAAAAAAGAGTGTTCTTTTCAGAGCCCTCTTAGAAGTTAATGGAGTCTAAATGCAGGTGGGTGTCCAGAAACAAAGGCGAGGGCTAGAAAGGAACACTAAAGCATGGGTCCTCAAGTCCTGTCCTCGAGCATTCCACCCACAACAGGCTTTCAATGGTATCAGGTAAGAATATCCCTATATATATGGTCGCCGTATATAATGTCGCCGGGAAAAGGTTGTGCCGACATTATATAGGTGACCATATATATAGGGACAGGGGCAGCAGGGGTTGCAGGGATGTCCCTTGCTCCCATTGAAAAAAAAAATGGTTTGGGGTTTGTGGGGGTGTCCCTCGCATGTTCCATGTAATAATGTCCCCACAAAAAACAGCAATTTTTCAGCGATTTTTTTGCATGGTGACATTTTGAGGGGACATTATTACATGGAACCCTTTCAATGTATCCACCATCTATGTAAAATCAGGATTCATTGTGATGTATGTATTTATTTATTTAATTATTTAATTATTAGTAATGCGCTCTTACAGCCAAATGTTGTTTCAAGGAGCATCAAGACAACGGAGGGGGAGGTAGAGTTAGATGTGGTTCATGTGGACATCCAGGAAAAAATGTGTAGATTTGTCTCTTGAGGGACAGTCAAGGTGACCATGCATTACAGTGAGGTAAGAAGATATCTCTAACCATTGTACATGTTTACATCCTAATTCATAACAATGTGCCCTACAGCAAATGAGGAGATGCCTGTGAGAAACTCAGATTTGCACATACTCCCAATATCATAGTCACTGCTGGGAAGACAACGGCGGTAGACCGCGTCAGTCTGACTGCGTAAGTCTGGAGGCCAGGGGAAGCCGCCTGCTATGTGATGCCACCACTGGAGGTGGTATAGGCTGGACCCCGCAGCCTCTCCTCCGTTGCTCCATGTAACCTGCCATCCATCACGCCTCCAGGGAGACTTCCAGCGCGGGACCCACCATGACATGTATTGCATGAGAAAGGAGGAGGAATTCCCCATAAGATCACATGCAGATGGGAGTGGGGGCAAGGGGAAGAAACCCTGAAAATATAAGCCCCAAGGAAGGTATATAAGGCATAAGATGTTAACTAGTTACCGGCCACTTCATTTGGGATCATTTACAAGACAGCATTTGGCGCAGAACTCTGCATGAAGCATTCCTTTGCCATGCACGAAACTGAAGAAAGCAACAGCCGGGGCACAAACCCTCCCGGCTACCATCACACTTACACCGTTCACCCAAGATGGCCGATAAGCCATATCAAACCATCAGGCTGTGATAGCTGGGACACAAGAAGAATCAATCCATTGGGGCAGCCACAACACCAGTGTACACACAAGGAAAAGGGATATCCTCCTAAGTAGATGGAACCATTTAGCATACGCCAATAACAGAACCCCGGACTTAGGGTGAAACCGACTTATGATTCCAAGCTCTCATTGGAGCAATTAGTAGCTACGCAATGACATACTAAGAGCGAGACGCAATCCAGTAGAATGGGAGTTAAGACAGCATTCCAGAGAGTCTCTGCTATAGCAGTGAGTGGAGCATTAAAGGAAGAGGGGTGGAGGGGTCTGAGGTGGTCAAGCTAAATAAAGTGACATAAAGAGCAGGAGGTCACTAAGCCAAATAGGCCACACTGTGAGAGTTAGGACGTGCAGGAGAGAATAGAGCAAGGAGACTGCTGGGGCCATTGACCTAGAAGCTGGAAAGAACCAGAGGACACAAAAGAAAAAGCGCGAGAGTCGCGTGCTGGGGTGCTAGTCGGGATCCAGGAAGTGGCTGCAGAGCCACCCGAGCAAATCAGAATTCTGAAACCTTCAGAACCTGTGCAGGGCCTATGAACCAAGCCCAGAAGCATGATCCTTGGCTCAGGGGTTACAATTACTACTGTCTAAAAAAGAGTCAGGTACAGAGGAGAAAAACCCACCCACACAAGAGCCCTAGACTAAGAGGGGGAGACTGCCTGATCTTGTCTAGATAAGAGTATGAGAAGAATCCCTAGGCTCTACCCACAAGCTACCCATTGGAGAGGGGGACACTTAGGTGCCACACAAGGTGGGTAGTCATGTGTCAGGAGACAATCCCATTAGATAAGGCTGTCCCAGACGATTTCCAAAGCCATCTTTCAAAGCATGACCCTCTGCCAATTTTGACCCTCATTACATTGTAACATTAGTCATCCCCTCTGCTTCCATAGCTCCACCTTATGTGACCAGGTAAACATGTAGGCATAGCCCCTCGTTACCCTATGCATTTTGTTAAGAGGGAGGGGAAGCCAGATCTGAGGAATCCAGCTGCACTGAGACGGGGAGGGGGATTGTACAGCGAAGAAAGTAAAAGAAAACCAAAGTAAAAGGTCCAGATCCAAGCCACTGATCATCCTGATCACCATGTGGTACAACATGTATTCACCTGGCCCTGCAGAGAGAGCAGAAAAATACCCATGGACTATTGAACCCCTGAGATGGCCAGTGATCCCTGTAAAGGAACAAGAGTAAGACTCAGACACAGCGGCATGCTAAGTGTTGGTTATAGATGTTTATTTTCAAAATAATTAGAGGGTTGGGTGGAATCCAAGCTATCCCCAACTCTAAGAGGGGATTCCCTGCCTCAATAAAACAAATGAACGCCTGTGTCAGGATGTTAACAAAAAGATCCTCCTGTGTCCTGTGTCCAACCCCTAAACTGACCCTTACACTCTAAACCGACACAGACTAACGCAGAGACTGTGATAGCCTTGACTAAATAACCCGGTGAAGCAGGCAGCAGTCGCTCGGGCTGACACAGGATAATGCAGTGACTGCCACAGCTTTTATTAAGCAGCCAGGTGGTTGTTGCAACTCTGACCATGAGGGCTACCCTCACAGCGGCTCATGGCCCATTCCGTCCACCTATCTGAACACAACCTTTTGTGCATGTGCGTGAGTTCTTGGCCTCTTATCCTGGAAAAAAGCCTCTGCTAGCCTATATCCTTTTCAGTTCTCCATGCTCATTGAAGAGGAATCCCAAATGTGTTGAATGATATCCTAAACCAATTGAAAAGCCCCGTAATAATGTGTGGCTTACATTTTGTTTTGTTAAACCTTCTTTCCCTGATGAAGACGTTTCAATTAATGTGTTAACATCGAAACCTGTCGGTGTACATCGAAGTAACCAGAAGACAATCAATTTGAATTAATGTTGTTTCCCGTTTGCTACATTTTTGTTCAAACTGGATTAAATATTGAATCTGGGATTTTCTGTGCTGATGTATATTTGCACTCTCCCTTTTTTATTGTTAAATTGGGCCACCTGGGTTAGCCTTGACTGTGTATGGTGTGGATGTAATATGTAGGTAGTTTCATTTAGTTAGATCTGTCATTCGTTTTTCACATGTCTGTATATGTGTTGTATTAATATCCAATGTATTGATGATACAATGCTGATGGTTATGAATTGAAAAAAATGTTTTTGTATTTCTTAGAAATTGTTTCATTTGATGTGTTGATTCATTGTTCTAGATTTGCTTCTTTAGTCTTCGTTTCCCATAATCTAGAAGACAGGGAATCCTGCTTTTCTGTTTACCCAGAGGACTATCATCGTTCATATTAGGGGCGGCACCCAATTGCGGCTTCACGGCCATGATGGCAGGAATGACTTGGGAGTCAGGGCTCCACCACTGCTGGAATTTCATTGGATAGTACTGCATGATTTATTTATTTTAAAAACCCTTATCATGCGGATCGCAATGCAGTATGCGCAGTAGCTGATGAAACTGCTGGGGTGCCTATTTTTATAATACAGAACAGGGTGGCCATTGACCCATCTCGGCGCTATATGGTAAAAGGGTATGAGAAGGTGGGAATTACTGATGCCTACTTTTTCACCTCCTAGCAATGTCCTGTGAAAAAAGGTTGTTCTCCCTTTCTGCAGCGGAAAACTTTTATACAGTTCAGAGGATTTTTTGGGAACAATTTTTACCTCCACCCTTTAGGTGAAGGCAAAAGTTGGAGATATTGCACAGAATGAGTCCACCTTGTAATGCAGGGGTACTTACCACCAGCAATATGCCTTTGTAATTCCACCGATATTGCTGCGGATATCATAGTAATTAGACAGGTGGTATCAGTAAAACATCTCTTGCTTCAAAGTTACCCACAAAGTTATAATAACTCCTTGAATAGTTCAAGGACCGAGGTCATCAAAGACCGTCAGCATCATCCGCGAGATTCCTTTTGATTAGAAGAAAAACATGCGCTGCTCCCAAAACCAAACGCAGTGCCATGGACACGAGCGGCCCACGCAGGATTTAAAGTCAGCTGAAGCACTGGTGGTAACTTCCACAAGTAGCGGAACATACTGCAAATACAGTCGCCCGACTTGGGGCCTAATTCACAGAAGCGTTTTATAATGGCAAACCCCCATTGGAAAATGCAGTGCGAATAATATCCTTGGCTGATGGGAATACCTTTAGTGAAAATACAACCAACAAGATTGGCACCAAAATAAAATCACAGATGTGGAGCAACACAAGTCGGACATGCGCAGATAGTCCTCTGAGGCTTCAAAGCGCGGGTGAGTAACAGCTCCTCCTCCCCTGAAGCAGAACCACGCTATGGCCCGTTGTGTAAAACAGTGAGTTACTGTGCAAATTGCACCTTTGCTATTTTCCTTCTGAAACTATTAGCAACATCTATTTGCCTGAGACAGTGAGCATGGCACCAAGGGGAGCCTTCAGAGGGACGTGCAGTTGTTCTAAATGCGCTGGAGTGGCAAAGCATAGATAGGGAGCCCAAACCATTCAAGGGGGATTCATTAAAAGAGCCAAGTCACCAACAATGCACAGACGATGTCTCCAATGCATTTTCATGGTGTAGTACCTTCCCCTACACCAACCTTCCTTCAAATAATAACACTCAGTTTGGCTTTGTTGCACCCATACACGCCAGTTAAACATGCCATGGCCCTGTTCAGAAGTGTTCAAGGCCAAATGATCCTCCCCTGACCCCAGGCTCGCATACACAGACACACACACATACAAAGACACACATACACATAGACACATACAGACACACAAACTCATGCACATTTATACACATTCATCCACCAGTCACAGACCCATACAGTTTCTCGGTCAGTCACACAAGCACCCAGAACATTGATACAGCATTCTCATTCACAACCGTCCTCGCAGCACTGTACACCTTGCACACTGCATTCATTCATACGAATGCACTTACAGAAACCCTCTTGCATACATGCCTATGTACATACAGACACGCGTGCACTTACACACACCCTTGCAAGCATGCACACATACATTCATACCTACATACAATCCTCGCACACATGCATACACACAAACAAAAACACTTTTTTTCCGATTGCCTGTTTCCTTGCAGACGCGCCACGCTTCCGCCTCCTCAGCTGCTCTGTAGGCCTCCGCTCCTGCACAGACAGAAACCAGGAAGCAGAGATAGCTTCCTGGTTCATGACATGCACTCAGCAGGGGCCGTTCTCCGGCTCATCTGCGCAATGCGCAGATTTCCCGGAGAGCCAACCCTGCTGCTCAGGCTGTTGCAAATGGCGGTTGCAAATGCCCACTGTTATGTTCCGCCCTGCGTCCCGCTACGCGGTGACGCAGGGCGTCCTTAATAAAAGCCCCGCCCCCGCGTTCGGGAGGCAGTTCCGGGCAAACCGTTATCCAGCGTGGGTGTGAGTTATTGCCAGCTCCCGCTGGAGCTGCGCCACAGGCCGCGCGGCCTACCCGCGTAACGCCAGCCCCCGCGCGCAGGCCGCGAGTCGGCATCACAACAATGGCGACGAGGAGAGACGAGCTCCACAATAAGCTCGGTGCTCTGAAGGCACCACAACGACATACAGCCATCGTGGCTTAATTTTTGGACACCCGGTGGGGGTGCCATCACACACGTGACCCCCCACCTCAAAAAAAAAAAAAAAAAAAAAATTTTTTTTTTTCTCTTTCTCTCATCTATTCATGCGCTCTGCCTCCAAGACCACAGCTCTTCCCATCCAACACAGGAGAGCAGCACCACAGAGTGTGGGGAGTGCCAGGCCAGGAGTTGCAACACGGCGCCTGGGCACGGCGGCACCTCCAAGGCAGGCAGACGACGCAGCACAGCATTGGTGGCCGTCGGAGGCACCTACGACAACACGGATCAGGTACACGCCAGCATGGCGGCCGGCACATCCACGCCTGGGACCTCCACGCCGTCCAGAATTGCGGCAAACCTGTCCATGACGCCGCCTCCACCTCGAACTCAAGGCACTTCGTCGACACTGGTCCAACCGTTTGACCCATTCACGGATCCGTCGTCATGCGGACCCAGATGGCAGCTATGGATCCAGAAGTTCGAGATGGCGATGGAGTGCAAAGAGATCACTGCGCCCAGGAAACTGAAGGCACACCTGCTACTCAGTGTGGGTGATGAGGTACTGCGCATTTTCAATTCGCTGAACGTTGATGATGGCCTGGATGGGTACCGAAGCGCGAAAGACGCCCTCACCGATCACTTCCTCCCTCAATTAAACCCAGACTATGAGACGTTTCTCTTCTGCACCACATTACAGACAGCGGAGGAAACCCTTGATGCGTACCACACCCGCCTGAGGAAGTTAGCCATGTCCTGTGAATTCACAAATGTGGAGAGGGAAATCAGGAGGCAGATCATCAACGGGATTCATTCGGAAAAACTGAGGCGCCTGATACTCAGCGAGAGGGGTATCCCCCTACAGCGTATCCTTGAACTAGGACGTCAGAGGGAACTGGCACACACCAGAGCGGCCAATATGGAGGCCACGCTACACAGGCTGCAACCTGCTCTCAACACGGCTATGGTGGCCCGCATCGCCAACAAACAATCCTCGAGAGACGACAACAGTGGCGGATACGGACAAAACAGGTGGTAACCGCGTATTCCGGGACCCACTGAGTGTGGTTGGTGCGGTGGCCCACGACATGGCCGTCGCAACTGTCCTGCTCAAGGCACCACGTGTGGGGCATGTGGCCGGAAGGACCATTACGCGAAGGTATGCCGATCAACGGACACCCCCATACAGCCTCAGCAAAACCAGCCGGAGAAGATCGCGACCAAGAAAAAGAAGCAAGCCAGTGCCAGAAGGGTCGCAGTGGCCAGCTCTTCCACGGAGGATGAAGGGGACGATGTCTCGGCAATGCTGCAGGCCCCCTCCAAGGACACAGACAGGAAAGGAAGGAAGGTATACCTGGTGTCTGCACTATGCCAGGACCGTGGACCTCGAGGAAAAGCCACCCGAAGGCGCAAATGCATGGTCACCATCCAAAATCAGTGCGTTCAGATGACCATCGACACAGGCGCTTCGGTGAACGTAATGCCTGAGAGCATCTTCCTGACTCTAAGTCCTCCACCAGAGCTGAAAAGCACCGACACTCTGCTCTATGCATACGGCTGTCGAAAGCCCCTGCCGGTAATTGGCAGGTTCCGCACCACGCTGGAACACGGGGAAAACAGACTATGGTCCAAAGTCTATGTTGTGAAGGCAGGTGTTGAGAGCCTCCTGAGTGGGGACGCAGCGGAGGACTTGGGAGTGGTCCAATTCATCTGCCATGTCAACGAAGAAATGGAGATCGAGCAGATGCTTAACCAATACCCTGACTTGCAAGAAGGCATAGGCTGTCTAAGAGGCAAAACCATCAAACTGCATATTGATGAGACTGTGCAGCCGAAAGCCGTCCGGCACCGGAGAACGCCGTTCCACATGAGAGAACAAGTGGAGCAGGAACTCAAGGCACTGGAAGAAGCGGGTATCATTGAGGAGGTCACAGGGCCCACACCGTGGGTCTCCCAAATGGTAGTCACACGGAAGCCCAAGCAGCCTGGAAAGGTGCGGATCTGCATAGACATGCGCCTCCCCAACACCGCCATTAAAAGGGAACGCCACATAACCCCAACAATCGACGAGATTGTGGCTGACCTCACAGGGTCGAAGATATTTTCAAAGATTGACCTAAAGGCGGGGTATCATCAACTCAAACTCCACATAGACTCTCGATACATAACAACATTCTCTACGCATCTGGGGCTGCGGAGATACAAACGCCTAAGTTTCGGAATATCATCAGCTGCGGAGGTGTTCCAGCAGACCATCCAGGAGGTCATCCGGGGCATCCCTGGTGTCCTCAACGTGAGCGATGATATTCTGATTTACGCCCCCGACAAAGAGACACACATCAAGAGGCTTCACGCCCTACTGGGCCGACTACAAGAGGTTGGGCTCACAATACATCGGGAAAAGTGTGAATTCCTCAAAGCGGAGATCACGTTCTTCGGATACAAGTTTGGCAGCACAGGCATCTCCCCGGACCCGCAGAAGGTCGCAGACATCCAGGCGGCTAGCCCTCCGATGACACCCACGGAAGTGCGCAGTTTTCTAGGCATGGCCACCTACTGCGGGAGGTTCATCCGAAACCTGGCCACACTATCTGAGCCGCTGCGGGAACTCACGAAAGCCAACGTCAAGTGGGAATGGGGGCCAACATGCCAGGACTCGTTCGAAAGCATCAAGGACTCCCTCTCAGCTGACACCAAGATGGCCTACTACAATACTGAACTGCCCACAGAACTATTCGTAGATGCCAGCCCCGTGGGGCTCGGAGCCATCCTAATGCAAGTCACGAGGGAAGGGGAGAAAAGACCGATCGCGTATGCATCGAGAGCCCTCACCGAGACCGAACAAAGGTACTCACACATCGAAAAGGAGGCCATCGCCGTGCTGTGGGGGTGCCGGCATTTTCACCTCTACCTATATGGACGTCACTTCACGACGATCACGGACCACAAGCCCCTTCTACCAATTTTCATGGGAACCTCAGCACACCCTCCGGCACGAATAACCAAGTGGTTACTGCACCTCCAGCAATATGACTTCAACCTCGTCTACCAACCAGGCAGCGGGAACCCGGCGGATTTTCTATCCAGGCATCCGCGAGAGGCCACTCAACTAGAGATCCAAGTAGCGGCAGAAACAGAGGAACACATATGCCAAGTGGTGCGAGCAATGAGGCCCAGAGCGGTGAGCATCGAGGAAATCGAGGCGGAAACGCACCAGGACCCGTGTTGCGACTTGGTGAAAGATGCCATCTTGTCCGGTGACTGGAAGACTTTCATGAGACATACACACAACAGAACAGCGGAAGCAAAGGGGTTTTTGTCAGGCATATTCACAGTGCGGCAAGACTTGTCAGTCACGGAAGGTGGACTGTTACTTCGAGGAAACCGCATCGTGATCCCTCTCAAACTACAGGACAGAATAGTGGCCCTAGCACATGAGGGACACCAAGGACTGGTAAGGACGAAAGCCCGCATTCGGCACCGAGTATGGTTTCCCCAGATCGAGGAGCGGGTCGAGACACTCATCACCACGTGCCTAGCCTGTCAGATAACAGGGGGGCCGCCAGACCCGGAACCCCTCATATCGGCAGAACGGGGCCGCTCTCGCTGGGAGGCCATCAGCATTGACTTTTGCAAGCTCCGGGAGGGCCTCCACTTGCTGGTGGCCGTCGATGACCACTCCCGCTACCCGGAAGTTGAGATAGTTGAGTCCACAGCAGCTGAAGTGGTCATTCCGGCCCTAGAGAAAATGTTCGCAACCCATGGACTACCCATTTCAATCAAAAGCGACAATGGCCCGCCGTTTACGGGAGAGGATTTCAAAAAGTACCTACAGGATCTCAATGTGAACTATCACCACATCACTCCAAGACACCCCCAGGCAAATGGGGACGTAGAACGATTTATGCGGACTATCAATAAGGTACTCCGAGTGTCTAAGGCTAACGCCAGCCCCTGGAAGGTTGACCTCTTCCGATTCCTCCGAAATTACCGGGTCACGCCTCACAGTACAACCGGCATACCGCCTGCGGACCTCATGTTCGGCACCGTCATCAGATCCTCGATCCCGCATCACCCAAGCAGAACCCCGGACACGGTGAACGAGGAACGCACCGAGAGAAGGAGGAGGGATGCCAACGAACACATGAGTGGCAAGCGGAGAGCGAGGCCGTCCCATCATCAAGTGGGTGACCAGGTTATCATGCTACGTAACCCTTCCAAGTCAAAACTTGACACAAGGTACGAGGAACTTCCATGGACCGTCAGCAACCGGCATGGAACCATGGTCACTGTGACACGAGGAAACCGCCAAGTGACGAGAAATGCGTCATGGTTCAAAGCCATACCCCGTACACTATGGACTGATAAGGAATGCCATCGGGAAGGCATGGACAATCCACCCAGCGAAGAAGAGCCGGAGGCCATCCCTGAGGAGGATGGAGCGCGGGATGGAAGCTGGGAACCGGTGGATGAACCTGGCCTCGAGGACCCGAACAGCGACGATGGAACCGAGTCTGAAGCAAGGGGGAAGGACCCCCGCGAAGGACGATACCCACTGAGAACAACGACGAGACCGCCAGCCAAGCTAAGTGACTATGTGTGGCAACTGGGGCAATAGTGCCATGAACCCCAATGGCAAGGTGGCTGAGTGTTGAAGACTGAGCGCTTATGCTGGACTTGGCCGTTGTTCGGCTGTTAGAGTTATGTGTTTTGTTTTGTTTTATAATAAAGGAGGAATGTTATGTTTCGCCCTGCGTCCCGCTACGCGGTGACGCAGGGCGTCCTTAATAAAAGCCCCGCCCCCGCGTTCGGGAGGCAGTTCCAGGCAAACCGTTATCCAGCGTGGGTGTGAGTTATTGCCAGCTCCCGCTGGAGCTGCGCCACAGGCCGCGCGGCCTACCCGCGTAACGCCAGCCCCCGCGCGCAGGCCGCGAGTCGGCATCACAACACCCACTCAGACATGCTGAGTGGGCATTTGCAGATTTTGGGTGGGCCTTGTCCCTCAGACCCTACCCTGTCTACGCCTCTGGTTCCCACCACAGTTTGCCACCACTGCACTCTAAATGAAGTTGTCTGTATCCAAATCAGTCATTGGTGTGTGCGTGAGTACACAGGAACTGCTACTAGACGATGTGCACACAAGCTGCTGTGTGTGGAATGCACACACTCAAGCCAAGGCACCAGACATGCATGCTTTTTTAAAAAAATGTGTCTTTTTTGGCCTGCATAACCTACTACAATAGGGTCCGTTTTTATGGTTTTAAAGCCCATTACCCCAGCTGATGGCACCGTAGGGCCTTGTTCAGAGGTACGTGTTATAATGGAAACGTGCCGTGTCTGAGATGACAGACACTTTTCCATGAGGACATGTATTCTGAAGTAATAAGGGAGTGACGCCAATAAACTAAGTCCGCCATTCCTGCAAAGCCGTGGTTTATACTGCATGGCAACAGCCTTGCCAACCACCTCACGTGTGTTCAGAGGCCAGAGCACCCTTCTTGCACCAGCCACAAGTGGCGTTCTTTAACGATACATTGCCTTAAACAACACAGCACACTCGTTCCCATTTTAAGCATGGCATTTCTCAGACTGCAGCAACACTTTTCTAGTTTAATGAAAGTTTAAGAAAATGATCTTAAATTAGAAAAGCGGCAGTCCTTTGAGAAATGCTAGCAATGCGACTGGAGAACGTTTCCCCCAGGAAGAGAGATTTTAGCAGCTTTTGCTGCTGGAAAGCACGACATTTCCCCTAAGGTATTTTCCCCGTCTCAAAATGATGGTACTGGAAACTGGAGGGGAGAATGTCAGCTTTCCGCAATAAAATGAGCACGAGCTCTGAATGAGGCTCCTGCTCTGGTAAATTTTAGAATGAGTCTGGGGAAGATTCTCGCCAGCTCCATATACTGGAATGCTTTGTAAATGCCGAGTGAACATTCAGTTTCTTTTAATGCATATGCCATGAAAATAATAGTATTATTTGGACGGATGTCTCATCATGTTTTGCTTTAACATGAAATAGCATTTTTGGAACAAGAGTCTTGTGCATGCGGGAGCGATGGGGGGGGGGGGGGGCAGGGATGGGGATTTCTATAAGCCCACCTCACCATTCTCTATAATCAAATTGCAAGGAAGATGGGGACCTGACCTAACAGCGACAAGAATTCACCACGTGTTACCATACCAGAGGCCATTAGAATAGTTTCGCTGAATAGCGTCGTGTGCTCGATTTGTTCTGTCACGATTCTCTTTTGCACTTGTGACATTGGTGGCAATCAGAGCAGGCGAATGCACACGTGCGGATCCATGGTCATTGCAGCTGCGAGTCTGCCGAGTTGCACTTCACCCCTTCTCGCCCCAAGTGCTCAGAGTAACAAATGCAAGCTCCTGGAGACTGCAAGCGGGCTGATAGCCTGCAGACTCAGCCCAGGCCCCATTTCTGGAGCCGCTGCATGCTTTAACCTACAATGATGTCCAGTCACTCCTGACCTGGGAACACAACCTTATTACACACATTTGAAGATCAAGAAAGCGGATGTGTTGCCTTAAAGAAAAACCTCAAGGACATATCCAGGTACTGGTTTCATTGCGTCAAGTCACTATCAACTATTGAGGTCTTTTTAAACATGTGCCACAAGTTCCTAGTGCTCATATGTGCACATGTTCTGGAGCACAGCTAGAGCCTGCGTGGCCCGTAAGCGTATTCGAACACAGTTTACGAATAAAACAGACATCACTCTGAGCTGGTCATTATAAATTCCAGAAAAATCCACTGCCCAACAATGAATACCACATTACCCATACAGACAGTACCCTGTGTTTAAAAACCGCGTTTCTTTCCTCCGGAACCTACTCCACCACAAAATGATATGCCTATGGATCTTCCATGCGATTTCCAGTGTCTGGAGGGATAGTGTTTAGTCCTTTGGAAGTCATGTCATATGTGTGGGGCTTGTGATTGGTCCTGATCAGCTAGGGAGACCCTTGAATAAGGTACTGAATTGCTTGCATGCCCATCAAACCGCTAAAGTCTCCCTCTCGATAACAGGGTACCTTTTTCCGTGTCCCTACATGACCTTGATGCAAATGCGACGGGCCAATGTTTCCCGTTCCGCCACTGACGCAACAACGCACCAGCACCAACTTCAAGTCCACATGGCACTTTTAATCTTCCAACTCTGCTTGACATTGTTGAGACCATGTACACAGCACATGCCTCCTCAGGAGTTCCCTCATGTGCATGGGTTTCTCAGCATAAAAGAGAATAAACTTGACATAATACTGAGGAATAACCTGAGTTGCTCCTTGAAAGCAGGGGCAGGATCCTGAAACGTGACTTTGCCAGTCCTTCTTGAGGGCTGATTCCCTTGTAATCAATGCTATATCGAAGATAGAATTGATAGTAAAAACCCTGCCTTGCAAAATGCCCAACACTGCAGGCACTCTCTAATGTTCCTGCTCTGTTCTTCCCCAAACCAATATGGCGTCTTGAAAGGAACATATACCTGAAATAACACTAAACAAATCTTGCATGTGGCGTTGGAACCCGGCTGACACCAACGCCAACCCCAAGGGCATTCTGCTAAATATGAAAGCACCAAGCAGGTTTAGAAAGGAGGACGGAGGGAGTGATGCCTCATGCAAGCTGGTCTGTAGGCATGGCAAGTACAGAACAAAACCTTGAAAATCAGACCGCCTGGTACATTAAGGATAACAGCTCAATGTTTGGAAGGGGAACAAAGGTATAAAGCTCAGGTTAATCTGCATGCATCCTTAATCCCCCGTTGGCCGTGCAAGCAAGACCCCACCAGCGACCACTACTCAGACAATTGAATCTCTGCAATGAGGATGGCTGACCTGAGCTTGTCCAATTCTGACCAAAGTGCCTCCCTGGGCAACACAAATACATTTCAGAACCTATGTATCTTGGGTACCACCACCCATTTTGAAAACAATGTTGTGGGAGAATCCTTTGAGCTGGTCTAACTTGTCGCTAAAATCCTCAGGTTGGGTCAAATTTAGATTTTCAGGGGACGTCACGTCACACCTGACTCCCTTTTGCATAGAATGGGTACCTCCTTGCTGTAACACAGTTACATTTCTAAAACAACCTGCTCCTCCTATCCCAACATACACAAACACACCTGGGGGCTACATACAACTTTCCTATGGCTGAACATGCCTTATACTCAATTGCGGCCATTCGTAGCCGAGCACACAGATGGGGAATTGGCCAGAGGAAATGGGTTTATGTCCAAAGGGAGCAAGATGGAAACCGGTTTATTATAGCTGAAGGCATACAATTCCGCTGAAAGAGTTGTAGGGTGAACCCGAATCTACCAGCATCTCAAGCTCCACACCACAGCATTCTCTGCTCGCTGAACCTGCCGAAACACTACTCGAGATGAGCAGCAGGGATGTGCCGGTGAGGGAAAGTTCATTCAGCGTGTACAAAACAGCACTCCTACACTTAACAGGTCTCCAGGAACTCTTGTCAAGCGATATCGACTGTCAGGCAAAAAGAAGTAAAAAAAAACAGCACCATGTGCTGCAGTCATCAAGTGGGAGGAACACGCAGAGATCAGGATCCCCATGCCCGAGAACATCAGCCACCTGAAGCAGCCCTCCCAATAGGTATTTCCGACACCACAGACATCTCCTAACTGAGGGCCCTATGCAGCAGTGCTAGTACACGGTTAGTCAAGGGGAAAATTGTGGTTGCCGACAAGGCTCCCTTCTCCGTAGCCAGGAACATTGCAAGAACTCTGGATTACTCGGCTCTACCATCCCAAGATACGAGATTGTCATCTTGGGCCACTTCTGTCAGGGTGGGGGTAGCACAGGCCTCAGAGTCCAAACCATTCAGTAGATCTGCACTAACAGCTGCACTGCCATCACTGGACTTTGTGTCTTACCAGACGAAGCTGGGACTCCTCCTCCGAGGAGAATGATCCAGGGCTGTCGGGGCAAGCCAGAGCGCACCAGGTCCATGGCTTCTTGAACACCAGCTAGCTCCACTTTCACTTGTCTCTCCTAAATTGCATGTCGTACCATGTTGAATCCTCGAGAATTCTTACTATAAGGTAACACATAACTACCTCTGATTCTTATAGGCTATAGTTGGAAGTTCCAGACTAAGCTTCAGGTTATGATGGCACTTCATGTTCTTTTTTTTATGTCATCTTAAATACATCTCCGAATCATACCGCTCATCAGTGCAGTTTGGTTCACAATGGATGCAGGCTTTGGTGATATGTATGTTTCTCTACAAGTGATAATGCATAACACCCTTTGCTGCAGTACATCTCATGACACCATACCCCTGGCTTCTTTTATTATTAGTTGGGCTATTAGGTGTTGCTTACAGCACCTATAAGCCAACTCTATTGCATTGGAGTACAGATAGGGAGACATGTAGGTGTTTTAGGTGTTGTTTGGTTATTTGCACACCCATTGACTGCCCATGGCCATGCTTATCCATTTGGCCTTTCCCGCCCAGTTGCTACCCCTCCCCAACCACAACACTGCCCCATGGGAACTCTTTGAGATAGTTTGAATCACGCTTTACCATCAAAATGTGCACTCAAAGTGCCTGCCAGTGTTTTTTCAAAGCTGTCTTCAGAGAGTTAATGACTTATTTTGGAGTTGTAAACCCACTACTGCTGTGATACAAGCGTTTAACCAGGTCTGCCTTCAGTTACTCGATTTATAATCAGCGTGCGTTTCCTTCACTGAAGTCCTGGTAAAAACAAGCATTGGCAAAGCTAACAGTCTTGGCTTCTGTTATGCATTTGCCAGGCACTACTATTAGATGCCCAGGTACTTACACCATTTTGCCCCTGCTACCATCAATGGCGGTGCCTGGCAAGTGGCTTTCCCATGCCTATACAAAAGCCCAAACTGTTGACATTGCCAATGCTTGTTTCTATTTGATGGTCAAGTAGCTGCCATGTGTGTCTAGTGTACCCGAGTTGAATGGTCACTACAGAATTCCGCCCTTTATTTGACTCATGCCCCCAACCAAGTACACCATCCAAGTAAAGTCAACTTTGAAGGTCAAAGTTAAATGTGTTACAGCTTTATGTGGTAATTCCTCTGTAGTGGGGAAGCAATCGTGCTGGGGGGGGGGCAGCAGACAGGTCTCTGTGGTTCATAATAAACCGTTTCTGAAATCACTTTGATGCACCTGCAGTGTATGTATTTATTTATTTATTTTTTGTTTATTTAATTATTTATAATTTGTTTAGTTCTTACGAACGTTTCACAAAAAAAACTGACAATATCACAGAAATATAATCAAACCTTATGTTCATACATCAATTTAGGAACAGATAATACAAATACAGTACATAATAATGAGACGAAAAACAATGTTTTCTGCCAGTTTTTCATATTATATCTATGATCAAGATCAATACATCGAGCCATGCAATAAATATAAATACGTCTTCCTTCAATTTCCAATCTTTTTACAACTTGTAACCAAATCCTATAAAGTGCTATGTTCAAAGAAGTATTCCCTGAGTTTAAAGAATATAACCAGAAGTCGCTACTTTTATTGTATCATAGTTGCATAGACAGTTTTCCAAATTACACATGTAGATTGTACCCAGTTCCTTGCATTCTGTTAACCCATGTTTTGCAGTTTCGGGAATATGTACATTGTTACAAATTCGACAGAACCTTTTACCACGGGGTAATTTAAGCTTGGGACCACAAGTTGTTAAAGTAGGGAGTTGATTTATCTGCAGTAACAGAAAACACCTCCGAACTGCCGGGGACCGACGTGGGAGCAGATATCATTGTGTGACCTTATAATTATGTACAACTCTTATGGTGTCCGCAATACACCTTTAAGGTAGCTAAAAGTTCAGACATTTTATTCCAGTCCCAGGCATCAATTTTCTTTTTAAAGGTCAATTAAAGCAGATGATAATCACAATCCCATCCTGGACACCATGAGATATCTTTAAATAACTCTTCATTCAGTTCTTTCAAGCTACAGTAACCCTGTGTAACTTCTTATTTCATGGACATTTGTTTTTTTATGGCCTTTAAATACAAGAACCCATTTCTCTTCAGAGCGAAACAGTGCAAGGAAATCAACCATATTTCTAATCTAAGTATTTCCATGGAGCAGTTTGTGATAGGCCTAACAGTTTTCTCCAAAATATATCCTCCAGTACCTTTAAGCAATGTAAATCCTTTAAAGGTAGCGCCTCGATGCCATATAGTATCGCTGGGCAAACACGCTGCTTATAAAGCAGAATAATGCCTTCCAAACTATAGCCTGCTGTTTGTCTCAGGGACTTGTCAATAAGCACAGTAAACTGCATAGCTTTCATGCATTTAAGAGCAGTCATTTCAGCATAGCCTTTAACCATACAGAGCAGTATACCAAGATATGTGTAGTTTTCTACGTGCCCAATTTGGGCAGCGGATTCATATACATTAGGTTTTGGTAAGAGCTTACTAGCAAACTGCATAATATTTGGGGTTTTATTTGCATGTTTATTACTCAAACACTTTCATTAGTATATACCCAAAGTTCCTTTTCGGTTCTTAAAATCCCCACAGAAGTATGGCCAAACACTACTATTTGCCTCATTACGAGTGTGGCAGCCCGTAAATAAGGGTGCCAATAAGATTACCGGCACCCCTATTTCCGGGCCACCACACTACAAGTCCTCCTGCAGGGGCCATCCCACCCAGCAGGTCTGACCCTACCGGGTGCGATGAAATGAGCTGGGGGTAGATCCCGGTCTTCGGCTGGGGCCTCCGTCTGGAACAGCCTCCCTGCCACTCTGAAACTTGAGAACCATCTCTGGTTCCGGAAGCACCTCAAGACCTTAATCTTTTCTTCTGCCTTTGCTCCTCCTCTCGTTTGCTGGTCTTCTCTGTCTCAGCACCGTGCACCTGGCTTACCCTCTGACTTTCGGGCCCAGGTACCTGCTCATCCTGCCACCCACCGGCACTGGCTCCTGGGGATACCTTGCACTGGGGTCTGTATCTGTAACTATACAGCCTCGCCCTTTTTTCTGCACTGATCAGGCACACCCTGTCCTTTTGCCTTATACCTAGCACTTGCCACATGCTGGCTGCACTACCATTGTTTGTTGCCTTTTACTAATTATGTATTTATTTATTATTTCTATGTATTCCTTTGCTCAGCACTTTCCACTTCTTCACCCTCCCATGCACTTTCCCCTTTCCCTCTCCCATGCACTTGCATGTTCTCAGTGTCACTGGGCCTAGTAAGATCGTTGTTTTTGTACTCCCTTGTTCCCCTCCTTTGCCTCGTCGCGCTCTGAAACACATGTGTATGAGCGCGATACAAATAAATATCAATATCAATATCAATGCCAGGCGTAACGGCCCTGGTAGGCAAAGTTGTCACAGAATCACTGGCACCATTAGCAATGGTGCCAGCGCTTCTGAGTCCCCAACCCCATCCACATGGAGTCCTATGGGACTCCATGGGAATGGGGACTTACCAAATCCGATGCCTGCTTGTTATGTCCCGGTGGCACCGGGAAGTCAGGCGCCGGAAACAGTATTTCAGGGTAAGCGGCAACCCACTGGTGGCGCCAGCGAGTTACCGCCGACCTCGTAATGAGGCCCAATGTCATCTGCGTATGACATACAAATGACGTGTGACTGACTAATCCTTGGGGGACAGTTCCAAACTCTTTGTAACTGGAGGAACGAGTGAGCCAAATATAAATTGAATAGCAGAGGGGCCAACGCACAGCCCTGTTTAACCCCCTTATTCGTCGGAATAAGGGTGTTGGCGATCCCTCTGCTATTAAGCCTCACGTGAACATGGGTGTCTTCATGGAGCAGTTCCAACATATTTTACAACCACACAGGGCAGCCTGGTTTCTCCAATTTCGGGCAGAATCTGCTTCTATTCATAGAATCAAAAGCAGCTCGGAAATGTACAAATACTGCATGTAAAACCAGACTTTGTTTGCATTGGGCCTTTCTCATTAGTGGGTGGTGACGGACACAGCCCTAAAAACTGTCTCAAGGGTATCTAATAATTGTGCTGACTCAGCCCAAGGTTCTTGCAATAAGAAGGAAGCAAAGATTTTACCAGTGTTGTCTAACATAGATAATTTGTAATTGGACGATACCAAACATAAACCTTTTTTATAAATAGCCAAATAGGTATCAATATTGAATGCCGCCAGGAGTCGGCATATTAACCTTGGTGCAAGCCTTTTAGACTAATATTTCTAAAATACGTGCCAGGTCACTGGGTCCCCCCCGAAGCACTAAATTGGCCAGGCCATTGGGGCCCAGCGGTCTACATCCATCTAACTTTTTAATTGCTACGTTGATACTTTCTCTGTCAATATTAAAAACAATAATACAATGTATTTTCCAAGTTCCATTTTGGGTCGGATATCCATCAGAAAGAAAGGTTTTGAGAACATATTTGTGCCAATGTGCTTCGCTTATAGGATTTGTCCCTTAGCCATTCCTAGAATTTGCCAGATACGGCCAGAATCACCACTTCTTAATACAGTTGTCATCTTTTGCCATTGTGTATTCCTACACAAACATCTCCACCACTTTACCCAATTACGATATTTATTGTTAAGCTTCCTTATAGGTGCTACTTACCTTAAATTTTCTAGATCTTTCTTTTTATCTTCCCTAATTGCTTTTCTCATAATAACGTGTTTAGCATCTTTTACTTCTTTGTCAAATATTTTACCCTCGTTCTGCCTATCTAACATATCATCATTTCTTTCTTGCTAATTTATCTATACAGTAATTGCTTTTATAGCCCTGATTCTATTTAATTCGCCAACGTTTCTTGTAAATGTGATAACCAGGCCCTATCTAAATTCATTATAAAGTCTTTTACTTTATCTACATTTCTTCTTGACCAACGAATTCGATTCCCGCCTCCATTAATAAATATCAACATCCTCTATTTTGGGTGAATCACTGACCCTAAGGTGATATAAACTGTGGTCACTGTTCTTATTACTAATACCCGACAATTTGATGACACAGGGTACAAGATCTTGGCTTCCAAAAAAGTAACCTAAAGTGGCATTTCCATTACCATTAGTCCATGTAAATTTACCAGGGCAATCACCATTGGTATGCCCATTCTACACGACTAATTCCCACTCCTCCCGGAAATCCAGCCAAAACCGTCCCTGTCTATTGACAGCATTCTGTAACATAACACTTTTACTACATACATTTTCAGCTTCTGTTATGTCCTCTTTGTCAAGCGCAGTGGGCATTTGAAAACCCTCCCACGATTGCAATGTCTCAATTTCCCCATGAACCCCAGGGGTTGGGGGAAGGTCGTATACATTTAGGATCAGAAGTCTCTTTGGTGTTTCCTCTAAATTCAGCATGATCTCAAATACCAAAACAGTATCTACTTGTTTTAGGCATATTTACTCTGACAGCTTTCATAACATTTTTGACACCAATAAGCAGGCCTCCAAAAAGGTTGACCTGCCTCCGCCTTCTTTGCAGGAGTTTGAAATACATGATAGCCAATCAACATGAAAGTTGGGCATAAGCCAACTCTCTTGTATTAAAATAATCATTTGCCAGCAACGTATCCAAGGAACCCTCCGTACTTAAAACATGCTTATGGCCCTCAGTGTTCCAGGATGAAATTTTACAAATTCATGGACACACAGTGGACGTTACTGGCAAAAACCCTGAAAGCTAGTTGCACTCATGGCTTCATTCATCCTGCGGGCACTCTCTAATTGCTGTTCTCCTGCTGGCATTTGTAGTTGCCAGGGTGCCTTTTATAGGCACTATTTGATTATACATCAGGTACCCCACACTTCACATCCAAGTCATACCCCGTTTCAAAAGATTTGTTCAATGGGATCCAAACATTACAACAGTCTCCGCCGAGTAGCAATGTATTCTGGAAACATTAGAGTTAGCACACTCAAGTGGTTCAACAAAGCAGAAATCTCTCACAATAGCAGAATTTGTTGCAGTAATTGAAATGGATCAGATATGTTAATCCTCTTGATCCGTTTATCAACAAATAAGGATTTTATAGTAAAGGTTTTATGATCAACTGCAGGCTTTTGTCCTGCGGACCTTGAGCAAGATCCTGCAGTTAGTTGTAAGATGTCATTTACACGATTGGAACATCTATCATCAGGTATCACCCTAATATCCGCTATATCGATAGCCGATTGTTCCGTTCCTGAAACGTCATCGAAATATGCCTTCGACTCAGGAACCTTTTTCTTTCAATAACCAACTTGTAAATGTTACGCCATATTTAGTGAGCCATTTCTTTCTTCGATTTGCCCTTTTCCTGGCCATTTCACTGGCAGTCGGTGTAGATTTTACACTTTGAGAACAGTCAACTTCCCTGTTGGCCTTCAGTAGGATGTTTTAAGATCTCAACACATTTTACGGTTTCATTTCCTACTTTGTTTGCCCATTAAGAAAATCTCAGAAGTTTAGTTAAAGAGGTACCATTATCTACAACAGGTTGACGCCATCAGACAACATATCTCTTTGGAGTGGTAGGGGCTCTCTGTCATCCATTGCTGTACTGTTTTCAGCATACCTTACCTATTCATCATTATTCTTAACCAAGTTACGATCCAGCCATTGTACAGCATCTCCAAAGACGTACATTTTTCCACATATGATATTATATGGTATGATAAGGCATTTACAATGAGCCTATACACAAGTGTTTCAAGGCGCAACGAGACAAGGGAGGGGGAACAGAGGGAAGACAGACAACGATCCTACTAGGCCAGGTATCATTCAGATCGCGCAAGTGCATGGGAAGGGGGAAGTGGGAAAGTGCAGGGGGGAAGAGGAGGGGACAGTGCAGTACATAATAGAATAATAACAGTAAGTAAAAGTATGGCCAACAGGTGGCAAGTGCAAGGGTAAGTGCAGACAACAGGTGTCAAGTTCTGGTAGTGGGACTGTAGAGATACAGAAACAGTCCCCAAGTGCGGGGGTTGCCAGGAAGGCAGTGCAGGTGTGTGACTGGTGGGGAAGGGGACCTGGGCCCAACATCAGAAGGTGGCCAGGTAACCAGTGCAGTTTCAGTTTCGGCCAGAAAGTTAGCAGGGGAGAGGAGGAGAAAAAGCAGAAGCATAGAGAAATGTTTTGCAGTGTTTCCGGAACCAGAGATGATTATCCTCAAGTTTCAGGGAGGCAGGGAGGCTGTTCCAGAGGGAGGCCCCAGCTGAAGAAAGATATCTACTGCCAACTCGTTGCTTGGAGAAGCGACTGACCCTGAGGGAGTTGGAGGCAGATGAGCGAAGAACTTGAGAAGGAAGATATTTAGGAAGAGAGTGTTGAAGGTATTGAGGCCCCAGAAGGCCTTGTGGACAATGCAGAGGGTTTTGAACTTAATCCTTGCAGCTACTGGGAGCCAATGGAGAGATTTCAGTCCTGGAGAGATATACTCCCTAGGCTTGAGGCCAAGGACAATTCTCACAGTCCTGTTCTGGATGAGTTGCAGAGGGCAGAGGGTAGAAGCAGGCAGATTTAGAAAGAGGCTGTTGCAGTAGTCCAGCCTGGAGAGAACCAGAACTCTGGAGACAGTGAGCTTCTGGGGGAAGGAGAGGAAAGGAAGAATACCTCTGAGGAGGTGCAGCTGGTAGTGTGAATTCTTAGAGACATCAGAGATGTGAGGAGCAAAGGAGAGTGTGGAGTCAAATATGACCCCGGCGTTCTTAACCTCACACGTGGGAGCAGGAAGAGAGCCAAGAGAGGCCAGCCAGAGAGTGGCAGGAAAGGAGGGAGCGTGTGTGCCAATGAGGAGAATCTCGGTCTTGCTGGCATTAAGGCAGAGATCATTGGCGGCACACCACTCCTGGATGGTGGACAGGCAGTCAGAGCTGAGTGTCATCCACATAGCACTGGAAGTTGGAGCAGAGCGCGGCAGTGTGGTAGGCAAGAAGTGCCAGGTATTGGTTGAACATCCAGGGAGAGAGGTTAGACCCCTGGGGCACACCACAGGTAGAGATAGAGATGGAGGAGAGGAAGGCCCCAAGTTGAACCTGGGAGGGTCGATCAGAGAGGAAAGAAGACAGGCACGGCAGGGCCTGACCGGTGATACCCAGGTTATCACGGATACGGTTGAGCAGGATGGCATGGTTGACTGTGTGAAAGGCAGAAGAGAGATCAAGTGAGATGAGGACACAGAGGGTTAGACATAGTTTAAGTAACATCTTTACAGCAAATTGCAAAATCACCTTGGAAATATGCATAACCACTGTATTTTCTGAGGCTCTCAGAAACAGTACCAAAAGGAGAGGAGAAAGCCCTGTGGATAAGGTAGAAGCATGAAGAGCACAGAAGCACACAAGTAACCCACAACCTAGTCCCTATCATTAGTGCAAAAGTGAATACAAAATGCAAAGAGAAGGAAGCGTGCCAGGCAGCATCTGGGTACAAACACAGGTGTGTTACAAATAAAAAGGACAGAAAATGCCTGAGGACAGATAACAAATTAGTGCAGGCATCCGTGTACATGCAATACATACATCCAGTGTTTAGAGGCCGAATGAACAGTTTATCTAGCATTTCAATGGCCTCAGATTAACTGTACTGTTCTAATCAAGGTCACAGCTATATGGGCATTGTCCTTGAGATCTGGCACGTACTTGGCTATCCTTACCTGGAAAACCAGCTGCTCCTTTGTCAATCCATGGGGAAGTTCTTTAATGGTAAGAAACTCAGTGGACATGAAATGACAGGAACCTCTCTGTCAGACAGGAGTACTACGTACTAGTCCTTGGCCATCTCCTTTGACATTAATTGCCATCTCGCTACAAGGCAAGGTCAAGTCACTTGTTCTCTTGTGATGGCTCTCTTCTCCTGCTGTGCACCTTTATCAGAGATCGTTGTCAAATGCTGGCAAAGAATACAGCAGTTGCTTACTAGTTCCAGAGGGTTGCTCATATGATGACCCCTTGCATCTCAGTAAGCAAAGAAACAAGACCCACAGCCCAAGGGACTGCTGCCAACCTGAAAGCTGAGCACACCAGCCTTCTGTCTGCTGAAGCCAGGTGTCCCCTTTGTCTTCCCAGATTGTGATGACAATGGATGACTCATACTTGGCTAGACCAGAGTCAGTGATGAGCAAAGCGAGCTGCACTGATATAGAAGCATGAATCGGACAGATAGGTTTCCTTGCTGAATCGAGGAGTACATGTTTTATTGTACGACTGGAGGAGCTTGATAACAACAGGCGATACTACGACTACGCATTAAGTAAACAGAGACAGAGTCATGGTCAAGAGTATAGTTCACAAGAAGCTTCAGTTAGCAGAACATCTTGTAACTATGAAGATTAACTTGGTGAAAGAAGGGTTAACAAGAAACCCAAACGTTGCTAAAACATGGGGAAATCTGGACACCAACCTCTTTGTAACCGGTGTAAGCAAAAGGTTTTACATGAATGGCTCATATATAATGGCATATATAATGGCACCTGGACAAGTATCCGTAATGGGAATATTGTTCACCGTGAGGTTCCAAGTGACATCATAGAGCAGGAAAGCATTGCTCAGGTGACTCACTTGGAATCCCAAGAAGGAAATCAGTGCTTTGTTGGCACCCACCAATGCACAATGTTTTAGTGTATGTGGCTCAACTGGGTCCTTTCCTCTTCTCTAAGTTATCATCTTGGTTCATTTGCGCAGGGCATGAGGAGGTGTGCCATAGGATACATATAGAAAAATATGCCCTTCCTAGAGAAACAGAATAATAACATGACTCCTGTCTCTACTTACCGTGCTTTCACATTTGCTGGGTTTCACAAACTAAGGCGGAAATCTAAGAAGTATCTGTGATATGATGTGATATGGAATTTATAACGCTCCTCTATACAGGTGTTTCAAGGGGCGTGTATCATTTTTACACAGACCTTTGGGTAGAGTTCATCTTGATGTATGTCCATGTAGAGTTCCACTCTATTAATTTCAAAAACTGGTCCTTGCCTTTAAAGCAACTCTAATATGATTTATCCTATGTTCATTATACGTCATGTAGCCCTCATTACAATTTTGGTGGTATCCAACCAGAATTACCGGTGGGATACCAATGAAACTGCCTTACCGTCTCCGCTGCCCGATATCCCAGTATTACCAGGATATTATGGGTGGTAGAGATGCCGGTAAATTCCCATTCCATGGAGTCCTGAGGGATGGGATTGCCGGTATTTCTGACACTGGCAGTACTGGTGCTGGTGATTCCAGATATTATCTGCCAGGAGGGGCCTGAACTCCAGGCAGGTCAGGCCTGCCAATAGTTCACTGCCCCTACCAGCAAACTTGTGTTTCCCCAGTCCAGAAAAATTGCCTGTGCCGGTATTACCAGCATTCATTCCCGCAATTGTTTCCAGACCGCGGGCAGTCTTGCAGCATGATAGTGCTCCCAGTAGCAGGATTTCACTATTCCCCAATTTAGTGGTATCCATTGTATGAACTTTGGAAGGGTGCAAGGCGCACCCCACCCACTTTGGAATTCAAAGATACATCCTGAAGGCTGCACACAGATTCCTACTATAGCACGACCACATTAAGATAATGTACCCCATTTGCTGTCAGGCAATAGGTTCTGGGTGTTGGTTGGGTGCTCAGAGAAATAGCCCACAACCCTTCTCTTGACAGGCCACATCTTTCGTTTGTGATGCCTGTTGTCGTTTTCATGCCACAAGCCTCATGTTGCACCATATCACCTCTGGTGGAAGAAGTTAACCGGATGAGATGAAGGGGGTGTGTAATGATGGAACACTTGCAGGATGAATCAGGGTGCAGGCATGTATGATGAATGATTAATGATGCGCTTTCCACTCAAGTCCAGTAGAGATCTTCAGTTACAAGTAAGGCAGTACAATAACGTAAGGTGTGCTCCCTTAGACATTAGGATGGGTGAGACCTGTATGATTGACTGACAACCTCTAGGAATTCAGGAGAATGGGCACACACCTTACTGTGCAACATGCATTGATTAGACAGATGTTGGTGAATTCATTATATATGTAGATACATCTATAACTATAAATACAGGTGCTATATTACCACATTAGACTACAACGAGCAATGCATTTTGGATATTCTCACAGAATATGCAGCACCAAACACCTCTAAGTGTTCCCAGAAGTTGTACATTACTCAATATGTAAATATCTAGAGGCAACCATGGTAGCTGCAGTCGACCATACAGACACAAAGACACACAGCAGAACGAAATCCCCATGAGAGAGACGAACAAACAATTTAACACTAACACCCCAATGGTACCTGGGCTGTTCCAACTCAACTGATATTTGCCTACAACTGGCAGAGCGGGGAAAAAAGGTGTCCCCAGCTCTTGACCATAGTAATACGGTCCTGGCAATACCGGTGTAAAGTAGGAGAAACCTTACCAGTTGCTTAGCGTTAGGCACGGAAACCTAGGACAGGGAGTGTACGGATTACGTCCTGTCCAACGTACGATTTTTTCTTTCTCTTTCCTAATGCCCACAAACATTTATGAAAGGACAAAATCTTCATCAATCCTCCTAAGAAGATCTGTCAGAGGAATACCCCGTAATTGGGTGTGCGCCAAACAGCTGACAAAAAACGAAAATCTGAGCAAAATGCTACAAATGTGCCAGGGTTTTCTTCTGACAGACCCCATACCCCAGAGAATGATCTCCTCTGATACCAGAACAGACCCTCTAAACGGCAGCTCTCAAAGCGTGATTCGAGTCGTGCTGCAAGAGTCGCAAACTCGCTTTGCTCGTATTTAAGATGCTGCGGTAAAACAGGCTCACTGAACCACACATCAAGTGCATGCTGAAATCAAACCAGGTCTGAATCCACACCCCAGCTCTGTGCTTTACACAGCCCCTCGAACCCCAGTGCTCACTGTTCCCAGCGTTTTACTACAAAGGGTTCTTTCTGTGGTGCCAGGCGGTGAATGTGAGGAAATATTTAGAATTATATGCACGCCAGTTGAATTTTGGTTTTAAATTGTTATGGAGGGCACACAGGTTGTAGGCCATGAGGTGTGGTAGTAGTTGTACACACTGGCAAGGTTTTTCTGTTTTTATTCAATGAAGATATCTGATGTTAATGTTAAGCTTTTTTCGGATTGCAGCACAGATTTTCCATTTTGTGCTCCTCTGTTAAAGGAGTTTTCAGATTGCATCAAATTTACCATCTTTATGCGTTTGAATAGTCTTACATCTGGTAGTGTTTTCTTGTTTTTACAGCTCGACATAGCCTTTTTGCTGTGTATATTCTCGCACCACAACCTCTTTCTTTTTTGGTTGTGTTTTGTGATTTTTGTGATTTTTGTGGTCTTTGTGTTGTGTCACTTTTACTAGATATTTTCATCATACAATCAAACATAACATCAGGATACTACACCCCTCAAACAACCCGGGCAATAACCATACGGATCTCCATACGAGTTAATACTCCCCGCAGAAAAACAAACACAATCTGTCAAAACCATACACTGCTGTAAAACCCCTGTGGAGCACAGTAGGCTTCATCTCTCGCTCTAGAACTCTATAATGAGAGGTGAGTGACCTGTCACAAAGTACAGGGTGGTTTTGTTTTCACTAATAATTCTGTCGAGGGGAGGATGAAATGGGACAAATCAGTCTCCTTTCTCTCTCTCCCTCTCCCTCTCTCTTAGCCACCAATATGATACGGGCAACAGCCACTCGAAGTTAATGTAAGGCAGCCTTGATATAAATGAAGTATCTCTACTTCCTACTAAGGTGGACAAAACCCCTGACCGTTCCCTTTTTTTCTCAAAATGAAAGCAGCGTAGGCACACCACTAACCTACGGGACTAATTTCACAGTGAGCATGAACTGCTCTCACAGTAGACCCTCCTCCCTCGCAAAACTTCCCACTCCTACCTCACTGTAGATAACGGGAAAATGGATGGGAAATGGGCCGGTTCTGCGACCTCTGACAGGAATAATCCTGTGGAGGTAGCTGCAATTCCCCGGCTGGGAGAGGCTGCTTCCAAAACAGGCAGGACAAGGCCACACAGTGACGAGTCTGCACTAACCCCAAGAGCAGGAACACCCTTTGGGATTCTACTGACCGTCTCGTCTCTCTCTCTTAACCCGGCAAAAACCATGCGCTTTATATCCTCTCCTGGAATTTTCCAACCTTGGCAAACAACAAGGGGCGGAGCAGCTGTCCAAATTAAACTTTCTCCTCAGGCAGCAGGTGGATCCCCCTCACATCGGACTGAACCACCGCCCACCATTTTTGAAACAAACAAGGTGCAGAAAAAACGAGAAGGGGGACAATGGAGGACAATAAGCAGATATACTTCATTTAAAAGAACAAAGAGGCAGTATTAAAAGGGAAATACCAGGAAGACACATACATAAAATAGAAAATACAGGCTGACTTGGCAATAAAACGAGCATATTAGTAATTGAGACATTTGGGAGACTGTTTAAACTATAATTGTTTAAACTACAACTTTGTAAGTGGGTGTGTGTTTTTTGCCTTATAGGTGAGGCGAATGAGGATAAGCTGATACTCATCCGTACAGGAAAGACAACTAGAGTAACACAAACGGTTGCATTGTCGTCGGATGTATTATACTCAGCTACACCACGCAGGTAGATTATTGACGATCGAACCTGTTACCCAGAGCTGGGGGAGTTTTGTGCTAGGTCTAGTCATAAGACCGTTAAAGTATTTTTTAATTGCGTCTCTATCCCTATAGGGATCCTCAGGAAGATAAGGGAGATAGAGCAGTGGAATCCATCTCAAGCCAATCCACGATACACACATTTTCTGCCCCTGATGAATGTCCGGCAGAGTCAAGCCATAGAAGACAGAAACTTATAGAAGTTGGGTTAAAACAAACATAGCGTGACAAATGAGTCTAGGTGACCAACACTATGAGTAATCAGGTCACGGCAACTAGAACATCAATGTGTAAAGCACATCATTGTGTATCAGTTTTGTACTAATTGATGTAAAATTTGATGTATTGTTTTTAAACATTTTCTATATCGAAGTGTAGTGTATTAATATTGTTTTTATTAATTGCATAATAAAATTGAGTTCTTAATTTTGTAAAATATTGACAACATTGAGGAGGGCTATTATTTGTTTTAAAGCTCAGCCTAGAGTAAAATGATTTTCCTAATAAAACGAACATGAACACACATTTTTTTTTCTTCATGGAATTTACACCACCTCATTATATAAAACATATCAGCACAGCTTTATTTTCGTTTTCATTCATCTTTTTTTCTTCAGGTTGCGGATTAAATATCCAGTCTTTGGCAAACTCCCAATTTTGTGCAGGGTTACAATAACACGGGGAGGCATCCACTCTTCAGTAGCCCAGGGTTAGCCGCCATACGTGGAGCATTCACCCAGGTACCACCCACAGCATTCCACATGTGAATATATAAGTTGTCATATGCTGGGGCTCAAATCATGTGTGATATTCATTTCAGTCCACTAGAATATGTGACTCCGAACTTCTTGGTCTCTTGTAACAGCACCCTACACCGAGACTCTCTCTATATACCATTTTCGCTGCCTATGTATGTCATTTATGTTCAAAATGACACCCCAACGTTTAATAAATATAAATGCAAAACATGACAGCTATCCACTCTAAACGACCTAGGGTGCACCTGAATCAGCACCACACAGCCATTCTCGCAAACCACAAGAGGGGAGACTGGCACTGTGTCCATGATGAAGACAACCCTTTTGAGATGAAGCTCACGTCACATTATATAAGTGAAATAACAGAAATTACATATTATATCTGAACTGTACTATGCTACCAACACAAATTCTGTTACAATGCCACACATGAGATGTTCACAATGCTGATCAGGAAAAACAGCATGCAGGCATTATAGTTGGGTTGGGTTGACTATCACCAAAACATATTGGTGCGCACTACTATTTTAGAAACTATAGCATTAACACTAAATGTTCACTGTACAGACTTTGAATTTCTCTATGTATATTATCTTGGTCTAATTCCTCTGTTGTCAAATCTGAGTACTGTCATGACCGTGGGACCAACAGTTAATGCAAGACTCACAAAATAGGGTACAAACAATATTTTACAACGCAAACAGGCCCACAGATATGGTTGGGCTGGGTATTAATGAGGGCTATCCAATGAAATCAAAAGGGAACATTGCAGCTGGCTTACAGACCATAGTCCATCAGTCAATCCATCACTCACCTTGGGCTCAACCGCCTGGTGGTCAAATGTAAGTCACTCACAGACAATGGGATTTCAAATGCCCTCTGTACTTCAGTCCTGGCCTAATTGATGGGTTTCTTTCCGTCATGGTCTGGGCCAACATCTTGAGTTTGCAGGTGGTCCCTTCCACCTGTCAGGCTTATGGGACTTGGGCTTGCTTCAGATTGTGCCACAGCTGGGAAAGACTTGACAGGTCTCACTGGACTCAGGGAACTGTTGCTGTGATCTCTGGGATACAGGCAGTCAAGTCTGACACAGTCGCTGCTAGCTCTGGGTGGTGGGGTGCCTCTTCCACAGGACACCTCTGTACCCCTCCTAAACCTCCTGGTCTTGTCTATTCTCTCAGTTGTCTCCTCAACACTCCACAATGATCGGAGTTCTGCATTTCCCCTTCTAGATCCTTTTTCTTTCCCACTTCTTGTCCTGCCTCTTTCTCTCCTGAGGTCTTAGGTAACTCTGCTTTCCTGGCCTCATTTACTATGCCTGGTTCTCCTTCCTTCTCCCATTTCACATCTGTCTTAGTCTATTCCTTTTTTCATGTTTTTGATCTTACATCCTTCTGTACTGTTACTCTCTTCCTCTTCTTGATCTGCTCATGTTCTTACATCACTGTATTCCTCCTCCTCTTTCCTTCTCCAAAATCCCCACTGTCTGTTTTTTTTAATTGCCCTCCTCTCTAGGTCTTTCCACTTTCCTCTCCTCAGGTCATTTGTCAGTCCTTCCAACTTTTAAACTCCTCTGCTTTGTACTCCCCACTCCAGGATTGGCTGCTTTCCTCTCCCTCCTTTCACTTTCTGCTTCCCTCCTCCCCTATCCAAGCCTGTACCTACACCTTTGATTCATGCCTTGTTCTGCTCTTCTCCTGTCCTTGCTCACCCTTCCTCTTCTCTCTGTACTGCCAGTTCTTCCCTCCTTCCAACACCCACACTGCACATAGAATGGAGGCTGTTTAAAGAATATTACAGCCCCGTTCTCATGTGCTAGAAACACAGAACTGCCTCAGCTGTTTTGCTGCAAATGCTGAAAGTATGGATTGGCTATTTTTGAGAAACCTGAAGGTGTCTCACTCGCTAGTCCCCGGGGATCTGTCATCTAGGTGGCCAGAACATGGCCATCGCTATTGGAGCCAGTTCTTGGGGGTGGACCAGTGTGGGAGGATCACCTGGATGGGCGGTCTTCAGAGAGTGGAAGTTAGATACCGAAGGGTGAGACTCGGTACCCCCATCCTTATGCCTACTTTTCCCCATCCTACCCAGAAGGCTATCTAGAACCCCCTCCCCTTACTTGACACAAACACTTTCTCACAGACAGATTATCATGAAAGACAACGGACTTACACCAGTGCCGCATACCTGACTTGTCTCAACACAAGGGTCAGGCAGAGTCAGGCTATTGCCGATAACTGCACACACCAGACTTCCCTTTTGGTTCCCATAGGGATAGAAGGCGAAGCACAAGAGCACACAGAGAGCAAGGCCAAACACATGAGGAAGCAGCTATTCTAGGACGCCAGTTCAAACAGAGGAGAAAGGCAGTGAGACCTGAAAGGGCGACGAAGAGCGAAATGCGCTTGCCTTTTTCGACCCGTGGAGCCTCCGAGAAGGGAAACGTAAAACTGGGTATTGCAACTGATGAATGTTGCAAAGGATGTCAGTGGTACATGGGACCCTCCCGCACTGATAGCCATGGCAGGAAGCAGCAGTTGCCATCTGCCCTGCCATCGTGGTACCGTCCTTGACTCCAGAGGCAAGAGACACCAACAGAGTTTGGCACAGCCAGTGAGTCAGAAAGAGCTGATAATAGACTGGACTCTGTGTGGTTCAAAGCTGCGAAGAGCAACATTGTATGAAGAAAGAAGACTAAAGTACAAAGGTCTTTTGAAAGCAAAATTAGTATCAGAGTTAGATTGGTCTGGTGCCATGTGGGCGTTCATTCGAAGGACTCTTACTGATGCTCCGCTCCTGAACAAGGATAATGTGTTCAAATGGGAAATCGAAGTGGTCCAGCAGCGGGCTATGTTGCATCCTGTGCATAGTTGAAAGTCTTTGGTTGTTGTAGAAACTACAATTACCAAGAGGCCTTGGGGGAGGCCGGCATAAGGTGTCAAAGTGGTTACATGAGGATCTAGCCGAACCCCTTGTACAGTCAAAAGTCTTTGGCACGTTGTGGAGGCAAATGTGAACCCGACTGAGGGAAGCCAAAAGAAAGATAAGTAAAGTGAACTGTGTATTTTGGCAAATGTGAACCCAGTTGAGGGATACCTTGAGGGTCTTAGCCCGACAGATGGAGGCTAACGTTGAAAGATGGATTGGAGCTCTGCTGAGGGGAATCCAAGGTTAAAGAGTAAACACCCAATGTGAAGATTAGAAGGAACTTTTATTTTGCGAAGAGCAATCACCCCAATCATGTGATCCAAAACATCCCGTATTGAGAACTATTGAGGATTAAGAGAAATTTCCCAGACAACAAAGAATATGAAAAGCAAGCAAAAGACTCAGTTTGTACATTTGAAGAAAGAGGCTATGATAGACAACATCCCTGTAAAGTATACAACACATCTTTGTCACGCACAAGAGCAGATCTTATCAACAAACCAAAAATAAGCTCATCTGAAACCATCAACAAGGTGTGGTTTATTACCACCTATAGTTCTGAAATACAACTCATTACAACACTGTCCAATTCTTCAACTTGATGATGATCTATTACCTTCATTAGACAGTACACCCTGTCTAACATTTCGCAAGGCCAAGAATTTAAAGAACATGCTAAATCCATCACACTTGATGGCGCAACGTAAAGATATTGGTCTCCCACAAATGTGGTTCAAAAGGCTCTTCAGGTAACTATACATTTGGGAAATGTAACCTATGTACTTACTCTGGTAATGGGAAGAACCAAATTGAGTTTCCAAATGGAAAAATCTGCCAAATTTCCCAGTTCATGAATTGCAATACCAAATACGTAATCTATGGCATACAATGCACTTGTTTAAAGTTGTATTTAGGAAGCACCATTCACCCTCTCAAGACAAGAATTGCAGAACATCTAAGATACATCAAAAACAAGGACTTACGATTTCCCCTGGCTTATCATTTTCAGAATGAACACAGCAAAGATTATGTGGCCATATTTTGGAATAGAAAGCATTTGCATGCCTCCCAGGGGAGGAATACAGGGAGAAACGTTTGAGATGCAAAGAAGCATCTTGGATTTGTTGATTAGACACTCGTTTTACAGGTTTAAACGTTGACACGAATAAGAGTCATTTTCTTTAATTTCACTATTATTTATTAACCATCCCGAAAGGGGCCCCTAGGGGTCCTTTACATCTATGGAAACAAGGCGAGTCACCACACACGATGGATACGCCAGACACGAGGTTGTATTCCCAAAGCTAGGGTTTATTGCAAAGCAAAAGTTTCAGTTGGCCAACTCGGTCTCACGCCCCGCAACATGTATCTCTAGACCTCGAGGGACGCAAGAGAGTGAATTACGTACATCAGTTACATATATACAAAATGCATATCAAACAATCAGCTATGACATGTTTAACACCCCCCTTTATTGGGTTTCTTTGAACTTGGTGTGATGATGGACATTTTCGACAACTATGACACCTTCAAACATCTATTCTAGTAACAATTTGCAATTTGTGAGTGCGGAGGCATCTTTCAGTTGTTGAATAGAACACAGCGCTTCTGTTCTTGGAAGCGAGCTACATACGGGGGGAGAGTTGCATTCCAGACCTTGCTATCTATGAGGTGCTATTCGTGTCCTGGGAGCCGACACGCCCTAACAGGGCTCAGCAAAGGGGGGCCATAAGAAGAGCATAATTCAAGCCTTTAGCTGATTTATTCTAACATATTCTACCATATAACGAGACTGGCTGGCAGCTGCGAAATTATTAAATGCCCTGCAACTCTGCTTCAATGCTACATTGGGGAGGGAGCCGGGCATTCTTCCTGCGCTACCTAAGTTGTGTTTCAACGAACTCTTGTTATCCTTGCGGCCCTGCGGCCTTGTCCTTTTACGTGCAGACAACAATGTTTTACAGTCGAGCAGTGTAAGCAGAAAATGTACTGCGAAGCAATAAGAACAGAAAGCAATGAGCAATGGTTAGAAAACAAAATGGCGATTCTTGTTACATCAAAATGGCCGTTCATTGGCAAACCTGGAAACCTATATTCTGTCATATCGTGCATGAGACAGTTGGCCCACGGCCATCAAAATACGTTTGCGGTCACACAGTAGAGGTATCAATTTTTCTAGACTGACAATCCACTGTCCTGAACGCAACTATGGATTCAAAATTAGTTTTATTTATTTAGTTCAGCCTTGTGTACTCCTACAATATTTACCTTTTAGTTTTACATGGAGACTTATAATTGTTTTGATCATATTCCAAACTGTAACATTTTTGCATGACTGACAATTCGAGACTCAACCCACTAATTGTGTCGGAAAAATAATCAGTAATCTATTAAGGATAACCAACATACTAGATGACGTTGGGTTAGATGATGCAATCGTGCATAATACACGCGATCGAGTGACACTCTGTCATTCAACTAGAACTAGCCCAAAGCAAGATGGAGAAAGTGTGATGACACGGTCGTACATAACAAGCGCAATCACGTCACCACGTTATTATAAATAAGCGATCATCTTTGATACACTGTGGTTACCATGCCGCAAGTTTTTCTTTTGTTTGGAAAACCAGAACTTAAACCGAAAACCTAGGTAAGCAGCAATAATGCTATCTGGAATTTTGAAATCCCAAAATGTATGTATATTTTACATTACTCATGAGATGTAGCTTAGCAGCAAAATGGAACAACAACTATTATCTCTTGTATGAACCAACCTGATTGAGCAAGCCAGATACATGAAGGAATATTCCTTTCCATTTTGCTTACTTTAATAGTGGTCAATTTGGAATGATTATTGACACAGACAGTACAAACTCAAAATTGAGTATAATTACCATATATGCTCCCTTGAAGTGAAATAAACCTTTAATGAGTCTAGCAATTATTGTATAGAAAGTGTTAGACTTGTGGAACCACTGTTCTTTAAAAAAAGAAAAAAAACATTTTTAGAGGCCTGAACAAGAAAACCAGCCACTCCAGAAGCAAACAGCCACATGGCGCTGGCCACAACCCAGGAGCTTGGATAAAAAAACATTTTTTTACAATCTTTTTTTGAGGGTAGCAAGGGCGACCTGAGGGGTCGCAGTTGCGACCGCTGGTGACCATTAAATGGCGTCCCTGGAGCACTGCTGCAGCCAGGAAGAACTTCATGCCCAAAGGGCTTGTGCTGCAGCACTGTTTGTCACTATAGCGCCATTTAAAAATATAAAGGCTGTCTATAAATTCCTAGCAAATTCTTATGCTGGATAAACACAAGGGGATAATGTAGTGGGGGTGAAACAATGATATATGAAAACATAAGGTAGGTGTATTATTTGAAACAAAGCAATTTTGTTCTACTGATCAAAGATTATCAGGAAGTGCTAAAGAACACACATTTCTTCCGAATACATATGTTGGTCTAAGACTGCTTCATTCATGTGGACAGATTAGTATTTAATCCTCTGTGTCACCATGGGTGAAGGGCACCTGAAATGTTACATTCCAGTTACAATAGATATCAATGAATTCAAAGACGATGGCGAACAGGTTCATAATTGCCTAGTGTTCCAGCTGGGTAGCTGCCCATTCATGCAAAATAAAACAACACATCATCAAATGTCATATGGGAGTCTGCTGGGCCGCAATAACAGGCCATTGTGATCATGAACGCCAAATTTGAGATCCATGTTGTCACTATATAATTAACACTAAGCAATGCATTTTAAATATTGAGATCTACATGATAAACATTATATCACCTTAAATCCTGTCCCTCAAATGATTGTTCTCTCTACCACTGTAATTTCTACATCCAGAACACAAAGTATCTGTTGTCAGAAAAAATCTCCTGTTTCCACCGATTAGTTCTGGTTCTTGTGTTCTTAATTCCCTGTAGTGGTATCTTTTGTATAGCGAAATCACCTGCCATTTTGTCTACCATGGCATCACAGGAAGTGCCATCTCACCATATGTGACTGTAGTGAAGGGGTACTGTACTTTTTTTTTTTAACGTAGCGACCTCCAGGGAGTGTGGAGCGAATGGTCACGTTACTGCTGAGCTCTGGCTCGATGAACAGCAATGAGGGCACCACAGCTCCCAAGTCGGCAAAAGTCCCCAGTAACGATGGGGGAATATGCCCTTGGATAGACAACTGCCAGGGTGGCCCCAGTGCAATGGCTGAAGGAGGAATCCCGCAGTTACCCAGAGGAGTGCAGACAGAGCAACAACTGAGGCTTGAGGAGCAAGTGGTAGTCACAGACTCTGATGACGGAGCAGCCTGGAGCGGATCAATGGTGACTCCCTCGACTCCCACGATGTGCCGGGTGTGGATGCAGAGTGGAGAGGGGCGGCAGTGCCAGTGACCTAGAAGGTGGATTGCAGCCCTTGGGCGATCCAAAGGATCAGGGCTGCGGGACCGGCTCATGGCGAAGAGCGGCAACTGGAGGAGCCCAGTGGGGAGCTGAGTGAGCCCAACTTTGAAGCCGCTGAGGAAGGAGGTTAGGCGGCGGCTCTCTTGAGTAAAACATGAGGCTGCTGGACCGCAGGGGTGGCATTGGAGCCCAGTGGTGGCATTGGAGTCATTGAAGGGCAGAGCAGCACATCAGTATCTCTCCGGAGTGAAACAGGGAGCTGCTGGACCCCAGTGGAGGCATTGGAGCCATTGATGGGGACAGCAGCTTGATGGGAGGGGCATACCTGATGCGGCTTGGAGAGGGCACAGGAAAGCAGCACAGGCCAGTGTGCAAACTAGGCAGCAGATGAGGTGGTGGAGGACTGGAGATGTAGGGGTTGCCAGCCACAGAGGAACCTGCGAGAAACACTGAGGGGAGGACATATCCCCTGCACAGAGTATTAAGGGGCAGGGGCTGCAGTTGTGTAGAGGAAGAGGGAGCCTACAGCCAGGCGCAGAGTTTGGGATTGCCTCCCCCCATGTGGTAGTGGAGCCTGCAGGCACCGGTGGAATTGTTGCCCGGTAGGGTCACCTCAGAAGCTGCCTTTGGGTGCACCGAAGGTACCGCCGGAAAAGAACTCGAGTGGTCCAAGTCCCCAACTGGAGGCAGCTCAAACAGCACAGCGTCACCTGGATAAGGGCGAGGTTTGGAGGCCCTGCAGTCAGACATCCACAGCGTCCTTGTAGAGGTTAAAGTGCTGAGAGGGACGGCACTTAGGGAGAGAGTGGAAAGGTTGAGGATAGGCTGGACGCCCAGAGACCAACCATCTGTCCGCTGAAATCTTGCAGATGCAGATGGTCGTACTAATTAAGGAACTGGAACTAGGAGAGAGGCACCTCAGGACCAACCTGGATGACGTGGAGAATAAGGAACAAAGAAATAATATAAGGCTCTAGGGGCTCCCACAGACTGAAGGGGAGACAACAAGGGATCTGGAGAAAGAGTAGTTGCCATGTTTATAGCCCTGCTGGAGGGGGACGAGTCAACACTGTTCATATTTGCTCTCATTCACAGAGGTGCTGACTCAGGGAACGACACGAGATTGGTGATGGTGGTGAAATGTCACCATTTTCGAGATAAGGAAGAAGTGCTGCGAAAGGCGAGAGATGCATCTACCTTTGAGTGGGAGGTGGCCTCCATCCGAATGTACCAGAACTTGTCAACTCGCACTCTGGAGCAGAGACGAAAGTACAGGCAGCTTACATCCTGGCTCCAGAAGGAAGGCATTTAATATCGCTGGAGGTACCCATTTGCGCTATCCTTTTTGATAAAAGGGGAGCAGTTTGAAGTGAAGGAAGAAAACCAAGCTGATCAAATCCTCCAGGAGCTGTGGGAACGCAGACAGGACCCGATGTTGGAGGAGCAGAAGACGATGAAGGAGAAATTCAGGAAGTCCTTTGCGCAGTCATCAGGAAGAGGGAAAGTGACTGGAACTCGAAAATGTAGGAAAACGAACCTCTTGAATCTGAAATCGGGGAGGGGACTGACATGAGGAAAGGGGGCTTACAAGAAGAGGGGAGAATATTTGACAATGTTATTACAATGAGGGGGGCGCAGCAGCGGAAAGTTTAATTGTTAATAATCGGTTGCAGTTTCAGCTTAACAGCGTGTATTCCTTGGTGGCCCGGATTGGACTGGGAGTCTGAATAACTTTGGGAATGTTTATCTTTGTTGGGTTACAGTTTATATGTTGGCTCTCTTTGATTGAGGTTGCAAGGGATTGGGGCATAGGTGGACCAGGGGGCAGAGGAAGGGAGTGTATTTTCTCAGTTCAAGTTGTTGGGTTGATAGGTATTTCTCCACTGGACAGCAACCAGGGTCAGGTAAATTGCTTTGGCTCTTTGGACTATGAATGCTATTAGGGTAGCTAGGCTCAATGTGAAGGGTCTCAACTTGCCCTACAAGTGCTCTTCTACAAGTGCTCTTTACTACTTAGGGAGTATAGGCAAAAAAGGATCTTGTGCTGTTTGTTCAGGAATCACATTTCAAACAGGGGGAGGAATCTCGACTGTTGGGAAAAGGGATTGGACAGTCATTCTGGGCATCAGAGGTGAGAGGACGTTCAGGTGAAGTGAGGGATGGAGGGTAGGCTCCTGCTGGTAGTGGGGACGTTGAGAGGGGAACAGGTGTCCTTTGTGGAACGGGTGTCCTTTGTGCCTTTTTAACCCCCTAATAGTGGACAGTGCCTTTTTGCAGCTGGGATATCCTGGATTGAACGGTGGGTGGAGGGGTTCACAATGTTGGGACGAGACTTCAATTTGATTAGAGATCAAGGAGTGGACTAGATGTTGGGAAAGAAGGGTAGGGGCAAAGAGCGAAGCAAAGACGGTGTGGCTTGGTGATATACCAAAGCAGAATTGTATGTATAAAATTATTTTTGGATTGTAATCAAATTGAGATAATCCTCGTAGCAGTTTTTTGGGTTCCATGTGTTAATATCCCCGCAAAAATATAGGCATACAAAAATATTGCCATATTTTTGTGGAGATATTAAGGCATGGAACCTGCGGGGGACACCCCCGCAATCCCTGTATTATTTTAAAAGGAGTAGGGTTTCCCCGCAACTCCCGCTCCCAAAAAACCCTAATATTATCCCCAAAAAATATTGCCTATGGCCGTTCCCAACGACCATATATATTGCAATATTTTTGATGGGGATAATATTATCTGATACTGTTTTTTGCTACCAAATCTTCAGCAGTGAAGGGGATGGATTTTTCTCGTTCACTTTATCAAAGGCGTCATTGGCAATTGTGGTAGGAAAAGTCGTATATATAGGATCTAATTAACTCAAAACCCTTCTGATGTGGATAAATCCCTCCTGATTGAAGAGATCACATGCTGCCACTTTACTGATACCCAAGTTAGGATGGTTATACTGTTAAAGTGACTAAAAGATTGACTTTAGTTAGAAAATACTTGTTGAACCCAACTTTAGATGTGGAATACACAAAATGTGTTTAAAGAATTGTTTTTCCGTCCTAGATAAACATTATCATTTGGTCATGCCCCAAAATGTCTGCACCATTGAGACTAGCTTGTCGAGCTTGCATTTGTATACATTTATAGAGTATGGGCTATTGCCCAATCTCTCTTTATATATAAAAGGTAAATTTGTGGAAATGTGTGTGTGTGTCTGTTCGAAATGTTCAGAATACTTCCCAACATGCTACAAACCTAAAATGTGGCATGTGAGTAGGTTCCAAGGTGTAGATTATGTAAAATGTGTAAAATATAAATATACTGTAGAGGAGGAGCCAAGTGCCTCAACCGAAAGTCCCGCCCCATTTTGCCGATATGTTGGAAAACGGACATTGCGACATGCGCAAAGCCAATAACGGTACCTATACCGCGAAGAGTCCTGGAAACAAGGTATCCATTGAGAAAACCCTATATGATGTACTAGCAGGGAAATGACAGTCTACTGAAGGAAGTTCCAGAAGAAGTGTAAAGATGAATGAAAGAGAAGACTGGTGACGTCACATGAAGCAGAAATGGCGCACCCAGAAGAGATGCCAATGTAGAGAGTACAGAGACCTTGTAGAATCTGATGACGAAGTAAAGAATCGAGCAACATTTCCTTAGCAAAAGGAAAATTGCAAGTGCGAAGAGCACTGAAGAAAATGCAAAGCCGTTTTATAATTGTACAGATGCTGTAATGCAAGTAGACTAAGTAATCAAGTAATCATAAGGCTGGCTATATGTAGTGAATAGACTGCAGGAGGCGCCGCAAATATATATATATATATATTCAGTGAAAAAACGTTGTTAAAGGGACGTTATGGTTAAGTTGCGCTACTAAAAACCTATGAACTTCAGTAAAAAAAACTTTGTTAAAGGAACGTTATGGTTCAAAGTAAAACTGAAAAACCCCTGAAATTCGACAGTTATGGTAAGATAAGCAACCATAACTCGCGCCGTCACCGTGCACTGCTAACACTAACACCCAGGACATCAAAGATGACATCACAAATGTCATTGATTTTTGGCTTTGATAATACGGAATTGAACAAAAAGGATCAGCCCCAATCCATATCATCTAAAAAAAAAAACTTTTTGGGACTTAAAATGGAGCAGACTCTCTTATTTACAATGTTTAAATGAAGTAAACATTAATTTTTATATTATGCAGCAGAAATACTAAGACACAGCGTGATTCCTTTGGCCCTAGTTCAAGCTGAGATGAATCTGATGGATTCATCACTTTTTTCCCGGTGGTGACCTCCTCCCATGTGGCCAGGGGACAGCAGCCACTACCTGATCCTGAACCAGGGAGCGGCTATATGAGGGAGGATCACATACGAAGTGACAGCGACCGGAGGGATGTGATGACTTCATTGGATGAGGCGCTGTATCCCCCATTTGCCCATGGAAAAGACACCCTGATACCCAATAACCCAAATGGCTTGTTGCCATGGATCTATTTCCCCCTTTTGGGAAAATAGAGAAACCTATACACAAATGATCTTTCAAATTGAATCATTGAGAGAGGTTCTCCAAGTACTGTGCATTAGTTGATATCAGTGGACTCTAATTCCCACAACCACTGAAGTACTGAGATGAGGAGGATGAAGGAAATGATGCAAAGCAACAGGAGCCTGAAGCTCAATGAGCATGCTAGTTGTTTTGGAAAAACACCTATTCATGGGACATTTCAAAATGGAAACCAAACCATGAGAAGGAGCTCAGGAGAAGACGCTGCATCTTGTTGCTCGATCTGCACCTTCTGCTCGATCTGTCAGCGGCATTCGACTTGGTCGATCATAAAATTCTCTTCTCAAAATTGCTGCGCACTTTTCGGACTCAGCATCATCTTGGATTAGTTCCTTTTTAGCAAATAGAACTATGGGGGTCTTCTCTCCTCTCGCCTCTGCGGAACCTGCCCCGGTCCCTTGTGGAGTCCCTCAAAGCTCCTGCCTCTCTCCCACATTATACAATGTGTTTACCAAGCCACTCTTTGACATACTTGACTATCTGGGTGTCTCGTACACCAACTATGCCGATGACACCCAGATACTCATCCCCATCTCTGGTGGCTTTGCTCTTGACGCTAAGGCACTTAACGATGTCTATTCAATCATCCAGGCTTGGATGGCTTATAATGGGCTTTGCCTCAATCATGAGAAAACAGAGTTACTTATCCTTGGATCACATTCCAAATTGGCCAAACTTGACGCAGCCTGAAAAACATTCACTATAGGCGGCAACATCATTAAAGTGTCTAACGTAGAAAAAGTTTTGGGCATTTATCTCGACGCAACTCTATCTCTAACGAGACAACCCAATGCCGTAACATCTGCCTCGGCTTATACTTGTTTATTTATTTTATTTATTTTATTAATTTGTTACATGCCCAGACACTAGGGTATCATGGCATGGTTACAGACAGCTTTAGACAAATTGGTAATACATTTGTACAGTTACAAGACATTATTACAAAAGGCAGAATATACAGTTCTCTCAAAACAATTACACTAGAAAACACGTGTGCTTAATTTTAATATTGGTTGAATAACCAGGTTTTTAGCAGTTTCTTAAAGCCTGGGAGGGAGGACTCTTTTTTTATGATGATACGGAGCGGGTTCCAATGATTAGGTGCTAAAACCTGGAAGCTGCTACCACCCGCTCTAGTGTTTTTGTATCATGGGGTCATTAAGAGTAAGTTGTCATTAGATCTTAAAGTTCTGGTGTATTCTTTTTTCTGAAGGACGTTGTTGAGGTAGATTGGGGCTTTTTTAGCAAGACATTTTTGTGTGATGCAGAGAGTTTTAAAGATAATTCTAGCTTTGATGAGGAGCCAGTGGGCGTCCTTCCGTATCTTGGTAATATGCTCAAACTTTTCTATCCCAAGTGCTGCTCTTAAGGACCTGTTTTGAATCAGTTGCAATTTGCTGAGGTTATTGTTCGATATTCCTAGCAATAAGACATTGCAATAATCTAGCTTGGACAATACTAGGGCCCTGGCCAAGGTGAGGCAGTTAGTGGGAGTCAGAAATTGTCTACTGGAAGCTATGAGTTTAGACGTGTACGCTAAGGTGGAAGAGAGCATACTAATATGTTTGGACATGGTGAGGTTAGAGTCGAGGTATGCGCCTAATGTTTTTACTTGCCTGAGTACTGGAAGAGAAGTACCATCAATATTGACTGAGGAGTAGTCAAGGTGAAGGGCATCTAATTTGGACAGGGAGCCCACGATGAGAATTTCCGTCTTCTCATCGTTGAGGCAAAGACTATTTAACGCCATCCAGTTTTGTATTATGGCGTAAATTCTGTTAATAGTAATGGTATCTTGATCATAGTTTCCTGAGATGGGTATGAGGATCTGGGTGTCATACGCAAAGTTAGTGTAGATGACACCCATATCATCTAGTGGCGAGAATAATAGTTTGGTGTAGGCATTATAGAGGGTGGGAGAGAGGCATGATCCTTGTGACACTCCAATGGGGACTGGGATAGGATCGGCAGCTTCTTTACCTATGGCCACTCTAGAGGTGTGATCAGCAAGAAATGATTTGACCCACATAGTGGCATCATTGGAAAAGTGGAAGTCTTTGGCTAGTGATTTACACAATTTGTCATGGTCCACGAGATCGAAGGCGGCAGATAGGTCTAACAGCATGAGGATGCAAAGCTTCCCTGAGTCTCTGATGGTATCCATTTGGATTTCTAGGTCCAAAGGGGCCGTTTCCGTGCTATGATTGGGTCTGAAGCCGGAATGTCTAGTTCCAAGTAGGTGGTTCTGTTTGAGATGGGTTTGTATTTGTGTATAGGCTATTCTGTCTATAAGTTTGAGTAGGAAAGGGACCGTTGTTATTGGTCGGTAGTTGGTGGGTACTGTGGGGTCCAACAAGGGTTTTTTCAGAAGTGGGGTGGCCCAGGCTTCTTTGATGCTAGTTGGGACTGTATTAGTGAGGAAAAAGGAGTTGACAAAGTTGGTGATGGTGGGGGTGAGGAAGGGTGCACAAGCTTTGACTAGTTTGGCTGGGACGTTATCTCCTTTACAATTGGATGCTTTTAGTTTGGAGATGGTGTCCAGCACTAGTTCTTGGGAGACCGGTGAGAAGTGGAATTGGGAGTTGGTGTTATCATTGGCTGAGGGAGGGGGGTCAGTGGTTAAAGTGTTTTTTCCTGCTAGTATCAGTCTTTTGTTACTTATTTTATTTTGTAACAGGGCAATTTTAGAGGCAAGTGCATCTTGAATAGTGGTGCACCATTCTTTACTTGCATTATTGGGAGGCGCAGTGGGGATAGGATTTTCTAATTCTCTAAGGATTGAGAACCATTCTTTGGAGTCTGATGCAGCATTACGGATTTGTGTATTGTAGGAATTAGCTTTATGGGAGTAATGGCTGTTTTATAGCTTGTGTTGGCATCCTTGAATGCTTTGGCTGAGTCGGGCGAGGGGTGTTTGTTATGGGCGTGTTCCAAGGTACATTTAGTTCTTCTTAGGGTGGCTAGTTCTTCATCAAACCAGAAATGGGATGCTTTGTCGCCACGTTGGGTTTTGGTTGTAATGGATGCTACTTCATTGATAGTGAGGGTGAGGCATCTATGGTAGTAGTCAGTGATAGTGCTAGGGTCATTGCTGATAACTTGGTTGGTTGCTAAAGTTTTATTTAAGGTAGGAACAACATTTTCTACAGTGAGCTTTCTAGGATTTCTAGCTTTGAATGTTTCCTTTACTATTGACTTGGGAGATTGGGGTTCGTCGCTCAGGATAGTGAAGTTAATGCAGTGGCGGTCAGACCAACTCAGAGGAGAAATTGTATCAATGGTTAATCTGGTATTGAGTGAGAGGATCCAGTCGAGGGTTCTGCCCTTGATATGCGTAGGATCATTCACCAATTGGATGAAGTTAAGATCTTTGAGTGCTGAGTGTAGCCCTGTGGCTTTGGGGTCTAGTTCATCATTGAAGCCTACATTTAAATCTCCAAGTATTATACATTTCGTATTTGGTTTAATTAATGTAAACTCATCACAGCCTGCAGACCCTTCCTGAACATGGAGAACTGCGTTATCCTAGCTAGAACACTAATCATGGCAAAGATAGACTATTGTAAGGCTCTCTACCTAGGGACCAGTCAAAAAAACCATGACAAGTTACACAAAACAATGCCATCAGGGCGGCCCTCAACATCCCCAGAAGATCTCACATCTCAGATATCAGACGCAACCTTCACTGACTCCCAGTCGTGCAGCGAATATCACTCAAAATCTTACCCTTAACCTACAAGGCTCAGAACAACCTTGCACAAGTTTATCTGACTAGCCGTTTCTCGCAGCACATCGCTATCAGACCGCTGAGATCAGCCTATGCCAACGTTCTTTCTATGCCTAGATTTAAGCTGCAGTCTGCTGGGGGATCTAGCTTCCCAGTCCTCGCAGTTAAACTTTGGAACACCATCCCTTCCACACTTGGATCAGAACCCACGTTCCACTCCTTCAAAACTAAATTCAAACTCTGGCTTCACAAGCTTGATGAGCTGACTACACTGTCACCGTAGGTGCCTACCTTTAACTACTTTAGCACGTCTTACCCCTTCTACTTCGCTATGTCCTCTCCACCTCTCTTTCTCATTTGCACCCCTTACATAAGCTTAGTATCCTTATATGTTTCTGGAGTAATTATGTGTAAACTACGTTGCTATGTTTCTAAGTTCTGTTTTTAAGGTTTTTTGCATCATCACTGTTAAAACTGTTCCCCCGGGGGAACAGGTTATGCTTGCTTGTAACCTTCTTGTAACCACCTTCTTGCAACCACGCGCCCAGATGCCTCAGTGCAAGGTTGCGTGTTACAAATAAACAAATACAAATACAAATAAATACAAATACAAGCAGGGCTGCAAGAAATGCCAGGAACCACAAGAAAATCCCTGGCCATTCAGCAGTTGGAGGAAGCAGTGTTTCCTTCACCGTGACCTGAAGGCGAGCAGGCATGCCGGAGAACAACTGTGGGAGAAGGGGGAGAGATGGCAAGGCAGTGCAGAGTGGAAGGCAAGTGGCAGAGCGGCACTGCGTAAGCGCGGATGGGACCGAAGACGGCAGGCAGAGTTGGTGAATCAGCCCAAGTGAAGTGGGGACCCCGGGGCGTTATGGCAACCACACAAAACACAGTTTGAACTTTGCAATGCCAACGAAACAGAAACGATAAGAAGACTCTTTGTAAAAACGGCATGGCTACCTCCAAACTCATAATGAGGCCCATTGTCTTTTATTTAGAGGTGTCACGTGGTCCTCCATGCATGGAACTCCCATTGGTAGTTTGTAGTTTCATTGGTGTTCATTTTCATAAATCGTAATTGCCCGTAGCGGACAGCAGGTACCCTCTGGACAATTTTCATAAGTGGCACTGTAAAGGAGAAGTGTAAAGAGATGGGGGAAGCCTCTTTACACTTCACTTTTATGCAAATAGAGTAACCGCTGCCTGCCATGACAGACAATGTTCACAATGATTTCCTATGGAAAACTATAGAACATCATTGTTTTTTTTTTAAGGTGGGGCAAACGGGACGCAGAAACATAACTCCCTTTCACCCCCATTCCCACCAGCGTCACCAGAGGCAAACCAGTGTTGCGCAAAACAAAAGAGGTTGTGGCTGGATGGTTTGGAATTAATCCTAACCTCTGGCATTGCTCTGGACAACCCTCCAGACCATTGTTCTTCGCCTGCCAAGCCATTACAAAACGGTAAAGACCATAGGCAAATCCGGCTTGGTTCAACCCCAAAAGGGGCCGTTCAGCCCGAACTGCTTGGTCACATCCCTTCTGCATGAGACCACAAGCACCCCCAAACATTATTAGGCCTGTCTTTGCTTCCTCGATTTAAGCTCCAGGGAACTGCAACATGATCCCATTGTGTGTATTGACCGTAACACTGTTTGTTGGCAACTAGCAGATTAGATAGACCTGCCAGGTGCTAATAATGTGCTAAAAAAACACAAACTATAGAGTGGTAATAGAGGAAACCAAGGTAATGTGCTTTACAAAAGACACAAACTAAAGTTGGGTAGTAGAGATATCCACAAACTGTGACCCTACCTATGCAAACATTATGCTATGTTAATATGTTTTTTATGTGAAATCTGCAATGAGCCCCTATTGAAACAATCCCAGTAATAATAATATACCTTTCTTCCATATGTTCGTACGGTAAGCTTACATTCCTATTTCTTATTTGCACATTGTATAATCACATTTATGATTCATTTAGATATGATTCAAAATACTTGAAAAACGTCCATAACTTAAAACAGATGTGAATAGCCATTTGAAAGTGGCAGGAACATCTAGGGGCATTTTGACACTCTAAACCATTCAATTTACTGTGACAAACGCAGTGTTAGGGGCGGTATTCAGAGCGGGATTTAGCGTTGATCAGGGATCAATTCCTAAAAAGAAAACCGTTGGGGCACTCTGAAGTATGCAGTGGGACGTGACATCACAAACAGCGGACCTAAAATTGACAATTTTGGATATTTATTTTTAGGGTGTCTTGTCCAACGGATGGAAGTGCACAGGATGAATAGGCATTTGCCAAGCTAACAAGTGTTCTTAAAACATAGCTTGCTAAATAGACAAGGTGCCAACCGTTTGTCTCAAACTGTGTAAAAAAAGGTATCCTGTAGAGTCAATAGGAGTTCTACGTGAGCACGTTCTCAGAGATTCTCGTGGTCTCAGACTTAGGTTTTTGCCTCGGAACCCCGCCACCTGGGTATGTAGTCCGGACACAGCTCTCTCTTTCAAGTGGAAAAAGCATTAAAAAAAATATATACATTTAAAACAGACAGGGAGGTTGGTGTCCACCCTCTGAAAAAAGTGGGTGGACTACGTCCACCTGCGCGTTCCCTCGACTTGAGCCCTTGCGTTGATCATAATAAATACTAAGTAAGCCTCCCATGTGGTGCTGGTGTGATACGACATACAGCAGTGACTGCAGGGGTCTCGGCATGCCTCTTACAGTCACAGGCACATCTGGTTCCTCCACGAGCGCTCACTTTCACATCACTGCAGCGGGTAAATCTACGGATTACCGCCACTACTCCACTTAGACATGAGACTGCAGGCCACGACCTAGGTGTCCGGATTAACTCGATGGATGTATACTAAAAGATCTTCATGCCACAAAGGAAAACTGAAGTGGCCTTCTCATTTGCAAGAGCTTATCACGATCCACTTAAAATGCAGCGTCTTTGAAACAGTTGAGTGTCGAATGGATGACTGTAAACTGCCAAACTGTACTCTAGGCAGCTACAGCGAAAAGAACATCTGAATTAGGTCTGCATAAAGGCTACCTTGGAAGGGAAGTAGAAGTAGCATTTCTGATACTTTAAAAACAAATACATTAAACACATTTAAATTTTTTTTTTTTTTTAGTTGTTGTTTATCCACAGTGTAGTTTTAATGACATAGGGCATCATTATGAGTTCGGCAGTGAACCGGCGGGTTGCCCCGCACTACCAAATCCAGCGGCTGTGCCACCAGGACATTACAAATTCCGGCAGCACTGGACTGTAAGTCCCCATTCCCATGGAGCCCCGTAAGACACCATGGGAGAGGGGAGATGGAAGCACCGGCACCGTTGCTAACGGTGCCGGTGCTTCCATGACGAATCTGCCTACTGAGGCCGCTGCACTCGGCAGTGTCATACCTGTCGGGCGCAGTGGCCCCAGCAGGCAAACTCGTAGTGTGGCAGTCCGGAAACCAGGCTGCCGGTAAACACTCCTAGAAACACGCATCCTATGGAAAAGCTCCACGCAAGGGCTTTGGGTGATACCTCTCAAAACTACATTCTGTGCAACAACCAATCAGAATTCTATCCATTGTGGAGCATGGACGTTGCCTCCTAGACAGTGCAGACAACTTCTAGCTTTTCTCCCTAGGGCTCTCAAGGGCTTTCCATGCAGGACTGCACCACTCTGAACACCCACCTGCTGGAGCAAATGCTAGCATTGGTTTTCAGTCACCTCCTCTTGTCCTAGTTCACTGGCCTCACCTTGAATCTTTTCAATCGGTGCATGGCGGAAATGGAGGGACGGGAGGTTGGGTGGGCCTAACCAATCACAGCATGTTTATTAACCAATACAAAGATGGAAGCCAACATCTACTGTTGGTTCTTGTCCATTACATTTTTCAATGAATCAATGAAAATGGGAACTAGACATCATTTCTATTGAAAGACTAACGTAGCCACTGCTTTAAGTCGAACCTTTTGAACAGTAAATACCTGATCAATACATATTCTGTAGCTTATTGGTTTGAACACTTTAGCTTTCCAAATGTTTTGGACAAGTTCCATCATCTCGAACCAGCATAGTCACTGTGAATAGCTATGGGGAGTTGTACTAAAATAACATCTGGAGAGCTGAAGTTTGCAGACCCCTGCTGTAACATAATTAAGTATCAGCCACCGGCAAATAAAGAGCAGGGATCTGTGGTTACCTGTGTGAGCTTACAAATTAAAAACTCAAGACTCGGTTATTTTCTGAATGGGTTTTGCAAACTATAAACTCGTATTCATATGTATCATTCAGAAATTGTAGCCATTGCTGTCATGATTCCGAATGTGTCTTATGAGACAAAATACTGGTTGTATATGGCTTTGATTTAATGTCTAGGATCTTAAGAAAATGGAAGAGTTCGGATAAACCACTACACGAAGATTAGACACATGGGATGGTTTTACTGTCAGAAAAGAAAACGGTGTACTTCAAAAGTAAACATTCTTTAGACAATTATAATGCGATGTGGGGCCCTTTTAATTATGTATATGTGTAAGACTTCTTGAAATGCTATGTGTGCTCCTTGTTTGGTTCACCGTTACCTTTCTCCCCTCTCCGCTTGCCTCTTCTTCTTTGCTTTATTTCTCTCCTGATTGTTTACACCTGCTGTTTTTCACTGTAGATGTGCTGTATTTAATGAGCTGTGTATGTGTACATGTTAATTTTTTGCATCTTTATTACTTACTCTTATATTAGACTTTGTAATTGAAAATCGTATAAATAAAACATTTATGAAAATATAATAACATTGTAGCCTGATATTCCGTCCACACAATAACACTGTGCAAGTGCTAGCCATATCACAGATAGGCAGCAACAGCAAGCTGACAGAGCTTCTTAAAATACCAGGGCATCACTCTCTGTCAGGATTACTACTAGTGCATGACCATATCTTGGAATTTCTAGGATGTTACTGTCCATCTGACTCAGAGCATGAGTTGAAATACTGCTTGAAGGAGATGCAGCTCTGGGGCGGGGAGGTGGTGGGGGGTGGAGAAGTGTATGTGCTGAGCAGATATTTCCACAAATGCAGCACTTTAAAGGTTGTTCTCCTTCATCAACAGCTTTATTCTTATGTGGGAGGGGGGGTTCAAAAGGTGTAAGATGCAGAGGGTCTACTTGGAGCACTGGGGGGATATTTTGAAGAATAATTATGGAAGAGAATTACCATAGCAGCATTTGCATGTGAGGGAACGGCTTGTAAAGTGTATTTGTGACTTCTGTCATCGGTACTATGGTCACTGGTGCTCTACCTTTTTGGCAAGTTATGTGTTCTGTAGCTGTGTTATAAACTCCTTGGAGAGGATTCACCTTATAAACCAAGATGTCAGTGCAGTGGGTGCATCAATGGTGTAGCGTGGCACTATTCATAATATCCACTGCAATCGTGAGCAGTTTAAGGGCAACGTATGTGAGGAATCCTCAGAATTGTGTAAGCTCTACGAGGGCCGTGACCACAAAAGTGATGGGTGGGAGGATCTGAATGAATCTGTACCACTGGCGTTGCTCTGGGCAATCTTCCACACCAGCGTTTTTTAGCCCGTCTGCGTCATTGCAAAAGGGGTCCAGCCATATGCAAATCAGTCTGGTACTGTCACCAATGGTAGCAGCCCAGCCCGAACTGCTAGGCCAGGTCCCCTCTGCACGGAAACACAAGCAACCCCAGACATGTTTCGGCCTTGTTGGGCCTCCTCAGTGAGATGCGGCTTGGTTCCCTATGGCGCAGCGAGCAAGGGACCCACGTCTGGGCATACCCTCTCTCACATAATGAGACAAACTGTGACCACAAAAGTGATGGGTGGAAGGTTTTGAATGAATCTGTACCACTGGCGTTGCTCTGGGGCCGCCATGTTCGCAGCACAACTTGGCCTATCTTGCAGCAACTTTGTGGAAGGCCTCTGCCTAGCTGTCCTGAATGCTGCAAACCTTCACACAGAGCTGAGGGTAATTCAAGTAGGAGAGGCCGACTCCTCTTAAAAGGCCAATGAGCAGATCAGTATATGTGTTGAATGAGATATGCAAGAGTAGCAATCCTTGCAGTACTTCACAGGTAATATGACTGAAGAAGAGGGAAAAAATCCAAATATTTGCCAAATGTTCTTTGCCTTTCAAGAATGCACTGTGTGGCTGATGGACTTCCTGAGACAGCAGCGTCCATCGGTACTTTGTCAATCAGGAGGACATTAGAAACCCAGTCAGCGCCGACACGTCAACATGTTTTCATCATCTGGGTGGGGATATCATTCTACAGGAACATGTATTGCAGCCGACTTTCTCTGCTTTCATCAATAACCAGACTAATGCATCTACACTATGCTCAAACGTCATGAAAGAACGTATACCTTCTTGAGTGTGGTCTAGGGCATGAGCAGACATACCTTAAAGCACTAGTGCACAGCAGCTCTAGTGAGGAAGCAAATCAAAGCCCATGGAGGGTGGGATTAGTCTGGTCTTGGCCACAGCATGAACGATGAAACCTAGGACGTATTATGACTGTGGTACAGAGGTCGCCCTTTTTGTGGGAAGTAGGTAATGAGTTACTGTCCTCTCGAATTCCCTGGACATTTCCAGGGAGAAGCTGAATTTCAAGATAGGGCTTGCAAAGGGAAATGTTGGATGAAATGCGTGCTAGTTTGAGGAGTCTTTGTTCAGTATAGCTGTTGGGACTTGCTCAGATTATCCTGGATTTATGTGATAAATTAACTCTTTTTCAGTACATAACATTTTAATGGTGAATTATCAATGACTACCTAAACACACACAAACCATGGACAGGGTCACATCTAAAGGAACCAGACGTGGTTCTCTTCCTTGCAACAGTGACATCACCAAAGCCGTGAAAGAGCTGCAGTTGAGGAGACCAAATTCACCATGCTTCTGTGGAAGGTCAGAATCCTTCGATAAACAGTGTTTGACTTGAAGGTTTCATTTCATTATCTGAACATGCACAATTTCATTCAAGGAACAACAACTGTATGTGAAGTAGGGGTCTGGGACCCAAAGTGCAGGAAAGAGTATGAAGAAATAATTACAGATGGAACAAGGGTCTGGGAACCCCAAATACAGAGAAGTTATTACAATCATAATGCAAACAAAAGCAGTGCCTACCACCAGGATAGGGAACCAGCCATGCTACACTAACTAAAGAAGCCATAATACGGACAATCATAGTACCTGGCAGGATAGTGAACCAGGTCCACCGTAACAAATAGCAGAGAAGCTGGAAAATCTAAGAAGGGCAGGGGAAGAAACCACACCCCTTGGCATTGTGAATTGTGAGAACCTAAAGAGGCCAAGGGAAGAAAGCATACCCCTTGGCATTGTGAACTGTGACCGCCCAAGAAGAGGCAGAGTGGAGGGAGCCACCGCCCTGTTATTGTGAATAGAATAAGTAATTTGAAGAGACTTTCTTTTCTGTGTCTTTCTGTGACAGAGAAATCCTCCAAGAGAACTGTTAGAACTTTTTGTTAATGCAATCTGGAGAACACGTTTTATCACTAGGAGGTGACCACAAAGCCTCAGTCCAGAAGAAGGGAGTCACTCTTATGGACTAAGGAGATCCTAATTTTTCCCTTAGTTAGTTAAGAATGTAAGGGATGGAAAAAGGTTTTGACACACAACAATGGACTATTTGTTTTCTATGGACATCTTGACTGAATCCGTAGTATTTCGTAGAGGCAGGGAACCCCCTCTTAGTTTTATGGACGGTTAGGATTTATCTCTTTTATTTTAACCTAATTATAAGTCTTTAACCACAACAATGTCACCTATGTGTCGATCTCCTCCTTCCACACCCTTACAATGCCAATGGTTTATAGTGATCGGACAATGACCACAACACTGTGGCTTGTCTTGTGTCTTGTTAGATACTTTTCTTCATCTACAAAATGTGATGCTCATACTGTTACTCATGTTTAATACATGTCATGTAAAAACAAGCATTGGCCAGGCCAACAGTTTGGTTGTTGTTTAAGTATGGGATGGGCATTTGCCATGCAGTAATATAAAGGTACTACCTGGCCATGAGATTGCAAAAGCTGGAAAGTTGAGTGATTACCTGGGCATATGATTTAAGTATTAGGTACCTGGAAAATTCCCTGGAAAATTCCCATCTAATATCTCTAAACTGTCATTGCTTGTCTTTACCATGACTTCAGTGCAAGGGACAGATATAAAGTAAGTGGTTAAACACTTCATCCATTAACTCTCAGCAGCCTGCTTAGAAACATATTGCCAGGCTAAAGCTTGATTGCACTATTTGATAGAGCGAGCTCAGGGAGGGGTTTCACATTTAAACACTTTAATAGAAGATAGAACTTTGTTTTCAAAACACAATCCACAAGGGCATAACTTTTATCTTAGTTGCTATATATGGATGTAAAACATCATCATTGAAACAGTAATTTAATGTGGAAGACTATCAATGTGCGAATGATAATGATGTATTAATTATATAGCACTTTCGCAAAAACGCTTTACATAGAACAGATTTACATACAATATCACCCAACCGAATCTAGCACTCATTTATCGACCTCCGAAGGATGAAAGGGTGAGTTGGTCATGCCGGGATTCAAACCTGTGACCTGCAGCTCACACACAGATTCCAGCAGCGAGCGCTCAACCCGATGAGCTATCTTAACGGCTACATGTAGCTATCGTAAAGGTGATTCCAAGACTTCTCATGTCAATTTATGGAAGGAGGATAATAATGGAGACCTTGATTTTAATATGCTATTGAGGAATTTCGACAGTGGGAATAACCTGTCATGCCGATAGCTTTAGCAAAATTAGTGGTGCTCAGCTTAAGTCACAAAAGTCCTTCGGCCACAGTAAAGGTTTAGTTCAGACTTCCATTGAAGGCTATCGTAAAAGAGGAATGATACAATATACTCAATATACTCTGCGGTATCTCAGGTATAGCCACTGCATGAACGGCCCTGTGTGAGCATTCCTCCTAGGCAACCCATATCACGGAGGCCAGAGTTCAGCAAACCATGGACAGGATATCATGCAGGGAAGGTGTCCTGTGCTGATGCAGCCCACAGTATTGCTACTCTGGCATGGGCATTGGCCATTCCCCATGCCAGAGGGGATCCACAATATGCCAGCCTGCCTCCCCAGTCCAGCCGTGGAGATAGAAACATGTTAGAATGGCCTGCAATGAAAAGTGGGTGGTAACAGAAGTGGGCTAGATCCTGAGTTCCCAGGCCACAACAACAAAGAGGCAAAGATATCACAGGACACTCAAAGAGTGTACTGACTTTCCATTCACATCCTGGAATACGAATGGCATTTCCATATCTGTGGCTGTGAATGATTTATCAGCCATGGGATACTCACCCTGCACCAGATCACACTTCCTAATTTCACTCAGGGAGAGCATGGTGGCTGGGTCCAGGAGTGGGTGTTACCCCGACAGTAGCTTGTACACTACACTATGAGATGGAAACAAGCAATTCAGTTAAACCTGTACAAAGGTTGCCTGGCCAGGCAGCAGGGGGACCTTCAGTCCCATATGGCTCTGCCCACCGCGGTCCTTGTTCTGTGTTTGGGGCTCGGGGAAGAGGGATGCAGACAGGGCAGGAGGGGACTCGTAGCTCTCTGGTTACCTCTCTTCAATCCATATAGCATACCCACCCAGGCATATTAGCTGATGCCGCAAGTAAACACTCGCCATACCTACATCTTAACCATATATCAACAAGCTACTCTTCTCTTCAGTCTCAGGTGGGCCTACTATTAGGAGAACTGCCTGCCGGCATTGCCCACGGGCAAGGATTATCAATGCCACAGCCTCTGCCTGCTCAAATCCTGCTGCACTTGGTCTCTCACTGCCTGCGGTTTATCCCCACCAACTGCAGTGCCCAGTATAGAAGGGGTCTACTCACCATGCAGCCACCCACCGCCAGCTCAGGCTGCTATTCATCCTGGAGTGCTGGGAACCCTCTGGTAGCTCCCTGCCAGTGCACACTGCTCCTCCATGAGCAGGTGAGCCTTTCATTTCACCACTGCCCGCTGTCTCTGGAGTCCCCGCCCCACCTCAGCAGGGCCTCCGTTCTCGGACCACACAGCAGGCTAACAGTTCTCTGTGGGACCTCCCCAGGCTACCCTGCTCACGCGTCTCGGGTCTCCTGCCTTTCCCGAGCTGCCCCTCCAAAAAGGAGGTCGGGGATAGTCATCACACACCATCATCCCTCCACTCATTGCCCAGGCTGCTAGTGTGGGCTAGGGCCCCATCTCCACCAGAGCCGTTCAAATGTCCGGCGGCTCAGGTATTTGACTCCACTCCCAAGGTGGAAAGACACTGCACTTTCCTCAGTTGCTCTGCAGACCTCCTCTGACAGGGAAAGGACTCTTGATCTCCTCTCTCCGCTGACAAAGAGACCAGGATATGGAAGGCTGTCCGAGGAGGCAGCTCCCACCAGAGGCATGTCCAGGGAGTGGTCTGGGGTGGCACGCGCTAGAACTGGAATCTGATTGGCCACCCCAGGTGCCACCCAAATATCCTAAACTATGATCATTATCTGTGTTTGTGCATTCAGTACCCCACTTGGGCCACCCCAGTCAAAAGAGCCTGGACACGCCACTGGCACCCACAGCAGTCAGCATGGTAGTTTACCCTGCTCTTTCGTTCATCCGCTCCGTCCACATTTGTTTCTTTCCTCCTGGGCATAGTGCACTGCTCTTAAACGGCAGGTAAAGCAGTAAGTACGGAAAAGCACATAAACATAACCCCACAGGAAATAAACCGATTTTTCCAAGACACATGATGTGCAGTTTTCTTTTAATATCATACTAGAAGTAATCACAATAATCTAATTTTAGAGGGGCCCTATTTGGGCCAGAGATTACACGGATTTCCATAGAAAACAAGTCAAGGCCCCGGGGATTCACTGGGAGCGACCCAATGATAGGTGGAAATGCACTATGACAAACATGCTCCCTTTCCTCATTGTTTTAATGCACTTGCGTTAACTAAAATGTTGTAAATAATCCACACACTGTTGCTTAACGCTGTGGAGACAAGGTATTTTCCTCACAAACTCTTGACAGCCTGAAAAAAACTATCTCCTAAGATCAATCAGTTGCACTGCAATAAGTGGGCTATAGAAAACCAATCAGCAGTATGCAATAGCTGCTTTTATATTTTCTTAAAATCACATGACAATTGATGTGTATCAAACGGTGACAAATTGGGCCGTTCCTGCGGCTTTACCCGACCGGAAATCCCTTGGCTGGTATTCCGTTCCTTTGTTCCCTGTGGAGGGCGTGGCAGCCCCTCAGCCAATGAGGAGGCTCAAAACGGAACAATCCCCGCTCCGAGACTCCACACGGGTGGAGGCTGCCATCCTCTCCCTGCAAACAATCCTCTCCCTACCCTCCCAACGCCACTTACTTTCTTTTTTCTCGTTTTTCGGGAGCGAACGCGCTGGGAACACTTCTGTCCCCAGCATGTCCGCTTTCGATGGCCGCCATGGAAAGGTAAAACAGACTCTGTTTTCCCTTCCCCAGGGGCCATTTTGAATATATTTTTTTTAATTTTCTGTTTCAAAACAGAAAGAATGCCATTAGTACCCTGGTCTTGCGGGCCGGGGTACTAATAGCAATAAGCCCCTCGCCGCGGGGGCATTACTGGGTGAGGTAGTGCCCAGGGGGCCTTTGTTAAGGTCCTCGCTTTGCTCAGGACTGTAACTATGGGCCCCGGGGCATTACCGACTCGGTAATGCCCCCGCGGCTTCTGGCTTATTGCTTAATCAACACTGAAAATATACTTGTAATTATAGATGTTGGTCAACACGTGAAGGCACTTTAAGTGCAAGTATGTGGAACAAGCAAGAGAAGTATAACCTATGATGAAACTGGTTATTCAGAAACATTATTTTTCAGTAAATCGATCATTCGTTAAACTTTTCAGAGGAATGGAGAAAGGAAGTAACATTACAGTGTGGAGGGGGCATACACGGCTTGATTAGACCGATCCTAGTTCAAGGGCCATCACAGACCTCAATGAACACAAATAGAGGTTCACAGAAATTATAACCCCCCTGCTGCCGTATCAAATGAACCTTGAGATCTCCCCATGGTTGCAGTTGGTTTCAAGAACCCTTCCTAACTCCCCTAGAACAATAAATGGGGATAACAGAGGGAGAGCTAGCAGATCCCTGGGAAGTTAGTAAGCTACCTTCTCAGGGAAACCATCTGTAGCCAACGGAAACACCAGACAGAATGGTGTCACCAAACCATAGCAATCCATAGCACTAACACTGTTAGGGATACATGGGCTAGGGAGGAGAGAAAGACTGGGGAAGTGGAGATAGAGAGAGGGCCCTAGAGCCAAATTCCCCAGAAGACCCGTTTGGCCCTGAAAATGTCCAGAGGAACCTTCATCTGATCTTTTTGCAAAATTTCCAATAACACCCTTGGAACGTGGTCAGAAGTCTCTGGAGTGGTTCTTTTTGGCCGCCCTCATCACAATATGTAAAATTCTTTCTCATCTTGATTTTTGGCAAGAGACTTTCTCACAGATTTTAAACAGATTGGAAGGTGTCATGCAGCACTCTGCAAACTCTCAAATAAATAAATAACACACATTGGCGGTGCACAGTTCATTAAAGGGCCACACTGCCCATTGTGGAACTGAAAAAGTAAACTGGTTAGGAGACTCTTCACCCTTGCTGACCTGAAGATTACTCTGCTGCTGAGAACAACATCTTTGTAGCCCAGGTTAAGAAAGATAGTCATGGCTGGATTTTCCAGCTTAGTTCCCAGAGAGCCCAGTCTCAACCCCTGAGACATGAAGCCTCACAAGCCACTATTGCCATCTTTATAAATCTCGTAGCACAACTCTACAACTTCCAGGCTTCCCATTCCAGGGCCTTGCTCCAAGAGGAACACAATTCAAAACACTCCCTTATTTAGGAGTGCCCAGATGTCCTCCCACCTGTTCTTTCTATGGATCCTGGCTATTCATGACCATTCATGACTGAGGCATCAAGTAGAAGAGCAGTTGCTCCCCTGCTCCTGTGTGCACTGGTTGGTCAAATCAAAGCAGCACAGGAAGGCCTCAAAGCTTGGACGATCCTTCAGACCAAGGGATACAGACATCACTGGGACTTTTCTCATAAAAGGGTGCCAAATTGTCACTACATACAAGCCTTATAATGGGCAGGTGTATGTGGGCAGCGGTGTCTCTTCTAGAATATTTCCTTTAACTTGGCTAGCCTGGTTCAATTTTACCATTAAATGGATTATTCTGCCAGTGTGTTTAAGGGTCTGGGTGTTGATAGATGGAGAGGAGAGGACATGCTGATTCAGGGTGGCAAGAAGGCAGTAGTGAAGGGCTAGGAGAAGAAGACAAGGCCAGTAGAACAATGCAGGCAGTTTGAGGCAGAGAAGGTGGAGAGAGAGGAAAAAGAGAAGGTTTGACAGATCTGGAGAGAGTGCAGAAGAAGGAGGAGTCGGTAAGAACGGAAGAGGTTGGAAAGGAGATGGTAGAGCAGGGAGAGGAGGAGGCCGCCGTTTGCACCAAAAGGGCCTGAAGCTTGCCATATCTAGGGACATAGGATTCTGCAACTATATCACCAAAGCTATAGGGCACACTGTGTGAACCAAGGGCCTCAAGGCCTTCCTGTAGGAGATGGCTAACAACTGAAGTCTGCATCATGAGCAGAGCGTCCTATAAATACCCATCAAGGGTAAGCAAGACTTGTGGGGTGGGGCACTTGAAACCCCAGAGACTGTGAGTGACTTTTACGTGACCAACAGGTGCAGAGCAAACATGAAGGCAGGGAGGGACAGGCTCACCACAGTCCTTAGGTAACTGAAACTCCTGTCTTCTTTTTTTTCAGAATCCGCCACCGTTGACTTCAGTCTCCCCTAAACCCTTGGCACCTTTTGGTTTGAAAATAAATCAATGAGCACCATACTTTCCGGGTTTTGAGTTGTTCAGTGATCTCTCGGCAGTGAAAGGTCTCAGAACCGGTACACTCTGCTTCAACCAATAAGAACAAGTGAACCCCGTAAATCATCAAAAATTCCTCTTTCTATTACTAGCCATTTAATTTCGGTATTTCCATTTTCAGTCCTGCACAGGAACAGGGGGGCTTGAATTAGTTCATGTTTGGACAATAGCATTCTGTCAATCAATACCCCTGAGAAGCCTGTGCAGTGTCAGACCTAAACGAGATTCACAGTTTTGTATCAATATAAGTTGTCTGATAGCTGTATGTGGCAGTGACTGTACACATTTCATGTAGTTCTCCAAGTTCACTCCCTATATCACATACACTTTCTGTATCCTTGTGCTAGAGAAGCTAGCGACTGTGCTAAGCACAAGTGTAGTGCCCTGTCACATGCTAAAAATGTGGGGAAGGGAGGCCAATGGCCTGAACATCCTGACATATCATGTTGTGAACATTTCTTTCTTTTTCATAACATTGTTTCCCACACTGTTTGTATTTAGAGGAAGGGATTGGCAATGCATTTATTAGTATAGGCCCTTTTATTTTGAAAAAAACACTATGATTATTATTTGATGGCCGTAGCTTGCTTCCATCTGTAGATTTAGGATTAGATAGGCGCTCATCACCCCTTTGTGAAAGTTCAGTAAACACCCTTGAACTGTGGTCACTTGGGTCTGCCTTACTGTTGATACCATGCCTTCCTTACAGTACCTTTGACTTCTCTATGGATGAACCTCTATAGTGACTCTGGATTCACTCCTTCAGGTCAAGGCTTCCTTGCACAAGTGTTAGAATGTGCTGCCCATTCTCCCCAGAAATTCCTGTACAAGAGTTGTCATGAGCTGCAATCTGGACGTTAACGAGTAAGAGGGTGGGAGGTAGATGGTGGAGGCTCTTGGACAGAAATCTTTGGTCCTCAAGCAAGCCAATAGGAGGGGCGCCCTAGTGGCATCGGAGTAGTTGTGCCCATTGGAGCTGAAGCAAGCTCTCATTTTTAGTTGGCCCACAATCAGGTCACCTGGGGCATTAGCAGTGTAGCATGAACCAGGGCTGCGACAGCGTGCTTCATGGTCTCACATCCTGAAGCATAGCACCTCCTGTCAGTTTTAGGCTGTTTTACATCACATTTTGTCCCTAATGTAATAGAGCTGCCTTCAAAAGGGCCTTCTTACCCACCCTCTCAATGGCACCTTTTATTTAAGAGGGATTTAGCTGTGACTCAGTAGAGGTCAATCCTCCGGACTTTTCACAAGATCACTGGCTTATTATCTCTAGATATATAAAGCAGAAAATCTGATTGTTTGTTCCTTATACAATTCCACACTGTTACACCAATCTGCACCAAATTCTTTATAGTTCCCTGTTAGAATCCTCCAGACAATACTAGCTACATGACATTTGAACATGAGACGGTTGCCTGAAATCAGCGAAGCATCAATATGATTGTAGAAGGACTGGACAGAGCTAATTTTAAGCATCTCTACATGAGGAATAAAACTCAACCTGAAAAACATGTTCGCACAGTTTCTGAGATATTTGCGCCGCAATGAACCACATTGCACCGTGCTAGGTGAGGGGAGTGCACAGAAGGTCCCAGTATGCTGCAGCACGCCAACTCCTACCACCCCTCCACGTCTACTCCGGGGGTATTCTCAGTACATTTACTTCAGAGTGCAAAGCACATCAAGCGATAAGCGACTCGGAAGAGCGACCTACAGGATCATTGAACTTCAACAGTTTATGAGAGTGTTATCATGTCTATCTACAGAACCCGTGGGGAGTATGGCTACTTTTTGCTAGTCATGTCTAAAATCAAGACAAGTTTTGGCAAATAAAGGGCGAGGCAAAAGAAGCTGTCCATGGTCCTGAAACGACCCATGCAACTACATTAAACCAACAGGTTGGCACTCTCATCCTCAATGGACGTTTGGGTCAATTTCTCACTAACACATAGACACTAAGACAGAACGCAAACATTATGAACATAACGACTTGTTAACGGAGGATAATCAGCTCTACAGCTGCAGCACTTTGCGCTCCTTACGCCTGTTAATACTTACACCTTATTGAAATATTGATCACGGCAGGAATCAGGACAAGGGACCCCGCCAACTCATGGAAACAGTGATGCCTGAAAAGAACTGGTGGCAAAAGGAAGATGTAGGCCACTGCGAGCTTAATCGCATGGAAACAGATACAGCTCTGCCTCAGAGATGGCAAGGGGCCAAGGCAGTATGCTCGGAGTCAGCTCTGCCAAGAAGCCCGGGTGCCCAGGGGAGTTCATCAAGTGAGGGCTGGATTAGCTTTCCTTTGACAAGTGGAATGCGGGCATATACTGTAAGTGCTCAGTTTTAGCGGAAACAGGTGTGTTAAACAAAAAAAATAGCCCTCTATCCCCCAAAAAATACCAATTAATTAGGAAGACTATAGCAAATGTGTTGACAACACATCAAGTTATTATTATGTTATAACGTTTCAATTATCATGTATTATTTTTATCTTTTAACAAAATGCTAAAAGATATAATGTTTCCAATCACACAAAGTAATTCAGGACACATTTAGAGAGCTGACATATTACACTGTCAAACGTAACTTCTTATCCCTGCGAGCATATTTAACGCTGTCCGTGTACAGCCCAAAATACCGCAAATTACTTGTGTGCACATTAAAGAGAAAATGAATAGTGTTTTCCCGTCAGTTCATATCATGTGACTAACAAGAGGGGAGCCGCTCCATCTATATTCTAAAAGCACATTGACTACGGTTGTGCCACAATCAGGCTTCAGAGCACTTCTGGAGGTCTTGGTGTTCAGAGTCTTAATCATAAAGCTGATAACATAAGCCGCATTTGGGAGGGCAAAGTCATTTACAGCTTTTAGAAAATGACAACTCACTTAGCTCCTCAAACATGCCACAGCGCCACCTTCAAGCCTTTCATAGACGTTCCATTCAAGTTCAGAACCACAGAGCAAAGCACTATTGGTATGCAGCCATTAGATTAAACTGTTTAATTCTTGCTCCAAAAGAGGGTTGGACCCCGTAATGCTTGCACTGATGATAAGGAAGGTGACCTTTTTCTAGTTTTTCATGTAAAGGATTTAATTAGTGATTTAAGTCTTGGAAGGGCAATACGCTCGTCTTGGAAGCAAGACGACACAGAGCAACACAGGTTCAATCCCCTGGTCCACACTTAGAAACCTCTGGGTATTAAGTGCGTTATAAATAGCCAATTAAAATTACAAAGTAGGTTAGCTGACTCATGTTTCGACCCATCAGGGTCTTTCACAAGGCTAAATTGATTCTTTGCTGTCCATGGTAGATGGGTGACTGGCTTGCTGGTTGGACAATCCTGCTGGCAAAGTGGGGCTGGTTCCTTGGCTCAGTTGAGTGTTTTGAGGACAGCCACAAACCTGTGGCTTGGCGATCCTATAGGAGTTGTTCCCGGTGGGATGTTGGGCCTTTCGGTTGCTGTTCTCATCAGGTTGTCTCTGGATAGTGACTTTAGTCACTATCCAGAGACCAGCCGAGGCTGACCTACTTAAATCATCAATTAAATCCTGTATATGAAAAACTAGAAGAAAATTATTTTCCTTAATATCAGCGCAAGCATTATGGCAACCCTTTCATGCTAATACAAGAGGTGTGGGGTGTAAATGCATATTTCGCATCATACTGCCTGATAGTGAACATTGGCCTAAGCGCATTCACATCATACTGTAAATCGCATTTATATGAACTTGCAATAAGTTGTCTACGCCGCCATCTTAAAGTAATCCGCTTTTTTGATTAACTCCTGCTTTCTGCCTGCTAGAAATTGTGTTTTTGGCTCCAGCAGAGCAAAATGAACTTTGTATTATGTCAACGTAGATAAGCATGCTGAAGCTGCTATGGTGGAATTGTTTGTCCTGCACTAAGAAACCTTAGGGCTAAACAAGAGCTGTATTTAAACAGTAATCTAGAGACCATCTGTGTCAATAGTGTCTTCTCTGTTCAAACAGCAAAAGAGAATGGTGAATAGTTGAATATGTGCTTTTGCAGAAATCTGTGTTTTCACTCCTTGAACCAAGCTGACTTTAAACTTAAGAACAAACGGTAGACAAATATGAGTAGATGAAACAAGGACTGTTATCACTGTGTTTTATGTACAGAAAAACATGTCTAGTGTTTGAGGAAAACATTGAACAATGTATAGTTGTTTAAACCTGTATTAGTTATGTGAACTGGCCACAAACCCTAGTGAATGGATAGAAAGATGGGCTGGACAATGTAACCGGGATTGGGGAAAACTGTATATAAACCTGTGTCTTTGAAATGTCCAGCACTCTCTCAGCTCACATTGTCCGCTACCACACATTGCGAGGTGTTGAGAGACCAGACAGCTGTTCTGCAAAATAAAAGTGTGTAACGCTCACCTGATTCCCACAAAGGCGCTGGTCTAGGCAGGAAGGTGTCTGTGACTCGAAAGGTGATGTGCAGGACTCGGTTGGCTTCTGGGGCTGAGCCTCTTCGCACTGTGTGTCGAACTCGAAGGGTGAGATTTCTGCAGGTGAGAGAATATGGGGGTTAATGATCTGGGCAGTTGAGTGTCTCTCTCTCTCTCTCTCTCTCTCTCTCTATTCCCAGCTTCCCCGTAGAATCCCCCAGGTCAACGTACTCACCTTAGATAGGTGAATGCTGGGCTCTCCATCTGCGTCTGGTGCAGGGTGACGTTGCCAGTTCCTTCACTGGGTAAAACGTAGGCCTCTTAACATCAGAGGATCGCTACCGCCGTTAACTGCACGAGCAGTGAGTTTCCGGACACCTTTTGTCCTTAAAGTCTTTAGGTGCGAGGGCACTTTTATGTAGATTTGTTTTGCAGGGCTCCGGAGACAGAAGATGGTGTGAAGGGAGCCGAAGCTGGAGCCAGAGCCTTGGAATGGGAATGAACCGCTTGGAAATGCGTGAGTAAATGCAAGCGCTCTAACTGTTTCTTTTCTCTTGCAGCTGCGGGTTCGTGCTGAAGAGATGCTGGAAAACGCCGGAGTATTTGCAGGCGTCCTATTATGGCGAGCGCGATGGGCGTAAGTAAATACCTGTCTAATGTCTCTCCTTTTGTCTTTCAGGTCCGGATTGCAGCGTTGGAGACCCAGAGTGCCGGTAAGAAATAACTATGCCTTTGTTTTCACAGGCAGAGATGCAGCATGATGAAATGGTCGCTGTCGATGGATCAGGTGAGTAATGCGCTTCGTATGAAGGTTGCCGTGCTAACCTGTAGTTTCTTATTTTGCAGGTGCTGCTGAAGACTGGATGCGGGGATGGTAAGTATTGTTCTTGCAGGTTCTGCTGAAGACTGGATGCAGGAATGGTAAGTATTGTTCTTGCAGGTTCGGGCCCGGATAGAAGAAAAGCTGGAACAGACTCGGTGAGCGTTCTGCTGCAGATGCAGAATAACGCGAAGCATGTTTCATCAATCGGGTGTGGTTTAAATAGCCTTGGAGTGCTGAGGCGTCTTCCTCCACGGCCCCGCCTAGGTAAGAAAAGAGTTCCTGTTCCAGAAGAGTTCCAGTGTTGTATCCAGGGAGTGGAGCTTGCCCCACCCAGGTAAGAAAGTAGTTCCGGCTTACTGAGGATTCCTATGCAGCTGGTAAGTAAGCAGCATGGTCTGCTGCAGGTAAGTCCACCCAAGCATCTTCATATAGATTATGAGCCCGGCGCTTCCAGTGCCGGGACCGATGGCATTGATGAGCCTGGCGCCACCGGCGCCAGGACAAGGTCCAAAAGGTCCCAGTGGGGACCGGCTGGTGCCTAGGATTAAGGTTAGGGGCCTGCTTCCAAGGACGTTGGGCTGGTCCTGACTCCTTGGAAGCAGTGATCATGACAAGTGTACTTATACCATTGTACTCGTGCCTGGCATATTTCTATTAACAGGTATTAAGCCTCAATATTTCTTTAATCTTTCAGTGGGGAACACCACTCAATCCCGTGAATCCAAATATCAAAACCTAAAACAAACCATGTAGCTAAAGACTCAGTGCTGCACATGTTGATTCAGCCTCTAGTGCCCACTTTCGCCTAGTTGCTCCAAAAGTGATTGACTTCATCTTATAGGACAGCACTATTTTATACACAGCTTCATTAGTACAAGAGCTGCATCTCTTAAGGATATGACGACCAGAACGCAGGAGAAAAAATAATAATAGGTTGCAGTGTTTTTTTTTTAGGAAAGATGAGGGTTCTGGTGTCAATGGTAACATCTATGGCATCAGTAGACGTGGTGGCAGCCATGCAAGGAAGTGCCAGTACGACAACTGGAAAGTTGCCCAATGCTATGAAACCCACCTCAAGCCAGCCCTGGTTTTCTAATTGCATGCTGGGACTTGAAGTTTCATTTTCACATTGCACCTTTGGGCCTACAAGGCCCAGCAAGCAATGGGAAAACCAGTACTGGCTCGATAAGTCACGCTTGGAACAGAGCAACTTGGCACCTATGGAGTGCAAGTCTTCCATTTCCCTTTCACAGTCAAGTGCGTGTTTGTTTATCTGTGTTCTGGTCTCACAACACGCCCAGTTCCTAGGATTTCCCTATCACACAGCATTTTCAACGTGACCACATAATATGTATGTAGAAGATAGCAACAGAGATCGTCACAATGTGTGATTCTGTTGATGCTTTTTTTTAGTAATGCTGGGTTAGCAGCGCTCTATGCAGATCTTTTCAGTTGACTGTTCAAACAACTTCTTTTAGCAAATAAAATGTCTCAGGGGTCAATTTCTGATGTGCCCTACCTATGTTTTAGGTTGAGAAACACCATTAAAATACCAATACAGGTCAACATCCCCAGAATCAAGGACACGGTTTGCAGGACACCTCCATATTGTGTGAAGAAGACACGCAACCCTTGACATGTTAACAATGACTGTGCTAAGGCTGGGTTGGACATTGCATTCTTTAGTGTGTACTATGGGTTCTCAGAAGAACCATGAGCATCAAGAGAGCCACATGAGGACTAACAGGAGTTTCTCTGCATTTTAAAACCTTTGGCCCAAATCCTATCCTCAAAAAGGCTCATACATAATCCCTGAGCTCGCGCCGTAGACTATTAGCCCCACAAAGCGAGCAACAACAAGGAATCCTCCTCAACTCTATACATCAGGCCAACCCTCCAATGAGAACTATTTTTAGTTTATTAAAATGCTTATCTTATAAAAGCAACTTCGGTATTTAAACATTACAAAAACATACATTTCGTTTCATATGTTTTGTGTGCTTTATCCACTGTTAAACTAACACCAACACAACTCCAAAACCTGCATTGCTATTACCACCACCTGCTAATGGCCTTATAAAGCTCGCGAGGAAGCGCTATTGCTTGGGATAATGACTCCTCACGAATTTATGGCCATGAGCGTAATGATCCCGCAATAACGCACCATCCTCAGTATATAGGCTATACTAACCTCGTCAACATCTAAGACACTAAACGTCGAGTGTGATAGATGCTCCAAGCCAGCAACAGAGTTAAGAAGCTGGCAGACTTACCCTTCACAGCCTTTTCAGTGCCCACCCTCCAGTATTACCAATTTAAAAAATGCCTCTCGCCCTGTGGTTCCATGCACCAGGGAGTGAGAGTCAAGGGGGCGGAGCAAGGATTGCTGCACTTCCAAATTAGGACATATATATAAGTACATATGCCTTGCAGCAATCAAGACCATTGTTTTAAGGCATATATGCAGCCTAAAGACATTAAAAATGTTAAAGAGTTTTTCATTGTTTATTTATATAGATGTATACAAGGCTTGACGGACAGGCTAGACTCGGCAAGTGACTTGATGTCGACTAATACTAGAAAAGATGTATAACTGGATTTGGCAAGCAGCATCCAGTAGCAGCAGCACTAGCCAGCAGGATCATCTGGCTGCTGATGCTTCTTCAGAATGTCAAGTTTTGCATCATTTAATTTGATGTTCTGTTTTCCAATTACTTGTAAAGCATAGAGACTCGCCACTGAGTTGTGGCCTCGTGGAACAGAGAAAGATCATCAAAACACAACTGCAATCATGCTTGTCATGGAAATAGGTAGGTCATGTGGAGTCCACTGAAGCTACTAAAAGGTCGTCCAATTTCCTAGAGTTTATGGCAAAGTAAGTAGATATAACCTTTGCATGGGCGTTTTCTTGTTTTCGGACCGACCAGTAGAATAGCTGCTGAGGACCTCAAGAGCAGAGTTGGTTTATATTTAATCGTTTTTTTTTCTGGAAGTGGGATCCTCCGACATCAAAATGCTCTATGAGCCAAACAGAGCAACTTTAGTTGGGTTCTATTTTAAGCAGATCGCCAATGCAGTGGGCATGGAGGTGAGTTAATGTGCTGGGTTAATATGCTCCGGGTAGTTCAGGGTTTAGTTTATGGAGCAGTTGTGCAGCTCATTCATTTCTACACGGGAGGGAGGCCCAAGAAGTTGCATAGTGCAGGCAGGCAGCATGCCCAAACCCATAACCATAAAAAAGAACAACCGGTTTCACGTTTTTTAATTTAAAAAAACAAATGATTGCGCCCACACTGCAGACATGGGGCTGCAAAGTTACCATACTTGCCAACCCTACAGATTTAGGCAGTAGACTACTGCTTTTGAAGCAGCCTTACCATCTACAGATTTCAGTGAGAGATCCTACTGCTTTTTACAGTGGCAAGTAGTTTATGTGATTCTAAGGCAGGCTCCAGGACAGAGCAAGCAACACATTAATTAGTCTGTCTATACAGTGGGCTGGTAGGTGATTACTTTGATTGCACTCAGACCAATCCACTGACCTGACAGCTGCGTGACTCTCTCCTGCACTCTTGCCAGTACAACCCTTCCGTGAACCAGCAGTGAAAGCACGTGGCAGAGTGTAACACCATCACACACCATCTGCCGACAATTTGGTGATAGCATTCAGAATTGTAATTTTTTACATTTCAACATCTTTCCATGTTGTGCTGTTTGTATGTTTTGTATTTTCCCTTGACGTCATTGTTATGCAATTATTATTTTTCAAACTTGAAAAATCCTAAATCTTTTTGGTCACAGAATGTTGGCAAGTATGAGTTACTACATAGACCAAATGGTTTCAAAATTACTCGCTGGGGGCCATCCCTATATCAGTCAGCCAGAGATCCAAGGCCGAGTCGCTAGGAGGCATGCCAACCACTGGGATGTGTGGATGTGTGTGTCTGGATATGTGTGGCTGCATGGAGGCCTGGATCCGTATGTGTGTGGGTGTGTGTCTTGGACTGCGGGGCCCACATGCAGGAAAAGAAGAAAAGGGAAGAGGTACAGGCCGAGAATTGAGGCAGACTGCTTTCACTTCAAGAAGAAAGCGGAGGATTTCCCACCATCAGTGTGCTCAGTACTACCTGCCCTTTAATGATGCAAGCACCTCTGAGGATAGCCCAGAGGCAACGTGCTCGCCTTGGAAGCAAGACGACACGGAGCAACACAGGTTCGATCCCCGGGTCCGTGTTTTAAGAGTGTTATAAATAACATATCATATACCATATCATATTGCCTATGTATGATGCATTTCTGTGCGTTAATCACCTCTTGTTATTGATTCATAATGGTAACAAACTCAAAACCACTAATAATACAATTGTACAGACTGTTATAAATCAAACAGAGGAAATGAGAGGCGTGCACAGGAAGCTAAATGTACCAGCACGATATCTATTGTACTGTCCATCTCGTCATCACCGAACCCAATTTTTAAGGTTGCGAGTCAATGCTTTAAAAACGAAAGGAACTCTCTGGCAAAGAAAAGAGAAATCTACTGACGATAATCTCTGTCGTTTCTGTAAACAGTCAATTGAAACAGTCAAACATCTGCTAATCGAATGCACTCAAACTGTCAAACAACGCTCACTACATCTAGGGAACTTTGCACCACTAGATGAAGATATGGAGCGATGGTGGGGGCGGATCATTTCAGGAAGTAACACAAGACTTGTATGTGCGACTGTGAATTACTTTGACTCGATTCTGAAAATGGACTCCCTTAACTAGAATTAGCAGTGAGAGTCTGTTTTTTTTTTTTAGAAAATTGCGGTACCATAATTAGCACCAAGGTCCCTTTGCGGGTCCCAACTTTAACGGCTGGTCTACACCAGCTGTTAAGGTCGGGTCCCGCAAAGGGACCTCGTAGTAAGGTGGTAAGGGTTTACCGGTACCGGTGCCCTTACCGGCACCGGTAAACCCTTACCACCTACCGTGTAATGAGGCCCTATGAGAATAAAATAAGGGTTACCCTCCATGTCCAGTTTCCGCGATGGGACTATACTACAATCGTGGTTGTTGCTCTTGGTTTGCTCTTGTATGTATTTGCAGAAAGCTAGAACACGCCAACGCCTGCAATGTTGCATTCAGGTGAGGGTTGAGTCCCATAAGCATTGTCCAGCTCCCTTGTATCTCCCTGCTTTGGGTTGCCAGCTCTATCCCACCTGCTTCTGGAGGCTGTCTATACTCACCTGGTCAAGGACCTTTTCCCAGGGCGTTATATTCATCTGGACCCCTGGAACCCCGTGTGTGGAATCCTTCAAGACCTCGGGGAGCTCAACCGCTCGATTGAGCATATGACATCTGTATTTCATTTAACTGACGAAAAAATAGGTTTTAATGTAAAGCCTTCATTCTGTGCACATGGCAGATTTTGGTTCCCCGTGGGGGTTTTAACACCCAATTTCCCAACAAGAGGGGGGTTCTTACAACATTACCTGGTCCACCAGTGATTCTAGACTCATGTCCCAGAAATCTCTGCTTCCACGGCATCTGCCATGATCAACGCAGTACGTACCAGGGCAAACTGAGTCAAAACGCTTCTAGAAATATGTAAGCTGGTTCTCTGACTTTCGCTTTATCTGGTCCTATCTTGGATACCCTGGTCTGGGAATGTATTTATTGTTGCTCGATGTTTCCATTAAGCACTCCTGCTATTGTCCCATACAGAGTAAATATAGAACAAGGCAGAATTGATGCCTTTGACTTACCTGGGATTCTTCTTAGTGATATGTCTATTTTGAGTGGGGCCTTTGGTCACCTTTCCTGCGCCCCCAACTTTATTGAGTAAAGATTTTTTTGTTAATTGATTAAATAGTTACAAATATTTACCATTATAAGCTTGTTTCTTTGGCTAAATTCTGATTATGAAAAATTCATTGTGAATTATAGATGTCTTGTTATGAGGCAATTATACTATTTCCAATAAAACACTATATAGATTTATAATTTGACTGACTAGCTCAGTACAGAAGGTGTGCAGGAGACGGGAGTGTCCATCACATTAGGACACATATGGCCTCATTACGACCCCGGTGCTAAACCATGGTGCTATTAGCACCATGGTCCATGCCGGGGTCCGCCATGGTGAATGGCGGAATTACCGCCCCATTCCAAGGTTGGCGGGGCGGTAATTCCCCATTCACCAAGGCCCCTTCCCCATTCCCCTTTTTGGCCCATAGGGCTCAATGGGAATGGGGAAGGCGCTAATTACGGCACCGTAAATTACGGTGCCGTAATTAGCTCCTAGGTCCCTTTGCGGGTTGGTTTTTTAACGCCTGCTAAAAGCAGGCGTTAAAGTGCAACCCGCAAAGGAACCTCTTAATCAGGCGTTAAGGGTTTAACGGCGCCAACACCTTTAACGGCGCTGTTAACCCCTTAACGCCTGGGTTGTAATGAGGCCCATAGTATGCAATTGTTACGTTACAGCTTTCAGTGCCAGAGCTGTGTTTTTCTTCCCCGCACCCTAAAAACCATCTAAATTCGACTCAACCACTTGGAATTAGTTTAAATTACTTTCCCACACTGGTGTGCAGGCCACAACATTTTTCTACTTTTTTCCCCCAACAAAAGAGACAGCAAACGCTACTCGAAACAGACAGCTCACCCAGAAGATGCACCCCAAAAAGATGTCCCGGTTCTGGGCAAGCCTGGGATCAGGAGGTTGAGGAGTGGGAAAAAAAGGAAGGTAGTTAGGGGGCCACAGAGAGTGGCGACAATGGCCACCCGGAGGATTGAGATAATGATAAACAGTAGGGCAGCCGGCACCAGGGTTCGTCAAAGAAAATGGACGGGGTGGGGCATGTTATGCAGAGACCTGTCGAGTGGAAACATCACACCCCACCCCTCTGAAGAGAGGAGAGGATGTCTGGTCGTCTCCAAGGAGAGTGTGCACCAAAATAAGGGAAGGTATATGAAATGCAGCCTTATTTCAGAGCCACCTCTTAAGGGGCAACTAGGAGACATAGAACTCTTTCTTCGCTTGCAGATTCAGCTCCAGCACTACAATGTGGGTCTCATTCTTCCGATTGCAGCATTTGCCGCCTTGGGTAATCTTCCCCCAGAAGACGTTAAAGGCCACAGTCCCAAGTTAAATAGCATGGGATTCCAAATAGGGAAATTAAGCGATCAAGAGTGAACGTATCCCACCAAGCAATCTCCTTATCTTAATCCGCTGTCAGGTGGTTCGTAACCCTATGGTTTTGGGACTGTGTCTGCAGGTTTCAAAATAACTGGATTAATGAAGTCTTATAAATTAAAGAGATAGATACTCACCTAAAAATACCCAAACACTCATGAAACATACCAGAAAATATAAAGCACCGAAAACATCATTGTCAACCCATGAAAACATCACCACTCACCTCACTATTGGATGTGGGAAATATCTTACCGGGGCTGCTTTTAACTGTACTGTGGAAATGGGTTGCTTTTCGGGCAACCAGATGAACCCTGTCAACCGGTGATCAAACATGTCTCGGTTGAAAAGGGATGAAATGTTATGATGGGAGTATTCCTCATATATAACGTGTCGTTTGGTTCGAGTTGTAGTGCTATGGATGGAGTACAAGGAGGCTTGCACGTTTGACGATTTAGCGGGCAACAAAGAAAATACTGCGACACAGACCTTTGGTTCTACAAGAAGATGGGTGTTTGCTAAGAGGTATGTTGTGGTTGAAATATACCTGTTTAGGTGCACTTAATGAGTATGTCCACCTGATACCCATTAAAAGGGAGTACTTTTACTCGGCTGAAATTCAGTGTTGTTGAATTTGCATATTCCAGTGATGAAACCTTGGAACACTTTGAGCTCAAGATTTCCATAAATATCTATTTAAGATCTACCCTACCATTACTAAATTGGACGGTTGCTTACCATTTTCTGAGAAGAGCTACCACTGATGAATGTCAGACATCAATGAGTCACTGGACAGAAACATGTTGGGTCATGTATAGAACACAACAAATGAATTGTTAATGATTTTTTATGTTAAGTGTTGTTGTTTTTCCAATCTTAATGTGTAATGTATATGTATTGTGTGTTATAACCTGGTTTTAGGGTTTTGTATTTGATATATTCTTTAATGACAATAAGGTTGGATTTATAAATTAGCTATTGGGCGACATCATCATAATTGTTACAAAATAACTAGGTCTGTTTTCCTTACATACTATATAACATTGTCATGGTGTCCCCAGACAGTGGAAAGCAGTAGGTTTACGCAATAGACCTTTTTGAGGGGTCCTTTTGTCTTTGAATTTCAGCTAATTTGTTTGATTGGGAGTATTCCTCACTCATCAACCTTTCTTTTCTTTGCGCCAACGTCATAGATGGCTTCGTCTGCAGAATTTGGATGCTGGGAATTCTTAATTCTCCTCTGCAATCTGGAATGGATTCTTGGCCTGGCAAATGCATCGCGGACATGTTTTTGTATATGTGAATGTTAATTCTGAATATTGCGCTACTTGCCATGCTCAGCTCTAAGGTGTTATTTACCAACACAGAAGGACTACCTCCGCCAACCACACCCTGAAACTGAAGTTAGAGGTCACATGCGATCTGCATTTTATAAAAAGCAGGGTCATTGGCCGATTATGGGGTTACTGGATGGCACCTTTTTGCTGCAATAATATTTCCTGTGTAATGTGTTTCAGTGAGCCCAAGCTAAGGACTTTTTCTGTGTTTTCTCCACCAAGTGGGTTTATTGTTTTAATTGGTAGTGTGGGCTATTTTTTACATGCCGCTCTGCTCCACTGTGGTGTGTATAAATATTGCACAAACAGAAAAGAGCTTTCCCTGACGAAAAACTAGGAAAACCAGCTTCAGGTTGTCGTTAGGATGTGATACTCAAAGATTTGTAGAGGGTCGGAATCTCACGTTTATGGTCATGTTTTTCAACAGGAAGAGATGCATTGTCCTCCATGGCTAGAAAGCGGTCTCAAAGAAGACTTCAAATAGTGGAAGGGTATTTTACTCCTTCTTGTAAACTCTTGAAGTCCATTTGGAGAATAGATGGGTTTACTCAAAACCGACCAATGAAATCACACCTGCAAGGCTCGACAAATACGACTAAGACTACTACCAGTCCACCTGTTACCTAAAGTACCTTGGCTTTGACACAAAAGTTTACTATGTTATCTACCATGCACTAGTGCTGTGATACCTAAGGGTATGGGCGCTGCAAACAAATTAAATAAATAAATAACTGAAAACCAACCTATGGCACAGAGGGCAATGTCCTGTGAGTGTGACAGGGTCTTCAATTAGCAGGATATAAATCCTCTGCCTAGGTCAATGACGACCAGCCGCCTAAGTAGGACCGATCCAATGCTGAAGGGTGTTTAAAACAGAGAGCACTTGGATCTAAGAAGTGTTGAATGCCATAACCTGAAGGACAGTAAAACGCAGAGAGCACTTGCACTGGAAACGTGCTGAAACCGCAAAGCTGAGGGACAGTCAATCAGAGAACATTTTAGTCTGAAAGGTGTCGAGATATCGAAAGTGTGGGTGTCAAGATCCTGAGGGACACTCACATTTAAGAAATGAGACTCTAGGTAGTGTAGCAACTGTAAATATGTATAGAGAAAATCAAAAGTCCCAACAATCCAGCTAGCAGGCATGTGTCCCCCAAACAAGACGTATTTGAAAGTCTATAATATGTTTGACCTATTCCAGAGGCAGTGGATTTCACTACATTCAGCAGAAAAGAGCCTGGCCACCGTAGGCAGTGATATGAATGCCAGGCTGTGGAATTCGAATGGACGTCATCCTTGAGTAACCTCAGGTCGAACTAGCAGTGGTTGTAGCCATCTCCCATCATCATTTGAATTCAGAGAAAGGTGATGTGCTGACAGATCTCGGTTTAAACACTGGTCCAGTCTCAGCACTAAATGGAGTCTCCTCTTAACTCAATACCTCAGTCATTCAACATTGGAAGCACCAACATTGTTATCAATTTAATTTCACTTGAGGAGCAAAACTGATTATAGCACACTTTTATTTTCTGTCTCACAATGAGGTTCCCTGAATGAACTTCCCAATAGACCACCATTCACTCGGCATTCAGCAGGCAAACATATAGGTGTAGTAGATGATTAAAGCATGTCCCCATCAAGTAGAGCTGTTTGTTGTCTCCACTCCAATGAAATCAGTGACATTTTAGATGGAAAAGGACATGTTAGTTTATGTAATATTATTTGCTTTAAACTATGCACATCACCACCGTAGTGGTCTTAAAGTACTGCCAAGCATTGCCCATGTGAAGAATTGTGCCCTCGCCCATGGTGGCTTCCGACCGTGGTCTGTAGAGTGAAATGGAAAAGTAGCCAAGGTGAGCAGGAAGAGTGGGACAAATCAAGGAGACAAAAATGTAAAGACTTAACTCTCAACATGTTGGGAAATGAAAACAGCAGGTTAAATAATACTGAGAGTTAGAATGAATATATAGTTTTAAAATGGTTTGACCGAAGGAAACTTATCAAGGACATGTGTATATTTGAACTCCGCTGGTGCAGGAAGGAAAGAACCAGAAGACGGGCCTTCTCTGCCTATCCCTCCAGATTCTGGAGCTTCCTCCCCATCATCTCTAGGCTTGCCCACTTGCTTCTACATTTCAGGGAGGAGCACAAGGCTTTGCTCTTCAAGGAATGGCTCCTCCAAAACCCAGGTTCACACCCTCCATTCCCCTCTTAACCTGAGACTGGGTGATCCTCTCCCTCCTGTTTCCTCCCCTGGTTACTTGTAGATGTCATGCTGCCAAATTGCACGCCCTCTCCCCCATTGTCGCTCCCTTGTATTGACCCCTTGCAATCTGCTTTCCTCGCCATGTATTTGCCCTTATGACTTGCAAAGCACTCCATCGGTTCCTGAAGCTAAGTCCATGCTCAATAAATACCCGAATAATAATAATTCCCCTATTGGGCAGGAGAATTATCATTAAAGCCATTACTAATATGGTGGTAAGATTAAGTCATGATGTGGATATGTGATGACCTTGAGGTGTGCTCAAATGTTCATAGGGGTTGTGGTGGCTTCTAACCAGAAAATCATATTAGATTCCCCTACTGCTGATGGCTGAAGAGCAGATCTGGCAAATCCAAGCACACTGATGGTGGTGTCAGAGGCAGGAATTGACTTTGTGCTGAATGAGTGCTGGGGAACACAAGAGAAGAGTTTGGCAAAAACAATCCTACCCATCCGATCCATACCAAATTGTCCTCGGGTGGAGATAAGAGAAAGAGTGCTGCCCCTGAACATAGTGAATTGGTACATAAGCCACTTCAATGTGGTATGAGATAATTAACCTAGAGGTAAGGTTGCAAAGCCATGCCTAGCAAGGTAGTTAGGCCAAAGGAGACATTCCCATTAAGGACAACACTCTAGGAGAACTGTCAATTATAAGCAAAAGTACCCCGTTTTCCATTGTTACTGGTTTTTACACATAAAAACAGATGGGAATTACTCTGCTTCGTGGCAGTATTTATTCATAAAAACAGAGAAAATAAACAGACAAGTCAGCCTCTTGTTTGTCTCCATTAGGTGTCAGTCATGTGTTGAAGGCTGTGCAAACTACGAACATGTAAAGTGTACATAAAATAGCTTATGTTTCTTAAAGCAATTTGAATGGCTGCATAAATGTGTTCTCAAGTCTACAGTAATCACAGGATGATCAGTTTTAAAGAGCATTGTTGCTTTTAAGGTGAAAATTGAGTTTGATTTGATGTGCAAGTTCAGTTTGTATGTCAGCGGCTGTGTGTTTATTTTTAGCAACTATGTGTTTGTGTGTATGTGTGTCCCATAGGAGAAAACATGGAAATTCATTTGATCTGTTGTAGTCCAGCCCCACGAGGCCTCATTTTGCAAGAAATAAATGATGTCTGTTTGAAGGTGCTGCAGTCTCTAGTAAAGGTGTGAATGAAACGTTCTTTGACTTAGAGGTGACCAGTTCTATGTGTGTTCTATTGGTTTAAGCCAATAGAAAAATGCAGCAACACATTCCTCTTAAAAAGCAAAAATGCAGATAACTGCAGACAAAATGACAAGAAAATAAATATGGATGAATGCAGACAGAAATGTTGAAAAAATAAATACCATAATTATTATATTCATATGCAAAAGATTTTGGGCACCTTAAGCACAGGCTTTGATACATAAAATAAAGTCATGTGAACTCCAGAGATCATCAATAAAGGATGGGAGACACCCTCCAAGTCCTGAGCAAGTCAAAATGTTGGTCAGAAAATATGCTATCCAATCCGATAGCTCTTCTTTCAATAGTATGAAATGTTCCCTAGTCTGTGAGATCCATAAAATAAAATTTCAAACACACCCCATAACTGAGAAGTGTGTTGGGTCAGAAGAAGAGCAGACTCTGATCTTCCATTTTATGGTTAGTCTTTGTTAAAAGAAAAGTTACAACTCCTAACTTTCTCTATACTATGGGCTGTCCCTACCTAACAAAACTAACTGGGGTGCTCGTCAGTTGTCAGTGAGTCCAAAAGGAAAATCAGTCCACTGTACAAACTAATCTAACCTGACTCTACCGCTACATAAACAACTAAGGCACAGGAGAACGACTCCCTTCTACTCTGAGCTGGTGTCTCACTAAGTTTAACTCAATAAAATATTCATGGGTAGTTCTTAGTAGCTACTTTTATCAAGTCATATAGTTCAGATACTGGGTTCTTCACCTTTCCAACTGTCTCTTTTACTTGTTGGTTCGGTCTTTCCTTTTTGTTCTCCTCTCTTGAGATGGGATTTATTTGTATCCCTTTTTTTCTATGGGACAATTTTTTTCCTTCTTTGTTAGCCAAACGTAAGACTTTCTGCGTACACAATGTCCAATCCTTCTCTTGACTGGAACTAATCATGATTCTCTTTCTATCTATTGCCTCTGTCACTTTCTCTTGCCTGGGATAAGTGTGAGTATTGCAATTATATTTTTCTATTTCTTCTTGTATTTCAGATGGTTTATTCGGACTGGGACGAGTAAGAGCGTTCCTGTAATTATCTCCTCTTATGCACCTCTAACACTTGATCTTTACTAAGACCAGTATGAGCGTTCCAGTTATAAGTCTCGCTCTTCTTATGGGCTTCCAACACTTGCTCTCTACTGGGATGAGTATGAAGGCCCCAGTCATTATCCTTGGTCCCGCACCTGGGTCGCCCACTCTCATAGTTAATTTAGTATCTCAGGGATAATGTCACTGGGACTTCGGTCAGGACGGGACTCTCTTTGCTGAATGTCAGGTTGGCTTCTTGTAGCTTTACTTCTCTTTCACTCACCACACTCTGCGGTGCCTTCAGGTAAGTAGTGTCAGAATCGTTTATAGACTTCCAAGTGCACTGGGGTTCAGTCATGCCTCGACTTCATACTTGGTCGCTTTTCGGGAACTGTGCTAGTAATCTAGCTCTGCGCATCGCTGTTTCCTTCAGCTTCTCTCCAACAGCTGATTTGAAACTCCCGGGCTTCTCTCCTCTCCAGCCCCCCGCCTCTCTGAGGCTCTACTTGTACTCTGTATGGCTCCAATGTTTTTCTTCATCTCAGTAACACATGTATTTCTTTTGAGGTTCAGTAAAAGGTTTGGTGTGGCAATAACAAATATTAGTTTGTTCTTCATGTGTTCTTCTAGTAGATGTTAATAGCGATGGGCTATAGGTAGGTTGGTTAGGGGGTTTCGCGTTAGAAAAGGAGTTCTTGACCCCAAGGCAGAGACTATCCTGGTGAGGTACCACTCGTTTCTACCCCTAGGAAAGGTATTGAACAGCGGGCTCAGCTCCCTAGCCTCACAAGGAAAGTCTCCCCCGGGGAGAAGAGACTGAATCAAGCGATTTATCACAGTAGCTGTTTTACTTCTGATTCTCGAATAGTTCTTGTTTTACATCACCGGAAGGAAGTTCCTTTGTGAGATTAATGTGGATAGTCCTTAGGCAAATGTGTTTTCAGAGTTTTGCCAAGAAAAGCACGTTTAGTGATGGGGCTGAAGCTGTTTTGAAAAACATGGTGTGGGTTTGATTTTTTGACTAGAGCTCTTTGCAAGAATTTCTTTGAATTCAACAAACAGGTTTATCTGCAGATCAAGGGAACCGCTATGGGGGCTGCATTTGCCCCGAGTTTGGCAATTCTTTTCATGGCCAAATTTGAACAGAAGTTCATATTTAATCAAATCAATGAGTGGAAGGACAATATCAAACAATGGTGTCGATACATCGATGATGTTGTATGCCTTTGGGAAGAATCAGAAGACATCTTGCAAGACTTTTTTGTCTGGCTGAACACCTGCAGTACAGATATACAATTTACAATGGAATACAGTAAGAACACTATACATTTTTTGGACTTGACGATCTACACAATCAGGGCAAATTAGTTTGCAACACGTTTCGCAAACCTACCGACCGGAATATCCTATTGCATTTCCATAGTGATCACCTGAAACACATCAAAGAGAACTTACCATATGGGCAATTCCTGCGGATACGCAGAAATTGTACCTCTCTAGATGATTTCTACCATGACGCCGACTTACTTAGTAACAGATTGTACGAAAGAGGTTACCCTAAGAAGTTGGTGTCCAGATCTTTGAAACGGGCACGATTCACATGCCGTGACTCACTCCTTACTCCCAAAACTCGAGAGGGACTTCAAGATCAAACTACATGCGTGATCACCCATGGTCAACATGCCTTTCAAATTAAACAAATTGTTCACAAATACTGGCCCATTGTCAGACTGTGCCTCCCAGACCAACAAAAACCTCGATTTGCATACAAAAGGGCACGGAATATCAGAGAGCACTTAGTGCACTCCATGTATATTAAAAAATCCCCGCAAAGCAATCTTTGGAATTTACGACCATCAAAAGGACATTACCCATGCGGGTCCTGCTCGGTCTGTCAATTTACAAGCAAAATACAGCAATTCCAATTTGGACAAAAAACCTGGATCCTTAATGATATTTCAATTGCAAAACCAACCAAGTGGTTTATTTCATAGAGTGCCCCTGTAATCTACGTTATGTTGGGCAAACCATGGATCTCCGAACATCGGTCACGGATCAGGTGCAAAAATCTTACATCTCCTCTGGTACAACATTATTTGGAGAAAAAAAACATACCACACAAGATATTAGATGGTGGGTCATTGAAAGAGTCCACAACGGGCCCAACATCCAAGGTCGACTTCTGGACCTAGAATGCAGGTGGATACACAGATTGGACTCTATAGCACAGGGTCTCAATGAACAACAAATCTTCCCGCATTAATGGGACTTATTTGTTTTACTGGGACCCCCAGACAAACAATCAATCAGTGGGCTCCCATTTTGCCTTGAATGAGTTTCAGCCCTTGAATGAGGTACCCCGATCCAGGATACATTCCTCAAACGCGGTTACAGCTGAAACGCTGCTCTTTTAGAGTATGCAACCCATTCAACTGTTTTAACACGCATGGGCAAGCTATAACTCAACATCAGCACCTCCCTGTGCATCGCACTGCATGCCCTTTTTTGCCTGCTTTCTATGAACACAATGCCGATAGATGCAACACTTGATTCTGGGCTTGTGGCACTGCTTCCAATCAGAGCATAGTTCCCATTCTGCCCTGATTGGATAGCAACCACACACCCATTTTTTTCTGACCTAAGATCGGGCTCAGGCCCGCACACATAGTTTCCATTACTGGAGCAGACTCACCTTTTAGGGCGCCCTTCCTAAGGCACACATTCTTTAGCTTTGTGCCTTCTAGTGACCCTTTCATCTTTCTGACTTTCTTCGCCGGCTCGGCTGATGTCATTTGGAGCAGTAAGTCCGCCCCCCAGGGGTATCCCTGGTTACATCAAGTTGGTTCCGCGTTCCGGACGCGGGAACCAATCAGGCCATTACGCTCCCTGCATTTCCATTGGCCTCTACACACACACACCCTTCTTATCTACAGACGCCAACAGTGCAGACGCTCTCAGCCTGCAGCAGTGCGTCGGTTTGTGACTAGGAAACTAAGCACAGATTTATTCACGGCAGACCAGACCAATTAATGTGTGCTCATGAGTAGATACGAGCAACGGCAGGCACGAATTTGTACGTGCATCTGAACTTCTCCCCAGGTAATGCTCACAGCTTGTGCTCTGTGACACGTTCACCACAAGCATCTTTTTATACCCTTCAATGAAGGTTTTTGTCTTCTTTACTTTCCTCCGCATGTATAGGAGCATCCAGGCACCAGTTGTTTGGCTGCCAGAGTTCCACCTAATTACAGTGACGCTTTCAGTAGAGGCACACTCGGACCTCGCCAGCTGTCCTCCTACTAAAAGATTCAGGGAGCAACCCAAGTAAGAGCCTAGGTACCCTATTATTTGCATGCTGAATTTGTATTTAATGCATGTGTATTCCAGACAACCCTTAGCTGCTTCCCACATAATCACAGTGGGAGCACACTTTTAAATAAATTTAACATGTCACACTATGTTTGACCTGCACTATTGTTCCATGTGAGCAGCACACAGTCCTATCGGGCTCCTTTTTTAAAAATAAAACCCTTTAACTTTTTCCCAGAGCACGCTGTCTCTGTGCTGCCGACTTTGGGGTCATGCTGCACATTCTCCTTGCCCGCAACAATAGCGCAGTCTGACTGGTTGGGCCTGCTCGGGGAGCCTGCCCCACAGTGAGATTCATTACAAGGCCGCAGTGGTGAGTCAGGTATTTTTTACCCCCACTACTCTTAAACTACAAGTGCATTTATCTCCACCTTTTCCTTTTTCCAGCCCCCTATTTCATTAAGTCAATTTTAGACGCCTTGACAACATTATGTCTTTTGAACAATATGTTTGTTGTTACTAATTAACTCAGTTATGTCCAGAAGAGATTAAGTTTCTGAACAATAAGAATTTTACACTTATTTTTTCCTTTTCTTCTCTTTTTTTCTTGTTGTTCTTGCTACAGGGGCCACCCATCTGCCCTGATGAAGGCGGTTCACGTATAACAATACATATCCCTCTGATGTACTCTTAAGGGGGATGATTTTGCCGCCGAAACGTGTACTATGTGCAAGGGGGTTATATAAACCCATGTTTTCGGGTTTCCGTTATTATATATTGTTTATAATGTCAACTACTGTTTGCTGGCTAGAATTTAACACCTAATCCTGGCCACGCTCCCCCTGCCACGTTGGAACCTGCAAGATTAGATGCTTTGGCACCTGAAAGATTAGATGTTTTCCATATATAAACTACTTTAGGACCTAGATGGCTACAGGTCCACTAGAGTGCCAAGTTATTGGCACTTATGATCTTCACATGTTTCATTCATGGGTTAAGTTTTGCATTTCAAAGTGAATTATGTACCTTTCCCTCTCGGGTTATGCCACATACTGCAAACTAATCATGTATTGAAGATAATTTGAAATTTTGATTTCACCATTTATCTGTGCTCAGAATATTGAATTCTGTTATATGTATGCTTTCATAATTGCCTTTTGATGTTTTTGTCACAATTGCGTTTAGACGTTTTTTGTTTTAATACAAACCATGTATATCCACAGCCTTTGATGTGTGTGAGTTTCTTTTTCCCTTCTGGACAATTACATGGGTTATGAACTTAGGGATTCAATCCATTAGTACTAGCATACCAGGTTCCCCAATTTAAATTACTTGTTTTGCTTCATTTATTGACAAGAATTGGTGATGGACCTTGGCAGTAGCAGTTCTACCTTCTTTTTGGTTTTGTAGAGGCAAGGCCGGTCAAACTTGTACATCGGGGAAGATGCCAGTCACCAAACATCAAAGATGTGTTGGAAGATGCTGGCAAGAGAATGAAGAAAAGTTCACTAGGATAGTGCAACTAAGATCTGTAAAATTGCCTGTTCGGTGCATGTTCATTATAGTGGTCATTTTCATGAGACTCTCTTTGAAGAAAGGTGTAAACTCATTGTGCTTGTGTCTAAATTTGGGGATATAATAAGTATCAAGGGTGCTGATGGGCAGTGTTTGCGTCCACTTTTCTTATTTTTTCATGGAAAGAAGTGAGAGCATTCCACATATTTTTTAGAAGCCTAAAAGGCCAATTTAACAGCAATGTTCGTGCTTTCTCAAACTATTTTGAAGAGTGTTATTTGTCACAGCTATTTGACTGATCCCAAGGTTTGGGTTTCTAGGGCTCCCTAACCACTCATATTATGTATGTCTGTGTAAAGACTGGAGGGGGGTAGCTGTACTTCTGTTCTCTATTTGGTTCGGACAAAGACACAGAGCACCCCAGCCAAGGTTCTCTATATGGTAGCTTGGACGAGCAACCAAGGCTTAAGCACTCAGGAGGTGATGCAGGCTGGTTCTTAAGGACAGTGAGTCCCCAAGCACCCACAAAGGAATGTCCATGCACTATGTAAGGTGATAACGCAGCGGCTTTATGTAAAATAAGGATCAGTAATGTATATACATATGAATAATAACACTTTGTACTCAGGCAGTTCTATTCAAAGAATGGCATATATATATATATATATATATATATATATATATATATATATATGTATATATATATATATATATATATATATATATATATATATATATGTATACACTTTATGTGGTACCACACAATACTTACATTTAGTAATAAATGCACCAACTACAGACAGTTTCAAATAGGCAAGTGAATTCTTAAGTGAGGTGTAACAGCATAGAATAGGGAAGAAAGGCAGTTCGCTATGAACAGAGGCAGAATGTTTTCTTCAGACTAGATAAACAATTTTGCGTGAGAATCCCCCCACCTGTGCACCCAGTAATGGAAACTCTAGGGAGTAAGTTATCTTGTCTTGTACAGCCCAGTCCAAATAACACTGTACTTTTTTTTTTAAGGTTCTCTCAGTCTCACCCCAAACTACCTGAGAGGCCACATGACAACAGCATCCAAGACCATTCTGGGACCCCTGGATGACTCCTGAGGCTAGAAGATGGTCTTCCTCATCACGGTTATAGGTCAAAGTATCGAATCAAAAGGATCGAATGACAAAAGGGTCGAGTCAAAAGGATGGAAAACAAAAGGTTAAAAAAAAAAAAATTTTTTTTTTTGGTCCCGTTTTTGTCGTAAAAACCAGTTTTTTTTTTTGGTCCCGTTTTTGTCGTAAAAAACAGGTTTTTTTACCTAAACTGAAACCCAAAAAAAAGTCATTAAAAAATAAAAAATTCAAACCTTTTGTTTTCAATCCTATTGACTCTCACCTTTTGCATTCGAAACTTTTGTATTCATTCCTTTGACTGGACACCCCTCATCACAATACCTTTGGTGCCTTGGCAGGGGAAGGGGCAGGATTTTGCGGTTTCACTTGATGATTCCCCTTGAGAATGGACACCCCGCACCCCTTTGGATGAAGGAGCCACTGGGATGCTCAGTCCATAAAAAAAAGAGCCAAAGTCTTTTTGAAGTGCAGCAGTTTTGCTCTACGGTGGTCGAAAGATTTCTCCAGATTTCTCCAACTGTAAAAGTCCTGGGAAGATTAAACTTGCTGTGGGCTCCTCAAAGGCTTGGCAGATGAGAGTAAGACCCCTTCGGACCTTTTGATGACTTCTGGCAGTGACGGTTGCAGAGGTCACTTTGGGTGTCATGTTTCGGAATATCATGGTTTTCTACCTTTCGGTTCCTTGGTGCTGCAGCCGCAGCACAGAACTCTGGATGGCTTTTGGTGACCTGGATACAACCACTGGTGTGGAGTATGGGCCCTCACCAAGTCTGGACTCTCAGGACATCTTTGTTGGATTCTGGTGGCAGGAAACCCACCGGCAGACCTCCCTCTGCACTCAGCAACCCTGGACCTTCTCTGACGGGAAAAAAGTGGTCAGTGATGATGGAAAGGATGTCCCTTGAATTATTCTTTAGCAGTTTGGAACTTTCACAGATCTGGGTTTCAAGCAGCACTATGCCAGAGTACCCCCTCTTCTGGGTGATACACTGCAACAGGCTTCCAGTGGTCACAAATGCTCCTCCAGACCCTGGGTGATACCAATGGACTTCTTCGACTTGAGATGTCCAGACACTCCTCTTCTGGATTCTTGAAGACCCCTTTTCCTGATGGCAGACACAAAGGACTGGCTTGCAGGGTACTTCTGATGAAGAGCAGCAGGTTGCACGATGGTGCCTCATAGCTCGGGGAAAGGACTCCTATCCAGGTCCTCTCTTGGATCAATCCTTGAAGCAGCACAGCCAGCTACCTTTGGATTTCAGTGAAGAGAAGCAGCCATGATGTTCCTCCTCCAGCTGGATTCCAGGGATCAGTTTCAGTTTTGACTTCAGCTTCTGAACAAATTGGTGAGTGCAGGGACCCTAGTTATACATATTTGTTCCCCAGTCACTCAGGCTGAGCCATGCTTAGTCAACCAATCATGCAGAAGGGCACTCATGCATGCAGGCAACCAATCAGGCTCGCAGGCATTTGGGCCATTCACTCCACCCAGACACCCATAACCAAGAATGTCGATTGGGGTAAGCACTCAGCCTTTCAACAAGGTAAAAGGCAAAGAAACAAAGAGGCCATAGTGACCATCTTGCCTTCCTTAAGGAATCCATTGATTCCTATGGCAGGCTCTAGGTGTCCCAAAAAAGGAGAACACTCAGAGCCACTGCCAATTCAGCATGTAGCTGTCACAAGCCCATACTCTGCTCTGTTGGCAACACACAGGTTCCCAAAAACACACATAAGGGGTACAAGTGTTCACCCCCACCCATGGGTGCCATAAAGGTATCCCATGGGTGTTGTTCACCAAGAGGAAAACAGGAAGAGTTGCACTGCCAGAGGTCTAGGCTGGACCTCAGTGGCAGAAAACAAAGAAAACGCACACAGAAATGGTAGGACAAAGGCTAGGAGGCCCTGCCCCTCCAAAAGGCATTTCCAGCATCACAGTCCATCTCTCTCTCTGGGCCTGGCAAAGACTGGGGTTTCGGATGGTGCCCCACCCCATCCCCACCAAGAAGATAAGAAGTGGATAGCGGGGGCGAGTAACTTCACGTGCCTGGGCCTCATGTGTCACATGCGACCCAGACATGGAGGTGAGAGGCGCTGGCACGGAGCCTCTGCCCCCCACCATTATCAGGAAAGGAGCTTGGGTGAGGGGCGGGTTATTTAGGTTGCCGATGCCGCATCTGCGTGGTGCGGTCTGGACAAGGAGGAGGAGCTCTTGTTAGAGAGGAAGGACCACACAGAGGGCCATGGCTGCATGGATCTCAGAGCAGTGTTCTCTCTCATCACATGCGTGCCACGCTGAAAGCTATGGTTGCTCTCAGCATGGTGTTCCGTTATGAGGGAGCGCTGCTCTGAGAGTCAAAGCTGCATAGCTCTCAGTGCGGCGCTCCCTCTCTTCATAGGAGTGCCACACTGAAAGCCACGTGGTGCTGGCAGCATGGCTGTCAGCAAAGTGCTCCTTTGATGGCAGGGAGCTCCACACTGACAGCCAGGCCGCCAACAAGCCCGGGGGAATGGTGAAGCCTTCAACACTTGGCTAATTTCCAGGCTATATACATTTTCAGGGCCATACAGGCTCGCATAGCCCAGAAATTGGCCAATCAAGGAGTGCACCGTTAGTCCCTAGGGTGGTGATAAGGGTTAACAGCCTGCACATTTTTTTTAATACTTGCCCCAAAAAACAATTATGATGCACATCTGTGAGTTCATCAGATTTGGAGAAGATTAGTGCAAGCTATATGAAAATTGAAATGGCATTTAACACCTAAACTGCATAGCAGGTTCATACAAAATATTCCATCAGGCTTTGGATACATTTCTTGTGGAGGGGCTGTTTTAACATGTTATGTTTGAGTCAGCATTGTATGTTATGGCCAAACTAACAGCACATCCCAAAATGTCTGGCACGAAGTATAGCAGCCCTGTTGACAACTGATGATCGCTTATCTCCCTTCCCACCACTTTGCGTTGTATATGCTCAGCAGACTTAAGTCAAGTTCAGAATGTAAAGCGTAACCTCCCTACTTAGAGTTCCAAAAAGGGCTTGCACGCTCTACAACACACTCAACAAGCAAATGCTATAAGTGTAAACACAAAGAACTAAAGGTTTCGCCAATGCTTGCCTATCTATGATGCTTCAAGCTCTATTAGTACCGGGCGAGGGGGGGATGAGCCTCCCAGTCAATGAGGAGGCTCAAATGGGGGCATTACCACATGGTAATCCCATCGGCTGAATCACCTCATAGCGGGTGGCCAACATTTTCCCTTTCGCCGGGAACTCTCCCTCATCCCTGCATCCCCTTCCCCCACCCCCTTTTCCACGTATGTTTCCCCGTCCCATCCCCGCCCAACTTAACTTCCACGTCCTGGTCCCTCACTGACGCCCGGAACCGCAGTGTTCCCGGTGTATCCATGCAGCCTTGTCAATGACTGTCGTGGAAAGGGAGAAGGGACTACTTAGTCCCTTCTCCAGATCCATGGCGGACATCTTTAAAAAAAAAAAAAAACTATTAGTATCCGGTACATCGTGCCAGATACTAATAGCAATATTACCCTCAAAGTGGGTGGGGAGCATTACCTGGCGTTGTAATGCCCTCCACCCCACTCTGTAATATTGCTTAAGAATGCTCTGATGAGAGGACTCTATGAAATACATGGCGCTAATGTAGAGCCTATCATGGAGTCTCAGGTGAAGCGCTGCAGTGACACAGAACGGCTTTCCATATGTCCATACACATTTGCCATTAACAGAAGGGAGTGGATCTTAAGGGCATTGCAGCAATAGGGGAACCCAGCTCCCTCTTGATCGCAAACTTTAATTGACTCAGAGTGGAGGGCAGGACACATTTCAAGCTCTATCCTTGGTTTAAATGCACGGGCTGGCCATGGCGCTATCTGGCTCCACCACTCACAACCAACTCCACCCTATTATCAAGTTGCACATCTCGCGTGAATGCCCCAGCTGTATAACAAGGAGTTCGGATTCAGGCACTAAAACTCTACCTCTAGCCATCTTAGGTTTCTCGTGGCAGTGATATCCCCTGTTCTACAGGCATCCTCGCTGTTTTGAATGCGCTCTAGAGCCTGGAGATCGTTCAGCCTGTGATCTAGCCGTTTCAAATGATGTATTCATTCATGCATGCATTCGTTGCAGCATCCCCATTGGCTGATTTGCTCATTTCAGTCGCAAAGGTTCTGGGCCGTTTTTTCTAGGATGCAGAAACGCTAATGCCCAGTATGCTGCTGCGCAGTAATGTATTTAGTACATAAATATTAATGAAGCACATTCCTGCCAAATTATCTTCTAACTTTGCCAAGAATCTATTCGGATGAGCCTTACTGTTCCTGAGAACAAGAACACAGAGTGCGTTGCATTCTATCATATCAGAACTATATTTAGGATTAGAAAACAGATGTCAGCATTAGATACTGTTTGCCAGGGAGCCTTTGCTTGGGAGTGCATGTGTTAGCATAATATTCTTCACTCTGCACACCATCCGCTGGCAGTCACATTCCAAGCCAGTCACTCCAGCAGCACTGAGACCTGATCTACTTCCAAAACAGCGCATGCTCAGTGCCAGGAAGGAAGGTACTCAATACCGTGAAAGCAGATGACAAGTAGATAAGTATTTTAGTGAAACATGCCTCTTGTATCCAGAGGCGCAGCCAGGATTGTCTTACAAGTAGGGCCTGAAGCTAATTTAGTTGGACCAAGACCAGTGACATTAACATCTGTAAATGCCCACACAGCGCTGCTGGGTGGGCAATTACAGATTCCGGGTGGGCCTTGCCGCTGTGGCACTATCATGTCCACGCCTCTGCTTTTATCCTAAACACTGCTGCCAAAACAAGTGAAATATGTTAGCAGATTTGTTCTGCTATCCCGGAAAGGTTTGCTTTACTCCTCATCCCTCATCTGCATTAAGGGAGATTCGAGCTGTTTGTGCACCCAGAAACCTCCGGTAGCCAGCAGGACCTATGGGACTTGGCTTTATTCATTGAGTAACTTCCTTCACACCAACGCATTACCAATTACACATATTACAACTCCAATTAACCAAATAGGTGAACTAACAAAGACCAGATTGCAACACCCTAACATCTACGCTCCTGCTAACATCTGCACTCCTGAATCCAGATTGCCCAAAGTGGGCTGCTTATGCAACTCTGGGACTAAGAAATGGTAACTTACTTTTTTAAACTTATTTTAATCACCAAAAAGGTAACCAAATTAAAAAGTAAACATAATTATATATAAGGTGATTAGCCCTTTCACTATATTGAGCTTATGCCTAACTTTAAAAGACAACATAGGTTATAAAATGAAAGTTGGTGCCAATTCTAGTACTCGTCCAATATTTCACAATTAGATGAGTGGTGTCAAAAGTGGCATAAGTTAACATTATATAATTAAACCACCTGGATTTATGCAATTAATTTTTTCAACATTTCCGCCTGTATTTATTCATCCTCCACCCTCTCTTCCTCTACCTCCTCTTCCTACTCCTCTACCACTCCTCACCTGTCTGAGGCCATCCCTCCTGTTCCTCCTTTCCCCTGCTCACCCCTGACAATGTTTCTAGACAAGTCGATCCATGAAAGTCTAATCAAAGCAGGTTCTCCTTGCTCATCCAGAACAGTCAAGGACCAAATCGACACCCTTACTCCAGCCTTGGCCGGTTTCTACAATCCCTCCTTTGTCACTGGAACTTTCCCCTCCCCCTTAAGCACTCTCTTGTGCACCCCCTTCTAAAAAAGCCCTCGGCCGATCCTTCCTCTCTGGCTAACTATCGCCCGATCTCCATCACTCCTTTCCTGGGCAAACTCTTGGCAAAGCTGTCCATCTCCCAGCTTAATCTACATACTGAATCTGTTGGTTTCCCCATGACAACCAGTCGGGCTTCAGATGGCAGAAGTAGGGAAGCTGCTCTCCTGAACACCGTGAAGACTTGCTGTCCAATCTTGACTCTAATCTCCCTTCTGTCCTCATTTTTCTCAATCTATCCTCTGCTTTTGACACAACCAACCATGCCATCCTGCTCAATCCTCTCTGGGACAACCTTGGTATTAAATGATCAGGCCATGGCCTGGTTTACCTCCTTTCTCACTGACCGACCCTCTCAGCTCCAACTGGGGTCTTTCCTCTCTTCCATATCTCTCTCTACTTGTGGTGTTCCCCAGGGGTCTAACCTCTCTTCCTGGCTCTCCAACCCCTACCTGGCACCTCTTCCCCAATGCATCGCTACTTTCTGCTCCAATTTTCAATGCTATGCGGATGATACTCAGCTCTGCTTCTTCTCTCATTCCAGACTGTCAAGCCACAATTCAGGAATGGTGTGCCACCAATGATCTCTGCCTTAATGCCAGTAAGACTGAGATCCTCCTCACTGGGACACCCACACCCTCCTTTCCTCTCTCTTTCTCTGGCCGCCCACTCTGGGCTCTCTTCCTGCTCCTTCCTGTGAGGCTAAGGAACTTGGTGTCATCTTTGACCCCACCCTCTCCTTCTCTCCTCATATCTCTGACATCTCTAAGAAGTCAAACTATCAGCTGCACCTCTTCAGAGGTATTCTCCCTTTTCTCACTTTCCCCCAGAATCTCACTGTCTCAAGAGCTCTGGTCCTCTATAGGCTGGACTATTGCAACAGCCTCTTTCTAAATCTGCGTGGCTCTACTCTTCAACCTTTACATCTTATCCAGAACAGGACTGCAAGACTTGTCCTTGGCCTCAAACTCAAGGATCATATCTCTCCAGCTATGAAATCTCTTCACTGGCTCCCTGTGGCAGCAAGGTTCAACTTCAAGACCCTCTGCATTGTCCACAAGCCTTTTTGGGTCCTGGTACCGCTCTACCTTAAACTTTCTCTTCCAAAACATATTCCTTCTCGAGCTCTCTGCTCAGCCACCTCCAACTCTCTGAGGGTCAGACGGTTCTCCAAGCAAAGAGTTGGGGGCAGATCTAGCTCCTTGGCTGGGACCTCCCTCTGGAACAGCCTCCCTGCCTCTCTCAAAATTGAGCAGAACCACCTCTGGTTCCGGAAGCAACTCAAGATCATCCTTTTCACTTATGCTTTTCTCTTCCTCTTCCTTGCTGATGCACCTGACTGCTCCATGCACTGGTCACCTGGTCACCCTCTGAACTCGGGCCCAGGTTCCTGCATGTCCAGTTGCCCTTGTTCTGCCTCTGGGCTCCCCAACACTTATGGGTCTGTATCTGCAACTCTACAGTCCCTTCTCTCTGCACTTATGAGCCACCCGCTGGCTGCACTTGTAAGTTAACTGTACTTCCCCCCTCGCCTCCCCCATGGCACTTCTCCCCTTCCGCTTCCCCCGACTTGCCTGATCTGAATGACACAAGGCCTAGTAAGATCGCTATTTTGTCCTCCCTTGTTTCCCCCTCCTTGTCTTGTCGTGCCTAGAAACACTTGTGTACAGGCGCATTATAAATGCCACATCATATCATATCATATTTAATTTGTGTTATATCTTTTCATTGTACATTGTAGAAATAAATGTCACATATGAACATGAACAAAATGTAGTGCTCGGATACCTGTAAAGCAAAGCTCGCAGACCAGGGCACATAAAACCGCAATCATTTACAACTTCACAAAACAAATGGCCTGCTATTTCTGGTGGCAGGAGAAACATCTCTGCAGTCCTTTAAAAGTGCCAAGGACGAGTATGCTCGCCCTTTTTGCATAGACTTGCACAATAGCCTGGCACTTAAGGGGTTAAACAACGTGAAAGGGAAACAAGAGTGAACCTTAAAGCTGCTCTGTTGTGTTACTTCCGCCAGCCACTGGCATGCAAGTCCTGATTGACAACCTATTCACCAAAGCAAGAGACCTCAAATTCAGCATTTTTCCTTTTTTTACAAATAAAAACAGGGAACCTTGATTATAATCTGCAGGGATACGAGTGAAACGTCTTTTGCATTAGGACGAGAAGAGCTAGCAAGGGTCTTCTCCTAATGGACAGGCATTGAGTAGCGCCCATTTAGAGAAATATAGAATACACAGATTGGCCAAACAAGCCTCCTTGTAAAGTGTCTCAATGCGACGAAGAAGGTGCAGAGGACAAAACATGCCAAGAAAGTGAACCCAATAGCCTTCAAAAGGAGTCTGACTTGGCTCGAAACAATGTTGGCTGGCGGAAAGCTCAATCAGAAAATCTCTCAACGGATAATCACATCTGCTACTATTTGAATTGTGTCCATGAAATTGTCAATGTACTATTGATTAAATACTAGAATTGCCACTAACTTTCATTTGATCTTTTCAAGATGACTTCATTAATACAGCAAATAAGCCATGCAGAATGAATATCAGGGAATTAGAGGGCGCCCACTCTGAAACTCATGGAGGGTAACGTTCGATGGGATGGCTCTTAGTTTACCCATTCACACCTGCCGGAAACGGGCACAACTGCACACATTGAATATGATTAGATAAGGTCGCCCCCTCATCGGTTGAACAGAGACCCCCTCTGTGGTATTAGATCAGGCGATAAAAGATCCCATCCACACAATAAGTCCAGATGTTGCCATATTGGCAGCATAGCCCAAGAGGTATCTGGGGTGTTCCATCGCAGGTGTTATGGGACTACTTGTTGAGTGAAATTCATAACTCTCAAAAATATAGAAACCATCGTGGTGTTGACCAATGGGTTTTTGTTATGTGGCTTCAATTACCTCAGCCTGGGTTGACATATGGCTCTCTATCGCTTCTCGGGAACGTTTCACACCTTTTTTCTTATAGGAATAAAGGATGCCATAAGGAAGGTTGCAGAATAAGAAATGCATATTTATTATTTACATTTTTTGATAGCGCCCAGACCCGGAAGCATCACGGCGCTAAGTTACATTGGTTACAAAAAGAGCAAGTAGTACAAAGTCGTGGTTGAGTAGTACAAAAACCTGGAAGGTTAACAGTTAGAATCGCACTCGGGTGAAAATAGATAAGAAGATGTTACGGTACAGTATTAAGTCATATTTTTTTAAACAGGAGGGTTTTTAGTTTTTTGTGGAAGATCTTCTTGTAAGGAAGTGGGCAGAGCGTTCCATAGGATGGGAGCTAGGACAGTGAAGCTAGCACCTCCGGCTCTTTGTCTAGTGAATCTATTTGTCACAAGAGAGGTGGAAGTGGAGCATCGCAGCCAGCGAGGATGGTGTTTTTTGGATAGGCGCTTAGCAAGGACATAGGCGCGGGGTCGTCAATGCACCAGTCAGCGATAATGAGGATTTTGAGCTCAATACGTGCCTTAATAGGCAGCAAGTGGGCTTTGTGTCTCGCAAGTGAGATATGGTCAGATTTTTTCACACCCCAAACTGCCCAATTTTTGGGGATCAGTTGCAGATTGGCTACATTACGTTGCAGTAATCCAGTTTGCTACTGAGGATTGCTCTAGCCAGGGTGAGGCAGCTATCCGGGGATAGGAACTTTCTCGACAGGTTGATGAGTTTAGCAGAGTAGGCTGCAGAGGAGGAGACCGCTTTGACGTGTTTGTGCATGGCGATTTCCGAGTCCGGGTGGACTCCTAGGGTTTTGACAGAGTTGCAAACAGGTGTAATGTTACCGTCAAAGGTGAAGGCCAGGTGAAGGACTTTGAAGCGATATGGGAACCTATGATCAGGAGCTCCATGTTATCATCATTTAGGCATAGGTGATGGGTGGCCATCCATGCCTGAATTATGCTGTATACTCTCTTGATGTTGGCAGAGTCTAGGTCATGGTGGCCAGTGAGTTTGAGAAGTACTTGCATTTCGGCGGCGAAGTTAGTATAGGGAATTTCAAGGTGGTCGAGGTGGTCAAAGTGAGGTTTCTTAAAGATATTTTACAGGGTGGATGATAGGCAGTGCCCCTGTGGGACCGCATAGGAGACAGGAATAGGGTCAACAGCTTCCGATCCTGCAGAAATCCTTGAGGTTCGCTAGCTCAGGTAGGAGTTGAACCATTTGCTGCGTCACTTGAGGTGTTGAAAGTGGAGGTGAGGTGGTGGCATAGGATATCATGATCCATGAGATCAAACGCTGCGGATAGGTCAAGTAAGAGGAGGATGGCAAGATCCCCTGCATCACGGATGCTGTCGAGCTGAATCTTAAGGTGCAGGAGGGCTGACTCAGTGCTCTGTCTAGGTCTAAATCCTGATTGGCGTGTGCCAAGGAGGTTGTGGGTTTCCAAGCGGGTTTGGATCTGTGTGTAGGCAGTTCGTTCCTGAATTTTCAGGAGTAATGGTACTGTGCTGATGGGCCGGTAGTTGGTAGGGAGCCTAGGATCAAGCAAGAGTTTTTTGAGGAGGGGAGTGACCCATGATTCTTTGATGGAGTTCGGTACTTTGGTGGAGGCAAAAGAGTCATTGATAAATTGGGCAACGATGGGTGCAAGGGGGGCTGCGCACATCTTGATGAGATGTGAAGGACAGATGTCTCCTTTGCAGTTGGACGTTTTCAGGTGATTGACGGTGGTGATCACTTCAGCTGGAAATGTAGGCAACAATATATTTGGCGCAGGCATTGGAGTGGGGTGCAATTCCGGCAGAAATACATTTGGCGCAGACATTGGCACGGGGTACAATTTAGGCACCAACACATTAGGCTCTGGCATGGGCGAGGGGTGCAATTTGGACAAAAATGCATCAGGCGTTGGCACAGGCGAGATGTGCAATTTGGACAGTGGTGAAATTGGAAAAGGCAAAGTCGGCATAGTATTTAGCATAGGCTGCTAGATAGTAGCAATGGTGATAAGGTGAACAACTGGCAAGTATATGAAGACAGGGTGAAGGTTTGGCATTGGTTGTAGGGTAGAAGGTAACATAACATTTGAGTTAGTGAATACAATGGCGGGTCTCAGCATGTGAGAAGCAGCAAAGTCATAGATTGGGTCGGCGAGACCCAGGCAAGGTGATGCACCTGGTGTCTGGGCTCCAACAAGCTCAGTTCTCATGAGCGTAATAGTGTTCTGCGAGTCGGTGGATTGTAGAATGGGGCAGCTGGGTGGCTGTTGGCATCTGGCGGCGAGTGAGTAGAGGGGCAATGGTCCAGAAGCATTGTGGGATGGGCGGCATCTGCGGGGGTAGGCATGGGAATCAGTGCAGAGATGGAGGGGGACATTGGTGTGCACATACCTGTAGGAGACTTATCTATGTCTCCGTATGGTGAATGGTAACCACTCTGCTTTTGGTTGCAGTTGGGTTGGACCCGGGGTTGTGGCTTATCCTCCCAGCCCAGACAGGCTTCGACAGGCGGTAGCCTCACTTCTGTTCCTTCCTTTTTTGTGCTCCGGGCAGGGCCTGCCGGCTCTGGAAGTCAGGTGCTGATAGGCTGGCTGCCAGCCAATCAGGAGTCAGTAGAGGCTTCTGCGAGGCACTGGCAGGTATCTCGGCCTGCAAAATGGCAGTGGCCATCTTATCCTTTTTTGGGGCTGCATTTACCAAATGGGAGCTATAGTTGCAGGTGGCTGCAAAATCAAATTTAGGCAGGTCCATGAAGACAATATTTGTTTTCTTTGTGATGAAGTCATATTATGGGATATTCTTCATTGTAAAGCGAAGTGACTTGCTTTGGTCAGCGCTAACTCTGCATGTGAATCCATAATTTGTGCAAAGTGGATTCTGGATTGGGGCCAGTGTGGTCTCCAAGAGGGGGCATCCAGAGAGATGTACTTGAGGTGAGGCTCCAGCAGGCAGCAGCCTTACTTCATGTATTAGATATCACATCTCAGAGCAAATCAGGAGACATTTACCAGTGAGCCTTTTTGTTGGTCATCTTTCTATGCTGAAAAATGATTGGATTGTGTATGTCTAGACTCCGCCAATACCTTTTAAAGATGCAAATCCAGCATCACAACAGGGGGCGCAAGTACAGGCTACAAAAACTGCTTTAGCATGGCCTAAGGCCTGGGTAGTGACACAGTGGTCACGTGGTTTGGTGACATCACAGGGTAATTCGAATATACATATAGTTGTGCCTCACATTAGGGGGCTGTTAGGCTGGGGGCTGTGAAGAAAAACACACATGCAGAGAAGTAGTTCTAGAGGGTACTTCGGTCAGTACACCTATATTATTATGTAAAAGGGCATGTAAGTGGGGCTTAGTTTCCATTATGTAGGCTGAACCGTATTAAGTAGCATTGTCAGTTGCTGCAGGGAGCCAGAGAACAGCAATATTGGAGCCGGTCAGTGTTGAAAGTTGCAGAGTATCAAAGTTTATCTAAAGGCCATTGCATCAGTTTTATTGAATTTTATTTTCACTGTAGTGCAGAGAAGCTCATGTAACGAAAGTCAGGATGGAAAGGAATGCCAAACAGGGTCCAATTAATTGTCGCAAGGGAGTATTTTCCCATGGGCATGACGTTTCTCTCCAGACAGCAGGTGCCTTCCCAGACGATAAACTAATGAATATACAGTGATTGTGAAAGAAACTGTATGATGCACAAGGGGATACAGATTTCTTCAAGGCCAAAATATAGAACTAGCAGGGGAGCAACAGTGCCTTCACTGACCACAGGGCAGTTGATCAGAATAAACTTGTGTGCTAGAACAAATAAATAGAAGGAATTAATTTCTAGCAGCAAGGCCGCGTACACTTTCTTTCATGCAGCTGTTGTTTGTGAAAAGATAACTAGAAGGTTGAGTCCAGAGTCGGCAACATGTATCAACATGGGAGGGGGTAAAGGAGCAGGTCAGGGGGCGAGGGGCTAAGGGATCCAATCAGGGCTAGGGGATTTCAGTGTTCTGGGAAAGTAGCAATGTTTTGCCCTTGCTAATTTCCACCAATAAGGTCATTGGTCATTATTACTTGTTTCTCCCTACCCCTCCAGCACTATCTTAAATGCCAGGCCTAGTACATTAGTCGCTTGTTTTGTTCCTCCCCTCCCTTTCTGCACACCTCTCCCTCTCCTTTTGTTAATCTCCGCTCTACCAGAAATGTTGTCAGGCCTAGTACGGTAGTCGCCTGTCTGTTTCCATTTCCTTCCCACTCTCCCCCTCTCTTCCTTATCTATGTCTTAGCTCTTGAACTATCTGAAGTGCCGTCAGGCCGAGTACAATTGTTAATTTCACATTCTTATTGTTCATGGCCTGTAAGAATGTCACTGTATTTTCCCTTGTTCCCTCCCTTGTCTTGAAGCGCTTTGAAACACATTGTGTATAGGCGCTATATAAATAAATTATCATATCATATCATTCTCTGTGAGATGCTGTTGTTGTCTGATGCTGTCTCCAACATAACTGCCCAATCAGCACCTAGCATTCTATCAACTTGCCCTACGAATGATGCCAGCCAATCCAAGTGCTTAGTTTTGCGCAGACTATCACATTAGATACAGTTTAAGGGGTGGTATGTTTATTCATCACAAGGAAGGAACCCACCAGTTAGAATTATCCACTGTAAGGGTGCAGTAGTGAGAGGTCAACACGCAGGTGGCATTCTTATTGCTATAAACCTTTATTCAACCGATTCTTGGGGTTGGCGAAGGGTCCCATTAGGCCCAACTGTAAGAGGAGTTTCCCTGCCTCAACATAAATCTCAAAGGTGTCAGTCAGGATGTCCGAATAAAAGATTGTATACCATTGTGTCAAAACTCTAACTCTCACCCTCACACTAGTCAACTAAATAGAAGGTGCAAAGGAGTTCTCTTCTTCGCCAGTTCTCACCAAGCTTCTTTCAGATTACAAAACAAAGTTACAAATGGTGCAAAAATAAACCAAGTTCCACAGGGGTCAAGAGAGTATCTCCCTTCTCTTGGCTTCGCACAGGCTTCACAAGTTCCGAGGAAACATATATTCTTTCCCTTATTTCCACTTCCTGGATGAGCTCAGAGAATAGTTCCCTTCTCTCAGCTTGTTACCATATAGAAGCTCCCAGTGCCAGCAGGTCTGACTCCTTTCCCCCGGCCTTTCTTCGCATTACCAGGGAGGATGCTCCCCTTCCCCTGGTCTCTTCTCAAGTTTTGCTTGCTGTGGGTCCCAGACCCTGGTTTCTCTTCTTGGGTTCACTTCACTTGGCCCTCGTCTTGGCCAAGTACTGCCACGGGGAATATGACTTGTTTCAAACTCGGCTTGTGGGCCCCAGACCCCCGTTTCTCTTTTTCCCCTGTTTAGATGGGCCAGGGTACCGCACTGCTCTGTTCTGCCCCTACCAACCGTCCATATAACCTTTGTAACTTTAGGGTCCCTCATGGTAGTCTTTGGTTGGTTTCAGGGTCTTTCTGCTTCTGCTTCTGGCTTCTGAGGTCTACTCCCCTTCTCCAGTGTGCTGCGGAAGCTTTGCAGCATGTGCTCCTTTGCAGCAAGCATGTCTCGTTTTGAACATGCAGTCCACTGTCTTCAACCACCTGGACTGCTGCTTCTCCCTCTAGCTGGACGGCTCTTCCACCTTGAACCACTTGGGAGCACCTTTGCAGACTCAGTAAGCCCCTCTTCTGCAGCTCCTTCTGTTCACCTGCTTCTCAGCCATTTCCTCCCGGGGAGATGTGACCATTTGTCAAGTCCTTCAGTGAATGATTCTCCTGGGCTTCCCTCACTCCTCAGCACTTCGCCTGCTTGCAAAGGTCCCCCTTTTGCTGGCAAGCAGGCTAGTCCAGAGCCCCTTCTGTTTCAGCACATCAGTCCTCCTCCTTGCTCCTCCAGGGAAGGCCTGACAACACTTCCTGGTTTGCTTCCTCTATTTCAACTATTGTTGGCCCAATAGGAAACCAGCAACCACTAGACCGCTCATTATGGTTTATATGCATGCTCTCTATACTTCTGCACCTCCTCTTTGTTCCAGTACGGATCCTGAGAACTCCTAGTGGGTCATTTGGTCTCTCCCTTAGTACATACAGGGTTAGATAGAAGAGGTAGAGGTTGGGGAATACCTTGTTCTATCTTCAGTGTCTTCCCCTTCATGAATAGTGACGATGACATGGGATTCATCACACAATGTATATCATTCTTTAGGGGACTGATTTAGAGCGACCAATCAACGTGTTAGAATTATAAGAATTGTTGTAATTCTTTGCTTTAAAAATGTGTAGCCCAGAAGTATATTGTTGAGAAAATGGTTTCCAGTTCAGTTCCAAAGAGCTGCATCTTTTTTCTCGCAGCTGTTTTTGTGTAGTAAAATGTGTATTCTTTCCTGCAAGTTGTACACTCAATTTTTGACAACCTTTGGATTGTTTCTTGGGTTACTTGGGGGACCGCACCTTTACAGTCTTCCATGATGATCAATGTATGGCGGGATATGGGGGCTTTGATGCCAGTTTTGGTACATAGCTATGATATGATATGATAGGTTATTTATAACGCACTTAATACCGTGAGGTTTCTAAGCGCCGACATGGAGATCGAATCTGCGTTGCTCCGTGTCGTTCTGATTCCAAGGTGAGCACGTTGCCCCTGAGCTATCCTCCGGAGACATGAAGAGGATTATTTTATTGGTTGGAGATTTTAATGTAAATGCTCCCTCTAAAGGAACTGCCTTTTGTAAAGGATGCTGTTTGTAACATCTCAGAAGTAGTTCTTCCTCTTGATAAAAGCAATGGCCACAGACAAGAGTTAGGGTCCTAGTTAGGTTATTATAATCTAAGAATAGTTCAGATAAGAACTAATTCCATGCATAAGCAATGTGTTACTGTCCTCCTCTTTTTAAACTTATATGTTCAATAGTTTGCTGGAAAGGGGTCAAATTGGGTCCTTTCAACCTACTTCGAACGTGATTTTCCTTTTGAAACGTTTGCATTTGGACAGCAGAATACCCCTGGACAAGATGCATATGGAACCACCATGGTCCTTGAATGATTGAAAGGTATCCTTTGTTTTAAATGAGTTGGCGATTCACTGTGCAAATGAGCCCTGGCAAATGCACAAAGAATTATAATTGGATTGAGGTTTGCACTGGATGATAGATTATTTTGGTAACCTTCAAATGCTGATAAGACTTAAAATTGGACAACCTTCTGCTCAGATCTTACACAAAATATTGTGGTTTATCTTTCATGCATTTGGAAACAGCCTATATTGGAAATGTTATTCTTGGTGCTCTATATCGTTCAGAGGTATGGTAGCCACCACCTTAGCAGAATCTATCAATGGCTTTCAAAAAGGCATTTGCTTCTCGTGCACTGAAGCAGGTCCTTTTTGGGGTTAAAGCTCTTCAACATCAAGACTCCTCATTGCTTGCGCTCCATTTGAATCTCAGAATTGACCCCAATAGTATCAATTTATAAGATATATAATTGCACTTTCTGCATATGAACACAAGGGCCCCTATTCAACGTCTATTCCTCTTCCCTCTTTCCTTTCTTCCTAGGGATTTGAAGTGGTGTCTAGTTGTATATGTGATTTACAGGTAACACAAAATAAACACAAACAGGGAAGACAGGCATAAAATATGGTATTGCATAGCAATTTGCTGTGGAATTCTGTCAGTTTTCTAATCAAATGGACACTTGTGTAGCAAAGATAGCTATTTAAGTTGCCCACTTCAATGAAAGCACAGCCCGACTTGCATTCCTCTCTTGCCCTCTGTGCTCTCTCCCCCCTCTTTTCTCTGTTCACGTCAAGTCCTAATGGAGAGAAAGTACAGCAGTAATCATCTCCTCCACTCTTAGGTGCCAAAGGCATGGGTGGGAGTGCTAGGCAAGAATTTATTTTTCTTTTTCAAATAATTGCAAGCCCAAAATAATCGGTATGCTACTTAAAAAGACAGCCATGCAATTTAATTCCCAAAATGTAGGTTGTTACATAATGCATAATTATAGTAGTGCTACTGTAAAACACTGCATCATCTCCATGCTTTATAGTAAAGTTCATGTTAGCGTATCTAAATTTCATTGTATGAACTGTATTTCATTTTGTTGAGGAAGATGCATCATATTGACGAGTCAACACTTTTGAAAATGTACAAGATCACATGATCAAATGCTTTTGATGGAAAACCTAGTTCTGTAACCTGCAGGTTGCATACATCTTGCAACTGGTGCTCAACCCATGAGCTAGCCCATACTCCTTGACATCCTAAATTATCACCAAGTTGCTTTATACCAGGTAACCCGAAATTGAGATGACCAAAAATTGCAAGTCTAGCTGAATTTTAAAGAATTTGCAAGGCCAGACTCTTCTAACTAATCTCTTATTTCAGTAGTATGGAAAACTGCTGTATTGTTGCTCATTTCATGTCTTGGGTACAAACAGCTTCTGGTGAAATTAACAATATTAGTCCAAAATTGCTAATCAAATGGGTCCATTTGCTAATCAAAACATTTTTAATAAGCAAACTCTGCTAATCAATTTTTGAAAGCTAATGTATGCCTTGGAAGACTGAATGAACCAAGATTGAGATGAATTTGAAGTATCCGCTGATGGTTCTACAAAGACTGTCTATTCCTCAGTTGGTTCAGCTGCATTTTGATATTATCTGCTTTTAGGCAAGAGACTCGTTAAAAAATTTGTGTTTTTGTCAAAAATAACTGAATATGCTAAAATAGGCTTGGTAAATAGTTTGCTCAATGAAATATCGTTTACAAATCCAAATGCTGATTGTGTATGGAAGACCAAATGAAGTCTGTCTGAAAGATTAAAATAACAGCTCCCCCAAACTGGTCTGTGTGATAAGTTGTAGCCAAGTCTAAAAGCCTGGCGAAACCAGATTTCTTTAAAAAAAAAACTGATTAAGAATGGATTTGGTCATTTTGTTTCAAAGCCAGTGGCAAGGGATTATGTGGTGACTAGAGCTAGACCGTAAAACATCTAATGTTGGTTTACCTATTCTGGCAGATCCATGTTTTTCATATCTCTCCAGTTGGCTTACCAAGTATAGTATTGCCTGTTGATTTAGCCAACGTTCTCTAGGTGAAACCTCCAGATTGATATACTTTTGAATGGAAAAGTACGGATTTATATTTAAGAGATTTCTTAAGATAATGGTTTCATTGTACATTGTACTGTATTTGTTTTTTGTATCTTTCAGATAGTTTGTTTAAACTATGCATAAAAGGTAAATATACCAAATACCTTTCAATTTCATATTAGTGGGGCAGAGCTTTTTTGCAAAATGTGTTATAAGTAACTAACATTAATTGCAATGATCTCACAGTTTCACCATAAATCACAAAATAAAATGTGATTTTAAATTAAGAGAATAAATAAGTTAAGAATGTTCAGAATGTTGGACGACTTTCCCTTTGAAACAGCATCTTCTCGCCACCTCCACTTTAAGTATGGATTGTAAGTAATTAAAACAATATGCACATTTCCTTAAAGCTTACCAATGTTGGGCCTGATCATTGATTTTGGTGCAATGAGAAATCAAGGGGGCCCTAAGTAAGCTATATTTGGGGTTGGGTTTTTGAATTGTATGGCAGGGCCCCAATACTGCAAAGCTGCTGAGGACCCTTAAAAAGACACACAGCGCATGTAATTAAAGGAGTGGCCTAGCAGACACGTGCAAGTTTTAGTAAGTGGAAATAGAGAGTCAAATCTAGTGTGATGAATCCCTGGATGTCGTTACTTCTCCCGTGGGGGAGCCCCTTTCGCATGAGGCCAGGGAGGTGAGGCTGCTACCTAATAGTCCCCCTTGGTTCTTACTCAGCGGGTGATCTCATTGAGAGGGATCCCCCTATGAGACTAGGGACCATCCAGGGAGAATGCTGTATGTCCACACTGCACCCCAATCTCCCTCCTCCTCCTACCCTAATACAGAGGACACTAATTCCCCACACTTCCATGTACTTGTGCAAGGTAGATAACACAACCCTCATTAGAAGTACTGAGGTGAGGAAGAGTAGGGCCTACCCACCTGAAGTAAACTGGAAGCCTGGGATGAGGAAGAGTCCAACTAACCCAGTAGAGCTTGATCATGTCAGTACTGGGATGAAGAAGAAGTGCAGAGCTTTGAGGAAGGCCCCGCAGAACCAAAGTAAGAGCGCCAGCCATGTGAACTCTGTATGAGCATGAAAAGTGAGGAGGTACTCAAAATAGTGTTGACCCTCCCTGAAAGAACCGTTAGACAGGTCATCCATGGATGAACAGGAATCGTGAGAGCTGGAAAGGAGAGGGACTCGAGGATGGCGCCTGGGACAATTATCGACCTGCTGAGAAGTGTATTTATTGTTTGCAAAGGTCGGACACCCGAAAACTACACAAGCCAACCTCCAGATGACAAAGACCACGGGAATGTCCAGGTCAGAGCAGACATACTGCTGGAAAGGAGTAAAAGAGCGGCAGAGCCGCTGCAGCATACGGAAAGACAAACAAAGCCTACAGGAACGCGGCAGGAGATGCAACAAAGCCGCACACCACCAAGAGAGCGTAGGCAAGACCCTCATAGGTAGCAAGGTTGCCAGGACACTAGGTGGGGCTTTGGAAGGGTTCAAGAGATTTGAAAGTTGGGTCTTGGACCTGCACCCAATTTAACAGAGCATCATGAATCCTCTTCTTCTGCACAGTATTTGGCAGAGGCATGAGTCAGTATGGCCAGAGCAGAGAGAGAAGTACGGGTCTGGGACCCACACCAAATTGAGAAGAGCATCACAAATCCTCTTCACATCATATTACCTAGCAGGAAATTGAATCAGGTCTAACAACAGAAAGCAGCAGCATCCTACTGGTCTGGGACCAACATGTACACACCAGTGAAACAAGGTGAAAGGAGGCCAGGGGAACGGAGTCAGTCCCCCAGTCTTCATGAACTGTGATAAAGAGTCTGAGAAGGGCTCAGGGAAGGGAGTCATTCCCCCAGCCTTCGCAAACGGTGGTAAAGAGCATTAGAAGGACCCGGGAAGAGAGACATTCCCCCCTACACCATTGAAAACTACAAACCAACAAAGATCAGCAGAAGGAGGTAATACCCCCTGGGGTTGTGTACCATGAAGCAAAGCTGAGGAGGGTCAGGGGAAGGGAATCATTCCCCTAGCACTGCGATAGTATTGATAAGAAGATACCTGGAGAAGGGAGGTATTCTCCAGGAACCGAATAGTGTAGAAATCTGCGGGCAATGAGGAATGATGTTTGAGTGGAAACGTTTGGGTTTGAACTGGGAACTTGATAGCACCTCAAGCTGGAACTTTGTGTTGTATCCCCGAAACGAACTGAGACCTGGACCAGAGAGCCATTCTCTCAGGCAATGCCCCCACCTGCCAACTGGAACTAAAATCCATTGTCTAGAAGAAGGAAGCCATTCTTCTGGACCAAGAAGATCCAGCATCTCTTTAGTTTAGTTACTAGTGTAAGGGACAGAAGTAGGCATTTTGACACACAACGGTGGACACTTTTACATTTACTTGGATATTCTGACAGATTCCTTCTTAGAGTTAGGGAGAGATAGGTTTCCTTATTATATTTGAACAAATAAAATTGTATGCCAAAAATCATGTCACCTATGTGTCAGTCTCCTCATTCTGCACCCTTACACTATTTTAAAAGTTGCGTTCTATGTGACACATCTTTGTAGGTATCAGAAGGCAACTCGCCTGTACAGCTTGCCTTCATGGGTAGCATTGGTTGAAGCACAGATGTGGTACTGGAGTTAGGGGTCAACACTAGACAATCAAACTAGGATGGCATCTTTCTGCTATTTATCCTCCATTTATCCTCCATTGGTGAGCATGCTTTGGTAGGGTCAAGGACATAGGAATATGGTTAAGAAAAGCAGTAGTCTGTGATTGCGGAAGTATGATGGTCACCTTCAAAGATCTCCGTCCAAAGCCTCACTACCCTAGGGCATCTCCAGAACATGTGTCTAAGAGATGGTGCCCCTCTCCACGCAATGCCAGCACACATCCAAGTCACATCACATAGCAAGTGCTTTGAACATTGCCACTTTGAGACAGACTGCATTGCGTAACAGAAGTCATAAACACACCTGTGTCTAGCCACCCTGCTACCCATTGATGCCCAGGCTGTTCATGATATCTCAAATCCCAGGTCAGCCTGCCAGGGAGGCTTCTCTATGTGCCATTCAGACAACAAGGCTCGTTTGCTGTACTCAACAGGGTGTGTAGCATCTCCGCCCTCGAGATCCCTGTTCAAATAGTTTGTAAATGGGAGGCAGTTCAGGAAGTCACCCATCTGTCTGGGTCCCACACACCTCTAACAACATTCGCAAAAGTTGATATCTGGTCTGTTTTCTGTGTAGCGACGTGTACTTACATTTTATGAATTCACAGCTGGTAGCAGCATTCCAGGAACAGACAGTCGCTACTACCATGATTCCTGCAGAGATCCAGGGACCCACTGTACCGTGTTGTATTAATGGTCAGAGTGTGTCTTCCTTACAAGGAGGCTCTAGGGTGTAGTAGGTAGCTATAGTTTAGAAAGTCACGCCAGTTCCTCACAGAGATAGCTGCAGGGAGTGGCATTACTTAAAAGCAACTCCAGAGTGTAGGATTTGGTAGATTGCTGCTCCCACGACATCCACGTCAAAGCGTCATTCATGTCGATTGACAGCCAATAGCGGGTAGCGTGAATGCCCTGTGGCGATTCCTCACTATTCTGTCAAATACAGGATTTTCTGGGAGACGACAACGTAGTAGTTTGGTTAGCTTGTTCTGGCTCCTCTGTAAATGTTCCTTCATCTAGTCAGACAGCACCTGATGTAGCACTTCTCAAGGAATTTCTTGGAATCGACAGCGTAGTCGTTTGCTTACTTTGTTCTGGCCCTCTGGAAATATTCCTTCATCTAGTCAGACAGCACCTGTTGTAGCACCTCGAGGATTTTCTGGGAATCGATACCGTAGTAGTTTGGTTAGCTTGTTCTGGCTCTCTGGAAATATTCCTTCATCTAGTCAGACAGCACCTGATGTAGCACTTCTCGAGGAATTTCTGGGAATCGACAGCGTAGTCGTTTGCTTACTTTGTTCTGGCCCTCTGGAAATATTCCTTCATCTAGTCAGACAGCAACTGTTGTAGCACTTCTCGAGGATTTTCTGGGAATCGACAGCGTGGTAGTTTGGTTAGCTTGTTCTGGCCCTCTGGAAATATTCCTTCATCTAGTCTGACAGCACCTGATGTAGCACTTCTCGAGGAATTTCTGGGAATCGACAGCGTAGTCGTTTGGTTTGCTTGTTCTGGCCCTCTGGAAATATTCCTTCATCAAGTCAGACAGCACCTGATGTAGCACTTCTCGAGGAATTTCTGGGAATCGACAGCGTAGTCGTTTGCTTACTTTGTTCTGGCCCTCTGGAAATATTCCTTCATCTAGTCAGACAGCACCTGTTGTAGCACTTCTCGAGGATTTTCAGGGAATCAACAGCGTAGTTGTTTGGTTAGCTTGTTCTGGCCCTCTGGAAATATTCCTTCATCTAGTCAGACAGCACCTGTTGTAGCACTTCTCTAGGATTTTCTGGGAATCGACAGCATAGTTGTTTGGTTTGCTTGTTCTGGCCCTCTGGAAATATTCCTTCATCTAGTCAGACAGCACCTGTTGTAGCACTTCGAGGATTTTCTGGGAATCGACAGCGTAGTAGTTTGGTTAGCTTGTTCTGGCCCTCTGGAAATATTCCTTCATCTAGTCAGACGGCACCTAATGTAGCACTTCCCGAGGATTTTCTGGGAATCGACAGCGTAGTTGTTTGGTTTGCTTGTTCTGGCCCTCTGGAAATATCCCTTCATCTAGTCAGACGGCACCTGATGTAGCACTTCTCGAGTATGAGCAGTAACCTCTTCTTGGAATGCCAGCAATGATTGATGGATGCTATTACCTGAAAACATTTTCTGACACTGGAATATTCACTTGCACCACATGCTGTTCCTCAAACATTGCTTTGTGCACCAGCAGCAGCAATTGTATTTATCTCGTCATGTTGTGTGTTGTGCCAGGGCTTATTCCTACAATGCAATACAAGGTGATCATCTCTAAATGCATATTATATCGTACCGTGCCCATGACAACCTGCATACGCCTGCCCATAGTAGAGCAACAATAATACACATTCTCTAGAACTACGCAGGTTCTAGGGACGCAAACATGTTTAGAATGCACACCTGGAACAATTAAGATTAATAAGGGAGGGAAGCTGTCTTGGGAGGATATCCCAGGGTCAACGTGTGCGACACGTTGCCCCACAAGTTCGAACCCCGGGTCGCGTTTAGAAACCTCTGGGTATTAAGCACATTATAAATAACCTATCATATCAAGGCAAGACTATGAGTATATGACATTTGAATTCTACTTTCAGATCTATCGTTACATTAAGATTTTAGAAAAGCAATATATCTACTGGAACCTCAGTAATGCAAAGGAGCAGCAAACAAGAGCAACCATAATTATAAAAAATGGTCTGAAATGCCTGGGATGGGTTCAACTTGCATTGTGATATGTGAAGTGTACATATTACAATTACTATTATTATTATTATTATTATTATTATTATTATTATTATTGTTGTTGTTGTGCATGATTTTCTTATTAGCAACCAGGGTATGGGCACCAGCTAGTGCTTTCTGTGGGATGGGAAATTGAGGGAGGGAGAGGGGTTTGTAACAAGGGTATGTGGCCTAAGTAACTGAGTAGCCTGAAGCGTGCTGGGCGTGTCCTCAAGGAGGGGGAAGGTGGCTTAAGAAAGGGCTGCGTGCCAAAACAATAAATTAATGAGAACCTGCAAACATTTATTTTGGGTCACTCGGCACGGTCTTTGGTGGTCTTGTTTGCATCCAGTCTGTAAATTGTAAGTAAATATCTCTCTGGTTCTGTTTGTAAATAGATTACTGTCTGTAAATAAATAACTCTTTCAATACAGAAACAATTCATTCATTGAGTAAATCACCCTATTTGTAAATCCATCTCTGTTGTGGTGTTCAGAAAGTGCGGGGGTCGGTAATAAATCGCCAATGTGAGCTCCTCGGTCCTTTTCATAAAATTAAAGTGCATGTTGGGAACATTAGAACATGCGCATTTGTGTATATTTGACAAATAATTGTATTAACGTGATTCTAGGACGTGACCCATAACAGACAGTGGACTAGGTGATGATTTCAATTGTCACGGCACTCACAATAAAGGTAAAACATTTGCAAACCATGAGTCTTATATACTCATTTGGTTAGCTTCAGTGTTTGAATGTGAGGTCGGCATGAGCAGAGCACTACCCATACATACGTTCCTGTCATTGTTTGTAAATGGTCCTCATTCACACTTTCTGACTCCCAACGGCCCCTTAATATGTTGATTTCAGACTCCCAACGGCCCCTTAATATGTTGATTTCACTGTTTTTAAATGATCCTCGTTCACGCTTTGAGACTCCCAACGGCCCCTTACTATGTTGATTTCACTGTTTGTAAATGATCCTCGTTCACACTTTGAGACTCCCAACGGCCCCTTAATATGTTGCTTGGAGCAGTAAATGATCCTTGTTAATCTTCATGCACACTTTCAGACTCCAGCACTCAAAGACGAAATCGCTTAGGGTGGTTATGGGCGGTGGGAACAGAGGGAGCCCTGCCAGCACCTTAGCTCAGGAAATGTTTTTTTAGACTGCCAGAGGTCGGGCCCATCTAGCCCTAGCCCACTTAAAGCCCTTGTGCCAGCCAATCAGGATGACCAGAAAGCAAGCCTTAGTTGCTGATCAAAGGTCACGTTTACTACTGCTGGCTGGACCCACCTCACAGGGCCTCCATTTTTTGTGTATTACCCTGATACCTCCAGAATCTGGGCCCCAAACAGTCCAGCCTCTTAGCCCCCCAACTCACATTCCACTCACCCCTTCATTTCCTAACCCCCTGCTTACCTGCATCTCTCTATCAAAAGTCTCCTCCTGTCTGCCCAGCCTCTTTCCAGATTCTCTGCTTCTCACCTGCTCTGCTCTGGCCAGTCATGGAAATGGCCAACTTAGATGTATTTGTTTCGAGTAAAAGAACTTGTTGCATTCTCACCGCTGCCAATTGTTTCACACAACATACTGGCCATTACCACTTGGTCATTTGATCTGTTTGTTTTGTTTGTTTATTATTTGTAAAGCGCACCTAACCTGTGGGTAGCAGGGTGCAAAGCAACAAGAGGAGTGTACAGCTTAAGTTACAGAGCACGCAGTAAATAAATCCAACTAGGTTACAGTGTTGGAAGAATCAAACATTTGGACCAATACATCAAAGTATAAATTATAGGTGAATATACATAGTTTAGAATGTGTAGATGTATCTAGGCATAGAGGTGAGGGGATATACAATTTATACACAATTTACAGTAGGCGCGGCAGTGGAAGAGATTAGATGTCATAGCATTAGATGTCATGTTCCTTGATCCAGCGGTTGGTATTAGATCTGAATTGTAGGTAGGGAAGGTCTTCCCTAAGAGATGGTGGTAAGGAGTTCCAAAATTGTGCTGCTTTGACAGGAAAACTATTCCCTCCAGACATAGGGCCTCATTACACGGATGGCGGTAAGGATTTACTGGTACCGGTATTTTACCGGTACCGGTAAATCCTTACCGCCTTACTACGAGGTCCCTTTGCGGGTTGGGGAATTTAACGCCTGCTTTTTGCAGGCGTTAAAAAACCAACCCGCAAAGGGACCTGGGGAGCTAATTACGGTACCGCAATTTGCGGTACCGTAATTAGCGCCTTCCCCATTCCCATTATGCCCAATGGAGCAAAAATGGGAATGGGGAAGGGCAATGGTGGAAGGGGGAATTACCGCCCCGCCAACCTTGGAATGGGGCGGTAATTCCCCTTTCCGCCAAGGCGGTGCCGGTATATTACCGGCATGAACCATGGCGCTAATAGCGCCATGGTTCTCCGCCATCCGTGTAATGAGGCCCATAGTATGTCTGAATCTTGGGAGAAGGAGGAGGTTTGAGTTGGCCTTTCTAGAGGGGCGGCAGGAAGTCGGTCTGGTGAATCCCGTTATCAAATATTGAGGGGCCACTTGGTCTAGGCATTTAGGGGTCAGAGAGAGCGATTTAAGGAAAATGTTATCTTTAGTAGAAAGGCAATTGTGCAATCTTCTAGTCTCTGAGATATGTGCTTTCCTCGGGAGGCTTAGGGCTGCTCGTAAGGCATTGTTTTGTAGGGTTTGAATTTTATTTGTAATGTATTTGTTACTGCCTACGTAAAGTGCGTTGCAATAATCCAACTTGGATAGAATCAATTCTCTTGCTAGAGGGATGCAGTTGTTTGGTGAGAGGAATGGTTTGGATGCCCTAATGAGTTTACATGTATAGGATGTAGCGGAAGCCATGGCATTGACTTGTTTTTTGAAGGTGAGCGTTGAGTCTAGATAAAATCCTATGGTTTTAACCTCCTTATCTACGGTGATGATATTATTGTCAATGACAAAAGAGGAGTAGTTTTGACCTAATTTATTGAGGTTGGGTGCGGTGCCTAGGATGAGGAGTTCAGTCTTGTCATCATTCAGGCATAGACCATGAGAGGCGATCCATGCCTGGATGATGAGGTACACTCGATTTACAAAGGCCAAATCCTTGTCATAATCCCCCGTCAGCGGGATGAGGATCTGGGTATCATCAGCATAGTTTGTGTAGGTGATACCCAGGCCATCTAGATCATCGAAAAGGGGCTTTGTTAAAATGTTGTGCAAGGTGGGGGAGACGCAAGAACCCTGTGGCACACCAACGGTAATGTGCATAGGGTCAGCGGCCGCTGATGGGGAAAAAACTTGCATAGTGCGGTTTTTGAGGAAGGACTGGATCCATTCAGTTGCCTCCTGGGAGAAATGAGCTGTGTGCAGAGGATCTCGTAGTTGACCAGATCAAATGCAGCTGAGAGATCGAGAAGTAACAGAAGTGATGTCTTGCCCTCATCTCTCAGCTCATCTATCTGTGCCTTGAGATCGATAAGCGCATTCTCGGTACCGTGCTGAGGTCTGAAGCCTGACTGTCGGACTCCTAGGAGGTGGTTGAGTTCAAGGTATTGTTGAATTTGTTGGTATGCTATTTTATCAAGGATTTTGAGAAGAAACAGTACTGTAGTGATGGGACGGTAGTTGGTAGGGATGGCAGGATCTAGATTCGGTTTTTTAAGGAGTGGGAGGACCCAGGATTGTTTCAGATTGTTAGGTATGGTACCGGCTGTAAAGGATGCATTTATTAGTTCAGTAATAAATGGTGAGAGATCTCGAGCTGCATCTTTTATCAGTTGGGCAGGGCATCGGTCCCCATGGCAGTTCTAAGGTTTGAGTGCAAGAATAACTTTTTAAACCTCTTTGGTAGAGACTTTGCTGAAGTTGAAGAGGGGGGTAGGCACAGGAGGTGATGTCCGGGTGGGATGAGGTGAAGTAGAACTGGTATTACTCGATTTGGAGATGGAGAGAAGGGAATCTTTTTTGTTGCTGATTTTAGTTTGCAGAGCGGTCATTTTATTGGCAAGAGCATTTTGAATATCTGTACACCAGTGTTTGCATGAGTCAGGTGGCTGGATGGGAGTTTCTATTTCTTTATGAATTGAGAAGAGCTCTTTAGTATTAGATTTCGCCTGAGAGATTCAAAGGTTATAAGAGGTTTGTTTTGCAAGGATAATTTATTTTTTGTACTGGGAAGCTAAATTACTAAGGTTTATCTTATTAATTTCAGAAGGATCTGATCTCTAAATTTTTTCATAGCGTCGTTTCTCCTTTCTTATAGCCTTAAGGGGAGGAGAGAACCAATTGTTCACATGTTTGCGAGGTTTACTCTTTCTCACTTTCAGAGGTGCTATGGCATCAAGGGAGGATAGCATTACTTTATTGTACAGATCTACCATAGTTGAGGGATCTGTAAGGTTGGGAATGGCGTTAAGAGTAGGTAGGATCAGAGGCATAAGGTTTTCAGGAGTGATGTTTCTCCTATTTCTAGTTGGGACAGCTGGAGCTATGCTGTTAGATTGTAGCGGTGGTGTGGGCTCTAGGGAGAATGTGATCAGGTGATGATCAGACCACAGCTGTGGAATTATAGATGAGACTGTAAGTGGTCAGTTATGCACAGCTAGCCAGTCCAAGGTTCTACCTTTGGTATGGGTCGGAGCTGTGATTTTCTGAGTGAAACCTAGTTCCTCTAGGGTATTATTGATTATAGTAGCATTAGTGTCTAATGGGTCGCTAAGACCAAGGTTAAAAGCTCCTAGTATAATGCTTTGGGAGGAGTTCTTGAGATTATGCGATATAATATTTGTTAGGTCATCTTCAAAGGATCCTAATGGACCAGGAGGTCTGTATATTAGGTGAATGGATACAGTCTGCGTATTAGACAGAGTTAAATTAGCCGTTAGCGATTCACAAGAACTTATGTTGTGTGGTGGTGAGAGATTCACTGATAGGTTGGTTTTAGCTATGATAGCAAGGCCACCACCTCGAGAGGTGGTACGGTCGAGTCTTAGGAGGGTGTAATCGTCTGGCACGGCTAGCATAATTGCTGGGCCGGCTGCTGGGTGGAGCCAAGATTCGGTAACAGCTAAGAAGTCTAGGTTTTCATTGTGTAGTAAGTCAGCTATGTCATCTGGGATGCTAATAGCTAAAATGTGCCATTCTGGAGCCATGCCAACCCGCTTCCCGCATTAAAGGCCCTACCTTTACTCAGACATATTAACTTGGGCTGCACACTCTTACTATACGGTTGGTCCCCAGAACACAGCAATATTTCTTAACTACAGTCTACACTAACAATAAGAAAATGACATCATAATTTATAGTAAAGTTGAGTTGTAGCTTCTAAATGCTTGCTGACAAAGCAGCTGACATTGTGAAAGAGCAATCTCTCAGAGGAATTCTAGCTACCACTAAACCACATATTTAAAGATATGACTTTATTAGCTTGCTTGATTCCTTTCTTCCAGAAAAAACAAAAATTATTGGCTGATTAGAAGACATTTATTGAATTATATTTATGTAGCTTAGTGGTGGAAATTAGCATGAGAGAGAAAGCAGCTTCATGCATCTTGAAAAGGCCCACCCCACCATCCCACTGTGCCTGTGTGAGTGTGTATAGTCCCCCTGCCCTCCTCACCTTACCTGTGATGATGGCAGCATCCCCGTCGCCGGAGAATACAGACGGGGAAAAGCCGCAACGAGAAGCAGAAGAAGGAGGACACCCCGTAGCGAAGACTCTATAGGTCTATACGGCGTTGAGAAGTAGAGGCCTTATTAATAAAAGTCCCACCAGCCCACCTGGGACATTAAAAGGCCCACCAGAATGCCTTATCAAACGAGATCCTCAGAATGTTATATACTTTCTTAGAAAGAGATGCTGTCAGAAAATGGGGCGGGGCTTACAAGCCCCTTTTGAAGCCTCCTTGAGCCAGGTGAGTGATTGGACAGGGTGAGTATCCAATCTTGGGAGGTGCATGTGAGTTGTGCAGTTTGGGTTAGTTAGGGGAGCACAGGCGATGGAGAAAGACGTCTGAGAGACCAGAGGAGGAGAAAACAAAATTAGTGCAGAAGCTATTGGGGAGAAAGGGTCTGTGGAGTTTTTGTGTTTGAGAGTAGGGAGTGTGTGAACTAGCGATAGAGTATAAAGTAGTAGTAATTGTGTGTGGTGGAAGTAGCAGGAATGGCCGTTGTTAGTAGTGGACTGTATTGGTTGCATTGCGAGTGACAGTAGCAGGAGAGGGTTTGCGAGAGTAGTAGGAGTAGTAGGAGCAGGGCAAAGAGGTAGTGATGTAGTGCGGTAACTGTAGAGGGGGAACAGAAGATGGTGTAGTAGTGAGGAGGAAGGAAGGCGATGTTAGAGGTATTGGTAGTAGAGTGTTGGTTGGAATAAGGTAAGTGCTAACATCTAAGGGGGAAGGTAGGAAGGCGGAGTGTGAGAGCAGAGGAACGGTAGTACAGTGGGAGGGGGAAAATCCCAGGGCCCAGTGTACAGTAGGGGCAGGAGAGACTGTGCGTGCAAGGAGAACAAGTGGAACTGACTAGAAGGGAGCACCAACTAATATCCCCATAGAATACTAAGGGGGACTAGGTCTCTCCATCTCACTTTCTCACCAAAGGACTGTAAAGCTGTGGCAAACCAGTTTTGACTAACGTCTGCCTCTTCCTCTTGCTCTTCTCGTGTAGCCTGGCAGATGTGGTAAGAGGTGGGGAAGGAGACATCCACTATTATACGGAATAAAATATCCCCAGTTGCATGTGAAAAAGTGTTCACCTCACCTGCCGCCTTGTGTCTTTATATGGTTTCATAAGGGTAGAAAAATAAAAAAGTAAATACAGAGTTGGTCAGTTTGGGAATGACCATTGCTACATTTTGGAAATTCAATCCTACAATTAGTTGAAGTGTTGAGACATTGTGGGAATGCATCGATCTGTTGTCACATGGAATGGACCAGTGTATCTTGCAATGGGGATAAAACACGGGGTTATGAAAAAGTGGGCCACTGAAGTGTCCGGAATCAATGGGATAATTAATGAGAAACTCTCATGTAGCAACAAAACGGACATTTATTAATTAAAGAGTAAAGTATATATATATATGTATGACAAGTAGGAGGGAGCAGTGTCAACCGGCCGCTACGGCTCACTGCTGTAATTGCTTAACTCGCATTCCGAATTCCACCTGATGTAACTGGATTTCACAGCTCGCCCTGGAGCACAGAAGCTTCTCTAGCTGTGCATGCATTCCAGATGAGCACACATGCTACACATCTCCCTTCCTTCCTTCCAAAACAACAAAACAACTCCTTCCAAAACAACAAAACAACTCCATGTAAAAAAAACAGGTTGACAGTTCACACATAGTCCTCCATACGTCTTGGTTTACGATAAGTTCTTCCCCACCTAGACTTGCAATTCATGTCTCTGATAGAAGTTGGCAAGGAAATTACTTCATGTTTGTTTTAACAGACTTTCTTTGCACTATCCACTTTAGATACTTTTCTTCGACTACTTACCCTCTCATCGGTCTCACTCAGACATCCGCCGACATCCTCACCACTACTGTCATTCATATTTTTTCTGTCATTGCAGATCCATACTCTCTCAACATTCCAAATCCTTCCATCCTCCGTTCTGACAGCATGTTTAAATGCTTCCACAACTCTGATTGGTCTAGACCATTTGCACATGCCTTCTCTGAGGGCAGGAGGAGGATTAACTTTAACCATTTTCCCCACTACAGTATCTTTGTCAAACTTTTTCATGGGCCTTTTCTCATCATAAACAGATTTGTTCTTCAATTGGGTATTCCTGATCTTACTACATACAACCCCAAAATCTTTCTCCACTCCATTATCTTTGTTATCCAACCATAGCGGTGCCAGTTTGGTGCTTGCCTTCCTCCCTCTGCTCAACTCAAAAGGAGAAAGACCAGTGGTGGAATGCGGTGTGAAACGATGCGCCACTATTCTCTCCTTAACAGCTTCCTCACAATTTATCCCATTGGATCATGCCAACCTAATAGTCTGCTTCAACACCTTGTTAAATAGTTCTACTGCCCCATTGGTCTGTGGGTGGTAAATAGCACTCATTTTGTGTACATAGAATACTTATTACAAAAATCCACCATCTCTTTAGATCTGAATTGGGTACCGTTATCAGTCATGATACTCCCTGGATACCCCTCTCTCTCACAAATATCAGATACAAATTCAACCACATTTTTTCCTGTGATACTTGGTGCAATTAACACTTCAACCCATCTGGTAAGGAGGTCAATTACCACAAGGCAAAATGTGTGTACTCCATTACAATACACAGGGCCCAACACATCCATGGCAAGATCTTTCCATGCTTTACTCGGAATTTCAGTGACAACCATAGGTTGTTTCACACCCACACAAATCTTTTCACCATTACGGCAAAGGATACAATCTCTGATGTAACGTTCTATTTGCAGATCGCATCCAGGCCACCAGAAATCATTCCTTATCCTCTGTTTAGTTTTTACTATCCCCTGGTGACCTTCATGGCCATGTTCAATAACTCTTCGGCGTAAACCTGAAGGTGGAATAGTTTTGTCTCCTCTCATGATGATTCCATTGTGTACATGTAATTCATCAGAAACAAACCAATAGTCCATAAGGCCTGCTTCTTCAAACTTTGCTTTACTCCATGGACCTTGACTGTTGATCAGTTCCTTAAGACGTTCTAATACTTTGTCATCCTTTTCAGATTTACCCCATTCCATCCTTGAAATGGATGCTGCCTCTATGTTCAAAACATTTTCCATGTTATCATCTTCATCCACAATTTCAGATATATTAGTAAATCGAGATAAACAGTCAGCAGTGATGTTCTTAGCTTCAGGTACATAACGTACGGTGCAATTATATTCCTGAAGAAGCGTCACCCATCTCCTGATGCGATTAGATACTTTTTCTAACCCGTTGGACATGATGACATGGACCAAGGGCTTGTGATCTGTGCAGAACTCCACTTCACCACCCCAGATGAAGCTCCTGAACTTTTCCGCCACCCATTTTATCGCCAGTGCCTCCTTTTCAATGGCAGCATACGATCTTTCAGCACCCTTGAGTAGTCTTGATGCAAATGCAATTAATACTTCTCGGCCCCTGTGTTCTTGCGTGATGACAGCTCCAAGACCAATATTACTGGCATCAGTGGTAATGATGATTTTCTTATCACTACTGAAATGTTTCAATGCTGCTGCTTTGTCTATTGCAGTCTTTATAAATTCAAATTCTTCCTCACATTCATCATTCCATTCGAAACTTTTCTTCTTGAGCAATTCTCGTAATGGAACAGTGTGTATAGCAAAGTCACGGACAAACTTAGAATAGTATTCCGCCATACCAATGAATGTGCGTACTTCTTCTTTATTGCATGGTCTGGGCATTCTTTTTATAGTGTTCACTAATTGTGCCTTAGGCGATATGCCGTCTGCAGAAATCTTGTGTCCTAGATATTCAATCTCTGAACAATTTATTTTACATTTGTCCCTGCTCAGAGTCATTCCGGTTTTATATAATTTTTCACACACATATCTCAATCTTTCGTCATGGCTCTTTTGAATGTCAGCATATATCAAGATGTCATCCTGAAAGCATATCACTCCTGGCACACTCTCAAAGAGATTGTGCATTATTTTTTGAAAAACTAATGCCGCGATACCAGTCCAAATGGCATCCTCTTAAATTGGTATAAACCATCTGGTGTAATGAAAGCAGTGAGATGCCTGGAGCGTCTGTGTAATTTGACTTGATGATAGGCCGATGCCAGATCGAGAGTGGAAAAGAAACATGATGGTCCGATTGTAGAAATCAACTCCTGTATGGCGGGAAGAGGATGTCTGTCAGGGATAATACACTTGTTGAGCTCCCGCATATCCACACATATTCGGAGTTTCCCTGGCTTCTTCCTGAGAACTACTGATGGCGAAACCCATTCGTTGGCATCTATGCCTTCAATAATTCCTTGACTTTCCATAGTTTTGATCTCCTTCCTGACTTCATCTCGCATAGATAAAGGTACACTCCTTAACTTCTTGGCCACTGGAGTATGATTAGATTTTAATTGTATTTCATGCACATAACCACGAAGACACCGAACACCACCGCGGAACACTGCTTCCATGAAATCGTTGGTGTTGCACTTCATTACATTGAGACTATTCTCAGGCCCGTTTACATCATTATTGATTGCAAAGACAGATTCCCCCGCAATAGAGTCTATTTTAACTTGTAGTTTGCTCCGGTGAGTCCAGCTCAAAAGGGGTGTCTTGCCTACACTGGTAATGTAAACTTTTCCATTGGCTTTCCTACCTTTGAATTTTAACTTGCTCCAGAACCAACCTATAGTGTCAATCTTTACACCACCATAGGCTCTGGGTCTGATATCGGTTTCATGTAAATACTCATGCTTCTCTTTATTCCATAGCTGTTGCGGTATTGTCAAATGTCAAATGGAAAAGCTCACTTCAGGAACATTGACTCAATGCTTATTCCTGCCTGTCACTGTACAAGAATAGAAGGCGTATAGAAACCATGTGTATAATGCTTTGCTTCAGCCACTTGCTGTGTACACGCAGGGCGTCATGTTATCAAGGCGTGTACAGCTTTAATGGGAGTTGCCGGCTCCGTACGCGGAAGTAGTTTCTTTGAGGAAACCGATGGAAACGCGCATGCGTGCAGTCAGAGTAATGAAAGAAATGCCGTGTGAAACAGAGGTTCGCAACACAGGGAGGAGAAATCCTTTTCCTGGATGCGCGGCGTCCCGGGTCGCTATATCGTTAACAGCCACGTACCTTCAGAAGATTACAGCTTATGGGGCCGCTACAACGTTCGGGCATGAGCGGAGCAGCCTCAACGGTGAACAGCAGAAACACGGCACAGCAGCCAGGTAGGCGAATCCTCGTCGCCAATTGAAGTGTCCGGATTCAATGGGGTAATTAATGAGAAACTCTTATGTGGCAACAAAACGGATATTTATTAATTAAAGAGTAAAGTATATATATATGTATGACAAGTCGGAGGGAGCAGTGTCAACCGGCCGCTACGGCTCACTGCTGTAATTGCTTAACTCACATTCCGAATTCCACCTGATGTAACTGGATTCCACAGCTCACCCTGGAGCACAGAAGCTTCTCTAGCTGTGCATGCATTCCGGATGAGCACAAATGCTACAGCCACCCAGTAATCACTGGAATGATACAGTGCAGTTTTTGGGAATGTCAGCAATGAATAATGGATGCCAAGAAATACTCAACTATATGCAACTGCATTACGAACGTAATATTAACTGTTAGGCCTTTCCCTTAGAGAGACAAACTGCTTACTGTGAGATACTCCTGTATCTTTCCAGACCACTACTTCCTAAATGCACCCCAAAAAGAGACACCTGCGTTAAAAAGACCATATATTTTATATTAACCCACTTCCTGTGCATACTGTTGAAGAAAAGAAGTAGAAATGACTAAAGGCGGCGAGTTGCAGTGGTGGATGCGGTGGTAAGGAATGTGACAAGCCAGGGATGTAGAGTAAGTCATTTCGTCATTGCCATTCTCACCCTTCTGTCTCTCGTTCTGATCGCTAATCAGAATCAAGGGAGCCATTTTAGATTGAAATAATAATGACCATACTTATAGACGCGAATGCACATTTACAGTCCAGAGAACCAATATGGCTTCAGCATGAACAGCGAATAGTGAAACCAGAGGATGTAGAGACACAGAGCGTGAGCTTCCACAAATGAAAGCCATGAGGCCTGGAGGACGAAAGACCAAAAAGAGGTACAATTTCAGTGAAGACAAAAGGCATAATATTTGGGCAACAGTAGAAATGCTTTGATTTGTACAAAGTCCAAGTTGAGAAGGAGCAGGAGTGCTGAAATCACAATGCATCAGAGGATCCTGGTGAAACATGCCTTAAACTCTGGCTCTGGAGTGCTCGTCCAAAAAAACTGCATCTCAAATCAAAGTTAACCCCTTAGAGTGCTAAGGGCGAATAGGCTCCTCCTGAATTCCCATAAGGGGTCATTGTAGGCTCCGCCAACTCCCGCAGTTAAGTCACAGAAACTATTGGAGTGTGCTTCTGAGGGCCCCTAAATGGCAGTTCCTCAGGAGTCTTACAATTCTGCCATGCCTCCTCCTAAGGGGACCCTGTTGCGTGCACCTGTACTTGCTTTAATGCTGCTTTTACCCCATTGCTCTTTGGGTTCCTCCTCTCTTTAGAGGCCCTGGCTGGTGCAACCTGAAGCCATCGTACCGAAACGTGAAGGACTATACAATGTCCACCAGGAGAAATGCATAACTATGTCGAAACATCGAGATGTTTTGCATAAATGTTGTGCGGTTTTGTCGGGTACAGTGAACATGGAAAGGATTTTCAGTGGCATCTTAATTGTTTAGGTAGGTGGAGGAAGGGTGTACAGTGCATTTCTACCAGTGCATTTCTAGAATTGTATATGTTTTAGAACAATTAGTACAATGAGCCACATTATGGTGCACAATGGTATCACAACAAAGCACACTAAAAAGACGAGTTTTTTCAAACAAAGATCCTTTCCACAAGAGCTGGGCTGAGCATCCCTTCTATCTAAAACTGTATGTAATGATATCTGGAATTTTCCTTGTCCTAAATTATTGTTCTGCAGTGACCCTAAAAATGTGAACGGTGCACGTTCATTCCCCCAACTGATCGAGAGGCTCATCAGGGATTTGTGTCCACCTGCTTGCCTGTAGGTTTGCATCCACAATCTAGTTAATTATAAAAATCCATCACTTCCCAGAATGTAGCTACTGCCTGAGAGAGTCCCCGTACATTTGAATAATCTTCAGTCTTGCCATTGCAGTGCCAACACTTCTGCCGCTAGTCCTGCGTTTCGTTATCGTGCCGCGAATCCTCTAAATCCTCATTAGGGTTGTGAGCAGGGTTAGGCAAAGCTATGTCTCGGAATTAACGTTTTGATCCTTTCGCTGAGATTTTTGATAGCAAACGTCATCTATTTTAAGCCTTGGTTCTCTTTAAGTGAGTGGGAGAGGGTGGGAGCGGTGCTCCTCTACTTTTTTAAATCAAGTTTTACCGTTCCTATACTTTTATTTTAAAAAGAAACCGTTCCGGAATGGTTTCGTTTTAAAATAAAAGTGTAGGAAGAAGTTTAAACTTGCACTTTCACTGAAACGCACTACACGTTTCCTTAAACAGCACGTGCTTGGGGGCTTGTATTGTGTGTGGGAGGGGCGTGGTGATGGGGTTTGTGGGGAGTAGGGTAAGGCCAGTAGGGAACATAGTTCCACTACTTCTTTTTCTACACTTCGACCACTGGTCTAGATTGTTCAGCAATCTGACTGAGGTTCTTAATGTGGTGAGCAAACCTTAATTGCCCTTTATCAGCTGATCAATAATACTGCATCTTCTGTTACGGATGTAGATACCATGCAATGGAAGAAAATAATTCAAAACTAGTAAACAAATCAAAAGTCTGAAATTGATGCCCGTGCTCACATGCCGACATTTGAGTACCTTAAATCAGATCCTGGTTCCACACGATTACCATTCGACGCCTCTCTTTAATTTTGATTAATAAAATGTGCTGTGATTCTGGCAAAAAAATTGACATTGGTAACTCTGAAATTAGTACAGAGTGAGCAGACAGAGTTCATGAAGGGCGGCCCATAACATCAGGGTATGGTGTAATCACGGTCATGGGCGGCCACTTCTTCGTGTCCTTCTGGTGTGATTTAATTGTCCCTGGTACTGCGGGATATGAAATTCGGCCCGGCATCCACTAACCCAATGAGAGCTTATTTGCAACTCCACGCGCCAAGATATTTATTAATGGTCTCATTTCTTATCTTCTTGACGTACGTAAAGCGAGAAGAGCGGGTGTCCCGCCCTTCCTTATCTATTCGCACGTGCCTTGGAACCATTACCATCTGCAAGGAGAAGGTGTGATGAGATTATAAGGACCAATCTTCACAATGGCGGCAGATATACTAGAATGCATTGCAAATCCTGGGCTTGCTCTGCCAGCGGGCCCAGGTCTAATGTCTAAAACGAATCGGAGAAAGAGTCAAGTGCTTCCTCATCATACACCTGTTTGCAGACGTTTCTGATTTTTAGTCATTGGAATAAAAAGCGATTGCAAGTAAAGACAACTGCTGGTTTTCTCATGAAGTTCTTTTGATGGCGTAAGTAGTAGATGTAAATGCTGTCCTCGTGCCATAATTCAAAGTTAGGAAATGCTTTAAGGGCAGTTTATCAGTCGGGAGTCACAGGAGGATAGCTCAGTGGCAACGTCCTTGCCTTGGAAACAACACAGGTTCGATCCCCGGGTCCGTGCTTAGAAACCTCTGGGTATTAAGCGCGTTATAAATATCATATCATATCATCACAATGAGCACATACGCACACATGAGCACAGTACTGGATGTGTAGGCATGTGCCAGTGCAGCAGGCCCTCAGTGATGGTTCCCCGCTGCACCTCCTAGTGGCAGGAGAAGCCTCGTTCCCCTTGAGTTGGCGATTCAGGGGCTGCAGAGACTGAAAGCAGCAGGGGATCTATCAGACTCACGGGGGTGCTTGTGAACGTTGATTATAGTCTCGTGCTTTGGAAGCACTGTGAAAAATGCCTGTAATATCAACCAATGCAATCATGCCCTTTCACCACGAATGGGGGAAAGGTGCGACTTACCAATGTTGGATTATTTGAGGAACACTTGGGCAAGCCACCTGCAGAGCCTCTCACATTGGGGATTTCAAAATCACAACACGTAACGTTGACTTTTTCTATGCCCCCTGAAATGATGTGAGGATACTGGCAAAGTGATGCTCTGATTACTGTCTGAAAACTGTGGTTGGTGCAGGGACGTCATTTAGGGGTCACCAGGGGTCACACTTGCTACCCATGTGGTCTCCCTTGCTACACCTAAAAACAAATTGAAGCTCCTGGGCTGTGGCCAATGCCATGCGGCTATTTGACCTATTTGTCTTTCTGGAATTTCATACAATAATTGCAAGAATCATTAAAGATTAATTTCAGGCACACTTCAGGGGGTGAGGCACTGCTTTAGTCTGTTTTTAAACACCTCAAATTCAAAATTCAGACAAAATCCTCCAAAAAGCATCCATTTCGGACTATGGGGGTCATTCCGACCATGGCGGTAGGGGGTTAACGGCACTGGTAAGGATGCCGGTGCCGTTAACCCCCTACTGCCCTATTAAGAGGTCCCTTAGCGGGTCCCACCAGGAACAGCTGGTCTGACCAGCCGTCCTTAGCAGGACCCGTTAAGGGACCACGGAGCTAATAACGGGCCCGCAATTTGCGGGCCTGTTGTTAGCTCCTTCCCCATTCCCATTTGAAATGGGAATGGGAATGGGGAATGGTTTTCTAAATGGGGACTTACCGGGTCCTCCAAGGTTGGAATGACCCGGTAAGTCCCCATTCAGAGACACCGGGCCCGGGTTTAGAGGCAGCCATGGTGCTGAAAGCACCATGGCTACCTCGAAACTCGGAATGACCCCCAATGTATTTTGCTTTTCGCAATTTGCAGTTATAGCATTTTTTTTTCTGACAATACATATGGTGATCCATTCTTGTATGAAATGTATATCATGTTACAGTAATATTGTAACCATATTTTTCATAGTGTACTTAGAAACAATGCTATGTGATGCCACTTCCTGTTTTGTCAAGGGGTAAACAATCATGTTCCATCGCTTCCCGTGATGTCACTTTGGGGTGGGGTCAAATTACATCACTTCCTGTGATGTCATCAGAGGTCACGGTCATGTGATGTCACTTCCGATTCCCCTGGCATTTCGGTGAAATGACGTAGGCCTGACCATGTCAATTGACAAGGGAACTTAAGCAGAAAAATGGTGCCCAAACCACCCAAACACATGAGCACACATAGTGAAAGAAGACACTGCTGGAATGCCTTATAAAGGCAAGGAGGAGGAGAAACTTGACAATCTGATATGCTGAAGTTTAGAACAGATATGGACAACAACATCAGGAAAAGAATTCATCGCATGTAAAAGACTGAAGGGGGAGGCATATGTTGGGAGGAGTGTGGAGAGGTGTCTGTGTGTAGGTGTGCAGGCGTGTGGGCATATGTCCACTGTGCAAGGGGAGATTAAGGGGAGTAAAATGGCTGTTGATTCATCTCCGCAGCTGATGCACTCTAACAGCATCTTGTATTCCCCATGAACCATGCACAGCTACACACAAATACACTGATGTCTGTTATTTGAGTGTACTATGCTATATTACTGTATACCTACAAAACACACAGGTCCCACTGATGTATTCTTGGTACTGGACTGCTCTAGCCTGCACTACCTGCCCTTAAGCTGCAAGATGATGGGTTTTCTTAGGTTTAGGCAACTAGAAATGATCCTCTGAGTTTCTGATAAGGATTGGGGCCGAGTTCCACGGAGAGGGTGCATGTGACCCCCAACTCTACCTCACTGGAAGCACGAGATTATCAGCTCTCCCAAGAGCTTTGGTCCGACCTGAAAAACAACTCTACACTGGGGACCTGTTGATGAGGCTAGGCAGAAACAGAAGCTGGACTACTGAAAAGTGCAGGCAAGTGACGTTAAGCCCTAGGTGAAATACAGTGATAACGCCGCGTAAGGGCAGCGTGAACATGTTGGGTGTTTACCAAAGCACACACATTTTTATTCTTTCTTGATCCCCGTTTCCATTCATTCATCCATTAAAGTTTCAAACTCCCGCAGGGTTACAGTTTGGGCCCAGACACGGAGGGCACGCTGCTGGCAGCCCCCACAGGGCCATACAGTGTGTCCACTACCATACCGGGGCTCGCAAGGCCCCTGCAGGGCTGTGCGGTATGTTAAAGCGTGTCTTGATGTAACTGCTCTTGCGCTGGAAACAGAAAAGAAATTGAATGTTATTCTTGCGGCGCTGCGGTGAGCAAGGGACACCGTGGGAATCAGCGAGGAGTGGAGACAGGTAAAGGGGCACGTTCAGCAGACGCACGGGACTGGTTTGTACCCCTAAAGGTGACCCACAAATATTCACAGGAAATTGAACTTTTGGCTCTTCAGTCCACACATATTCGTGGGAGACCTTTGGAGAAGTGTATTCAGCCTCACTCTGCACTGTCCATAATGCAGTGAGCACGCCACCCACTTCACATAAAACTTGTCATGCCCCTGTCATACTGCCAATACCTTTGCCTGAGAGAATGGCCTGTGATCAGACATGATGCCAGGGGAGACAGCATCAGCTGGATGATGCTGAGGTCTCTGGTGGGCAAAGAAATCCCAGCGCGCTCCGAGCAATGAGTCTGCACAGTTTCTAATTGCTGCCTTGCAGAGACGCTGGCGAAATTCACCCAGGGCAGATGCACTGCTTCTTGGCGCTTAGAGCCAGAACTATCCCAACAGTGTGTTCTGTCCCAAGGCACGCTGAGCCGACTTACCCTACACACTGGCCGACCAGACGACAGGTGCATTTGCTTGAAAAGATCCATCATAGCAGATAATCCTGCTTGGAGCTACACCTGTTCCTGAGCTGATCCCCCACCCCAAAAAAACTAGAAAAGCGGTTAAACCCCTACACACTGGCATTCAGCCAGTACCGACTGTCATAGTGGCTCAGAGGACCGCAGCAGGGAGATACAAATGGCTGATGGCCGAAAGAAGTGAGCTGGCAAGATGACTAAGAAATCCGATTACCTGCCTACTCGCAATAATACATTTTCACTTTGTAAACAAAGTGGGGGCAATGTTAATAGTGTGACCCAGGCCCCGGGCCGCATGAAATGCGGAACGATAGAGGGTCTGGGAGTTTAGGCGCGGGATGGGGGAAAACGGCACGAAAGCGTAGGGAGGGGCGTCCGATTGGCGCCACAAGAAACAAAAGCCCAGGAAGGGCAGGAAACAGCACCTGGTAAGGTGCGAATTGTAACAGCAAGGGGTCAGAGGGTAACCCGGCCACCCCCAGGAAGGAACAAAAGGCAGCGGGGGTATAAGTAAGCCTGGAAAAGGAGAGGCGGCACAAACCAGGTAAGAGCTCACCTCTCTCGGGTAGGCTCTTGGTACCTGGAGAAGGGGAAGGAAAAACGTTTGCTCTTGCGGGCTCACACATTTTCTACCTCTCTAGAAGTTTATAATATCGCAGTGGCTACAACAGTGTCGGAGCAGGAGCGAAGGATACTTTCGAAGTGGCCAAACAGAAGCGCGACTGACAGAATTCAGACAAGAAGGATGACGGAAGGAAGAGCGAAGAGGGCCCGAGAATTCTCAGAATGGGCAAGAAAGGCAGAGAAGGAGTATGGAGCACAATGGGTGCTAGAAGTAATGCAGAAAGAAGAAAGAGCGAAGGCAACGTCACCTCTGCTGTTCATAGAGCCCAGCAGCAGCGAAGGAGAAGGCGAGGTACTGCAAGGACAGAAGAGGGGGAGAGCGGAGTCGAAAAGATCAGAGGAACGGACGGAGGCACCGACCAAGAGAAAGAAAAAAGATAAAAAGAAAGGTACTGTGAATAATAATGTGGGGAATAAAACAGTAAAAATGTTAAAAAATTGCGTCACGGTTTCGGGTAAGTCGCCCAGAACCAATGACAAGAAGAGCAGACGGGGGAGGAAATGCAGGGAAGAGAAGAGTGGCAAGGGAGTTCATCAGACGAATCAAGCAGTGATGACGAAGAAAGGAATCACCTAAAGGCTTGGGTTAAATGGAAAGGAGTGGTAAGCAAAGAAAGGCGGAGTGGGGCAGGGGGGGCAGGGGCAGAACCCAGAGAGGCCCCGGTCCCTGCACCACAGGGGGCACCAGCTGAGCCCAGGGAAGTCCCGGCACCACAAGGGGCACCAGTAGTCCCGGTGCCTTAAGGAGCACCAATTCTATCGACACCACAAGGTGTTCCGGTAGGGCCAAACATAGGGGCAGGGGCCACACCACCGGGGGCAATACCGCCAGTGGCAGCGGCAGAAAAGGAGGCGCCGCTCATGACGAAATATGGCAGGCCAACCATGGGTAAAGACGCACAAGGCAGGTCAATGAAAGCGATGGCCTGGTACATAAATGACAAAGTAAAGGAAAAAATCTGGAGAAAGGAATTGATCGATATATTTACATTATTAGATTGTCAAAAGAGGGGGATGAATGTGGCACTAGAGGACATGAAAGAGGATGAAAAAAGCTTACTAAAAAAGGGGCCAGTAGTAAGGAACTTTGACAATTGGATGTCGGCTTTCACCATAATGTCTACAATCATATTCCAAAAATTCCCGGAACACGGGGTAGCGTTAGTGGCGTATCAACAGAGGGTGCTGAAGGTCCACACAGCATTTGGAGGGGATGCATGGCTGGAGTATGACCACGAGTTCAGAAAGGAGATGGACTGCTTTCCGGATATGGGCTGGGACGAAGAAAACTTTAACCTCTACATTTTTAACGTGCTAAAAGAGAAATGGGATTCCAAGGAGCGGAGCACAGGGGGACAGCAGAGAAGGCAGTACTGGCAGAATGATTACAAAACGGATTATAGATCGAGTGGCAGAAGGTACGAATCCAGCTATGACAGGAATAGAGACCATAGTTTTCGGAGCAGAAACTACAGGTCACAGAGAGGATGGCAGAGCAGCCTGCCCCTGACAACACAGGGTGGGGGCAGTGGGAGCACAGGGACGACATGAGCGGAACCAGGGCAATGCAGGAGCTTTGAAAAGGGGGTAACTTGCAGCTGGGGATGGAGGTGCAAATTCAGCCACAAGTGCGAGAGATGCAAGGGTGACCACAGCAGTGCCAAGTGCACAAGGGCCGCAGCGCCAAGCGGCAGAAGAGATGAGACGTGGAAATGTAAACTGGGACAGGAAAGGGGCCACGCCGGTAAAAATCGGGAAGATGGAAAGGTGGCTCTGGAAATAACCCGACCAAGAAGCGGCAGAACAGATCAGGCAAGGCTTTAGAGAGGGTTTCAACATCCCGTGTATCGGACAGGGAGCACATGACATTCCTAGGAATCTAAAATCAGCAACCGAAAACAGGGAGATAGTGACCAGTAAGATCAGGAAGGAAGTAGAACTAGGGAGGGTAGAGGGCCCGTTCACGGCCCTACCATTCGAAGAATTTTTATGCTCAGCACTAGGACTGGTGCCGAAAAAAGAAGAGGGGGAATACAGGTTGATACACCACCTGTCCTACCCCCCGGGTGCCTCAGTGAACGACAGCATTGCTCAGAGCGAGGCGACAGTATCATATGCAGACTTCGAGGAGGCGGTGGTACTGGTCAGAAAGGCAGGGGAAGGGGCATGGATGGCGAAGGCAGACATTAAATCAGCATTTCGCTCGTTGCCAGTCAACAGCAGTTCACAAAGATGGTTATGCATGCACTGGGAGGGGGAATACTTCATCGACAAATGCCTTCCGATGGGGTGCGCCATCTCATGTGCACATTTCGAGAGGGTGAGTTCATTCTTACAATGGGCAGTAGCACAGGAAATGAGGGAGGCCATGATTGTGCATTACCTGGACGATTTCTTATTCGTCGGCCCCAAAGGTGCAGATATATGCAGGGCAACACTGGACAAATTCGTAGAGATAACGAGCGAGTGGGGTTTTCCTCTAGCAGAGGAGAAAACGATGGGGCCAACGCAGGTTATCCAATTCCTAGTTATAGAAATCGACTCAAACAAGGGGAGGTGTCGGATCCCGGAGGACAACGTGATGAAGCTGTTGAAGACAATAAAGGAACTGCAAGGAAGAAGCAAAGCAACAGTGAGAGAATTGCAAGCGCTGGCAGGTAAACTGAACTTCGCAGAAAGAGTCATACCTCAGGGGAAGGTGTTCCAGAGAAGGATCGAGCTGAAAACTAGAGGTGCTACCAAAGGGCACCACAGGGTCAGGCTAGGGGGAGGAATCATGAGAGATCTGGAAGTATGGGCAGCATTCCTGAAAAACTTCAAGGGGGCAGTAATATGGCGCTCATCGGTGAACGATGAAGGTAGAAGGGTGTTGTTCACCGATGCAGCCGGTGGCTTTGGGTTTGGCGCAATACTGGGGAAGATATGGTGTGCAGGCAATTGGCCAAAACTATGGCAAGTGGCAGAATGGACAAAGAACATAACGCTGCATGGAGCTCTTCCCGATATGAGTCGCATTATGCGCATGGAGGGAAGAGCTAGGGAACAAGGAGTTGGCAGTGTGGTCAGATAACATGGCGGTGGTGCACGTGTTAAACAAAGGAAGCGCGTCATGCATGATGGTATTGGAATTAATGAGGGCAATCACACTGGAAAGCCTAAAAATGAATACATGCATAAAGGCGAGGCATATCGCTGGGGAAGAAAATGTGGTGGCTGATGCAATCTCTCGCTTTCAGTAGGAGAAATTCAGGGAGCAGAGACCGGACGCCGACAAGGAAAGAACGCCCACGCCACGAAAGGCATGGGTCCCGTTGGAGGCACTAGAAAGGAAAGCACGGTTGGCCTCAAGGTCGACTCAAAAGAGGTGGAAGAAGAACGGAGAAAGGAAAGGGTCATCGACAAGCTGACCAGAAACGCCCTGACATACAAGACGGGTAAGCAGTACGAAAAGCATGTGAAAAATGTGTTGATGGAAACAGGTGTAAAAGAGGTGGAAAAAATGTCAACAGACAAAATTTGTGAATTTCTTGAAGAGGCATTTGCCAAAGGGAAAAGGAAAAGCTCGGCAGCAGCGCATCTGGCAGAGGTGGCATATACCACAAAAGTGGCGGGCATACCGGACCCGACTGACAGCGCTAAGATAAAATACGCAATGAGGGGATGGGCAAAATTAGAGGGGAAGAAACCAGATAGCAGAAGGCCGGTAAATTTTGGGAAATTGATAATTCTGCTAAAAGTGCTGCAAGACACGTGCAGCAGCACAAACGAAACCGCACTGTTCAGGGCAGCATTTGTGCTAGCATACTATGGAGCTTTCAGAATAGGGGAACTGGTGGCCAGGAATACGGTGGCAGGAGACGGCCTGGCAAGAAAGAACGTTAGTATGGGTATCAAGGGGCTGTCGATAATGCTAAGGAAATCTAAGACAGACCAAATGGGGAAGGGGAGAGCAATAGATCTCAATTGCATCAGAGAAAAGGACCACTGCCCCAGATGCATCACCCAAGAATTCCTGGCACTGCGACCAGAGGTCGACGGACAGTTATTGATCCATAGGGACGGCAGTGCGCTAAGCAGGTACCAGTTTCAGGCAGTATTAAAACAGGTGGTGGCGAAAGCGGGATGGGATCCAGCCGAATTTGGGACACACTCCTTTAGGATAGGGGCAGCAACCTCTGCGTGGGCGGGGGGCCTGGGAGCAAAGGAGGTGAGACGAATTGGGGGATGGAAGTTGCAATGTTTTAAGAAATACATAAGGGAGGAACTGATATGACACTTATCTCCCCCGTTTTCTACAGAGTCCGGACCATACACATCGTCATGGATAGTGGGGCACTCTTTCGTGACCCTGGCAGGCAGGTGGCTGGAGGAGGTGAAGCAAGGACTACATTTCAGGAACACAATTACGTCATGGTGGTGCCTCCCAGGGATGCATTGGGAGGACATCCACGACAGGCTATCGGAACCCCCCCGAATACCTGGTTATACATCTAGGGGGGGAACGACCTGGTGAGCACAAACAGGGGCAAATTACAAAGGAACATCTGCGAGTCACTGCATAGCATAGCCCGGAGCTGGTGGAAAACCGAGATTTTTATGTCAGAGATAATACCAAGAAGGGTCTGGCATGGGGCACAGAAGAGGCACGCAATTGAGATAGCCAGAAAGATTTAACTAAATAAACTAAATAAATCAGTAGAAAAGTACTGCAAGAGCACGGGGCTGCATTTCATAAGACATGGCTTATACCGGAACAATCCGGACATGTTTCACCAGGATGGGGTGCACCTATCAAAGGAAGGGATGGGGTTTTTTTCCGACAACATTTTTAGGGCACTCCAGGAATGGGGTTGTAGGTAGGGTGCTTTTGGGGGGGACCTGAGCGGGCGTAGGGAACACCCACTCAGGTGTGGCGGCATGTGCCCAGCAACGAAGGCTCAGGGATAACAAGGACTCAGGAGGAGCCTTGAGCAGCTTCGGAACTGGACACAATGTGCCCAAAAGCATATGGCTGTGTAATTATTTTGTTGTGTTGTATTTTCTGTAAGAAAATAAAATGCCTACGGCCTACAACTTTACCATACACATAAGTTGTCTGTAATTTATTACTTAGGTAGGGATCTGGTAAGAGAAGCAAAGTGAACCCACACTACTCAGCCTATGACCCAGGCCCCGGGCCGCATGAAATGCGGAACGATAGAGGGTCTGGGAGTTTAGGCACGGGGTGGGGGAAAACGGCGCAAAAGCGTAGGGAGGGGCGTCTGATTGGCGCCACAAGAAACAAAAGCCCAGGAAGGGCAGGAAACAGCACCTGGTAAGGTGCGAATTGTAACAGCAAGGGGTCAGGGGGTAACCCGGCCGCCCCCAGAAAGGAACAAAAGGCCGGGGGGGGGTATAAGTAAGCCTGGAAAAGGAGAGGCGGCACAAACCAGGTAAGAGCTCACCTCTCTCGGATAGGCTCTTGGTACCTGGAGAAGGGGAAGGAAAAACGTTTTGCCACCCAACCCACCCTACAAGAAAAACGGAAGAAGAGGGGGTGCAGGCAGGAGCTAGTACGCCGAGTACTCTCTCGGTACACGGTCCAAAAAAGAAGGAGCGAGCAGAAGTAAGAACGCCGAGTACTCTTTCGGTACACGGTCCAAGACACGTCGTAGGCGGCATGTGCCCAGCAACGAAGGCTTAGGGATAACCAGGACTCAGGAGGAGCCTTGAGCAGCTTCGGAACTGGGCACAATGTGCCCAAAAGCATATGGCTGTGTAATTATTTTGTTGTGTTGTATTTTCTGTAAGAAAATAAAATGCCTACGGCCTACAACTTTTCCATACACATAAGTTGTCTGTAATTTATTACTTAGGTAGGGATCTGGTAAGAGAAGCAAAGTGAACCCACACTACTCAGCCTATTGCCGAGGTAGAAAGAGCGGAAGGGTGATAAAAGTCCTGTGGCGCATTCACGGGAGTGTATTCATCGAGTGCAGACACGCAGAACAGAACACTGTTGCGAAGAACCTGGTTTACTCTTATTGATACGAACAGTGGCAATTCAACGCTGTGATTGGCTTGCCAAACAAGTCCTGCTTCCTCTCTTAGAAGTGCTCATAAGAGGAAGGGTGCGCGCATTCACGTGAGTGCATTTATCGAGTGCAGACACGCAAACCAGAACGTTGTTGGGAAGAACCTGGTTTACTCGTGTTGATACGAACTGTGGCAATTCAACGCTGTGATTGGCTTGCTAAACAAGTCCCGCCTCCTCTCCAGGAAGTGCTCATAAGAGAAAGGAGCTGTGCATTCACGTGAGTGCATTCATCGAGTGCAGATATGCAGACAAGCAGGAAGCAGTGAAACAGTGAGTCTTATATTCATGCGTAGAGCAGCTCAACAATGTAACTATTTAAATTAGGTATTTCCAGTCGCACAGTAGAGCTTGCTATCTAGGGCCTGCCCTGTGGTCTAGACAATTACCTAGTCTAATTGTTTCTCCTACCTTACACCCCATAATTGGATTGAAGGGCAACTCTGCCTGGCTCTGGGAACAAGCAGTCTAGATATGGACTTTGTAGTGGGTCTGTTCGTGCGGGCAAACGTACACGTAGTTCCTCCCTAGGAGTGGGCGGATGAAGAAACATCCAACCAGTTAACAGAGACAGAAGGGCTAGAAAAGGGTTGTGTACCCATATGCAAACCAAACAAACAGGCTTATGGGGAAATAAGATTACAGAAGCCACAGGGGTGCTAAGGAGATTGTAATGGTGGAGGACAATATACATGTAGTAAGTCATTTGGATTCCACTTTAAATACTGCTAAGGGCCCCTCTAACAATGGTAAGATCAGCCTTATCAACAACAACGGCAGTGATTTGGGTTCTAGTTCTATCGATAACAACGGTTCACTGCTTAATATGTGCCTTAACCTGCGCCACAACTTTTTGGATCCCTTTATTGTGGTTTGTTTTTTTGTTTTTTTCTTTCTCAAACCACTACCTAAAGAGACATCTGGTTATTACCGCACTAGCCTATTGTCTCAGTAGTGAATAGAAAACAGGGCATAGAAGGATAGTATGCAAACAACATTTCCAATGAGTCTGCCTTGTATCCTCTACAGGCTAGACATCTTCATTGCTGTGGTTTCTTTCTTTTGAACCACTACCAAGGGTGTTCCTATGCCCCAGGCTTTGGCGGTGATTGACCATGTGAAGCAAAAAAAAACAGGCTCTGAATTAGGGTGGGGTGGAACCCTGTGTCACCACTTAAACCAACTATGCCTTATGCCATGTTCTTTCCTAGAACACACGTCACTACAATTTGTTTCTAAGCCTATAGTTGTTGCTGAGCTTCGCAAGTCCGACTTGCTCATACTACAGGAAACTTGTCTGACTGCGCCCTTTGCAATGGATGTATATACGATGCTCTACTGCCTATCACCTGTTCACATAGCAGGACGACGAAAGAGGAGGTTATGCATCAGGGCAAAATGTAACCTTGCTATTTCTCCATTCAGTGGGGTGAGTGTTAATGACAGTAATCTTGCAGCAGTTGTACCAAGGTTTCCTTCTTGTTCGAATGGAACCCTGGCGTTTAGTTTGTATGATCGACCTGGAGGCTGTTATACTGCTGAATTTATGTCATTGCTAATGTCCTTGTGTGTTGGGTTTTGCAGACCAGTAAGGGAGGTATAATTACTTCTGGTGATTTGAACGCTGATTGCTACCCCCAAGATGTGGATGGCGAGACTATCTAAAAAGAAGGGATGGGATTGGTATGACTTGTTTGCAGAATTTGACCAGATGCCACTAGCACATTCAGTCAATGGCATTGCTCACACTTGGACAAATGGCTCCCAAAGTAGATGTATCGATTTCATTTGTGTCAATGAGATTATTTCTGCAATATCTCTTGAGCTAGAAGTTTGTCAAGTGGAGATCAGTGACCATGCAATGTTAAAAATGCGATGTAACAGGGACATCGTGCAAAAGCAGGATAAGATATGCTTTAATCCGGTGGTTAATTTAAAGGGTAATCATCTTAAGTGGACGACCAATAAATAATATGGAGAGTTTTAACACGTCTGTTGCTCCAGGTGTTCTGACTTATGGGGATATAATGCAATCTGCTTACTGGGATATGAATGTAATGATGGACCTTTTCTGGCCTGAGGAACAAAGATATATTATTGCTAGAACATACATGGTTAAAACGGGAGTGCCTATGGACCTTGGAAGCAAAAAAAGAAAGTGCCTATTAAATGCATAGATAAGCATACTCAAGAGAAACAGTCTGTTGAACATAGGGGAGAAAAAAGAAGGCTTAGCAACTGCAAAAACTCAGTGTGTTTGTGCATAAATCTTCAGATCTTGCATCCAAACGGAAATTTGTAAACAGGTTGATAGAACACCTGACTCAAAAAAATGTTGGCATCTGATACATACTCGATAGGAGCACAGATTACTATTGAAGTCTGAACTGGATCGGAATTAGCCTGGGGTCAGTATACAGACGAACACTACTGGGATAAGAAAGTTAGCTATCCTAAGGGTAAGGTGAAATCTATGGTGGGTACCCTAGTGGGTAATTTAGTACAAGATGCAGAATTGGAAGGGATGATAAATAAAAGTAAAAAATCTCGAGCGGTGGGACCCGATGGATGGTCTGTGTATCGCAATATTGAAAAGACAACCAAAGCTATGGGCAGAGAGATCTTTTTCTCCATATGTGTGAAACTGGTCAATATCCGGTTTAATGGCACGAAAATATTCTGATTCCAGTCTACAAACAGGTTTTACGGGACCAACCATCCTGTTATAGCCTATTAGCTATGTTGAATACTAGCGCTAAGATGTTTGCGAAATTGCTTCTGCTGTTGCAATCCTCTTGGGCTAAGGAAAATAATCTTGTGCATGATCATGAAACTAGCTTCAGGAAGGGGTTCAGTACTAAGCACTCGTTATGGGTGTTACTGACCCTGATATCAGATACTTTAAAAAGTCAGGATGCCTCCCTCTACGTTTGTTATGTGGATTACAGTGCTGCTTTTGATTCGAGACTCTGGTATAAACTATAAGAATGGGTGATTAACCCGTCTTTTTTTATATTTCATAAAGCTCCTCCATAGTGATTCCTCGGTCAGAATTAGGATGACCCAGGAGGGAGAGTTGACTAAGGTTTTTCCCACCAATATTGGACTGAAGCAGGGCTGCATACTTGCGCCACTGCTTTATCATCTGTATGTGGCTGATTTTAAAGCTGCATTAAAACTGGTAAGAAATTACCGGCCTCACTATGGTAATAGAGCGGTTCCATGTTTGACATACGCAGATCACAATATTATACTGGACGAGACCATGGTGGGGTTACAATACCCTCTTGATGCTCTGGCGGGGTATGGGAAAACCTATGGACTACATATTAATCACAAAAAAACAAAAATCAGTACCATTAGTCACAGAGCTTGTGGAGGGGCAAGGTTCCACTGGTGTTGGGGGGACTCTACTTTGGACCATATCATCACGTATAAATACTTAGGCATACATATCAATGCATCCCCCTCCTTTTCTTATCTTTATGATATAGTGTCATTTAAGGCATGGAAAAAATGGTTAGTGATTAGTAAGATTATCAATGGTCATGGTGGTCGCTGAATTGAGGACAACATTTTGGGGTACAAGGTGTCTGTTGTAGCGGTAATCATGTATGGCCTGGAGGTTTTTCCAGAAAGAGCCAAATTGTGCCTTCTGAAGTAAATTGGAAGTGAGAATACTCTGCTCCTTATTAGCTTCACCAATGTCAGTCCCTGTTGAAGTCATTAGACTCGGACTAGGACTTCAATCCCTGTGGTCTTTATGGATAACTGCATTGTGCAAACTTTGGGTTGACATTAAGTTCAATAGGAGTCGGAAATCACTTCTTTATCACGCGCAAGATCATGCTGAACATTACTCTTGTAGCACTTGGTTTAAGGATATGGAGAATACTGTCCTTGTCCACTGTAAGGAGATAGAATTGACGGGTTTGTGAAGGGGACGTTGCAGTGTTCTTACGTAAAGTCAGTTCTCGTACACAAAGGCATGATCAAATTAAGTCCTTAGCATGTTTAGTTAATTTTAGAAAATATGCTGCATATACTCACCAGGGTACCTTTAGCACAAGGCTACGTTTACTAGCTTTAATTTGCTTCATTTTATATGTGCGATTTGACATATTGCCTGTGTATGCTAACACTGGGGCCAGGGTGAAGATACCTAGAGAAGAGCGACGTTGCTGTTAATGTAAGAGGTAGGTGGACATTAGAGACATTCTGACAAAATGCCCAGTTCTCAGCAAGGAATATAAGAAGGGGTATGACACATTCAGGATGATTGAGAGTGACCAGTTCTGGATTATGTTGTTTGGTGCAAAACTGTATGTAGTAGAAACTACAACCTATAATATTTGGTGTACGGTGAAACTCATGAGTAACTCAATGTAAGATAAATAATAGTTCCATGGATAAGTTGAAGCATTGGGGGGTCGTATGTTATGCATTCATCAATTGTATGCATTGAATAACTTTTATAATTTTTTATATGGAAGTCCTACAGATTCCTGTGATCCTATTTTTATTCTTTTTTTCTTTATAGTGTTATTTAAGGATTTTAGCATGTAATACAATAATGAGTGATCACATGGGGGTTTGTATCAACCTATTTAATAACATGTAATAAGAGTGTAATGAAGGATTCTTTTTAAATGTGTGTATAATGTATAATGATGTATTGCAATAAATGTGTCATGTTAGTGTAAAAGGCTACATAATTGCATCCATAGGCACTTAAATAAGAATATTTAAAAAATAAAAGGCCCCTGTGCGGGATCTAGTTCTAGCCCTATAATTGGTACTGAGATTTACTCACTCATCTGGCATGGATTCTCCTCCCTATTTTCACTCACAAACTTAACAACATCAGACATGATGAGCACAGAAAATGCTTGACCAGTCTTCAAAACCACAATTTTCCCTGTACTTTATTGATACCCCACAAGGGCAGTTTTGAGCTGAATGAATCCTAGTTTGGCGTTTTAATCTGAAACATTTTCTGAGTTATGTGGTGAGTTGCATGCTTTTATATTAGGGGTGAGCCGCTAGGGACTTGGTTGGTCTATCCGCTACATGATGCGTCACCCAGAAAGTGGAATGAGTGGGATCATGCAGTCCAAAAGGCACAGTAATTGACAAAGCAAACAAGAAAACTAGGGAAAGATCCCATACTTACAGAATGAGAGAATGGCAGGACCACAACCTAGGTAGATGTAAGGGGATATCATGGAATTCTGCACTTGGCTTTCCTGAATATGCATCATGCAGTCGGAGGATGAACCCTCATGGGAACGATTTAATGATGTCAGCAGAATCGCGTAATGAAGTCCTGTGAAGAAGCGCAATTTGAGGGATTCAATCAACCATTAAGAGAGAACCAATCCTGAGCCAAGAAACAAACGCAAACCTACAACAAGCCCTGCCAATCCACAAATACAAGAAAAAAGGGAAGCTCCTCAACAGTATAAACATTTCTTGGAAAGCCCAATCCAGGTGGAAGTCAGATTTGAGTCCAGAGCAGACCTGGAACGAGGGGATGTGCTCCTCACTAATTCCTGTTGGAGCAGGAAGAACACCCGTTGAATGAACTGCTGACTGCCCTGACCTTGCTAGAAGGGTGTCACGCCTCCCATAGATCCAACAGGAGACCTGTCCGCGAGAACGTTGATGCGCCAGGTCATGGCTAAATCTACCCCATGAAAGCTGACCTCCAAGCCATGACAAGACCTCCCAAAGTAAATGCTGACATTCCATATCATGGTGGGACTTGCTCATTGAACTCTGATGCTCCAGGTCATGAACGTGGGCAGCCAAGGTTCTAGGGAGACCAAACACAAATGAATACTGGAGACAGATGCGGAGCAATCTGCATGTATAAACCTGAGAGAAAGGTCTGTAATGATTGTGATAGTCAGGAAGGGACCATTCTGATTCAAGTCCAGATATTGGAGATAGATCAAACGGCTCAGCAAGAGCGGTTAGGATTCGGAGCTGGAAGAGAAGAAGGTGAAAGAGGAGCATGACCAGAAGGATGAGAAGCAAAGGACATAGGTGAGGTCTGGAAGGTCACTGAGGTCCAGACTGACAGTAACCCTGGAAAAGTCTTCCCAGGAGATGAACTTTCTAGAACATGATTTGGAACTCTTTTGTTGGCCAAAACTTGGAGCATTTGTGTTTTAGTTTAGGGATGAGCCGGGAGACTAGGTACATGTTAAGTATAGGTTTGGAATGCTCTGCCTCATCCTTTGGGCACTGTGTTGTAGAAAGGAAAGTCCCAGGAAGCACACATATGTGTTAGGCTAGGTTAAACTTCATGATTTGGATCTATGTCACAGGAAGTGGTGGACACTGGAAGAGTACCTCACTTTATGTCATCCCTTTCCTGAAATTGTTTAGATTTAGATGTCCATTTTCATTTATCGAAACTCTCTGTTTACCTGTATATGTTTGGTCCAACCTGTACCCTGATAAGTACATATATATAATTGTCTTGTTTAAATCATGCTGTGCCATGTCAAATGGTATGCCCTACAAATGGCAATTCTAATGGCACAAAGGTCTAGCAGGCAACTGTGAAATAATTCATGTGTGCCATTGGAGAACTAATTGGACAAATGTCACCAAGGAAGTGACTTTGAGATCTCTTCATACTTAAGAGATCACTATTGAGGGCCCCAAATTGTGTGATGGTATGAAAAGAATGCAATGTGGTAATGGGATTGATGGAAGGGGGTTCCAAAATGGTAGTGCACAAACTGATGGTACAAATACATTGTATAATTATAAAGTCTATGGAAGTGCTTAGTTCTGCCAGAAAGAGAAGGCAGTTATACATCCAAATACACAATGCCCAGTGTGACTTTTTTCTACAGGAGATGAAGCAATATACCAACAAGAACTGACTTGTGCTCAGAAAGACAGGTGTGGAGCATGGATTGAATACCCTGTAATATACACCACTAGGGCATATCACAAAGCTGTGTACGGATCAATGAAATACATAGACCAAAGTGGCAAATAAAAGAGGTGTTTTTTGGAAGTATTAATTTTATATTTTATTGACAACTTCTATATAGCGTGAACCAGGCATCAGAGTGCTTTACAAAATTCGAAATATAATAATCACAAGAATACAAATGCACAAAACAATAGAAAACACATAAAAACACTAAATCAATGTCATAAATAAAAAGATGAGAAAAGTCTCATTCAAAATAGTTTAAAAGACAGACTTCCATTTCCATGTGTTTAGTAGTTTTACTAAACCTCAGATAATCGGGGGTTTTGTAAATATCAATTAGCAGAAGATTCCAGAGGGAAACAGTGGCCCAGGGAAAAGAACTTGTAATGAGGAAATTTCTTTAAACGTACCTGCTTCAAGCCGAAGAGAATCACAGCTCTATAAACCTCTCCAACCTCCTAGAATTTTTAATGTGTTTGCTCAATGAGATGGGCTCTACAAAGGAATCACTTTATAAACAATACAAAAAAGCCTAAAAGTAATCCTGGAATCTAATGAAAGAGAATGAAGGGATTTTAAAATAGTAGTGATATGGTCAGATTTCTGGGCTCCATAGGCCAGAGGAGCCGCAGCATAAAATACCACTTTGGAGCCGTGTGGATTGGAGAATGCATGTTAACATAGAATTTCTGTTATCAATTTGAGATAGCACCAGAAACTGTACAAGAGTACAAAGGTGGCAAGGGGAAACAAAAGGTTTCACCAATATCAGGGAGTACAAGTGACAATTTGTACATTTCATCAAGGAATTAATATGAGCAGCCAGTGTTAGTCTTGCATTTAATGTAAAACCAAAAGATTTGGCAGAATGTCAAAAGTCTGTGGGTGCACTAGGGATTTTTGCATTTAAAAACCAAGTGGAAAAGACAGATTGATGAGAGGAGCAAGAAAATAAAAGAAACTCAGTCTTCGACTGGTTACATCTAAAAAAATGCTCAGACATCCAAGTCTTGATGCCTAATAGACAATTCCTTAGTTGAGGCAGATCTTGTTCCGAGTAGATTCTCAAATATAATGGAGTATCGTCAGCATACTGGTGTATTTCAATATCATGCTTTGTGACTAGATTGCCCAAGGGCTCCATATATAAATTAAAAAATAGAGGAGATTAAACAAAGCATTGGTGGATCCTGCAAGGTACTAAAATTGGTCATAGCAGTTCTGGCCCATCACCAACCTCTACTGCCTGGCCTTCAGGAATGACCAGAACCATTCAAAATTCTGACCTTAGTATCTAGTATATTGTGGTCAATTGTATTGAATGCTGCAGATAAGTCAAGTAAAATCAATAGGCAAGATTTTCCATCATCCAGAATTCGCAAACGGCATCTAAGAAATGCAAGGTTGGAGTTTCCATGCTGCAGTCAGTATGGAAACTAGACTGAAAAGGAGCCAGTAACTTTTGTTCCATAATCCAACCGTTCAATTGATCTGAAACAACTTGCTCAATGAATTTGTCCAAAAAGGGGAAAGAGGATACCAGTCTATTATTGGACAAATCCTCCCCATCCAAATGACATTTTGTTTTAACAGGGGTGAGACAATGACTGTTTCCACCAAACAGGAAAACAACAGTAATAACAATAAAAGAGATTCAACTAAAAGAAATAACATAATAGCTTCTACTCCGGTTTAAACAAGTAACGCACGAATAACAGGATTGCTTCTGTTCAGGCGAAAACAGATAAGCAAAAAGTGTCCTCGGGTTGCACATCACCAGCACCCAAAGATGGATGACTCAACACTTCCTTACTCTGATCTTCTGGCCACATGATCATACCTACACCCTCCTCCACTAGTCCACCAGATTCTTGACAAACATAAGCACTTCTCTATCGCTGCCTGCCCAGGATTCCTTTCTCACCTCCTCTTTCCAAGTCTGTTGTCAGCTCTTCCTCTACTCCCTCCTCTTTTCTTCTGATTTCCCCCTTCCTGAGCTGTCCATGTTCTCTCAACTCCATCCTGTGTACTTTTTGTACTTTCTTATGCTACTGCAGTGTTTCTCTCCTTCAGTCCAACTAGTTATTTCTCTTCCCAACCTCATAGGCTTCTCTACACCTTGCCTGGCCTCTTGGGTCTTCCTTTTCCACCCTCCTGCATCTCTCTTTCTTCCTAGCCTCTTACGTTTCTCCATCCGCAGATGTTGGACTCTTTCTCCTCCGAATCTCCTGGTTTTCCCAATCCAAAGCTACCTCAATCTTTATACCTCCATGCTCTGCTCCAAGTGACCTCCTTCTTCTTACTCCCAGTCATCTCTTTTGCTCTCCTCCAGTCAATGCCAAAGTAATCTCTTTAATGCCTCCAGCATGCTCATTCTCCTTGCTCCCTCCACCCTCCAAGCTCCCAGAGCCTTCTGCCACAGACTCTCCCTTTTATAGTGCATGACCCCACCTTCCAGCCTCTTTCTGACTCTGGTGTGTCTTCTAGGCAATTGATTTGGGGCTGTTGGTTAGTTAATCCCTCCCTGAGGGGGGTTCTCTCTCTCTTTGCCACACCCTAGACCCACCCACAGGTAGCACTCCCTTACCTAACAGATCCTAGGTGCATGTGTATGGAGACCTTAAGGGGTGACTGATTAACTCCTTCAGTTGTCTGTCCTAGATGGGGTCCCACTCCATACCCGTTTGGTTTGCATAGAATTTCTTTGGATACATGAGGGGAGCTGGGTGTGCTGGCACTGCCAGATCTGCAGTTCCAAGCCACAAAATCGGTTACCTTAAAGGGGCCATGCTGGTAGTAACACTCTGGTCCCTGTCAACATTGTGGAAGAGGGTGGTGTAGACCAGGGGATCCTACCAAACTCCCCTCTCAGGCCCTTTATGAAATAGCAGCTTGTGCTACCCGCCCTCCTTTGTCACCTAATTCCTAGCTTTACTAGTAAGGAAATGCACTTCATCACAGGATTTGATTTTCTTATCTGGACCAAGCAAATTGTGACAGAACGCCCTTTTCCAAACAGGACTTGTAATCAGCATGGTTTACAGGAAAGGCAGCCTGAGACAGTAGGAGCAGCAAGACAATCTACCACTGTAGGGTGCAGCTGCCTGTAACCAGCCAGCATTCCAAATGGTTCATTTTGAGGAAGATCAACATGCACGTCTCTATAGCAAATCACTGCCAGCTGTGCCAGATCATAGCACACCGCGCTAGAAATTGGGTCGGTGGGGCTATGTAAGCAGCCTTAAATCAATGTCAGATGTGGTGCTGAAAGCAGGAAATGGGTTGAAGAGTCATACGCAAGCACTCCATAATTACTCTTAAAGCTTCCTGGACCCACTGAGATTTGTAAAAGCCAAACTTGGGTTTATCATCACCTGAGACAAGCCCATGGCCCTTGAATCCCACAGCAGGAGAGGACCACAGAGATAGCTCTGCATCTTGGCTAAAAAAGCAGAAGTAATCAACTAAGCCAAGGGAAAAGTTCAGGAGAATCTTCAAATCCCACGGACTGTGATATATTGGACTGTGAAGAAGGCAGAGCCACAGGAATGTGAGGGCAGACTGATGGAATGTGACCCTCAAGCAAGGTGGAATTTCTAAGTTTAGTCAGGGTTTATTATGGACATCATGACAAATTCTGAACACTGGAACCAATAGAGTGTTAAAAAAAGTACCTGCTGGCCAACTGCAAGAGATAGAAGATATAATTGTTCTTGTTCATCCCTATACTCCATCTGATTACATCATATTATAATGGGTTCATGGATCAGTTAAACTTTGAATTTTGCTAATGTCCTGCATGCTGGCTTCCCATCATATGATTTGCCTTCTCTCCCGAGTGTCCAGCATGTCGTGTCCACCTAGTGTCCAGCAAATGCATAACCGATTCCGTCATCCCACTTTGCCGTGCTCTGCATTGGCTTCCTGTGCACTGGAGAGTGACCTTTAAGTCCTCTGCCTGGTTTCTCAATGCAGACACCTCATTAGGAGTGTGGCAGTCCGGGAAAAAGGGTGCTGGTAGCAACTTACCGGCACCCTTTCTGGACCGCCACACTCTGACTCTGCAGGGGAGGGCCGTTATGCCCAGCAGGTCTGACCTGCAAGGCACAACGGCATCAGCCGCAGAGTTTTCACAGAAGCACAACGGTGCCGGTGCTTCCGTGAACCCATTCCCGTGGAGTCCTATAGTCAAAAAATTGCCACCTCCATAAAAATATAAAAGGGAATAGGTCCCTTTTCGGATGACAGCGGCCATGGATAGCAGGTTCCAAAATGACCACCATCGTCCTATAGGACTCCATGGAAATAGGGACTTCCCAAATCCGCCGCCTGATATCCCGGGAATGTCCTGATGGCACCAGGATATCAGGTGGCATATTCAGTGTTATGAGGACGGCAGCAACCCGGCGGTAGCACCGGTAGGTTACTGCCATCCACATAATGATGCCTATAGTCTTGCTCTTACCTACTTAGCTGAGAAAACTTCTCCACGCAGTCCAGGTAGAGAGTTACCATCATCCAACCAGCATGGCAGGTATGGCAGGGGAGGCTTGTGGTACAGGAACAGCACATTTAGAAATTCACACTCTAACATTGGTACTTTCCATAAGGCAGCAGAAACATTTCTATTTGATGAATAATTCCTACCAGATACTCCTATGTAGCTTTATTGTGCCTTTTTTTATTCCCTTAGTTTGATGATCTATGGTGGCTTTTCCTCTCATGCCAAAATGCAATTTAGTTTGAGTACATGTTATAAATGCAAAAACAGAAATAAACTATAAAAGCTCGAACTGGTAAAAATGTAATGACCTGACTTAAAAGTCAATAGTAAAATCCATGATTACAGTAGAAGTTGAAGCGCCTTTGAAAAGTTACACAGAGACAAGTAGAATCTGGTAAAAGAAGTTGGCAGCTTCTAGCGATTTTGTGACCAAAGGAAGGAAGGAGGTTTTGGATAAAATAGAAATTCTCAATGATTCTGTTTAATTGTGTGTCTTATTATATGAAGAGGAGGTTAGGAGCATGCCAGAGGAAATTGACAGATTACATTCAGCTCTTAAAAGGTTAACTCACAAGGGAGTTGCCTGACCAAATCACTCTTGGAGAAACCTAGAAGGAGTTAATGAGCTAGCCAAGTGCAAGGTGGCTGTCGATGGCAGGCTGATGTTCGAAGTATATTAGACATATAGAGATCGACTTGCTCCTCCTTTCAACGTTACTGAGGAAATGTCTGCAGTTGGGCCTTCCCATGCATCTTGGCATCAGGCTAATAAAGTGGTTTTCTCAAAGAAAGGGAACCTCCGTGCCATAACGAATCTTACACCCAATCACCTAACTAAATGCTGATGATAAGATGTATGCCAAAGGACAAGCTAGCATACTAGTTTGCTACATAGCACCTCTAGTAGGGATAGAACAACATGGATTTGTACCCGGATGGGGATGGATTGAGAACACAAATACAGCATGTGCAGTGCTTTGCAAAGGTGCCTGTAAGGATCTTCCACTTGTTGGCACCTTTGTTGATGCTGAAAAAGCTTTTGATAGTGTTGGGTGGGAGTTTCAAGGGGCAGTAATGCGGAGGATGTGGATTCCTGAGTGTGCAATCAGGATGATTGAGGGCTGTGTGTGAATCTAGGCACTACAGAGGTGGTAGAAGGCAGACAGAAAGATGTGATGTCACTGGGGACATGGCAGGGGTGCCCCATGTCTCTCTTCCTATTTGCTCTGTATTTGGAAAGCCTTGCCTCAATGATCAGGTACTCAAATTAAATGATTTGCTATTGCCTCATCTGGGAGATGGCCTGGTACTTTATGCTGATGACAAGGTTATATATTCTTCAGGTCCTGCTTGGTCAAGTGTGGTGAGCTGTTTTGAAAGCTATTGGGCAGCACAGTAAATACAAATAAAACCTAGAGTTTAGGTAATAATTTGTAGAAATCTAAAGAGAAAATAATAACGACCAGGAATACATGCTGCTACTTTGCAGACACTTTTTTAGCCTGGTATTTATTGGGGTTAAGAAATGATCGTCAATTTCAATTTCCATTACTGGGTTTGTTAATCTAATTTGAATGGTGCTCCTGCCAACAATCATTGAACCCATTCCATTTCATTATACCGAAACATATAATTGCCTATTTACATAAGCAAGAAAGAAAAACCCACCTTAGGATGGAAAAATGACAAATCAACTCTGCTCGGGTGGGTTTTTACTTCTAAATGTGCTGATGTATAACTGTTCTGGACCGTTCTCATATTTTATATTGGTTATCAACCACAATGGCGCTACCTCTCATTCTCATCCCCATACCTCGGCATAGCGGCATATCTTCGGCTTAATTTCTCACTTCCCAGAATACTTTTCAATACATTTGTCAGATTCTTTCATAACAATACCTTTCTACTGTTTGAACAACTGCTGTGACGATAGGATCTCCAATCCCATCAAGCATGTCCTTTTTTAAATACCTGCAAGCTTGGTAATTTACCATGTAGCTTTCAGGCCCAGGGACATGGGATGTAACGGCCTGCCAGCCCAAGCGCTGCGGGCTGTTAGGTCCCATGTCTGCCCCGCCACAGGGGCGTGAAAGATATTCGCACCCCAGGATTTACCAGGGTGTGAAAAGTTTTCATTTTTTTCCCCTTCCGACGGAAGATGAGTGCCACGCGAGCCAATGTCCCCTTGGAATCGGAAAAAAATGTCAAAAAATTGCCACCTCCATAAAAATATAAAAGGGAATAGGTCCCTTTTCGGATGACAGCGGCCATGGATAGCAGGTTCCAAAATGACCACCATCATCCAAAAAGGGACATAGTCCCTTTTCTATGTTAATGGCGGCAGCCATTGATGTTTACTTTTTTTTCCAACCGCAGCGGGCGGTGAAGGCATAATCGCCCCTGGGAAAGGCAGATTGTGATTGGTCAGTCTGACTTTCCTGAGTGCGAATCTTGAATATATCATTTAATGGCCAAGCTGCAGTGTTGAATTTATTGTTCAATGGGCTGTGGACAATGCATTATTTCTAAATCATACTTTATCAGCTTTTAGGGCAATCAGCTTGGGGGTGTACGTAATACGTTAAAGACGTTATGATACGCTATGAGACGTTATGATACGTTAAAGACTAAGGATCAGCCATGAGGTTTGCAGTTGTATCTAAACAATATAAGGGTGCAGAAGAAGGAAAATGACACACAGGTGGCATTTTTGTAGTTCACAAGCCTTAACTACTAAGTGGGTTTGCCATGCTGCAACAAAAAGAATACTATGGACTTGGTCAGGATGTCCGTCAAAACAAAAATGTACACAGTCCTGTATCTAATCCTATTTCCGTCCCTTGCACTTTCTTTCTAAATAAAAGGAAAAAGGGGTGTCTTCTTGATCCCATAAGGAGGCCTCTCCCATTCTAAATGTTGAAACCCAAGTGCAGTCCTTCTGCCAAAAGAATATAAATAGTTCAATGTTCACTATTCAAAATTTCAGTCAAATCAAGGATGACCCAGTTCCCCGGTGTCCTGGAGCGAAGACCTTCCTGGGTTCTTGGTTTCTTTTTATTTTCAAAAAAAGAACTTTCCTCAAAGATCCTCTGGGTAATTCTTCTTTCTCTGAGCTCGTAGCACAAAGATCTTTCCCAGTCTCTTGTCAGACCTGGTTCACTTACCTGCTAGAGCTCACCATAGACGTTTCCAATGGGGAGTCAAGCTTGGTTTACTTGCCTTCCAGTTTTGATTTTCACCAGTTTCACTTTCAATACTTTCCTTGTATTGGGCTCCATCACACTGGTTATAATTCTTCTGCTGTTACGATTATGATTATGATTGGTTATTTATAACAGGCTTATTACCTGGATGTTTCTAAGTGCGGACCTTGGGACTGAACCTGCGTTGCTGCACGTCGTCTTGCTTCCAAGGCGAGCACGTTGCCCCTGAGCTATCCTCCCGAGACGATGCCTGTTGATGCGGATCCTCGACTCTTATGTACTCCACTTTTGGGCTTTGCCCACTTTCATCTGGGTCCCACACCCTTCCCTCTTGGTTTGGCGAGATCCCTGTCTCTTCCTTTCCTTAGGTCCACTTGGACAGACCTGGTGTACTCCCCTGCCAGGAACAGTCCCACCTAGGTGTACTTCCAATGTTTTTATCTGACTGTATGCCTTGGTATCTATTTCCTTGTGTCCCTTGGGACATGTTTGTCCACTCCACATAGTTTGTAAGGTTTAGTAGGTTCTCTTTTTCACCCCTTGTGCTCTTTGGGATGTTCGTACTGGGTTATAACGTTTGCAATTATCTGTAGGTTTCCTTTTTCACCCCCTTGTAATTTGCAGGGTTTTGTCATACAGTGTGCAAAGTTTGTATTATGTTGCACAAGGTCCCTTTCAACCCCCTGTGCTCTTCCGGATATTCTTATTTGATTCATGATGTTTGTGTCTGTTTGATTGCTTCCTTTCTCATCCCCTTGTAATCTTCAGGGTATTTTTACACAGTTTGAAAAGTTCATAGTATATCGTGCAAGGTCCCCTTCAACCCCATGTGCTCTTTGGAATATTAGCACTAGCTGTCTTAGCTCCCTTAGTGCCCCCCCGACAGGTCTGTCCCTTTCCCTAGTTTTGGGAACTCTCAGGGGGGTCTCTGGTCTCTTGGGGAGTTGGAGCGAAACCTCTCTGCTCCAGTCATGCTCAGCGTTCCTCTTTCCACAGCTCCGCAGCTGCAGGGTATTTCTCTCACCTTCAGCTGTCCGTCACTGTTCCTGGTAGGGCTCTGCTGGTCTGACTTTCCAAGTTTCTACCACTAATCAGGTCCGCCCTGCGAAGACCTCTCAGGCACCTGTGGCCGTCCACATCCCACTCTCCAGTTCTCGGGCTCTTCGGTACGGGATCAGAGTCTCCTTCCCTGTTCCTCCAGGGCTGGCTGTTCGACCACGACCATAACGTGAGTCCTCTTTCCGTTTTTACCATCAATACTGCCTTTGGGCAGCTGGGCCACATGTGTTGGTTCCACAGCGGGCTTTCGTCTCGGGTGAGTCTCCCTCTTCTTTGTCTCAGTTATTTTACGGATGTCCTCTGCTAAACCATAACATATAGTGGTGTGAGGAACCAGAGGGACTTGAGATGGGGTGTATGAATACTACGTTCTCCCAGGGCCACCAATCCAATGAGGTATTTCTCCTCCCATGAGATCTGCCTGCTGAGAACCACCCCTAAGGGGGACTATTGGGTAGCAGCCTCACCTCCCTGGCCTCATGGAAGGGTGCCACTGCCCCCGAAAAATGTGACAATACTCTGCGATTCATCACAATACTCATGACAGCTTCAAGAGCTGTTGTGTGGGAAGTACCATATCCCAGAGAGTATGAATAGATGGTATCCAAAGGTGGCAGGTGAGTGCTCCAGGTGCGGAGATACAACTCCTGGTGTAAACCATATGTTTAAGGTCAAGGTTATTATCATGATGGGTATATTGATATTATATCTAGGGCTGTTGGAGTGGTAATCCTGACCAGACTTCTATTATGTAGTATTTGAGGATACTAGACGATGGGAGAATGGGGCTGTCGCTCAACCTTACTTAATTGTTAAAGCTGTTCCTAGTGGATTCCTTCACAACACAGATTGATCATTTATGCTATTCTATTTTCAGTGCATCTGTCTTTTGGACATGTTGTCATCACTAGGGAGTGCAGTGTGGCTCTGCAACTCCTCCACTGAATGCCTTGACACACCGGACATGATTTTGGGGCTCGTATATATCGAGTGGCGTGCCAATACCTGTGTCATATTTTACCCTGGTAAACCCTCAGCTAAAACCTACCCCAGAAAGAACTCAGGTTGCCCCACTAATAGGCAGGGGCAGTCATTCAATAGTAACTACTCACACCTGACTGCACTTGACTGGTTTGTTCACTATAAAAGGTGTGGTCTTGCACAAAGAAATGAGCGAGCTAGGAATGCAGTCCGGACCGGAGGATCCCAGGAGCAGAGAGAAGCAGGAGCTGCAAGCTGGATGAGGATGGCTTGCAGAGACGCTGGCCTGGTGTGGATTAAGGGCTGCAGCATGGCGAGGGAGCCGTGCCTCCAGGGAGCAGGGGAAGCGCAGCCTGCATTCTGCTGGCCAGGCTCAGGAGGGTGCCCATTCCCTTGTGGCCTGTTACTAGCCCCACAGATGCCTGAGCGGCAGGAGGTGAGACCATGACCTCAACCCCGCATTCCCTGGAGGAACAATCTCTCAACGCGACACTACCCAGTGAGGTTCACGGAGAATGTGATACTCAGGAGCATGCGTTTTGTGCTTAGATGAGAGCGAAGCAGGAGAAAGGCACAGACAGTAAAAGCGGCACAGAATAGCAAGGAAAGGAAAGTGTAAAAGCTGAAGGCGCAGCTGAAAGCCAGAGAGAAACAGAAAGTGTAAAGGCGTAAAGCTCAGCTGAAAGCAAGAGCGAAGCAGAAAGGGTAAAGGCTAAAAGCGCAGCTGAAAGCAAAAGTGAATCAGAAGTATAAATGTGACAGAACAGAGCAGAAAGTAAAGCGAGAAGAAGATCAGAGCAGAAAGCGAGCAAAAGACTGATCGGAGTGGAAAGTGAGAGAAAGTAGAGAAAAGCAGAAGGGTGCGAGTGGCTCGTAACGGAGTAGAGAGGGGCATGAGAAGAGTCAAGGAAAGGTGCCAAGGGCACGATAAAAAGGAAAACAGAAAAGACAGTGCACGGTAGCACAAGAAGAGTACACGACAGGTGCCAGGGGCATGATAAGAAAAGCAAGAATAAACAATGCAAGTGTGCACAGAAAGGAAAGAAGAAGTAAAGGGATGTGGGAAGCATCTGAAGGTAAAAAAGGTACAGAGAAAGGTGAAAGGAAGAAATCAAAGAGAGGGGGCAAAGGGACAGAGTGGTCGTGCTTAGGAAAAGCAAAGAACCTGGCATTTTCGAAAGCCTCTGATTCTACCCCATGAAAGGATGGAATATAAAAATGATTGTCAATAAGAAAAAGGTACATCCTGACCAGCTGAATTTGTGTTTTGAATTAGAGGGTCCTAAACCCGGGGAAGGGCCCTCTGTGAAATCAAGAAGGAACTGTGATATCTTATGTTTTGTTTTTGAAAGTTGGGAAAGGCCTAAGCTCGGGGAAAGGAACCCTGAGAGACCTACAAAAGAAAGCATCCCGATAGCAGTGATTTTGTGTTTGAATGTTGGAAGGGGCCTGAGCTTGGGGAAAGGAACCCTAAGAGGCCCAACTAGGTTTTCTTTATGGTGTTAAAAGGATGGAAGCGTGGGAAAGGGAACACTGAGAAGCTTACAAAATGAATTGTGTTATATTTCTTCCAGGGTGTTTTGAAACTTGAATAAGCTGAAGCTTGGCAAGAGAACCCCAAGGAACTCAAAGACACTGAAGGTAGTTGTGATAACTACAAAGGCCCTGGGGAGAAGGTCTTACGAACAGCCCTGTTGATTGAACTCATGTGTGTGACACTGGCCAAACAGCACCTGGTGAGAAGACCACCTGAAACCAACTTTGTTTTCCCACTTTTTGTTGAACCACTATTTTTCTGTTTTAAAAGACTTCCTATCACATTTTTGTATAGAGTGAGGGAAAACGTAGGTTTAGACACAGCCAGAATTTTATTTCGGACTATTAGACAACGACGGCCATTAGAAACATCAGTTAAGGGAACTACCCCTTGTTGAGCCAGAGCGGGTTTGAGCGGTCGCCCGTAGCCCCGTGTGGCCTGCTGCTGAGGCTGCCTTCCTAGCCCCGTTGGGCTCCAGTTAAGCCTCCTTCTGTTCTCTTTGTTTGTTTAGTTTTTGCCAGTGCTCCGTGCGCGTTGTGCTGCCCCCTGCCCACTCCCTCCTCCTCACTTCCTGGTCCTCCTTCCCCTCTCCCTTCCCGCCTCCCTTCCCGCCCACCCCCCCCCCCCTCTGATTGGTTGTCCTCGCAGCCGCTCTGGGACTACGGAACGACCGCTCACCACGCTCGCTTCTTTGTTGAGCCAGAGCGGGTTCGAGCGGTCGCCCGTAGCCCCGTGTGGCCTGCTGCTGAGGCTGCCTTCCTAGACCCGTTGGGCTCCAGTTAAGCCTCCTTCTGTTCTCTTGTTTGTTTAGTTTTTGCCAGCGCTCCGTGCGCGTTGTGCTGCCCCCTGCCCCCTCCCTCCTCCTCACTTCCTGGTCCTCCTTCCCCTCTCCCTTCCCGCCTCCCTTCCCGCCCACCCGCCCTCTGATTGGTTGTCCTCGCAGCCGCTCTGGGACTACGGAACGACCGCTCACCACGCTCGCTTCTTTGTTGAGCCAGAGCGGGTTCGAGCGGTCGCCCGTAGCCCCGTGTGGCCTGCTGCTGAGGCTGCCTTCCTAGCCCCGTTGGGCTCCAGTTAAGCCTCCTTCTGTTCTCTTGTTTGTTTAGTTTTTGCCAGCGCTCCGTGCGCGTTGTGCTGCCCCCTGCCCCCTCCCTCCTCCTCACTTCCTGGTCCTCCTTCCCCTCTCCCTTCCCGCCTCCCTTCCCGCCCACCCGCCCTCTGATTGGTTGTCCTCGCAGCCGCTCTGGGACTACGGAACGACCGCTCACCACGCTCGCTTCTTTGTTGTGCCAGAGCGGGTTTGAGCGGTCGCCCGTAGCCCCGTGTGGCCTGCTGCTGAGGCTGCCTTCCTAGCCCTGTTGGGCTCCAGTTAAGCCTCCTTCTGTTCTCTTTGTTTGTTTAGTTTTTGCCAGCGCTCCGTGCGCGTTGTGCTGCCCCCTCCCCCCTCCCTCCTCCTCACTTCCTGGTCCTCCTTCCCCTCTCCCTTCCCACCTCCCTTCCCCCCACACCGCCCTCCCCTTCCTCTCCCCCTGCCTTATATCCCACCCCCCCTGGGCAGCCCCCCTGCCCGGCAGCCCCCTCGGCTAAGGGCCCCTTAGGCAAAGGGCGGCTCCTACGACTGCGGCTCCCTGTGTGTCTGCAGGTGTCCGCAGGGGACGCCAGGCGCCAGTTTCGCCTTCTATCTCCAGCTTCTGCCGGCCCACACCACCTACACCTGTTCACCTCATGCGCATGGTGCCTTCACCTCGCTGTCTTCCCCAGTTGTGGCTACTTGGGTTTCTTCTCCCCTCTCAGGCTTCTCAAACTTAGGTGGCCTCTCCACTGGGTGTACCTAATATGCATTTACTGTTGTTCTCTAAAATGTGGTAAACTAGGGTTTTTTCTCCCCTCGTAGGTTTCTCAAACTTAGGTGGCCTCTCCACTGGGTGTACCTAATATGCATTTACTGTTGTTCTCTAAAATGTGGTAAACTAGGGTTTTTTCTCCCCTCGTAGGTTTCTCAAACTTAGGTGGCCTCTCCACTGGGTGTACCTAATACGCATTTACCGTTGTTTTTTCTGAAAAGTGGTCAACTTGGCCTTGCCGCTCACTTTCCTCGTGCTATCATATTGTCTGTCTTCCCCCCCACTCCCTCCTACCCCATGGTGCTCTCTATCTCGCCTATCTTCTCTAACTGCTTCTCTATTGACTATCCTGCTCTCCTCACTAAATCTGGTAGGAAAAAGTTTAAAAAGGGCATCCTGGTCTCCAACCCAGGCCTCCCTATCGCTGACACCTACACTAGTGCCTGCTCCAAGGAAACTCTTACTGACATCCTCTTTTTTGTGCCTTCGCCTGACCTATGGACCCTTCATATGGTCTCTGTGCTCTCTCCTTTCTCCTCTTCTCCCATTAATGGTGGCACCCGTTGGGATGTCCTCTTGGCCCCCTTCTGCTCCTCAAATGCCATCCTTAATGTCTACGCTAATGGGACCGTCTTGGTCCAAGGCCCTCAGGCCAATCTTCACCTCTTTGATAGACGCTTCCCACGCCTCATCAACTTCATTTCCTCTCCTGCTGTCCCCCCTCCTCTGTCCTCGGCTACCTTGCCTCTACCCTCCCTCCCAGCCCCCTCTCTTGCTCCTTCCTCACCTCCTTCTTCTACACCTCCGCAGGGCGTACCTCTGATCTGTACCCCTCCCCGGAAGTCCTTCAAGGATGGCAACCTTCTCCACATTGTCACTCTTAACTCTCGCTCTGCCATCAAACATTCCTCTGATATCTGTCACCTTCTTGAGGAACTGGACCTGGATGTCCTCGGTCTCACTGAGACATGGTTCACGGCCAGCTCTGTCACCAGCTTTGACACACTCCTACCTGACGGTTACAAGATCCTCTCTGTGCCCAGGCCCACTCTTCCCTGAGTGGATTCCTGCCACTGTCATTCCTACGCAGACCTACTTCTCTTTTGAGTGTCTTGTCTGCCGACTCTCTCTCTCTCCTAGCCATTCCCTTACAGTGGCTACTATCTATCGGCCACCAGAGAGGAAGGACCCCAGTTGGACCTGGGAGGGTTGATTGGAAAGGAAAGAGGTCAGCAGAGAGGAGGCCATGTCAGAGAGGAAGGACCCCTGTTGGACCTGTGAGGGTTGATTGGCCACCTGGTCAAATTTCCTCCTTCCTCTCTGAGTGGGCTGACCTCTCCTCCTCACTCCTGGCCTCAACCACTCAACTCCTCTTCCTTGGTGACTTCAACATCCACCTGGATGCCGCCTGTGCCCCCTCTGGACTCTTTCGTGACCTCTGCGACTCTCTCTCACTCTCTATTCTCCCGTCTGGGCCTACCCATTCTGCAGGGCACACTCTTGATGCTCTGATCTCTTCTGACCTTCCCCTCTCCGTCCCTCTCTCCACTCCTCTCTCCTGGAGTGATCACTTTCTCCTATCCTCCCACCTCACCCTCCCTACCCCACAGGCAAAGCCACCCTCATCTCTGCCACCCACCTTCTCGGTCATCCGACCCATGAAGCGCCTGTCAATTGAGGTTTTTGCTGCCACCTTCTTGCCCCCCCCTCCACCTTCGGCTGACTCCCACCCTGACACAGCCCTCTCCACACTCCACTCTGCTATATCTGATAGTCTTGATATCCTTGCCCCTGTCATGAGAATCCGTCTGAAGCCCAAAGCCAAATGCAACTCCTGGTATGACTCGGATCTCGTCACCCTAAAGCGCAAGTGCAGGGTGGCAGAGAGGAAATGGCGTGCTTCATGTACATCCTCTGAAAAACTGGCCTGCCGCCTGCTCCAAAGGCAATACCGTCTCTCCGTTCTCACCAAGAAGAGAGTCCTTATCCAAGCCCGCATCTCTGCTGCATCTAACAACTCGGCTGAACTCTTTAAAATCTGCAAGGAGCTTGCCAACCCTGCTGCAGTCTCTACCTCTCCTGTCCCCTCCCAGGCCCTCTGCACTGCACTGGCCTCTCACTTCGTCTCTAAAACTCAGGACATCCTGTTCACACCCTCCTCCTATCACCTCCCTCCATCTCTTCCTGGCTCTCCCTCTGGCCCTTCTGCAACCACCCCTCCTCCCTCCTTCTTTGCCTTTCCCCTTTTTACTGCTGACGAGGTTTCCAGACAAGTCCGATCTATGAAAGTCTTGTCTAAACAGGTTTACCCCTGCTCCTCCAAAACTATCAAGGACCACATCGACTCCCTGGCTCCTGCCCTGGCTGACTTTTGCAACCACTCCTTTGCCTCTGGAGTCTTCCCATCCCCCCTTAAGCACTCCCTTGTGCATCCTCTTCTTAAGAAACCCTCTTCCGACCCCGCCTGCCCAGCTAACTATCGCCCAATCTCCATCACTCCCTTCCTGGGCAAGCCCCTGGAGAAACTGGCCATCTCCCAGCTCAACCTCCATGCTGAATCTGTTGGTAGTCTTCATGACCATCAATCTGGCTTCAGAGCTGCCAGAAGCACGGAAACTGCTCTCCTGAACATCCGTGAGGACCTGCTCTCGAACCTCGACTCCAACACTCCGTGTGTTCTCATTCTGCTCGATCTCTCTTCTGCCTTTGACACTGTCAACCATGCCATCCTGCTCATCCTTCTCCGTGATAACCTGGGTATCACTGGTCAGGCTCTGGCGTGGCTGACCTCTTTCCTTTCCAATCGACCCTCCCAGGTCCAACTGGGGTCCTTCCTCTCTGACATCTTCTTCTCTACCTGTGGTGTCCCCCAGGGGTCTAATCTCTCTCCCTGGCTGTTCAACCAGTATCTGGCACTCCTTGCCCACCGCATCGCCACTCTCTGCCCCAACTTTCAGTGCTATGCGGACGATACCCAGCTCATTTTCAGGCTACCCTCGGCCTCCTCCTCTCTTTCCCTCATCTCCGACTGTCTGTCTGCTATCCAGGAATGGTGTGCTGCCAATGACCTCTGCCTTAATGCCAGTAAGACTGAGATTCTACTCATCGGCACACCCACTTCCTCCTTCCCTGCATCGCTCTGGCCAGCCTCTCTTGGCCCGCTTCCTGCTCCTACTTGCAAGGCAAAAAACCTCGGGGTCATCTTCGACTCCACACTCTCCTTCTCTCCTCATATAACTGACGTCTCTAAGAAGTCTCACTACCAGCTGCACCTCCTCGGAGGTATTCTTCCCTTCCTCTCCTTCCCCCAGAAGCTCACGGTCTCCAGAGCCCTGGTTCTCTCGAAGCTGGACTACTGTAACAGCCTCTATCTTAATCTGCCTGCCTCTACTCTCCGCCCTCTGCAACTCATCCAGAACAGGACTGCGAGACTTGTCTTGGCCTCAAGCCCAGGGACCGTATCTCTCCAGGACTGAAATCTCTACACTGGCTCCCTGTGACTGCGAGGATTAAGTTCAAAACCCTCTGCATTGTCCACAAGGCCTTCTGGGGCCTGGGGCCTAAATACCTTCAACTCTCTCTTCCTAAATATCTTCCTTCCCGAGCCCTTCGCTCATCTGTCTCCAACTCCCTCAGGGTCAGCCGCTTCTCGAAGCAACGAGCTGGGGGTAGATCTCTATCTACGGCAGGGGCCTCCCTCTGGAACAGCCTTCCTGCCTCCCTGAAACTTGAGGAGAACCATCTTCGGTTCCGGAAGCACCTCAAAACCTTCCTCTTTGCTTCTGCTTTCTCTCTCCCTCTCCCCTGCTAATTCTTCATTGAAACTGCACTGTACCTGCACCTGGGCCACTCTCACCGACCTCGGTCCTTGGCCCAGCCACTCTCCACTTGCACTGCCTCCCTGGCAACCCCTGCACTGCGGGACTATCTCTGCATCCCTTACAGCCCCCCCTCCCAGCACTTGTCTGCACTTACCTTGCACTTGCCACCAGCTGGCCCTATTTATTATTTATTTTTTATTCTACTTACCCTGTTCAGCACTTCCCCTTCTCCCCTTCCCCTTGCACTTTTTCCCTTCCCCCTACCTCTGCACTTGCGCGATCTGAATGACACCTGGCCTAGTAGGATCGTTGTCTGTCTTTCCCCCCTGATCCCCCCTCCCTGCCTCGTCGCGCCTTGAAACACTTGTGTATAGGCGCGTTACAAATGCCATATCATATCATATCATATCATGGAGAGTCAAGCATTACACCAACCCAGCAACCTTAGTAAATAAAGGTTTTCCAATGAACCCTTTTGAGTCTGTGTCTCTCTTGATACCATGCCTGACTCACAGGAGCCACAGTTAAAGAGGTGAACTCTTTACTTAGTTACAGGTTACACATACATGCTCAGGTTCAGATTCAGGTTCAGTAGGGACACAGGTAAGTCAGACACATAAGGGACACATCTGCCAGCCCCCTCTATCCAAGTCCAATCTCTCTCCAACTGACACTCTTGGAATGCCCAGCAAACAGCATTCTCTCAGGCTCAGGCACTCATAACACTCCAAGGTATACAGCAACAAGAGGGGAGGCAGAACAAGCCACAATACAGGCAAAATAGGACACAACACATCACCCCCTCTGACCGAACAGGACATGCACTCAGCAAGAACATACACCAGCCACCCAGCACACGTACGCCCTTATCGCCAACACGACACAAATGGAGGCACATACAAAATAAACCCTCACACGCCACTCTACCTCTAGCTCAGGGAGATTAACCACAGAAACAACCTCATCCTCACACCAGTGGGACAAACTGCACCAACCGAACCAACACCATCCTCACAATAGTGGGTCAATCTGCACAACCAATGCCCACTCCTCTTTTCTACAGAGTAGAGGAGTGGAACCCAACAACAACTTTAAACACCACACCTTACACTCACCCAATGGGCTCCAAGCCCCACAAACATGACTCAACTTCACAATACCAAAACACCCTCTCACCCAAACCCAGGCACACAACGCCACAAACAACTAGTGGACCCATCTAAGGAAGCAAACCCCAAGGAAGGCGCACCCATAAAATCAAACAGTTTTCAAAGGATTTAGTGCACAGTCACCCATGCACAAAGCACATTTCACACCAGTGCAAAAACCCATTCCCTAAAATCCAAGTTGTCCAACACCTCATATTACCAAATAACCAGCGTGCGCCCAACACCCCTGACATTACATAACCAATGGGTGTCCTCCAGCCCTTCTACTCGCTCCTGGGTGTCCAACACCCCACAACTTGTGTCCAACACCCGAAATGGCATTTAGCTATGTCTTAGCTCCACTCAGCTGACACTACACTACCACACACAGAAACTCAAGGCTGACTCAAAGTTCACTCATTGTTCGCTATGCCAAAACCAAAAGTAAAGCTTACATCACAAGACACACAAACATGGATCATCACAACTCCGCACGTAGCAAACAAGCATGCAAAAACACACAGTAAATAAGGACATATCCTAGTCTTCCCAATTCATGCCCTGGGCTTAACGTCCACAAAATGCTGGTTGTTCCTGCAAAGAAAACATTAACTTTTATACATTGAAACACATTTCCTCATAACTAACAGAGGCCTCGTCACCATATCTCACCACCCTCTAGACATCTGACTTCCACTCCACATCACACATGGGAAAACTCTGGCTTGAATTCAAAATGATTCCCAACCTTGTTTGAAGGTCTCACATGGCAATTCATTAACAAGGCATAAATGGCACCCAACAACCTAGTGAAAACTCAAACAAAATCATAAGCAGTCATTGCTTGTGGGTTTGCACAGCCAACACTGCTTAAAGAAGGCCATGAAATCCAGATCCAGCTCTTCCAGTACCATTAGGTACCTACTTTCCGGATTGGCCAATGCAGCCCCACAGCAACGCCAAAAGCCCCAAAGGGGCCAACAGTTCCTCTTCAGCAGAGATGCAGGAACCGCACAGCACAGTCCCTTATACATAGTACCTGCCACACTTGATATGCTGATTCCTAAGGGTGCAAACAGCGCCCGGATCAACCTCCATTACAAGATACTTGAGCTCTGTCATCCTCGTCTCATCCCAGCATTGGCCTTCATGAGAAAGCTGTCGCTGCTGCTCACTAAACTGCAGAGCTTTCCACTGCCTTTTGGCTACACTGGCATATGACCAAACCTTGTCACCCTGGTCACGCGCTACCTCATTATCCCCCAACACTGCAAATGCCCTCTTTTTCGCCTGCTCAACGCACCGCTCAGTGTCAGAGGTACAGACCTCCATCATGGTTGAAAAAGTGACAGCCCGCTCTTCCGTTGGATCCTTTGGCTGACGTCATCATTCACAGCGATGACTCCACGGAGCACAGAACTCCCGCTCTCACTCAATTCCGCACTGTGGCAGAGGCCAACGTGGGTGAAGGTGAGTGCACAACCCTCTGGTGTCCATGCGGAGTTTGCCACGTTACTGCTAATGATTGTGTTCAGCCCCACCACCACTCATAGCCCCGACAGGCTGCTCCCACATATGCAAACGGGGACTGCCCACCCCCTGCAAGCAGGGAGCAGCATATAGGATTTCTTCACATAGTCCAAATTCAAACGGGCCCAAATTGAGGGTTCACCAACTCCAGAGGCTCATGAATAGGGCAGCCAGCCAAATGCTGAGTCTAAAACGAAGATCACATCTACCCAGGCCTGACACCCCTCCGCACAAAGACACTATCTCCCATTACAACACAGAATAATGTTTCAAATCCTGCACCAGGATTGCTGGGAAAATGAGACAGCAGACCGATCGCACGAGAGCCAGAAGTTCATTTTTCCATCTCACAAAGATCACCCACAGGGAGGGATGACGCTATGCACTCAAACTCCAGAATAACTCACCACCTTCACTCGAGAAATAGGAGAACTTTCTGGAAGTCAGATTAGAGTTTAATAATGATCTGTTAAAACAGGACTTCGACAAATAAGGGCATATAATCCTTAATTTTGTAATTATCTGGTCCACAAACCATGAATCGTGTCTAACACCATCTCGCTGCTGTAGGACTTTCCTTAACAGGGAAGGTGATTTGTATTATGTTTTGTTATGCTCACGTGTCTACTAATTAACCCTATCTACTAGTGGAGTGACAAAATTATAATGCTACAGGAGCTCAATATTATTTAACAGAAGTGGGAACAGAATCTGAACTTTGTTCCCAAGGGCCACGGGTGGAACAATATTTGTTTCTTTACTCCTAACACTTCATTTACCTGGTTAACTGAAACAAATTACTATACAGAAAATAAAGTAATGTGGATCTTCTAGGGAATGATGAAAACTCTTTCAGCGAATTGTGATCTGCAGTAATAGTGTACATTGCAGCTCGTTAGCCCTTCTTCTGAAGACATGCGACATAAGCTTCTTGACAAACTGACAAATACAAAGCTTGGTTAGGAGTCATTTAAATGCTTTCACCCATATGTTTTTGGTGTCTACTGCGAGTCTTCCAAAATAGGAATGCACAGGCTCGGTTGTGGGCCCGGTACGCCTTGGGACTAAATCTATACCTAACAGATGCAGTCGCTACAAGGCCAAAACATATTGCTCGATTCCGGTGTAAAGGAGATGTCTGCTAGCAGTTCTGGATGGACCGCCCGGACTGGAGGCAGGACCAACAGAATGCTTGTATAGTTATTCAATGCTGTGAAATCACTGACTGAGGCTGCCAAAGCAATGCCAGTGATAATGATTAATTCAAAACCTTCCGTCAATCCCTTTGTGGTATCTCTAGTAGGCATATCCTCCTTAAGCTGGAATTCCGTATGTTTGTCGATGAGTTGTAAATTCACTCAGAAGAGGTCATCAGAGTCCTGGAACCCATCCTTTGACTATGTCGAACAATCTCAGTTTACAGCTCTTTTTACATGCATTATCATTATTGGTATGTTATGTTTTAGGCGGAGCACAATATGATATGTCTGTTCTGTGTACCTTCCCTTCACTTTGCCATTCTCCCCTAACTGCACTTCCTGACCCATATGAGGGTACATTACCTAGTGTGATGTTGCACACCAGTCGTCATCGGGGTGACTTGAAAGCACTGTCATATGTGTTCTGTTCCCAAATGCATAACATTTTGAACGGAAAGGGTTTGATATCAGCATACAGTACCATCACTTTGTTTTTTGGGAGGTCCACACTTTCCTCCTTAGACTGCCTGTGCCCCCGCCCCTCTACAGCTAACCTATCCGCGTTTATTCAAAGTTCGAGTTTCTAAAAATGTTTGACGATAATGCTGGTTTCATATTATCAGGTGGGAAGTATTTGAGGTACACTGTTAGTCATAAGTACCTCGATGGTGTTTTTTTTGTGTGAAACATGACCTGGAGAAACCCATTTTTGCAACAGAGCCTATATGTGTCGCACTTGAGGGGAAGCAGTTTAGAAGCTGCTTAGTAACATGGCCGTTGTGCATGAAGCGCTGCGTGAGGCGGGGGGGGGGGGGGGGGGTGGGGGTGAAATAAGGTATTAGATTAATTATATATTAAGTGTATCAGAAGTGCATGATTGGCTACTAGCATTGTTTATTGAACGGATCTGCTTCAGCGCCATCATTTATATTTATAATACCTCATGCATAGATTATGTAACATTACATATTACACTGCTGTAGCGGAATGAGTGCAGGATGTGCATATGTGTATTACATGTGATGGAACGAATCGTAGACGTAGAGTTATGAACCTTTTGTAGTTGTATGGGGAAACTGCTGCCCGCTGTAGGTAGGCACATGCGTTTTGAAACGCATCCTACTCCGACGAGTTCTACAGTTTCAAATGCGTTTTATTATAGAGTTTTGTTGTTTTTTCTGTACATTTATTTAGCAATCTTCAAAAACCAGAAATCTGCTCTTCTTTTATGGCTGGCGGTTGGATATTTTCTAGAGTAAAGATCATTTTTTAAACCTGGCAGTTAAGGGTTGGCAGCTGGACCTTAGAACAGTAGAGTCCTCTGCAGCCACGTATCTTTATTTTTAACACTTCTCTCTTTAATTTCTGTTCACAAAATACATTTGGCAATGTTTGAGAAGCGCGCGTGTGTGCATTGACAACAGGTGCACTGTATTTACGAAGTGCTGTTGATCCCATTCAGGTGGGGCACTATAGTACCTAATTGAATAGCATTTATATTATGAGCCATGTATGGATTCGATTAATAGATTCTTTCGATAAGCATGCATCCTATATTAATGTGACATAGGGGTTCTGCTCTTTTTCATTTCATACTAATACATATATTCAATACAATGTTTTGCCAAGTAGTTTAACCTCCTCCCTCCCTTGCTCTGTTGCTCCTTCCTCATTGATCTGCTGCAACTTCCCCCTTGCGCTGTCCCTCCTTCCCCCTCTTGCTCTGTCGCTCCTTACACCTCTTGCTCTGTCGCTCCTTCCTCCCTTGCATTGTCACTCCTCCCCTTTGCTTTGTCACTCCTTCCCCCCATAAGCACTGTCGCTCTCCCCCCCATATGAACTGCCACGCCTTCCTTCAAAATATTGTGCAGTGCTCTGGTGTCCTGTTGCAGGCCTATCTTTCATCAATTGGATTTATTTATTCAACCTCTTTTTACAATGTATTTCTTATTCCTCCCCCTCCCCTCACCCACTGGCACTGCCCTTCATTCCCTTCCAAGCTGTAATTTCTTCTTCCCTGTGCTGTCATTCCTCATTCCATCCCTCCATGCTAAATGTAAAATGCACTAAACAACTATAAATACCAAACTATTGGCATTGACAATGGTTGTTTGACAAATGAACAATTCTGGACTTTGGGATGATTTCTAAACATGCTATCTTGTTCGACAATAGACTATTCGTAGTGTGATGAATCACAGGAATTTGCCACTTCTCCTCAAAGGGGAGCCCTCTCTTGTGAGGCTAGGGAGGTGAACCTGCTCTGCAATACTCTCCCTAGGGGTAGAGGCAAGAAGGACCTCACCTGGAGACTCTCCCACTGTGGGAAGACAAAGGCGAAGGGCTTCAGGAGGTCACGAGAGAGAGCAAGAAGGGAGAAGGTAAGCCGGAGAAGCCCCCCGGCTATGTCACCACTGCAAGGGGAGGAGACTGGAAACTCCAGAGACCCCACAAGTATCAAACAGGCTGTCGAGCTAGAGTCGAGGAGGCAGATGAATGGCGTCCACTTTACTAGAGAGAAAGTAAAGCAGTAAGCGGTGGCGTGGCGTGGCCACAGAGAGCCAGTGGTGGACCGGAGGTCCTAGCAAGAAGACTGCTACCGCTACACAGATGTAACCACGTAACAAACCGGTACCAGAGATACCAAAAAGCCATCATGAGGCCCACGGGAAAACATCGCTATATACAAATAAATATAGATAGATAGCTTAGAAAGGAATATAGCGAGAATGAGATGTCGGGAGAAGAAAAGGCTGTGGACAATCTATGAGAATATACCATTGAGAAGAAGAGAAAAGAATGAAAATCATTATATGAACATTCATACTCATTCCAGTCCATATAATGAAAATATATCAGTGGGAAGGAGAGAAGTGAATGAGACTCCTTCTCAGAATATTCACATTCATCACAGTCAAGACCAATAGGAAGTAGCCCAGAGATTCCGAAGAATAAAAGGAGATTATCAGTTTACTCATACGAATCACAGTCTAGATAATGAAAGCATAATACTAAGAATAAAAGGAGATTATCAGTTTACTCATACGAATCACAGTCTAGATAATGAAAGCATAATACTAAGAATAAAAGGAGATTATCAGTTTCCTCATACGAATCACAGTCTAGATAATGAAAGCATAATACTAAGAATAAAAGGAGATTATCAGTTTCCTCATACGAATCACAGTCTAGATAATGAAAGTATAATACTAAGAATAAAAGGAGATTATCAGTTTCCTCATACGAATCACAGTCTAGATAATGAAAGTATAATACTAAGAATAAAAGGAGATTATCAGTTTACTCATACGAATCACAGTCTAGATAATGAAAGCATAATACTAAGAATAAAAGGAGATTATCAGTTTACTCATACGAATCACAGTCTAGATAATGAAAGCATAATACTAAGAATAAAAGGAGATTATCAGTTTCCTCATACGAATCACAGTCTAGATAATGAAAGCATAATACTAAGAATAAAAGGAGATTATCAGTTTCCTCATACGAATCACAGTCTAGATAATGAAAGTATAATACTAAGAATAAAAGGAGATTATCAGTTTCCTCATACGAATCACAGTCTAGATAATGAAAGTATAATACTAAGAATAAAAGGAGATTATCAGTTTACTCATACGAATCACAGTCTAGATAATGAAAGTATAATACTAAGAATAAAAGGAGATTATCAGTTTACTCATACGAATCACAGTCTAGATAATGAAAGTATAATACTAAGAATAAAAGGAGATTATCAGTTTACTCATACGAATCACAGTCTAGATAATGAAAGCATAATACTAAGAATAAAAGGAGATTATCAGTTTACTCATACGAATCACAGTCTAGATAATGAAAGCATAATACTAAGAATAAAAGGAGATTATCAGTTTACTCATACGAATCACAGTCTAGATAATGAAAGCATAATACTAAGAATAAAAGGAGATCATCAGTTTACTCATACGAATCACAGTCTAGATAATGAAAGCATAATACTAAGAATAAAAGGAGATTATCAGTTTCCTCATACGAATCACAGTCTAGATAATGAAAGCATAATACTAAGAATAAAAGGAGATTATCAGTTTCCTCATACGAATCACAGTCTAGATAATGAAAGCATAATACTAAGAATAAAAGGAGACTATCAGTTTCCTCATACGAATCACAGTCTAGATAATGAAAGCATAATGCTAAGAATAAAAGGAGACTATCAGTTTCCTCATACGAATCACAGTCTAGATAATGAAAGCATAATGCTAAGAATAAAAGGAGATTATCAGTTTACTCATACGAATCACAGTCTAGATAATGAAAGCATAATGCTAAGAATAAAAGTAGATTATCAGTTTACTCATACGAATCACAGTCTAGATAATGAAAGCATAATGCTAAGAATAAAAGGAGATTATCAGTTTACTCATACGAATCACAGTCTAGATAATGAAAGCATAATACTAAGAATAAAAGGAGATCATCAGTTTACTCATACGAATCACAGTCTAGATAATGAAAGCATAATACTAAGAATAAAAGGAGATCATCAGTTTACTCATACGAATCACAGTCTAGATAATGAAAGCATAATACTAAGAATAAAAGGAGATCATCAGTTTACTCATACGAATCACAGTCTAGATAATGAAAGCATAATACTAAGAATAGAGGGAAGCAAAACCATTATAAAACCATTCCTACTTGTCACAGAAAAGGCATTGGCAGTGTTATACAAAAAGAGAGAGAATTGGCATATAATCATTACAAGAGTAATCATAATTGTCCCAGTCAAAGCAAGGAAAGTATCACTATCCCAGACAAAGAACCTATAAGAGAAAGAAAACTCAAAAGAGAATCTCAGAAAGCTTGGATAAATCTACCGTGGAAAGAGGGGAGAAGAACTTTTGGAAATTGAATTAGAAAGAAAGTAACCAAGAAATAAGAGAAGAGATATCAATACAAAGCCAAGGAACCACTTGCTGAGAGGAATCAAAGGAGTAAACTACTACTAAAGGAACCATGTGAACTAATCAAAGAAGTTACAAATAATTATTTGAAGATCAGTTATTGAAAATAACTTTGCATTGGGCAATAACCCAGGAGAAACCATTGCCCAGTTCTAAGTTGTTAATATAGTGGTAGGGTCAGTCAGGGTTAGTTTGAGACAGAGGACATATTCTTTTCAGACATTCACTAATGACTGATGAGCACCTTAGTTAGTTTGTTAGGTAGGGAAACCCAAAAGAACTAGGGAGAGATAGGTGTTAACATTTTTCTTTAATAAACACCTATACAGAAATGTCTAATAAGAGTCTCTGTCCTTCTTCTGATCCGCCACACTAGAGTTTAGAGCTCCATTTCCCAGCATGCACTATTTCATCACATACAAAGAACAGTGCAATCCTTTCAAAGGGCACTTTCATAATGGCCATGTGCTGTAGGGAGCTTTTGGAACGTTCTCAGATCTGGTCTTCAGTATATATTTCAGATATGTGACAGTAGCCTTTATACAAGCTATATAATCCAGACCAATAGAAACAGCTGAGAATTTTGAGATTCTGAAACAGGAGGTTTCCCAATGGGCATTTCAAAGATCCAGCATAGTCCGAAACAATGGAAATAGGAGCAACATCTTCCACTATGGTTGTTTAACGTCTTCGGGATCTAGCTCAACTCAGTACAAAAGAGCTTTCGTCACAGTGAACAAAACATGCCTTTTGTATTGTAAGGTGGCAGAAGTACGAGGCTGATGCAGAGATAGCATGCATGTTGGCAAAAACTTTTCTTATAAAAGTAAAGAAAAGGAAAAACCTATCTTGCCCTATCTCTATGATAGGTTGCTCTACCTCATTAAAAACACTACAGACACTGTCAGCACGCATTGTAATGGGAATTGTCCAATGTCCTGAGGCCAAACCTATTTCCATCCCTTACACTAGACTAAGGAAAAACTGGGTGCCTTCTTGATCCAGAAGGAGGCTTCTCACATTCTAGATACAAACCTTTAAAGTTCAGTATGTGATGTGAAACACAATGAGTGACTAAACACAGTTCTGTTCACATTGAACAAGGATCAAGGGGGGCTGGAGGGACTCTTCCCCTTATTCCCATCCGCCTCCAACTCAAAACTGTAGCACCAAGTCTGGCACACTATCCTGCCAGACTTGACTATAAAACTCAGATTTTCCTCAAGAAAATGTCTCTTCCTTTAGCAACGGTCCTCAACCCATTGTTTCAGTTTGTGCTCTTCTCTTTCACTTTGACATGGGTCCCAGATCCCTCTGGGCTATCTCCAATTTACTCTGGGCCTCAGTGCCTTGACTAGCGCCAGGTTTGGTACACTATCTTGCCTGTCTTCATGATAGAACTCAGAATTCTAGAAAATGTCTCTTCCTTTAGCAACGGTCCTCAACCCATTGTTTCAGTTTTTGCTCTTCTCTTTCACTTTGACATGGGTCCCAGATCCCTCTGGGCTATCTCCAATTTGCTCTGGGCCTCAGTGCCTTGACTAGCGCCAGGTTTGGTACACTATCCTGCCTGAATTCTTGATAGAACTCAGAATTCTAGAAAATCTTTCTTCCTTTAGCAATGGTCCTCGACCCATTGTTTCAGTTTTTGCTCTTCTTTTTCAATTTTACATGGGTCCCAGATCCCTCTGGGCTATCTCCAATTTGCTCTGGGCCTCAGTGCCTTGACTAGCACCAGGTTGGTACACTATCCTGCCCGACTTCATGACAGAACTCAGAATTCTAGAAAATGTATTTTCCTTTGACAGTGGGTCCTGCATCCATAGTTTCAACTTCCGGTAATTCTTTTTCTCTTTCACATGGGTTCCATATCCCTCTGGGCTGTCTCCGACTTGCTCTGGGCCTCAGTCCCTTAGCTATATGTTCTTCGCTCTTGTATCAGTTTCTGACCCATATGCTTTGCTCTTGTGGGACTCAACCAACTTCATATGAGTCCCAGACCCTGGTGTGCTGCTTTCGTGAGTTATCCACCCCTGCTTCACTTAATGCCCAACTGAACAGATCTGGTGTACTCTCCTGCCAGGTACTGTTCCACATAGTATATTTTATACAGTTTGTGTATTATCCCTTTCTGGCTCTCAGAATATTGGCTTCTGCCAAGCTTAACCTCATTGTCCCTCCTTTTGATATTCTCAGGGTCCCAGGCCCTCTTATGCCAGCTTTGCCTGTTTATTTCTTTCGAGTCCCTGACCAGTATTATTTTGGCTTTGCCTCTGTGGTTCGCTTGAGTCTCAGACCCCTTCCAGGACACTTGGTTTACACTCCTGCCAGGTGTTTATTGATGTGGCATTTGTCTGTGTCCTTATAATTCTCTTATGGTCCTTGATGCATATATCATCACCCTCAGTTCGTATTGGGTCTCGTAGCCTCGTTATTGCCAGCCCCACTCATGGACCCAGGCAGCAACAGTACCTTGTTTCCCAGTTCCTGCTGCATGTCGTTCTGCTTGGGCTCCTCCGGGTCTCTGGGCGACCTTCCAATCCTCCACTCGCAGCTCCTGCTGTCTCCTTGTTGCTGTTTTGGCTTCCGCGAATTTGGCAGTGTGGCTTTGTTTTGTTCACTTAGTACCCTTAGAGTCTGTGGCTTTATTTGAAAAGCTGCAGTGTGGTTTGCTAAAAGGCAGTTGTTAGACTTTGTGACTGTCTATCGCAGCATGTTGCATTGTTGGCAAAACACAGTTCTTAGACTTGAGGCATTCTTTCACAGTATACAGTGTTGTATGGAAAAAGACAACTCTTAACTTTGTGGCTTTCTTTCACAGTATGCAATATTTTGTGATATCCAAACAAAGAACAGTGGCCATTAAGCAAGTTGTGGGATTATGATTAAGGCGCTATATAAAACAATAAATACATATACAAATATGGCTCTGTCCCAGCAGGAAGCGTTCTGGCTAAATATCAATGGGACTCATTACACGTTTGCCGGTCCGGTAACAACGGTGCCGGTAAGCTACCAACACCATTGTTATCAGACAAGCAAACTACGATGTCTGCGAGCAGGTGCCTTCCCGGCTACCATGTCTGACGTGGCGGGCGTAACGGCACCCGCTCGCAGGCCTTGAGGGATGCACCGGTACCGTTATTAAGGGTGCATCCGTCCTCCTCATTCCCATTCAGTCCTGTGGGACTCAATGGGAATGGGGAGTAATATTTTCTGGCGCCCGGCAATGGGCAATTACCGGGACTGACGGGGCTGTAATGCCGTGGTAACTCCCCATTGCCGGGCGCCAGAAAAAACATTACTCTGTGGTTTACCAGCACGGCTACAGCCGGACTCATAATGAGGCCCAATGTCTTAATGGTATTCCCTCTAGGACCCCCTTTCCAAGTATGGACAGTTCAGATAAATATCAGTTCAATCATTGAAACCTATCAAAATGTAATGTAACGGCAGCGTCCCACACACATAGCATGGCAACGTCTAACTCATGAGCTGTTGGCTCAAGGTGATTCAAACATCGCAATCCAGTGACTCACCTATACGACCTTGGCACCCAAGAACCTTTTGTCTCTCTCTTGCTCTTGTGTTATTTAGCTTTTTTAGAACTCACTTTCCCAGCAGCCAGCTTCTGTGCACACAGCTTGTCACTGCAGAACTGAGGTTGATCCCGCTGCTTTGGCTTTCTAAATTCCGTTAATAAGTTTCATTTCTTTGGCATTGAGATCAGTTGCCCTTATCCGCTCTTTCTTTAATTCTTTGGAAATCGCTTTCCCAGCATGCTGCAGTCTGTGCACAAAACTTTCTTAGTGATGAACTTGTGTTTGTGTGAGTCACAGTGGCTCAGGCTTCTCTAAGGTTTCTGACAGACTCCCATTGTTCGCCAGTGTTGTAGCGTGTCCTACTCTGTCCTCTTCACAGCAGGTGGACTTATTTGCTCTTTTCCACTCTGCAACTGGGTGTTTTGAATTGGCTGCAGTACCACCCCTGAGGTCAGGTGGGAATGGGCAGCTAATAACAGACTCAGCTGACTTTTTCTATACCAGACCTAATAGTGAATATATGTTGCACCTTTTACACAATGCCCCATTCCCTAAGGGAGTGTTGTGCCTGGTAAGTTTTCTAAGTGTGCTTTGCATCACATACCAAATTACTCATTGTTCATGTTCTCCTTTACCATTGTTGTTCTTCTGTCTTTATGCTTTGTGACGAATCTGAGGATGTCATCCCTTCTCCCCTAGGGGTGAACTTTGCCATTGAGCTATGGTGGTGCATCCACAGTAAAATAGTGCCCCTTGGGGTGGTGCACTGAGGGAGGATAACATGCATGGGGAAGGAACTCCCCTCTATGGGAGTAGGGATCTTCAGAGAATGCTGTATACCCCCACGCCCATGAAGTAGTATCCCGTAATCCCTCTCCACTATTTAATTCTCCCCTGTCTTCTTTCAACCAACTAATATCTGTTATAGTGAGGTTAGTCAAATCATAGAAAATAGAAAGGACCTCATCACGAGTTGGGCAGTGTGGTAGAAATGAAATGGTAATACCGTTACTGCTGCATTACCGCACCGCCCAACTATGAGTTGGGTGGAAAGTTGGAGGATTTCCCTCCAGCTCTGAGCTGGAGGTAAATCCGCTGACTTTCTACCCATTTTTTGGGGAAGTACAGCGGCGGAAATACCGCCGCAGTAATTCCATCAAAAATTACCCATTGAGTCCTATGGACCCAAAGAAAATTGGGATTTACAGCACCAATTGTAATCTGGCGGTAATACCGCCGGACCAAGTGGCAGTAATGGTCATTGTGTTGGACGTTAATCCAGCTTATTTAAAGCTGGAATATCGCCCAACTTGTGATGACCCCCAAAGTCTGTTAGAGCTGGCTTTAGGACATGTACTGAGAAGAAGAAGAGGGCCAGGAGACCATGAATCATTATGGAGAAACAGAATGAGCATTCTAGCTTCTCAAGGATGGAGACGAAGAAGATGATCAGGAGTCCAAACATAATTGACGAAAAAGCAGGATGCGCGTTCTAGTTTCCCAATGCAACTTCCTTTCCCAACATTTGAGTTTAAATGTCAGACAGCTGCAATCCATGGAAGAAACAATCCTCCGAGGCGGAAATCTGGCCAGCCGAGCCATAGCCAGCAGGACGAGAGCGAGCTGGAGGGAAGCTGAGAATGGAGGAAGGGGAGAATGTGAGCGATGTCCCGCAAGCCAGGACTGCACACGTCCATGCTGTTAGGAACCTCCAGGCCTTCCTAGCCCCAGCAAAGCGATCAGCAGAGAGGATGCACCACCAGGAAGAAGCAAACATCCAGGAAGCCACTGCTAACGGCAACAAAGCCCTGAACACGACTGGAGCCTCCAGTGAAGCTGTTGCTGCTCGGGAAATGCTGGTACCTTTCAGTTGGAAGTAAACAGGTACATGGGTTAACCAAGTGGAACAGGAGGTCTGCGGGAGCGAAATAGTGAAGTGTAGGCCACAAAAATGGATCTGGGAACCGAGTGGCAGTCTGGAACTCACACTCATTTGAAAGCACAAAGACAAAAGTTAAGCCGAACTTTGTGAATCTGTGACTCGCACCAATATGAGAACTCGAAACAGAACTATTTGAATATTGCAAGTCTTTGTCCCACACCCAAAGAGAGAAAGCATATGTTGGAACAGTTACTTGGTAGGAGAGTAAACCAAGTAACTGTGAACATTACGAGCCTGGGACTCGCAACCAAAGAGGGACCGTCCACGAGAGGCTTGGCAGGAGAGTATACCAAGTCGAATGGAATGCTGCAAATCTGGGACCTGCACCTAAATAAGACATTTCATGAAAGGATAACTGCTTGGCAGGAGAGTGTACCAAGCAGTTATATTGCGAGTCTGGGACAGGGACCCAAATTAAGAGAGGAGAACACAGTACAGAAAATCCTATACTTAGCAAAGGGAACGTGCCACATTGATAGGATTAATAAGAGAAACATAAGGAAGACATTCTTGTGAACTGCCTATTGACATTTTTGGAAGCAAGGACAGGCCGGAGCGGACTTATAAAGAGTGAAACCCCATATGATTCCCCTAGTGGAAAGGGCTAACACCCTAACATTAGAATACTACCGTTTTTGAACATTTCTTTATCTCTGTCACTTTTTGCCAAGAGACTGGGAGCTTTTCTGTTGCTTGAAACCTAAGGGAACATTTGTACTTTGGGAAGAGATCATCCTTGCACAGATGGTTTATGTTATCAGTGTTAAGCACAGAAGTAGGCCTTTTGAGGCACAACAGGGACAGACTTTATAATTTGGACATGTACAGTTTCATTCATTTTCTTAGGGAATAGAGAGACATTTTTCCAACCCTTTTTCATATAATAAAGGTTTCTGATCACAAAGATGCCACCACTGTGTCGGAGTCTTACTTCTGACTCCTCACAACTTGTACCCCTTTCTTTCGAGTTAACATTAAAGATCATGCCAGTCCTCCTTAGAAATGAATGCAAGACAGACTCTAAATCTTATCATAAATGTTGTAATGTGGTGGGAGAATTAGGAGTAGAGGGAGACCCTTCTCAATTTTGCTTTTGACGCTCTGTTGATGCATGCAGATTGGAAGGAACCAGCATCTGTGTGTGGTCAGCTTCTCAGTGTTTGTGGAATGCTGTCCACAGAGACCCAGCACAGGTGTGCCCAGGGGTTGATATGTTTGGTAATACGTCTTAGGGAGAGTGGTGTGCCTCCATGTTCATTAATACACTTCGTGCCTTTCGAGGCATTGCACAAGGTCATTGGGTAAGGACTGTTTAAGTGTTATGGTGGCGTGGATTGGGCAGTAGGTATGTGTATGTTGCTATCAATTGTTGTGTGGTGAACCAGGGTAATTTGAGGTAGTAGAATTGGTATTTGGCATAGCGTATTTTAGTGTAAGTGTGGAGTGGCAATATGTTTTGTGCTGTTAGTTAGGGTGGGAGGCTGGAAAGTGAGTTGGGGGTTAGCAGTGGCTTAGGGGATGTGATGTCTTGTGAGAATGATGAGAATGCTTCTTAGAAATGCCAATTTCAAAAGACATTTCGCCTGTCAACTTTTTATTGAACTTCTGTTAGTTTGATTGCATGTTTAGTATATTTATTTAAGGTTAATAACTACAAGGTTTGAAAATGCCGGTAGACAAGCATGTCCCAAATGTGATGAGGTACAGGCTGATATGGTACATATGTTCTGGTCCTGTCCGGTGATTGAGCGCTTCTGGAGTGAAGTAGCAGGGAAACTAGAGGAAAAAGGGGTCACTATTGTTATAAACACCGTCTGGGCCTGCTTACTGGGGGGGTTCCCCAGGTCGCAGAAACTGAAGCATGTCAACAAGCTAAAGGACTAAGCATATGTGCTCGCAAAGAGGAGGATTGCCATGGGTTGGAAGGCTTGTCATAGGCCACGGGTAGAGATGTGGTGGAATGAGTTGCAGAAGTGGGCGGAGGCAGAGACGATGGTATGGCAGGAGACAAGTAACATAGGGGGAGAAGAAGAGGTGGGAACCCTGATGGCATGGAAATTGCTGGTAGCGGAACTGTTTGGAACGTTGCCAGATCCGGCGGAATCCACTGGAAATCAAACCCCACCACGCAGTGCGGATATAGAGTAAATAGGATTAATAGGCTCGTAAGGGGGGTGGGACAAGGGGAGCCGTGACCAAACTGTGTAATGAATAATGAGAAATGTACCATTGATATTTGCAATGCATATTTGGTTTGTATTGGTTTTGTTTGTCGAAAATGCAATAAAATTGTTTTAAAAAAAAAGGGTTAATAACTACTAAACTCACACAAATCATCTATTAAAAAGCATATTCAATATAAAGCGCATCACTGTCAATTCCCGAGTATTACTTTTTGAGAAATAACCATACAATTATAAAACCTTGCATTCACAGACATCGACCATATATTAGCCGTTGAAGTCACTGGATGAAAAAGTGTCCATATTTCAATAATAGAAAAAGATACTATGGGTTTCATTTACAAAAATGTTTTCAATGGGACTTTCCATTATTGTAAATCAGGCCCTGTGTTTTTTGGGAGACTACATGGACTATTCCATTGTCTGTGCCACGTGAGTTATATTATGTTTAAACCTTAGAAGACAATACCTATTCCTGCCATGGTCCCCTCCACAGTGAAACACAATATGCTCAACAATTCAAAGTCTACCTAAAAAGGTTCACTCATTCATTATCCAAGAAAAACCCAACCCGGCTCCTTTCCCAGAAAGAGTATTCCTCGCTGACCACCTTCTGAACATTCATTTTGTGATTCCTTGAAAAGTTTATTTGTACTTCCGCAAAGCTGGCAATGCTCTAGGTTCTGGGATATTTCTTTTCACTCTTTGGTCTGGCCCATGGGTTTACTCTCGTTGCACTGCAATATTGCGCTATTTGGTCCCTTGATGAATTTGGTCAATTCACTGCACTCCTTGTAAAGCAGCACATATAGATTTCTATTTCTTTATTTGCACATTCTACTTGAGAGCAGAACAGGAATTGCACAATCAATGCTAAAAGCTGCTGAAATATCGGAGCGTGGCTTGTGTGACATGTAATCGCTAAGTACTTCTGGAACGCGGTCACATTGTAATTCAGCAATACATCTAAAGTGCTCATATTTCCTTCAATGACTGTGTGTTCCACGGTTAGCATAAAAGGTTGAGGAAATATTAATCTGCTCCAGAGTCCTTTGATGCAATCCCTAGGAGCACCTGTTCCAATCAGGGCCGTTTCATGTTCTATTCACATTGACTTGATAGGCTCAGACTTTGACAGCTGTCACATCTTCAAATAAAGAAAGCAACATGATAAGTGTTTGCTGAGTGAAGAGAAAGGGATTGTACACTGCGAGAAAATCCCAGTGTAGCGGAGAGAATGAACTCTGTGAACTGTTAAACATACACATCACTGCATACATCACTGAAGAGGGTTTTCTAATGCAAACATAACATACATAAGTATTAGGCATCTTCTTCGTGTCAGCAGCCCAGCCCATGAAAAGCACTTTTCATGGATCCGCACTTGTTGACAGACATGACCGGCAGTGACATCATACTTGAAGCCGTGTCAAGTGCCCAAGCTCTCTCCAGCAACTCATGGCACACCATTCAGCCACAACCCCAATAATTATTTCAGTGTTCTTATAAATCCCTAACTGGATAATTGGGCCAGACATCTTATTCTACCCAGGAAATGTTGCAGAGTTGCATGCAACTCTCTGCATGATATTGAATAATATGTGGGATCATTTCTACTCATATCTAACATTTATTCTTCAGAAAGAGGTCATCAGAAGTGGAGGGCTATTAAGTCTAAAGGGAGAAGGATGGATATAAATGAACTTTCTTTTTTAAAGAAACTCGGATCCTTGTATCTGGCTGGTATTGCTTGAAAGTCTGCATGCTTCTCAAAGTGGCATCTATGAAGACCTCAGTAAGGTCCCGTGCTACAGGATCTTCAATTACAGATAGCAGTCCATGCGACGCCTTGGCACGAGATCAAACCAGCAGTGCCATGAACCGTCGGTAATCATATCCATTTCCCTACACTAGTCCCCAACTGGCCCAACCACCCCCACCCCAGCAGTTGATGATATGGTGCAAATGTAAAGAGGAGAGGTTGGGTGCCGGTCGAGGAGCAGAATCCCAGAGGCCCACAATCCCAAGGCTGCATGTCACTAGAGTCCACACCACGCAACACACTGGCCTTCATTCCGAGTTTGGAGGTAATCATGGCGCTATTTGCGCCATGACTACCTCCAATACCGGTACCGAGTCCGCCCTGGTTCAATGGGGACTTACCGGTTTATTCCGACCTTTGCGGGACCAGTAAGTCCCCATTGAAAAAGCCATTTCCCATTCCCATTTCAGCCCCCATAGGGCTCAATGCGAAGGGGGAAGGCGCTAATAACTGTACCGTTATTTGCGGTACCGTTATTAGCTCTGAAACCAGGCGCTAAGGAAGGGACCCGCTAAGGGACCTCGGAATAGGGCGCAAAGGGATTACCGGCACCAATGTCCTTAACGGTGCCCGGTATCCCTTTGCGCCCAACTCGGAATGAGGGCCACTGTCCTCTCCATGAAAATAGTTTGAGGCCGCAGTACGGGGTCGAGGAACTCATGATCTCTTACGCTGGTCAGGGGGTTCTGTGCATGGCCATATGAATGAGTTCCCTCCATCCAGACGTTCAGGATTGGGGTGTGGGAAGAGCCCTTAACGTTTGCGTACTTTGGTGACAGGGGAGCAGGGCGGCGCATCGTAGCGCAGAATAGAGAACATTTACATATTAGTCTGAAGCGTATACTGACTGCCGAGAACTGGCTTTGCAGACTTTATCTGCATTTGAAGCTGTAGGCAGCACCACGGCTTGGGAGGCTAAAGGTGGAACTGGCAAAACGTGGCTTAAGATAACACTACTTGTGTATCTGAAGGTACACTTGGCATATGATGTCAGCCCATGTCCATTTAAGGCTGGACCTAGAATATGTGCATTAAGAAAAGGTAGTAATAATATGGCAGTACCGGGTCACTTAAGTTCGCATTTGAAATGTAATGGAGGCATCTGGCTGTGCTATGCTGCACCTGTCCCTGGCATAGGTTTCTTTATAAGATGGCAGTGGCTGTGCATTTAAGGCTACACTTGGTGCACCATGTGAGAAACTTGACGTGCCAAGCTGTACCTTGCATATGATTACCATAGCTAGCATCTGAGGTCATCACTGTCATGAGATGGAAGTGACTGGACATTTGAGTGTGCACAGACATATGCAAGCAGGTCACTTCCTGTGATGCCACCAGGGGCTAGAGTATCTAATGTTTACACCAGTGCTAAAAATGGTGCAAACCATCTTAAAACAGGTTCTGCTACTTAGGTAATATGGAGGCATGTAATCCGGTTGTGCCCCAATCCAGATTACATGACGATATTTGCACTGGGTCCAAAATGAAGCAATTTGGTTTCCTGCATGACATAAAAAGACACCGATTTTACATCAAACAATGTCCAATCTTTAGCACTGGAAAAGGGAAGCAACCGTGTGTTGTTGCTCCAGTGTACTAGAAACTGCCTTCACTGGATGACATTTGCCCATGGGATGTCTAATTTCCCTCGTTCTCATCGGCAATTCATCTGATCTATGGCCTCTCATTGAACATGTACCCCCTACTTAAAGAATCACAGGGCCTCATTACACGGTAGGCGGAGGACCAAGGTGCTATTAGCACCTTGGTACATGCCGGTAAAATACCGGCACCGCCTTGCTGGAAAGGAGAATTACCGCCCTATTCCAAGGTTGGCGGGGCGGTAATTCCCCTTTCCCCCATTGCCCTTCGCTATTCCCATTTTTGCCCCATAGGGCTCTATGGGAATGGGGAAGGCGCTAATTACGGTGCCGCAAATTGCGGTACCGTAATTAGCACCCTGGTCCCTTTGCGGGTTGGTTTTTAACGCCTGCAAAAAGCAGGCGTTAAAGTCTCCAACCCGCAAAGGGACCTCGTAGTAAGGCGGTAAAGGTTAACGGTCACCGGTACCATTAACGGTGACCATTAACCCTTACTGCCGTCCGTGTAATGAGGCCCACATTCTCTTTAACGCAACCCTCTTGTTATCCATCCCATTTGTTAGTCTATGGGCCTCATTACACGGATGGCGGAGAACCATGGCGCTATTAGTGCCATGGTTCATGCCGGTAAAATACCGGCACCGCCTTGGCGGACAGGGGAATTACCGCCCCATTCCAAGGTTGGAGGGGCGGTAATTCCCCCCTTCCACCATTGCCCTTCCCCATTCCCATTTTTGCCCCATAGGGCTCAATGGGAATGGGGAAGGCGCTAATTACAGTACCGCAAATTGCGGTACCGTAATTAGCTCCCTGGGTCCCTTTGCGGGTTGGTTTTTAACGCCTGCAAAAAGCAGGTGTTAAATCCCCCAACCCGCAAAGGGACCTCGTAGTAAGGCGGTAAGGATTTACCGGTACTGGTATTTTACCGGTACCGGTAAATCCTTACCGCCATCCGTGTAATGAGGCCCTATGTCTCCCATGTGTATTCCAGCTTCTCCCTTCCCCACAATTTTACTCTCTCCTTTTCCTCCACAGAAGACAGTCTGGTTGCCCTAGGCGATGGCACAATGTGCCAACCTTTGGTCCAAGTGTCATAAGACTACTAGGGGGGTGAAGCTCAATAACATAACATACAACCCGAAAACAAAATTCAATAGGTATATTCAGTTTAATTTCCTTGGTTTCAAATGTTATGTAATAGGACAAAGCTAAATTTAGAGCAAGTACTATTTGCTATATTCCCAATTACGATGGCAAAACAATGGGCAAAACCACCTCACTCCATTGCAAAAATCTTTATTTAGGATGAATACAAGCAAATTCTGTGTGCTTCATTCTGCATTCTCTAAGCAGCAAAACTGGTGGAAAGCTTTTTATTATGCAATGTCGCCTCCACTACATCTGGCATTTTGATAACTTGATGTACCACAAAAATCACTGGTTTGGCATCACTGTCTCTTGTCGAGTGAGACAAGGGAAGTGCAGATATAGAACAATTCAATTTCTAGAAAGAAAGTTGTTGCAAGACAATAGGCTTCATTATAACCTTGCCAGTCCGGAAACAACCGGCACGGTTGTTTCCGGACTGGCAAAGTACAACTCTGCTGGGTGGCTCCCGCCCAGCAGGTCTGACCTACCGGGCGAACCGGTACCCGCCCACAGATTTTCATGGACGCACTGGCACCGTTATTACCGATGCCAGTGTTTCCGTAGTCCCCATACACATAGAGTCCCATGAGACTCTGTGCGAATGGGGAACAACATATTACTGGCGCCTGAATTGGGGTTGTAATACCCCGCTGTTACCAGCAAGTTAGGTGCCGGTAACTGTTTACGGGTCCGGCGACTACCTGCCAGTTTTACCAGCACATTTACTGCTGGACGTGTAATGAGGCCCAATATGTAATTGGAGTTCACTTTCTTTGAGGGCTTCTTTCTACAATGAAGAATCATCAGCTATACATGAGGGGTCGCGGTGGGTGGGTGGGGGAGGGGTTTGGGGAGGTGTGTGTGTGTGTGTGTGTGTGTGTGTGTGTGTGTGTGTGTGTGTGTGTGTGTGTGTGTGTGTGTGTGTGCGCGCTAACATGAGAGTTACTGCACAAGTCAGGCAGGTGAGTGCAAGCATTAAGGAATTAATGTATGTTTATCAAATGGAAGGGTACACAAGATTTTGGACTTGGTGGCTTGTCACAGGATTGACTGTAACTGGGTACCATGCAGACAGCTTGATTGTGTATGCCTCCAGTGGTCACCTGTCCGACTTCCTTGTATGATACAATAAGGAGGGACACTACTCAGGACTGAGTCACTAAAATAATCTGTGAAATGTTTCCAGTTGTGCTGTGTAGAGGATCAGAAGGAGGATGAGGACAATGTGAAGATATCTGTGAGGAGGTCAAAGAGGCAATGGAGATAAAAGACAGCCCCATTCTAACTTTCAGACCCAGCACCCAAAATGTTACATCAGCAGGACAGAACAAAACTACATGTCCCATAAACCGCCACGGGAAATGGAGACCAGGTGGGGGAAAAGATAAAATGAACAAAGGGAAGCGGTATAGATACAGCCCTGTCATGCGGTACAGTGACAGATGCCCCCATAGCAGTACAGGTTGGGATGGACAAACAGTGCATGGAGCAGGGTGGAGGTATGAAGGCAAGCGGGCTGCAGGTGTGGGACAAACAGTGCACGGAGCAGGGTGGAGGAGTGAAGGCAAACTGGCTGCAAGTGTGGGAAGAGGGCAGGAAAGGCGGGTGGAAGCTGAGGGGAGGGGAGGAGCAAAGTATGAGTTAAAAGAAGCCCTGGGAAACTCATCAGGTGTCTCTCATTACAGCAGCAGCCCTGGCTGGAGACCACAGAGAAGTGGGAGGAATCCGCAGGTGATGTACACTGGGCGTACTAGGAGGCTGAAGGCTCGGCACCACGGAGATCCTTATCAAGAGGCAGACCCTCCGACCCTCCGCCAGGAGAGGCTCGAAGAGCGGCAGCGCCAGGAACACTACCGAAGCGGATTCACTGACAAGGAAAGTCTGGCCGTAAACCATTTTCAAAGGACAGTGTTTCCGTGGGTTTACCCTCTCTGTTTGTTTTTCGTTTTTTTAAAACCCAATTTGGACAGCTGGCGAAGGAATGGAAAGCTAGTGTCTGGGGAAAGGAATTTATGTGACCTGATCATTTTGTTTTCACAGAGGAGCCAAGCTTAAGAGGACATTCATGCAAACTCTGAATTGATTTACCCATTTTCCGAGCAAGCCCGCTGAACCACATTTAAGCATGTTTTGTTGTTTATAATGAGAGGCTGTTTGAAAGTTTAACTGAGCAATAAATCATTCATTGTGAACCCTGTATTCCGACTACCGTCTACTACTTTACAATATCTTTACCATAGAGTTTATTTAAAGTTAACTAAGGTCTTCCTTTCTCTATGTCTATGTGTTGTTCCCTACTTATTTTACTAATGAAGGTGCTCGTCAGTCAGAGTGGATGTCCAAAACAAGTCTATCCACTGTCCAAATCTAACCTGTCTGACCGTATCACTAGTACAACTTACTAAGACCAGGAGAAGGACTCCCTTCTCCTGGGTGATGTGATTCTTCACAGGGACTTTCTTGATTATGTTGTTCTACTCAATAGACCATATGCAAATAGTCTCTGCTTATGCTTTGGACTAAGTTCTACAGTTCTTTCAGGGGCTGGTAGCTTCATTGACCTCTTTCTTGGAGCTTATCTTTGTTCTGCTCAAGTTCCTTTCTCGCTCTTATAGGACTTCAGACCCCTTGGTAAATGGTTCTCCTCTCAGGAATTTTGGTTGCTCAAGTCCCAATTATAGTTCTCTTCTTCCTGGAGTGCTTTTTCATGAATTATATTTATCTTCCTGACTTCCCGGTCTTGACACCCCAAATGTCTCTATTTGCTTTTTGTTCTTTCTTAACTTCGGGATATGGGTTGACCTTTCTTTTTTCCCAAGGCAATAAGATTCCAACTCTATTTCTCTCCCAATCTGTCGTTTGCGTGTTCCTTTTTATCTCATTAATAAAGTTTGGATGTGATAAGATTCCACTTCTATTCCTCTTCCCTTCCTTGGATTGCCTGTTCCTCTTTACTCCATTAGCACAGTTCTGAGGTGGTCAGCTTTCAATTATATTTCTGTCCCAATCTGCGGGGTTTCAGTTTGCCTTTATCTTATTAACACAGTTCAGGTGAGATAGGGTTCCACTTCTATTTCTCTCCCCTTCTGTGGTTTTCCTATTTCTCTTCATCGTATTGCTACATTCCTGATTCATCTGCTTGTTTTCAAATTAGTACTGGGACAAGGTTTGTTCAATTTATAGTCCCTTTTTAACTTTCCAGTATGCCCGTTTCCCGCATTACCTTCTGTCTTCAGGGGTAACGTTGCTGGTACCTGTAGGACTTTGGACTCTCTCTAGGCTTCTTGGTAGCTCTGCTGTTCACTTTTCACAACAATGTTTCAAATCCATCCCGCTCTCGCCTTGTGAATAGAGCTGTTGCAAGCACTCACTCCAGGAGTTGCTCCCTGCTGTTAATGGTGTTGCTGTTGTTCTACAGGCCAGCTGCCCACCACAATTGCTGCATAGACATGCCGCCGCCGAACTCTCAGTTCCAACTTGTTTGTATTTCCTCCGTTCTCGCACACCAGTCTGCCAGGGTTTCTCGTTCAATGCTAGCACTGCTCTGGCTTACACCGGCTGCGTGTTCTGTGACAGGTGCGCCTCCTCACACTCTGTTATCTACAGGGGGCTTCCCCTGGTATTCTCTGCTTTCCTCCCCCTCTCTTGGCTTTCCGATTCCTCTCACTGGCTCTTTAGCTTGTCATTACTTTTCTGCATCCTCTGCACAGTCCATTGGAGACTCTAGTTTAAAGGAATATCCCCAGCTTCTTGTTCTTGATAATATAAGTTAACTTTATCTTCATGAGACTGATCATTTTCTAGTGTATTAGGCAAGTCCATAAAAGCTGTCACTTGGAGGGCATCAAGGAGTTCCTCAAGGAAACGGGAGTCCTTGTCCTCAAAGGGGGAGTCTCTCCTGGGGAGGTCCCACTTGCCTCAACCCCTAGTGAGGGTGTTGCAGAGCTGAATCACCTCCCTAGCTTCGCAGAGGGGAAGGGGGGCTCCCCCTTGGAGAGAAGGGATGAATTCCATCAGTTCATCACAACTTCCTCAAACGTTCTCTGAGGTATTTCATTATGCCCTTCTCCCCTCATGCCTCATTCCTCATACACCCGAGGGATGATGTACCACTCCATGTTCTCTTAGATCCTCCGAGTTGTATCCTTACAGACGCTATGCAATAAAGTCATGTTTTTTTAACCACTTTGAATCAATCCAACTGGTGTTCACCGTGAAGTACTGATGTAAACAAAATGCCTCAGTTGGGGCAGGTGTTGCTGAATGCAGAAAACAGGATGTGAGCACCCCAGATTTATGGCTGGTCAGTCCTATTTTGAGATGCAGTTCTCAGAGTGGGGGTTGCATTAGAGTTTCCTCCAAAGTAACAATGTCTCCTCTTAAGCTCAATTTGGGGCCCTCATGCCATACACTTTTTATGAGGAAAATCATTTAGGTGCAAGTTGCCTTTGTCGGAGACCTAAGCAGAATAAAAAGGCCTTGAACTATTATGTTGGCCAATCTCTGTGAACACATTGGGAGTTGCTGAAGAGTCAGCTTTCTCGTGTTTGCACATTACATTTCAGGTACAGAAGAAGGCTAGTTGTGAGCTTGTGACAGAGGAACATAGGTCTATGGCTGAGGGTATGAGGTCAAAATTGTTGTTACAGAAAGCAACATGGGTTTGGGGATGTATTAGAATCTGAAGGGATTCATAAGGAGAATTTGTTTTGTGGTCCCAGGTCAGGGGTATGCAAGCATGAGTTCACCAGATGTTTTGGACTACAGTGCTTATCTGCCCTACCCAGCATATTCAATAAGGGGCATCATTGGCGATATAGTCCAAAACATCTGGAGAGCCATAGGTGCAGACACCTGTCCTGGATGAATAGAACTGATCAATGAAATACATGGTTTTGCTATTGCCTGGTTAGATTGAGAAGATGCCTGTGTTGATCAATGTTTGCTGGGTGGATGGCAGAACTGGCATAGATGATGACAGATTGGGTCTTCCCCCATTGCTCTGGGATAACATTACTGTTTTGTGTTGTTGTTTTGGGCATTTAACTTCATTTTATTCGGCAAAGTGAGTTCCATTTTTCCAACACAGAGAGGATTTCAGTAATATTCGTAGACTAGTGTGGGTAGTTACTAGTGACATTTGAGCAGATCTGGGTGTGGTTGCCATACAGTTGCAATCAAGAGCTCATAGATTAATAACACCTCAGTCCCCATCTCAGTTTCATTAAAAACACTAGGGGTATACCTCAACGCCTCCCTTACCATGTGCCACCAAGTTAACGTCATTGCCTCATGAGCAGCCTACGCCACCAAGGTATTAAATGCGGCTAGACCCTTCCTCTCCAAAAACAGTTGCTTAACTATCACACGAGCAGTCATCGGCTCGAGGATTGATTATTTCAATGTCCTCTTCACAGGCACCTCCTCCAAAAACATACACAAACTCCAAGTAATTCAAAACAACACCCCCAGAGCAGCCATCAATATCCCTAAAGTGATCACATCTCCATAGCAAGAAGAGAAGCCCACTGGCTGCCCATCCGATAGCGCATCACCTTCAAGACTTTATCCATCACCCACAAATGCTTATCCAACACAGCCCCCTCACCTCTCCACTTACCAAAGCTCACCCAACAAGACACACCAGGACACCATACACTGACCGCTTACTCTTTCCCAAAGTGAAACGAACTAATGCCCGAGGCTCCAGCTTCCCCAACCTAACTGCCAAACAGTGGAATTCCCTCCCCCCAGCACTCACAACAGAAATATCTTATTGGGTATTCTGAAAAAGCACTAAAAACTCAGCTGTTGTCCTAATCTGTAACATCTCCTGTGTCTTGAGCTCATAACCGTAAAGTTCTGTATGTCAAACGTATTGTAAATAACACCTGTAATTTATAACTTGTAACATTAATCTGTAACTCCTCCTATGCCTTGCTTATAACCAAAAGGTTTTGTATGTCTACCTTAACACAAATTACATGTACCTGTAACAGCACCTCGATGCCTTCGGGCTGTTTGCATGCTTTATAAAGGAAAAAAATAAATAATAATATGTGTATGTGCTCCAGTGGCTATAGGGTGACAATGGCAAAGACTAAGGCTGTCTGGAAGAATGCTCAGAGACAAAAATATATTAAAGAAACCTGACTGTCAGGGTTGGATTAGTGCTTTTGGCTCTTATTGCCCCCGGGGCACACGGCTGATATTGCCTTGTTCTTACTCTCATGTTCCCTTTCTCACTAACCCTTTTACTTCACCAAAATAAACTGTCGAACACCAATGTCTTGGTTTCTAGAGCCTAAGGGATTGATTTTTGTCCCAGTATGATGTGTTCCAATCGGAATCTCTTCCCCACCAGACTACGGGCATGGACCAACGAATTGCCAGACAAATATCCCTTCCCGAAATTGTAAAATGAGCCTGTGCCTTCTCCCGCAAACACAAACATGAGCAATCGCGACAGCGCCCCTGTCCTCCAGAGGAACTGACATCCTGCGACCCGGAAACTGTCCATAGCACAACACAGCTTCATTTTATGTTAAACTATCTTTGCGGATTTGGGAGTATCAATGTATGTGGCAACAGCCACGGGGATTGCCAGGACATCCATTGCGCTCGAATGCAAGCTTCAGCTCTAACAAAGGAAGCCTTACACAACAGAGTCCCTACACCTGTGAAATTCCTGAATGAGGCGTGGCCATGTGCAAGACTTTACACGCGCCTGTAAGCCCTGCCGCACAGTGACATCAAGACGTGGAGCATGCAATGGGCTGTCACGGTCCCATGGACCGGCTCCTATACTAAGGGGGCGGCGCCACCGAGGCACTTCCTGAAATATCACGCCATATGTGTGCCGGTGTGCTAAATTATGCAAAAGTCTCTCAGGTGACACAATTCTTCGACTCAGTTTACATCCAGCAAGGTGCCGTGTATTCGTTTCTGCGCGCGAAGACAGTGCCGTCTGGCGTCCTCCAGTCACCGTCCCAGAGGGCATTCTCCCACACACCCGGCACCCAACAGGACAACTACTAAGCATAGCACCCTAGAAACGTGTGCACGCCTAGGCAGGGTCAAATGCGTTCTGCCGGCCTACGTGGGGTCAATAAGTCGAAGGGACAGCTTAGGAGTCTCGCGGGAGCGCACCGCCTTGAACCCCGCGCAGGAGAGTGGCTTCAAACGCAGATTCATCGCGCGCTGCCTTGTAAACCCAGTCACGGATGCCCACGCGTGAACGAGGGATTTCTCGGGCGGCGGGGATCCCACCGACACGTTCATCTGTATTCTGAACACAGCCCCTCTTACCGTGCGCTGCCGCTGTGTGTACTCCACCACGTAAGGTCCACCTGCCAGTCCCACACACGCCCCGCCGCTGGGAATCAAGGCGAGCCCATTCAGCAAACGAATTCACATCTTCCTGCAAGAGCGAGGCGAGAGGGGACGGCTGCACTACAGGCAGGAAAGGGGGACTCGCGACTAAAAAAAAAACAGCAACCTCCCCACAGACAGGTTAATCTCGGCGGAGAGAGGAGCGGGTGAACGCACAGGAGACGCCGGTTGCCTTCATTTCATCAGCTCATCCGCGCTCCCTGCGCTTAGATCGGATCCGGAGAAATAAATGGGATGGATTTGCCTGTGGAGTTCTCGGGCACGCAAGCTTGCCAAGCTCTGCAGCAGAAATGTAGCCCTGGAGAACGTGCACATGCTGCCTGGGCAAATTGCACGAGACTCGCTTCTTGCAAAGACATTGATTTGCAGGCCAGGGTTTCATCGATGGATTATAGAATTGTACACAAAGTAGCCACTTGTTATTGTCTCAAACCAGAGGAAACACGTGCACCCAAGAGAATGCAATTAATCAAGCCCAGTGCACTGCCTTCCAACCAGAACCCAATAGTTGCTTTTAGACGAGAATGGCTGTGTGTGCAGTGTGCAGTGGGGATTAAGGAATTGGATAAATGTAACTGAGGAAAACAAGGGCCTGATTTAGTGAAAGATGGCCATATAATGTTAGCACCTCTTAACATGAATGATAGCAAAGCAAAAGGGATTGCAGCTGGAGCAATGCATGTGGTGCATGTTCATCCACAACGAAGGGCCAAAGCTGCATTTTGCACGAGCATACCCAAAAGGTTGATTAGCACACTGGTGCCTTACTAAACAACCTAAGGCCTTCATTGACAACCGCGACCAATGCGGTCTGCACCCGATTGCGCCTCCATTGCTAAGGCCATCATAGGTGCCAGGCGGGATTACTGTAACCGCGTTTAATTGGGTACAGAAAAACATATCGATCGCCTTCAAAGGATACCAAATATGGCTGTCCATATTGTTTACAACAGTAGCCAGCGTGATCAAAAAACTCCTTTACTTTTGAAACTGCATTGGCTCCCTGATTGAGGCCAGAATCAATTTCAAGGTTTTACCTTTAATCCACAAAACCCCATATGGCCTGACCCATCATTTATGAAAAAATGGTTTGCCCAGTACAATTCGGGCAGACCGCTGAGATCAGAACTACGCCTGGCAATCAAAGTTCCCAGATTCGGGAAAACCAGGGCATTCGGGAGATCTTGCATGATGGCAGAAAGCAAATTGTGGAACAGCCTGCCTAGGAGCAGAAAAACCAAACAGAGAATCTAAGTACAGATACTAGTGTGTGGACATTGAGCACCAGAGCTAGTTCATTTATAACACGCAAGGATGGACAGAGACCCCATGATTCACCTCCTAATCTCACTATGGACCCAAATACCCTCAGGAAGAACTAACCTGTCCCTCTATAGTGGCAGAAATTGCCTTGGGTTCTTGATGGTGTGCCACCCTTCTAAAAGGGGTAGAAAAGGTGTAGGACACCTCTCCAACAACCAGGCCAAAAAAAACAACCCGCTAGGGAAAAAGGCCAGGTGCCAGAGAAGTCATTTCACCAAAATGCCAGAGGTAGCGAAAGTGACATCACACGACCCTTGACCTCTGATGACATCACAGGAAGTGATGTCATTTGACCCCACCCTGAAGTGACATCACTGGAAGCGATGGAATACGACCTTTAACCCCTCGGTAAAACGAGAAGTGGCTTCACATAACATTGTTTCCAAGTACACTACGAAAAATATGGTTAACATATCACTGTAAAGTGATACACATTTCATACAAGAATGGATCACCGTATGTATCATTAATATCAGTGCGTATAGGCCCATATTACCAAATCATTGTGATTGCAAGCAGACGTCCAAGGCCAAACGATAATGATGTTTTATTTTATAGCACTTATGCTTAGAACAGATATACATACAATATCACCCAACCTGTGTTGGTACTCATTTATCAACCTCAGGAGGATGAAAGGCTGAATTGACCTTGCTGGGAGTCGAACCCGCAACCTGCAGATCACACACACATTGCAGCCGCCAGCGCTCAACCCACTGAGCTTGCTTACCGGCTATAGCTATCAGAAAACCAGCCACTCCAGAAACAAAAAGCCACATGCTGCTGGCCATAGCCTATGAGCCTCAATGTAAAAAAATAGCAAGGTAGCAAGGGAAACCACAGGGGTAGCAAGGGCGACCTCAGGCGTCACAATTGCGACCCCTAAATGATGTCCATGCCAGGTGCACCCTTTTTCTAAAATAACAAGAAATTTATTTTGTATACAAAAAGCAATGGGCTCTCTCTAACCTCCTCAAAATGGTGTGTGTCTTATAAATGTACAACTCGTCATTCATGACGTACTTGATATACAGTATTCATCCCGCAGCCTCATTGGCTGCCGCCTATTTACATGCTAATAATCACACATAGTCACTTTTCCAATTGGTGACATTGTCCTCTCCATCTTCACCGCACGTGGATAGCGGCCTCTTCCATCTTGAAGTGCTACAAAGCAATTGGTCAAACTCGAGTGGCACCACCCTATCTTTACTCCTAACCATGTAGTATTCACCTGGTCATCAACATGAACTCGACAGATAACTTTGAGGTCACCCGGGGCCTTGCAAACAAAGCAACTCTTGTCTCATCCCAGACACGGAGGAGCCTTCCTCATGCCTCCCCAGTGTATGGGCATCACCCTTGGCTTTCCCTGGTACAAATCACAGATCGTGTTGTTCCCTGCTCCCCCTGTCTCAGTTCACATGCACAAGAGATAAGCCTGGTGCCCCACTAATCAATCCAATAAGCCCCCTGCCAGCATTCATGCAGAGACACAGAAGACAGCTCACCTGGCCGTGGGTAAGAAATAGACATACCTGATACACAGGACCACTGTCACACATCTGGGGTACATAATGTTCAGCAAAGTGTAACTACTACAAGTCCCATGATGCAACGACAGAAGTGCACAGAACAGACCTAGTACACTGACTGACCCACACCGGCACTACTCATGTGATGGCACACAGTATCCTGCCATGCAAGGCACCGCAATGCATTCTGGCCACCCTCAAAACCACAGTAACAATGCACTGCAACACCATAACTGAAAAGTGCTTTGCAGAAGACATGATAATGACAAATCCTTGATTGCTGCTCAATCCTGCAATGTCACTAACTGCAATTGTACCATGTTTGAAGAGCCACATCAAGCTCACACAACCCATTCATGTCTTGCATGGGAAGCTGGCCTTCAGCAGTCACCATGGCTGAGGACGCCCATGAGGTACCCTGGCAAACCACAGTAGGAAGCCTACAGTGATGCGCAGAGGAGAACGAGGCCATGCAGTAAGTTCACATTTGGATTTCTGAAAGGCAGATTCAGGTGCCTACGCCCCAAACTGGTGGTATCCTCATGTACAAACCGGATGAAGTAGGCAAGATAGTATTCATCATTGCAATGATGCACTACTTATGCACTTGAAGGCACATTTAAATGCCACCAGATGAGGCCCAATCACACCCTAGCTTGGATGAGGAGGTCTCTGAAGGTGTAAAAAGGTCAGCACAGGACATACGTTGGGATGTGATGGAAGGACCGACGGTGCGCAAGGACCTCAGGGACAATTACCCTTGACTATGCACTTATGCAACACCGAAGGCAATGATGAGTCACTGAATACACAACTAACTCAACCATAGAATACACACCTTACACGAACACTAACTTCAAACCGTGATTTATTGAAAACCTGACATACCATGATCCCCAACTCCACCTCCCACTCCACACCCTGATCCCCAACTCCACCTCCCACTCCACAACCTAGCCCCTGTACATGAAACCACTAGCGCAACTTCTTGTCTCCCTTGTCACCAGCCATTGTGGCATGTGCTGCACGGCGCTCTGCTTGCTATGGAACGCTCAGTAGGGGTAGTGGATTGTGAACTCCCCCATGTGGCTCCACAGACATGGTCCATTGTGAGGTGGATGGCTCTGTCCATTGCCTCTTGGGAGGATGACAACTGTTCAGCCAGTACACGTACCCTCAGGCTCATCAGACACTGGCTTGCATTGCTGCACTTCATGCTCCTGCACAGCTTGTCGATGGATTTGGACAACCGCCTGGATGCTCCCGGGATACAGTCCAGCATGGCCTGAGAATAACCTAATTGTTGCTAGGCCATAGAGTCCATCTCAGACTGCCTCTGATTCATCTTGTCGAGACGGTCACAGATGGCCTGCATTGTGGAGTCAGGCAATGGCTGGAGTGAAAGGCTGCTGCCATGGCTGGCCTGCAGTAGTGGACTGGGTGAACAGTGACCTGCCTCAGCCTGGCCTTCAGAGGAGGACTCATGACGGTACTGGAGTACATGGCGTAATTTCCCATGAGAAGCCAGGGTATGCAATGGGGAGAGGCTATGCTGGGGAGAGGATTCTGGGGAGAACTGGCAGGGGACTGTGGTGGACTGGAAGCAGAGGATGCAGAGTCTGACAGCACATCTGCCGTGCCAGCTGTGGCCTGTTGGGATTGTGTCCTGTCATCAACATTGTGTCTCACATGAGGAGCCACAGTCGCCCCAGCTGTGGTTTTTTGTTGCCCTGTAGCCTGTGGTACGGTTTTTGTGGCAGAGTCCTGTCGATGCACCATGGCTGTGTCCTTCCCAATGCTTGTTGGGCCTGTAGATTGCATACTCACAAGGTGCCTTTTTTGGGTGGCACTATCTCACTCACAGAACTGGCTGGAAGTGTGTGCTTCCTACCGCTGGTTGGTGCTGGTCTCCTGAAGGGTCCCTTAACACCATTCTGTTCCTGGGTGTCTTCAGTGCCTGTTGGGGTATAATTCAGATGTCCATTAACACATTGTTGCAGAGGTGCATGACGATACAACATTGATTTTCACTTGTACAATTTCATCATTGGGCATTGTTCCTCGGGGCCAGGGGGCATGCATCATGTGTCTGCCACTGTGTTGGGACCATGTTTTGGGTCAGGGCAACCCGGTGACAGTTGTGAGGTGCAGTGCTTACTATGGATGTGCAACCCTGGATGTGCATCGGGTCTGTTAAGGCTTTGAATGTGGTACAGCTGTAAGGTGATTACACTGCATTGAGTTGTGGGTGAGTCAGATGGACATGATGATGGGCATGGCGTGTGCAATGAGTGTCTGCATGGCGCATTGCTGCTGATGGGCTGTGTGTCTAACATGCTATTGTCAAATGGTTGCATGTTTTATGTGTTGCATGTGCATGGGTGGTCACCATGTGCCAAAGGGGTATGGGGGGGTTGTGCAGTGCACTGTGGGTGTGCATTGAGCTTTGGGCTTGCATGGTGATGCTGATAGTTGGATGCCATCCCCTCCACTTTCTGCCAGGATTCCTTGTATCGGGGTCATTGCTTTGCTGACTGTATTCACTGTGGATTTGGACCTCGACTGGATTGGGTAGTCTGGCTGGGGCTCATGTCACTTTGATGAATTTATATTTTTTGTGGCATGCATGCAGGGTTGTCCATGTATGGATACACATTTCACACAGGCACTCACCAGATTCTGCCTGGCCGCTGGCTCCAAACTCTGCAATGCCCCCGCCCAAGATGCCATCCAAGTGGATGATGGCGACCATCTCCTCCCAGGGTGTGAGCAGGAGTGGTTTTACAGTGCAGTCTCCAGTGGCAGCTGTCTCCCTGCGTTGTATTGCAATCAGGCTCCATAGCCTTGCCTTTAGGTAATTTCAACACTCTTTCATGTCCATCCCATTGCGTTGGACATTTTCAACAACCATCACCTTGTCCCGGATGTCTTCCCATAATGTGTTTATGCACTTCTGGGAAATCTGCCAGTGTTGCTCTCCATACAACTCATCCGAGTGAGCCACCACATGCTCAGCCAATACGGTGAGCTCTTGCTTGGTAAATTTAGGTTTCTGCATTCTCATATCTGGTACCCTTGATTTCCCCTTTACCCCTGACATGATTCCACTAGTCAGTAGTCCTGGATGGCACTCTTTTTTTGCCGATTTTTGATGGATTGTGATTTCCAAAATGGCCACCACAGTGCTTCCTTTATAGGCAGCAATGTACTTCTGACGACATAATTTCCATTGGCAGTAGTTCCGATGATGGAAATACCGATGACCGAAATTCCGAGGATGGACACGACGGTAACGGTAATTCCGCTGAACATCAAGGGAATTTCAGAAATTGGGGCAGGTTTTAGCGGTAACTCCACTAGCCGGAATTAACATTACCGCCAGTGGGATGTGTGGGCGCCCGCCAGGTTGTAATTAAGCAGTAACTCTGCTGATCAACACTGTGACCTATGAACTGCCTCTTTTGGGGTGAGACCAGGTCCGGTTTGCATCTAGTTTTTCCCATTCTGCAATTATACAATGAAATGCAATGCTGCCCAGAGCAATTGCCAGTAGCTATGATATATTCCAAACCTTCCCATTCGTCACTGTTTAGTGTTGTGTTGTGTTGTGTTAGCCATCAATTTGCACAGGTTCCATCATGTTTTGTGTTTCACTACTGCAGTTGTTATGTTGCCTTATTTTTCGTCACTCATAATTTGTTCTACTTTGTTGCAGGGCAATTCAAGTTCAAAATATGTTTGTACTCCTAAATCAGCTTACAAATAACGCACAATGCTGCTGCAAAATGTGAAATGTTGTAGCTATGCTTTATCTGTCGCACAGTTAACCACGGGCAGATAGCGCTAAAGTAATTGTAAAACAAACTCCTGATACAGGTAGTACTTCCATCCGCCAAGCACAACACCACTAGTGATACATTGATTCAAATGTACATCAAATGGTGTAAAACACCTCCAACCGGAAATGTGAATTGGACGGGCATAGAAGGGCGCCCAACAGAGAAGGCCTTGATGCCCCCTTTTGATCAAAAACCTGACCACTTACTATTTAGTAGACCATAATCTTTCTTGTAATGTCGGCAGTTCTAGAGGTAGCACTCTCTCCATCACGTGAGCCTAGAGTTGCAGCTTTGATATAGACTCATACCTATGCAGAGCCATTCATGTCAGCCTTTGTTCAAACAAAGCTCCATTTTTAGTGGTTAAAAAAATAATTGGATTGCCAGGATAATGGGGTGGACAAAATCACCATTGAAGAAACAAAATTGGTGAAATTGCTCTCCAATTTCCGGCAGAGTGGATTATTTCCCAATTTGCCACTTTTTGGTGAATCTCGTTTTTTTAAGCAGGTAAAAAAACAACATTTCTGGAAAAAAGTGAAATTTGCTTCATGGGTCGAATTGGCAAACAGGGCGAATTTGGTCATGAATTTGCCCACCCCCAAACAGGATGCTCTCTGTTAGTCCTGTGGGTTATAAAAGTCCCATAATGACCTGTACAAATAAGCTTCTCAAAGTCGCTGCAGCTAAACATTGCTACAGCACCGAGGATGTCAAACTCTAGATTCTAATCTTGGGTTCGCAAAGTCTCTTGGTTCTTCCTTCTAAACTGCAATTCTTAATAGGACATTACTCCTCGTCTTAGTCTCTTTGGCCTTCATTATTACTACAGTGCCCAAGGTGCATTTGTCCCAATTCACAGTCTCTCGGCACTTGCTCTGATTGACAGTCAGTAAGGATTTACAGGCCGATTCATGGAATCAATGAGCGCTGAAAAAATGGCGCACGCATGCGAAAACGTGCGATTCACAGTGAAACAGCGAAAATCGCAGTGCAAGTGCGATTATCGCACAGAAAACATCGCACATCAATTCATGGATGTCCGTGCACGCGCAAAATGTGGGATGTGCGCTGAAAAAGTGCGCGGCGATCGCTGGAATAAAACTGGCGCATGCTGGCGCACAGGTCATCGAACGCCGTGCGATAAGGCCACAGGGAATTCGCACATAGCGCGGCGCACATAACAAAAGTAGGCATAACACGGAGCGTCACACGCAGAATGGGGAACAACTCGTGAAAATGTGGGCGTCACGGGGGAAGTACAGTAGGCAAGTGCGCAGAATGCCCACACGCTCGCCTGCAACACGTATTCATGGAATCGAATAGGGAAAAACAGCGAACGGCCAAAGACGCGCACAGGCCCATACATGTCCGCCACACGAAAGCAGGCGGTAGCGTCCCTGCGCAGGAAAAAAATGTGCGCCAGAGAAGGCCCACATGCGATCGGGCCTGGGGGAGCGTGTGCGTGTATCTCAGAGGTGCACGAGAAGTTTCACACGGGATCGGGCCTGGGGGAGCGTGTGCGTGTATTCCAGAGGTGCGCGAGAAGTTTCACACGCGATCGGGCCTGGGGGAGCGTGTGCGTGTATTCCAGAGGTGCGCGAGAAGTTTCTCACACGCGATTGGCCTGGGCGCGTGTATTTCAGGGGTGCGCGAGAAGTTCCACACGCGATTGGACTGGGTGCGTGTATTTCAGGGGTGCGCGAGAAGTACCACACGCGATTGGCCTGGGCGCGTGTATTTCAGGGGTGCGCGAGAAGTTTCACACGCGATTGGCCTGGGCGCGTGTATTTCAGAGGTGCGCAAGAAGTTTCGCACGCGATTGGCCTGGGCGCGTGTATTTCAGGGGTGCGCGAGAAGTTCCGCACGCAATTGGCCTGGGCGCGTGTATTTCAGAGGTGCGCAAGAAGTTTCACACGCGATTGGCCTGGGCGCGTGTATTTCAGGGATGCGCGAGAAGTTCCACACCCGATTGGCCTGGGCGCGTGTATTTCAGGGATGCGCGAGAAGTTTCACACGCGATTGGCCTGGGCGCGTGTATTTCAGAGGTGCGCGAGAAGTTTCACACGCGATTGGCCTGGGCGCGTGTATTCCAGAGGTGTGCGAGAAGTTCCACACGCGATCGGGCCTGGGGGAGCGTGTGCGTGTATTTCAGGGGTGCGCGAGAAGTCCCACACGCGATTGGCCTGGGCGCGTGTATGTCCGAGGTGCGCGAGAAGTTCCACACGCGATTGGCCTGGGCGCGTGTATTTCAGAGGTGCGCGAGAAGTTCCACACGTGATTGGCCTGGGCGCGTGTATTTCAGAGGTGCGCGAGAAGTTCCACACGCGATTGGCCTGGGCGCGTGTATTCCAGAGGTGCGCGAGAATTTTCACACGCGATTTCAGCAGGGTACGTGTATTTCAGGGGTGCGCGAGAATTTTCACACGCGATTTCAGCAGGGTACGTGTATTTCAGGGGTGCGCGAGAATTTTCACACGCGATTTCAGCAGGGTACGTGTATTTCAGGGGTGCGCAAGAATTTTCACATGCGATTTCAGCAGGGTACGTGTATTTCAGGGGTGCCGGGGAGTCCTACATGTGATTTGGCAGTGTGGGTCCTCCCAGGTGTCCCCTGTACACCCTCCAGGGCCCCTACAGGCAACAAACACCACAGGGGAATACCCTGCATCCCTGGTCATGTCCCGCAGGCAGCCCACCCAACATGGGCATGCCCCCCAGCAAAGGCACATGTCTCCTTGCACTACTGATCACCAACTCATGTCCCATTGCACCCCACCCCCAGCATTGCGGGGCACCTGCCAGCAGGCCCCCACTCATGTCCCACTCATGTCCCCCTGCACCCCCACCCCCCAGCATTGCGGGGCACCTCTGCCAGCAGGCCCCCACTCATTCCCCCTGCACCCCCACCCCCCAGCATTGCGGGGAACCTGCCAGCAGGCCCCCACTCATGTCCCACTCATGTCCCCCTGCACCCCCACCCCCCAGCATTGCGGGGCACCTGCCAGCAGGCCCCCACACATGTCCCCCAGCCAACATGTCATCACAATCGCGTGTGGAACTTCTCGCGCACCCCTGAAATGCACGCACACGCTCCCCCAGGCCCGATCGCATGTGGAACTTCTCGCGCACCTCTGGAATACACGCACGCAGCCCGTTCGCGTGTGAAACTTCTCGCGCACCTCTGAAATACACGCACACGCTCCCCCAGGCCAGATCGCGTGTGAGACTTCTCGCGCACGCGTGTTCCCGAAACCCGTAATACAGGTTCCCCGCTTTGCGTTTGCTGTTTTCCAGTCCGGTAAACTGGTACAGGGTTGGCGCAGCCCTTTGCGATGGTTTTGCGATCTTGATGGCTTTTCCTTGCGCGAGGGCGTTCTTGGGGCGTAACTGGCGCTGCTGCAGGGTCGCTGCGCCACTCTGCGCCACGTCTGCTTTTGGAGGCGAGAATCCATGAATACGCTGTCCGCGGGAATTGATTTTATCGCACGCGGCTGGCGCAGACATTCGCACGGGCACGCTGTGCGCCAGCCACGTGCGACACTTTTGGGAGGAATTCCATGAATCGGCCTGTTAGTTGTAAGGTTAGGACGTAGGATCAAAACAAAGCACATGTTGGAAACACATTTCAACACTTTTATTTGCAAAAAAAGGTTTTCAACTTAAAATGGATAATGATAACGACCCTAAATGTGCTAAGAATAGATACCTAAACCTGTCGGGAGAACTTAATGGTAAGATAGGGGGTTACCCGTGCCATTACTGGACGCCAAGGACTATCTCTGGAAGAACAAACTATTACCAATGTTGTCAAGATTAGTTTTACACAAAATAGAGTAAGATGTAAGTCGCCAACAGTCGTTTTTCGATTCCCAATTGTAAAACACTGTCTCAGTGATATGTCACTCAGCTTGCTACTTAGCTCAAACCTCCAGTCTCTCATTGTCACAGTCTCAAGGATATATTGTCTAACCCACTTGTCTGTACTACTCGCACTTGCTTTAGGGTTCAGCTTTGGCTCAGATATTTTTACCCATTAGAAATTAGTGCCTTCCTAAACTAATAGCAATACTTGGTAACACCCTCCTACCAGAAAGTATACCCTTGCTGAGGTGTCAGTTTAGGCATAGGAATTATCACCCGCTAGCAGTAATCCACTCCTCTGCCCTGATGATGAAACATTAAGGTACTCCATCAAGAAACTATGTCTTCCCCCTTGCTTAGTGTGCAGTGATATATTCACCAACCATATTCTTTCTATCACCTTTTCATTCTAAATCTATGTCTTTAATTTGCAGAGTCTCCCAAGGGTCCACGTTATCGCCTATTCTGTTTAATATTTATATTTAGCCACTTGTCAACTCATCCACTCCCATGGTTTCATGTGCTATTACACCGATGGCACGCAAATGATTCTCTCTCTTCTTCCGAGCCGGCTACATGGCTGAGGGACTGCCTTGATGCTGTGGGAGATTGGATGGCCGACAACTGGCTGAACCTTAATTCTGAAAAAACAGAGGTGCTAGTTGTAGGTTGCCTTGTTCCTTCTCTCTACTCGACCACTGATTGTTGGCCTTCCACTCTTGGGCCCTGCCCCTCTCTAGTTGTAGTGGTGAAGGATTTAGGTGTACAAATCTCAGCCTCTCTGTCTATGAAGGACCAAAGCTGCGGACTCTTCGCAAGGATCTTCCTTTTATCCCCTAATGCTTTCACACCCCAGTGGTTTCCTCTCTGGTTCTTAGCAGTATCGACTACTGCAACTCCCTCTACCTGGCACAGCCAGTTTATCTGTTTTGTTATCTTCAGTTGCTTCAAAATATGGCAGCCAGGTTGAGTCTACATCCTCCTTTTGGCTCTTGTATGACTCCACTTCTACACCCATTACACTGGCTCCCGGTAGAGAAGTGTGTTCTATTCAAGTCTCTCTGTATTGTGCACAGAGCATTCTATAAAATCGGTGCTGAATTTTGTCCTTATATTCCTAGTAGAGTATTGCGCTCATAATCTTATCTGACAATCCAGATCCCTTCTGCAAAGCGGTCTCGTGTGGGGGGACGAGCCTTCTCTGTTGCAGTTGCGAAAGCCTGGAACTCCCTCCTCTTGCTTTGCGGGCTGTGATGCATCATCTATCCTTTCACTGCTTACTAAAGACCCATCTGTTTTAGGATCGTCCCTTCTGTCATTTTGCTCTGGTCTGGGCCTGAAGACTGTAGTGCCAAGATGCCTTTGGGCGTACGTTGCGCTTTAGAAATGTACTTAACATAACATAACCAGCCAGGAGTCGCCCTAAGCACCAAGACCTGAACCGTCTTTCAAGGGTTCTACTCTTTCTCCCAGGTCTGTTCTGAGCTAGGATCTTAGATGGAGGTCACAGGAGATTTTCTGACCTTTCTCCCCTTAGGTTGGTCTCTGCAGCGTCTCAGATAGAGCACTCAGCAGGATTTAAATGTATGTTTTCTGGGTTTTGTCTTCACCTGGATCATGGATATAGCCTCCACTGGGCTCTTGGTTCTACCAGTCACTCTGGAATCCGTCTCTGTCAAAATCTGAGTGACAGCCCTCCAGAGGCTTCAGGCTTTCTCCACTCCTGGGGATCTGGTCCCAGCCAGTAACTAAGAAGCAGCCCTTAGGAGGCTTCTTTCTCAAAATATGGTTCAGCCAGAGTTTGATATATAGGGAGCGATAGAGAGATTGATAAGGGGACAGAGAAAGACAGTTGCTCTTCACCTCTCAGAAACACTCTAAATCCGGCCCCAGGGTTGCCGAATGAGACTTCATCAGAAGTTGTAATTCCCATTCTGTCGTGGTTCTATTTCACAGCCTCATGTTGTTTTTTTAGGGCAGCACTTCCCACAATATCTTTAACTTAATTCACCCGATCTTGGTTTTCTTCCACCTTTCCTCTTCTTATGATACTAATAACCCCCATGGAATGCATTTTACCACACGTTGTTATCAAACTCTTGTCTCCTGTTGCTTTCCTTTCCCTCAGGTTTGGGTTTTATATTCTTTTAATCATCCTCATTGTCATCTTCGTTTCTTTCTCTATTTCTCTGTCTTTCTCTCTGAAGCTCTCCCTCTGCCTGTTTCTATACCACCTGCCTATATTCCCCACCATTACTGATTGTCCTGGTTACACCCTGATCCTTCTTAACATGTGTAACAGTGTCTCCTCCAAACCATGTGCTTCCACAAGGACTATTAAGGTAACACTGCAGTCTCACTTGTTAGTGTTTAGGTGGCCATCCTATAAAACATGGCCTCTCCACTTCTCTGAGAACAGCATGTATTCAAATGCGCGTAGTCCTACAATTTCCTGAACTTTAAAGCCCAGTTGTAAAGATACAGGTTATCTGTGTCCTCGCATTACTAAATCAATGTGTATTACAAACACAACATTACCCAAACAAGTATGCTTTTCCTGGCATTCTAAATGGCATATCAGAAAACAAAGGCAGATACGAGTGAAAATAAAACAAACAAAATGGAGCCATGTCTGACAAAAACATGAATCTAGCGAGAAAATGTGCAAAATAATGAAACTACATAGATGTTTTAATATTTCTGCCCAGTGCGATGAATATGTATTAATTCCACTTATGTCAGAATTATGATGAAAGGAGAATCTTAAACTGGAATAAATAATTGCAAATTTCATGTAAATCAGGACACAGTCCTCTGTCTGACTGCCAGTTAGATTACTCCATTAGCAAGTGCACAAGTTTCACTCTTACCATTTCTCTCGATGTATGAACGGATTTACAGAACTTTTGTTAGAAATGCTTTTATCCACTTGGACTTCTGGTTATATATATATATATATATATTTCATTTCATGAAAAAAATCCTTATAAAACAGCAATTGCAGATGTATATATGTATTACATTTGTATAGCACACAAAGCAGCCCTTGGGCATCTTACTACATATACCTACTAATGGTTGCAACGAGTACAGGTGTCCCCAAAAACAAAACAAACTGCAAATAAGGCTGGAGAATATTAACCATATCTTTAAGTTAAGTTGAGGCCTTTGCAAAACTGTAGACACTATCAGGGGTGTTCAAGACCAGTCCCGTGCAGCCAAAGGCAATCCAGGTGTTCTGGTAATCCACTCCGAAAAAAGGAACACAATTCATCTAAGTGTTATCACCGTAAATGAGGACTATTTGTATGGTAAGTGGTTATCGTGACAGCTGTGTGAGCAGGGGCGTTGCTAGGGGGGGCTAAGGGGGCTATAGCCCCTGGTCTTTTGGTTGTAGCCCCGGATAGAATCTCAGGAGCTACAGCCAAAGGGCTAACTAGCCCCCAGTTCTGACATTAGCGTAGCCCCGGGTTTTTTCCATACCTAGCAACGCCCCGTGTGTGAGGACCGGTGAAGTAGACGCCTAAACGAGGTAATGTGTCCATGGCTCTCAATGAAATATCCACAACCAAGAGAACTAGTTACAGGGTACATTTTGGGCTGCAGACTTGAGCTCTTCATTCCAAAGGAGCCAACTGGCAACTGAGTTTAGTTTTGTTGATGACAAATCAGTTTTGTTAGGAAGGAGCTGAGCGGCTCTATCCATCATCGCTGCCATATTTTCCTCGTGGTAATGCACCACACACAGCAAAAGGCAGCTGCACCGGACGCAACAGCACCAGACCAATTAACTTCCATTTAGGGCACTTTCATCTTTGTGGTTCTAGCCGTGGCTCATAATATCCCATGAACTGCATGGAATGCCACCAATGTCTGAGTAGAACGTTCTTTCAATGCATCAATTAAAATGCATGGACGAGGAGGGCGGCCAGTAGGTATTACATTACTTTTAATCCGCCTCTCACTTTATCTGTATTAACTAATTTACCATGGAAAAACAACTGCGTGCATGTGGATAAGACCTGTCTCAACAATGAGCAACACTGTGTTTTAAAGTCACCTCTGTGCTCTGGAAATGCTTAGGAAATTAACTTTCCCAGACCTGGTAGTAGTTTTGAAAACCACGAGCTCAATGAAACCTTTTATAAAAGTGTAATTGTGCACTTGAACAAGAAATAAAAGAAAAGGCCAGTGATAAAGGTCATGCCCAATATGATGGGTGACTGCATAGGCAAAGTAATGATGCTTATGCCAGCCTCAAAGCCCACTTTCTGTCTGGCTGACCTTTTTGCTGAATTTTAAAACAATCATTGTTTCTTTTAATTTTAATTCTTTGTAATCTTAAATATATCAACAGATTTAAAAAAAAGTCTAAAAGTGGCAAATTTGTAAACAAACATTGGATGCAAGTGAGCAATAGGAGGTGACGGCAGCGTATTAGCCCAGGCAAATCATCATGGTCCTCCTCTCAGCCAATTACAATGCTTGGAATGTGATCAATAACTACTGGTGATGACTGCATTTTGACTCCAGAAACAGACAAGGAAACGACAGAAAGCACTTGTCGTCACACTCTGCGCATTTAGAATGAGCAACGCAGCACAGAAATTGAATACAAATAAGTATAAATACAAAAGTTACAATTTACCACATGACTGCACCAGGCAAGAAAATCTTGTCGCCAATGCAGTACAAACTGTCCAACAGAACCGGGAGTCGCACTTTAGGAAAACCTGTCGGTCATTACTTCAACTTTCCTGTTTACAAAACAAGACACTTCCCTTCTGGGACGATGTTTTTTTCACTGCATCTTCAACATAAATGACAACATCCACGATAACCCCCCAAACTAAAATTTGGAAAAAATGCTTTCAGTTTCTCATACAGAAACCCTTCAGTTTTGCCATACACTTAATATATACCGATCCAACCAAGTTTACAACTAAAATGCTTTCCATATAAACAGAACCTTTTTATTTAAATACCGCATTTAATGTCCTAACACATGTTGTCTATTTATTTAACTCACTTTTAAACTAACGTTTTTACTTAAGAACCACTACTTCTAAACACTAATATTATTAGAAATATGCGATAATAGCCGTATAGAGCTTGGGATTCACCAGAAGTGCCTTGGATAATGACTTCTCTCTTAGTCAATAATGCTACATCACATGGTCTATAGAGAAAGGGGGAAGTTGAAAAAACAGACAATTGTTCTCCCTGCGCTAAGCCAAAACGACATACGTGCTGCTAGACATTTTCCCGGGAAGACACTACAATGTGTATTCTTATGTTAAATAAAGACTAACAATGGTCCAAAAACAATTGTTCGTCTCTACTTCCCCCATAAAAATAATAGACTGGTTCCCTGAAGTTGGTTTGGAGTATTGGTGCCTTTTTGCAAGCCTCAACATTGAACGGTTACTGCCTGGTCGATCTGCCTCGATTCTGCTGTCCTGCACTCTGGTGAGGGCACTTTGAGGAGGGGGATCTTGTCTCTGGAGGTCCAACTGGAGCTCACCAAAGTTCTGGGAGGATTTGTTCACAAGAAGATGATGCACTGCAATTGGGTCGGAGGTCTCCTGGTATTGGCGGTTTGTAGCCCTGGAAGGCCAAACATGTCGAGGATGGCTCGTTCTGCAGGTCGTCTTATGGCTAGTTGGTCCCACCAGCCAAAGGGAAAGAGCAGAGAAGTCTTTATGGGTGGGCAAACAGGGCATGCACCCCAGGGCCCTCATCCTCTACATCCTGGGAATTGGCCCCCATCTGCTGCCCAACTTGGGGGGATGAATAGAACTTGAGGGGGAAGCTGGCTAGGACCGAAAACATTGCTTATTAAAAAAGAAAAGACCTTTTTATATATTTGCAAATGTCACATTTGCACATATAAAAAAAGTATTTTTGTGGAGTGGGTGGGCTGACCTGGAATGAAGATGCAACTGAGCCAGTGAGCCAAAGCCTGTCGGTATGCATTATTAAAAATAAAGTCAAGTCACACTTTCACTGCTCACCTCACTGCCCCCAGCCAGCACACACCAAGTGGCCAATCAAGTGCTGGGGCTGTGGCACAAGTTCACTGTTGCTGGTGTGGAAGCAGCGCCCTGACACCAGTGCAGTGACATGAATGATGATAAAAACAACAACATTGATGGAGGGGGGAGGGGGTGTGGGGACCAGCCAGTTTGTGCTGCGTATGGCTGAGGATCTGCTCATCCCCTGCTGAACTGGTGCTGCACTGCCTCCTTGAATAGCAACCAATCAATGATGCACCTTTCAGTAGCCAATCTGACGACCTGGACCCTGGTTTCATTTCCAGTCTCTGGCAGTGTGTGGCTGCCTGAATCTAGAGACACGAGGACTGGGTTTCGTCCGAGCCCTTGTGACACGAGCCCAGCATGAGGGTCCCAAGGCTTCAGGTACATATGTATTTTGAGGTTTGTAACTTTTCATTTAGAAAAGGGAGTTGAAACATCAATTGATTTTCTTTTAAAGGGCTTGTTGGTTTAGTCTGTGCAGCTCCTGTGTGTGTCCCTCTGTCATATTTAGAGAAGTTTAACCTAAAGGTGTGGGTCAATAGCAGCAATGGCCTAAGGTATGCATTAAACATTACAGGTGAAAGCGATGAGGATCCTGAAACACTCCATCCATGTTGTTCCTCAGTAGTTACAGGGGTAAACCTCAAGGAGAAGAACCCGTTCTATGCGGTGCCCACTGCCCTCGACACCAGTGTTTATCATCTGAGCAATCAGGACTGAGCCGTGATCATGACCATGCCTAAGGCTGCCAACATTGCTTTCTCATTTTCCGGCATGTGACTGTATTGTAGTCCTCCAAGTAGAGCCTACCATATTCTGGGTTTGTATGCACTTGCAGTGAGTGGAGTTGTGTGAAGGCAGAAAGTCAGAGAAGCTCCTTCGATTGGATGCACATTTAAATGTTCTGGTAGGTGCTCCCATCTATTGGGTTACAACCCTCCATCCCTATGTGCTTCCGTACCATTGTCGCCACCCCACCACATGTGAACGCACGGCTCAGTGCACATTCTCTGTGGTAGATGGGGTCTAATATCACACGTATGTCAAACCACCGCCATCCACATCCTGACGCGGCCACCCTACTTGGGTAGCTTTTAACCCACAGCACCCTGTGCGACCATCAATACACAGTTCTGGGCCTGACTTTTAACTGTGGGACTTGTGCTGGGTCAGTGTCCCATGTCCCTGATTTATCACTCTAGACCCTGCTCTCTGTCACTCGCAGATGTTGCCCCCATCCACACCTCACATCTTTTGACCATGTGTAGTTCCCACAGCTGCGTGGCCAGTGTCCGGGACGTCATAGCATATCACAGCTAGGGGGCATTTTTCAGGATTGTGCAGTGCACCATAACCTCTTTGCATGTTTAGGTCCCGTTATTGTCTCCAACGCAGTTAATGGCACTTAGCAGCGTTGTCGTTGCAGCTCCCTATATTTCAATATTTTGGTATGGTGTGCTATGTGTTCCGAGTCCCGACTACACTGAATATTGTGATTAGCTTCCGAAAGAGTATGATCTGGGAAAGTTTGCTTCAGAGCTATGGCATCCCCGCGGCTCAAGGCTTTATTTTGTGCATATGGACCGTGTGGATCAGTGCAAGGTGTCAGGGAGCCTCATGTATAACGAACCACTAAACCTGCATTGGTAAATGACACTGGTAGGTGGGATGAGGGGGCAGGAAGACGACTGCTCTGGTATGTAGGCCAGAGAATGCAATATTCATGCCTACCCTCCTTTCCAACCCCCCCTCAAAGTGCCCCGATAAATATCTATCAGTGGAATCAGAACTGAGTGTTTCCGCACACAGCCAGCCCTTGTTCTATTGCGGCAGTATTGTTTGTGTGGTTGTGATTGGATGGCAGGGTATCAGGGTGTCCTTCTCACAGGCACTGTTCACAGGAATGGGGTAAAGCCTGGGCAGATAGTAGAAGTGAGAGCATTCTACCTTTTATGTGAGCTGGAGCTCATAAGTAGGTTGTCAAACGTATGTGAGTTCTAACCGGGAAGTGGGAGCGTTGCAAAAAGGTCTATCATGCATAACAACTCATCTAAGTTTAACTCATTTCCCGAAATACATTTCTATAAAATATGTACAGTGGGTCAACACACCTGTTGCAGAGCATTGTGTATAACCGTTGGTTTCCAGATAACATTGCCACAATGTATGTGTTTGGAAACAATACCACAGTGGATTAGAATCAGGGAATGTCCGTCCTTCATTTACATTGGGATGAGAGGGGGACAGGTTTGGATTGGCCTTTAGGGCAATGGGCAATGACCGAAGTACAGACACAACATTCTACTGTCAGCGAGTTATTTTTTGGTGAAAATGGGACCGTTGGAAGGGTCGCTTTACTATACAGTTAGTAGTTTTGACCACTGTTGCTGAACAAATATTCTTCAAAATGAAATATTTTACATTCCCCTTGGGTACCACTCAGGGATGGAAATGTAATTTGTAACAACCGGCCACTTTTTCATTTGTGTCCGAGGCAATTTGATTTCCCCTGGTCCGACCCTGCACCAACTAACTGTATGTGTCCACCGATTGCATAGCACAAACCAGAAGAGAGATGGCTCTTCACGGCCTGTTTGGGTGAGCGTGGCCCCTCGTTCTTCATTAAGTAGTCTATCACCAATCCCTTTTATTGAAGTATCATTAGTTTTATAAGTCTGCGTTACAGAAATAGTCGCTTGGTGTTAACATGACCATCAAGTCGCAGATTCCATCACAGGCAGGGCCGGCACAGCTTTTCATCCTTTAATGGTACGGAAGGTAATGAAAACATTTGCCTATTAAAGTGCTTCCTAAGTGGAAAAACCTGAATAAAGTGGAATAAAAAACGGTTATCAGTACATACTGACAGGCCCATTTTGAACTATCATCCTTTGGAAGACTATAAATTGAGTGCCACTAACTTTGGTTATGTCAGCACCCATGTGTTGTGTAACTTGCAAAGGTACACGCTCGTGTACCTCTTGGTTAAGTGACATTTGCCTGGAGACAAGAAGTGCAGCCAGGCCTGGAGCAAGCAGGTTGTGTGACTAGTAATGCATGAGTTCACGGAATGGTGTTGGAGAACCACATATATGCAACAGTTTGTGGAGCATGTACTTAGATGGGACTTTGGTTTTCCCTCTTGTGAAGATCCCACTTGGATTAATTCAAGAATGCCATATAGCGGTGCCACGCTACCCTTTTTGCGTGGGATGACTCGGCGTTATGGTTTGGGATTTCAACATTAAGTGTTTTGGCCTAGCTGAACTCTAATGCAATAGTTCTGGCTTATAGGAAGCACACGTACCACCTATTAGCCCAAATTAAAATGTGAATACAAGGGGTGATGAGAAAAGTCGGCATTTATCAACATTACCAGGGTTATTGAATGTTCCTCTTCATCAGTTTCTTTACATGCTTCTCATTGCATTGTTTCAGAAGAGATCACATCGAATGCCAATAAAGGGAATGTATCCTCTGGGGTCATGGGCTCTACCAGTGACAGGGCTGGCAATGCATCGCTTTGCACTATGGCTTCACGTCCTCTGGCGATGCTTGCTTTAGATTTGCACATTCCAAAATAATTGTCACTGTATTTTCTATTTGTTTTGGACTTGTCTGCCATGATTATTTCTCCATATCCTCTGTTTGGAGACCTTGTTAAGGTTAGACCACACAGCGGTAGCATGGCTCAGGTATATTCCTAGTCAAAGGATCCTGGGTATTGAAACATCTGGTATGGCGTAATGTAGCTCGGTGTGCCCATTGGGTGACGTCTTGGTTCCCTTTGTGCAAAACAAAGTGAAAATGTCTTTACTATAGAGCATCCTCTGGGGAAGCAGGTCACAGAGATGTGTAATATTTGTATTTTATTAACAACTAGATAATCCATTCAAAGCCTAAACAATTATCTGTTGAATTTGATTCCAGGTATGCAATCGCTTCATTTTGCATTTTGGGTCGGGCTTGGGTTTCATGGGGGGGGGGGGCATAGGTTTTGGGGAGTAGGAGAAGGGACATGGGATTCTGGGCGGCAAGGCTGTCTGTGCCCTGAGACCCAAAAACTGGTAAGATGACCATGGGAAGGAGTTGTCCTCTTCCGTGCTCCTCTGACGATTTGAAAACAGAGTCAGGACAGCAGTGATCACTTTGGGGTTACTGGAAGGGTCTGCTGGCGTCTTTGGTCATCTTCTGCTTTGGATCTTCTTTTCCAGTGGCTGGCTTGCATTCTGCCTCTGAAACCTGTCCTTTTATCAGGATTTCCCATGTATTCCTCTGCAAACTTTCCCTGCAGTTTACAGAAAGGGGCAGTGGCAGCCACCCCCCCCCCCCATTGGCACATCAGTAGACAAAGGATAGCTGGGTTTTGGGATCCTCCCATGCTTCCTGTCCTAACACACACACTGGAGCCTTGGCGGGTACACAAAGGGTTCCGGTCAAAGACAAAATGGACATCAAGACCTCCCCCTCCCAGGATGGTAGAAGAAGGGCTAACAAAGTACAAACACACAAGAAAGAGTGAAAAAAAGGAGCCACCATGTTGGAACATAGGTGAGCCTCCTGGAGAATTGCACAAAAGCCGGTAGAACGCATCCACTGCCACCAGCCATAACTATAGGGTTTTTCCTGTGACTAACAAGTTACAGGAGCAGAGAGGAGGGGGGTAGTAGGTATCCCATCAGCACCCCACATAGGGTGAGTTGTGCTGATCTCTCAAGATTAAATGTTTAGGAAAGAAAAATAGTATCCCCTTATCTTTAAGAACAGTAGTTTTTAAGGAAAATAAAAGAATATAAAAGGAGAGCCCAAGTGGCCCTCGGGAACCCTGCACATAGGATGCTGTGTGCTGCAAAAGCGTGACACAGATGTGTTTAAAATGTATGGAGGAAAGCAGACTCCATACCATAAAGTAAACATGTGAAACAGAGTCCCCATGATTACAGCATGGAACAATTAATGAGGGGAAAAAGGCTTCCTTCATTCAGGAGAACAAGAACAATGTCCAGCAAAAAGTACTGGGGGTCACACTAGGAAAGGGGATTAAGCAGAAAACAGACACATCTCCATAAATCTATGCCATAGCACAAATTCAGGACCTACCGTTTCTATTCTTTTGCCTGGATCCTCCTTTCTGACTGCACACTGACACCTCAAAGACACTCCAACTTTAGTGTCACTTAATCGTACATGGGATTATGGTAAAATGCAGATAGACATGAACCATGAAATAACATCTAACAACGCCACCATTTGAAGTGTTAGTCTACCCACACACCCATTTTCAGTGTAGTTACATCCCCGGCAGAAAATATGGGAAACAATTGAGGCGTATCACTGTGACAAATTGGATTCTGCTCTGCAGATCAGTAGGGGTAAAATGGCCGCCTCAGCCCGCACACTTCTACACACTAAAACACAATGTAATCCAAAAGGTAAAACAGGGACAGTTAAGAGAAATACAATCTTCACCTTTTATGGTAACGCGGGCCGTGGGAAGGCTATACTGTCAAGAGAGGTGTGAAGGTTACCCAGTAGTGCCCCAAATAACACAGTATCAAAGTCCAAAGTAAATGGAATGTCCAATCAAGGTTTATAAGAATATATATAATTTAATCAACCACTCCATCTGCACGTAGAACAAATAGAAATTACAAAAAACCCACCCCAAAGGAAGAACAAAGAAGAGGCAACAGACTGGAGAAAGTAGCACTCTGAGCTTAGTTCCAGGGTTGGTAGGTAAAGTGCTAACCACAAAAAGCATATCCTAGTGAAAACAAGAATGATTGTGATCCAACTATTCTCCAGGGTCCAAGTGGACTGTGGGGGCAGTTCAGAACCAACAGTACCTGGATTCAGTTCTTGGTGGGCTGACACAGTCAGTCCCAGGGTCGAACAAAGATGCGAGCTGACCAGGCTCAGTTTGGGTACGTAGGATCATGGAGGGGCAAATACAGGTGATATATGCAGTAAAAGGGTGGTGCTCAAAGATGCATGTCGAGGTGGTCCCAGGAACTCTTTGCAGTTGGCCAGACAGAGTCGGCTTTAGCTGCCGGGAGGGGTTGATGAATGATGATCCAGCAGTTTGAGTCGGAAGGCGACAGTCGTTGGAGTCGTGATCTAGTATGCATCGATGTGCAGTGAAAGAGGTCAGAGTTCAAGGGCTAGCTGAGTTGATCCATGGTTGTAGCACCCAGTTAGAGACGGGATGGGATTCTCCATTGATTCGGTTTGGATCCCGGCATTGAGCAGTTGCTTTGGGCCTATCAGGTGACAAGCTTTAGCTAGGACATGATGCACTGTTGAGCTGATCGTTGGTGCAACCATGTTGGAAGTGGTGGAGGAGTGCAGCAACCAGCCTCAGTGATTTCCCTCTTGTTCCAGGTGCAATGAACACGGAACGGCTGGTTCGGTGTATTAGAAAAGGGACCTTCGGCTAGTCTGGCCCTCCAGTTGCTGTGAGGCCCACTCAGGGTGACACGAGGATAGGATAGGATAGGATAGGATAGGCCCATTCATGGTAGGCTCTCACAGCTCAGGAGATTCCGATGCAGAGTGGTAGGTCCTGATCCACAGCAGAGGTTACTTCAGAAGTGCCCTGGGAATGGAAAGGGACAGATCTTCCATCTATCTTAGAAGATTCCTTCTACACCTCAGGCTGATGGCTTTGGAGGGTACAACTCTCTCAAAGGAAGTCCAATGAGATCTTTAGAACAAATCTGCAGCCTTAAAGGATCCGAGAAGATCTGAGTGTATCTGATGAAGGGGTGGAAGACCCCTTCTTTTAAAGTCACAAGTCCCTAGGTGATTGGATGAAAGCTAGCCTGCCTTAGTGCTCCAATCCCTGCTCTTGAACAGAGTGGACTTTGCCTTTCTGATGTCACACCCAAAGTGCTTTGCTCCAGAGGTAGTGGAGGGGATAGAAAAGAGAGATAGAGATAGTGAGAATCTTGCCCCCTTTCCTTCTCACTGAGAACAAAGGACTTTAGAGATGCACCACCCTGGTGTGAGGCTCCTCCTTTTGAATCAATGTGCTCCCTTGATGCCCGGGCCCAGCACAGCTGCCTGAAGTGGTGGAGGGTGTAACCTGCCCTCGCAAAGAGATCAAAATGGAAGCCTGGCCCTTCAGGTTCTCATCCAGCCATTTGGCAGGCTACACCCGGCTGACCAGAATACACTTCACCTTCCACAGTGAAGCTGACTCACAGGAGCTGACACATATTCGATATCAAGTGGAATGTGGTGGTTGTGATAATATTTAGTGCCATGCACTATCTCTAAATGTAGGCATAGCTTTTCTTTAGATTTTACCCAGCCACCAGCATGAGCGACTTACGATCATCATAGTTTTGAGTACAGGGGGGCATATCTTAAATGCTGCCTCTACGCCATAGGGACTTGGCTGTCTCTGTGGCTGTCAAGTAGGCATCTCTTGACCTTTGAACCTGCTCTATACCATGAGTAGAGTGTGTGCCATCGATCAGGCTACTGATGTGGCAGGGCACAAGGGCACTATGCTTTTGGAATAGAGGTGATGGGAAAGGGGAAATCTGGTTGTCAGATTACCATTTTTTGAGACAGAACTACCATCATCATTGTATTTGTTAACAAAAAAAACAAAAAAAGCCAGGGCTTTGCCCCCATGCCAGATGGCAATTCACCACATGCACAGATCTCTTTAAGTGTTGCAGATGATTGTTTGATGTGCAAATGTTAGGTGCAGGTCCAGTGGGATAGCTCAGGGACAACATGTTTGTTTTGGGAGCAAGGCAACGCAGAGCAGCACAGGTTCGAGTCCGGGTCCCAAGCTTAGATAATGGTCTCTGTTATTTAGTGCGTAACAAAAGATTAATTAGATAATAACATGATACGCACCTTTCTGAAACTATAATTACAAGCAGATAATCACAAAAGCTCTTCTCTGTGTGTCTATTTTTGAAAATATTAAGATGTATTGGACAGTTTAAGGAGATCTCAAGGTAAGGTTTCCAATGGCAGGTGTAAAAAGGCTTGTAAAAAATTAAAAGGGTATGCTTGCAAGCATGTTTGCGTGAATGTGTATGTGTATGTATGTGCATCTGGGCAGAACTGTGTCTCAGGTGGAATATACTGATACATAATTCAGTATTTGGGCACTCGCAGCATGAATGTTGGACAGCGTGAGCATATATTGTTGACACAGCCTGAAAATGTGTTTAATAGAGGTAATGTTGGCCTGTACTGTTGAGGTCAGCCTCATAACTTTATTTGTATACAAAAAGCATGAAAGGTGGATAGACCTCATGATTTGGTTTGAGCAGAACCTGCTTGAAAGTGGACAAATGCTGGTATTTATTGCTGAGAAAGATTTAAATTTTTCCAAGAACGTTTCTGCCAAATGCACTATTTCAAACCATTGTTTAAAAAAAAGGCCTACTGGAAAGCACTGGTCAAAACCATACTTGATTCGTTCAGGTGCGCTCACTTGGTTCAATTGAGGTAAACATTCACACCCATGAACTTAATAAATTCATGAGTTGCCACTGCTCTAAACTGTAATGGTATTGTCAGAGTAGGTCATGAAAGCCCCTGAACATGGCTAGTTAGGACTTGATATCTTCAATGACCTCACATTGTTAGAACCTGATATCCCCATAAAAAAGAAAATCAGTAATTTTCCATAGTTTGCCCCCCACTCCTGCCATGCTGGATACTCCCCTGTCTACTGCCTCCCCTTCATAATAAGAATAAATACAGTTGTTGCATTGTTAAACAACATGTATCTTTTAAGCACATCTGCGGTTTGTGCTCCACAGTCTCTTGCGGATAGCCCTTCAATCAATGGTCACTACATTCAGGGTGTCTCAGCTATACGCACACCCTTTCTCCATCTTTGAGAACAAAAGGAGTCTCCTGCAACCACAAAAGAAACAGTCACACACAGAGGTAATTTCACCAAAATGCCAGGGGTCGCTAAAGTGACATCGACATGTCCCTTGACCTCTCTGATGACATCACAGGAGGGATGTGGTTTGACCCTGCCCCCAAGTGACATCACAGGAAGTGGTGGCACATGACCTTTCACCACTTGTCATCACAGGAAGTGGCATCATCTGCTTTCATACACAACTCGAATGACACTTTGCATAACACTTCTTCCATAGGAGCACAGTTACCTTTCATGAGTACTTCGAATTATAGCTACACACATAATTGCTAGCCTCTCACATACCCCCTGAAGACTACTTCACCCACATGCCAACTAGACACAGGTGGCTAGCATGGACTTGGCCATCCCTTCTTATCCTCGCATTATCTATAAAGCACACACACATACTAGCACCTCCTTGAAATTCCCATACCTTGGACTTCGGTCCTCCCAGAGGGAGTCCAAACTACAGCACGTTGTGACCATAGCAATAGCGAAAGGTGCTATACAAATTATGCATTACATTACATAGCATCATCCCATGGGCAACTATCCGCCCCTACAACTGGACAGAGTTTTATAGGAAACCACAAGTTTGATGAAATTACAGGCTACACCCAACCCGTGAGGGCTCACAGAACTACTCAAATGCTGAGGAGCAAGTTGGGGATGTACAGTGATGCAGTAAGCACTGACAGGGTTGAGCATATACATCTTTCTAAAAGGATGAGGGTTCTGTGACTGCATCCCTCTGTAGAGAATATAGTGAGGCCCAGGATGGTTTGGGACCAATTATGTCTCCTCTTAAAAGACTCCTTAGCAGACATTTGCCTTTGCACTTGCTTATGGGCAATGGCAAGGGATATGCCCTAATTTGAGTGGGGACAACACCATTCAGATGAGGGAACTCCTACATCTGAACACTGATTTCAGTATTGCAGAAAGGGAGTTTGATCCACTTCTGTAATAGCAAAGGGCAGCATGTGCAAGCCAAGCTAACTGCACTTGGTGTCAATTGCAAAGAAGCTGCAGCTTTATCAATGTGAGCCCAGAAAGGTTGTGACTCTTCACAGATTGATAATAACAACCACCCACTTGATCCTTCTGATAGATTCTGGGGCCACAACATGTAGGGACTGGATGTCTGACCAGCACATCTGCTTTCCCCTGTGACCATTCGATGGAACCGCTGCACGTCCCTCAGGATGTTCTTCAGCCTCACAAACAAATCATGCAATGTTCCTCCTACATTTTGCTCTGCTGGCCAGTCGTGCACAGGCATCTTTTCTCACAGCCCCAGCACACAATTAAAAGATAAACGTCACATTCTGAAAGGCAAAAATCCACATAACACACTTAGCTAAAATGTAAAATGGCTCTTTATGGCAGTTTATTCACAAATCAGCATACATAAAAGAATAAATGCAGTAAAAAGAATACATTGAATGTTTAAAAAAACTTCACCGTTAAAGCAGCAACCACAAAACTATTAATCTCGCCATAACTGCACTGGACAGCCCTGAAGCACACAGGCCGAGAGATATTTGCTTAACAGGCATAGAACGCAGTTTGTCCACTCTTTCTCTGAAGCATTTCTCCATCTGCCTGATCTGGCGCTCTCTATTTTTAACCTCCCACAAATGCAGCAATGCATTTTCCAGAAGGTTCTGACTCTCAAAGTCCACTTGTTGCCAATTCCCATGGATCCTCGGCCGAAATTACCCATGGCAACCTCAAGAGGTAAACGCTTCCCTTTTCTCATGAAAGTGCGAAAAACAGCATAACCTTCCTTCAGCTCTGCAACGTTATCGGACACCAGTTGGCATCTTTATTCACAACAGTCCTTGAAGCAATGCAGATGAACATAGGTGAGAAAACATGTTTTTCTAGTGAATCAGAGTTCACATTAAAATGCAGATTTCACTTTGGCTGGAAGTTCTCTATGTTCACCCAGAATGCATAGACACCATGTTTTAAATCAAAAGCATTACACCAGTTTATCTTTAGAAGCTTACATGATATGCATGAACTTCCAAGCTCTTGCAACAGTGCAAGGAATAAGAAATTAGAGCAAAGCATTATTCTAAGTTCTCATCTATCTTACTACTCTTTACCCTCTTTGGCATATCTATTATGGCCCACATCATCCACTGGCCTAAATTACTGTCTTTCTTAATTTCAGTGTCCATAGAAAGATGGTCCCCAGACATCTCACCTTGATGAGGAAAAAGGGAATAAGATCGTCATGGCACACGCTTTGTATCAGGTCTCATCAGGTTTTCTATGTTTTCTGTGAACCGCCAAATGGCCACTCTGTCTCTTTCTTTCCATCGCACCTACCATGCCATCGCTGAATCCTGCTCTCATGCTCTCAAAAAGTAGATGCTTCCATCCCCAGGCTTCATCTGTATGACCTCCTGCTTAGAAAATGATTGCATTTCTCCTGCACCAGAAATCTATGCCAATTCTAAATAAAGCATATAGCCCCTCTCCCCCTACGCATTGCATGTGTCAACATTTCCTACTATAAATCTCTGAATGTATCTTCAGAACATTGTGGGGGTCTCTACCTCCTCTTTGTGGAGAGGGGAGATGCGTGTTGGCATGGGAAAAGAACAGATTTCAGATAGTGATGGAAAGATTCTTCCTTGAGCAACAAAGCATGGGAAAAGAGCAGTAGCCCACTCACCCGTCAGCAAGATCTAATGGCTCCACTTGATATCAGGTGCTGCATGGAGGGTGGATAGAAGGAGGCACCAACCACTGGCAATGCTACCTTGTAAACAGCCTCAAAGACCTGACTGGCACCTGGACACATGTGTCTGTCCCACTGCCGTTATGCTGTGGCTTGGCCTTCACATCTGCTAGCAGACAGGTCTTGCTTACAAGTGTGGGGTGGTCCCCTTTTCCATTGCAGCCCCTAATCATACAGGGCATGGCTAAAAGATGTGTGGTGGCCCTTACATCAACCAAATCCACCCTTGCATCCCCCATGACTAGAAGTGGGGGATCAAGGCGTCATTTCAGAAAGGAAATATCAGGGGGAGGTGAAATGAAGGAAACTAGATGAAGAGAGGATAGGAGGAGGAGTGGAGAAGAGATGGAATTACTGTCAGGTGGAGGTGGGGAAAAGCAAGTGCTGTAACATAAGGTGCAGGGAAGGGAAGGTCCAGCCAGTTTGTAAAATAAAAAATCTTGCCCGGGTGTAGCGGGGTAGTAAGGGAGATAGCAGTAGTCACAGCCGTGCCCCTTAGTGACCCCCAAAGGACGTCCCTGGTCACACAGTCATATCCCAGACAAGGGATGAACCACTGAAGCAAGTAGCCTGTTTGGAGACTCAGTATTCCCAAGGGGAGATGTAGCATAGAATCAATACACAGAGAAGCAACTATGCTGAGCACCAGACCGGGTAGGCGACTCTAAGACCCAACAATTCAAGTGCAGAAGTGTTGCACTTTTTCTTAACACCTGTGAAGAAGAGGTTGTGCAGCAAGTCACAGAAAGTGGAAGAGTGTGGCACTGTTTGTTTTAAAGTCCATATTGCCCTGCCTCTGAAGAAAATGCTTTCTGATGAATCATCAACATAAGGAAACTGGGCATCGTGGCAATTCAAGAGTATAATCTCAGTACCTCCTAGAAATAAGGAATACGCCATGGTTTTATGCCTGGGTCTAAAGTGTAGGTTCTGAGAATTCAATGTAGCAATCACACCCCAGGCGGGGTGTGTACCTGGCCGGTGACAGCCCTCCAATCTGAGCCTAGCTCAGTGAGGACTGCGGGCTGTTACTGTCCTGTACACCCCCTACTAGGGTGTGAATTCTATTTGCACCCCAGGGTTTGGCCGGAGTGCAAACAGTTTATTTCTTTTCTCTGGAGATTGGCTACTCTAACCTCCAACCTGCCAATCTCCTGTGAAAAAAAGATGGCCATCAGAAAAGGGACCAAGTCCCTTTCCATTTCTGTGGTGGCAGCCGGGAGTGGGAAGAGCGCCGGGACCTGAGTACAAAGCTGTGGTCCAGCAGCTAAGTGCGTAGGGGACATAGGGGGGTAGGGAGTGGGGACTTTTTTAGGGGGGTGGGAAGCTCGCTGTTGACTCCCCACATTAAAAAAAAGATGTTACCATCCAGGGAAGGCCTCGGGTGGCTGGCTGAGTGCCCTTCCCCGGGTGTGAATGAGAAATAAATGACTGAACCAAAATGCACCCTGATTATTAAACTTGAAGTTTTCATACCAGAGGAGGGAGATATAAAGAGAGACTGGAAAACAAATCCTTAGAGAAAAGGAGCTGAAGTCCAAGTTTCAACAACGATAGAGAATTGAAAGGAGATTTTTAAGTGTTGAGATCTGATGAGTGATTTCCCAAACCAAGTGGAGAAAGTAAGTGAGAAAGCTGTGGCCAGAGGAAATACTAACATGCAAACTCCAGACACGCTAACAACTTGAATACATAAAATCTCTACATGTGTATTCCTGGTCTAATGTCATGATTTTAAGAGTTTGCCACTTCAGGTAAATGCTACTGGGAGAGGAGTTTCCTGCTGAAATTAAGTCAAGCTTTGCAGCAAAGACTATTTGATGCATAACATTTAATATTTGGGGAAACTCAATTATACTTTTTAGAAAACTTTATTAACACGCTAGGCATAATTTAAGGGTTATTCAGATTTTTTTTAAAAAGATGTACGATCAGGTCTTCTGGAATCTGTGTTAGGATGCAACTAACATTTGGAACAATGCTATTGTAATTTAAATTTTCAGTTCTGAAACTGCTGAAATTGTATTTTCGATTAACTGAATGTTGGTATTACTTTACACATGAAACAAAATACAAAATTGAAAAAACCCATACAAGTCTACCACCCTTTGTTACTTCTGATTTATGGTAATATTGCTAATTTGGTGCAGATGTGTTGTGATTCGTAATATGAATTGTCCTTTAAATGTTAAGCTTATGTCACACACATTAGTTATTGAAGTGGATAGATTCCAGTGTGACTGGAATCGGCATCAATAAAGCTCAGAGCACTCACACAGTGTGTGCAGTCCGCGCAGCCAGTGGAGGTGCGTGGTGTGGCCCGTCTATAAATCTTGCACTGATATTTAATAAGCTGGACATTTTTCCCCCTTGCCACCACCTGACCTGAGAGATTCCAAATTGGTAAGCTAGTTGGTGTTACCTCTATAATTGTGGCCAGGCATGACATACAATCTTCACAGTCTTAAAGGGTCAGGCAACAACAGTTCTGCCTTGCTCAGGGAAACATCAGGCTCATTGGCCAAGGTGGTTCAACACATAGAGTTCTGAATAATCCTAAGCATGAGGATGATTTGAAAATTCTGGCACATGAAGAACAAAGTGAAAGTAAAGTGTTGAACATGGAAAGAGAGGAACACTCAGGGTTTTAGATATCTTTCGATTCTCAAATGGCCTCTGACCCTCATGAGCAGAAAACTCTCACTGATTGTATTGGGCCTTCTGAAGATTTAGAATTGGAAAAGGGAGCATAGGGTCATACAGGCTATCCAGAGCAAACTCCCAGGATAGTTGGATAATGTTCATCAATGCCGGCAGATAAAGTTGCCTTCAACTGCTAAAGATATGGATGCCTCACAATTCTCTGCTTAAACTATGCTGGAGTTTAGAAATGTCCTGTAATGATATAATTGGAAATAATAAACCTAAACAAAAAGTTGGAGATTCTTTAAATGTCTTAGCTAACTGTGACTTGAGTGAAAGAGATTTCCATAGGGATGCACACTTGTTGGGATTAGACAGGAGGAAGGAGATACTCCATTACCAAATTCATCTACTCCGACTCCTGCATATTTGCAGGCCCTGTATTTGGCATTGAAAGAGCTAGTATCACTACATGAGAACATTGCAGAGGACATTGCTTTACATTCATCTGTTCCATCTGATACCCATTATTATTGAAAGGTGCTCCATAACTATTGCATAAAGGATAAAGTTGAGGATAATACAGACAAAACAATGTTTGTAGGATGAAATTACAGATGGTTAGGGTGCCTTGACCAATTGGGAATCAAGTGTGGGTCATGTTAGAGAGTGTTAATGGATATAACTGATGACATGAAATGTAGTGGTGGTAGTTGATTTGGGAATTAATATTTTGGAGGATTAGATATTGGAGCAGGATTGCAGCAATGATCAGGGTGATGATGGAAAAACGATAAAGAAAAGCAAAGAAAATAAGTGTAAGAACCCAGCAACTACTGAAGAAGCATACAACTGTAACCACAAGTAATGATTGTATGAATTGTACATTACAGGAAGAAGTGGGTGGTAGTTTAAGCTGAAGGAGAAACACTGAAAAAGATATAAAAATTACCATAGAAATGCAACCCTTACCAAAGATATAAGGTATTTCATGATACAGACAGATAGCAATATTATAACTACATCCTTTTGCCCCTAATAGATTGTGTGCACCAGGTTCTATGGACCCAACTACCCACCCGATTAAACTAAAGAGAAGTACTAACTATGTCAGTTTGAATGGCACCTATCATATCTGTGAAAGAACTAGATGGAGGTGAAGGGACTTCCACAGAACCCCTGAGAGTACATTGTCTCACAAACAATCAATGGTTCTTCAGTTTGTAGGGAAATGCCCTGAAATTGTATCCACAGCAGACCTCCATTGAGGACCAAGGTCAACTGGAGGATAATTCAGAAAACAGAATCAGCAGTTTAGTTCCACAACAAAGAAAATGAGAACTCACCTTAATTAAGGTAAGGAAACAGTTATCTCCAAAGTTTGCTTAACTCAAGAAAGAAACTTTATCTGTGAAAGATGACTAAGTAAATTATTGTTACGCTCACCTTATCTCCACAGGGGCGTTGGGCACTGGACATGGAAGGGACTGTTGCCTTGACTTCTGCGCAGCATGGCGAGGCACGTGATTTTGGGACTGGCCGGGGGTCAGCTCCTTGTGTTATTGGATGGTGCGCTCTCCTTCCTGCCACTCTTGGTAGAGGTGCAGTAGTCAGACAGAACCAGTTACTCCACTGGTCTTTAAGGATTAAGGACTGCTCAGGCCTGCTGCGGCAGCACCTCGTGTCGTCTGAGTCCTTGCTTGCTTATTAATGTCTCTGTGTTTGTTCTTCTTCCTTCCTTTGTCTTTTCTCTGTGTTCTTCCTCCTTACTCTGGTAGTTACAATGGGCATCATTACAAGTTTAGGGGTAGACATGCCCTTAATAAGGGCATGGCTACCCCCAAATTCGGGTCCGGCTCTGGGTCCCACAAAAGGGTAATTATCGGGCCATTTTGACCTTTGCGGGCCCGGGAATTCCCCTTGTGCAGGACCAGGAGCCGGTACATCCCCATTCCCATTTGAGCCCCCCATAGGGCTAAATGGGAATAGAGAGGATGGTAGCAGCGGTACCGTTCATAACGGTACCATTGCTACTATCCTGTTCTGCTCGCGGGTGCCGCTCTGAACGCCTGGTCTGATGCAGAGCGCCCCCTGCGAGCAGAACTCGTAATGTGGTGGCATGGCAACAACGGCGCCGGTAGCACTACCGGTGCCGTTGTTGCCTTACCGCCACTGTTGTAATGAGGCCCAATGTCCGTACACCAAGGTGGCCACCTTGGAACACCAAGGTGGCCGTTTGATACATTTGAAACAGCTTTCGCAGACTGCAACTTGCACCCTGGCAATTTTCTCTCAGCAGTTGTCACAGGACGCTTTGCACTGTAAAGTCCATTAGTCTTTTGTTTTTCTTCTTCTGTATCCTTTCCCTTCTTTATCCTTTGCACTATGTGTGGCCTTATCGTCTGTGCAACTGCAGTGAGTCTTTCTCAGCTTTTAACCTTCCCGGTATTATACCCAAGTCTTTATGCGTGCGCCTGTCTGTAGTGAACGTGTGGATGCTGAAGAAACTACAGAGATGGAACGTGGTCAGGTAAGTTCTGTGCACACTGCTTTTGGCCAAACCAACCTTTGTTTCGTCTTTCCTTTTCAGATGTGGGTTGCTGTAGAAGCCGCAAGGTCATGGAGTGATGCGCTGCTGTCAGGAGATACGTGGAAGCAGCTGGACAGTGTCGGATGCTGTTTCCCTTCTTCCGCGACCATACGTGACAGCTAGGAGCCTCCGGTGAGTATTGCAGGTAAATTTCCATGTTAGCATGAGTCTTCGGTGGTAGCAGGATGCAGGTTTAATTCCTGCAGTTTGCGGATGGTCACGGGCTGTAGAATCGTCGGATGCTGATGCAGAATCGACTGAGAGTGTTACACTGCTAATTACAGATTAACGTGAAGCGTGCTTCTGAGAATGGGCGAGGCTTATATATCCTGTAGGCTAGCCACTCCCGGTGCCACGCCCTGCCTTGCAGCATGCCCTGCCACGTCCAAAGTTAGGGTATGGAGACCATTAGCAGGATGCTTCCTGACTTTACTGTTATGAGCCTGGCGCCATAGGTGCTAGGACAGGGTCCAGGTGCTCCTCTCTTGTTCAGCTTGAAGCCGGTCTCCACAGGGGCTATAAATCTGCCTCAATTTCCCCTGTGTTGTGTGGGGATGTATGGACCTGTACTGTCTGGCACCATTAATCGTGACAATTATAAGAAGATCAAAAGGATCAAAGGTCCAGGCTTGATGCATGGTTTCAAAACCCAGCAGGTGCATGTTGGAGATCCAAATTGGAAATAAAAAGATAATTGTAACAGTTGGGTCACGAGAGATGTTGTTTCTGATTTTTATATCAGCAATGACACACTGCATCGATTTGCAATTAATTTGGATCTTATTAATAACAAAGTCTCATCTCGAATCTGGGGAAACCGGGACTTCAACGATCTAGAAAAAGTATTTTGGTCAGCCCAATTGCTGCCTTATGCTGCAGAAGTTCATAACAAAGAACAAATGAATATTCCAGGAAATACATGACAATACTTATTGCTGATAAAGATCATAAAGGACAGACCATGTTTAATGAAGAGGCTTTCATTAGCTTAAATAATATTCTTTAGCAACAAGGCCCAACTGTACCAACACCCCATCACTAGATCTCAAAGATGACACAATCCGAATAATGGTTGATAATAATGATCATCAAACTTCATGTTATCTCACATAGCATCATTGAATTGGCTGTTGATTTGAAATATGTTTCTATGGATTTAGCCAATTCTATATTTGGTCCCAAACAAGAAGAGCATTTTGACGACACTGATGGTAGCCGACCAGAAACCTTTTACACTCGACAATGCGGGGAATTGTACAGTGTTCTCCCTGTGCCCTCATGGAGGAGAGGATGTTACCTGTGAAATGCTGGAAGATTAGATACTATTCAAAGTCATTAGTAACTACCTCAACACTAAGGAATTGTTCACCCAGGAAGACATCATAAATAAAGACCTCTCCAACCAGTTAGATGCTATAGAAATAGCCATCCCAGAAATAGGTCCACGCTTCCGCCAGATGGTAGAAGAACAGATCAGTATGGCTGATGCCTGTGAGACAGAAGAACAGAAAAAAAGCCAATTCAAATATTTATGTATTTTCAGAAAGTTTTCGCTGTAGATTCATATTATTGTGGACAATACTGGTTAGCTCTAACGTCCATGAAATCACTCAAGGAAATTATCAAGAACCTGGAATCATGTGGTATTATTCAGCCAAACCACAGTACCTTTAATAGCCCAGTACTAGGCATTGAAACCCAATGTGCAATGGAGAGACTCTCACCTCTAATATTGATCAGGGCCTTGCACAGATCCCTCGATTTGACTAATGGATATTGGACTGTCTCAGCACCTCATTGGTTCTATGTCTGTTTGCTGACTTCTTTTTAAATGTAATTCTTTAAAAAAAGATTACATTAAAAAACGTATCAGATTTTCATTTTTACTTGGCGGGGTTCCCCCAATTCCCCTTCCTTATATTTTCAACCCTACCCCAAACCCCTCCATACCCATTTTAACTCCTTATCCCCCTCTATAATTCAATTCGCTTTTTGGATGGAATTCTTTCAGTGAAAATTCCAGCGAAAAAACATCTGTCGGCCAAACAACATTTGCCTTTATCTTTGGGGGGGCCACAGTATGCATGGATCACAACTCCTTTTGGGTATTTTGACAGTGAAAATAAGTTCAATATCTTCCTACATAAGGCCATGCCTGACCTTGTAGAAAGAGGAAACTTTCCCTTATCCAAATCGGATTGGCTGGGAAAGGAAGATCTTCCAGTACTAATGTAATTCCAGGTGATATTCAAAATTCAAGATGGACTTTTGGTTAGAAATCCTAATCTGGTTATGATCAGTGGGTAGTTCTTATGTCACACCAAAGCATAATGTTGAATCACACCTATGACGCAGTAACAGCTAGTCATTGGGGTTTTTCATAAGACAGCATAGATTCTACTTGAGGTTGCTTATTGGCCATACATTGGTCAAGTCCTAAACAGTTATTTAAAGTGGTCTTTAGTGTGTGCTGAGTCCCAACCGAGTTCTCCCAGTCACCAGGCTGCTCTACAAAAGAGGGGAATGACCTTACCAAGGTCTGATCTTCAGAATTACTTATTTGGCCCAGTGACTTGCTCTGCATGTGGCAACAATCAAATGTTGACTGTTACGTGTCGCTTTACCAAGTGGGTCGAATGTCTCCCAGCTCCAAATTCAAAGGCGCAGACATAAGCTATTTTATTAAGGATCTGCATTTGTTCTCATTTTGGCCTTCCTCAAAAGATGAAGACAGACCAAAGCAGACATTTTACTAGTGCAGTAATTACTAAAATGTGTTCTTGGACTGTAGAGAAAACTCCATATCTCATTCCATCTGGCATACTGTGGGGAGTGGAGTACTATAACAAGACCATTATAGGAATCTTAACAAAGTTTGTGGTGGATTCTGGACCGAGTTAGGACTTACAATTACCACTAGTCCTGCAGGCTCTGAGGTCTACTCCCTCTTTTGCAACGAAAATATCCCTTTTTGAATGCATGACTGGTAGGAAAATGGTCTTGCCTCAACATCTGTTATATCGAAAATAGGAACAGACGTTGATTAATGCCTCTACCACTCATGAATACATTGAGAATCTGCAAAAGAACCTCCAACATGCTTTTGCCCACGCACAGAGGAATCTAGAAATCTGTAGTAAGTACCAAGGCATACTTTGAAGGTAGGTGATAGAGTTTATAATTTCCAACAGAACTAGACAAAGGAACACAAGTTCCTTGAAAGCTGGAAGGGATCACATGGGATCATTAACAAGATCTCTCACATTGCCTATGAAACGTGCATTCCAAAAGGAGAGCCAACAGAGCCAATAGAGGCAGGCTGGGCTCAAGTGAACCAACTTAAAGCCTGCCACCAAATATGCCAATCAGTACCTCCCCCATATAATAGAATGAAGCCAGTAGTAATCAAAATGTGTAATGCTTAATATTGTTGTTGAGCCCTAGTTGAGTAAAAATAGTGGTGCTATATTTGTTTATTTTTTTATTAAAAGCAGTGACTGTACTGCCTTTTGGAAGAGCCTTATGTCCCGCTGGACAAATTGTGCTCCCCCTTCCCTTGGGGGGAAAGCCTCACAGTTTGAACACCACTGGACTAAGCAAAGCAATCTCCATAAAGAAGTATGTATGAATGATTAGACTGAAAAGATAATTTTCTAAGATTATAAATATTAAAATGAGTTCACTCATCAGTTGTAAAATGTTGTTTATAGTATTATGATGATAGGAACAAAGAGAATAGGGAAGAGTACAAATTTGTAAACATTAAAATGAATATGATGTGATACTAAACCAGACTTTCAACCACTTTCTGTAGCAAATTGACAGATATCTTACTCCCAGCTTCTTGGACCCCAAGGAAAATGAGTGTCACAGATCCTCCGCAATGGAGAAAATCAGGCAAGGATGGAGTTTCCCTAGCCAAAGAAAGGTAGATCCAAACCAAAATGAATAAGCCAAAGCTATGAGGCAGTCACATTTGTGGGGCTAATTTTGGCCCCTAGTCTTTGTACAAGGGAATGTGTTTTGTTTCTAGAGCAGCACCTGATCTTTTTTCCTACTCCTGGAGACACCAGTTGCAGGAGGGGGGACATGCCAGGAACATTGGAGCAAAGAATAATGGCCCAAAATAAACAGATTACAGAGAGCTTACAGGAAGAGCCAAGAAGCATTGCCCAAAGGAGTTTCCTTTGTGTTGTATTGCACATTTTTCTTGCTGTCATATTTAAAGAGAATGCCTTCAAAAAGTTTAAATAAATGTGTGTGCACATGAGAACTTGTTGTTTAATAAAGCAAGAGAACCTTATCAGCTGCAACCATTTCGAAGTCCATTTTCAATGAAGTGCATTGAAAATCCTAAATACAAGAAACAGCAGGCCGGAGAATGTGCGTTTAAACCATCTGAGTGTTCTGTTCTGAAGGCCCAAGTACTTTGAATATGTTATCAACACAAGGGCGCAGCCTGGGTCCCAAAACACTAAATTTCGCAATTCTGAATCTTAAAAAGTACTGGATTTTCTTAACCAGGTCCTTATAATTCAGATACTATGTGTTAATTTAGGATATATCACTTTTTTTGTTAATGGTCAAATGCAATTACTAATGAACAAATACACTGTGAATTCCAGCCCAGACACATTTCTATAGCTTAAGGGAAGTTCGAAACTGTCAGAGAGTTCCCCTTTCTGAAAACTCTGCTTAGGAAATCACAATAACAAAACCTGAGGAAGCCACAAATGCTGGTTCCAAATATTACACAAATAGAGACTATTACAGATAGCCCATCAAACTTCAAGGAAAAGTTACAGAATTATGTGCACAGCAAAAAGGCAGTCTGCCTTGAAACACATTGATAGTATGAAAAATGATTTTGTAGGGGATGCATGCCCCGTGCCCCCTGCAGGCACAAGTCAGCACCTCCACACTAGCGACATGGACAAACAGTAACTTGAGGACAAACTTAAATATGTAATCATAAAAATAATTGTTGCATCGCGGTGCAAGCTCAGATAGACACAAAACAAATTATGCTTTGTAGCCTGAAGTTTTACCTGCTAAACTTTGTTTAAAAAACTAAATATCATGCCATAATGAATAGGTGAAAAATTGCTAAAACATGTAACTTGTTATCGCACCATGATCATTTAAGTGTCTAATTGTGTGCACCGATTTACAGAATCTGGTAAAATTAGTTTTAGTAATCTCAAATGTTCTAATCCAAAATAAGGCAAAAGATAACAAAATGTTCTCAGTAGGAGTGGTTATCCCCCTGACCCCCATCTTTCCTGAATCATGTGAAAATCACACCTCAATAAAGATTGGTAGGAGTTAAACAATATAGATTTACCTGCTCATAGGAGATGATAGGAGTTAAACAGTATATATTTACCTGCTCATAGGAGAAAATTATTATTATGGAATATGGGGAGATAAAAATGGAAGTTTTTTTTTAAAGAACTATTTGAAGGACTGACCACATGCAAATTGGAGACCAATCTATTGAGAGAATGATGACCATTCAATGTATGTTAATTGGTTTCCAGACATCCACCTGAAAAGTGGGGTTGCTGAAGGAATGATCCCAGGCTGACGTAGCCTCCAGCTGAATCCCCAAAATCAGAAGCTACATTTCAAAGGTAAATTAAATACCCAATACACTCCAAACTGTCCATATAGACTTATCAGTGTACATATGAGACAATAAAGTGCAGGGAACATTGGGGAATGCAATTTGAAAACAGGAACACGGGTGTTGGTATTTAAATGCCCTCTGTTGTCTCATTTACATGGATCACAAAATGAGAAGGTATTTCTTTTGTATTGATTAACGAAATTTCAAACTGAATGCATTTTGGTGCCCCTTTAATGCAGAAATAAGCGTAAGTCTTGACACACTATCGTCTGAGAAATATCATGCTTCAAAGCTGAGGGAGGCCTAGTTATAGATTAGATATTTGCACAACAAAAAAATGAGTATAGCAAATTAGTTCTATTCAATCAGAATTGTTTGCAGTGTTAAACCCCTGTAGTCCCCTATCTCTAACTGCACAAACAGGCTTGTGTAATTTGGAAGGAAAGGGGGGGTAACATTGTACATACTAGGGGAGAATAATATATCTCCATTCCAAAAACACATGCAGGCTGAAAACACACACATGTACACTAAAAGCTGTGCATGCAAAAATAGGTTGACAGTTGTACCAGTAAATAGACTGAAAGCAGTACACACAGCGTATTCAACATCGCACCCACATGTTCAGAGAAAACTGCACCCATGTATTTTGAGACTGCACATATATGTATTTAGAACAGAGTAAATAGATCCCTGAGAGCAGTGCTTCAAATTCAAACCTAAACGAGACAAATTAAGTTCACCATTGTCTCTATTTAAAGGACTTGCACATAGCCGATACATTGACAAACTCACACTTATACGGAGGAGTCAGATTGATTGTAAATGTGTTTTAAAAGTTAATTGTTCAAGTTACTTTCTCCAATACCATACCTATTTTGATCCTGGAAAAAAATTGAATGTTTCAAACGGTTGCCGTATTTGAAATGCTATCATTGAAGTATTCAGTGTTGTTTGATGCAACTGTAGAAGGAATATTTAGAATGTATAGTATCTTTAGAGGGGAATATATATATATCTACAATATTAGAATGAATATGTGTATGGACTTATACTAGTGAGTTTTATATAGGCTAGGAAGCTTGTTTTTGGTTGATTTTTGGATTTCGCTATACATACCATTGAGGTGATCTTCGCTGCGAAAAGCTGGAGACCACCTTAGTTGAAGTTACTTCATTCTTTTAAATACAGTTTTGAAAATCACACTATTTCATTGACCTGAAGTTTGGGATGGGATTGGATAAATGAGGATGTGTGATTGGTATTTCACACCAACATGAGCCAATAGTGCAAAAAATAGAGGTACAGATAATGAGAATATGTAGAATAAGCTAGTCATGCAAGAATAAGAACCGATACATCTATCGTCTAGTCACAGCATGGGGTTATATTCAAGAGGGGTATATTCCTACAAGAGGGATTGGCCAGATAGGAGGGGGTTAAGTTCAAGGTAGCTGTTTGCAGAGGGTTTAGAGAAGTTAACACACCACAGCATGACACTGGGGATGTTGGTATAAAGTGACTCAAGGATAAGGGCCAGATCAGGAAAGAGGTTGAGATGACCCCGGAGTCCATAAAGAGCCCGAGCAGTGAGAGTATTAGGAAGAGGGAGTTGAATATTGGCATATTCCAAAGAGGAAGAATGGTGTCAGACAGGGGTGGAGGGTCAATGTTAATGAATTATTGATAAGGAACCCCACATCGCTACCCTTCCCAACAATTCAAGGCGAGTGGGAGGAGGTAGCAGAGCTGCTAGTGTAGCAGCGTCTTGAGAGGTGATCCAGGTTTCTGTGATAGCAAGAAGTGAAGCTTGAGGGTGATCAAAGAAAAAGTGGTCAGTGATGTAAGGTGACTTGTTCCAGGGGCATTGTGCATTCCAAAGCCAAAGTGAAAGGGTGCTGGGAGGTGGGGGAGAGGGGCATGTGTTGTGCGGTAGGCGATGGAGATAGATGAGGTTGGAGATCCCGGGAGAACAGGAGCGTCTTATGTGAGGGGTGTGGGTGCAGTGGGGAGGTGGCAGATGGGGAGGCTGGAGAGTGATGCAGAAGTTATACCAAGTTTAGGCTGAAGACTATGAGAGAAGGGAAGAAGCGTGAGTAGAAGGAATGGAGCAAAGTCAAGGTGCATGATGAAGGGTAGAAAAAATAAACTTCCTGTGACTGTGGGTCTGGCTGAACACAGTCTTGGGCAAAGGCCTGGGAACCTTTTGGTTGCTAGATTAGTGCTGGATCTTCAGCCTGGTCATCAAAAGAGGTTTTCTTAGGAATAACTATTGCCTTCTGATATCTTATACTCTGATCCCGATCAAAGACTTTGTATTACTCCTATTCCCTGGCACTGTTTTACTTTGGTCTCTCTCCCACTGAGTTTCCCTTATCGTATAGGCCATCATCTAAATTCATCTAAACCCACTTTTGAGTGTAACTTCCATTAGAGAAGTTGAATAGTGTCATGTGATCTGTGACAGTCACTTCTTTACCCTTCAGCATTTACAAACTCACTCCCCACCACCAATATTTTCAGGTGTTCAATACCCAGTGCAACCTCACTACTCATATGGATCTTACTTGCAAAAGGGAGGTCTTACATGTGTTGTGAGGAAGCAGGGTAGGCCTGCATCAGATCCCTTCCTCTGCCCCACGAAGATGAGTAAAGTGTGTTTTATGGATTAATACCCTATCCTCTGTGGAGCTAATTGTATCTTGATGTGCCCCTTTAACAAGGTAGGGAACCCTTTTGAAACCTTCAATACAAAATGTGCACATTCGCCCTCAATACATGTGTGCTGGTCTGGAAATAAGGTGCCGGTAACAAACATACCAGCACTTTTTCCAGACTGGCTCACTCTGTGTTTTCCAGTAGGGTCTGTGAACCACCAGCAGTGCCTGACCTGCTGGCAGTTCAGGCCCCTACCAGCAGTAAATTCACTGAAGCAACGGCACTGTTCACAACAGTGCCGGTGCTTCAGTGTTCCCATTCCCATGGAGTCCCATAGCAACTTACCATATCGGGCAGTGGAAACGGTAAACCGAGTACCAGCAGCCTACCGGCAACCTCGTAATGAGGGCCATTGTCTATGGCCTTAAGTGATACATGTTTTACTGTTCCTTATAATTTGCAATAACTATTTCACAGAACAAAGGAATGGCATATTTCCCTTTAGTGGTTTTCAATGAAGTATTGCATTTGAGATTATGCGTGATCTTTGCTTGGATACGACAAGGTTCCCCCAAGCGCATTTGACAGTTTTCGAGTGTGGGTGCTTAACTGTTTTCTCACTATAAAGAAAAAATGCAATTCAATTTCTTCTAGAGGGTATTTTTTTTAGTTGTTTAAAAACAAAAACAGTGAAACAATTGTGCTTGTCGAAGAGGTGAGCTTGATATTTCCAGCTGAACTTTCCAATAATAACTAGGTTATTGGATTTCAAAGATGGCTGAGGGCAAGAAAAGAGCAGGTCTTGAAATGAAAACAACCCCCATACTTTCTGTATGAGACCCCAAATGCACAGTCAGACTATATGAACTTAAAGATCAATATGCAATATAAGTGTACTAAAACACATATCAAACTATTTGTGGTTTTAGCTTGACTTGGGCGTTGATGGGTATATTCACCTGTTTTTTTTATTTGTTATTAAATGAGACTGGGTACTATGCAATCATCCATTCATGCACTTATAGGAACATATATATATATATATATATATATATATATATATATATATATATATATATATATATATATATATATATATATATATATATACTCCTATGAAAAGAACATTGCAGAAAGAGGAAAGGGCAAAATAGTTTATTTATGGTCTAGTAAATGGAGAATGGAGGCAGGGAAAGTGAGGGACATGTGCCACTGCAGGGCTAGTGTAAAGTACAATGAATATTTTTAAAATAGAGAAAGGATATATGTTCAACGAGGAGATTGGTGACAAAAAAAGCAAAGGGAGGTATTTACGTAACACATTTAAAACTATTCATAGCAGCAGAGTTAAATAATTGGAAAGCGTCCTTAGAACGGGCAAGTAATGAATGGAACCGAAAACTAGGATTGGTTTGCTAAGCCACATTTCTGGCTTGTTTTTCTCCAGTCGTGTTAACTGCAAGAAGGAATATCGCACAGATTTGTTCCTTTGTTTCTTGATTGGTACTCAATCCCAAATTTAGAGGAGTGGGGAAGGGCAACAGGAGGCAGGGAGAAAGCGAAGAGAGACAGGGCCTCATTACGAGTTTGGAGGTAGTCATGCCCTTAATAAGGTCATGACTACCCCCAAACTCGGGTCCGGGTTCCCTGAATGGGGAAATAACAGGCCTTTCCGACCTAGGAGGGCCCGGTATTTCCCCATTCAGGGAACCCGGACCACCCCCATTCCCATTTGAGCCCCCCTAGGGCTCAATGGGAATGGGGAGCATGCTAACAATGGGCCTGTTAATGACGGCCCGTTGTTAGCATGCAGGGCTGCTCGCGGTACCCGCTAAGGACGTCTGGTAAAACCAGGGTCCAGAGTGAGTCCCGTGAGGGGACCTCGTAATGAGGCGGTAGGGGTTTAACGACGCCGGCAACTTAACCAGCGCCGTTAAACCCCTACCGCCTCACTCGTAATGAGGCCCAGTAAGTGAGTTTGGAAAAAGTCTGGCAGAGAGTTAGCACCGTGAGAAAAGTTCTAGGACAGATGTCTAAGGCCAAAACTTCTGTCTCTCTCCTCCTATTTAGGCTACAGAAAGCTCTCCATGTCCCATTGCCTTCAGCCCAGTATACATTTATCTCAAACAGTCACGGGCAGAAAATAAGTAGAAGGAGATATTCTATAGGGACGGAGGAAGATAGTTGACGGCACTGTTAGGTGCATGCTCCTATATTCTCTAGGCACTGAGGGACAGAGTTGATGACACTGTTCATGAACCTGTGATCTCCGGGCACAGAGGGAGAGAGTTGATGGCACTGTCAGGCGCATGCTCCTATGTTCTCCGGGCACAGAGGGAGGGAGTTGATGGCACTGTCAGGCACATGCTCCTATGTTCTCCGGGCACAGAGGGAGGGATTTGATGGCACTTTCAGGCACATGCTCCTATGAGAGTTGATGGCACTGTCAGGCGCATTCTCCTATGTTCTCCAGGTACAGAGGGAGAGAGTTGATGACACTGTCATGCGCATGTTCCTATGTTCTCCAGGTCCCAGAGGGAGAGAGTTGATGGCACTGTCAGGCGCATCCTCCTATGTTCTCCGGGCACAGAGGGAGAGATTTTATGGCACTGTCAAGCACATGCTCCGATGTTCTCTAGGCACAGAGGGAGGGAGTTGATGGCACTGTCAGGCGCATGCTCCTATGTTCGCCAGGCATTGAGGGAGAGAGTTGACTGCACTGTCAGGCGGATGCTCCTATGTTCTCCAGGCACAGAGGGAGAGAGTTGACGGCACTGTCAGGCGCATGCTCCTGTATTCTCTAGGCACTGAGGAAGAGAGTTGACAGCACTGTCAGGCGCATGCTCCTATGTTCTCCAGGCACAGAGGGAGAGAGTTGATGGCACTGTCAGGCGCATGCTCCTATGTTCTCCAAGCACAGAGGGAGAGATTTGATGGCACAGTCAGGTGCATGCTCCTTTATTCTCTGGCCACTGAGGAAGAGTGTTGATGGCACTGTCAGGTGCATGCTCCTATGTTCTCCGGGCACAAAGGGAGAGAGTTGATGGCACTGTTAGGCGCATGCTCCTATATTCTCCAGGCACAGAGGGAGAGTTGGTGGTACTGTCAGGCGCATGCTCCTATATTCTCCAGGCACAGAGGGAGAAAGTTGATGGCACTGTCAGGCACGTGCACCTATGTTCTCCAGGCACAGAGGGAGAGAGTTGATGGCACTATTAGGCGCATGTTCCTATATTCTCCAGACACTGAGGGACAGAGTTGATGACACTGTAAGGAGCATGCTCTTGTGAGAGTTGTTGGCACTGTCAGGCATATGCTCCTATGTTCTCCGGGGCACAGAGGGAGAGAGTTGATGGCACGGTCAGGCACATGCTCCTATATTCTCTAGGCACTGAGGGAGAGAGTTGATGGCACTGTTAGGCAAATGCTCCTATGAGAGTTGATGGCACTGTCAGATGCATGCACCTATGTTCTCCAGATACAGAGGGAGAGAGTTGATGGCACTGTCAGGCACATGCTCCTATGTTCTCCGGGGCCCAGAGGGAGAGAGTTGATGGCACTGTCAGGCGCATGCTCCTATATTCTCTAGGCACTGAGGGACACAGTTGATGACACTGTAAGGAGCATGCTCCTGTGAGAGTTGATTGCACTGTCAGGTGCATGCTTCCATATTCTCCAGGCACAGAGGGAGAGAGTTGAGGCACTGTCAGGCACATGCTCGTATATTCTCTAGGCACTGAGGAAGAGAGTTGATGGCACTGTTAGGCACATGCTCCTATGAGAGTTGATGGCACTGTCAGGTGCATGCATCTATGTTCTCCAGATACAGAGGGAGAGAGTTGATGGCACTGTCAGGCGCATGCTCCTTTGTTCTCTGGGGCCCAGAGGGACAGAGTTGATGGCACTGTCAGGCGCATGAACCTGTGATCTCCGGGCACAGAGGGAGAGAGTTGATGGCACTGTCAGGCGCATGCTCCTATGTTCCTTGGGCACAGAGCGAGGTAGTTAGTGGCACTTTCAGACACATACTCCTATGTTCTCTGGGCACAGAGGGAGGGATTTGATGGCACTGTCAGGCTCATGCACCTATGAGAGTTGATGATACTGTCAGGCGCATGCTCTTATCTTCTCCAGGCACAGAGGGAGAGAGTTGATGGCACTTTCAGGCACATGCTTCTTTGAGAGTCGATGGCACTGTCAGGCGCATTCTCCTATGTTCTCCAGGTACAGAGGGAGAGAGTTGATGGCACTGTCAGGTGCATGCTCCTATGTTCTCCAAGCACAGACGGAGAGATTTGATGGCACCGCAAGGCGCATGCTCCTATGTTCTCCACGCACAGAGGGAGGGAGTTTATGGCACTGTCAGGCGCATGCTCCTATGTTCTCCGGGCACAGACAGAGAGAGTTGATGGCACTGTCAGGTGCATGCTCCTTTATTGTCTGGCCACAGAGGGAGAGTGTTGATGGCACTGTCAGGTGCATGCTCCTTTATTCTCTGGGCACAGAGGAAGAGAGTTGATGGCACTCTAAGGCGCATGCTCCTATGTTCTCCGGGCAAGAGGCAGAGAGTTGATGGAACTGTCAGGCGCATGCTCCTATGTTCTCTAGGCACTGAGGGACAGAGTTGATGACACTGTCAGGCGCATGCTCCTATATTCTCTAGGCACAGAGGGAGAGAGTTGTTGGCACTTTCAGGCAGATGCTCCTATGTTCTCCAGGCACAGAGGGAGAGAGTTGATGGCACTGTCAGGCACATGCTCCTATATTCTCTAGGCACTGAGGGACAGAGTTGAGGACACTGTCAGGCACATGCTCCTACATTCTCTAGGTACTGAGGGAGAGCGTTGATGGCACTGTCAGGCACATGCTCCTACCTCCTCTAGGTACTGAGGGAGAGCGTTGATGGCACTGTCAGGCGTATGTGCCTTTGAGATTTGATGGCACTGTCTGGCGCATACACCTATGTTCTCCAGGTACATAGGGAGAGAGTTGATGGCACTGTCAGGCGCATGATCCTATGTTCACCGGGCACAGAGGGAGAGAGTTGATGGCACTGTCAGGCGCATGCTCCTATGTTCTCCGGGCAAGAGGCAGAGAGTTGATGGAACTGTCAGGCGCATGCTCCTATGTTCTCTAGGCACTGAGGGACAGAGTTGATGACACTGTCAGGCGCATGCTCCTATATTCTCTAGGCACAGAGGGAGAGAGTTGTTGGCACTTTCAGGCAGATGCTCCTATGTTCTCCAGGCACAGAGGGAGAGAGTTGATGGCACTGTCATGCACATGCTCCTATATTCTCTAGGCACTGAGGGACAGAGTTGAGGACACTGTCAGGCACATGCTCCTACATTCTCTAGGTACTGAGGGAGAGCGTTGATGGCACTGTCAGGCACATGCTCCTACCTCCTCTAGGTACTGAGGGAGAGCGTTGATGGCACTGTCAGGCGTATGTGCCTTTGAGATTTGATGGCACTGTCTGGCGCATACACCTATGTTCTCCAGGTACATAGGGAGAGAGTTGATGGCACTGTCAGGCGCATGATCCTATGTTCACCGGGCACAGAGGGAGAGAGTTGATGGCACTGTCAGGCGCATGCTCCTATGTTCGCCGGGCACAGAAGGAGAGAGTTGATGGCACTGTCAGGCGCATGCTCCTATGTTCTCCAGGCAAGGAGGGAGGGGGTTGATGGCACTGTCAGGTGCATGCTCCTTTATTCTCTGGCCACAGAGGGAGACAGTTGATGGCACTGTCAGGTGCATGCTTCTATGTTCTCCAGGCACACAGGGAGGGAGTTTATGGCACTGTCAGGCACATGCTCCTATGTTCTCCAGGAACATAGGGAGGGAGTTTATGGCACTGCCCGGTGCATGCTCCTATGGTCTCCAGGAACATAGGGAGGGAGTTGATGGCACTGTCAGGTGCATGCTCCTATGTTCTCCAGGAAAGAAGGAGGGAGTTGATGGCACTGTCAGGCGCATCCTCCTTTTTTCTCTGGGCACAGAGGGAGGGAGATAATGGCACTGTCAGGTGCATGCTCCTATGTTCTCTGGGCACTGAGGGAGAGAGTTGATGGCACTGTCAGGTGCATGCTCCTATGTTCTCCAGGAACAGAGGGAGGGAGTTGATGGCAGTGTCAGGCGCATCCTCCTTTTTTCTCTGGGCACAGAGGGAGGGAGATAATGGCACTGTCAGGTGCATGCTCCTATGTTCTCTGGGCACTGAGGGAGAGAGTTGATGGCACTGTCAGGTGCATGCTCCTATGTTCTCCAGGAACAGAGGGAGGGAGTTGATGGCACTGTCAGGCGCATCCTCCTTTTTTCTCTGGGCACAGAGGGAGGGAGATAATGGCACTGTCAGGCGCATGCTCCTATATTAAATGAGTTATTCTCAAGGCACACAGGGCTTTTGGGAGTGAAAAGACACCTGAGTTCAAATAGTGTCAGTTAATTGCACTGGTTGACGTGTTCCACCTGTCATGTTCGTTTTTTGGGGATTTCTTTTTTACAGTGTGTATTTGATGTGAGAACAAATTGACCACACAAAAACATTAGAGAATTATGTCACCCAACACAATTTAACACCCACATGAGTCACAATTTATATAGAAAAAAACAACATGCAAATTTAAAATTACGACGATTGAGCATCTTAGTTGCATTACGATCTAACTGCACCCCTTGTTGAAAAATGAGTTAAGAACAACCATTACCAAAATAACTTTTTCTGGACAGTAGTGCAACAAATAGGAGGTTGGGACAATGGGAATATGCAGAAAATGCAAGTCATGCGAGAACAAGAATTTATTCTCCATCTTCTAATCACAACATGGGATGAAAAGCAAATATTGAATGGCATAAAATCTCCAGATGAAGCAACATATAAATACATATGCAGTTGTTACGGGTGCTTACTGACAATAGACAGAGCAGTATTTCACATGGGATTGGTTTTCCTACACCAAGACCGACCTTATTTCCCCTACCACAATAGAGGCAATATATATGTAGATGTACTTTAGCCCACATACGGATTTTGCTGGGCAGTTTGCCATTCACTAGGGGCAAAGCTACACCTCTCGTGATTCGATTCCAACAAGAGATCGTGAGCGGGGAGACTACTATCAGGATTTAATACCATCTCAAGGACAAGGAAAGCACTGTACAGATATTGACAACAGATTAGATACTTGTAACACCAATCTGTGCCGAATTGGGCACAGTGATTTTTCTCAACTGAGGGACGGATTCTGTCATCAAGCTAAGTGAACATGTGCAATATCGCCTCCCCGTTCCACAAGAAGTTAAGTGTGGTGATCGAATACTGAACCCATTTTGATCAAAAATTGAAATAGGCTGAAGCTGATGGGTTGACTTTATTAGCTGAGGCATTTCAGAAGGCTTTCAAGACCTAGTGTCAACATTTGATGACCAGCAATGAGCAATTAGTTGATGGGCGTACATTTCCGGGAAGAGACGGCTAATACAACTATGCTTTCATTGTCCTTTCACAGACATGAAAATGAAACTTGCCAAAATCACAGGACAATGTATTTCTCTACAACTGCAACGAGAAATTTCAATCGCCTCACCTCCATCACTAACCTAATGTTGACCTATTTATCCAATGCTTTTGCACAGAGTTGGTAGGGTCTTTCGGAAAATGTTAAGGCCGCACTCTGCAGGACTGTAGCATTGATTTCAGTCAAGTGTTCACATGTTTAGACACTTTCAGATTAGGATTGATCTGGGATTGTAGAAGAAGACATTTTGGGGTCGATTCATGGAATTAATGTGCGCCGAAAATTCCCGCGCAGAGGTGCCAAAACGTGCGATTCGCAGTAAAAGTGCGAAAATCGCAGTGCAAATACGAAAATCGCAGGGAAACCACCGCACATTGATTCATGGAAGTCCGTGCGCGAGAAAAACATTGGATGTGCACTGAAAATGTGCGCCACGCACGCCGGCGCAGAGGTCATCCAACAGCGTGCGCCACGGCCACTGCGAAATTGCACATAGCGCGGCGCACATCACAAAAGTAGGCGGAACACGGGGCGTAACACTCGGAATGGGGAACAACGCGTGAAAATATGTGCGTCACGGGGGAAGTACAGGAGGCAAGTGCGCGGAACGCCCACACGCTTGCCTACAACCTGTATTCATGGAATCGAATAGGGCAAACCAGCGCACGGTCAAAGACGCGCACAGGGCCAAACAAGTACGCCACAAGAAAGCAGGCGGTAGCGCTCCTGCGCCTGAAAAAAATGTGCGCCAAAATGTGCGCTAACAAAAAGCACCCATATACAGCCATGATGAATGGTCCATACAGTGGCCCTCTAGGACAAATGATGTGCAAAGGGGTACCGACAAACACGGACACCCGCTGTGTGAAAAATAGCATGTGCATGTGTTCCTGGGTGCGCGGGAAGTTCCACACGCGATTGGCCTGGGTAAGTGTACTTCGGGGTGCGCGGGAAGTTCCACACGCGATTAGCCTGGGTACGTGTACTACTGTGTGCGCGGGAAGTTCCACACGCGATTAGCCTGGGTACATGTGTTTCGGGGTGCGTGGGAAGTTCCACACGCGATTGGCCTGGGTACGTGTACTTCGGGGTACGTGGGAAGTTCCACACGCAATTGGCCTGGGTACGTGTACTTCGGGATGCGCGGGAAGTTCCACACGCGATTGGCCTGGGTACGTGGACTTCGGGTGCGCGGGAAGTTCCACACGCGATTGGCCTGGGTACGTGTATTCCGAGGAGCGCGGGAAGATTCACACGCGATTTCAGCAGGGTATGTGTATTTCGGTGGTGCCGGGGAATGATACACGTGAATTGGCCGTGTGGGTCCTCCCAGGTGTTCCCTCTACACCCTCCACGGCCCCTGCAGGCAGCCCACACCACAGGGGACAACCCTGCACCCCTGCTCATGTCCCACAGGCAACCCATCCACCATGGCCATGCCCACCAGCCAACCCACATGTCACCTTGCACTACTGATCACCAACACATGTCTCCCAGCACCCCCACCCCCAGCATCCAGGGGCACCCTCCACCAGGCCCCCACACATGTCTTCCACCACCCCCACCCCCAGCAGTGCAGGGCACCCTCCACCAGGCCCCCACGCATGTCTACCACCACCCCCACCCCCTAGCAGTGCAGGGGCACCCTCCACCAGGCCCCCACACATGTCTCCCCCCACCCCCACCCCCCAGCAGTGCAGGGCACCCTCCACCAGGCCCCCACACATGTCTCCCACCACCCCCACCCCCCAGCAGTGCAGGGCACCCTCCACCAGGCCCCCACTCATGTCTACCACCACCCCCACCCCCCAGCAGTGCAGGGGCACCCACCACCAGGCCCCCACACATGTGTCCCACCACCCCCACCCCCCAGCAGTGCAGGGCACCCTCCACCAGGCCCCCACACATGTCTCCCACCACCCCCAGCCCCCAGCAGTGCAGGGGCAGCCTCCACCAGGCCCCCACTCATGTCTCCCACCACCCCCACCCCCCAGCATCCAGGGGCACCCTCCACCAGGCCCCCACACATGCCTACCATCACCCCCACCCCCCAGCAGTGCAGGGTTAGCCTCCACCAGGCCCCCAATCATGTCCCCCTGCACCCCCACCCCCCAGCAGTGCAGGGGCACCCTCCACCAGGCCCCCACTCATGTCTCCCACCACCCCCACCCCCCAGCATCCAGGGGCACCCTCCACCAGGCCCCCACTCATGTCTACCATCACCCCTACCCCCCAGCAGTGCAGGGGCACCCTCCACCAGGCCCCCACTCATGTTTTCCTGCACCCCCACCCCCCAGCATCCAGGGGCACCCTCCACCAGGCCCCCACACATGTCTACCATCACCCCCACCCCCCAGCAGTGCAGGGGCAGCCTCTCCCAGGCCCCCGTCATGTCTACCATCACCCCACCCCCCAGCAGTGCAGGGTTAGCCTCCACCAGGCCCCCACTCATGTCCCCTTGCACCCCCACCCCCCGAAGTGCAGGGGTACCCTCCACCAGCCCCCCACTCATGTTTTCCTGCACCCCCACCCCCCAGCATCCAGGGGCAGCCTCCACCAGGCCCCCACACATGTCTCCCACCACCCCCACCCCCCAGCAGTGCAGGGGCAGCCTCCACCAGGCCCCCACTCATGTCTCCCACCACCCCCACCCCCCAGCAGTGCAGGGTTAGCCTCCACCAGGCCCCCACTCATGTCCCCCTGCACCCCCACCCCCCAGCAGTGCAGGGGCAGCCTCCACCAGGCCCCCACTCATGTCTACCACCACCCCACCCCCCAGCCACCAGGGGCACCCTCCACCAGGCCCCCACTCATGTCTCCCACCACCCCCACCCCCCAGCAGTGCAGGGGCAGCCTCCACCAGGCCCCCACTCATGTCTACCATCACCCCCACCCCCCACCCCCCAGCAGTGCAGGGTTAGCCTCCAGCAGGCCCCCACTCATGTCCCCCTGCACCCCCACCCGCCAGCAGTGCAGGGGCACCCTCCCCCATGCCCCCACTCATGTCTCGCACCACCCCCACCCCCCAGCATCCAGAGGGACCCTCCACTAGGCCCCCACTCATGTCTACCATCACCCCCACCCCCCAGCAGCGCAGGGGCAGCCTCCCCCAGGCCCCCACTCATGTCCAACTCATGTCTCCCTGCACCCCCACCCCCCAGCAGTGCAGGGGCAGCCTCCACCAGGCCCCCACTCATGTCCAACTCATGTCTCCCTGGACCCCCACCCCCCAGCAGTGCAGGGGCAGCCTCCACCAGGCCCCCACTCATGTCCAACTCATGTCTCCCTGCACCCCCATCTCCCAGCAGTGCAGGGGAAGCCTCCACCAGGCCCCCACTCATGTCTCCCAATCCCCCCAGCATCCAGGGGCACCCTCCACCAGGCCTCCACTCATGTCTCCCACCACCCCCACCCCCCAGCATCCAGGGGCAGCCTCCACCAGGCCCCCACTCATGTCTACCATCACCCCCACCCCCAGCAGTGCAGGGTTAGTCTCCACCAGGCCCCCACACATGTCCCCCTGTACCCCCACCCCCCAGCAGTGCAGGGGCAGCCTCCACCAGGCCCCCACTCATGTCTACCACCACCCCCACCCCCCAGCAGTGCTGGGTTAGCCTCCACAAGGCCCCCACTCATGTCCCCCTGCCCCCCACCCCCCAGCATCCAGGGGCACCCTCCACCAGGCCCCCCCTCATGTCTCCCACCACCCCCACCCCCCAGCATCCAGGGGCACCCTCCACCAGGCCCCCACTCATGTCTCCCACCACCCCCACGCCCCAGCATCCAGGGGCACCCTCCACCAGGCCCCCACTCATGTCTACCATCACCCCCACCCCGCAGCAGTGCAGGGGCAGCCCCCACTCATGTCTACCATCACCCCTAACCCCCAGCAGTGCAGGGGCAGCCTCCACCAGGCCCCCACTCATGTCCCCCAGCACCCCCACCCCCCAGCAGTGCAGGGGCACCCTCCACCAGGCCCCCCACTCACGTTTTCCTGCACCCCCACCACCCAGCATCCAGGGGCAGCCTCCACCAGGCCCCACTCATGTCTCCCACCACCCCCACCCCCCAGCAGTGCAGGGGCAGCCTCCACCAGGCCCCCACTCATGTTTTCCACCACCCCCACCCCCCAGCATCCAGGGGCACCCTCCACCAGGCCCCCACTCATGTCTCCCACCACCCCCACCCCCCAGCATCCAGGGGCACCCTCCACCAGGCCCCCACTCATGTCTACCATCACCCCCACCCCGCAGCAGTGCAGGGGCAGCCTCCACCAGGCCCCCACTCATGTCTACCATCACCCCCACCCCCCAGCAGTGCAGGGGCAGCCTCCACCAGGCCCCCACTCATGTCCCCCTGCACCCCCACCCCCCAGCAGTGCAGGGGCACCCTCCACCAGGCCCCCCACTCACGTTTTACTGCACCCCCACCCCCCAGCATCCAGGGGCAGCCTCCACCAGGCCCCACTCATGTCTCCCACCACCCCCACCCCCCAGCAGTGCAGGGGCAGCCTCACCCAGGCCCCCACTCATGTCTCCCACCATCCCCACCACCCAGCATCCAGGGGCACCCACCACCAGGCCCCCACTCATGTCTACCATCAGCCCCACCCCCCCCAGCAGTGCAGGGGCAGCCTCCACCAGGCTCCCACTCATGTCTACCACCACCCCCATCCCCCAGCAGTGCTGGGTTAGCCTCCACCAGGCCCCCACTCATGTCCCCCTGCACCCTCACCCCCCAGCAGTGCAGGGGCACCCTCCACCAGGCCCCCACTCATGTCTCCCACCACCCCCACCCCCCAGCATCCAGGGGCACCCTCCACCAGGCCCCCACTCATGTCTCCCACCACCCTCACCCCCCAGCCTCCAGGGGCACCCTCCACCAGGCCCCCACTCATGTCTATCATCAGCCCCGCCCCCAGCAGTGCAGGGGCAGCCTCCACCAGGCCCCCACTAATGTCTACCATCACCCCCACCCCCCAGCAGTGCAGGGGCAGCCTCCACCAGGCGCCCACTCATGTCCCCCTGCAGCCCCACCCCGCAGCAGTGCAGGGGCACCCTCCACCAGGCCCCCACTCATGTCTCCCACCACCCCCACCCCCCAGCAGAGCAGGGGCAGCCTCCACCAGGCCCCCACTCATGTCTCCCACCACCCCCACCCCCCAGCATCCAGGGGCACCCTCCACCAGGCCCCCACTCATGTCTACCATCACCCCCAGCAGTGCAGGGTTAGCCTCCACCAGGCCCCCACTCATGTCCCCCTGCACCCCCACCCCCCAGCAGTGCAGGGACACCCTCCACCAGGCCCCCACTCATGTCTACCATCACCCCCACCCCCCAGCAGTGCAGGGTTAGCCTCCACCAGGCCCCCACTCATGTCCCCTGCACCCCCGCCCCCCAGCAGTGCAGGGGCAGCCTCCACCAGGCCCCCACTCATGTCTACCATCACCCCCACCCCCCAGCAGTGCAGGGTTAGCCTCCGCAAGGCCCCACTCATGTCCCCCTGCACCCCCACCCCCCAGCAGTGCAGGGTTAGCCTCCACCAGGCCCCCACTCATGTCTCCCACCACCCCCACCCCGCAGCATCCAGGGGCACCCTCCACCAGGCCCCCACACTTGTCTACCATCCCCCCCACCCCCCAGCAGTGCAGGGTCAGCCTCCACCAGGCCCCCACTCATGTCTACCACCACCCCCACCCCCCAGCCACCAGGGGTACTCTCCACCAGGCCCCCACTCATGTCTCCCACCACCCCACCACCCAGCAGTGCAGGGGCAGCCTCCACCAGGCCCCCACTCATGTCTACCATCACCCCCACCCCCCAGCAGTGCAGGGGCAGCCTCCACCAGGCCCCCACTCATGTCCAACTCATGTCTCCCTGCACCCTCACCCCCCAGCAGTGCAGGGGCACCCTCCACCAGGCCCCCACTCATGTCTCCCACCACCCCACCCCCCAGCATCCAGGGGCACCCTCCACCAGGCCCCCACTCATGTCTCCCACCACCCTCACCCCCCAGCATCCAGGCGCACCCTCCACCAGGCCCCCACTCATGTCTATCATCAGCCCCGCCCCCCAGCAGTGCAGGGGCAGCCTCCACCAGGCCCCCACTAATGTCTACCATCACCCCACCCCCAGCAGTGCAGGGGCAGCCTCCACCAGGCCCCCACTCATGTCCCCCTGCACCCCCACCCCCCAGCAGTGCAGGGGCACCCTCCACCAGGCCCCCACTCATGTCCCCCTGCACCCCCACCCCCCAGCATCCAGGGGCAGCCTCCACCAGGCCCCCACTCATGTCTCCCACCACCCCCAACCCCCAGCAGAGCAGGGGCAGCCTCCACCAGGCCCCCACTCATGTCTCCCACCACCCCCACCCCCCAGCATCCAGGGGCACCCTCCACCAGGCCCCCACTCATGTCTACCATCACCCCCAGCCCCCAGCAGTGCAGGGTTAGCCTCCACCAGGCCCCCACTCATGTCCCCCTGCACCCCCACCCCCCCAGCAGTGCAGGGACACCCTCCACCAGGCCCCCACTCATGTCTACCATCACCCCCACCCCCCAGCAGTGCAGGGTTAGCCTCAACCAGGCCCCCACCCATGTCCCCTGCACCCCCGCCCCCCAGCAGTGCAGGGGCAGCCTCCAGCAGGCCCCCACTCATGTCTACCATCACCCCCACCCCCAGCAGTGCAGGGATAGCCTCCGCAAGGCCCCCACTCATGTCCCCTGCACCCCCACCCCCCAGCAGTGCAGGGTTAGCCTCCACCAGGCCCCCACTCATGTCTCCCACCACCCCCACCCCACAGCATCCAGGGGCACCCTCCACCAGGCCCCCACACTTGTCTACCATCCCCCCCACCCCCCAGCAGTGCAGGGGCAGCCTCCACCAGGCCCCCACTCATGTCTACCACCACCCCCACCCCCCAGGGGTACTCTCCACCAGGCCCCCACTCATGTCTCCCACCACCCCCACCACCCAGCAGTGCAGGGGCAGCCTCCACCAGGCCCCCACTCATGTCTACCATCACCCCCACCCCCCAGCAGTGCAGGGGCAGCCTCCACCAGGCCCCCACTCATGTCCAACTCATGTCTCCCTGCACCCCCACCCCCCAGCAGTGCAGGGGCAGCCTCCACCAGCCCCCCACTCATGTCTCCCACCACCCCTACGCCCCAGCATCCAGGGGCACCCTCCACCAGGCCCCCACTCATGTCTCCCACCACCCCCACCCCCCAGCAGTGTAGGGGCAGCCTCCACCAGGCCCCCACTCATGTCTCCCACCACCCCCACCCCCCAGCAGTGCAGGGGCAGCCTCCACCAGGCCCCCACACATGTGCCCCTGCACCCCTGCACCCCCAGCCGTGCGATTTGCCTGGGTACGTGTGTTCCTAGGGTGTGCGGGTAGTCTCCCATGCGATACCATCAGGGCACGTGTATTATGGGTCCGCGTGAACTTCCACACGTGATAACAGCAGGCTACGTGTATTACGGGGTTCGCAGGAAGTTCCACACGCGATTGCCCTGGGTACATGTATTTCGGGGTGCGTGTGAACTTCCACACGCGACTGGGCCTGTGAGAGTGGGGTACGTGTATTCCAGGGGTGGGCGGGAATATTTACTCGCGACTGGGCCTGGGAGAGCGTGTTACATGTATTCCTGGGGTGGGCGGGAAGATTCACACGTTCGCCTACAACGTGCCGAAAAATAAATGGTCCAATCCTGAAACACGTACGCCAGCATGAAGCAGGCGTAAGTCGACCCGCGCAGGATAAAAGTGTGCGCAAACAACAAACAAGCTCAGACACCAGGATGAATATACCGTTCCTAGCAGCAGCGGCCGTGGGTTACCAAAGGAGGAGGAGGAGGATAGTGAGGGCCTGAATTTTCACTCCCAGAACCAGCCTTTTTGGGATGCCTGATGACCAGGTGTATGGGAGGTACAGGTTTCCACACACATAATACTGGACCTGGTCAGTGAGTGGGAGGATATGATATGATATGATATGGTATTTGTAACACGCCTATACACAAGTGTTTCAAGGCGCGACGAGGCAGGGAGGGAGGGAAACAAGGGGAAAACAGACAAACGATCCTACTAGGCCAGGTGTCATTCAGATCGCGCAAGTGCAGAGGTAAGGGGAAAAGGAGGAAGTGCAGGGGGGAGGAGGTGGGGGGGGAAGTGCAGTACAAGGTAAGTAGCGTAAAAAAAAAAAAAAAAAAAAAAAAACTCTCAAGCACTCAGCCCCCTGGAGAAGGTCCTCAATGTACTGCACTTCTTGGCCACAGGATCATTTCAGCGGACAAGTGCCATAGTGGGTGGGGTGTCACAGGCCACGCAGTCATGCTGCCTACACCAGGTCTTGAACATCATCACTGCACGCCCATCAGTCCGTAGGCACATATACCTGCCCAGGACACCTGCAGAAAGGCAGGCTGCCGCCCTCGATTTCTACAGTTTGGAACAATTCCCCAAAGTGCTAGGTGCCATTGACTGCACCCATGTGGCACTACGTCCCCCCAGGGCATCTGAGCACATCTATAGGAACCGCAAGCACTGGCATTCCATCAACGTGCAAGTAGTATGTAATGCCAAGGGAATCATCACCTCAGTATATGCCAACTATCCAGGGTCCACCCACGACAGCTTCATTTACCGAATGTCTACCCTAAGCCGGGACCTAGAAGCAGGGCGGCATGGCGATACATGGCTGCCTGGTGAGTATGAATGCCACTTCACATGCATGCATGAAAGATACTGAGTAATGTCACAACCCCACTAATGATACCCATCACCTCCTCACCAGGGGACAGTGCCTACCCTCTGAGCACCCACATGATGACGCCAATTCGGAACCCCATCACGCCTCCTGAGGTAAGATACAACACAGCCCATATTGCAACCCGGGGCATAGTGGAGCGCACATTCGGAGTGCTCAAGTCACGCTTTCGCTCCCTTGACCGTTCTGGCGGGCAGCTGTTATATGCGCCCCCAGTAGTGTGCAGGATCATAGTGGCAGCATGTGGTGCCCCCACATCCCCAACCACATGCGCGCCCGCTGCGCATGGGAGGGGAAAGGGCACGGGGTGAGGCAGCCCGTACGCAGCTGGCGGCTAATTACTTCACATAGAAATCACACCCCTGTGGAGTGCACACAGCCCTGGCACATCCCATCTGATAAGCAATGATGACTCGACCTGACAATTATGACGAACAAAGGGACAGTCAACTGTCAGAACCGTAGCAGCCTGAGATTGTTCATGTGGAAGTGTCACAATGTGTGCATCCCTACCTACACAAACACCACCAATGCAGTGTCATCAAAAGACACACTTCCATGCTGCAGAAATGAATACCCACTTGCAAAATACTACATGAGAACAGTGCCATGTCACCCAACCCCTCCCCGGCATGGCCACACAACACACCATGGCATGTCATGCAATGTGAGAGCAAACAAATTAATCCCCACAACATGCCCCAAGTGTCACCAGCTACAGTGTCCCTAATGGAAACATGGCCACACATGAAATGCTCACAGTAATGCAGGACCTACAACACACATTACCAAATACTTACCAAGAATACCAATCACCTACACAACCTCCAACCTACCTTAAACATGACATTACATACTTAAAAATTTGCTAGCCTCACTACCTGATGATGCCAGCACTTCGAACACTTCCAAGTATACAGTGTTAGCGCCACGCAAGAGTGTAGGTGCACTGCTTACAACATGGACTCCAGTACCAAGGTGGACCGCCTTGTGAAGACATGAGAAATGGACCTGCAAATTAGGAGGATGAGATGGATGCAGAGGCACATATCAATACACCATGCAGTGTACAATACAACAACAATATGCACTATGAATGTATGCACAGTATTGACTACAGACTGCCCACACATCAAATGGGAGTCCAATGTTACCATGTACGTCAATGTCACTTGGGCACACCCTTTGCAAGCCCATGGAAACGGGAAGCAGGAGGGGTGTGTGTCACAAAAACCCAAGCATCTGAACCAAATTCATGACAAACCTGCATGTGCCCAGCCACAATGCAGCGTATGCCCACGGGAGCCACACAAGGCAACACACTGTCCCAAAAAAAAAATCAAAAATGGCCATTAATGGGCCCGGAGGGGTAGCGGAGGCCACCCAGGAGGTCCGAGGACAGGGTGCACACCAAAACCCACCTGTGTGGATCTTGCGAGAAAAAAAAACACCTCCTTGGGCTCATGGCCTACACGGCTACCCTATTGTGGGAGAATCACTGCTGTCGCTCTCCTCACCCTCTGCAGCTGCATCAGGAGGTGGTGGCACTATGGAAGGCAGCCCACGCAAAGCCCTAGTCTGTTCCTCCATGGCAGCAAGCATGCGGGTGTGGTAGGTCTCGTTCTGGAGGATAATTGTGCGGAGGTCCGCATGCAATAGCTCACGGGATGCCCGGACCTCCGCCCTAGTTACCTGCATCTCAGCTGAGAGCGTACGTGTGAGACGCTCCAGCTGCTGTTCTGTCCTTCTGTTTGTTGAAGCCTCAAGCTCAACAAGAGTCGTCCTGAGGTGAAGGAGTTCCACCCTCAGGGCTTCCCTGTGGCCCTGGGACTCTATGGAAATGGCTTCCCGCAGAGTAGCCAGTGCCGCCCGCCTGTCCCTGTCAGACGCCAACATGTCCTCCCTGTGTGACTGGCAGATGGAGTCTGTTGCCTGCTGTAGTCGCTCCATCAGCCTTTCAGGGGGGACAATCGAAGTGGCCACCCTATCCAGGGCCTGAGCCATCATCTCTGATGATGCTGCCTGTTGGGTTGCCATACCGTATATGGATTGCTCCCATGCGGTATTGCCAGGTGGCGGACGGCCACCACGTCGGCGGGCACCACACCTGTCTGGGGCAAGGCGAACTGCGCCTTGCTGTGCCAGCACTGCCTGAGGCTGCAGGACTGCATTCCCCCTCTGATCTGCTGGCCCAGGAACAGGATCAGATGTCGCGGAGTGTGACCCTGCATCCGTAACCACCAAAGGCGTACCTGCCAACACTGACATCCCCATTGAGGGTTCTAACCCTGGTGCAGGTGGGTCGGACAGAACAGAATCCCTCCCAGGAACACTCACCTGCGACGGCACATAGGTCTCATCATCCGAATCGACACCTGAATACAGCTCGGGGGAGGTGCAGCCAGAGACACCCCTTGAGAGCACGACCTGCAGCAGTTGTGGGTTCTCACCCACCACCACACCACGTCCCTCACTGGTGGTCGGTCGGGCCTCAGACCCCTCCTGGGTCTGCACCATCTCCACAACCCCAGCGGTATCAAGTGCGTCATCCCCTGCAAAGACATAAAAGAAAACAAATGGAAACAGGCATTAGCACTATGGCACACAATTAGGGCTGAGAGGCTACAGAAACAGTACTTGATTGACACATGTCCCACATGACTAAAACCCTCCCATGCATGCACCGTCACTGCGTGTGAAGGGCAGGCAGATGGCACACATTGATGACACCAAGATGGAAGATGAACACATTTGCTGCATGCTGCCTAGCAGTGGCATCACACATTGGCCAGTGATTGGCAGGTCAAATACACATGCCAACACACATGGCATGTACCCTAGCCATAAAGTGAAGAGGGAGAGGAGGGCACCAATTGTTCATTCAGTCCAGTTTACTCATGAAATTGATTTTTTCATTGTAATGGCTCAAATGTTTAACCTGGAGCTGCCAGTCCAAAATGGTCCTATAGCACAGGGACATGTCTAAACAAATCATGTCCAGGAAACAAGGCCAGTCCACTGTACCATAGCCATGTCAGACATGTGACATAGGACTGAGAAATCCCGAGTAAAAGTGGTGGTATGCAAGCAATCTGCCTGAATAAACAGAGGAAAATAAGCAACAATGTTGTGGCAAGATGACACTTCAAGGGCAACTGGCGTGGTGTTGGGCTGGATGTCTAATGTTGGCAGAAGGGATGCTGCTATACCCAAATGCTGGTGCGCAGAATGTATTGGATGAGGCACATGGGTGACCCAAACCACTCAGGCACACACACCCTCACCTGGCACCCAAACAGAAGCCCTCCCACACACACCATGCACATGGATGGCACACACATGCATGTGCACTCACCGGACAATGCCTCGTAATCTGCCAGTTCTCCCACGCCTTGGATCTGTTCCTCCGTGACGTAGGTCCCAGCAACCTGCTCATGTGGAGTGAGTTCTATGTCCTCTGCTGGAGACCCACCTCCAGTCACTAGAGTTGCGGCATGACTTGAGGCCAGCTTATTCTTTGCCCTGCGCTTCAGGTCATTCCAGCGCTTGTAGCATTCAGTAGCTGTGCGCCTCACGATTCCAAGGGCACTTATGATGTCCACAATGGTCTGCCAGTGTGCCTGACGTTGTGCAGGTGTGGTCTTGGATCCTGCAACAATCACCATTTCGCGGTCATGTGCAGATACATACTCTACAAGTGCATTCAGTTTGGCCTCATTGAAGCTGGGCTTCCTTGACGGGCCGGACTGTGTAGCCGTGTCTGGGGCATCAGCCTCTACTGGACGAGCACTCTTACTCTTCCGCTTGGAAGGTGGTGGGGATCCTGAGTGTCCTATGCCACTCTGGACACTAGGGGCAGGAGCCCTGGTGGACTCTGTGCTAGGAGTGTGGGATTGCACACTCAGCATGGGAGTTGGTGCAGGCATTAGCTCTAGTGTGATGGTGTCAGGGGGAATGTCAGCATGATGGACTTGGACCGACACTGTCCTGGCTGGTTGTGTGAGAGGTGGGGTGGATGGAGCCGCAGCTGCCCCTGCAGCCTCCCCAGCCTGCCTACGCGGGGCAGCAGATGACCTAGCTGCCCCTGATCCACGTGGCCTGATGACACTAATGTGCACCGGCGCACATGGCCTAGACCTGCTGACCTGGAAGTCAGCCATGGAGTCATCCTGTGCCAGGTCTGGTTCCGCAGTGGGCTGGTCCAACAAGGGCTGAGCATGGATGGTGTCAGCCACATTAACCTCAAGCGGGGGGGGGCATGGGTGTCCCTGACTGCTCCTCCACACATGGGGGGCTAGGGGCACCCTGCAAGTCATGGCCACATCCCCTACCGGATCCACCACGGCCACCACTTGGGGTTCGGCCACCTTTGCCACCCTTATGGCTTGTTCGCCTCCCAGCCAAGGCACTGATGTTATTGTGCGTATGGGAGTCGATGTGAACTATTGTCCTGGGCAATTGTGGGTCAAAGGGGTTGGGTACCAGATGGTAATCGTACCCTAGTGCTCTAGCAAGGCTGTATGTCACCCCTGGGGAAAGATGACGGGTCAAGCAACGCACAGGCACCCCAAAAAAGGGAAGTAAGGTGCACGCAACCCCTCCTAGACCACGTGTGTGGAAAAATAAACCTGCACTACGCTGTGGCACCCAGAAACACAAGAATGAACGTATGCGTGTCACACGCAGCCTAGAATGACATCTGAAGGGGTACGCGACACACGGGGCAAGCACAGATGTTAAATACGTGCGCTTCTCACCGTCTGCCAGGAACAAAAGCGTGAAAAATATGCGCGTGTGCGCGTTGGCAACACCCCCGCCAAAAGAAGAATTGTACGCTGTCTGAGGAGACAGGACAACAGTAGAAGGGAACGCTGTTTGAGGAAACAGGCCCAGGAAAAAGAGGAAAAGAGAAAAAACTGTCAGAGGTAACAGGGAGTACAAACTTGAAACGCTGTGAAGTAAATCGCGTGTGAACCAACAAGAAGTACAGATTTCACCCACTCGCTCTCCACGAAAAGCACGCACAAGGAAATGGCGTTGTACACGTACCTTTTATACACACGTCACAGACGCGCATACGCGATGAGGCCATTTCCACCAATTACACGCTTTGACACACGGACGTGTATCTTTTTTTTCACACGCGCCATTCTCTACGGCCATAGCTGCGCATGGGGGCCTTTGGGCCAATGAAATCACGTATGCGTGCAGACGCGCTTACGCGCTAAGGGCCTTTCCTCGAATTACACGCAGACGTGCAGGACTTTTCATGTGCCAAATCACTCCGTATCAAGCGGGCCACGCGTAAGCACACGGAAGACCACGCTCCTGCCCAGAAAGCCAATTTACTGCCCCCCAGAGCCCGAGCACGCTCCCACCTGCCATCTGCTGCTGCCTGACTGCCTGCTGCCCAGGTGCCCTGCCATTTGCTGCCTGCACATCAGCCAGGGGTGCTGTTGCTGTGACCACCCCTGCTGGAACCGAAGACTCCCGACTGGGATTCCATCGCTCCACAGCCCAGCCCCAGGACCCAGTTGCCCACCCACTCCTGCCTCTGGGGTTGTCATGTCGGGCACTGCAACATCTGGCACCACTGACAACCCCTGGCCAGAGAGGCAGAGGGGCACCAGCTTCAGTGCCAGGGAAGTTGGTGTCCTGGTGGAGCAAGTCCTGGGGCATGCTCCACCAGGATGCCCTCTATGGAAGTGTGCGCGCCGACAAGGAAGGACAGACTCGGATCTGGACGGACATCGTGACTGCCACCAACGCAGAGGGGGTGGCAGTCCGCGACTTCCAACATGTCAAGAAGGGCTGGGAGGACTTCAGATCCAGGACCCTGAACAAGGCCCGGCGCCTCTTGAAGGCAGCGGATGCTAAGGGGCGCCGGGGCCACTTGTCGGAAGATCAGATGAGGGTCCTGGAACGCATATCCCCAGCACTCCACGTCCAGTTCCTTGAAAGGCAGACCCGTCTGGAGTCGAGCGATAAGTGTACATGCATCATGATTGCAAGCTGTGCGTGTGGTGATGTTTCAGTAGTGTGCCGGTTGCACATCTGTGTGTATGGGGCCGAGTATGGGTGGGGGTGTACAGGACCATGTGGCTAACACATGCGAGGGCTGTCATGTGTGAGACATGGATGGTGCTTGTGTGTGTAGGCTTGCATGCCAAATGCAGTTGTGTGGGCACGCATGTTTGGATGAATGTGTATGTAAGTAGGCATGTTCGTGATGTCACGCATGTATGTTGTTTTCAGCTGCATGTATCAGCACTGTGTACATGTGCATGTGTGTGTATTTGACAAGGGTGCAACAGTGATGCAACATGGATGCATGTGACAACGGGATGTGGAAGCCTGATTGGCAGATGTGACATGGATGCCCATCGGAACACTGCGACAGTTGGCTGAGGTGTACACATGCATGCAAGTGTGGTGGTGTGCGTGCATGTGTAGTGCACTCCCTGTGTTGCATGTGATGTCTGGCTCACCTTTGCCTGCTCATGCTGTTGTATGTGTATGGATGGTGCTGGCAGTTGCGATGTGGCTGTGGTATGGCTCATGTGTGCAAGTTGAAATGACATGGGTGTTGCCAATTGTGATGCCATGTCTGAGGTTTGCCAATGCCACTCATGTGCAACTGTCATGTGTGTATGTGTCCATTGTACAGTGCCCTGATGCCTGTGTTTTATTTCTCCCTGTCTGCAGCGTCAACTGATGAAGAGGGCGGAGAAGGTGCTGTGGAGCACAGCGGCTGGGATCACACCGCCAGCCGGAGACGCAAGGCCCGGCTCCCCTCTCAGGTTGTCATCTCATCGGGGAGTGAGGAGTTTGGTGCCGTGTCCCAGGCCGCAGCTGCCGGGGGTAGGTCCAAGTGGCGGAGGTCGGAGTTGGACTACTCGGCAGCAGAAGGGGCAGCTGGGACCGCACAGGGCCCAACGGGGGAAAATGGCACGGAGTCATCCAGGTTGGTGGGGGGTTTGGTTGAGGAGGAGGCCGTGCAAGCAACAGAGACAGGGTCTGGAGGTGGGGATTCCACTGGTGCTAGTGGTGCAGTGCAGGACCAGGGACAGGAGGCAGCACAGGTCGCCGCAGAGGTGCCTGTGTGCAATCCTGTCCCTGATCCTGTCACTGCATCATCTTGCACCAGCAGGGATGCCTACATCCAGACCCGTTTTCAAGCAGGGGATGAGCTCACGACAACTGGCCTTCCTCTGCCTGCGGACGTGGCTATCCGGGTCCGGGTTGAGCCTGTCCTGACTGGTGTGGCGTTGCGTCAACGGGCCATGCGAGGTGACCTGCAGTCTTTTCATGAGGAGACTGCACGTCATCTCGAATGGCTCGTTGACCGCGTCGGCCTACTGGGCCAGGTCACCCAGGCCGGATTCCTCCGTTTGTTGGGGCTTGCTCAGACCCCCTCCTCAACTGAACCCCCTAGGCGCCAGTCGTCCTCTGTGCCATCTTCCCACCCATCAGTCACCTGGGTGCCCTGTGGAGCTGCCTCTGACAGTGCGGCCAGGCTGGTGGAGGAGGCATCCCTGCCACAGTCGGGAGTCGGACGTCCAGCAGGGGTGGCCACATCAACGACTGCACCCCAGCCAGCGGAGGATGTGTAGGCAGCAGGAGGCAGTGCACAGGCAGAGGCGCAGCAGCAGCAGCAACGTGGTGGGAGCCATGATGGCTCAGGGCCTTCGACATCGGAGGGGCAGGCATCGGCCGGAGGGCAGGAGGAACTCGGACAGGAAGTGTCTACCGTGTGGCAGCGGTTGGGCCACACCATATATGCGGAGCGGCAGCGGGCGGAAGAGGCACAGCTCACGATGGTCAGGGCGGAGAACTCCATGCGGAGGGCCCTGAGGCGGGCCGAGTGCCTTGAGGCAATCCGCAGGGAGTTTTGGGTGAACATGTGGACGGCCCTGCAGACCCTCGGGGCCATGGAGGAGGACTGCCTCCGGGACATTGAGCAGGAGTTCGATGATGCCCTGGCCCGGAACATCCCGAAGTGAGCCGTCGGACTAGCCCGCTGCCCGTGTAAATAGTTCTGTAGTTAGTGTTAGGTTTCCTTTGGTTTAGCATTTTTTTTGGACCTTTTGGACAATGGGCCACATTTTTGTATATAGTTTTTTTTTTAGGTAGTGTTATTAGATAGGTTTCATTTCTTCGGTTGGGATCATGGACCCTGGATTGTTTATCTGTATATAGTTGACTTTTGGATTTTCATTTTTTTAATGATTTCCCCATGGAGCAATGGTTTTCGATTTTAATTTTCCATTGGATTTACTTTTGTGGACTGTGACTTTGGACACCTTTCCTTTGCATTATGATTTGTGGTTTTGCATTATTTCACGTACCTGCTGGTTTTTCTTTTTTTTAATTTCCATTATTGTTTGTTTATTTTTGATTCAATTTATGTTGCTTTTAATACATATTTTTTCTTCAAACTTCAATGTGTAGTATCATCTCATTGGTTTCATGCATATCATGATATGGGTTTTTACATTCACTGACACCCATTGGGTGTATGTGAGGGACATGTGTTCATTTCCAAACTTGCAATTGGGGTTCTATCATGTTTTTGCCATTTCAAAGTGGGTGGATGCAATACTCAGGTGGGTGTTTGGCATTTGGAGGCTGACCATAAGGGCCAGGGATCTAGATTGTGGTGACATGTTGGCTGGGGGACATAAGTGGGGGCCTGGTGGAGGGTGCCCCTGCACTGCTGGGGGGTGGGGGTGATGGTAGACATGAGTGGGGGCCTAGTGGAGGGTGCCCCTGGTGGCTGGGGGGTGGGGGTGGTGGTAGACATGAGTGGGGGCCTGGTGGAGGCTGCCCCTGCACTGCTGGGGGGTGGGGGTGCAGGGAGACATGAGTTGGACATGCATGGGGGCCTGGTGGAGGCTGCCCCTGTACTGCTGGGGGGTGGGGGTGGTAGTAGACATGAGTGGGGGCCTGGTGGAGGCTGCCCCTGCACTGCTGGGGGTGGGGGTGGTGGTAGACATGAGTGGGGGCCTGGTGGAGGGTGCCCCTGGATGCTGGGGGGTGGGGGTGGTGGGAGACATGAGTGGGGGCCTGGTGGAGGGTGCCCCTGGTGGCTGGGGGGTGGGGGTAGTGGTAGACATGAGTGGGGGCCTGGTGGAGGCTGCCCCTGCACTGCTGGGGGGTGGGGGTGCAGGGGGACATGTGTGGGGGCCGGGTGGAGGCTGCCCCTGCACTGCTGGGGGGTGGGGGTGCAGGGGGACATGTGTGGGGGCCTGGTGGAGGGTGCCCCTGGATGCTGGGGGGTGGTGGTAGACATGAGTGGGGGCCTGGTGGAGGCTGCCCCTGCACTGCTGGGTGGTGGGGGTGGTGGTAGACATGAGTGGGGGCCTGGTGGAGGGTGCCCCTGGATGCTGGGGGGTGGGGGTGCAGGGAGACATGAGTTGGACATGAGTGGGGGCCTGGTGGAGGCTGCCCCTGCACTTCTGGGGGGTGGGGTTGATGGTAGACATGAGTGGGGGCCTGGTGGAGGGTGCCCCTGGATGCTGGGGGGTGGGGGTGGTGGTAGACATGAGTGGGGGCCTGGTGGAGGGTGCCCCTGGATGGTGGGGGTGCGGGGGGACATGAGTGGGGGCCTGGTGGAGGCTGCCCCTGCACTGCTGGGGGGTGGTGGGAGACATGAGTGGGGGCCTGGTGGAGGCTGCCCCTGCACTGCTGGGGGGTGGGGGTGCAGGGGGACATGTGTGGGGGCCTGGTGGAGGCTGCCCCTGCACTGCTGGGGGGTGGGGGTGCAGGAGGACATGTGTGGGGGCCTGGTGGAGGGTGCCCCTGGAGGCTGGAGGGTGGGGGTAGTGGTAGACATGAGTGGGGGCCTGGTGGAGGCTGCACCTGTACTGCTGGGGGGTGGGGGTGGTGGTAGATATGAGTGGGGGCCTGGTGGAGGGTGCCCCTGGATGCTGGGGGGTGGGGGTGGTGGTAGACATGAGTGGGGGCCTGGTGGAGGGTGCCCCTGGATGCTGGGGGGTGGGGGTGCAGGGAGACATGAGTTGGACATGAGTGGGGGCCTGGTGGAGGCTGCCCCTGCACTGCTGGGGGGTGGGGGTGATGGTAGACATGAGTGGGGGCCTGGTGGAGGGTGCCCCTGGATGCTGGGGGGTGGGGGTGGTGGTAGACATGAGTGGGGGCCTGGTGGAGGCTGCCCCTGCACTGCTGGGGGGTGGGGGTGCAGGGAGACATGAGTTGGACATGCATGGGGGCCTGGTGGAGGCTACCCCTGCACTGCTGGGGGGTGGGGGGTTTGGTAGACATGAGTGAGGGCCTGGTGGAGGGTGCCCCTGGATGCTGGGGGGTGGGGGTGGTGGGAGACATGAGTGGGGGCGAGGGTGCCCCTGGTGGCTGGGGGGTGGGGGTGGTGGTAGACATGCGTGGGGCCTGGTGGAGGCTGCCCCTGCACTGCTGGGGGGTGGGGGTGATGGTAGACATGAGTGCGGGCCTGGTGGAGGCTGCCCCTGGATCCTTGGGGGTGGGGGTGGTGGTAGACATGAGTGGGGGCCTGGTGGAGGGTGCCCCTGGTGGCTGGGGATGCAGGGGGACATGCGTTGGTGGGCAGTAGTGCAAGGGGACATGTGGGTTGGCTGGGGGGCATGGCCATGGTGGATGGGGTGCCTACGGGACATGTGCAGGGTAGGCCTCTGTGGTGTGGGCCACCTGCAGGGGCCGTGGAGGGTGTAGAGGGAACACCTGGGAGGACCCACACATGCAATTCACGTGTGGTGCTCCCCTGCTTTTGCGTGTGATACTTCCCGTGCACCCCTGGAATACACGTACCCTGATGGAATCGCGTGTGATACTTTCCGCGTACCCCTGAAATACACTTACCCTGCTGCTTTTGCGTGTGATACTTCCCGCGCACCCCTGGAATACACGTACCCTGCTGTTTTTGCATGTGATACTTCCCGTGCACCCCTGGAATACACGTGCCCTGATAGAATCGCGTGTGTTACTTCCCACGCACCCCTGATGTACACGTACCCAGGACATTCGCGCGTGGAACTTCCCGCGAACCACTGAAATACACGTTCCCCGCTTGGCGTTGCTGTTTGGCAGCCCTGTGAACTGGTCCAGGGTTAGCGCAGCCCTTTGTGATGATTTGGGGATTTTGAAGGCTTTTCCTTGCGCGAGGGCGTTCTTGGGGGCGTAACTGGCACTGCTGCAGGGTCGCTGCGCCGCGGCTAGTTTCGGAGGCTAAAATCCATGAATACGCTGTGCGATGAAAAGGATTTTTTCGCACGCGGCTGGCGCAGTGTATCGCACAGGGACACTTTGCACCAGCCGCGTGCGCCATTTTTGTGCGAATTTCTATGAATGACCCTGTTTGTTGTACCAAAGGTCTAGGATCAAATAGAAACACAGATAATGGTTAGGAAATGCATGTGTCTAGAAGTGGATGTAATTTCAATGAGTACATTCTATTTAGAAAGAACTTTCATTTAAAATAATGCCCTCCACTTTTACTTCTGTATACCAACATAGATGCCATAGCTCATGCATAAGTCATAGGAACATAGAATTATGATTAATTTCTGATACTTTAGCCAATCAATTCACCTGCAATCAGTAGAAGGGCAGCTACTTGTGATAAAGTTTAAGCAGCAAGCAGGAGTACCGCATTAACAGTGCTGATAAGATGTACAAGCAATCATGTATTAGCTGCTTTGTAGAGCTGGATGTTGAACAGTGTTGAATGCACAAAGAACAATCGGAACTGTTTTCAGAAGAAAGGACAGCGTACATCATATAGGTGGACCCGTAGAAAAGCCTGGAAAACGTCTTTTAAAGGACTGAAACATGAAGCACATTTTTTTAATAGGCACATCCTCAAGAGATGGAGTGAAAAAACAAAACAATGGGGCAATCATTGTCAAATTAACCACTCACAACTTAAGATAAGGCTTACTTTCCTTAAAGCTATCAGCAACCCAGAGAGCAGTAGGCAGGAACAGTAATATGTCATCCCCATACTTGCAAATATGGCGGTTGTATGGTTTTACATGTTTGTATTTCTATTGTAACATACAAAAATAATGAAATCAATTGAAGGCACTGAAGCTATATGTGCATACATATATTAGATTGTAATCGTTTTCACTGCCCACTATGTTTTTGCAGTGCAACTATTATTAATGGATTAAAATTAAAGTTTTGTTAAGAAGGGCAATGTATAGGCCAAAGGGGATACAAGGTGGGAGATACATATACAGTGTTTACCTATTTCAAACTGAGGCAACTCCTTTACATTTTTTTTCCCTGGTGTTCTTTCTCAGTCCACAGATAATTGCCTATGCAAAGTTGCACCTATGAAGCAAAATATAAACCATTTTGTGCACAAACATTTAAATTTGCACCACCCAGCAAAGATTACATTACCCTGAACACGCAAGGTATCGATGTGAATGTAATAAAGTGATTTATGTTTAAATATATGCAAATATACTAAATGTCAAGTGCATTATTCACCTAGAAAAGAAGCAAAGATTGAAGAGAGAATTGAATCCTGACAGATGCAAGAAAGATAAGACAAAGGAAAATTGTGAACGTGAAAATGGTATAAATAAAAAGTATGGAGGAACATATGTAACGGTAGGAGTTAGGAATACCATTCATGACACACAAAGGAATCATTTCCGTGCAGAGGATGCAGAGAATGCAAATCGACTTAACTCGATCGCTGTCCCCCATGTTGCCCTTTTTTGGGATAAGGCTCTAGGAGCCAATCTCTCTGTTTCCTCTCCATCGCCATCCCAAGCATCTTCATACCCTTTAGCGAATTAAATCATTTTTAGCATATTTTTCACTTCATTGCAATCACATTTAAAAGTATTTTGCCTGTTTAAAATCATACCGGTTTTCTCTAAGCTTGCTGGGGGGAACTGGAACTGAACTGCATTTGATTGTATTCTGGAAACCTGTGTGCCCTCCTTTCCATCTCTCCATATTTCATAGGGGGGAGTGAGTAGTCACAGGGGAAAAAGTGATTATATTATCTTCTGATTGAATTCATATCAATTTATTTCTGTGTTGCATTCTTTCCCATCTTGCATTTCCTTGAAACCATACAAAGCATTCTCTGCTACCTTATTCTTTCTATACCAACTCCTAAGTGATTAAAGAATTGTGCTATTGTAATATTATCAATTGTTGATCACTATTATATTTATAAGTGTGCTATCAAATATTAATTTATTCATAAAAGTGTGATATATATATATTGTTTTATTCCTCAAATAAATCTTTTAATTTGCAAAACAAACTTACTTCTTGGCTCAGTGAGGTCAGGGGGATTCAAAGAGAGGGGCGTTATTTAAGGGTTTATCATCCAGATTCAAAGAATTTGACATAAAAATATATTAATAAGGGCTTCCATTGGGCATCCCAGACTAGGCATTGACTTAGTTGGATTGCTGGATTGAAGTCACTTACACATTCTAGCAACACACAAGCCGATGCACAAATGAATGGTGTCAAGATACAACATTGGATCCAACACTAGACTGACCTATACACCGAGAAGCGATATTCCAAATTGCCATTAGTACAACCTGCAGGGGCCCCCTGGTGCATAGACTTCTCTCCTGAAGTCATTGAAGATCTGATTGCAAAGGCTAGCTCATCTAGGGCGGCGGGACCTGACAGCCTGAACAATGCAATGCTTAAAGAAAATCCAGCTGCATGGACCAAAATTCTCAATACAATATTTCGAGACGTCTTAAGATCGCAAATGGTTCCTTTATCATGGAAGATTTCCATAATAATTCCAATCTTTAAGAAGGGGGACTGTAATCTACCGTGCAACTATTGGCCCATTGCGTTATTGGACGCACCTGGGAAAATATTCACCAAACTGCTCCTAAGGGATTTTAATGCATGGACGTCAAAATATCAGCTCCGAGATCCCCAACAAACAGGTTTTGTTGCTGGCATGTACACCAACATCAATGTGCTCTGTCTGCATGCTATCAAAGCCCAATGCCAGTCATCTAAACAAGCCGTTTTGTTTGCCTTCTTATATCTTCACGTTGCGTTCGACTCAGTCTCCCGCTGCATTCTGCTGGCTAAGCTGCGTAGAGATCAGTGCACTCCCACATTGTTTGACGTTATTCAGGCATTACACTCTAATACCTCTGTCTGCATTAGACTGTCATTAGACGGTGTACTGTCAGAGCAGATTCCGACAGCTCAAGGTTTGAAACAAGGGTGTCTACTGGCCTCTGCAGTTTTTAATTATTTCATCCATGATGCCAGGCTCGCCTTTGAAAAAGTGATTTCAAAAAAGTGATTTCAGACTCGCCAAAACTTAATAATCAGGCAATCCAAACATTAATGTATGCGGACGATTTAGTCCTTTTATCAAAAACACAGGTGGGCCTACAAAACCGTCTAGCAGTACATACAGCAAAGCAAACTCAGCATACATACAAGGAAAACTCAGATTGTGACATATTCATCAAAAAGATCAGGGGATGCATCATATATATGGTCTATTAATAAGATTCCCCTGACTGTAGTGCCACTTTACATCTATTTGGGCATTTCCTTTGAAGGCCATGGAACTGCAGACGGTCGGATGGAGTGCGTGGAAGCGAAATTACCAACAGCAATTTCCCAGGCAAAAAATAAATACGGCAAATATTCCGTTAAACCAATATGGTTCTTTTGGACCATGAAGATAGTACCAAGCATCTTGTATGGACTCGAAACTTTAGCAATTAATACTTGCTTCCAGTTTGATAAACGGGAATCCAAATATTGGAAACAAATATTACATCTGCCACAATTTATTCCAAATGCTCTGGTTAGATATGAGCTCGGGCTGGTTTCTCTCCAAGCGCTCTATTACTGGCGCTTATGCGCATTATTTAGAAAGTACCTCATATCCACAGACCAGAATGTCATTCTGAAAACTTTGTCTACTTATGTATTTTCTGCCAACCACACCTTTGTGACTGTCTGGTTGGGAAAAATTTACCAAATCTTGGTGGATGAAAATGTTTCTATTGACCTGCTACTCAACAACCCTGAGAAAGCCAAAGCCAAGATCTATGAGCTGGATTGGATTAATACAAGAGAGCTATGTTTGCAATACCAAGACAGTGATGTTAGCAGATTCCCCCCTAAAAAACATGCGTACACTGCCACAGTACTTGGTGAGAGCACCATCAGCAAATTATCACAGAGGGATATTACGTTTACGCTTTAAGTTATGCCCCACAAAGGATAGTAAAGCTAGGCGAAAGCTGCTGCTGTCTCACCTTAACTTCTGTCATTATTGCATGCAGGAGGATACACGGAAAACGTTGACACACTTGATTACAGAATGTAAACCATTGCGAGGTCTTAGACAGATACACTTTTCTCGACATTGTAAATATTTGAGAGGGCTAGCAAGTGTGTTCGTCTTTGATTCGTTCATCGTTCCATAGGCCTATCCAAATTGCCACTATTCATTTTTTGACAAGTTTGCAATTAGAAGACATGTGACGTGATAGACAACTTGTCTGTAACCGTGGCAACCTCATTTGCACTCAATTAACTTTCTTATTACTAATCTTACCTCATCGGTTGTACATGATGATTGATCATTTTTCCCTCCAATTTTATATTTTATGGTTTTTATTTGTGGATGTTTCACATTTTCTTTTCTTGTATTGCCTCACATTGTATGTATAATTTGGATCTATATTCCTTCTTTCCTCCCACATTGTATGGTTAATCTATTACCATATGTGTTTATTCGGTTTTTATTTATACAATTTTAAAAGGTTTATTTATTTCAGCTAATTAAAAAAAAAATTAAAAAAAACAGCCTATGTCACTTCTACCACCAAACTGGTAATGAGGCCCAGTGACTCAGGGATGCAATTGAGAATGTGGCAGCAATTCTTGCGGTGTGCCCTGTAAACGCACCTGTTTGTTAGTCACAAAAACTGCTTGCACAGTTTTGCAAATTTGCACATCATAAAATTGTGAGCACTTGCCTCATTTAAGTGTGCACCGGGTAAACACAACTAAGAAAATACCAAAGTATTGGCCCTTTACCATTTGAAGAAGTGGACAACATGTTTGAACAAGAGAGCCAAATAAAGGTAATGTTGCAGAAGACACCATTCGCGAGAAGATCGGAGGAGGCATTTAACTCAAAGCATCGACTTGCAACAAAAAGAGCCGCAATGAATGTTGCTACTTCCCAGAATGGAGGCCTTGCACCCTGCCAGGGCTAGAAACGTGTGTGCTTTAGGATTAGTGCTCATATGCACTCGCACTCAGACGTCTAATCCACTAAGGATACTGCCGTGCAGCTCAAATTAAACAGTGGTCCAATTATGAAAATGCCACCTATTTCAAGACCCTCAATTAAAACGAGAGACAGATGTGACAGTTGACTTCTGCCTTTTTCCTGTTTAACCCAATGACTGGCTGTTCAAGATATTTAAATGCTTTTTTTTTTCTTTTCATTTTCGTCTTTACTTGGTGGCTTCTCAGCAAATATCCAATCCTTCCCTAGAATTAGATTTTACTATGTGAGATGGAAATGTGAGGAAAGACATAATCAGATTTGGCCAGCCTTTAATCAGCTGTAAATGCAAGGCTGAGAAGGACAGCCTGAGGCAGAGCTGAGAACGCGTGTCATTGGGTAATGTGAAGTGAAACAGGGCTGCGCGAGAATGCATGGTAGAGACTCAGGGTCCGCTGCTTTGGGGGTGCACGTGCACCTCTATTTGTCTGCTGTCCTATCCGCTGCCCACGTAGCTCATGGCCATTTCTGTTCGCACACTGCCTAGGCCACCAAAAGATGTCAGAACATAGCATTGGCATAGCGGACAGCTGTGTTTGAGAGCCCCAACGAAATGGGGGGGGGGGCAGTGTGGGGGCGGGGCAACATGGGAATAGCAAGGTCTTTCTTGCAGGAACTTTGTGACTACGGTGAGGGATGATTTACTCCCCCTTCTTGAACAGCAGGGTAAACAGAGAAGGGTGAAAAATACAGACCGTGTGACCCTTGGTTGTGATGCTTGAATTTGCGTCAGCTAAACACTACGGCAGACTCCACTAGCAAGAGTAACAGCATCTAAAAGGTGACACAATTGAAGGTAACTGAGAATTTAAGGCACTAAGGTGAAAGGGCTGCCTCCATTAATCCTGATATTTTCTGATATAGCCTTATAGACCTCGTGAGGGGTCATTATCGCTGGATAATGACCAGCCACCAAGTAAAGGCGTGAGGCAAAGCAGATGGTCATACATTGGGGAAAGGTAACTATCCCAGGGTCAGGGTGAGCAATAGGGCTGCAATATGGCTAACGTCCATTCCGCAGTGATTGTGGCCATTAGTGATCTCTTCTTTGATGGCCTGTGTTTTAGTCTGAACGGAGCATGAGCCCAAGCTAATTAGTCTTGCAGAGCCCGTTGAGTTCTTGCTAGAGGGTAGAGTCTTCCTCATTCTCATTAGGGTGGGGTGGGGGGGGAGAAAATACCTATATTCTGAGTGTATTGTTGATAATTGTGCATGCACATAGGTGGGTATTGTGATGAATCCTATGGAATCCTCACAACGCCCCTGCCTAAAATGTCCTCCCAGGTGACCAGAGAGGGCAGACGCTTTCTGATGATGGCCTTGGGGGTGGTGTTGTGCGTGAGGATCACCTGCGAGGAGAAAGGGCCTGGGCGAATAGGAGGACTCCGTGGGGTGAGATGCAGTATTTGTCTTCCTGCCAAAGTATGTAATGGCTTGTTGTCAAAACAATCTTTTTGTTCTCCAGGTTAAACATCTTAAAATGGGTAAAAAAACAATCATACCCCTAAGGCAAAGGAAGAAATGAAAAGCCTTCTAAAACCCTGGGGATATATAGAGCTGTACCTCCCAAAGGTACAGTGAAAAGAAATCTGTAAATAATAACATTTCAAACTCTAAATAACTTTATTCCTCTATACAATCCAGTTTGTCTCTTAATTGATCCTTATGATAGAAGATTATGGGGAACAGAAATGAGTTTGAGACCAAAAATCAAGTTAGAAAAACAATTATTTTCATTAGGGACTTCAAGTCCCATAATTCTCAAAGTACTGAAATGAACAAGAGGGCTGGAGAGGGACACCGCTGCAGAGTGCAGCGTGTGAATGGGAATGACCCACACACGACGGAGACTGGGAGGCTTAAAAGGCCCTCTCAGGTGTAGGCCATTAGTGAGCTGGGAGAGCAGTGTGAGCAGTGTAAGCAGTAGAAGCAGAAACTGGAGGATGGTGAAGATGTTGGGGCCACTGTCAAGCAGAGAACAGTAGCCGGTCCTGATGGGGTCATTGCCTCCAGAAGCCTTAATTGCAGAGGTTGCACAGCAGGAAGCATGAGAGAGGGAAGCTTACCCTCTGAGAAGCCTGTTTTGCAGAGGCTGTGCAGCGTGAAGCGAAAGTGTAGAATGCTTTCCTCCCCAAAAGGGTGTCTCCGGTGGCTGGCGAGCACAAGAGATCCTCCGGAACAAAGGAAGCTCCATGTATTTATTTATGTATTTATTTATTTATTTATAGATTTGTAAAGCGCACTTACAGCCCAAGGGCATCGAGGTGCTGTTGCAAGAAAGTGTTTTAGTTACTACAAGTAAGAGTGCTTGGCTCGAGGTTACAATGAGCATACGCCCAACAGAGTGAGGCGAGGATGTTTACATAAATGGTTACAAGTTACATATGTCACATAGTAGCAGTGTAGGCTACATCGCCAAAGATGAATACATAAGTGGTTACAGGTTACATAAATCAAATGTATAAATGCAAGTTACATAGCATGGTGGTAGCTGACAGCACAGGCAAAGCAACAGGGCCAGTCGGGGGCATGTAGAAGAGGCATGGGTGGCAGCAGACCAAATAAAGCAAACGTTCGTGTTGCGAGGAGCCGCAGAAGCAAAGCATCTGTGAGCAGCGAGGGAATCAGATGTGCACACCTTAACAGGCGAGTTCACCAGCTGATAGTGACACTGGAGCGTTCCAAGACCGCTCGTCTGCTCGATACAGGTGTTTTCAGATTAGAAAACAGTTATGTGTGAGTAAAATTAATACCAAAGGCAATTTTGAATACCGAACTATCAGAAACCAGAGAAAACATTATTTTGCAAAACCAAATGACTGTTCCTTTAAACATGCAAGTTTATTCAGAAACCAGCAACAAGAAGGGGCAATACTATTACAACATAATGCAGACAATCATTACCCAAGCCAAAAGAAAGGTATTTTTAAACCAACAGATATTGCCAAAGGCAGGAGGGGACAAATGAAAGTTCTGAAGGTTGTAAAGTGTATTGCCCATATTTGAAGTACAGAACAAAAGCTGGTATAAACCCACATTGCCAAAGACAAGGAAGAAGCTGAATAAAACCAGATTCTTGTCAATAATAAATAATGCAGAGGTGAAACAAGAGTCCCAAGAAGACTGCCCTTCTGGAAAAGCTTGTTCAGAAGGATAAGAGCATAACCTGTAGAGGTTGTAGAAGGTACAAAAGAGTACTAAAGAGCACCAATGTGAAGCTTGCTTTCCCTGAAGAATTGCTTAAAGCCTGTGGTTGTGAAGTATTGAACACTGCAAAGCTGTTGTAAGTGGACCTTAACCACAGAAATTACTGTTCAGGCAGGGTAGTAAACCTGAACAGTGAACCTTTGAAATAGTAGGCTTGGCATGGGAGTAAACCAGGTAGAAGTTGATGAAGTGCAGCGATGTGGTGGTAACAAATTATTCTGACAAACTTTAATTGCTGAAGCTAGAACTGTATTAAGCTGTGTGTTTATGTGAAGAAGATAACTTTGAATCTTACCATTACAAGAGGAAGAGAAAGCACCTTTTGTTGAACCACTGCAGTGTTGGAACCTTCTGTTGTCAAATTGAAGTCACAAAGAAATGTGTTGGAACTTTGTTGCAAACCAGGATTTTCCTGTTTCTTTTTGGAACTGTGGAGCAGAATCCTGCTTGAATCTGGGGAAGGGGAATTCACCCATATTATAAGGAGAGACTATTGTCATATTGTGAATTTAACTGTTTTATTTTAGTTGACTTTTGAACTGCCATGCATTACCTTGTTGAGTTACTGTATGTATAAGTGTGAGGGGCAGATATCCTTTGTTAGAGTGTTTCCTTTAGATTATTTTCAGCTGGGAACTCCTGGGCAGGGTAGGGATAGTGAGGCATTAATCCAACCTTTTGAGTTCATAAAATGGCATCTTTTGAAAAACCTTCACAAAGTTGTCCACCTCACATTTCTGACCCCTCACAGTGTGTTCATGCGTATGTGTGTAAATGCATATGCGTCAGCTGCAGATGCACATCATTCTTTGGACATTGGCTGTTTTTTCGATAGATGCACAAAAATGTGCTTTTGGATGCTCAGCTAAAAATGATATTCTATGCTTATGAAGTTTCTTTCACACTCCTAGCCATTAACTTGCAATTGTGCATGCCACAAGGATTTCCAAAATCTGCTCAGCAAAACTCGCGATATTCACTTTTAAAACAAAGTTCTTTATTACACGGCTTGCGATAGTGGCCGTGTACTTATGGTTAAGTTGCTCAACCAATAAGAAGAACACTTTTTGGGCGGCTTATACCTTTTCCCCCATTGGACGAAACCTCACAAAACTTTACAAAAACAGTATATGGCCCCATCTGATCGATTCTTTCCAAGTTTGGTGAGGTTTTGTGCAGTGGGGAAAAATTATAGGGTGGGTCCCAAAATGTGTGGTTTTTCCCTTAGACATGAGTGCTTTTGTAAATCTGGTGTAAATCCGTCCAAAGGCCATGACTCAGATAATATGGCTAATGGCTATGGCCACAAGAGACTGGCAATGGGGTGAACATGGGCATGGTCACCAGGGACTGACTATGTGGTGAGGTTTTTAAAAATTGGGATAGGTTTGAATGGGAAAATAAATTCTTCCTGTGGCTAAAATTCTCTCTGTGGCTACAGCCCGGAGTACTACCCAGGAATGCAACAACAGATCGCTGTGACTATTGCTGTATAGACTCTGAGACAATGCTAATCAGAAGATAATTACCAAGTACACCGAACCGGGTGCCCACGTGGTAACCAGGTCACACCTTGAAATCATATCCCACCCTTATTTGCGACCATAGTGGGACAAGGTATTGGGATTGGATGCTGGACGTATTTCCATAACCTCGCAGCAATGACTGGCCCACAATCCACATGCCTTGAGAAAGACTCTAGAGAGTCGAATCACGTGTCAGCTGAGTTCTAACAATAAACATAACATCAACAATGGTTTTGAAGACTGCTTCATTATGACAACAGTTACTTATTGAATAGCACAATGCTGAGGTGAACAGGTTCACTCTCCTATTCCAACCCTAACACTTGAAGAAGGAAGGGCACCTTTACAAAAGAACCCCATCACCAGCAGCAGGGTAATCTGTTTAAAGTACTAGATGAAGTGCATTGATCTACCCATTCTACCGCCCTGCGATTACTTGATAATTGTTTACTCTGATTTCATTATTGGGGATGCAGCATGGCTGATCCCTAGGTTCGAATGGGAAGAAATATTTTGATTGTGGCTACAGCCTGAAGTGCTGCACTGAATGACAACAAACCTGAGCGAGGGGCATCAGCAAGGACCTGAAAGGATGCTTTTGCAAATCTGCCCTTTGTTTTATTTTTTTGAAAGTGTGGAAATGCAAGTACAAAAAATAGTGATATAACTTTTCTGCCATGGGCAGTGGCACAAAACATAGTGATAAATGTTTGGTGCATTGCCAATTTGCCTGTCCCTCGGCAAGGATGAATGGCTACTTGGATTTACTTATTGTGGCATGCAGCATGGCCAAAGCTGTAGGTTTAAATGGGAAAAAGAAATAGCCTTGCGACTGCAGCCCAGAGTGCTGGATGGTATTGTAACAAAGTTGTGCGAGGAGCATCAGAAAGGACCTGAAAGGATGCTTTTGGAAATCTGTCCTATGCTTTACTTTTATGAATTTATCTAAATGTCAGTACAAAATACAGCGATATAACTTTTCTGCTGTGGGCAAAGGGCATGGCCTTTGGCAAGGTCAAATGTCAACTCTGATATGACTATTGGGGTATGCGCTGCTGATAACGACTCACATAAGTATGCGTTGCAAAAAATATGTTTGTTCACAAAAGCAAATCCATAATGAACAATTTGTATATGTATCCATGGCAAATTGTGAATCCATTCCATTTCACCAGCTTCTCCAGAATGCAAATCATGGCTTATTATGCCCTTTTTGCAATTCAGACAATCGTTCCAGCATACAAATAAACTCACATAGCCAATATGTCATACTAATGCTTCTAAGGTATAATGCAGACAATACCAAAAATAATTGTAAACTCACTAGCTTTGAACACAGCCAAGAATCTGCTTGAAAGAAAACCTTCACAACAGTAGACATAATATACCACACTGATGCCACAGCCACTTCTGGGCACTAGACTGCATATGTCAAAAAAGGAAGTAGCTGGTTTGAATGTAACAACATCTCTGTTACTCCAAACATAGGTTACCAGCAAATCTAACAATGCCTACTTAATATTCCTTCAACCCAAATGTACCCACTAAAATGTAGCATAATGAACAGTCAGATTACACCAACAGGTATCTAACTACATTCATATTACTACAAAAGTATGTTTAAAAATCAATCTAGTTAGAATACGCCAACAGGTATCTAACTACTTCAAAAATACCCTCCATTGCAATACACTTCAAATACACCATCACAATTCTTGTTGCTACAAAACATCTTCTAAAGGCTAATGTAGTTGGAATAGGCCAACAGGTATCTAACTACTTTAAACATTCCTTTAATGACAACACACTTCAAACAAACATAGTATCACACTTACACTCACATAATTGTAATATATATTATTTTTAAATCCTGTATGGATTTGTTTTCCCAATGAACCAATGATTATTTAATGTCAATACAACAACAGTGTATCATACACTAATGTTGTACCAAACACAATACATAAAATGTACTGTGTATGAGGGTCAAAAACATTTATGTATATGTAAAATTGTATGCAATTAAAGCTCTTAAACGAACCTGCCAAACAAATGATGCAGTTTTCTTTCCACAGAAAACGAATCAGAGATTCCAGCTTCAGTACTGTATGCAACTAACTAACCATATCAAGTATAAACAAAAATATATTCCATAAGCACTATCCTCAATTGCACTACAATTATAAATACCATAAACAGATCAATTATATAATTCCACCACATTACAAACACTTTATACTCCCACTACATTACCTATAATTACTATTACACATATTACTACTCTGGTGGTTGTGGCCAATGGGCAGATTCTCACAATAGAAGTAAACCATATAACAAGTATGTACACTACATCTTCAAATATAAAAACTCACCCTGAACCCCTTGCTATCAAAATGATGTCCAGTATTGACCGCGAACTTGGCAGCATCTGCAAACCCTTTTTCCACCTATAAAAACAGCTCCATTTCATCTTTATGCCACTCCCCTTCCCTTTCTATGCACTCGTTCTGCCATCAAATAACCCCAAATGTGTTTTCCAAGCTGTTCATTCACGGCACTGGCTGCAGACTACCGTGGAAAGCAGGCGACACCCACCCCCTCTTTTTTCACCTAGGAAAACAGCTCCATATTATCTTTATTCCACCCTCACCATTTCCAGCCCCTCTTTTGACCACCAAATAGCCCAAACGTGTTTTCCAGACTTTTTCCCCATTGCGCTGGCTGACGACACAGCGGCTGTTGACTGATCCAACATGGCGACCGTTTAAGGAAATATGACGCACCTCACGCTTTCCACCATCCAATTAGCAGGCGTGTATGATGTCCGCGGACATCACATTGTCCCCGGATTGGCACGGAGGCCTGTCCGGGGAGTGAATGGGGAAGTGAGCCCGCGGACCGAACCCAGATATCACTAATTTATTCTACCTACTTTTTGGCTGTTTAAAAAAAAACTAGACGTATTTACACAAAATTTACAAAAGCAGGCTTTCAGGATCAAGCTGCTGCTCCTGGCACACATTTAGTGAAAATCCAGCCAGCTGTTTGGGGTGTAGGCGTGAGCACATTTTTTTTTCTATTGTGTCTATGAGGAAAACCACATATTTTTGGACCCCTATAACTTTGCCCCCCAGACGAAACCTCACCAAACCTGGCAGAATAAATCCGAAAGGGCCATATACTTCATTTGAAAAGTTTGGTGAGGATTCATCTCGGGAGAACAAAGTTATAAGATGCCCAAAATGTTCTCTCCCTGTGGGTTCAGCAACTTAACCATAACCACATAGCTGCTACTGCATGCTGTGCAATATATGTATATGCAGGGTAAGTAAGGTTATACCTGTTTTGTGTAGGAGGCATGCTCATACAAACATGATCAGCATGAAAACACATGCACAGAACAAATGCATGTACCGCCATAGGTGTAAAAATCTATGCACTAGCAGGGGGACAAGCGCAGAATAAAAGTATGGGCATACACTCCACTGATACTCAACATATTCACTTTTCAAGAAAAGACATCGTTGCATCAACAAGCGCATTGTGTGGAACAAATGAATGTATGCACTACCAGCTGAAAAGTACAGACACCCATATGTTGTGAGAACAACCGTCATGTAACCGCCTAGATACACAATGTTCAGCAATAGTCTAGAGTCACCAACACAACCACTTTAAATGTTGGGTAGCTTACATCAGTGCTAGAGTTAAACTCAGTCTCGGCAAGTACCAGTGTAGTTTAAGTTACGGTTCACGTTGTGTTGTGATGGACTTGGGTTGGATTAGAGAATTAGTACATTTAGACTATTAGAAACTAAGCATTTGCATTTCTAACATTCATAGATTTTACCTTCTTACAGATTGGACCTTAACATGTTTTTGCCATTAACATAGTGGCATATATCACTATGAAACGTATTTGGAAAAATATAGGGTCCAGAGAAAATATATTACTGTTGTCATCAGCAAGCGCATAGTTTCTTCCTCCTCTCACAACCAAAGCGTTCCTTGCAAAACAGCAGACACACAAATCACCCTCTCCAGCAATCAAACGTGACAACATAGGTGCAATTATATCAATTTCTAGCTGTTGCTGGTGTCACTTCAGTTGTACCAATCAAGAGAATGTTGACTACAACTAGTTATATAATTGTGCCATTTTCTGCTTAGGAGAGGATCATAATTGTCAAGTCATTTATGACAAAACTGATTTTCATTACATGAATAACAGGCATTGAACATTTTATTAATTTTATTTTACATTTCTCAGATTTTGAAGCGGCATACTAAAATATAATAATTATAAAAGTTACTTATCATTTACAGGCCCTCATCAATATTATAAGCATTCTAACAGGCTATAATAGAAGCCAATAAAGCTTGAAGACCACTGCAGTAGATGAATCCAGCCCCTCTAGAGAACGAGGGCTAACCTGCAGATCCTGGGTTTGAATCAGGATAAAATGCACTGAGTCCTTTTATCCTTCTTAGATTGATAAAAATGTGTAATATTGAAGGTGAAATTGAAAGATAGCATGTCAACCAGCAGTGTCAGTCACATGTCAGGCATGCTTGGGTCTACTTTTCATCATGCAGAGGTCGACACATTGTTTATTTTTGAGGTATAATATAAGATAGCTCTGTGGGTTGAGCGCTCGCTGCTGCGATTGGATCGTGATCTGCAGGTTACAGGTTCGAATCCAGGCAAGGCCGACTCAGCCTTTCATCCTTCCGAGGTCGATAAATGAGTACCAATTTCGGTTGGGTGATATTGTATGTAAATATGTACTCTATAAAGTGCTTTGGATAAAGGCGCTATATAAATAACACATCATTATCATTATAATATTACAATATAGGGAATTCATAACAGCTACGGACATGGACCTCTGAAAAGCATCCAGTGCTGGGAAAGAGTGAGTTGTGTTTTAGGAATCCAAGAAGAGTGAGTTGTGTTTTAGGAATCCACGAAGTTTCATCCTGCTAAATTTGCTTTCATGAGGACTACTGAGGTTATTTATTCATTAATAATAGAGAGTCCACTGCTGGAGGGCAATGACCTTACAAAAGCCAATGTCATGCATTTATGTAACGAATACCATTTAGTCAGGTAAGATTGCAAGGTTCTGAGTACTGTACCTGGGAAAAACACATAACACATCTACAGTAAGAGGTCTACAGGTGCATGGAGTGTCATATATACCCACGACACTAATGTATGAAGGGGCCCGCCAGCGCATCATTTGGGCTGAAGCACACGCCCTTGGAAATACATGGGCCACCTTTGTGAATAAGGAAACTAATGCAATATAGACCGCTGTTAGCCGGGCAGGCACTCCATAAGAGATAGGGCCACTACATAATCAGTGGCGCCTTACCATCAAAAACGGAACATTAAAGTTTATTCAAACATATATATATATATATATATATACTCATTTTCATTAGCACCCTGGAAGGGGTGGCAGGCAGAGGCCTCCAACCATTCAGGGAGGCCCAGACAATCAGGGGGCTCGGAATGCAGGCTTTAGCTCATGGTAAAACCTGCATTCCGAGTCCCCAGAGCAGCAAGAGGCCACCATGTTCCCCGCAGGGAAGCAGGGAAGTCTTTCACCACCCTCATTTACACCTCCCCCTCCACTTACCAGAAGCTATGTGCTCCTTCGTCGGTGCCTGGAGTATTCTGTGTTCCTGCGCTTCCCCGCTGCAGCAAACTCCACCATGGAATAGGAGAAGCGACGATGTGAAGTCCCCTTCTCCATGGCAGCTGTCTTGGTTTGTAGTTTATTTTACGTTGAGAAACAGAATGTGTGACGTTTGAGAAACGGGAAAACAACCTGTTCGCTTTCTGAAATACCAAGCAAATAGCAATAAAGCTCTCCGGATAGGGGGCTTTGCCGGGTCTGGTAATGCCCAGCCTAACATTTAGGTCCTTGATTTGCTGAGGCCTGTAACTTGTACTGGGCATTACCTGACCCGATAAAACTCCCACCCATCGGGGTTTATTGCTTAATTAGGAATCATGGAAGGCCTGGCAATGGGAAGAGCAGGGGTGCACTCACAGGGTTAATGCAGACCAACTTTGCCATCTGACATTTTAGAAGAATTCAGTGCAGGGGTATATGGATCATACAAAGTCAGAACCTTATACATGAAATAGACTAGATACCCCCAATATGCACTTCCTTCTTACTGTATGGAAATGACAGCCTTATCCTAAGCTTGTATATTTCAGGTGTGAAGCGTCAATAGCTAGAAGGTCACAACAAATCGATGTACTATTATGATCCATACTCTTTTCACCAAGATATATGAATATATTCTCAATTCTGAGCATTTGCTAAAAGAAAGGTATGAGCACAGAATCATTATGAACATTATGGCCCACTAATGCCATGCTTTAGTGATGCATGGAGACATAACTGAGGAGAAGCCAATGTCTACACAGTGTTAAAGAGACTTTGGGTCATGGCTCTATTATCTAGAATTATTATACAAAATGCACTTGAAATGACGAGAGAGCTGGGTAACATGGTGCATGGTGAAAAGAAGGAAACTGGCCTGTCACCTCTGAAAGAACGGGTTGTTACTAGCCTTCACTTAAAAGCATTCCCATATTTTCATAAATAAAAGTACAGATTGTAATAATCTTTGTCCCACCCGTTCAATAAATGTTAGTGCATGTTCTACGGTTTGCCAACCACTTTCAAGCATGGGGGCTCAGATCACATAGTGCAAACATGACAGGCATTTTACCCCAGCTACGGGCACATTTGCAGAAACAGCAGTGCACAATTCCATGGAAATTTGTGACAGATGCAGGAAGGACATCTGCTCCCACTTCTGAATGCAAGAACCACATTTCAACGTTTTGGTTTTATAAAATATTGGTTCTAAATTGCCCATCCCCGGTGCGAAAGTGAGAGTCACGTGATCCTGCCCAGGGTGTCAGAATGGGACACTCAGACACTGTACCCTGCTGTATGCAGAACAGCCACACTATAGCATTTAGCCCCCAGTGCCAGGGGTGTAGCATTCATTTGTTTCTGAATGCTCTCTTGAGAGTTTAGACATTTCTGTCCAGTTTGTCAAAGATTAAAGTTCTTACAATGCATTTTCAAGTGCTCATGGAAACCCAGAAATGTCTTCATATGACCCTTCAGGAAATGAACCCTAAGGTCGGGGGACCTTCTTTCTACTTCCTCTCCAAGATGGTGGAGTGAGATTTGTAGCACCTGTAGCTCTCCAGATGCTGCCCCCGCACTCAGGCCCCTACCAAGTGGGGCCGCAAGCTGATCTAGTTGGGCCCACAGCAGAGACATGAACATCTGTGCACAGCGCTGCTGAGTCGGCATTTACAGATTTAGGGTGGGCCTTGCCCGCTCAGGCCCTACCCTGTCTATGCCTCTGCCCCTAATTGGTCACACCCAGGGTGCTGCGTTTCGTAGAAATCATCCAGACAGCTTTAATAAAACTTGCTGTGGAACCGTCTTTGCTTCCCTGCAAAGGCCTACTGCCTCAAGCTTTTATCAAGTTGAATGTGTACAGTGCAGCTGCTCACAGTCATTCCTGAAACCCCTAGCCAGAACCTTTTCCACCACTTTTGCAAGGCAGTGAGGATAGCTCAGGGGCAACACGTTTGTTCTGGAAACAAGACAATGCAGAGCAACACAGGTTGGATTCCCGGGCCTGCACTTAGAGACTGATTTCCGGTATTCAACGCGTTACGAAATAGTGCAATTCTGCACAGGTATGGCAATAGGGTACACATTTGCACAGTTCCATATTAGCACTAGAGGAAACTTTGTCCCGGTGCAAAAATGCACTGAAACAAGAAATACCCTCAGGCTAACACTGTGAAAAGTAGCATTTGCACAAGTGCACATTTTCTGCAAACTGGCAACGGCAGTACTGTCTGTTCTCCTGATGCCACCATTTGCTGTGTGTTATCCTCATCTTAAACCCAGCAATTCTGAGTTTTAGCCTCCACTCTGGCCTACCCTAATCAGTACCTTTGTCTCTAGTCCCGTAGTCTCCATGATCTTGGTCTCCAATATGGTGGTCTGTGGCACCTTTGTCTCCGACGCCAAAACTCGGTTTCCGATGTCTTTGTCTCAAATGTTGTATTGCCCAGTACCTTAAATTCTAGCCCTTTGCTCCATAGTACTTTGGTGTCTTGTGTATTATTATCCTACACTGCAATCTTGTTTTTAACAACATAAAAGTTGCAGCACAACATCACGCCAAATCTTTCTAACAAGATCAACAAGTTTAGATTTGATAACATTGTACCTAAGACCAGTGAAAAGGTACATTTTAAGTGAAAGAATAGGGGTTAATTCAGAAATACATCATCATATACTCTCCTCTTGTACCCATGCTAATATAAATGTCATAAATAAGTAGACAGACATCCTAGATTTCTTGAAAACCATTATGGTGGTCATTAATCTGGGAAGCTTCTGACCCTAGTGCTGAAGGGTCCCTTGTTATGTGTCCCTGTAAATCTATGTCCATCCTTCACTCCCCATACTGCAACGTCCTTTTGTCCTGTACACTAATATGAAATCCACCTTTGCTGCAGCAATCTGCCCTCTCCTTTTTTTATTTTTTTATTATAAGTTAATTTGGTTAAAAAAAAAAATGTCAACCTTTCAACATAAAATTTCACAATATAATACAAGTATCAATTCACAAAAAAAGTCTCCTTTTTACATGTAAAATGAATTAAGGAAAGGAAATACACATTAAAACACAATTATGAAGCAAAAATCAAATAAAATTGTTACATTTAAAAAAATGAAAACAATAAATTATATTTTTCTTTTCTTTTTCCTTTTCTCTCTTCTACTTCGCTTGCTTAATTCAAATATTATGAAGGTATCTAACAATAGCATATTTCACAGATTTCTAGTTAGTATGTAATAATCCCAACCATAATCGGTCTGCAATTAAGTTTATATGATCTTCAAAGTGACATTTGAATTCTTTATGCCTTGCTGTTGCTAATTCTACACAGTCTACTAGTAAATGTTGTAATGTTTCGACCTCCTTGTTACAAAAGCGACATCTTAAATCATCCTGTGAAGTAATTTTCCATTTAGAAAGTATGACCTTAGTCGGCCAAATATTTAACCGAAAGTGCAAAAAGTCTGCACCTTCTACCAGGTGGCCTTTTGATAAGAAGGCTTTAATTGGGTCTTCCCTTATCTATGTTGAAGGCTTTTGTTCAGGGATAAACTGCTGGCAGGCAAGCTCTACCACATGTTCAATTTCATTTTACCTGCTTTGTTATGGTTAATGAGTTGGTTCGTTTCAGAGAAACCATCCATGCAAGACCCCATAAATCTATGTTTGAGTGTCTAGGTTGTGCCTTGGAGCATTCACATACACTTCTTAGACTAATATGTGTGCAAGGCTAGCAGGAGCCGAACTTATTTGTTACGGTAATAATACCTTATAATTCCCTCTTGACTGCATTGGTTTACTTATAATCTGTAATCGCGCACCGGCGAAGTCCCGGAAAGTCCTGCTTTGCCCGCTACTCTCTACTCCTTCTCCTGCTTCTGGACGACGTACTCCATTTCCCGAAGCGCTTAAGGATTACAGTGCAGTTGCACTATATACAAAGACTCAGAGTTCCTCAAGGCTGTGTGCTAATTGTTTGAGGGCGTGCCTATAAAATCGGGCTTGCGCGTGCACTGCGCGTGCTCACCGGCGAAGTCCCGGAAAGTCCCGCTTTGCCCGCTACTCTCTACTCCTGCTCCTGCTTCTGGACGACATACTCCATTTCCCGAAGCACTTAAGGATTACAGTGCAGTTGCACTATATACAAAGACTCAGAGTCCGACAAGATGAATGGACTCAAAAAGGACACATTATATTGATTAACAATAGCGTTTCTACGTACACTAATCCTCCTTTCTCTTCTCTAGACTGTGTGCTAATTGTTTGAGGGCGTGCCTATAAAATTGGGCTCACGCACGCACCGCACGTGCGCACCGGCGAAGTCCCGGAAAGTCCCGCTTTGCCGCTTCCCTGCGGCGCTGCGGGCATTGGGCAGAGAGAAGTGATTTTAAGTCTTGAGTGTGGTATAACACCTTATTTTCTTGGTTATTTTCTTTAGACAAATGCCCAAGATTGAATCAGCAATTGTGAGTCTGTGAAGGTAAACTATTGACACAAGGTGCCCGGGTGAATACTCGGGTGTACGTTGGTTTGTTAATGAATTTGTTTTATATGTTTTATTGCCCATATACTTTGAAAACGAACATGCCACACACTAGTCGTGCAGCATTTAATACGCCAATCACAATGCCAAAACAAAAGAAAGATTTGCGTATTTCAAAAAAGTCCATTACTCTTACTCCGGTTTTGAAAATGCCACTGGCGAACAAAGACATTTGTATTTTCTGCGCAAAATGCAAAGAATGTATGACGGATGAGTCACCAGTGGAACAAGTGTTGCCAAGTGTAGCGTTACCGACTGTGGTGCAAAAACTATTTGTAAATTCAAGAAATGTCTCATGTATGCCTCCTTTATCTGACACGACCCTGTTAGCGAATACGCATGGAGAAATGCCGCTCCCGGCTGTAGCTGTTCAGCGTGCTGGTATAACTCATTTATCTAAGGTTGATGAGATTTCCTTGTGTGTTTCGGCAGCAGATGAAATATCTAATATATCATTTAACGCCAGTGAAGACAATTTAAACATTTCGCATGTTGATTTTACAAATGAACATAGTGAACAAGATCAGATGGGATCTACTATCCACTCATCCATGATTCTTTTCTGATACCTACACCACGGTGTTGTTTGCGATTAATATTTCAGGCAATCCTCTAGATAATCTGCCTTTGATTGAAATCACCCTGGCGGCAATAAACACAACTGTAGCCAGTATGTTTAAATTATTTGAATCTTTAGATGAAAAACTTTCAAATCAGGCGTAAAAAATCCAGCAGATTGTGGAGTGGATCTCACAAATGGTCCTTTGTTAATCGATGTGACTCCAGGTGTCATGGGTGGTTTGAGTAGAGTTGCAGGTGATGCTGAAGGCTCCAGGGCAGATTGGTGTACAGAATCGGTACTTCCTTCCTTGGCCAATATTATCTGTCCAGGCACATCTTTAAGACCTAATGTTATAAATGCGAATGATTCTTGGAACAGCCTTGACAAGAGTCTAAAAAAGATGCATCTGCAAGGGAAAACTAGATGCACAATAAAAGATTCACAGAATGTAATGAAAACTCTGGGCACAAAGATAAATGCTCCGAAAGTGAGAAATGTAGTGAAAAACGACTTTGTGTCACTCAACACAGGTCTTTCAACCATCTGTAGCGCCCCTTACAGTGCCTTCCATTTTGGAACAAGTATCCCTAAGTATGCCAGCAGCAAAGTCTTTGAAAACCACTATGGTGCCCATAAATTCACACAAGCCGAGTACGGTGGGTATTTTACCTTGTATCCCAGCAGACTATGCTCCGCTCTTGGAAATTGTAGCTCTAATAAATAACACCGCCCCTATTGGTCCTGCCGCCGTATTGGCGATCCAAGCGCCAGTGTTAATTCCAGATGGTGTTAGATCTACGCCACCAAATTTGCCTTCTGTTGGTGTTGATATTAGATCTGAGTAATTGGACATATGTGAGCGAATGGCTTCAGTTAAGGCCGCAGTTGATGCATATTTACTTGAACGTGCGGCATTAGCCCCTCCGTCCAATTCCTCTCGGGCAGTGGAAATTCTACCAATCTCTGATAATAACACGCTTAATCCATTGTGCCCTAAAATGGGGGTTAAATCTATTTCTCCCCAGCAGAACTCCAATCGTTGGAAAATGTCCAATTTACCGTCTGCAAAGGGGAGTCTCACTGCCAATGCCCGAATGAGTGAATAACCAACGACACAGAAGGCTCAATCCCCACATCAGACCGAGTGTGAATGCTCCTACTGTGGGCCCCCTCACATACTAGATCACATCCAACACAAGCATAACCACTAAAAGAATGTTCTAAAACAGCATATTCAATAGCTATTTGGAATACCAGAGGTCACTCCCATTTACAATGGTCATCCCCACTTGATATCAATAATTGTGATATTGTAGCTCTTCAAGAGACGTGGTTTGTTAATCCACCTTTGTGGGATGACCATGATGTCATATTATTACCAACTCTTAAGGCAGCAAGTGGAAGACCGACCTCTGGCTTGTTGGTGGCAGTTAAGACCAGCAAAGGGTTTACACTTAGTAAATGGCACTCTCCTAACAACTGTATGCAATTGGTAAAAATAAAGTATGCAAGCAAAACATTTGCTTTCATTAATCTCTATCGCAACCCCGTTGGGTTAGCGGACGATATATTCTACAGGGATCTATCCATTATATTAGAAATAATATCTTGTGACCAATCAGTAATTGCAACCATGTTAGTAGGAGATTTAAATCTTGATTGCTTAAGTGTGAAGAAAATCTCCCAAAAGATAACGTGCTCCAGATGGCTTAATTTTATGGCCGATCATAATTTACACATGGCTAATGGCTCGATCATGGGCGATATTCCCTTTAAATCCACGTGGGAAGGAGGCACATCCAAATCTACTATTGATTATGCTTTCATCTCAGACAACTTCTTTCATAGGGCCACTAAATTTCAAATTGTGGCGCAATTAGCCAGTAATCATCACCTTTGTCTTTTACTTGGCAAGAAGAGTGTGACTTGAGTGCACTAAAACAATTTTGGATGATCCAAACACTAAATGTGAATTCTGCACGTACACGTTGGCCCTTAATAACGTGAAGGAGGCAATACAAAATCTAGATTCAAAACACAATTTCTATACAGACATTTTACCGACCTTTGCTGTTACAATCTCGGGAAATTGTCCCAATCTAATTAAACATAAACATCAGAGTGATCAGATCACCCAACAAGCAAAAAGATTACATAGGCAAGCGTTAAGAGTGGCACATAAATTACCTTTTGATGAGCGAGTGAATACATGCCGGAGATTGAAATGCCAATACAGAAATTGGTCCCGGGCATGAAGGGCTAAACTCTATCAACAAGATAGTGAAGCTTTTCTGCACTCTGCAAATAATAAAAATTCTGCACAAATATGGTTCCTACTTAAGAATGTGGTTAATCCATTGCAAGCCAGTCTCCAACTATGTGGTGTTACTGAAGCACAATGGCTAGCACACTTTTCACATCTATATGCAGATACTAAGTATGCTGATTACATTTATATAACATCGCCCATAACACACTGGGACATGGATTGTTCTCCTGAAATACTCGAAGAATTCATAATTAAATCTTCTTCTTCTCGAGCAATGGGACCTGATGGTCTAAACAATTATATGTTTAAACAGCATCCAACCAGATGGGCAAATATATTGAATAATATTTTTCAACAAATTATTCTGACAAAAAGCATACCAACATCCTGGACAACATCAATTCTAGTCCCGATATTTAAAAAAGGAGACAGGGCATTACCGGCTAGCTACCGTCCAATAGCTTGATGTGCCAGGAAAGCTGTTCGCGCGGCTGGTCTTAAGAGACTTCACAAAATGGACTCAAGATTATAATCGACGAGACCCGTGTCAAACGGGTTTTGTAGCTAGTTTGGGGACGACAGTTAATCTGTTGACACTTAATGCTCTAAAGGCCCAGGCACAATCAACAAGACAACCATTGTATTTTGGTTGCATTGACTTACACTCGGCTTTTCATTCTGTCTCGCGCATTAAATTAATAGAGAAGTTGAAGTTGGCTAAGTGTCCTGATACATTGTGCGACATCATATATGCCCTACATTCGACCACTAGCATCAAAGAACGTCTGTCTTTACTGGGTCTGTTATCTTCTACAATATCGATGCTTAGGGGGCTGAGGCAGGGATGCATCCTTGCCTCAGCCCTCTTTAATTTTTTCATCCATGATGTGTTCATGGCCTTCTCTCAAGTTGAGGCCGATGCACCGAAGATGAATGGATCAACTATTGAAGCTTTATGGTATGCGGACGACCTGGTTTTGGTGTCAAAAACTCTAACAGGCTTACAAAAACTACTGTCGGCATTAAGTGCATATCTTGATAAAAACGAATTAATTATTAACTTGGGTAAGACTCAGATTGTAATTCATGCACCGATGTTTTCCAAAAAATCATATGAATGGCAAGTTAATAAAAGAATAGTAGAAGTGGTGCCCACGTATCTTTATCTAGGAATTCCTTTTGATAGTAATCCCTCAGTGAGATCGCACTCCAGGGCATTAGAGCATAAAATCGCCACTGCAATTTCACAGACAAGGTTGATCATGAGTAGATATGGGAAATTTACTATTAGACCTGCCATTATTTTCTGGCGGCAAACAGTTCTGCCAATTCTATTATATAGCCTAGAAACAACAACTATAGTACACCCCACTGATTTATGCAAACTAGAGGCCAAATTTTGGAGAGGTGTGTTACATCTGCCTATTTGTGTACCTGGGCCGTGGTTACGGCTTGAATTGGGCCTGACGTCCTTGAGTGCTGAATACAACTGTAGACTTTGTGCCTTATTTCGAAAATGCTTGACCTATATAAGAACTGATAATTGTTTAACAATATTATCAGCCTATATGTTGTCCTTGGAACATCATTTTGCTAAAAAATGGATTTCTTATGTGTATAGAATTTTGGCTAAAGCAGATATTAGTCTGGAGACTCTTCTTGGTAATCCGAATAGAGCTATGACTACATTATTTAGGTGTGATTGGATTGGGACTAAAAGTAAATGCCTTGAGTACAAAGATTTTCAGGCCTTGATTTTTTAACATAAAAAACTTAATGAACTTGCACCATATCTGAATGAAGCTCCAACTCCTCACGTAAGAGCTGCTATTTTACATTTGTGATTCAATTTATATTTAACGCGTGATATATTGACCAGAAGAAAATTAATGAATCCAAAAGAGAATTTTTGCAGATTTTGTGAAAAAAGTGAATTTAAAGAAACTCTAGAACACATCATAACTGCTTGTCCTGCGCTTAATAACTTAAGAATGAAATTGTTTTGGAAATATTTCCCTTACTTTGGTGCAATTCATCCAGAGGTTCGATGGTCAATATTATTATCGACTAAATCCATAAGTATTCGTGTTGCAACGTTACATTTTTTATCTGCTCTGAATTTAGAAAATGGGGTATTGTCTGCAGGAATGATTTGAGAAATAAGAAATTAGCTTGGAACATAGGAAACTCCTTTTAAGGTGTGTTATGTTCTAACAATTACAATATTGTGTGGTGACATTGTGAGATTATGGCACCATGTATTTGAAGAACTAACAAGATGATGTAATTTGTGACTTGTGACCAAAAAAAAAAAATGATGTTCCATTTGTCTGTTTGTCATGGCTACAACGTATATGTACTTTAATTGAATCATTAATAGGAATAGTTTATGTAAATGCCTATGTAATAATTTTCTTTCTTCATTTTTCTTATCGTTCTTCTCAGCGTTTTTCACCCACTCAAAGATTTTATTGTGCTTATTTTACCTTTTCATATACTGTTCACTTTTTAATCTATGTATTGTGTTTTATGTAATGTTCATTCTTTTATAGTAATGTGTAAAATAATTTTGTAATTGAAATTGTTGTTTATATTGAAAAAGGTGAATTATTTCAACTATATTCAATAAAGAAAAAAATAATAATAATCTATAATCAAATATAAAAGTGTTGAGTCTGGAGCAAGGTGTGTGAAGCACCCACTCAATAATATTATTTGAGACAAGCTACCTTTGCTGTTATTCTCGGTTACACTATGTTTTTGTGCTAAAATATGGCATGTTTTTCAAATGTGTTTGATACGTTCTGCGCTTCTTTGATAATGCTATGCTCTCTTGGGGTTGGTTTGCTACACCGTGTAATGGTATGCTAAACCATATCATGCTTAAGCTGCAGGGAAATGCTGTGCAATATTTGTCCATGTGTTTTGTTCCCAAATCTAAATCCATGTGACATTTATGCTTTTTTGATGTACACCCTCATTTTGCTTTTAGGTTGATGCCCACCCACACCCCGGTATTATCCCTACTCAATTGCAATTCTTGTAACCTTAGTGGATTTTAGCACGTTTTTCATTTTCTTTTTTCATTTCTTTATGCAACTCTTCTTTTTTATTGTTTGGTAAAGGAGGGTGGTTTTGTTATGGTAGCTGGTTATGTCAGGTTATATTATGCCATTTATTGTTATGTTGTTTCACATTAATGGCAAATGTCAAGCACTTTCATGCAGCCATCAGATAGCAGCTAGCACTCCACAAAAGACCCATATAAATTAGTAAAACATAGGAGCATCACTCAGTTTACAAGAAGGGGCATACCGTGCACCATAGAGCTGCACATGTAAGATGGTCGGCAGAGGTCCTGTGGTGTGCATGCAGCCCTTTATTAACAGGACAAGGTATTAGAGCGCAGGTTAAGCATTGTATAAAATCATGGACTATTCGGATATACTCCCAGCTCTGGGCCCTTCATGATAGTCCTTTGGGTAGGGAGCAGGAAGAAGGGCACATTGCTCTCTGCTTCATGGTTTCTGCAGACCCAGTACCACAATGACAACCTGGCCACCCAATGAAAGCATTACCACCCATGACTCAAACACAAACTCACACTGATAAAGCATCTCACAAAGAAGAGTGAAAGGCTGCCACTGCATACAGAAGGACAGACATCTGGCCATTTTCTTCCTACCTCCCTGCTTCTTGCACTTCCATCGCCTCATCTCACAGAGTCTATTGAACATGGTACATTTTTCCAATATGATAGCCTACTTCCAGGCAAGGCACCCCTTGTCTCATCGTAAACTGAAATAATGATTAGCATGACATAGCACGGAGCAAACTCTTACTAATAATGTTTTTAACAGCAAGGTGCCAGGGATTTTCAATGTTCCCATACTAGTTTGACTACTTCATTTCCTCACCTTATGTTACCAACAACATTCAGCTTTATGCACATTCTATTCTTGAGTATGTCACTATTGGCTCAGGTTTGACAGTGACAGAATTAACATTCTGGAGCTTGACCTGTTCAATTTACACTGATGTCTGGGCAAATAAGCCACCAAACCTACCCTATTGCCCAAGCCCTTCATGCAATCAACATTACATTGTGTAATAACTTAAATTGCTCCAAATCTGCTTTGCAAACACCCAATTATCAGAACACTTTAGGACATAAACACCTACTCCCTTTTGAGAACTATGGTCTATGTAATAGGACTGACGTGCACCCATGCCATCCCTCTGTCATATTTCTACTTTGAGGTGTTTTGTAGGATCTATTTACGCTTTCACATCCTTTTCTTTTCTCCAGCAGACTAAGGTCTGTATACTCTGACAGAGTATGCCACTCCACTGCTATGCTGGTAATTGGCCACAATATAAAAGCCTTTCAACTTAACATAACATAATATATGAATCTAACAAAGGCGTAAAAAGCATTGTGGCTAATTGCCCATAAGCACCATTAACTAGGAGGGTAAAGTACGGAGTCTTTTCCTTCAGCCTTTTTTTGTGTTGCACATCTGTACTATAGTATTCTCCCGTCACCTATATGCTTAGTATGTCTGCACCCTGGCATTCCATCTTGCAACATCAACAGAATCAAAATGGAAACCTAAGCCTTTTCATTTTTTCTCACACTACGCATGTGACCAGGGGTAGGTAGAAAGCCACTAGACCATTCCCCAGGCTTAAAGACCATGGACGAAAAACACAAAACAAAAGGGAACACAGAGAGGAGTTTAAAAAGGGGAAAGGATTTCTGGGAAGAGAGCATAGGTTGAGAAGCAAGTGAGTATCCTGGAAGAATCAGATCAAATGAATGGTAGAAACAATGAGTCTGAGAGATTTCATACCATGCTGGAAGTAGACTGCATGATTATGTGCTATCAGATGAATGCTTCACCAGCTGTTTCCCTCCCAAAACAAAGACAAGAGGAGCTGTGGGTGTCTAGGACCAGCTCAGCTGGAGGAGAGTGGGGTGCCGAGACGCTGAAGGTCTGCAAGGTGAAGCAAGAGAGGAAAGCGTGGCAAGGGAGCTGTGTCTCGAAGGAGACAGGGGAGTACATGGAAGGGAGCCACGAGGCTTGCTAATCCCTTTTGAAAATGGTAACTAGCAATACTCATTCCCCAGTGCCAGGAATGGAGCCCAGGAGTGTCCGAGAGGCAGGCGGTGAGACCCTGACCTCAGAGGGCAAAGACATTGATAAAGAAAACACAACCGGTGAGTGAAGCACAGTGAGAGCCCGGTGTGTGTATGGAAAAGGATACAAAGTGGCAGAGTGGTTGCGTGTATGATTACACGTTCTCAAAAAAACTCTGTAAAAAAAGAAGCTGTCTGCAAAGAGGGAGCTGTGCGCAGACAGGTACTGTCAGCGAAATAGAGATCCTAAAGAGGGGGAGATGTGCGAGAAATGAAAAAGTATTGACATAAAGCATTGAGTGTTGGAAAAACATTGGGGTGACCTGCAGGTGGGAGATTGATCCAGGAGGGCTGCAGAGAACCCACCACAAGAAATACACATTGGGATGGCCCCCAGGCGGGAGATTTATCTAGGAGGGCCACAGAGACCCCACCATGAAGAGATAAGCAAAATACATGTGTGAATTTTGTGACAAGTTGTTAAAAAAAATATGAGGGGCAGGTGGTTAGACCCTGATCTCAGAGGAAGTTGAAAAATGAGGAAGCGAACCTCAAAAGAAGCTAACAGAACTGTTATGGAACTTCCGTGTTTAACAAGTTGCACATGTGTGTTAAAGAGAGTGGAACATTGTAAAATCAAAGAGGGGCTTGAAACGTAGGTGATGGAAGTCTAAGAAGCCCCTTGAAGTGTATGGGCCAGAAAGTTTTCAATTCAGGAAATGGGAACCTGTAGAAACCCAAGGAACTTTGTGTAAAATTAACTTTGTAATGCCAAGAAGGGTCTGCGCTCGGACAAGGGAAGCCTGCGAGACCCGTTGTGAGAAATAAAGTACTTTGAACTCTTGAATCTTGAAAAGCATGTTGAACTTTGAGATCCTGAGTGCTTTGCCCTTGGGGAAGGGAGCTACAGAAGAACTCCAGTGCCATCCTGATTTTACTTTGAACACTATTGAGTTTATCCATTCTCCTACACATTGTTATCATATAGAAGTGAGGGAAAGTATAGTGAAGAGGCAGCAAGGTAAGAGCTGAGCAAGACTCTTTATTGGAGCCCGCAGAGAGCAGCACCTGCTACTGGTCTGCTGGGCAACTCAACTCACTCGTTTCAAACAGAAGAATTCCAGAAAACTAAAGTACATTCCCCCTAACAACACAACATATCTTCCCCTCTAAATGAGAAAAAAAACAGGAATAAATAGTAGAACAAAATTACAATAAAAACAAAACAGAACAATACACAACAACAAAACAAAGATATGTATATATATCACACCATGAACATAGGTGTGCCAAAGGACAAATGCTATTAATTGCATCATTGCACAAAATCTTTCAGATGACCCAGAACCCTCCTCTCTCTACAACTCATTCTAATCCCATCTGGAATTCCATTAGGAACACATTTGTCCAAAACATTGCATTCTACATTGTTTTGGATACTCTCATTTCCCTCTCTTTCCAACCCAACGCCACTCCTCTCACCAGCATTGCTCCCCCCATAACCTCTTTGTAGGGAGCCAACATACCATTAGACCACACCCCTCCACCTACAATCTCTTACAGCAGTGATCCCTTTCGGTCATACAAATTTACTTTCAAGACACTAAAGTCCCAAATGGGATTCTTTATCCAAACCAAATCTCCAACAGACCACACATGATCCTTCACCCCATGAACAGCATCAAAAACACGTTTGTAATGCTCCTGACCCTTCTCCACCACCCTCATCAACTTTACACAATCCACCCAAACTGGAATCGCTACCCCCAACCAACTGGGGCTCAACGAGACACTGAGTATGGTTTATTGGAGTAACCCCAAACCATCTGTCTCAGTACTGCACACCGCAGTAAATCAGCTCTCAAAGCCAACTGGACTCCCCCATTGATTAACTTATTCACCGCTCTACTAGGCCATTTGCCTCGGGGTCATACAACGCCATACGTAAATGTGATATAGAATGCTCATTCAAAAACTTCTTCATCATCTCAGAGGAGAGTTTTATTCCGTTATCTGTTACCAAAATTCTGGATGACCCCTCCCTGAAAAACACATCATCTAAAAACCTGATCAATTCAATCGTGGTGGCTTCCCTTGTGCCTACCCACTCACCCACTTAGAGTGGTAATACACCATCACAACAAAAATAAAAATCATCTCCTAAACCTTGAATCAGTCCCATTACATCCACAGCTCCTTTTGCCAAGGTTGAGATGGTACTTTCACAGGAATTAAAGGAGTTTCACACACCACCTTACTTTTGCTGCTCATTGCACATTCCACACAATAACCCACCTATTTTTCCACTGAACTATCCATGGTAGGCCCCCAATATCTCTGGCGTCATCTCCTTTTTGTGCCATTTACAGCTAAATTACCTTGGTGAGCCAACTCTATTAACTTCCTTCTGATTTTTAATGGCAGCACACACTTCAATCCCCTCCTCACTCTTGTCCCAACCAAAGATAGTTCATCCTTAACTTCAAAATAAGGATTGAACTTCCTATACAACACCTCTCTGTTGGGCCATCCAATAACTGTCCATGCCACAATTGCCTTCAATATGACATCTTCCGCAACAGCACGTTCTCATTCATCCTCACCAATGGCACCTTGCTCAATACTCGCTACCACCAATTCGTCAATATGGTCAAATTCTTCACTCCCAGTGAGCTCACTGGCAATCTCGACCGACAGTCTGCAACAGAGTTTCTCTTACCAGGTAGGTAACAAACACGGAATCTTACTCTTGAAGGCCCAGATTTGATACCCTGGGGGAGCCCTTGCTCCACCTTACACTAGCTATCATCTGCACTAACAGCTTGTGATCTGTTCTTTTGACAAAACATTGGCCCCAAAGAAAAATTGTAAAATGTAAAATTGCCCAATACACAGCCAATGTCTCCCAACAACGGGGTAATTGCTTTCTGCACCCCTTAATGGCTGGGAGGCAAATTCCACTACATGTTCCTCACCCTTTGCATCACTCTGGGTCAAAGAAGCAGAAACAGCCACTCTGTCCCCTCGACTCTTTCAAATCACACCTTTTTGCAACAGCATGTCTAATTCATCCCTCATCTGTTCTCGTAGATGGGGAACAGGGCGCACTCTATGGACAACTGGTACAGAATTATTTTTTAATCTAATGAGATGTTCAAAATCCCTGAGCTCTCCCAGTTTGTCTGAAAAATCTGGAAACTCACCATCTGTCTTGAACATCTGCAATTGACACATGTTCTTTTAAATTGGCTTGAATGTGAATGCCAAGACTCACCTATTCATGCCATTCAAGAAGAGATGATCTTTTTCTCACTACAAAAACTTCAGGTGCACAACTGCAACCTTTGTACCCTATTGTAGATTTGAACTTCCCCGACATCTCTATCTCAACCTCACCATAACCATGAGGATGGATGTCATGCTCCATAAAATGGATGTCATGCTCCATAAGATCCTGTATTCTTCCACTAATGACATTTGTAAAGGTCTCACCAGAGACAATGGTCCAAGGAGCGGCACTGTCTACTTTCATTTGCAATGTTTTTCCATTGATAGAAAACTCATCTAACGGACCTCTCTTGCCTCCATGGAGTGCAGAAATTTCAAACATGTGTGGAGCATTGCTTAGCTTGTTCTCCATTTGAAACAGATGTGCCGCTCCTTGGACCATTGTCTCTGGTGAGACCTTCACAAATGTCATTGGTGGAAGAATACAGGATCTTATGGAGCATGACATCCATCCTGAGGGCTATTTCAGCGAGCTGTAGAATGAAAGACGGGGGTACTCCATATAGATCAATGCCAGAGTGTAGCAGGCCGCTCAACATGGATTTTAGCTGTGTGTCTATGTAAAACTATTCAATTCACTCTACGTTCTTCCTTGGCTCATAGTGTTCTTTTAATTTCCTAATCATTACCACAAAATCATCCAGATCGCCAGACCCCTCACCTCTGGTAAGCCATTAAAAACACTGTGTCCATCTATGCCTAAATTGTGGAGCAATTGGGCTTGTTTCCTCGCAGGTGCAAATTGGTCACCTCCCATGGCAAACAGGTAAGTCTCAAACATTTTCTTCCATCTGGCCCACTTAACTGGGGGAGCACCTTGTTCAGCTAGGAAAGGTAAGGGAGGAGGGATGCCTGCAGCAGCCATCTCTTGCTCCCTCTTAATTCTTGTGTTGCCTATATTGCTACTTGTTTTTTCTGCCTTTTCTTGAACTGATTGTATTTTTCCTACTGCTCTGTTTTTCTCTCAAGTACTTGTACTGCTTATGTTGCTCTGTGTTTCCTTATACATGTGCAGGAAATATGCAACCTCTGACTGGCAAAAGCAATGCTTGAATGCTCTGTCCCAACGCTGATTCCTCAGCAATGCATCCTGGTTTCCATGTACTGTGCGTGCTGTTGAGCGCGTCAGAAGCTCCTTTCTGTTACGTTCTAAGAGCAAAGACACAGCTCTGTGCCCGCAGTGTGGCTGTTTCGGAAGTTGCTTGCAGTGTGATTCGGCTTCCAGGCCCTCTCCTTTCCTTGCGAAGAGAACAGTTTGCATTATGAAACCAGCCAAAAGAGGGCACGACGCTCGCGGTCGCAGGCTCTCAACAGCCCTCTCTCTGCATTCAGGAGGCCCGGAGCACTGGTCGCCAGCAGGAAAGTGGGGCCTCTGGGCAACTCAACTGATTTATTTCAAACATAACAATTCCCGAACACCAATGTGTGTTCCCCCTAAGAACACAACATATAGGTTTTGACACAGACAACATTTTATTTTGGACTAATAGACTTAGATTTCCCTTAGCTTCCTTTCTTTCAGGGAACATTTCCACATTAGAGTTAGGGCAGGTTAGGCATTACACCATCATGACTAGCAATATAAAGGTTTTGAAACTGTATCACTTGTGTTGGTGTCTGTGTCATCTCTTGATACCATGCCTTTCTCATACCCACAACACTAAATTGTACTATTTCAATACCACAGATTACAATATGTTTTCTTTTTTTTTTTAGACAATTAGAAAGTCCAATCAGGAATCTAGGCTCGTACCAGAGTAGAAGCCTGCATGCTATGCTTCTCCTGTGTTCTTCTTACATGTTTCAGCTGTCTAGCCAATCATCAAGCTTGGAGTGGAGGCTCCAACCAACTGTAAAGGCTGCATCTTGTGATGTGTACACACTTGCCATTGAGCATGGGTCAAGGAGACCTAGACAAGTTGTGTCACAGAAAGTCCTAGATGGCTGAACCTTGTTAAAGGCCTTCATTATCAGCTCAGGACCGCTAACTGTGGTGGTGGTGGTTACCTACCACAGAACAGCCCTCTGGTGCAGGTTATAATGCTTCATTATGATAACTTTGTAATATGTCAGTTACAGGCCACTGTCTCAAGTATGCCATTACTCCTCCAGAATATCTGAACCGGGATTTGTGCCAGAGAAGGTGGTGCACTATCACACAAAGGAATGAGCAAGAGAAGAGGGGTGGCTTCCTTTCCCACCCATAAGTAGATCAGGACCATGGGTGTGGAAGGAATTGTTTGGCAAGAGTCTGTGTGAAAGTCAAGCATAGGGCTTTCTGTACAGTGATGGCTACAACAGAGATGAACAAACCAGGGGATATTCTGGATGGCATGATGGTCATTCCTTAAGCAACCATTACAATACACGATTTAGAGGAAGCATGTAAATATTATCACTTAAAGCTTATGATAAAAGTAAAGTGTCCTCATTAGGGGTGGATAAATATTCTATTGAAGCATCTAGATTTCAGACACAACATATTTTGTATATTATGGATTACTGCAGGTTGCACCATTGAAAATTAATACTTCTCTTGTAGATAGGCCAGCTTGTTGCAAGGCAGCACATTGGGCCTCATTATAAGTTTGCCGGTCCGGAAACAACGGTACTGTAAGCTTGTTGGTACTGTTGTTACCAGACCGGCAAACTACGAGTTCTGCGAGCGGGTGCCTTTTAACCTGCCAGGTCTGACCTGGCGGGCAGAACAGCACCTGCGAGCAGACCTTGACGGATGCAATGGCACCATTCATTAATGGTGCCGGTGCATCCGCTCTCCCCATTCCCATTGAGTCCAATGGGACTCAAATGGGAATGGGGAGTAATATTTTTGACACCTGGCAATGGGGAATTACCAGCACCGCCGGGGCTGTAATGCCCCGGTAAGTCCCCATTGCCAGGTGCCAGAAAACTCATGACTCCAGCGGCAGCTACCGCCAGAGTCATAATGACCCCCATTGTCTGTAAATGTAGTAAACTAGGGTTCATCCTCACCAGTTAATGCAAAGTGCAATTCACGTGATGCAGACATGTCCAACTATCATGCTCGTTTTGACACAAATACTTTCACAATTCACTACACGTCAAACCTAAATATCACAAATACGCATTTGCAAAACACAATAAATCGTATTTGTAATTGTATCACAATATGAATAAATGCAATCAGGATGTAGACATGATATGATTGGTTATTTATGACGTGCTAAATACCCATAGGTTTCTAAGCGCGGACCTGGGGATCGAACCTGTGTTGCTCTGTGTCGTTTTGCTTCCAAGGCGAGCATGTTGCCCCTGAGCTATCCTACCGAAAGTGCATGCTTTGCCGAAAGCAAAATGTTTACAGGTGCTATGAATAAACTATGCAAAGTAATCAAGTAAATGTTAATTTCGAATTGTGTATTCAAAGTTTAAATTTCACAGCGATGGACCTTGAATATTGCACCTGTGTTTGAGTGTGTCATTTATTTTATGTCAGCAGGAATTATGCTATACTGCATATAACCGTGTCAGGTTAATAGCTATGCAGAATCGATACTTCAAGTGATTTTAGAGGGAATAGATGATCAGCTTTATACTTGTTAAAATAAATCTCTATTGACAAACTAAGATTGTAGGCTCTTCAATGAATTAGGCTGCTGGGTAACCCTTTTAATCATTCTGTAATGAGCTCAGGAGGCATTAATGTAGATGGCCAATGCCACACCTGATACATTCTATCTTAAATGGTTTCAGAGCTCTCCTGCAAAACCAATAGTCCTGGATCCAACTGTCAGGTCAGAAGTGAATGAAATGAAATGATTTTACAATGTGACAAGGAACAGACACAATATTGTTTGTTTTAGTACCACAAAGTGGCCAATACGCCAGAAACCAAAACATTACAAAGTAAAAAGAATGATCTATTGACCCAGACAGAAGGACAGCTTATCCCTCCCCACTGAACTGACAATCGAGATCGGGATTGTAGAACCGACACAACATAAGCAAAGGAAATAAAAGCTGGAAAATAAATCCCAAAATATGCACGATCCATTGGGAAGAGGGATACCTGAAGGAATTATAAACAATCATTAGAACAGGCAACAGTTTGGGCTTTCATACAGACAGACATGTTTCCTCTATACATAGAATTGTAGCATTTCAAATGTTATATTGCATGTTTCTGCAATCCATCTCAATAAAATTAATAGCATGTTGCTACTGGGATTTTTATTTTATTTCCAAGACAATATAATGGCATGTTGCTACTAGCCTTTTAGAGAAAGGACATCAATATTTTCGGTGGAGATAGGTAAACAAGTAATCTATTTAATGTTACTAACTGTGGTAGGTCAGAAGCCATGTTCACGATGATTTTATTTAAATAATAAGAAAATGCCTAACTTTACTTATGCTAAGCGTTTCCCTACCTAACGTAACTAAACTAGGGTGCTAGTCATAAGTCGTAAAGTCCAAAGCAAATAGTCTACCTCATTCCGAAAAGCAAAACTACTGTAGCCCTACCACTAATACAAAAACAACAAAAGACCAGGAACATGACTCCCTTCTTCTGGGATGCTTTTCAGCACAGTTCCTTTTAACAAGGTATTGTAAACTAATCTCTGGCTATTCATTTTAATAGCTTTTTCAATTCCTTCAAGGTATCTTCACAGGCCCCTGTAAACTTGTTCTTTCCACTCTTCAGACTCTTTCTCTTCACCTTGAGAAATGTAGCTAAAAGTCTTAACTATGAGGAGCTTCTGCATGACTCACTCACTTCTGGTACTCTTTCCAACTACTGGAACGAGTATGCAGAGTCCTTGAATGATCTTCACTCTCTTATATCTTTGCACCTCACTGGGACGAGTATGCAGGGTTGCAGAGTAACTTTTACTCTTTTGATACTCTTTTGATATCTTTGTCACTCAATGGAATGATTATGCAGGTTCTCTGAGTGTTGTTCACTTTCTTACATGTTTTCCCCTCACTGGGAGGAGTATGCAAGGGTTCAAAGTGATATTTATTCTTCTGATTTCTTTGCCACTCACTGGGATGAGTATGCAGGGTCCTGGAGTGGTCTTCGCTCTCTTTATATCTTTGGCACTCAAAGGGACGTGTATGCAGAGTTTCAGAGTGATTCTCTATGTCTCACTCCCCGAGTTTCCTGTTCTCCCCTTTACCTGTAGTGTCAGGGGTCTGCATCACTGGATCAGCATTTCTTTCTCCTTTCCCGTATTTGGTCAGGATGGTTCTTTGGTTTCCCTTTCTCGTGGTTCCAACACATTTTGCTGTGTCTCAGCAGTATCAGCGAAAAAAGGGGATCGTCATACTTAACCTTCTACACCACCACCTTCTTCCTTGGGTTCTCTGACTTTGGTCTTCCTCCATGTACAGACTGCCTCTGGTCTGTTCCTGGCGTGAGGCTTCTCTGGCAGGCCGACAGGAGGGATTTCAATTAGCCTGCTTGGATGTCCAACCAGGGACTTTTACCAACTTGGTTCTCTCGGGTTGGTCAGGCAGCGCACCACTGTCACTTCTTCTCCATGGCTGCTTTCAAACGCATGAAGCTGCATCTCTCTTGGTTTCCCAGCCTTCTCGATCCAGCCAGTTTGAAACTCACGGGCTTCACTTGTAGGTTTTCTGAGTCCACCTCTTTCTATGATGCACAGCTGGGGCTTCCGCTGCTTCTCAGGATAGTCCTTCCTTTCTGTCTGTGACACATTCATCATACGTCTTGTCAGCTTCTTCATCTCAGTACTTACTAGGCAAGCATTCTTCCTTCCTCCTACGTTCTTGTTCATCCAGGATTTTCTTTTGGTATAGCATTACAATAATTCATGTAACAGGAGACTGGATATGTGTTAGATAGTAGTGCAGTGATGGACTGTGGTGGATAATATGAAGGGAGTTCCTCATGAGAAAGGGAGTCCTTGTCTGCAAGAGGAGACTCTCACCCTACGTGGTCCGGCTGACTGCAACCGCTAGGAGGATTGTAACAGGCTCAGCTCTCTAACCTTACAGGAAGGGGCTCCTGGGGAAAGTGAATCCTTTGATTCATCATATAACATTGGAAACTATCTCTGTTTATTTTGAATCACTACTACAAATATATACTGCAGTCATACTCAGAATGTTACAGTTGTCTTACTGATCAAAGCACAGTATCAAAATCTAGAATAACTGCATACATTTTTTGATAGTTTATCACTTCGAGGTAGGCAGTTTGGTCTAAATACCTTTAAACAAATGGAAATGGGACAAATTCTTGCAGTTAGAGCATTTAGGGAACATAATTACTGAAGATATTTATATTTCACAAATATGTCTGTGATAAAAGGACTCTAGGTTTCATTCACAATAATGTGTGCTGGGCTTGGTGCTCATTTCATTTTTCACAAAACTCGGCCTAACTTTAAAATCTTCGTAATATTGAGGCATGTATACTGATTTGGATGGTTTGGGTATGTTTTACCAAAAAAAATGTAATTGCGGCAAACTGACCTAAAATGTATTTGCTCGGGTCCCAATTTAAACGCACATGTGTTTTTTTTGGGGGGGGGGTTGTCCCCCGCCTCCAATTTTAAGGAAGCAGGGGACACCCCCACAACCCCTGCTCTCCATGGTTGGTATTTTGCAATACATGCAATCAAATTGCCCCGATAGCCAAATTACCCATGCACAATTCGACCAAATTGGCCATTATGTCAATTGTTTTAGGTCAAATAGGCTAATACCATTTGGACAGCCTAGGAATACATTATGTTAAAATTACTTCAGTATCAGTCACTATATTGGGGTCCAAGCACAAGAGATAATTGTCCCTTTCCCCATACAGAAGTGTATGCAGGTCTCAGGGTAAGGATGGCTATGTACATGCCAAGGTCCCTAGGCAGAGACATTGCAAGAGAATTACACATATAGGAGTGATGTGACAATAATTTAGATACACAGAGAACAATCTACTGATCATGGTAATGGCATATATGTATCCTGCAGCAAATGGCAGAAAAAGGTGGCAAGCCCTTAGTTACCAATAGTTTTCTTCTCAAACATGTTGCCATTGCCTCCTCTATGAGCCAACACTAATTAAGCAGCAATTTGTGAGAGGGAATTCAACATCACTCCATTTTATCCCACATTAGTCAGCAAGAGGGAGCTAGTAACTTTAGTGGAACAGCAGCTTGTGGTATATGTCCCCAAATTGTAACTTTAACATGCTATACTATAAGTAGTGGTAGAAGTGTACTGAAAGAAGTAGTGCAATGGTGGTCTCGGCAGGGGAGAGCGTAGGCGGAAGCATAGTGCAACATGTGACCAGGTGTTGCGGCCGGGGCATTGCAATAGTGTAAGTGACTAGTAACTAAGGCTCCTATTGCAACTTTACACTTTTACAGGGACATGAATGGACAAATCCGCTGTATAGAAGAGCGAATATGGTCTTAAAAAGTAAAGGAATGGTAAACAGAAAATAATAAAAGTAGAGGAACACCGCTGCCGACCGTTCCCGCTCCCTTCGGTCACTGACTATAAGGTATCATTTAAAATGTGAAGTTAATTATATAAAAAATTGTGTGCACGTAATGAATATAAATATACACTAGGTCTCCCTTAATGAACTATGAAGTAACGTAGCAATACTATGTTGGTCCATTGAACTATGAAACATAATGATAAATTAAAAGGCATGATGGCTACACATTATGGTGCCTATTCAGCACTAGACAGAATGGAAGTGATATCTTGACCACATTTAGGACAGTTTCCTTTAAACAGTTTGGTGGCTAGCAAATCACACCAGTCAGAAATGGAGATGTTCATACATAATGCCAAGCTCTCAACCTAGTTATTCAATATATTTGGGGTAACCACACCTTTGCTAGCTTCAAGGTTCACCCTTGCCCGAATCCTGAAGGACTTAAGTTGGTTTCTGATTCCAGGGGTGCTCTTCCTGTTCCTTTTCTACCCCCCATAAATATTGGGATCAACTTCCTTGTCTTACTGAGTCATGGAAGTAACCTGCTGCTGGACACCATGGGCCTGATTCACAGAAGAGCTCGAAAATGGCGCACTCCCATAGGCAAACGCTCTGTGAATCAGGCCCATGTGTCTGCAAGCTCAGAGATGAGTGCCTGCCATCTGTGCCTCTTCCTGAGTGGGTACTATGCATTTGCCAATTCGACCAGTGAGGTGGCTGCAAGTGAGGAGTGCTGGTCTCATGGTGAGGCCTTCAAAGGAGTTTCTTGAAGCTCGAATCCTTTGCCTTAGAGGATTCTGCCTGGAATCTAGTAGGGGGTGCCACCACACTCATTGGTGCCAGGCACAGGTAGTTTCGAAAATGGTTTCATTTGTTATCATTGTCCAAGAATACACTTTAATGTGCAAGATAAGTCTCTCTGACAGTTCAGGTTTCCACTATTGACTGACCTAATCACAGCCTGCTGGCATTTATGGCTTTCGGAAGTAGAAAATACTTTATCACACAGAACCACAGTGCTCCCTAAAGTAACTTTCCTGAGAGGTTTGAACTCTTTATGCAGACCACCATGGATCTTGCTCTGATGACCTGTCTGATCTCCCAGGCACACTGAACGCTGAAGATTGTTAGCTACTGGATTCACCGATTTGCAGTTAGAAAAGATATGTTAGCCCTGAAGGCGTTTGCAGTACTGTTCTTCGCAGCGGGACGCAGAGAACCAGGGGGACATGTTTGTTTACTATGGAGATTCCTCCGGGATATAAAGGCATTACCCAGTCAGAATATTTGGGGAAAATCAAGCCATAAATCATGTATGAAGGAACCGAAACATAATCATGTGTTTCTGATTGCATGGCATATTTGACGACACGCGGCAGCTCAGGACTGCAGACGTTTTCGTCAGAGGTATGGTTGCACAGCATGTGAATGCACTTACCACACCTCTTATAATAGCGCCTTTAACTTTGGTGAGTACTTCAAGGACTCTTGGTTTACCTCTTTGGTTGTCTATTTTCTTCTGTTCCGGAACACTAGCTCTACTTGCTCCAATTTAGCATGCATTGTGTTATCCTCTCTTTAAAGTATAGCATTTTGGGGTCAAGTATGAATCAGCTGACTTTGTAGGCATCATCGGCATGGTCATCTCTGGCATCCCATGTAGTGTTTTTGGTCCTTTTTATTGTTTTTAAGCTACCTAATATAATACCATCCAAGGTGGCAGCTTGCAGACTATGATGTCATTGCTTGCCCTCTATGCGGTACAGAAAGTAACTGCAACTACAATTGTGGGTCAGAGGTTTGCTGAGCTTCCATACAATTATAAGGAGCTTGTCAATGCTTACCTCACATCCCTGTTAGTCTTACTGTTATAGCCATCTCTCCTGCACAAGCTGGGTGGAAGCTTGTATGTGTCTTGGTTGATAAGTATTTAATCTGTGTTCTGATAAATCCAATGTTGTCATCACTCCTTCCAGGAGGTGACCTCGCCCCATGTGGCCACGGTATGGCAGCCACTACCTGATCCTGACTCTATGGGAGGATATATGAGGGAGGATCACATCAGGGGCGACAACCTCTGGGGGAGTAGCAGAACACCGTCGGACAAGGCATGATATTCCTCTTCCTCTGTTGAAGTTGCACCGTCCATGCCCAATGCCTTAATGGCATATTCTTACACTTCCCCTCATCCATTGAGGAAGAACATGGAACATCCTTCCCCAAGAACTGTATGGAAGTCTCATAACAATACTCTTCCAAACCCTACCTGCAAGTCACTCAGAGCTGACATGCCCTTGGCGAACACTTACCCAGACTTTGTATGTAAAGCATCAGGAATGGATTACTATTCCCATAACTACAAGGATACTGGGACGAGGAAGAGAGCTGAGTAATGCAGAGCGGGAAAAGACAGAGTGCAGGCTGCGCTCTAGATGTTCAACGCTCATACTTGAAACTGGGAAATTTAAACAGCAGCCACAGCTCGTGTGTTCTTGAGACTATCTTTGACAGTGTCTGTGTGTGCGTGTGTATGTGTGTACATGATTATTCTGTCTGTATTGCACCCATGCTCAACTATCCAAGTATATTTACAGGTGTTACTCAAAAATAGTCTTCTAAAGAAAAATTGTCTGTATCTATAAGACGCTGAAGTGTTAACATGAGTGAAATGATACTTTACACTGAGAAGATTTGTTCAAATTAATTCCCAATTGATTGGAGGTCTCCACTGAATCAACAACATTAAAATAAATGATTACATGTCTTTTTGACTGATTACAACTACTACAATGTAATCCAGTGATTGATTTCTCTTACATTGATTATGCCAGAATAGATACATGATACATGCTTGGATTTGTAAACAGAATTAAACTTTGCAAGATCGTATGTTATAAAATACATATAATATCTTCCAACTCGCAGAAGTTCCCACCCACTCAGTGGCAAAAGAATAGTTTTTTTTCCCCACACGAATAGGACAATTTTAAATTTGCTGGTTTCCAAACAGTAAAGGAATCCTGTACATTTTTTTGTGTATAGTAATTCAAATAATGTTAAAAGATTATTTTGTTTATCTTAAAGATCCTCTTCCAATTAGGCAGCAATATTAGAGCTCCTTCAGGCTCTGTTACCAATCTGATCCAATCACATCCGTGGAGCTGTGTGGGAGAGGAGGTGCCAGGTTCATATGTGTGTTTCCTATTTTCTATGGGCAGAACTTGTACTCCCTATTTTTTTTTTTTGCTCGAATTATTTGCCTGTTTTGGGGATTAACTGTAAGGCTGTCTGCCTTTAACCTTCATCGGAAAAAAACAAACAAGTGTTGACTCTAGGATTTCAGTGGCTAATATCATACTTCTGTTTAGGCTGCTTTTTCACACTACAAGGTGTTCCTAGAAGAACAGCGCCCTAGTCAAGAAACTGAACACGTGTTACATTTGAAATGAGTTTGAAGCCATGACAAACTTGGCATTTGGCGCCCATTTTCCATCACTCACCTTTATCTATCCTGTGACGTACTTTACCACTACTCCTATAAAAGTATATATACATGAACCTTTATGAAAAAGTAGTTATTTATTGAATTATCTATTGGTGATTTATAAAGGTGCTAACTGCAAATGCAGGGACTTCCCAATGCCCAAAGAGAAAAAAAGAAAGGGGTGGGTGTGCGCAAAGCATGTTCTGATCATTCTCAGCCTTCGAACATTTCATGTCAGGAAAGTTCAGGGAAGGGCCCAGGCACCCGCCACGAGAGGAGTTTGCCCATCTACCAGACGACCAAATACCCTGGTACAGGAACATACGGATGTGCCCACCCGCCTGCCCACCAGCCTTCCCTGCCCATGCCGACACCTGCGGCATGGATGGACTCGACTGAACCACCCAACGCTAAATCAACACGTCGTTAGAGATGCCATGACGACCTAGTCAACGGTCAGCACATGCACACTGGACACTCCCACACCAATCCACACGAAGAACATATTCAGTGCTATGACGTAGGTGACGGACACACCCACTGACGCGCATCTTTATTATTTGTCACATAGGCTTTTAAAAAAAAATGCATAAACGCAAGACGCACAATGAACTTAACTAAAAAGCTTGCTCACGCTTCTCCTAAACCCATGCGCCATAATGAGAAATATAACGAAAACACGATACTGAGGATAAAAGCAACATGATACCATAACCTAGAGCGCCTGTGTACCAAACGGCTCCACCTATACACCAGGCCCAAGTAGGCCGCAAGCAAGAGCTTCCATGAACATTGAATGAGCAAGAGTACAGTTGCTGACCCTGCAGAATGAGCCCGGCGATAGCAGACAGTCAAGGGCACAATGTTACAAACTCGTATGCCGCAAGCCTACGCCAAGGTCACACCTGCAAATTAAACCAGGCACACAGTGGAAAATACAATATTAATTGTGCAGAATTCTGCCTCGACCATGGTCCCACCTCACGTGACTGAGCCGAACCTGACAGGGTGCCAGGCCCAGGAGGAGGGAGGCACCTGGATCCCCCGTTTCAAGACACAGGCAGATACAATTAAGTGATTCAATGGACATCTGCAGCGGTGGGAGTAGTCGGCCTTCCAGCATATGAATAAATCTTCACATTGTCTGCACATACCCATAGTGAAACATTGTTGCAAATGACAGGTGCACCGCGAGCTGGGAACAGCGATGGTCCCAGACTGGGGGGCTCGTGTGTGGACCAATCAGAACATGGGGCTCTTATCACTGACGCCATTAACATTGACCAATCCTCAGGGGTCTTCATGTAACAATTTTCATGTATCAATTTGAAGGGACAACCCAAGTATACCACCTGACTAACCCTCGACCACTAACAATGCTCTCTATACGTATGCTATGCTAACCCTACCACTCGAGGAGCCAATCCAGAGTGACGATAGGTTTTTGCTAAACTTTCCCAGGGGACGCAAGTAGCGCGTCATACTAAGGTAAAAAGGGCCTGCGAGCCCCTCGATGGAGAGAGTGTCAGGACGGACGCGTACGATCCTTGACCCATCCCTGCCGTTTTGTTTAATAAACAGCAGAATCACCTTGCTTCTTGCGTGTGTCTCATACTCATTTTTTGGGATATACGGGAGGAGTTGGGGCCTCCCTGCCCGGAGGACCGCGGACGGCCCAGCCGACCCCAGGAGAATTTCCCCCCGACACTATCCTGCTCTCACATTCTCACCATGCTGTCCCGAGCCTTGTATCACCTCTGAAATTCAGACCCTCAAAACAAATATGCACTATGACCTATGATACTGGTGCAAAATTGCAGTCACCTAACCTACTCCTAGCCTACAAGTATTCCCTTGCTTCCCTATCCTCTGTCAAATCATTTTATTTCACAAACCTAATTTCCAACTTTCGCAATCACCCTTGCACACTTTCATCTACCCTCCAGTCTTTGCTCATACCACCAAGCCAACGTCTATTGCCTCCTCCCTTTCTTTTCATGACTTTGCTCTCTACTTTTCCTCTATAATCTCTCAAATCCATGACACTCTCACAGCCTGCCACTCTCTTCCTCTCCAACACTCATTCTGTCTGCCACCTCTCTCCCTTTTCTACTCCCGATTACTTCTCCCCTACTTCTCCTATTGAATTTGTATGATCCTTCACAGCGGCATCTCATTTTAGGATGTGTCCCCGCTCCCTTGTCTTCCTCTGCTATTTCTATGCTGACGACACCCAAATCATCGTCTGGCTTAACTTGGCTCAGCTGGACACAGCGTCTCAGATTAGGGGTTGCATGGGGGTGGTGGGTAATTGGATGGACAGCAACTGGCTTAAGTTAAACAGCGACAAGACGGAGGTGCAGGTGGTGTGTCCTTCCCCTGGTCCTCGATCTCTATAATCTCTCAAATTCATGACACTCTCACAGCCCGCCACTCTCTTCCTCCCCAGCACTCATTCTGTCTGCCACCTCTCCCCCTTTTCTACTCCCAATTACTTCTCCCCTACTTCTTCTATTGAATTTGTACGATCCTTCACTGTGGCCTCTCATCTTAGGATTCTATCAATCTTTTTGCTCTCCAAATTGTGAAATAATTAGTCTCACTCACTTGCCCTCCTCTCTCTGAGCTCTTCAAACTCTCTCCCCCATTGTTCTCTTCCCTGCCTCCTTCAAAACTGCAACTGTCCTAACCCTATTGAAGGAACCATCTGCTGGCCCAAATATCTAAGCATTCTATCGTTCAATTTCTCTTCTTCACGTTTATTCAAAAGTCTTTGAGCAGGGAGTCTTCTACCAGATCGATAAGTAACTTGAGGATAATGTCCTTGGGGATCCACTTAAGCCTGGCTTCCATAGTAACGACTCCACCTATACTCCATGTATGCACTCATGCATGTCTCCAATTTTCTTTCTAATGCTCACAGCACCAAACTCTTTGCTATACTCATCCTTTGGGACCATTTGGCCATTTTCAACACCGTCAATCACTCCTCTTTACTCCTCACTCTCAAGGACCTTGGGTTTCACAATTCTGCTCTTGCCTAGATCACCTCCTACCTGGTAGGTCGAGACTTTAGAAATATCTCGCAACTCACAAACCTTTTACCTCACTCTTCTTCTTGTTGGCATCCCCAAAGAATCAGTCGCTCTCTTCACCCTCTACACCTTCTGCCCTATGAAGACTTATCTCATCATTTGGCTTTCACTAGCACTTTTTTGCAGATGATACTCAAATGTTTTTCTGCTTTCTCTCCGCCCAGAAATCTTTGATTTTTAACTGTTTCGCTGCAATTCGTTACTGGATGGCACTTCACTGGTTTATGGTAAACCTTTAAAAAACGCAAGCCATCTTTGCCCTGGCTTCCAATGCCATCCTCACCCTCCCCTCTCCTATCCCATTTTCACTTATACGTCTTGCTCACTCAACCAATGGCTCTCAATCTTAGGTTCCTCTTTTATAGGACCTCCGATTGCAACAATTGATCACTACCACTGCCTCAGTTTCTCAAATTAACCTCAGCATTCAGAAAATGTGTCCTTTTCCTACTATCCACTCTACAAAACTCTAATTTCCACTCTCATGATCCACAAACTTTACTACTGGCTCAAGCCTACCCCTTGGCCTCTCTACTCCTTTCTCCCTCTAGACAAAGGCCTCATCTTTGCTACCTGCACTCTCTACAATAATCTACACAGATACTCACCCACTTTTACCTACTGACAACATGCTGGTTAGCTCTCTATCCACAACCTTTCTCTCCTGTTTTTCAAAGCTAATAAAGTATCCTTCTACATGGTCTTGCTGTTCAGTACCTGTCTGAGTGCATCGAAGTTCACTCATTTCATTCCCTCCAATCCCCCTCTGCCCTCAACCTCACTGTCTCCTACCTTCCCTTTGCCACATCTCACTTCTGCTCGTTCTCCCTACTTACACTGCTTCTCTGGAACCCACTGCCCATTACAATAAAAGCCAGCCCAACTGTGATTGTCTAAAAAGCTGGTCTTAAACTTGACTTACATGCTAAAGAGAGCGCTCCCCCTTAACTTTCCCGCATCCTCCCTAACTGAACCCACCGCTGCCACAATCTAATTTTGTATATTTATATAGTACTCCTCTTTCGTTTGAACCACGTACACCCTTGCTTTAATGTTACCTTTGTAGGCCACCTTTTTCTTATATATATTTGTTTTCTGTATATTTTCGTTTAGCCACTGGTATATGTCCCACCTTTTTACACTCTCATAAACTGCTTCATTGCTTGTTCTCATCTTTGTGGTATTGTACAGCACCCTTCGTGGGAATGCCTTTGCCACCTGTAAATGTGCCAATGTAAGTCGTTTTTGATCGAAATTGACATCCCTCTTCTTCATATAAATTTAAATACATAAACAAATGGCCAACTAGTGACACTAGTTGAATTTCTGCCCACGAATAAACAGTGTCTAGAAGTTGTGAGATTGTGGATAAAGGAAAAAAGTCTTTACTCTATTACATGTGAACACAAGGAGTTTCTTATAGATGGCCATATTGGATACACATCCTGGCCGTCCTTACATCTGCTCTTCCCTTGTCGTCTGATGACTCCACAATGCCTGATGGATGAATACAAATTCCTCTCTCACCAACTGTACTGTGCTATTGTATTAAATGCCAAGAGCAATGTTGGCACCCTCCTTTTGCAAAGCGCTCTGCTGCTCTTGAGCTAGGTTCACCCTACAAGCAATAATATAAAATAAAGAATAAAACCATACAAAGAGTTCTGCTAGCATATCTGTCTGTCTGGTGATGTCACTGTTTTGCTCAAGTCTCCATTGAAATCTCTGCAAGCTCTGTTGCTGGATGTTTTGCAGTCCCCAAGACCCCAATCAAAAAAACAAACACGTACAAATTGCAAATTGGTGAGCGTGGGGTTGAGCACTTCATTCTTAAGCCGGTTACTTTAATCAGCAAATGCACCAGGCTATTAAACTTCCTGCTTGGAGTCAGTCTGGGAAAATGAAAAGCTGGAGCCTCCAGCCGTGCGTGAGGCCGCACTTTGACTTTCACATCAGGTCACTAACATTCATCAATGAAAATGGACCTCATTCCGAGTATGGCGGTATGCTGGCGGTAGAGCCACCAGGATACCGGCATTTGGTACTTACCTTTACCGGCACTCGGTCCGGCGGCATTGCCGCTGGATTACGAGTGCCGGCAGTTTCGTATAAAACCCCATTCATGGAGTCCGATAGAGGATTTTCTGTCATTCATTTCCGGTGGCGGTAACACAGGCTTTTTTGGCCGGTAGGGCACCTGGCTTACCTCCAACATTTAGCTGGAGGGTAACCCAGGTGCCCCACCAGCATACCCCTAGTCGGGCAGTCCGGTGAAGTGCCGGTATCCACGGATATCGGCACTTTTTTAAGGGACCGCCCGACTCAGAATTTCTGCCTGCTAAGATTCAGGGGCAAACATGGCTAAACCAACACCAGTTGCCCTGCATGATAAAGATACACACCGGCAGGAAAGGGCCACTGATTCGGGGTTTAGAACTGGATAGTTTATTTTGCATATGTGTTCACTGTGCGCAGAAAAAGGAGGGATGCTTAGAGTTCATTAGCACATAGAGGTGATAACTTGCGGATGGGTCATTATGCCACGTTAATGACTCCTCCCTCTGTCTATATGGTTATAGTAGGACTGGGCTTGTCAACACACCAGAAAAGAAGGTCCAGTCAGGTGTTCATAATAACCAGAATCTGAAATTGCTTTGGGTGGCGATTACATGTGAGGATAATTATTATACAAATGCACATATACCTCAAATAAACGTATCATGGACATCCTTAATACCTGACGTGTGACGTGAAGAGCTGAGCCAGAAACAATGACGCAATTTGCTCGCAATGTTAATGTGAAATGTTTTGATCAAAAGCATTTTTGTGCCAAACTAAATCAAAGTGCCACATCTGCCCCAGTCCCTTGCCATGCAAATTAAACCGAGACCGCAGCAAGGATTTCTCTGTGATTCAGGCACAAGCTGTGATGTTTTCAGGGCATGTACATTGATTTAAAATCAATAGTTTCTGCATACTCTCTCACTAATCTGAACACACATTTTAATCCATTTTCTAATGAAAGCGATCATATACGTGCAGCGCACTCCATACTTCTATAGACATGCACAGTCACTATAGGGGCACATCGTCATTCACTGCACTGTGACTGGCAGCTCAAAGGGTTAGCCTTCTGAATCTGTTACTCAAAATCAATCAAACCGCCCCCTCCCCCTTCCTACACCCCCACGAACTCGTCGTGGTCATTTCACCACGTTTGGTGAAAGGTCTTTTTGCATTATTTTTAACTGGATTTTTTTGGGCTGGGTATGATTTGATATTTCATTCATAGCGCGCCTATGCACAAGTGTTTCAAAGCGCAAAGCGGCATGGGAGGGGAGCAAGGGAGGACAAGACAACGGTCTTCCTAGGCCCAGTGACACTGAGATCGCGCATGTGCAAGGAGAGTGAAGGGGAAAAGTGCAAGGGGAAGGGGTTCAGGGTAGGGAATATTTATTATGGATTTCTGGGGTCGTGAGGGGAGTTGGGAGGGGTTATGGGGTCTTTCCCCCTTAAAAAAATGCATCAAAGGCATAGGCGACAAGGCGATACAATTCGTTTACACACATTTTCTAAGCAATATGTAAATACAAATTAACATAACTAGAACACCGAGGGTGCGCACGGACACTCGTTCTTCCCATTTGGAAGGTTCAAATGGGTACATTAGTAGTTGTGCTTATTTTACCGTTGGTCAACAAATGTTGATTATTTCTGCAGAAAATTAACGGACAAATGTGACAAGTCAGTACTCTAGTCTTGTCAAGAGGGGGTGGGACGCCCTCTCAGTCTGGGACGGGAGACCTACCCGGATCCAGAGCCATTCCTACCCTGAGGCGGATGGGGGCAGTTTAGAGGGGCAGAATTGTTCTGTGCAGTCGACTAGTTAATCTTTCTCTATTATTTCTAGGAAACCAACACAAGAAACTTATACAGTGCAGCACGAAGAGCCCTCATGCCAAGTGCTCGACAGCAAAAACATATAAGCTTGAACACTGTCACCAGGCAATACTTCTCCAGTTTCCCACAACAATCGTACTATGGAGTGGAAGGAAAGAGACCCTCAATGTCTATTCCCGGTGAGAGGAACGCCGCCCAGTGCAGCCTGGTGATTGCGGCGTTCAGATGCAGCCGCCAACGGCTTCCTAGACCAGCATGCACTTGTGGGACAAAGAAAATCAGACACATCGGATCTAATGGACGTAATGGTGGGGCAATCCGACTGGGCAGCCCTATCACAAATGGACTTCTGGTACCGCCAACTATTTCTGAGCTCACAAGAAACACCACTGCCCCAGGTGCTGAAGACATTACCAGAATGTCCAGGGAAAAGTGACAAATCCCAAGAAGGAGGGGAGAAATAAAAGGGTGCAACGGGAGGCAGAAAGTGTGCACTATTCAGGTCATAGATGGAGGCAGAGGAAGACCAAGAGACCGGATGGAGGGAGGAAGGAGCTGCGGTCTGTGGAGGTGATTATTGGAGAAGGTGAGGTATGGGCTAGAGAATGAAAGTGGCACTGCTGTGTCAGTGTGTGCAGTTGTGGCAGTAGTCTAAAGAGTGATTGTGAAGTGGATGGTACTGAGTGGAAAAAGGGTGTTTGAGTAGGTAAGAAGGGGCAGTGATATGGAGAAGGTAGAAGTGGTGTGGAGCATGCAGTGGTGTGAAGGAGCATGTAGTGCTGTGGAGGAGGGTGTAGTAGTGCAGAGGAGGGAATAAGTGTGTAGGAGAGGGAAGTAGAGTGGAGAAGGGAGTAGTGTTGCAGAGGCGTAGGGAGTAGAGGTGTGGTAAGAGATGCAGCATCTAAGGGTGGAGGCAAGGCCTAAAGGGACAGAGAAACATTGCAGTGATGGGATTTTTACCTCCACCTGCACTTTACATCACAAAACCCACCTATTTTTGGAGCTAAACTGGAGGATGTACCTCCAGCATCAAGCTGGAGGTACATCCTCCACTTTTCCTCCCAAAATCAGTGGGTATATCCTGCAGTAATACTGCCGGTGGTACATGTGCCAAAAATGATAATTTGAGAGTCCAGGGAAAGTGTCAGTAACAGAATTACCGATACTTTTTTCCTGCACCGCCAACCTTGTAATGCGGCCCATAATGCTTTCTTTTTTTGTTTGGCTTTTATGATAACATAAATATACCGCTGGCATGTCAGCCTCCTAACACAATCATAATGTGATGGGAATTGAGAGAAAAAGAAATGCAAGGTGAGTGTAGAAGGCAGTAATACAGCAATAGCTAGGTGCTTTCTGTGCCTGGTAATTACTTTATTATACTACCTTTAATGACCCCTGGGCCCAGCAACATTGAATGGGTAGACAGTATGATTGCCTGTGAGTGACTTCTATTTAGACAATAATGCGAGCGGAAGACCATACCAAGGGGTAGCGGCCCGCCGCTCAAGCTCACAGGCCTAAACTAACCAAGGGCCTTTAACATGGTTGTAGGATATTTCCACCTAATACAGCCCACCTCTTCATGCATTATTGTCATCAGCACCCCAGGAAAATATCCAGTGTACTAATGATTCTCTTCTGGCAGAATAAAAAGGTTTTCATGCAAAGACTGTAACAAATACTCTATAAAGTAGATAGCCTGCATGACAACGATAAAAGTAGATCTAGGAAGATCCTCTTGTATGTCCATGCCAGCATGTAAAGAGAAAATTATGCATCAGGTCTTTCATAATTTTCCAGTTTGATGTCATGATGGTGGGAGTCCCAGGAGGTTATGGGAAGCTTGGCAAGCAACACACAGTAGCCAAATTCTTGCTCATAACACAAGCTTTTGCAGCTGGATTTCAACCAACTTGACCGGTTTCTCACTCCAACCAGATGCCAACGTGTTGCTGCTTCAACACTATCAAACACATCACAGAACTGATTAGCCATTCACTGAGCAGACAAATATAAGGCAAACAAATTGTTCATCCCACCCTCTGTCTTTCAGCTTGCTGCTTTAGCTTTGAACTCCCTTTCCTTGACCCTTGAAGCTGGGAACATGGGGTCATTTTTTATAGCTCTCTTTCCTTTGCTACACAGGTTCTCAAACTTATCAGGAAATGTCATTCCCATTTTCACAGACGCAAACACATCCTCCCATTTCTGAATTTCACTCCCAAGGAGGGAGTAAAGTGGGTTCTTGTCCCTTTGAGTACTGATTATTCCATATCCTTCACCTTGGCCTCCCTAACATTCTACTCCACCTGCTGCAGATTCTGCAAAACCAGGAAGTCAGGCTTATTTTTGGATTGAAGCCCAAAAATCCATAATATATTGGCAGCAGATTGGCAATAGGACATTTGGACTCATTACGAGGCCAGCGGTAACCCACCGGTGCGACTGGCGGGTTGCCGCTGATCTCATAACACTGTTTGCAGTACCTACCTTCCCGGTGCCACTGGGACACTGGGTGCCACGGGCCGGGAAGCTAGGTGCTGGAAAATGTTAGTCCCCATTCCCGTGGAGTCCCACGGGACTCTACGGGAATGGGTTCACGGAAGCACAGGCACCATTACCAACGGTGCCGGTGCTTCTGTGCTGAGCCTCGCTACCAGGGCCCCTGCGTCTGGCAGGGTCAGACCTGTTGGAGGCAGCGGTCCCAGCAGGCAGACTCAGAGTGCGGCTGTCTGGAAACAAGGTTGCCAGTAAGCTTACCGGCACCCTTTTTTCAGGACTGCCCCACACATAATGTGGCTAATTGACTGCTGCATGGAATAGCATGTGGAATGTACTCCCTAACCACCACAGATTGGAAGAAGACCAGCTTAATTTGGTGAAAACCTACAAGATTACTTACAAAAAAGGTTTGAGCTCTCAGTCTCCAGCCTTTCCTCTCGTAAATTGGCTAAGGCACCTTGCTTTTTGGTATCTTGAGGTATATCAAGTCATTTGCATGTGTTGGTTTCTGCTTTGGGGACTTTCTAATCAAGTGTTTAAACTATCCATGTGTTATTAATGTATTATCTGTAACACCTTCACTTATCCCCTGTGCTTCCCTTGCACTGGTTGCAATAGGGGGAACCTGGACTGAAGCATTGTGGTAGGCACCTCTTTGACCTGTAATTTAAAAAAAATGTCAAGTGCTGAGAAATCAAGTCATACTTTGAAAGTGAAGCAAATTAACTACAATTTAAAGAAACTCTGAATTTTGGGGAACTGGGTCAAAAGACCCACAGAGAAATGGGATACAGCCACTATACAGAAACCCTCTATGTTGGGAAATCTAGTTACAAGGCCAACTGTGAACTAAGCTACCAAAGCCAAGAAACATGTATTCAGGGAAATGGAAAAGGCCATTGGTGTGTTTCTGAAAGCACGAGTGGTGGTAACAACTAATCCCAAATAAGACTGAGCCATCATCTCTGACCAAGATGGTCTGTGGAAGGGTCATCAGCCATCAAGTAACACTGGAATGGACTTTCATGTTCTGTCTCAATAAGGAACCAGCACTTGATAGGTTTATTTAAATCAGATTACAAAAATGCTTTCTTCTGAATATTGTGGAATTTCCTGTCTGGCTCTAAAACCACATTTGGCATTCACCGTCGGTTCAGGGCAGCATTTTCTCTCTTTCCTTTATGGTAGAAAGGAACTACAACTACATTTAAGGGCCTGCAGAACCTTGCCACCTTGTTGGTTGTTACTCAGTTTGGAAATGAGCTTTGCTGTGATCGAAATTATTGTGAGGTGGAGGATTTTCAATAGATAACCTTTGAAATAAGATTGTTAGTTTACACATCTCAGGGTTGCAGGGCTCACTGAATCACTCTGCTCTGTAGATGCAAGACGGCTCTGGCCATCAAGCTTTGTAGACAGAACAGGGTTGGGTCATCTGCCCACACCACACAAGTGCTGGGATGAGGCATCTGCGATACATCAGTCTGAGGTCTCTCTTTTGTAGTGAGGCAAAAGAGATAGGTTCATCCATAGCCCCATTCCTGCAGAAGGAGCCATGGGAGTTGCACTGGTGCGTGAATATGACCAAAGACCCATCATTTTTCCAGACATTCCAATACAGTTTTACAACCCCAAAGGAGTTAAACCATGCTAGACACCAGCTTTGCACATCACAAGGCAACAGATAAATAGCACACATTCCTGACATCTGAGATGGATGGACACTGCTGATTCCAGAAGGGGGTCATGTGGGATCGCGAGTACGCTGCTTCCTCGATTATTGCATGATTGACATGTGCAGGTAGATACCTGGGATTAAGATTGCAATTTTACTCCAGACTTTCTAGCTCCCGAGCGTGTTACTTTATGCACAAATTCAAATAGCACGATGGACAGACGTCCAGTTTTATATGGAGAGGGCAAATTGGCTAGAATCAGCCTTACATATTTGAAAGCATGTTAGGTGGGATAGCCTATTAAATCTCCCAGACTTCAGAACAAACTCAGTACAAATAGGAGCTTTTTAGTTGAGATGTTCACTGACTTCCTCACCCCAGCTGATTAGATATAACTAAAATAATCTCCTCATCATGTTCTCTGGTGGATACCCTTACACAGCAAGAGTCATTGATCTTTAGAAAACCATGTACTATGCTGATAATCAGGGGGTACTGCTTGCCTATGATCCTAGTTTTGATTCCAAATTTGGGAATCTAGATTAGCCTATATTCTGGAATAACTCCAAAATAAAAAGCATGCAGACAATGTTTTGAGCGTACTTGCCACTGATTGGATACTTCATATGTGGTTTATATAGAATATCTTATTGGCAATTGTATGTCTATGGCTGAGTTGAAATTACTTTTTGAATATATCACCAGGAGAAAGTTTGCATCTACGCCAATTAAGGGTGTAACACAAAACCATTCATAATTGTTCTGCGTAGCATTCAAAATCCATGCATCCGCAGGATCACTGAAAGCAATAAGGCAAGTAGATGTATGATCCGATCCAACATTTAAGCAAGTGCTACAGTGGGCTCTGATGTTGTAGTTTAACCAAAGTACTACACCCTGGGTCATCCTCTGTTTTTACTTATCAAATACAGTTAGACAGGCCAACAAAACAATAAGTGTTTCATGAGAGAGTTAAATGACCACAAAATATACTGCCAAGGAAAAACTATATTGGACAGGGCCTCCGTGCAGAAGGCTGACCTTACAAACGGTCATCGTACATTTGTCAGTTCTTAGAAAAGAAACACAAAAGACTACAAATACATGAGGATGGCAGACAATTGGGCGAACTGGTGGTGCTGGGGGGCCTCGGAATTCAAATAAGCCTTTGTGAAGTCAGACCACATGATTTCATACTCTTCAGATGTGTGCCTCCATGCAAATGTCTTTTTCGGAAGATGACATTTGAGCCAGAATCTCAATCCAGTTAGTTTGTATATATACTTTAAAAAGTCAAGCTTAGCACAATGTGTTCAGACCTCACATGCTCGACTTCATGAACCCCATCATTGACTTAATATCAGTTTTGTTTATTGTCCAGGACAGGAGGGGCCCCAATAAATTATCAGTGAGTAACCAGTAGGCATGGTGTACTCTGATTGCACACACTGAGAGGGCTTCTGTCTGCCTTACATTTCCTTTCAAGTGATAGCAACATCAGGCTGAAGGCTTTCACACAAGGTTCTTCCACTGTGACCCAATATGGTTCATTTTCTCCATGGTTATTAAGAAAGAAGGGAAAACCCTGCAGGGCCATAGCTCAATGGTAAATTCTAACAATGGGGAATGCAAACACACCCGATTGAACACAATGCTGCAGCCCAGCTTTGCACTTCTTCCTGTATCACGAGAAGCAGCCTAGAGTTGTATATACTGTTTTGAGGTCCTAGCCATATCAGGCAGAGAGAGAGGGTGCTCTAAAAAGATTGAGTAATTTAGATAAAATAACAATCTTTATGCTCCCAATTTCTCCTCTTGGCAACAAGGGAAATAGGTTCCATTTATGAATATCCCTCTTTGCTTCTAAGATGTAGCTCTTTTCCAACCTGCACATCCAGGTTCTTGACTCCCGCAGTGACCCCCCAAAGTACTCTGTGAAGTTATTTGGTAATAGCGGCATAACTTTTGACCTTGAGCATTGAATCGTGCTTCCTGACTAACGACCACAGTCGTCTAACAAGCTACAAATGGGTGGTGGGATTGAATTCTGTGAATCTGTAATTATAATTAACACACCGAAAACATAATATTTTGAACTATTTCCCACACACATCGACCCCTCTGATCATGTGATGGTGGAGGATTACCGCCAAAAGAGGTTCCTTTGCCTGGTCAAAAAGCAGGGAAGACAGAGGACATCCTTGTACGTGCCACAGTGAAGTCTAAATTCCACTGGTGCTACGCCTTTTGTAGATACAGATGCCCCAGGGCTGCTGTGTGTGCCTCTAAAGATAGTTCTATACCCTTGACCAAAGCCAGAGCATACCCCAGATAGGACCAGTCAAAGAGATTTTCTGAATCCATACCTATCAGCCCAGCCCCAACCTCAGATTGATGACAGATTGTGAATGTATATGCAGAAGGAGCCTGGAATCATTTGCAGCGTACCTACCCTTTAAAGGGACATTTGTGAAGTGTGGGACAGCTTTCCTCTCACTTACTATAAACGAAATTTAAAATTCCTAGCAAAGATTTTCAAATCAACATCGGGTAGCGATATTGGGCCTCATTATGAGCTTGGTAGTATCTCAGTGGTAAATCTCCCAAGATACCATCAAACGGATTTAGGACTCCATGGGGAATTTGGCAGAATTAAAGCCAACAGTAAATCTGCCAAAATGGCGGTAAGGTGGTGGAATTACCTCCAGCATTCTGCCCTAGTTCGGCAAAATACCCTAGTTCGGTGGTGTGGTAATGTGGCGGTAATGCACTGGTAAGCTTGTTACCATTGTATTACCACTGTTTTTGGCCACGCCAGCAAACTCCTAATGAGGCCAATTGGTTTATAGTTACTGGAGTTGATGGTGCCTCTTCTTGGCTTCAGAATTAACGAGTTTGATGCTAAACTAATTGTGACCGGAATAACTGTGGTGTGTCCTGCCACACTGCAGATGCGATACAGCCCAGGCATGAGAAAGGCGGAGCAAGTGTGATACAACTCTGATGGAAGACCAATACACCCTTGAGACTTCAACGACTTTATCAACATTATTGCACCTAGCACTTTCTCCAGGCTCAACGCCAAATGAATACGATTCATGTCTGGTTGATGAAGTTGAGGCAGTTGCAAATTTACAATGAGTCTGATCATTCTCACTCTATAACCCGCAAAGAAACTCAGCACAAGCTTTGTCATTAGTCTCTGTCGTTTTTAGCTGATTTGAGATATCTTTGAAAGCCGGGGAAGCTACATCGCAAAATAATCAGACACTTTTAGGTTAAGGTTTGCACCATTATGCACAAAATCCTCTCCCTATCAGATGAAAACACATTCACAATTGTTCCATTTGTGCCAGCTCCAGATCAGAGCTGCCCTATCTGTAGCTTACGGTATACATTAATTTTATTTTTTGGATTGAGGATATTGATAGTGTGAATACCAGGCCCACTGAGGTGTTGGAACACCTGGTATAGAATAAGAGGGTACTGATTGAGGATATTTATAGAGTGAATACCATGCCCACTGAGGTGATGGAACACCTGGCATAGCATAAGAGGTTTTAGAATGATGATATTGATAGAGTGAATACCATGCTCACTGAGATGATGGAATGCCTGGCATAGCATAAGAGGTTTTAGATTGTTGATATTAATAGAGTGAATACCAGGCCCACTGAGGTGATGGAACACCTGGTATAGAATAAGAGGGTACTGATTGAGGATATTGATAGAGTGAATACCATGCCCACTGAGGTGATGGAACACCTGGCATAGAATAAGAGGTTATGGATTGAGGATTTTGAGAGAGTGAATACCATGCCCACTGAGGTGATGGAACACCTGGCATAGCATAAGAGGTTTTAGAATGATGATATTGATAGAGGGAATACCATGCCCACTGAGGTGATGGAACACCTGGTATAGAATAAGAGGGTTTTGATTGAGGATATTGATAGAGTGAATACCATGCCCACTGAGGTAATGGAACGCCTGGCATAGCATAAGAGGTTTTGGATTGAGGACGTTGATAGAGTGAATACCATGCCCACAGAGGTGAGGGAACACCTGGCATAGCATAAGAGGGTTTGGTTACTACATATGCATGATCAGGTTTTTGCAGAAAACCCGAGTTTACATTGGATGGAAAGGAGGGTCATACAGCCTGTGTGAGGACAGATGGAGAGATGAAATATAGCTTTCACCAGGAAGTTGCCACGGTAAGGTAGGTGAATGATATGGTGGGATAGTTAGGATGGTCATCAAAAACCCTTAGTATGGATTGAAGATATGGCAAAGGTATATGAAAGCGCATCTACCTAACTGATGTGTCATTAGTCCATCTGTTCGTATGTTTCTGGCACTGTGATTTGCTGAACAGTCTGTATTTGCCTGAGCCACAGTTCGTTGCCTCTGCTGTCAATTAAATGATAGGAGATCTGAGATGCCCAAGGCTTTTCAGAACAGGGTTTGTGTTTCTCTACTTTATCGTTTGAAGCGTGGGCCTGTTCTGTGTTAGTCACTTAAACGACCGCTGTCACGAGGCATTACAAGAACTGCATTGATGCCTTTCAGTCACCGTGCAAAGTATGTTGGGGCTATGAGGCTGCAAATGACATAGGAGAACCAAACCCTTTTAGCTTTGCCAATTCATGTCTGGTTTTATTTTGCTTCTCTGACATTTCCAGCTGAATTGCAGAATTATAAGACATATCTTCTCTTACACCCAACGTAGACTTCTGAAAGGAAACGTTTGTATAATATGATGACCACGACCTGAAAAATCCAGCCAAAACGTGCAAAAAATGAGCGCATTGTGTAAAATCCTAAATGTAAAATGTGTGATATGGGAATGTGAAAAGTGGCAGGAAAGGCAGAACTATTAAAATGTGATGTAACAATCACAATTCGCAAGACGTTTTGAGGTTTGGTAAACAAAGATGCACTTTGTCCTTTCCATGAAGCACTAAATATTTCTGGTACTGTCATTTTGCTCTATTTGACCTCCTAGTTTAATCATTAGAGACCATGATTCGCAGGTGCACTTCATATAATCCTCACTACTGTTACCTAAATAATCTAGCAATCTGTAACGGCGCCACAATGCCCCAGGGCCGCTTGTGCGCTTTATAAAAGCAAATAAATAAAATAATGTTTTATCAGTCTGAACCACAACTGGGTTATGGAATTGTAGTACTAATATGGGAACTGTTGATTGTATGGCTTATATTTGTTTTAACGTGTTTCTTTTTTTATGATATATGTGTTTCAGCTCATATGGCGCAAGAGGCACATTTGACCCGATTCAACTATTATTTAATTATTTAAGCTTCAGAAGCGTGTTTCTAAAAGCAAAACCCTTTCAGCCACACCGGGCCCTTTCTTGTAGACAGCAAAACCCCCCAGCGCTCTTAAACCAACAGTCTTTGGATTTGTCATTTAAAACCTATCTTTAGCGTCAGTCTCATTCCCCTCCTTCGGTGTTCCTGCCACACTGCAGTGTGTGACAGGGCCAGCGTTGTGGCCCTGTCAAGGAGGGGGGAAGGGGAGCATGACTCCCAACACCTTAGCCCGTTGCCTGGGTGCAGACAAGCGCCCTCCCAGTCCCTCCTTAATGTGTCTGGTGGTGGCGTGGGACCCGCAGCAAGGAACGGAGGGAGACGCTGGACACCTTGATGGTGCTGCGGCAGTCCACCCTCTGCCTCGGGGTGCGACAGAAACCACAACACTGCCTGGTGCTCCCCGGGATGCAGTCGTGCAAAGGGATGCGGTGGCTGTAACAACACCGGCCGACGCTGAGAAGGAAGGCTGCGGCTCCAGCTGGCTGTTCCAGATGGAGCCTTTAAAAAAAGGAAAAAGCCACCCTAAACCACCAGGGGTATTTTATATATATATATATATACCTCCAGGATGACACTGGAAACCCCCTAGGCCACCAGCCACCAGGGAGTATAATTATTTAAAAAGCCTGGGAGTAAGGGGCAACAGTCCCCTGTTGAATGCTGAGGCTTTCGTGCCAGGAATGCTGTGAGACACACACAGAAGGGGGCGGAGCTTACAAGCCCTTTTTGAAGCCTCCTCAGCCACAACCCTTAAGCCAGGTAAACTAGTGGATAGGGTAAGTATCCAATCTTGGGAGGGTGGCCTATTTAAGGCAATGTATGTGAGTGTGCAAATGTGGGTTAGTTGGGTGAGCACAGGAGTTGGTGGAAGACGTCCAAAAGACCAGAGGAGGTGAAAGTGACTGGATATCAGAAGTTACTGAAGAGAGGGGGTCTGTGGAGTATTTGTGAGTGAGTGGAGAGTGTGAGGAGTAGAGGTAGAGTAGGAGTAGAAGGGTGGCAGTGGTGGATGAGGTGGTAGTAGTTGTGGGAGTAGTAGAGTGGTGGTGGGAGGAGGAAGTGGCAGTTGATGGTAGTAGTGGACGGTACTAAATCTTAGTGAGTGGTAGTAGAGTAGGTAGTAGGGAGCATTAGTGAGTAGAAGCAGTGGAGTGGTAGTAGAGGGTGATAGCACAGGTTAAGTATGGAGTCGAAATAGTAGGAACAACAGAATAGTAAGTGCAACAGTGAATGAGAGAATAAGAGTAACTTTCAGCCTAGAGAGAGACAGACATTACAAGAAGCATGGAAGTAGAGTTAGAGGAAGGAGGGAGGAGAAGATAACAGAGGTAGAGGGGTAGTTGGAGGTACGAGTGATAATAAGGACAGGAGTAAGAAAAGAAGTAGGATAAAAGGGTGGAGTTGGAAGGCCAAAGTGAGAGATCAAAGGGAAAATGACACAGTGGAGAGAGAACAGCTGCAGAGATCAGGATAGTGAAGGGTCAGGTACGAGTGGATGTGAGAAAAGTGAGAGTGAGACGGGACATCATCCCTACCTCCCTGGGCCTATTAAGCGGGCTAGGTTAGGAAAAGTCTAGAAAAACCCTAGCGGCGACAGCCATTGAATCAGGGAAATCCCACTATTAGCCTAAGTCAGAAACAAACAGACAGGTGTTACCATTGACTAGTGGTAACATCCCGATAAGGAAGCCTGGGCTAGGGAGGTAGGCAAGACCGGGGGAAGTTGAAATAGACTGGGATGGTCCAATAAACACCCTTGAACTTGACATACGAGTCTGCATGGTTATTTGTGGCGGGCAGCTATTTCCTATGTGTCTAGCAAAGACAATATCAATACATTTTGACATTAGCTGTCAGGTGTTATGCCAGGGAACAAGATACAGATAGCATGGGATTCGCACTTCCAAACTGTCCAACACTTGATGGCTACCTAATAAACCTAGCCAATGTGCCCAGGCCCTCATAGCTATCCAATGATCAACCTGCAAGGTAATATATTTGGCAGAGGTGTGCTATGCAAAATCCTACCTAATATAACAGAACCAGTGGAATGGTCTTCTGAATCCCTTTTACGCCCAGTGGTCAGGCAAGCCTGCACTACAGTCCATGCCGTCTCATATGTAGCTACAGACATTGCCTTTCCCATGAAAAGGAATCCAAAAGTGACCCATTGCCCAAAGTGGTATGGAGCCTGGGACAAATACAAGTAACTGCTGATGTTAAAGTGGCATTCATCTCCTGGTGTGTTCCTGACCCCTTTATTCTGTCCACCAACAGCTAGTGGTTGCACCTGTTGGCGTTCCTGCTGGTCTCTATGCTACATTGAAGGTAGTACAGAAGACATGTTGTGATGTTAATGCCCTCCTAAGTTCCATCAGCTCACATGACTTTTCCCTTCATATCAGCCAAGTGAAATGTACTTCATGGTGTCTCACTCGATATTGCATTTGCTAGAACGCTGCCATCTGTCCTGTTGAGCAGACAGGGACACAGAAGGACATACCCGGTAGAGCTGGCATCACAACATTATACTGGAATTGCCAGGAGCAACATGATCTATGCACCTGTATTACACTAAATATAAATAACACAAAATAAGACATGTAAACATTCATCTAGAACCATAATACAAAAAGGATTTTATGGACACATCTCACTTTGTTGGGAATGCAACCTTCGGCATATTTCTAAACAAGTGAATAGTGGTTCAATTGTTTCAGATCCTATTCCTAACCTGTATATCTTATAGAGATCTTATTGAGTTCCCAAATACATTCAAGGAGGCAAAAGGTTCCAGCATGAAGGATGATTCCTATGCCGATGGGTGTCAGGGGGGTGAGGAGGGGTAGATGGCAATGTAGGGGGGGTTTACTCTCAGTGCAGGAAATGAAAATCAGTCACACATGGACCTCTGGGAGAAGTTAAAGTGAACTGGCACAAGCAACAAGGGGGAAAAGTTGCAAAGTTGCAGCACCTCCTACTGGTTGCTGTGGGTGGTCTACAACACGCTGGACTTGGGGCAGGCATAAGGGATATTCACAAATCAGTTCTTCATTATACTTCCTCTCTGTTAAAACTTGGATGGCGGAACCACTAAGCTGCGGGCCTAGCAGGGTCAGTATTTTATCTCTACTGACATTGATCTAGTTTTTCCCTCACCTGTCCCTTCTGTCCCACAGATTGATACGGCCTCGCACTCTGAGGATGGCCCAAATCCTTCCAGAGGCTCTGCCAAGGTCCTCAGACACCCTCTCTCTCTGGTGGCTTTCCAAAAGGGAAATCCCACGCTGTGCTCGGTTTTAGTTGCTTTAGGAATCATGTAAACGGGCACTTCATCCCCACAATAATTCTGCTAAAGGATGTGCATGGACTATTCCCTGAAATATGGGTTCTGTCTGGAATCCCTACCTTTTTAACCCCTTCACTCCAGGACTCTCTGGGCTCAATTCTGTCCTCTCCCTGCTATCTCACACACAATACCCCCCATTTTTATAACCCTGCCCTGGGCAGGGCTCAGTGCTGTACTGCCACCTATCTCTCTCTACAGGAGCCACCAAACTCTCTTGACTGTTTCTAGGGCACTGATGTAATCAATCCTGGTCAGAAAAGCACAAGGGTGATGGCTGGAAGGTTTACAATTCATCTTAACCTCTGGCATTGCTCTGCGTGACAAAGGGGGACCAGTCCTGTTCACGGCAGAAAGCAGACTGCAGCAAGCTTTGCCATCAGCCTGCCTGCTGTCCTGGCCGTTCTTCTGCATCACAAACGCCTACAATCGGATTGCGTTTGTAAACCATATGCAGTGGGTACATAAGCTCGATTTCATACCTCCAAAAGGGAGGTCGCTTTTGCATGTCATTGTACTTGATGCGATAGGACTATATCAGTTGGTCTGGGCATCTCATGGGTCATGGAGCCCAGGTTGAACTGCCTGTGTCATGCATGGCTGCCCCCTCCACTGAGATGTCTGACCAAGAGGAGGAAACTGGAGCCTGCATCTGGGTCTGGAATGGCTACTGCTCTTATACATGCTGTTGGGGCTGAAGGCTGTTCCAATGCATTACCATATGTGCCTCAAACAGCTGATTTAATCCCGCATTAGTACCTGGTGCTGTTGAGGCAGGGCCACAGGGTTTCCGTCTCTAAGCACTTCAGCATTATTGGGGGTATGTTTGTTGAAGGCAGCCTTTCTGACTGCTCGATTGGCCTGCATGGTGAAGCTTTTCTGAATACTCCTAGGGATACCCTCCTGTCAAGCGTGATGCATTCCTTCTACACTTCTCTTTTATGAATGCATCAAGTAAATGCTTCAATTTTTAACATGCACTTTTTCACTGGCACTTGGCACTTTTTCTTGACCTCGGACATTCTTGTAGTAGGTCCAGCGTTCCCCATAGTATGGACACTTGAACTCCCATGGTAGGGAGTTCTGGGCAGCACTTAGATTTAGACTTTAGTGTACTTCTTCTTGACAAATAAGGACGTGGCCCAGCATCCATGCAGTTTCAAAGCATTGTATGTATTCTATGTATGTATCGACTATGTTGTAACAACATCAGTATGTTGTTTGTCTAGTGTACCAATTATGCATTTGGATAAGCACTCTACTTGAATTCTAATTATTTAATCATTTGATATATACTATTTTTGCTCTTCACTCTCGGCTGAACACAGATGTATACTGGACTGGCCACACTTGCTAAGTAGTGGGCACTTCTTGAATAAGACTTGCACCTGCATCCTGTGCAAAAAAGAAGTTCAATCTAATATGCATTATGTAAATTCAGTTACAAATGTTTACCCATACACCATTTTAGTGTGGTTTGCCAAATACATTCCTTAGGTCTCTGGGATTACAGGGATTCCCTGAGTAGGTCACTTACAAGGGACAACGAGCAAGCTTTTAGCCTCAATCATAGAAACCCCAACACACAAAAGGGGTCATGGGGTCACTGCATGAAACACCTAGGGAGAACACTCCCTTACTCGATGAAGCACCTCTTGTAGGCAGTGGAGATTGACGTAAGGGATGCCAGCATGCAAAGAAACACATATTCAAGGCAGGGGCAGCAGCTTCCCCATCCCAAATCCGGGCCAAGCGTCAAGCCAGTAGAGGCACAAAGATGCCTCTGCCCCATTCGCAGGCCTGGCGCCAAGAAACAGAGCTTTCTTTCTCTCCCTCCACACGTGCTGAAGGCAACATAGGAGGAGATGTCCTACCGGTTGGAAGCTACGCCTGAGGTGTCTGGCAGCTCACGTGACCTTCAGTCACGCCATTCAATGGCTTGAGGAAGACAGAAAGAAGACCTAAAGATTCAAATAGCAATCAAATAATGCTGACAAACTGGAATGTATTCTAGAATAGTGCATGCGCAGGACACCCTGAGGTTACTACACACCAATACATGATTGCTTTCCCAGCATCGTTCAGAAGATCTAGGGTCAATCATAGATAATAATTGGATGGCCACCTATTGCTTTAAAAGCAAACTGTGAAATGATTCTAAGCTTAGGGAGGAGACATACGATCTCCTAAGGGTTAATCAGCTTTAACCTTAATATATGCATGCGTTGGGACAACTATAGCAATTTTGATAAGCCATGACATTAAAGCAGGCTTTTTGTTTAATATCTTTACTGCTGATGTAATTCCTAGAAATTACTAAAAGCAGATCAACAATCATGCAGAAAAATATGCAGATCGGAGGAAACAATTGCTGCAGTCTGTGTCTTCATCTGCAACTCGAATTTCCCAATGTTCTCTTTTTGATTACGTGGTCATACAATTACAAATCATATTTTCAATTTACAGCATATTGTGTAAACTTTGCATGTGTATTTTAAAATTGTATTTTTTTAAGTCGATTTCTTTATATAGTTTCCCAGACTGTAAGCATTCTGCAAAGGCAAAACACAAATCTTAATCAAAAATATGATCACATTAAAAAATGCAGAACTACAGCAGAATGACACATGATCTAATGGGCACTACATCAAGCTGATATGCTTTGGAAAAGGTACATTCCTTGGCCAGACAATTTAATTACATCTTGAGAGCAAATGCTGTACACAGAGTGCTGAAAACAGTAATAAAGTTAAATACGAGAACGGCAATGTCAAAAGCAAGCATCTCCATAAGACGCGTTATGTAGATTCTAGGATACTGAGCATGTCTTGCATTCCACTGCCCGGCGCTGAACCATATTTTGCTTGCATGATATTAGAATATAAATGCTGTATGCCGTGCTCTCTCAGACAGCATATTTGACTTGTACAGAAATGTAAAAATGACTGTTCAACAAATTTTTTGGAGTGGGAGTCATCAAGCAGTCCAGGTCCTAATGAGACAACTAATGAGAAGCTAGTGGGCCTGAATGATAGTGCCCTATAGCTAGGCACGCACACATAGATCATCTTGAATTAACTAATATAAGTGCATGTGTCGCATGTAATTCTGCAAAATGTTAGCATAACGATGTTAATTGAATCAAGCCTGAATTGGAAGATTGTTAAAGACAAGCTTGAATCTTCTGAACCCTTGGTAAAGCGCTGATGTGAATAAATATGAATGACATCGACCACACTTTGATCTGCCGAGTATGCATTTACAGCGCAACATGCTATTTGCAGACACCACAACTGCTATCAGTTGATGCACTGAGAAATATTTGCTTCGATAAATGCTGTTTGCTCCACCTTTTAGTGCAGCGTCCCCATATAAGTTGGCCAAGCCCCAAGAATAATTCAGAAATCACTTATTTACTTTCACAGAAAACACAGCAAACCACATCCAAAACATGAAAACAGCTAAATATAACACTACAGTGTTATTCATCTGTGCCAACGAAATTATTTTCCTGCAAATGTAACGTACAAATGTATCATGTAATGTCCATCTCCTGCAATGCAATGCACTGCTACAACATGTGATGCTCAGAGTATGGTCTGCCAAACTCTCAGGCAGCCTAAGTGCTTTCAAGCCATGGCAGTGGCTGTTAGTTGCTGTGCAAATGTCACATAACAGTGTTACTTCCGTAACTTCGCATATAGAGGAATCCTGCACTTTGCACTGCGTAGTCAGGGAGTGTGTGAGTCTGTGACAACTCCAGTATAATCTCTAGGTGCTGGATATGATTGTGGTGCCTAGTGTTTGCCCCTGAATATAGAAGATAGTGGGACTGTCATTCAGAAGTGAAATCCATGTTTTCAGATTCTTGGTAGGAGAAGCAACTTGTTTGATGAAATCAAGCCTATAGTTTTGAAGGAAAGGATTACCCAGAGCAGAGATTCTAGGGTTTGTCAGGCTTGGGTAGCAGAGTGATGGGATTTGAATTCCAACCAAATAATGTTTTAACCTGATGGCTTGCATCCCTAGCTTAAGTGCAATGTTCCCCCACTAGCTTGGACCACAGATCAAATACACCACTTTGATGTGATCGACTTGTAGTGGAAATAAAAGGTTTTCTTGGACACCCATTTAGAAGGCACATTATAAATGACATCCAAAATAAGAGAAAGGGCAGTGCACTTTGACTCTGATAATGAAGGGAAGATTGTCATCAGTTTGTAGACATGTGCTCAGTCCCTCCAAACTCTGGGGCTCGTTTTCTTCATGCTCCGCACTCTGGGGTGTTCTCAGCCTCTCTGTGCTGCAGGGCTTTCCCCCTCTTACTCCAGGTACAGAAATTGTCAACTGTGCTCTGTCGGCTTTCTCCCTTTTTCTCACACCGTCTCAGGGCTGCTCCTGCCAGCAGTTCAGTTACCTGTGCCTTGCTGCACCCTCCTGGTGTGTGTCAGGGTCCTGTCTGCCAACACTAGTGATCTCTCTCTCTCTGGCGCCTTTATCACAATTAAGCTCAGCCGAGCCTGATCAGCCTCCTCTGTGATTAAAGGAAGCTCCCCTTTATACTAGTGCAACAAAATAAAGCATGCCTGTCTTCTGGAAAACCTACCCAAGCTTAATTCCTATCTCTACCACTAAAAAGGAAAATAATCTAAATTTGAAAAAAGGATATTCTGTGGCATTGTACCGAAATTATATATTCTTGGTTGGTGTCTGGCTTCCACTGCACTCTCTGGATTAGACAAGGGCTTCCTGCCCTAAGCATGGCTCCAATAAAATCACCAACTAATCTCTATTTTTTTTAACCAGATCTACAATTCAAGCCAGAAATGTTCAATAAATCTCTTTAGGGCTTCCTGCCTGGTATACAGGTGAGTGGTGTAAGGGAGGCATGATATCACAAATATGACACTGACACAAGAGTTACAAGTTTCAAAACCTTTATTATCTTTTTGGCATTTGGAGAAACTCATACTCTGCCCTATAGCTAAGAAGGGAGTAGTCTCTGCCATCAAATAATAAAGAAAATACAGTCCTAGCCAGTCTATGTTAAATCAACATGGCCTATACTAACAGAACCTAATGCTTGCTATATCTCTTATACAAAAAGTGTGTAAAGGGGATGCAAAGGAAAGTCAGTGTTATAGCATAAAGAAACAATGTGGCTGATTCCACTCTCCTTCCCCATTTTGGACAGTACAGAGTAAGGCAGACCATGTAAACAAGATGACACACTCTGGCCCAGGTTCTCAAAACAAAGGCAGTTCGAAATGTGGATCGAGGCTCGCTTGGCCTTCCACGTTAAAGTCACTTATTCCAGCTTTCACAAGTTATTTCACAGTTCAACAAAAGTGCACGCAGGTCTCCCTCGGTTGGGCTCTGACCTCTCAAAGCAAAACATTGAGGTAGGTCTCCCACAGTCGGGCTCGGACCTTTCAACCAAAAAGTACCTGATTCAACGTAGATCTCCCTCTGCCAGGCTCAGACCTCCCAATCTCATCACTTGCAGGGGTTCCCTTCCCCAAGCTTTATTCACATTCGTTAGAGGTTGCCCTCCCTTAACTTATCACACCTCCAGTCTCCCTCAGTCGGTCTCGGACCTTGCACGGATGTCGAAGACTTTCGAATGTGCAAGGCTTTTACTATAGACCTCTGCAGGGCTACTACAACTTTCTCTTCTGCTAACACTCATTTGTTTTTTGCCCCAGTGTCTCTTGATCTGGGTAGTTCAGTATCATAAGCACAAATGTTCATATAACTCCTACTTTTAAAGTATTTTGTTGACTTTGCTACTTTGCAACAAGATATCACATATTTTACGGAGACTTTCAAGTGGGCCATTTCCTGTCGACGAACCACTCCGCTACCTTGTATCATTGGCTTCACAGTTGTCAGTTATTTAAGGTTCACCACAGGTCTGCCTTCTTTCGTGTCTCATCAGCACGCGCGCAGCCTTCGATCGTGAGATGCACCATTGAAACTTCAATCTTTCCTTAACACACACCAGCCCTTTCTGTCGTTCGCTAACTCACCGGCAGTGTGAAATCTTTTCTTATTTTTGCAGCTTTAATTCACGAGTCAAGGTTAATACCACAGGCTTGGCCTCACCTCCCCAACTCTGTCGTTCACCCGGGAGGGTCGCGGGCATCCTTAAAACACAATGCACTATTTTTATCTGGAATTTTTCATTCTCTGCGTATCCTTCATGGCTTTTCGGGGGCAACAACCTCCTGCAAAGATCTCCTGAGTTTCCCTACACTTTTCTCTCATCCCTCGATCGGTCATTCTGCTCCAGTAGGTTCGTCTTCGCCCTAGAAGATCTGCTCCGTCTTGTGCTCCACCTTGCTCAGAGTGTGTCTCTATGTTCCGCCGTTTATCCATGGGGGAGAACTAATGGGTATCAGATGTATGTGATTAAAGTCAAGTGCCTGACTTTGCCTGGCCAGATTAGCAGGACATGTCCAATGAGATATGTAAGGGTTAGCCTCTTTACTCTCAGTCGCCCTCTAGGATGGGGCATGAGTATGGAAAAGGGGGGAATACTGCATCTCATCATCGGTTCTCAGAAACTACTGACTGGCGAGCCAGTATAGAAAAAATAAATATGCCTGGGAAAATATGTATTATTATTAGATGTAGCTAAACACTGCTATAAAACGTTACCACTCTGCAGGAGTGCATACAGAAGACTTGATAAACTTTGTAATTTCAAGGAATTAGCAAATTGAGACATGTTATATTAGGAAATGGGTGAACATTACCAGTAGAAAACATGGTAAAAACATGTAGACATCATGATTCAGCAACATGGTGGTATATGCAGATTTCCCCTTGTCTTTGCTGTATAATGAAAACACACATACGCCAACAGAACAGTACACCTGTTACTAAGACTCTCATGACATGGGGTAAACACACAGCATTGTTACAAACACTATATGCCACCTAGTTTGATTGTATTTACAGTGTAAGGACAGACAGGAATTAAACAAAGATCAGCATACCCTCCACTTCCCACCCTACCTGAGAGATGGGCATCTGCTCCCCACTATTTCCTCCCATGGTTGCTTGTAGATCCCCACAGCCAATTGCCTGGCTTCACCTGTGGTTAGCTTCCCACTCCCTTTTTCTCTGCTTCCATCACTGTGATCTTCCCTCTATGATTGTAAAGTGCTCCTTTGCTTCCCGAAGCTAGGTCTGTGCTCAATAAATACCCTAATTATATTAATTGAAGATGGAATACCATGATGAAACAGTCCCCCGAAATGGGTAACTTTAACATAATCATGCTTAGTTTTGAGAAAAGGGCTAGACGCTAAGACATTAAAATACCACAAGGAAGGCACTGGTGACCCACGGAATTGCAATCTGTGGGCTTGGTAGATGCAGCTATTGCTGGAGATTCCCATCATGAGAATGTGATATTGTACTTGTAATATGGGGCACTCCACTCCTGACAGATTATTGATTTAAAATCCGGAAATGGGTGGAGACAATGGTAGGCACTATTTGACAGATAAAATACAGATTGGTGTCCTTCATGCCACTACTGAATTCAAGAATCTATCACCCCAAGAAGAGGAATGGATAAAACTCTGTATTGCTAGTGGCCAAAAGGATCCTCCTTTATCAATGTGGAAGGCTACTCATCCAATAACAGATGATTGGGAAAAGAACTGACAGAATTTCCCTCTTACAAATGATTGATTTATAGAGCACAGAATACACTAAATATCTGTTTCTTGTCCTTGGGATGCTTTCTACAATTAATCCGGAAAACAAATATAAATGTAACTGCTAAAACATGAGACATGCTCAGATATCAATGTCTCACCAAGAAACCGAGATCAGTATCTCATTGATCCAGCCAGGATAGATTATTGAGAATAGAAGAGACAATTCCCTAAGGGTAAAAAAATAGCTGCAATTTATCAATAGCGAAGACGAAGCTATCCCAAACAGTATGTATCGTATTAACTATAGGCCGACTGTGGCAATACTGACATAGGGGGGAGTTACTTGCGAAAAAGGGCAGAAACATCAGCACTTAACAGGAAATCAATCCGAAAATGAAAGATAGAATGCATGTCATTCTTCTGCACATTGAAGTTTGATTTGCTTTTTTGTTTTGTTTGTTAATTTATCATTTCCTAATTAATATTGAGTTTCAATAATTGGTACACATTCGTTTGTAACTAACTCAAAGCAAAGGTTGTCTTTTGTACTTTTGATGGCAGGTACACACACTAATTGCGATTTAGCTTTCTACTGAAATGTATGATATTCTTATTTTGAATTTGCAGCTGGGAAGCTGTTTAGATTATCACTGTAATTGTCCATTAATCATCTATATTTGTTTAATATTGTTGTCATATTAGCAAAACAGATAAAAGAGATTACTATGTATCTAATAACGGTATATGGCGCAAAGAAAGCAAAATAGACTGACTACAGATGTACATTGTATTTCAATATCACGAGATTGTACCTGTCCTTGATGATGTTTCTTTTTTAAATCAATAAATATATCATGACAGAAAATGAGTATACATCCTTAAGTGCTGTCAGCTATTTTTCTCTTGCTCAGAGGCAATCCAGAACTTTCTGAGATTATGTTTTGGAGGCGGCACGTTTACTACTGTAGTCCAAGCATTTCTTCACCAACTCAGACAGACTCAGCACGCCGAGTAACTGTTACATACCACAGACATGGCACCGTTACCATAACAGATAGTTCTCTACAAGAGTGGAGAAATGACTTGCCAGGCATGACACTGTGATTTAACAGGAACTCGCACACGGATAGCCCTGTCACTCGACTGCAACATTGAGGTTACCGTCCTGATCCTCATTGAATACGCTTTACAGTACCAGACATCTTCTTTGTCTTATCAATAGAGTCAACAGAAATCGCCCTGATGGACAATGGTCCGAAATGCATCGGCGACGTTGGCCTCTGTACCTCTAACAAAGCATCAATAGATTAAAGTGAAGATTGATTTTACATATCTGTTTTCTGGACATTCATTGCTTCACACCTCAAATATGGAAAAATGTGTTTTTAAAGCAAATCCCAATGGTAGCATAACCTACCCCCCATTGGCGTCACCAGGTCTGGTATAAGTTCATACCAGACACTTCTTTGCTTTATGTTTTGAAAGTGTGGCATAATGTATCCTGTTTTCATCCTTGACTTTAATGGAGTGCTGTAAAATAACATAACTACAACAACACAAAGAAGTCCACAGTGAATCCACTACAGATCGTTCATTTTAGAAGCCTCTACTCAGGAGCCCTGCCACCTACCTCGTGCATTCATTAACAGGTCAAGGTACATGTTTTACATCCGTAACGACTCACAGTGTGCACGTTTCAATCTGGGAATTTTGTGCTATTTCTCAATCAGCCACTCTCTTCTGAAGCTAAGTAATTGCTAAAATATCCTAAATCTCTGACATACAAAGGACCCACTAACAACCCATTTACAAAAGTGAAAGTACTAAAGGCTTGATTACAAGCTTGGCATTAGTAGTAAATCATCTGATAATTACCATCATGCAGACCTTTCCGGACACCTAGCAATTACCACCTGTGGTAACAGTAAATGAGGTTGATATATTACCACAGATATGATACCTGCAAACTTATAATCAGGCCTTAAATATATATAACACGGCCTGCAGAAATAGCCGTGTAGTTATGGTTAATTTGCTCAACTCATAGAAAGAGCACTTTTTGGGCAGATTATAACTTTGGTGCTGTTTGACAAATCTTCGCCAAACTTTGCAGAAAACGTATATGGCCACCCCAGAATGATTTTGTGGAATTTGGTGCAGTTTCGTCCAGGGGGGGCAAATTTATAAGGGTGGGTCCCAAAACGTTTGAAATGCTCATAGATGTAATGGAAATGTTGCTCGTGCCTACAGCCCAAACCACTGTACGGATGTTCACCAAACTTTTTCCCGAATGTGTGCTTTAGCAAATGTGGTGTAAACCTGTCCTAGAGTTTTTTTTTTTTTTTAATGGCCAAAAAGTAGGTAAAACACATTTAGTGATATCTGGGTCCGTTCTGCTGATGCATTTCCTTATTCAGATGGCTCTGGACCAATCAAGGAGTGGCTTGGTGGCCAGCAGCGTGGGAAATACATTTGGGGTTATTTTCTGGCCAAATGATGGACTGGAAAGGATGGGGGAGGGGAAAAAATTGAGTTTTTTTTATAGGTGAAGAAAGCTGTGCAGGTGCCACCGAGTCCATGGTGAATGTTACTGTCTGCGGACGTCACTTGGATTTGCGGTGGGGTTCTGGCCGAATCTTGTTATTTGAAGGTGTATTGTACGTACTTGTCATATGGTTACATTCTATTCGGTACACGGTGGTGGCACAAGTTAAGTTTGCCTAGCTTACCACAACTGGCGAATTTCTGGGGCTTTTTGATTTTATTTGCAACCATAACATCCCTCTAACAATGTTTTTTCACTGAATTTCATAGGTCTTTATTAGTGCAACTTAACCATAATGTCCTTTTAACAAAGTTCTTCACTGAACATATATATATAAGAAAACATTAAATATAAATGACCATCTACCTGGACAGATTATTATTATCTCCACAGGTTAGAAAAACCCAAAGTAAAAGTAATGCTGCTCCATCTGTGACAGTTGAATACAGGTCTGAACTCATTTCCAGCACAAATGGACTTTTTGTCAGGTGATCCTGCCTACCTTTAGAGGGAAATGTTTAGCCGTGTGGCACCCTCAGATGTTTCCTGCTGCGGGGGTCCATTTGGACCACCTTACCTGGAGGGTAAGCTTCACTAAGGCCGCTGCCACACTCCATGGCCATGGAGGACACACTCCTGGGCTCATGCCTAAGTGTACCACATGGCTTGAGACCAAAAACAGGCTGTCCTTCATTCTGATGGTTTCCCTCTGCAGTTTTGTGATACCAATTTGTATCACAGAACTGGCAGTCCCTTGAGGTAGTGTTGGATCAGCGTGTTGCACAATGCATGCAAATGAGACCCTTCCAATGGTGCCTAGCTGCTAGCTTATATGATGGACACCATGGACTAGAAAGGGTGGGCACCACTAGAAAATAATTATAAATATATGTATGGAATTTAGGAAATTGTCAAAGCAAATAGTTAAATATAAGGAGCAATCTGATCAAATGAAATCTTGGCACAAGGGTATCAAACACACCAGAAAAGGTTCAGAGTTACCTCTAAGCCTACCAGAATGCTCTCTGTGTATCACCTGACAACAGGTTTCAATTCAAGCTCTGTAAGGTGCTTCAAACAACTTTGGACATTACATAATGTCTCACACAAACATTACAATTACCATGTACGTGACTCAGTCTTCTATAACTCCATAGAAGGCAGTACACACACAGGCCGTGTGTCTTTTTTCAATGCATTTCGGTTGCAAATCCGTCTTCAGAGCCAAACATTATCATTAACTACACCAATCAAAATACACAAGACATAATGTTACAAAATAGGGCAAAAACAAACATGGGAAAAAACCTAAAAAGGAAACAGTTACCAAGAGGTGAACAACTCATACAGTTCCTTAGACATAATAATAGAGCTTAATAATGTCTCAATTGATACAGCAATATAGGTACTGTAAGTACATTGTCAAAATAATGCACACAAGGTGAGTTTGTGTTAAGGGAAAAAAAACGGTACATGTGTCTTCAGGGTAACCCGTTCAAGGTTGTCACGCTGCACTTTGAAAAATTGCCATGTCAATGTTGAGAAAGGAGGAAAAGAAAAAAAGACCAAACATCTATAATTCAGACCTCCTCAGTCATTAGACTTCATCATGATCCCTCTACCGGTATGTATCCAATCAAATAAAGCACCTGTGTGGGCATGGCTGGAGCCCCATGCAACGTGCTCATTCCTTACCTCTGCTAGTGTTATTGCTGTCGCGGGCGGTGTGATGTCACACATACGCGTGCCCAACGACGTCACTACAGCCAGCAACCAGCGTGGAAAACCGCAGGGGAAGGAGACAGCATAGGTATGTAAGTAAACAATGACAAAATAAAAGCACATTCCTTGCAGGACAAATAATTCTTATAACCAACCATATACAAATAGTAATCGAGCTGTGCGCTAAAGTGTAATGGGAACTTAAAGGGCTTGAAATAAGTCACAAGAGCGCAATGCAGAAGACATGTAAGATTGTCAACAAATTACATAAACATTTTGCGCATAACCCAAAATTTCAACAACAAAAAAAGACAGGTTAATAAAGTTGTTACTGCCTGTGGGCACAGAATGGGCTCATTACACGTTGTGCAATAGTAGGTTGACTTGCACTCATCCCTGTGAGAAAATAATGTTGGGAGTGCAGAAATACATACAGCCACTCATGTACCATAGGGCAATTCAGAAGCGAGACCAGAACTCTCGTCTACTGTGCATAAGATCACATGTTAGGTTACCTCATAATTACAATACAGTGATATCTGCAGTCAAGTTATGAGCAGTCATAATAAAAGTAGTGATCTTTCAATCAAGTTGTGAGCAGCCCCACTCAGCTTCAGCCAGTCTGCATCACCCAATTATGTAAAATGATCCAGGGGCTTATGTCGAACATGCGAGGTGTACAACATTAGACACAAATTGTCCATTATTTTGTTACCTAATAGCAAAATACATAATTAAAGTAAAACAAAATGGAAGCATCATGAGAGCAAACATCATTGCCTCATGAACACTACAAATTCACATCCTCACATAATATCTGTTGCCACAGCAGGAGTACATTAAAAAACACAACAAAAACGATCATGAAAAATACTTCAACGGACAGAGAAATCGGCCATCTTGAAGAGGAAACAGAAGATTGCAACCAGTCTTATTTCTCTGCTATTGTCGCTTTAACAAACCCGATAACAGCCCCACCAAGAAACACGTTTCCACAAAGCGGGTTGCCTTTTCAGAGACATGCCTTGCGAACGTATCAATTTCAGGATTTTCTCCAATTAACTAAGTGCACGCAGCACATTTCCCTCTTCCATTATGACTGCCTTGCCTGCCCTGCGCTGGGAGCCGAGCCACCAGCAGACAGCCCAGTTAAATACCATCATTTCCAGCCAGCCTTAAATAACGGGTTTATCTTTCCAAACGCAATCAGAACCATTGAATGGTGCATAAAGCATCTAAGCGTTCTTTTGTTGCACTGTGAGAGTCAAAGACAGCTATCAGTCCTGAGAGGGAGGAAGGAAAGGAGGGTGCCGGCTCTTGCAAATTAGCAGAAGAAGCTGTCAAACTGGAGCATATTATCCGAGTAGCATGCTGTGAAGCAGACTATTGTAATATGTATTTCTCTTTATGTAACTTTTACCCAAATGCTCTAGGGCAAATTTCAGCACAAAGATAATGCAGACAGAGAAGATAAATGCGTGGAATAAGATGGTGGCAAACTGGAAAGCTGCCCCCAATCGACTGACGTTACTAGAGATCGTTATTAGGGGGGACAAACCAAGGGGCAGAAATAGGACTGGGGGGCACATACGCATAAGTGTTAACAGGCCTTACTGGTTTAAGTAAACATGTTTTACCAAGCTGTTTGTATTCATTAAAAAGCTGACATTGTGCAAGTTCACAGTAGGTTTAAGCCAATAAAAGGTTCACATCAAGTTAATCAATACCCTAAAAAAGTAACATGTTCAACCGTTGCAAAAAGTCCCCCAAAGAAACTTCCAAAGACATTTGTTCTTAAAGGTTTTTATTGTGTGATGTTGCTTGAGCACATTTCATCATCCTTTGTTGCTGTGGCTTAAAATCAATTAATGAAAAAATACATTTAAAAAAAGAATAGTCTTCAATCACCCCCCTACTCGTCCTCCTCATTAGGTAAAAGTATAGGGATGGTACACTCAAGGGAGGGTGAACAAGAATGGCCAGAGATGTTGTGTGTCTATTCCCATAAAATAAATATAGATTAAAGAAAAGAACTAGTGGCTTTAGGTTTATTCAATTTAAACATTCCTTTTTTGTTGATTAATTTAAAATTCTAAGTGGCAAATTTACCAAACAACTGTGTGACCAACATGTGGGAAGCCCACTTTTAATCAGCCTGGCAAGTGTTATCCTCACCACTGCAGCTAGCCATGTCACTATCTATCCCACCTATATTCTCTAACTGCTTCTCTATTTCCTATCCCTCTCCTATCACTAAATCTGGCTGGAAGAAACTTAAGGACATACTGGGCTCCAACCCAGGCCTTCCTTTTGCAGACACCTGTGTCACGGCTTTAGTCAGAGAGACTCTCACAGACATCATTTTTGTTGTTACCTCTCCCGACCTTTGTACTCCGTACTTGGTCGCCTTTCTCTCTCCTATCGCCTCTTCCCCCATTAATAGTGACACCTGCTCGGAGGTTTTCCTTGACCTCTTCGCCATTTCCAGGGTCATCATTAATGTCTATCGGAATCGAACCATCATGGTTAAGGGTCCTTAACCCAACCTTTTCTCTTTGACAGGCTCCTACCTCGCCTCTCAAACCTTACCTCTCCCTCTGCACAGGCTCCCTTGCCCATGTCTACTTCCTCCTCTGCACAGGCTCCCTTGCCCGTGTCTACTTTATCTTCTGCACAGGCTCCCTTGCCTTTCCTCACTGTCCCGTCTCCCTTGTCGGCCTTGGCTCCACTGCCAACCTACACTATACCTCTGGCTCTCTTGCCACCCTCAGGGGGGCCACAGTTCCCTGTGCCTCCCCCCACGGAAGACCTTCAAAGATGGCAAGTTGCTCCATATTGCCACGCTTAAATCCCACGTTGCTGTCAAACACTCGTCTGACATCTGTAACCTCCTCAAACTAATGGATCTTGATGTGCTCACCATCATGGAGACATGGTTCAAGGACAGCTCTGTCACAAGCTTTGACACACTCCTCCCTGAAGGATACAAGATCCTCTCTGCGCCCAGGCCTAAGACACAAGGAGGGGGAGTGGCACTGATCTTCCCAGAATGGATAACTGTGTTCATCATCCCTACTCAGACCTACTCCTCCTTCGAATGCTTAGTCTGCAGGCTTTCACTCTCTCCTAAATCTTATCACCTTCTGGCCACCTTCTATCGGCCACCAGGACAGTCCACTCTCTTCCTCTCGGAATGGGCTGACCTGGCCTCCTCTCTACTTTCCTCCTCCTCTCAACTCCTCCTCTGGGTGATCTCAACATCCATCTGGACTCTCCTGACTCCTCAGGACTTTTCCGCAACCTATGCGATTCTCTCTCCCTCTCTATCTTACCCTCTGGCTCCACCCACACAGTGGGTCACACTTTGGATGCTTTCATTTCTACTGACATCCTATCTATATCCCTCTCCCTACCTCTCTCTCTTAGACAAACCACTCTCTTCTCTCTTCACGCTTGAAGCTCTCCCCTACTCGTGCATCTGCACACCCGGTGTGGCCACCCGATTTCAAAGTCAACAGACCCATGAAAAGAGTGAAAGCAGCTGCCTTTGCCTCCACCTACTCTCTGCCTCCTACTACTGCGGCTGATTCCCCCCCTGACATAGCATTCGCTAACTTCAATCTATCTCTAACACTCTGTCATGAGGGTCCGACTGAAGCCTTCCAAAAAGTGCAACCCCTTGTACGATTCTGATCTGGCTGCCCTTAAACACAAATGTAAACCAGCTGAGCGGAAATGGAATTCGTCAGGCAGACCCTCTGACAAACTGGCCTGCTGTCTCCTCCAAAGGCAATATCGACTCTGCACCCACTCCAAGAAAAGAGTCTTTATTCAAGCCCGCATTTCCGTGGCATCAAACAACATGTAAGGAACTGTCCAACCCTTCAGCAGCCTCTTCTTCTGTCACCCCCCACACCCCCTGGACCTTTGTTCAGCCCTGGCTGCACACTTCACCGAAAAAACCCAAGACATCCTTTCCTCTCTCTCTTCTACACCACATCATACACCAACACCTCTGGAGCCTCCCTTGGCCCCTTAAGCAGTTCTCCTTTCTCACTCCCATCACACCTGAGGACGTCGCTGACAAGTCCGGTCTATGAAGGTTTCATCCTAACCGGTGGACCGATCACCCTCAAAAATCATCAAGGACAAGATCGACTCTCTCGCTCCAGCCTTGGCTGACCTCTGCAATCTCTCTTTCGCCACTGGAGTTTTCCAAACTTCACTTAAGCACTCCCTTGTGCACCCTCTGCTTAAGAAACCCTCTGCCGACCCCTCCATTCCAGCAAACTACTGCCATATCTCTATCACTCCTTTCCTGGGCAAACTCCTGGGGAAGTCGGCTATCTCTCAGTTTACCCTACATACTGAATCTACTGGTTGCTTCCAGGACCATCGGTCTGGCTTTAGAGCATCCAGAGGCATGGAAACTGCTCTTCTGAACAACCGTGAAAACCTGCTATCAAATCTTGGCACTAACACTCCATCTGTCCTCATTCTTCTTGACCTCTCCTCTCTCTTTGATGCAGTAAACCATAAAATCCTGATCGCACGTCTCTGTGACACCCTGGGAATCACAGGTCAGGCTCTGGCATGGGTAACTTCCTTCCTTTCCGACTCCCCATCCCAGGTGGAACTTAGGTCCTTTCTCTCTACTATCACTCTTTCAACCTGTGGTATTGAACAGGGTTCTAACCTATCCCCCTGGTTCTTCAATGTCCACATTGCTGCCCTGGCCCGTGTGATTGCCACTTTCATGTCTAACTTCCAGTGTTATGCAGATGACACACAACTCTCTTTCAGGCTACCCTCATCCACCTCTTGTTCCTCACTCATATCTGACTGTCTGACTGTCTGTCCACAATTCAGTCATGTTGTGCTGCAATCAACCACTGCCTCAACGCCAGTAAGACTGATATCGTTCACATTGGGACTCCTGCTCCCACTCTCACTCTGGGCAGCCTCCATTGGCCATGCGACCACACCCACCTGTGAGGAAAAAAATCTTGGGGTCATTTTTGACTCCACTCTCTCCTACTCCACTCACATTTCGGATATCTCTTAAAAAGTCCAACTTCCAGCTGTGCCTCCTCAGAGGTACTCTTCCTTTTCTCACCTTCCCCCAGCGGCTCACTGTCTCCAGAGCCCTGGTTCTCTCAAGGTAGGACTACTGCAACAGCCTCTTTCTCAACCTTTCTGTTTCTACTCTGCGCCATCTGCAACTCATCCAGAACAGAACCCCAAGACTTATTTATCCTTGGCTTCAAGCCCAGGGACTGCATCTCTCTGGTGCTGAAATCTCTCCACTGGCTCCCTGTGGTTACAAGGATCAAGTTCAAGACCCCCTCCATTGTCACACAGGGTTTTTGGTTTCGGTGATCTACCTACCTGCGACGGTGCCTACCTAAATACTGTCCTTCCCGAGCCCTTCGCTCATCTACATCCAACCTTCTGCGAGTGAGCAGGTTCTCCAAGCAGAGATTTGGATGGAGATCTTTATCCTCTGCAGGGGCCTCCCTCTGGAATAGCCTCCCTGCCAACCTCCGTCTTGAGCCTTATCTCCTTAAGTACTGGAAACGTCTTAAGACATTCTTATGCTCCTCTTCCTTCTCTGTTCCTCTACCCTGCTAACTTCTCTCTCCGCTGTATCCGTTTCACCCTCCTTCTCCGCACAGCCTGCTGACTGGCCTCCTGCTGTACCTCAGAGTCGCACACATCCCTGGCACCCTCGCCAGTCCTCTCGCACTTGCCTCCGGACCTTGCACTTGTCTCATCATTATCATTACTGTACTTGGTCAACGAACCATGAGAGTGGCATTTCTCAGCACTTACCCAGATTCTGACTGACTGGGCGCACCTGCACTTGCCCCCCCCATCTGTGCACTTGCATGATCTGAATGTACCATGCCTTGAAGACTGCATATGTTTTTTCCCTTGTCTCCCCTCCTTGCATGGTTGCACCTTGAAACACTTGTGCATAGGCACATTATAAATTAACAATAAAATAAAAAAATAAATAATAAATAAAATAGATGGCCCCCACCCCAAAGACATCCATGGCATAATTTTTCCATGGTGTCTGCTTCAGGCCAGGAGGAAAAAAAAAATCAAATCAAAAGCATTGTTAAAATGCTTCTGGGGGAAGGAGAGAAAAGGAAGGATACCTATGAGGAGGTGCAGCTGGTAGTGTGACTTCTTAGAGACGTCAGAGATGTGAGGAGAGAAGGAGAGTGTGGAGTCAATGATGACCCCAAGGTTTTTAGCCTCACAGGTGGGAGCAGGAGGAGCGCCAAGAGAGGCCGACCAGAGAGTAGAGTGACAGGAAAGGAGGGAGCAGGTGCGCCGATGAGGAGAATCTCAGTCTTACTGGCATTAAGGCAGAGATCATTGGTGGCACCCCACTCCTGGATAGAAGACAGACAGTCCGAGATGAGAGAAGGAGAAGAGGTGGCCGAGGGGAGCCTGCAAATGAGTTGTGTGTCATCCACATAGCACTGAAAGTTGGGGCAGAGAGCGGCAATGCGGTGGGCGAGAAGTGCCAGGTATTAGTTGAACAACCAGGGAGAGTGGCTACACCCCTAGGGAACACCACAGGTAGTGATAGAGATAGAGGAGAGGAAGGACCCAAGTTGGACCTGGTAGGGTTGATCGGAGAGGATAGAAGTCAGGCAAGCCAGGGCCTGATCGGTGCTACCCAGGTAATCACAGAGACGGTTGAGCAGGATGGCATGGTTGAGCGTGAACCAAGTTGGACCTGGTAGGGTTGATCGGAGAGGATAGAAGTTCTGGCAAGCCAGGGCCTGATCGGTGATACCCAGGTAATCACGGATACGGTTGAACAGGATGGCATGGTTGAGCGTGTCAAAGGCAGAAGAGGGATCAAGTAGGATGAGAACCCAGGGTGTGTTGGAATCGAGGTTGGAGAGCAGGTCTTCACGGATGTTCAGGAGAGCAGTTTCTGTGCTTCTGGCAGTGCTGAAGCCAGACTGATGATCATGGAGACAACCAACAGATTCAGAGTGAAGATTAAGCTGGGAGATGGCCAGCCTTTCCAAGAGTTTGCCAAGGAAAGGAGTGATGGAGTTTGGGCGATAGTTAGCTGGGAAGGAAGGGTCGGCAGAGGGTTTCTTAAGAAGAGAGTGCACGGGGGAGTGCTTCAGGGGGGAAGGGAAAACTCTGGTGGCAAAGGAGTGGTTGCCGAAGTCAGCCAAAGCAGGAGCCAGGGTGTCAATGTGGTCCTTGATGGTTTTTGATGACCAGGAGCAGAGAACCTGTTTTGACGAGATTTTCATAGATCAGACATGTCTAGAAACCTTGTCAGGGGAGAACAGGGGAAGGCAGAGAAGGGGGAGGAGGGATGGCCACAGGAGGGCCAGAGGAAGAGAGGGGAGTAGTAGGGGGAGGAGGGAAGGAAGAGAGAGAGGACAGGATGTCCTGAATTTTAGAGATGAAATCATAAGCCAGGTCCGTGCATAGGGCCTGGGAGGGGACAGGAGAGGTGGAGACTGCAGCAGGATTGGCCAGCTCCTTGCAGATTCTAAAGAGTTCGGCCGAGTTGTTGGATGCTGCAGAGACACAGGCTTGGATGTGGGCTCTCTTCTTGGTGTGGACAGAGAGCCTGTATTGCCTTTGGAGCAGGCAGCAGGCCAGTTTGTCAGAGGATGTACAGGAAGCACGCCATTTCCTCTCAGCCACCCTGCACTTGTGTTTCAGGGTGACGAGTTCGGAGTCGTACCAGGAGTTGTACTTGGCTTTGGGCTTCAAGCGGATCCTCATGACAGGGGCAAGAGCATCAAGAGTATCCGATTTAGCAGAGTGGAGAATAGAGAGGGCTGTGTCAGGGTGTGAGTCAGCCGAAGGAGGACCAGGGAGAGGAAGTGGCGGCGAACGCCTCAACCGACACACACTTCATGGGTCAGATAACAGAGAAGGTAGGTGGCAGTGCTGGAGTAGGCTTGAAAAAAAGAAGAGACTCCACTCAATTGGAATGTAGTAATTGTGAATTTGTATTATTTAGAATGAGTGCCCTTTGTGATAACACGTGTTTCAACGGTCTGCGCCGTCTTTCTCAAATCAGGGCTAATTTTTAATACAAGAATGCAAACAAAAATCAATGTTTAAATTCAACAGAAAAATAGTGACCAATTGTAGCACGGACAAATTATGTCAAATGTAACACCGACAGAAAAAAGGGGGGGTTTGTTAAGGAGGATCATTCAGGGAAAACAGTGAATTTTCTGTCGGTGTTACATTTGACATAATTTGTCCGTGCTACAATTGGTCACTATTTTTCTGTTGAATTTAACCATTGATTTTTGTTTGCATTCTTGTATTAAAAATTAGCCCTGATTTGAGAAAGACGGCGCAGACCGTTGAAACACGTGTTATCACAAAGGACACTCATTCTAAATAATACAAATTCACAATTACTACATTCCAATTGAGTGGAGACTCTTCTTTTTTTCATTTAACTAAAACTGGCGCATGAAGGAATAAGTGCAACTACCTTCTTCATTTTTAGCTTTTAAAACGGAGTAGAGGAACCATATTTTTCTCCGTTGTTGTACAATCCATGCGACAATCACAATCTATACCAAGGGCGCTGAGGTCCTCTGTTAAGAGTGTCCATTAAAAAGGTTCCCCACAGCTTTTTGCCTACTGGAGTAGGCTTGGCCTGAGTGGTGGAGAGGGTAAGTTGGGAAGAAAGGGGAAAGTGATCACTCCAGGAGAGAGGAGTGGTGAGAGTGATAGAAAGGGGAAGGTCTGAAGAGATCAGAACATCCAGAGTGTGCCCTGCAGAGTGAGTCAGGCCAGAAGGGAGAATAGAAAGAAAGAGAGAGTCACAGAGGTCGTGAAAGAGTCCAGAGGAACGGCAGGAAGCATCAAGGTGGATGTTAAAGTCTCCAAGAAGGAGGAGTTGAGTGGTTGAGACCAGGAGGGAAGAGGAGAGTTCCGCCCACACAGAGAGGAAGGAGGAGATCTGACCAGGTGGCCGATAGATGGTGGCCACAGTAAGGGAGTGGTTAGGAGAGAGAGAAAGCCTGCAGACTAGGCATTCGAAAGAGGAATAGGCCTGCGTTGGTACGATAGAGGCAGCAATCCACTCTGGGAAGATCAGGGCTAAACCCCCTGCGGAAAGGTTGGACATGGGCGCAGAAAGGATCTTGTAGCCATCAGGAAAGAAAGTGTCAAAGCTTGTGACAGAGCTGGCCGTGAACCATGTCTCGATGAGACCGAGGACATCAAGGTCAAGTTCCTCAAGGAGGCGGCAGATGTTAGAGGAGTGTTTGACAGCAGAGCGAGAGTTGAGAGTGGCATTATGGAGAAGGTTGCCATCCACGGGGAGGGGTACAGATCAGAGGTATGCCCTGCGGAAGCATAGAAGAAGCCTAAGGGGGGGCAGAAGAGGAAGGAAGAGAGTGCAAGGTAGCCAAGGAGGAGACAGCAGGGGGAGGCAAGGGAGCCGTATAGGGAAGAGAGGGGGCAGCAGGGGAAGAAAGGAAATTAATGAGGCACAGGAATCATCTATCAAAGAGAAGAAGTTTGGCCTGAGGGCCTTGGACCAAGACGGTACCATTCAAGTAAACATTAATGATGATCCTGGAGGAGTGGAAGGAGGCCAGGAGGGCCTCCCACCGAGAGCCACCATTAATTGGAGAGGTAGAGGAAGGAGAAAGCACAGAGACCATATGAAGACTCCATAGGTCGTGCGAGGGAACGACAAAGAGAATGTCGGTGAGGGTTTGCCTGGAGGAGGCACTGGTATAAGTATCAGAGATAGGGAGGCCAGGGTGTGCGGCATGAGCCATGTCTTTCGGTAGGTTGTGAAGGTGAGGTGTGTGAGAGGAGAAAAAGGGTTAGGTCTACAAACAACAATGTCTACATTCTGAGCTCCGTCTACGTACAAGGAGCAGTGCTACGTATCACAGACAATCTAAGTGCTAAATGAAAGCATTAAACTCACCCTCTGAGAGGATCTTAGACTGTAAATTGCCATCCGTAGTTCATTCTAATGCGAGCAAGGTCCCCTTTCATGGTTGCGTGCTGCAGCATGGCTCACCCTCATGTTCTTTCGAGTTACGTAACATGCCGGCTGGGGGGGGCCAAGTGCCTGAGTGTCCTCCTTCCTGAAGATCAGGGGGAGGTTCCTAAAGTGCATTTTAACTGGGATGCATAGTCCTCCCTCTAAGCCCCTATGCGTGCAATACCTGACCCAAAATTAGGATTCTTTCTCTGAGCAAGTTACTGGAATACCTTCTAGCATCCTCCGTAAGGGGTTGGCAGTGCCAAGGTGGTGCTTAGAGGTGGCAGAGCACAGCGGGAGAAGGATAAAAAAGGCAGGTGACTGAGAGAAGGACAAGTGAGGGGGTAGGGGGTGGTTGCTGGAAGATGCTTGTGTGTGAGTGGTGGGGAGTGGATAAGGGGAAAGGGGGATCAGGAAGTGGGGGGACAGCCAGGTTTTGAGGGCTTTCCGAAAGGCCAAGTGATCCTCAATGAGGTGGCGTGCGCGGGGCAGGGAGTTCCAGAAGGTGGGAGCAAGGACTGAGAAACAGGCACCACCTAATCTGTAGAACTTGAAAGGGGGGACTACCAGGAGGTGTGTAGAGCCTGATCTAAGGACACAGGAGGGGCGGTAAGGTGTGAGCTTGTTTTAGAGGAATTCAGGGCCTTTCTTGTGGATGTCACAGTAGGTAATGCACATGGCTTTTAAAGAGGACATTGACTGATAAGCAGCCAGTGAAGTGTCCTGAGTGCAGGGGAGATGTGTTCTCAGGGGGAGAGTGCCAGGACGAGCCTTGCTGCAGAGTTTTAAATCTAGTGGAGCTTGCTGAGTTGGTATGTAGGCATGCCTAAGTAGAAAGAGTTAGAGTAGTCTAGGCGTGACAGGATAATGGCTATGATTTCTGAAACTCTGTAGGGGTAGGAGAGATAAGGAAAGATCTGCTTGAGGATGCAGAGGTGGAAGTTGCATGATCTGGAGACTGCATTGATGTGACAGGAGAGGGTCAGGTCCAAGCTAAGAGTGCATTCTAGGTTTGGCCGTGGGTCCTAATGAAGGCGGCCTAGAGATAGGTTGGGGAAGGAGAGCTGTTTTGCTCCAGATTAGGATTTTTTACAGGGTTGAGGAGCAGGTGATTGTTCGTCATCCAGAGGTTGCTCTGCTGCTGAAAGTATTCTTAGCTAGAGGAGGGGAGGCAGAGCACCCATTAGAGCTGCAAAGCAACAAATAATGAGGGCAATTGCCCCACTTTGCCCCCTCTTGGGATGCCTAGGCACCCATTCACCACGTGCTTCACAGCTCACACCAGTGCCCTTAACAGTTCCCATGTTTAAGATATCTAGACCAATATGAGGAATCTTTTAAGTAGTTAGCCCAACATCATGGAAGAAACGTCCAGCTGTCCACCATCTAACCACTACCTTTCAGCCTCCAGGAAAATTGAAAATCCTTCTATTCCTGTAACTCCTGCTACACTACTATTCGCCTTCTGTCGATGGTAGATGACTGTGCCTCAAGACACTATTCTGTCAGTGTTGTGCGCAATAAATGCTTTCACTCACTAACTATACACAAGAGCGCTATCACAACATGGATCTGTGTAGAAAAACTAAATTCCAAAAGCTCGAGTTACAAAATTGGGAAGCCCACTTGTTAGCATTTTGTAACTCGAACTTTTGGGATTTTGGTTGTTTGTCACCCGCTGCGCATTCAATGTATGTGAGGGACAACCCCTCAAGCCCAGCAGCCCATAAATCCGAACTACAGGAGCGTCGGACACTCCACAAACCCCCTTCCCCGTGTTCAGTATTATGGGCCTCGATCATTTTTACCATGCCAAATGCGCACCAAACACGCATTTGGCTTTTTTTATTCGACCATTTCGGCCGAAACGTCACAACATGCCAGATTACTTCCAATGTTCAGCTACATGTTGCTCAAATATTAATAATCCAGGGGGCTGCAAATAACCTGATGCATAACGTGTCAGTCTGTTGTGGGTGCTATTCAAATACCCCATGTTTTTTGTTTCTTCAGATATATCATAGCTCAGCTGACTGTAAAGGTCTGTCAGTTTAAACACCACCACACCACGAGCAAATTCACATTCACAACCGAGTATTATCAAACTGCCCTAGTTAATTACGTGTTGGCCTGCTATTTTTAATACAGACATTCTGCTTTTGTCCCAGTCAAGTACATTTTCAAGTCAGTTTCTATGAATCCTCCCCAACACATAGCATGAGTCCTCTTTCAAGCAGGCCAGACAATTGTCCAAGTCCTCTTTCACATTGCCTCCAAATTATTTCACTGTGTTTCTTTTACATTTTCCGTAGGATATTTCTTACCCTATCCCCCTTCTCAATGCCACCATGCAAGAAAATATACCATCCTAGTATCATTGTATGTTCTTGAAACAACCACAACACCATTAAAATGAAGAAACAAAAAAAAAGTCATGAAATTTGGGAAAGGCAATAATATGTTTAGCAGCTTTCTGGGAACAGAACAATTAAAATGTGCACCTGAATATCCTAGTTTGGAGTTTATGCTTGATCAGAAGATCGCATGGAGTCTTTAAGGCAAGATGAAGTGTCATGAAGCCAAATCTTTAACAGCAGTCATTGCCTTGTTTGATAGAAAGTATGAGGATTTGACATCAACACCTGAAGCTGAAGGTGGGCCTGATGATAACCTGGGATGCAGAGATGTGGTGCTTGCCTCAAAGTAGATGTTTGATACATGAGAGATCTGACTGGGGTTTAGGGAAATCAGGTCTGTTATCATTGATCGAGCATGAACTGGATATTGGGGCCCTTTACGCTGGTACATATTAAGAGAGTGCAAAGAGGAGTGTGTTAAGGAAGTACTTTCTGTTTTTCTTCATCTGCACTTTCCTTGGTATTGGGAAGGGCTCTATGTCACAGTATTAAATGGGCTGTATCTGAAAAGCAATTACTCAACTGCTTTATCACAAATTCCTCTACAGTTCTGGCTCCCAAATATGGCCATGCAGCCCAAGTGCTCACATGGTCCCGCCTGCTTGAACCTTTAACAAAGGCAGCACCTCACTGACTTTATATGTACCAGAGGCCACCCCGGCTTCCTCATTCCCACCTCCACCCCACACATTAACTTTCTCTATATCCTCTGCACACTCCTGGTCTCTGATAGAATTGAGGTCCCATGGCTCGCCTCTCACTCTTCTGTTATTACCACTCCCAAACTCTATAACTATGTGGGAAACTCTTCCTGTAACCCTCTGTCCCCCCTTGCATCTAAATTAATGTTCCGCTCTTCTGCCTCTTGCCTGTAAACTGTGCGGTCCCTCCTAATCCCATCCACCCTCTGCTCCTCAACAAACTCTCTAGCAAGTCCCATAGCTGCTCTTCTCTTCCTCTTCCCGCTTCTGGGTCTGAATCATAGAAAGGAACTTTCATTCAACCCATTTCAGGGCATTACATGTAATCAAGATGGCAAGTCTGTATCTGTATCATTCTAGTTCAGGAAACCACTGTTCGTTAATGCACAAAACACATTTTTCAGAATTGTGTGTTGTCTTGGTGGTTCCTGGATCTACATTTGGTAAAATTATCCAAACACTTTTGAAATCTGTAAGGGTTGGGATACATTTTTGCTAGGTTGGGAAACTATGCTCCTGAGTTGTATACTTTTTTTTAAAAAGAGAGATTGAGTTCTTTTACATAAAAATGGATAATGAAATCCCTGTGTTGAGACAAGGTGAACACATATCTGAGCTGGCCAAGTAAAATGGTGGTCATTAAACCTCAATTGCAGTTTATTGCACGGTCACAATCAAGTCAGGGAGCTCCTTCCCCTACAATGAATGTGGCGCACAACAAATCACTTTGGATTTTCTATTAGGTTCTTTATTTTTTTATAAGTCCTCCAACCCATCTCGCACACAACCACAACCAAAACCCAGTGTCACAATAGACTAGGAACCATGCCAGTGCAGATTAATAAGATCTTTATTAATATATTTTTATTAAAGTCAAATTAGAACCAACAGTTTACATCAGCCACCAATGCTGTGGCAACACAAAGACAAAATATCCTTTTTTAGGAAACCTCCAACACAGAGATGACACCAGACTATGAAGTAACAATAGCTACCTTTTACATTATGCCCCCATACAAGCAAAGAACAGTTCAAAGCACACCATAAAAATGAACAAAGTTGTGCTTTTCTCCCAGCACCCCTCACCCCCAGACAACCACCAGGCTTGACTCTTTGAAATGGAAGGCAGTGGCAGGGAGTAAGAATGCAACGGAAATATCGGTGTTTGTGTAGTGCTCACAGAAACAATATGTGAGTCAGAAAGTAAAGGGGAACACTCGTTTTGCAAAGAACAACGGTAAAATGGGGTTTTAAATGATCACAACTGCTATGGGAAAGAATAGAAAGGACGGGGATTCATTTTTCTTACACTTAAAAGAACACATTAGGCTTTAGGATTATGGTCAGAACAGAATGGGAAAATCAGTTTTTAAATAGATTCAATGGGAAAGCATAGAAAAAATGGGGAATTCGTTTTTGTTACACAAAAACGACACACAGGGCTTCGGGGTATATTTTCCAGAACACAATGGGAAAATCGGTTTTGGGTTGGAATGACAGATGTAATGTGAGAAAGAAAATGCAAAATGGAAATTCATTTTTAAAGCACAATGGCACACAGGTACAATTTTGTTTTTGTCCCCTGCACACACACATGGAAGCAGGGCTTAGGGATTAATTCTTTTGGCTAATCTTTATGACTATACCAGCTCACAACACGCTGGGAAAAGCTGGTTGGTTTTGAATTCCAACAATACAGATCCTGTGAGTTTCAATGGGGGAATTAATAATTAATTGATTTACTTTGAGAAATATGCTAAGGATCTACACAGGCAATGGGGGATTTTTCAAAGGGACAATAACTAAAATACACAGGCAAGCAGGGGATTCTTCAATGGCAAAATAACTAAAACAATGCTGAAAAAATACAGCGCATTCACAACCTATGGCTTTTGGGGTTTAGTTCTATTTACAGGAGAGGTCTGGTCTGAACATCAGCGGTCGTCAGGGACAGCAAAAGGGGGACAGTCAAGGTCTCTGCTGAGTCCACCAAGGAGTCCCAAGTCAGCTTCTAAATCTCCTGGCTCCTGTCTCCACTACAAGATTAGGACTCCCTCTGCTGGGATGTTTCTCCAGATTTCAACAGCAGATAACCTCATCGGTTTAGTGGGAAAAGTCCTGCTCTGAGGCAAGTTAGCTTAGTTATAATGTGTCAGCATTCCCGCAGAAGGGATTAGTTGAGTGTTATTAATCCACTCCCACCTGCGTGCTGATAGGACCAGGGAATGTGGGAGTGCTTTGGACTGGCTAGGGGAGGAGAGATCTTCATCATCTCACTTTGACAGGTAGGCTCAGTTATGTTTTTGCACTTTGAAGCTCACTACCTTGCAAGTACATTTAACTTCCCAAACTTTACATGTATGAATCCATTTTTGACACCTATATTTTACTGCGAGTCAAATGACCCTAATCAGAAGTCTGTATGTCATTCCTGTGTGGAGCTACAGTTTTTCTTCATTTACTCCAGAGTCATATCAATGAAAAATATGCTCTTTTACAGGCGTCATATTAATGATTACTGGCATGCTGTTAAAAATGTTCACTACTCTGCAAATCACAGGAAGGCCCAAATCACATTTTCATTTATAACTTCAGTTGTGTTTAACGCACCAAAATCGTTGTTGTATGGTCAGAAGGGGTTATTGTTCATCTTTAATAAAAGCTTAGAATGACTATTCTGAGATGTACACTGTCCAATGTACATGATAAAATGCATTTCTCCCCTTTTGAACAATGGGCAACCCTGCCACTCCTTTATTCAGATCTCCCAACTTTTTTAAGTTTCACTTCTGCTCAGTTCCAGCATATGACACATGCAGAGGGATCTTTGTTTAGATTAGCTCTGCCCTTCAAGAGCTAGTGACCACTAATGCACTTTTCTATGGGTTTGTGTGACCCAGAGGCCATAAAGGCTAGAGGACAGACCTGGCTTTATCAGGTCCACCCCGTGAATTTGATCTCAGAGCCTCTTATTTCTAGTATTTATAAGGGAAGGAACTGATGTTTGAAGTTACAGGCCACGGCTAGGTCTCCGGGACAACCAAGCGATAGAATGCAGTTTCACATCCTGGCAAATTTCCTTTTAACTCAATTTTTACTTTAAAATAATCTCTTTAGAATGCACACAGTTTCAGTATATATAAGTGTCTTGCAAAGTTGTCCATCGCATAATGCTGTTAAAGAGGAACCTCATAATCACACTTTTAGTGACTTTACTGAAAAATGTTTTGCTTTGCAGATTGCTGTTAGGCAGAATCATATGCAGTACCCTTTGGGAACACTACACACAATTAAGACTACAAGTGTAAGTACAATTTCACCTTTGTACAAGCCTGTACTACACAGTAATGTGGTAGAAGTGGCTGAGCAGCCAGACTTATCTGAAGAGTAAAATGAGCAGAACAACAGGTTACACAAAGGACTAGCAAATACAGTGATTCAAGCAAACACTTACCCAAGGTTTCTTGGTAAAAGAATATACATTTATTTACACAGTCATTTGGAAAACCTTCCACTAGTAAGAGCAGCTCAATATCACAATCTAATATACTACAGTACACAACCAATCAGTTTCTGAACAAGTTCAGCTCCCCTGAAGTGGGAGCAAAATGGCACTTCAGTTACTTTAAAAAGGGGTAAAAAGACAAGGTTATAAGAATCAACAGCACAAATACTTTGATAGACAGGACAAAGGGTTTCAGTTCACTACAACCAGCAATTCACTTCAATAGGCCTGGGCCAAAGTCAATGGTTCAGAGTCTTGTATAGGATAGCACAGTTCTGGTAGTAAACGGTTAAGTCTTTGCCACGGATCTTAGAAGAATTTGGTCAGACGAAAAGTTAGATGTTGGTTTAGGGAAGGACAAGCCTTCAAAGTCAGGAAAGCTTCACAAACTTTTACCACGGCCGAACAGAGTTCTGCACCACACTTGCACAGTACCTTATAAGTGAAGAAAAGCTGTAGCTGAGGCAGTTGTTCCTGGCAGTTCCTGCAGATCTCGCTGTTCCTGAGCTTCAGTCATGGGGACAAGAAGGAGGACATCGGGAGGTTCCTGCACTGCCCAGGGAAGAGGCCACAAGCTTGGCAAAATGTTGGTTTAAGGTGTGAGTGCCTTAAAGACCACAAACTGGTATCCTGTCCACTGGCTATATAGTTTTCAACAGCACTCTGGAGAAAATTCGACCAGTATAGGGACGGTGTCCAGGCGGCTTACGAATTGGTTGTTCCCACCAAACTCAAGGGAAGAAGTTAAGGGCTTCTCTGTCGATGGAGTTTCAGGCAATTCAGACCTGCAGCAGGGCTTCACCGGCGGACCAGGAGTTGCAGCAGTCGTCTTCCTTCAGCTCATCTTCGGTTCTTTCATTTCAGTGGTCGACTCTGCTTTCCAATTCCCAGAGACCTACTTTTAAACAGTTTTCCCCCATTCATTCCGGCCTGGCTGTCACTCACACAGCAGGGTGGCTGTCCTTGCCAAACAGCCAGCCGGCCAATCATACCAGAGTGCATTCAAGTCTCCTAGGAGACTAAGCACGGGGAGTTTCAGACACCTCCCTCACATCCTGTCCACCCCAGACACTCAGGCGCCAGAGGAGGGCTTCAGCACTGAAGCCCGTCAAAGGCCAACGAACAAAGGGACCAAATCTGGTTTGGCGTACAGCGACAAACACAAGAAGCACCTTTCCAAAAAGAAATAGTGAAAAAAGTTGACCAGAGTCTGTTTTTACAGATAGATCTTGGGCGCCATATTGGAAAACATGGCTGACCCGATTTTTAGCTACAGGTGTTCGCGGTCGGGAAAAATCCTGGTAGTTTAAAACCGCTGCCACCAGCCATTTCAAGTGGGAAAGGGTAACATTTGATTTTTACATGAGTGTTTATACTGAGGGGAAACTAGGCAACCCCTCCAGCACCAGTGGCATCTTAAGGACTTTTGGGGCCCTGGGCACGGACATCTTTGGGGCCCCCTCAACCAAACCAAAGAAATTAAGGGATCAAGAATACTGGTCGCGCCCCCCACATCCCACCCGCCACGCTCACAACCAGTAGGTTGATATGCTGTCTCGTAGCATAATAAGCACATTTACTCCCTTTAAATCCCCTTGCCCTGTTCATTCTGGCTCTAATCAGAATGATAAACAAGTAGCATTTGAAGACCAACATTAGCAGTCTACAAAGGGGTTACTGTTCTAGTACATACAGGATACTTTTTATCAATAACATCCAGGAAGGTAGATGTAGTATTAATGCAGGACCCTATGTAAAAGGTACATGTAACCAATAATAGACAGAGAACTCACATTAGCTGCCTCACATAATGCAAAAGTGCTCATGCATGGATAGAGACCACCAATTGGAAGGAAGGAGAACGCTACACATAACAGAGCATAGATAGTGAAGGCAGATTAGAAGCTACCAGGAAGGTGTCTTTATCCAGACAGACTGAGATTAGAAGTGGGATATGTTTTGTTTTAAATAGTGTTGCCATTAGATATCAAAGGAACAAATGCCTGTGGTGTGCGATTATAAATATGCTCACTATTAACACATTGAAACCATGAATAAGGCTTTATGAAGATCATACCATGAGGAGGAAATCACTCAGAAGGGCTGACAATTTTGAAGGGTTTAGAGACTTGCAATATTGAGAGGTTAGGCAATACAAGATTAAAGGAGATGCCCAGGATCACACATTGGTTAAGGGGTGAAGGGGTGAAGCGTGGATTTGTGCCAACTCTGCAATTTCTACATTTGAACACTTTCTTTTCTTTTCCAGTTCTTACCATGAACTGAAAAAATCTCATTCTATTAAAAAAAACAGACTTGAAAAGTCCACAAATCACATTACCAAACATGACCATTTTTAAACAAAATATTATAGAAGGGTGTTATGCAAAATGGGAACGATTCTAGCTTCATTCTCTCCATCATCAAGGGAACTATATAAGAATCAGCATACCAATCGGTGTGATTGAACAAATTTAATCTGCGTTTGTCTTTTGTATTTTAAAGCTTTAAATACTTCCAAAACAATGGCTTGTGACATTTTCATTTATAAACGTGCATAAAAACAGTTTATAGTGACTCTTGAATGACATTTTTTTTAATGCCATTATCTCAAAAACATTTTGTTGAAAAATGTTTTTTTAATGTTTATTTATTCATGTATTTATTTAATGGGGGGTTCCCCCCAAGCCCTTGTTTTTTTGTAACACTTTATTTTTACTTACAAAACCCAAAAAACTATTAATTAAAGAAATAATACATTCAAGACAAAATAATTTGACAAAATGTTATCGAGATAATTGCATTTCGAAAAAATGCATTAAAAAAATGACCGGCTCCCCATAAAAACATTTGAATTTTACCAAAAAGCAAACCGTTTTTTGTGTCAAACAATTAGACCTTAAAATATGCTTGCCTGAGGCCTGCAAGATATGGTCTGCTCTCTTCTGTCTACCAACCCTTCCACCCAAATGGCCTACATAAGAAGAAAGATCAAGTAATGGTCTAAACGATAACGGCAGCATGCATGTAGGTAAACCTCACAGAAGACAGCACAGTAATGTAAAATATATTGCATGATTTGACCAGGATCACTGGCAAATCCAGGATACAAACATGAACGCTGTCGGTCCATAGTCTTGAATTTGGATACTTCATTCACCTCTTGGAGTAACAGTTTATGCCATCGTTGGAGGCAATTGCCTACGTTTTACAATACCACATCTGAACAAACCAATTTCTAGACCTTCACCGTACGGATGATATGTTAGTTTTTATAGCAACCCCTATCTGGTAGAGGTACATTGCTGATAAAAGCAAATGTTCTTCTGCAAAACCAAGTACATATCCAGGCAGGTATATAAACGTCAAACATAGGAAAGGCTCAGCCACCCTTGCTGGAATGTGATATTCTAATTTTGCATATGAACGCATATCTCTGCAATGGGTACCTCACACACTGAGCTAACATCTGAACCAGTGTGGCACTCAATTTAACAATATGCATTTCACCATTGCCTATTGCACACGATCAACATAATTCCCACAGGACCGAAAGAATACTACAGAGTTTTGCCCTAAGGAACACACAAACTATGTGTACCACAGTAAACACAGAAAGCAATACATGATGAATTGATCAAGGCAGAAAGCACTTACCAAAACAGAAAGGCAACGAGTTGACAGCCTCAGCAGCACCCCATAAAATATTTTGACGGGTGCTATTTAAGACTGGTGAACAATAGAATATTGCTTCTTCAGATCAGCTAGCCTTACGGGGCCCCCTTCAAGGTGGGGGCCCTGGGCAAGTGCCCCTTTTGCCCTCCCATAAAAACGTCTCTGTCCAGCACTCTATAGGAAGATGGTGTATGCTAGGTCCGTAAATTTTAAAAGACTAGTAAAGTCAATATAACTTTACATGCTCTGGGATACAGTTGTCAGTCTCAGATGAGGTATTTAAACCTTGGGGAATCTGAAAGACATCCTTGTGCCACTGCACTGAGGGTCCTGTGTGACACACAGGAAAAAGATGATGCATATGGAGTTGTTTTAAAACTCCATATCCAAAGAACACAAAAGGAAAACACATATCAAAATACATGGAAGAGTGGGGAAAAAAGGCTCACACTCTTACCAGGTAAAAAATCAAATCCTAGAAATCCAGCAGAGTTGCTGAGGGTCTCAAAAGGTAAGGGAAATGAGCACATTCTTGAGAATTCTCCCTAGCAATTGTCACTTTGGAGGAAAAACGAAATGTCATTTTATTTATTTCACCCATGAAAGAAACTCCATTTTACTGCAGCTGCTTGAACCCGGTTCAGCATCCCAATATACATTCTGTGCACTGTTTCATATGTGATGGCCTCGTGATAGACAGATACCAATTTCGCATTTGGAAAGTCTTGAGAACATTTTGCTGAACATATTATTAATCGTTTTGGAGGGAAAAACGCAGTTACATGTTTTTATTTATTTGCCATGCAAAAATGCTTTGTTTCACCACGACGGCTTGAAACACAATTCTGGCATTTTTATTTAAGATTCTGGGCACTGCTGTTTCTGGGAATGTCATTGCAGCATTCCAGCCACGTGTCTTTCCCTTATGCCAGGTAGTGTGCATCTTTAGCATCTTGAAGTTTTGAGGCCCAATTTCATTCCTTTTTGCTTTGAATTCATAGGCCTTATGTTGGACATCATCTCTATACAGGCCTAGGAATTTGGTGAGTCCTCATAACTGACTCTGGCCTCTTTATTTCTCGCATTCAGGAGCAATTTCACCCCACAATTTAGTTGTTGCAAAGATGGGAGCTAAGAAGACTTTATACGTTATTTTACTCCAAACATTTGATTAACTGGGAAATAAAAGTAGGTTGTTTAGATTTTCCTCTGGAGATTATGTTATCGAGAGGTGGCAAATAGGGCCAATTGTTTTTTAAGTGTTTGTTTTTGTTGGGCCTGCAAGAGTTCTATCTCATCTAGATGCCTGGTTTATATTATTATATATAGCTTTATTACACACCGAAAACCCGACATGCATCAGAGCGTGGAAACATTTCCATTTTAATTTGCAGTTGTACTCCAGGAGCGAAAACATGCGCATGTTCGATTTCAGTTGACAACATGAATATAATTTACTTGGGCAATATTTTTCTATATTATGTAATATGCTGTAAAGCTGCTGGTACAGAGCACTGATCCAGTGAGTTTTACCCCATTGCCTGTGACAAGTTGTTCCAGTAAGGGTGAATGTTTGAGTGGTTCACATTGCAATGGGTGTATTTGGGAGTAAAGCCCCACACACCCGGGCTACACAGTAAATCCCCTTTCCTTTTAAACTGCTTAGTTTATTTCCACACTGTCTGCTGGCTAGGCATAGATACATTATTTATTTTTTCGAAGCACTTGAAATCATTCATCACATCACACGCAGCAGCAAGCTTCGTGGCCTCGTGAAACAACAACTACGTGTGTCTTGCAAGTGGAGTAGTAACATTCAGATGAGATTTATTTTGGGCTCACATCTTTGTGTTACCCTACAACTAATGTGCGATTTTGGATGAATTGTTTCTTTTAAATAATTAAAAATATACCTTACCGTAGAATAGTTAAAAACTTTCCCGGGTCCACAGAAGCATGCTAAAGAAAACGTCTCAATAAATAAGTGTACCCTCTTTAATTGTAGGGGCCTTTGGCCTAGACCCACATACATAATGTGCAGGCCCGCCCTGGCTACAGCGCTGGGATCCATCAAATGCAGTGTTTTGTTAATAAGAAAGTGCAAAACTGTAAAATGTGCTGACAGTTGTGATGTCCTAATTAGTTTGTGCGCGCATGCGCGAGCCTCGTTTTGGGCCCGCGCATGCGCAGGTTGAAATAAACTGCGTACGACGGCAGTTGCCACCGGGATGCGCAAGCAGCAACAGCGCGTTCCGTGTCTCCTTCCCTGTGTGTGCGTGTGTGCATGCTGGGAGTGTGTGTGGGCCACCGCAGGCCCGGTTGCCCGCCGCAACACAACAACTGGCAACGAGGAAGGATACCGCCGTAGTGCTCGCCTCATTTACACGGCAGTGAAAAATCAGCAACGCTACGTCGGATGGAAGCACGGACCCGGCGCGAACATTCCGGCAATATCGAAAGGCAAGCACACAGCAGTTGCGACCTGAAAGGGTGCTTGTGCGCTGCTGTTTAAGTGCTACCAAGCAATTTTTGAAACTTTTGGTCGCCCCAGAGCCCTGAGGATGACTTTCTCAACACAGGCACCCTGTTAAGGAGTGCTGTAAGACACGACAAGGTGGTGGATTAGCAAGCAGCAATCTGAGGTATGTGTGAAATCAACCCCAATCAGGTTTGCGGCCTCTGAGGCATTAAGAGGTGCCTCTGCGACCTGTGACCATGGCAGAAAGCGATGACGAAGGAGGAACTGCGGCAGTAGCGACAAGAGCGCAACAAGGGTCGTTGCTACCAATGCAATAATTTGATGTATCAGGTCCCCCGTCAAAATTAGGTCCAAAGTGGTTGCTATGGATCAAGAAACTTGATATGTATTTCACGGCAACAGGGATAACTGATGATGATGCAAAAAGAGCGACCCTGTTGTATTCCGCAGGTCTGGACGTTATTCGCATATATGAATCTCTTAACCTGCAAGTAACCACATATGATGCTGTCAAAGCTGCATTGGAGAATCACTTCATACCACTTTCCAATGTTGCTTTCGAAAGATTCCTGTTCTGCGGGGAAAAACAGAAGGAAGAGGAATCCCTGGATTGATTTTGTGCTAGATTGCGGCTGATGGCCACCACGTGTCGATGGGACAATGAGGATTTGATGATACGCAATCAGGTCATCCAAGGGTGTCGATCCGGGAAACTACGGAGACAAATACTGAAAGAGCCAGGGTGGACTCTACAACAAATACTCGACAGTGGCAGAACGTATGAGCTGGCAGAAGCGAGAGGTGCCAGGATGGACGCTGCAGTGCGACCGGGCGCATCTGAGGATGCGTTTGCCATCAGCAAGCGGGCTGGATCGAAAAACAAATGGTGTCCGAGAAGGGAACGGACTCAACCACCACATGGGTCTAACGTGATTTGCCAAGACTGTGGGTATGATTTGCCTCATTCGGAGGAGTGTCCAGCAAAATCTAGATCGTGTGGCAGGTACAATGGACCGGGACACTATGCGAGAATGTGTCGTGCCCCTGCTCCCGTCCCTGTGCAGAGAGGCCCGGCTAGAGTTCGGGGGAGTGGGTCAAGATGACAACGGAGCATCGCGGCCCTGGAGCAGGAAATGCAGAGACTACAGTTGGCCGAGGAGGAAGAGGAAGAGGAGGACGAAGTGTTCTTCATTTCAAACATTGCCTCTGGAACCAAGAGAAAGAGACAGCCCAAGTGTGTAGTGGACATACAAGGAGTGCCGACACAAGTGCTAATTGACACCGGAGACTCGGTCTGCGTACTGGCGGAAGAGCACTATCAGAAAATTCCAGGCCCTCCCGCACTGGACAGATCAGTGGCGAAAATATTCACGTTCGGCGGGGAAACTCTGCTGCCAATCAAGGGCGTGTTCATAACTACGGTATCCAAGGGAGGAAAAACGATTAAGGCAAGATTTTTTGTCACGGATGTGAGTCCCCATTCATTACTCAGCTGTGCAGCATCTGAAGCACTGAACCTGGTGCATTTCGCGTATGAGGTGTATTTGACGGACATTGAGTCACTGCTTGTCAAGTTTGGGGGCATTTTCGAAGGTGTCGGAAAGTTGAAGGCACCCCCTGTGCGTCTGCACATTGACGATTCAATTAGGCCAACAGCCCTGAAGCACAGGCGGATCCCTTTCCATCTAAGGGAGAAGGTGGAGGAGGAGCTACGGTCGCTTGTCAACATGGACATCATTGAGAGGGTGGAGGGGCCTACGCCCTGGGTGTCACCAATAGTGGTTGCGCCCAAGCCGAAACAGCCCGGCACGGTGAGAATCTGCGTAGATATGCGCCTCCCTAACGCCGCAATCAAAAGGGAAAGACACTTGACGCCCACCCTGGATGACATCGTAGGGGAGCTACAGGGGGCGAAAGTGTTCTCTAAATTGGATCTGCGGGCTGGCTACCACCAGCTTGAGCTCCACCCAGACTCGAGATTCATCACCACATTTACGACGCACGAGGGTCTCTACCAGTTCAAACGCCTGAGTTTTGGCATTTCGTCGGCCGCCGAGGTGTTCCATAACACTATCCGGGGAGCTTTGGCAGGCCTAAAAGGTGTGTTGAATATGAGTGACGATATTTTGGTGTTCGCCAACTCTGAAGCTGAACACATGAAAAGGCTCGAGGACACACTAAAAAGACTGCACGATCTGGGTCTCACTCTACACCGTCAAAAGTGCAAATTCTTTAAAGACCGAATTGGATTTTTCGGATTCATCTTTCACGCTGCCGGCGTGTCGCCTGACCCGGCAAAGATCAGAGACATTCGAGAAGCCGCCGCACAACAGTCTCCCCCGGAGATAAGGAGTTTCCTGGGTATGGTGACGTACTGCGGGCGTTTCATTAAGAGTTTGGCCTCACTGGCGGAACCGCTCAGGGCACTGACGCAAAATGATGCGGCATGGAAGTGGGAAGCTCGAGAACAGGAGGCATTTCAAGCTCTCAAAAATGCCCTGTCCGATGAAGACACGATGGCGTACTTCAATCCATCGGTGGAGTCTGAGATTGTAGTGGATGCCAGCCCTGTAGGAGTGGGGGCGGTGTTGCTACAGCCGGACGAAAGGGGGGACATGCGACCGATTGCATACGCGAGTAAAGCCCTTTCCAGTACCGAGATGAGGTACTCGCAAATTGAGAGGGAGGCCCTAGCCATCCTGTGGGGCTGTCGCCACTTCCGCCTCTACATCTTGGGCAAGCCTGTCGTGGTGGTGACAGACCGCAAACCGCTATTGCCCATATTGGCGGGAGTTTCGTCAAAACCACCACCAAGAATTGAGAGGTGGATGTTGGCCCTCATGGAATACGGGGTGCGGCTAATATACAGACCGGGAACCAATAACCCGGCGGACTATCTGTCGCGCCATCCCAACAAGGAGAATACGGAAGCAGAGAGCGGTGAAGATGATTGCCAAGGCTTGCTCTGTCAGGTGGTGGAAGGGACACTGCCAATGGCTCTCTCGAGACTGGCCATAGCGACGGAATCCTCCAATGATGAGGTCTTCGCCATTATGAAAGCCGCGGTGAGGAGCGGAGATTGGAGGGAAGTGCTGCGCAATAACTCACGGCGCCACGAGGAGGCACGGAGGGACCTGCAAGCGCTCTGGCGATTCAGAGACGAGCTATCCATCTCTGATGATGGACTCCTCCTCAGGGGGCAACAAATTGTCATACCACAGGCGCTAAGGAAAAGGGTGTTGGAACTGGCGCACATTGGTCATCAAGGGGTCGTCAAAACCAAGGCGAGGTTGAGGCCCAAGGTCTGGTTTCCAGAGTTGGAAGGCGAGGTTGAAAATTTTGTGAGAAGATGCCTGTCCTGCCAAGCGGCAACCCCAGGAGACAAGGCCCCGCCAATATACTCCATGGAGCGCAGCACGAAGCCATGGGGGACGGTGCACGTGGACTTTGGCTCGACGGGTCGAGGCATGTACTTTCTGGTGGCCATAGACCAGTGGTCAAGGTACCTGGAGGTCGAGGTGGTGGAGTCGACGGCCACGGAGTTCACTACCAGAGCGTTGGACAAAATGTTTGCGACGCATGGCTTCCCGGACATACTGTGTTCTGACAATGGACCCCCATTTACTGGCAGCCAGTTTGCCCAATTCCTCCGAGAAAGGGGGATACATGACCGCCGGGTGTCTCCACTATGGCCACAAGCTAATGGATAGGCCGAAAGAATCATGCGGACGCTCAACAAGTTACTGAGGATTTCAGCCAGTGGGGGTGAAAATCTGCGGACGAAGCTCGTGGAATTTCTGAGAGAGTATCGAGCAACGCCCCACCAGTCCACAGGGGTTGCTCCCGCAGAGGCACTGTTTGGGCGGTGCCCGAGGGGAATGTTGCCTGAAGTGGAGGGCAGAGGGCCCGGGGTCATTGATGACGTGAAAGTTCAGGAGGAACGGGAGTTACGCAACCAGAAGGAAAGCGAGAGGAGGGGCTTGCAAGAAACGGAAATGCAAGTTGGAGATTCGGTGCTGGTTCACAATCGGCGCCCGGAAGGCAAATTGTCTCTACCTTTTGAACCTCGCCCCTGGAAGGCAACGCATGTAAAAGGGACAATGGTGACGGCAGCGTGTGAGCGGGGCACCATCACCCGCAACCGGTCTTTCTTCAAGAAAGTGGACATGCCGGATGAAGCCCAGACCCCGGGTGAGACTTTAGGTCCGGAAAGGAGCCCCCGAGCGCACGAGGACGTGCCATCGAGCGAGAGCACTCCCGCTGGAGAAGGTGACCGCCCCCTGCCGATGGTCCCGCCCCGGTATCCCGTCCGACGGGATCGCAAGCCACCGGTTCGTCTCAAGGACTACGTCCTGGACTCAGGGGACTGAGCCTGTAGCAAGAGAGGCCGCTCCAGTTTGGTGAGACAACGTGTTCATGTTTACCTGTTCAGGGGAGCCTGTGCACCCCTAGTGTTATACTGTTTCTTGTTAAAGAAAAAAAGGGATGTGACGTCCCAGTTAGTTTGTGCGCGCATGCGCGAGCCTCGTTTCGGGCCCGCGCATGCACAGTTTGAAATAAACTGCGTACGACGGCAGTTGCCGCCGGGACGCGCAAGCAGCAACAGCGCTTTCCGTGTCTCCTTCCCTGTGTGTGCGTGTGTGCATGCTGGGAGTGTGTGTGGGCCACCGGAGGCCCGGGTGCCCGCCGCAACACAACAACAGTGTTATTCCTTTCTTTCATTAGTCTGACAACAAATGGTCAAATGTGTTGCTTAGAAGCACTGACACAAGACAGGCCAAAATCCAAAATACAGAACATTACAGTTACAATACAGCATCAAAAGTGCCTGCCCTCGCCAGCTGAAAACCCTTCAGCCAGAACAAAGACAGACGCCAGGATGTGAATGTCACCTTAGCAGAAAGCCCTCCTTGTGTTTTGCTTAAAGTTTAGGTGGCCTATCACAGAGTTGATTCTGCAAAAAGCAAAGGATTCACTAATTCCTCAATGATAGTTTTAATTCGTGGTGTGTTGAACAATGTTTGTCCTTTGCTTGTTTTGCAGGCTGTTTACTTCTGATTTATAAGGGAAGTTTTTATTACATCTCTGAAAATGAACATTCTAACATTTTATTTTCCGCCCCTGCAAAACTAGAAAATAAAAGTGGATGGTGTGATGAAAGCCGCAGCAGCGGCAGCTAGAAGCATGCTAAATGTCTCTCCTCTATTCCATCTAGAGCACTTCGCTCTCAAACTTCCCTGACCATCCAAATTCCCCGGACTAAGCTTTCCTGTGTTGGTGGACGTGCGTTCTCTGTGGCTGCATCAAAAGCCTGGAACGGCCTTACGTCTGCTCTGCGCGAAATGGAGGATCATCTGACCCTTTCGTTGTGCGTTAAAAACGTATCATTTCTTTTTTAAAAAATGTTCTTTGTCTCTGCTCCGCTTTGGTCCACCTTTCTGATCAGCGCCAAGATGCCTTCAGGTGAATGCTGTGCTGTACAAAATCCCATAACATAACACAAGATGCAATATGGTAATTAAGGGGAGGAGGCCATCGCATGGGGAGCATATGGCAGACTACTGAAACACTGTTAGACCCTGTATCATGGAGCCAGGACACAAGCCAGGACATGTTTTGATCACTAATTGATCAAGTTACACACACACACACTTACTTCTATTGTGGTGAACCCACTCTACCACCCCTAAAAAGCATCAGGATGGTCATTGAAATCCCGGGACTGGAACGCTGCGTTGCCTGTAAGACGGTGCTGTCTGCTATTCACACATACGTCTCAATATAGAATCAGTAAGGTTGTACAACAGTGCCAAACTATTCCTGAAATATACTGTTTATTATGGCAGGCCTCGAATGCCGTTTATCCTTTGTGGCAGCAAGCCAAACACCCAGCCACAGAGACTTCGAGTAAACCGAGCAGCACACTCCCAGGGTCCCCTTTGAAGAGCCATATAGGGTTATCCTGCATCCTCCCAGCAGAGGTCTCCTTGTAAGGAGGCTGCGCACTTTAATCATTCATCACGCGCTCCTCTGGACGCTTCTCTGTGCCGGCCGCGCACGCGCAGAGAGAATGATGGCTATGTGGGAAAGTATGCCTGCAAATACCGCCAGAGCCCACAGGTCACAAGTGCACAATAACATCCGCATTCTGCCCGCTGCGAGGGCTGGTGCTGATCTAAACCGCTCCGTAGTGTGCCCACGTAGCAACACCACACTGCTGTAGACGATAACCCCCTCAGTGCAAAGTGTTACACACGGACGTATATACAAATGGCACACAAAAATAAACCACCCACGGCCCATGCCGAATATCTGCAGACTTTCTATTGTTCCAGTAGCATGCAATATTACCCTCTTAATTTCTTCATCCAAGACAGCGAATGGGACTTGTTTTACTGCATAGCTCTCAACCATTTGTGTTGAAAAGGCGGGGAAATCACCCGATTTTGTTTTTGGTGGGTGAGAGGCCCATTGGAATGAATGGGCGTGCAGGGGGCTTGGCGGGTGATTCGGCCCTTTACAAGGCGGGTGACACCCGCCAAAAGCATGTGAGTTGAGAGCTATGTTACTGTCAGAAGCCCTCTCCGTGCTCGGCCTTCATGCGCGCCATGGCTTTTTATGGACGAGACGGTTCACGCGGGAATCGAGCGGCCTGCTCGCGTGCAAGGCTGGACTGGGTTTGAAACCAGACTCCTTGTTTACCCGCAGCAACACCATTCAATGGATGAGTGTAATCTAAACGTCAAGCATCTCCACAGAAAGACCTCTCAAATCGAGCGCTATGCAGATTTCATCAATAGACTAAGCAGAGAGCTCAGTCCTCCGGCTTTGGGAGATCACAAAAGTGGCCGTTGGACACTATAAACATGTCATCTATTTAAATGATCACTAATTAAGGATGACATTCCAAATTCTGCGTGTAAATTTGAGGAACATCTTTCATTGAATCTGGTACGTGGCGAGACAACGCATACGCTAATTTCGAGTTTGGTGAAGTGCCTAACACTAGTAGGGGTCAGAGCGGAAAGATATAAATTGGATGGGTGAACCCCCTATAAAGGAAAGGATAAGAGAAAAAAAGTGGTACATTCGAATAACAGGATGGGAAGAAAGCCATACTTAATGAAACTAGAGGTGGCCAAACCAATGAGGCTTTAAGACTGGTTCAAGGAAAATTTCTGCTATGGCTTGGCACTATGCCCTCTGGAAACCACGAGCCAAACAAGAACAGAGCCAGAGATTAAGTGCACTGTCTTTGCCAGAGGTGTGAGCTGGGAGGCGGCAAAAAAGAGGCAGGAAGGGAGATGATTGAGAAAGAAATGGATAGTTGGAGGGATGTGTGACAAATTCCTTGATGTCATCACTTCTCCACAGGGGGGGGCTTCCCATGGGGTGAGGTACGTGAGGCCACTACCCTATAGTCCCCCTGGGGGTGGCACTCAGTGGGAGGATCTCATGGGTGGGTACCCCCTCTATGGGTGCAGAGAGAGCTGTCAAGGGAGAACGCAGTATCCACACCATCATGCTGCCAGACATATTTCACCCAACATACAAATAGGGCCCAGACACCCCATCCCCCCGGTGTCCTCTTTCTTCTACTAATATAAATAGCAATTATGTATATCACGCAGATAATACTGTGACAGGGAAGAGTGAATATGGATAACTCCAAAAGTACTGCCACGAGGAGGAGAAGGGTAGTGAAGAGCCCTACATGAAACTGATACAAACATACTTGCTATTGGAAGCTAGAAAGACAATAGGACATGAAAACTGAAGACGGATTCTCTTCAAAGCCAGTCTTGCCCTAACCCTAATGCCTGGAGCAAGAAATCAGGAATCAAGAAGGCAGAGAAGAACCACGACCTACCTGGTTGTTGGGAACCCGGTGTCGGGCTTCAGAAACCAAGCCAGGCAAGTTGTCCAGTCGAGACCCAACGCGCAGTCAGAAACCAGTGTGGTAGAGCTGCCAAATGCTGAAGGGGAGGCTGCAGAAGCTTACCCGTGTTGCCGAGGACGAGAACCCTCACGGACGAAGTGCAAAGATAGTTGCAAGGGTACAGAGAAGGCACAGTGAGACCCCAGAGGCTGTGGTTGCAAGGAAGTGCAGAGCCATCTTCCTCGTCCCAGTGGGACCGAAGACAAAGACAAGTTGAGAATGCAGGGGCAGGGAGAAGAGTATCCCAAAGAGACTCAAATAGAGGCCTGGCTGGATAATGAATATGGGCCTAGTTAAGAAACATTACAAAGCTGAAAGAGGGGTCAGGGACCCTAACATTGAGAAACCAAGAGAGTTATACATACGAGAAAATGCCTGGTAGGTTAGTGAACAGGACTACCAGTGAAGAAATCCACCTCACAGAGCTAGGAAAGGGGTCTGGGACCCACACTATGTCATGAGAAGTCCAGGGGTAGAGATCCTTTGGCCCAAGTCATGAGATGTCAAGTGTGGAAACCCTTTGGCACACGTCACGAAAAGCCCAAGAGGGGAAAAGATCCTTTGGCCCAAGGAAAGAGAAGGGAAGAGATCCTTTTGCCCAAGTCACGAGAAGTCAAGGGAAGAAACCCTTTGACACAAGTAATGAAAGTTCCAAGGGAAAAAAAAGAGATCCTTTGGTCCAAGTCATGAAAAGCCCAAGTGGATAAGAGATCCTTTTGGCACAAGTTATGAAAAGACCAGAGGTAGGGAGATATATCCTTTGGCAGAAGATAGAACATTGATAAATAAGGCTATTGGAAACGAGAGCCTGAGAAAGACTTGGGAAGAGAGATGGCTTCCCAATATTGCATTGAAAATTGGAACTTTGCTGAGAAGTTCTGGAGAGAGACAGAATGTCTCCCCAACCATGGGGAGCAACACATTAAAGCCTGGTGATGGCTAGGGCGAAGAAGAATATTCCCCCACCATTTATGAACAGCCTTAAACATCCCGAAGGAGGGTGCAGTCTAGTTATAGGTTTCTGTTGACGTGCAAGGGGCGGAAATAGGTTTGGGACATAGGACAGTGGACTACTTACTTTTGATTGAAATTCTGACATTATCGTTAGTTTTGTTTGAGGCAGGGAAATCCCTCTTAGTTATAGGAATAGGTAGGGTATTGTTCCATATTTTCAGGTCAATAAAGGTTTATTGTATCCCACGTCTACTTCTGCTCCATTACAGATAGCGGAGCAAGATGAGGGAAAGACAAGCAGGGAGAACAGGTAAGGGTGAGAGAACTAATGTCAAAGAGCAGAGACTGATCAGAAAAAGAGGACATTGAGGGAGATATACATATTTATTCAATATGAGATGCAAAGGAAGTGATTGATTAATGAGTTGCCTCAGTGCAGTGTGACCTCAACTTGACTTGGAATGATACTCATGATAGTCATTAGTGCTCCTCACAGCATTACATAAACACACAGAGGATCTCAACATGCACTGTGTGTGGAGCCCACTTACACCACTATTTCTCCATTGTACAGAAACATATTTGGGTGCATACTCTTTTAGAAGCATCAGTCCACTAAATGTGGACTAGAGTGCAGCAAACTGTAAAGGAAAATTCAGCGAAAAAATCATTTGCCTAAAGTAAACTTAGAACATGGATACTGCTTCGTTATAGAGTGAGAGTGGCATTATGGAAAAAAGTGTGATGAATCCTGCAGAGTCATCACAGAATCCGAGCCTAAAGTCTCCTCCCATGTGTCCAGGGAAAGGCAGTCGCTACCTAATCCTAACCCTGGTGGTGGAATCAGGAGGAAGGATCACAACGGAGGAGAAGGCTGTTACGGGAATTTGGTGACTCCGTCATGGGAAACGCAGTGCAAAGGTGCAAATTGAATCCCTTGGTGCCTTTCGTAAGGCCATCAAAACCAAGCTCTTCGTGTAAACCTGCAGGCCCTACGTGTACATCCTAAATGATCTGTATGTTTATTTTTGCTAATTTATGTACCACCATGTATGTAACCTGTAACCTCAAGGCTACTTGTTGGGCGGCTTCTTGTAACCCTTAAATAAGCCTTATTACGCTCCATTTTAAGCGCCTCAATGCACTTGGGCTGTAGAGCGCTCTAAAAATGTAAAAAATAAAATTAAAATAATGTGTTCCTCCTCTTCTGCGGATGAGGTTTCTCTCGAGCCTGAATATTTAATGGCCTGCTGTCACATTAGGGCTTCCCCTCCCAGACTTACTCAATGTGCCAAGTATGAGAACCCTTTTTGTAAATATGAATATGATGCATATAAGGATCAGGAAGTTAATACTACTGCTTCTATTTATCTTTTCATTTATAAAGCGCACAAAAACCCAAAGCCATTGAGGCACTGTTACAGAGACAAGATACATGCAGGCAGACACGGACAAAATTAAGCAACTTTTGTTGGACTCCCCAATTTAGGAGAACAGTCACGTTTTGAGAGCTCTCCAGAATACCCAGTAATATTCTTCGGCTCTCAATGCGGGTGGGAGGGAGTTCCATTGTTTGGCTGCCATGGGTGGGAAACTTGACCCAACCGCTTTGTGTGTGCTTTTGGGCTGGACTAGCCGATGGACATAGGGAGTTCTAGCAGGCCTTGAGGATTGAACCTTCATGATTTTCTGAGAGAGGTAGGGTGGGGCCAACTTGGAGATACTCTTATGCAGAGATGAACCTACTATCTATAATTCCACATTGTATTTGGATTATAGATCCAGGAGAAAACTATTACCTCTTTTGAAATCTTCCCTTAAAAATACATCCTATAAATTACTTAAACAGAGTTCAAGTTCCATAATGCTCTTAGTACTGAGACGATGAAGAGAGATCCAGAGTTACCAAACTGTAATGAGCGGCCTAGTTGTTGTAGTGACCCACACCTGAGCGTGACTTTTAAACATTGAAGGCCTTTCTGGTGCAGGCCAAGGAGGAGCAGCAGGAAGATGCAGAGGTTGGGGCTGCCTCTGTACTGACAGCGGGGCACTGTGCAGAGAATGTGGCGGAGGTTGAGATTCCTGTTAAATGCAGATGATGTGCAGTGGGAAGTGGTATTGAGGCCATCTACCCTGAGGAAGAGAGGAACTCTCTACGTCCTGCAGTCCGGTCCAGTGTAAACCTTTCACCAGTGAGCGTACAGGGCTATACAAGCTCCATTGATCGTCAATGCGAGCTGTGGGAGACTGACAGGAGCTGTCAAATGCTACAGGAGATTTCCGACAAACGAAGAAGCAGAACTGGCAAGGCAGAAGGAGATGCCAGAACATACCGGTGAGTTGGCCTGATGCAGGTGAACCTTGGGCACTCGCAAGGAGACTGCTGTTTAATTTTGAATACCGAACATTGACATTTAAGCAAACTGGGCACAACTCACAAAGAGATGTCGAATAGGAGAATATTGTAACCCACATTTCCAAAGCCAAACGGGGGAATACTCAATTATGGAATATCGTAACCTGCATTGCCCAAGCCAAAGAGTGGCAGTAGTAAAGAAAGGGGAATGCAACGTTCCTGAAGAGGGTTATTCAATAATGGGACATTATATCCTGTATTGCCAAAGCCAAAGAAAGCTGAGAGAGGCACCAAGGCAATTTGAATATAATAGTCCCAGAGCAAGATACCTCGAGGAAGGAAGTTGTAAACCACCTTGCAAACAACTATAAGATTGGGGTTCTTCTGTGCAGTATACTCGTGGAAGAAGCTGTAATGTCAAATGTGTTGAAAGTCAAAAGACCAAACCGAGAAGCAATTGTTGATTCAACATTCCCCATTCAGGATTTAAGTGTGGAAAGTTTGGAACAAGCCTTACCACAGAGTGCACGTTGTAGTAGTAGGGGTGTTATCCTGGCAGGCGTGTAAACCAGGAAAGGGACAAGAAGTGGTTAGTCCTGGCAGGCAAGTGGACCAGGAATAAAAGAGCATGAAGTACTGTAAATATGTTAGAAGATTGTGGTTTAAAAGAAGAGGCAATTCCACTACTGTGTTTGATGAACTGTTGTATAACCATCCCAACTAAGGTGTTGCTTATGAAGCAGACATACGATGTGATAAAGTGATTGGTCTTCAGAGAAAAGATTTATATTGACTTCTGACTGGATGTATGAAAAGAAAGATTTTGTGGATTGCCAAGCAGAAGGTTGTGGAAACATTACCAATTTTCTTCAAGTGTGAGAAACCCTTTGGAATAAAGATAGTTACTTTGCCAAGTGAAGGACATATTGAATGAAAAAAACATTATATTCTATCAGGAGCAGAACTTGGCTGGTGAAAAATACTTTCCAGAAATTCAACTTTGGTTTGAAAGATCCTGAATTGATCCAGGGAAACCGGATCCCACTCAGTCAAAAGAATTCTTTTTTACAACTTTTGTGTTTGAATTTGTCTATTTTTGTGACTTTTAAACAGCCAAATAATTCCTGTATAAACTGTATGAATTTGTTGGATGTATTAGTGTGAGGGACAGATACCTTTGGACATTAGGTCATTTTCCTTTAGCCTTAGTTTGTTAGGTAAGGAAATCCTTGTTAGGCTAGGGAAAGAAAGGCATTTATCTCACCCTTAATCATTTAATAAAATGGCTACTTGTGAGAAAACTATATGAGTCTGTCTCACATATCTGACCCCTCACAAGAGTTTGCTTAGGAGATGTATTACTCTTACTTCTTGCCTTGATGGAATGGGTGTCCCTGCAAAATGTGAATGGTTGTCTGTGCATCCGAGAGATATTTTTCAATAAAGTAAAAGAGAATATCACAAACTGTAACCATTTGTAGGGCCTTTAAGTATAGTTCCAGAGACTGGGTCAATGTTAAGGATATGCAGAGAACTGCACATTTAAGTTGGAACTTCTGCTACATCTAAAAGAATAAGGCCCAGACATTTGGATTGTGTTTAATAGAAGTAAAATGTAGCCAAACCTAAAACATTTTTGGGAGCTTTAGAACATAAATCAACATTTCTAGAATTTCATCAAAGTCTCTTGTTCCTGGATTCCAAGCATGGAGAAGAAAAATACAATTGTATATTATAAAAAACTTTCATTTGTTTTAATTGTATCTTGCAATATATTTCATGTGGCTAAAATAAAGCAAGCTTTAATGAAGAAAAGATGAATCATTCAAATGTTCATTGTATTTTGCTGTGCATTTCATTTAACCTTTGAATAACATTGCATATCTTTTTAACTTGAAATATGATTTGCCTGTGCAAGTCTCTGGATTCAGCTTAGCACAACCACCCCCAATCTCAGGAATTTTCATCACGAGACAGATCGTTGTGAGGCTGTTTTAAGAATTACCTGATTCATCGTATGCAAACAGTTTTTTCCAGTTTTTTCCAGTTAATACTCATAAAATATTGTTTACCTCGAATCAAAGTCAGATTTCAAGCTGTTTATGTCAGTATGACGGAAACTGATGAATTCCCTATGTACCAACAGTTCAAACCGTAGGCTAAAATTGGTATTTATCACACACAATTCTTGTCATATTGAACAGAAAATGTACATGTGTAGTATCTTAACTACAAAATATAATGAAATGAAAATCATATCTGTATAATGGAATATCATAAAAAGCTGAGACTAATTGCAGTTTGTACATAAAATAAATGACTTACACCCCAACATCTACCTGGTGTATAACAATAAGAATATTAAAAAGAAATTAGAAACAATAATTATCTCTGTGATTATACATCAAACATGGACAAATAGCATCTTGAATTGTTCCTTTTGACATCGATTATAATGCTCTTTATATTAAATTCACACATTCACTTCCAAAGTTATATCAAATAAGAAAATACCTCTCAATAAGTTTATGTGTAATTTTCCCCTCTTTTCTTATTCATGAGACTGGTGCATAGCCACACCTTAGTCATAACATGGGGTGTTGAGCTTTCGATTATAAATTATATTGCACAAAAAGAGATTAAAAAAATAATATCCTGAAGATTATTTTCTGGATACAACTGGAAGATAATGGCTGGGGAGAACTGATATCAATTGGAGACTGGTTTCCAGGCAGGCTGGAAAAATATGTCCTTTCATAGAGAGATTAACAGCCCATATTGAAAATTGGTTTCCAGACAGGCGTCTGATAAGAGCCTTTTTGATGGAGTAATTACACACTGAAAGGGTCAGAATCCGCCTTTAAATGTAAGCAGAAGCCCCAGTATAATTCCAGATTGTTCTCAGAGTTCTGTCTTCAACACAATCCAAGGATCAAGAGGGGTGGGTTTAAAAACTAGGCTGTTAATTGACAGAGACACAGGGAAGGCGTAATACATAAATGGCACTGTGTTCTCCATTTGAAGTTGAATGCAAGTGAGATTTCATTTAAAAAAGCTTAATGTATTTATGTATTGCAAAGTACAGTTTAAAGCAGACAGAATATTGTGCAACTTAAATGCAGATTGTTTTTGTAGAATGATATCAAATTAAAATAGAATCCATGGCTCATGCTGGCATAAAATCACACAGACAATAGGGTTGTCATGAAAATCTATTCCTTGATAGAGTATCCTTTAAAATTTCCAGTGATAGGAGCCTATTCACTGACAATTGTGCAAAGTGTAACACCCATGCGATCCCCTCTCTTAAAATGCCCCAGTAGACCTATGTGTGATGTGAAAGGGCAAGGGTTCTATAATATTGTACCTTTAAATGAAGAATAGTATAGCTCTAGCCCACAACCTGTAGATGGGAAGGCAAAGGAATGGAAAGGATTGAAAGCTGTACACACAAATGCTCATTTGAGAAATCTGCTACTTTCAAAATGGGGCTCTGGCACAAGGGCTGTTTTAAAGTTATATAACAAATCTCATCCTCCTCACCCTACCTGATCTTTTGGGGCTCAGCATTTTTCAGTTTTTAAGTTAGTCGCAAGTTATTGTTTGAAAGGTTTGGGATAGATTGGCAGTAGTAACCCCAAAAAGGCTCTCAGATCTTTCTTTGTTTTCTGTGTGGGGTATCAAGAACAGCATTAACATGTTCCTGCTGGGGTTGGCCAGTACCATTACCCACAAAAATCCCTAGGTATTTGACTGCAGATTGATCCAGTTTGCCTTTTCTGGGGTTAGTGGTTAGGCCAGCTTTTCTTAATATGATATATATGATATGATATGATAGGTTATTTATAATGGGCTTAATACCCAGAGGTTTCTAAGTGTGTACCCGGGGATCGAATCTGTGTTGCTCCATGTCATCTTGCTTCAAAAGTAAAATCTCAAAGGCCTGGATGAAGTTTTTAATGTCAGCATGTATTCCTGGCCAATAGAACTTATTAGTGATTTGGGCCTGCATCTTGGTTTGTCCTAAATGGCCTCCCGTCAGATGTGAATGAGCTATCTCTAGGACCACTTGCTTATGACTCTTAGGGACAACCAATTGTGTTTTTACCAAACCTTCTGAGGTGGTGCCTGCCTGATACATGAGCCCATGTCGTAAAAAGAAAAAAGCCCTCCTTTCTCACAGCCCTCTGGTTCAGGTATGACTTGTAGAAAAGACTTCTGCAAACAATGGGTAAATTCTTTGGGCAAAGGCTATGTCGGGAAGAGTTTCAGGCTCTTCTTCTCTCACATTTAAGTGCTATGGTTATGGAGGAGTGTCAGGTGTATCATCAGCCTCCCCAAAGCCCAGAGAACCTCATCCTGTTCCCTCCTTCCCAGTCTCTTCCTTGACCATAGGGAACATTGGCCACTCAAGCACCCCTTGAACAATTTCATCCGCTTGATGGATTTGGAAGGGATACTTTCCCTGATTTTGTAACAATACTTCAACGTCACTTCTAAAGTTTGGATTTATGACCCCAGCTAGCACGACAATTCCAAACCTCCATGCTAGACCTGATTTATCCAGTCTAATGTATGTATCAGGGGGTGGAATTAGAATCATATCAGTGCGTATCAGTCTTCTTTCACCTGGGGGAATGATATTGTCCCTGCTACTTCCCAACATCGGTTGACCCTGACTTGCCCTACCGCTGATGTGGCTTCAGTTTGTGTATCTTTTGAACCTCCTAGCACTGCCACATCATCAGTGCCAACATCGTCGGACTCAGTAGCCCTGAGAGATAACTTAGTTAAGTCTTCACAAGGTTGTGACATACGTGGAAAATAATCCAAAATGCTGCAGATTGTGGCCTCGCATGAACAAGCTTTTATTATGGATCACCGGAACTTCATTATGACTAATGTGGCCAAATCAGAAAGGTATGAGACCAGGCGGGCACTGCAGAATAAGGTCTTGTCATGGTTACATGCAAAGGTAGGACAGGGCTGTATAAGGCGGCGAGAGCTGAAACCTTTGCAGCAGGTTCAGATTTCCCGACTGGTGTTCTGAAGCTAACACAGACTCTATGATCATTGGTTGCGGTATGAGCAACCTTCCTGCTTTTTTTAATAGGCTGCAGAGGATTAACAATCTGTCACTGTGTTTAAGATGAGAATTGTCAAGGACTGATGTTTTTTTTTTTGCTTTGTTGGCTCTTGTCATTTTCCTTTTGTTGAGTTTAATAGCCGTCCCTGCCATATTGTTTTTTTTTTGTTATGTGTCTTTTTTTGTTTTCTGTCTTTAGCGCTTCTATGCCTACAGGTCATTGTTCCAGCACTATTTAAAAAAAAAAAATAATAAATAAATGAAAAATAATAATAATAATAACAATACTGTGAATGTCAAACTCACAAGAGCCCTTAGTGGCTACTGAGGGGTCTGATGCTCTGGCACTTAGTGTTTCAATTTTCAAATTCTCCAACTTGTATCGGTTGAGCCGCATCCAACTCTTGACAACATTTGTGAAGGCCTCTTGAAGTAAGACACAGACAATGGATTCAATTTTCTAAATAAAATGATTTATTTTCTTAAATGTCAGGATGGAGTAAGGCCTAACTCGCCCTATGCTAAGGTGGGATTTTCCTACCTGAAGAAACTAAGGCTAGTCTGTGTCAGTAAGTTCATCTTAAAAGTCTGTCAGTGTCCAAAACCTACACTTGCCCTCACAACTAAAGATAAACAATGTGTAGGGATGTCAGCAACAAAAGAAACAGTGTTCCAAATAAAGTTGTCAGCAACAAAAGAAACAGTGTTCCAAATAAAGTTCTCAGCTCCTGGCTTACTTTCCAGCTTCACCTTTCACAAGTTCACAATAGTTCCAAAAAGGTCTTGTGGGTTTCTTCCCCAAAATATCAACACAGTTCACAAAGTCTCGGGGTTCCCTTCCTCAAGATGTTATCTCTTCCAGCTTCCAACCAGCTTTAAAACCTACAATCAGTTCCATTCAGCGGCGTTTGACCTGGTTGACCATAAGAATCTCTGCCACCACTTAGACTCAGCCACCCACTTCTCACAAGAAGCCATAGGCTGGATTCAAACCTTCTTAGATAATAGAACCATGCAGGTCTTCGCACCTTCAGCAGCTGCAGACCCTATTCCTATCACGTGCGGGGTGCCTCAGGGCTCATGTGTTTCGCCCACTCTGTACAACATCTTCACGAAGCCCCTTTTTGATCTAGATGGCCTGGATATCACCTACACTAACTATGCAGATGATACACAGATCCTCATCCCGTTGACGAGAGATTAGGACAAGGATTTGGCCTTTGTAAATAGAGTATATCTCATCATCCAGGCATGGATGGCCTCTCATGGACTATGCCTGAATGATGAAATAACGGAACTCCTCATTCTGGGCACTACGGTAAACCTCAATAAATTAGGCCATCTCTGCTCTAGCTTCACCATAGACAACAATAACATTCCAGTAGCTAAGGAAGTGAAAACTCTTGGTTTCCACCTAGATTCCACTCAAAAAACAAGTCAACTCCATGGCCTCGGCCACCGCCTACACGTGCAATTTATTAGAGCAGCAAAGCCATTCCTTACCCCCAACAATTGCATTACCCTAGCAAGAACCTTGGTATTATCCATACTGGATTATGGCAATGCCCTATACATAGGCTGCAACAAATACATTACTAACAGGATCCAGATCTTACAAAATAATGCCTCTAGAGTAGCCCTCAAAATTCCCAAGAAAGTCCACATATCAGACTTTGGAAGAGCCAACAACTGGCTCTCCACCAAAGATAAAATTCTCCTCAAATGAGCCTCCTTAACTCATAAATGCTTACATATGGCCACCCCACAGTACCTTACTTCCAAATTCTGGAGACAATCTACTAACCGCCCTGCCAGAACAGCCAATACCAACCTACTTCAAGTGCCTAGATTCAAACGCATGAAGACAGGTGGTACTAGCTTCCCGGTCAAAGCCGCCCAGAACTGGAACTCACTGCCACCCTCCTTAAGAGAAGACATGCCCTACTCACGCTTCAGACATAACCTTATCCAATGGATCAAAGAGCATGACATCTGACCTTTGACCCTCTACCACACTGCCTTACCACTACCCACTACTGCATATATTGTATATAGTGTATATAACTGTTGCCTGATGTTCTTTGCTATTATTTGCTCGTTTGTATGATATAGGCCAGTACTGTTTATCAACTTTTTGTATTGCAATTCACAGCAATGTAACCCAAGCTGAACAATCCTCTTTACTTTCTTCTGCGCCCTAATACCCTTGGGTCTGGTGTGCATTATAAATAAATAAACTAACAAACAAACATTCTCTTTGCTTTCATAAACAGTTCCAGTTCAACTCAATGGTTCATACAAATTACTCTCTTCCTCATTCACTTCAGCAATCCGGTTATCAAATATAGTTTCCTTATCTTTGTCAGAAATGTACCAAAGTATCAACTGAATAGGATACAATACTCAAAAGGATACAGGAGGTAGGGTCTTCCGGATCCCTGTTCACCCGACTTGATAGTCGTGAAGTCAACAAAGACCTTCCAAATGATACAACCCTCTGGCTGATAAAACAGGCAGAGCGATGGATCACTGGAAAGGGCGTGGGTAAGGTATAGTAATCCAGCCTAGGACAAATTAAAGTATCATGAATAACTGCTCCAATCTGAGTATGATGAATTAGATAATGACAGGAATGATCACACTGACCTGTATCTCTGGGTAGAACAATCCAGAAGTCTCTTGATGGATTTGAAATGAAGAACAAAACGACAGGGAAGGGAAAATTAGTAAGGGAGACTTATCCCGAACGGAACGAGGCTCACGCTAGATACGGGTTGAATTCACCACAGGATAGCGTCCAAAGTTCAGTTCAAAGTCACTCCCAATGATCCTTGAAAGGCTTCCTTCCCACTTTAGGGATCAATCCTTCTGTTAATTCCACAGATGCAGGAGTTAGAAGAAAATAGCGTTTGAAGACAACGTGAGCGTGTGGATTTACACGCGGGCAGGATTCGCGCAGCCTGGGCCAGCCGCGTGTGAAGACAACGTGCGCGTGTGGATTTACACGCGGGCAGGATTCGCGCAGCCTTGGCCAGCCGCACTTGAAGACGAAGAGCGCGTGTGGATTCTACACGCGGGCAGGATTCGCGCAGCCTTGGCCAGCCGCACTTGAAGACGAAGAGCGCGTGTGGATTCTACACGCGGGCAGGATTCACGCAGCCTTGGCCAGCCGCGTGTGAAGACAACGTACGCGTGTGGATTTACACGCGGGCAGGATTCGCGCAGCCTTGGCCAGCCGCACTTGAAGACGAAGAGCGCGTGTGGATTTTACACGCGGGCAGGATTCGCGCAGCCTGGGCCAGCCGCGTGTGAAGACAACGTGCGCGTGTGGATTTACACGCGGGCAGGATTCGCGCAGCCTTGGCCAGCCGCACTTGAAGACGAAGAGCGCGTGTGGATTCTACACGTGGGCAGGATTCACGCAGCCGTGGCCAGCCGCACTTGAAGACAAAAGAGCGCGTGTGGATTTTACACGCGAGCAGGATTCACGCAGCCTTGGCCAGCCGCGTGTGAAGACAAAGAGCGCGTGTGGATTTTACACGCGGGCCGGATTCACGCAGCCTTGGCCAGCCGCAATTGAAGACAGAGAACGCGTGTGCATTATCACGCGAAGGGATAGTTCCAGGAATCAGCGTGTGGCGGAACACACGCTATCGAAGGCCCAAAAGTAGCTGTAGGATTATGCCAGGATGTAGATCAGAGGTTCAGCTACACAACGCCAATAGAGACGATCAGAAGCAGCGAGTGAAGTTTCTACGCTGCTTAAATACGTAATACCGTAGTTCACGTGACGAAGCAAAAGTCACGTGAAGTTAGCGACGTGAAAAGTGTAAACGTCGTTTTCCCGGTAACGTATCGAATAGCCTCCATTTGGAGTAGAACGGTCTCGCTGTCCTACGAGCGTAGCGTCCAGCATGCATGACAGTGCCATCCCCCAAAGGGACAACCTCTCCCCTTCTTTTGTGAAAGCGCTTCAATAAAGCAGGAGCATGTATGTTGGAAAGAGGTTCCCAGGACCTATCTTCGGGACCATAGCCCTTCCAGTCCACCAGATAATATGGTCTACCAGAACGGAGTTTCATATCCAGTATGTCCTGTACCTCGTATTCATCAGACCCCCGCACAGAAATAGCAACAGGCCGTACAGGCAGTCTAGTAGTGTCAGAGAACGGCTTAATGAGCGAGACGTGGAATACAGGATGCACCCGTCATCGTTGTGGCAAAGCCAGACGTACAGCAGCAGGATTAAGAACATGGAGCACTTCATACGGACCGATGTATCTAGGCAACAATTTCTTTTTGCCTGGAATCCTTAAGTTCTTAGTGGATAGCCAGACTTTCATCCCAGCCTTATAGACAGGTGCGGATACCCTATGAGCATCGGCATAGAACTTGTCACGTCGTTTAGCCTGCTCCAATTGCTGCTTCACCTTTCTTTGTAATCTCTTCAGATCACGAAGAGTACGGCCTGCGGCAGGCGTGTCCAGGGATAGACCGGAATCCAGAGGTATTGATCGGGGGTGTTGTCCATAGAGAGCATAGAACGGTGAAGTGCCTATGGCACTATGATAAGAGTTGTTATAGGCAAATTCAGCCGCCGGCAGTACCGTGAGCCAATCCGATTGGTATTGCAAACACAGACACCGCAGATATTGTTCCATAGTACAATTGACCCTTTCAGTCTGTCCGTCGGTTTGAGGATGATAAGCGCTGGACATTCTATCATCAATTAGCAATGCAGATGTTAAAGCTCTCCAAAAGCGTGACGCAAACTGCGAGCCCCTGTCAGTAATGATTACTGACGGTAGACCAAAGAAACGAAATATATGTTGGATGAACAGTTCAGCCAGAACAGTAGCAGTTGGTAAACCAATACAAGGAATAAATAGGGCCAATTTAGTGAAATAATCCACTACGACCCATAGGGTATCATATCCCTGATTTGGGGGGAGTTCCACCACAAAGTCCATAGATATCATGTCCCATGGTTTGGTAGGGACAGGCAGGGATTGGAGTAAGCCCACTGGTTTACCAGGTGTATTTTTACATTGGATACATACAGAACAAGAAGATACGTAGTTTATAACGTCTTTTGCCATGGATGGCCACCAGCACCACCTTTTGAGCAGGTCCAGTGTTTTCTTCCGTCCAGGATGGGCTGCAATCAAGGAATCATGATTCCATTTGAGGGCTTTATTCCGCATTGAAGGAGTTGGTAGATAAAGCACTCCTTGTGTGAATGGTAAACCGTTCTGCACGTCCAGATTCATATCCTGGACTACTTGTGGATTATTTTTTACCCACTCTTGTATTTCGGTTTTTAAGGATGGTTGAACCGAACAACTACAAATCACATGATCTGCCAACAGCTGGGTCTGTACTTGTTTTTCTTCCTGCGCCTCTTTACTCATACGGGACAAAGCGTCCGACTTAACATGTTCTCGGGCAGGACGATAGGTGACCTGGAAATCGTATTGGGCAAAAAAGACATGCCATCTGGCCTGACGGGCCGTAAGGCATTTCATGGATTTGAATGCTTGGAGATTTCTATGGTCAGAGTACACCAACACCTGTTGTTTGGCCCCAAGAAGATGATGACGCCATTCTCGGAAGGCATCTTTGATAGCCAGTAGTTCCCGCTCAGTAACGGTGTAGTTCCGTTCATATGAGGTGAGTTTACGAGAGAAGAAAGCCACTGGGTGTTCCTCCTTGGTTTCCGTGCAAACCTGTGAGAGCACTGCGCCAATAGCGACACTGGATGCATCCGCTTCAACGACAAACTGGCGATCAGGATCCGGATGTTGAAGCACGGGTGCAGTGGTAAATGCTTCCTTCAGCTTTTCGAATGCTGCTTGGGCATGTTGGTTCCAACAGAAAGGTACTTTGGAACTAGTTAAAGCCGTCAAAGGAGCTACTGTTTTGGAAAAGGAATGGATAAATCTGCGATAGAAATTCGCAAAGCCCAAGAAAGACTGTAGTGACTTGACGTTATGTGGAATTGGCCAGTTCAAGACGGCCTTTACCTTGGAACGACTCATTCGAGCACCTAGATTGGTAATGTCGTAACCCAGGAATTCCACTTCCTGTGAATGAAAGACACATTTTTCGGCTTTCACATAAAGATGGTTCTCCCTAAGTCTTTGTAGGACTGTAGAAACATGTCTGACGTGTTCCGATAAAGATGATGAGTAGATCAAAATGTCGTCCAGATAGACAACCACAAATCGGTCCATTATGTCTCTGAATATGTCATTCATGAAGAATTGAAATGTGGCGGGAGCATTGCACAGACCAAAAGGCATCACCAGATATTCATAAAGACCATACCATGTCTTAAAAGCGGTCTTCCATTCGTCGCCTTCACGAATGCGAACCAAATTGTATGCACCTCGCAAGTCCAATTTGGTGAAGTAACTGGAAGTGCCTAACTGATCCAACAGAACGTTTATTAGTGGTAAGGGGTATTGGTTTTTGATGGTGATATCATTAAGTGCCCTGTAATCAATGCATGGTCTGAGGTCTCCCTCTTTCTTAGGAACAAAGAATAGAGGAGATGCAGCAGGAGATTGTGAGGGCCGTATAAAGCCCGTTGCTAGCGCTTTGTCAATGTATTCTTTTAACACGACATCTTCTTTAGGTGTTAAAGAATAAACACGGCCTGTAGGAATTTTGGCACCAGGAATCAATTCGATAGGACAGTCGTACTGTCGATGAGGAGGTAATCGTTCTGCCTGGCCTTTATCAAAGACATCAGCATAATCAGCGTATTCGCATGGTATTATATTGTCGCATCGATGTACAACGCTGATAGTAGAATCCTCCACCATAGAGGCCAATATGTGTTGTTTATTTGACACCTCCTGACTGGTAAAGCAATGTTCATTGCAATGAGTCGAAGGATATTGGAGCGATCCCGAAACCCAGTCAACAGCAGGATTGTGAAGGGTTAACCATGCAAGACCAAGTATGATCTCGTACTGCGGAGCAGCAATAACATCGAAGATGATTTCTTCTGAATGGTTATTAGATAACGTCATCTGAACCGGTACCGTCTCCTGGGTTACCATACCAGAAACTAAAACAGATCCGTCCACGGTGTTCACCGTTTCAGGTCTTTTTTTGTTTACAAGGGGTAAGGAATGGTTCTTGGCATAGGTGATGTCTATATAATTGCTGGTGGCTCCAGAATCAACCATGGCCTTGGAAGCCACTTCTCGCTCATCACAATGTAACGTCACCTGAACTATTACAGGTGCATGTTTAGGAATGGTACTGGAGTCCGATGAAACACTCGACATAGGGACTCCTGCTAATGTCGAGTTTTGGCGTTTCCGCACGCTTGACGGGTTTTTTAGGACATGTTGCCAATAAATGCTCGGAAGAACCACAGTACATACATAAGTGGTTTTTTCTTCGGTTCTCCCGTTCTGCATTGGACAATCGGCCTCTCACGGCGCCTATTTGCATGGGTTCAGGGTCGTTAGAGACGACTGCTGGTGTCTCTGACCGCCCCGAGACTGGCATGAAGGGCTTTTTCTCTCCCTTTCGAGCATTCCTTCGGGCGTCGATTTGTAGAACCAAATCGAGCAGCTCTGGGAAACCCGTAGGAACCACAGGAACAGTAGATAAGGCGTCTTTCAGTTCTTCAGAAAGACCTTGTAAAAAACAGCCGTTTTCTTGCTGTCAGGCCATTGGGTTTCCGCCGTCAGTTGATTGAACCGGGCAACGTAAGACATAAGGGGTTGGCTGCCCTGTTGTAGGTTAAGCAACTCTAGATCTGTGGCTTGAGTAGAGTAACGCATGTCAAAGACTTTACTCATAGCAGTCAAGAGATCGTCACAATCATACAACAAAGGGCTATTAGTTTCCAACAAAGGGTTAGCCCAAGCAGCGGCTGTGCCCCCTAAATGGGAAAGCACGAAGGCTGCTTTTGTGGTTAGATCAGGAAAAGATGTAGGACGGCAAAGAAAATGGAGTCGGCACTGATTTACAAAGGTTCTGTAGGTTTTGGGATCACCCGTGAACCTTTCCGGAGGGGCCAAGGGAAACTGAGTGGGCATAACCACATTAATAGTTTCCTGTGGGGGTGCCGTAGTCCCAGATGCAGTAGCCATTGGCGCCTGTGCTCCCTGAGGACTACCATGTAGGGCGTCTTGCATAACGTCCATACGGTGCCGTAACATGTCCTGTGCAGTAACCATTTCGTTTCTCAAATCGTTGATCAACTGTGTCAAAACAGTTAAAGGATCCGTACCCTCCATGGCTTCTGATTCTGTCAGAAATGTACCAAAGTATCAACTGAAAAGGATACAATACTCAAAAGGATACAGGAGGTAGGGTCTTCCGGATCCCTGTTCACCCGACTTGATAGTCGTGAAGTCAACAAAGACCTTCCAAATGATACAACCCTCTGGCTGATAAAACAGGCAGAGCGATGGATCACTGGAAAGGGCGTGGGTAAGGTATAGTAATCCAGCCTAGGACAAATTAAAGTATCATGAATAACTGCTCCAATCTGAGTATGATGAATTAGATAATGACAGGAATGATCACACTGACCTGTATCTCTGGGTAGAACAATCCAGAAGTCTCTTGATGGATTTGAAATGAAGAACAAAACGACAGGGAAGGGAAAATTAGTAAGGGAGACTTATCCCGAACGGAACGAGGCTCACGCTAGATACGGGTTGAATTCACCACAGGATAGCGTCCAAAGTTCAGTTCAAAGTCACTTCCAATGATCCTTGAAGGGCTTCCTTCCCACTTTAGGGATCAATCCTTCTGTTAATTCCACAGATGCAGGAGTTAGAAGAAAATAGCGTTTGAAGACAACGTGAGCGTGTGGATTTACACGCGGGCAGGATTCGCGCAGCCTGGGCCAGCCGCGTGTGAAGACAACGTGCGCGTGTGGATTTACACGCGGGCAGGATTCGCGCAGCCTTGGCCAGCCGCACTTGAAGACAAAGAGCGCGTGTGGATTCTACACGCGGGCAGGATTCGCGCAGCCTTGGCCAGCCACACTTGAAGACGAAGAGCGCGTGTGGATTCTACACGCGGGCAGGATTCACGCAGCCTTGGCCAGCCGCGTGTGAAGACAACGCACGCGTGTGGATTTACACGCGGGCAGGATTCGCGCAGCCTTGGCCAGCCGCACTTGAAGACGAAGAGCGCGTGTGGATTTTACACGCGGGCAGGATTCGCGCAGCCTGGGCCAGCCGCGTGTGAAGACAACGTGCGCGTGTGGATTTACACGCGGGCAGGATTCGCGCAGCCTTGGCCAGCCGCACTTGAAGACGAAGAGCGCGTGTGGATTCTACACGCGGGCAGGATTCACGCAGCCGTGGCCAGCCGCACTTGAAGACAAAAGAGCGCGTGTGGATTTTACACGCGAGCAGGATTCACGCAGCCTTGGCCAGCCGCGTGTGAAGACAAAGAGCGCGTGTGGATTTTACACGCGGGCCGGATTCACGCAGCCTTGGCCAGCCGCAATTGAAGACAGAGAACGCGTGTGCATTATCACGCGAAGGGATAGTTCCAGGAATCAGCGTGTGGCGGAACACACGCTATCGAAGGCCCAAAAGTAGCTGTAGGATTATGCCAGGATGTAGATCAGAGGTTCAGCTACACAACGCCAATAGAGACGATCAGAAGCAGCGAGTGAAGTTTCTACGCTGCTTAAATACGTAATACCGTAGTTCACGTGACGAAGCAAAAGTCACGTGAAGTTAGCGACGTGAAAAGTGTAAACGTCGTTTTCCCGGTAACGTATCGAATAGCCTCCATTTGGAGTAGAACGGTCTCGCTGTCCTACGAGCGTAGCGTCCAGCATGCATGACAATCTTTGTCTTCCTTAGCTCTTTCCAGGAATGGGTCACTCGATCTAGGTGCAGTTGTCGGACCACACTGTCCACCCATTACATGTCACGCAACCGATAACCCTCGGCACCCCTTTATCCTTCTGTATTCTTTGGGTTTTCTTGCCAACTCTGGTTTTCTCTCTCTGTACCTGTGTCACGAGTTTACATTCATTTATGATTCTCCTTGGCAGTCTCTTGGCTTTTTCACAATGTGTTTTCCACACATCTCACAACTTGCTTGTCTACTCTCGGTTACTTGGACTCCTGCCCTATTTCAAATATTGTCCATAGCGTGTATCAGGGATATCCAGTGCTTCTATAGAACCATACAACACTTTGCAGAGTACTCAGATATGCCACATACCATTGCTTTATTTATTTGGTTGAACAGACTGGATTCTTACAAGTGATAGAATCCATGCCACTATTATTGATCATTGTTTTGCCCTTGACATGTGCAATATGTTGTCCTATTCTCTATTTTTCACGTGCTAACATCTGATTTCCCATATGCCTGGTATTTGTGTTTTCTTTTTTTTTAAAAGCCTCTTCCGTCATAGGTTCATACCCACTAATAAGCAGGTAGGACTGATCACATGAATAGTGCTTTCTTGCAGTAGAAAGAGTAGAAGAATTTCACCCATCAAATGTGCACTTTCCCCTCAAGGATTCAGTTTCTCTTTTCGTGTTTATTTTGTATAACACTGGTGGAGAACCTGATGTCTGTAATTATCACAGGATCATTGGAAACAACTGACGATGCATCGGTATGGTACCATTTGTTGCTTTTCGTCTTGTGGCATGCACGTTCATATAATTTTGTGTCCTGTGGTTAAACACTAGTTGTCACATAGCAGTTTCGTTATTCCCCGACACCTAGCATTCAACGTTTTCATCAGTCGCTGTTTCTTTATTCATTAATGATAATGTGTTTTTTCGTGTGTCAAATCTGAGGAGCATGGTGAATAATGTTTGTCATCATATTGTGTTGTCCATTTAAAAAGTAATGCCCATTCACATTTGCTTCTGTAATAATGAGGACACCTGCACTTGCCATCTTGATTAAGTTGCAAAGTTATGCTACTGTGTGCCCCCCCCCTTTTTCTGGTTCACCAAACTCATCCCTCTGAGCGAAGGCATTGTGCTTTATGGGGGTTTGTCTCTGCGGTTATAAGTGGCAGCATGCATGTCACTAGTGTACATCCATACTGTCTCTAGGCCTAGTGGAGTGTATAGCTCAGTGTCATTTCCTTGCGTCACTATTCATGTCTCTGTTCACCTCTTGTCGCACAGGAGTATACTCTGATAGTGACTATTCTCTCAGAACCATATGACACAACCCACAACCCAAGGATAACAGGTAAGCCAAGTGCTTTTGCTTGTTGCTTGACTGGGGGCGGGTGTGCTCGGCTTCAAGAAGAAGTGTGCATATAACTATTGTACGTCAGTGATATCTACAGGCCTAGTGAATGCATAGCACCATGCCATTTCCATGTGTCAATACTGTGCCTTTGATTCATGTCTCTTTTCATTGCTTTGCGGCAGAAGGGTACCAAGATGGTCACTTCTTGCAGGACCATATGACTCAACCTAAGCAGAACAGGTATGCATAGAGTTTTTGCTTCGGCATTTTACATGGGATAGGTTTCTGTGGCTACAAGTGGAAGCATTCATGTGACTAATGTATGACTGTGGCGTCTCAAGGCCTAGTAGACTTTATCGTACCATGCTATTGCCTTCTGCCAATATGATGCGTTTTACTCATGTTTCTTAATTTTGTTGTATAGAAGGGCGACAACTGTCTCAGGACAATATGAGTCAACCCAAGGAGAGTGTTTGGCAAGTGTATTTGCCTGGTGCTCTACTGGGGATAGGGTTCAACTGGTATAAGCAGAAGCATGCATGTCACTAGTGAACATCCGTGCTGTTTCTAAGCCTAGTGGAATGTACATCTCCATTTAATGTCCTTCTGTCAATATTGTGCCTTCTGCTCATTTCTTGTCACACAGGAGAGCCCCTGATGGAGACTCTTTTTTTCTGGACTATATGACACAACCCAAGAAGAACAGGTAAGCAAAGTGTTTTTTCATGGTGCTTGTATGTGGATGTGTGTGTGTGCAGCTTCAAGTAGAATTGTGCATCCAACTAGTGTACATCTGTGCTGTCTGTGCCTTTGGACTAATGTCTGTTTTAATTACTTTGCCCGCAGAACAGACTGTGATGATGATGATTCTTCTCTCAGTACCATATGACACAACCCAAGGTGAACAGGTATGCTGAGGGGGTTTGCTTGGTGCATGACTGGAGATGGGTGTTGGTGGCTAGAAGTGGGAGCATGCATGTAACTACTGTGCGTCTGTACTGTCTGTATAAATAATTGCTACGTCTTTCTGAAAATATTGTGCCTTTGACTCATGTCTCTTCATTTCATGTCACACTGGAGAAGATAGTGATGCAACCCTTGTCTCAGTACGGAAATGACATAACCCAAGCAGGTCCACTATGCCAGGCATATTTTTTGTGCTATTTTCTCTTTCATAAACGTTGAACGGTGTATATGGGATACATTACTCACCGTAATCGTAATTCTGATGCTTGTATATGCTTAGATTCACATGCTGCACATAGGCCGACATCTAGTGGAAGCTGCAGAGTATTACAGTTTGTTTTTCGAAACTCGAAAAGGGGCGTCGAACTAGGGTGTGACAGTAATACTATCCCTAGTGTGACGTCCACTGTACCCATGATCCCTCACGCGTGTAGGACCCTCGTAATTGTTCTAGCCAATGTTTCCACATAAATTAGTAAAACGTTTAAATGAGAATGATTCTGTTCTGTGTAGATTCACAGAAAATACAGTTCAGGTCCTATCCAAATGCTACTTGTCTCATTTCACATTATTATAATTATGAGATTGTTGCCTGAGACTACCACAGGAGGAAGTGCATTTGTTATAACCCAGCACCACAAAGGTTAAGGGAAGCTGCACTTCTACTATTATGTTTGCAAAATAAAAATATGAATAACCTTTCATCTTTTTGTCAAATGTGTGACCCACCATTTACAGTTTTGTTTTTGATTACTTTGAAATAGATCCCTAGGAAAAAGAACAGGAAAGGAACACCATACCTCAAAGGATGCAGGCTGTCAAGTGATGGTGATTTGGGAAAACCTGTTGTTGCAGCAATCCGAACTTGAAAAAAAATGTTGTCATAAAGGAGGCCCATGTGCAGTGGCCTAAATGTGATTTAAACGCTGCTGTGGAAGATGATGAAAGACCCTTGCTAATCTACAAGATGTCCTCCACTCCTGCCGCCATCAACAAAAGAGTTAACCAAATTCAGATTCTTACAAGAGATACAACGTGCACATTTCAAGTAAGCTTTTCCAGATTCGGAGAGTGTTTTCCCTGTATAATGCTCTTACGTAGACGTTCAATGTTTAAAAAAAGAAAACAAGTAATGACAAAACTCATCTGAAAAAATATATGGGGGGAGGTCGGAAAGTGCATATAAGGAGTGGGGGTGGTCGGGAATAGATTCTAAAAAAGGAGGGCAAGGAGATAGGAGGGGGAACCATTCCCAAAATATATTTCAAATACATTTGATGAGTGTGTTCCATAGATAACCAGCCAATCTGGTGACGGGTAGAGGAGACAGAGGTAAGGCAGAAAAGTTGAAAAGCATGTGTAGTGAACAGCCTGGGATACCCCATTGCTGGCATCATATGACATATGCTGATGTGTCTTGTTCAGGCCCATATGTCAAATGCAGCACAAATGCCTGATAATCCCTTTTATATTAAGTAATGCCTCATATAATTGGCATAGTCAACATATGTAGGATACAGTTTCACATGTCCAAATGCTGCCACTATAATGTTGCTATTTTATGTTAATGTGATTTATACCGTACACCAATGCCTTTTTCATGGTCTTCAGGTGCTCTGAAAAAAAGATAGACAGGGATGACAGGGTTTTTTAGGGAGAGGAGAGTGAGCGCACAAGAGTTTGTTTTCGCTGCACAGGTTATTTTGTGTGTGCCATGCTTCGCTGTGCCCCATGCAAGTCCTTGTAGCATAGGTGGAAGAACCTATGTAATTTCTCTCTGTGCACGGCTTACACAGTGCCTTCTGCCACATCCAACATGGCACCCAAATTGAGACATACAATATTGTACGTGCCTCACCAGCTATGGCGCAACATTCTACCAGCTGAATGCAGCGGTCACGGGATTCTGCCATGCAATCCAGTGTATTTATATCACTCAAAACATCAATCCATGCGTCTCAACGCTAGGTATGGTTACCTTAGTTCAGTGCTCTGCTCGTCGGTTCCTGCTTCATATTTCCCTCCTTTCCTTGGTTGTTGGTTGCTGCCTTCCTGATTCCTTTCTCCTTCTTCCGGTTTCCAGTCCTTTTGTGGCTTCTCCTGTTTTTGTCCCGGCCTTCCTGCTATTTTGTTGTTCTTCTTCCTTTCCGTACCCATTGCCGAACCATGTTATCATCCTTGGGAAACAGCTCTACCTGTGCCACTTTCAAACATCATTCAAGGTTTATTCCCCATTGTGGAATTCTTTCCTTCGGAGGTCCGCTCCTGGCATTACTCGGTCTATTGCAGCCTTGACAGACGGAGTGGCATCCAGAGAGGATCGTCCCGATCTGCTGGAGTCCCGGTTGCGACAGAACCACAGAATTAGCAATTCCACTACTTCATCAGCCAAACCTCAGGTGAGCCATACATTTGATAGTGTGCTTATGACGAAGGATTTGAATTTGAGCATGTTGTGATTGAGTGAGTTGCTGGAAGAGGTGTGCATTTTGTTATATGATTTTAGAGTTGGTGTTGTGATAGTCATGCATAGGTGTTGTCTTTGGTAATTGTGTGGTGTGTTTGTTAGACAATTTAGTGTTTTAGTAGAGTTAATGGTAGGAATGGGGCGATCCTTCTGCTGGTGTGGAGAGTATTCGGGTAAGATTGTAATTCTTTATGCAGTGGTTCAAGGATATTACATTTTTTTCACTGGGTCTGCTCAGTTGACCCAGGCGGCCAAAGTTGAATCCATCATTTATGGTGTATTTCTTTGTACTGAAGTTGACTGTTTCTCTTAAACAGTGTTTAGGTTGGCAAATTAAAGAGCCAGGTTTTTACTGATTTCCTGAAGGTCAGATGTTCTTTTATTGTGCCTATTTCTTTGTGAGGTGAGTTCCAGAGTTTTGTTGAGATGAATGAGAAGGATGATCCACGATTTTTCCTTTTCGAATATTGTATTGTCTTTAAGACGCATGTCATTGCTGGATCTGTTTATTGAGATTCAGTATACTTCAGATATTGATGTTGCCTTCTTGATTACCAAACAATCAATTGTTGAAAAAGAAAACACACATCCCAATCTCTGAAATTAATTATTGAACTGGGTAGACCTATGGACATGTTGTCTTATCGTCACTATGCATGTAGGGCGCATGTAGGGAACAATCAGGCTTGTGTTCTATTGCCCTTTGAATTCCTCTTTTATGAGCGGGTAGCAGAACCAAAACCCATTAGGGCCTCGGGGAGTTTCACAAAACTCCACAAGTAACTTAGCACTTTACAGATAATTTACTCACCGGAGAGCAGGGGCAGAACACCCAGGTCAAGAAAGGGAGATGGTGAAAGGTAGAGACGGGATAAAGATGAAATCAGGAGATATTAAATCATAAACAGATAGCTTGTGAAGAAATAATTGTAATTAATCTGTGGGAACAGAGAAGGTCAAAAGCAGAGCAGATTTTATAAAAAGGCAGGAAATGTCTTGGTTTGCGCTTTTTGATTTTTTGTCCGAGTGATATGGAGATAAGATTTGTATTATTCCATGTGGGACAGGAGCCTCATAGAGGTGAAATGGTTCTGTAAATTGGGCAACTTTCATCTGTTGCAAGTGATTTTAAAAGAAATACAAGCATTCAGGGGAGACAATAGGCCTCATAAGGTTGCCGGTATCCTCTCGGTAAATATAACAGGTTACCGGCAAATGTTATTACCATTTCTGGCCCTCAGTCTGGCGGCATTACTGCCGGATTATGAGGGATGGTGTTAATCCCCATTCATGGAGTCCTGTAGGACTCCATGGGGGGATTTGCCATCGTTACCAGCACAGGCAATACCTATGCAAGTAATTACAGCGATTTCTGCTGGTAGGGTACCTGCCTTACCTCCAGCTCTTAGCTGGAGTTAACTCAAGTGACCCACCAGCAAACATTGACAGGCCGATTCATGGAATAATTAGCGCAGCGCAAGTGGCCAAAAACGTGCAATTCGCAGTGGAATAGCGAAAATCGCAGTGCAAGTGCGAAAATCGCACGAAAAGCAGCGCACCTCGATTCATGGAAGGCCTTGCACGAGAAAACCATCGGATGTGCGCTAAAAAAGTGCGCGGCGCACGTTGGCACACAGGCCATCTAACGGCGTGCACCAGGTCACAGCGAAAATCGCACAGGCCACAGCGAAAATCGCACATAGCGCGGCGCACACAACAAAAGTAGGCGGAACACGGGGCGTAACACTCGGAATGGGGAACAACTTGCCAAAATATGGGCGTCATGGGGGAAGTACAGGGTGCAAGTGCGCGGAACCCCCACATGCTCGCCTACAACACGTATTCATGGAATCGAATAGGGCAAAAAAGCGCACGGTCAAACCAGCGCACAGGCACAAACACGACCGCCACAAGAAAGCAGGCGGTATCGTCTCTGCGCCTGTAATAAATGTGCGCCAAAAGGTGCGCCAACAAATAGCACCTATATACAGCTATGATGAATGTCCTATACTGTGGCCCTCCAGGACAAATAACGTGCAAAGGGGTACCCACAAACACGGACACCCGCTGACTGAAAAATAACGTGTGCGTGTATTCCGGGGTGCGCGGGAACTATCAAACGCGATTTGGCTGGGTACTTGGATCTCAGGGGTGCGCGGGAAGTCTCACACGCGATTTGGCAGGGTACGTGGATTTCAGGGGTGCGCGGGAAGTTCCACACGCGATTTGGCCGGGTACGTGCGCGGGTATTTCCACACGCGACTTGGCTGGGTACGTGGATCTCAGGGGTGCGCGGGAAGTCTCACACGCGATTTGGCAGGGTACGTGGATTTCAGGGGTGCGCGGGAAGTTCCACACGTGATTTGGCCGGGTACATGCGCGGGAATTTACACACGCGACATGGCTGGGTACGTGGATCTCAGGGGTGCGCGGGAAGTCTCGCACGCGATTTGGCAGGGTACGTGGATTTCAGGGGTGCGTGGGAAGTTCCACATGCGATTTGGCCGGGTACGTGCGCGGGAATTTACACACGCGATTTGGCTGGGTATGTGGATCTCAGGGGTGCGCGGGAAGTCTCACACGCTATTTGGCAGGGTACGTGGATTTCAGGGGTGCGCGGGAAGTTCCACACGCGATTTGGCCGGGTACGTGCGTGGGAATTTCCACACGCGACTTGGCTGGCTACGTGGATCTCAAGGGTGCGCGGGAAGTCCCACACGCGATTTGGCAGGGTACGTGGATTTCAGGGGTGCGCGGGAAGTTCCACACGCGATTTGGCCGGGTACGTGCGTGGGAATTTCCACACGCGACTTGGCTGGGTACGTGGATCTCGGGGGTGCGCGGGAAGTCCCACACACGATTTGGCAGGGTACGTGGACTTCAGGGGTGCGCGGGAAGTTCCACACGCGATTTGGCCGGGTACGTGCGCGGGAATTTCCACACGCGATTTGGCTGGGTACGTGCATTTCAGGGGTACGCGGGAAATTCTACACGCGGTTTGGCTGTGTGCTCCCAGGTATTCCCTGTACACCCTCCATGGCCCCTGCAGGCAGCCGACACCACAGGGGACTACCCTACACACCTGCTCATGTCACCCAGCACCCCCACCCCCAAGCATCCAGGGGCACCCTCCACCAGGCCCCCACTCATGGCCCCTATCACCCTCACCCCCCAGCAGTGCAGGGGCAGCACCACCAGGCCCCCACTCATGTCCAACTCATGTCTCCCACCACCCCCACCCCCCAGCAGTGCAGGGGCAGCCCCCACAAGGCCCCCACTCATGTCTCCCGCCCACCCCCACCCCCCAGCCACCATGGGCAGCCCCCACCAGGCCCCCACTCATGTCTCCCACCCACCCCCACCCCCCAGCATCCAGGGGCACCCTCCACCAGGCCCCCACTCATGGCCCCTATCACCCCCACCCCCCAGCAGTGCAGGGGCACCCTCAACCAGGCCCCCACTCATGTCCAACTCATGTCTCCCATCACCCCCACCCCCCAGCAGTGCAGGGGCAGCCTCCACCAGGCCCCCACTCATGTCTCCCACCACCCTCACACCCCAGCAGTGCAGGGGCAGCACCACCAGGCCCCCACTCATGTCTCCCACCACCCCCACGCCCCAGCAGTGCAGGGGCAGCCTCCACCAGGCCCCCACTCATGTCTCCCACCACCCCCACCCCCCAGCAGTGCAGGGGCAGCGCCACCAGGACCCCACCCATGTCTCCCACCACCCCCACCCCCCAGCAGTGCAGGGGCACCCTCCACCAGGCCCCCACTCATGTCCAACTCATGTCTCCCACCACCCCCACCCCCCAGCAGTGCAGGGGCAGCCTCCACCAGGCCCCCACTCATGTCTCCCACCACCCCCACCCCCCAGCAGTGTGGGGCACCCTCCACCAGGCCCCCACCCATGTCTGCCACCACCCCCACCCCCCAGCCACCATGGGCAGCCCCCACCAGGCCCCCACTCATGTCTCCCAAGCAACCCCACCCCCCAGCCACCATGGGCATCCCCCACCAGGCCCCCACTCATGTCTCCCACCACCCCCACCCCCCCAGCAGTGTGGGGCACCCTCCACCAGGCCCCCACCCATGTCTCCCACCACCCCCACCCCCCAGCCACCATGGGCATCCCCCACCAGGCCCCACCCATGTCTCCCACCACCCCCATTCCCCAGCAGTGCAGGGGCAGCACCACCAGGCCCCCACTCATATCTCCCACCAACCCCACCCCCCAGCAGTGCAGGGGCAGCCTCCACCAGGCCCCCACTCATGTCTCCCACCACCCCCACCCCCCAGCATCCAGGGGCAACCTCCACCAGGCCCCCACTCATGGCCCCTATCACCCCCACCCCCCAGCAGTGCAGGGGCACCCTCCACCAGGCCCCCACTCATGTCCAACTCATGTCTCCCACCACCCCCACCCCCCAGCAGTGCAGGGGCAGCCTCCACCAGGCCCCCACTCATGTCTCCCACCACCCCCACCCCCCAGCAGTGCAGGGGCAGCACCACCAGGCCCCCACTCATGTCTCCCACCACCCCCACCCCCCAGCAGTGCAGGGGCAGCCTCCACCAGGCCCCCACTCATGTCTCCCACCACCCCCACCCCCCAGCAGTGCAGGGGCAGCCTCCACCAGGCCCCCACTCATGTCTCCCACCACCCCCACCCCCCAGCAGTGCGGGGCACCCTCCACCAGGCCCCCACCCATATCTCCCACCACCCCCAGCCACCATGGGCAGCCCCCACCAGGCCCCCACTCATGTCTCCCACCCACCCCCACCCCCAGCCACCATGGGCATCCCCCACCAGGCCCCCACTCATGTCTCCCACCACCCCACCCCCCCAGCAGTGTGGGGCACCCTCCACCAGGCCCCCACCCATGTCTCCCACCCACCCCCACCCCCCAGCCACCATGGGCATCCCCCAAAAGGGCCCCCACTCATGTCTCCCACCACCCCCACCCCCCAGCAGTGCAGGGGCAGCCTCCACCAGGCCCCCACTCATGTCTCCCACCACCCCCACCCCCCAGCAGTGCAGGGGCAGCACCACCAGGCCCACACTCATGTCTCCCACCACCCCAACCCCCCAGCAGTGCAAGGGCATCCTCCACCAGGCTCCCACTCATGTCTCCCACCACCCCCACCCCCCAGCCACCATGGGCAGCCCCCACCAGGCCCCCACTCATGTCTCCCACCCACCCCCACCCCCCAGCCACCATGGGCAGCCCCCACTCATGTCTCCCACCCACCCCCACCCCCCAGCCACCATGGGCATCCCCCACCAGGCCCCCACTCATGTCTCCCACCACCCCCAACCCCCAGCAGTGCAGGGGCAGCCTCCACCAGGCCCCCACTCATGTCTCCCACCACCCCCACCCCCAAGCAGTGCAGGGGCAGCCTCCACCAGGCCCCCACTCATGTCTCCCACCACCCCCACCCCCCCAGCAGTGCAGGGGCAGCACCACCAGGCCCCCACTCATGTCTCCCACCACCCCCACCCCCCAGCAGTGCAGGGGCACCCTCCACCAGGCCCCCACTCATGTCCAACTCATGTCTCCCACCACCCCCACCCCCCAGCAGTGCAGGGGCAGCCTCCACCAGGCCCCCACTCACGTCTCCCACCACCCCCACCCCCCAGCAGTGTGGGGCACCCTCCACCAGGCCCCCACCCATGTCTCCCACCACCCCCACCCCCCAGCCACCATGGGCAGCCCCCACCAGGCCCCCACTCATGTCTCCCACCCACCCCGACCCCCCAGCCACCATGGGCATCCCCCACCAGGCCCCCACTCATGTCTCCGACCACCCCCACCCCCCCAGCAGTGTGGGGCACCCTCCACCAGGCCCCCACCCATGTCTCCCACCACCCCCACCCCCCAGCCACCATGGGCATCCCCCACCAGGCCCCCACTCATGTCTCCCACCACCCCCACCCCCCAGCAGTGCAGGGGCAGCCTCCACCAGGCACCGACTCATGTCCAACTCATGTCTCCCACCACCCCCACCCCCCAGCAGTGCAGGGGCAGCCTCCACCAGGCCCCCACTCATGTCTCCCACCACCCCCACCCCCCAGCAGTGTGGGGCACCCTCCACCAGGCCCCCACCCATGTCTGCCACCACCCCCACCCCCCAGCCACCATGGGCAGCCCCCACCAGGCCCCCACTCATGTCTCCCAAGCAACCCCACCCCCCAGCCACCATGGGCATCCCCCACCAGGCCCCCACTCATGTCTCCCACCACCCCCACCCCCCCAGCAGTGTGGGGCACCCTCCACCAGGCCCCCACCCATGTCTCCCACCACCCCCACCCCCCAGCCACCATGGGCATCCCCCACCAGGCCCCACCCATGTCTCCCACCACCCCCACCCCCCAGCAGTGCAGGGGCAGCCTCCACCAGGCCCCCACTCATGTCTCCCACCACCCCCATTCCCCAGCAGTGCAGGGGCAGCACCACCAGGCCCCCACTCATATCTCCCACCAACCCCACCCCCCAGCAGTGCAGGGGCAGCCTCCACCAGGCCCCCACTCATGTCTCCCACCACCCCCACCCCCCAGCATCCAGGGGCAACCTCCACCAGGCCCCCACTCATGGCCCCTATCACCCCCACCCCCCAGCAGCGCAGGGGCACCCTCCACCAGGCCCCCACTCATGTCCAACTCATGTCTCCCACCACCCCCACCCCCCAGCAGTGCAGGGGCAGCCTCCACCAGGCCCCCACTCATGTCTCCCACCACCCCCACCCCCCAGCAGTGCAGGGGCAGCACCACCAGGCCCCCACTCATGTCTCCCACCACCCCCACCCCCCAGCAGTGCAGGGGCAGCCTCCACCAGGCCCCCACTCATGTCTCCCACCCACCCCCACCCCCCAGCAGTGCAGGGGCAGCCTCCACCAGGCCCCCACTCATGTCTCCCACCACCCCCACCCCCCAGCAGTGCGGGGCACCCTCCACCAGGCCCCCACCCATATCTCCCACCACCCCCAGCCACCATGGGCAGCCCCCACCAGGCCCCCACTCATGTCTCCCACCCACCCCCACCCCCAGCCACCATGGGCATCCCCCACCAGGCCCCCACTCATGTCTCCCACCACCCCACCCCCCCAGCAGTGTGGGGCACCCTCCACCAGGCCCCCACCCATGTCTCCCACCCACCCCCACCCCCCAGCCACCATGGGCATCCCCCAAAAGGGCCCCCACTCATGTCTCCCACCACCCCCACCCCCCAGCAGTGCAGGGGCAGCCTCCACCAGGCCCCCACTCATGTCTCCCACCACCCCCACCCCCCAGCAGTGCAGGGGCAGCACCACCAGGCCCACACTCATGTCTCCCACCACCCCCACCCCCCAGCAGTGCAAGGGCATCCTCCACCAGGCTCCCACTCATGTCTCCCACCACCCCCACCCCCCAGCCACCATGGGCAGCCCCCACCAGGCCCCCACTCATGTCTCCCACCCACCCCCACCCCCCAGCCACCATGGGCAGCCCCCACTCATGTCTCCCACCCACCCCCACCCCCAGCCACCATGGGCATCCCCCACCAGGCCCCCACTCATGTCTCCCACCAGTCCCACCCCCCCAGCAGTGCAGGGGCATCCCCCACCAGGCCCCCACTCATGTCTCCCACCACCCCCACCCCCCAGCAGTGCAGGGGCAGCCTCCACCAGGCCCCCACTCATGTCTCCCACCACCCCCACCCCCAAGCAGTGCAGGGGCAGCCTCCACCAGGCCCCCACTCATGTCTCCCACCACCCCCACCCCCCCAGCAGTGCAGGGGCAGCACCACCAGGCCCCCACTCATGTCTCCCACCACCCCCACCCCCCAGCAGTGCAGGGGCACCCTCCACCAGGCCCCCACTCATGTCCAACTCATGTCTCCCACCACCCCCACCCCCCAGCAGTGCAGGGGCAGCCTCCACCAGGCCCCCACTCACGTCTCCCACCACCCCCACCGCCCAGCAGTGTGGGGCACCCTCCACCAGGCCCCCACCCATGTCTCCCACCACCCCCACCCCCCAGCCACCATGGGCAGCCCCCACCAGGCCCCCACTCATGTCTCCCACCCACCCCCACCCCCCAGCCACCATGGGCATCCCCCACCAGGCCCCCACTCATGTCTCCGACCACCCCCACCCCCCCAGCAGTGTGGGGCACCCTCCACCAGGCCCCCACCCATGTCTCCCACCACCCCCACCCCCCAGCCACCATGGGCATCCCCCACCAGGCCCCCACTCATGTCTCCCACCACCCCCACCCCCCAGCAGTGCAGGGGCAGCCTCCACCAGGCACCGACTCATGTCTCCCACCACCCACACCCCCCAGCAGTGCAGGGGCAGCACCACCAGGCCCCCACTCATGTCTCCCACCACCCCCACCCCCCAGCAGTGCAGGGGCAGCCTCCACCAGGCCCCCACTCATGTCTCCCACCACCCCCATCCCCCAGCATCCAGGGGCACCCTCCACCAGGCCCCCACTCATGGCCCCTATCACCCCCACCCCCCAGCAGTGCAGGGGCACCCTCCACCAGGCCCCCACTCATGTCCAACTCATGTCTCCCACCACCCCCACCCCCCAGCAGTGCAGGGGCAGCCTCCACCAGGCCCCCACTCATGTCTCCCACCACCCCCACCCCCCAGCAGTGCAGGGGCAGCCTCCACCAGGCCCCCACTCATGTCTCCCACCACCCCCACCCGCCAGCATCCAGGGGCACCCTCCACCAGGCCCCCACTCATGGCCCCTATCACCCCCACCCCCCAGCAGTGCAGGGGCACCCTCCACCAGGCCCCCACTCATGTCCAACTCATGTCTCCCACCACCCCCACTCCCCAGCAGTGCAGGGGCAGCCTCCACCAGGCCCCCACTCATGTCTCCCACCACCCCCACCCCCCAGCAGTGCAGGGGCAGTCTCCACCAGGCCCCCACTCATGTCTCCCACCACCCCCACCCCCCAGCAGTGCAGGGGCAGCCTCCACCAGGCCCCCACTCATGTCTCCCACCACCCCCACCCCCCAGCAGTGCAGGGGCAGCCTCCACCAGGCCCCCACTCATGTCTCCCACCACCCCCACCCCCCAGCAGTGCAGGGGCAGCACCACCAGGCCCCCACTCATGTCCCCCACACCCCCACCCCCCAGCAGTGCAGGGGCAGCCTCCACCAGGCCCCCACTCATGTCTCCCACCACCCTCACCCCCAGCAGTGCAGGGGCAGCCTCCACCAGGCCCCCACTCATGTCTCCCACCACCCCCACCCCCCAGCAGTGCAGGGGCAGCACCACCAGGCCCCCACTCATGTCTCCCACCACCCCCACCCCCCAGCAGTGCAGGGGCAGCCTCCACCAGGCCCCCACTCATGTCTCCCACCACCCCCACCCCCCAGAAGTGCAGGGGCAGCCTCCACCAGGCCCCCACTCATGTCCCCCACACCCCCACCCCCCAGCAGTGCAGGGGCAGCCTCCACCAGGCCCCCACTCATGTCTCCCACCACCCTCACCCCCAGCAGTGCAGGGGCAGCCTCCACCAGGCCCCCACTCATGTCTCCCACCACCCCCACCCCCCAGCAGTGCAGGGGCAGCACCACCAGGCCCCCACTCATGTCTCCCACCACCCTCACCCCCAGCAGTGCAGGGGCAGCCTCCACCAGGCCCCCACTCATGTCTCCCACCACCCCCACCCCCCAGCAGTGTGGGGCACCCTCCGCCAGGCCCCCACCCATGTCTCCCACCACCCCCACCCCCCAGCCACCATGGGCAGCCCCCACCAGGCCCCCACTCATGTCTCCCACCCACCCCCACCCCCCAGCCACCATGGGCATCCCCCACCAGGCCCCCACTCATGTCTCCCACCACCCCCACCCCCCCCAGCAGTGTGGGGCACCCTCCACCAGGCCCCCACCCATGTCTCCCACCCACCCCCCAGCCACCATGGGCATCCCCCACCAGGCCCCCACTCATGTCTCCCACCACCCCACCCCCCAGCAGTGCAGGGGCAGCCTCCACCAGGCCCCCACTCATGTCTCCCACCACCCCCACCCCCCAGCAGTGCAGGGGCAGCACCACCAGGCCCCCACTCATGTCTCCCACCACCCCCACCCCCCAGCAGTGCAGGGGCAGCCTCCACCAGGCCCCCACGCATGTCTCCCACCACCCCCACCCCCCAGCAGTGCAGGGGCAGCCTCCACCAGGCCCCCACTCATGTCTCCCACCACCCCCACCCCGCAGCAGTGTGGGGCACCCTCCACCAGGCCCCCACCCATGTCTCCCACCACCCCCACCCCCCAGCCACCATGGGCAGCCCCCACCAGGCCCCCACTCATGTCTCCCACCCACCCCCACCCCCCAGCCACCATGGGCATCCCCCACCAGGCCCCCACTCATGTCTCCCACCACCCCCACCCCCCCAGCAGTGCAGGGGCAGCCTCCACCAGGCCCCCACTCATGTCTCCCACCACCCCCACCGCCCAGCAGTGCAGGGGCAGCACCACCAGGCCCCCACTCATGTCTCCCACCACCCCCACCCCCCAGCAGTGCAGGGGCAGCCTCCACCAGGCCCCCACTCATGTCTCCCACCACCCCCACCCCCCAGCAGTGCAGGGGCATCCCCCACCAGGCCCCCACTCATGTCCAACTCATGTCTCCCACCACCCCCACCCCCCAGCAGTGCAGGGGCACCCTCCACCAGGCCCCCACTCATGTCCCCCTGCACCCAGGTCCTCACAATCCCCAATCATGTGCGTTATGGTCAGCCTCCACAGCCAAAAGGCCCTACCAAGTAACCCATTCACCCACATGGAAATGGAAATTACATGTTACACCCCCAATGTTCATAAAGCAAATGAACCCATGTCCGTCACACACAATTGTTGCAATTGAATGGGAAAACACCCAACATGACATGCATGAAACCAATGAGATGATACCACACAGTGAAGTATGAAAACAAAATTGTATTAAAAAAAATTGAATGCAAATGAAATGAAACAAACTACAATGGCAATGAAAAAAAGATAAGCTGCATGTCCGTCCAAAAAAATCAAAACTACAAATCCAAATCCAAAAAAATGTTGTCCAAAGTCACATTAAAAATAAAATCAATCCGAGAGAGAAAAATAAATGCAAAGACCATTGCTCCATGGAGAATAAATAAATAAATTTAAAAAAAAACAATCCAATGAAGAACTATGTACAAAACATCCAAGGGTCCATGAGCCCAACTGAACAAAGGAAACCTACAAAAAACCCTAACTAAAATGCAACTATATACAAAAAGTGGAGCAGTGTCCGTCGACTCCAAATCATAAGAAGAAACAAAGGAAACCTAAAACTAAAGAACTATATACAAAGGCAGCGGGCAAGTCCAGCGGCTCACTCCGTGGTGTTCCGGGCCAGGGCATCATCAAACTCCTCGTCTATGTCCCGGAGGCGGTCCTGTTCCATGGCCCCGAGGGTCCGCAGGGAGGACGCCATCTGCTCCTCCAACCCCCTGCTGAGTGCCTCGAGGCACTCGGCCCGCCTCAGGGCCCTCCGCATGACCATCGTGAGCCGCGCCTCTTCCGCCCGCCGCCGCTCCGCACCTATATGCTGGCCCAACCGCAGCCACACGGAACACACTTCCTGTCCTGGGTCCTCCTGCCCTCCGGCCGATGCCTGCCCCTCCGATGTTGATGGCCCCGTGCCATGATGCCTCCCACGTTGACTCTGCTGCTGCCTCGACGCAACTGCCTCTGCCAGCACGACGGCATCCAGGCTGATGGAATCCACCGACGCCGTCGTGCACGTGCCCTGCCGATGATGCCGGCACATCCTCCATCTGCTGGGGTACAGTTGCTGTGGTGTCCACCCCTGCTGGACCTCCGACTCCCGACTGTGGCAGGGATGGGATCCCCACCGAGGTGGCTGCATTGGTCAGGGCAGGTCCACAGGGGGCCCTGGTGGCATCTGGGCCGGAAGACGGCAAGGAGAACGACCGGCGTATAGCCTCCACAGAGGAGGAGAGGGCCGCCAGATTGGCCGACACATATAGGAAACCCCCGAACATGGAAGATCCCAATTGGGCCACGTCGGCACGGTGCTCTTCGTGATGACGTGCGTGCTCCTCCCAGGAAGCACGCACGTCATCACGAATTGCACCCGCCCGCATCGCAACCCCAATCAGGACCTTCTCCATACGGCCACGGGTCCCCTCGTCCGCAGGTGGAGGGGAGTCAGGTGACATGGACATCCCCTCTACCTGCGGACGGGCCTGGGACGGGGCATCCCTGCTGGTGCATGGTGGTGCACTCACAGGGTCAGGGACAGCGACATGCACAGGCCCCTCCACGGTGACCTGTGCTGCCTCCTGCCCCTGCCCCTCCACTGCACCACTTGCACCAGCAGGGATGCCCCCACCAGGCCCCATGTGTGCCTCAGTGGCGGCTTCCTCCTCCTCTGTGGAAACCACCAACCTGGATGGCTCCTCACCGTCTTCCGCCGTAGCAGGCCCCTGTGGGGGCTCACCCACCCCTTCCGCTGCAGCCGTGGGGGCATCCCCGCCGCCTTGCTCCACAGCGCCGTCTCCGCCCTCTTCTTCACTAGCCGCTGCGTAGAGGGAGACATAGAACACAAGCATCAGGGTACTGTTCAATGGTCCCCTAGACAGGAAGCAATAGCAGATGAGTACCACTGTCAAAGTACTCTTCCATCATGTCCCTCCACAACACATGGGTCAGTCCAGGCAAAACACACACAGTAACAGGCATGGTGCATGCCATGGACATTTCCATACATGTCCAATGGACTCTTGAAACATACAATGATATGGAACTCACATGCATCATGGGTCATGCCTATCACATGCACACACTTCACCTCAGTCACATCCATCTGGCCTCATACACCCTAAACACAGCGGATACAAGGATAACTAGGCTGCATCAGTGAATCTGTGCATTGTCACACACATGTGTCATGCATCCATGGCATTCACAAGTCACAGACACGCAGGTCAGGCACACAGACATGGCTACCACATATGTACCTGGCATCAGCACCCATCCCTCACCCCCACCCATGTCCAGGAACAGAGACTGGCATGTTCTCATGTGTAAAATCTGCATAGGGCTCCCCATGTCGCATTTAAACACATGCAACAACCATGTGGTTCACACATCACTGGTCGCACATGCATTACCATGATGTCCCTGCATACATACATGCATACATGGCCTATGTCACACATACAGGCAAGTATCAGACAACCAGCACACCGCAACATGCCCTGTCTCACACAGCAATGCTTGGCCACTTACCGCTCAACTCCAGACGGGTCTCCCTCTCAAGGATCTGGGCGTGGAGCGCTGGGCGTATGCGTTCCAGGACCCTCATCTGGATGGAACTCATGCGGCCCCGGCCCCCCTCCACGAGGCGCCGGGCCTTCACGAGGGTCCTGGACCCCAAGTCCTCCCAGCGCTTCTTGATCTTCTGGACGTCGCGGGTTGCCACCCCCTCCGCGTTGATGGCAACCACACAGTCGGCCCAGATCCTCTCCCGTCCTTCCTTGCTGGCGCGGGACGATCCAAAGAGGGCATCATACTGCCCCAGGACATGCTCCACCAGGACACCAACTTCGGTGGCAGTGAAGCTGGTGCCCCTCTGCCCCTCTGGCCTGGGGTTGCCACTGGTGCTAGATGTGGAAGTGCCCGACATGGCAACCCCAGAGGCAGGAGTGGGTGGGCAACTGGGTCCTGGGGCTGGGCTGTGGAGCGATGTTATCCCAGTCGGGAGTCTTCTGTTCCAGCAGGGGTGGACACAGCAACTGGACCCCTGCAGATGGCTGATGTGCAGGCACCAAATGGCAGGGCACGGTGGCAGCAGGCAGGCAGGCAGCAGCAGCAGATGGCACGTGGGAGGCTGCTCGGGGCACTGGGGGGCAGTAATTCGGCCTTCTGGGCAGGAGCGTGGTCTTCCGTGTGTTTTCGCGTGGGCAGCTTGATACGGAGTGATTTGGCACGTGAAAATCCTGCACGTCAGCGTGAAATTCGAGGAAAGGCCCTTAGCGCGTAAGCGCGTCAGCACGCATACGCGATTCTATTGGACCAAAGGCCCTCAGCGCGTAAGCGCGTCTGTGACGTGACCCGCACGGTGTTTCCCTCATAGCACGTGATGACGGAGCACACGTGGAAAGACTGCACGTCAGAGTGTCATCGCGTGTAATTGGACAAAAGTGCGCGTACACACGATTGGCCTATGTACGTGTATTTCAGGGGTGCGCGGGCACTTACACATGCGAGTACATCAGCGCACGTGTATTCCGGGGTGCGTGGGAATTTCCACACGCTATTGGCCTGGGTACTGGATTTCGGGGGTGCGCGGGAAGTTTCACACGCGAGTACATCAGCGCACGTGTATTCCGGGGTGTGCGGGAATTTCCACACGCTATTGGCCTGGGTACTGGATTTCAGGGGTGCGCGGGAAGTTTCACACACGAGTACATCAGCGCACGTGTATTCCGGGGTGCGCTGTAATTTCCACACGCTATTGGACTGGGTACTGGATTTCAGGGGTGCGCGGGAAGTTTCACACGCTCGCCTACAACACGCGCAAAGAAACACGTACGCCAGTAGGAAGCAGGCATACGTCGACCCGTGACGCATAAATTTGCGCACAAAAAAATAATAAGCTCAGACGCCAGGATGAATATACCGTTCCTAGCAGCAGTGGTCGTGGGCTACCAAAGGAGGAGGAGGAGGATAGTCAGGGCCAGAATATTCACACCCAGAACCAGCCTTTTCAGGATGCCTGATGACCAGGTGTATGGGAGGTACAGGTTTCCACCACACATAATAGTGGACCTGGTGAGTGAGTGGGAGGATGACCTCACATCACCCACCCTGTGCTCCCAAGCACTCAGCCCCCTGGAGAAGGTCCTCAATGTACTGCACTTCTTAGCCACTGGATCATTTCAGCGGACAAGTGCCATAGTGGGTGGGGTGTCACAGGCCATGCAGTCACGCTGCCTACACCAGGTCTTGAACATCATCACTGCACGCCCATCAGTCCGTAGGCACATATACCTGCCCAGAACACCTGTAGAAAGGCATGCTGCCGCCCTGGATTTTTACGGTGTGGCACGATTCCCCAAAGTGTTAGGTGCCATCGACTGCACCCATGTGGCTCTACGTCCCCCCAGGGCATCTGAGCACATCTATAGGAACCGCAAGCACTGGCATTCCATCAACGTGCAGGTAGTATGTAATGCCAAGGGAATCATCACCTCAGTATATGCCAACTATCCCGGGTCCACCCACGAAAGCTTCATTTACCAAATGTCCACCCTAAGCCGGGACCTAGAAGCTGGGCGGCATGGCGATACATGGCTGCTTGGTGAGTATGAATGCCACTGCACATGCATGCATGTCAGATACTGAGCAAGGTCACAACCCCACCAATGATACCAATCACCACCTCCACAGGGGACAGTGCCTACCCTCTCAGCCCCCACATGATGACGCCAATTCGGAACCCCACCACGCCACCCGAGGTAAGATATAACACAGCCCACATTGCAACCCGGGGCATAGTGGAGTGCACATTCGGAGTGCTTAAGTCACACTTTCGCTCCCTTGACCGTTCTGGCGGGCAGCTGTTATACGCTCCCCCAGTAGTGTGCAGGATCATAGTGGCAGCATGTGTCCTGCACAACGTTGCAACACGCCGGGGCCTGGCCGTGGACATGGTGGTGCCCCCACATCCCCGACCACATGCACGCCAGCTGCGCATGGGAGGGGAAAGGGCACAGGGGGAGGCAGCCCGTACACAGCTAGTGGCTAATTACTTCACATAGAAATCACACCCCGGTGGAGTGCACACTGCCCTGGCACATACCATCTGACAATCAATGATGACTCAAACTGACACTGATCCTGAATGTCTGGAGAGTCAACCTTCAAAACCATATCAGCCTGAGATTGTTCACCTGGAAGTGTTACAATGTGTGCATCCCTACCTACACAGACACCACCAATGCAGTTTCGTGAAAAAACACATTCATGCAGCTATAATGAATACCCACTTGCAAAATGCAACATGAGGACAGTGCCATGTCACCCAACCCATCCCCAGCACCGCCACATGACACACCGTGCCATGTCATGCTATGTGCAGGTAAACAAAGTAATCCCCACAACATGACACAAGTGTCACAATGTTCAGTGTCCCTAATTGAAACTCGCGACACCTGAAATGCTCACAGTAATGCAGGACCAACAACACACTTGAGCAGGTATTTAGCAATAACACTTATCAGCTACTGACCCTCAAAACTACCATTAACATGACATTACGAATGTAAGGAATTAGTAGTCTCACCACCTGGAAATGCCTGCACTCCCACCACTTCCAACTGTACAGTGTTGCCGCCATGTAGAGTTGTAGGTGCACTGCTGCCAACATGCACCCCATCTCCAAAGTAGAGGGCCTTGTGTAGACATGAGGAAAGGACCTGCAAATTAGGAGGAAGACACGAATGATGAGTTACACATCAATGCAACATGCAGTGTACAACACAACAGCAATATGCACTAGGAATGTATACACAGTATTGACTAGACTACCCACACATGTAGTGGGAGTCCAATGTCACCATGTACGTCAATGTCACTTGGGCACACCCTTTGCAAGCCCATGGAAACGGGAAGCAGGAGGGGTGTGTGTGACAAAAACCCAAGCATCTGAACCAAATACATGACAAGCCTGCATGTGCCAAGCCACAATGCAGCGTATGCCCACGGGAGCCACACAAGGCAACACATTGTCCAAAAAAAAAAAAATAAAAAAAAAAATGTATAAAAAAAAAAATCAAAAATGGCCATTAATGGGCCCGGGGGGGTTGGGGAGGCCAACCAGGAGGTCCGAGGACAGGGTGCACACCAAAACCCACCTGTGTGGATCTTGCGAAAAAAAAACACCTCCATGGGCTCATGGCCCACACGGCTACCCTATTGTGGGAGTATCACTGCTGACGCTATTATCACCCTGTGCAGCTGCATCCGGAGGTGGTTGCACTATGGGAGGCAGCCCACGCAAGGCCCTAGTCTGTTCCTCCATGGCTGCAAGCATGCGGGTGTGGTAGGTCTCGTTCTGGAGGATGAGTGTGCGGAGGTCCCCATGCAACAACTCACGGGATGCCCGGACCTCCGCCCTAGTTGCCTGCATCTCAGCTGAGAGCGTACGGGTGAGACGCTCCAGCTGCTGTTCTGTCCTTCAGTTTGTTGAAGCCTCAAGCTCAACAAGAGTCGTCCTGAGGTGAAGGAGTTCCAGCCTCAGGGCTTCCCTGTGGCCCTGGGACTCTATGGAGATGGCTTCCTGCAGAGTCGCCAGTGCCGCCCGCCTGTCCCTGTTGGACACCAACATGTCCTCCCTGTGTGACTGGCAGATGGAGTCGGTTGCCTGCTGTAGTCGCTCCATCAGCCTTTCGGGGGGGACAATGGAAGTGGCCACCCTATCCATGGCCTGAGTCATCATCTCTGATGATGCTGCCTGTTGGGTTGCCATACCGTAAATGGATTGCTCCCATGCGGTATTGCCAGGTGGTGTACGGCCACCACGTCGGCGGGCACCACACCTGTCTGGGGCAAGGCGAACTGCGCCTTGCTGTGCCGGCACTGCCTGAGGCTGCAGGACTGCATTCCCCCTCTGATCTGCTGGCCCAGGAACAGGATCAGATGTCGCGGAGTGTGACCCTGCATCCGTAACCACCAAAGGCGTAGCTGCCAACACTGACATCCCCATTGAGGGTTCTGACCCTGGTGCAGGTGGGTGGGACAGAACAGAATCCCTCCCAGGAACACTCACCTGCGACGGCACGTAGGTCTCATCATCCGAATCAACACCTGAGTACAGCTCGGGGGAGGTGCAGCCAGAGGCACCCCTTGAGAGCACGACCTGCAGCAGTTGTGGGTTCTCATCCACCACCACACCACGTCCCTCACTGGTGGTCGGTCGGCCCTCGGACCCCTCCTGGGTCTGCACCATCTTCACAACCCCAGCAGTATCAGGTGCGTCTTCCCCTGCAAAGACATAAAAGAAAACAAATGGAAACAGGCATTAGCACCATGGCACACAATGAGGGCTGAGAAGCAACAGAACCAGTACTTGATTGACACATGTCCCACATGACTAAAACCCTCCCATGCATGCACCCTCACTGCGTATGAAGGGCAGGCAAATGGCACACACTGATGACACCAAGATGGAAGATGAACACATTTTCTGTGGCAGTGGCATCACACATTGGCCTGTGATTGCCAGGTGAAATACACGTGCCATCACACAGATGGCATGTACCATTGCTATTGAGTGAAGATGGAGAGGAGGGCAGCACTTATTCATTCAGTCCAGTTCCCTCATGTAATAGCTTTTCTAATTCAAACAGGTCTGATTTTTCACCTGGGGCTGCCAGTCCAAAATGGTCCGATTGCACAGGGACATGTCTAAACAAATGATATCCAGGTAACAAAGTCACTCCACTTTACCATAGCCATGTCAGACATGTGACTAGAGGACTGAGAAATGCCTAGTAAAAGTGGTGGAATGCAAACAATCTGCCTGAATGAACAGAGAAAAATAAGCAACAATGTTGTGACAAGGTGACACTTCAAGGGCAACTGGCGTGCTGTTGGGCTAGATGTCTACTGTTGGCAGAAGGGATACTGCTATGGCCAAATGCTGCTGCGCAGAATGTATTGCATGAAGCACATCGGTGACCCAAACAACTCAGGCGCACACACCCTCACCTGGCACACAAACAGAAGCCCTCACACACACACCATGCACATGGATGACACACACATGCATGTGCACTCACCAGACAATGCCTCATAATCAGGCAGATCTCCCACGCCTTGGATCTGTTCCTCCGTGACGTAGGTCCCAGCGACTGACTCATGTGGAGTGAGTTCCATGTCTTCTACTGGAGACCCACCTCCAGTCACTAGAGTTGCGGCATGACTTGAGGCCAGCTTATTCTTTGCCCTGCACTTTAGGTCATTCCAGCGCTTATAGCAATCATTGGCTGTGCGCCTCACGATTCCAAGGGCACTTACGATGTCCGCAACGGTCTGCCAGTGTGCCTGGCGTTGTGCAGGTGTGGTCTTGGATCCTGCAACAATGACCATCTCGTTATCATGTGCGGACACATACTCGACAAGTGCATTCAGTTCGGCATCCGTGAAGCTGGGCTTCCTCGACGGGCCGGACTGTGTAGCCGTGTCTGGGGCATCAGCCTGTGCCGGACGAGCACTCTTCCTCTTCCGCTTGGAAGGTGGTGGTGATCCTGAGTGTCCTACGCCACTCTGGACACTAGGGGCAGGAGCCCTGGTGGACTCTGTATCAGGAGTGTGGGATTGCACACTCAGCATGGGAGTTGGTGCAGGCATTGGCTCAAGTGTAATGGTATCAGGGGGAATGTCAGCAGGATGGACTAGGACCGACACTGTCCTGGCTGGGTGTGTGAGAGCTGGGGTGGATGGAGCCGCAGCTGCCCCTGCAGCCTCTCCACCCTGCCTACTTGGGGCAGCAGATGACCTTGCTGCCCCTGATCCACGTGGCCTGATGACATCAACGTGCACCAGCGCACGTGTCATAGGCCTGCTGACCTGGAAGTCAGCCATGGAGTCAGCCAGGTCTGGTGCCACAATGGGCTGGTCCAACAAGGGCTGAGCATGGATGGTGTCAGCCACATCAGCCTCAACCAGGAGGGGCGGGGGGATTATGGGTGCCCTTGAATGGTCCTCCACACATGGGGGGGACAGGGTCACCCTGCAAGTAACGACCACATCCCCTACCGGATCCACCACGGCCACCACTTGTGGCTCGTCCACCTTTGCCACCCTTACGGATTCCTCGCCTCCCAACCATGGCACTGATGTTAATGTGCGTATGGGAGTGGCTGTAAACTATTGTCCTGGGCAATTGGGGGTCAAAGGGGTTGGGTACCAGATGGTAATTGTACCCTAGTGCTCTAGCAAGGCTGAATGTGACCCCTGGGGAAAGATGACGGGTCACGCAATGCACAGGAAGCCCAAAAAAGGGAGATGACGTGCACGCAACCCCTCCTAGACCACGTGTGCGGAAAAAAAAACCTGCACTACGCTGTGGCACCAAGTAACACAAGAATGAACGTATGCGTGTCACACGCAGCCTAGAATGACCTCTGAAGGGGTAGGCTACACACGGGGCAAGCACAGATGTTAGATACGTGCGTGACTCACCATCTGCCAGGAAAAAGAGCGTAAAAAAGAAGCGTGTTTGCGCGTTGGCAACACCCCCGCCAAAAGAAGAATTCTACGCTGTCTGAGGAGACAGGACAACAGTAGAAGGGAACGCTGTTTGAGGGAACAGGCCCAGGAAAACCAGAAAAAGAGAAAAAAGAGAAAAAGCTGTCAGAGGTAACAGGGAGTACGAACTTGAAACGCCGTGAAGTAAATCGCGTGTGAACCGACAAGAAGTACAGATTTCACCCACTCGCTCTCCACGCAAAGCACGTACAAGGAAATGGTGTTCTACACGTACCTTTTATGCAGGCCCACACGTCCTGCGTCACTTCCGCGTGTACGCGCTAGGGCCATTTTCACCAATTACACGCTTTGTCACTTCCGCGTGTACGCGCTAAGGCCATTTCCACCAATTACACGCTTTGACACTCGGACGTGTCTTTCATTTTTTTAACACGCAACATTTCAAACGTGTGCCATATTCAACATGCACGTGACTTCATAGACGCGCATACCCTGATGGCCTTTGGGCCAATGAATGTACAGACGTGTGCTGACGCACTTACGCGCTAAGGGCCTTTCCTCGAATTACACGCAGACGTGCTGGATTTTCACGTGCAAAATCACTCCGTATCAAGCTGGCCATGCGTTCACACACGGAAGACCACGCTCCTGCCCAGAAGGCCGAATTACTGCCCCCCAGAGCCCTGAGCACGCTCACACCTGCCATCTGCTGCTGCCTGACTGCCTGCTGCCCACGTGCCCTGCCATTTGCTGCCTGCACATCAGCCAGGGGTGCTGTTGCTGTGACCACCCCTGCTGGAACCGAAGACTCCCGACTGCTTTTCCATCGCCCCACAGCCCAGCCCCAGGACCCAGTTGCCCACCCACTCCTGCCTCTGGGGTTGCCATGTCGGGCACTGCAACATCTGGCACCAGTGGCAACCCCCGGCCAAGAAGGCAGAGGGGCACCAGCTTCACTGCCACTGAAGTTGGTGTCCTGGGGAGCATGTCCTGGGGCAGTATGATGCCCTCTTCGGAAGGTTGCGCGCCGACAAGGAAGGACGGACTCGGATCTGGATGGACATCGTGACTGCCATCAACGCGGAGGAGGTGGCAGTCCGCGACTACGAACGTGTCAGGAAGCGCTGGGAGGACTTCAGGTCCAGGACCCTCAACAAAGGCCCGGCGCCTCCTGAAGGCAGCGGATGCTAAGGGGCCGGGGCCACTTGTCGGGAGATCAGATGAGGGTCCTGGAACGCATATCCCCAGCGCTCCACGTCCAGGTCCTTGAGAGGCAGACCCGTCTGGAGTCGAGCGGTAAGTGTACATGCATACTGATTGTAAGCTGTGCGTGTGGTGTGCCAGGAGTGTGCAGGTTGAACATGTATTTTTATGTGGGCAAGTAGGGGGGGGGTGTACAGGGCCGTGAGGGTGATACATGCGAGGGGTCTCATGTGTGACACATGGATGGTGCTTGTGTGTGTGGGCTTGCATGGCACAGGATGTGGAGGAATGATTGTCAGGTGTGACATGGATGTCGATCGGAACACTGCAACAGTTGGCGGAGGTGTACACATGCATGCAAGTTTGGTGGTGTGTGTGCATGTGTAGTGTACTCCCTATGTTGCATGTGATCTGTGGATGACCTTTGGCTGCTCATGCTGTTGTATGTGAATGGATGGTGCTGGCTGTTGCAATATGCCTGTGGTATGGCTCACGTGTGCAAGTTGAAATGACATGTGTGTTGGGGATTGTGATGCCATGTCTGAGGTTTACCAATGCCACTCATGTATGACTGTCATGTGTGTATGAGTCCATTGGACAGTGCCCTGATGCCTGTGTTTTCTTTCTCCCTGTCTGCAGCGTCAACTGATGAAGAGGGCGGAGAAGGTGCTGTGGAGCACAGCAGCAGGGGTCGCACCACCAGCCGGAGACGCAAGGCCCGGATCCCCTCCCAGGTTCTGATCTCGTCGGGGAGTGAGTAGTCCGGTGCCGTGTCCCAGGCCGCAGCTGCCGAGGGGAGGTCCAAGAGGTGGAGGTTGGAGTTGGACTCCTCGGCAGCAGAAGGGGCAGCTGGGACCCCACAGGGCCCAACGGAGGAAGATGGCACGGAGTCATCCAGGTTGGTGGGGGGTTTGGAGGAGGAGGAGGCCGTGCAAGCGACAGAGGCGGGGTCTGGAGGTGGGGATTCCACTGGTGCTAGTGGTGCAGTGCAGGATCTGGGACAGGAGGCAGCACAGGCCGCCGCGGAGGTGCTTGTGTGCAATCCTGTCCCTGCTCCTGTCACTACATCATCTTGCACCAGCGGGGATGCCTACCTCCAGACCCGTTCTCAGGGAGGGGATTGGCTTACAACACCTGGCCTACCTCTCCCTGCGGATGTGGTATCCTGCACCAGGTTAAGCCTGTCCAGGGTGGGGTGGCGTTGCGTCAACGGGCCATGCGAGCTGACCTGCAGTCTTTTCATGATGAGTCTACACGTCTTCTTGCATGGCTCGTTGACTGCGTTGACCCACTGGGACAGCTCACCAGGGCTGGATTCCTCCGTTTCCTGGACCTTGTTCCGACCCCCTCCTCCACGGAACCCCCTATGCCCCAGTCGTCCTCCATGCCATCTTCCCACCCATGTGTCACCTGGGTGCCCTGTGGAGCTGCCTCCGACCGTGCGGCCAGGCTGGTGGACAATAGATCCCTGCCACAGTCGGGAGTCCGACGTCCAGCAGGGGTGGCCACATCAACGACTGCACCCCAGCTGGAGGAGGATGTGCAGGCACCATCGGACAGGGCACATGGACAGCAGCAGCTGCAGCAGCAGGAGGCTATAGGTGGGAGCCACGATAGCTCGGGGCCTTCAACATCGGAGGGGCAGGCATCGGCCGGAGGGCAGGAGGACCCTGGACGGGAAGTGTCTTCCGTGTGGCAGCGGTTGGGCCACACCATAGATGCGGAGCGGCGGCGGGTGGAAGAGGCGCGGCTCACGATGGTCAGGGCGGAGAACTCCATGCGGAGGGCCCTGAGGCGGGCCGAGTGCCTCGAGGCAATCCGCAGGGAGTTGGAGGTGAACATGTCGGCGTCCCTGCGGACCCTCGGGGCCATGGAACAGGACCGCCTCCGGGACATAGACGAGGAGTTCGATGATGCCCTGGCCTGGAACACCACTAAGTGAGCCGCTGGACTGGCCCGCCGCCATTGTATATAGTTATTTAGTGATAGGTTTCCTTTATAGTTTATTTTTATTTGGAGTCGACGGACACTGCTCCACCTTTTGTATATAGTTCCATTTTAGATAGGTTTTTTGGTAGGTTTCATTTCTTCTGTTGGGATGATGGACCCTGAATACTTTGTACATAGTTGGACTTTGGATTTGGACATTTTTTTTACTATGAATATTTTTTACCATGGAGCAATGTTTTTCTATTTCTTTTTTCCCTTCATTTCCTTTTTATGGACTTGAACTTTGGAAGAATTTTTTTTGGATTATCATTTATTGATTTTAATTTGAAAAGGGACAGCCAGCTTAATTTTGTTTTTTTTTTACTTGTGTATTTTGTTTAATTTTGATTGCCATTACTGTTGTTATTAATACATTATTTGGATTTTTTCATTCTTCAATGTGTGGTTTCATCTCATTGTTTTCATGCATGTCATGATATGGGTTTTCAGGTTCACTTGCAACCATTGTGTGTGTGTGAGACACATGTGTTGATTTACATTGTTTCCATTGGAGTAGTATCATGGGCGCATGTAATACTTGGTTGTGTCTTTGGGCTGTAATGGCTGGCCATGAGGCCCATGCTTGAGGATTGTCAGGGCCTGTGGGCAGGGGGACATGAGTGGGGGCCTGGTGGAGGCTGCCCATGGTGGCCGGGGGGTGGGGGTGGGTGGGAGACATGAGTGGGGGCCTAGTGGGGGCTGCCCATGGTGGCTGGGGGGTGGGGGTGGTGGTAGACATGAGTGGGGGCCTGGTGGGGGCTGCCCATGGTGGCTGGAGGGTGGGGGTGGGTGGGAGACATGAGTGGGGGCCTGGTCGGGGCTGCCCATGGTGGCTGGGGGGTGGGGGTGGTGGGAGACATGGGTGGGGGCCTGGTGGAGGGTGCCCCACACTGCTGGGGGGATGGGAGTTGGTGGTGGGAGACATGAGTGGGGGCCTGGTGGGGGATGCCCCACACTGCTGGGGGGGTGGGGGTGGTGGGAGACATGAGTGGGGGCCTGGTGGGGATGCCCATGGTGGCTGGGGGGTGGGGGTGGTGGGAGACATGGGTGGGGGCCTGGTGGAGGGTGCCCCACACTGCTGGGGGGGTGGGCGGGTGGGAGACATGAGTGGGGGCCTGGTGGGGGCTGCCCATGGTGGCTGGGGGGTGGGGGTGGTGGTAGACATGAGTGGGGGCCTGGTGGGGGCTGCCCATGGTGGCTGGGGGGTGGGGGTGGGTGGGAGACATGAGTGGGGGCCTGGTTGGGGCTGCCCATGGTGGCTGGGGGGTGGGGGTGGTGGGGGACATGAGTGGGGGCCTGGTGGGGGCTGCCCACGGTGGCTGGGGGGTGGGGGTGGGTGGGAGACATGAGTGGGGGCCTGGTGGGGGCTGCCCATGGTGGCTGGGGGGTGGGGGTGGTGGGAGACATGGTGGAGGGTGCCCCACACTGCTGGGGGGGGGGGTGGGAGACATGAGCAGGTGTGCAGGGTAGTCCCCTGTTTTGTGGGCTGCCTGCAGGGGCCGTGGAGGGTGTACAGGGTACACCTGTGAGGACCCACCCAGCCTAATCCCATGTGATTATTCCCGCGCACCCTTGTAATACACGTACCCAGCCAAATCGCGTGTGATAATTCCTGCGCACCCCTGTAATACACGTACCCAGCCAAATCGCGTGTGATTATTCCCGCGCACCTCTGTTATACACGTACCCTGGCTAATCGCGTGTAAAACTTCACGCGTACCCCTGTCATACACGTACCCAGCCAAATCGCGTGTGAAAATTCCTGTGTACCCAGGTAATACACGTACCCTGGCTAATCGCGTGTTTAACTTCACGCGTACCCCTGTCATACACGTACCCTGGCTAATCGCATGTAAAACTTCCCGCGTACCCCTGATATGAATGTTACCCACTTTGCGTTCCTTGTTTGGCAGCCCTATCAACTGGTCCAGGGTTAGCGCAGCCCTTTGCGATGATTTAGCGATTTTGATGGCTTTTCCTTGCGCGAGGGCGTTCTTGTGGGCGTTACTGGCGCTGCTGCAGGGTCGCTGCGATACTCTGCGCCACGGCTGGTTTGGGAGCCTAAAATCACGAAATCGGTTTTGGCGCACGCGCCTGGCGCAGACAATCGCACGCGGACACTCTGCGCCAGCCGCTTGCGACACTTTTCTGCGAAATTCTATGAATTACCCTGTTAGTCGGCCGGTCCAGTAAAGTGCCGGTATACGTTAATACCGTCACTTTAAAACCGGACCAGCTGGCTTATAATGATGTTAATCAGGATGGGTGTAACGTGATCCGATTTCTTCGTGCCAGAGATATGACATGCTGTGGTATGAAATACTGCTTTGATAAGTACAAGTTAGAATTCAGGAAGTCCACTAAGGGTGGAATTGCCCTCATCACTATGAGAAAGCATGAGAACATCTACTACTGAGTGCAATTCTTTAGGAAGGATACAATATTTGGCTCCGTCGAGAATGGGGAGGTGATAAAGACCTTTCTGTGAGATTTTGGCAGTGTGGGGTTCCATGATGAGGCTTTGCTCAATAGTGAAGCTGCAGAAATTTAGAAAAGACGAAATCCTAGCGAATAGTTCTACTGGAGACAAGACTTTCAGGTCCCATTTAAATAGGTGGTGGTTATGTGTTAGTTGGGGTATGACAAATTGAATTTTGAAAGGGTTGGTTTTTTTAAGGGACAGTGTATGATCCAGTACTCTGGGGCATCTAGGAAGCATTTTCTTAGAAAAGGAATATGATCATGGTATGAGAATTACTTTTTGGTGATTGTTGTCAGCATATATATATATATCTATATTCAGTGAAAAAACTTTGTCAAAGGGATGTTATGGTTCCAAGTAAAACCGACAAACCCTTGAAATTCGCCAGTTATGGTAAGCTAAGCAACCATAACTCGCGCCACCACCGTGCACTGCTAAGACTAACACCCAGGACATCAAAGATGACATCACAAATGTCATTGATGACATCACTGATGACATCACATGTGTATGTACTTTTCATGAAATATGTGTACAAGGGATTCTTATTATAATGTTGCGAAACAAGTGTCAAGGATCATTGCAATAAATATCATACCCTAATTAGTGCATTGAACGATGCATTGATATAAATAGCATTCTATTATGGGGTTCTATCTAGTATACTAAGCTACTCATACAGAAACATAACATTGTGTGCAGTGTACAAAATGAAGGTATAATATTCGTAATGTTAATCTGTTGAATAATGAAATGATAATTGTTTTCTTAATAGATTTTTGTTTACTGTGAAATATGTAATAAGTAGCTAATAAAACACATGTATTACATAATTGCATTACTATAGACAAAACACAAAGGCCCTCATTACGACCCTGGCGGAAAGTAACTGACATGACCTCCATAGCGTAAATAGCGTTTCCGCCATTGCACGATGGAGCAAAGTGCGGCCAATTCCGACCCATCGGGTACGAGCACCACGCCATGGCGGAAGTGCAAAGTCCGCGATGGCGGAAATGACCCCAAAACGGCCCATACCGCCGTCGTACGGCGCCCTAGGTGCAATTCCGCCACCCATCTTAGCGGTCACCGTAATGAGCGGTCAGCGCAAATTACGGTCACCGTAAATATACGGAAACGGAAGTAAAAACATGGGGCCGGAACGGGAAACAGGACGCCGTACACCTATAAAATCAGAATCCCAACACAACCATAAAAAACCGACCCTGAGACACATCCCAACCCGTTAGCCACCCCATAATAAGAAAGAAAAATGGGAAAAGTTGCAAAAAAAGCGTGCGATCGCAAGCGGCAGGTCCACTTCTCCCATGAGGAACTCACCGTGCTCACAGAGACCCTCCAGGAGAACGCTGCCGTCGTCTTCTCGACGCAAATGACCAGGACGGCACTTGCGAACAAGAAGGACATATGGGCCCTGGTGGCACAGCGGGTAAGTGCGGTGGGGACCGCACCCCGCAACCCACAGCAATGCAGGAAGCGATGGGACGACTTGCGGATACGCGTCCGGAGCATACTTTCAGCCAACCGCAACATTGCCACAGCTACCGGGGGAGGATCTGATTCACCCATCAAGTTGACCCCCTGGGAAGAAATCTGTGCCTCCACCATTGGAATGGAGAGCATAGAGGGAGTCGGAGGGATGGAGAAAGGAGTGCAGACATCCGAAGAATCAGGTAGGTGGGCCAAATTAAACAACGCTAAATCCACAAAGTCCAATCATGTGAAGCACCATGTGTCCCCATAGTGCAATAGAAACACATGTCCAGGAGAACGTCCACATACATTGCCATGATAGCGCCCTGTAAAAGTCAGATTAAATACATAAATAAGTAAAAATCCTAAAAACACCCTCTGCATGTGCAACATGCACACCCTAACTGCAGGCTGCAAAATAACTGCACCCTCAATCCACACGAAAATGAGACCTCCCCCAAGGCCCTGACCCAAATCACCCTCAGGTACCACCCCAATGCATGTGATACATTGCCATTCCAATTACAACAGACCCATAAATAACGCTTGCCCTCCTTTACTCCACCACAGGGTCCGAATCAAACGACGAGCTTCAGGACACCCCTACCAGCACACCTGCAAAGAGGGCCAAGACCAACGGCCAAAGACCCTCCACCTCAGCTGCACGGATCAAGACACGTCAGCAGCACGAATCGAGTGGCAGCACACTGGAGGGGACATCAACAGGCACCCCAGCAGCCAGCATGTCCGCAACAGCAGCACCACAGGTCCCCCCAATGGATGCCACAGAAGGCACTGCTTCTGGTGGCAGCAGCACCATAGGTGACACTGATTTCATGCCAGCATGCTCCGACACAGAAAACGGTGCTGTAGATGTAGGATCCATCCATGACCTGTCCCAATCCCCCTGTATGTTTCATCCCGTACACCATGAGGAAACCACGCAGGGGCACCCACAAAACGACTGGCCAACCCCCACAAGGCCTGTGGCAAGGCAACATGAGGTGATCAGCCCCTCTGTGACACCACCGGAAATGGGCATGGCCCAGCAGAGGCAACAGTCCCTCGAGCAGATGATAGTGCAACAGCAGCAACTGGCCACGCTCCTCAAGGAGCATGCTGATGAATGTGGGGGTTCTAAGGCAGCCATTGAAACATCTACTGAGACACTTAGGGCAGAAATGGAGCGAAGTACAGAGACACTAAGGGCAGAAATGGAGCGAAGTACAGAGACACTAAAGGCACAAATGGAGGGAAGCACCGAGAGCCTGAGGGGACAAATGGAGAGAAGCACCGAGAGCCTGAGGGGGGAACTGCATGCGACGTCCAAAGATGTATGTGTTGAACTTGCCGCTGTGCGCCATGTGCTCACTGAGCTCTCACAAACCCTTAGGGACATGCATGGACGTGAGCAGGCAGAGACATCATCCGTTGCAAGTTCCGTCCAGGGCAGCCCCCAACGCAGATCTGGGAGGAACCTGCGCTCCACAGGCAGGGGTGCCCCTGATACCCGGAGAGGGGGCTTGCAATAGCGTCTGACCAATGACAATGAGCATCTCTGGACACTGGTGTTCTGGGGGGAGGTAGGAGGGTGGAGGGGGTGTGTAGGGTTCTTCCGGGTGGCGGGTCGATTGGGTGTGTAATACCATTTCACATTTGCAATACATATATACACATTATTCCAATGAGATGTGTGGACATTGATCTTTGTGTACGAGGCCTTTCTTGGCGTACAGGCCACATTGTGCATGTTCCCGACACACACAGTGCTACAAGTCCCGTGTCCATGTAACAGCCACCAGGCGTGAGTACTAGAAGCATACATCTATGATATTCTGACGAATCTCACGGGCCTCCTGTGCCTCGCGGACTCCTTGAGGTGCTGCCACATCCCCACCCTCATCATGACCATCTTCAGGTGCTTGCAGTTCTGCGTCAGGGGGCATGGCCACATTTCTACGTACGCACATGTTGTGTAGCATTACACATGCCATGACCATCTTTGCAACCTTCTCATGGTGGTACAGGAGTGCCCCGCCAGACCTGCTGAGGCAGCGGAAACGAGCCTTCAGTAGGCCGAATGCCTGTTCTATGACTACACGGGTACGTGAGTGGGCATGGTTGTAGTCCTCCTCATGCTGGTTCTGTGGGTTCCGGATTGGTGTAAGGAGCCATCTCTTCAGTGGATACCCGGCATCACCTGTATGTGGACAAAGAAGGATGTTTGTGGAATAACATTGCTACGTACGCATCCCCCCCCCTTCCTGCCACGTCATTGACGCATCACCTACCCCACATTCACATGCATTAAATGAGACTCACCGAGTAGCCAGGATCGGTGCCCTGTGTGTCGCTCCATGTAGCGTGGTACTGTAGAGTTCCTCAAGACCATAGAGTCATGGGTTGATCCTGGAAATCGGGCACAACAATGTGTAAAGATCCTGTTGGAGTCACACACCATTTGTACATTGATAGAATGATATTGTTTCCGGTTGCGGTACTGGACCTCCATGGCATGTGGGACAACCAATTCCACATGGGTGCAGTCGATGGCACCAATGCAACCCGGTATGCCGCCAAGTGCATGGAATCCCACTTTTGCGTTTGTGAGCTCCTGCTCCGAGCGTGGTAAACAGATGTAGTCGTCTGCGTGCTTCAGGAGGGCATCAAGCACTTGGAATAGTGTCCGTGACAATAGTGGCTGTGAAATGCCATGCAACTGTCCGACTGTGTGCTGGTAGGTGCCTGTGGCCAGGAAGTGGAGTACAGACACCACCTTCAGTAGGGGTGGGATGGCGGTTGGGCTATCTATCATGCTGACAAGGTCAGCGTGTGTCATGTCGACAATGGCGGTTATGGTGTCCCGGTCCAAACGGTAGAGGGTGTGTATCTGCTCAGCAGTGAGGTTGAACGGATTGGCACGGAGGCGTGGGATTGCGGGCTGCCTGCGTGGTGGTAGTGGCTGTGCTGGTGGGCCTTGCTGCCCCTGCCTTGCCCTCCTCCTCCTCCTGCGTCTCCTCTGTGCGGCCGGTTGTTGCAGTCGTTGGTGTTCGTCTTCTTCTTGAAGTTGGAGTACTTGCAGTGCTATCAGGTCCCCCAGGCCCAACATCGCTAGTCCTGTCGGTAGCATTTGGGAGTGGGTGTGGTTGTGGGAGGGGTTTGGGTGTGCAATTTATGTGTTTTCAGGCTGTATAGCCTCCACCTGTGGTGATTCATTTCACCTGTGCCAGCTGCAATTACTTTTGGGCGAGCACGTCCCGCACACAACGCTGCTATTTGACGCATGGCATCTTGCAATTACAATCATGTATATGATCCCGATGGCAGTGAAATATTGGTTAATATGTTGATTCTGCTATGGTCCCATTGTTTCACATACTATTTTTGCAGTCGCGGACAAACTTGTGAAGGGTCAGTGGAATGTAGTACTCGATCAACGGTGGACCCTCATGCAGCACTGTACCGACGTTCACCGACGGGCGGGGAGTCCCATTAGTGATGGAAGCCAGTTGCCATTTTCACACACAGCCGCACTACATAGATGTATTTGTGAATCCAAGCGTTCACAGATGCCTTTTCGACGTGATGTTGCAAATGAGGAATTCGAAGGACAGCGCTTTTGCTTTTCAACCAGCGGCGAGGAGACGCCCACAGGTCTGACTGGAAATGTAACGTTCTATTGTTGAATGTCCTTGGGACAGGGCCCATGACGAGAATGCAATGATTGATGTGAATTGAATGGGATGCGCAATAGCGTAGTGGACGATGAGGCAGGACGTCCCCAAATCCATGTTACTTCACTACACTAGTGAACCGGGCAGGAGCACAGTGGATTTTGCAGACTGCATTACGCACAGACTCAATGGAAATTTCAAATGTAATGTGAGTAAATATTCAGGCGTTTCTATTCCGGGATGAGGGAATGATGAATGGATGCATGGACAGATGATTTAATTGAGAGTTTGTCATGTGCATGGCTTTTTGATATCTATCCCCTTCCCCTGCGCTATGTGATGCAAAGCTGCCATAGTGGGTCCATCATCTGTCTGCCCTTGTTGAACCCTCCCTGTCTCGACGCGCCTTCAAACACTTGTGTCTGTGCACGTTACTAATCACATCTAATGGATTCTGTTTTGACAGACGCATGCACACATACACTCGTTAGTAATAGTGTATTGAGCTCGATTTATGTCGTTATGATTCGCAAGTGATTTTTGGGTGACATTAATCCTTTTGAGTGTGCTAGCATGCATATGGTTGTATATTTAGTGTGTTGAATGAACTGAGTGATTCATATGAAGTTCGGATGCCCATGCTATTATTTTTTTCTTTTGGGTGACAGGTATCTCCTCCCCTTTTGCCGCTGCCATCTGTACGCCACTCCTGCAGATGGGTTTTACACTCGACACCTGCAGCTTCGAGTTAATCAGTGGAGCACCATTACGATCTTATGGGACGATCGCCAATGGGCCACATGCCCTTACGCAGTACTAGTGGCTAGGAGCAACATATGTACCTTTCAGCTGGACTAGTGCCTACTTCATGGGACTGCCCTGCGGTTCTAGGCGCTTCCGTGTTGCCTTTTTGGTCGTAAATGTAGGCCCTGTGTACCATGAAGGAACAGGGCGTCACACAAGTAGAAGCTGGTCATTCATTGCGGATGCAGCCCACAGTGATGGAAATCATTTGGGAGTTAGTTTGCGAATAGCTGTATGGGCTTGGTGATTTGGATGTGCATTAAAATTATGTTCAGATATTGACCGTGTGGCCTTATTCTTTACTAGTGATGTTGCATATTCCGATTTGTGGCGCGATGTATTGTGAGATGATCTGCATTGGGTTCCGGCTTCTGAGTGGAGTTGTGTGGTACTGTACTGGCCGCGTTTGCCTACGAGGAGTTGTGCAATGTGGGCAGGGAGTGGAGTACAGGCACTCAGTAGGGCCATGTACGGTTGGTTCGTGATGCCGTAATTCTCACCATGGCGGAAAGGTACTTTCTGCAATGCTTGATGGCGTTGAGTACATGTCCGCTAGGGTCAGAATTCGCGTACCGTTGCGCCATGGCGGAAGTTACGGTTTTGCAAGGCGCGCGTGCGCGTGCTTGGTGCAGTTAGCGTTGGCGTTCACTACGGTGTCGCTAATGCCATCGTACTTTACGGTGACGGGTCATGATCGCAACGAGCGGTATTCGATGGCGGTATTTCATTTCCGCCTTCGTTTTTGGAATTCCGCCAGGGTCGTAATGAGGCCCAAAGACACAAGAACACATACCAATATTGGTATATACAGGGAAAGTGAAGTTAGCAAAAAAGCACAAGTAGTAGCAGAAACAATTCATAATTTAACTGATTATTTTCATGCAAATAAATGATTGCTCTGTTTCAAATCTGCTATTTACCCTAGGTATATGTATCACTTGATGTGATTGGACCCTAAGGAAAGTAGTGTGAGTACAATGTATACAAATATGACCATATACAGGGAAAGTACAGCCATAAAAAAAACAGAACTATCAGAAAGTGCTCATCATAAGTCTATTGATTATCTTTATGCACAAAACGGATTGCTGTCTTTCAAGCTTGTGTCTTCCCATATGTATATGTTTCATATAATGTGACTGGACTCTAAAGGAATTACTGTAAGAACCTATTTGAAGGAGACGTCTACAAATAAAATAACATTTTTAGTTTCTGTTACTGAAGAAAACCATGTGGCCTAGATATGTCAGCAAAAGAAAAAAGAGTGAGCCAGACATGTGATGTCATCAGTGATGTCATCAATGACATTTGTGATGTCATCTTTGATGTCCTTGGTGTTAGTCTTAGCAGTGCACGGTGGTGGCGCAAGTTATGGTTGCTTAGACAGAGTTTTTTCACTGAATTTCATAGGTTTTTAGTAGCGCAACTTAACCATAACATCCCTTTAACAAAGTTTTTTCACTGAATTTCATAGGTTTTTAGTAGCGCAACTTAACCATAACGTCCCTTTAACAAAGTTTTTTCATTGAATTTCATAGGTTTTTATTAGTGCAACTTAACCATAACGTCCCTGTAACATTTTTTTAAACTAAATTTTAAAGGTTTTTATTAGTGCAACGTCACCATAACATTCATTTCAATAGATGAAGACCACTAACATCTTATGTCCTCAAAGTGGGAACGCCAGGTGGTAAAAAAAACAAAAAGATCTTTTACCAAGATGGCCACCATGGAAAGGGAAGGCGGGGTGTATAAAGAACACAACAGGGCATGAGCAGGGGGTGGGAGGGAACAGGGGAGACACATGGGCATGAGCGGGGGGTGAGAGGGAACAGGGTACAAACGGGGCATGAGCAGGGGGCGGGGGGGAAAAGGAAGGAAACACGGGGCATGAGCGGTGGTGGGGGGAACACGAGAGAGACACGGGGCATGAGCAGCGGGTGGGGAGGAACATGAGGGAGACACGGGGTATGAGCGGGGGGTGGGGAGGAACACGAGGGAGACACGGGGCATGAGCGGGGGGTACAGGGCACACACGAGACATGAGCGGAGGTGGGGGGAAAGGAGAGAGACAAGGGGCATGAGCAGGGGGTGGGGGTAACACGAGGGAAACATGGGGCATGAGCGGGGGGTGGGGGGAACACGAGGGAGACATGGGGCATGAGCAGGGGGTGGGGGAAACAGGAGACAGACACGGGGCATGAGCGGGGGGTGGGGCCAATAGGAGAGAGACACGGGGCATGAGCGGGGGGTGGGGAGAACAGGAGACAGACACGGGGCATGAGCGGGGGGTGGGGAGAACAGGAGACAGCCACGGGACATGAGCGGGGGATGGGGAGAACAGGAGACAGATACGGGGCATAAGCGGGGGTGGGGAGAACAGGAGACAGACACGGGGCATGAGCGGGGGGTGGGGGGCAAAAGGAGACAGACATGGGGCATGAGCAGGGGGGTGGGGGCAACAGGAGAGAGACACGGGGCATGAGCGCAGAGTGGGGGGGTACAGGAGACAGACACGGGGCATGGGTGGGGGCAACAGGAGACAGACACAGGGCATGAGCGGGGGGTGGGGGGAACAGGAGACAGACACGGGGCATGAACGGGGGGCGGGGGAACAGAAGACAGACACAGGGCATGAGCGGGGGGTGTGGGGGACAACAGGAGAGACACACGGGGCATGAGCGGGGGTGGGGGGAGCATGAGAGACACACGGGGCATGAGCGGGGGTGGGGGGGAGGGAGAGAGACACACGAGGCATGAGCGGGGGGGTGGAGGAGAGGGAAAGAGACACACAGGGCATGAGCGGGGGTGGGGGGGAGGGAGAGAGACACACGGGGCATGAGCGGGGGTGGGGGGAAGGAGAGAGACACACGGGGCATGAGCGGGGGTGGGGGGAAGGGGAGAGACACACGGGGCATGAGCGGGGGTGGGGGAAGGAGAGGGACACACGGGGCATGAGCGGGAGGGGGAGAGACACACGGGGCATGAGCGGGGGTGGGCGGGAGGGGGAAAGACACACGGGGCAAGAGCGGGGGTGGGCGGGAGGGGGAGAGACACACGGGGCATGAGCGGGGGTGGGGGGAGGGAGAGAGACACACGAGGCATGAGCGGGGGTGTGGAAGGGGAGAGAGACACACGGGGCATGAGCGGGGGTGGAGGGGAGGGAGAGAGACACACGGGGCATGAGCGAGGGTGGGGCGGAGGGAGACACACGGGGCATGAGCGGGGGTGGGGGTGGGGGGGAGGGGGAGAGACACATGGGGCATGAGCAGGGGGTGGGTGGGAGGGAGAGAGACACACGGGGCATGAGCGGGGGTGGGGGGAGGAAGAGAGACTCACGGGGCAGGAGCGGGGGGTGGGGGGAAGGGGAGAGAGACACGGGGCATGAGCGGGGGTGGAGGAGAGGGAGAGAGACACACGAGCCATGAGCGGGGGTGGGGGGGAGGGAGAGAGACACATGGGGCAAGAGCGGGGGTGGGGGGGAAGGGGAGAGAGACACGGGGCATGGGCGGGGGGTGGGCGGGAGGGGGAGAGACACACGGGGCCTGAGTGGGGGTGGGGGGAAGGAGAGAGACACAAGGGGCATGAGCGGGGGTGGGGGGAAGGGGAGAGAGACACACAGGGCATGAGCGGGGGGTGGGGGAGGGAGAGAGACACACAGGGCATGAGCGGGGGTGGGGGGAGGGAGAGAGACACACGGGGCATGAGCGGGGGTGGGGAGAGGGAGAGAGACACACGGGGCTTGAGCGGGGGGTGGGGGGAGGGAGAGAGACACACGGCGTTCATGTGCAGGTGGCAGATCCCGCTCCTCGGCCCTCCGCTGGCCACCGTGTGCCGATGGCGTGAGCGGGGGGCTGAAGGAACAGGGGAGACACGGAGCATCAGTGGGGGTGGGGGGACAAGAAGGACACACGGGGCATGAGTGGGGGTGGGAGGAACAGGAGACAGACACAAGACTTACTGTGCAGGCGGCTATAAACAAAGATGGCGGGCGTCTGTGAAGCCAGACGCACTGCACGCTTTCACCGCATCCAATGAGAGAGCACGTCAGATGTCCGCGGCCATCACGCAAGCTGCTTGCCCAATCACCGTCCTGTCCGCGGAGCGAACAGGGAAGTGTGTCCGCGAAGCGAACACAGATATCACTAATTTTTTTCACTTACATTTTTGTCATTTTTTTAAAAACTACTGGACGGATTTACACCAAATAAAGCAAAGCATGCTTTCGGGACCAAGCCGCCGCCCCTGCCGCAAATTTGTTGTAAATCCGTCCAGCGGTTTGGGCTGTAGGCGTGAGCAAAGTTTTTTCCCATTATGTCTATGGGGAAAAAAAAGTTTTGGGACCCCCCCACAACTTTGCCCCCCCCTGGACGAATCCTCACCAAACTTTGCAAAAATATTCAGAGTGACCCAAATACCTTTTTTGCAAAGTTTGGTGAGGATTCGTCCAGGGAGAGCGAAGATATAAGCCGCCCAAAAAGTGCTCTTCCTATGGAAACACCAACTTAACCATAACTACATGGCCATGTAATATAGAGGTATTGTCATTATACAGAATCTTACCGGTTTTGTGCATACGTTGACCAACATTGTGGATAAGATTGACCATAGTGGTATTACAACATTAAAAAGAAAAACTTGGGATCTCGATTTTTCCATTTTCACAAACTATAATCCAGGAATGATGTGAACCATTTGAGGACAATTCCATATAGGGCCATCTACAGAGAAATGGCTAAAAATACATTAATTTAATAAACTATAGTAAAAGCAGCTGAGGGGTCATGCATTGGAAATCAATGTGGAGTGCATCATCTAGCATTTGCAATGTGGCTTTTTCTGTACAGTACTTGAATCTGAAACATTATTGGTGAGATCTGCGAAGGTTATTAGAGGATATGTGGTAACATACTTGTTTTTTTCGCAATGAGTTTTTATAAAGAAGGACAGTTTGGAGACTTGCACACTGGGTGCTAACGCATCACCCCCTACTTTTGAGGTTAAAAAAATTAAAATGTGCACTTTCCACTTTGCAATCTTAAATATTTAAAAATGTATAACAAATATTTAGATTTGTAACAAATTTAAAGAATTGTGGTGTTTCTATTTCTTATAAAGTGCTATACATGAGCCGGGGTGTCCTATATGATGAATCCCACGGATCCCTCATTAATTCCCTGCCTAAAGTCTCCTCCTAGCTGGCCAGGGAAAGGCAAATGCTTCCTGATCCTGACCTTGGGGGTGCTGTACTGCTGGAGGATCACCTGGGAGGAGAAAGGGCCCAGGAGAGTGAAATGAATCTGTGGGATGAGACATGGTATTCATCTTCCTCTACAGAGGATTGCTCAGCAATGCCAAAGTCTGTAATGGCTTGTTGTAACAAACATCTGTTTGGCCCACGTGATATCCATACAAATAGGGGTGAACCCACCCATGTACCCCTGGACCTGGAGAGAAACCAAGAAGATCCTTCTAAAGTTCGGGGGCCCTATAAAGTTAAGAACCTACCTTGCACCCAATGAGGCAGTGAAAGTAAAGTTGGGAATAACAACAGTGTAAAAGATCAGCTTTTTCTGTACAATAAGAGTTAGTGACTAATTCTTATAAAGTTCCTTTAAAGAATGTTACAAGGAACAAATTGGAGTTTGAAAGTAAAACAACAGAAGTAAGTAAACCTAAACTTACCTTTAGGGACTTTAAGTCCCAGAATTCCCTAAGTACTGGGACGAGGAAGAAAGCTGAAGAGGCACAATGTGGCAGGATTGGTCAGTTCATTAGTCTGGATGACCCACACTTGAGGGAGACTGAGAGGCTTAAAAGGCCTCTTAGGTGCAAGCAGTGGAGAAGCAGATGACTCTGCTATTGAAGAGCAGAGGAAGTCAATAGCAGAAAGCACGTAGTTCGAGTTAGCAGCGCAGAAAGAAGCTGAAGGAAAGAGGACTCTGGGACCTTTGCAGGCAGATTCCAGCTGCTGGTCCTGAGAGGGTCTGTATCCCCAGAAACCTGAAGTGTAGAGGCAGTGCAGCGGGAAGCATGCAGAAGGAAGGCTTTCCCCCTTGTGACCCCTTCTGCAGAGACTGTGCAGCAGAAAGCGTGCAAGAGGATGGCGTGCACCTGTAAGCCTCAAGCCTGTCTCTGGTGACTGGCGTGCACCAAGGGGCCATCGGAAAAAGTGGCGATCTAAGTGAAAGTGGCACAAACGAAGGCAGGCTTACCGAAAAGGTTTGCTGCATCGTGAAGAGCCGAAGCAGCAGAAGTCCTGTGGAACACACTGGGAACAGAGGTGCACATCAGGACCAGTGAGTGACCCTGGAGTGCTCTGTCCCTGCTCAGAGGCGGGAAGCAGGCGTGTGGTTGAGAGGCACTTGCGTAGTAGCAGAATGAGTGCAGTGCTGCACTGGCATGTGAATACAAGTAATTCACACGCTGATTTTGAATACCGAACATTTGTAAAACAACATTAAGCAGAACTCGCAGAAGATTGAAAGTCGTTCCCAAGCTATTTCTGCATATCTAGATAGGGAAAAACAGCTAAGACTTAATGAACAAAAGTCAAATGACTGATCTTGAAAGCAGGAGTTTCTGGAAACCCCAACCATGTTTGGGGGCAACAATATGAAGAGCTGAGGTTAGTAAGCATTGCCCAAGCCAAGAGAGGCTGGAAATAAGACAAACTCAATCTGGCCAATATTGCAAACAGCAGAAAGGTGCTAATGAAAGGGGTGTACACTGTAACTAAGTGCCCATATTATATACAACACTTGGTACAGGTTGGGATACCCACAGTTTGTCAAACCAGGAGATGGGGGGGCAGGGCTTGGCAGCCCAGAAAATGCCTGCAAGCCTTTAAGCCTCATGACCCCTGCACCGGCACAATTGTATTATATGGTGGCACTTACCTGTCACAAGGATGGATTCCTCCTGACCTAATGTGTGGAAGACCATGGGGGCACACTGGCAACTTTTGGAGGGTCGGGATGCCCAGGAAACCTGACCCCTAAGAAGTGCAGGCGGCAACGTGTAATGGACAGCCGATACCGCATGTGGAGCGGGGTGCATCGAAGAGACCCGCAGGGGGACTCTCTCACCACATGCTGAATGGGTAGTGCAGTGAAGAGCATTGCGCTCATGCTGGGAGGCAGCTTCTGTGCTTACCAAGCTAAGTGAGGAGCACTGTCACAGAGGGGGACAGGCATCGTTCCTGGGCCTTCTGTCAAGAGGTATCCCTGTAGTTGCCATGGGGTCGGAGCATCGTTAGAGGTGAAGCCCTCTTCAGCGTTGCCAGCTTCAAAGGGACTTCTGAGGAGATTCCTGGTGGCCATCTTGGAAGGGAGTGGGATATATGGAATTACTGTGCACAGGGCTGCATAGTCATCATTGGAAAACACCTTTGCAAGTACCAGAGCAGCCAGTAATCTTCTGGGATTGTATTGAGGCCACTGAACATTAGATGCCTGAATAAGTGTGGCAAAGGAAGTGCAGAGGGACTGTTAGGATACACTGCCACCACGCATCACCCGCAGGCCAGCTGCCATATAAACACTTTTCATTTTTCTCTGCATTCCACCACCCTGGGTCTCTCCCCCACCCCCCACTGTGGGGCTGCGCCACCATGTCCTTAAAAACATAATCGCACTCAAATGGGGGGAAGACCTCGCCCATGGAGGCTGCTCCAACGAAATGGCCCTATGTCCAGACCTTGTGTGCACAGGTGGGAGATGTGGCGCTGATCCTAGGGGAGCTGGCCAATATCAAATTAACGATGGGGGTGGTGGATAAGCTTACACTGGAGATGCAAGGTAAAATGAAATCACAGCGGGTAGAGATGGAGCACTTTGCGGGTCCCTTGTAGGAGATGGAAGACTGGATTTCACTGCTAGAAGATTGCATGGAGGGGCTGGAACATCTGCAGGGGGGGGTCTGTGAGCTCGAGACTAATCTCAATGAATTAGAGGACAGAAAACACAGAAATAACATACACATTTTTGGTGTTCCAGAAGGCGTAGAAGGGCAGGGCACGATACAGTGGATGGAACAGGGGCTCCCTTCCTTTCTCAACATTACCTTCTTGTCAGCTTTGGAGATCCAAAGAGCTCACAGAGTGCGGTCGCAAGACCCCAAGCATGGAATGTCTTCGAGGCCCATCATTGCATGCTTATTCTGTCACTCTCAGGTGTTGCAGATCCTGGAAACAGCGAAGCAGGCAAGGGGTAAATTGCACCTGCAGAATCAAGTGGTCTCTATTGTGCAGGACTTCTCCAGGCATACAATGCTGAAGTGTAGGCGGTTCCTAGACTTTTGAGCTGAGTTGAGACAGCGGGACCTGTGGTTTGGCTTATACCCACTGGCAAGGATGCAGGTCTGTAATACAGCTGGGCTAACCAAACATTCGACGATCCGGTGGACTTGGAGAGATATCTCACGGTGTTGTAAGAGGTGCATGAGGGTTCAGACATGGAGGTCACTTATGTCCCCAACATCGCAGGACTGTCCAAAGCTGATCCGAGCTGGCAGTGGGTGAAGGGGAAGATGCCGGGGCGATGTCGCACCTCTGCCGTTTCAAGCACCAAAAGAATATGCCCCACAGGCCCAGATCTGGGTCTGTTGATGCTGTCTCGGGGAGGGAGGAGGGAAAGGGGGCAGGAATGGGACAAGTACCGCTCTCTGCTGGAATCCAAGATGCTGTCTTCCGAGACTACCTGAGAGCTGATATGTCAGGGTTACAATTCCGATCGTACTATTGTTATGGTTATGATTAGGTTGGTCATTTTTAGTCCGCATAGCCAATGAAGCCTATAAAACTGGTTTGGGGGGCACCCTTTTATCCTGTACCGTAATCTACTGATGTTTATGTTGCTTCTTTCATTCTCTCTTTTTTCTGTGCAGATATTCAGCGGATACCTTAGGGGTGGGATGGGTTGAGGAGTGGCCAGGGGAGGAGGAGGGCCATGATGGAGAGGGTAAGAGGGCAGGAGCCGCATCAGGCGAGCAGCATAGCCTCTCATGGATAGGCAGGGTTAATTGGTCTGGGGGACATGGGAGGTATGGTGAAATGTGTTTCCTGGAATGTGAACGGTCTCCAGTCATCTATTAAAAGGCAAAAGGTGTTGGCTCATTTGAGAAGGCTGGGTACTCAGATAGCCCTGATACAAGAAAATCATATTTCAAGTGCAGGGTGTAATATGATGAGGAAGCAGTGGGTGGGGCAGGTGGTTGCATCAGAGGCGGTGGGACGTAAAGACGAGGTCTCAGTGTTAGTACATAAGATCTGTAGGTTCCAGGTGAAGGAGGTGCTCGTGGAGCAGGGGGGGGGGAGATGGTTCATTGCTAGATGGAAGCTTGATGATAGCCTGCTAACCATTGTGAATGTATACAGTCCGGACCAGCAGGATAGTGGGTTTTGGGATTCCCTGAATTTGGAATTTCAAAGCGTAAAAGGGGAGTCATTGTTATTGGAGGAAGGATGGTGGGAGGGTTGTAATCTGCCATTAGATGCAGTGCTTGACAGGGCGTCCCATGCTCTGTTAAGGCCAACCAAGATGAGCATGGCATTTGAGAGATTGGTGCGGGACATTAACTTAGTAGATGTGTGGCAGTTGTGGAATCTGGATGCACAGGAGTTCACATTCTTCTCCCCTTCCCACGACTCATATTCCAGAATTGACTATGTTTTCAAGTGTAAGGGCTTGATGATGCAGATACAAGGGGCGTACATATCCCCAATGCATATTTTGGACCATGCACCAATGGTTGTGGAGTGTGAGTGGGTGGGGATGCAGTGGAAGAGCAATAAATGGAGGCTTACTGTGGATCTTTTGGCAAGTCCAGACTTTATCCAATCAGTCGAAGGTTTTACAGAGGATTTTTGACAGCACAATATGGCAGAGGGGGTCTCGGTGGGCATGGATTGGGATGCATATAAAGCAACGCTTCAGGGCCATTTTATTGAGTTTGTGGCAAGGTGGCTCAAAATCGCAAGGGCAGGCGGAGTACCTGAATGCACCGAGCAGGGGTACGTTGTTGGCCCTGATGCAGGATACATTTGAATACAACAAGCAGTGCTCTGATAAAGCGGCAGGACCGCTGCTATAGTGTAAATCAAAATTGTAATGCGGGATGAATAGGGCAGGAAGGCTCTTAGCGAATTGCTTGAAGGATAGGCAGCCGAACAACCGGGTGACTCCCTTAAAAGGAGCTAATGGGATCATTATGGCAGACAAGGAACTCTCTAAGGAGTTTGCAGCCTTTTATCAGACACTGTACATGCCTGAATCCTCACCTAGCCAGAGCCAAAATGCCTGGTATTTAAATGAGGCTCACGCCTCAAATAAGGACGTGGTACCTGAACAGTACCTGGCTACTCCAGGGTGGATTTTGATTTTCACAAGGGAGGAGGTGGAACTGGCCATTGCCAAGTTAAAAAAAGAGACTCCCCCGGGTCCCGACGGACTGCCAATGGACTTTGTCCGTACATTTTTGAGGTTGCTCGGAACTAAAGCGATAGAGCTGTATCGAGGTTATATTAACAGGGAACACCCCCAAGGGTCATTTTGTGAAGCCATGATTCATGTCATACAGAAGCCGGGATGGGAGGCCAAGTTAGTGACAAACTACTGACCAATATCTTTGATTAATTCTGAAGGGAAAATCTTCACCAAGGTTCGAATCAGTCCTGCCGTTGCTAATCCATAAGGACCAACCAGATTTGTGAAAGGGAGACAATCTGGGGCGAACACCCACCTGTTATGCACCATATTGGATTTGGCAACATTTTCAGATAAACCCTGGGGGGCTATAACATTAGATTCAGAGAAGGCCTTTGACAGTGTGGGGTGGCCTCTCTTAATGGAAGCCTTGAGGTGGCATGGCATAGACTCACGCTTTATTGACTTAGTTGGTACCCTTTATCAGCACCCCAGATCAGCGGTTTATGTTAATAGTATGATGTCACTGTTCTTCCCCTTGAAGCGGGGGGCAAAGCAGGGATGCCCGCTATTGCCGCTACTATTCGTGCTCTCGTTGGAGCACCTGCTACAACGCATTCGGGTTAGGGGAGATATTGGAAGGGTGGGGTCCGAGGAGGTGAAGGTGGCAGCATATGCAGACAATATTTGGGCCCTTATGGAAGACCCGCAAGCGTTGTTACCCCCCTTTCTTTAAGGGATTGATTGGTATTCGGAGGTGTCTGGATACAAGTTAAATGCGGACTAGACAGAAATGATACTATTGAATGCTCGCTGCCTCCAGTCCCAAGGTGAAGGCGGTTGGCTTTTGTGCAGTCCCGGGGGTTCAAATATTTGGGAATCACATTTCAGAGGGACATAGAGAGCACAGTCAAAGCAAACATAGACGAGGTCCTGGCCACCATAACGGCCCTTCTGGTTAAATGGTCCCCTCTTCGCTTATCATGGTGGGGCAGGGTGGATACATTAAAGATGTCGGTCGCACCAGTTATTTTGCATGCCCTCTCGATGCTGCCAGTAGTGTGACCCTCAATAGACTGGTCTCCAAGCTTATCTGGCGAAGAGGCGACTAAAAATGTTAATGGGCCTCATTCCGAGTACGGCGCTAATGGAAAAACGATGGCGGTAAAGTAATTCCGCCATCATTTACCGCCGTGGACTATTCCGACCCTTCACACCGTAATTACCGCCACCGTAAAGTACGACGCCGTAAATAGCGTACCAGTGTCGCGCGCCCGACACACCACGTCGGAAATAACGCCAAGGCGTAAACCAGTGCTGATCCCAAGTAAAGCGGACACGGTAAAAACGGCCTCCACAAGGGCGCAAAGTACCTTAACGCCATGGCGTAATTACCGGCATCGCAGAGAAGGTGTTAACAACCCTGAACAGTGCCAGAAAGAGGAACAGGTGCACCCAATCAGCACAGGTGGAGTCCATAGAGTCAGGCACAGCACAAAAGGAGCACACCCACACACCACACCCCCTCCCACACCAAGATGATACCAATTCTCGCAGCATTCATGGAGCTGGAGGCCCTGCTTGCAAGGCAGCAACGACGACAACATCAACAACAGCAACCACAGCAACCACAGCAACCACAGCCCCCACCACAGAGGATACACAGGAGGAGAAGGAGGCAGAGACAGGGCCAGCATGCCCTACCGGTGCAGCCACAATTACCACGCCGTCAACCCCCAATCCCACGCATCAGACCCACCCCCTTCAACCTCACACCAGAGCAGATACACACCCTGTACCGCCTTGACCGGGACACGATAACCACCATAGTGGCCCTGATACATAACGACATAGTGAGCCTAATAGAAATCAGCACTGCCATCCCCCCTCTACTAAAGGTAGTGTCTGTGCTCCACTTCCTTGCCACAGGGACCTACCAGCATACAGTGGGGCACATGCATGGCATTTCACAGCCCATATTTTCCCGGATACTCAACCAAGTGCTCGATGCCCTCCTCAAGCACAGAAGGGACTACATATGCCTCCCCCGGACTCCCCAGGAGACATATGATACCAAAGCTGCTTTCCATGCACTTGCAGGCATGCCAAATTGCATAGGTGCCATCGACTGCACCCACGTAGAATTGGTGGTGCCCCATGCCATGGAGGTGCCGTATCGCAACCGCAAGCAATATCACTCCATCAACGTCCAGATGGTGTGTAATGCAAGTAAAACCATCACACAATGCAATGCCCGATACCCCGGATCAACTCATGACTCCTTGGTCCTGCGCAACTCTACACTACCACGCTACATGGAGCGACATGCTGAACGACGTACCTGGCTGCTTGGTGAGTAACCGGAATGGGCCATGGCAGTCCATTGGGGCTGTGAGTAGGCTGCCAGCATACTCCACCAGGGTGGTAAAGGGTGGGGTAGAGAGATGCATAAGGTTGGGGCAGTCAACGCCATTGTACGATGTAATGGGGTCACTGTATCCTGGGACATGTGTGCATGGCCAGTGAACACCTGCTGCAATGTCAGATTAGCCCATTTCTCCACCATGATTGCACGAACACTTACCTTCATTCCACTCTCATGCAGGTGATGCTGGCTACCCATTGAAGGCATGGCTCATGACCCCCGTCCGCAACCCACAAAACAGGCACCAGGAGGACTACAATAGATCTCATACCCGTACACGGGTGGTGATAGAGCAGACCTTCGGACTTCTGAAGGCACGATTTCGTTGCCTCAGCCGGTCAGGTGGGGCCCTCATCTACAGCCACGAGAAGGTGTCCAAGATCACCATGGCATGTGCAATGCTGCACAACATGTGCATCCATCGGAACGTGCCACTGCCCCCTGACGTGGGTCTGCTCCCACCAGAGGAGGAGGAGGAGGAGGAGGAGGAGGAGGAGGAGGAAGGAATGGCAGGGCAGCATCACGGGGCCGATGCACAGGAGGGACGTCACGTGCGACAAGCATTGATTGACCAATATTTCTGAGTCACAAGTCAGCTGAGGGGGTGAGGATGACAGGACATTGGGCACTGGGTGTGGGGATACGTGTACTACATGCACTGTGAGACATTAAAAGACACATGCACAATGATCAATGTCCACTCTGTTTTCAAGGAAACACCAAACTGTGTATTTTACAATCATGTGAAAACGTGTACAAATAATCCTCCACCTTCCCCCCCTCTCCCCCAACTCCCACGCACACCCTCACCCCCCTCCCCCCCAACGCCCACGCACACCCTCACCCCCCTCCCCCCCAACTCCCACGCACACCCTCACCCCCCTCCCCCCCAACTCCCACGCACACCCTCACCCCCCTCCCCCCCAACTCCCACGCACACCCTCACCCCCCTCACCCTCCCCCCACAACAGCCCCACAATGGTCCCATCAATACTACATAGGCCACATGTGTGTGGCTTCATAGTCAATGGGCACGCCCCGAGCATGAGGAATCATTTACGCATTGTGCGTTGTGACCTGCGGACCGGGCTGGTCTGCGTGGAGGAGCACTGGGAGGGTGGTTCCTCCTGCTGGGGCTGAGGTCTGGGGGTAGCTGCCTCCAGGGCATCAGCAATCCTGCCGAGCACCTCACAGAGCCGGTTTGTTGATGTAGTGATGACCTCGCCCAGAGCCTGCAGGTCATTGTGATGCACCAACCCTGATTCCCGGTTGTCCCGGAGAAACTCCTCAATCATGGCCGTGAGGTTCTGGGAGTGCACAGCTTCTGCGGCCGTTGTGGGGGATGTGGTTTGCAGGCTCGGTATTGTGCCTGCAGGCCTCTCAGGTGTTGCGCCAGGGGATGTGGGCTGATGTGAGACAGGTGTTGCCCCTTCGCCTGTGAGGCCTGGCCCATCACTCGACCCGGAGTCGCTGTGTGCAACCTGGCTGTATGATGGTGACTCAGGGCTGCAGACGTTGGTCTCCTCCACGTTGACCCCGGAATGGGATGTGGGGCTGTCTGGCACACTAAGGAGGCACATGGCAGCATTCTCCCCTGACATGCTGGATTCCTCAGGGTGCAGCGTGGGGCATGTTTCCTGCGGAACTGCAGCCATGTCCAGGTGCGCGGGTGGGGGTTGTGTACCCTCCATGGGGGTTGCTGGAGCAGGTGGCGTGGAATGGGCCTTATGTCTGCCAGCAGGTATGCGCTGTACCCTGCCCCTGTCCCGGGAGGTACTTGGCCGGGAGCCTTCCTGCTCCTCACTTTCATGTCCGCTACCTGTGGGGGGCAAGAGGGAGAGAGACAGCATGATCAATGATCTGGGGGTCATCATGACTACAAGCCTATGGTAACACATTGGGAGAGCAGCGTCTTGGTGATATTTTGGTTGGTGAGAGAACTTGGCTTGGATGGTAAAAGCATACTGTTGGCGGGGTCAATCATGTTGGCGGAGTACAGTGGTGAGTGACATTGGCCAGCTTTCTGTGTGGAATGGCCAATATGGGTGTCTGCCTTGCACCTGACATCATCCTGGGTCCCACTTGTTACGACATGGTTGCGGGGAGGGGGGGCTACGAAGCAAACATGATGTGACTCTTTGGGCGGCCCTTTGCGGTGAATTAAATTAAGGATGCATGTACTGTTTGGACTCATGACACTCACCTGCATCAGCGGATGAGGGGTCACCGCAATCCATTTCGCCCACACCTTCGATGGCTTCTGTGCCCATCATCTCCGCACATGTTTCCTCCCAGGGCATCATTTTAATGGGTGAGCCTGGGCCTCCTCCTGTCTCCAGGGCCTGCTGACGGTTTGCTGACATGATGGCCCGCACCCTGAGACGAAGGTCATCCCACCGTTTGCGGCAATGCGTTGTGCTGCGGGGGGTGTTTCCAACGGCGCTCACCCTCTGTGCGACCAACTCCCATATCTCCTTCTTTCTGAGGATGGTGGGCCTACGCATGTCGCCGCAGAATACGATATCTGCATGTTCATGCAGGGTGTCGACCAGGACCTGTAACTCATCCTGGGTGATTTTTTCTTTTCGGATGCGCGCAGCGCCCTTTTTCAGAACTTTTGGCATGATGATCTTCTCTGTTGTATATTTGGTCGATCTGAGTCCTGTATGGAGTCCTGTATGTCCTGTATGGTGAGGATTGCAATGGATTGTGATTTTAAATATGGCCGCCGTGATGCTTCCCGTTCCTGTGCGATGACGTTATTTCCGTTTCCGGTATTTAACGGTGGCCGTAATTTACGGTCAGCGTAACTTACGGTCACCGCTAATTACGGATTCGATCGAAGGCGGTGGTGTTAAATGCGTCTAGGCTTATGGCGGTAAGGGGTTTGACGGGACCTTTTGCGCTATGCCGCAAGGGAGTTTACCGCCATGGCGGAATACTCGTGCACGCGAAGTCGGAATATGGTGGAAATAGCGCCTTCCGACCACATCGTACATGGTATTTACGCCATGGCGGTAATTACTATTACTTACCGCGATACTCGGAATGAGGCCCAATGTGTCAGCTGACCGTTATCTACATTATGTAATTACATTATTTGTTATGAATTTTTCAAAACACTTGGATCACTGGGAAGCAAATCATGCCTTATTCCCACTCTGGGAAAGTCTACATTCAATTGCAATCCACAAATTAAATAAAGCCAGGGTGAGGGACACCTGGGCAAAAGGAGCGTGTTTTATCAATTCCACATTATGAATAAAACTACTGTAAAATTGCGTATGTATGGTCACAGGATTGGTACATTTTACAAAGTTTGCTCTAGTGCTAATACGGAATGGTATTAGCACTAGGGCACACTTTGCACCGGTGCAAATATACATCGAACATAAATCGTTTTCGCACTAGGGCAATGTTTGCCTTGGTGCTTATACCATGCCAAACCACACTAATCATAGTGCAATGGTTTTTTAATATTTTCAAGTGTTTTTAGAAATAGGGCGAACTTTGCCGTAGTGCTAATACCGTGCAAACTTTGCACTTGCACCAGTGCACAGTCTCTGTAATCTGGCCCCTGCTGTTGTTCACTATTCTTGCTAATAGTTTGCACCACTAGGTTTCCCAAAACCTTAAAAGGACAGTGACAGAAATGGCCATACAAACCATTTTTAATCAAAACATGTATATTAATAAATTCCTCAATAAACGTGTGCTCATACATAAAGGCCTGGTGACATATTTGGAGACAGCATGTTACAGATGTGTGACCCGAATGTGGCAACACAGAGGACCAGTATTCATAGAATGGGCCTGCGTTTTGGGAGAGACAGTCAGTGACCTCGTGTGCTGTGCAGCCCTCCCTGTATGACAAAGTAGGTCAAATGCATGCTGCTTAGCTCTGCCTGCATTCATTTATCCTATATGAATGAATAGATCGGGAACATTCGTGAGCAGGGCCTCGTGCACATAATCACATTGATAATGGGAGTTCTTTTAAGCCAATTTAGTATTTAGGATTCTGGGAAATGAAGTGCTATTGGGAGAGATGTGAGGAGTGCAGCTCAAGAGATGTCGGTCCTCTAAAGCTTCTGAAATGAGTGTGGAAAAGCACATTCTGCCCCTGTGGGGTCATGGTGCCTTCTGTGAAATGTGGACCTGTTCTGCATGAACTGCATTGTGCATTCTGGGACATACAGCCTGAAGAGTGGTCTCTGTATGGTGGGAGGAAGTGTGTTCTATGTGATATGCAGTCGGTGGGAGCATATGTGCTAGTTGGGCAAAGAGTGTGCTTTGGCATGTAGACTTGCGGTTTATATGCCATATGTAGATGTGATGTTTTCAGTGGTAAATAGCCCTGTAGGTGTGTATGCATGCCCAGTGTGAGGGTGCATTTGTGGCATCATGTGGCTTTGGGGCAGTGAACCACCTTTACGGAATGAGGCAAAAGGTGTTATTCTTACCCGGTTTGAAGTTGATTGATTTATCGACCCCGGAGAGATGAACGGCTAAGTCAACCCTGCCGGTGGATCCAAAGTTCCAGTGCAGTCTGCCTTCATGACAGAAGCCATCACTTTACCATTGTGTATTCATTAACACATGTATCTCTGTCATCGCTGTGTAGTGTTGGAGCATCTGTACTGAGTGAGGCATGTTGCATGCTCGTGTGGTATCTGTACTCACAGAGGCGATCAGCTTTATGGGGCGTGCAGCCTTGTTTGAGGCATTGATACTGAGTAGGCTATGGTGAGGAACAAGGCATTCTGAGACATGCAAGCCATTGGGATCTTTTAGTAAGTCATTCTGGGGTGGGGGGTCCTCTGTGGTGAGTAAGGCAGTATGTATTTGGGCACATGTAGAGCCGTCTTGGAGCTGTGTACAACAAATAAAAGAGATAATGCTGAGACATGTATTCCATGTCAGGGTCCATTTTAGTGAGTTACAGGCTTTCTGTGGTATGTTATGGTAGCCCCTGTTTTCCAGCCCTGCTTCAAGCAAGGGTGTCCACCTCCCTCACCCTGGACCAGGGTTAGTCACCATGGGAACCACCACCCCACCCACAAAGCCAGCCTGTTATGGTGACGTGCTGCACTTGTCAAATATAAATTGCTGTTAACAGAAGATGGGCTACACCCTGAGTTCTTAGCTAACTACCTCCACAAAGACCCCAGATTGAATTTGACAGGTATTGCAATGGGGAGCCATCTTTACATATAAAAATACTTAAACTTCCTTACACATGTCTGCTCCCCTTCCTAAATTCTGCCTGACTTGAGTTCCATCTAAATGAGGGATCTGCTATGTTGGTTCACCCATCCTTGGAGGGTCACAGGGACCCATTGGGTGAATCCAACGCAACATACCCCTTTTCTAACTCCAGGTACCACCCACAAAAAGTGTGAGGCCAGAGGATGGCCCCCCTACCTGGCAGCCTCTGGCAGGCCACCACATCATTCCGCTACCACATGCCAGGGTACACCCCTACTCCCCCTTATATTTACTTGACCTCCTACCCCTACTTAATATTCCATCTGACTAATAACCTACTTAAACTTGATCCTACTTAAAATATATTGAATAGTTTAGTATAGGCACATACATTTAGATACATATACACTGAGTTACAACATATAAAACATATATAAAACATTATTGCACAATGGGAGTGACTGCTGCAGTCAGGCACATCCTTTACAGTATCCTTGGTCCTGTCTCTGGTGGTTGGCTATGCATTTATTGAATGGGCCTTGGCATCTGATGATATATGTTACCCAAACCCACTTTTCCTTTTGTAGGTGGCCCCATCCACCACATGGGGCCACCATCACTGCTGTGTGGGCGAGCTGTTCTAATGCCTCTGAGAGGCTGCCTGCACCTGTGGAGGTCTGCCCATCACTGCGGCAACCCTTCGACAGTCATGCTCTCTTGAGTGTGGGACCCATGGGCTAGGGGGGCAGCCGCAATCTATGCCACACCCGTGCCACTTGGAAGTATTTTGGGTGGCCCGTTGGTGTGAGGCCCGCCACATCACCACCGTCCCACTCCCCCAAGGATCAGGTTTCCTTCAGATGGCATTGGCATGGGGATGCTGCCGCTTTCATCGCCACACCGCGAGCCATTGTGAAGTTAGGCCGCACCCCCCCACACTATGGGGATGCCACCATGATCACTGCCACACCACAGCCTCGGGCTCTTCCTGGTCTGCCCATTAAACATTGTGTCAGAGGGATGTAGGGGGTGGGCTGCTTGACTTCACCCAGGCAGCCATGATTAGGCATCCTAGGACTTACAGCATCCCACTCTGGGACTTCCCTGCACTGATCCACCCTCTGGGGCAGAATGGACTTCACTTATTGCTCTTCACCTCCTGGGCTGCCTGACTTGCGTGCCCCCGGAGTTCGAAAGGAAGGTGGCTGCAGTCTCAAATCGTGTACTTGAGCTGTTAGGATCAAGCAATCACCAGGTTTGGTTCGGCAGTCGAGGATCCACTAATGTTGAGCTAGTACCGGAATGTGCAAGTGAGTCAATTGAATGCAGAGCTTGGAGGTTGTGGTTCAAGAGAATCCAGGGCCGTGCTGATCGACTTGCAGGAGTGGCGATGTAGAGGCTGGCACATCGGACAGGGACTCTTGGGAAAGCAAGGCAGGTGTGCTTTGTTGGTTCAACCCGGGGCAAAGACGTGCCTTAGCTGGCGAGGTGCAGTGTTGAATAGAGTCGAACAGGCAAACGTCAATTTGAAGAACAATGAACACCAAAGGCAGCGTTGAGGGGTCTTGATTGGTTGCTCAGTGTCAAACAACTTGTATCACAGCTTGCAGCAGGTCGAAGTTGAAACAGAGGTCTCAGCTGTTCTGGCTTCAGGTGCTGTGTGTCTGACACCAGGGTGTCACGGGCCAAGGTTAATCCATTCTTGGGCTCCTAAACATGGGGGAGTCTGGCATACACCTTCAGGGGTCCTGCAACACACCGAGGTCCCAGGCAACAGGGTGGCTAGCATAGATGGGTTCTTGGTCCAGCAGCAGACGTCACCCCTAATGGTCCCTCAGGATGGTTAGAGGACAGAGCTCACCTCTGCCTTGGAACACCTGTCTCTACCTCACAACTCGAGGACTCTGGAAAGGACTTCTCTCCCAGCAGTGTCAAACACAATCTTCTTTCATAATCGGAGTACAAAGGCTGATTTAAAGTGGTGTGAGACCCCTTCTTTTAAAGACGAAAGCCCACAGGCGGTTGGACTAAAGCTAGTTTAGGAAAGAGAGAAAGAGAAAGACAACGAAAGAAACAGGGAGAGAGAGAGAGAGAGAGGAGAGAGAGAGAGAGAGAGAGAGAGAGAGAGAGAGAGATACTGTGGCATATGAGACTAGACCTGAGCATGTCCTGGGTGGAGATGGGCATATATAACGGCACTTGGCATTTAATGCTTGTACCTGGGCATTTGCACCAGTCTAGCTGTAATGTCACTTGAAAAGCACCTCAAATCCATATCACGAAGAAGCAAAGTGCTTCCTGCTCCACTGCATGATACAACATTAATCTCTGAGAGGACAGATCAATAAATAAAAGCAATCCCAGCCAAAAGAGAGTCACCCCTCTCTTCTCTCATGAAGATAAATGGCCTGGGCCCACGGGCAGCTATGCTTAGAAAATGATCCCTCCTTGCAATGCTGCAAGTGAAATGTTATCAAAAGGAAGATGCTCTTGAATCATATTCCATGTCGAAGGGAATGGCAGCCAATGTTATAACGTAAATGAATGACATCTTCAGAAGACAAGTACTTCAAAGGAAATTGCAATCATAGAAAGAGAGGACCTGAGAAGATACTGAGGAAGGGGCCAAATTATGAAAAATCAGCTCAAGTAAATAAGTACTTATACAAAAGATAGCATGCCAGTTGTCTATGGGTATGTATTTGCAGCTAAGCAAGGCAGCTACAGTATACAGCTGCAGGCTGAAAACAAGTAGTTGGCATGTTAGCAATTTGGAAAAACACTAATTGACTCATACCCTGCATGTGTGGTGCAATGGTGCAATTGTGTGCAGCAGATATTTCTGGTTGTTCCTAAAGTCCAAGGTTATCAATGGATTTTGTTTCATCGATGACACCATGTAACATTTTCTATCAACGTTTCATCTTCTATCAACATAAATAAGCATTTACCCACTGGGCCCCCTAGAATGGAGCACCATACCTTTTCACATACGCATGCATCTTCCATCACCAGTTTCATTAAGAGCCTCAAAACATACCTGTTCCCCTCACGCTTCACACTGCCCAACCCCACTGCCATTACCTGTATTTCCTAATCTTCATATCCTTTCCTCCAAACATTTTGTAACTTCTTTTTTCAACTCCCACCTTTTCAAACTTTGAACCATGTAAGGCGCTCAGAGACCCTTTTGGTAGGACCAGCGATAAACAAAAATTCAAATAAATAAATAAATTGCAGTCTGGAAGTTGTAGTCTTGGGTCACTTCATTTTAATTTGATAGACTAAACAAAACTAAAGTAGTAGCCAGGCCCTGTGGCATCAAGTCCTCTATTAACCTTACTTCAGTTGCAAAACATGGGAGTGACTAGTGCATGGACAGGCGGTTCTGGACATACTTTGACAAAGTGGACCTCTGCCACTTTGGTTGAAGCCATTGTTGACAAATGAGGAACAGGCACCAGTCCCCTGAGTCTGTTACCCTCACGTTACAATGCATCTATTCTTTTGGCATTGTGGCTGTTTCAATTATTAAAATCAATACACCATGTCAAAGCCAACAACATTTATAGAGAAATAACTGTCACAAGTGTGCAATATAAGAGAGTGCATGAAAGAGTACATTAGAATTTGAGTGAAATATATGGGATAAAATACCCCCTACCGTATATTATAAGGATATTGCAAGTCACAGATGAGTGTCATGGCCAAATAGAGAAATGAGGCAGAAGACCAAGCTCCTTTATAAGGTCACGGAACTCCAAGGTGACTTGCAATATCCTTTTTATTGATGGTAGAGGGTATGTTATTACTTATAACACAAGCTCACACACTGTCATTCCCTTTAATACTTCGTCTTAGAGATCTTCCATTTAGCAATCTATACAAACAATATAGAATGTTTGAATTTAAAAAAAGCAAAAATGCAGCTCCTAATGTGTTGCAGAAAAAAATATTCAAGCAGTTTAATAAAATGTGTCATAAATAGTTTTCATTTTGTGTTTAAAATAAGTAATAACATGCCGATTCTTGCTCCAGCATTTCCAACTAAAGCATTCAACCATAAACAGTTCCTTGTCAATTAGTGGCTGTAAAGTGACACAGAAAGCTATTCTGCAAGCAAGGAATTTGAAAAGATTTAATGGCTTTAAATAAGTGCTGTAGTAATAGCTGGAATTCTCTGTGCTGGCTCAAGTAGCAGGCACTGTGACGTCCCAACTGAAGCGTAATAACTGATTACATGGTAGTTGTGATGTAATTTTTGTGTTACATGTCAGTTGTGAGGTCACAACTATCCTGTAATAAATAAATTATTTCCAGGCTTGTATACTGATATTGCAGACTGCTATCTGCCTGGTGGAGAGAGAGCCTAAAATTAACAGTAATCTGAGTGGACCGACATTCTTCAATGCATTGCCTTTCAGTGGTAGTAGCCATATTAAAGTGAAAATAAGTCCCCTTCTCTTCATACATTGCATTTATCCTTTTATTCAACATCAATCTGGGTCTGGTTACCCCCGGTGTGGGCTCCACATGCGCTCTGGAACATACACCTCTCCCTGTTGGTGTCCCTCAAGGATCAGTCCTCTATACTTCTGCCGTGGGAAGAATGATCTCATCCTGTTGCTTTCACTGTCATCTTTTGACTTATGACACTCAAATCTTTTTCTCCTTTCCCCCCTTCACCACAGCCATCTCAGAAAGGATTATCAGCTGTCTCACTGCAATTGATTACTGGATGGCTCTCTACTGCTTCATGCTGTAAAACTGGCAGTCATCTTTCTTACGGCTTCCAATGCCATCCTTACCCTCCCCTGTCCTATCTCCTTCCCGCCTGATCTTCTTGCTCATAAGGTAACAACCTTGGGATCCTCTTTGATAGTGATTTCTGACTGCAACAAGTCATCACTACCACTGCATCTCCTGCTTGTGTTGACCTCCTCAACATCCAGAAAATGTGTAGATTTCTTATTAATGACTCCATGAAAACTTTAATCTCCACCCTTGTGCCGAAGCTTGCTTTGTGGCCTTCCTCTAGACAAAGTCCTCACATTTACTACCCACAAACATTGCTACAACCTACTGTACATGTGTGGAAGTAGGAGACTGACACACAGGTGGCATGAATGTGGCTAAAGACTTTTATTCAGTGAAAATAAAGGAGCAAATCCTTAACTATCCCTAACTCAGAGGGTTTTCCCTGTCTCAACTAATTGCTAAGGATGTTTCAGGATGTTTGTAAGAAAAAGTCCACCGTCCTGTGTCAAAACCTATTTCCTTCCCTTACATTTCTAACTAAAGATAAAAGATTGGCGAGTCTCTTTACTGTAGACGGCTCCCTTCTTCAGTAGAGCAGATTAGCATGCCAGTAGTCTAGAGGGATTGTTTTCTGAGGGAACGACTCCCTTACCCAAGTTGCGGTCCCTTTCGAAAGGCACCACGTAAAGTTCCAGATTGAAAAGTCTCAGTTAACAAAATAAGCTCCATCTAAAAACCTTGATGTCAAGAGAATGACACCCTCCTCTTGACCCTTCTCAGCCTTCTTGAAATGGTCACAATATCAGGGGGAATGACTCCCTTCCCCTGACATTTCTCAGGTTACTCACAATGCTAAGAGAATGACCTTTCCCTTGGCTTTTATCACAATGTTCACAAAGCTGTAGGAATGTCTCCCTTCCCTTGGCCTTTTTCAGGCCTTTCCTGGCAGTTCAATGAAGGTGGGGGAATGTCTCCCTCCCCCTGGCCTTTCTAAGGCCTTTTTTGGCAGTACAACAAAGGTGGGAGAATGTCACCCTTTCTCAGGCCTTTCTTCGCAGTTCAACAAAAATGGATCAACAGGCAGTCCTGGTATACTCCCCTGCCAGGTACTGCCTTGGGTCCCAGACCCTGTTCTATTTGGTGTCTCTTGTTTGGGTCCCAGACCCTTTGATATGGTTATAGCCATTTCAGTGGCTCGACAGGCAGCCCTGGTAAACTGCCCTGCCAGGGCCCCACGCCCTGTTAATGTGGTTTTGCTTGTTTGGGTCCCAGGCCCCTTCTATTTGGTTTCTTTTGTTTGGGATCCAGACCCTGTTATTGTAGTTTCTATTGTTTGGGTCCCAGAAAGCGTTATTGTAGTTACTTTTACTTGTGTACCAGACCCCATTATTATTGTTTCTCGTGTTTGGGTCCTGGACCACTTTACGGACCCAGGCAGCCCTGGTTCCCTGTTGTCAGGCTCCTGATTCGTATCATCAGTCTCGGGTTTCTCTGAGTCTCCCGGCAGCTTTTCTCAGCCTCCTTCTATGTTCATGCTGCCTCTGGCAGTTCCAACGCACTTCCTCTGAGCCAGACTGCGCTTTGCTGTTCTTTGGCATCACATGGTGTTATCCCGGACCTGGTTCTTCTTCTCCTGCTGGTTTCGGTCTGCTGTCCTCGGCAGAGCAAGTAGGGACGTCAGGTTCCCACCGTCCACATCCCGATCATCTGCCTCGCTCCCAGCCTCATCGTCTGCAATGTTGGGTCTTCGTCCGTGCTGCCTCCCGGGAGGAACTGGCAGGTTGGATTGTCCTTCTTTCCTTTTTATTTTCCAGTAGCCGAATACCTTGTTTAAGGTGACTAGACCGCTCATGTTGGTTCCGTGGGGCACTAAGCATTGCTCGGCGTTTCTTCCTCGTCTCAGTATTGATGATCTCATCTTCAACTGGGCCACATGCGCTCTTCTTCGTCCCAGGGCCTGCATATGACTCACATAAGAAGTCCCTTCTCTTCCTTGTCCCAGTACTTTATAGGTAGGCCAAATCATCAAGCCTACAGCAGTACATGGAAGTATGTGGGGTTACAGAAGCCTAGATAGGGTAGGAGGAGGAAGAAGGTGGGGATATATTTTGGGCATACCACGATCTTCCCGGACAGTCATCCCTAAACCCGTAGGGGGGATCCCACCAGATGAGATCCACCCGCTGACTATCACCCCCATGGGGACTATCTGGTAGCGACCTCACCTCCCTGGCCTCATGGGAAAGGGCTCTGCCTAGGGGAGAAGGGATGACATCTAAGGATTTGTCACACTACCCAGATCCTCTCTCACTTCAATTTACTGACAACATGCTGGTTGGCTCTGCATGCACAACCTCTCTCTTTTCAAGTTCCCTTTCCTAGTCTAAAAAGCTTTGAATGGTCTTGCTCCTCAGTACCTGTCTAAATGTATCTCTGTTTCTTTCTCCCTACTCGTCCTGCTCAAGTGGAGCTTGCTGCCCATCAAAATCAAATCCAGCCCATTTGTGGATATCTCCCAAGCGCGGCTTAAATTTCACTTGCTTGCTAAGTGGGGGCTCCCCTACCCTCTCCCCCATCCTCCCTACCTTACCCAACCACTCTCTCTAGTGACATATATTTATACAGTCTTTAGTTTGAATCACTTTCCCCCTTAGGTTAATTATGCCTTTGTAAGTCACCTGTTTCTTATATATACTTTTTCTGTTTTTATGTCCCAGGTATATGTTCTACTTTTTTACACCCTCATAAACTGGATCACCACTTGTTCTCATCTTTGAGCTATTGTAGTCTTCGGGGGGAATGCCTCCGCCAGCTGCAAATGTGTTATTGCAAGCCATTTCTGATTGAAATAGACCTCTCTTTGTTCCAAATACATCAAAATGCCAAGCTCTGTGGTTACTGGTCCCTTTAGTGGTAGTTGTTGCAGTACAGACTACTAGATGCTTACTTATAGACACAAGCATACACACACAGCCCATTGCAATAGCTCACTGGAGCTGTGCAGTTACACGGCTACCACACATTCAGCCCAGTCTGGTTTGATTGCAACATTACATGCATCTACCCATGCATGCAGCTGTTCTATAATACACATTTTCCTGTGCAGTTACAGTCTTGGAATTGGCATACATGCACAGATCTCTGCAGTAACACTCATGTAACAGACAGAACTCTATATTTACATTTCTATATTGCATGCACCTACGACTAATGATTTCAAAAATCTTTTAGAGCTGTACGACATATTAGTGATAATCTCTAATTACATATTACGCTCTGCAGGGGCCGCACTGGCCTCGAGGCATGTCTTAAATGTACATTACCAGTCTGCAGAGACATATACGCAGCATTTCTCCGTCATCATCAATCTAGGTAGCTCCAGCCCTCAAATTGGCACTCAGGCTGGTATCCGCTGAATTCAAATTGCTTGCCCTCACGTTTGGAGATATGGGGAACAAAATAAGAGAGACCAAGCTGTAACTGAAATGGTCACTGCACACACTACTCACCTCACTTCCTGCCACGGCGAATTCTAAATACAGCAACAAACTTGAAGCACCAATTCACAGCATCCTTCCAACCCCATCCTACACCTGGAAGTCACAACATGTAAGCAATCCACATTCAAAGAACAATTCATCCGGATACCAGGCTCCAATCTGTCAGATACTCGACTACTACAACTACACTTTAAGACAAGGATAGGAGGCTGCATAGTCATTTCAATGACTGCTGGTACTACACAACACACGTTTTGACTTTGCTCTTGACATACAGCTGGCTTCCTCAGTTCCAAGGTCTTAAAGTACAGATAAAAGGACTTGAAAGCCTATTTGGATGGAGATAAGTGAAATCCATGCACATCCAAGTACTGTAGTTTCTGGACTTGCAATTCTCAACAATGAAGCAGTCTTTATGGATGTCTTCATATATTATCAGACAGTGCGCCTGAGCACACCTATCAAGGTAAACTTTGATCAACACAAATTCCTGCTCATTCGGACAGGCCGAACTTTCCCTATCTTCTTTCAGCTAAAGTTCCACTTCTGAAAGCCCAATGGTGTATAACTAAATTACATTGCTGAGGCCAGGAGATAACTGCTGATTGCTTAAATCCTCAAAAGAAAAAGTTACAAGCATTGTTAAAATAAAAATATCCCACCACGATCAGAGAGTTATGTGGTTTATTAGGCATAACCAATTATAGCTGAAAACGCATTGAGGTTTAAGCTGAAATCAACCAATAAGTAGGCACATTTCTGGAGCCAAAAGTCTGTTTTAAAGCTAAATGGAATACCCTCAAAGCATTGCTCGGTGTTTCGGTGTCTCTGAGCGCAGAATGGCAGCACTCGTATTTCAGGCAGATGAGTTCTTCATGCTGTTTTAAACTCACCATGGCGTTAATGGTGCTTGGTAAACGATACCCCAATGCTCCAATCACAGGAACATCACACTGCATCACACTGTCAATACCTAATGAGGGTGAATTGACTGTGGTTGTCTGCATGTCTCAGGCCGATGGAATGGAGCCATTACAGTGACCTCCTCCCATGTGGCCAGGGGACTGCAGCTGGTAGTTGGAGCTGCCCCTTGGGACGGTTTCATGAGGGAGGAACACAGGTGAGGAAACATCTACTGAGGGAGATGGCATGGCTTCATTGGAGGAGTCACAGTGTTCCCCCTTCCCCATGAGGAAGTCCCTCTGATACCCGAGTTCTTAAAGGCCTACTGTCATTCTACTCAGGCCTTCAACTTTCACCCAAAAACTAACAACTCACACATAATTCACTTTGAGAGAAATCATCCAGGAGTTGAAAGCCCAAAGAAAGTTATGGACTTCAACTCCCCTAATCACTTAGGAACTGAGACGAGGAGGATAAGGGAGTTTGTGCAAAGCAACAGGAGCCTGAAGCGTAACGTGCAGACTAGTTGTTTTTCTAAACCTTTAATGAGCAGGACATTTAAAAATGGCAACCGCACTGAAGAGAGGGGAGATGCAGGCGAGCCATGCAGAAGGAGACGTTTCCATTCACGCCGGGGCTCCTGAATGCAAAGCACACTGACTGAGCGGGCAGAACAGAAGAGGCTGCTGGGAAGGAAAGAGAAAGTCTGCACATGAGCGAGAAGAGCTGTGGAGCTGCCAGTAGCAGTGCAGGAGCTACTGGAGTTTCGGTCGCTCGGCGAGACATCAGACTTCACCCTGGGCCGAGAAGGAGAGGTGGCATTTAACCGCAGAGCCGCCGGATGCTGGAAAGGCATCTGCACACTCCAACCTGGAAGGCAGAGGAAGAAGCCATAACACAAAGGCGCGAGCAACTTCCGGAATGCTGGAGAAGACTGGTGAGTCGGCTTAAAACAGTTGGGGACCACAGTCGTTCCAACAACTGGTCAAAGTAGTGATTAATTGGTACAAAGTTGCTAATGTGGGAAATATATAAAGTCGACGTTTATTTGAATGCAGTCAAGGCAAAGTACAAATTCAACATCCAATAAGATGAATGTTTGATGCAGAAAATATACAGAGGCAAAGTTTGTTTGAATGCGGTCAAGGCAAAATACAAAAGCAAAACGTGTTTGATTGCCACCAAGGCAAAGCGCAAAGGAAAGATTCAGTGAGAAGACTATTTGAATTCATTGCAGACAAGACAAGGTATAAAGGAAAACCCCAATGAAATACAGAAGTATGGGATGCCAATGTGGGGGAGTGGTCTGAGCAAGTACATTTGAGCAAAACATTTCCACAAACAGATATACCAAGCAGCACATGGCATATGCTGCTGTGGTATATCAAAGAACAGTGAAGTGCACAAGAACCCTGGTAGGCAAATACACCAGGCAGCTCAAGTTGAATCTGCAGTCAGTCTTACACTTTTGGTTTTGAAGACTTTTTCTACCATCAAGTTAAAGACATTTCCTTGCACCTTTTGTTGTTTATAAGTGTGAGGGTCAGGACAGGTTCTTTCAGACACAAGGATGGCTTTTCAGTTACCAACTTCCTGACACAGACAGATCTTTAGTTTTAGTTTCTAGGTAGGGAAATTCCTCTTTACAATTGGGCTAGAGTGGCGTGTTTTATAAAATGTCTTTAATTCAGAATACCACAACCTTGTGTCGTCTCTCATTTCTGACCCCTCACACCAATCAGTTATGTATAGTGCTGCCAAGACAGTGGCTCTGAACTGTAGGCAAACTTCCAGGGATTATTACTAGGTGTCACAGTGGTATGTATGGCTTGTTACCCTACTCTGCTATGTTACTGAGGCAATATTAACCGAGTCGGTAACAGCCCGCCGCCCAAGTTAAGGGCCCGAACGAGGCCATGGTCCCTTAACAGGGGGGCGGTGCCCTTACCGACAGGTCCACCCACCGCCGAGGTTAATATCGCCATTAGCACTTGTGTAGTTACAAAAAAAGTAACTGTACCTTTATGTTGCAGATTGGCTCTGGCAGTGCTGTCAGGGAAGTCCATTTTCCATGTTGATGATGGTGACATCATCAATATGGACAATGGACTTCCCAAAGAGCACCACTGCTGGAGCCGAGACGCACCACACAGATAAGATTTATTTTTATTTTCCTTTTTGAATAAAGGACACCATTAGCACCCATGTAGGGAAACTACACGGGTGCTAAATAGGGGGAGCAGGGAAGGGAAGCGCCCAACACCAAAGAGAATGCTCAGAATGCAGGCTTTCCTTGGTGAATACAGCCCGTGTTCTGATCATTCTTATTGGTAGATGGCACCTCCAAGGGTGATAATGAAGAAAGGAGTCAAATCCAAGAAGTACAAACTAAAATAGTAATAGTCCACTGCCCTGTGCTTGGTTTACCGTATCAGGGGAAAGGAATTGTATCAGGAATCAGGATTTTCAGAGACTTGCATGCCTGCTTCACTATCCCTAAAACTTGACAAATTGAATGCAATTATTGCATACGCGAACAAAGTATTTCTCCTGTTGAACATAAATATGATTAATGTTAGAACGGTTTATTGGTCACTGTATGGGCAATGCAACATTTTTAAACATTCAATCAGGGCAAAAGGGTTATAGTTGACATTGCCCATCAACCTGTGCAGTATTTCAAAAGTGATACAATAAAATGATGACATTTTAAATTAAATTATGAAATGTATCTCTTCAAAATGATTTCTTGGTTAATGGCTATGCCCAGCTTCCCCTATGTCTATGGGTGGTCACAGTCTGTCTTAACAACTAAGGGGCTTGTTTGTCAGTTATGAATGTCCAAAGAAACAAGTCTGCTGCCCAGAACTACCCAAACTGACCTTATCGCTAAGAGAAAACTAACTTAATTCAGGAGAATGACTCCCTTCTCCTGAGGGTACTGCTAATACCAGTATTTAATATACAATTTGCAAACAGTCTCTCGTGATTTCTTGTATTAGTCTCTTTAAATCCTCAAGTGGGATGTTTCAATTTCTTTCTTCAGCTTGAATCCCTTTTGGCTTTCTTATACTTATACTTATACTTTTGGTTATAGACCTGCTTATGCCTTTCAGAAGAAATTGCGTTTTCCTAGGTCACTCAGTTTTGAAGCTGCTGTATGTCTGTAGGCTCAGAGGCCTGCCTGTCAGTCTCTTTAATACTATTATGTTCTTGTACAGGATAGAACCTGGTTTTCCCCTTTCCCTGGGTATGTTGTCCCACTGGTTCTCTTTCTTGTTATCCTATTCCTCTTCAATGTTCTCCTTTGTTTCTCAATATTAGTATCCATTTGTTTGTGAAGGTAACTCTGTTTCATATCTTCTACTATGATGAGTTGGCTGTGTATTATAATGATTTTCTCTTGATGCACAATCTTTGTATCCATTCAGTTTGAATGCTAACTCTATTTCATGTGATGAGTTGGCTTTATGACATATTGACTCCTTGGAGTCTCCCCACACCTCTCGTTCGGCCGGTTAACTTCTTTCATGGCAGTGAATGTTGTCAGATGGTTTAGGTCCCAGGGTCTCTCCTTCCTGCTGGGTATTGCCGACACTGTCTCCTTTCCAGCGTTTATGTCATTGCCCTCTCTCTCCTTCTCGCGTCATCGCCATGCTGGTCTGCACTCACGGACACATGGTTCTTTGGGGTTGTCAGCGGTCTCAGCAAAGTTCTTTGGACCAACAGTCCACCACCGAGACGGGACAGTGGTCTCACCACCAGCCCTGTTGGCTTCTCACGTTCCGGGATTGCCATGACTTTGGCATCCTGAAAAGAATATGCAAGCAAGTTTGAAATTTGAGGCTCTCTTACTCTCCTCTCTCGTCCGGTCTAGTGCAGCTTGGGCCCTCCCACAGCCTGCAACTATTATTCTCTCTCTCGTCTCCTGCTTCTCTCTCCTCCCTCTTTGGAGTCACGTCCTTTAACATGCTCTCCCTAGTAAGGTGGACATCCTGATTAAAGGGATGCAACCTTTTCTCCCAAGATAATGACATCCCTTATCAGTTTCTTTGTCCGAGTTTTGATACAAATTTTCTTGTGTTTTGACACATCCCATGTAGGCCATGGTACAACCAGCTTGAGGGAGTTCCTCATGCAAACGCAAGTCCTTGTCCCCTAAGCGGGAGTCTCCCCCGGTGAGGTCCCACTTGCCTCTACCGCTATGGGGGTATTGCACAGTGGACTCACCTCCCTAGCCTCAGAGGGAGGGGCTCCCCCATGGGGAGAAGGAACGATTTCCCTCAATTTCTCACAGAATACATACATTTCCAGTACCTTGTCAGTAATACAAGATTGTACTCCATACTAACTGATTGTATCAAGCCATAAAAGACCATGCACATCAAAACTTAAAGGTAGAAGTCTTCTTAACCGATGATGCAAGGAATGGTTTTGTTGAATACTCACCTGGTTGGAAAAATAGAGTAATGTTGTGTGCCAATAAGAAACCACTGAAACATGGAAAGTTGACCTAAGCAATATATATTGTTAACAATTATTTATTTACAGGACATTGCAATGTAAAAGAAAATAATTGGAACGGAAATGAGCATGCCCACAATCTGGTGAAAATTGACAAACTACCCCTTTGCCCCTGCACCCTAACCTACTGACCATCTCCTTAGGGAAATACACATTTCGGTTACCACTATATCACAAACTCAAAAGGAACATAAAGCAACAGTCATAGCATGCAAATCTGAAATCCCAAAACTTGATCTAATAACAGCACAGAAAGAAGATCCTTTAATGGGAAGTCTGAGTGAACATTTATTGGATCACACTGGGTCCCCTGGAGCTAGTCATAGATCGAAAGATGGTCTCTCCGCAACATTTATTGTATCATACCTGTTAATCCCTCTTCAATTCATGAACATGTAACCAGTTTCTGATCACACCTGCAGCATGGTTTTTTCATGCTCTCAGAGAAATTTTGAAAGATCGGCCGACAGTGCCACATTTTATAATGATCGAAAAGCTTCTCTAAGAGAATGCAAAGTTTGCAGCAAAGTCTTCTGCTTTCATTATCAGAGTAATAAAGCAAAACAAAGAAAGTCCCTTCCATTTCTTAAGTGGACTACATTTAATCTTAAATGAAATATCACCTATTGCATATCAAATGAAATTTCAAAAGGGAGCTCAAATACTTCATTTGCACATAATAACGAATTGAAACCATTCCGTCCAAAAGGTAAATTAAGGCATGGAAAACATTTAAATAAATTTATTATGAAACATGAGAGGTGAGTAAAACTTTAGTATGAAAGGATGTCTACACTGAACATAACCTTGCATTTCTTTTTCTTTTAGGTATTTAGAAAAAGAGATTTTACACATTGCTAAAACATGCTGAAACAAAGGAATTCACTCCTCTTTATTTTTCCCTATGTTTTAGAAAATGAATTCACCAAATTCCTTTTAGTGGGATATGGTCAAATGCAAGATACTGAGATTTCCAGAGCCCACTGATGCTAGGCTACCAGTAGAGAAGACAGGCTACAAGGATCAAGTGTTAGAAAAGAAATTGGTATTTCGCCTCCACTCAATTCTGAAGACAATAATGAAAAACACAAAGGAGAATCAGAAAACTCTAGTGTTTCTGTTATGTCTGGTCCTGGTCCATGTATGCATGTCCATGTGAGTGGTGATGCCAGTGTGGAATGTTAGTGTGGAACCCTGTGTCTCTGAGAAGAATGTTGTGTGGTTAGAGTTCTGATTCAGGCACTTGATGAAGATGTAGCCTGGGTGGTGGGAGCCCGTGGGCTCTCCATACGTTCTTCCTAGCTCCGTTGATGTAACCTGATGTGACATGATACCCTGATGTAGTCTTGATGAGCAATAAACTACATTACCTATTCTTCTGAGCAAGTGTGTCCTTTGGCAACCTACCTCATAACAGTGGTGACGAGGACTGGTCTCAGATAACGACCCCATGGAGGAAACATGAAGAGAAACTGGTACCTGTAAACACATCAGTGAGCAAGATATGAAGAAATGACTGCTGCGAGGGGTGCAGTAATGGAGCATAATGACTGTAGACTGGAAGAGGGAGGCCCACTGCCCCCAAGAAATGAGTCCCACCACCCAGGGCGATGTGATGTGTGTGGACTGAGAGGATGGAGGCATTGACAAGGAGAATGGTCCAGCAGAGTAGTCCTGCATTTACGGCTGACAGTGTGCCCCTGCACCCAGGAAGATATTGGAGAGGTTGCTAAGTGTGGAAATGTGGGTCAACCTGGGTGCAGATGCAGGGCCTGCAATAGTTAAACTACGTTTGCAGTGTGTATCTCTTCGCTGGCCATACTTACATGGCGCTGCAGGGTGCCGGAGCCCCTTTTGTTGAGATGCCAGAGCAGAGCGGTTGACTTTGGAGTCAGAGCCATGTGAGGGTTGGCGGCCTAACATTTTCGGCGGTTGGAGCCTGGAGGCTCCTTCCCTCGCTGTGTCCTGGGTCACAATGGTGTGTGAAAATAGAACCTTTCATCATCCGCATTCCCTGTTGAGCCGGACGACGTTGCGAGTAAGCATAATACGAGGACCTCGGAGATTAAGCTGATTGGTGTCGGTTATAGCTCAGAACGTGAAGGCTGCAAGGTCCTCAGAGTAATGGACCCTGGTCTGTGGAGGTGGCCCCGTTACCTCACACTCTTTCCATTACAGTACCATTGCAAGCGACGGACAGCCAGTATCATTGTGAGTTATAGAGGGGAAGATTCCCGCCCGTTCTGACAGATGCACAAATAGAAAACTTGGAAGCTCATGGTGGTCGGACGCAGCAAGGAATGCACAGTGGATGTACAAGAGAACAAAATGCTGAACTATCGAGTTAGGTGATGCCGCTGTCTAATTGACTGATTGCCGTGAGGACCCGGTAATATAAGAAATAGTGAAGAAGTAGGAGCTGTGTTTAGGGAGTTGTGATTTGAAACTCCCCAGTAATGGAGCGTCATGGGAGTTGAGTTTAGGGAGTTGTGATTTGAAACTCCCAGTCATGATGCGTCATGCAACACGCGGATTATATCTGGTGCCATCTATTTGAACAGCACCGCGATGGGAGTTGTAGTTTATAACTCTGCAGTTACAAGGCACCACCTCAGTGGCGCACATGTATCTAATGAGTGAAGAAGGGGGAAGTGACGTTCATCGGTGTCGGTCATAGCCCTTTCAAGAGAGCATATTGTCAGGCCTAACGTAATATTGAATAGTTTACAGAAATGTTTGTGTTCCTGTTCACACAGGTACTTGATATTTGACTATCACGGTGCCATTTTCATGCACTGCAGGCCCATGCTGCAGGTTGGTGAGGTACACTAAGTGCAGTGTTTTAAGTACATGGGGCTTCCCAGAACGGTTAATTTTGGAAAGGGAGTTCCCATAATGAGTGGTGTATTGGAGATGTAAAGAATGTATGTGGATACCCATCTGATCTGATAGTCAGTGTTGAATATGGATTCATATTTCTATCTATGTATGTGGATGAATGTATTTTTTAGATTTAACTTTTGAGGAATTTCAGGCACCTTCCAGTTAGCGGCTGCAAGGAGGCAGCATTGGACCTATTTAGATTTACTGGTGCAGTACTGGTTTCCAATTCTGAAGTATGTTTCCGTGCCAGCACATGTTAAATGTGAGATTAGAGTTAATCATTCGAGGAATTGTGGGAAAAATGGCCTTGGGGACTTTCACTTATTGATATGACACTGGATATTACACAGCCACGCTAGTGGCCATGTAGTTATGGTTAAGTTGCTGTTTCCATAGGAAGAGCACTTTTTGGGCGGCTTATAACTTCGCTCCCCCTGGATGAATCCTCACCAAACTTTCCAGAAAAAGTATATGGGCCACTCAGAATATTTTTGCAAAGGTTGGTGAGGATTCGTCTAGAGGGGAAAAGTTATAGCCGGGGTCCCAAAATGTCTTTTTTTCCCATAGACTGAATGGGGGAAAAACTTTGCACACGCCTACAGCCCAAACCGCTGGACGATTTTGATCAAATTTGTGGCAGGAGCAGGAGCTTGGTCCCAAAAGCGTGCTTTTGTAAATTTGGTGCCAATCCGGCCAGTAGTTTTCTTTAAAACGACCAAAAAGTAGGTCTCAAAAAATTAGTGATATCTATGTCCGCTCCACGGTCACACTTCACTGTTCGCTCTGCAGACAAGCTACCGGTTGGCTAAGGAGCTGGCATCATGACCGCGGACACGCAATATCTCTGCCGATTGGTTGCAGCGAGCCGTGATGAGCGTCAGAATGTGTGGATGTGCCCGACATCTTGGATCCGAAGACAGCGCGGTCGCCACCAGAGGCGAAATGTTGTTTCAGAAACTGTTTTGCTCTCCTACAGTGCGTTGGGAAGGTTCACAGAGTAAGAGATGGGTTAAATAATGTACTTGTTTGGGCGACAGGTGTTAATGATGTATTCTCTATGCCCACCTTGTTCGGGATGTTTGTACATGCAGAAAATGAGGGGTTTAATAAGGGTAGTATTTCAGTCCGTGCTGTGAACAGGCACCTTGAAACTGTTCTAAGGACACGTGTTGTGTTAGCGACCATTACAATTGAGTACAGGTCGTTATTACATTATTTTTTCCTATGGGTGTACTATTGATTAGTACGCCGCCATGGGTGTGACATGCTGCGGTGCTTGTGGCCAGGGCCTAGAGTCTTGGATGCATGGCCGTAGGCCATAGGCCGAAGGCCATACTTCCAAGACTGTAGGCCCTGGCCACAACCACCGCAGCATTTCACAGCAACGGATACACCTGTAGTATTGATTATCGATTAGATGGTTGTGGGGAGTGTGTACAGTCTTGGGTGCATGGCCGAAGGACACGCACCCAAGAACAAAGTTAAAAGCACTGGAGATATAAGCCACTGCACACCCACACATTGTAATATCTATGGACATACAGCTAGGAGTCTAGTCTCTGGCTAGAACAAGAGAAGCATACCACACCTATCGATACAACTGTACTTTCGCACATCACTCAGGTGGTTGTGGGCAGGATGTAGAGTTTTGGGTGCATGACTGCAGGCCGTAGGGGCCTGCGCCACACTCCTAAAACTCTAGGCCCTGGCCACACCCATTGCAGCATATTAGAAAGGCACGTTAGTGGCTGTGTTGTTATGGTGAAGTTGCTGTTTCCATAGGAAGAGCACTTTTTGGGTGCCTTATAACTGCGCTCCCCTTGGACGAATCCTCACCAAAGTTTGCAAAAAAAAATATATCGGACACTGAATTTCTTTGGAAAGTTTGGTGATGTTTGGTGCATGGGGGAAAATTATAAGGGGGTTATAAGGGGGGGTTCTCAAAACGTCTCTTTTCCCTTTAGACTGAATGGGGGGAAAAGTTTGTGCCCGTGGACATGTGGCGCTTTCCCTTATTGGTTGTGGAACAGCGTAAAGTATGTTAGCTTTCTTCGGTGCCCCCGCTATCTTTTATTCATGTTTTGGTGTACGCGGACATCGCCAGAAACACATACAAAACAAGACAGCATTGCACGTGTCACACTTTTGTAATACTATTTCAGAAGGTGACCTCTGAGGGGGGTATGATGGGATGTGGGAGCACAAACTGAAAAAGTGGAGTTTTCTCATCACCAAAGTCATACGTTTAAATGGAAGTTAGTGCTCACTGTACCACTACCAATTAGTGCGTGCAGATTGAAATGTTTTTGGAATTATATTGCCGTCAGACTGGGGTCCTAAGGTTTGAAAACTAAGGCCACCATCTGCACTCTTTGCTGGAAACAGCGATTCTGGAGGTGTATGGGAGTGGCGGTTCTCATAATTGGATTTCAATATGTTGATGCCAAGTAAGACATTATTTGGCTTCTGAGTGAAGGTCGCATGAGTTGCTTTTTTGGTTGGACGCTAAATACGCCCGCGCATCCGAGTGAATGTATAAGGGCAATTTTTTGTTACCTTAAGAGAAAGGGAAAGCTTTGAAGAAATTCACGGAATGAAAGGATCGAAAAAAATAGCAATTGATAAGGTTATGTTTTAAAAAGTTTGTAAGGGACATGCAATATCAGTCCCCAAATATTCTTAGATGCAAACACATTGGTGTCTGACTTGCAGAGAAAGAATGGAGGCAATAAATATTATGCAAGTTTACTTTTGCCCACTGTACAGCGAACCACACTTTATTTTGACATTACCGAAAATGTAATTGTGCCAATATAACTGACGTATTATCTTTCTGCGCTGTTACATTTTTCCTGTAATATTGCAGAGTGCACAGGTTCTGCTTTTGTGTATCACTTTGCACGTTCTTTTTGTCTTGTTTTCAATCACGAGTCGTAATATTTTTTTAATTGTCCATTCATTTTGCTTTCATAACTGCATTATCGTCTTCCTGTGTAGTTGCCATTTTTTTTTCTCTTATGGTGCATGCAGAATCTCAGCATTTGTAGCCTTTTACTATAGGTACACATGGTCATTAGTAACATTTCAGTAAAATGTCATGTTTCACCAGTTACATTTGTGTATTACTTTGAACATTTTTTGTGTCTTTTTTTAAATTTTTTGGTAGAGGTTGGTTATTGACACATATTTTCTGTAACATTTCCCGCCCAGGTACATATTGCCAAACTGTCCGTGCCATAGTTTCCAGATTCCGAGTGAGTGCTTTTTCGGCCAGCAAATGCAACTGCTCGTGAGCGATTGCCTGTCCATAGCAATTATATGGGATGACACTCTAAGCCCGCTTTGTCCGTACGCTGAACTCGCTATTCGAAGCAACATCACATCAATTATGGTGCTGTAGGCTCAAGCTCATGGCGCCTTCTTGGAAATCTCTGTGTAAAGAAAGCGGCTGCTTTAACCAAGAACCCAACCTTTTTGTATGGAAAAAAAACAACTTGTTCCTCATCTTTAACATTTGCAATGTCGCTCTTAGAAACATTGTTACCATTGCATTGAAAATGGAATTACTGCGATGGACAGTTTGTTGTTAAATAAAGCTACTTTACAAACTCTAAAATGTTCACGTTTTCTTTTACAGTCCAGTCTATTTTTTCAAAATGTAAGTTATTAGGTTGTACATCGCTGTATGTTTATTTACAGGTTCTGGGTCACGTCACGTACTTGTGCTTTTTGCAGCCTACCATGGAAAGGGAAGAGGGACTATGTATGGCCATCTTGAAAAAGGATTTTCTTTTGTAATCCGACCCGCCATAGCCGCCCCGGATTATAACAAGTAATCCTCCTTTTTAGTAGCACACGTTAGTGCTTTGCAAATTTAGACTATTACTCGCAAAGATTATTGTGTCTATGTATTTTATTGAGAAATATGCAATAATTGGAGTGTATGCAATTTTTTTAAAAATGTTATTTACACTGTGAAAGGTCGCTATTAACGCATTATTAACTTTGTTTACGGGTGCCTTTATTTTTTGGTACAGCAGGTTATAAGGCAATTCGAAAACGGTAATGAGCAAAGAGGCAACAAATGGTAATATGGGTCGGTAGATGTACGGCGACAACTTTTGTGCGTTTGTTATTTGCAAGATAGCGGCACTGTTTCTCATGCTTCTTCATCACAGCAACGCTGCTGTTTCTTAGGGGGGAAGGATGCCTTTAGCTGATGTGATGTTCAGATAAGTACAACTTTTGCTAAAGATATATAATGTGTAATGCATTGGTAATCGCTGCATACCAATAAGTGTTGGCGTTGTGTAAGGGAAATGTTGAAGGTGGACGTTCCTATCTCAATATAAAATCTATTTCTACACTGTCCACAAGGCATAGCTTGTACTGTTAAGTGTTTACTGATTCTGGGACATGTCCCCGTGCTGTACGCCTGCATATTGTCATGTGGCATTCTTTGCTAAAGGGACGTTATGGTTACGTTGCCCTACTGCAAATCTGTGACATTCAGTAGAACATTTTTTTATTAACAAGACGTTATACTTACATTAACCTACTAAAAACCTGTAAAATTCACTCACAAAAAACTAAGGGGACGTTATGGTTAAGTTGCACTACTAAAAACCTATGCAATTCACTAAAAACACTTCACAAACTTCACTTCACAAACGTGCCATTATGGTTCAAAGTAAAACCGAAAAACCCCTGAAATTCCCCAGTTATGGTAGGCTAAGCAAACATACCTGCCCTCACCACTGTGCACTGCTAACACTAACACCCAAGACCTGAAAGATGGCATCACAAATGTCATTGATGACTTCACTGATGATATCACATGTGTAGCCCCTTTGTTTTTGTTCACTGCTATATATATTTATTTCAGTAAAAAAAATTTGTAAAAGGGACGTTACGGTTCAAAGTAAAACCGAAAAACCCTTCACATTCGCTAGTTATGGTAAGTAAAAGGTTGTGAGCATTCCTGTTGTTAGGTCAGAGTGAGTGTATTTGCATTTCTTGGGCAAGTGTGAGAGGCCTTTTCTTCCCAAGATGGAACCATTGAGCTCCTGAGTTGTCCTCAAGCAAACTTCTGTGAGTTTGCTTGGTGCCTGAATGACAGGTGTATGGACTTATGTATTTTCTGTGTACCCCCTAGGGTTGCAATGAAATATGAAACCCTATGTTTTAATGGTTCAGTGTTCAACTGATTTATTGATACTGTAATTCCACTCCTGTAGAAAAGCCCATATGATGACACGTGTTTCGGCACATCTCATGCTTTTTTCAAATGAGGGCATTAGTTATTTTGAAAACCATACAATACTTATGATCAAAAAGCAAACATCAAGGTACATTTCAACGATGACAGAGATGAAGGAGTGGTTAAGGGGAGGATTGTTCGGATTCGATAAAACAAATGACGAACAACAAACATTTAAGAGAAAACACAGAAAAAACAATAAGTCTTATGTGTTTCAATCACAAACATATAACAAACTCTCTCTTTCAAAAGGTACAGCCCCCAGTTGCAGCTACAGTTCCTCTGAGTACACACACTGCCCTAAATACAATCCATGATATGGCCATCTATTCAAAGATATTCCAATAGTTTCCATTTTTATCATTATAGACACACACCACCTTCCCCTTCCAATTGTGAAACACTACAGTCCCAAGATTGACCCCAATGTCAAGTCTATACCATTAATAACCTGTTGTTTACAACAAAAAACAATTCTTTGTACCAAAGAAATGTTCTTGATTCATCTCTTAATAACAGTTGTTTGAAGTGGCATAATCATTTTACCATGTACTTGTATTTTTCATGTTCCAGTCTTAAATCTGCAAAATTCACGGGTTTAATCCCACCTGCAAAATAGTTATCCTCCTCATTTAAAATCCTAATAGCTTGTTAATGCCATGAATGACATCACACCTCTTGGTTATCTCATCCACATATCACTTGCCTATTTTCTATTCGCTACTCTATTCGCTACACATATGTCTCCATTCCAAAAATTATTATTTATTAATATATTCTCCATTTATTCTGTCTCCTGAATGTGCGTGCCCATAACTATAAACTCCTTGTTTTTTTGATAAAATATGGAGGCAGTTCCCATCATTAATTATTAGCTTTGTTATTAAATAAAACTCCAATTCAAGCTCAACGGTCAAGATATCCTTATCTCCTTTAGATTTATACAATTAGAATGCAGAAGCCACTAACCTACAGTGGCCGTATGCTACAACATTTCCTGGATCATATGCTCCAACATTACGTTATAGCCACAATATGATTACATTTGTTTAATTCCTACGAAATATCGCTGGCTATCTGTGCGCATCCTTTCTCATAAACCGCTTATCTCAAACTACAATGTCCTTTCCCTGTACAACAGCTCTCTGATTAACCCGCGAGGCGCCAACTCGTAATTCTAGTGCATACTGACAGTTGCCTTGGATACCAGTGCAGTCCGTCTTCACTTTCGGTTACCACTACAAGCGGTCGCCATGTTTTGTGATAGATTTGTGCACCACAATGTGTTTCGTATATATTTATCCCCATACTTTGTCTCCACTCGATTTATACAAATGTTTAGTTGTTCTAGTGCCACCATCAGAATAAGCCTGCTGGTGGTAATGGTCCTATGACTCTCTCTGGAAGGGCAGGCCAGCGACAGGCATGTGTCCTTCAGTATGAGCAGATATGCCTTGTACACAGACGTTTCATAGATGCTATACCTTTTTCTAGCTGAGCTAGAGCTGACAAGGAAATCACAGCACCTCATCCAACAATTCCAGCTTTTACCACTGAGGCGTTGCCATAGCCCCCCATACTGCTCATACCCAACTGGAATATGAAGAAGGTGATGAATATTGAGGGACTTCAAAACAGGGATTAAAGTGATTCACCAGAGATGGTGATAACCAGGTCTAGGAACCTTTCTAGGCCACCCTGAAGTAATTTCAATATTCAGTGGAACAATTGTGGAAACTCAATGGACTTGTTCCATTGTCTCTATACTAAGAATGCAAAGTATTCTTAGGATAAAAGTGTTTGACCTTCAGATGCTATGGTTTAAAAAGTCCCAGACATCTGCACAATGGAGATTAGTAAAAGGGAGTAGTTGTGTGTTTCTAGCATGTTTTCGAGCAGGGTATTCACAGCATGTTTGTGAGCAATGTATTCACTGCATGTGTGGGAGCAAGGTATTCACTGTATGTTTGAGAGCACGGTATTCACTTCATGTTTGGGAGCACGCTATTCACAGCAAGTTGGGGAGCAAGACAGTCACAGCATGTTTGGGAGCACAGTATTCACAGTATGTTTGGTAGCATGATAGTCACAGCATGTTCGGGAGCAAGGTATTCACTGTTTTTTTGAGAACATGGTGTACACAGGAGCATGTTTGGGAGCAAGGTATTCATTTCATGTTTGGGAGCTGTATGGTTGCAGAAGTAAGGCTCAGCCACAATGGTGGCATGTCTTTGGATATAGACTTTAAAAAAAATAATATAAGGGTTGGAAATCATACCTCTCTATCCCTAAAGCTAAGAGGGCTTTCCCTGCCTCAAAGGAAACGAGTGAAATTGAGAAGGTCTGTCACTGTGCCCAAAAACCTACTACTATCCCTACCACTAATAATATATGATAACTGTGCAAGGATGGTTTCTTCTTAAAGTATAAAGTGTTTGTGGTTGTTAGGCGGAATCACCTGCTGTACCCTTTGGGAACACTACAGGTAATTAGGACTACAAGTGTAAGCACAATTTCACCTTTGGTACAAGCCCGTATTACACAGTAAAGTGGTAGTGATGGCTGAGCAGCCAGACTTATCTCAAGAGTTTAAGTGAGCAGTAAAACAAGTTACATGAAGGACCGACCAATACAGTGATTCAAGTAAACACTTAAGGTTTCTCTGTAAAAGAATATACATTTATTTACTCAATCATTTGTTAAACATTACACTAGGGCAAGCAGCTCAATATCACACACTAATACACCACAAAAATTCAACCTGTAAGTAACTCAACAAGTTTAGCTCAAAAATTAAGTAGGAGCAAAATGGCACTTCAGACACTTAGAAAAGGGAGGAAAAGACAAGGTTATAAGAATCGACAGCCCAAATACATTCATAGGCAGGGCACATGGTTTCAGTTAAATACAACCAGCAATTCTTCTCAATAGGCCTGGGCCAAAGTCAATGGTTCAGAGTCTTTTGTATAGGATAGCACAGTTCTGGTAGATAACGGTTAAGTCTTTGCCACAGATTTTTAAAGGATTTGGCCAGGCGAACAGTTTGACGAATGTTTAGGGAAGGACAAGCCTTCATAGTTGAGGAAAGTTTCATGCACTTTCTCGATGGCCAAAAAGATTTCCGGACCGCGTTTGCATAGAACCTTTTGAATGAAGAAAGCTGAGGCAGTTGTTCCTGGCAGTTCAAGCAGATCTCGCTGTTCCTGAGCTTCAGTCATGGGGACAAGAAGGAGGTCATCAGGAGGTTCCTGCACTGCCCAGGGACGAGGCCAAAAGCTGTAGCAAGACATTGGTTTAAGGTGCGATTGCCTTAAAGTCCCCCTGGTTTCCTTCCCTCTGGCTATCCATTTTTCAACAGCACTCTGAAGAAAATTCGACCAGAATAGGACAGTGTCCAGGTGGATTGCGAGTTGGTTGTTCCCACCAAACTGAAGGGAAGAAGTTAACCTTGAAGGGCTTCTCTGCCGTTGGAGTTTCAGGAAATTTGGACCTGCAGGAGGGCTTCACCGGTCGTCCATGAGTTGCAGCAGTCCTCTTCATTCCTCTCCTCTTCGGTTCTTTCGTTCCAGTGGTCGACTCTGCTTTCCAAGTCCAAGAGACCTGCTTTTAAACAGTTTTCCCCCATTCCTTCAGCCTGGCTGTCACTCACTCAGCAGGGAGGCTGTGCTTGCCGGACAGCCAACCGACCAATCACACCAGAGTGCATTCAGGTCTCCTAGTAGACTAAGCACATGGAGTTTCGGGCATCTCCTTCACATCCTGTACACCCCAAACACTCTGGCACCAGAGGAGGGCTTCAGCCCAGAAGCCCGCCAAATGTCATGAACAAAGGGACCAAACCTGGTTTGGCGCGCAGAGACAAACACAAGAAGGACTTTTCCTAAAAGAAATGGCGAAAAAAGATGACCGGAGTCTGTTTTTACAGATCGGTCTGGGGTGCCATAATGAAAAACATGGCTACTCCTGATTTTGAGCTACTGTTGTTAGCGGTCATAAAAAATCATAATAGTTGATCTAAACCACTGCCACCAGCCATTTAAAATAGGGAAAGGTAACATTGTACTGTTACATGAGTGTTTTGACTCAGGGGAAGCTAAGCAACCCCTCCAGCACTCTATAGTAAGATAGGGTGTGCTGGGTCAGTAAATGTAAAGAGACTAGTAATGACTAGAAAAGGTACTTAAACCTTGGGGAGTCTGAAAGACACCCCTGTGCCACTGCACTGAAGGTGCTGTGTGACACACAGAAAATGATGATGCCATGGAGGTTGTTTAAAACTCCATTACCAAAGAACACAAAAGTAAAAGACACACAAAATACATGGAAGAGTGGGAAAGAAAGGCTCACACTCTTCCGAGGTAAAAAGTAAAATCCTAGAAATACAGCAAAGTTGCTGGGTGTCTCAAAAGGTAAGGGATATTAGCATATTTGGAGAATTCTCCCCAACAGTGGTGCTTTCAAAACAACAGAAAAGTTCCCAAACTGACCGGTAATAAAGTGATGCAAACCAAAGTTCCAAAATATGTGACTCCAAAGTCTAGGGTTGTGCTATTTCCGCTAGACTGTTTCTTCTTTTTTTATTATTAGTCCAAGGGTTCTTGACCCTCTTTTCGTTAAGACCTCATGTGGGTGCGGGACTCAGGCTCCCAATACTTTACTCAGCTAGGTTTGTTTCCATGCCTGTTTTCTCTTGTAAGGTCTCTTTTCTTCTTTCAGGTTCCCAGACCCTCTTGGCTTTAAACCTTGGCTTCACATATGTGTTTGAGTGCCAGACTCACAAGGTTGTGTTGTATTCACTTTGTTCACTCTCCTGCCAAGTATACAACTGTCTCTTAGTTGATTCAGGGTCCCAGACCCTCATCTCTTGGGTGCGGGTCTCAGACTCACACCTTTGCATTGTATACGCTTGATTCACACTCCTGCCAAATATACAACTGCCTCTCCTTTGTTTCATGGTCCCAGACACTCTCTTACCAACTTCTGATCTGTGATGGGTCAGAAATGTGAGTCAGACAACTTGGTATAGGTCTTTCACAAGATGCCATTCTATTAACTCAAAAAGGGTTGGACAAATGCCTCATTATGCCTTCCTAAAGAGGATTTCCCTGCCTATCAAAATAAACTAAAGGAAAAACTCTAACAAAAGGAATATGTCCGTCACACTTATGCATACATCAAACTCATGAAGGGAATGTGTGGCAATTGAAATATAACAGAAATAACAGTTAGGTTCAACATAAACCTAATACCTGTGTATGTATGTTTGCCAGAGTTTTATTAGAGGAGCTGAGAGCCTGGGCAGAGGGAAATAACAGCATTCCTCTGAACCACACTGGGTTTAGGAAAGGTCACAACACCACCATCATTGGCCTTGCCTTAATTACCACTGTGCAGAAGTCCTGGCAGATACGTAAAACAACAGTGTATGTGGCCCTGATTGACTTCAGTGCAGCCTTTGACACTGTAGACAGGGGAAGGTTGTGGAGGAAGTTGCACAGCTGGAACATCCCGTTATGTCTGCTCAATATGATTATCCATCTTCATCAGCAAAGTTACGGTGCTCCTCGACCAACATGGTGGTTTGTCCAGCTGGGTACTCACTCAGAAGGGATTAAAACAAGGCTGCATTCATGCGCCTGTGTTATTTAATCTGTCTTTGTCTGACCTGGGAGGGATAGAAACCAACTTGAACAAAATTCCATCAAAATTGGGTGACACCACCCTACAGTGGCTCGCAAATCCAGACAACCTTGGCTTACTTGAGCTAACACCAAATGGGCTTCAACATTCCTTGTCTGCTCTGAATATATATTCAACCTTAAACTCCCTCAAGATTAGCATCTCTAAGACCAAGATTAGGTTTTTTGCCCACAGCACAATACAGTAAAAAGGTTAAGATGGCACTCTGATGGTGAGTATATCGAGATGGTGTCTGATTATAAATACTTGGGGATTACCTTAGATTCAAAATGTAGGGGTATGTTATACCTCAAACGACTACACATCTGGTCCACCCACATTGCAGGTGCCATCGATTCCTTTGCCCATAAGGGAGGGGGATATATGGTGGGAACCCTGGTCAAACTTTACTAGGCAAATATTCAATCCACTATTTTGCATGGGGCCAAGACATACTTTGGGAACATGCTGGAGATCATCAAATGGGAGGCTGTCATCCTTAGGAGACTCCTGAGACTTCCTCCCCATTCATCTGTGGAAATGTCTACCTATTGGAAGATTGTTAATGCCTTTGAAGACTCTTTGAACAGGCTTCTGCAGGGAATTATAATGTGCAGACTACATCTTATGCCTCTTAGTTCCTTGGAACAGATGAGGTCTACTGCTGACAGATGGTTGGCTCTTGCTCCTGAGAATGCCCTTTCGATGTCTTTCTCACTCTATAAGAAAACTATGAAGACACTATTATGTTCAATGGACAAAGAACAGCAGATTGTTGATTTATCCACCTACTCCAAGGTGATCTACTATATCGATCACATTCAAGACCGAGTACTAACCCCTACATACATTCATCATGTCCTGGGTAACTCACTGGTTTGGGACTACATCAAACTAAAATTTAATTCAGTGGGATGCCTGGACATTACCGGGGCATGGACAAAAATACCCAGGAAAGATAGAAATTGTTGATTCTGTGGGGAGGCCCTCCTGTTGTCTGAAGCATCTACTGTCTGAGGGCTCTTCCTTTTCGTACCTGCAGCAACTTGCACTGAGATGTGCTGGTATGGAGGGGTGTGACATAGTTGACACTCGCTGGAACATTTTTATGAGTGGCAACCACAAAGTCTGTATCCTTCATTTTACCAGATTCTGGAAAGGAATTGCTGCCGTCATTGCAATTATTGAATGACTCTGATGGATTTGGGCATGTTTTTATTAGTGATAATTTTTTTTAGGTAAAGGTGTATTTACCTATTGTTGTAATGTTTCTTATTGATGTAGAAATTTGCTAATGTTTTGTAGTACAATGGAAGTATTAAAAGTTGATAATGTTAGCTGTATATTGCTAGAAATAAATAAATAACTGTCTACCGTTGTACCCTGGGTTGGATCCCATCCCCCAGATTTAAAGCAGCATTTTGAATCAAAAGTTCAAATAGAAAAGTTGTGTTTTGTAGCCAGGTTTTGATGATAAAGTTCTTTTTGCTCCAAAGGTCTTTCACTTGGACTTTAACGAACAGTTCAAACAAATGAAAAGTCTTTATCTCTCCAAGTATAGACAAATGTTCAACATAGTTTCTTCTTCTTAAGCAAATGTAAATAAGCTCACATTTCATTTGTATCAACCATGTTTTGTCAGGATGATTCCACCACAACTTATGAAACACGTGAGTGGTCTTGCCACTTCTTTTCTTCTGTGCAGCTTTTTACCACAAAACAGTACTTCAATTATTTCTTCCAGATTCACTAACCTGGCAGGACAACCACTAAAAAGTTCCTATCCTGGTACACTCGCCTGCCAGGATAAAAATTGCCTAACACTACTACAGGTACTCTGTTGTGAGGTTTACTTCAAACAGTTTGGGAAGGTCGTTGACATTCAACAACCTCAAAATCTACTACTACACAATGGTGCTGTTTGTTCCACTCTTGTGATTGCCACATGCAATGCAGGTTATTCTCCTTTCCTCCTGAATACTTTCCATCAGGAGGGCTTCTCTCCGGCCACTCTTGTTTTCCCACTTTTATATCAAACAAATGCTGATAATCTCTCTTTAGTACGCATGCTCTTCTTTGGCTTAGACAATGCGTGTTGATGTCTTCTTGAACTATTGCCTCTTCCTCACTCTGGCAATAAGGGTTATAATTAGCTTCCTTCAGTATAGCCCTCTCTTGGCTTGGCAATGGTGGTTGTTGTTAACTTGTTTCAGATTTGCCCTCTCTTTGCTTTTGCAATGATGGTTATCGTTAACTTGTTTCAGTATTTCCCTCTCTTTGCTTTGGCAATAACGTTGGTCTTTATAGTTACAATTATAACCTTTCCTTTCTTGTCTTTTCAAAAAGTTCCTATAATGCCAATTCAACTTCTTCATATTAGTTCGGCATTCAAAATCATTATTAGTGGCAAGCACGTACCAGGGTTACCTGACAATTGTGAACTCACCAGATTCTGCATACGCGTCTGCTCGATCAACTGCCACAGTTCCTCCTGTTTCTTCTGCTACCTTCTGCATGGCAGACTGCTTTGTTTTGCTTCCCGTGGCCCATGCTCGTCGTGAATGGAGCCTTCCTTGCTCCTGAAACACGCTGGTGTTTGCCACCCACAGGAACACAGCATACAATAAGGAGAGCCCCTCTCTCCAGGGGTGAAGGCTTCATACAATAACGCTTCCCGCTGGCCAACCTCTGAATTTAAGGGCATCAATGTTGGTGACTCTCTCAGGACCGTCATCTGCTCTAGAGATAGTGGTGGCTCCGGCATCTCTGTTTTCCTTCTTCTTCTGCTGCCACTGCGACTTGGAGTCCCTGCAACTACTACACCTCCTACTTCTAATGGCCTGCACCTGAGGGGGCCTTAAATATTGGAATGTCCCACTCAGATGTGGGTCATTAGAATCACTAGACTGCATACTGCAGTTTAGTGCCTCTGAATCCCCTTTCCTCATCCGAGTACTAAGGGAATTGTGGGACTTAAAACCCCCAATGTTCTGGTTATCTTTCCTTCAACAGTTTCAATTCCACAATAAGTCATTACAATTGTAGGGTCTCTAGGGAAGTTGGTGAGGGAGGCCTCTCCGTTCTCCTGACCCAATTCCCTTCCCATTTTGTCTTCCCACAGAACACCATCCCCATGCTTGGGATCAGGAAGTGTCTGCCTTTCCCTGGCCACATGAGAAGGGGTCCAGGACCGGGTTTCTTGGACAATCATCTCTGATTCAACACAGAGCTCACTGAATTGCTTTCCCAGACCTCTTACAGCACCTGGGCATCCTGCATACCTGTTTGCTTCTTTCTTGGTGGTACTGACGGTTCCCAGGCAGCTGTACTTTCCTGGAGGCTCCAGTAGCATTCAGACATCCAGTGCCACCTGCAGCGTCCCTGTAGATGGAGACTTCTCCCCGGTCGTGCGTTCTATCCCCTTTGCACTTCGCCTCTCGCTATTCCTCGTCGGGATATAGCTCTACTTCTCTTGCATCTCTCTGGTGCATTCGCTTAAGCCTGAGCTTGACACTTGCTTCACACAAGTAATCTTTGTTCCCCTAGCCATTTCTTCATCACAGTATCAACATCAAAGCAGCATGCTTAATACTTTGGACTACTTGGGTTCTCATTGTTGTCTTGTAGGTTAGCTTGATCAACTTCACAGCAATACATGTCCAGGGAGGGGGCAGGAGGATTTGGAAAAGGAGTTGGACATGGTGAAGTGAGGCGATACTGTGTTCTCTGATGATGATTGTCCCCAATGGGATTTCCATTGAAAGGGCATTCCTGAAATCTAGTGCTATGAGGGTGACTCTGACACAGCAGCAGTCACCCTTATATCACGTCAATGTGATAATTTTAGATCATGACATCCTCCACATTGCTGTCCAGGCAGATCAGGCTGCCCAGAATGAGGTGTAAAACACCACACTCTGCATCCTGTTTGTTTTGCCTTGTGATCATTCCACTTGAATAGGATTACCTTCTAGAGTATTGAGATCAGAGGTTTCAACTACGAGTGAAATGTGGAGTCATCTTTTGGAGGCATTCTGAGCCATTGCCCCCAGAACATTTGGAGTCTGAGCACAGAGTTCTGAATGTATTCCTTTTGGCCACTGTTGCAGTGGAGAGTTTTCAGTGCTGGTGTGATGCGATAGGTATTCCTCAGATTGAGGCACAACCTAGCTGCCTGACCCTGGGTCCTCTGTAGCTTCATAATTATCTTCTCAAGGATTCTATCACCAATTTGACTCCAAGGAGTAACCGATATCATCAACAAATGTGTGGATTAAGTGCCTTTAGGTGCCTTCCCCGCTCAACCAGAACGTATTCCTCTCACTCTGTTGGTCCTACTTGGCCACATTCTTTTCCACCTTGCTTCTGCTCTCTGCCCCCCTCTCTGCAACACCAAGCCTGTGGCTGGAAATAGAAAAGAGACTTCACATCTGGCCACTGAGTGCCACTTCCTCAGTGCCCATCCCTAATAGCTTTATTCATTCTCTTTTCTAACAGCATGACCAGATGCTAATAATATTATTCCCCACCACTGCTAGGCAAAACAGGCTCTTATGAGGCCAGAAAACCTCCTCATTCATCCTTTCATCGCTCAAAACAGCACGCGGGCCTAAAGGGTCATGAGAGCCCCTGATGCCCACAGCAGAGAACGATAATGCTTAATTCTGCAGTTCGCAATAGTGACATTTAGGAAATAGCACAGTTAGGAATACAGAGTGCCTGCCCCTCCAGGTCTTATAAAATAAGATATACCTGAAAGCAAAAGAGGATGAAATACAGAATTTGCAAACAAAACCTTATTGAGAGATGACAATAATGTGCTTCCTCGTCTGATTATACAGGCTTTCGGGCTTGTGGACGTAGGTTTTGCTTTGGGAAGAAGCAGGATGAATTATGTTGTTCATGGTTTCTATACGTTCCCAACGCATGATAAATTGAGAAGTATATGAATGTATTTTGGGGATTTGCGACATCTATATATATCTTGAAACACTTGTGTATAGGTGCGTAAAGTGCCAGGCTATTATTGAAGTCTATGCAAAAAGGACAAGTATACTTGTCCTTGGCACTTAAGGGGATCCATATCATATAGTATCATATCATATCATATAGTATCATATCATATCAGAGCAGTCAGTCCACTAAATAGTACAATGTGTTGAAGTTCTCACAACAGCAATAATTAACATGTATGAGAAACATTAGCATATAATTGGGGATTATTGTTGTATGTGTTGGCCATACTGAAAACCTGGCTGGATTGTACTAGTGGGTGGCTGACACGAGTAACCCTAACTGTAAAAACATATTGCTATCATGGACTACATTTTTTCCCCCTATAATATGAACTAAAGAATGTTTATTCCATTTAAAAGGGCCAAAAAAACAAGATGCAACTACACAATATCTAGTTATCCTGTATCTCCAATACACAATTAAACTATACATTTATGTTAGGATGCCTTTCTCTTGATCGCTTTTTCAAAATGAAAAGCTCCCCATTAGACCACCAGTGAGTTCCATAAACAAAAGAAAGAGTAGAAGAGCTCGGACAATGAATAATGGTAACTCTAGGATAAGTACCAACGTGTCTTTGAAAGGTGAGGTATTCTGATGCTGCATTGTGGGAAACAGTCCTATTACCAAAGCCTCTCACAGAATCTGCGAGAGAAGGAATATTCTGGCATCGATGTAACAGAGTTTGTGTACGGGCTGAAGCACTATCCCGTCAAAAATCGATAGGATGCCCTTTTGGAAAATTAAATTAAATACTTGTAAGAAGGAAATATAGCAGTTAATACAAACAAATGTTTCCAGTTTGCCACAGTTATCTTTATGCTCTATCATGTTCAATAGGATAATTCCCAAGCACCGACGAGGCCCGGCCCTTATAAACCCAATTGTAGGCAGCAGCCCGGAGCACCACTAGCAGAGGGGCAGCAGCAGGAGCCATGTCGGACCTAACATCATCAAATGTGGCGCAACTATAATGAGGGCGGGTTGGAGCCAAAACAGAATTTCCATTGGGTTCATATGAGTCCTTGCACGGAACCTTTGCCAGATAAGATTGCTTTTCCCAGCATTAGAGTGGACTCTGTGCTTCACAATGCGGCATGCAATCCTTTTCCCTCATAGAAGAGAGACCAGGATAGCCCAGTGTCACCACCCGCATTAAACTCTGCGGTTCACTCTCATAATAGCCAGGTTTTGCATAATGTTTCAATTGCACAATTTAAATCTTATGACACTTCTTTTAGTTTATTCACTGTATTTCTAGTCTGCTGCATACGCTGCAGATCTGTATATCTAGGGCTGGATCCGGCCCACAGCAGCTCAATAATTTTTCTATTAAAAAGCATTTTATCAGCTTTGAAATATGATTACGTAGGAGAGGGTTTTTTAATCGTGATCGAAAATATGTAAATTCTTCACATTTAAAAAGCCATAAATTTCACATCCCACAGATATTTATCATGTGCTTCTCATCTCCTACCCATCACATGCGTTTAATTATCAAGCAACCGGTGAAAGGACTCGGGGGAGCAGGGGAGAGTTGGCACTGGGATGGAAAGAATTGGATCAACTATCTGGCAGCAAATACATTTAAATCCTAGAAATAACCCAACTTCTCCCAGTCAGAAATTTCTGGTTGCATCCATGTTGTTCTAGAGAGAAAGGGAAGACAGTCTATCTTTTGGTTTTATTTTGGGAGCAGGAAATCCCCCATTGCCTCTGAGTACCCACAGTGAAGGGGAATACATGTAATCTGGAATATCTCTTAATTAACAAACCTAAATCAGATGTAGAGTTACAGTCAGAGCTTTTCCATTATCCGTGACCTCATCCAGGCCTCTGCACAACATTAATGTTTGAGTAATGGTGGATTAACAGTTACTCCTGGATAGGGTGAGGAAAACTTTATTTCACCCAAATAGCAAATTCAATTCTAACTCCAAGGGAAACTTTTAAAATAACAAGCGAAGTGGTAAGGTTGTTTTTTCAGCCGATGTGTTTTAACTGTAAAAAACTAAAAACTCCTTTTAAGGTAACCTCATCCATTGAATAACAGCACTTTAAAATTTTTTGTTAAATTCCTTTTTTTATTAAAACATTTACTTGTCGAAACTAGCATAAAAGAGCATGAGTCGCTATTTGCCTGCAAAGTTAGAGTGACCAGAAGTCCCGGTTTTCCCGGGACAGTCTCGGGAAATCGCCCTCTGTTCCACGGTCCCGAGACTTTTTCAGTTTTATAAACCCTGTCCCGGGATTGGAAGGGTGGTTGCCTAGGGTCCCGGTTTTGTTCAGGACCCAATTTCAAAATCCCGAAATATGGCCTGTCACGAATGCTTTTCACACCCCCATTTCCTCCCCCTTCCCCTCATCGGCCGCTCTCCTTCAACGAGAGAAGTGTACCTTTGAGCACCCCCCCATCCCAACTGCCCCCCCCTTTAAGGGGCTACATAGAAGTAGACTACAGTTTTATTTGTGTTTGCTTTGGTCCTATGTCTTCTATGTCTATGGTCTGTCCCTTATTTTTTTTTTTTTTAATCTGGTCATCCTATGCAAAGTAAAATCCGCACAATTCACTTTTAGCCATTACAATTAACCAACCTGCGGGGCTGCATTAAACACATGGCTGCTGCTAAACGCAGGCAAAGGGTTTATTTTTCGGGTCGTGGGTGACTTGAATGGTATTCAACCCAATGTGCATTTACCTTTCAACATTCACTTTTGTATTGCAAATAAATTGCAAGTGCACGGAAAGTCGCGCGAGCACTGACTGCTGAACTCTGCTGTCAATATCGCCTCTATTGTGCGCAGCATTTCACAAGCTAGAGCACGCGCAGCTACTCTTACCACAGCAAACCGGAAGCATCATCGAATGGCGAAACAGATTCAGCTGAGGTGCGAAATATACCAACTGTCTGTTGTGTGAAAAATAGAAAAACATTAGAAAACCTGCACAAATAATAATTGTACGTGGCCATTCTGAACTAATTAGAGAACTTATGTTAAACAAAGAAGGAATACAAGTTGTAGCAGTTCAAGAACAAGGAGAAATCCAATGGAAAGAATAATCTCACTGGTGTTTGCCACCCACAGTTTCAAGAGCATTTGGTCTACTTAAGCGCAAAGTTATAATTGTGCGACTGCTTGACTGCACACACGAGCACCCTCAGAGGGTGCCCGTCTCATCCGCCATTGTTCTTGGTTGTGCTTGCATCATCCTCCAGCCTGTGATGGGATTAGGGCTTTCTCAACAGAGCAGAGCTAGTCACTGACTGCACACACCACTACGGAGGCCCTCAGCATTCTGTTTAAGGCAGCGACTTGGGTTATGTGTTCACATATCCCAGATTTGAGGCCCGGCCTTATATCTGGGCGCAGTCTGCACTGAAAGTGCAAAAAAAGAGCAGTCTGATGAGTGATTTCACCGATTGCCAATTTGTGCTGACAAGAAAATGGGGTGTACATTATCAACTTCTGCCTGTAATACCAACGATATTACAGCAATGTTCCCAGCCCCTTTATCCTTGCATTTAGGGTCCCTGAGTAGATGTATCCCCTTAACCTAAATGATGAAACTCCAGGGCAAAAGGGAAAATCCCTCTCTCTAATTCTTATTAAAATGGCTAAGGCACTGCAGCATTAGGTCACAAGGTTGACCTTCCCTCCACTGATACACTCTCAGAAGCAAACATGTTGGTACTCGAGTGTTTCTGGTTTATACCCTATGTTCCTATTTCAAACGCCTATGCAACAAGTACTGTATACTTACATAGGCGGGAATCCCACCGTTGTGCTACGCTGAGGACACAATGGCGCAGTCAATGATATCGGCCACCCTCCAGATGCTCTTCAAATCGAACAATTTGAAAATTCCCAACAATCATCGAGATGAACAAGCCCACAATGTCTGGCTCTCCCTCTCCCGAAGAGGAGATCCACTGCTGGTCCTTAGCTAGGGGTGCTGCCAGCTACCGGTGCAACTGATCCTTTCTGGGCACACTTGGCAAACCTGTTTTGTGTATACAGACACAGGATTACAATCTTAAAAGTAGAAACAATTACTGATTGTCCATTAAAATACCTGTGCTGCTTCTTGCCCTCGAAGCTTTCACCATGCTGATGTCCTAAAGAAATGCGATTGCACCCAAGAAAAGAGGTGAACGCCACCAATGGCCAAGCATACAGGACTACTAAAATCACTGAACCAAAGAGAAGTGCCTTGAACCAGTAAAATGCTATTACTGAGGACCGCAAGCTCAACAAGAAAAGTAGCCTTCAAGATGGACTCCCTACTTAGGACATGATAGTAGAGTCTAGAGCATGCCTTAAAATACTGTCAACCAAAAGGGCTACCTCACCAATGCCATATTGCAAATACCATTTGAGGGATAATAATTAGCTGTTTCAGGGTGTTACTTTGGGAAAGGCAAGATGCTTGCTGCTACTCACAGGTTGCGTAGTACTGTCTCCCGTTACTTTGCCAGTTCTAGGTTTTTCTCAGACTTCAGAGTCATCATACAAGCCCGTGTACTCCCCCACAAGGAAAGTGGCTTCATCCTACTTGCAGCTGTTTCAGCTTCCACCATGGACTCGCCAACGTTACATCAGAAACAGACCACATCACTCGCAAATTCAAGCAGCTGAACTGGTTGCTGCTATGGGCCCACACCATCTTCGAGATACCCAGAATAACACACAAGGCACGGAAAGCCAATGTGTCCTTGTACTGGCTGAAAGACTCACCATCTCCAGAGGCCAGGATATCACATGAAGAATTGAAATCACTATGACAGCAAAGGAGACATGCAAGAAACAGAAACGAAACACACCCTTGCTCTGCAGAGATACTTTGGATCAACATACAAGCTGACATCAGGATTGCTAGACGACCTTCATCAGCGTTAAATGTTAGTGGGAGCAAATGCTGGAGGTAATGGCCATCTGAGGTCTGCCTTTCACCCACCCACCTAGCACTGTTCATGGCACGGACATCATCCCCCACCATCCATTATACATGTTCTGACTGAACCAAGATTCCGCCATTTTGTCGTTCCTTGAATACTTGTTCTATCATCCTGAATCGCTGAAATTACAGCAAAAGTAAGAATTCCTGTTTTCAGTGTTCACCATCTTTTAAAATTATGGTGGGGCTGTTTCAAGGTTTTAAAAAAAATTACAAAATCTGTGTTCATCAATGCGTATCTATACTTTTTCTAAAAATAATATATCAACAAGTGTGTTTTCCAGTTTGGATAAAAAAATATATTTTATTGCTGCATTTCTGAAGCACAAGAAAATCACACGTTGCTGCCCTTGTTATTTCTTTATTCTGGGACTTGTAGCCTTAAATGTTTAATGGGAAAAGAAAACTACAAACACCAAAAAGCAAAGAATGAAATAAGGATTGTGTGACCTTCATTTACCTGGCAATGGCATAAGATACGATCTCCAGTTCCTTTTGCAGTGAACCCTAAGAAGTGCAGTGCTGAAAGGAGAAATAAATCAGTACTAAACTGCATGAGAAGAAGAAGGAGAAGGTACATGGGGGGCTGAGGCAGGTGTACCTCAATATCTATTCTCGAAGTTCCAGCCAGGCTAAAGGGAATTGTGCAAAAATAAAAAATAAAAGACTTGCGGGATAATAAGCTCCTTATTTCACAGATCACGAGGAAGCCCTTGCTGCGAGACAGGCAAATGGGAAAACAACTGCATTCAGCTTGGGGAGCAGAGTGTAGGAAGTGAGGAATGGGGGCCGGAGGGGAGCACCTCGTTGTTTGTTACAATGTTGCACTCTCTATGCAGCGGCTCGGGCTTCATTGGACAGTCAATATTATTGGTGTGCCCTCCCGCTAACTGCCTGGATTCCTGCAGGTCCTGGTGGCAGCATTATTTCAGGAGGTAGCATTTGGAAGAGTTTGTATGAATTCTGGACCTGTTGTTCTACTGACTCCTGTTACAATTGAGCAGCATTTAGTCTCCTACTAAGATGTGAGGTGTCCAAGTACTTTATTAATTTGTGGCTTATTTATGTATCTTTTTATAGCTTTTTTCACAATGTATGTTTATACGCACCTGGATACTTTATTCTGTCAAGAGTTCTTGCATTTATAGTCTTTCTGATTCAACTCAGATACATGTTTCAGCAGGGCACGGAGTTGAGACTATGGGTGACCTGTGAACCAATTGGGTATTACAGGTGGAGCTTGTATGTTCGCACCTTTTTTGGCATGTGTGAAACACTACAAAAAACGATTTAAGGAAAAAGTCACTTTTGAATTGGGTATACAGTCAGTCAATTAACCCTTCGGAGAGTATGGTTGTTTATCTTGGCAATATTGCGAAATGCAAGGCAAAATGTCCTTCGTCTAAATGGCATCAAACTTAGAAACCTCCATTTAAAGAGTCTTCAATCAAGCAAGCCAATGCTCTTATAGGAGTTATTAAAATGGTGTTGTCAAATCTCGACAGTGAACCTTGAGTCAACACAATGCAAAGACCAATCATGTCAATCTAGCCTTTTTCTGGTTTCATTAAAAAAGAGCAGTGGCTGCTAATGGTCCATTTAATGCATGCTGTGTTAGGGAATTCGATGGTTCACTCACTGACTAACTTTGATAGAGAAAACCTAGGATTCGCTGGAGTTTCTGTTTATGCTAAACCATGGATAAAAGTGTGTAATTCTGAAGTTGAAGACCAATCTTCCCAATTTGAGATCCCAAGGGCTCCACATTAGGAAGGTGGTAGGAACTTCACAATTCTGTTTGAAGTACACCCCCCTTATGGCACAGCCAGGAATCTGCAGTAATCTAATGTGTCTGTGTTTACTAATGATGACATTAGTGCTTCAAACTGTTTAAAGATGAGGAGTATGTTCCTAATTCAGTAACTAAAGAGTGTGTTGTGGTGAATGGGGCTAGATGTGCAAATAACTGTGCAATGGTGGATCACTAAGTTAAGCAGAGTACTGATTATGTGAATAAGGCCGCCTAACAGTGATGTGCCCCTTGTCAAATAATGTATGATTATTTCGTTAAAGAGGTTGCATCCCTGAGGTCTAAGTTAACTAACCTTTCTGAACACTAGATGGAATTGATGGATATTTTGAATTCACCTTAGCAGAATGTGTGCTCTATTGGACAAGTTTAGATTTCATCAGTCAGGTAGGGCCAATAATATATAAACTTTCCACAACAAACGTTTTACATAACGTGATACCCGCTATGAAATTGGTGCTGGTAAATAGTACTGGCATGAACTCCCATAACAGCAACAGGCAGACCAATTGCCTTTTGACAGTTATTAATAAGAAAAATCGTTCTATCAAACTGTTATTCTCTTCCCATATTAAGCCTTTGGTGTGGGTTGTTAACCCCTTGATTCAATGTAATAACAAAGTTGCAAATCAGGGAAAAGCATTGCGAAATATTACATCTGCAAACACAGCCTTTAGTTATAAACAGTAACCCAGTCGTTATGCAATCTTTATGTGTGGAGTCTGAAGCCAGGTCATTTTGAAAATGGAGTTTCCTTTATCAATAAAGGACAATATTGATTAAGGCATCTTACGGGGTATCCAGCAGTGATATGTAGTGATATTGTTTCAGTTTGTTGATGACCCTCTTGTGAGATGGTCTGTATTGTATTGGGATAGTATTAACTGACACCTCACTGGTTGAGGGCCTCCCAGCAATTGAAAATGTATCCCTCCTGCCATTTAAATCTATGAATTAATTAAAATCAAGTCCTAGTTTTTGGATTAGATCAACTTCTTCTACTTCTGGTACTAAATCAACTCTCAATAGGTCAAGATTAACAGAGGGTAACTCTATTTTATATGATTGGTATTGTAAGCAACCCTCTGGTAGCTTGGCCGTTTTAGCTGTTGATCTAATTATGGAAGTTGCTAAGGGTTCTCTAGTAGGTTCTGTAGTAGATGATCATTTGGGTACCACTGTTGACGATATAGAATCTGTGTCAGTGGCCTGCACATCTACAGCTGACTCAAAACGTGAAATTGATTTGACAGGAATACAGGGAATTTGGGTCTGTTTATGAGGGGATTGATTTAAGCAATTCTGGTGTTGATATGATGGTCATCTATAAGCAATCTGTTTCACCGCCCTCAATACCTTGAATAGTTTTCAGGAGATACATGTGGCAAATATCAACACTCAGACGCTAGGTTTAAGTGAGTAGGGTTTGAACTACCCCAAGTTACTTACTTTGAATAATTTGTCATGGAATATTACAAGGATTGATACTAAGGTAATGGATCCTGATTGATGTTCCATTTCTCACCATTTGACATTATCCTCATTTAGGAAACCTGGGATCTTGATTGTCCTTTTTTGCCAGGCTCTCAGACTTTTTTGTATTCTAGCCGAATCTGCAGCTCGAGGTTGATCTAATGGGGAACTGGTTAGTTTGATCAGGGTAGATATTGCTTTTGACTTTAGTCTTCAATCTGGATCTACTAATATTATTCACATTTTGAAATTCTAATTAGTTTTAGGTGTAAGTAAATATAGTGTTCATATTTATAATAATTGTGGAGAAGCCTGTGCTCAAACTATGGCTTTGGATGTACATTATAGTTCATACCAACACACTGCTGTTCTGCATGACCTTATCCCTATTTCTGATTTTGTTGTTGTTATTGATGGGGACTTCAGTGGTATAATTGGGTGAGGGGACTACAATAATAAGATTGATTTAAATTAATTGCAGGCATTGGCTATTAATAACTTGTTCAGTCATGCAAGGTTAACTATTATTCAGGGGTAACTTATTTTACATGTGTTAGTAGATTTAAATCTATGTTGTATTAATGGTAGAACTCCACCAGATAAACCATCAAAATGTACATTTATCTGAACCCCAGTAACCCAGATCGACTGTTTTAACACTTAGTTATGTGATTGGTGGGGAGTTGTAGATCTGGTTGTCATGGATAGAGTTGTAAAACGACCATCTTCCTTTATCATTAAGGATGGCTATTTCCAACAATGCAAATATGGATTCAAATATTATAGACCCAGTGGAAATTCTGTCTAAGAAAGTTATTCACGAAGGTTATGAACATATTATGGGGTGCTTATCTGACAATATTGATGATATTCTTATCGTGAAGGATTTCATTTCCTTAAATGAAGTGATTAAAAAGGTACTCATTTTAAAGAAAAATAGTAATGTAAAGCATGCAGAACCAACTTGGTGTACTAAGGAGTGCAGAATTGCAAAAAGGAAAATATTGATTGCACCAAAACAAACATTTAAATATCATAGCCCTTATGGATGCTCATTCTAATTACAAATGTGTTCTGGATAGAGCTAAATGCTCTTATTAATAAAATAGCTGGAATGCGTTGTTATATCATTGAAATGCCAAAGACTCCAGTAGATGAGGCAATAAAGAGCAACATATCTTCAGAAGAATGGTTACAGCATTCCAAATCCATATATATGGTTCAAATCTTTGTGGAGTGTATGACTGTACCCATGGTATGTCTTCTGACGGTTTTAGGAAGCTGGCTGAGGAACATTTTCTCCCATGTTTTATCAAAAATCTAAACCAGTTAGGCTTCTTGAAAGTTGCTGGGCCTGAAAGTGTCTCGCAGGATCTCTACACATTGAATGTCAATATTTGGACTTCCCTATTATTGAACACAAGTAGAGCTATTTTGATCAGGCGTGAACTCCCTGATACACGGCATCTTATCTCCATTATTCCTGTTTTCTTTAAAAGGTTCCTGAACTTTTCACTTTTTCGACCTATATCCCTGACTGATATTTCTTTGAAGATCTTTGACCAATATATTTATGCAAAATTATATGATTGAGTGAATGGATCTAATATTTTGCCAATGTCCCAATTAGGGTTTTGGCCCATATTGGGCAAGGTGGAGCAGTAACTTAATTTATCATTATTAATCGAAAAATATTATGGGTCAAAAAGAGGAATATATATCTGACATTTGTAGATTTATCCATGGCTTTCAATAAAGTTGATAGCCCTCTAACACGGAAGCACCTCATGCCGTTAGGGATTGACCAAGATTAATTCAATATATATATTTTTTTTATTTTTTTATTTATTTCGCATACAATTGCTTTTGCAATTTTTACAAAAAGATGTTGCTAGTCATCTTAAAAGAGCCACATAATGAGGGAAAACAAAACCCTCAAGCAGTCGAGGAAAAGGCAAGGAAGTAAGTAGACTGGAAGACGAACAGGCATGTAATACGGGCACAAGGTGAGCATAAGAAACGGAGTATAGCGACAACAGAGATCAGCACATAACAGAAACAGATGCAAATGCCGAAACACCGCACCAGGGCTGCAGAATACAGGCCCTGACAGCCAGCTGTTCCCTGTTCCCTGTTAGAGTGCTCATCCCACACAAGGGTCCTGACAGATTGTCGCTGTGGAAGTTCGTAAGGCGATCAATTCAAAGGCACTTTCCAGAATTTTTGCTATGGACCATTTCGTTTTCTCTCCTGACATCAACCTATTCCACCATGTTGTATCTGCTTCTTCTAACATTCCCGAGTGGTCTGTACACAAGCTGGTCAGGTATGTGGCTCTTGATTTTCTTAACTCCGGGCATTGTAACAGAAGATGTTTTATTGTTTCTGGTTCATTTGATTGAGTACAAAGTCGACAGGCCTTATCATTTGTTTGCATCCTAAATTTCACGTGTCGGGAGGTTCCTTGAATTTATTGAAGTTTGGTAGAAGATCTTTGGTCAGTTTATTAGCGTGGGCTTTTTCCAGAGTTTCTATCCAATCTTGGGGCTCGAGTTTAGATTTTACTCTGACTGGATTAGTTTTTAGATCTTCTTCGGTGCATGCAATCTCGATACGCTTTTCTCTGAGTTTGTCCGTCCATTTGTTTAGGATGACTAGGTGACGGTTTGTTACTTCAGCGGCTACAATCTTATAGATTGGCGGGATGTCAGGTATGAGCGTATTCCTAAACAGTTGCATTGCGTTTTGTGCCACCGTCGCCTCTAGGGAGAGTAGGCCCAGCTCTCTTCTGATGAGCTCCATTGAGACTGCGTTAGGAAGTCCTAGGACCGTTTTCCAGATATGGCTCTCTAGTTTCCGCCAGATGTCATTTGGCATACTCAAGGTTGCTCCCATGCCATAGGTCAAGGTTGGCACCACCTTCCCTTTATAAAAATCTATCGCTGGGACTAGCGAAAATTTGCCATATTTTCGGTCCACGATTTTCATTTGGGCAACAAGATTTTTCATGTTTTCCCATAGAGCGCTTTGCATTGTTACCTCCTTTTCCGAATGGTCGATATGGACTGCTAGATATTTAAAACTTGGGACCACTTCGATTTCGACTTTATCCAAAGCCCAATTGTAGCCAGCCTGAGTCTTTTTGGCACTTTTTCCAAGGATCCCTATTTTCGTTTTTGATTTGTTTATTTTTAGGTTATTCTGTTCCATGTATTGCGCCAAGTTGGAGAGTTGGCGTTGTAAGCCGATTTGGGTTTGGTCAAGTAGTATCAAGTCGAATTCAATATATTGAGTCAACTATCCTTATGACCTGAAGCTGTTGTGATGTGTCATGTAGCAGGAGAATGCACTGCCATGTACTCTATTAAGCAAGGTGTAAGAAAGGGCTGTGTTTTTTCACTGTTACTTTTAATTTACATTTAAATAAACTGGACTCGGCATTAAAAATGGGTATTCTGCGTGTTTTACATCTTCTGGTGGACAAACTGTGGTCTCTGATTTAAAAGTGTATAAGGCTAAATATTTAGGTATTGTTCAATATGGCGAAGGAGTGTCGGCAATAAATCATGTTTGCTCGCTCTCATTAAATGAACAAACATTTGACATCTGTTTTGAGAGTACCGACTTCAACTGCAGAAGAACATTTATACCACAAAACCAATTTGTTTCCATGATCTTTTAAACTCCCGTTTGCTCCAGCTCGCCAATGAATTGCAATCTGGGGTAGTGATTAAACATACTTAAATAAGCTGACCTTGTTAGACATTTTAAGTTTGGATAAGGTCCAAGATATTCCACGGATACGGTGTGTTAAAAAAAAGTTGATTTTGTACTACGCAGTTTATATAATCACCCGGAACTCATAACTGAGAAATGAAAATAGGTGTTATATCAGGCAGCAAAATTTAAAGATTTTATCTTGATATCGTCTGAAGATTGTAAACCGACTGTTACACTCTCATATATTTCACTCTCTTCTGCACTCAAATCTGAAATAGCAGCACATGCTGTCGGGTTCAGATGTGTACGAAGGAATGCAATCGTACTGTCTTTAGACACGCACTGCATTTAACAAGCAAACTCAAAACAATTCAGCCATTCCAGAGCACCTAATACCTTCCCCATGCATACTCGTTCATTAAGTTCTTTGGTAACTTGGGCTGAGCGCTAGACTCAGAATCACGTCCAGATCCTGAACCAGTGCTATTCGCCTGGAGTTGCTCGATTTCCAAATGTCTTAAATTCAAGCTGACGGCTTGCTAAGCCTCCTACCTCATACCATGTTAGGGCCAGCTCCTGAGTTTCTGTACTCAGTTTCCCGTTAGGCCTTTTTCAGCTATAACTGGAGGGCTCTATCTAAGTGTGTCTCTTTTTTCAAAGAAAAAGAAGACTCACCAGTCAGGAGAGATAGATCAGGGGAGGAGGAGAAGAACCCTCCCCTACCTCAGCAGCAGGATTTTCCGATTGATATTCCTGAATAATTTCAATGAGATCTGCTTGGGTACCTGTATCAGTAAGGCCACTGACATTACAAATAGATGTTCAATTCCCAGCATTCATCTTGTGAAGCAATAGAGAGAAGCAGGGGCAGAACATAGCATAAATACAATTGCACAAAGGGGCTGCCCCACGGCCTACCAACCAATAACTAAAAGGGGCTTGTTGCTCATTGGAACTGGCATTTAGCCATATGCCAACCCACAGGACGCAAGATGGACAATCCAGGGATTTACAGTGGCCATAACCAGTTAAGACCAATATGGAGGCTGCCATTGTGGGCTCACAAAGAGCCCACATGGTCAGAACAGCCATTTTAAGGGCCCCTTGTGAACACACTAAATAAAGGAAGCCCCGGAACACAAAATGGGTGAAAGCAGGACTTAAAGAAAACATTTATACCCCAATGCTACCAAAAAATTACATTAGGCTACCAATTGAGTAAAATGTCTTGCACCCTTGGATAAGCCAAAACTGAAGTATAGATGCCACCAACCTACTCCCTAGGAACTGGGTGATGGGATAAAATCTCCTTATGGCAAAAATGGGGAGCCTGAGTGGCAACCCTGGTACTGGCACCTTAGGAGCATCTCAATACCATATACTATAAGTAAGGTATAAAGGGACATAATGGCAGGGGAACCTCAGGCGAATTCCCTTCGGCCACCAAAAAGAAGTCATTTAAGCAAACTTGATAGGGGGTAGGTGGGGCAAAAAGTTGAGGTGCTCAAAAAAGTGACCACAGAATCCCAAAAATAGGAATTCAGGCTTACACAAATCTAGAGTGGTTCTGTCCCCTTAGCCTTGTTCTATAGATAGTAGCGACATTTAAACCCCCACTTTATAACTGATAAAACATAGCCTTCAACTTGCAACAAAGACTATTTGCCTCTATACCACTTTTCTACATTACCCAGAATGCTCTTTTCGCCAAAGGTCTACACTATCTATGTTTTTCCTTATAGAGGTGGGCGTGGTTAGTGTTTAGAAATGTAATTAAATTCGTATGTTTTTATAGAACCTTTATTGGACATTGCTTGTATTTTGCTGCCCCAGTGATTGCCTACTTGCTTGCTCACACGCCCCCGGCCCATGCTAGCTTATATAGGCAAAGGAGGAGTACATTCATTATGGGCCTGCTCCAGCTCTATGAGTGACATCACTTCCGGTTTAGGAGTGCAAGTCTGAGTGGGAGTTTTGAAACCAGTACTATGCATGCCTGTACCCTGCAGAGCAGTCATTTCTTCACACTCACACAGCTAGCCTCTCATTTGCTTCATATTTCTTCCGGCCTGATGCTGGCTGTGTATCATACTCCAGTCTAGCCATCCCTCCCAAAGGCAGTGTTGGCCAACTCCTGTTTCCTGTCAGTCAGAACTCCCTACATCCTAAGACTGGGGGCTGGGCAGGACACTTTGTAAGAATGGGCCCACAGGGGGGCGTTTCAGCTATAAAACATTTGACATAGTGGACAGCGCCGCATTTTAAAAACCGAAAGCTGTGCTCTCGCTGGTTGGGATGTGGTCAGAATTCCTCAGTGGGAGCCGACTCGTTTCTGGAGGGCTGCCTACGCACGAATTCATTTTAGAAGGTATTCGTCTTCCTCATTTCCGGTCTCGTGGTGACCTCACTTGAACTGACTGAAAGCAGCACGTGGGTTCACGATTCACTGACTGTTTAACTGGCGCCCCGACGTTCATTTATAATGGATGCCATTAGCCATGGCTCCCTGGGTTATGACAATGGCAGCGTGTCCTATTTTCTTTGCTCGGCTCTGGGAAAGCGTGAAAGAGTCACCAACTGCTTCCTCTGTGTATGTATTTCGCTAGCATTTGAAAACGCTCTGTGGCGTCTTGTTACTGAAGTTGCAAATACAACCGCGTCTAGTGAAGTGGTAAAGCTAGGCGTACACCGCGTATCGCATATCAAGGAGTCTGACCGCTGCTTCGCATATGCTTCCGGGCCTGGAAAACCGCCAACGTTTCTAATCTTCAAAATTATACAACGCTCCAGCCCGTTTAAAAACCTGCCAAAGACCCTCCTCGGGAAGAAATAGTTCGTCTAAAATATCATCTCCCAAATTCCTCCTTCTCTAAAAGCGATCACTTCCGCCTAGATTTAGTAATTACACGATTGAATAAAACAGGCGACAAAGCAAGAGGTAGAATGCTTCCAGAACTGATGTGACTGGGCTGAAAAGTGCCATTAATGTGCGTTAATCCATTGCTTAACTGGACGCGAGCCTGCAGGCTCTCAAGTGTCTCTTCGTGGAGAGGCTGCGATGACAGACATGACGTGGCTGCGTTTCAAGGCAAAGGCACTGAGCTCTTTTAACTGCCATTTGTTGTTCTAGTTTGTCATCATCCGATGTAGCCACGCTGCATTCTTTGTGTCTGGAAGTCTGAAGAGGGAGCACGCGCTGCTGCAGGAGCAGTGATCCTGTTGATCTCTGGAACACTAGAACACAGGAAGCTAAAACAAACAGGCGATGAGCAATTACTAGCCATCAGATTTGACTAAGAGAGATCACCATACTTCCATAACAAAGAATGCTGTACCAGCTAGCGCTCAAGGTAAGAGTTTTAAGTCTGGGTATGTTACTCACAGTTTTAACAAACTGGGAGTGAACGTTTTTTTTTCCAGGAGTAAAAAATATTTCCATTTCCAATGCAGGCATTTTGAACTGTAGTAAAAATATGTTTCAACTCGAAGGTATATCTTTCTGTAATTCATAGTTCTTTAAAACAAGTAATTTGGGGGGCAGGGGGTGGCTTGGCTGAGCACCAACCCAGATGCGCTCTATGAGGGCTGAGCACCCCGGTGGCCACGCACTCTTTTGGGGGCTGTTCTGAAAGAAATCTTTCGACAATATTGGCTCCGTGGTGCGGTTCGAAGTCAAGAGACTCAGATTTTCTTGTAGGTCCATCCACTCTAGAACTCAGCGCAATGTCGAAAGGGACACCGTTGCTCTGAGCGAGCGTTGGGGTGGTGCTCAGCGATGTGGCTTCGGTACTCTGGCCCATGAAGTGGTCGAAGCTCTAGGGGTCTGCAGCCGAGCCAGGTTAACCAGTAAATATATATGGGCCAAAAATCCATCACCTTCTGTGGGAGACCTGTTACTCCTAAAATTGAGTGCAACAAGCCAGATGCAGAGCTCCAACTCAGCACGGACCAGACAGAAGGCCTTGCCCCCCTTTAATCTATCTACCACTCTGCCGTCGCACCATCTGTCTCCTCTCCCCCCGTGACTCCATCTCTGCTTCCCTTTCCTCTCTTGGCTGGCTTCCCTTTCACTCCCAACTTAAATTTCAATTTCTCTGCCTAGTCTTTAAATCTCTCCACGGTCTTGCTCCCCCTTATCTCTCCTCCCTCCTCTCGTTCTACACTCCCTCCCACCCCCTTCGCTCGGCTGACCGCTTCCTCTCACTGTTCCTCCTTCCCCTTGTGCCACATCCCGTTTCCGCTCCTTCCATCTCCTAGCTCCTCTGAACTGGAACTCCTTACCTCTCTCACTCCGCTCTAGCTCTACTTTTTCCACATTCCAATCTTCCCTCAAATCTCCCCTTCTCTATTCCCCGCCATGAATCCCCTCCCCCTTCCCGCTCCCCTACCACCTTGCCTTATCTCCTTGATCATCTCCCTCTCCTCCTCCCGTTCCTACTCTTCACCGCCCACCTCTCCCTCTCACTTCTACTGCACTACTCTTCTTCTCCTATCCAGTTAATTGCTCTACTTATTGTTTTGTTGATCTGATTCTCTATTGTAAATTGCTTCTACCGTTACTGTTATAAAGTTATTGTCATATGTATCCTGTTGTTAAAGTGTGCAGCGCTTTGGTGTAAAGCGCTATATAAACAAAATAAATACAAGTACAATACAGCAAGCATTGCATGTACCACAAGAGAACACTTCACTATTGTGGAATTTCAGAGGATAATAGCACTACACTGTTGGTCGGTGAGGGGCACAGAAGAATTCCCTGTACGCCTTACTGATTTCAATCTTTATTTATACAAGCATCCCCTGTGAACAACCGTATGTGTCTACGGGGCAAAGGCGAGGGGCACACAGGATCCTTTTTTCTCTTTATATCCATATATCTCCAACTCACTGTGCTCAGCAGCAATCGAGCAGCTACAGAGGTGTTCATCAATCGGAACTAAAACCCCCTCAATCTAATCTTCTGAATTCAGCTGAACATTTCAGAGGTATTTTGCAACTCCAAGTGTTTTTGCGTTCTGAAACAGAGCCTTTGAAAACATTTACAGCTTTACTCCAAGTGCTAGGATCCTTCTGTAATGAACGACAGTCCAGAGCGGTTTAGGGCCCACCTCGGCTGCATATTTTACTTGGCTAATCTAGGGTCCATCCTTTCAATCAAGAGTCATGTGATAGTTCATGGAATCATGATCCCCAACTCTGGCAAGGGCAATGGTGGGCTCAGAGAAGTGTTTTCTTGTGTAATGCATTTCTTAGCAGCAATATCAATATAACATTTATGTTTCCAGGAGTCACATATCAATATGCTCAGGTACTGCTAAACCTTTCTTTTTAAAGTACGATTTAGAACTATTGTTTACTTTTTATATCCAAGCTGACGTTTTGGGCATTAATTGATTCCTTGCCTAGGTTCTCTGACAATTTTTAGGTTTTTATGGATTCATAAATTGATGTTGTTTTGCACAAGTCACTTCAACTACTTGCACACAACACTTTAACAATGTATTAATTTATTTTGACTGATTATATTTTATATATTTCAATAAAATTCCTTTCTGTAACCTGTTGCTCTCTTTGGTTCTAGATCCTTGTTGATTTTGTTATTTAATTTAGATACGTGTGTTATTAATTTTACACCGGTCATTTTCTAGTTAGTTGACAATTATGAAGACAGTGCGAGGTTTTTGGGATCATTATTGTTAATTATAGGCTCAGAGAACATTTCATTGCTAAGTCATAAGTTCCCTGTCTCGGCTTGAGCCCTGATTGGGTAATGAGTGAAGTGTTACTCATTGAAGCCCCAAGACATCTCAGAGTCTATAAAAGGAACTCGCAGAGCATTGTTTTCCATATGTTCACACCATAGTGTGCGGCACAATAGCAACTAAATTGACTAAGAGTTATAAAGGAGGAAGAGCTACCCTGTCTCTTATGCAAACAAAGGATAACACACGCAGATTGGAGTTAATGAGTGAGACAATAAACTATATATCTAGTTTACTCATGGCAGGAATATGACCAACAAGATATTGCCCTTACGCATCAGAACGGGCAATACAGAAAGTTGAAGTTACACAACAACTAAAAGATGAACACACTTACATGAAAATGTCATTTGATCCAAAACAGAATGTTAAGGATCTAATGGAGAAAATTCGGACTGAAACAGAAGCAAATTTTACCTAACACATCATGCAAAGATTTTTTTGACCAGCACACACCTGTATTTTACCTCCTATCAAAGATGCACAAAGGTTTAACAAAACCACCTGGTAGGCCAATAATAGTGGCAACCAACAGTACATTGGAACCACTATTTCAATACTTTGATAAAGTGGTGCAGCGGATTATACAATTTAGTGATACAAGACGTATATTAAAGATACAGTTCATTTTCTGAGGAGGTTTGATGAGGCAGCCTTTAAGCTTGAACAGGATATTCTATCTGCAATGGCTATCATTCGCCTGTATGCAAATATTCCACATGAAGAAGGAAGGAATGGAGTGGGTTATTTAGCACGCAGAAAAAGGTACAGCTGATAAAGTCTTTCTACTGACACTATTGAAAACTGTATTGATGAACAATTTCTTCAAATGCAAAGATAAATTCTTTCTTACAAATACCAGGAACATCAAAAGGGGCAATAATGGCCGAGTGTATGGCAATACATTCATGTTACAGTTCGAAACGGACAGGATATTAATGCAAGATCAATGGAAAAAAGCATTTGAAATGTTGTATGAGATTATGACAGGTCAGAAGTAGGAGACAGGCTACCTTGTGTCATATTCAACAAGTGATGTTTTGAAATAATAAGTGACTTATGTATCCCTATTCTACGGGTTTCCAAAAAATAAACTGCCTGTTCTCCATTTGACAACTAATCTATTTGGGCCCTACCACTAAAGAAAGCAACTACAAAAGTCCAGCAAAATGTCACCATTCTCCGGGACAGGCTGTTCAGCCCTACCAGATGATTTTCAAATAGTTCTTGGCTAGCTATTGGATTTGTTCCTTTAGCTCCACCCTCCCAGTGTCTCCTTTTTTAGAATAGTCCCTGTTCTCCTTGCAATATTTGTGTGTTCACCCCTTTGAGCTACGTCCTCTTGAAGTGTCTCTATGCGTTTCCCTTTCCCCAACACTTTATAGGAACCCAAATGTATTTTCTTTTGATCTTGACTTTCTGTATTCCTTTGCTTCCTTATTTCCCCCCAAACAACATGCTTTACACACATCTTCTCTTGGTCTATAGAAAGGCTTGCCATGTCACTGGGATGAGTAGGCTGAGTCTCATAGTTTTTCCTACTCTTATAAGCACTTGTTGTGTCACTGGGATGAGTAGGCTGAGTCCTACAGTTACTCTCACACTTATGAACACATGTTGTGTCACTGGGACGAGTAGGCTGAGTGTGTCCCTGTTCCCTGTATTCCTCTCTTGGTCACCCACCTCACCCGTTACCTTTTTGCTCAAGGGCTACCATCGCCAGACCTCTCTTTGGGATTGGAACACCTCTTGGCATCGGAACGACCTCAGAGGTCACACTGGCTCTTCTTTTTTTCGTCGGTGCGGCTCTGCATAGCTAAAGGTGCAGCGGTCTCAATGCTGTTTCTGCACTGACCAGTCCACCTTTCCCAGGTCATGCCACCACTCACTTGGTCCTCCTTTCCTCGTCCCTTGCACAACCTGGATCTCTGGTTTCCCCGGTACGTCCACTAGTCAGGTCCTCAGCAGCACCCAGCTCTTCCAACGTTCAAACTTTCCAGGCTTCACCATACATCTTCAGTCCTTCTATTTTTATATCTAAGTGCTGGGTCACAGCGTAACATCAAAGTATTTTCTCTCATTTTGATGAGCAATCTCTCTTACTCGTCTGGACTCCTTCAGCACAGTTGGATTAACTTTAGGACACTGAGTAATCTGTATTACTCGCCCATCTGTCTTCTTTGTCTCAGTGGTTTTGTCAGACATTTCTTCAAAATGAATGTTAGGAATAACATTACAATAACAAACAGTAGTTTGTTCTGATGAGTTTCTGTGAAGCATGGATGTTATTGATGGTTCAACAGAGAGGGTTGGTTTTAGGGAGATTCTTAACAGAATAGGAGTCCTGGTGGGAATGTTGAGGAATGTTGCACAGCTGGCTCTCAACTCCCTAGCCTCACACAGAAAGGCTCCCCTATAGTAAAAAGTGACAAAACCCTGTGATCCATCAAAAGATACAGTGACAACATTTTTGGAATATGGCATGGGCCCGTGAACCAATGGTTTGATTTATTTGTGGATGTTAATTAGCTGCACCCTAGAATCAAACTTACTTGTAAACAACTAAACGAAAATTACATTTTTGGATGTTGGATGTTGAGATATACTGTGTTGATAGTAAATAGTAGTTTGGAAACCACAGTTTATTCCAAACCAACAGACAGAAACAGTTCATTATTATCCATCAGTTTCCACCCCACAGAACAATTGAAAGCATCCCCTGTGAACAACCGTATGTGTCTACGGGGCAAAGGCGAGGGGCACACAGGATCCCTTTTTCTCTTTATATCCATATATCTCCAACTCACTGTGCTCAGCAGCAATCGAGCAGCTACAGAGGTGTTCATCAATCGGAACTAAAACCCCCTCAATCTAATCTTCTGAATTCAGCTCAACATTTCAGAGGTATTTTGCAACTCCAAGTGTTTTTGCGTTCTGAAACAGAGCCTTTGAAAACATTTACAGCTTTACTCCTCCAGGTTTAAGACATCAAATGTAAGGAAACATTCTTCACATGTAGTTATATGGACTGCCCACTCCAAGTTTTAACTAACAGTGATACCCAAATAGGAGAATTCCTTGCCTCACTTTAGTTTGTTGCCCACAGGCCATATAGGAGGAATTCTTCCAGTGCAACAACCTAGACATATTAGGTTAGATTTAATAACGTTCAAAAAGATTGTGTGCATCCATATATTTCGCATAAAATCAGACTTTCTTTTCTCAGATTTTAAAACAAGATTGTGATTGATTGTTGTGCAAAGGGGGGTACATTTTGATTTAGTTTTGACAACTGGGTTATTGGCACTCTCTTCATTGGACAACTGCCAACAAGATGGTCTTGATTTACTAACAGATTTTGCTCTAGGAAGACATAAACCGTGAAAGAAAAGTTTCAATTGTGTCGGGCCCCAGTCCTTTATCTTGGTCATGATATCTCAGTGGGGGCGAGACATTTGTCTAAAACCCAAATGAATGCAATTTTACAAGTACTCTAACCCCAGACCCAAAAACAAATTAGATGATTTCCTGGCATGGCTGGTAACTGCTGCCTGTGAATAATGTGCTTTGCTTCAATTACAAAACCTTTACATAACCTTAGCCTTGTTTCAACACCAGAACCCCTCCCATGGTCTACAGTGCTGGATGAGGCATTTATTCAAATCAAGCAATAACTGTCAAAAACTCGGTCCTTAGGTCTACCAAATGATCAGTAACCTTTTAGCCTTTATTTCTATGAACCTGAGGTCTTTGCTCTCAGAGTTTTTATTTAAATGCATGGTGACAAATACTGTAAGATTGCATATTATAGTGCAGCATTAGATCCTGTTACTGCTGGCTTATGTTCGAAACCTGAAGGTGTCTCACCCGCTACTCCACGGGATGTGTCATCCAGCTGGCCAGCACATGGCCAACGCCATTGGATCCAATTCCTGGGGGTGGACTATTGTGGGAGGATCACCTGGAAGGGGGGGGTCTTTGGGGAGTGGGAGTGGGACACTGAAAGGTGAGATGCGGTATCCCCTTTCTTATAGCACCTTTTCCCCATCCTACCAGGTGGGATATCTAGAAACTCAACGCCCCTCCCCCTTTTCTGTCACAAACACCTTTTTGCGGATAGTTCATCATGAGCAACAACAGACTAACACTTGAGCCATATACCTGACATGTCCCAACACAAGGGTCATGCAGAGTCAGGCAATTACTGATAACTACACACACCTGACTCCCATTACACTTCCCCACAAGGATAAAAGGCAGAGCATGAAAGCACACTGGGTTCAAGGCACAACGCACAACAAAGCAGCTATCCTGAGATGGTAGTTCAAACCGAGGAGTAAGGTGGCAAGATCTGAGAGGACGACAAGGAGGAAATTACCCTTGCACCACTTTTCAACCCAGAACCGCAACTTTCAAGAAGCCTCAAGGAGAAGAAACATAAGACCGGGAATTGTAGCTGACGAATGGTGTAGCGTTTGTCAACAGTACATAGAGGCCTCCAGCACTGATAGCCAGGGCAGGAGAAGTGATTGCCACTGTGGTACCATCCTTGATTTCAACAAATCAGCAAAGCAATGCCAACGAGTTCAGCAAAGCTGGTGAGTAGGAGACACTGATAGCAGACCGGACTGTGTTATGCTCAAGATTGCAAGCAGCAACATTGTATGAAGAAAGAAAACTTCAATATAATTGAATTTTGTGAAACTAAGATTGGTACCAGATACAGAGTGGTCCAACGCCACGTGGGTGCTCAGTCAAAGGTCTTTTTTTGGTGCCCCCGCCCCTTTGAACAGGAAGTAATTGTTGAACGGTAAATTCAAAGTGGTCCTGCATTGGGTTGTGTTGAATCCTGTGCACACTCAAAAGTCTTCGATTGTCTTTAAACTGAAGTTGGTCTGAGCCTGGCTAAGGGGGTCTAATTGTAGAGAAGTTGGTCTGAGCCCAGAAGAGGGGAACTAATTGTAGAGAAAGGGTCTGAGCCCGGAAGAGGGGGATCCTGGGTGAACAACACCTGAGAATATTGTTGTAGTGAATGTGATCCCGACTGAGGGATCTCTACAAATTAAAGTTGGTTTGAACCCAACAGAGGGAGGCTAACAGTGAGAGAAGGATCGGAGCCCGGCCTAGGGGGATCCTGGGTGAAGAGTAAATCACTGTACATGAAAATTGAGAAAGGAACTTTTCTTTATTGTTTATGGGACATCAGGTCTTCTAAGTCCAGATATTTTGCACTAGAGAGACTTGGGCAAAGAAGGGTCTGATATTGGTGAAAGGAACTGTGACCTCCTGCCAAAGGTGCTGGAGTGTGCTATGCTCAAGTGACCCACCTTGTCCCATGCTAAAAACATGGGGATGGGAGGCCCCGCTGACACTTCCTGACTTATTTTGTGAACACTTCTTTCTTTTTGTGAACATTATCCCACACTATTTTGCAGGATAATGGTGGATTGGGAATATATATTTTTTTTAATATAGGCCCTTTTATTTTGACTAGACTCCACAAGGACAGTATTATTATTATTTGATGGTCGTAGCTTGCTCCCATCTTAGATTTACTTTTAGATTAGGCGTTTATATCACCCATTTTTGCAGTTGAATAAACACCCTTGAACTGTCATCACTTGTGATTGTCTTGCTTTGATACAATGCCTTCCTTACACTTACCACCTTGTTTGAGTGCAGTGGTGGTAACTAATGCGTTGGTAGAAAAAGTCAACACTTTAATCCAGGGCCAACCAGTTACTGCAATGTGCACCATGCCATTTTAGTATTACTTTCAAAAGAAAGACACAGCATGTTTCTAATACACATTGAACTAAATACAGCAAGTTATTGTTATCGGCTTCCAATTTAACTTTAACTTAATGCTCTATTTTACCCTGCTTCTCTACTTCAGAAACCTTCTTATGGGGAACCCCATTATTGTGCACTGATGACAGAAAATCCTTTAACTTCCAGTATTGATTTAAAGTATGAACCATTGCAGAACACCGATATGATTATGTATGTTGATGGGTCTTGTTTGATCTCAATTGTTAAAAGAGATAGGTGTGCACCATATTTTGCTCCTGTTGCTGAGAATTACTGCAGCAAGCATTCAGTGTGTCTGGCCCATAAGGCGGGACAAGCTGTAAACGCTTCACCTTCTGCACACCAAGCTACAGAAGGTCAATTTGTAAATGTCCACAGGTGCTTTACGCAACTACCTACATGTCTTTTGTCATTGACATGTTTTCTGGATTGGTAGAAATGTATCCATATCAAAAGGCTGACCCTGTCACTGTGGCAAGGAAAAATGCTCATGGAATGTACTCCTGAATTTGGTCTTGCTGTGATTGTTGACAGTGGCATGGGCCTTGCAGTAGTCAAGTATTTCGAGGTATTTTAATCCTGCTTATCACCTAAATTTAGTGGAACAGTAGAATGCCGTAAAGGCGATATAAAAAATATATTATTTCCAAGTCTTCAAAGAGAATGGCCTTAAGGGGCCAGAGGGCCCCACCATTCATGTTGCTTAATATAAATAATTATCATAATAGAAAGCATGGACTGTCACCACAAGATCTCCCGATTGTCGAATCCTATGAACATGGCTATGATCCTCCTCTCTGAGCAAACAGTATGAATCTTCATATGGAAGATGATGCAATTATGAATAATTGTAATTCCTTGGAAGTCCCATATGAAAGCTGTCATATCTCTCTCTCTCTCTCTCTGAAGGTTAAAGAAAGCCATTGGGAGCCCACAGACTGATCCTGCCACTCTCTCAAACTGGGACAGCAGAGTGTAGCTGCTAGTGCACCAGAGAGGGTCAGAGTTGTACCCACAGTGGCAAGGACCTATCCAGAATTTACACACCATTCAGATCACCATTAAATGTGTAGGGCATCTGCGATGGTTTCATACCTCCAAATTCAAGAAGATGCAGACTCCACCCTAAACATCAGAGTATATTGTGTCTCCAAAGATCCCCTGCTTCACTCCCTTTAAGAAGATTGCATCTTCAGGATCCTTTAGTTGCAAATCTGCTCCTCTATGTGATTCTTCAACAATGAGTGCCATGACTTCAACATCTGTTCAGAGTGGTGATGCTACTTCAATGCAGGCTTCATCGTCTGCTTCAGTCGACTGTTCAGTCTCATCACCAATGAGTGCAACACAGAAACAGAGGAAGAGTAGCAACAGTCTAGTTCCGCTCTCCAAGATCCTGAATCCTCATTTCAGTGCAAGTATAATTTCTGTGTATGCAGATTAAGTGATTCATCGAAAATAATGAATTGCTTGCTGCACCATATGATAGAATAACCCAACAGCCATATACACTGACACCTTTTGTGCATGTTGAGAGTGAGAAAAACAGAATACAAAAGAGTGAAATTAATTCAAATCTTTTTGGAATTTGGATTTCCATATCTTCCGATTGTATTGTCTGTTTTGATTACTGCTGCCTCTAAGGTTTCTTGTCATCCATCACATGGCCTGAATGCTCATCCTTGGATTGAGATTAAGAATACATTTCTGGTTGTGACCTGGCAATATCCCTGCATCTAGAATGTGTCAGATTGCACAACCTTCGCTTTCCAATTACTCTTGTTTTCCTATGGTACCAGTTGTTGTTAACTGGGGTGACATTTGCAACATCTTAATATTAGTTTCTAGATCTTACACTGTAAAACCTTGTTTCGGTCATTATTCACAATTGGGTTTTTCAGTCTTGCCAACATTTCCTGCTGATCAGGTTCATTAGAAACCTGCTGCAATTTGATTACATTCTACTGCCAACTTTGGTGTTATACGAATCAGGGTTCTTTGTTTATAGCAATACACTCTTACAAATACTCTTGATCCACGAAAAAAGCCATTGCTATAAATAATGTTTCCTTCTCTTTTCTGGCTTTGGCACTTTCTTTATATGTGGATTCTCAGAATATATCTGATTGCATGTGGACTGGAATGGAAGTTGTTGTTTTCAATATGTGCTACCTGCTATTAGGCACATTACCAAACTGCTTCTCATCCAAGAGATAAAAGAGAATCTGAATGGGACACCTTTGCTGAAAGTATGGGGTTTATTTGTCCCGGGAGTGGGAGATAATTGGAAGATATTGATTACCTTACCGCGCAGCTCAGTAACAAATAAATAAAGTACTGCCACAATATGCCACTTTTTAATGATGTAGACAGGGGCTGCCACCATTAGCCAGGGATGGGAACTAGGTGGTTTCCGGGAGATCATTAATGGCACTTTCCTCTCCCGCAGTGGACTGATAGAGGAGAGGAGCAGGAGAGAAGTCTTGGTTACCCTTCACCCCACGCCTGTTATTCTAAAAAAGCCTGCGGCATAGGAAGAGAGCAGGGTCTTAATCTCCTTTCCACCACAGCAACACAAGCACATGACACCATCTGCACATGCCCTACTGGCCTTTCAGAGGTACAGCAGTGAACTGGCAACCAGAAGTGGCCCAGGAAATGTTTTTAAAGTGGTCCTAGATTTCAGCATATGAGCCAGCCCGACCCCTCTAAATAAGAAAATGTGGCAAATGGATACAGTGAATACAAAAAAAAGATTAACCATAACATAACAGAAAACGGGCATATACCTTTGTAAGGGATGAGAAACAACACAGTGAAGCATCTAACAAAATCTTTGCTTCAAAAAGATGTGGGGGCGAATACAGATGAAAGGAAGGGGGTGTGGTGCACGGGAGAGAGAGTAAGGGGAGCAGAAAAGCAGTATATCCACACAAAAGAGGCCCATGGTGCAGAGGCCCACCGAGAAATCTCCAGAGTACCCTGTGGGCCATTTCAGTACTGCAGAGATACCGTCTAGATATGAAAACGCCTGTTTCCACTGTAGGTGAGCACATCTCTTCTCTGGCAGTAATGTGGTCTAGTAACTATCTAGAAGATATCATAGCCAGCCTTAAACCTTCTAAATGGTCTCTGCCTAAATTATGATAAGACCAAGCTTGTTCTCATAGGCTCGCAGCCACATCTGAATAAACTATACCCCCTCTACAAATCCTTTAACATCAATGGGAACATCATCAAAGTCTCTAGTGAGGTCAAAACTCTAGGCATATACTTGGATTCCAACCTCTCTCACACCAAGCAAGTCAATGCAACTGCCTCAGCTACAGAATACATGTCTAAACTGATCATGGCCTGCAAACCATTCCTCTCCTCCAACAGCTGCATTATCCTAGCCAGAGCGCTGATTCTTTCCAAGTTAGACTATTGTAACACCTTATACCTAGGCTCTAATAAACGGAACTTGAATAAACTACAAGTGCTCCAAAATAACGCACTTAGATCTGTCCTTAATATCCTGCACTCCAACCACTTCTCAGCAATTAGACGTGATATACAGTGGCTCCCAGTGCGAGACAGAATCTCGCTGCGAACACTCCTAATCAAGCACAAATGCCTTTCCAACACTGCGCCAAAATACCTGCTTGACAAATTCACCAGGAACCAATCTACCAGACCCACCAGGTCAAATTACCTACACTGTCTGACCATACCTAAATACAAACTCCAAAAAGGCTACGATCTAGCTTCCCGGTCCTAGAAGCTAAGATCGGGAACTCCATGCCCACAGCACTTAGAGCGGAATCCTCCTTTTGGACATTCAGAAAAGAAGCAAAAGCTTGGCTCTTCACTCAGAACCAGTTATTAAATGCCCCTACTCGTAACCACTCTGCCACTGTTATATCTATCTTATTATCTGTATCTTCACTGCTGTTTTGTATCATAGCCTCTACAAGCTCTGTATCACTATTGCTATTGTATCATACTAACTCTATGCTCTAACATACATTGTACACGCTTCACCCGTCTAGCCTGCTGACTTGATATGTAACACAAGTCAACCGTTTTATGCTCTGCTTTTTGTAACCACTGCTTAAAGATTATGTACAAGCGCCCAGATACCTCAGGCTTAGGCGCGCTCTATAGATAAATAAACTAAACTGAGTTGGCATCACAAGTGACTATTTCTGTCTCCCAACTTCAACACATTTAATGACCCTGGGACAATATCTTTACCTTCCTAAACATGAAAACTTTTGGAGCACGTATGGCAATGTTACTGAATGCAGCTAAAACAAATAAATAATAAAAAAAAACAGTTAACTGAACCAGTGCTGCATCCTACTCGAACAAGGACCGGGCAGTGTACTCCACTGAGGGACATGCTGTATTGTGCTGAGCTTCCACTGAGCATCACCTACCGACACTTACGGTTTCTCTTCCGAATTACTACTGGAAGCTAACAGCAGCGAAGAGAAAGAGCAGCGTAGAGGGGTCTGACAGCGAGCGACAAGCAGGAACACAATATCCAGTGGGCGAGAGAGGGGAAGGGAGTGAGAGAGGGAAAAGACCAGGATCGTGCGTTCTTCTGCCGCCTTCACTCTAAAAACCCTGCATGGCTGGGGCGCTGCTGCACTTTGAAACCCCGCAGTCCCTTCCAGCTGACAGCAGTCAGGGACGTCAAGTCTCCCTTGTGACCTCTGTGGTCTCCCTTGCGACCTCTGTTAAAAAAATGTAAAAAAAACTTTTTTTTTGTTGTAATGCAACCTCCTGGACTGTGGCCAGCACCATGTGGCTCTTTTCTTCTGGAGTGGCTGGCTTTCTTTTTATGGCTCCTTAAAAGAAAAAGAAGAACAGGAGTGCCACAAGTCTAACACTTTCAGCACTGGCCCTAAATAAGAAAGAATAGGAATACAAAATAATGTGTCTTTCTGAATTCTATACAATAATTGCTAGACTCATTAAAGGTTTATTTCAGGCACACTTCAGGGGGTGAGTCACTGATTTAGTCTGTTCTTAAAAGCCTCAACTCAGCCTTTCATCCTTCTGAGGTTGATAAATGAGTACCAACACAGGTAGGGTTAAAATGGGTGTATATTTTTTCTATATAAAGCGCTTAAGCGGAAGTACTATATAATAGCACATCATTATCATTTGGTCATGGACGTCTGCTTGCATTCGCAGTAATTTGGTAATATGGGCCTATACACACTGATCTTAACAATACAAATGGCGATCCATTCTTGTATGAAATGTACATCACATTATAGTGATATCGTAACCATATTTTCCGTAGTGTACAAGGCTATGTGATGCCACTCCCTGTTTTGTCAACAGGTGAAAGGTCTTGTTCCCTAGCTTTCTGCATATCACTTTGGGGTGGGTCAAATGACATTGCTTCCTGTGATGTCATCGGGGGTCAAGGGTCGTGTGATGTCACTTCCGCTACCCCTGGCATTTTGGTGAAATGATTTCCCTGACAGCAGTCAGTGCTGAAGGGGAGGCAGGCCGCTGAGGGATGTGAAAGGGGGTCAGCCACCTGGGATTGGCTCTGAAGCCGAAAGTTCACGATTCTATCCATACAAGCAGCTACTGGCCACAGTCCGTTCACTACCACGACACATATGCTAACGAATGTGAACAGTCTTTCATACATGTGCAATTTCCCAAAAGGTTCAAGGTTACTGTATGACCAGCACTCCATCAGTTAACGCTTTTATTTAGGTCACATATTAACTTTGCTGGTGACAGAATGAGAGTGCAATCATGGGTCAACATATATTAACGTTTAAATGCAACACATATTAGCAAACAGTTTACAGCAACACATGAACAAATAGAAAGTAGAATTCAACAACAAGGTTTTGTGTTAAACGCAAAGCACACTCGAGTGTTATGCATTTTAGGTAATGAATGTTTCAGGCGCCTCGATCAGCCATAGCTCTAAGCAGTAGCAGGGGGCGGCGGCCTACAAAACAGAGATACAGTCAGCCGCAGTTCTCCAGCAGGATGCGAACAGCTCGCCAGCATTCTACAGTCGAAAGAGCCTTTCTCGAGGAAATAGCTGCTTCTCCTTAACCTGACCAACAAGGCAGTAGATTAACACTAATCACGGAAGCTGGACATGTATCAAGTAACCAGTAACTCGGAGTGCATATTAAAACATGTTTTAACAAGTCTAGAAGTAAAATGAGTTTAATATTTAGTAGTATCCAGGAGAAAGGCTGCAGCCAATCAGGTGGCCTAAAATATGGGCTGTCAACTGCCAGTACAAGGCCGCGCTCCATCCTCTCCACCTTAGCTGCTCCCCCCAGTTGGCCATTTTCTCTCCTTTCGAACCTGCTCAAAACCCCATGTTGGCCCCCTCTCCTGCACCCTTTTTACCCCATAGTCCGAAGGTGCACCAGTCACTTCCCAGCCCAATGTTCTCACCCCACTAAATGCCATCACGCATCCCACAGAGCCCTTTCCTCCACATTATTCCGGCATTGGTGAGGCTGTGGAATCAGTGAAGGGGCTTTCTCCCTTTAATGTTTCCCCCTCCAGCTATCATGGTTTTTTTCATTCTTTTTACAAGGAATAGGGAATTAGGAAATGCGTGCCCTCATTACCTTTAGGGCAATGCCTATAAGCATCCATGAACGAAAGCTCTGCGGTGATAATAATGTCAATGACCCCTAAGCCCACGTCTTTGCTAAGGCCTGCTTATCCTTGGGCTAGACATTGGGGCATTACAGCAAGAAGCAAGATCAAACTCCCATGTACCCAATACACAAGCAATCCGAACGTACAAGATGCTGATTTATTGTTGAAAGGTAATTCGTGAGTTTCCAAAATGTTTCAGCTTCCAAGGCCTTTCAAAGGCAGAGACAGTAAAATAGCCATGTAACTTCCAATGATTAAAAAAAAACATTTTTGTAAGCGACACCTTATAGTACAAACCTTTCTATTTATATATTGAAACACATTTAATGTGTATGTACACAAATGAGTATACGGGGACAATGTATGATCTATCTTAAGCTCTCTAAACATTTGAATCAATTTTCCATTCTAAAAGATCCCAATTGTACATTACCACCCAGGGGCGTTGCCAATCTGATTCCACAGAACGCGGGCTGAAATCTCTGATCTCAGCCCGCATTCTACTGAACCTACAGGCTGCCGCCCCACCGCGGGCCGCCATTTAAAAAAGAAATATTCCTCTAAGCCCCTCCCTCCCCATTCCCTCCGCTTACCTTTTGGAGGCAGCACTGGCCCCCCTCGGAAAGGATTTTCCTTCATTCAACGTGACATGCGCAGTGTCCCATTGAAAATAGAAAAATGTTTGTTTGTTTGCACCCCCGAGTTGCTGCTTTGGTAACCCGGGGTGTTAATTACTCTTAACACCTGATCCGGCTCACCGGATCGGGTGTTAATGCCACATTATAACATTGGAATGTTTCCACTGTAAACAATAGGACAGAAGAAAACCTTAACACCATCAACAAAGCTGTATTCGATGAATAGTCATCAAAGCACAAAACAATCAAACAACAGATGCAATTGTAATGTAATGTGTCATTTTGTATAGCGGCTTTCACCATTAGTATGGTCACAACTGCTGTAGATTGAACGCCCTCAGGGGACCGAAGTGGGTGCTAGTATGCATGTGTGCATTATAGCCAATACGAGGATATAAAGGGTGGTCAAGTCCCTGCTAGCCACCAATGTCTAATTGGCATGCAGATGGGTGGAGAGAAGTAATTTGGGGTGGTAGTCTAGTGGGTATATGCAAGAGGATAGTCGGTATGTTTGTAGCTACAGTTCGAAAGTTTTGTCACGAAAGGTAGTTGCGTTCCTATGGCAGAGGTGTTGTGCATGGTGTCTTAGAGTAGTGTATGATGGTAGATATGTGAGGGCCGTGGCCATGCCTTCAGCTAAATTCCATAAGCACGGAGTGCGAGATGTTGAGTACATTAGATACACTCTAACAAAGGCTTAGATTCCCTATCTTCACCCTACTCTAGGATTACCTCGATTTAATTCAATGGCTAAATTCTACATGCATCCACATGTAACAGAATGGCTACCCTCAACATGCACCGTGATTGAATACAATGCTTACTTTCTGCATGCAGCTAGATTTGAAACGTTGGCTTAATTCACCCAGAATCAATACATAAACTACATCATGAAAATCTAACAATAGTTTGAGTAGTTAAAACATTAACAATCAAGAAATTCATGAAGACTTAAAATCTTAGCACATACATAACATAATTAAAAGTATATATTTCACCAGTAAGATTATGTTACCTCTTCACCCTAATCCTCCAGGATAAAGATAAAATAGGCCACACTATATACATCGGAGTGCAAGGAGGAACAAGAAGAGTGTTCTGCAATAGACAGAATTCTAACACCATAGTTGTTCAAAGAGATTCTTACATGTTTCATCTAACCTGGTTGTATCTTGGGCAAATTAATAAGTGGTGCTGAAGAGTTTCTAGCATGCATGGGCAGGTCCGACACTGAGCACCAACTGCTGAATTCCAGATACTCTCTAATACAGCCAGTAGGAAAATTCCAAGGCACTTTTTGAGACATAGGCTTCTCAGTCATACTGAGAATAAATATCTAAATAATTCACTAAGCCAACTTGCAATTTAAGAGCAAAATAGTGCCTGATTACCAAGCTGGTTCCTGTTTTTGTATAAAAATATCTTCCTGTTTTGAAGCATATAATTCTCTGAATTTTTGTTTTGTAACCTCACCACTAGATAGGGGGTTTAAGCAAATGACCGTTTCAATTTCGTCAGAGAAGGATGTTGTCACCAGCAATTGAATCCCTGCAGATCATCAGTGAGAACCACTGGACTATACAGCCTACAAGATGGGGTACAAAGGAAGGGTAAAAAACGCACATATATACATAGAAATATAGAGAGGCATTACCATTAAGCAAAAGATGAATGGCATTTGTTTCTACAGCTACCCCATAAAGATTGGGCACCATTTATAGACCAAGAAGGCAAATATTCTGAGCACAACACTCCTCTGTTAAATATTACTGTTGCATGAAACAAAACATTACAAGGATGGCACGCCTGAAATCTCTTCGGTATCTGCAGAAACGAGGAATCTAAAATTATTATTTTACTGGTAGCTCATGCCCATTAGGGAACAACTTTGCCTGTGGGGCGTAATTTTGCACACTTCAATAAAAGCGCTTAATATGGTTAACTTGGATGTAAAACAAACTGCAAACTTACACCAGAACATTGACTTAAAGGTACAGTTTGAGATAAAGCTCTTCCAGATCATTTATTATTTTAAGACTGTGTAATTCCTGCTGACATTTTGCTTAGTGCAGTAGTGGCAACTGGATCAGGTTCTGCTTCATTTTTTCATATGGTACACATAGGTTTATCTTCTCTTCAGCCATTGTTTATATGGGTTACAACATTTTATAATGAACACATCCATCATTTGAAGCAGTGAAATACACCGGTATTCTGACGGCAACCTGGAATCCAATATCCATGGGTTACTCTAGGAAAATATTTGTAAATCTTATGGCTTGTTACCCAATTTCTCCTACAATTTCTGAATCCCCTCCTGGGATGTTTTGAGCTGATTCACTCAAATTGTATTTATCAAATGCACTAAACACTTAACAAAATTCCACCAGCCGACACTTTGTATCATTTTGCTCTCACTTTACATTGATCCAATGGTGTGGCCCATAAGAGATGCCTTTGACTGCAAACTGGCCCCCCATCCTAATGTTTCTATCCTACCCTAGAAACTGTCAGGTCAAAACAAGGCCAAACCTGCCTTGCCCTTACCTCTTTTTCCCTCTGCTTTGGACACCAGATGGTGTGATGCCAATGGGCAGGGGTTAATATGTGTGACGTGCAAGAATCCAGAACCATTAGGGAAAGCGACTGGCCCTAAAATAGGGGCCTGGTGGGATAAAATCAAACAGGTGTTTGCAGGGAGTGGGGCTCCGGAGCGGGCACCAAAGAGCAGAGGCCTCGGGTGTTGACTGCTTGAGGTAGAGTTCCTAAAGTCTGTGATGACTTGCTGCCCGATTACCTTTGCTTTCCAGGGTGCAGGATCACAGATACGTGGGCCTCCTGAACCAGTAGGGAGAGTGTCTGGCCCTGAAGTGTCACCATGGTGGGATAAGATCAGGAAGGGATTGTAGCTCTTCATTGATAATGATTATTAATTGTTGTTCAGTATGACGAATTCACGCTGTACATAAAGAGAATTTGCCAAAAAGCTAGCATGAGTTTAGTCTTTTCTGGAAATATTGTTACAGTTAATTGTTATCCCTTTACCAAAGTGCTTTTTACAGACACTCAGCTGCTGGTCACAAACATAGGAGTATTTAATATTTAAGTGTGAAATTATTGAAAGCCAGTATCACCTGATATAATATATTTCTTTCAAAAGAATACATTTGAAAATACAAAAGTAACTCAGCATTAGAATTGGACTCAGGAAGAGTTCAGTATAACCTACACAAAGCTAAATGTTGCTTGTTGGAAATTGAAGAAAAATTCCCAAAACCTTTGGTGAATGAAAAGAGAATTGTATATCAGAAGAAACATATTACTTGAATTGAAAATGGAAAAGTATTTTAAAAGTTAGAAATACCCTGTGGAAAAGAAGATCAAGAGCTATACTAGGAATGCTGGCAGGAGTCCTAAATAATTGTTTGAATACTAAATAAGGCTAATACATAAGAAGCACGTTTTGAGATTTTGGCAGAACCAATGATGCAAAAGATGTGAGACAGCAAGATCAAGAGGAGAAGCTGATCGACTGAGGGGGTGATGTGGATGTCTCTGCATTACCCTTTAGCTGATGTACTTACCTTATTCCAGAACCTGTAACTGTTGGGAAGGAACTAGAGTCTTTCCACACCTCCAAGCACTTTAGAATTAGGCAATACTTTGTTTGACTTCTTCTAGGCACTACAAGAGGACCAGGGGGGAGGAGGGGCAGTGGGAAAGCTTTTTCATGCAGATAAAATCACAGACATGGGCAGACACTAAAGAAGGCAGTTATTGTTTAAAATATGAAGCACAATTAACTATTAGCTGAATACATTTGTAAATGTCAATTCCTATGTATTTCTAAGATCTTAGCACAGTATGACTCAAAACCTCCACCTCCATTCCTGGAAAGAATGCAGCCTATGCTAAAATTGTACTGCAGGCTTTGCAGTTTTCGTGCGAGCACTAGCAGCACGACCTCACTGACCAGCTGTCTGCTGTCTGTCAAAAGCCCATGCATGCTAAAATGGGATTTTACATGCTCGATGCACACAATGCAGAATTATGGAAACCAAGGTTAAAGGAAATTACAGGACCAGATAAAAACATGAGTAGAATGAGTGGTGTATGAATCCAAATTAGTTAGAGAAATGTTTAGTTTTTCCTTGGGCTAGGCCTCAAGGTGTGTAAGAGTCTGCAGAGCTGTAGTGTGTTTCTGTGTTAGGTAGCAATAAGTAAAATAGCATGTCCTGACAGAAATCGCTGACAATGAAGAAAGGAAGACTGGAGCATCCCTTATATGGAAGCAGGATGGTTTGGGATGGTGCCATGGCCGGTATCCAGTGACACAACTGCAGCAAGCCAGGGGTATATAGGATCCTGCCTGGCATCAGTTTGGCAGGAGAAAGGAACGGATGAGGGACAGAAGAAGGCAGTTTGGGGAGCAGAGTTCTTTGCTGCCATCTTCATTTCTGTAAAGATTAAACTTATCCTTGCAAGATAGACTTGTAATGAAGGTCCCGACCTATATATATATATATTGAGTCAACAGCTGAATGAAGTGGGCCCCCCCCTTAAACCTAACCAGAGAAATTCAAAGGGACTTATATGGTGTTGCAATTATGCGAAAATGTTTTTTTATAATGTTACAACATACTAGTATTCAAAGGCATTGCATTTATAATGTCGAGATATGGCATTACAATGATGGAATAAGGTGGCAAGGCACATAATGGACAATGAGATATTCTATACACAGACAGAAAATCGCCTGAGCTAAATGCCTTTAACAAAAATGCATGTACTTAAATTGTAACTAAAATAAGAAGAAACTGAGTAGTGCTCAAAATGTGTAATGATGAGATCATTTTAAAGTTGAGACGTTCAAGGACACTATGCTTTCAGAAACTTGACTAATGGACATAAACCAGACTAATCGGGCCTGGTCGAAACCCTTATCTGAAAGAATCCAGCTGTACAAATTATAATTGAACAGTGCACTGAAAGAAGAGTCAGGAATTCATGCTAGAGCCTATTAAATTTTGAAGGTTTTAGTCCAATTAAAATTAATTGCCCAATGAGCTAATGCTAACAATGAGGTTGTCCAAGACTGAGCAGGAGCGGTGGGGGCAGATTGCCTCCTCATATTTTGCTATAAAAATGAGCTCTGGGTAATGCTGAGGGGGCTTCTTTTTGAGGCAGGGAACTTGACCACAGCAGATAGGGCTGTGCTGTATCAGCTATGATGAAATAAACCCTTATGAACTTAACAGTCTTTGTACTGATCCATTGAATGGTCCTTATTGAAAGGTGTTGAAGTATTTGAATCCTGCACCCCAACCTCCTCGAGGTGCAGCAACTTTGTCTTAAGGTATTTGAGGGCGAGCTCTGATTCTATGGGTCAGAGGTCACTCGGTCCTCGTTTACATTTGGTAGTGAGAAGGATGGTTCTTGACCATCAACTATTAATTAAAATAAGACACCTAATGGCCATTGACACAAAGTAACTCTAGGTCTTCGGCAATATCACAAGTCCTTCGCCATTTCGGGCTGAGTAGACTGTGAAGCTCCCTATAGACAATGAGTGCAGGCGGGGCCTGAAGTGACCCCGGCACATCCCAGCGGACCAGACGAAAAACCTGAAGAAGGCAGTGATCACAAAGGGATGGCGGCGGGAGAACAGAAGGTGAGTGAAAGCTGCCGTAGCCGATAGAGAGAGACGGGGACATGGGGAAAAAGAATAATGGCAGTTAAGATTTGGGAACAAACCAAAAACATTACCTGCACTTAAAAATCAATAACAAGATTAAAATATTAATCAGGGACATGCATGCAGGTGGTCGGGGTTTGTGTTTAACTTTGTTAAATGTCACGCTATGTATGTGTCTAAATTTGTATGTTGTGGCTGTTCATGTGGCTCGCTTCGTGGCATAAATGTCTGCGTGCGCAGTTAAAACATTGGAACTAGTATAAAAATGATAGTTTAAGCTGAATAAAAAAATTGGCATCATGCCAAGGTTTTGAAATTGCAAAAAATTGCATCCAAATAGGTGGTCAGATATTATAGTTTAAAGCACACAACTTTGTGGTGATTGCAGCCCAAAAAAGAGTTAGACAACCTGTCAAAAGTGCAAAAAATGCTGGTACACTTTAAGCGAACACATTGTGTTTCAAACCAGCAGCTATGGAGTTAAAGTTGTATTTCCTTGTAGCAGGCAAGATAACTGATAGATCGTGCTAAGAACAATACATTTTCGCATTAAAGTTATATTTGATTTATGGAAGTACTGTTCTCGTGCATTAAGCGCACTGCGCGAAAAGGAATGCAACATGTGGCAATGTTTTAACTGTGAGGTGCAGGGGAGGTCCGGCTAAGAACCAGGAACTGTGAGCCTGGAATGTGTACAAATATAAGAAATGATTGAAAAATTCTTAAAGCAAAAACAGAGCTCTGGTTTTGTTAGAATGTCTGTATGAGGTTGCAAGAAGTGATTAAAGATAGTACTTTTTTTGGTTGTTTTAACATCAGAGCAGCAGTTTGGAAAAACACAGTTGAGAACGAATGTGTAAATGGGGGTTGACTAAGAGTCCACGAGAGCACGGTGATCAAACAAAGAAAGGAATGTGCAAATAAGGAGCCCTTGAGATAAGCACGGAGAACGCTCTCCATGTGCGCCTTGTAAGATTGCCTAAATCACACAGAATATTATAAAAAGACAGGCTGTAGGTCTTGTGGAAACAAGGTATGAAATGTAGATCACAAAATGCAAAGAATCATTCTGAGCATTGCTGTGAATTATGGAATAAAAGGCCACATTTAAAGATAAGGGAAATACACTAGTGCAGTTACATGTATTAACCAAGCGCTAAGGGGATATTGATTAATGAAAACAACAGCTAAATATTTCCGTGGGATGGCTGGTAAACACAGTGCTCAGATCTGGCTCGGTCATCACATTGTTGTTATTTTGACTCGTGATGGGCATGCTAACAGCCGATGTAATTGTGAGGTTATTTTAGTGATATATAGAATGTTTGAGCGCATGTGTGTTAGATATTGCATTTAATTTCTAAAACAGAGTGCATTGCGTACAGAATGAATGTGCTTCATGGCAGAGAAGCCCCAGCAATTGTAGGAAAAGGGCTTGATTGCATATTAATGCGTCCGGCCTGTTGTGGAAAGCACTGCAAGACTCTTTCATTTTAGTACTGGTGAGCGGACATCCCAGCTCTTAGAAGCCGGATGACTAAAAGCTAGGCCCCAGTGTGGAGTTTCAAGAATAGGCATACATTATTGAGGTGACCTGGAGGGTCTGGGGAACTAACAAGAGTGATTAATTCCGATAAGGATGAATGAGCGCGGACGAAAAGACATCTTTTGCGTAGACCAATGAGTTTTGGCAAAGAAATGCATTAGTTTTCTGATAGCCTGTGACTATGCGGCCGTGCAGCACTTAAGACAAGCATTTCAAATGTATAAAAGATTAAATGAGATGCCCAGGATCACACAGCGTTTAAGGGGTGAAGCTGGGATTTGTGCCCATATTGCAATTCCAGGCAGTTGAGCACTTTCTCTTCCAGCTCTCAACATGAACTAAAACAATCTAATGTTATAAAACTGCAAGAGTACGCAACCCGTATTTCCAACCTGACAATTCTAAAACCCATAATATTACAGACGGGGGCTACACAACATGGCAATGATTTTAGCATCAGTTCTCGATTATCAAGGGGAGTTCCAGCAATGTGAATAGGTAACACCCCGCAGAAAACAGCACAGTAATACAAGGGATCCTATATGTTTGACCAGGATCACTGTGCCTGCTGGCATAGCCAGGATACAAGCATGAACCCTTTTGCTGCATAGTCTCGAATTTGCATACTTGTTTGATGCTTGGAGATATATTCTATGCATATCTTTTAAGGGATTTCTTAGGTTTTAAGAATGCTCAGCTGAGCAAACTGATTTTAACCTCTATCTGGTGCAGGAACAGTGCTGCTAATCGCGCCGCTTGTGCTGCAAACCCAAGTAATTGTGCAGGTATATTTGTGAACTTCAGATTTAAAAATGGTTCAGCCAGCCTCACTGGGATGTGCCCTTCTGATCCTTCACATGAACACATATCCCTACAATAAGTGCTTAACACACAGACAACCTCTGAACCCCTGTGGATGAATATGGATTTCAACTTTGGCTAGTGCACACGATCAGCAACATTCCCACAGTGGGAAAGTAACGCTACAAAGATCATGTTACCCAAACTATGTATTACACAATGAAAACGAAAGGCAGGGCACGTTTTAATTGATCAAGGCATAATGTACTTGTCAAAACCGACAGGCAATGGGTTTGAAGCCTCAGCAGCCTGCAATCAAATTTTCCTGGCATGTGCTATTTTAGCCTAATGTAAACTGGAATCTTGCTTTAGACCAGGCAGCATCGTGGGGGCCCTGGGCAGCCACCCCATGAGCCCTCAAATAAAAACGTCTCTGGGGTCTACTGTCGTGTGGCAAGGAATGAGCGATTCCTAGTAGCATTGAGCATGCAGAAGCCTGTAGGCATTGTGGTGCTATTAAAAAGAAGGGGCTTGCAGATTACAGTAAAAGGCATACACTAGGGGCTGCTTGATGAAGCATAGCCTGTGGTTATGGGACAAATAGATATATATTGTAGTTACTATGATGAGCTGCATGTTAAGCTCACACTGGATAGAGTCTATTAAGTAAAACACAGCATAGTGGTAAATTTAGCTAAAGGGGATAAGTACAGACACTGCTGGGAGAACTGATAGAGGTAGGTAACCAAAGCAGGGTTGAGAATTTTGCGAGAAATAAGAAGGGATGGTTCTGCGCCAAGTTCACTAGAAAAGCATTCCATGATTTGGGGACAAGACGGGGGAGCTTAGCCCTATGGCATTAGCCCCTTTTGGTGAATGGGGACAGCAGTGGGTAACAAGGAGTCCATGAGCAAGAGCACTGGGGAGTAGCGCAGGATTTAAGAAATGCTTGCTTCTCACATTACATGTCGGAAAAGCTTCTCACCTAGGTAGGCCCTGCAGCAATGCGTGTGTATGTGTTATGTATTGCTAAGTGCTGTATGGAAACAGAATACTAGCAGTAGTGGTGATTTTTTAACACTAAGGTTGAAGGGTGAGCGCGCATAACTGAATTGGTGAATGGGGATTTTAATCCTTGCATGAGGAGGGGAATTCAAGGCTGTGTATGACCATCCTGCGCACCCAATGGGGGAACCAGTGATGACAATGAAACAGGTCTTAGCTCCATTTCTATTCCTTTATATTGTGGGGTGGCAAGCAGCCTGGGGCAGGTAGGCAACCTGGCCCTGGCCGAGCATCACAGAAAATATTGCCTGGGTCATTGCACCAGCAGTCCCAGTGGCACATACATGCAGGACTGCAAGCAACTTAGGCAAATGGAATATCGCAGCCAGTGTATGAACGTTGCTTTCTATAGCATGCGTGGCTCTGAAGGAGCTAGAGAATGGAAGTCATAGTCTAATTTAGCTGTCTCCTCGCTCTCACCCCCTTTCTGGGCTGGCAGAGATCCTTTTAAAGGGCATAGTCTGTGTCTGTGCATATCTGTGAATGCCACCAGCCTCATACATGTCACTCAATGAGGTGCTGTTTGGACACGTGGCTTTCATACCCTTTGGTTGCAGACACCTTGGCTCAGATATTGCTTTGTATTTCTGATATGTGAACTGTTAGTTAAGTTTATTGTGTGTGTGTCTGTTGTATGGCAGAGGCACAGTGTTCCCAGTTTTTGTGAACTGCCTTTGGGGGTGTTGATAGGTGCTTTATTTTAGAAAATTGTATTTGTATGCATTATTTGTTAATGCCTTCACATTAGTCCAGTCCAGATGGCCGTGAGCTGGGAAAAAACTATTGCCGACATTTCAGTGGATTCCAGGCTGTTTAGACTCATAATTAGGCCAGGATTTGTGATGTCGTATTTCTGTGGGCTTGGACAGTAAATTGCACCTCTTGGAAGCCATGTTTCCAAAATGCCTTGCAGAGGAAGAAGCCACCGACACACTGGTTGGTGTGAGGTGGCCTAGCTCGCTCCCAAATTCTCACCAAGATGTGTACGCCTCACCAACTTCCAAAGTCACCAGCCGCCACTTGGCTGAACTGACCCTAGCAGCAGCATCAGTTAAATGTACCAGCGCTGTGTAAGACTCACATTTGTGACTTTAAAAGAGTAGCCTTTCCTCCATGGTTGGCCAGTGAGCCACTCATCTGGCACAAAGTCATGTGTATTCTTTGAAAAATACTGAGAGTTGCATACTGCGGCACTCTGCACTTTTAGAGCCTGTGAGGATTTTGTGAGATGGCTGCAAGGATGGCGGTGTAGTAATACAATTTAACACTGATAATGACGAGAAATGAATGAGCAGGTGGTGTAAGTATGGCAGGGAAAGGAAAGTGCCGGAGGCATTAGCAAATGAAATAGTGAACGGGAAGTAATGGCACAGGGACGTCACTCCACCAAAATGATAGAGGTAGCGAAAGTGACATCTCATGACCCTTGACCTCTGATGATACCACTATAGGAAAAGGTTTAAACATTTTTTCAATTTCTAGGGTAGCAATGGGGACCGCGGGGCAACACGGGATACCGCCGGGGGTGCAGCCACATCCCCTGGCGACCCCCAAATGATGTCCCTGCAATGGCACTCTAACGATAAAATGCAACAAACAGAGTGTAGCATGTAACCTAGCATGGTATGAACAAGGGTTATTTTACAGCTACAAAAGTAGTGTTAGAATTAAAAGAGGTAGTGGTAAACTTCATGAGATGAGGAGCAAGTAATTTTACATGGGGTTTTAAATCAATGTGCAGACAGGGGCAGGCACTGCTCTGTAGCTGAATGGTCCATTGCCATTTGTGCATTCTGTCACTTTTGACTTAGAATGCCCCCTGAAATTAAAGGAGGTTACTGGATCATCTGTGACCTGCTTTTGGGGAATTTTGGGGATAGCACACATGTAGTGAAGGGGGTTTTTGGGGTGCTCCGAAAGGCTTTTTCAAGGAGCTCTACCGTGACTGGTAGGACAGTCTGCATGGAGTCATACCAGGGGATAGTTTACAATTTTTGAGGCCTTGTCAGCCGGAGTGGAGAACATTTTTATTAAATGGGGAAAAAACTTTCGGTTTGAGATGGGCGGTTGAGATTCTGGTATCGTAGGAATTAGATGAACAAAGAAAGACTTGAATGACAAAGCGTGAAAGCATGATGAGTGTTGAGGTTACCATGGAAAAGCATGATTATTTAGGGCATACCCTAGTTAAAAACAAGCAATTTGGAAGGCATGAACGCGGCAGAAGGCCAATGAGATTGGGTGAGTGAGAAGTAAAAGATATTTAGTATTTTTGCAGCATAATGAATATAGCCAGCGGTATGACCTGACAAAGAAATAATGACATATTTTTAGAAATTCAGGCGCAGGCTGCGAATTATGAACATTTGCAAACACGAGGTGAAACGGGTGACCTCCAGGAAAATGAAGGCAGCCATACAATAGGGAAATATGGCAGTTGATAAAAGAGCAAGCAGAATGAAATAAGAATCATGAAGGACAGTAGTGGTTCAAGTAAGAATTCCGGGGGGGGGCACCCGAGAGAAAAACATAAGAATTCTGGGGGGGGCACCTGAGAGAAAAACGTAAGAATTCCGGGGGGGCACCCGAGAGAAAAACGTAAGAATTCCGGGGGGCCACCTGAGGGAAAAACGTAAGAATTCTGGGGAGGCACCCGAGAGAAAAACGTAAGAGGTCTGGGGGCACCCGAGAGAAAATGTAAGAATTCTGGGGCGGAACCCGAGAAGAATAAAATGTAAGGAATACCAGGGGGTCACCTGAGTAAAAACATAAAGATTCGCCTTGTTCCTGCGCTTTAAAGAGTGGTCAGAAGGAACGTGAACCCAGAGCCCACAGTGGGGGGACAATTAGGCTACGATAACGTTTAAAGACGTCATTAAGGGGGTTTGTTCACATCCCATGACGGGATATTAATTAGAAGGCAGGTATGTGTATGACCAGCTGGTGTTTGTCTAGTCTGTCAAGTGTCTGTTATACATGTCCCGTTGTATGTCAAATGTAAGGAATTGTGTCTCCTTGTTGGTTGAAATCAAGTAAAAGTTTAATGCGATTCTACAGTTGAGAAGGAATCGCACATAGAATTATGTTCTTGAATAAATTGGCGGTATAAATAATTTGGCGGGAAGGGACTGGATTGGAGCTTGCTGCAGTTGACGCTCGCTCATTGTAATGGGAGGTTTTGACTCACATAAGGATATAGAAACATTGCTCCAATTAGAGGGGTGGGTTAAAGGTACCGCCCACAAGATGTTTATGCCGCGGCCACAAATTAAGTCTCCATCTAAAGCCATCTTACAACGCATAACAACTTGCTTGCATGCCGCATATACAAGCAAAAAGTTAGAAAACGCTATGCTGTTCTCAAAGTGTGAAAAATATAAGAACAAGGACAGGAGGAAGAGCCTCCAGCAGCCTCAATGCTAAAAAATATGCACTGAGGGGGGGTGAGACACCTGCAGCAATGCCTGCCCCGCCTGAAACAGGAACCGAGGGAAGTAAGCCTAAGGGACTTTGCCCATTAAAGAGAGCTAAAAGCAGCCACACGGTATAGTAACCCCGCTTATGAGTCACCTTCAGACAGTAGTAGCAAAAATCAAGGGAAGGTTAAGGACAAGAATCTCACATCCCTAGCCAAGGGACAAGGGGAGACACGATGATGCGCTAATGAAGGAGGGGATCAGGCACAAACAAGGGCATCTCTCAACAAGGGAAGAGAGGGAAAGAAGAGGAAAGAAAGTGAAGACATAACTGATGAGATAGCATTTACAAGGGACAAATGGATGGGAGGACAAATCTCATTGAAACTCAATGGGAAAGAAAGTGAGGATAGGAGGCCTAAAGAGGAGTTAAGGGCCAGAAGGATAAGAAGAAATGTTAGGCTAAGACGAGAACAGCTTTATCGCGAAGTGCAAGAAAAGCAGCTCGATCGCAAACCATAGAACAGCCTATGAACGTGACAGACAGAAACAGCAAAGGTTAAAAGAAAGCAAAGGTACATGAAAGAAGGGATGAGGAAATTCAAAGGAAAAATTAATATAGAGATAAGAAAAAGGGAGAAGATAAGGGTCAGAGAAGAGGCGAGGAAGTGCAAAAGGATTGGTCACAGAAATAAATAAACACATAAATAAATGAATAAATCAGGAAATACTGAAAGTGAGTGGTTATCTTGAATAAAAAATGAATAAAAGGATAAGGGATACACTCAAAAGCATAAAGAAAAAAGAGCAAAAAGTAGAAAACAAATAGCACTTATGAGGTTTCCTGGCTGACAGAAAAAAGGAGCATTGGGCAATAAAAAACATCAGGAGACCATGAAGACCAAGAAAAGGAGTATGGCTGATAACATTGGGTCAATTAAACGAAGGAAAATTCGCACAAACCATTTTAAAGTAAATATGGTGAAGTAAGCAAAACAACTTGTGAATGCCAGTAACAATTTTGATTCATTTTACAGACAAGCTATGGACCTCTTGCGTGAAAGCACAAGAAATTGTCTGCATGGCCTTAAATTATAGAGAAAAGAGAAAAAGGTGAGTACTAGTTCACGCCAAAAGGGTGTGAACACAGAATTGATCAACACTAAAGGTAAAGGGATCCAGGTGAGTAACAGGAAAAGGTAGCAAGAGACACAAGGTCTTCACAAGTTAGCTGTTTTTCCCAAGATAGGTATAATCAGGTGCGGAAAGAGCAGAGAAATAAATAAACAGCATGGCCATTCCAGACAACCACAGAAAACAGAAGTAAAATTGAAGATGAGTAATTATTTTCATGTTCATAAAGTTAAAAGGATTGTTATGATAGAGGTATGCAAGCATTAGAATAGGCAAAACATTAATGGAAACAATAAAGGTGGAGGCACGTAGTAAGAATTGGTGCCATAGTCTTAGAAGACAGGGGTAGGCTAGATCAAGTTAGACAGGGACGGTGTGCAGCGAAACGCCTCTGTTTTATCTCCCTAGGATGAACACAAAGCACAAGCATAGACCATAGTCCAACTAACGAAGAAAAAAAGAATAGGAAGAATGGCTGCTAAACAGAAGAAGTATGTGCAGCTAACCAGGAAGAATTTACTACTAAGCTGAAGAAGTAGGCGCAGCTAACCAGGAAGAATTTACTGCAAACCTGGAAGAATACAGCTAAACTGAGCAAAGAACCAAGCTGAAATTAAGTATCCCCGTGGGGTGGTTGGGAATTAGTTGTTTATGTGCACCAACGGATAGGGGAGAATGACCCAGAGAGTATTTATTGATAGCAGAAAGGGAGGAAGGGGGATAAAGTCGGGAAGAAAACCTGACCCCTTGCAAATGCCCGAATGACTTTTGCCTTTATCTTGACTTTCTGCAGACAACGGGGATCCCTAAGGAAGTTTCTGTCATCTACTACGGACGTGCCTAGAAGACCAGGAAAGAAGACGACATCTTTCTTTAATAATATTGTCTCCTTAGGGTTCCATGTGGCACCCGGAAGGGGAAAATATGTCCCATGAAGGATGTGATGTATCGAGTGTTATTGAAAACAAAAATCATTGTCTAAGCCAGCTGACACAGTGCTAGGAATGGGGGGTATTTTAGTTATGGTGTAAAAATGACCCACAAAAGGGAAATGTTTGAAAGGAAATGTTGTGTAGCTTGACTAGGAGGCAGGGATGTCAAATAAGAGGGAATGTCTCAATTCTAGGGAATAAGGTATAATAGCCAATGTGAAAAGAGGTTTTAAGGAAATGGGTTGGTAGGAAATGTGTTAAATAGCAGAGATCTGTTTATTTTACAAAAGAAACTCATTCCATTTTATATTACAGGTATACGTCGAGGGACCTGTATGCCTTGGAAAATTGACGTTGAACCGCATGAGGAGAGAGTGAGGTCGTAGAGAAACCCAGTGAGAGCCCGACGTTGAATTATGTCTGCAAAAGACTCCCCCAACCCTGAATCCCCACGCTGAACTGTCCCCTCTTATGGACCTATTGAACAATGAACCCTTTCGAAAGAGAAACACTCTGAAAAAAAACGGTGAACTTCTTCTGGAAAGGAAAAGACAATGGACTTCTGGTCTAATCATCAAAGGAACCTGGGAGACCGACTGTGAAAACAGCACAATGGAAAGGAAAAGGCGACAGGACACAGACGGTCCACTAACGCCAAACTCATGACAACTACAACGGAAGAAACAGAAAAGGAAAGAGTGCGGACAAGAGGGAAGGACAAAGTGAAATGATATTCATGGGCAGGAGAAGATGCTCAAAGAGAGATTGGACTTTGTTGGGGTGGGAGCTGCAGACAAGGTGTGACATACGAAAAGACAATGGGCTAAATGGGTTACCTCAAAGCTTGACCAAACCTCTTGAGTCTCACAATGGCTGTGAATTGGCCAAGGCATACAGTTAGATTAAAGGCACACAATTACAGGAAGTAGGGCTTACATGGAAGGAGATGACACACACATGTTTGTTTTTAGTATGACAATGCGTTAGTATATGCCAAATTATAAGATTGTGTTAAGAAATGTTTAGATAAATGTTAAGGTGAATGGAAATAGAATATGGTTTAAAGTTGTTGTTTTACAAACAACTGAACTTTCAAGACGGGGGAGTGTAATGAAGTCCCCGACCTATATATATATATATATATATATATATATATATATATATATATATATATATATATATATATATATATATATATATAGAGTCAACAGCTGAATGAAGTGGGCCCCCCACCCCTTAAACCTAACCAGAGAAATTCTAATAGGACTTATGTGGTGTTGCAATTATGCAAAAATGTTTTTTTAGAATGTTACAACATACTAGTATTCAAAGGCATTGCGTTTATAATGTCGAAAATGGCATTACCATGATGGAATAAGGTGGCAAGGCACAAATTGGACAATGAGGTATTCTATACACAGACAGAAAATCGCCTGCGCTAAATGCCTTTAACAAAAATGCATGTACTTAAATTGTAACTAAAATAAGAAGAAACTGAGTAGTGCTCAAAATGTGTAATGATGAGATCATTTTAAAGTTGAGACGTTCCAGGACACCATGCTTTCAGAAACTTGACTAATGGACATAAACCAGACTAAATCGGGCCTGGTCGAAACCCTTATCTGAAAGAATCCAGCTGTACAAATTATAATTGAACAGTGCACCGAAAGAAGAGTCAGGAATACATGCTAAAGCATATTTCATTTTGAAGGTTTTAGTCCAATTAAAAATAATTACCCAATGAGCTAATCCTAACAATGAGGTTGTCTAAGACTGAGCATGAGCGGTGGGGGCAGATTTCCTCCTCATGTTTGGCTATACAAATGAGCTCTGGGTAATGCTGAGGGGGGTTCTTTTTGAGGCAGGGAACTTGACCACAGCAGATAGGGCTGTTCTGTATCAGCTATGGTGAAATAAACCCTTATGAACTTAACAGTCTTTGTGCTGATCCATTGAGTGGTCCTTATTGAATGGTGTTGAAGTATTTGAATCCTGCACCCCAACCTCCTCGAGGTGCAGCTACTTTGTCTTAAGGTATTTGAGGGCGAGCTCTGATTCTATGGGCCTGTCAGAGGTCACTCGGTACTCGTTTACAGACTCTTGGCCTTACTTCACTAGAGGGGCGAATTTACTCTGGTGTGAGCCTAATTAGGGGCACCCTTATTATTAGGGACACCCCAATAATTTGGGACACCCTTACATAACTAAAGTAAAGAGGGCTCTTACCTTAGCTGAGGCCGTGGTCTTTCTTTAACAAGGAGCTCTGGGATTGAGGTGTCACATGAAAAAAATCAGCAAGAAAAAAGTAATCCCAAACATTAGTATTGTTAGGAATCAAGGAACCTACTGGTCGGTATGGTAAAGGTGGAGGAAAAGACACCTGGAATTAGCTTTTCTACCTTTAAAATGGCTTGGTAGCCGGTCACTACCCTTCTATGGGAGTAACGTTCTAAGGGCTTCATTCAGGGCTCTCAGTGCGGGTAACTGTGCAAAGGCCAGAAGACGGGTAAACTTGCTGCGTCGCTCCTCTTATCCTAGCCTTGACATTGAGTTTCCTTGCTGTTCTACTGTTGTCAGCTCTTCTACTTTTGCTCCTGCCTTCTCCTTTCCTTACCATCCCTGTCTTGCTTCGATCACTTCCTTTCCTCTCCCTATTCCTGTGTCCTGGATGCCATGGTACTTCCTACCTGCAGTGCTTTCATCCGCTCCTGTTACCATCACGACATTGTATCCTGTGCATGCAGAAAAGAGTCTTCTACCGCAGAGGGTTTCCCTTGAGCGCATTTCACAGGTCAGTGCTTGCTAATCTTGACAAGTATATTGATGAAGAGACTTGATTGCAGGGGACATTTAATCTATAAGAAAATACATCATTGTAAGAGTGAATGAAGATTTCAATGTAAAATATTTCATTAAAACTATGTTGTACCTATCTGAGTCTCATTAATACCACTGCAATAAACCCTATAAGATATAAGATCAAATAAATGCAGGTGATAAACGTTTGCTTGAGAGGCTGGTTTTAAATCCTCTCAGAGAGATGGAATTCACTTTTATTCAGGCCTCAATAGGCTATGTTACAGTTGATGATCATCTAGCTTTCTTAGATGGGCTGGAGGACATCTCGATCCTTGCTGGAGAAATATTGGCCCACTCGCATATAGGGTGAATATTGATAAGGGTTTACTAGAAATTGGTAAAATCATGGAGGCCTAAAACCTCATTTTGGTTTTGGAATATTACCTCCCATGTAATGCTTCATTGGAAATTGATGCCAGGTTGGAACTCTGTATAGTAAACCTTTTATTTTTAGTGAGGAGAAAATAATGTTAGTGTTCCTCATTTTCAAATAAGTCAAAATATAATGTGGCACTTTCAACAGGGCTCACCACCAATGGATCTTTGTCAGTTATGTTGGTGAAAGCACAATTCTTCATGCATGCCACATTTGAATATTACACACAGAGGATGAGTGAAGATGTTTCATAGGAAACTTAAACCAGGAGAAAAAAATGTAATTAAGAATATGGTGTAAATAGGCATGTTTTTACACTTTGTAAAGCCCACAGCTAATTTAGGAGCGGTGTACCACCTTGTGACAATTTGCAAGGGTATCCAGTCATTTTATCGGAAATAAAACAGAGTGGTACATGGCAGAGTGGACAATAACAGCGAAAAACACTGAAAACTTTAAATAAATATATAAAGGGCAGTGGGGTAAGGGGTTAAAATGAGTCGGAATGGGGTGGCTTTTAAAGGGTGGAAAAAAGTGGGCCTTTTTTTAAAAAGTTTGTGTTTTTGATGTTTTCCACTCTGGTATGTACTGTTGTGGTCGGTAAGATCACATATAACCTCTGCAAACTCCTTTGAGTCTCTTCCACTGCTTCAAACATCGAGGACCTACAATGCTTTTCACAGTCATCCACAAAATAAAAAAATCAAAGGCTACAAAATGAAAGGCTACCCCACAGATAGGCTTGGATATACTGGATGCAGTAAAGATAGATAAGCCTTAACTAAGATGGCACCCAGGACCTAGCGGTGATCATGCGTGTCTAGCCGCACTTCCACGAGTCCCATTCATGCCAGGCAGGAGAAGAGCATGGACGTGGCAAAGTTCATGCCTGCATCTTGGATGGGTGAATAAGTAACTTGTTTGTATAGGAATGCTGTACATTATACAGAAGTAGACAGAACAAGAGCACTAGCCCAACATTTCTTCTTAGCGAAAGCTCATAGACTGTGCTGAGAAATTAATTGTAGCATCTGTGAAGAAGTTCACGAGCCATTAAAGCTCAAAAAAGGTAGGCTAGGTGCTATACCCCTGCTGACAAACACACTCAAACATAGCTATTCAGAAACAGGTGAGGCAAATACTCAGTTCAATAGCCTTGGCTTAACATTGGAAGATGAGACATACAAAATTCAAGAGTTAAGACACAGGCAGTCTAGTCCCCCCAGCAAATGGAATTGAAAAAAATACAAATGTAATACAGCAAATAATAACATGTTATAAAGAACTCACTGCATCAGACAAGCTAAAGCTAATTTTAGGACGGTAGTGTTGTTTTAGTTTTATTAGAAAATTGGGTTATTTGGCTCGTACATGGCATGAGTACAGGCAAAGAGGTCTGACGCAGCGCGGTGCGATCCATTTTCAAAGAAGGACCTCCATCCGATGAAGAATGGGTTCTGATTATTTGGGGCTGCTACATTTTTGAAGAGCTTGCACTAGGATCTATGCTTGACGCTCTTGCAATGTCTGCTGTCTTATTTCTCCTTTCTGGTCTGTGCCCTCAGTGTTCTTTTTCTGCATTGCCACAAGTCGTTTCTGGGTGCTCACTGCAGTTTCTCATTGAAGCAGACATGATTATTCCAGCTGAAGGACTGTATGCACCTGGATCACCACCTTAGAATGTAATTACGCCCAAAAGAAAATCAGACAAAAGATGTGTCGCTTTTTGTCTTCATGGAACGCAGTAGAGGATATTCTGTAGGGTGACGGAGAATAGGACGCTCATTAGAAGAAACAGCCTAAATTAGGCATTCTATGCGAACAAAAGGACACTGGTCTTCGCCTGTAACTTCAAAAAAGCAAAGAGCATCTGTAAAGAAATCCATTGGATTGCATGGAATGGAATCCTAGGAAACTCCTCTGGGGGCCACAGCTTGAGATGAAGATAATATTGACAGACTTTCGAGCGGAGAATGAAAGTGGATGCTCAGGGCACTGATGAAAGCAGAAAAGCTCATTTTGTGTTCTTGAAAATCTATATTGCAGGCCTAAATCTGAGGATTAGTCATCGACATTGCTCTAAGTATTATATTCCTGCGAGTCTGGACCGTCTATGCTCTTATTCTGTGCAACTTCTTGCATTTTATCGAAAGTCCGCTCAATATTTCATGTCTGGGCGTAAGCATCGTGCATCAACAGTATAATGTTAACATTCTACAGGAAATAATACAACAATCTAATCGTCGGAAGCAGTATTAAAATAAGACATCCCATAGAAAAGAGATGTCACAGTGCTACATCATGTAGTAGCAGGTGTGCCATAAACATGTCTAATGTACATCAATGGGCAGACAAGTTGAATACATATATGTCGGTGAAATAGCTCACTAGTTAAGCACTTTCCTCAGACATCTGCGTTCGTCATGCAGTCACAGGGTGTAACCTTGGCAGGGCCAACTCAGCCCATGATTCATCCAAACTTGTTACACTGAGCTCCATTAAATTGAGCAACAACATCATCTAGGACAACGCTTAGATTCAGGTGGAATCTGGCATAGAGTGCAGTATAAAATCGTGATACTGTTATGAAGAGGTGGCACTAAATCCACACAGATCTTACGCCAGGGTTTCGTAGAGAATCTCCAGCAGGTGGTAATGGGTACATTGCAGAAAGGCCATAACACAATTAGGGTGGAGATGTGCCATCCATTCATACAATAATGAACACATCCAGTAACCTCAGTCATTGCAAGGGCTAAGTGACAAACAACTCTCCCTGTCCTTGCTGTTGGATTGGGGGTTGTCTCCAGGTGATGCTTGGCCCAGGGTCTGGGTCGGGACAATCCCCTGTCTAGGCCCATAATGCTGCACACTATAGGTAGAAGCCTGTCAATTTTCCTCCACAAACCCTCCAGATGCTAAAAGGGAATCGAGTAGCAGTGATCCCATTGAGTCAGGTGTGTCAGTACACTCGACTCCCCTCTCACGTGTACAAACACCCTTTACAGAAGAACTGGGAGAAAAAGTGGTACATGAACCCAGAGATAAAACTCATGCAAACCACCACACACCTCACAGGCATTCCACACTCACACAATTAAAAACAGCTAGCCTAAGGAAATCCACCCTAGTGCTTGGCCAGGGTGTGACAGGCAAAGAGAGGACCCCTCCCAAGGGCAGGAACATGCACACCCCAAGTTCCACATCAGGGCTATAATCCATCCCCAGATAGCAGGGTCAATCAACCGATCCATATCCCAGCTAGATAGGGATACACACCTGAGCCCATACCCCAGAGAGACTCTTGGAGGTGGAACCAAAGCTCATCTGGAGCTAGCTGGAAAGATGAACAGAAAGAGCTGGATAAGGATCTAGAGCAAGAACCGGATATAGGAGACTTGGGTTCTGGAGAGAGCTCAATACATGAGGCTGGAGGAGAGACCCAGAAAGTTGAGATAAGAAGGAGAAATTAGGCTGCCGGGAAGTCCACAGGAGGCTAGGGAAATGCAGATCATGGAGGTTCAGAATTAAGAGACCAAGAGTGCTGGTGAGAGAAAGGCCCAGACGTTTTGGAGGAGATTGACCCAGAGGCCTGGTGGACAGACAGATACAGAGAGCTGGATGACCCAAAGTACTGGGAGGAGAAGTCCCCAGACAGCTGAGAGGAGAATTGCCCCAGGTGCTGGGAGGAGAAAGACCCCAAGAGCAGAATGAGAAAGACCCCAAGAGCAGACCCCGAGGACTTGGAGGAGAAAGATCCCATGGGCAAGGAGGAGAAAGACACAGAGAGATGGGAATTGAAAGTCCTGGAGGGCTGGGAAGAGACAAGCCCAGGTGCTGTAAAATGAAGAAAAGGTCCAGAAGGCAGGAGGGGGGACAAACTCAGAGTGCTGGGAATAGAAAGACCCAGGGATCTGGAAGGAGAGAGGCCCAGACGGCTGGGAAGAGGGAGACCCAGAGGTCTGTTTAGAGGGAGAACCAAAGGGCTGGGAAAAGGGAGACCCAGAGGGCTGGGAAGAGAGAGATCCTGAGGGTGGTATCTTCCACCTACGAGATTCAACATACCAATGCAAAAAAAGCAATATGCCTCATCTTCCTGTTCTATCTAGAAACTCTGCAACAGCACAAACCGCTCCTCCAATCTCCAACTTCCCTGTCTATTTTCCCTTTGACCACCATAGACTCAGGGCTGGCGACTTATGTGTTCGTCCAATACACACTCCATATAGGTCTTGGTACCAGGACAGTACTAGGGTGTTAGCGAGACCATGGAGACTTCATATATATATTAGAAGTGTGTTTTTCCAGGGGGTTATGTTAACCATTTTGTCTGGCCTAGCCACATTTATTTCCTTCTCAGTCCCTTTGACAATTGGCTTTTTGGAGCATTTCACGGTCCAACATTGCAGCCTTTCCCCTTTAAATGTCTCTACTAACCAGATGTAGAGATTATCCCTAAAAAGTAGGCAGGTGTGCACCATATCTTATTTCGACAACTCGGTCCATTTCCTCTGGTTCATATTCTTAGTTAATGCATGCAAGGGTGTTCCATTCAGTTACCTTTTCACTGGGCTGCCAGAGTCGTTCCATCAAGTTCCATTATGCAGTGTTAGCCCTTGGAGTCACTTTCCTAGTGTGGTCTATGAACTTTGCCGTAAAGTTGCAACTTCTCTGTTAGTTCCTATAGCCACTTTCTTAGTGGGCTCTAGGAACATATCAATTAGTTTCACAATTCAGTGTTTACTTCTACTTTCTTTCAACTTTATAATGGCTCTAGCAACGTTTTTTCGAGTTGTAGTATGCAGTGTTGCCCCTTACAAGTATCGCTCAGGGGCAACGTGTTCCCCTTGGAAGCAAGATAAGACAGAGTACCAGAGATGACATGAGCACCACTGGTTCAATCCCCGGGTCCGCACTTAGAAACCTCTGGGTATTAAGTACCTTATAAATAACCTATCATAATTCATAACTCTATGAAGCTCTCCTCCAATTTCCAGCATGCAGCGTATCACCTTCATTCTCCTCCTAATGCTTTCACACATGGGTCTGTCAGTGTTGCCTCCGACATCTCCTCTTCTTTCCACAGCTTTCTGCACATCTTTCCATCCCTGCACTGGAAGGAGTTCACAACATTCTCTTCAGTATTGGTTCCATTTACTGCTTTTTTAAATCAATTTGGTCTTGTGCATACCACTAATGGTGGTGGAAACATCTGGATGCTCTACGTGGTGCAAGAGTTTAGCGTATCTCCTCTGCCCCTCAAACTGGACCCTGCTCAAGGGTGTTTTATTCACCTGCCATCTGGGTGTGTCACTTCTCATGTCTTAGTTGCTACTCCCAGCGTTTGTGTCTGTCGTCCTCCAACTCTCCACTGCTCGGTCTCACTTCTTCCACTCTCCACTTACACTGGTACTGCAGCTCTGCAAGCAATCCCCATATGACTGCATTTCTGTCCTTTCTCTGTCCTTCAGTGCTGGGGCCATGTCAAGTGGTAACATACAGCAACCAACTAATCATGATCCTGAGGACTGGGGGAGTTAGCCAGCTTTACAATCCTCTGTTTGCTTCAGTACAGCGCTGGTCATTGATGCAGTGTTCCTATTTGTGGCTGGTCCCTTGTTCCTGGTTCTTTATTCTTCTAGTTCCTTTGTTTTATTTTTCCTGGACCCCTGAATTCTGAATTTACTGCATCTATTAGTATTTTCTGCTTCCAGGATTCCCTTTTCTCGGTCTGTTTTGCAGTCCAGCGCTTTGCCTTCCTTTCCTTGTGCAGCCCACTCTGTCTGTGTTCTAGATTTCTTTGTCCTTGCGCTGGTCCACAGTGTAACCATGATCCCTTAGTCATTGAGAGAACTCCTATTTTGTACCCTTTTGCATTCTTTTCCTGGGTGACTAGAAGAGTTAGAGGTTTGGGCTTTGGGCTTGCAATTTCGTTTTTTCCTGCTCCTCGACTTCCTCTTGGGGTTTGTTTCGGTTTTTCCCTTGCATTTCTCTCTCGATTCCCAACTGATTGATAGGTGTGGTCTGCTTTTGTGTTCAGCTCCTGTCTGAATGCCAATGTTTTCTTCACTATCCTTAAAGCACTGTTCCTACTCGTCCCTTGTCAGAAGTCGTATGTATTTAAATGATTTTTACTTTGCTGTAATAGCCCTTCTGTGTCCCTGTTTGATCAACAGGGTGTGTGGATTTAGCTGACATTTGAGGTGGTTATTCTCGTCTGGGTGAGTATTATCCTTAAGTTACTTAATGTTTGCCATCAGTTCACACACTGTGCCATTGCCTGCCCTATATGTGGGCTTAGTGCTGACAGTACCTGTAACAGCAACTGTGAGTGAGGAGCTTGCAGACTTTCCTTGCAATCATAATATACTTCTAAATGCTTACCCCACATACCTTTTCATAAATGTGTATTCATACCATGTGTGACTTGCACATACTGGGTGTCTGATTTTGTGCACATTTCCCTTTCGCTCCACATTTGTCTGCTATTTCCCTAAACACTCTCTGCGTTCAGCATCGGCGGGTTTGTTATGTGTTCCCTCCTCCCGTCGCTCCCGTATTAGTGGATGAGGTGGATGAGCTTTTCAATTGTGGCGACTCAGTTGCAGAATGATCTCCCACCGGCAATGAAAAAACGAAAAACAATGTAACCGAACTGTGGAATGACAACTTTTGTCGGAACACCCTCTAATCACTGAGCCATTACCAGACCACTAATTTCCGAACTTCTTACTAAAAAAATAACTGAGAGAGTGATTATTTGACCGATGAGCACATTTATTTCTGCTCATTCCCTTACAACGTCAGTTTGTACAATCAAGTAATGAAGGGGTTTTGTGGGTTGGGCCCATCTTCTGATTCGGTGAACTGTGGGCACTACCAGAGAGTTGTGCTGCCACTCTCACTGCAGTGTGGCTGCAGACTCTGCACACTGTACTAACCAGTTTAATATGAATATTTTGAACAGTTAGACATCTTGACTGCACACATTCTCCTTATTAAAGTCCCCATAAACATAGTCAATCACAATGTGATTTTCAAAAGCAGTGACATACAACAGAGTAGTGTTGTATGCCTATGCATTACCACACCATTATGCCACACGAACAGCTCGAGTGGCCACAGATGAACTTCAGAGCAAATGGCATTTGATCCTTTTGTATTTGCTTTAACAATCAGATTGGTTGTATATATGTGGTGTTTGTTTAGCAACACATACAACCACAATACTGCAGAGCACAGCAAACACCGTACAACATGATGTAACTGGTCATTGAGAATGAGAGAGCAGCAGACTTTTAAGGAGTCAACCATGTCCAATGACCTCTTCTGCCTACCTGTGCCTCTTAACATTATTAAGGAGCCAGGGAGGGTACAGCTAACATGTGAAAACAAACTAATAAACCAGGTCAAGCACCATGTATCTGCCTCCTAATTGACTCCTTGCATTTGTATGCTGCTGCCGCCCTCCAACATGTGGTTAGGCACCATGTATCTGTCGCCTCATTGTTTTGCATTTGTATGCCGCTGCTGCCCCGCAACATGGGGTTAGGCACCCTGTATCTGTCGCCTAATTGTCTTGCATTTGTATGCTACTGCCACCCTGCAACATGGGGTTAGGCACCCTGTATCTGTCGCCTAATTGTCTTGCATTTGTATGCTACTGCCACCCTGCAACATGGGGTTAGGCACCCTGTATCTGTCGCCTAATTCTCTTGCATTTGTATGCTACTGCCACCCTGCAACATGGGGTTAGGCACCCTGTATCTGTCGCCTAATTGTCTTGCATTTGTATGCTACTGCCACCCTGCAACATGGGGATAGGCACCATGTATCTGCTGCCTAATTGTCTTGCATTTGTATGCTGCTGCTGCTGCCCTGCAACATGGGGATAGGCACCATGTATCTGCTGCCTAATTGTCTTGCATTTGTATGCTGCTGCCCTGCAACATGGGGATAGGCACCATGTATCTGCCGCCTAATTGACATTGCACTTTTATGCTGCTGCTGCCCTGCAACATGGGGTTAGGCACCATGCAAGTTTCTGTAAGCACTTATGTAACTAAGTAATCCTTCTATAACAGCGCCAAGATGCCCAAGGGCTGTTTGTGCGCTTTATAAATGAAAAAAATAAATAAATAATATGATTCTGAGAAGGGATTAGAAAGACAAACTAATGGCATTCCACAGCAAGCGCAGTTTTGCTAGTCACTAAATGGTATTGATGACTGGTTGGATCACTCTGTTGCTAAAATCCCAGAATCCTATTGCCATCACATATGTAATAATCAGCGGACACAAGTTAAATAGAAACTAGGAAAGTGCTAAAGATGTGTGCTGTGATCTAACAGTGCAACAACACTGGACGATACACACTCTGCGACTGGTGATGGTGTCTGGGTGATTCCCGGGAGGTGTCCCAGCTGAAAATAGCATTCGACTACGGCTGACTTTTACTGAAGAATACTTCATGAAGTGAGGTTTCAAGGGGTGTGGAGTTGTAGGATCGGGACTAGTGGTCCCCTGCACACCTTCTATTTGTGGTTTAGAATTTAGCCTGCAGCCTGGCACATGGTTTGTCTGGGAACCAACTCTGGGGTTCCTGAGTAATTTGATGCTTGTTGGGGTGACAAACTCTTGTCAGGTGTGGGCGCTGTCTGGATCCATGTGTCCAGTGTTAGCAGTTAAGCTATCTGTTACCGTCTAGTAATAGTCCAGTCTTTAAGTTTGTAGATATGGGGCCTCATTACACGGATGGCGGAGAACCATGGTGCTATTAGCGCCATTGGTTCATGCCGGTAAAATACTGGCACCGCCTTGGCGGAAAGGGGAATTACCGCCCCATTCCAAGGTTGGCGGGCGGTAATTCACCCTTCCACCATTGCCCTTCCCCATTCCCATTTTTGCCCCATAGGGCATAATGGGAATGGGGAAGGCGCTAATTACGGTACCGCAAATTGTGGTACCGTAATTAGCTCCCTGGGTCCCTTTGCGGATTGGTTTTTAACGCCTGCAAAAAGCAGGCGTTAAATTCCCCAACCCGCAAAAGGACCTTGTAGTAAGGCGGTAAGGATTTACCGGTATCGGTAAAATACCGGTACCGGTAAACCCTTACCGCCATCCGTGTAATGAGGCCCATGGTGTTTTATTGGTGTACACTACCAAAACGGTCAATATGGCATTGTGAGCCAGAGGTGATGAAACAAAACAGCCGACGCGCGTTTCAACCGAAGTCTTTCTCAAGGCTGTGATTAGTGAGGTGAGCGATGTGGTAAGTGTGAGAGTTTGGAACATGGCGCAGTGACATCATAAGGGAATTACAAAATTATTGTTTATATATTACAAATTGTTACATCATAAAAACCACAGTTTTTCATTAGAGCAAATTAGTCCCATAACAGGTTGGAGCAGAATACATTGGTTTCAGTGTACGTTGTGCAAGGTGAGTTTGTGGTGGTTACAAATACATTCAGCGTTACATTTGTCATTTAATATCACAGACTATAAACATCATCAGCAATACGAGTTATGAGATTGGTTAGAGAGACACAGTACCAAGGGAGGAAGAGGGGGAATGAAAAGTTTTGGAAAGCATATTAGAGGCAGTTAGATAAGAAGGCTGAATGGTGAGTTAAGATAGAGTTAGGGGGAGCATGAACTGTGGTGCTTACCAGGGATGGTATAACAGGAGGCTCGTGTTGGAGCTGGTAGTTGATCACCCACGTGAGGGTGCCAAATGGAGGCTGAGTAGCCTGATCTGTAAAGAACCAAGGGCACTGGGTTAGGTCATGTCTGATTAGTCCTGGTAGTGGTAAGGGATCAGGTTAAATTGTGCGCCAGCGGATGCCGGTTTGGATCAGGCGGGAAGCTGCTGGCGTACTAGATGGTGGCTAGATAGTGCCTAGAACCAATGGTTTGGTGTTGAAATTGATTGGTGGGATGAGGGGCCTGCTGTGGGCAAGTGCCCTAATTTTGTTAAGGCGGATTGTAGCAGCGTATAAGCTCAGCCCCTAGTGAGGATAGGGTACAAGATGAAGTGGGATGCATGGTTATGGGAGGAGACTCCTGTGGGATGGTGTCTCAGGGAGGTGAGGGGTGTTCTGGCAGAGAGGCCGCTTGTTGGATTGCACACTGGGAGGGGTGGAGGTTAGATGGACCTCTGCCGTGTGCGAACAGGGAATAAAAAAACTGGGCGGGAGGCATGAAGATTGTGCCATCGCGTTCTATTAGGGCGGTATCTCAGGTAAATGGCGGGGCCAAGCCCAATGGCCCATGGTCACAGAGCTGGATGGCCGTGTGTTGGTGAGATTAGGGCAGGTGGTGAGAATCGTGGTGGGGTGGCAGTGCGCAGTGAACCCGGTGGGAGGGGTTAGATGTTGCTGCCCGATAGTGCATACAATTAAGCCTTTAATGGGACTGGGGCCAGGTGGGAACCGGGATGGGCGCGTTGCCCTGTAGAATTCGGATTCAGAGCTAGTGGGAGGGTGGGGGGGCAAATGCAAAGGCCCAGTGCTGGGCTGCCTAAGGTGGAAGGCATACCTGGTGCCGGGATCGGCGATGTGATCCAGCCGCAGTCCTGCAGGATGTGAGTCACGGACTGTTTGGTCCGAGCACTTCCTGATTAGTTGGCCGCACCTGGATCCGATTGGTTGGTTCCGCAGGGCAAGGTGGCCCCTAATTGGCCCACCTGGATAGGCAGGGGGAGTGGGCGTTTCTGCCCTGAGAGTCCTGCTCGGGGTGATGTGCACCGAGTGGAAATCAAAGACCAGTGCAGAGGTTAAGTCGCGTTGGTCTGGCGGAGGGGCAGAAGGAGTGGATGAGGAGGCAGCAATGCTGGCTGGCAGGTGGTCGGCTAATTGAGCTGGAACCATTTAGAATGGAGGTTGGGCAGGCTTGGTGGTGATGGGTCAAGGTGCTTGGAAAGGCAATTAGTCTTGGGTAATTATGTATGTTGGAACCCATGACAGTGATTGCCAAGGCGGTCAGTGCCGTTTATGGTGGCATGTGGATTGCAGGTCTATATGATAGAGCTAGGCTAGTTCAGATCTTGAGAATTCTTGGAAGGGGACGGTTGGCCATGCATTGGGTCAATGCTGGCCAGGTTGGGGAGGCCCGTTGGTTGGAGGAGCGAGGAACCTTTGGAAAGCAGTCCACCATAGGCAATTGAGGATGTTGAGAAACATGACATGGATAGCCAAGGTGGTCAAGGCCGTTGAAATGACCTAATAATGGTATGTGGATTGCAGGTCTATACGGTAGAGCTAAGCTAGTTCACATCTTGTGATGGGGTTACCGAAATAGGTCATAAAAACACATGGAAATCGTGATCACTGTTTAGGCCAAGGGTGACTCCTCTGTATTTGCATATCAGGCGAGCTTCCTTCTCACGCAGATGGAGTTCTCTGTCACCTTCTCTTGCGTCTGCCGGTATCGCTTCGAGCCCCACAAAGGTGATGTTGTCTTTGTTGTCCCACTGGTGTTGTTCTTGCCAGTGGAGCGCCAGTGGGTATTTGGAGTCTTGTGCTTGAAGGGAGCTGGGATGTTCCCTTATTCTGATTCTGAGCTCTCCCTTAGTGCTTTCAATATATTTGCATTCACATACACAAATAATTGCATAAATGACATATTTTGATTTGCAATTAATGTATTGTTTGATGTCATGTTTGTTACCGTCACTAAACTTGAGAGTCTTTGTATTCATAGCATATTTACACACGGAGCACATTCCTCATTTGTAAAAACCAACGGGTTTGTTGCTCGTGAGCCAGTTGTCAATTGTTTTAGGAATCGGTGCCATGAAAGAGGGGCTTAGGATAGTCTTGAGTGTTCTTGCCTTTGTGTAGGTCAGACAGGGTTTGTCTGGTATCCATTTCCTGATGTCCTCATCAATCGTTAAAATGTGCCAATGTCTTTTTAATATGTTCTGTACTTGTTGGCTGTCACTGCAGTATTGAGTGATATATCGGATTTTGTTGTCATCCAGTGGACTGCCCTCTAGCGCGTTCTTTGGGAGTTAGTAGAGTTGTGTGTTCTCTTTTGTTTGCCAGGGTTTTTGCTGCTATTTATTTATTTGTTTATTTGTATAGCGCTAAAGCCTGCAGAGTGCATTCCAAAGAGACAGGACAGGTGATTACAAAGAAAACGGGACAACAATAGACACACAAAATATCATATCATGGGGAGCTGAGAGAGGTCGCTAATCCAGTTTATTTAAAGAATAGGGTCTTTAACTTCTTTCTGAAGAGTATGTAGTTGGCTTCTAATTTCAAAGATGCGGGCAGTTCATTCCAGTTATGGATGCTTCTGTTTGGAAAGGCCTTGCCCAGGCCGTTTTGCTTTTTAGCTGGGGTTGTCTGAAGACCTTTGTTGGAGGATCTTAGATTTCTAGATGGTTCATGCCACTTGAAGTGTTTTTTCAAGTACGCTGGGGCTTTGCCATACAAACATCGGTGGACCATTGTGAGGGATTTAAAAGTAATTCTCTCCTCCATGGCCAGCCAGTGTAGGTCTTTCCTATCGCTTGTGATGTGTTCCCTTGTTGGCCTACCCGTGATTGTCCTAACGGCATTATTCTGAATTACCTGGCATTGCTTCAGGCATTTCATATTTGCTCCCAGAAGAAGAGTTGCCGTAGTCCAGTCTAGACAATATAGTTGCTCTGGCTAAGGTAATGCTATTTTTTTGGTTGAGCAAGGGTCTAATTTTTCTCAGGAGTTTTTGATGGTATTGACAGTTCCTTTTTAAGTATGCTGTGTGGGCCTCTGCTCCTAGTGAAGCTTGTAGGTAGACTCCCAGCGTCTTTACTTTCTGGGATATTTGGATTTGAGCATTTTTTAAACTGAATGCGGAGTATGAAGGAGGTCGTTTTTTCCTGGCGTGTGTGGAACCAAAAATCATTAGTTCCGTTTTGGTCCCATTTAAACACATCCAGTTGTCTTTCATCCAGCCCTCGACGATGTTGTATATGGTCGTAAGTTTTTTACTGTCTTGTTTATAGTCTCCACTAAGCTCGAAGACCAATTGAGTATCGTCGGCGAAATTAGTGAAGAATATTCCCAGTTGAATTAGCATGCTACATAGGCATTGCATATACAGGTTAAAAACAGTAGGGGAGAGAAACTAGCTCCCTGCGGGACTCCACAGTCCCCCGGTTTGGTTCCGGAGGCCTTATTTCCCCAGACAATCCTGGATTGTCTATCTTGTAGAAATGATGATATCCACTCTGTTGCCTCTAGCTAGTGAGCAGTTTCCTGAGAGTTCTAGGGCCTCTCAGAGCCTCTTGTGATCGAGCAGATCAAAGGCTGCCGAGAGATCCAGTAATATCAGGAGGCCTGATTTGCCCTTGTCCAGTATGCCTAGCATCTCGGTCTGCAGATCTAATAAGGCTGATTCGGTGCTGTGGCCTGTCCTAAAGCCCGACTGTTGGGGGTGGAGCAGGTTGTTCTCGTCTACATAGCTCTGGAGCTGTTCAGTGGCTACTTTATCTAGTATTTTCAACAGGAAATTGCAATTTGTAATGGGTCTTCGATTTGCGGGATCTTGTTGGTCTAGTTCAGGTTTCTTTGGTAATGGGGTAACCGTGACTGTTTTAATTATAGTGGGTACTGATTGATCCCGGAAAGATGTGTTTACCATTTTTCTAAGGAAAGGGGCAAAAATGTCTGGGTTTTCTAATATTAGTTTAGGTGACAGTACATTTTCTGAGCACGTAGTGCTTCTGATGTTTGAGAGCGTTTTCTTCATCTCTTCGATTGTTATAGGTCTAAACTGAAATTTAATAGTTTCAGATTCGGACCTGCTTTCCTTCTGTTTGTCTTGGGTTGGTGAACTATAACTCTGACAATTAAGGATATTCTCTCTGGCCTTAGTGATTTTGTTTTGGAAGGCCGTTTGAACCTTCTCACAATCTAATTCCGTCAGCTGAAAGGGTGGGGTGAGTGCCTTAGGTTTATCAATGGATTTAAGAATTTGGAAGAGTTTGCCAGTAGAGTTGGAGACGGTGTCAATAAGTTAATTGTAGTGATTTTTCTTAAGGTCTGTGAGTTTTGTCTTGTATCTGTGATCAGCATTCTTCGGTTTCATTTTATTTGTTTCTGATGGTTCTTTTAACCATTTCATTTCTAGATTCCGTTTTTCTTTTTTGAGTTCAATAGCTTTGTTGTTGAACCATTTTTGGTTATTTATATTTGACCTAACCTGTTTATTTTTCAATGGGGCTTTGAGGTTGAGTAATTCTTTCATGCCACGCTTATATATCGATATGATATTTTCGCATGAATCCTCATCTTTGATTTCAGTCATGAATTCGTCCATTTCTTCTGCTAGCAGTGTACTATTGATTTTTTTCAGATTCCTGTCGAGTACTATTTTGGGTGAGTCCTCTATTTTCACTGTTTTTTGTTTTCGAGTGAGAAGGATTTCGATTTTATAGTGGTCTGTCCATATACATGGGTAAGTTCCTAGCAGCGTCACTTCTGCGTTATTTTTGATTATCCAATCAAGCTGATTCCCAGTGTTAGCGGTGGGGCCATTGTTAATTACATAAATGCACAATTAACTAGGCCTTCCTCTAGGGCGATGGCCTGTGGGTCATTGTGATTGCCCCTCCTATGGCATGTTCAGGGTAACCCCTTTCGGAGAATCATCTGGTTAGGGTTGCGCATTCCTTTCCATAGTCTGGCAATGAGCTGCAGTCCCATTTAGCTCGTAAGAATTCACCCTTGGGAATATTGTTCATTACTGATTTCTTGTGACAGCTTGTTGCATGTAGTACTGAGTTCACTTCTGTGGGTTTCCTGAAGGTTGTTGTCATGAGCTCTGTACCTACTGGCATAATGGTAATGTCCAGGAAGTCGATCGATGTGCTCCTTGAGGTTCCAGTGAATTCAATGGCAAAATTGTTATCATTGAGATATTCTTTGAAAAACTCCAATTGTTCTGCTGTTACAGACCAGATCATCAAGATATTGTCTATGTAGCGGAACCACATGTAAATGAGTTGGTTGAAATCCTCATTAGCAAAAGCATGAACCTGTTCGTAGTGGTGCATGAATAGGTTGGCCATAGATGGTGCGTATGTGACCCCCATAGCTATGCCTTTGGTTTGTCTGTAGTACTGTTGGTTGAATAAAACAGATGGTGTTAGAGAAAATTCTAAGAACTCCTTCGTGAGTTCCAGGTGTGAACAAAAAGAAGCTGGGGCTTTGGCATAAATGAAATCGATTGCTTTCAGCGCAAGTCTGTGATTGATGGACGTGTATAAGGCTTTTACGTCCAGTGTCACCAGGATATATTCGTTGCTCCATGTGATGTCTTGTAAAACTAGTAGGTTATGCATGGTATCACGTAGGAACGTGGGTATTTTTGGTACTTCCAGTGCTAGTACATTGTTGATGTATTGGTTCAGTGGTTCCGTTATCCATCCTATTCCACTCAAGATGGGACGTCCCTCAGGTATTGAGGCGAATTTCTTGTGTACATTGGTGAGGAAATATATTGTGGGCATCCTGGGATGCTTGGGTTGTAAGTATTTCAGTTCATCATCTGTTAGGATTCCACGTTTGTGCCATTTGGTCAGCAGGCTATTGGCTGCTAATATGGTTTCGCTGGTCGGGTTTTTGTTCAAGGTGTCATAGCACCCGAGGGTTGACAGGTGAGTTACTGCCATTTGTATGTAGTCTGCTCTGTCCATAACGACCACATTGCCCCCTTTGTCAGCTTCCTTGATTACAATTTGGTGATTATCTTGTAGCTCCTTGAGTGTATGTCTCTCATGGTTCCTAATATTGTCTGCCGTTCTAGAACGTTTAGTTCCCATTTGATCCTCCAAGATTTGAAAGTCTCTCGTGACTGCTTGGCTGAAGACCTCGATGACATTATCCCCCTGTAAATGCAGAGAGAATTTCGATTGGGCTTGATCTCTGGTATTTTCAAGTTGCTCTCCTCAATGTCAAGTTCTAGCAGTGTCTGTTGTATGGTCTGGACTTTAGTACTGAGGAAGTGCTCCAGCGTGGCTAGAAGGTGAGTACTCTCTAAATGTTCCATGTTGATTTCACTTATTGGTACATGTGCTGTCCTTGTTGACTTCCAGTTTATTTGTTTAGCGAAGAATTTTTTCAATTTGAGTTTTCTAGTATATTTGAATAGGTCTATCCGAGTGTCCACATAGTTGGTGTGGTTAGCTGGTGTGAATAAGAGGCCTTTGTTCAATATGTTAATGTCACTTTCAGATAGGGTATGACCAGAGAGATTGGTTACTAGGTGCGTGGTCTCGATGTACTCTGTTGTGACTGGGTTTTCGATCTTGTCAGTCTGATAGCACTTTCGTGTTCTTCTTGTATGCTTCTGGGTCCCCGCACGCTTGCCCCTCTTAGTTCTAATCTGGGTGGTATGTTGCCCCGAGTGGGGTCTAAAAAACGAACTTGTTTCTTGGGTAGGGCACGAGTTCCTTTCTTGTAACGTTGTATCTCATCAAGAAAGTTGTAGCCAATGCTTCTGCTGGCTTCATGTTGTCTTGACAGCCTTGGTACTGGTTCTTCTATGTCGATGTCTGGTTCTTCAATTACTTGGTCTAGTTCTTTATCAGCTTCTGGTTCAGGTTCACTATCCGCGTCTGATGTGGCAGGCGAGCTGGTGGGGGTGCTTTCTTTGGAGCTTCTTCCTTGAATGTTATCAAATTTGGCTTGGAAGGTAAAAACTCTGTTGTCCTGGTAGTCTCTTTCATCTCTAGAGAATTTTCTGCATTTCCTGACTTTCACCTCATCCCGATGCGTTTTCAGTATCTCATACATGATTTTGTAATTTTTCTCCTTCGTAGCAGTTGGTGATTTACTTGCTTCAATTTCTGATTTGAGTTGATCAATTTCAGACACAATTCTTTTGTGGGCCCTATCGGCATGTTCAATCAGTAATTCCATCATGATTTTGGAACCCATGATTAAGTTCTCTTCCCATTTGGCTGCCAGGTCGGCATCTTCAGGTTTTGTATAGTCCGGGAAAATGATAATTCTGAGTCCCCTTGGGATTTTTTCGTGTTCTAGATAAGTCTGGAGAGTAAACCTCTCCCAAAATGTATTTATTTCCTTGGTACATAGTTGTTCCATTTTGAGAAATTGTTGCCTTAAATTGTCAGGCGCACTTGGGGTGGGAGGGAAGGCATGTACTGTTGATCCTTTTGCTGAAAAGAGGTTCTTGGTGTCGGTTTTCCTTGATTCTAGATAATCAGCCATGTTGGCTTGGGTGCTGCTGAGGTCCAGTCCCTGAAATGAGGTTTCAAGGGGTATGGAGTTGTAGGATCAGGACTAGCGGTCCCCTGCCCACCTTCTATTTGTGGTTTAGAATTTAGCCTGCAGCCTGGCACAATGTTTGTCTGGGAACCAACTCTGGGGTTCCTGAGTAATTTGATGCTTGTTGGGGTGACAAACCCTTGTTAGGTGTGGGCGCTGGCTGGATCCGTGTGTCCAGTGTTAGCAGTTAAGCTATCTGTTATCGTCTAGTAATAGTCCAGTCTTTAGGTTTGTAGACATGGTGTTTTATTGGTGTACACTACCAAAACAGTCAATATGGCATTGTGAGCCAGAGGTGATGAAACAAAATAGCCGACGCGCGTTTCAACCGAAGTCTTTCTCAAAGCTGTTATTAGTGAGGTGAGCAATGTGATAAGTATGAGAGTTTGGAACATGGCGCAGTGACATCATAAGGGAATTACAAAATGATGGTTTATATATTACAAATTGTTACATGATAAAAACCACAGTTTTTCATTAGAGCAAATTAGTCCCATAACAGGTTGGAGCAGAATACATTGGTTTCAGTGTACGTGGTGCAAGATGAGTTTGTGGTGGTTACAAATACATTCAGCGTTACATTTGTCATTTAATATCACAGAATATAAACATCGTCAGCAATACAAGTTATGAGATTGGTTAGAGAGACACAGTACCAAGGGAGGAAGGAGGGAAGAAAAAGTTTTGGAAAGTATATTAGAGCCAGTTAGATAAGAAGGCTGAATGGTGAGTTAAGATAGAGTTTGGGGGAGCATGAACGGTGGTGCTTACCAGGGGTGGTATAACAGGAGGCTCGTGTTGGTGTGTCGGTGGTTTCGTTTCATCGCCTCTGGCTCACAATGCCATATTGACCATTTTGGTAGTGTACACCAAAAAAACACCATGGGCCTCATTACGAGGTGGGCGGTAAGGCATTACCGGCACCGGTAAGGGCACCGGTAATCCCTTACTGTCCTACTACGAGGTCCCTTAGCGGGTCCCTTCCTTAACGCCTGGTTTTACCAGGCGTTATGGAAGGGGCCCGTTAAGGGACTTCAGAACTAAAAACAGTACCGCAAATTGCGGTAATGTTATTAGCACCTTCCCATTGAGCCCATTGGGGCTCAAATGGGAATGGGAAATGACTTTTTCAATGGGGACTTACCGGTCCCGCAAAGGTCGGAATAGACCGGTAAATCCCCATTGAACGGGACCGGACACGGTACCGGTATTGGAGGTAGTCATGGCTCTAATAGCGCCATGACTACCTCCAACCTCGTAATTAGGCCCCATGTCTACAAACCTAAAGACTGGACTATTACTAGACGGTAACAGATAGCTTAACTGCTAACACTGGACACATGGATCCAGCCAGCGCCCACACCTTACAAAGGTTTGCCACTCCAACATACTTCATGAAGTGGTGCAACTTTGAGATGCAGAATCAGGGGTGAAAACTGCTTTAATATGAGAGCTGGTTAGCACCTGCATGTAGCATAATAGAGGTGGTTAGCTTAATATCATCATCTACCAGGAAATGCTTTTGACTATTGTTTCACTGCTATATTTGGACCGGATGCACTGGATTGAGCTCAAGGACCTAAAAGAACCTAACGAGGTATTGGACTAGATAGCAGTGAAACAATCCAGAGTACAGATGCTCAATTAACACGCACAAGAACAATTTTCTTATTAGATTTGAAAGTGTTGTGAAAGCAAGAGTGACTACCCAAAAGAATGACTGAGCACATGTCAAAAATTGAGAAGCACTAGCACTTAGGGATACCAACAACCAGAAGGAGTTGCCTTGAGGGTGGCCGAGGGACGAAACACATGTAGGCTGTGATCGATAGCACTATTAAATAGTTTTGGAATCAGAGACTTTTGTTATCCTTATTGATTCACACATCAGTGTAATTACTTTCAAGTGGTGAAGCGCAAGCCGTCAGCACCTGCATATTCTTTGTAAAATTGATGATGTTTATTTTAAAACAACTAAGAACATTATGGACTTCAAGTCCCATAATGCTCATAGTACTGAGACGAGGAAGAAGGGCACAGAGTTACTAAACTGTAGTGAGCAGTCTAGTTATTCTAAGGACCCACAGCGGAGTGGGACCTTAAATATTTAAAGTCCCATCAGGTGCAGGTCAGGAGAGATTAGTGGAAGAAGCAGCAGCAGGAGATAGCAGAGGCAGGAGCTGCTGAATTGCCATTTGTTGGATGCCATGTGAGGAAAGTGGCAGAGGTCAGAGGTCCAGACCACTTCAGAGGATGCATAGTGAGAAGCAGTGAGAGGACAGGCTGTCCCTGAGGAGAGAGAAGCTCTCTGTGTCCTGCCTTGCACTCTGAGGAAATGTTCTCAGCGGAGCTCGAATGGAGCAGCAAGTGCTCCACTGACAGCCAGCGGGGGTGAAGAAAAGTTACCCGAAGCTGTCAAACGTCAGAAAGCCCCAACGTGGGAAAAAGCAGAAACAGTGAGTCCAACAGAGATGCCAACAAAAAAAATGTTGGTGAGTTGGCCTCCCAGAAACTCTACCTAAAGTGTCCCTGTGAGAGGCAATGGAAAGGCAGACGCTTCCTGGCCTTGACCTTGAGGGTGGTATACTGCAGAAGGATCACCCAGGAGGAGAAAAGGGTCAGGAGAGTGGGGGATACCTTTGGTATGAGACACAGTATTTAACCTCGTTTCGAGAGGACGTCCAACCACTACCACAGTATGTAATGGCTTGTTGCCATCATAATTCTATTGTCCCCCCTAGTTCCCAAAAACCTAATAAGAGGAAGTTGAATATAAAGGGGCGTTTTAAAAGTAAAGAACTATGTTCCTCTTCTCAAACCTGCCTTATGATTGGCTCTGTTAATAACCCTGTGTTAAATATTGGAGAAAGTGGAAATCAAAAACACAGTGTAGAAAAACTAAGAAAAACAAACTCATTCCGGACCCATCATTCCCTCAGTACTGAGAGGAGGAAGAGGGAAACAGAGGAACAAAGATGTAGAAGTGGTCTACTAATTGACAGGAATTACCTACACCTGAAGGAGAGTGGAAAGCATAAAAGGCCCCCTCAGGTGCAGGTATTAGAGAAAGAGAAGAAGCAGAAGCAGTTTGTGAAGCAGGAGAAACACGGGCCGAGTATGCTGCAGAAGAGAGAAGCAGAGAAGCTGGGAGACGCGAGGACCACTGTGAGTCCTGAGAGGGTCTGTGCCTCCATCATCATAAACTGCAGAGATCACACAGTGGGAAGCATATGGAAGTAACGGTTACCCAAGAAGGCTAGGTCATGCAGAGCTGTCGCAGCGTAAGGCAGGTGAGGAGCACCAGGAGGCGACTTACCGTGTGACTCTAAGCTATGTGAGAGACTCCGGGGCACTTAGGTGCAGGCCACGGGCTCAGAGCAGGCGGATCATGAGCAACTGAGTGACAGGCAGATTAAGCAATGCTACTAATACCAAACTGTGGTTACCGTACTAGGAAAACCTAACTGCATTACAAATACCGAACAGTTACTAAGTTACAGAGGCGAGCTAATAACAAACTGTCTCCCATGTCTGACTCCTCATACATGGTGTCAGACATGGGATCAGAATCAATTGACAGAAATTTGGGCAACCCTTAAATTTAAGAAACATAGTAAAAGAGCCTGTGATACCACTATTGCTACTCAACAGTCTATAGGGTTTGATATCTATAGTAATGGATGAAGTGATACAACCTGCAGATAGAGCATTGATATCTACAGACCGCTACAGACTTAGTTCCTATTTGTCCACCTGGCACTTATATCAGAATCGCGTCTAAGTCAGGCCTAGCCTGGTGCAATGGCTTGGATGTATTGGTGGGCGTAATTGATCCTGATTATAGGGGGGATATAAAAGTATTGATGCAAAATAATGGGAAGAAATCCTATCAAGTTAAGGCAGGAGACTAGCCCAAGGAATATTGGAGATGGCTCAGTTTCCAAAACCCCTAGAAATTAAGAATAATGACCAAACTAAGAGAGGAACTCAAGGTTTTGGGGAAGCCGAAATAGAACCTCCCTTGGAACCCATAATAAAACCCAATGTGGAGGAAGAAGAGATTATCCCTGACTTTGCTTTTGCTCAAAGAAATGACCCGTTGTTGCCAGAGCCCTTTTTTCAAATAATATCAGAAGAAGGAGGCCGGGAAAAGACTGGACCATTTTTTTGTCTAAAGTCTGGATTGTTATATAGAGGAGATGTGGGATGGCAGGTATACCACGATCACAAATTGTGGTACCTAAAAGTCATACAAACATTGCTTTGGAAATAGGTAATTCTCATTTGAGCGGAGGCCATTTAGGAACTGCAAAAACTCAGGCACGAATTGTGAACAGATTTTATCGGCCTGGTATGTGTGGAGACATAAAGAATGTTATTAATACCTGTGCCTTATGTCAAAAAACTAGTACTCAAATTCCTCCGCAAGTTCCCTTACAACTTTTGGCTATTATAGATATCCTTTTTTCCCCAGATAGGAATGGATATAGTAGGCCCTTTAAAAACCTCAAAGCTGGGGAATAAATATATATTAGTGATTCTAGATTATGCTACCCATTATCCTGAAGCCCTCCCTTTAAGAAACAATACCTCACAACAGATCTTGAAACACTTACTCCATTTATTCTCTAGAATAGGATTCCCAAAATAAATCCTGACCGATCAAGGATCCACATTTATGAGAAAACTCATGGCAGAAATCGAAGAGAATCTGTAGATTAAAACTCTACATACCCCCATTTATCATCTTCAAACTGATGGATTGATGGAAAAATTTAATCAGACTTTAAAACATATCTTAAAGAAATTAGCAGAAGCAGTTGGGAAGAATTGGGACATTATGATACCATGGGCCCTGTTTGCCATTAGAAAGTTTACTCGGTCTTCCACTGGAGTTTCCCCCTTTGAACTACTATTTAGAAAAGAACCAAGAAATGTGCTAGATATCAGAAAGAGAATGAGCTAGAATATCATTATCCAAAACAGCCCAATGCCTAAAAGAATACATGGCAGCAGTTTGAAATATAGTCCAGGCAATATGGCCAAACTCAAGAACAATAAAAAGTAATATTATGGGGTCTTTGTAGGACTAAGGGTAGTAGTTTTACTTCTATCCTCTGACAATAAAATGCTCCCTAGATGGCATGGTCCTCACAAAGACCCTACTTAACGTCTCCACTCAGGTGGCCAGGGGAAGGCAGTCACTACCTGATCCTAACCCTGGGGGTGGAATTAGCCAGGAGGATCACCTGGGAGAAGCAGGGCCGCAAGAGAATAGGAGGACTCTGTTAGGAGAAAGGCGGTATTTGTCTTCCTCTAAGAGAGAGATTTCTATGATGCCAGAACATTTAATGGCTTGTTGTCAGAATAACGCATTCCTTTACATTACTACCCACATTAATAGTAGGGAAAACTCTTGTAATCAACAGGGAAGCCATATATGTGGGAATCAGAATATTAACACCCTGACTTCTAATGAATATAACTCACCCTTAAATAGAAAACAAACATTAACCCCTTTAAAAATGTTCCCTGGAGATCTATTCAATAATCAGAGTAAATCTAATAAAGTTGAAGTGTATAGTCATAAAGGAAAAGGTAATTGGAACATTGGGGACTCCCACAATGCCCAAAGAACTGGGATGAGGAAGAGGGACTCAGATGCACTGAGCTGCAGTATGCAGTCTAGTGATTCTAATGACCCACACCTGAGTGGGACTTTTGACTATTTAGGGCCCCCTCAGGTACAGGTCAGTAGAAGTAGGAGGTGGAGTAGATGTAATGAATCCAAGTCGCAGTGCACCCGAAGAAGAAGGGAAATAGAGCCGCCAAAGCTGCTGCTACAGAACGGATGATGGTCCTGAGAGAGTCTCAAACACTGATGGCTTTGAATGCAGAGGTTATACAGTGGAGGCCCCCCTTTAACAAAAAAGTGGGAAGTTCCCAGATTATACTGCTTGAATGCAGAGGTTACACGCAGCCGCGCTGTGACGAATCAACTTCCGGGGCAAAAGTTACCCATTGATGAGTATCTGTTTCTACACCATCAATCAGCCCCACACCTCTAGTACTCCAGAAGGGATCCGAACAAATTGGAACACAAGTAAATTATATACCTTGTTGTCCAATTTATGATAAAGCGGACGGAATGGCAGGCTTATCTACACAAGGTCGTGGATCGTTGGTTAGTTGAAACACAGCGAAAATACAATTACCCAATGATAAAAGGGACTGTCCAATCAAAGCTGTATAGAAATATCTACGTTACTATTATTACAACAGACAGTTCTAGAACACTTCAAAATACAACCCACCCTGTAAAGGAACACAGAGGAAAGACAGTTTCACGAAGGAAAGGGAGGCACTCGGGATAATGACAAGAAGGTAGTCGGTAAAGCAATCAGTCTTAACTGTTTAAGGTTATTTGGTTTTAGCACCAAGGGGACAAGGGGTCGTAAATGGCATCAGGGGCCTTCGGAGAAGGACCAAGGGGGCAGAACCACAATGTAACTTGGGCTTAAGATGATCTTGATGCTCGACAGCGTCAAGTTGGTTCCAGGACGCTTTGCAGCTCCTGCGACAGAGTTCAAGACGGGAGACAGCTGTGGGTATCAAGCAGCAGCCAGTTCGGCAAGTGAGGCTGGATGGACGGCTGCAGACTGGCCCACATGGCAGCTTGGGGTCAAGAATCATTGTCTCTGTGCTGGTTGGCAGATCTGGAACGCTGGTCGAGGCGTCTAGAATGGCTTTAGGGACTACAAGGTGCCAACAGTCAGTGGTGCAGCCGGTCGTGGTTCGAGGGCTCGACTGCCTCGAACATGTCCTTAAAAAATGCACGCTGGTTGCTTGTTGTGGCAATCCTCCTAGCTTCTTCACAGGGCTTGTGTCATCCTTTTAGGCGGACGGACCAAAGCTGAGGAGAGTGTTTGCAGGCAACAACATTGTCCTTTGTTAAGAGACTCTCTGTCACTTCCCATCTAGGAAGCTTGCTGGCAGAACCTAGCAGGGCACGCTGTGTGCTGGCTGGGTACAGGTTCTGGAGCTGCTGGACAGATATGGGCCCCAGTGATTGGTGCAAGCTAAGCATACCTTAATGATCCAATCCTGGGTCCCTACCAACAATCTTCTGTTATGCGTGATGTCAGGACCAGAGTGCTTTGCAAAAGGAAATGTAAGAGGTGACATGTACTCAAGTCCCACCCATCTTCCTGTCTGTTGTAGATCAAAATGTTTCTCTGGTTAACTGAGACCCCTGTAGCTCTTGATCAAAGCGCAGGTCTCCCTTGAAGTTTGTGGTGAAAAAAGACTTCCGTCTCCCTCAAATCACATACTTCGTCCCTCTGAATGGGGTCGGCTCTGCAGGGGTTGCCTTCAGTAAATAGTGGACCCAGCCATGTCATTCACTGTCCTTCATACAGATGGGTGGGAACTAGCTTGAAGTTGGCACATTGCATATGCAAGAGGTGATAGTTCTGGCTTCCTCTTATGCATTCTGCAAACAAGCCTGACACAGGCCTGTTCCAATTAACTCCTATTAATATGCGCTGCCACTAGAAATTTAGACAATAGGAAGGCATATCCATGGAGCCTTTGAAATTAGGCTGCCCATGGCCAGAGGAAGGTGTCCAGTTACTTTCCAGAAACCTTCAGATTAAAAGGCATAAGGCCAGGAAACCAGACTGAAGAATCCTGCATTGTGTGTTGGAGATACCCAGGGCTCTCCTGAATGACTGACCAAGTCAGGGAGGAGCAGCAGCTGCTGTGGTACCATTCTTGGCACCAGGATCAAAGCAGTGCCAGAGAAATCAACACAGCCGGTGAGTTGGGGAGATCGATGCAAGACCAGTCTGCGTTGAAGTCAATGTTGCAAGTGGCAACATTGTATGAAGAGCGCAAGAGCGAACAATATTAATGTGTGTGATGAAGGACGCAAGTAAAGCTCAATTGCAGATGAATGTTTGAACTTTAATATGAATCAGAGAATGTACGAGACAAGTAACAGAGTGATCCGGCCCTGTGGGTGTGCTCAATCGAAGGTCTCTGTGTGATATACCCAGCCAAGAAGTGGCAGAAACAAAAGCAGTAAAGTGAAAATTATGGATGAAGTGAATCGAAGTGGTCCTACGATGGTTTAAGAAAAATACATCGCACAAAAAGAAAGCAAAGAAAGTGAGATTATAATGTCCAAGAACAACTGTGGGAGAATAAGAGGTAAGAGCGGACCTCGATACTCGTAATGAGGCCCATTGTGTTTAAGGTGGTGCAAGCCCAACTGAGGGAGACCAATTGTGAACATTGTGTTTAAGGTGGTCGGAGCCCAATCAAGGGAGACCCGTGGTGAACAGTAAACCCGAGAACTTGTGAATGTAAAAATCCTGATGAGAAAGGAAATTTTGGTACTTTTATGTTACGCCAGGCACTCTGTAAAAAGAGACTTTTATTGGGAAAGAGACTTTGGCGCAGAAGGCCCAGGTATCTATGTTCTGAAGTGCATCCTCGTGGCAGAGAAGCCAGAGTGTGTGCGAAGCTCAAGTGTGCCACCTTGTCCCATGCTGAAAAGGTGGGGAAGGGAAGCTAACTGCTCAACTATTCTGACATATTATTTCATGAACACTATTGCTTTTGCATACACTATTTTCACACACCCATTTGTTATTAAAGTGGGAATTGGCAATAGGTTTTGTAGTATAGGCCCTTTTATTTTGACAGAGACTCCACTACGACTGCGTTATTATTATTTGATGGTCGTAGCTTTCTCCCATCCTTAGATTTAGGGTTAGATAGGCGTTCAACCGAACCCATTGATGTTCAATAAATGCCATTGAACTGTGATCACTTGTGTCTGTCTTCACTATTTGATACCATGCCTTCCTTACAATGGTCAAAAATATACGTTTGGCTGCTAAGGCATGTTGTATTTTACTCTATTAGCATGTTCGTACAATCAGCAGTCACAACTTCAAATCCCAACAGGGCTGATTAAGCTCTTCCCCTTTACAAAGTCGATCAATTGGGTAACACCCATTTCAGTGATTGGGCTCAGTCTCCCCAGCACTTACCCCCTCATCCCTCCTCCTTTCTGCACTTGCATGTTCTGAATACTCACAAGGCATAGTAGATTTGTCCTCCTCCCTCTTCCCCCTCTGCTCTTAAATATTCTGTTGTCATTTTGTCATTGTACTTCCCACTCTCCCTTGTAGCCCTGATGACGCTTTGAAACATTATATTCATATTGTATAAGCGCTTAATAAGCAAACAAATAAACAATGAATCCGGCAAGGTGAGTAAAATGCCCATTCATCACCAGTTAATGGCCACTGCTTCACAAGGTAAGTACTGAGTCGGTCATTTCAAATTCGTACGCGTGAGGGGCTGGCTCTTCTTGCTCAAAAACTCGCCTGGCTGTTAAAAAATAAACACATAAATACAGCTGTAGTCTTGCATTAAGTCCTTTTGCCCTTAGGCCTCTAATTACAGTTCCCATTAGAGATGTTTATTTGTTTTCAAAGCAAAAGAAAACACTGCCGAGGCCCAGAGCTAGCACAGCAGATAAGAATCTGTTACTTGCAATATTTACAAGGTTAAATGTGTAATTGACAGGAATGCAGAGAGAAAGAATGAATGGAATCCAGTAGCCAGTTTCTATCCTAGAATGAAGGGCATTAGACACTGTTCGAACTGACATGTCAGGCACAATGTTGTCGCGTCGCTAATGAGACGTTCGCTTTGCTTCATTCTCCGTCGTATTTTAATTTTTTCAGATCAGATTTTTTAATAGATTTTTTTAAATGCATGCATTTTTCTACACCATGAAAGCGACTGTTCACGTTTCACTGCTCCGCAGGGCTGTGTTTGCGCATCTTCAATGTATTTGCAATTCGGCGTCTTGTGGTGATTACCGCTAAATGGTAGAACCCAGACACCAGAGCCTGCATCACAAAGTGCAACAGGGATGGGTATTTAAGCCCAGGTTATGGGTCATTTTGCCCCGCTGACGGGTCATGTTGCCCAGCCCCTTGCACTGATTTACCAGTGCGAAAATGGTACAGAACGGAGTGACCAGTGCAGAAACATCTGCTCCGAATGACGAGGGCGAGACGCACATTTTGCACTTTTTTGATGTGTGCAAATATTGGTGCAAAATTGCCTATCCCCGTTGCACACTTGCATGGTAAAAAAGCGAGAACACCCACAAACTCCACAAACTATAGGTGTTTGGGTCGTTAACATTCTGCTCCTGTTATTACAAACATGATCTTATCATTATTGATTGATTGATTGATATTTTATTTCTATCGCGCTCGTACACAAGTGTTTCAGAGCGCGACCAGGCAAGGAAGGGGAACAGGGGAGAACAAAACAGTGATCTTACTAGGCCCAGTGACATTGAGAACGTGCAAGTGCATGGGAGAGGGGGGAGGGGGAAAGTGCATGGAAGGGGGGAAGAGGTGGAAAGTGCGAAGCAGAGGAGAAATAGATAAATAACAATAAATAAATAATAAAGGCAACAAACAGTGGTAATGCAGCCAGAAATGCAGAATCAATTAGTGCAGCTTCCGGGATATACTTGCAAGGAACAGTTGTGTGAGTATTGGAATTGTTTACAACTTATTGCATCGCATTGCGTCCAGAACATATTTTATACGGGTAATATATCTACTTAACTGCAAAAAAGTACTGCAGAGCAATTCAATGTTAAGAAAGGTTTCTGAATATTGTAAAATCGGAAATGCTTTGGACACTAAGAAGAAAGAAAGGCTTTTGTGAGACCTTTCCCGAGTGGCCCACGTGTGAAATGAATCGGTATCCTCTCCAGACCACGTGATTATCATGTTTGCAAATAGGTATTGCAGCCTCCCCGCCACCCTGCTGTGCTCGACTCAGGGTAAAATATATCATTATATACTACTGCAGGAGTCCGCAACCTTTGGCTCTCCAGATGTATGTTTTGCATGAAAATACCCCGGAGCCTAGCCAGCATAAGCAATGGGCGCGGGGGGGGGGGGTGGTGAGGGGGGAATAGCGGAGGATCATGGGAGTCATGGTCCAAAACAGCTGGAGCAGCCTTTTCCAGACCCCTTGTAAGAGTGCAAGACTCTCTGAACATGCCCTCGCGTTTGGCTTCAGTAATGGCAACGTGGTGTTCCACCGTGTCCTAAAGTCACTTGAGAATGTTACTCTCCTGATCTCTTAATTATCAAATTCGGATTTGGGGGGAAGGTGGAGGAGGCCATGTAAAATCCATTCACAGATCCTGAAAATGTTCCTGCAAACACGTGTTGATTTCTGTTTCCGATACTATGATATTGTTTTTCGTTGTGTTTATATGAAAACCTGAGCCATTCTTTCTTCTACCAGTAGATCCAGATGTATACTCATTTTTCATAGTGGTATCCCTTTTTTTGATGAGAGTTTTCAGACCTTCGGCGCCTGTAACTGATCCATTAGTAAGGGCTGGGCAGAGAAGAATCGCGTCACTCTTCTCAAGGCTGCATGAGTTTGTCAGCACTCATAGTGAACTCATCGTTTGGGTATCACTTTTGAGGGGTCTATTCTCCTAAGCCCCACAGGTTCCAGACATTACCAAGGAATCTCAGGTTAACCTCCACATGCTGAAACGAAACGCCTTGTTCCCTTTCCGGCCTGAACATGTCACATAAAGTTGAGGTGACAAGGGCCTTGGTGTCATTCTGTCCAAACTGCCATAACTGCCTTGGGTCTCCCTAAAGGCGTGACTTGCTAACTGCATCTCATACAAAATGAAGCATTCATGCTGCGGCCTAGGCGGCTGTAACCAAAAGACCCCCAGAGACCTGCCCCTAACTGCCTACACTGACTCACTGATGGCTCTCACATAACCTTCAAAAGACCGTATCATTCGTTGAGCAAACTGCACAGCTGGGCCCGTCTGTATAAAAAAAGAGACTTGTCCAGTACTTCCCAGCCAGGGTTTAGGGAGCGGCAGGTTCCTCCTCACTTCCCAAGGCCGTGTGCGGAAGAGTAAGGTGGGGGCTGCTTGCTGAATAGGGCAGGGGCACGCTGTGGAGTAATATTCCCTTTACACTGAGAGGGGTTGGCAATCAAGGCTGTGGTCTGCCGTCTCTGAAAGGGGATTGGGGCAGCTGCAGTGCGGGTCGACTGCCCCGACCCAGCTGATCCAGTGGAAGGTTGATACTGGGGTCGCTCAACTACACCAGAAAAGCACAAGGCAATTTAAGAAGCGTGGTGATGCTGGGGAATAAAGTCTACTTTTTACTGGGAATAAACGCTGTTAGTGGAAGATTGCACTGTGGCCAGGGGTTGGGGTTTGTGAACCCAAAGTCATCCCTGCAGAGAGTATTACAAGAAGAACAAAAGGCATGCTGGAAAAGAGGACAGGGTGGGGAAAGGAGGCATGCCCTTACCCGTGCACTTGCCACCAGCTGGCCGCGCTTCTTATTTATTCTTTTTATTTGATTACTGTGTTGTCCTATGTACTACACTGCCCCTCCTCTCCCCCCCCCCCACTTTTCCTCCTCCCCCCTCCCCTGCAGTTGCGCGATCTCAATCTCTCCTGGCCTAGTAAGATCGTTGTCTGTCTTCCCTCTGTTCCCCTCCCTTCCCTCCTCGCGCCTTGAAACACTTGTGTGCAGGCGCGTTATAAATACCATATCATATCATATCATATATTTCTTTGTTTAGGTTTCTGTAGCAAATCACAAAAACATGTTGCTTTCAGCCACCTCAGAGCACTTGATATTCTTAGCCCAATATACACACATTCAGTATAGTTCCAGAGGTGGGACCAGTTTACAGAGTGCACTGCATATGCAAGTAATCACGTACCCACTGCATGCCTACACGTGGTGGTGCACACTGCAGACACACAGGTGCACGGGCGCCCATCTAAATATCATAGCTGGGATTAATCACTCTGTAGTTAGTGAAAGGGCCTGTACGTAACACATTGGTGCTCACTGCTTATCTTGAACGAAGCCACTTAAAAGTGTACTCTATATTACAGAAAAAAGTGCAACGCTGAAAGTGCAATTTTGCAAAAATGGCCCTAAAGAGACAAATTACTTTAATGTATTTTTGTACTAGAGCTCTGTTTGCTATTCTGCAAATACTATTCTCTATTAATACTAGGGCAAACAACGCCAGAGTGCAAAAGTGCACTGAGAAAACGCGAGTTTTGATCTTGGGCAATTTTAGCCTTCTGCTAATAATGTGCAAAATTTACTTGCACAATGCAAAGTTGAGGTCACCCAGAAAGCAACAGGAGGAAGGCCATCAACGCATGCAAAAGTGAAGGGTAGAGAGCATAGTACAAGTGACCACAACAACCATACGGCAATGGGGTTAATAATACGCGGCCGACTGTTCCGTCCCACGGCCGGGGAGGGATTCTGTCTGTCTGGTAGAAGCCCTTCCGTATGACAGTGGAAACACATCTGGCTGTGGTGCACTTTCTGCAGGCATGCTCCCCTAATTTCCCTGAGAATGCCTGCGATCCTACAGTTGCACATTTTTTTTTTTTACTGCGTGCCAATTTTTCAGCTATCAGGAATTCACCGCAGTGAACTTTCCAATGTTTCTACTGTTCTCTGCTTGTAGCATTTCCATCCAAGCATGTCATGTTCACTCTTAGCACCTAACTTACATTTATTTATTTATTGTAGCGCTTAACTTAAATGTATTTATTTATGTATTTATTTTCTTCTAAGGCGCTACATGCCCCTAGGCCTCAGAGCGCTCCAAGAGAGGGACGAGGGAAAAGCAGTAGAAGGCCAAGTATGAAATCTCTCCGGGTAGGTGGAAGAGCAACGTCGTCACATGTTTCTTAAAGACAGACATTGATTGAGATGTTTTAAGGTGCATTGACCAGGTGTTGCATTCAATGAACGGTATGTGTTCTTTCTTTATGAAACTCGAAAGCATGGTCAGTTCTGCTATGTTGACTTAAACCGCACACCGCTACCACCACAGAGGCCGTCTCCAGGCACTCATGCCATATATGTTAGCTTACTCCAAATGCATAACCCTTAGTTTGCCTGTCTTGTTACTTAATGGACATCCTCAAAGCTGCCAATACGACAGGACAATAGTGTCCCAGAGAAATTTGCACGCGGTCCTTAGTTTCACGCGTTCAACATCAACCAGGTCTTTGCACAAGGCTCTTCGGCCCGCCTCCATTACACACACCAAGCACGCCCACGAAACACATGACTGCACCTCTCCAAAAAGGAGCGGGACGAGGAAAGTGTCCCATCCCTGGAGAGGATGACAGCATCCATCAGCCACAAAGAAAAGAGCTGCTTTGATACATTTTATAATGAAGCTGTGAGAGTTCACAGTGCCTGGTTATGTTGTCATGAAGCCTCACTGAACACATCAGCACATGCTCCACTACTGCATGTCACACTTTTGGCCAGACTTAAGAGGATGGCACACATTCATTCTGAACCAAGACGTTGCCTCAAATGAAAACTCTGCCATGTTGGGTTATTTTCTGATTCTCTGAGGAACTGAGAAATGCCACAGAAACGTAAGTACGTAAGTACAGCAAGTTGTGCGCAACAATTGCTTCACCATTGTGTCTGCCAATAAACCACCCGGATTTGGTGCACTTCCGGACCACCGGGGCTGATTATGCTGCACTGAGAGTGTAATATCTTCAGGAAGAGCAAAGCAAATGTAGTCAAAAGAAACTTCTGCCAAGCACGAGCTTGTAGAAGTGCTTCAACACCACCCTGGCAGGATTTGTGGTAGGAGCGATCAGACATCTTGATGCACTGTGAATTACACATGTAACAAAGCCTTTGAGGTGAGTATTCTTCGCATATATGAGGTTAGTAGACACTTCACTTATTCGAGCATCAGAAGTGCAGACTCAACCCTCACCCTTCTGACGTTGATAATTTGAGCACCAATACATCGGTTACTCATACTGTAATAAGGTATGAGTAGTATTGATTCATATAACCTATTTCTGGGAATCTAAGTGTTAGCTTTAAGTTCTGTTTCTTGGGATTTTGCCCTCTTGGCAACAACTGAACCTGGATCTGCTGGCACAAAGACTTCATTCTTTGAGTTTCCATTAGGCTGACCATTTGTTCATATTTTATGAGGCACTGAGGTCCAAAGGTGACACAAAGTGCAGCAATGTTTTGTAGAGACCCAGTCCTTCGAACAACAGGCTGGGTCATGATAGGGGCAATTCTGATTCTTATCATCCAAAGCACCATATTTCGGCCTCTGCTAGTATTTTAAACTGTATGTATAAAAATGTCTTCTCCTTAGATGAACTCGCAAGGGTGGGGGCCCCTCATTAAATTGGATGCCTTGTTTACATGTCCCCTTTATATTCCTGTGAAATTAATGGGGTTTCATAGTAATACACACATCTTTCCACTCCAGATAGACCAAGGCAAGTCTCATGGGACACAAACCTCTCCCAGATTTTACCTATTTTACCACGTATGCAAGGTTAATAGAAGAAATTAGTTTGTGTGAGATGTTTTTTGAGAGCTACCCAGCATTACCTTAGCCAACTGAAAACTGTGTATGATTTTGTATGCATGAAGGGCTGATTTACTTCTTTTGTAATGGCAAAATGTAAGCCATTCTTATCAAATAATATTTTAATGGCTTCATTAGTTTGTGTTCAACATATCGTCTTGGGAGGATAGCTCAGGGGCAACGCACTCGCCTTTGAAGCAAGACGATGCAGAGCAACACAAGTTCGGTCCCCGGGTCTGCGCTTAGAATCCTCTGGGTATTAACTGCGTTATAAATAACCAATCATACATATATTCTTTTTTAAAACTTTTTTTTATACTGCATAGGCATTTTGCATTCAACTTTATATTCATAATTTGGTTCTTGCCACCTTGTTACATAGAGTGGCATTCATATCAATAGTACATGTCGCATGGAGTTTATGGTACATACATTTTACAGCACTATCTAGCTGATACTTGTTTCATTCCTATCTGCACTTTCGCAAGGCTTAGTTTAAAGATTCACTCGCTTGTAAACATATGTAACGATATGCTACACACTATGTAACCCTATCACCCTTCATGTGACACATCCTGCATAATTAATTACATCTATGTAAAAATGTAACTAAGCCGATTCCATGTAACAGCGCTACAATGCCTCTGGGCTGCTCTGTGCACTTTATAAATGCAAATAAATAAAATAAATAAAAGAAATGTCTTACTATATTTTTTAAATATCTTTTTATTCTGATTTTCTTACATAAAGTAACAGCAAAGCTCTCAACTAAAGAGACCGCCAATAAGAGCACACAAACTTTGCATAAGAGCACACAAACTTTGCACAATGAACATGTCCTTTTTTGTTTCAGTGTAACACTGGATGTCCATTCCATCGTGTGGGGTATATTTGTATAAACCATGTTATAAACACAGATCATGGCAAAGGGAATCCCGCTGCCAGCCACTCACCCAGCGGTAGCCGCTCCCGGAGGAAGGAAGAGTTTGTCTTAAACCATGGGTCCAAAGAGACTGCTAGCCCGGTATTTCTGTATTTCAGAGGAGGCCCACCCACACCAAACCAAAAACAATTAGACCAAACAGCATACATCCTAAACCAAAGTCAATCAAAATTAAGAATCATTTTGCAATTTAAACACTGCCGATAAAATAAAAACAATGGTGCACTGTGTTCTTTCATTTTGGCTTCACTGTGAACACATACCAACATTTTAAATGGCAGATGAATACATAGGCTGGTGTTGTCTCCAACATTAATGTTTTCCTAGTTTGCAACTGGCACCTCTTTCCCTTAGCACTCAGTGCATTTTAATGATTGTTTTCAGCACTTCTGGCTGTGGGTTTGGTATTCAGTTCCAAATGTTATTGGTGTACGGCAAACTCTGTGCCGTTTGTTGAGTGCAGCCTCTCTTGGAAGCAGGCAAGTACTTGCATCTCAGAGGTATACCATTTTCATGTCAAATGAAACAACACACCAATCTTCCCATACAGCTTCACCAAGAATATTAAAGTATAACCTCTTGAAATACTTAATGGAGTGAGATGAACAGAGATTCCTAAAGTCTCTACTAGGGCCAGCCTGCCATTCCATGTGTGCAAATGTTACACTGTTATCATTAAATATGGTGTTCATGGGACTTCGGATTTCAGTGTGCAGTAATGAATACAACTGTAGAGGAGGTCCCAAATATAGCCTGCACTCCAGTCGCCCATTTTGAAGTACCAAGAACTTTCAGACCGAGATATGTGACATATCATGAGCAAATAAACCAGCAGAGAGCCGCAGTGGGGCTCTGCACAGTACCTATTGGAAGAACAATACCCATTGAAGTACCAATAACCAGACAACAATGGGCAGTAAGGTACCCATTGAGAAAACCCTACCAGCAAATGAAAAGAAATGAAGATTGTTTAAGTACTGTACAGGAAGAAACCAGAAAATCCTTAATGGAGGGTGAATGGTGACGTCACGAGAACCCAGACGGACTCACAGATAGAACAAATGACGAACCAAGAATGACACAAAGAGATGAAATGCCCTGAGAAAAGAGATTGTGAACTTAAAGTGATAGAAAACTATCAAAGCATAAGAGAGTTGAGCTGTAAGCAAAATAAAGACAGTCAATCAGTTTACGCCTGTACATATGTTTGGAACCGCAAGAAGCTAAAGAGAACAGTGTGGCTTGCTATGCTAAGTAGAAGAATAGAGCAGCAAGCACCATTGTATATAATCTACCTGAAAATGAAGCACAATATTATAAGTGCGGTTCCACTTTGCATAAAAAGCAGAACCTACTCAGGTTATTACAGGCCAAAAGCAAGAAGTTCAATATTCTAGCATCAAGAGGAAAAAGGCTGAATCAAAACTTGGCAGAGGAAGCTCGTGCCAGGGAAACCGAGGTCACATAAATAGAAGATGTAGACAGTAGCTACTTTAATTAAAGCAAAGAACAGAATATCCTGCCTCTGAAGAATCGAGATAAGAAAGCGAAGACTGGTGGCAGGGTGAAACGAAAATCAAATGCACAAATGGAGAGAAACGAGGCAAATCCATGGTGTACTAGCACGTGACCAGCTGAGCGAGAGGAGGCATGGGTTCACACCTACGCTTGGCATCCACCCAGACAGAGATATCAAAACTTTACAGACAGAAGATGCAGTTTCGAGGCCAACCACAGTATCATAATTGGCACATAGTTGTTGAAGTGATGATTGATTGTAACCTTAATTGGAGGAAGGCTGGGTATCTGTTGGGGCACCCTGCACCTGTTTGACCATTCTGCGTGCTGCTGGGCAAAGTGGACAGTTATGCATGGGGTTGATGCCAACCCAAACACAATGGACCAAATAATCTAGGGTCCTATAGTTAGTAGAACCAATGAGACGTCGTGCTTTTAGTGACGTTTACAGTAGTCATTTATGAAGGAAGGGCTTAGATGCCCACCTGACAGTATTTACCCAATCCCTCACTCCGTTACCATATACAGATATAGCACCTATATTAAAGTTACCTTTTTCCAACCAATAGAATTGCATGTTAACTTTTGAGTGTTACACGTCAGATTAGACGCGTTTTGAGTATAAAAGTTACAATTTTGTAAGAAATATGAGGGAGTTGAAGCAAGACGGGCTGTCGCACTGCTGTCGATTTCCATGTTTCCCCATTTTTTGTACTTGTCATTAAACAGACTCCCCTTTGCCAAACCATTGAGTTGTCCTTATTGATTGGTGTTGGAGTAAGAGACCCTGCACCCCCATCCATCTTGAGGTGCAGCTATCTCATCTTAAAGTGCTGAAGAGCAAACCCCGACTCTATGGGCCGGCCGGGGGTCTCTCAGTACACTTGGTAGCAGAGGATGGTTTATCGACTATTGATTGATTGAATTAAGACACCTATTGACCGTCGACATAAAGTAACTCTAGGTCTTCGCAATATCAGGAGTCCTTTGCCATTCGGCCAAGTAGACAGTGAAGCTCCCCGTAGACAATGGTAGTGTAAATAGACTGCAGTCAGGGCCTGAAGGGACCCGTCTTCCCAACATATCCCTTCCCATTCCTACGGGCAGCTGATCGGGCAAAAAGCTGAAGAAGGCGGTAACGAAGGCGGTGATCCTGAGGGTCCAGAGACGAACAATGCGAACGGTGAGTGAAACAAAAATGTAGTGCTTTAGCAAACAGTGCATGCCTTAGAACAAGTAAAGGGAAAAAGGTAACGCAGGGAGGAGAGAAACAACTAAATACAGTTAGTTAGAAGTAGAGAAGACTGTAGAATAATTAAATAAATAAAGGTTACCGGGGTGGACACCCGAGAAGAGAGAGGTTACCAGGGGGGACACCTAAGAAGTGAGAGGATTCACCTTATTCATGCGCTTAAATATAGTGCCTAGATGAAACTGTACCCAGAGTCCCACATAATGGGGAACCAATAGACTACCACAGCGTTAAAAGACGTTGTGAAAGGGGTTTGTTTACACTCCATGAAGGGGTAATGATTAGAGGCAGAGATATCTGTGTCCAGCTGGGGTCTGTCTAGTCTGTTAAGCGTCTGTCTTATATGTTTTCTGTCGTGACGTCACATGTGAAATTTTTTAAGAGAACTGATAAAAATAATTGCGTGACTCAATAGCTGAGACAGAATCGCATATGAATTGATGGTTTTTGAGCAAATTGGTAACATATAATTTTTGTGAAAATTTGGATTGGAGCTTGCAGTGTTTGGTGCTCGCTCATATTGTCACGAGTTGTTTAAGCACACAAGTGCTTTGGAAAGTGTTATATAAGAGGAAAGGGAACAGATTTAAACATGGAAGACATAAATAACTCCATTAGCACACTTAGGCAAGCAATTGCCAAAACACGCACCCAAGCTTAAGAAGTATAGCACCGAGTGGGTCAAAGGTGCTGCCCATAAGATGTTTATGCCATGGACACAAAATGGGACTTTATCTAAAGCCGTCTTACAACATATGATGACATATTTGCATGCCACATATACAGGCAAGAAGTTCGAAAAACGCCTTGCTATTCTTGAATTGTGGAAAATGTACGAACCCGAAATGAAAGATGAAGGACGTAAGGTCGAGGGATTATACCCATTGAGGGAACTTTAAGCAGCCACGGGGTACAGCAACCCTGCATATGAGTCACCTACACATAGTAGTGACTAAAATCCAGGGAAGGATAAGGACAAGAATATCACCTCCACAATCCCAAGGGACAAGGGGAGGCGCAATGATGAAAGGAAAGACCAGGCACAGACAAGTGCATCGCTCGACAAGGAGAGAGAAGGGAAGAAATGTAAAGGGAGCGGAGACAGTACTGATGAGATGACATTTGCAAAGGTTGAATGGATGGGAGGAGACATTTTATTGAAATTCGATGGTAAAGGCATTGATGACGCAAAACAAAAGGCGAGGTTAGATGAAAAAGAGAGAAAGGGGAAAGAAAAGGAATTAAGAGATGAAAGGATAAGAAGGAAAGACAGACAAAGGCGAGAACAGCTATATCGCGAGGAGCAAGAAAAACAGCTAGATCGCAACCCAAGAGCAGCCTACGATCAAGACAGGAACAGCAAAGGTTAGAAAAAGAGCAAAGAATACATGAGAAAAGAATAAAAAGACGAAGAGATGAGGAAATACGAAGGGCAGATGAACGTAGAAATCTAAAGAGAAAGGAAGATGATAGGGTCAAAGAAGAGGCGAGGAAGCGCCAAGGAATTTGACGATGATATCGAACGTAAGCGAAGACAGAGAGCATGCGATCTTGAACATTTGGAAAGGGAGGTTAAAAAACCGATCCAGTTGTAGACTGGGAAGACATTGAAGAATCTTTTCCTGCATACGATTCAGCACCAGGCAAGTCTAGGGCGAATAATGACGATGACTTGGACACCAGAAGCATCGGAGAAACGATCGATAGGATATAAGATGAAATGGGATTAGAACAAATACCCCAAGGAGAAGGGAAGGACGAGCACCTGGAGAGCACTCAACTGTATGACACTGAGGATGTCACCCAGAGTAGCGAGAATTAAGACATATCCCTGGATAGACTAGAAATAAGTAGGAATAAAGACGATACAAGAAGTTGCATAAATTGGGAACACACAATGTCCGACTCCGAAGGAGAGAGTGCAAGGAAAGAGAAGGAGGGAGACAGAACATCTCCCAAGAGTAAAAGGGATACGATGATCAGATACTAGCGAGACCGCACCGAGGGCATCAGGTTCAGCCACGCGGTCTGACCGACAAGAAGTAGTGTCTCACTGTCAGAGAGGGGTGTCTTCACCGCCCCATGTGGATAGACTAAGGACATTGCCAGGTAGACGGCGATGCAGGAATATTACCTCTGCAATAGACAGGAGAACAATGAGAGAAGATAAAGAGGGCTACACATTCCAGTTTCCGCTACTAGAGAAGGGGAGAGTAAGACCACAATATATTCAATGACCACACATGGATCGGGAAAACTTGAAAAACAAGCTTCCAATGCTGACATCGGGAGCCAGAAAATGGATACATGAGTTAGAAAAAAATGACAGGGGGAAATACGTTAGCCATAGGGGACATTATGGGTCTCCTAATCGCCATACTTGGTGAGACAGCAGACGACGTGTGGGCACGGGAAGGGTACCCTGGTGTAACCACAATCAATACCGCACATGACGGAGCGCCATTTAACAATGGCGGAGCAGCAGTATGGAAAGCGCTACGAGTACTTTACCCAGACACTTCCGATATGGGATCTATAATGACTCAAAAAATGAAGGATTCTGAAGATCCGTTAATTTATATACAGAATTTCCAAGACGCGTGGGTGCTCGAAACGCATGAATCTTGGAAAAAATCCATACCTGTGTTTTACCATATATTGTGTCAAGGATTGCCAGAACCAGTACAGAAACAACTCAAGAAATTGGTAGGATTTGAGGCTAAACCTTGGGCTGAAATACAGTTGACTATCGCACTATTGCAGACTATTACAGGAAAAGAATCAAAAGAAGGAAGCAACTCAAAAGGGTGAGGAAGCAAAACTGGTGTAGAAGAAACTATCAAAGTACGCTCTTGAAGAAGCCATGCTAACTAATGCAGCTGAACAAAGCATGCAGCAGGTGGCTAGTCCACAACAGAATAATCAGGGTAACGTAGGATTTTACCCACGGGGAAAGGATTTAGGGGAAGAGGATGGCAGAGCAGTCAGAGAGGCTTCCAAAATAATCAGGGAGGCTTTCAAAACATGCGAAATGCAAACCCAGATATGTCAAATGGGCAAATAATCCGACCACCACCAGTATGTTGGCTCTAACGAATGACAGGGCACTTGGCGCACATATGCAGAAATCAAGGCATGATGCAGAACGGCCAAAGGATGGGAGCAGGCATGGTGAATCCACCTGCAGTTGTACAACAGGGCATTGCACAGAATCACACGGTGCAACAACAAGCGCCAGGGGCACAGCACAGAGTACAACCTCAGAGCATGGGCAGTTTTCCGCAAGGACAAATTCAACAGGCACCGTTGCAAGTGTCACAGGCAATGAGCACAGGGCAGACCCAGAACCCTGGAAGGGGAAGCAACAATGGGAATGGGGAAAATATACAAGTGCACAGTGAGCCAAAATTGTATATGAACTAGGACAGCTCACTGGGAACCCTGATGTGCTCTATCCTATCAGTGACACCAGACCCTCATAGGGAACCTAGGGTGGATGTCGGTATTGGGGGCAAGGATTATTCCTTCCTAGTGGACACGGGTGCATCACGGTCGTGCATATGTGTAGGCAAGTTTTCCTTGTCCAACGAGGCCCTAGATACTCAGAGCTTTACAGGAGCTCACAGTCGAGTTCCCTTTACAAACGCACTCCCTGCCTCCATAGGAGAGTGTGAAATAAATGTACCTTTATTGTACTCACGTCAGACCCCAGTAAACATTTTGGGTCGAGACCTAATGACAAAATTGAACATGACAATTTTGTTCACGGAGGAGGGCATAGTATGCTCCACTCCAGGAATGCACTACTCAAATATATGTGAAATGATTAGAGCATACTCAGGACACATAGCCATGAGGACCATACCATTAGAGCCAGAAATGTTCGCATATGGCATGCGTGTGCTAATGGCGGGATTACAGGCCTTGCCGACACAATCATGAGAACCCCCAATTAGTTTTTTTTCGAACCAAGAATACCTATGCATGAGGAGGAGGGACAAGTATTTCCCTTGATGATCCACGCAGCTGCAGTGCGAGGGAAAGTGGTTTTGCTTGACAGTTACGATGACGAGGGCAGACAATGGAGCGCGATTATCGCCATCAAAGAAGGATATCGAGTGACTGACGTCACCGATGATGATCTGTTTGAAGAACAACCGGATATGGGAGAGACAATAGTGGAAGTGAGTCTCACCTTTTGGGTAAAGATGATTAAAAGAGAAGTACCTCAGAAAATGATGTTGGCACTAAAATAACCTAAATATTTTGATGACGATATAGCTAAAGTGCCTATCTCAGTGTGGACTACTGGACCCTATGATGTGGGTCTCCTGAAAGGGGTGGGAGAAGTAAAAATTAAATTGAAACCAGGAGCAATCCTATCAAGAGCCCGACATTATCCCATGTCCAGAGAGGCAGATGAAGGGATTTCTAAGGCAATATCTGCCATGATCGACCACGGTACCTTAGTGACTTCAGAGTCACCATGTAATACGTCATTTTATCCTGTCAAGAAATCAGGAGGCGAATTCAAGATCTTAGACCGATTAACAATATTGTTGAGGCCGAATTCCCTTTAGTCCCTAACCCGTCTACAATTCTATGTAATATACCCATTGAGGCAAAATATTTCACAGTGATTGACTTGAAAAATGCATTTTTCTCAATCCCGTTGCACCGTGACTCACAAGATCTGACGTCATTCACATTCAGACAAATGCATCTGAAAAGCACAACGCTGCCACAGGGGTACTGTGAGTCTCCGTCTATTTTTAACAGAGTCCTGCAAATGGATTTAAGCAACATTGCACTAGAAAGTGTTGTCTTACAATATGTGGATGACATCCAGATTTGCAGCACCACAGAACAATGATTCTGTTCAACTATTGACTGTATTGATATGATATGATATGGTATTTATAACGTGCCTATACACAAGTGTTTCAAGGCGCGACGAGGCGGGGGCGAAAAACAAGGGGAGACATACAACGATCCTACTAGGCCAGGTGTCATTCAGATCGCGCAAGTGCAAGGGAGGAGGGGAAAGGGAGAAGTGCAAGGGGCAAGGGAGGAGGGGAAAGGGAGAAGTGCAAGGGGAAATGGAGAGGGGAAAGTGCAGTACAGGGTAATATCATACAGGAAAGTAACAAGGGCGAGCTAGTGGCAGTGCAAGTAAGTGCAGATAAGTGCTGGGAAGGAGGGGCTGTAGGGATACAGACACAGTCCCGTAGTGCAGGGGGTGCCAGGGAGGCAGAGCAGGGGAGAGTGGCTGGGCCAAGGACCGAGAAGGGGAGTGGCCCAGTTGCAGATTCAGTGCAGTTTAGTAACTTAAGCAGGGGAGAGGGGGAGAGAAAGCGGAGGCGAAGAGGAAGGTTTTGAGGTGCTTCTGGAACCGGAGATGGTTCTCCTCAAGTTTCAGGGGGGCAGGAAGGCTGTTCCAGAGGGAGGCCCCTGCAGCGGAGAGAGATCTGCCACCAACTCGTTGTTTGGAAAAGCGGCTGACCATGAGGGAGTTGGAGGCGGATGAGCGTAGAGCTCGAGAAGGAAGATATTTAGGAAGAGGGAGTTGAAGGTATTTTGGCCCAAGGCCCCAGAAGGCCTTTTGGACAATGCAGAGGGTTTTGAACTTGATCCTCGCAGCCACTGGGAGCCAGTGTAGTGATTTCAGTCCTGGAGAGATACGGTCCATGGGCTTGAGGCCAAGGACAAGTCTCAAAGTTCTGTTCTGGATGAGTTGCAAAGGGCGGAGAGTAGAGGCAGGAAGATTTAGATAGAGGCTGTTACAGTAGTCCAGCTTCGAGAGAACCAGGGCTCTAGAGACAGTGAGCTTCTGGGGGAAAGAGAGGAAGGGAAGGATACCTCTGAGGAGGTGTAGCTGGTAGTGTGACTTCTTAGAGACGTCAGATATGTGAGGAAAGAAGGAGAGTGTGGAATCGAAGATGACCCCGAGGTTTTTTGCCTTGCTGGTAGGAGCAGGAAGAGGGCCAAGAGAGGCCGGCCAGAGAGCTGCAGGGAAGGAGGGAGTGGGTGTGCCAATGAGTAGGATCTCAGTCTTACTGGCATTAAGGCAGAGGTAATTGGCGGCACACCAGTCCTGGATAACAGAAAGACAGTCAGAGATGAGGGAAGGAGAAGAGGAGGCCGAGTGTAGCCTGAAAATGAGCTGGGTATCATCCGCATAGCACTGAAAGTAGGGGCAGAGAGCAGCAATGCGGTGGGCGAGAAGTGCCAGATACTGGTTGAAAAGCCAGGGGGAGAGGTTAGAACCCTGGGGGACACCACAGGTAGAGAAAAAGATGTCAGAAAGGAAAGACCCCAGTTGGACCTGGGATGGTCGATTAGAGAGGAAAGAGGTCGCCATAGAGAAAGCTACAACCATTGTGATCGGATGCTCCATGACGTTTTACGTCGAGCACTCACTATTTGCCATTCTAGAGAAACCAAAGGGCACATTGACATCTCAGAGAGCTTCTGCTTATGAAGTGGTCATATCAAACCCATCGATCAAAATAGTCCGATGTAAGATAGTAAACTCAGCCATGTTCATCGCAGATCCAGTCACTGAGGGAGAACCGATACATGACTGCGTGAACTACGTAGAATTCTATGATTAAATTCCCAGGGTGAAAGAGAATGCACTGGCAGGAGGAGAGATCGTCTTTATTGATGGGTCATCAAGAATCGAACAAAGTGATGGGCAGAGATACACAGGCGTTGCTGTGATAAAGCACACAGCAAATAGAGAATTTCAAGTACTTCTTAGTGCACGAATACCATCTCACTATTCAGCACAGGCTCCAGAATTATTGGTGTTGATACTCGCTGTTGAGAATTCCGCAGACCATGAAGTAATGGTGTACAGTGACTCCGCCTATGTGACGTCAACAGTGCACGCAGGCTTAGCGCGCTGGAAAAGGAGGGGCTACCTACGAGCAGACGGCATGCCAGTGCAGCACGAAGCCTTATTGGACAGGCTTATTAAGGCACTACAGCTCCCAGTGGGCATAGCGGTCAAGGGGACAGATTTTGACTCACGCGGGAACCAAGCAGCGGACGCAGAAGCCAAACGAATGGCATCCAAAAGTGAGACGATTATGGAAGTGGTGTGCACCAATGAAAGGATGATGGTTGTACGGGCGACATTGGAAGCCTATAACGATCTTCGGCAAACACAATTGATGGAACTCCAAGGGCAGGCACCACAGGAAGAGAAGAACTTGTGGAAACGTCGAGGGTGTTCTTTAAACCCTTCTGACAGCTTGTGGTGACAAGACAGCACTGGTAAACCAGTAATGCCTGTAGCCCTATTAAAACTAGCACTGGAGCAATTACATTACCCGGCGCACATGACAAAAGAGAATCTAGCAGCAACGCTCGCGAAAGACTGGTTCATACCAAATTTAGCAGAGCACGTTGCATTATTTATGGTGGACTGCATAATTGGTCAGCAATTCACTGCTGGGCACACATTAAAAGTAATGGGAGAAGTCATCCGCAGGCCAAATGGGCCTTTTCAGCACTTGCATGTCGATTACGTTGACATGATTCAAGTATGCAACGGGTACAGATACTTAATTGTTGTGGTGTGTCCATTCTCTAGATGCATAGAAGCAGGTCCATGTACACACCCAGACTCTACCTGTGCGGCCACATTTCTAGTGAGAGAAGTGTTCCCCAGGTGGGGGGGTGTGAAGTCATGAGATCAGATAATGGGGCTCACTTTGTCAATACAGTGTTTGAGCAGATTAGCTTGCTGCTTGGTATAAAGCACAAATTCTTGTCGGCTTATCATCCAGAAGGTAATGGGATCTGTGAGAGGCTCAGCGGCTTGTTAAAGGAAAAGATAGACAAGTTGAAGCTTACTCTAAAGAAGGGATGGTTGCACTGCCTTCCACTGGCATTGTATGCTCTTCGGAACCAACCTGGCTCCGAACATCATTTTACGCCACACGAGATAGCCACAGGAAGAAGAATGAGAACTCCCCTCACTCCCCGAGACAGAGCTAGATGTGATGTCCAGTCAACAGGAGAGGTTTTAGGATCTGAAATGCAAAACTATCTGAACTGTATGACATCTTGCCTTACTGTAATTTCAGACCAGCTGCAGCGACGATGAAAAGGGTGCAGCGCAGGACAGAACACAGAAGGAGACAATGCATCAGACTCAGTTCAAGGTCTACGTGTTCCACTCGGCTTCCCTGGTGACGCCGTCTTGGTGAGGAATCATACAAGGAAAAAGTGGGACGAACCAAGATTCAACAGTCTTTTTATCATAGAGGACTGCACTCCGTCCGCTGTGAAGCTACAGGGCAGGAGAGCTTGGATTTTTCTCGGTGATATTAAACCTTACATCGGAGAAAGCCCCCTGCCTGCACCCCAACGAGAGGAATTGACGAGCAATGGGGAAGAACCACAGCACGTGCATACGAGATCCATGACGAGGAAGAAGGACGCATGACCAGCAAAGTAAAGACAAAGAACCTTTTGCAAGTTTTGGCTTCATTTTGGACATTCCTCTAAACAAAAAAGGGACAAAGACATAAAAAACAGACACTCTGTGTATCCTAGTTGCAGGGTGAAGAAGAACATTTGTTTATCAGCCACAACATAGTATGTGATTTTGAACTTGGAACTGAGGCACACTTAAGCCTTGATGAGAAAAAGACTATGACAAGTTTTGACCGAGGATATTTACATTGAAAGCAAATACAGTATTCTGATTCGTTCCACATCGGAACCCTATTTGAAGTCACTTATGGTGTCCCACGGTAGGGACATCACAAAGGACATAGTTACCTACTTCAACCTAGTGCTAAGATCATACCCATCATTAGTAGGAAGGATCACAAGTGTCGCAGACTTTCTCCAAGATCCTGAAAACGAAAAAATAATAAGGCAATTGCTTACTGTCATTGCAGAACAATTCATTGTACTCCCTGAGTAACTGTGAGAAAGAAACAAATGTTCCCAACACAGGAAAAAATAAATGAATTTATCCTCACGGTGTTCCTTCGCATAATTGAAGACTCTCCAACCATTGTCAGAAGAACAACTGACACACGTACATTTCTACGAGACGCAGCGAACACTGAGCATTTAAACCATCTTCTAGATAAAACCAGAATTTTGGTTGCAGTTCACGCAAACAGACAGTGCAGACATTGTTTACATCAAGGAAAAAACAGATAATCCTGAATCTCAGCACAGACTGGACCAATGTCTCTATCACCAGAGGACAGCAGGTTGGCGCATAATGTTCTGTTTCGGCTAGTCACTGACTTTCTAGAGCTAGAGGGGAGACCAATCGATGTTGATGTTCTCACATTCATCAGAGATCCAGCTAATATTGCACAACTGGGAACGCTACTGCACGGAATTATGCTGCAAGAGGAACTTTCCAATTATCAAAGGAGTTTTCTGAGAAGATCGTGAAACCTTACGCAGAGGGACAGATCGAAGAAGCAGAGTCCAAAACTCCATTTGTTGTTATTTCTCCCTATTTCTTCATACCAATCAGTGTCCAGCATGTCTTCAGGACTGAAGCAGATTCGGGAGGGAGGTGGGGGTGGATTGGGAACTCACCTACTTTTAACATGCACAGTAAAAGGACACACTGAAGTATTACTAAATTTGATTTCCTTTCCATAGTCTAGCAACAAAAACTGCATCCTGAATTAAAAGACAATTGCCTCTTGCAAGAAGAAGAAGGGGAGCACCTTTAAACACCAGACACTCAGACTCAGAACTTGAAAGACAATATTAGAAACAATAACATTGACAGTTGGCTAATGATCAAGATGGGGGCCCAGAGCAGCAACCTGGTCCACCGACAAGAAGAGAGGCACCCCGGCTTCTCTGGAAGGAAATGCTGTACCCTTACATATCGAACCATAATGTAGTTATGCATTGTATTTATCATCATTTTACTGTCATTAACAATTAGAACTGCATTCTATATTGGTGCACTAAGCGTTCCTAATTCAGTACACTCACCTGATGATATACGCATGAAACCCACAAAGGCACCCAGACCATACATAGTCATTCCAGTCCTCAGGAGATCTGATGGTGGAGTGAGTGAACTTCAAATGGATGTGACTAGCAATAATACACACACTCTTGTGGTAACGAATGAGCAGGAAAGCCGGAGACAGGGTCGGCACAAACTAAATGAAGAAAAATGACTGACAACTACACGCACACAAACACTGAATCTACACGAAACAGGCCTAGCATCTATGACTGCAGAAGCACAAACTAAAGCAGCAGAAAGGAAGAGACTGCCTACCACAAAAACCTTAGAAAGACCAACAGAAGCAGTCATATCAGAAACCCTTAAGAAAACAGAAACGGCCACAGAAAAACTCTCTGCAAGGACGCAAATGTTAGTAGACTTACTATTCCCGCACATTGCCAGAGCAAGGAAACTGCATGAGGAACTGAAAAATAAAACCGCAGAGAATGTATCAGCAAGCATATATGTTCCAACACAAGGGACAAGTACCAGATCCACAGTACAGCCATATACCGGACCAGTGTCAGGCTGGTTGGCATGGGCATTTGCACGCAGCAGAGAAAAAATGCATGAAAAAAAAGGAAGAGATGCCAGACTCCTGTCCACACAAATGGCGCAGATGAGAAGGCCTGCACCTTGGATTAGGATACAGACGCATTCAGAGATGTAGTAATAGCAAACTACATGAAAACACTACGAATTAAAAGAAGCATGCATGAAGACGCCAACAAACTGAACGATTACCTGGATAGCACAGCACACTTAGGTAACAACATTTGGTACCAGCACATGAAGGAAGTTGGGAAACGAAATTCCGAAGGGGGATGCTATGTTTGTGCTCTCCTACCATACAGCATGGGAAAGTCCAAAATCTTCGTAGCTATAAAAATTGATGTCCAGACAGCACGGTGTCTTTCACACGTAGCCATGTGCAAAACTAGAGGCCAACTTATGGGAAGTGATGCTTCTCTAATATGGGAAACTGAAACAGCCTATCCCGATGAAGATGATTATGTCCAAGACATTAAGACAAGAAACAGAGCTCATACAAGGAATCATGTGATCAGGTACGAGAAGCCTGGAGTTATAGGAGCAGGAATAAGATGGGAAGTAAATCTGAGACTAAATGTCCAAGGAAAAACTCCAGAGGAAGCTCGAAAGTGGAAGAACAGAGCTCAGATACAGATTTGGGGAACAGTGCTTTCACCAGATGGATGGGAAAAAGGAGTAGTGATTTGCTGAGCATGGGTGATCACTGGACTCTACAAAGAAACTGTTGATACGTTGCAAAATGGCTGCAAACCATTATGGCCAAAACTTGCAAAACGACTGATATGGGTCGAAGACATAGAAGGACCCTTGCAGATAGTACCACTGGAAAGCCCAAAATTCTGCTTCAGAAACAATGGCACAAGAAAGATGGGAGAGAATCAGAACTGCAGACAAGTTTTTGATGCTCCAGGAATGGTTCACGGAACTGCAGTAATTATGGATAATTATTGGGAATGCGGATCCAAAGCATACATCAGACTGCCAAGAGACTGGGGAGGCATATGTATGATTGTGAATGTCCACGTTCCAGCATTAGTAATCCCGAAAAGTGAGCTGAACATTGATAGTTTCCCGAAAGCAGATGCACACTTGAGGAAGAGGAGATCTGTGGAACTGATAACTCGACTGAAGAGAGAAAATTACTTCTCTGCTAAATCAGAAGAAGCATTTCATGCAATCCCATATGAACACAGGCTGTTCAGCCTCACCTCATCAGTGTTCACGACAATCTTCATGCCAAGATTTCAAGTTGGAGCAAATACTAAATGGTTGCAGATAACCAGATGGGAGTTACTGCAGACGATCAACACGACCATAAAAAGATTCAATGCAATCAAGGAATAGCTAAGAGCCATCCGACTGATGACTCTCCAGAACAGATATGTACTTTACATAATCACAGCTATGGATGGAGGAGTTTGTGCAAAAATAGGAGAATCATGTTGCAGATTTATACCTACTTACGACAAAGAAAATTGAACGTTAACGGAAGCTATAGGTATGCTGACAAACCTGCAGAATCTGATGATCAATGAAACCGATGAAGTTGATGATGACAGCTGGTTTGGATCACTGTTTTCATGGATTCCAAAATGGATGGCGGATGCATTCAAGTTCTTGGGAGCCCTGCTAGTGATGATATTACTAGGATTTTGTGTTATCAATATAATAATCTCACAATGCCAGAAAACCGCAAAGAAAGCCATAGGGATGAAGATTATGATTGATGTCGAACCCGGATTTAAGCCCAGAGACCTAACTGATGAAGAAATAAGAGATTTCGTGAAGGCTAGCAAGCACGCACCAGAAGGTACAAAGATTCTCTATCCCAGGAAGTGCAGAACTTATGTGAGAAGATGGATTTACTGCAACACCAATGGAAAATATCAATGGATGACATGGAACAAAGATGAACATGTAAAGACAGCCGTGAATCCAAGAGAAGTGATAAAGATATGGACGCCAAAAAGACACTTCTTCAAGCCATCATGTACAGAACCAGAAGATGAAGAGGGAATGAGCTCAGAAGATGAAATGAAGATGAATACAGAAGAATCAAGTAAGATAAATCCAAAGGAGGAAGTGGTCAATGAATCGACCAGAGGGGGGGTGTAGAGGAGGTCCCAAATATAGCCTGCACTCCAGTCGCCCATTTTGAAATACCAGGAACATTCACACAGAGATATGTGACATATGATGAGCAAATAAACCAGCAGAGAGCCGCAGTGGGGCTCTGCCAAGTACCCATTAGAAGAACAATATCTATTGAAGTACCAATAACCAGACAACCGTGGGCAGTAAGGTACCCATTGAGAAAACCCTACCAGCAAATTAAATGAAATGAAGATTGTTTAAATACTGTACAGGAAGAAACCAGAAAATCCTTAATGGAGGGTGAATGGTGACGTCACGAGAGCCTGGACGGACTCACAGATATAACAAATGACGAACCAAGAATGACACAAAGAGACGAAATGCCCAGAGAAAGAGATTGTGAGCTTAAAGTGATAGCAAGCTATGAAAGCGTAAGAGAGTTGAGCTGTAAGCAAAATAAATACAGTCGATCAGTTTACGCTTGTACATATGCATGGAACCGCAAGAAGCTAAAGAGAACAGTGCGGCTTGCTTTGCTAAGTAGAAGAATAGAGCGGCAAGCGCCATTGTATATAATCTACCTCAAAATGAAGCACAATATTATAAGTGCGGGTCCACGTTGCATAAAAAGCAGAACCAACTCAGGTTATTACAGGCCAAACGCAAGAAGTTCAATATTCTAGCAACAAGAGGAAAAAGGCTGAATCGAAACTCGGCAGAGGCAGCTCGTGCCAGGGAAGCCGAGGCCACAGAAATAGGAGCTGTAGACAGTAGCTACTTTAATTAAAGCAGAGAACAGAATATCCTGCCTCTGAAGAATCGAGATAAGAAAGCGAAGACAGGTGGCAAGGTTAAACGAAAATCAAATGCACAAATGGAGAGAAGTGAGGCAAATCCATGGTGTACTAGCACGTGACCAGCGAGCGAGAGGAGGCACGAATTTCAAACCTATGCTTGGCATCCGCCCAGACAGAGATATCAAAACTTTCCAGACAGAAGATGCAGTTTCGAGGCCAACCACAGTAACATAATTGACACATAGTTGTTGAAGTGATGATTGATTGTAACCTTAATTGGAGGAAGGCCGGGAAGCTGAGGGGGCACCCTGCACCTGGTTGACCATTCTGCATGCTGCTAGGCAAAGTGGAGAGTTATGCATGGGGTTACTGCCAACCCAATCACAGTGGACCAAATAATCTAGGGTGCTATAGTTAGTAGAACCAATGAGACATCGTACTTTTAGTGACGTTTACAGTAGTCATTTATGAAGGAAGGGCTTAGATGCCTACCTGACATTATTTACCCAATCCCCTCACTCCGTTACCATATACAGATATAGCACCTATATTAAAGTTACCTTGTTCCAACCAATAGAATCGCATGTAAACTTTTGAGTGTTACACGTCAGATTATGATGCGTTTTGAGTATAAAAGTTATGTTTTGTATGAAATTCGAGGGAATTGAAGTGAGACCGGCTGTCGCACTGCTGTCGAATTCCATGTTTCCCCATTTTTTGTACTTGTCATTAAACAGACTCCCCTTTGACAAACCATTGAGTTGTCCTTATTGATTGGTGTTGGAGTAAGAGACCCTGCACCCCATCTATCTCGAGGTGCAGCTATCTCGTCTTTAAGTTCTGAAGAGCATACCCTGACTCTATGGGCCGGCCAGGGGTCTCTCAGTACACAACATACCCATATTAAACACTTGATGTATCACAGAGCCAGTAAGATAGCTCATTGGGTGGAGTGCTCGAAGCTATGATTTGTGTGTGATCTGCAGATTGCAGGTTCGAGTCCTGGCAAGGCCAACTCAGCCTTTCATCCTTTCTAGGTCGATAAATGAGTACCAACTTCCAGTGGGATGACAAATGTGTGTAAATGTGCTCTATCTACAGCACGTAGACATAAGTGCTATATCAATAACAAATCATTATCGCAACATATCCACAACAGAATTATTGCATGGACTTACAGTAGACAAGACATGCCCCAAAGTTGGTCAAACGTTTGGCCATTTAGAATATGTTTCATGTTAAATTGTGTGCCCCAAAATAGTGATGTCAGAAAATAACCCTATCTGCCAAACACCTACAAATATGTATGAAACAATAAGTATGTCTTCATGGCTCCAGCCAGCACTGGTGACAGTAATGATGGAACTCTTACCTTGAAATGGTGGGGTTTATGCATTATGCACTTCTGAACCTAACAGCAACCATCCCCATATATTGTGGTTCTGATCTTTTGTGGTGAATATAAGTGTCATTTGACATAGGGATTCATCCCCTTTTACTTATCATGCAAAGGGAATACGCCATTGAAGGCATTACGCCATGACCACAGTAACATACAAGTGGACCTCTTTACCTATGGGATTTATCTCATCTCGGATTTCGAGTTATCTTATCACACTGAACTATTGGATATGATATGTCATTCAGATGTGCTTTTGAACTTCGATGACTATCTGCATTTATTCTGACGTGCAATTCTACCGTGAGTGACGGCACTTATCTATGTTTCTCTTACATTTTGTCAAGATATTGGGCCTTGAACACAATCAGTTTGGTCAAAAACATGTGTCGGCTGCACTGGTATATTAAATATATCAGTGCTAACAATATATGTGTATTTGGTACTATAGCTTTCTGATTGTTACCATTGCACTTACACATGTTCATGGCAGTGCACGTTTGACTACACTCCCAAACCATTTAGCATGGTATACATATGCATTCCCAATGCAAATTGGCCAAGGATGACATGTCTCTGAGCACATTACTCTAATTATCTTAATTTATTAAATAGTGTGCACTCATGTTGAGATATGTACAAAGTAAATGTTAGCTCTCATCACCTTTTTAGATCTGAACGGTCCCACACTGCATACTAAACAGCATACAAAGCCATGTGGATCTTCTGGGATGCAGAAAGCGCACAATCACCTGTTGGTGTTCACATGCCGATAAATGACTGCAAAAAAATGTTACCCCACCGGTCTCCTTGCGCTGCAAGGGGAAAAAAGGAAGGCGTGCAGATAAAGCATTTTTTCGATTGTGTGATGTCCAACAATCCTGCATTTTGGAAGATCCCTTGGCAGATGGATGTGAATTTCGTGTTCTCTTTTTCTAAGATTGACAACAGATACTCTCATTGGCTCTTTATTCAAAACGTAAGGCTGTTTATGCAGTTTGAATGTATACTTTGTCCGGATGTGAGGAGGATGGCATGAGACTGAGCTGCAGCAGCAATATGTGTTCCCCTCGTCTCCACACTCTTCTTGAACAGCTGTACTGCTCTTTCTCAGCCAATCATCCTCCCACCCAAGACAAGGGAACTTCCATGTTCCCTATAACACATGCACAAAGACATCAACCCCTTTTAAGTGTTACCAGAATTGGCACTCCAATGATCATCTGCTTACCGCTTATTACACCCCAGGCTCCTGTTTGTTAGCTACTTCATCAGTCCCTCACCATAGCCCACTCCCCTTCACTTCAGGTCACATGACTGCATCACCAGCTTTGGCAGACCACAAACCCAATGCTTCTGTATTGACTCAATCCACCTACAAAGGCCACACGTTTCGGTAACTAGGATTGGCGCCCATATGAACTGCTGTTCCCTTACCTCGCCCCATCCACTCATGCCACATGTTAGGGATGAACGCTTGCACATTAGTGTCCCACTACTTATCACTTCCTTCACCGCATTTCGATGTTTTGGGCTACGAGAGGACTCCTTTTTTATTTATTTCATTGTTTTTTATTTGTATGGCATTACACTGCAATCAATTCAGAATGCAAGGGAGGTGAAAGCGGAGGTATGCCTTACTGTGTTCTAAGCAGAGGCGTTGCTAGGGGGTGGCTAAGGGGGCTATAGCCCCTGGTCTTTTGGTTGTAGCCCCGGATAGAATCTCAGGAGCTACAGCCAAAAGGCTGCCTAGCCCCCAGTCTCAACAGTTGAGACATCAGAGTAGCCCCGGGTCTTTTCCAGACCTAGCAACACCCCTGGTTCTAAGAGAGGCAGTGACGGGGAACTTTGTCCGCCTAAGGGTACAGCCCTGCTTTCAATCCTTCACACTTGCCCAAGTAGCATATGGGAGTCATAAAGATTGGCCCACCAGTGACCAGCTGCTTGCCCTTTTCCTGACCCTATCACCAGACCATGTGTCTGACTGTCCATCCCTCGCCCCTCTTGCCCAGGAATATTTTAATCTTCACTTGGCATCAAAACAACCCGCTCCTTCCCCATTCCATCACCCTGCCTTCAGCCCCACAGGCAACACTCACACATGTTTCATGTTGGTATTGCCAGAACGTGTTAACCACCTCCCCCTTGCCTCAGCCCACCCCATATGCCTAATTTTCCTTCCCCTATTCTCTGAGGGTCTAATTAAGGGTGGTTCAGATTGCCATCTGCGTTTTCACCCTTGCTTTCTCTTACAGTACTGGGGTAAGGTGTTAGGTAAGATTTTTTATAATTATGATAAATCTTCCTGACCTGTGTCTACCACAGAACCTTGAGCTTGGAATTGGTAATTATTTTACCTTCTCCCTAGGTGAGTGGGAATCGTTTTCCTTTCTTATCCTGTCTTTTACTCTTTTATGGTTGACCTTTTTATGTCTCTCTATATTGTCTGATTGGAGTTATAGTTTCCTATATCTTTCAACTGACTGTAATGGACTATGGCAGCAGACAGCGTTTTAAATTAAGTGGCTTCCTTTTAATTTTCTTATTATTTCTGGGTTGAATTACTGTTCCCAAGAAGTAAAGTGGGATTCACATCCCCTTTACATTGATTTAAGTGTGTCAGCACACCCCACCTTATGTGAAATGCTGGGGGATACAATGTATCCCCTTTTTTTACTTACCGGGTTACATTCTGTTACAATTGCAGGTTAACTTGAATGGCTGTTGGCAGTGGTTTTACTTTTATGACTTTTAGTCTTTATTACTCGCAGGCTGTCACATCAGCCTCAGTAATGCACAGGAGGGCTAGAATGGTGTGCTCCTTCTTTTTTCACCATTTCTCATTTGCTTGTAGTTTCTTAGGTCTTCATCTGCCATTCTTTGTGTGAACTACTTTGGTTTAAGTTTTGTCTTCAGCAGGAAACCTTTGTAGTCCCTGTCAAGGCTCCTGAGTGTCTGAGAAGGCAGGAAGCGAGGGAGGAGTGTAAACCTCTGCAGCCCTTCATCTTTCACCTTGCCTGAAAGGAACCAAGCCCGATGGTGGGCCAGACTGCCCCTTTCTGTAAAATGCAGGGAGAGTTTGCAGAAGTTGTTCTGTAGGTCCGGATAAATACTCTGATCCTGGAAGCTGCTGACAAGTCGACCACTGGAGCTGAATCTGAAGAGGAAGATGAAGATGAAGAAAATAAATCTGTTGCAATTTCCAGAGAGCCTGCTGCGTAACTGGAGTCTAATGCAACCCTTCCTTCCAATCGACCTGGGGGTCCCGAATGTGATGACTCCTATTCAGAGGCTGGTGGCATCCACTAGTTTCAAGACGACCTGCATTTTTAACCATCCCATGACCTGCTGCAACTTTGCTGGGCTGCAAACCACCAATACCCTGGGACCTCAAGCCAGTGTGCAGTGCAAGGTCTTCTGAAGTCCAAATCTATCCAAAACTTTGGTGGACTCCTGCTGCATCTCCAGAGACATGATTAAAATCCTTGAAGTCCCCTCACCAGTGTGCAGTACCAGATTAGTGATGAGAATCCGACCAGTGATATTAGTTCTTCATCTGGCTGCTGTAAACCGTCACCAAATCCACATGAGAAAGCACTACTATTTAAGCAGTCACATGTACAAGTATGTAATAGTGTTCCACATTCTAAAATGTAATAATTATTGGTACTGGTTTATTATTAGTAACTGAATGAGTTTAAAAGCTTACAAATAGGGTTTACCTGCCTTGAATAAGAGATTGTTATTCTTAATGTGCATCACTGGGTTTTGCTTTCCCCGATCTGCTTTATACAGATCTAAAACAGTTTTTTGAGTTAATACTTGTATTTGAGTTGCTGGTAGTCCCTATTAAAAGTATAAAGGTCTTACTCCCCTTGAAGAGCTGCTGCTCTTCTAAACTTGTAACACTGGTTTGTTCTTCCCTGAATTACTGTGGGGCTATTCTAAAATAGATACATAAAGTTCTTACTTACCTTAGAAAGTGTATTATACACTTCTTAAAAGTATACTGGGTACAACTAGCAATTAGGTAGCGGATAGTTATGTACCAGTAAGTCAATTACCTGCCTTGAAATACATTGGGGGTCATTACGACCCTGCCTGTCCGGTAACAACAGCGCTGGTAGGCTTACCGGACCGGCAAAGTACAAGTTTGCCCGCTGAATGCCTTCCCGCCCGCCAGGTCTGACCCGGTGGGCGGAATGGCACCAGCTCGCAGACTTCCACAGTAGCACCGGCACCGTTATGAACGGTGCCGGTGCTACCGTCATCCTCATTGAGTCCTATGGGGAATACCATTTTTGCAGCGCCTGACCACCCGGAACGCCAGGGTCGTAATACCCTGGTAATTCCGGGAAGCCAGGCGCCGGAAAAATCATGAGTCAGGTACCCGTAATGAGGCCTGTTGTGTCTTTCTTAAAGTGTAATTGAATTTGCTTTCCCTGAATTGCTTAGTGCATTCTAAAATAGTTATTTAGTGTTGATGCTTATCATTGAGTAGCTTAAGGCCGCTCCAGAAAGTATATGAGTTGCTGTAATAGCTGTATATTTGTAACTAGGTGTATACTTGTACCATAGTTAGCTTATTATGTGATTTCTGTAACCAAGTGTCACTGCATGACTGACAGGGTCTACTACCCTTGAATTTAATTACTCATGGTATTCTAAAAGTATAGCTCCACAATTAGTTCATCTCAAGGGCACTCTATTGCAATATTTAGTAGTGTGCTTGATCATAAAAATGTCAAATCATATATTCAGTATCATTAAAAAAATGTATTAAGCATATATGCACTTGATCATAAAACATGTATAACAATATACAATTAAAAACATTCAACAGACAATTTCATCTCATACAAACATTTTTATGACCCAAAATATACAAAATATAGCAATGTTCACTGTCTTATTCACAGGTTTTGAAAACCCAACACACCTAATTTGCAAATTCTTGCTAATTCATAAGCCCGACTTGTCCAAGTTTCTGTCCTTTTAGCTTTAATATACTGTACATTTATCAGGGTATGACAGATTTTGTATGTGTGGTAGTATTCACTGAGTTCAGTGCATAACCATCTAACGTGATCCCTTGCAATACAAAACATTCATTTTCTTATTAAGTCCCCCAGTTACTTTCTTATAACATCAACAGTAATCCCTAAGAAACATGATACGGTAAATGAATGCTCCATATTTTACCACAGGGTCTCAGAAATGTCTTTACGACCTAATTCAACTTTAAATGTTGCCAACGCTACCAGCTGTAATACTAGTGCATACTTCAATTCCACCACAACGCTATTCTACAAAAAACAAACTCAAAGCTCTTTACTCAAATGTCGATACTGGGACACCTAATGACTCCAATCACACTTCCTATGTCAATCTGTATTCAAAAAAAGGGCTCACCTCTCCTGGCCGAGACACAGTATTTATAATCTCGAAATATCTGTGTTGTTAATACAGCATTAATGCTAGGCAAGGATCAGGTGACCTACAAGTAGGATAAATTGTGGTAAGACTTAAGGTTATGGAACAAAAGGGCCCCCCAAGTAGCCTTTTATTCTCCCCATGTTGTAATTCTAATGTTAGGAGGCAATTCTAACCCTACTTTCAAAAATGCACTGTGTTGCATTTCAAAGTCTCTTCAGTTTTACCCCACATGGGCAAATTCCATCTACCAAGTTAGACGCCGTATCCTTAGATGTGGTGATGTCACAAAGTGCCGTTTTTAACAATCCTGGTCGTAATGATGTAACTGCGCCTAGCGCGGACGTAATTACATCATTGCATCGCTGTGGATATCTTTAAGGACTGTCAACCATGCCTCCATATTGGACTAGTTTGATATGCCAATCATACTAACACACTACCCTACTCTGATAATTATAATTACCTACTTAGTCCTGTATTGTACTCAAACGGGCACTCAAAAATCCAATCTTGATCTCATTATAGGGCAATGAAAAGACCAAAGTTCCTGACCCTGCGCCTTAGTTTCTTACAGAATTGTATTGTTTCCACAGTAGTCAGACAGTACACACCTTCATAGGTACACATCTTATCTCTCATTATGAATCAGACATGGTTCAACAAAAATTCTTAATACATAGATGCCATTGCATTCCAACGCTATGAATCAGAAATAGTACATTCAGAGATGGAACTTCTGTTGCCTAGCATGTCCACATCATAAATCCCATTTAGTAACATACTGTGATTAACAAGACCAAAAAAGAACATCTTCCATCTCTCCATCTTTTATCACTTTTAGGTCACATTGTGCCATTCTACAGACTCATTCAGTCCCATTAAATGGCTCTTGGTCAGAAAAAGCAACCTTTGTTGCAAGTGTAGGATTTATTTTTTATTTTTTTATTGTTTATAGCTGATAAATCAACTTTACAATTACATTCATTTTTAGTTACATAATATCAAAAAGAGTTTTTACAGTATTAATAACAAATGGAAAAAAAACAGTAGCAAAAGATTAAAACAATGAAAATGCAAAATACAGAATACAAAATGCAAAATGCCAATTCATTTCTTTGCATTTGTCTCAGCTCAGCAGTTGGGTGAATTATTTACATCCTGTCACAATTGTACTGGATGACTCTTATGTCATTATTAATTTTGAAGAACATTTTCCAAGTAATTCTTGGTTGCAATGCGAACTGCCATACGGTTTGTTGAAAAGAACAATTCCCATATTTCATCATCGTTGAGTTTTTATTAATAACCTCCTGAGAGACTCATCTGACCTTTGTAAGGATCACCCACTGCAGGTCCAGAGTGGTATGCCTTTTTTCTATATAATGTTTTACAAGGGGTGTTTGCTCACTGTTATTTTTGATGCAGCTCCTACGTTCTATTTGTCTCGTTTTACATTTTCTGTTTGTCTTTCCAAATAAATACGTTTACATGGGCAGGTAATAAAATATATAACATTTACTGAGTTGCAATTAGTGTGTTCCCTCATCTCCCACTCTTTTGTTAACCCAATATTTACAGTCCTTGTTTTTTTGGTAAAGGGACACATGATGCAATTGCCACAGGGATGGTGCCCTACTACCGGTGGGAGCCCCTACAGGGTCCCCTGTTTTGGCCCCATCTGTTGTCTGTAGAAAAAACAATGGGTAACCCCTATTTTTTGTTATTGGGGACAGCCTTTAATATGGGGAGAGAAACAAAATTTAAAGAGAACGTAAAGGCTGTTACCCCAGTCTCAGGGATGACTGTATATAGGCTAGTGCACCAACATGAGCTTGAAAAACACTGAATATCAGTTATAAGCAGAACTGGTGATTCAGAATGACTGTACCAATACATAAAAGTATCTTCAGGACAATGATGGTTATTTGTGGTGTTATATCAAATAACACTACCCTTTCATTTGCATATAGTAGTTGCTCAAGCCCACTGTCGAAGAGAGAGAAAGAAATCAATTGGTTTGGTCTTTCCTATTTTAAAGATTTGTTGGTAAACAGCCATTTCAGAGCAATGACACACATAGGCACTAACCTTTTTGTTTTAAACAATTCGAATCAGACGTATTATTCTTGTAGAATTCAAGGTATTTTCATTTCTTGACAACACATTCAAGCTGGTTAATACTGCCTGTGACATAAATGTTTTCTGGTCAGTATTTTCATAACACTATTGGGTATTCTTAAATTGATTGATCTTTTTGCTCAGGAAAATCACTAATCTGTGTATCACTTTGAAAGGTTTCTCTTGTTCTTTTCCTTTTTCTAGTTTCAACTTCTAGGGCAAAATGTATGGCCAGATGTAGCACAACACCTTTCTAGGTCATCTCCCTATGAGGTGGAAACACAAGGGCACAAAGGGCTATCATTTTTATGATGAATATAAGACCCTTTCTACGTACATTTTGTCAATTATTTATACCTTCTTGGGTCTTAGATGAAGACAGGAGTATATTCTCGGTGTATCTGGCTGAGATACATGCATTGTTATAAAGCATGTTTTATATGCTTCACGGGATCTTTTCACTTTCGTTTTTGCAACATCGTGTAAAATAAACTCTGTGTAAATAAATTGAAAAAAAATTCAAAGAATATTTTGAGTCCACGTTCTGATTGTAATTATTGTAGTTGTTTAAGGTGAGTAAAAAGGTACTTACTTGTTCATCAAATGAATTTTCAGAAGCATGCGGGCGACATGACTACCTGCCTAGACTTTCTTCTGTACGTTCAGTATTCTTCGTTTCACTGGTCCGGGTCACATGCTTCTATAACTAGACACATGATCAGTGAAATTGTCAGAAACGTCTGCCGTAACGGCTTTATTGATGTTCTATTATTTCTTGGGTGCCATCCTGCAACAGGTGATCTTGATTGATATCCCGTTGCGGCATGAAAAAAGTAGATGCAACAAGGAAATATTGAACTGTGTATTTCAAATGGTATTTGCCAAAGCTTTCCCCTATAAAATATTATTCTTTCTCTATTTTGCCTTCAATGCAATGATAGTATTTGTTCAGTTCCTGTTTATAGTTTGAGTAACAAACTCTTCACTGATAGAAAGAGTAAACAGACTCTTAATTCATAGAATGGAATCAGGTGAAGGAGATTTAAACGTATATCCACACTATAGTATGATACAAAAATATATTTTGGAATAACATTATATTAATACCATGTTAATGGCCTATTACTATGGACAGGATGCAATTATTCAGCTCAGTAAAACTGAGACAAAACAGATTCTGTTTGTTTATTATTCCTTTGTGGTATTTTAGTAGCCACTGAATTCATCAAATATTTGATCTGTTGGAAGGCAAATGAGCATTGTCATGAATTGTAAAAAAGATTGGAGGGGACACAAAATATATATGTTGTTAAATTTGAATTGTTCAAATTTAGGGAGTTTGTTTGTTTGTTTGTTTATTTTATTTCTATAGCCCTCCGGACCCGGGAGTAAAAGGGCGCTCAGTAAGTTACAAGACACAGTACATGGTAATAGGAGGCAGTGATACTAGAACAACTTGAACAACAGTAATATACTAGGAACAACAATTATATACAAAATATACAGGCAGTGGAGGTGATAGCAATCAATAATGACATAAATGAGGCATGTGCAATACAGTTGATAGCTGAGTCTAACTTCAAGATTGACTTTTTGTCAGAAGCCACCCGATGGCAAGTTTCCTAAACGACTTGAAGGATTTGGATGATTTAATATTCCATAGTTGGGAGGCTAAGACAGTGACGCTCGAGCCACCGGCTCTTTTAGAGGTAAATCTGGGTACTGTGAGACATAAGGTGTTGGAATATCTCGTGGTTCTAGTGGAGGATTTCATGGTGAATTTGTTTGTCAGGTAGGGGGGTAGATAGTTGAGGGCTTTGTAAGTGAGGCAGAGTGTTTTAGATCGATTTTATGTTGGATGGTGAGCCATTTGCATGTAGTTCTAGTGGCAGAGATCACGCCTGGGAATGTTTAGCGCTGCCTGTAACGCATTATTTTGAAGGACTTGGAGTTTACTAATTATCGCTTGGTTGGCACCTAAGTAGAGGCTATTGCAGTACTCTAACTTAGATTGTATAAGAGCTCTGGCTAGTGTGAGGCAACTGTTGGGGGAGAGAAATGGTCTATAGGCTCTGATTAGTTTTCCGGTATAGGCAGTGGCAGAGGCGGTCGAGTAAACTTGCTTAGTGAGGTTAATATTGGCATCGAGATAGAACCCAAGTGTTTTCACATTTTTGGCGACTGGGAGGGTGTTGCCATCAATTATGATGTTGGAGTAGTTGGGACTTAGTTTTTGTAGGTTGTTCGGTGAGCCAACAATGAGCAGTTCAGTCTTCTCGTCATTCAGACAGAGACCGTGTGTGGCCATCCATGCCTGAATGACGGAGAAGATTTCATTGATCCTGGCTACATTAGTATTGTAATTGCCCGAGATGGTAAGGAGTATCTGGGTGTCATCCGCGTAGTTTGTATAGGTGACACCCAGACGATCCAGTTTTATCAAAGAGGGGCTTTGTAAAGATATTGTAAAGGGTGGGTGAAACACATGAGCCTTGTGGAACACCACAAGTGATAGGGATAGAGTCTGCTGCTGCCTCCGGAGAAAAAACACTCATGGTTCTATTGGCCAGGAAGGACTGTATACACGTGACAGCAGAGGGGGAGAAGTGGGCGGCAGAGGAGAGGTGGTTGCTGAGTATTTTATGGTCGACCAAGTCGAAGGCTGCTGAGAGATCTAAGAGGAGTAGGATGGCAGCCTTGCCCTTATCTTTAATTTCGTCAATCTGACTTTTAAGATCAACAAGGGCAGTTTCTGTTCCATGTTGAGGCCCGAAGCCAGACTGATGCAATCCGAGTAATTGGTTGGACTCTAGGTAATGCTGAATTTGCAAGTAAGCAGTTCTGTCAAGGATTTTTAACAAGAAGGGAACAGTTGTGATAGGCCTATATTTTGTGGGGAAGGTCTGTTTTTTTTAGTAGCGGGAGGACTCAAGACTGTTTCAGATTGTTGGGTACCGAGTTAGTGGTGAATGACACATTTCTGAGCTTAGAAATGAAGGGGGCGAGGTCTCTTGCTGCATCTTTTATGATCTGTGCGGGGCAACTGTCCTCTTTGCAGTTTGATGGTTTGAGGGATGTTATGATTTTAGTACGGTTACATTTTTGAAGGTGAAGCCCTGGTTAGTGTTAGGGGTGGTGGGAGGGCTGGGAATAGGGGGGCTAGGGGTGGAGTTACTATTGGAAAGTTGTAGTCTTTTATTTTTGATTTTTGTTTGTAGGCCAGTGATTTTGTTCGCAAGGGCATCTTGGATACTGGTGCACCAGAGTTGGTCTTTCACGGACGTGTCCATAGGTGGATTGGGGTTTTCTAACTCCTTCAGGATAGTGAATAATTCTTTAGTACTGGAACTAGCATTACTTATTCTTGTATTGTAGGCTTCCTTTTTAGTGTGAATTATTTATTTTTTATAGAGGGAGGATGCATTTATGAGATTGACTTTGTGTTCCTCTGATGGATTCATTTTCCATAGGGTTTCCATTTTGGACTTTTTATTTCTTAATATTTTGAGTTCTGGTGTGTACCAGGAGTTAAGATGTGCTTTGGGTTTACTTTTACGTAGTTTTAGAGGGGCAACAAGGTTGTAGCATCATATCATCCTTTCATCACGAGACCCCGCACAAGCCTCTCTCGTGATGAAAGGGTGAATGGAATGCAGTGACGGCATGTGGAGAATGCGAGCCTCAAACAGAGAGTTTCGGTTACTGCCTCGGCTGGTGGGGCCTGTCCGCATATACTAATCCTGTCAGTTAAATAAATATAAATTATCTGACCCCAGCTGTCTCCTTGCTTACCTCGACCACTTCAAAGGTCAATAGCTTTGGTCATGGCGTTATTATAGGTGTCTACTAGTAAATTGAGGTCCGATGTGTTGGGGATCATGTTTAGGGTGGGTAGGACCAGTGGGATGAGGGCTTCAGCGGTGATGTTCCGCTTATTTCTTGTCAGACATGCTGGTGCAAGTGTGCGCTGTTTGTGGAGAGTGTTATTAGTACTAATGTCAAATGAGAGAAGGAAGTGGTCAGTCCATATAAGTGGTTGGGGGTCCTTGCATATAATGTTGCAGTTGTGGGCAGCGAGCCAGTCTAAGATTCTGCCTTTCTGATGTGTAGGTAAGGTGTTGAGTTGAATGTAGGTGTTGAGTTGAATGTAGTTGTGTTCGCCAAGTGCATTAGCAAGCAAAGATGCTGGCGTGTCGTGGGAATCATTGCAACGCAAGTTAAAGTCACCTAGAATAATATTCTGTGATAGAGGTTTAGATTTTTCAGCTATGAGGGAGGTTATATCTTCCTCAAAGGAACCTATGGGACCAGGGGGTCTGTATAATAGTTCGTGTGATGGAGTTCTTAGGGGTAGTTTGAATTTTTATGGATAGGTGTTCACAGGAATTTAGAGGAAGGGAGGTCACAGATCTAATGTCAAGTGAAGATTTGAATATAAGTGCTACGCCTACTCCACGGGCATTAGGTCTGTCAGCCCTGAGGATAGAGCAGTTGTCTGGAACTGCGAGGGTTAGAGAAGGACCTGCTGTGGCATGAAGCCAAGTTTCTGTGGTGGCGAGGAAATCCAGGTCTGCAGAACGGATAATATCTGCAATTTCCATAGGGTGGGCCACAAGGGATCTAACATTAAAGGGATGGTCTAGTAAAAAATGTTATTTAAAAAATAGATACGCAACATAAAAAAAAAAAATACTAGCATTCTCCGTGTTAAAACTTCCTATGTAAAATGTTGAGCTATTCAAGCTCAACATTCGCAAAAGCAAGCACATGGGCGCATCCATTTTGTGAAATGGAGGCCCTCCTGTGCTGGCTTTTGCTTTTGCGGCACTAATGAAGGAAAAGCCAGCCAGCTGTAGTAAACAAAGGCTACCGCTGGGTGGCTTTCCCTTCATTAGTGCTGTAGGCGGAGGACGGGGACCGGAGACCAGAGCAGGAAAGCTGCAGCTGAATCTCGGTAAGTGCTATTTATTTTTTTTTTAAAAATAAGCACTAGCTGCGTTTTTTTTTCTAAGTTTTCCTGGCTGGAGGAGAAATAAAACTGCAGCTTTAAAAACGTATTTATGTTTGCGGTCGCTTTTGAAGCGACTGCAAACATAAATACAACGTTGTGTTGGAAAACTCTGCGTTTTAAAACGGAGAATGCTAGTATTTATTTTTTTATGTTGCCTATCTATTTTTTAAATAAACATTTTTACTAGACCATGCCTTTGAGTAAGGCTCCTTTAAGTGGCACAGAGTTTACAGTGGTGTTTTTATTAGTAGTTTTAGTTGTGGGATTGTTGGTCATTTTGCTAAGTAAGGTGGGGTGTCTACAACCTAGTCTGTCATTACGGGTCATGAGGTTGGGGTAGGCTGTAAGGCGATGTTCTAGCAAATTGTGTGAGTTTGGGATGTTGTCTGAGTGGTCATCTGTGGCGAGGTTAGGTGGAGGGTTACCTAAAGTACTGCTGGTTTTAGTGCAATGGTCTGTAGGTGCACTATGGGGGAAAGGAGGTAGGGAGTGCAAGAAGGGTGTCGGGCAGGGAATGGGGTGGTGTCTAGGACAGCCAAGCTTGGCAAGTCCATTGCTGAATGGGAAATAACTATTACTGCTACATGGCGTGCAATCGGGCATAATGCAGAACGGGAACATGATGAATACTAGCCAGGCTGGCATAGTTCAGATATGGATTCAGGTAGTAGCTAGCTAGCAACTATAAGGTACAACACAAGACAAATGTGGTCAGTTAGCGACTAAAAGGCACAACACAATCAATGGGGTCTGTTAGCGACCATAAGGCACAAGACTATCAGTGTGGTCTGTTAGCGACCATAAGGTACAACACAATCAGTGTGGTCTGTTAGCGACCATAAGGCACAACACAATCAGTGTGGTCTGTTAGCGACCATAAGGCACAACACAATCAGTGTGGTCTGTTAGCGACCATAAGGCACAACACAGACAGTGTGGTCTATTGGTCTCAGGAGTGGTCTCAGATATCTGATTGGCTCTGTCTTTGGTGTTTTACGTGAACAGTTTTCATTCGACGGACGATTTAAGTCCATTTTTAATTGTATTTAAGTTAAAAATCAGTTTTTGTTTGCATTTTTTCAAATCAAAGTCTCTATCACCCCCTCTAGGTGGCTGTAGAATAGTTTGAATAACAAACAAAAACGTATCCCAAGGGTGGTGTTGTTTTTTAGTGTAATGTGCTACCATCGGCTCACTCTGCACTTTATTTTTAATGCAAGACGTATGCTCACAGAATCGTTGTTTGATCTGTCTTTTAGTTTTACCTATGTATAAGAGGTTACAGGGACATTTACTGTGTATTACAATTGGTAAAAGATTTCAGTTTCCATTCTCGACCTTGAAGGTCGATTGTTTTAATATTTCTAGTCCTGGGACAGACTGAGCATTGTCCACATTTGAAATGTCCTTCTACAGGCAGAAGGGTTCAGAAGGTGTGTTGTTTATTAGTATGTTCAGCCTTCACTGGGTACGTATGCACCAATTTATCTCGGAGATTAGATTGTCTCTTGTAGGCAAATCTAAGTGGTTGTAATTTGAAGTCCGGCGTTTCAATGATGTGCCAATTTTTTAAGATAATTTTCCTAAAATTATTACTTATAGGAGTAAAGGTCGACACACATGTGATCTTATTTTGATTGATCTTCTTTTTGCGGATTGAGACATATGTCTCTGTTGGTGTGTTTGGCTCTTTTGTAAGCTCTATGGACTGTTTTTCTAGGGTAGCCTTGATCTTTTAGACAGTCTTTTAAAGCTTTTCCATGGTATTCATATTCAGTAAGTTGGGTACAGTTGCGTCTAATTCTTAGAAATTGTCCTACCGGGAGATTTTCTTTTAAACTAGAAAGGTGAAAGCTCTGATATTGGAGAAGCGTGTTTTATCTGTCTCATTTCTGAACAGGGTAGTTTCAAGTGTAACTTCTGGTGTTTGCCTTATTTTAAAATCTAAGAAGGGCATTTTAGATCCATCATGATTACTTGTAAATTGTATGCGTTTGTTCTGATTATTTAGCCATTTGATGAAAAGGACAAGGTCTGACTCAGATCCTTTCCAGATCATGAAAATGTCATCTATATAACGATGCAAGCTTCTGATGTTTATTTTATGCGGATTGGCTGGGTTGTAGATGGATTGGATTTCTAGGTTGTCCATGAAAAGATTGGCCAAATCCGGGGCAAAAGTAGCATCCATACTGGTCGTGCTTTTCGTTGAAAAATGAGCCTTTGTACAGATTTTTTTTTTTTGGTAAGAGCAATTCTTGTGCATATTAAAATAAATGCAGTTGGTAATTTATGTAAGGTTGTGGTTTGTTTGTTCAAATATTGCTCAATGGCACAGATACAGTCTGATTGCAGTATACTTGTGTATAATGAGGTCACATCAAGAGTGACTAAGATGTCATCAGTTTCAATGTGAAGATCAGAAAGAGCATGGATCATGCTGGTCGTGTCTTTCACATACAATCTCATCTCTCTAACAAAAGGGTAAAAACCAATCCACATAAATGGAGATGGCTCTAGAATGGAGTTAATATCCGATACTATCGGCCTCCCTGGTGGTAAAATGGTGTGTTTGTGTATTTTTGGGAGTATATAGAAGGCTAGAATGGTGGGGTTCTTAGCCACAAGAAAACTTTGTTCGTTTTCATCAATCCAGCCTTCTAAATTGGCGCAAAGCATTAAGCTTGTGATTTCTTCTTTGAGGCTTTTTGTTGGATCATGGTCTAAAAGGCAGTAGAAGGTTTCGTTAGCAAGTTGTTTTTGGAATTCAGTGTCATAAGCAATTTTTTTCCACAACACAATGCCACCGCCTTTGTCGGCTGGTTTGTTCACAAAGTTGTCATTATTTTGTAATTGGGTCAGAGCCTGTCTCTCTTGGGGAGACAGGTTGTCCATGTGGTAGTTATTATATTTTAACAATGATTCAACTTCATGGGTGATTTTATTTTCATAAGCCACGATCGCTGGACTTATCATTGTGTTTAATGGAGTAAAAGTGGATGGGGTTTTAGGCCGGGATGGCTGTCCTATACCGGTTATATTTTCCTTTTGGGTCTCTGTAGTGGAGTTTTGAAAAGAATATTTTAACGGACTAGTCTGAAGAACTTTTATAATTCTAAAGCTGTTTAAAAATTATCAGCTTTTAGGGTCGGGACAAAACTGAGTCCTCTGCTTAGTATACTTTTTTCTGAGTCAGATAAAGTATATGTGGTAATGTTGAAAATCGGTACTACCAATTTTGAAGAGGGCCTTGCCAGTTGCGCGTTTGCATCCGCGGGGGGCCTTGTTGTCGATTCCACTCTCCTTTTTCCCCTCTGTTGTCTGACCATGATATCATTCCTCATTATCATGTTTCTGATGTTTGGACTCTACTTAAATGCCATCATTGGTATTGGCATTGATTTAGGGAGTATTTTCCTCCAATTCTTGCTTATGACATTTCTAATTTTATGGGATAAATTACTGAAAGTACTGACAAAGACTAGTTTAGTATCTTCTCTTTCTTTAGGTTCTGGTAAAGCCTCTCTTTTATTGTTGAATGCTGTCTTTGCTGATTGCTTCACCAGTTTCTTCGGATAACCTCTGTTCAAGAGTTTACCAGAGAGTGGCTACCATAATGTAACAGCGCGTTTGTGTCAGTTGCTTTTGTAAAGGGTTTAACCAACAAGGTCCCTTCAGAGTGAAAGATGGTAATGTCATGGTAATTGACTTCAGTATTGTTCATTGTTGTAGTACATTTCAGATATCTATTTTGAACATTGAGCCGCCTCACATAGTCTGTTTCTCTTTGTGTGCCTGACCACAATACAAAACTGTTGTCTATATATCTCAGCTAACATTTTATGTGGCCTCTGTAGGGATTAATTCTTGAATATACAACAGTCTCTTCGAACATATTGACATACAGGTTTGCCAAGTTCAGAGCCATGGCTGCCCCCATAGCTGTCCCTTCAGTCTCGGCAAAACAATTTCCATTGAATTGGAAGACATTTTAAGTGAGTGGTACATCCGTACATCAGGCAATAAAAGAGTTGCTAAGTGGATGGTTATCATGGCGTCTAAGAAGAGCCTCCTCAACTAGTTCTAGGGTTTTCCGTATCAGATATTCTGCTTCCTGTTTACTAATTACCTCAGATTCCAATGCTGTTGTCACTTTGATCTTGATGGCTTCAGTAAGTAACAAGAGCATTGGAATCCCAGATGATTAGTAAACAGGAAGCAGAACATCTGATACAGGAAATTGTAACGTTCCTGTGTTTAATATATTTACCAGAAATCCACAAACAACTGGATAAGCCATCAGAAAGGCCAATAATCCTTGGAGTCAATTCTATTTGTGAACCCCTATCCAAATGTGTAGATTTCTACCTCAGACCTTTTAGTCAAGGATGCCATTAATAAGACCGTGTGTTAATCCAGCTGATAACATACTGATGTGTTTCAAGCACTGTATACAAACATCCCTCAGAGGGCAACCCTAGAAGTAGTTGAGCAGACTCTCCTTAGATGCATTCATAACCATCCAGTTAGCAACTCTTTTATTGTGTGGTGTATGGAGGTAGCACTCAATAAAAATTTCTTCCAGTTCAATTGCAATTTCTATGCCCAGACTGAAGGGACAGCTATTTGGGCAGCCATGGCTCCGTACCTGGCGAACCTGTATGTCAACATGTTCAAAGAGACGGTTGTATATTCAGGAATTAATCCCTACAGAGGCCACATACAATAATGGCTGAGATATATAGACGAGCACTTTTGTATTGTGGTTGGGCCTGCAAAGAGAAGCAACAGACTATGTGAAGTGGCTCAAAGTTCAAAATAGAATATCTGAAATTTACTACAACAATGAGCAATACTGAAGTCAATTACCTTGACATTACCATCTTTTACTCTGAAGGGACCTTGTTGGTTAAACCCTTTACAAAGGCAATGGACAATGCAATGACATCTGTGTATTATGAATTGTTATTGAACAATGTCTGATTCATAATGCGAGATAAGATGTGTACCTAAGAAGGTGTGTACCGCCTGACTACTGTGGAAACAATAACATTCTGTAAGAAACTAAGGCACAGGGTCAGGGACTTTGGGCTTTTCATTGCCCCATAATGAGATCAAGATTGGTTTTTTGAGTGCCCGTTTAAGTACAATACAGTACTACGTAGGTAATTATAATAATCAGAGTAGGGTAGTGCGGTAGTGTGATTGGCATATCAAACTAGTCCAATATGGAGGCATGGTTGACAGTCCATGAGGATATCAACAGTAATTCATTGATGTGATGTCGTAATTAAATCCGCACTAGGTGCGGTGATGTCATTAAGACCGCAATAGACACAGTGACATCACGTGGTGCTATTTTTAACTAAGTATACAATGTGTAACCTGTTAGATGGAACCCCTGCATGTGGGGTAATATTGAATACATTATGAAATGCAACACCATTTTATTTTTAAGTAAGTAGGGTTAGAATTGGCTCCTAACATTAGAATTACAAAATAGGGAGAATGGAAGGCCACTTAGGGGGCCCTTTTGTTCCACAACCTTAAGTCTTCCCTTATTTTATCCTACTTGCAGGTCACCCGATCCTTGCATAGAATTAATGGCGTATTAACAACACGGACATTTCGCGATTATGAATACTGTGTCTTGGCCAGGAGAGGTGAGCCATTATTTTAATACAGATTGTCATAGGAAGTGTGATTGGATTTATTAGGTGTCCCAGTATGGACATATGAGTAAAGAGCTTTGGGTTTGTTTTTTGTAGAATAGCATTGTGGTGGAATTGAAGTATGCACTAGTACTACAGCTGGTAACGTTGGTAACATTTAAAGTTGAAGGAGGTCGTAAAGACATTTCTGAGACCCCGTAGTAAGATATGGAGCATTCATTTACCATATCATGTGCCTAAGGGATTACTGTTGATGTTATTAGAAAGTCACTGGGGGGGGGGGCGTATAATAAAATTAATGTTTTTTATATTGAAAGGGATCACATTAGATGGTTATGCACTGAACTCAGTCAATACTACACACATACAAAATCTGTCAGCCCCTGATGACTGTCCACCATTTCAAAGCTTGAAGGACAGAAACTTGGACAAGTCGGGCTTATGAATGAGCAAGTATTTGCACGTTAGGTGTATTGGATTTACAAAACCTTTGAATAAGACAGTGGACAGTGCTATATTTTTTATATTTTGGGTCTGAAAAAGATGTGTGTGAGATTAAATTAATTGTCTGTTGAATGTTTTTAACTGCATACTTGTATACATGTTTTATGATCAAGTGCAAGTATGTTTAATAAAAATAGTTTTATGATAATGAATATATGATTTGACATTTTTATGATCAAGCACACTACTAAATATTGCAATAGAGTGCCATTGAGATGAACTAATTGTGGAGCTTTCCTTTTTTGTTAAGAATAAACTGCTTACCCCATAAGGTAGGAAGGCTTAATTTCCCTTAGTTGGGGGAGCCGTTCTGTACTATTGTATTCTAAAAGTATATACAACATGGTTTTACTCCCAAAGAATAGCTGACTGCCATTCTGAATGTGCTGTAGGTTTGACTCACCTTGACTAATGATTGTATTCTCAATAAGGTTATACTTTAGGGTTGGTACTGAGTTTGTTTTTATAATTGTGTTAAAATAATATGTTATAGTACTTACTTACTTACCCATGATTTATCTTGGCCTATTTGAATTTAAATAAACCATTTATTTTTACAATACAAAGTGTTTCAGTGTTTCTTTGGACCATATGTATGGTACCATTTCTTTGTACCAAGCCACAGCCCTCTATAAGCCTGGATGCTCTGTCCATGCTACTAACCTTCTCAGGTGGTACAGCCTTGTACTAAGAGTGGAGTTTATGTTCTGTCTCAGAAGTATGGTTTTATGAAGCCCTTAGACTTGGACTTTAATAAAACTATCCTAACATATGGCTGTTTCAGCATTTTGTGAACCCAAGACTCAGGGACAGATGTTTGGGTCCCTGGGATCAGCAACACGCTGCTTTTGCCTTATCTCACTACTACTCAGGTTACTTCTGCTTTTTAATACCTCCTCATTCTCTGCTGGACTTGGAGTCTCAGAACCCTGCTGCACCCCCAGCCCCTTTGCTCATGCGACAAGACTTCGAAGGATATGCAAAGATGGCATGCCGGCCCAATCAAGCACAATCATTCACCTATTTCTAACACGCTTATATCAAATTCTCTAGGCTTACGCATGCTTTCTTGCTACAATACCCCTTACTCCTTTACACCATCAGCTTTGCATCTGCCCCGCCTCCTGCCCTGTATTGCTTGGCATCCCAGCACAGCCTAGTCCACACACTCAAATGGTGCATTTTTTTTAGCACTCTGCACATTGTTTGGGAGCACAACAAATGGCCCCCTTTATTTTCCTTTGTACATTGTCTGACGTTCAAGAAATGAAGGTCTAAACGAGACCTTCAGCCTGCTTTAAAAAAATGCAATCCACAGTGGTTTCCCATTGTGAATGAAGAGTCATAGCTTAATGTCTCGCGAAGCATTAGCGAGACACAGCATCCTGTTCCTTCTGCGTTACATAATCACTTTTGAAAATACTACTCTTTGAAAATGTCTCTCCGAGTGTGTTAAATATACACACTCACCGTGGAGCCAAACCTATTGACTTTGTCATTTTTGCTTCTTGCAGTTGTTTCGTAGCACTTGGAAATACTGTCTCTCCTTTAAATACATATGTTCGAGCCTTTTCTGCCTGCTGACTAAAGGTTGTGTATGTTTAGTTACAGTATTGCTTTGGAGAAGATAATACGATGGTGGTGGTGCGTAACAATGTCCCCCAGCAACACAATTAGATTACAATGCTGCAAGGCAGACCCTCTCTGTAGCATCTGGATCAGGTATTGCATGTGGGCCCTGTGGCAAGAGGAAGGAATTTAATTTCCTATCTTTTATATTGCTGTATTGTTATTGCAATATTCCATGTCTTTCTTCTATGATATAACGCGCCTGTATACAAGTGTTTCTAGGCGCGCAAGGCAAAATGGGGGAAACAGAACAGGACAAAACAATGATTTTACTAGGCCTTGTGTAATTCAGATCCCGCAAGTGCAGGGAAGAGGGAGGGGAGAAGAGGATGGTTGCAATATCAGTTTATCAGAGGTGCGTGGTTGTCTGTAGGAGAAAGTAGTCAAAAAGTAAAGGGTGATTTTCTTGTAAATTGTTTATGTGTGAAGTATTTATTTCAAATGTGTTTATGTGGTGGTTTGCAAAGACGAGCACTGCTCATCGCTTTGTTTAGGTACTATCCAAGGTTTATACTGGTCCAGGCAACGTGCCAGTTGGGTCCCCCCTTAATATGTCCACTGGCTGCCCATTAGGCAGATAATCATTTTTAAATTCCTCTCCCTCACCCATAAATGTCTCCATGACCTTGCTCCTCCTTACCTCGCCCAAAGAATATACCGGCCAACCTCCTCCAGGCCTTCCAGAACTGCCTACACCAATCTGATTTCCATCCCCAAGACCTGCAGAGTATATGCGGGGGGCACCAGCTTCCCATCTACAGCAGCCTCACACTGAAATGCCTTACCTACGCACATCAGGGTGATTGACTTTCACCTGGCCTTCCGCAAAGCCATTAAAAACAGGCTGTTTGTCTGACCCACTTGCTTTGACTTCTGCCTGCATGCTAATGGCACATGTAACCACGTTCTGATTCTGCAACGAAGTACCTCATGTTCTCTATGTATCCACAATCTTGGCTGCATACACTTTCATGTTTAGCGCCTCGATGCCTTCGGGCTGCAGTGCGCTCTATAAATGTAAAAAATAAAATAATATGGGGTCAGATTTTATATTTAAGTGCCAAATTGGCTCCCCCGGGTACCTCTCGACTGTTGGAGACTGTGGGAGTTGCCTGTAGTAGTTGTCAAGCTACCAGGAAGGCAGATACTATGGCCATATAGTAGCACCAATCCCGGTAATATGACACTACTCAACAAGTGGTAGTGGGGCACATACGTTTCTGACAAAACTGTAACATTACTGGGTGTGTGGTTAATGCAAAACAGCATCCGACCATTTTAGCTGTCAATTGTGAAGATAACGTTCTATTTGAAATGATCTGTCCTACAGCTAAAGGTTGGTGCACATATTTGCCATTACCATCCTGAGTTACTAAGAAATGGGGTGCACATATATGGTTCTCATGGGGTGGTTCCTGTCCGGCCCGTATGCGAATATGTATGAGAGCGATTTGTGTGCTATGGGAATTATGTCCATACTCAGCCATTCTCCAGCCTGATGTTGGTCAATTCTGTGTCCCCCAAGTACTGAAACAGTGCACACCTGACCTAGAACAATTAGCAATCATCACTCTATGAGGATACCTACATGTCTCTTCTGGCTAACATCATGAAATCCCACAATCTTCTGGCTTAATTCTACTATCTATTGTAGGCACAACACCATGAAAGTGTTTTACAAGGGCAAAGCTGGCATTTATTGGACGCACAGCCTCATGAAAGTGTTGTAAAATGGTTATTCGTATTGGATTTTTGATGTTACGCCGCAGAACAAATGCAAAATTGTATTTAAATTGTCTGGCTTTTTACCGTTTTTTTCGCAAAATGTTGATGTCAAATGTACAATTTAACTCGGTGTGGCCACCACCGCCCCCTGGAAACTCCTTACATTACCTAGGGATAACTCACTACACTCGGTCACTCGTGCTAATTCAGCGGAACTATCAACGCGCCTCCACTGAAAATATTCACCAGCCGCCACAGACCTTGAATCAATTAAAATAATGTAGTGCCTCAGAAGCAAAACGCTCCAAACAGCAAAAAGCTACCTCCACCGCAAGTATCCACCAAACTATTGCACTGGGGAGTTTGGTATCCAACAACGATCCTTCCATCCCCTTCTGAAATACTGAATTTTGCCAAGTGCAGCAAAACTACAGAAAAAGGGAACTGTGTTGGTTTCTTGGCATACAACAATGTCTGAAACACTTACTTTCAATTGGTGAAACAAAATACGACCAGGGTCCTATGCCCACAAAGCATGCCAATAAAAGAGAAAGAGAATAATAAAGTAGGTTTGGGAATTTACAGAAGGATTGTATCAATCATTACTTGGCTCAATGAGAGAGATCTGTCCGATCCAGGCAAAAGAGAGTATTCCAGTACCCGGGATTACATGTGGATAATTGATCCTGTTTTCTTAGCAACAAAAGGGGGGACTGCTTAAAAAGGGCTTGCACTGTGCAACTAGAATTATGAAGTTAATTCCAAACATAGGGTGATAATGTGTGTGCAAAAGCTATCCATACTGTACACAACATGCAAATAAAATTAAATTTGCTAGTCACAAGTTCTTGCGCACCTTCAATTTGTCTTCACACCAAAGGTTAATGAGAATCTTGAAACTTGATACAATTGTCAAAAAGAGATATTTTAATTGATTCGATATTTCAATATTCCCCTCGACGCGTGTTTCCCCAATTACATTGGTTCTTCAGGAGGGTGTAAACAGTATGATTTCATTCCATTGTATTCATTCAATACAAAGTATTCAAAATATCTTAATTCGCATTCCAACAAATGTGTGCATTGATTTGCAGGAACCTTGTAGTTTAGCAATAGGTTTCGTGGATACCCCTATTTCCATTCAAAAGAATTCGAATTTATAATCAGTGTTGCTTCCTACGAGTTCCATTACATTGTTTAACGCAATGGTCTTGAAGTGTTACGATTGAAACTTGTGTAATTTAGTGAGCATCCTTTGTTCTGCGATGTTTGCGGCAGCTCAACATGCACCTAAAAACGTTAACAGGTCTGGTTAAAAGCTTAACTTTGCACATTTGGACCTTAGCAAGACAGTATAAAATGCATGTTTGCCCAATCGCTAAACTTGCACAGTTTATACAACTAAGACCACCTTTTCAATTACCATACATGAGTATGCTTCGAAACACTGACCCCAAACTGTAGAACGAGCCAAGCCTTCGGAGTCAATTATTCATTTGAGTCAGCTGGTGGAAGGCACGAGGAGCAGAAGGAAACAGGAAGAGCAGGGGGGCATAGCCATTACAAATGGTGTACCTTAGTGCTTTTGGTTTCTGGTGTGGGTTTCGAGTGCCGTTCGGTGGTGAGGAAGGGTTTGATACAGCAAAGCTACCTGTGTAAAGAAACCCGTTCTGTCAAACATAGCATCTGCTTTCAATTCCACGGTATGCCTCGATCATTTAGAGGTGTGGATCTTAAGCATCTAGAGGCCATGGACCTGGAGAGCTGGTTCTGAAGGGAAGTAGAGCTTTCCTTCCAGTCTTCTTCATGAGAAGTGATAAGGATCTCATCATGAATTATTTTCTGCACTACCCATTAATTCAGGGCTTTTAGAGCCATTGATATGTAGTTGGTTGGCTTTTTTCCTCCCAGTGGCACGGGGAATTCAGGCGGCGGATTCAGTGTTATGAGGATGGCGGCAACCTGCTGGTAACACACGGCGGGTTACTGCCGTCCTCGTAATGAGGCCCAGGATCTGAATACATTATATGGATCGGGGTAGGGGGGTTCAAATATTGTCTAGTGAAGAACCCTCCACATTTAAGTTCCCACTTGAGCACAACTCGAGTCCATCACACAACCATGTGCTGACTAATTGTTGTACCAGGCAACAAACGATGTGTTATAAAAGGCCTTCACAGAAAATGCTCTGTGTTATGGATGGGCTTTATTTCCACTTTTCATGATAATCGTGCCATTTGATTTGTTAGCACGGATTACACATGCACCCCTACAACCACAATCAGACACTCTCCCCTTCAAGCCCCTTTCACCTTTCCAATTGTTTGACTGTTTATTTGTAGCCCACTGCACCAACCCTCTCACCTCTTTGCCCTTTTCCTTCCCCCCACGACATCTACCAGGGGCACAACATGTCATTATGTGGACACCTCTCAACACTGTGAGACCACTATGGTGGTGATGGGTAAGTTCAAAAGTTTATCAAAAGATAATATAATATAGAAGCATGCATTTAAATATGTAGCTAACTGCAGGCTCTAATGAAATGACAAAACACACTTAAAGTGTCTTAAAAAGGAACATCAAGGTGATTCATCACGCTGTGGCACACCTCATAACAGGTCTCAGGAAATTCAAGCACATCACCCACATTTTGCATGACCTAAACTGGCTGCCTGTTCCCGCCCAGAGATTCTCTTCAGAAAATCGCCAGTATCACAAACAAGGCAAGCACCGCCCACACACCTGCCTACCTTGTTGCCAAACCTTCCACATCTGGTGGAACACGACGCTCCTGCAGAAGCCAGAGCATCGCAAGGGTTGGAATAAAAGAAGCAAGGAAGGAAGGAGAAGAAGACCAGGAAGCAGTCCATCTCCGGCTAGGACCCAGCACACTGGACTACCATCCCGGGTGCACTTAGGTTTACTATAACGCTCCGACAGTTAAGAAAAGCACTTAAGACCCTGTTTTAAGGTCATTCCTAATTATGATTTAGGATCCACCGTCCCCAGATTACCACTGCATTGAGATGGTCTTGAAAATGCACCTATCTTGTCCTCTGCCACTCGTCTAGAAGGGCAACTGTTGTTCCTGAGGTTTACACTATATAAAATACAAATATAAAAACATCATTAGAGCAAGATTTTCTTATCAAGGGACAAAGATATTGATCTTTAAGTTTGTATTAGCCTCTAATAATAATGTGAGATACGCTTGTAAGCCCAGAGTATGGGACTATTGTAATGTACTGAAATCTGCCACATAGCACATTATGTAAATCCATTCTTCTGCACTGTACGGGAATTCGGTGCTCCCTAAGCAGTATTCCAGTGTTGCTTTCATGTATCAGCGCTTCCCTTTGAAGATGGTGAAACAGACCTCTATTTTAAGTAGAGGCCCCGAAATGTAATTTTCTTTTCTACTTTTAACCACATTGTCTGCACTGGGGAAGAAACTAAGAAGTAAAAAAGTCAGAATCTGGGGCCGGTGTAAGAACATGGAAGTGAAACAGCCTTACAAACGTAAGAGATGTATGTAAACCCATTTATAGACGCGTTCCCATTGTGAAACCTAAAAAGTGAACACATGCATTTGCCAGAAACTTTGAAAAGAAGATGCTCTTTCGAAAAAGCGTGTACTTTTTAAAATGTCTTTCTCAATGCCAGGGGAGTTGCTAGGTCTGGAAAAGACCCGGGGCTAAGCTGATGTCGGAACTGTTGGGACTGGGGGCTAGCTAGTCTTTTGGCTGCAGCTCCTGAGATTCTATCTGGTGCTACAACCAAAAGATCAGGGGCTATAGCCTCCTTAGCTCCCCCCCCCCCAGCAACGCCCCTGCTCAATGCGCTGTCCAGCCACAATATTTACAGCACCGGATTAAGAGGTTGACTATGGGACTATGGTTGGAGTGTTGGATTTACCAATAAACTGTACAGAAACACTGGCCTTGAACGAAGACTTTCAGAGGCGGCAATCAATTCTTCACAATTGACCCAAGATAACTAAAGGACAGTGTTTTTTTTTATGCTGGTGTTGAAAAGCCCAACAGAGTCATGTTTCAAAGTTTCATAAAGAATGTATGGTTTCACTCCAAATTAGGTGAAAAATACCCATCACAATTCCCATGAGACCTGCTTTATAGTACCTGCAATTGACTATGAATAGTTCATGACAGTGCAGTGCTGCTTTTAATATGGCTCTTCGTCAATGTCTGCCCTCGTTTCCATCTGTGCATAACCACCCACAAAGGAATTGCTTGCAGCCTGCTTGTGCATGAGCAGACCTTAATAATTGAAAGCACAATAAAACCTCCAAAACACGTGCCTTAGACAGGTTTCTTTTTTAACAAAATGATGCTTTATGAGGACAAAGTGTGCTCTCAATTCTTTGGAGGGTGTTCAAATATATAGCATTAAACTGGAAGGTATCATAAATGTGACAATAAAATACAGATGTCAGATGTTTTATACAGGTATGCAGAACAATGATTCGTGGCCAGGAAATATATCTGTCAAAAGACAATAACAATGTCAAGAGCATCAAAGTTGAAAGTTCCTCAGTAGCTGTGAATTTTGATAATGAATCCACGTCATTTGATGCATGATAGAAAAAGTACATGCATTTGCAGAATGAACTTGTACTCATTCGCCTTTACGTTGAGTCTCAACTTTTTGCTAACAAAAATTCTGCAGGGCTGATTGACTAAGCTAAATAAGTGGCTTAAGTAATCCCAAATTTACAAAGCTCAAAGAAAATAGTGCAAGTTGAACTTGAGCCATGTTTTGGTGTAGGTTGAGCTTAGTACATCAGCCCTATACATTTATATATGGGACCGACTGACTAAGCTAAAAAGGTAGTGGGCCTCATTCCGAGTATGGCGGTAGGGGTTAACAGCACCGGTAAGGATGCCGGTGCCATTAACCCCCTACCGCCACATTCCCAGGTCCCTTAGCGGGTCCCACCAGGAACGGCTGGTCTGACCAGCCATTCTTAGCGGAACCCGTTAAGGGACCATGGAGCTAATAACAGGCCCGCAAATTGTGGGCCCGTTATTAGCTCTTTCCCCATTCCCATTGAGCCCTATGGCATAATTCTCAAATGGGAATGGGGAATGGTTTTCTGAATGGGGACTTACCGGGTCCTCCAAGGTTGGAATGACCCGGAAAGTCCCCATTCAAAAACACCGGCCCCCAGTTTCGAGGCAGCCATGGTGCTAATAGCACCATGGCTGCCTCCAAACTCGGAATGACCCCCAGTGTAAGTAAAATTAAATGTACTAATCTCAAAACAAATAGGGTAGGTGCCTGAGCTGAGTGCCCGTGTGTGCTGTCTAGCTGTGGGTAATTCTTGCTCTTCATTCATTTTTTCTGTGTGGATTTCACTTGCCGCCATATTATTGCGAAGATGTGCGAATAGCGCAATCTGTTTGGCTCAGAGAATGGAATTAATTCATTCAATTGGTTGACTTTGGTGCTCTCACCCACCCGACCCAGAACCATTATAAAAAAGGTTCCCTGCACCCTAGCACATGTGCCTGAGCTGAGTGCCTGTTGAGTGCTGTCTAGCTGTCTTGCGGTATAGCGGTGAACTGGTTGACATAGCTGACAGTGTATTCCCTCTTCCACGTTCATGAATAAAAGAAGTAAGCTGACGTAGGCACAATCCTTTTCGGTACCTTTGTTGAAGAAAAACATTATACAGTGTCTCGTCCGGTTGTTCATAGGAGTGGGAAGTTCACAGAAATATGTTGTACTGTGGAAGGGACTGTGTGTATTAACCTTCTTCAGTCCTCTACGTTGTGTGCTATTATGCTAGGAATGCATTTCCTTGAGTGACTGTTTTTTAATTTTTCCAGTAGATTACATTTTATAAGCAGTTCTTACTTTTGGATTGTTCAATTATTTTGGGGCTTTTGGTTCTGTTTAGGGTTGTTTTTTTCCCTGCCTGTTTTAAAGTTCTTTTTGAGTTCTTATAATGCATGGAAAGAAGTGTTATAATTTGATAACTATCAACAATACCCCACTTGATAATGAGGTAGTGCACAATTTACCATCTGAGAAGATGAATACTAAACAGAGTGACCAAGAAAAAATGACATAATTTTTCCCCCATGTTCAATCCAACCCTTATAGTCAGTCTGTTCAATCCATTTCCGACTTTGTGTTTGAAGGATATTAGTAATGATTATAGCGAATGCCTGGATATATCTGGTCCTGTTTTGAGGGATGTTGAAAGTGGTGCCAGTATATCCATGATGGATGCATGCATACATTTGGAGGAAGAAATGCTGGTGTTGGAAAATCCTTCGATGAGATTGAGTATCTTTCCTAGATCGTTTGTTTCCCCAACGATCGAAAAAGGGATAATGCAGCTGAGACAGCTGGGTTATCTCAAGTTAGGGAAGATACCCTATTGTTTAGTGACACCTCCCCTCTTGTTCAGTCAAAAGTAGGTGACCGGTCAAATCTGCCATTCCAAGGGGATGCCTTCCATAACGTAAATTAGACAGATGTTCAGAGCAATCCATTAATTGCATTAAATGTAGTGTTGCAGTCATGTATTAGCTGTATGACATAGTTGTGATGGAGGTCAGAACAAACATGACTATTCTCAATTAATTAAAAACATTGTTATTAACGAGTGATCTCAAAGTTATCAATTAGAGGCAGGGGGTCGGGACTGAACGTATTACAGTTGAAAATGTAAGCATGTGTCCGAAGAATGGTACTTTACATTGTACATCAGTGAAGAAAAATATGTGTGACAATTGTATTGATGAACCCATGGCCACCAAACATAATATTGGCATGCTTGCAAAGAAGTAAAAAAGCATGAAGGGTCAAGCCTTACATAATAGGGTCTGGAAGGTTTCTTAGAAATATTCAGAACTCTTCCAAGGTAAGAGATTCACTGATGCAATCAGCTGAGGTTAATTTGATGGCAGAAGTGATTGTCACTAATGAAACATGAAAACAAAGTAAATCAAATCATAGGAATGGTTTGATTACAGGTAATGACACAAATGATGTTGGAAGTGAAATCAGGCATGATCCCCTGATTGTTGACATTGAAGAAAATTGTAATACAACAAAAACATGTAAGGAGGTTACAGGGAAAAAACTACGCAAGAAATAATCAGGTAAAAAAGAATGACCTAAGATAATGGTTCTGTACTACACTTGGTGGGGCAGATGATAATTGGAAAGACAAGGTTATCGAAGAGGTATTGAATGGTTTGGAAGTAGATCATGGGTGTGTTGTTGGTATGTCTAGTCTAGACAATAGCAATGGGTAGGTTAGCGGTGAGGTCTCAGATAGGACACGTTTTTACTCACAACCGGCAAGTGTGCTTAGAGCTGAGGCTTCTGTTGGAAGTGGCAGGATTGTAAATTGTCGGAAAGAGGGGGTGATTACAAAACAAATAGACATGGTCAATCTCTCCATGTCCAATAGTAAGGGTTTATTGGGCCCTTGATGCTCAAATTCTGACTCTGTGCCTATTGTATTTGAATCAGTTATCCAAAACGAGAATAATGTACCTCTGAACAGGGCTAAAATGTTATCACTACTGTCTTTAAATCCAGAGCTATCAGTTATCTCCATCAAGGATTGAGTAAATACATAGTACATTTTCATTCTAAGTTGGTTAAGAACATTGTCTTGAGCAGTCAGACAGAATTTATAAAGAGGATTTGATTGTTACGAGGGGAATCTACCAAATAGTGGTGATGTATTTGTGAAAAACATATCTGAGGTCTTGACTGAAAATGTAACAAAGTGTATGGAGAATGATGGGGGGCAGGCAAGTCACAATTGAGCTGGAAAAAGCAAAATGGGTCTTGCTTGCATTACTATTCAAAAGTATCCCATCCTATTCGTAGGAATCTGCAACCCTCATACCTTTCATGACTTCTTGTGGACAGTTGAGGCACTGCAGATTATATCATCTCGAAAGAGCAAAGCTCACAAACATACATTTGAGGAATGCACCTGGCTGAAGAAACTTGTGATGCGCTGGTTAGTAAAAGCTACAAAGAGTGACTTTCAGATAAGACTATCCGGCAAGCGAAACTTAAGACCATTAAAAATAAAAATAATTACAAACAATTACAAACAATGGTCTAAACAACAGCAAATGACTCGCACGCAGAATGATGGAGAGACGATGCTTCAAGCTGTCCTAAACAAAAATTCTCAAAATATTGGGTGTTTGATCAACAAACAGGCAGCTGACTATGCCAGCGCCCTGTCAAATTCTGTCCCCAAATTAGAGTGGGTAAATTATCTCTCTAAGAAATACTCCAAGTCAAAAGAGGAGACAATTTATTGCACCTCTGGGGCTTGTGGAATTTGGATATTATGGAAGAAGACATTCTTGATTTAATAACAAACTCTTCAGTCTCGAAAGCAGCAGGCCCTAGTGGCCTAATATAGCAAGTTCTAAAGGGAAACCCAAAGAGGTGGGCCAAACATTTGAATATACTGTTCCAGGGGATAATAAAGCATACAAAAATTCTGGTGTCCTGGAAATCGGGTATCATCATTCCGATATTTAAAAAGGGGGATCGCAAGGACCCAATAAACTATAGACCCATTACTCTCCTTGATGTGGAAAGCAAGTTGTTTGCTAGTCTACTGTTGAGATTTTTGGAACGCTGGGCCGATGTAAATAATATCCTCCTGAAACAACAGACTGGATTCCGGAAAGGTCATTCAATGTCCCTGAATGGTACAGTGCTTTCCACCCTCTGCAATGACAAAGAGGGGGAGGGGTGGGGGGAGCACCACGAATATATGGCGCATTTATTGATTTATCAAGCGCTTTTGACTTGGTGAATCGAGACAGATTGTGGTCTAAACTTAAAAGTAGGGGCGCTCTGATTTCACTCATAAACATCTTAGCCTCCCTGCACGGAGGTAATAATGTGCAAGTGAGATTGAATTTAGAAGGTTTCCTGTCAGAACTTATCCCTGTGAAAGGGGGGTGAGGCAGGGTTGTATGGTTGCTCCCTTTCTGTTTAATTTCTATCTCGCAGACATTGGCCAGGAGGTCGAGACCGCAGCATTGGGCAGAGTTAAGATTGGCAGAAATGCAATTAAGTGGCTCATGTATGCGGATGACATTGTCCTCCTGGACAAAACACCAGTGGGCCTCCAGAGACTGCTGAATGCTTTAGATCAATATACGAAGGACAACGATCTCCAGGTAAACCCGGGAAATTCGAAAGTGGTGATTTCTGGAGAAAAGGGTGGAGTAGGTGGCAGGTTTTGCTGGACAGTGGGGGGCCAGCGTATTCCTGTGGTGGAGGAGGTCATTTATTTGGGTTACACATTATATGCCATACCAAGAGTCAGCCTTATATGGGCAGAGATAATACAAAAATGCACTCAACTGACGTTGCTACTTCAGATAATGATCTGACAGTATTGCAAGTTCTCCCTCCTGCCAGCAATCCGATTCTACAGAGCTAAGATCATTTCAGTCCTCCTGTATGGCCTAGAGGTAAAACCATTAGCCTGGACTCCTGACTGGCAGAAAATAGAGGGCAGGATTTGGCAAAAAGCTTTATGCTTGCCAAATAGTTTGCCGATAGCCAGTTTAAGATTTGAGTTGGGTCTCTCATCACTTAGGTCGCAAGTCGCCTGGAAACTTCTCTCACTTTTCAGTTTGATATCTAACCCCAGGCGAAATACCCTATATGAAGATCTACGAGTCCACTTGAAGTCTGATTCTCCTGGGGTATTGCGTGATCTAAAAAGAGCTTCCCATGAGATTCTGATTAGATGTAATAGCGACATGGACACCCTAATTGCAAATCCTGTGAAGACAAAGAGGGCACTATAAACAACAGATTGGATAAAGACAATTGACCAAACACGGTCCTCCACAGTGGTGCCTTCTTTTTCTCCAACGGATAAGAGACTTGGATACCTTCCAAACTATTTGACGAAATTCCCGGATCCAAATGAGAGGAACAACTTTCTTAGAGTGCGTCTTGGTCTGGTCTACACAGGATCTGTCCTCGCCCGCTGCGGGTGGGGAGTAAGAAGTAGGCCTTTATGTCCAGAATGCCAGGACCCAAAAGACCAGTCAATTGAGCACTTATTAAGATTTTACCATGGAACATAGGATATTCGGAAGAAATACTTGGGGCACTTAGTTGTCTCAAGTGATTGGCTGTCATCCGAGGACTTTTGGGTGAGATTGATCGCAGGGTATGAAACTGCGCTCACGATAAATGTTGTTAGAGTGCTGCAACAGACAAGTTTTATTTCTTCAAAGTATGGTAAATCTTTACTCCCTCTCCTGCATAGTGAATGTTGAAGATTCGTAATTGGCGAGAACTATTTCTTTTGAGTTTGGTGATCATGTTAAAAAATAATTCTTTTTAGATATGTAATGTATGTTTTGTAAATGTGTGCGTTTGTGAAAAAACAATATTTAGTTACACCACAATAAATAAAAAAATTAAAATAATTAAACAATATGAAGAAAATAGTAAATGCAAGATCTCATTGACTCAGACAACATTGACTCCTTATCCCCAGCATTGGCTGATCTCTGCAATCTCTCCTTTTCCACTGGAGTGTTCCCAACTGCTCTGAAGCACTCCCTTGTGCACCTTCTGCTCAGGAAACCGACTGCCGACCCCTCCTTACCGGAAAACTACCGCTCTATCTCTATCACTCCTTTCCTGGGCAAACTCCTGGAGAAGTTGGCGACCTCTCAGCTGACCCTCCATGCTGAATTTATTGGGAGCTTTCATTAGCATCAGTATGGCTTTAGAGCATCCAGAGGCACAGAAACTACTCTTCTGAACACCTGTGTAATCTGCTCTCAAACCTTGACACCAACACCCCCTGTGTCCTCACTCTCCTTGACCTCTCCTCTGCCTTCGACACGGTTACAGCATCCTGATCGCACTTCTCTGTGACACCCTGTGAATCACAGGTCAGGCTCTGGCATGGGTAACCTCCTTTCTATCCGACCACCCATCCCAGGTGGAACTCGGAGCCTTTCTCTCGACTATCGTTCTCTCAACCTGTGGCGTTCCCCACGGATCTAACCTATCCCCCTGGTTCTTCAATGTCTATATGGCTGCCTTGGCACATGTGATTGCCACTTTCACCTCTAACTTTGAGTGTTATGCGGATGACACATAACTATCTTTCAAGCTGCCCTCAGCCTCCTCCTCCTCCTCGTTCATATCTGACTGTCTGCTATTCAGTCATGGTGTGCTGCAAACGACCTTTGCCTCAATGCCAGTAAGGGTGAGATTGTTCGCACTGCTCCCGTTTTCCGACTTTCGCTCTAGCCAGCCTCCTTTGGCCCTGCACCCACACCCACTTGCGAGGCAAAAATCCATGGGGTCATCTTCGACTCCACTCTCTCCTTCTCCTCTCACATTTCGGACATCTCTAAAAAGTCTAACAATCAGCTACACCTCCTCAGAGGTACTCTACTTTTCCTCAATTTCCCCCAGTGGTTCACTGTTTCCAGAGCCCTGGTTCTCTCTAGGCTGGACTACTGGAACAGCCTTCTCCTCATCCCCCTGCCTCTGCTCTGCGCCCTCTGCAACTCATCCAGAACAGAACCGCAAGACTTATCCTTGGCTTCAAGCACAGGGACCGCATCTCTCTGGCGCTGAAATTACTTCACTGGCTCCCCATGGGTGCAAGGATCAAGTTCAAGACCCTATGCATTGTCCACAAAACTTTCTGGGGCCTATGATCTACCTACCTGCAACGTTGCCCACCTAAATACTGTCCCTCATGAGACCTCCGCTCATCTACCTCCAACCTTCAGTGAGTGAGTCAATTCTCCAAGCAGAGATTTGGAGGGATATCCTAATCCTCAGCAGGTGCCTCCTTCTGGAATAGCCTCCCTGCTGCCCTGCGTCTTGATCCTGATCTTCTTAAGTTTAGGAAACTCCTCAAGACCTTCCTCTTGTCCTCTTCCTTCACTCCCCCTCTAGCTTGCTAACCTAGCTCTCTGCTCTTTCCCTCTCTCCCTCCTCTTCCTTACAGCTTGCTGACTGGCCCCCTGGTGTACCTCAGAGCCTCGCAGGTCCCCGACCCCCCTGCCAGTCCTCTCTCACACTTGCCTTAGGGCCCTGCACCCCACCCTCACTGCACTTGAGGAACAACCCATGAAAGTGGCTCTCTCTGCACTTACCTCCGTCTCCACCAACTGGGTGCACTTGGAACCCCCCCTCCCTGTGAGCGTCTGTGCACTCGCACGACCTGAATGGACAATGCCTGAAGATCGTTTGTCTGTTTCTCCCCTGTCCCCACCCCTTAATTGCACTTGGTAAAACTGCAGAATCGCTGTCAAGCCTATTTGCTGTTTCTCAACTGTCAAATGTATTATATGCGCTTTCTCTGCCTGTGCGGACTATTATCATCTCAGAATTTCAAGGACTCTCAGCGACTGTTGTTTTTACCCCTTGTTTCCCACCCTCCTTGAGAGCTTTGAAACATCTGTTGGTGTAAAGGCGCTATATAAATAAACAATACCAGTACCAATACCAATCTTGGAACACACGAGCGCATAATAGTTTTTTGGATGGTGTAATGTGTAAAATGCTCTCAAAGTACAAGATAGTGTGTCTGCAAGAAACTCGGTTATGTATCACTCCTATCTTGGATGGGTTTATAGTTTTGGGTAAATGTGCTAAAAAAGGGCACAGTGGCCATCGCTATGGAGGCATTTGAACAGCGGTAAAGAACACTCAGGGATGCACAGTTAAGAAATGATCAACATCATTGGAGGCGTTGATACCTACTTCTATAGAGGATTACACAATAGGGGTTCTTTGTTCCGTGCTCTTGATAAATGTGTACTACAATCCTGCTTGGGTTAATGTGGAAGATGTCATTAATGAATTTGTCAATTTGCTCATAGATTGGGTATTGAAAGGCGATAATCAACTTATAATAATTGTAGTTGATTTTACCAGTGTATGTCATGTTGTTCATCCTGAAGAGGTAGATTTAAACTATATGTAATGCTCATTCCATAATTCTTATAACTTGAGGCAGGGGACAAAAGGTAGTGATGGACATGTGTTGGCCCATTTTCTTGCAAGGTGGGGCTTTTGCCAAGTTAATTCCCTTTTTATGCTAGAAAAAAAGCCCCAAACTACATGGTTTGGTGTAATGTCAAAATACACACTGGATTGTATATGTATGGCCAATATTGAAGTGGCTAATATTAAATCTTTTTATGTCTTTTTTTTTTTTTTATTGTTTGGCTGTATGGAACAACCTTTCAACAATTACAAAATGAATAAAAACATATCATAAACATATTACAATTCAATTCATCAATATATAACACATTTCAAAATTTTACACCTGACACCCAATATATAAAAGACCTTAGTAGCAGCAGCATTCTTTTTCTTCCTTTTATCTCTCATTTTTTTTTCCTTTCTTTCCTTCCCTTCTATCACCGTTCCCTCATGACAGCATTCACAATCACTTTGGGTATAATTCATTTAAAAAGCCTGTTGTAGCTAATCTAATTGACATTCTCTTTGTACCAAAAATCAATAGCCATAATTCTTCCATATCAGTTACAATTTGCGTTGTAAAGCAATGGAGATAGTATTTACAACGTATAGCATATAATGCAGGACAGTAGACGATGACATGTTTCAGCGGTTCTGCGTTTGCAGGATCCTTACAAAAACGGCAGATGTTCTCACTGGCATCAATTAGTTTTCGCCTAAATAAAATATCCCTTGTATGCCACAGATTTAGACGAAAACGAATATAGTCATCTCTAAATTTTGGAGATGGATATTTTAAAATGTATGGTTCCGCAACTCTAAATTTTTTATGTCCAAACTGGGCAGTGTTCCAGTCTTTAGAATGGGAACATTTTTCCAAGGTATATATCCAATCTTGCCGATATAGTTTAATTTTAGCCTGCGTTGGATTATGAATTAAAGTATCTACGGAGATGTCCGCATCCGAAAGGATATTTATAGCTGTATTTAACCAGCATTTTGGGTATTGATGATCTGAGTATAGTAAATATTTACCCAAGATACCGGATATATCTAGACATTGTAATGACAGGATGCATTTTCTCAACAAAGCTATCAATTTCCATGCAATAGTACTGTATAGCGATAGCAGCCCTAATTCAAAACGAATCATTGCAATGGGGACACAGGTAGGCAAATTAAGAATTGAGCGCCAGTATTTACCTTCTAATCGATCCCACACTAAACGGGGCAGCATCGATACAGCTTCAGAGCCATACCAGACAATGGGTTTTACTTTCATGGAATAGAATGATATTATATGATTGCACGTGAACTTTCCAAACTTATATAAAATAGCCCTAGATTGGGAAATTAAAGTTTGCAGTTTCAATTCAAGTTCTTTTTGAAACACTTTATCATTGTTACCCTGGCTGATCATAATGCCCAAGTATTTATATGTTATATGTTGCCAAGTATTTATATATCTTTTTATGTCACTAAAACAGGAAGGAGTCATCATGTAATTCTATCTGTGTCTATCTCAATATCATATGTGGAGTTCAGCTTAGTTTCTAGCCATCCTGTTAATTTGATTAACAGTGTTTTCGGTAACAGAGTTTCTCAGTTCAGTAGGAACAGTGACAAGGTTAACAACATGTTGGTATCATTGTGGGAGAGTATTGATGAAGATGCCAGGGTCTTCGCATGCTCTCCGGATGAGTTCTCTTATACACTCATTATGTTAAAATCACAAATTCATACAGCATCACATTGGAAGAAGCAGAACTTTGTAGATGACGAGAACTATGTTTATGATAGCAAAATCAGTGTCAGGAAACACTTACTCAGAGAAAAAGTGAAACAACTGAATACATCTCTGGGAAGCTGGGCGTTGAAAAACAGTGAGATTCGACCCCTTAAGAGTGTGTTTAAGTCATGGCTCAGAAATCACAAACTTCTGTGTTGTATATGAAAATGATTCTGGAATTCCTGGGCAACATAATTAAAGGGAATTCGAAGTCCATGTGGTGGAAATTGAGGATTAAACACGATAGTCAGAAAAATAAGCCATCCTCTAGCATTGTGGAAAATATATGGGTAGATTATTTACATGCCACATTTTGGGATTCTAACAGAAATAAGCTGGGTGGTACAGTTATCAATTTGGAAGGAGGGATCAACTGGTCATATGACTTTGATAAAGATGAAATAAAGAGCATTATTGACAATATAATAATTCCAGAGCATGTGAGCTGGACGGTTTAATGAAGAGTCTATTGAAAAAGAATTCAACACTCTGATAGGATATTGTATTTTGACTATTCATCCAGGTTGTCAAACTGAGCCTCTCACCTGTGTTTTAGGGATAACCCTTTGAGCTGCACAGCTATTTCAATGATTGATGTCTCCTCTAAGATTTGAGCAAACATAGTGTTAAAGGATGTTACCAAGTGGGCTGACTTGGCTGGGATACTCTCCCTTCTGCAGATGGGCTACAAAAAAGAAATTAGTACTTCTCTTAGTGGTTTTACCTGTTTTACCCTATTGTCCTGTTTAGCTCAAGCTGGTCATGATACAGGTAATATCTTTTGCGATTTTAGATCTTTCCTCAGGATTTGATAATGTTGACTGCACCATTCTTTGAGGAAAGTTGGCTAAATGGGATATTCACCATGATCTGTTAAAGAAGTTACAACACTGTTTGAGTTAGACTCAATATTGAGGGTGACCTCTCGAGAAGTATATCGGCCAACAAAGTCTAAACTTAAAAGTAGGGGCGCTCTGATTTCACTCATAAACATCTTAGCCTCCCTGCACGGAGGTAATAATGTGCAAGTGAGATTGAATTTAGAAGGTTTCCTGTCAGAACTTATCCCTGTGAAAGGGGGGTGAGGCAGGGTTGTATGGTTGCTCCCTTTCTGTTTAATTTCTATCTCGCAGACATTGGCCAGGAGGTCGAGACCGCAGCATTGGGCAGAGTTAAGATTGGCAGAAATGCAATTAAGTGGCTCATGTATGCGGATGACATTGTCCTCCTGGACAAAACACCAGTGGGCCTCCAGAGACTGCTGAATGCTTTAGATCAATATATGAAGGACAACGATCTCCAGGTAAACCCGGGAAATTCGAAAGTGGTGATTTCTGGAGAAAAGGGTGGAGTAGGTGGCAGGATTTGCTGGACAGTGGGGGGCCAGCGTATTCCTGTGGTGGAGGAGGTCATTTATTTGGGTTACACATTATATGCCATACCAAGAGTCAGCCTTATATGGGCAGAGATAATACAAAAATGCACTCAACTGACGTTGCTACTTCAGATAATGATCTGACAGTATTGCAAGTTCTCCCTCCTGCCAGCAATCCGATTCTACAGAGCTAAGATCATTTCAGTCCTCCTGTATGGCCTAGAGGTAAAACCATTAGCCTGGACTCCTGACTGGCAGAAAATAGAGGGCAGGATTTGGCAAAAAGCTTTATGCTTGCCAAATAGTTTGCCGATAGCCAGTTTAAGATTTGAGTTGGGTCTCTCATCACTTAGGTCGCAAGTCGCCTGGAAACTTCTCTCACTTTTCAGTTTGATATCTAACCCCAGGCGAAATACCCTATATGAAGATCTACGAGTCCACTTGAAGTCTGATTCTCCTGGGGTATTGCGTGATCTAAAAAGAGCTTCCCATGAGATTCTGATTAGATGTAATAGCGACATGGACACCCTAATTGCAAATCCTGTGAAGACAAAGAGGGCACTATAAACAACAGATTGGATAAAGACAATTGACCAAACACGGTCCTCCACAGTGGTGCCTTCTTTTTCTCCAACGGATAAGAGACTTGGATACCTTCCAAACTATTTGACGAAATTCCCGGATCCAAATGAGAGGAACAACTTTCTTAGAGTGCGTCTTGGTCTGGTCTACACAGGATCTGTCCTCGCCCGCTGCGGGTGGGGAGTAAGAAGTAGGCCTTTATGTCCAGAATACCAGGACCCAAAAGACCAGTCAATTGAGCACTTATTAAGATTTTACCATGGAACATAGGATATTCGGAAGAAATACTTGGGGCACTTAGTTGTCTCAAGTGATTGGCTGTCATCCGAGGACTTTTGGGTGAGATTGATCGCAGGGTATGAAACTGCGCTCACGATAAATGTTGTTAGAGTGCTGCAACAGACAAGTTTTATTTCTTCAAAGTATGGTAAATCTTTACTCCCTCTCCTGCATAGTGAATGTTGAAGATTCGTAATTGGCGAGAACTATTTCTTTTGAGTTTGGTGATCATGTTAAAAAATAATTCTTTTTAGATATGTAATGTATGTTTTGTAAATTTGTGCGTTTGTGAAAAAACAATATTTAGTTACACCACAATAAATAAAAAAATTAAAATAATTAAACAATATGAAGAAAATAGTAAATGCAAGATCTCATTGACTCAGACAACATTGACTCCTTATCCCCAGCATTGGCTGATCTCTGCAATCTCTCCTTTTCCACTGGAGTGTTCCCAACTGCTCTGAAGCACTCCCTTGTGCACCTTCTGCTCAGGAAACCGACTGCCGACCCCTCCTTACCGGAAAACTACCGCTCTATCTCTATCACTCCTTTCCTGGGCAAACTCCTGGAGAAGTTGGCGACCTCTCAGCTGACCCTCCATGCTGAATTTATTGGGAGCTTTCATTAGCATCAGTATGGCTTTAGAGCATCCAGAGGCACAGAAACTACTCTTCTGAACACCTGTGTAATCTGCTCTCAAACCTTGACACCAACACCCCCCGTGTCCTCACTCTCCTTGACCTCTCCTCTGCCTTCGACACGGTTACAGCATCCTGATCGCACTTCTCTGTGACACCCTGTGAATCACAGGTCAGGCTCTGGCATGGGTAACCTCCTTTCTATCCGACCACCCATCCCAGGTGGAACTCGGAGCCTTTCTCTCGACTATCGTTCTCTCAACCTGTGGCGTTCCCCACGGATCTAACCTATCCCCCTGGTTCTTCAATGTCTATATGGCTGCCTTGGCACATGTGATTGCCACTTTCACCTCTAACTTTGAGTGTTATGCGGATGACACATAACTATCTTTCAAGCTGCCCTCAGCCTCCTCCTCCTCCTCGTTCATATCTGACTGTCTGCTATTCAGTCATGGTGTGCTGCAAACGACCTTTGCCTCAATGCCAGTAAGGGTGAGATTGTTCGCACTGCTCCCGTTTTCCGACTTTCGCTCTAGCCAGCCTCCTTTGGCCCTGCACCCACACCCACTTGCGAGGCAAAAATCCATGGGGTCATCTTCGACTCCACTCTCTCCTTCTCCTCTCACATTTCGGACATCTCTAAAAAGTCTAACAATCAGCTACACCTCCTCAGAGGTACTCTACTTTTCCTCAATTTCCCCCAGTGGTTCCCTGTTTCCAGAGCCCTGGTTCTCTCTAGGCTGGACTACTGGAACAGCCTTCTCCTCATCCCCCTGCCTCTGCTCTGCGCCCTCTGCAACTCATCCAGAACAGAACCGCAAGACTTATCCTTGGCTTCAAGCACACGGACCGCATCTCTCTGGCGCTGAAATTACTTCACTGGCTCCCCATGGGTGCAAGGATCAAGTTCAAGACCCTATGCATTGTCCACAAAACTTTCTGGGGCCTATGATCTACCTACCTGCAATGTTGCCCACCTAAATACTGTCCCTCATGAGACCTCCGCTCATCTACCTCCAACCTTCAGTGAGTGAGTCAATTCTCCAAGCAGAGATTTGGAGGGATATCCTAATCCTCAGCAGGTGCCTCCTTCTGGAATAGCCTCCCTGCTGCCCTGCGTCTTGATCCTGATCTTCTTAAGTTTAGGAAACTCCTCAAGACCTTCCTCTTGTCCTCTTCCTTCACTCCCCCTCTAGCTTGCTAACCTAGCTCTCTGCTCTTTCCCTCTCTCCCTCCTCTTCCTTACAGCTTGCTGACTGGCCCCCTGGTGTACCTCAGAGCCTCGCAGGTCCCCGACCCCCCTGCCAGTCCTCTCTCACACTTGCCTTAGGGCCCTGCACCCCACCCTCACTGCACTTGAGGAACAACCCATGAAAGTGGCTCTCTCTGCACTTACCTCCGTCTCCACCAACTGGGTGCACTTGGAACCCCCCCTCCCTGTGAGCGTCTGTGCACTCGCACGACCTGAATGGACAATGCCTGAAGATCGTTTGTCTGTTTCTCCCCTGTCCCCACCCCTTAATTGCACTTGGTAAAACTGCAGAATCGCTGTCAAGCCTATTTGCTGTTTCTCAACTGTCAAATGTATTATATGCGCTTTCTCTGCCTGTGCGGACTATTATCATCTCAGAATTTCAAGGACTCTCAGCGACTGTTGTTTTTACCCCTTGTTTCCCACCCTCCTTGAGAGCTTTGAAACATCTGTTGGTGTAAAGGCGCTATATAAATAAACAATACCAGTACCAATACCAATCTTGGAACACACGAGCGCATAATAGTTTTTTGGATGGTGTAATGTGTAAAATGCTCTCAAAGTACAAGATAGTGTGTCTGCAAGAAACTCGGTTATGTATCACTCCTATCTTGGATGGGTTTATAGTTTTGGGTAAATGTGCTAAAAAAGGGCACAGTGGCCATCGCTATGGAGGCATTTGAACAGCGGTAAAGAACACTCAGGGATGCACAGTTAAGAAATGATCAACATCATTGGAGGCGTTGATACCTACTTCTATAGAGGATTACACAATAGGGGTTCTTTGTTCCGTGCTCTTGATAAATGTGTACTACAATCCTGCTTGGGTTAATGTGGAAGATGTCATTAATGAAATTGTCAATTTGCTCATAGATTGGGTATTGAAAGGCGATAATCAACTTATAATAATTGTAGTTGATTTTACCAGTGTATGTCATGTTGTTCATCCTGAAGAGGTAGATTTAAACTATATGTAATGCTCATTCCATAATTCTTATAACTTGAGGCAGGGGACAAAAGGTAGTGATGGACATGTGTTGGCCCATTTTCTTGCAAGGTGGGGCTTTTGCCAAGTTAATTCCCTTTTTATGCTAGAAAAAAAGCCCCAAACTACATGGTTTGGTGTAATGTCAAAATACACACTGGATTGTATATGTATGGCCAATATTGAAGTGGCTAATATTAAATCTTTTTATGTCTTTTTTTTTTTTTTATTGTTTGGCTGTATGGAACAACCTTTCAACAATTACAAGATGAATAAAAACATATCATAAACATATTACAATTCAATTCATCAATATATAACACATTTCAAAATTTTCCACCTGACACCCAATATATAAAAGACCTTAGTAGCAGCAGCATTCTTTTTCTTCCTTTTATCTCTCATTTTTTTTTCCTTTCTTTCCTTCCCTTCTATCACCGTTCCCTCATGACAGCATTCACAATCACTTTGGGTATAATTCATTTAAAAAGCCTGTTGTAGCTAATCTAATTGACATTCTCTTTGTACCAAAAATCAATAGCCATAATTCTTCCATATCAGTTACAATTTGCGTTGTAAAGCAATGGAGATAGTATTTACAACGTATAGCATATAATGCAGGACAGTAGACGATGACATGTTTCAGCGGTTCTGCGTTTGCAGGATCCTTACAAAAACGGCAGATGTTCTCACTGGCATCAATTAGTTTTCGCCTAAATAAAATATCCCTTGTATGCCACAGATTTAGACGAAAACGAATATAGTCATCTCTAAATTTTGGAGATGGATATTTTAAAATGTATGGTTCCGCAACTCTAAATTTTTTATGTCCAAACTGGGCAGTGTTCCAGTCTTTAGAATGGGAACATTTTTCCAAGGTATATATCCAATCTTGCCGATATAGTTTAATTTTAGCCTGCGTTGGATTATGAATTAAAGTATCTACGGAGATGTCCGCATCCGAAAGGATATTTATAGCTGTATTTAACCAGCATTTTGGGTATTGATGATCTGAGTATAGTAAATATTTACCCAAGATACCGGATATATCTAGACATTGTAATGACAGGATGCATTTTCTCAACAAAGCTATCAATTTCCATGCAATAGTACTGTATAGCGATAGCAGCCCTAATTCAAAACGAATCATTGCAATGGGGACACAGGTAGGCAAATTAAGAATTGAGCGCCAGTATTTACCTTCTAATCGATCCCACACTAAACGGGGCAGCATCGATACAGCTTCAGAGCCATACCAGACAATGGGTTTTACTTTCATGAAATAGAATGATATTATATGATTGCACGTGAACTTTCCAAACTTATATAAAATAGCCCTAGATTGGGAAATTAAAGTTTGCAGTTTCAATTCAAGTTCTTTTTGAAACACTTTATCATTGTTACCCTGGCTGATCATAATGCCCAAGTATTTATATGTTATATGTTGCCAAGTATTTATATATCTTTTTATGTCACTAAAACAGGAAGGAGTCATCATGTAATTCTATCTGTGTCTATCTCAATATCATATGTGGAGTTCAGCTTAGTTTCTAGCCATCCTGTTAATTTGATTAACAGTGTTTTCGGTAACAGAGTTTCTCAGTTCAGTAGGAACAGTGACAAGGTTAACAACATGTTGGTATCATTGTGGGAGAGTATTGATGAAGATGCCAGGGTCTTCGCATGCTCTCCGGATGAGTTCTCTTATACACTCATTATGTTAAAATCACAAATTCATACAGCATCACATTGGAAGAAGCAGAACTTTGTAGATGACGAGAACTATGTTTATGATAGCAAAATCAGTGTCAGGAAACACTTACTCAGAGAAAAAGTGAAACAACTGAATACATCTCTGGGAAGCTGGGCGTTGAAAAACAGTGAGATTCGACCCCTTAAGAGTGTGTTTAAGTCATGGCTCAGAAATCACAAACTTCTGTGTTGTATATGAAAATGATTCTGGAATTCCTGGGCAACATAATTAAAGGGAATTCGAAGTCCATGTGGTGGAAATTGAGGATTAAACACGATAGTCAGAAAAATAAGCCATCCTCTAGCATTGTGGAAAATATATGGGTAGATTATTTACATGCCACATTTTGGGATTCTAACAGAAATAAGCTGGGTGGTACAGTTATCAATTTGGAAGGAGGGATCAACTGGTCATATGACTTTGATAAAGATGAAATAAAGAGCATTATTGACAATATAATAATTCCAGAGCATGTGAGCTGGACGGTTTAATGAAGAGTCTATTGAAAAAGAATTCAACACTCTGATAGGATATTGTATTTTGACTATTCATCCAGGTTGTCAAACTGAGCCTCTCACCTGTGTTTTAGGGATAACCCTTTGAGCTGCACAGCTATTTCAATGATTGATGTCTCCTCTAAGATTTGAGCAAACATAGTGTTAAAGGATGTTACCAAGTGGGCTGACTTGGCTGGGATACTCTCCCTTCTGCAGATGGGCTACAAAAAAGAAATTAGTACTTCTCTTAGTGGTTTTACCTGTTTTACCCTATTGTCCTGTTTAGCTCAAGCTGGTCATGATACAGGTAATATCTTTTGCGGTTTTAGATCTTTCCTCAGGATTTGATAATGTTGACTGCACCATTCTTTGAGGAAAGTTGGCTAAATGGGATATTCACCATGATCTGTTAAAGAAGTTACAACACTGTTTGAGTTAGACTCAATATTGAGGGTGACCTCTCGAAAAGTATATCGGCCAACAAAGGAGTATGTCAGGGATGTGTTTTAGCCCCTACACTTTCCAATCTAAACATGGCAGATTTATGGGAATGTAGCATGAACTGGGACGGTCATACCACTAAGAGTGGACTTTTAAGATAGAACTGTATTGCGTATGCCGATTATTTGCTTATTTTAGATTTTACACCTGAAGGTCTTCAGCACTCTTTAAATGGTGTGACTTCTTATCTAATATTAAATAAATACATTCTTAATTGGGCAAAATCTAAGATATTGGCGATATCTAAAACATAATAGGAAGCGTTAAGCTTGGTCAATTAACAACACAAGAATTGAAGAGGTAGACTCATTTTGTTACCTGGGCTCTTTGTTTACTGCTAAAAAAATCAAAGGAGATGCAGATAACCAGATTAGATGTCAATTGATAGCTTGCACCTCAATATTGAATCTTGTGAGGAGTCGATTGGGTGGTTATTCGTTAATTTCCTTATTTGAGTTTCACAGAATGAAGGTCTTTCCAATAGTACCATATGGAATTAAACAACTCACGATTACAAACAGGAAACTTTTGGATATATTGGAGGGGTGCATTCTGAAGGAAGTGTTGGATCTACCTAAATCGGTTCCCATTAGTGTGATTTGACTTCAATTGGGACTGCCACCTTGGCAGTCCAAATACATTTACAAATGTATATCCTGTTTTCTGAAAAAAGATAAGGGTGATGAGCGAGGACTTTTAAAACATTTGATGTACATGAAGACTATGAACTCGAATGCCATAATTATAGCAAAAGGTGTGCTCATTTCATGAGGTCTATGGACCTTAAGGATACTGTTTCTCAATGGGCCTTGAAAACCGGGATTAAAAAATTGGGTAAGATTTGGGACAATGACGACCTTCAGAGACTCAATCGATGTAAAAATGAAGGTTTGTCATATGCGCCATGTACACAATTCAGATTGTAATTGAAGAACTGTCCGCCTCCAAGTGCTTGTTTATGGCATTTAAGATTTCAACTCAATGTTCTTCCAAAATAATTAGTTTAAGGCCCACAATTAAATATTCCTAAGAAATTAAGAACTTGTAGACTTTGTAAAGCGCACAGCACGGAGTCACTATCATCTTGTAATTGAATGCTCAGCAATGTTGAAGAACAGGATAAAGTTATTTGAACCGTATGTGAATTCAACCTCTGAGGTCATTGGAAATTGACTCTGGAATCGATTAATGACTGGATCTCATATATCTTTGTTTTTAGATTTGGTGAAGTTTTTAACTCAAATGTTTGATAAATTTTTGTCTACTGTTATTAAACAGGTTGAAGTTCCTTTAAGTGCTGTTTTATAAGTGATTTTCTTCTTAGCACTTTTATAAGGTGTGTTGATAGTTTCTTAATTCTTTTACTGGATACATTTCAACATGCACATTTTCTAAGTTGTGTATTTGTCTTTCTAATTGTGTTGAGGTGGAAATTTATAAAATGTAGCATTTGAGGTTCTCTAAGGTATTATGTTTACCAGAAACACAACAATAAAAAAAATAAAAAATAGGGTAAGTCAAAAATGACTTAAGTTCTTACTTAAGCTACTTATTTTGGTTAGCCGCTGCAAGTCTAGAAACATCCAGGATTTCACACTTTAACTTCCGAAGTAGAAACAGAAGCTGGCAGGTTTTACAATAAAAAAACAATAAGGCCACAACGAAACCTGTGGCTGTGGGTTGCAGTTAGGGTTTAGAGATGTTGCTATAGTCTAGATCTCTACTCAGGATGGTCTACTGGACCAATGTTAGGTCCCTTGTCTTACAGGTGCTGTAGTTGGAAATGGATGAACTCATATAAAAGCATTTACTGTCAGAAGCATTCAAGGAGATGTACATGGTATTAACAAGGTATTCAGAAACAAGAGCAAATGCCCTTTCTATGCCAACAGTACCAACCCATTTCCCTTATTGGAATTCTAAAATAGCAGTCAAAACTCAGAGCTCGGAAACTTCAAATGGTAATTCAGGGACTTTTCCAAGCAGACAGGACTACTAAGAGCCCTTGACTTTCACCAACAGCTGGAGACTGCAGGGGATGCCACCTGAAAACCCCTCGGCCATCCCAGGCCATCCTCAGTAAGGTTCCCGTGATGAACAAAATCTTGTGGGGCACTGTGCCAAAGTTCCCCCTTCCAGCTGGTTAACATTGGGCTTCAAACATCCAAGCCAGTCCACCAGTTAACAGTCCTACTATTTCCCCTTCTTCCAAAGGTTCCATGTCATGTCATTGATTAAAGTAACATTCTTTTAGCACCATCGCCGGCTCCAGCGTCCCCCTAGTCGAGCTTTACCGGCATTATCCCTTTCTATCCAATGCAGCATTTCAAACAACAAATGCCAACCTCCTGAGTCAAAGAAAATGCTACTCAGGCATAGGAAGTAACTGCAACTGGAATATATAGTACATCACTGAAGGAAACCCTCTCTGACAGCCACCGCTGACATGAGTGTTCTTCTACAGGTATCAATAGAATAGGCCATTTCAGCTGCCATGCACACCGGTCACATTTGATGCCAATACATCATACCAAACAGCATCAAAGTTACAGTGGGTTTAAAAACACTTAAAAAAAAGTCCTTTCTACCTGAAATGTGGGAGTAGAACAGGCTATTTCTGCTAACAAACACGCAATTTACATCCAGAAATGGCCTATTCTGCTGCTACACGTAGAAGAAAACATATTCAAGAACATCAAAAGGGGGGTGATGCATAGATAGAAAGTGGGAGAAAAGAGTAACAGAATCTTTTCTTAAACAATCCACATGATATCTACCTCACTTTAGGACCCATGCAAAGCCTGGAGACCATGAAAATGGCAGTGGTGCACAGTATAAATCGCAATAACATAGCATGACCACGCGGTCCGTCTTCGAGGGCCTGGCCCTTTTCACCTCCCTTCCGCAGCTCCCCGGTGAAATACACTGTGTATAGTCCACTGTAAATATTTCCAACCCATGTGTTCTGCTTAGGTTAGCAGCTGACAGCCCTTACGCATCACATCCTTTTGCCAAATGACCACATGGCTGCATCGCACTACTTCATCTCAAGATGATTGAAGAAAGTTGCGTTTAATATCCATGGGTGTGGTGACATATGAATAGACTTGGGGGAAAGTTCATCTTTTTTGTTGGGGTTCATCCCTAGGCCACAAGTGTTTTCCTGCAGACTGCAGTAAATGAGCCTCTGATGTTATCCCAATTAAACATCAAGTTACATTATGTTGTTAAAATCATGTTGTCATGTCAAGTTGAACAAAACACGTTTTCCTTAAACGGGTGTTAAGGGAGAGGAGATCCCTGAATAATTCATCAAGACTTTTGAGAACAATAACATACATTTAAAAATGTGTACAGGATGACAGTGGAACACAGAACAGCTTCGGAGTTTTCTTTGGGCAGAACTTTCCAGGACTGGAGTGGCAATGCTGGGTGGCCACTAGGCTTGTTGGTAACTGACTACACGTGCAAGATGCATTTGTGGGATTTTAGTGGGTATTAGTTGAGTGGGGGCTGATCACTAGCCACATCTCAGCTGCTCTTAGAGTACCTCTGGGCACGATGGGCCAGGGATGTAGGCAATTTTACAGAAGACCCTTACAAGAAAGGAAGTAAGCTGCAGGTCCAACCAATTCCCACCCTTTTTGGAAAATCAGCAGCTTCGGAAGTAGAGCATATAATACACTCTCCAGATACAACTATGATGCCGAGACCCAAGAGCACCCGTAAAAACATGAACCCCTGCGGACTGTGGGCAACACTCGGTAGTGCAAACCCCCCCCAAATTCAATTAATTGGAATAACATATCTGGGAGGGGAATTTCAGCAACTGAGCCATGCTAAGAATGCTCATGCGTTTCTTCTTTTCACAAGCAGAGCGACCTCACAACACTGTATGGAGGCAGGCTATCGAAGCAAAATACAGAATGGAAAAGGTTTGACCAAGATCATCTTTTTTCGAGGATGGAGCCCCCCCCCCCCCCCCCCCCCCCACGGCGGGATTACACCCATGTGAATTCAGCAGCTCTGTAAAGGGCACGCTTGCTCGTGCGAGCTGACAACACAGCCCCGATTCCATCTCAGATCCTTCGGCAAATATTAGCTGTTCTCTGAACTGCCAGGCTAACGGCGGATCACGCGTTCACGCAGACACGAGCGCGCAGAGCCTTCTGCAAACAGTGGCATGTGGCAACCGTTCGGGGAAGTGGCATCTTGGGGGGACGCCGCGTGCGTCGAGGCGGAGCGAAACAATGCATGCAGAGGAGACCTGAGGCAAGCGAGGCGCGGTGCGGCAAAACAATGCAAATCAGCAACAATTAAGCACAGCCCCCGAGAAACTGCATGAAGATAGATCCTACCTCTTCAAAACCGCTGTCGTCTTTCTTCAGTGCTTAAAAAAAGGAGGAAAAGATCACCAGTTAGTATTTTAGGCATTTCAACGGCTACAAATAAATAGAAGCAACAACAAGAGAAGCAATACATAAAATTGAAAATATGTGTTGTCCCTGGTGGAATTCCAAGTTGCGCATCTGTTCTACTGGATCCAGTTGTGGCATTTTGGTATTTGACTTTAGACAATACAATTTCTTCTACAATACCCGGGGACATTCGTGCGCTTTAATAAAAGAACTGCACCATGGGAAACCAATCAAAGCAAATAGCCAGGTTGTAATAACGAGACCTCCACAGGTAAGTTATTAAGTATTTATTACTCAAACCCGAACTCCGTACATCATCTCTTCCCTGCTCCTTTCTCTCTCTCACCACCAACCGTCACCCCCCGAACATTCACACATCAACATTCTACTTCTAGAACCTTAGACAAGAGCTCGCGGAAGCACGAGCAACTACTACACATCTCCCCCTGTAAACCTCCATAATGAACATTCATTAATTATGAACATAGGTAAGGCAAGGTTGGACAGGAAGAATCCTTAATATGCAATAAGAGGCATATTTATCTATATGGAACATTGATAATTGATTACAGTCCAAGCATTAATCATCTGCAAATTCTAAAACAAAATCCTTGTATTTGGCTGGAATGTTCTTTATACGGTTTGGGCGATTATTCACTTGGTTGGAGGATTCCGCAAGGGCAGACTTTTCACACAGTCCCCTTCCGTGTGGAACTATGCTTGCATTATCTGATGCAAGCACTGACAACTCCTCTGCAACCCTTGCATCCACACCAGTCAAACCAAAAGCACCTTTATCAGAATCACACTCAGAATGTACATCCTTCCCTTTAGCACAATGAGCTCCTTCTAATGGCACAACATCATCACTTTCCGAGGCAGACGCCTGCCTCCTTCCATGCCCCACCCGAGCATCCTGCCCCTGAACAGCCATATCCTTATCCCTCTCTAGGGGAACCACATCCTCAGAGGCATATTCTGGATCAACTCCTATTGTATCACCACCTCCCTCACAACACATTTCCTTAGTACCCGCCAGCTTTCCCTTAACAAGGACCACCCTCCTCAAACTCCATCTGGTACCATCTTGCAATTTAACGTATCCATGACCTACTTTGGTCACAATTTTTGGTTCCATAAATTTGGACAAACCCTTTGCTACAAATCTTGGATTTTTCACCACTACAAGATCACCAATTTGTACACGCAGGGGTTTCTTTTTTTTAAGCTGAGATTCCCAAAAACTGGATTGTTTAACACGCACTTTGTCAAGAACCTCCTGCATGTTGATGCAACTTTGTACACCACCCCCAAGAGCGGCCACCCTTAGTTTAGATCCTGGTTTTCTCCCTCTCATTAACTCAAAAGGAGACACTCCAGTAAAGGATGAAGGGGTAACCCTATAGGCTTTTAGAGCTTCAGTCACCACACTGCACCACGGCAAACCATTTGCGATGGCCAACTGAACTGCCCCCTTCACAAACCTGTTCATCCGTTCAACTAATCCATTGGCCTCTGGATTGTACAAAGCCACTTTATGGTGACGAATTCCTAGTTTGGAGAAGAACTCTTGCATGGCGACTGATACAAATTGGGGACCATTATCTGAAACTATTCCAGCCGGAACCCCTTCCCTGTCAAACACTGCTGACAAGAAGTCAATCACCTTCTCAGTGGTGACCGAGGACAAGGCCGTGGCCTCCACCCACCTAGAGGTATAGTCCACTAACACCACAAAATATCTGAAACCTCCACCCAAGGTGTCCATGGGACCCATAATGTCTACTGCCACTTTTGACCACACCTCTTGCGGCACTTCCACAGGCTGTACGGGTTGGGGCGACGTTGTCTTACTTTTATCACTGACTGAACAAGCCATACAATCCTTAACTACCTTCTCAACCTCCTCATCCATCTTGGGCCACCAATATCCTTCTCTCAACCTTCTTTTCGTCATAGATCTTCCGATATGCCCTTCATGAGCCAACTCCACCAACTTGGCCTTAAGAGATTCAGGTGGTATTAACCTGATACCCCTGGCAATGCCCCACGGACCTTCAGACAACTCTGTCCATACTTGTCCGAACGACTTGTCCAATTCATCCTTGCCTGCACCTGTAGTAAGAGCAGTCTTGATTTTGTTCAACACAGGGTCCATCGCACATTCTCTACCCCATTCCTGCTCATTTACTGCCGGAAACACCTTGGCCACCAACACATATTCATCACTCATCACAGCCTGTTTTGAGTCTTCCGCACTTACATCATGCCGGGGAAAACGAGATAGACCATCTGCAACCATGTTTTTAGTGCCAGGTAAGTACTCCACCTTAAAATTATACTCACTCATGTCTGCCATCCAGCGCATCACTCTAGACGATGCCTGGAACAAACCCTTAGATGTCAAAACATGCACTAGGGGTTTATGATCGGTGCGTAATGTGTATTCTACTCCCCACAAGAATGTTCTAAAATGTTTGGATGCCCAGACAGCTGCCAAGGCCTCCCTCTCTATGACAGCATATCTACGTTCTGCTTCACTAAGAACCCTAGATGCAAAAGCAATGGGGCGGTACGATCCATCAAAACACTGTTCAAGAACTGCCCCTACCCCATACTCACTAGCATCCACTGTCAAAACCGTCTTCCTAGATGGAGAAAAGGAAGCTAACGATGGAGCCTGGTCCACTTGAGCCTTCAATCCTTCAAATTCTAGCTGGCATGACCCTGACCACTCAAAACGTACGCCCTTTTTGAGCAACGCTCTCATGGCCACAGTTTTGTCGGAGTACGTGGGAATAAACCTACTATAATATTCGGCCAATCCCAAAAACGACCGTAATTGGTCCTTACTGGTGGGTGGAGATACTTCACATAACGCCTTCACCAACTCAGCCTTGGGATGTATCCCCTTGGCATCCAGCGTGTGTCCTAAATAAGTCACACTCTCCACCCCTATCTTACACTTACTTAATTTGACCGTCAAACCACTCTTCTCCAAAATGCCCAAAACTCGTAGAATCCTTTCATTGTGTTCCTCACGTGACCTGCCCCACACCAAGATATCGTCCTGGAAATATTCCACACCATCCACTCCGCAAAACAACTTTTGCATCACCCGCTGGAAAACAGCGGAGGCGGATGCCAAACCAAATGGCATACGCCGGAAACGGAAAGCTCCAAATGGCGTAATGAACGATGTAAGAGGTCGTGATTCACTGTGCAAATCCACCTGGTGATAGGCAGATGACAAATCTAAGGTGGAGAAACAAGATGCCCCTCCCACAAGTGAAAGCATTTCCTGTATATTCGGTAAGGGATGCCTGTCTATCCAGATACTTGAATTTAAATCTCTTAGGTCAACACACATCCTCATACCACCATCGGATTTACGTGCCAATACAACCGGGGCTAACCACTCTGATGACTCTACCTCCTCTATTACACCAGCTTCCATCAGCTTTTTAAGTTCTGTCTGGAGACTTTCACGTGCCATGATGGGTACACGCCTAACTCTGTGCACAACGGGAACAGCATTCCTCTTGAGCACGATCTTGTGTGAGAAACCCCGCAACTTGCCCAGGGCGGAGGAGAAAACTGACGGAAATTTCTTTTGGAGATTATCGGCTGACAACACACTTCCTTCACTCAAACTACCTTCTCTTTCCTTGCTTACGCACAAAACCGGGACAGCTTTGCCAGGTCGAATCTCCATCTCTAGAGCAGCCTGCTCCTCCCACCCAATAACCGGATCGCCCTTACAAGCTACATACAGTTTTCCTCTGGCTTTTCTGCCATGAAATTCAATTTCAACCCACTCATATCCCAATACTTTAATTGGAACACGGCCATACGCACAAGGATTAATATCAGACGGGTTAAGACTAGACACCTCCTTATGGAACTTAGATTTATACATCTCAGGAGAAATCATAGTGTATGGAGAACCCGTGTCAACCAACACACTGAGTGGAACTCCATTCACATTAAGAGTAGCCCACGCACTTTTTCCCGACGGTCCCACACTCAACAGTGCACCTTCTTTTGGAAGCACATCCGCCCTAACAGAAGGACTAACATATCCTACAACAGTTACATTACTATCATCTTCTTCGGGGTCCACCATCCGCACCACTTCCTTCTGTGGTATAGCCTTACACATGCGGGCAAAATGTCCTCTTCCCTTGCACTTTCTGCACATAACGGCAGAAGCAGGACATTCCCTAGCACCAGCAACATGACCCCTCCAACCACATTTCTTGCAGAATTCTCTGCTATTCGGCGTGACTCTTTGATCCTTGTCCCTGGCTCGACTTTCTTCATTCTTGCGTGGCTGAACCATGTGTACAATGTCCGCCTTTTCCGTCACTTCTTTGACACTCTTCCTTGACTCCTCCAGGGCACGGGCTATTTCAATTACTTTCACCAACGGAGGATCCTTCTCTGTCCACAACCTCTCCCTAACCTTCGAGTCACTAGTTCTCATCATGATCTGGTCACGAATGTATTCTTCTGCCATGCCCGTGAACTTACAAGTAGAAATGAGGGTGCGCAGTGCCGTCACATACGAATCAATGTTCTCACCAGGACCTTGTGCCCTTGAAAAGAAATGATACCTCTCAAGCACAATGTTTGCTCTTTTGCCAAAACGTGTCTCAAGTTTTTTTAGAGCAGTCTCAAATGCCAAAATCACTGCCTGCCCCCCTTCACCATCTCCTTCTCCTGAAGACAAAGCCAAAACATCCTGGCCCGGAAGGTGTCTGAACACCCTCAAACCCTCCGTACCAAGGCAATTGAGTAGGGTCGCTTCCTTGTCATCATCAGACATCCTGGAACCACCTGACGCTCTGAGGTATACCTTAAAACTGTCCACCCAAAGCTCCCATGCAATGGGGGGCTCCCCCGGATTTGGAAGAAAGGCTGGGGGAGGACGGGCATTGCTGTGCTGCATGGTCACGGGCACCGACATAGCCAATGACAGGGGTCAATTGCTATGAAATTAGCGAAATTTTCTGCGCACTTCCGTGAACAATAAGGTGCCAAAACATACACCTTGTCCACTATTAAGATAGTACTCCACACCAAACCTTTTTACAAAAACAGGTGGTATGTTTTGCAGAATAATGTTACCAGGCAGGCTCTAGTCACTTCCCTCCTCTTGAAAATATAATCAAAATTGCAGTTCCTTTAAAGTCTGCACACAAGGAGTTAACCTCCTCCTTGCAGTTCATGTATTGCAGCCACGCCCCTTTTAAATAGGAAGTCTTCCGCTCACTTTGTCATAAAGTGGGCGGAGTCGGACAGCAGGACCTCCAGTACTTTCAGCGCCTTCCGCGATGAAGAGCGCCGGACTGTGCCCCCCTCCCAGGGTCCGCCTCTCACCTATACCGTTCTCAGTCCTTTTTTCCACGACACCGCTCGACCTCACCCTCCTTCAAGCCGCGCTCGACCTCCTCCGGGAGCGCGGCTCGGCAAGATCTTCTTCGTCGTGACAGCAGCCTCTCAGCCTCAAGCACGGCTGTACTCCGTGCCCTGCGCCGCGCTCGACCTCCTCCGGGAGCGCGGCTCGGCCGGCACTGAAGCAGGTTGGCGCTGGCCAGCTGACACGTTTCCCGTCGGAGGCCGCGCTCGACCACGTCCGGGAGCGCAGCCCCGAAAACCAGCTGAAGCTCCCGATGATGTACGGCTGGCAAGGCGCGTGGGTCGGGTTTGAATATTGAATAGAACCTTAGACAAGAGCTCGCGGAAGCACGAGCAACTACTACACAGTTCACCTGGATTCAAATGGAATGTCTTCTATTGCAGCATAATACTATCAAAAAACCCACCTGTCAGCACTAGGTTCCAGTAGAAAATGTTATGAATGCTCATCTGGAAATTCCACCAGCAGAGTCTTTTACATATGCAAAGTAGTGTTTAAATAAAAATTACATCCGTGAAGACCTGCTCTCCAACCTTGATTCCAACACCCCTGTGTCCTCATCTTACTTGATCTCTCTTCTGCCTTTGACACGTTCAACCATGCCATCCTGCTCAACTGTCTCCGTGACAAGCTGGGTATCACCGGTCAGGCCCTGGCGTGGCTGACTTCTTTCCTCTCTGATCGACCCTCCCAGGTACAACTTGGGTCCTTACTCTCCTCTATCTCTACCTGTGGTGTTCTCCAGGGGTCTAACCTCTCTCCCTGGCTGTTCAACCAATGCCTGGCACTTCTTGCCAACCACATTGCCGCTCTTTGTCCCAATTTTCAGTGCTATGTGGATGACACTCAGCTCATTTGCAGGCTCCCTTCAGCCACCTCTTCTCCTTCTCTCATCCAGAAGTGATGTGCCGCAATGATCTCTGCCTTAATGCCAGCAAGACTGAGATGCTCCTCATCGGCACACCTGCACCCTCCTTTCCAGTCACTCCCTGGCCGGCCTCTCTTGGCCCTCTTCCTGCCTCCACCTGCGAGGCTTAAAACCTTCGGGGTCATCTTCGACTCCACACTCTCCTTCTCTCCTCACATCTCTGACGTCTCTAAGAAGTCACACTACCAGCTGCACCTCCTCAGAGGTATTCTCCCTTTCCTCTCCTTCCCCCAGAAGCACATTGTCTCCAGAGCCCTGGTTCTCTCTAGGATGGACTTTTGCAACAGCCTCTTTCTAAATTTGCCTGCTTCTACTCTCCGCCCTTTGCAACTCATCCAGAACAGAAGTGCGAGACTTGTCCTTGGCCTCAAGCCCAGGGATGCATCTCTCCAGGACTGAAATCTCTGCACTGGCTCCCAGTGGCGGCAAGGAATAAGTTCAAAACCCTTTGCATTGTCCACAAGGCCTTCTGGGGTTTGGGGCCTCAATACCTTCAACTCTCTCCTTCCTAAACACCTTCCTCCTCGAGCTCTTCACTCATCCGCCTCCAACTCCCTCAGGGTCAGTCACTTCTCCAAGTGGTAGATCTCTTTCTTCGGCTGGGGCCTCTCTCTGGAACAGCCTCCCTGCCTCCCTGAGCCATCTCTGGTTCCGGAAGCACCTCTAGACCTTCCTCTTTGCTTCTGCTTTCTCTCCGCCTCTCTCCTGATGAACTCCTGACTATAACTGAAACTGCAGGGGTTGCTTGGCCGCTCTCTGATCTCGGGCCCAGATCCCTCCCCCGGCAATTGCACACCTGCACTGCATCCTGGGCAACCCCCACACTTGGGTACTGTTTTTCTGTATACCTACAGTCCCCCACCAGCACTTTAAATATAAACATAAACACTTTACACCTGATGTCTGCACTTACCCTTGCACTTGCCATCACCTGGCTGTACTTTTGACTTATTGCTTTTATTTATTCTATCTATCCTATGTACTGCACTGTCCCATCCCCCTTCTCCCATGCACTTTTCCCCTTCCCCCTTCCCCTGCACTTGCGCGATCTGAATGACACCTGGCCTAGTAAGATAGTTGTCTGTCTTCCCTCTGTTCCCCTTCCCTTGCCTTGTTGCACCTTGAAACACTTGTGTATGGGCATGTTATAAACGACATATCATATCATATCAATATATTGTCAGGAAGAGAAACTGTTGCCCAGGGGAGTATCTGGGAGGATATTTTAGGGGCAACAAATTTGTCTTGGAAGCAAGACAAAGCATAGCAACTTAGGTTTGCTTCAAGGCCGGTGCTTAGAGATGTGCTATAACAGATTAATTAATTGTCTAGTGTTGTAGGACTGGGGGTGTACCATGAAAAATGTGTTGCTTTTTCATGTGTATTCAATGCAGGTAACAAAACCAAACTAGTCACTTTAATAGGGTCCTTGCCCCACTCTGATACTACCTGGTAAATGTTTAACACGAAGAGTTGTACAGTTTGCCCTAAACTGAACAAAGAGAGCAAACCTAAAATAATCAAATAAGGCTTTGCCTAGTGAGTCTCCTTACAAAATGTTTTTAAAAAACCAAGAATAAAATAACGAGTTGAAATTGTACCTCTTACAGCAAAAATCTCAGAAAAATGGGGTAACAATGTAGAATGTTCAGTCAGTTCTGCAGCACTAAGGACATGACGCACTTTCATAGACACCACATCACCAACAGTAGACAGGAGCATTTTATGACTGTGCTGATGCTGACTTCCACAATAAAAAAACAGGAAGCCTCTCTCAACAATATAGACCAGAATTGCCCCACTTTAAAGCAGACTCTGCCCAAACGTGATCACAAAGTCTGTCCCATTGGTCAGATTTTTTGCGTCCAAAGAAAGCAATGATGCTGGTCACCATTGCCCCTATCAAAAACAATTGCGTGTTGCTAGTGCTCAAAGCAAATCCTACACTCTGTCTCAATGTATGCTTTTGCTGTTCCTAATTCTGCATCATGTTGCACTGTTCCACCCATACGAACACAAAACAGCATTTAAGAAACGAAATGATTTTGAACATATACGTTTTTCTTTTTTATAAACCTAAACGCCAGGAATTGTTAACTATTTCACACATGACACTGGAAAACTTGGCATTTCCTCAAACTGACCTAGACACCTTAATAAGCCCAAAACAGCCCCCATGCAGTCTTTGTGATAAACCCGTCTGCTTGTAGTCATTGTTCTACAAATCTATGCATCATGTATACAACATTTGCACATCCAACAATCATCTGTAACACTTAAGGAGATCTGAGATTTTTATGACAAGAAGGCTACCCCTGCAGTGTTTGCTATGTCTGCGTTTGTAGAATGTTATAATCAGCAGACAACTAGTTTGGGGGAATTTTCCAGCCACACCAAATAAAAATGTAATATTTTTATTCAATTTAATATCATTAATTCCCTGCAGCTCCCCCTCCCTCTCCCTTTTCGGGACAAGAAACACAAAGTTGCAAATAAGGTTTATTTATTAATGAAAATGAAATCAATAAATCAATGTAAAAATAAACACCAAATGTCAGTGGTTACTACATTTAATAATATTTAATACACTGGTCAATTCAATTGTCCAAAGCTGCATTTAACTTGAATGTACACCTTTTTAAAGCACACACCTCACTATACGTACATTTGGTCTACTGAGGGTTGAAAAGTGTATGAATCACCTCCCCTCTACCCAATACACATGTGCACCTTCTAGAAAACTAAATGTAAAGACAGGCTACTTGATATTCCAGAATGTAAATTGCTTGCAGGAAGAAAAATGCATGCTTAACATGTATGTTTGCTGGATTCCCTTCAATGGTGTTTCTATGTTATGAATGTGTAAACATGCACATTTGTCATATCTAATGGGATACTTAAACACTTTCCACTTTTGTCAGTGGAGCAGCACCAATAACTGAGGTCTCCTTGATGATGTATCCAGGGAATTACCTCAATTTAATGATTTACTAGGTATGTACACAGTGCAGTATCATTTGGGCTCCCAAATTGGGATATCCCAATATACAGACCAATTGAATCTATTTTGTACGAAATCTATAATTCCAGAAGCACATAAACGTCTGAAATATTCACTAATTCCCCATGATGTACAGTCAGTTTATAATCCACCCCCAACCCATTATGTTCACAAACAAAAAGGGCTGGAATTTAATCTATTCATCTTTATACTTCCCCAGTTATTTTATTTCCCCTTAACATTATACTTACATAAACCTGTCTTGTGGCTGTCTCACAGACAGGTGGGCACCCTCTTAAGGATTGGTTGCATTCTCAAATTACCTAATTCTAGGTGACAACAATAGGAGCCACTAATAAAGGGGAACAAAGGACACCATTTTGTCCCTAGAATTATTAAATCTGCCCCATTGTAAGGGAGCTTTTTTTTAAAGTGTAGATGTAATCACTTGTAAGGACTACAATAATTTCAGGTAGGTCACAGTGACATTACACGATTTGCACATGTTCACACACTTATGTTAAGCAGTTAAATCAGGGCTTTAATCTGCAATTTAGACAATTTACACGTTCTGAGTTGTACCTGGTACACATATGTACGTTTTGGCATTCAAAGACTAAAATAATACAGTCTTAAAGTGATTACCTGCAAAATACAAGAAACACATAATGAATTAACCTATTTATAAATACCAATAGAAATATGTTCAGGAAATAGAAAATCATTTGGCTTTTTTTCCACACCCTGAACTTAAAAGTCCCAGAATGAAAAATAATGCAAGTGTAAAAAAAAACAGCTGTGTACTTTTAGCAATTCAAGACACATACTAAAATAAATTGTGTAGTAGTGTCACCTTATTATGTTAATGTTAAACAATATTTGTACTGTGCACTATCACCGCCGGAGTGGTCGCCTGGCGCTCTGGCAGATCTGAAAAGGATAAGGGGTATGGGGGTGAAGTTAGTGGGAACGGGCGGGATAAGTGCAAGAGAGCAGTGATATGCTGTTGGCAGCTTCAGTTTGGTTAACACCGTTCGCTGAGCTTTGGGGGTGCTTTACCAGTCGGTAGCTGCTGTGTCCTGTTGTGCAAAGCTATAGGTGCTTTGTTTTGTTGTTGCAGTGTAGTGAAGTTTGTGCGGTTTGGTGTGCTTTAGGGTTGTGGTTGTGTTTGGTTAGAGTTTGAGAGGTTTATGCAGAGGGATGAGATTGTTAGAGGGTTGGTTATTTGCCTTGCTATTTGAGGTGATGAGTGCTGAATTTCCATGTTCTTTCTAGGCGTGGCTCGTGAATATCTCTGCATTTCTGTCTAGATCCAGCACTGGCTAATATTCACAATCCTGTCTATATATGACCCATGCCAATATTCACTATTACATCCAGATGTGGCACTGGCCTACCTTCAAACCTGTCTAGATGCAAATCAAGCTAGCATTCACAATTCTATCTAAATATGGCATTGTTAATATTCCCAATGCAATCTAGATGTGGCAATGGCTGATATTTGCTATTCTATCGAGATGTGCACCGGCCGACACTCAGGATCCTTTCTAGATGTGACGCAGGCTAATGTTGACAATTCTATCTGAGTGTGGCACTTGCTAACATTCGCGATTTTATCTAAGTGTGGTACTTGCTAACCTTACAATCCTATATAAATATGACGCAGGCTAATGTTTATGATTCTTTCTAAATGTGGTACTTGCTATCATTCACATTTTAGAGATTGTTTGTCACAAACTTCCAGAGCTTGTTGTTATGTATGTTAAGAACACCTGACTATCCACATAAATGCCGAGCCTTTTTTGCATGTCAAGCTAGTAGACATCATGTACCGAAATGAATCTTTAAAAGGCCCTTTATTGTGTTACTCAATGTATTTGTCTCAGTAGCACACCCAGATTTAGAAAGTAACTGGAGGGGTGTAGGCAGTGTTTTACTTGGTAATGCCCCATAACTGTGCCAATTGACTAAACCTTTTTGCCTAAGAAAGTCGTTGCATTTTGTCCTGCTCATGGCAGCCCTGTAGGTTAGCAGCTCCCTTAAAGAAAGGCCCAAAACAGGATGGGGGTGGGCTGTAGCCATTGAGTTAAACTGCTGCCCATTAACAGTGGATTGTTAGTAACAAAAGACAGCATGAAAACGTAACTGCACGGCACAGCAGAAGAATGAATGGGCAGGAAACATTCTCCCAGCTGCATCTCTCCTGACAAGGCAGCAACTGAAGGAAATGTTCTGAACCACTTAGAAATGTACAGGATTTCTGTGCTGTGGAGCCTTGTGTTGGTAGGTTGCCACACCGCCTGCCCTAGTGGACAGTCCTTTTTCAATGTTAACCGCAGGCGTGCCCTCTGGACAACCATGAAGTGATGCTCTTGGAGGGGACAGGATTATTCCTGCTAAATGTAGCAGTGTGTGCGTGCACCCTCTCTTCCAGGGCAGCGATTCACTGAGTGAATTATTCAGTACCTATGGAATGTTCCAGTGCAGATTGTTGATCGCTTTGCCCTTAAAATAACAGCTAATTTCACATAAACAAAAACCCACGGGTACTTAAATGAAATATACATTACAGAGCAGCGGTCGCCGCCTGGTAGAGAGAATTCTCATTTCTGTGCTAATTCCCTTCAACCTTAGAGACCCCAGCTCTTTTGCTGGACTTTAGGACTTTTTAATTTTAACCCTGGAGTGAGTGAGCCCTTTATCTCACTCACCCATGTGTTTTCATCTGATTTGGATTTTATATTTCCTTTGTTTTTGGAGTCTGACAAACTCCATAGGCATCTACTTTTGTATGGTGACACAGCACCTTCAGTGCAGTGTCACAGAGAAATCCTGTAGATTTCTCTTAAGGTTTTAAATACCTTTTCTTGGGTGAACTACAGTTCCCAAGTATAGTAAAGTGAAATTGACTTCACTTACCATTTCTCTTTGTAGGTCCAACACACACTATTTTATGTGGGGTGCTGAGGGGTTACTTAGAAGCCCCTTTTTCTACTTAATAATGTAAACAAATTTTATGTTACCCTCCCAACTTTAAATGGCTGGTGGCAGTGGTTTAATGTTCCTACCATTGTGCTTTTCTTCCGCAGGTTGAATCCTCAGCTGCAGTGTGGCACCCATGGGTGACCATTTTGCCAAAATTGCCCCAGTCGTCTTTTTTCGTAATTTCTTGTTTGATAGGTCTTTCTTGGAATTTACTCTGCACGCCAAACCAGGTTTAAGCCCTTTTTTCATTTTGCCTTTGGCACACTTCAGTGCTGAACCCCACCTCTGGCTCCAGTGTGTCTGGAAGGGCAGGAAGTCAGGGAGGTGCCCGAAACTCCCCAGTTCTTTGTCTCCTTGGTTATCTGAATGAGCCCAGTCCTGATTGGCTGGCTGGCTGTCCTTAGAGGACAGCCACCCCGCTGTGTGAGTGACAGCTAGGCTGTGCATGAATGGGAGAAACCCTCATAAAAGGTGAGGCTTCTGGAACTGAAGACAGAGTCGACCACTGGAAGAAACACCCGATGAAGGAATCATGAAGAGAAGCTTGCTGCATCCTCCTGGACGGTTGAACTACCTAGGGAAGCTCTGCTGGTGTGATGAAACTCCTTTTCCTAATAAGGACATGAGAGGCTCTGGAATGGACGACTTGTTCCGTTGGGTTAGTGGGATCAACTAATCCCGAGATGAACCTAGCTGGAAGACCTTCCCCAACTGGTTGTACTGCTTTGCTGCTCCTGGAACCGAGTAGCAGGGCTCGAGAAATCTGTAGTCGAATGCAACGTCTGTAAGCCGGCCAAAAGCTCCAGGAGTCTCCCGAGGACCCTCCCGAAGCAGGATGACCCAAGCTCGAGTCACCTCACCAGAGTGCTGTACTCAAGGAGTAAAGGAAGCCCAACCGGTGTCCAAGAACTGCGGTGGTGCTGTTGACCAAGCACCGAAACCCGCAAAGTGCCGCTGATCTGAAAAAAGCCTGTAGCTGATGCAGACCTCTAAACTGATGTGCAGGAGTCCTCCAGACGTCCTCCCTCTTGTCCCCACGACTGAGGCCCAGGAACTCAGGATATGCAAGACTGCAACCAAGACAGAATCCATCTGGATCCTCTTTGTCTAACCTAAGGTACTGTTCTGACTAAGGGGTACTTACCTCTTTGTCCATAGCATGGGCGTAGGACATTGGGGGGACAAATCCCCCCCACAATTTTAAGTGGGGGGATGCAATGTAATTTATCCCCACCAGAATTTGTGTCACTTCAGCATGTAAAATATGTCTGCAGCCTGCACTGCAGGCTACAGATGTCATGCGCAGGGACGTCATTTAGGGGTCGCTAGAGGTTGCAACTGCAACCTCTGAGGTCTCCCTTGCTATCCCTAAAAAAAAAATGGAAAACAAATGAGTGTCCTTTTTTGTTGTTGTAATGCAAGCTCCTGGGCTGTGGCCAGCACCATGTGGCTCTTTACTTCTGGAGTGGCTGGCCTTCTTGTTCAGGCCTCTAAAAAAAAAGAAGAAAAAAGAACAGGGGTGCCACAAGTCTAACACTTTCAGCACTGACCCTAAATAAGATAGAATACCAAATAAGGTGTCTTTCTGGAATTCTATACAATAATTGCTAGACTCAATAAAGGTTCATTTCAGGCACACTTCAGGGGGCGAGTCACTGATTTAGTCTGTTCTTAAACACCTCAACTCAGCCTTTCATCCTTCTGAGGTCGATAAATGAGTGCCAACACAGGTTGGGTGATATTGGGTGTATATTTTTTCTATATAAATCGCTTAATCGTAAGTGCAATATAATAACACATCATTATCATTTGGCCATGGACGTCTGCTTGCATTCACAGTAATTTGGTACTATGGGTTTATATACACTGATCCTAAAGATACATATGGCGATCCATTCTTGTATGAAATGTACATCACATTATAGTGATATCGTAAACATATTTTTCATAGTGTACTTAGGAACAATGCTATGTGATGTCACTTCCTGTTTTGTCAAAGGGTGAAAGGTTGAGTTCTATTGCTTCCCACAATATCACTTCGGGGTGGGGTCAAATGACATCACCTCCTGTGATGTCATCAGAGGTCAAGGGTCATGTGACGTCACTTCCGCTACCCCTGGCATTTTGGTGCAATGGCATCCCTGGTCATGCGTGCAAAAGTACAAGTTAACTTCAGACTGTCTGCAGCAGCGGGCTAAAACAAGAACTTCTGCTGCTTACTCATGCGTGCCCCGCGCCTGTGCATTTCGAACGTGCCCAGGCCAGGGAACTGCACGTGTCCTTGCGCAGTGTACTGCTGCCCAGCCTCAGCTTCCAGAACGAAGGAGAAGCCAGGCAGCGACGTGTGCTCCTGCTGAGAGTGACTAACTGACAGCGTGTGTTAATATCGAGGGAGACAGAGTAAGACTCTGACTGTGACTCGACCTTCTGAGACCTCAGCTACCGTACGTGAGGTAAGTCAAATGGCCCCCCTCTCCCAGGTGCAGTGCAGGCTGGCTGGCATACAGAGGATTTATTAGGGGGAATGTGCCAACGTCATATTTATACAGTTGATGTTGATGTGCAGCGCTTTGCAAACTGATCAGGGAATCCTGGCCTCTTAATGTTTCATCATGAATTGAAAAACCTGAGGGTCGAACCCTCATTTTATTTCATGATAACAGGAAAAGACAGGCTTCGCCCATGCCTCATGAAGGTTTCTAATTGCATGCAGGTGACCCAACAGCACACAAGTGCTAAATTGAGCTGTTCTGTGCATGCAATGTGCACTTTCAAATGATGAGCAAAATACATACGTCCCTGATGTGTTGCATGCAGTGTTCACGTTTTCGCATAGCCCCATTACAGAACATAAATGATAAATCAACACCCAAGACCCCTGTGTTGCGCAACGTGCTCACGAGTGCATCGCAAACCTACGCGACTTCAGAAAAAAGCCCCCAGCTCAGAGGGATTCAATATTTACCAATTTTTACCCGATGGTGGAACTTTGGTAGGTCGCCGCAGGCAAACTGGTTTGTGGTGACATACCTGGAGCACATACACAGGAGCGCTATTGTGGGAAGGTCTCCATTGTTTGGAAAATTAAGCTATTTGTTTATGTTGAATCTTAAATGGGGTGCATTGTGCAGTGTGGTCTTCCCAATAATGAGGGCATTCGTGAGGACCACAAAAGTGGGTGTGAAATGCAAGTTACTTCAGCCTGTACCCAGAGCAAAGGGATGTGCTCACACGTCTGTGGATTCATTTGAAGCAGTTGAACCCAACTACGGTACTGTGCTGGCTGTGGCTGAGGAGAGGTGTGCGTCGCAGGGAGCGGTTGGCCTGGGTCCAGTAGGGAGCTTGTTTAGGCTCTGCAGACCTCGAATTCGGATTTAGGAACCAAAAGTGTAGTGTGAGGTCAGAGCACCACCACCACCGCACCACCTGCGCCTTGTGGGAATTAAAAAGCCATGATAGGGAGATGACCTTTTGGAAATCGTGTCAACTACAAAGAATAGTCTGTATTACATGAATGCAGAAATGAGAAATTACTTAGACCTGCACTGCAGGCTAATGTGTAAATACTACAAAGATCTGATCCTACAACTCAACACCCCGAAAATAAGTGCAGGCCAGTCACTTACATCGTGCTACTTACCTGGTGACAGTGACCCGAGACAGCACTGTATGGCCTTGTTAGCGGGCCTCTTTCCCCCATGGACCTGCTTGCCAGTGCACATTCCTGTCCATGCTTTGTTGCAGTTTCCTTTCCCTTGTGTTGTGTGTTTACCTCCCAGAGCTCCCAGGGGTCTCTATGGTATATGCAGTATTATTGCTGTTGCTGTGAGAAGAAGCATGTTGCCCTCTTCCCTTCCGTTCCCTTAGCACATACAGAACAGTGCACTAGTTTATGGAGGTTCAAGTGGCTTATAATCCCCATTACCCACTTGCCCCCCTCAACCCCCTGCTGGGTCCAGACCTGGACTTCATCACCACAGAGGGATGAGTGTATGTATACTGACACTGCATACAGTGCAGGTGAGGCAAACATGTGGTCTCAGACCAGTGTGGTGCAGGCCAGTATGGGGGGGGCAGCATCCAGCAAGCGGCAAGCAGCATTATAGTGTAAATAATAAATACAAGCATGTGTGCACAGCACTGGCTGGGCGTTGCCTCGACAGTGACCTGGGGAAGACCCCAAAATGGGGTACGACAATGGAGCATGACTAATAGTTGTAGAAAAGCGCCCAAGGATATCGAGGGTGCTCTGAAGACAGAGGAGAAAGTGCTGAGTAAGTGTACAGATGAGAGTAGTGGAATTCTGGCCATGGGGGAATGGGAAGTGAGGGACTGGGGTGCAGTAGAGTGGGGGAATGCAAAGTCAAAAGGAGTTGAAACGGTGCAGAGGACAGAAAAAGAGAGGAGCAAGGGAGGGGAGAGATGGGAACAAGAACAGAGTGCAGATGAAAGATGAGGATGGTTTGCAGCACGGTGTGACCAGTGTGTGCAGGGGAGAGAGGGGTTTAGGAAAGACCAGAACACAGGGAGAGTGGTGTAGGGCAGACATGGCATAGGATGTGCTTCGGGTTTAGATAAAGCCATTGACTTAGGATGTTTGCACAGCACGCCACTGGCTTCTCATTTAATCTCTAAAACTCAGGACATCCTGTCCTCTCTCTCCTCCTCTCCCCTTCTTCCCTCTACTCCCTGCTCTTCCTCTGACCCTTCTTCAGCCACCTCTCCCCCTCCTTCTCTGCCTTTCCCCTGTTCTCCCCAGACAAGGTTTCTAGACATGTCCGATCTATGAAAGTCTCATCAAAATAGGTTCATCCCTGTTCCTCGAAAGCCATCAAGGACCACATTGACTCCCTGGCTCCTGCCCTGGCTGACTTCTGCAACCACTCCTTCACCACTGGAGTCTTCCCTTCAACCCTGAAGCAGTCCCTTGTGCTCCCTCACCTTAAGAAACCCTCTGCCGACCCGTCTTGCCCGGCTAACTAATGCCCAAGCTCCATCACTCATTTCCTGGGCAAACGCTTGGAAAGACTGGCCATCTCCTAGCTCAATCTTCACACTGAATGTGTTGGTTGTATCCATGATCATCAGTCTAGCTTCGGAGCTGCCAGAAGCACGGAAACTGCTCTCCTGAACATCCGTGAAGACCTGCTCTCCAACCTTGATTCCAACAGCCCCTGTGTCCTCATCTTACTTGTTCTCTCTTCTGCCTTTGACACAGTCAACCATGACATCCTGCTCAACCGTCTCCGCGATAATCTGGGGATCACTGGTCAGGTCCTGGCGTGGCTGACTTCTTTTCTCTCTGATCGACCCTCCCAGGTTCAACTTGGGTCCTTCCTCTCCTCTATCTCTATCTCTATCTCTATATCTATCTCTATCTCTATCTCTACATGTGGGGTTCCCCAGGGGTCTAACCTCTCTCCCTGGCTGTTCAACCAATACCTGGCACTTCTTGACCACCACATTGGCGTGCTCTGCCCCAACTTCCAGTGCTATGTGGATGACACACAGCTCACTTTCAGGCTACCCTCAGCCACCTCTTCTCCCTCTCTCATCTCTGACTGTCTGCCCGCCATACAGGAGTGGTGTGCCGCCAATGATCTCTGTTTTAATGCCAATAAGACTGAGATTTGCCTCATCGGCACACCCGCTCCCTCCTTTCCTGTCACTCTCTGGCCTGCCTCTCTTGGCCCTCTTCCTGCTCCCACCTGTGAGGCCAAAAACCTCAGCGTCATCTTTGACGCCACACTCTCCTTCTCTCCTGACAACTCTGACGTCTCTAAGAAATCTCACTACCAGCATCACCTCCTCAGAGGTATTCTTCCATTTCTCTCCTTCCCCCAGAAGCACACTGTCTTCAGAGCTCTGTTTCTCTCTAGGCTGGACTGTTGCAAAAGCCTCTTTCTAAATCTGCTTGCTACTCTTCGCCCTCTGCAACTCCTCCAGAACAGGACTGCAAGACGTATCCTTGGCCTCAAGCCCAGGGATCGTATCTCTCCAGGACTGATATCTATGCATTGGCTCCCAGTGGCTGTGAGGATTAAGTTCAAAACCCTCTGCATTGTCCATAAGGCCTTCTGGGGCCTCAATACCTTCAACTCTCGCTTCCTAAATATCTTCCTTCTCAAGCTCCTTGCTCATCCACCTCCAGCTCCCTCAGGATCAGACGCTCCTCCAAGCAACAAGTTGGTGGTAGATCTCTTTCTTCGGCTGGGGCCTCCCTCTGGAACAGCCTCCCTGCCTCCCAGAAGCTTGAGGAGAATCATCTCCGGTTCCGGAAGCACCTCAAAACCTTTCTCTTTGCTTCTGCTTTTTCTCCTCCTCTCCCCTGCTGACTTCCTGGCTGATACTGAAACTGCACTGGTTACCTGGCCACCCTCTGATTTTGGACCGAGGCCCCCTCCCCCACCAGTCACACTCCTGCACTGCCTTCCTGGCAACTCCCACACTTGGGGACTGTTTTCTGTATCCCTACAGTCCCACTACCAGCACTTGACACCTGTTGTCTGCACTTACCTTTGCATTTGCCACCTGCCGGCCTTACTTTTACTTTGTTTATTTATCTTATTATCCCATGTACTGCACTGTCCCCTCCACCCACCCCCTCAGCACTTTCCACCTTCCCCTTCCCATGCACCTGTGCAATCTGAATGACACCTGGCCTAGTAGGGTTGTTGTCTGTCTTCCCTCTGTTCCCCCTCCCTTGCCTCATCGCGCCTTGAAACACTTGTGTATAGGCGTGTTGTAAATGCCATATCATATCATACTACGAACCCTGTGTAGTTAATAACTTAATTGGAGCTGGGAACATACTACTGGTCTAATACAAATGTCTTATCCAGGGATGCCTTCAGCCACTCTATTAGTACTTGCACCATTTTGCAGCTGCTACCATCAGAGGGTACCTAATACCACTATGGCAGTGCCTGGCAAGTGCCTTTTCCATGCCTACATTAAACCCCAAATGGTTGACGTTGCCAACGCTTGTTTTAAAATAGGGATGCAACTGAATTTCTGGTACCCACCACAAGCTCCTCTTCTTGGAGGAGATTTTAATACTATTAGTGACCCTTTGTTGGATAGAAGTCATGTCAGAAAGGTGAATCGGAGTGATTTCCATCATCAAGCTCTTTTGTCATTAATGGAAGAGCACAATTTGAAAGATAATTGGGGCCTTGTACATCCAGATAGACGTGAATATAGTTTTTTCTCTAGTGCTCATAATATGTATTCTCGTTTAGACATGTTATTGACCGGTGGGACGGTGCCGGAAAGTTTTGTTTCCTGTGCCATAAGGAACATTTCGGTGAGAGATCACAGCCCCTTGACGATGCACTTGAAACTCAAGCATCAATTTCACAGATCCTTTTCTTGGAAACTGAATACTTCCATTTTGATGGACGATGATATTTTGGAGAGGATTGTATATAAGGCTAATTTCTTTATTATGGTGGACAGATCTGACGAGGTTGGTTTAAAAGATACATGGGAGGCTTTCAAGTGTTGTATGCGTGAGATTTGCTTAGGATTGTCAAGTGGTAAAAAGAAAAATGAGAAGACATCTAGATTGGCACTTGGACTAAAAATGTGTGAAATATCCAGGCATTTGATAATTGACCAATCAAATTCATTCAAGTTGACACACTTGAAGAAGCTTAAAAGAGAAATGAATGAAATTATATCGTTGAGGGCGGAACATAGTTTGTTCTATTCTCATTGTACTTATTTTGAAAAAGGTGAGAGATGCGGTAGGTGGCTCGCATATAGACTGAAAAAGAAGATGTCAGAGGCTGCAATTGCTTCCATCATGGATACAGATGGTAAGGTAACATTTGACCCACATAAAATAAATCTGGTTTTTCGTGACTTCTATGTGGATTTATATCTCAATGAGAAAGATATTACCGGTGTGGGGAAAGATTTTTTTGGTAACCTCGAGCTTCCCAAAATTTCAGACTTTGAGTGTCAACTTCTTGCAGCGGACCTAATGATCGATGAAGTGAAAACTGCAATTTCTAAATTGAATGTTGGTAAATCTCCGGGTCCTGATGGACTTCCTTGTGAATTTGATAAAATTCTTCCAGATTCTGCTCTTGAACTTTTGAAAGATATGTTTGTTGCTAGTAAGTCGGTTACGGCGCTACCTGGCAGTTCCAGTCATGCATCTATTTCTGTGTTTTTACAGAAAGGAAAAGACGGCAATTATCCAGCAAATTATCGACCTATTAGTCTCATCAATACTGATAATAAAATTTTGGCTAAGGTTTTGGCTTTGCGATTGGAAAAATTTCTTCCAAAATTGATTGGTGCGGATCAATCAGGTTTATGTGGAATAGACGCACGTCCATTAATATTCGTCAATTATTTCACACTATGGAAAGAGCGAATGAGATTGATTGTGATGCCGCTGTCTTCTCCCTAGAAGCTGAAAAAACGTTTGATAGGTTTTATTGGGATTACTTGGTTTCAGTTTTGAAGGAAATGAATCTTGGGATAGAGTTCATTTCATGCACTGAGCTTTTATACTCCAATCCGATAGCTGACATTAATACAAATGGAATTAATTCAGAAACCTTTGTTTTAGAGAGAGGCACTCATCAGGGATGTCCATTATCACCGCTTTTGTTTGTTTTGGTGTTTGAACCATTGGCGATTTCTCAAAAAAATTACCCTGGATTGAGTGGAGTGGGCTGTTGCGGTATTACACAGAAAACATGGTTTTATGCGGATGATCTTTTGTTGGTTCTTAGGAATTTGGATGAATCTTTTCCGTGTTTGATGCAGATTTTGCAGGAGTTTTACATGTCCTCTGGGTACAAAGTGAACTGGTTAAAGTCTGAGGTTTTGCCTCTTTCTTTTCGTTGTGATAAAACTCTGGTGACTGGACTGGGATTTAAATGGTGTGATGTGCGACTGCGGTATTTAGGCATCTGGTTGCCGCCCTCAGTTCTGAATATTGTTGATGAGAATATGTGTGCAATCAGTTGGGAATGCAGAATGGATCTTGATAGGTGGTCACTTCTTAATTTGTCATTGTGGGGTAAGGCTAACGCCCTTAAGATGAATTTGGCTCCCGAGGTTAATTATGTAACAAGTATGCTGCCTTTAAAAATCAGTAATCGATACTGGAAGGATTTGGACTGTCTCCTATAGGAATTGCAACTTCCAGTTCACGATGGTGGACTGGGGGTTCCAAATTCTAAAGCATATCATTTGGCCTTCTCTTCACTCACATTCATTCCCTTTTTGAGTGCAAATCCGGATTGTTGGGCTTCGGCGGAATCTAATGCCTTTGGTCCGCTTGGACTGGAGGCGCTATTAACTACTAATTCTAAGGATAAAGGATACAGGTCATTTGTAACGGCATCTTTGTGCATGGCTTGGAGTGAGTTGTTGGTGTTTTTGGGTAAGGATGCTTTCATATGTTTACGAGCGTCCAGTTGGCTGAATCCTAGGATCAGGGACAACACCAAAACCATTTTTTGGCCTGATTGGTTTCTTGCTTTTATTAAACAGATTGGTGATCTTGGGAGGGATGTTGGGTGGATGTCTGCGAATTAATTAAGGGAGAAGTGGGATGTCTGGAATCTGACGGACTCAGTTTACAGAGATTTGAAGAGGTCAATAGGCGAAGTTGATTGGTCTAATACTGTAGACTGGAATATTCTTCTTGCAAAACCTGATAAGAAAGGAGGTGGCTTAGCGAGCAGAGTGTACAAATTGATTATATCAAATTATCGTAGTAATGATGCACTGCAGAATGTTTAGAGTACTAAGATCGGCTCCGAAATCACCCGTGATTGTTGGCAAAATATTTGTAAAAATGTTTCCTTATGTTCATTGAATTAATCGTGTTTATTTGTGTCCAGAGAAGCTAAAAATAAGAGGTATGATAGATAGTGATGAATGTTGGGGTTGTATACATGCTGTTGGTTCCTTGGAACATGTGTTGTGGAGGTGTGTCAGGGTTTCTGGATTGTGGTCTGAAGTTTGTGACGCTTGTATTCAAATTTCCAGTGGGGATCCCAATTTAGATTTCAAGACATTGATATTAGGAGATGACTCTGAAATTTGTGATCTCAGCTCTGCCCACAAAAAATGTCTTTTTAGGGGTGCCATTGTGGCCAAACGCTTGATACTACGGGGCTGGAAAAGCAGGATTTCTCCTTCATTTGATGATTGGATAGAGGAAATGCACAAGCTTTTAGGGATTGAGAAATTGATTTATAAATTGAAACGCAAACTGTCGTTCTATGATAAAATATGGGGGAAATGTAATGATCTTTTTTTAAGGTTTTTTTTTTCTTCCTCTCAGTGTATGAATATTTTGTAATTATTGTTATGAATTTGTTTGGTGTTCTGTTTATATTGTAAATACCTGTAAATAATAAATAATGAGTTTTATACCAGTTTTATTAGAGGCCACCATAAGCAATCTGGGTGACCCAGAAAAAAATAAAGCAGAGCCTTGAGATTCACAACAGCACTTGTTCCGCTATCCATGTAAATCCAGTGAATACCCTGGTGCCGAGGTATGATTGCAGCTCATACACTGCTGTAAAGGGGCACATTCATGTTCCATCATTGAGGGTTCAAGTGTAATAGGATAGGGAGGATTGGCGAAACTCCATAAAGCATCTGCACTTGAAGCGCAGGTGAGAGTATTATAAAAGATCTCTCTAAAGGTCCATCGCTGGGAACCCTGGAGAAACACAAGGAGTGAAACAGATCATTACACCAACTGAGGTGGAAGAGAGAAACAAGGCCCATGGGTGGAATATTATTAAGACCAAAGTATTTCCATACATTTGGGTAAGCTCCTGTACAATCTACTGCATATGTCAGTGACGGGGGAAAGATGTAAAGGAGTATCTGCGAGCAGGCAATTCCTGCCTCTCTGTGCCCAAGTCCCCAAGGTGTCCGCTGTCCCCCCCAGATTTTATGGGTCTCCTACGCCCCTGATCCGCTAGACTTGCAGTAGCTGCTTTTTTTAGAGCTAGTTCTAACTCTAACTTTCACAAGTGTAACAGCTTGTGGCCCAACAGTGATTTTCTACAACAAATTCTAAATTTTTGCAAGACTATTTTACTATCTAAGAAGTGCCTCACCTCCATAGACTTTGCTCCAAATTGACTTTGGCTGTCCTGACTCCCTGCAGACTCTTCTAAACCCAATGGGCTTCATTACGATCCAGGCGGTAAGGGGTTACTGGCGCCGTAAAAGGTGTTGGCGCCGTTAAACCCTTACCGCCTAATTACGAGGTCCCTTTGCGGGTCCCGACCATAACAGCTGGTTTTACCATTGTAGGTGAAGATGTTTTACAGTGGCAATGATGATAAATGATGATAAATAGTGTGGGGGAGTATGCACCAGGAAAAGGTGCTTTACAGGGACATGCTTGCATGCATTTGGGGCACTGGCAACATGAAAAAGTGCCGCCATATATTTTCATGAATGGACTCTTGAAATGTGTTTACAGAGGCAATGATGGCATATATTGTGGGCACCTGTATCATAAAAATATTTTGTAAAATGTTCTTTTGTGTGACCTAGCATCTATTGCGTTTTCTCATGTTTTATCATGCAGAGACAATTGTAAATTGTACAGCTTTTTAAGCAACTTTTTTGCAAAGGCTCTGCTGTAAAATGCACTATTTGAATACATTACTTCAAAAATTGCCTCAGGGGAAAATCATGCGCAGAATAATTGGATGGCTCATGCTCACTTGCTATGCTCGCTCACACATACCTATTCAGGGAAAATGTTTATGTGCTCCGTTAAAAAAATTCACCCCACCCAATTGCTAGTTCGATTATTGTTTCTGATGCCATTTTTGAGTTTCAAGAATTGAAATTCCGAGTTTGGCGCTCTTCCAGACAGATTTTTGCTCACTTTTCCCATTATCACCCATTTATGCATTAATGAGTTTGGATTTTCTAGGAGTCTTTTCGTTTGGTTCCGTAGGAATGCCTAGTGGTATTTTTTAAGGCATGTAACATTTAGCTTCCACTCCAATTTGACATGAGGGTGCAATAAAAATCCTTTTAGTGTGAATTTTGTTTCATTCATTTTGTAAAAATGGCCCTTTTCGCAGATATTCACCAATAGATATTTGATTTCAGGGACCACAGTCAAATGGATGAATAAGTCTTCTTCTATCTTGTGATAAGTGATATTTGTATAGCATCTAAATGAGAGTCATCAGCTTGAAGCATTTTAGGATGTCTGCAAATTCTGTGTGCTGCCCATGCACGATATTGAGTAGATTTCAGTACAGGAGAAGGACAATACATTTATGACTGCAGGCAAATTAACATTTTGCTCAGCAGTGACTAGTACAGTCATAATAAACAGCTTAATGTGCTGAATTTGGAGAGATTTGCTGTGGCAGTGAACGTGATTGGCGGCATTCGGATCTACTTTGCCATGGGGCACAGTCAACTAATATGCAGACGCTGCATTGAAAAATGTAACCAGCAGCATGTTCAGACAGGAAGCTGTTTTCTGAAAGCAAATGTTCACAGTTGAGGTCTCTTCAATTACATACTAGATAGTTCTTTACATTACCAAATATTCAGGGAAACATTATGTGATGAATCTGATGATGTCATCACTACTTTCCCGGAGGTAGCGTCTCCTCATGTGGTCAGGGGATGGCAGCCTCTACCTGAACCTGACCCTTCGGGTTGCAATGCCAGGGAGGATTACATGAGGGGAGGCGATCCTCAGGGGGAGGGACAGGCATCATCAGATGAGACACGGTATCCCCCTTTCCCTTTTAGGGATAGGCCCTCCATTGCTCATGCCGTAATGGCATATTGTGATAGCTCCGTTCAATAGCGCACACAACTTGCTGACGGCGTCCAACAAAACTCTGTAACAGATAGAATGACAAGGTCTGACTATCTATCCCCTGTATATGAATCCTTTGAAAATACTGGGACAAAGAAGAGGAATGGAGTTGTGAGGATCCCTAGAGCATGGAAGCAAATGCTGCACTCTAAACGTTGGAGAGAAGCGCGCAATGCCTGGATATTTAAAAACATGACAGCTGACGGAAGAGCGAGAGAGACGCTGACACCTCCCGTCAGGTATAACAAAGGCCTGGGAAGATTGGTGCTGCAGGCGAGACCAGACGTAAAGCAGGAGGCCAGGGAAGTGCTACCCAATGGAGGAGGACTGCAGAAACTGTTGTCCCATGTACACCGGAGAACAAAGGTCAGGCAACATTAGGTAAGGCTGTCATAGTATACCGGAAATCAGACAAATGGTGAAGACAGAGCGGGGCACTCCATCCATCCGTCGCAGCATCCGAGCAGCGCAAAGCATGCCGAAGCGACCACTGCAGACCGTTGAGGAAGAGGTTGCACACCGGAGCACAACACAGCAAATGCTGTGCAGCCGCAGAAGCAATAAAGGAGTTCATTGAGAGAGTGAAAGACTTCACAAGGGGAAAGAGAGCCATGAACTGACAAGCAGAGGGTTGTGGACCCAATACATGGAACGGATATGGAAAAGGCTGAGGCCTAACAAACTGTGCAAGTCTGGGACTCACACCCAAAGTGAAGAAGCTATATGTAAAAGTCCTGGCAAGAGAGGATACCGGGAGAACTGCGGATCGGGGATTCACACCCATACCCATAAGACACTGTAGAAAGAGCCTGGCCGGGTAGTATACCAGGTGTTTAAATAAAGGAACTATATGAGAAAACCTGGAAGGAGAGTATGCCAGGTGTTTGGTGAGTCTGGGACCCGCACCCAAGTTGCGATACCTTGAAAAGAGAATCCCAAGGAAGATTCATGCTCTTAGGATATTGAACTACATTGAATGTGAAAAAGACCTAGGGAAGGGAGTCATTTCCCCTGGAGAGGACAGCAACACCGAGAGGAGGGGGTTTTCCTCTCGGGCTATATTCTTTTGAACTTTTGTTTTGTGGAGAGAAACCTGGAGAAGGGAGCCATTCCCTGGAACTGTGTCATTATCCATTTTGAACTTTTGTTGGAGTTATACTTTTTTGTTGCACTTGAACATTTAGACAGTACCTTTTACACCTTAGAGTTACTTTTAGAATGTGAGGGCTAGGATAGGATTTTGAACGCAGGGCATTTTTTTGCTTTGGACATCTTGACACCCTTAGTTTTTTTTGAGGTAGTGAAATACCTCATAGAGTAGGGACAGTGAGGCATTTTCCAATCCGTTTATCATTGAATAAAAGTGTATAACCACAACCATGAGTTAGTTCTCTGTGACCGTATCTCATTCCTGGTTCCTCACAATTACATGTTAAATGGTACACAGCAATGCATGGTAATGTTGCTAAAATTATATATTAAAACCAGTACAGTATATCACATTTATGACTGCAGTCAAATGACAACTTTTGGCAGTAATGACCAGTACTGTAATATTAAATGTAGTGTTTTATATCTTGGGTGTGTGGTGTTGAATGATTTGATATGGCAGTAAATAAGTGATTGGTGAGCGACTTAATCAGTTAATAGCGCAATGCTGCTGTGAAAATTTGGAGTGAGCAGGGTGCATGCACATGATTATCTATCCTTAGAGTGACTGACTACAGTTGAGCTCTTTGGAATTACGTGTTACGTCGTACTTCACAGTGCATTCTCATTTGGTAAACGTTTTACAGCACAAGCAGTAGATTGCACAGAAAGTGCATTAAGGTCAGGCAATAAGGTGCACTAACAAAATTTAGTGGACATTAGGTATATATCAAATTGTACACTAAGTTGCTGCAGTCTTTACAAACGATAGGTGTCTTTGGAACATGTGCTTCGGAAAGGACCATGAAGAGAAGGACTCTGACTGAGAAGGAATCCAAGCGTGTAAAGTTCCAGTTCCATTGGAAGATAGGCGAAGCACTGATCAGGTCACATGGTGCTTAATCTGGAGATGTAGAGAGGTGTCAGGGACTAAGAACCCCAGTCCACCGGGAAGGTGCTGAGATGGGCCCAACCTCAAGACACGGGGAAGTTGCAGGAATGCTTTAAAACGTAAGTGGAGAGGAAAGCAATGAACTGCTGTTGTAATCATCATAATGACAGGACACTGGAACCCTTAGGGTGTTGAAAGGCTGACCCAGCAGGTTGGGAGGAACCAGGATGGGGTGAAGCATTGCTCAGCATTCTGAGAATAAATCATTTCATGCATAAGAAAAAATTTGTAAAAGTAAAACAACACTGCATTCTGGGAGCTGGAGTGAAATCAACCAAACGAAAGACAAATGCTACATTCAGAGAGAAACCCTGAGAGAACATGAGAGGTGAGATAAATGAAAATGATGTTTTGGACAAAGTAAATAAACACTCAGAAACCTGAGATGTGTGGAAGCTGAGATAAACAGGTTAAATGTGAACCGGAGTTGGTAAGAATCAAAGATACTGAAGATCAGAAAGGTATTAACCAACAATGGGAATTATTGGATCCCACAACCATCCATTTTAACTGTTTATTGAGAGGCCACCCTCAACACAGGGAGTTCCTTCCCTCCCCAATCTAGGTGTCATACAATAAATGGTTTAACATCAGTTCTTTATTCAGCCCTATTCTGATGCCTATCATACCCTTTGCATCCCTCCCCCTGAGCTACCAATGAGCCAAGAACCAGACCGGTGTACAGGAAATATATTTGTATTTATTTGCATGATAGGTAATATAAAATCGCACTAAAATGTCACACACCGCTCATCCGTGGCACAACACAATGAACATTTCCTCTACATAAATAATTCACACAATTTGGTTGGGAAAACTTAAATCACAATATTTTACTTTATCCAAATTTCAAATTAAATGATCGTCAACACTGCACCCTTAATAACATCACTTTACATTTGCAATGCTGTATAATTTTGGTTTTCCTGCGTGCTTAAAAGGCTACCAGTAAATAAACACAGGGTGATTTAGAAGACGGGTTTTCAGACACACCCACCCTGCTTTGCTCTGTGTTGGATAAATTGGACAAAGAAATTGGGATGATTTAAGAATTAGGGATTTCAGACACTCCTCCACTTCAAGGCCTGTGTTGGGGAAGATGGATGGTAAAAATTAGGATGATTTGAGAATTTTGGATTTCAGACCCCCCTCCACTTAAAGGGCCTGTTTGGGGAAGCTGCACCCATAGGATTACCCAATTAAACTACAGTCTATAGTTTTCAGCGCACTCTGTGAAAGAGCTTTGTTAATTTTAAATTTTAACAAAAATCACCCCGTGTTGTTCTGCCAAAGGGGAATCAATTAAATTAATATTTTAAGTTAAATAGGCTAAGGATCTATACCCCCCCTACTATAAAGGCAAAGGATTACAGGCCAGTAGTTTCCCCCACCATTAAGTTGCAAAGGGTTCAAGTCTACTTACATTGAAACCCTCTCTTTAAAGTTCAGGGCAGCCAGCTGCATCTAAGGACCCTCTGGAAGGACAGGGCAGCGGTCTGGTCACTCCACTATCAAGAATAGTCCCCAGCTCTCCACCATAGGACTCAGTCAGCTTTTAGGCCTTCCCAGCAATGGACAGCCCCACCGAGATGCAATCTCAGACAAATCTCCTTTTGTTGTTTCCTTGTGGCTGTCAGATGGTCAGCTCTAGCAGTTCTCTTTTTAAATTTTTTTTAAATTCTTTATTTACATTTTACCACACAAGAACACATACATCAATTAAAATAGAGCAATCACCCAACATTGCATCTAAAGGTAACCGATACTGACAGCATAAGAAGAAGAGTGTTTTAGCAGTTCTCTTGATGGTCATTTTAGCAGCTCTCCTTTTTTTCCCTCATAGTGCATACACTTTATATACCAGTGATGTCACCATCAAGTTTACAACATTGGGCAGTTCCCTGCAAGAGTTCTCACAACGAGGATTGGCCAGTTACACATCTCTCTCCTCCTATATCCAACCTCTCTCTACAGATTGGTTTAAGAGTCTGCAACAGACATATGGCAATTTTCCTTTGAAATCCCCTTTTGTTTCTATGTCAGTTATTTGGCAAAAATCTATTTATGTGTCAAAAACGTTGTGATTTCCTAGTAACTGCCATAAAGTATATATTTTCCGATTCAGCTAATCATGGGGAATTAAAACGGCAGCCAGGTCTGAACCATGTTGCATGGCTGATTGGCAGTTTTCTGCCATTTTTACAAAAAGCATAATCCTTAGGAGCATGTCATTTATTACACACATTTCTATTTTTCCCCTCCACCCGTTCACCAACTCACAAATTTGGAGCCTGTTCCGATCAGCCAGGAACACCTTTTAGCTGGTCATTACAACTCCCTAAATTGCAGTGGAGGAATTTTTACATCACCAAAATTGTATTGAAATTATCAAGAAAATACAACATACATATATGCAGTGTAGTTTCTGAGAAAAAGCAACAATTGTGATGGATCATTTAAGCTAAGGGGAATCTTCATATATGCAAACATGAGCTTCCCTTCCTCCATGCCATTTGCTACCCTTGGCAAGCCCATAACCAGATTTCTTTTGTATTATCCTCTTTGATGTTTGAAGTTGGTAGCTGCAGGTTGTAAAACCTGGGGTCTTGGCAATACAAAGATCCCTCTGCCCACATTCCTATCAAGCACTTGCTAAAACATTTGCCTGCTTAGAACTGCCTTCAGAGACAGCAGGTTTAGGAAAACTTGGTTTTCGACACCCTTTGGGCCACATTTTATTGCAGTTGGAAACAGTTAGGTTGCCAGTCAGGCTTTCAGTGTGGGAGTCCGTTTTGAATTTTCCCCACAGCAAACAAAAGGGTCTGCCTCAGGCCTGCAGGATATTTTTCATGGAAACAAAGTGGGATTTTCTTTTCAAATGTTTGCTGGTATTTTGCATGTGAAGCATAATATGCATTACATCTTGTCAACGCACACCAAGTCTTTTCCCTGACATCTTTATGTTGGCAGGGGAACATTTTACTCTTGTATTGCTTTAAACTGCAAATGACTATGCAAAGTCATTTTGGTGTCAGTGTTTGAAAATCCTGCTTTTCATGTGAAAGGGGCCTTTGGATTTCATCTGCAACCATGAATTAAAAAGGCTGCTTTTCCTTTCGTAAGGACAGGTAAGCCTTTTCACGTAGCACATTCTTGTGTTGCATGCAGAAACCCCAACAGTCTGAAGGTTTTTCTTGTTTTCTTTGGTGAAAGCTGGCAGGACATGCTTCCCAGGGCCCTTCCGTTTTGTTTATTTAGAGGCTTTGATTAATCCACACATGACCTCCTACTTGGTTCTTCCATGATTCTTTCATGCGGTAACGCAGAGCAGAGTGAGGTTTTCATCTAAAGTCCCTTTTTTATTTCTTTTTCCTTATGTTGGAACCCGTTCGGCTCAATTTCCTTAATTAGGGAGCGGGCACTCCAGTCTCCCCTTCAGTCTCTGGCTTGAGGGGTGTGGCAGGGTACCCCATTTCTTCCTTTTTCCCAGGGTCCAAGGAGTTCTCACCGGACTACCCTCTTGCCTCGAGGCTGGAAGTGAATGGAGTTAATTATATAACAAATAGAAAAAGAGATGCTCAGTACTTTGTTCGCTACACATTTTCCAGAGGATTTACATAGAATTGACAAAAACAACAACGGCATACAATTATACCACAATACATATTCACCATTTCACAAAACCTTATTTATTTTCTTCCTCCTTACAATGAGAACTAAGTAAACTACTCCCTATATGCATACATATCTTAATTTCTATCTGATTTTTCATCCCTCCTTTTCATTCTTCAGGTGGTTCCTCTGCTGTCTTTCATTTTGCTCCTCAATCAGTCATAGAAAGCTGGTCTGGGATGACTGCTTTTCAACTGATTGATGCAGACCCATTTTTCTTCTGTCTGTTCTCCATTTGGGATGTGGATTTTGTAGGCAACAGGAGATATGTTATCTCCAATTTCAAAGGCAACATGCCAAGAAAGGATAAGCTTCCGCTCCTTGGACTGATTCCTTTGAAAAATATACAGGTAAACCTTGTCCCCTACTTCACACTCTTTCTATGTGGTCTTTAGATCATAACAGGTCTTCCTTCAGCTGACTTTTCTAAATTGCGCTGAGCATAAGCAAAAGCATGCTGGAGGAGCTTGTTCACATTTTCAATGTACTCATGAGTAGTGGATGCATTTATCAGTGTTTGCTCCTGAGTTCCAAGGTAACACCATTTTTCATCCGGTCAAGAGCTCAAATGGAGACATCTTTGTTGCAGAAGATATTGTAGACCTAACAGCCATCAGGACAATCAGATGTCCCAAGTGGGTCCAGAGCCTGTCACAAACATCTGAAAAATACTCACAATTGTCTTGTTGTATCTCTTTACCCCCCTGCGTGAGGCCAGGCAGTAGGCAATGTGGAATTTGCATTTTACCCCTATAATCTCCCTCATCGTTGCCATCACCTCACTGATAAAATGGCTTCCTCAGTCCGACTCAATCCTTTGCAGGAGGCCAATACGAGAGAAGATGTGGTTGGATGTAGTTGATCATTAGTGCAGCAGCTGTTTTTGCCTTACAATTCGGGGCTGGAAGACTTTCTACCCACTTTGTGAACAAGCATGTCACAGTCAATCTGTACTTGTTTCCACTTGAGGAGCAAACCACTGGCCCGATGAAATCGACTTGCAAATCTGAGCAAGACAGTGTCATTCCCCTTTTTGTAGTGGAGCTCTGTATGTGAGTGAACTGGGTTGAAACTGAGCACACACAAGACACCCCTTTAGGTAAGTGTCCAGGTCATGGCCCATGTGTGGCCAGTAGGCAACCTTGCACAAGATTTCTAATGTCGTGTGAAACCCCCATGACTGGCAGTGGCCGTGTCATGGGCGTAGTTTAACATCAGGTTCCAGAATGACACAGGTACCACCCACTGGTCACAGCCAGATAGGGCTTTCCTTACCAACAAACCGACTTAAATCTGGAACATCTTGGAAAACTTCATCAACACCCAGAGATCCTCTTTACTGGTACAACATGACTCTGTTAGAGGAAAACTCACAGGGTCTTCAATATGTCAATAACATTTGCCAATGATCGGTTGCTCTTTCTGTGCAGTGATCAAATCTGCATCTGGGGTATCTTTACTCCACTGGGCAGTCATGAGTACACTATTCACACAAGTTTGTAACATGAAGTCAGCGGCAACTTGGATTTCCCCCAGCAGGGATTCCGTTTCTATGAAATCCCCCTGCAGAGCTCTGGTTTTCACCAGTTGGTCAGCCAGTTCATGCCCAGTCGTATCTGCCCCCTGTATTTTGGAATAACCTCTTATCTTCTTCCAATAGATGGCCATCTCATTGGAGGTTACCGATTGTCAATTGACTGGATCAGTTTGGCATGCTTTAAGGGTTTATTGTTGGCACACAGCATACCTTGATTCTTCCAGTTAATCAGGTGCTCCACGAGCCCATTCCTGACATAATCAGAGTCAATGATTATGACCAGTTCATTGAGTTGTTGTTGCACTGCAGTGAGGATGGCTTGATGAAAGGCCATCAACTCTGCAACCTAACTACTTCTTGATCCCATTTTGTAACCAGCAGAGGGTGCTGGGGTATTTTATTGATTTATTTATTGTTCACTTGCTAGGCGCTAATATAGGAAGCAAATACTGTTTCAAAGCGCCCACAGGGCAACAGGGAGGGGACCAGGGATGATGGACAATGAATTACAACAACAATAAATAATGACATGAATCAAATACAACAAAATAAGAAGAGACAGTGAGGAGGGGAAGACAAACCTACGATGCCTTGTGAGTGTTCAGAACGTGCAAGTGCAGAGGGGAAAGTGATATGGGATAGGTGCTGTGATGCTCATGGATAGCAGCAGGTGAAGTGCTAAGAAGAAAAGGTAAGTGCAACCTCCAGTGGGGAGGGCGAGCCTAAGCAAGTGCAGAGGATAGACAGCAGCTTAGATTATAAGTTGTGGGAGGCCAGGGCCCTGAGGACACATAAGGGCCCTGCACATCAGTCAAGCTACTTTGTGTTTAGCAGGGGGAGTGAGAGTGAAGGGGGAGGTAAAGAGGAAGATCCTGAGGCTTTTCTGGAACATAAGGAGGTCCTGCTCAAGACAAAGATGGAAGGGGAGGCTGTTCCAAAGAAGGGAGCCCACTGAGGAAAGCGATCAACCACCTGCTCTCTGTTTAGCAAACCACTTCACACACAGAGAGTTGGTGCCAGAGGAACGCAGGTGTCTAGAGGGGGAGTATTTGATTAGAAAGAGTTGAAGATAGAGTGGTCCCTGGCCCCAGACAGCCTTGTGGATGATGCAGAGGGATTTTAATTTAATCTGCGCTGAGATCGGGAGCAGTGAAGACTTTGTAGGGCAGGAGATATGCGGTCCCTGGGCTTGATGCCAATGATAAGTCTCACTGCCCTATTCTGGATGAGCTGGAGGTGTCACCGAGTGGACGAAGGAAGATTAAGGAGGAGGCTATTGCAATAGTCAGGCCTCTAGAGAACCAGAACCTGGATAACATTGAGTGTCTGGGGGAAGGTGAGGAAAGGTAGAATTCCTTTGAGAAGGAAGAGATGAAAGTGGTGAACTGGAAGCTCCATCCAGCCCTTTAAGATGAGTAGTGGTACCCTGGAGATAGATGGGGATGCAGATTCTATTCATACATCAATAATCAAGACGACACAAATAGTTTGGCAAATGTTTGTCTGTTTTAATGTCAAGTATCTAAAACAGGCAGTACAACAAACATCAACAATCGCTCGATTCTCTGACTCCAAGTACTTCATAAAAAAACTGGGTTCTTTTACCCATAACTGGTCATCATCAGCATTTTGACCTGCGTCATTACCAACGTCATCCTACGTGGAAAACTACAAAAACCTAACGGAGGTGGGACTGGTTCTAAGTGAATAACTAAGCATAGGTTCTATATCTGTATAGAGTAACAGAAAGAGGTAATTGGATAGTTAACATCAGGTAGGGCAACTAAGCCCTCCCTTCAAAATGGTCACTATGAACGTCACTAAATGTACGACATCCCATTGGCTACACACACTATAGGACCCCCAACTACGTGGACCCCTACAATTGGTTGGCTTCTAGCCCCTGTCAGTACTTTTCCTACCTACATTAGCAGCACGCAGACTGAACAACCAGGTGCGGGTGAGCTCGTTTTAGCACCAGTTTCCCACCAATTAAAATATCATCCATCATCACCTCAATGGTCCAGTGTCAATTAGTGCTTTGAAGTTGGCCTTGAGTTTGCTCGGTTCTCTGAGAATTTTTAAGGAGTATGGGCACTAGCCGGATTCCGTGCGTAGGTGTGATCATCTCGTCTGTCCAACTTTCTTCCATCACGTGACTGGACACCATGAAATTGAGCGTTTTCGTGTATTTGATTTTAGTCTCAATAGTCCTCTGATGTCTTTTGTTTTTGCATGACCTTTCTGAAGAGGAGCTTCTGTTCTTTCACGTTAATTGTATCCAATGTCAGCCAATTCCATTTTGATAAGACCTTGGCTTTCTTAGCTCAATGAACTCCTTAGCTGAACTTTTATTCTGTTTAATTCAATTGCTTTTCTCAACTGGGACACTAAAATGAGGCCTCCTTGCTTTGTCCAGCACTGCTTATATACATAGTGGAAACATCCATCCTTTACTTGTCCATATGTATCTATAGAGGTATATATGTGAATATTGTTGGTGCTTGCCGCGGTCTAATCTATTTAAACGCATGTGGCTAGCTTCATGATTGCTTTGCTGCTTGTGTTTCATTGCATCTGTAAATGTTTAAACAAACTAAGTATCTTCATCAGGTCTGTGGCATAAGTCTCTTTATCTTGATCCCAAGATATCACTTATCCTTGGTACTTCTCTGTTCTTTATAAATCATCTGCCTCTCTGGTCCGGTTATCTTTCTATATGGGTGTCGATTCAACTTCGCATGATGTCACCATTCATCCTTGTCATTTAGTTTCTTTGTTTCTTCAGGAATCTTGTTCAAATGGCCATCATATTGTCTTGGATGCAAGTATGGTTTCCTCAATGGGTACTTTACCTCCCATATTCTCTTAGGTATAGGTATTCTTATTGGTACTGCACAGAGTCCACGCTCTTCTCTTTGCTGGTTTAACTGTTCAGTATACGTCACATACCTTGGTTCATGCGTTTCAGGTAATGTAGGCGGGGCAGTTGGAGTGGGGGTACTTGGCTCCTCCTCTACTGTGGGACTCCTTGACAATGTCCTGAGTATGAGGGAGGATGGAGAGAGAGGAGATGATGATGACTCAGATTCCTAGCTTCTGAGGAGGGAGCAGAGGGAGAGCCCATGGAAGAAGGCCAGAGTGAAGGTAATAAGTCACGTGCCGGGGTCCCAACAGGGAGGATCTCTGTTTATCTGGCATTGAGGCAAATATCATTAGCAGTACACTAGGCCTGGATTGCTGAGAGGCAGTCAGGAGGAAGGAGGGTGGAAGGGTATCTGTAGGAAGTTTGAAGAAGAGTTGTGTGTCATCAGCACAGCCCTGGAAATTGTGCGAGAATGAGGGAATTAGGCGTACCAGCAGACTAAGGTAGATGGTAAAAGAGCAAAGGCAAACAAACTGAGCCATGGGGAATGCCACAGGTGGAAGAGGAAGTAGGGGAGGAGGAGAAGGAGCCCAGTATGACTTTGGAAGAGTGGTCAGTTAGGAAGGAGGTAAGCCAGTCCAGTTCCCGCTCCGAGAGACCAAGGGTGTCATGGAGCCTTTTTATGAGGATGGAGTGGTTCACAGTGTCAAATGCAGAAGAGACATCAAGGAGGATGAGGACACCAGGGGAGTTGGAATAAAGGGATGCAAGCAGTTCTTCATGGGTGTTCAGAACAGCAGTTTCTGTGCTCTAGATGCTCGGAATCCAGACTGATGGTCATGAAGACCGTCAACAAGTTCAGTGTGGGAGTAAAGTTGGGCGAGGTCCAACTTCTCAAGCAGCTTCCCCGGGAAGTGAGTGATGGAGATGGTGTGATAGTAGGTCGGGCAGGAAGGGTCTGTTGATGTTTTTTTAAGGAGGGGGGACGCAAGGGAGTGCTTGAGGGAGGATGGAAAAGAACCAGTAGCAAAGGAGTGGTTATAGAGATCAGCGGGAGCAGGGGCAAGAGAGGAAATGTTGTACTTGATGGTTCTGGGTGAGCAGGGAGCAACCTGTTTGGAAGAGACCATCATGGAGTTGAAAACTTTGGTGACTTCTTCCAGAGAGACAGGGGCTAAGGAGAAGGGTGAGTGGTTGGGGGAGGCAAGGGGGTGAGGGATGGGTTGGAAAAGTGTGTAGCAAGGCTGTTCAGTATGTCCTGAGTTTTGGAGGTGAAGTGAGTGGCAAGTGCATTGCAAAGGGCCTGGAAAGGAGTAGGGGCAGAGGATACTGTGGATGGGCTGGCAAGTTCCCTGCATATTTTGAAGAGTTCAGCCATGTTGTTGAACACGCCAGATTTTCGTGCCTGAATGTGGGCTCTTTTTCGGCACGGATAGAGATTCTGTAATGCCCTTGTAGCAGGCGGCAAGCCAGTTTGTCAGAGGGTGACCCTGAAGTTTGCCACTTCCGTTCTGCTGGCCTGCACTTACGTTTTTGGTCTGAAAGTTCAGAGTAGTACCAGGTGTTATGCTTGGAGGCAGGTTTCAGGTGGATCCTCATGACTGGGGCAAGGATGTCAAGGGTGTCAATGCCTCGGTATCATTCACCCATGCATTCCCAATGCCAGCTACTAGTTCCTTTTCCCCGTTGTTATCGACATGGTCGGAGCACCTATCCACAAACTGTCAGCATCTCCTGACACATATCTTCTTCCTAGACCTTGTGGGGGGGAAGTTAAGTACACCATGTTGTTGCTTGTCATTAGACTTTCATCCTCGAGACAGTTTTATTGAACATAATCATGCAAGTCCACCAACCCTTGTGCTGGGGGACTGTTCTTGTTTTGGCCATGCCTGACCTCCACAGGAAAGCCTTGCATGGACAGAATACAGGTAGTCATTCTCGAATAATGTTCCCTGCCCGAATTGTGTCACTTTGGGCATATGACAAGGGTTGGTGAGGAGTCTCAACAATTATGTGCTCCCCTGGATGAATAGGCAGTCATTTTCCAATGTCCATATTGTTGACAAGAGTGCCTTCTCTCAGTCATTGAATTTTTCCTCCACAGAGGACAAAATCTTGCTCACGTACAAGATCACTTTATTGACCTTGTCATGCTTTTGATACAACACTGCTGCTAGGCAAGTATCTGAGAACCCTGTCTCCAAGAATAACTCCCTATTCTTTATGGCATAAGCCAAACAAGGAGCCTGGGAAAGACTTCTTTTCAGTTGTTTAACTGCCTCAGCTTGTTCCAGACCCCACTCCCTCTGGACTTCGCCCTTAAAACAATGGACCATGGGTCGACTGACCTCTGCGTAGTCTTCAATGAACTTTTGACTATAATCAGTGAGTCCAAGAAGTCTTCCTAATTCTCGTAGAGTGGTAGGTTATTTTAATTTCATTAAGGCTTCACTTTCTTCGCCTGTTGATTAAGACCCTAAGAAGTTCACTCAGGTCTTACACCACTGTGCCTTCTGAAAGGGCAGTTTTCTGCAACTGTGTTAGACCATAGTAGATTTCTGCTATATGTTCCTCCACAGTTGGGCTCTTGATCAGAACATCATCTACATAGGCCAGGTTACCCTTTTCACCCAAGTCGGGCATGGCCTTATGTTGAAAGATGTTGAACTCATTGCCAGAGTTGATGTATCCAAAGGAGGTTTGGGCCCACATGTACTGCTATCCCCTTAAGGTAAAGGCAACCTTGTACCAGTCTTCCCTACTCACGGGTACTGTCCAGTAGCCAGGGGTGTTGCTAGGTCTGGAAAAGATCCAGGGCTACGCTAATGTCGGGACTGTCCGAACTCGGGGCTAGCTAGCCTTTTGGTTGTAGCCCCTGAGCTTCTATCCAGGGCTACAAACAAAAGACCCGGGGCTATAGCCCCCTCAGATACCCTCTAGCAATGTCTCTGCCTGTAGCCATTGGTCAGGTCAATGGCGGTATACACCTTTGACCCTTGGATCTGTGCCAGCCCTTGATCGATGTAGGGAAGTGGCCATCTTGACATCTGGACCCATTTGTTCAACTCCACCAGGTCTGCATATAGTCTCCATTGACCATTTGGTCTGAGTATCCCCAGTACCAACTTGTTGAAGGTAGTGTGGATTGGACAAATGATCCCATGCGATTCTAAGTTCTTGGTTATCTCTGTGAGGGATTCCATGGACGCGAGAGGTAACCGGTATTGTTTCACAAATACAGAAGCCACTGTGGATCCATGGGTTTGGTGGCTAAATGAATGGATGTGGGTCCACAGTTGTATGAGACCACTGAAAAGATATCTTGGAATTCCAGGAAGTTTAATCCTTTCCTCAACCATCTACTTGAAATCTGGAAAGACCTCTGGCTTGGCAATTTCAGCAGTTACCTCCAGCGGGTGGAGAGCTCTCTTTTGATGGTTTGGAGCAGGAGAGTAGGTTCCAGGGATTTAAGCTAGTGGTTCTCGACTCTGAACACTACCACCTACCTCCTGATGCCAGAGGACACCTCTTCCACCCCGTAGGGGAAGGAACAGTACAACTTGAAATTCCCCCCATGCCTAGTAAAAAATATTTTCTGGAGGAATACCATTGTTGATGTCAAAACAGTTGTTTGGGAAAGGTCCCATGATTTCATTACCTAAATCAATCGAATAATGCTGGGCATCAACCGCCATTCCAATAAAGGTCTCTCTGAGGGTCGCTGTTATCCATCAATATTTGAATAGTGTTGTGGTCTAGGTTTCTAGCGGTGTCGGATTTAAATACAAACCTTGTTGTTGGATATGGGAATTTAAATGTATATAGGTGTCCTGATGTTTGAGGTTCTGTCCTTGCTTAATTTTGAGGGGAATAGAAAATTGTCGCACCTGTCCTGGAATGGTAACCTCTTCTCGCACCTGAACTCCAACCACACAAGAAGGCAGCAATTGAGCTGATCAGAATGTTTTTTTCGGTGTTGTCAAAGTCCATGGGGTTACCCTACAGTTGTGTGCAGGCTTTCTCATTAATTAGGTCCAAATTGATTGCAAATCAATCGAGAATGTCACTGCACAAATAAAAGGCGGATAGGGACATCTCTCACGACCCAACAATTATGCGCTATGCTTTTGTTGCCAATGGAAATTGTTAGCATACATCTGCTAGCCAGGAGATGTTTGGAGTTTGGAGTTCCCAGGCCTACTTCACATTTGTCAATCAATTTAAATGTGGGAATGGTGTTTGGATGCATGTGCAGATTGCTGAAACCCCCCCAAATGATTTTTATTGCGGAAAATATATTAAAGCATGTTGAATGGGTACAAGACAGTGCAGGGGGAGAGGGGTGCTTCACGGATGGGACTAACTGGAGGGAGTGGAGAATTACATAGGGGGAAACTAATCAGTAGCGTTGCAATAGACTCATGTAAGATACATTATATATATATATATATATATATATATATATATAGTATCTTACATGAGCATGCTATATATATATATGTATGTATATATACATATATATATATATACAGCATGCACAGCAGTTTTAATACAAAGCAGTGTTGCATTTAAGAGTAGGCCTGAATGCTCACAGCCCCTGTTGGAGGCACAGAACAACGAGGCTTTATCCCTTGTTTCCCCATCACATTTTAATTCCCAGACGTGGCAAGAAACACGCACGTACACCCACATTAATTGGGCTTTTGAACTATTAGGCAGGAATCTGTGCAGCTGAACAGGCGAGGGGCTGCGGCCTAGCATGAAGGTCATACTCTTGGGAAACGAGGCAGAGGTCTCAGGTTGCCAAAGCATGAACTAAGATGTAAGAACAATGGTCATTCTATTTGAACTACCAGATATAATTATTATAATTGTTCTTTTATAACGCGCTTAATACCAGACATTGGCTAATAGCGCCATGACTAGCACCAACCTCGGAATGAGGGCCATAGTCTTATTGTGGTCAGCCGACAAGTGTTTCGACTTCTGGGGTCTTTATCAAGGCTGATTTTTAACATATACATGTCAACCATGGTCGGTGTTAAGCAGTGACAATTGGTGACATTTGTGACAATTGTGTGGGTGAGTCGTGAGCAGGTGTTTGTGAATCAATCATCCATTGGTATAAGCATTGTTTTACAATTTTAGCAGACCATTCAGTAATTGCTATAACATAAAGTACATGAACACAGTTCTACTTGAACCCTTCCGAAAACATTGACACCACACAAGACCACCAGATGGTGGTCCTCTAGATCATATGTGCTTAATTGCCCCGACCGGACTGGTATCATAGACAGTTGTGCATGCACTCACCCACATTGTCCCAAGATATGCCTGACCCAAGGCCTGCGCAAACACCCAATCCAGGCATCAAAAATGGATGTGAATAACACACGCATGCGCACATGCGTATATAGGAATATGCTCATATGGCCATCTTGCCAATCCCCAACGAGGAAAGCGTATACAAATGTCCATGACCAACTAAAGGTAAGATTAACCACACAGCCATACTCCCCATGGCCTTCTTGTGTAGCCACCATCCCTCGCGATCAGAGCACGCACCAACCTTCCCTCTATACCACGCACGACTCCACCCACAGCCAGAATTAATGCTTAATCTTCACTAAGCAGCACCACGGCAGCCCAAACCTTTCAATACACGCAACAGCCTCCACTCTGCTTTCAGCATCAGACATGAACTAATGTGACTGCCAATATCAAGACACCTTAACCATTGATTTAAATTGGAACCCTACCTTAAAAAGGGCTCAGAGTGAAACGTCTGCCTCACTCACCTTAGCAATCCAAACACACATGTCCCGTCACAATCAAATAGTCACTCCCTTGTCCCTGTCCTCCCTATACACACCGATGGGAGGTTTAGCATTAACCTAGACAAGCACTCACAGGCAACCACACAACACACAATACACATGATACTAATCTAGATCAGACAACTAGGGAACCATGAGGGCAACCAAGGAAAGTTATCTAACATAGATTTATACTCTTGCACCATCACTACAATCCCGAGTTATACCCCTCTGAGAACACCTCGAGGAGACCAGCAAGCATCACTCCTAAATATCACCTTATTCGCGCAGCCTAACAGGCTATTACAACCAACCAAGACAGAAAACACAGGACCACCAACCATGGCCTACTCAGGACTAGACACCCAGGGACAACCAAGCTCACAAAGCCACAACATAGTTAAGCCACCCAAATACACGGTCAATGTGTAGTACTAATTAACACACACCACAGTCCTTATCCTTCTAACTTGTCCTTGCCTTTTCTTCACTCCTTCTCTTCTCTCCCTTCTTCCTCCATAAATGATCATGTAAATATTGACTCTATCACAAATGAATGTATAAATTGTTGTTACAATTGTAAAACAATGCTTATACCAATGGATGATTGATTCACAAACACCTACTCACACACACACAATTATCACAAATGTCACCAATTGTCACTGCTTAACACCGACCATGGTTGACATGTATATGTTAAAAATCAGCCTTGATAAAGACCCCAGAGGTCGAAACACATGTCAGCTGACCACAATAAGACTACATCTCTTCTTTAGAATAAATACCACGTAAACTAGCAAAAACTGTGAGGATATTTATCCTTTTCCACACACCAAGTGCGAGTTATCTGGGAACCAATTCTTCTAATCTATACCAAGGAAGGTTTTGTAACGCTCACCTGGCTCCCACGGAGGCACTGGTCTAGTCTGGGTTGCTGTGGCCGCGCAGAACTCGGACCACCGATTGAAAAGGACCCCCAAATCTTGCTTGTCTGGCCCGTAGGAATATCCTTCTGCAGATGAGGAAGGGGAATTAACTGTCTGCAGAATAGTGTGCTTGCTTCCCCTTTTCCCCCCTTCGTTCTTCTCTGACTTCCTCCAAAACCCCCGGTTTAAGCTCACCTTATGGTTTGGAAGGATGAACTCTCCATTCTGCTTCTAGTGCAGGGGTGCGCGTTCGTCCAGTTACTTCACTGGTTTTCAGAATGGCGCTGGCAAAATCCACTTGACATTTCGGAGTGATACGCCGTAAGTATGAAGATTCAAAAGTTCAAGTGTGAGCCTCTTTTAATGTTGTCTTCCTAACCTGTGATCTGTCCTTTATTTCAGGTGCAGAACGAAGGCGATGCGTTGAGGGGTTAAATTGCCGATGGTAAAATCAGGTGAGTTAGTGATGAGGACAACCTCTCTAAATGTCTTTATAATTCCCCAGTAATGTCTTTTGTCCTTTCCCCATAGGGGCCGGGGTGCGGTACCTGCCAAAGAAGCGGCGCCGACCCGAAATGTGGAATGGTTCACCACGAAAAGCCGGTAAGTATTATGGCTGAAAATTCGGCTTTCCTCCTGTGTTCTCTCTGCTCACCTTTTGTCTCTTCTTCGGTCCCCTAGGTGCAGAGATGTGGCGACCGGTGTTGACAGCCGCGATGGAGCCGGGAGATGTCTCGAGGACAGGTGAGTGAAGCGCGGCGCTGCAGCGAGCAACGCAATGCTTTTAAATGGAAGTCTCTCTTCAAGAATGCTGACGTGAAGATTCCGGATGCAGGTAAGAAGTTTGAATAAGTTCTTGGTTTTCACCTTTCTCTTGTCTTCTTTCCTTACAGGTGTTCCAGGTTCGAGGCGGGCGTGGCTGGAGTCCAGGTGCAGGAGCAGACACGGTGAGCGTTCAGCTGCTGGGATGCAGAACAACGCGAAGCATGTGTGGCTGTCCGGGCGTGGCTTAAATAGCCTTGGAAGAAGTCCCAGGTAAGTATTCTTCCACAGCCCCACCCAAGTAACAAAATAGTCCCTTCAGAAAAATAGTCCCTCCTAAGCCTCATTTGGCTTGGGTCTTCATGCAGAATGGTCTGCATCAGGTGAGTATGCAGCATGGTCTGCATCAGGTAAGTGCACCAAACAATTTCCTTTATGAGTCTGGCGCCTATGGTGCCAGGACTGATGTCCCACATGAGCCTGGCGCCAAAGGCGCCAGGACAGAGTCCAAAGAGCCCCTATAAGGGGCCGCTGGGCTTTTACCCGGGGGCATGATGCCTGCTCCCGGGGGTGCTGGGCCTGGCCTGGTGCTCCGGGGTTAGGCATCATGACAGGTTTGGGCACCACCTCCAACCACCCGTGACCTTTCAACTATACAACCTGACCACCCTAACCCTGAGCAAAGCGCAAGATTTTTCAAATACTAGGGCCCAACTCTCTAGTAAAATAAAAGCTATTGTCTTTCTTGCAAAAGGGTGCACCTAGACATTTTGGCTAGTGGATTGTATTTTCTTGGTCTCATTGCTGGGGAGTTGACCTGCATTATTGGTGACCCCGACGTGATCCCAATTTCCAGCACAAGGACAGAGGATTCCTGACCGCACATCCAGAAGGACCACGTCCACCTGCAGCGACCAGTCCCCTTTGTGCACAACCTTTGAGAGGTTTACAGGAGCAATGTTATCAGAATTCATGTCTGGTCTTTGGAACAGACCCTGTCCCCGGATTGTGTAGGCCGTTAACGGGACCCTGTGATGGAGGACTTCGGATGAACACACAGACGTAAGTGTACCCTCTTCAGAGAAAAACAAGTGAGGTATGAGGGGAAAGTATGGATGTTGGGAAGTGTGAGGGTGATTGGATGTATATGTGAGGTGAGAAGAGAGTGAATTGATAAAGTGGTAGACCATGTGGTATTGTATATGCTTTTGATTAATTTTATGTTACGGATTGTGGAGTAACAGGACCCTTTCCTGACGTAATATGGAAGAAGTCAGCACCGTGAATTGAAGTAAAAGAGAATATGGATAGAGGTTATGTATATTTAGTGAGTCTGGGATCTCTCCGTCCAGTACAAAGGGTGTATGGGAACAACAAGTAGTTATAGTAGAGGCCCTTGGTGGCCTGGGATCTCCTTACCTGATGCAAAGGGAGTGTTGCAACGAACACATAGGATTTATTGTGATTTTATTGTTGGTGATTTGTTTAGTTTTTTGCTGTGGTTAGTGGTGGCTGCAAGAAGGCCAAGTGTGGTGAGACATAAGAGGTGTGAGAGAGGAGTGTGTTTGTGTGCATGTGAGTGGAAGTGATTTTTTAAACAGGGTTAAGTGTGGGACATAACAAGTGGGTATTGGGGAAGGGTACAATTTGTTGGGGTGGGACACCAGTTGATGCTGTGGGGTTAGGTAGATTCTGATATTGTGCTGCCGTAGGTGGCGGGGGAGCTGTGGTGGGCAATGGAACATACATAGGATTTGTATAACCCGACGCAGCATGTGTGGGGTATCACTCTAATGGGGATTAGAAGCCACAGGGGCACTCGGCATATTTCTGCAGGGAGGAGTTTTTTTTTTTTTTGGGTGCCCGAGGAGGGCTTGGAGGTATGGGGCTGCAAGGAAGAGCCGGTCACTGTTGGATGTGTGGGTGAATCGGTCATTCTTCAAGGGAATCTAGGAGTAGACAACCCTTTGCATACCCTCAATAACAGATGTACCCCTATCCTCAGGGAGGTCTGGTCTCCTAACCCCAGCAGTATGGACAGTTACTTCTGGCAGCCTCTTAAGGTGTGCTGGTGCTCGGGGCCCCGCCTTTTCCCCCGCCATCTTTTCCACAGCTAACAGGCCCTGGTTCCAGCAATGTACCGTCTTATGCAGTACATCAAGGGCAACAACCAGACCCCCATATTCCAAACAATACTACCGTCCCAGGTGGCACAGTGACACATTATCCAGAGGCCACAGTGGTTGGAGGGAATCCCTTTGTCTTTCCAGGGACAAACACCTATCCAGACTAGGACAGCCCGCAGAGAGCCTTAGCGTGTCCAGTCTTATCAGTCACGGCCGACCCAGAAGAGGTCCCCTTGGTGGCTGTGGAGACAGGAAATAAACTATTAATTTTCATGATGGATTAAGGTACGACGAAATTGTGTATGAGTGAGGGAGGATTCCCTTTATCAGGCGAGGTAATGGAAATGCGGGGCTTCTCTGGGCAGTTCAATTGGTTCCTTTCACAAAGAAATTACCCATCAAGATAGGGAGCAGAGAGGTGTGGGCCCCCTTGTTATACTCTACGACAACCCCGGTCAACTTGCCGGGGTGATACATTTTGAGTAATCTCAACATGACCATCTGGTTTACAGAAAGAGGTGTGGTCTGTTTGACACCTAGCATGTGTGACACGAGGGTAATGTTGACCTTACATGCATTAGGCATTGACTCTGCTTCAAGAGGAATACCAGTGGCCCCAGACTTGTTCTTATACTGCATTACCATATTACTTAGCGCAATACCGCAGGTAGCAAACAAATATTGGCAGGTACCTTCCGAGTTTCTGTTCAGGCCTGCCCAGCCCCAGGAAGTTGTTGCAGGAGGTGTTATTGAACTTGATATAAAGGGAGTTCTAGTGGTGGAAGACAGGATTGTGCTGATATTTGATTCAAATAAAGGAGAGTAGCGTACCATTTTGTGTGTTGCCCCAATTCCAATGAAAAATGTTTCAGATGAAGACTTATTTGAAAATAGAGAGAAACAAGGAGAAATAATTTTGTATGTGTATGTCCCATGTGAAATTTGGATTCAATACAGACATGTCACGTGCACCATTTTATCGGTAGGGAATGGTCCCTCTTTTGCTTCTGCAGATTTGTCTCAAGTACTTGACAAGTTGTGGACGAGCAATCCGCATTATGTGGGCCTTTTACAGAGTATTGCACTGATAATTATTACTCTGAAACCTGGCACTGTGCTGCCTCGAGTAAAGCAATATCCTTTATCAAAAGCAGCAGAGGAGGCAATCTATGACACTATGATGGTTCTTTTACATCAGGATATAATAGTAACACCTAATTCACCCTGTAATACAGCTATTTATCCGGTGAAGAAAGCAAAGGGAGCTAGTTGGAGAATGATTCAAGATCTGGGCACCCTCAATGGCATTGTACAGACAGAATTTCCAGTGGTTCCAAACCCTGCTACCATATTATGTAATATACCTGTTGATGCCAGGCACTTTACTGTGGTGGATTTGAAGAATGCCTTCTTCTCAGTGCCCCTGCACCCTGATTCACAGTATCTGACTGTGGCCATGTTTGCCAGGAGCCGGTTTCAACACACTAGACTTCCTCAAGATTACTGTCAGTCTGAGAGTATTTTCAATACAGTGTTACATGAAAATTCGGGCAATATTGTTGCTCCCAGTACTACAATTCAATATGTGGATGATTTGTTGGTATGTAACACTATGGAGCAGCAGTGTAGGGAGGATTCTGTTATTCTGTTGTGATTGTTGGCCAACAAGGGATATAAGGTGGATAGAGCAAATCTGCAATATTGGCAGAAAGAGGTGTTGTATTTGGGGCAATTGATTTAAGTGAACAGTAAAAGAGTATCGCCAGAGTGTGTGGGAGCAGTGCGCGCTACCCCCCAGCCATTGGCACTTAAGGATATGCAGGCATTTCTGGGCTTGTGTAACTACTGCAGAGCATGGATATTTGACTATGGGCCTCATTACACGGTAGGCGGTAAGGGTTAACGGTCACCGGTAATGGTACCGGTGACCGTTAACGCTTACCGCCTTATTAGGAGGTCCCTTAGCGGGTTGGTACTTTAACGAAACCAACCCGCTAAGGGACCTTGGTGCTAATTAAGGCACCGCAAATTTGCGGTACCGTAATTAGCACCTTCCCCATTCCCATTATGCCCTATAGGGCAAAAATGGGAATGGGGAAGGGCAATGGTGGAAGGGGGAATTACCGCCCCGCCAACCTTGGAATAGGGCGGTAATTCCCCTTTCCACCAAGGCGGTGCCGGTATTTTACAGGCAAGGACCAAGGTGCTATTAGCGATGACGATGATGAGGTGGATGATTGTTCTACCTTTGAGGGCCCTGTGGATGGTATTCCCAAGGTACATGAGTATGCCCTGGATGACGGAGAAGTGTTTTTCGCTGACGGTTCATCAACTATTGGTGAAGAGACAGCCCAGAGACATACTGGCGCAGCAGTTGTGCGGCTAGTGGGTGGGGAATATGAGGTCTTTTTGACTCTGAGGCTTAAAGGTCATTACGCCGCACAAGCAGCGGAATTAATTGCTCTGATTGAAGTACTTGAGGCAGTATAAGGTTGCCAAGTAAGAATTTATTCTGGCTCATCATATATTACGACATCTGTTCATCCAGGATTGTAAAAATGGATGAGGAAAGGATTCCCTAAGGCTCATGGGTCTCTGTTGCAGCATGCAGCTATGCTAGGTGGACTCATTTATTTATTGTTTGCTTGTTAAGAACTTTTACAGCAAGTAAAATACTGTTTCAAGGCGCCCACACGGGGCGAAGGGAGGGAACAAGGGAGTGAAACACGTTACAAAACACAATATTTAAGAGCAGTGGGAGGAAAAAGAAAACATACTATGCCCTATGAGTATTCAGAAGATGCAAGTGCAGCAAGAAAAATGACAGAGGGGGTAAGTGCTGGGGAGTCTGAGCTCATGGGTGAGCCGCAGATGAAGTGCTATGATGCTTGAGTGCTACACGGCCAGAGCCACATTAGGTATAAGTGTGAACCTCCAGGGCATAGGGTGTGCCAATGCAAGTGCTGAGGGTAGAAAGGAGTGGGTCTGATTGGGTGTGGGAGGTCAGGGGCCCCAAGGATGCATAAAGGCCCCGGACACCAATCACAGCAACTGTGGGATTAGCAGAGGAGAGTGGAAGGGAAGGAGGAGGTAAAGAGAAAAGTCTTAAGGAGCTTTCCCGGAACTTAAGAAAGTCCTGCTCAAGGCGCAGAGGGAGGGGTAGGCTGTTCCATAGGAGGGAGCCAGCTGAGGAAAGGGAACAACACATACCCTCTGTTTAGCTTACACACAAAGAGTTGGTGCCAGAGGAACATAGTGGGCTAGGGGGAGAGTATTGTGTAAAATAAAGTTGAAGATAATTGCAGCTCTTTCTGAGCCTTCGCTCGCTGCAGTAGTCAAGTGCGCCTCCCACACCAGTGGTATAGATTTTGTTTCTCTCGAGAACCAAGCAGCAGATACAGTGGCCAAAAAAGCTGCATATTCACTGATTCAGGACATCCCTGAACAGCCCGTTTTCACAAATATGCAGTTGCAGCTGCAAGTACCATATATGGCCCTTCCTGTGGCTGAAATTATTGAGATTCAAGGCCAGGTGCCACAGAGTGAGAGGTTGGTGTGGCAAAGGAGAGAGTGTGTTCTGATTTAGTATGGAGGCAGATGAGTACAAGAAAGGTAGTGATGCCTCAAGCTTTGGCATTAGTGGCATTTGACCAACTTCACTACCCTGCCCATGCATCCAAACAACATATTTCTGCAGACCTCCAAGAGGATTGGTATGTACCTAACATTCATGAATTACTATTTGTGTTTACATTTAACTGCGTAGTGTGTCAGACATATAGTACAGGGCAGATGCTAAAGACGTTGAAGAGCATTTTGCTTTGTACAATTGGCCTGTTTTGTGATTTGCATATTGATTTCACTGACATGGGACAAAGATGTAAAGCTTATTGATATATAATAGTGGTAGTTTTCCTTTCTCTCGTTGGATTGTGGCTGGTTCGTGTCCACATCTTGATGCTAAATCGCCCAACAAGTTTTTGGTGAGAGAAGTGTTTCCCCGATGGGGAGTGTGCAACACTATTAGAAGTCACAACGGCACCCACTTCTTTAGCAAGCTGTTTAAGGAGACTACAGCTCTTTTGGGAATAAAGCATAAACTGTGTTCTATCTATCACCCTCAAGCCAATGGGGTTGTAGAATGGATGAAGATTGCTTAAAACTAAGTCGTCGAAGCTCTGTGTTACACTGAAGAGGAACGGGGTGCATTGCCTCATTTTAGCCTTGTTCAGTGTGAGGACTCAGCCCTGTAAGGACCATCACCTCTCCCCTCATTAAATAGTGACAGGAAGACATATGCACATGCCTCCATCCCCCAACAGAATGCTCCACGATGGTTGGAAAAAAGGTGTACCAGAATCCGAGAGCTCATCACCATTGCAATTGTTTCCTAATGACAAAATATATGTAAAACACTTTGTGTAGAGGTGGAGTAAACCTCGCTACAGCGGTCCTTACACTATTGTGTATGCTACTCCAATTGCTGTCAAAGTAAAAGAATTGCGCTATTGGGTGCACTTGTCTGATGTTAGGAAAGTACCCCCAATACTGCCAATACTGCCAGCAACTATTCTCATCTTATCTGAGTGTTTTTAATTTGAGTACATTATTTTGTAATATTGTTATAGGTTATTACAGTAGGAACTGCAATTTAGTGTTTATTAAGTAATGTTTTTTTTGTTCTCTGAGATCATGGTTGACAATAATGTTGCTTCCGGCTTATGTGCGGTTTTATTTTGGGGTTATTTTTATATGTGTCTAGTGAGGTTATATGGGTAGGCCATATAAAGGGGGGGTCGTGTGTAGGATTTCTTTAAAGGGATGTACGCAGGTCCAATTGTTTGATAAATGGTTTGACGCTCTCATATGGAAGTTATACATGCGAGTGAGGAGGAGTGAGCAGGGGTTCGGAGTAGGATAAGGAATATTATCAGTTGAATGGTATAGTGTTTCGAACAATGTCTAATGTGCACCACTCAGAATTTAATAATATGTGGTAAAGTTACATTAACTCAGTGGGGAAGCAGAGGTACAGCAGGGGTTGTTATGTCTGCTCCCTCATCCCCCATGCATCTGGGGCACCCAAAATTAGTACCCCAAGAAATATTGCATTTAGAGGCTCCGTGCTTGGTGCGCTTAGCGCTGTGTCATATCTGCATTCTATTTCAAGGGCACGAGATGCAAGTGCTGCTAATGGACAGAGGTGTAGATAAATGTGCCACGTACGACAGTGCACCTCAATGCAAGCCATGGCCCATGTTAAAAATGGAAGGAGTGTTTACGTCAAACAGATAGGAGAAATCAGTGGTGAGCTGTGCAGCAGGGGGGTTGGCAGGGTTCAGATAAGAAGTCATTAGGAACATTAATAAGAACTTTTTTGCGATATGGACTTCATGTATACCGAAACGAACATGGATTGAAGCATGTCAAACCCAAGTAATAGTGCAACAAATAGATAAATATCAGTTTTGTTTTCAAGGGTATGGAACTGTTCCAGTAGGCACTAACACTAAGTGCAACAAGACAATGTTCATTCCAGAACTTGCAAAAAGGACATCGGCATTAATGGCCATGTATTGGGTATGTGGTCAACAAGCATACCTGCATCTTCCATCTTCTTGGCGAGGCACGTGTGCACTCACAACTTTGCACTCAGCTATCTTGGTAGTGCGAGAAGTACACTTGACAATAGCGAGTACAGGATATCACAATTCACCCCACCCTCTATCCAACCCCCCACCAGATTTATTTATTTGTATTTATAAAGCGCACAAACAGCCCTGAGGCATTGTGGCACTGTTACAGAAGGCTTACTTGGTTACATAAGTGCTTATTGGAATGTACATGGTAGGGTAAAGAGAAGGTGGGAAACATCAGATTACAAACTTTGCCTCATGTTGCAGGGAGCTAAAATAATGTATGCAGGTGAAATCGGTAGGTACAAACATTACAATATATTACAAGGCGATAGCTTGGTTGCATGGCCTTAAGTAATAAATGCATAAGAAAATGGTAGGAGCCACACATTACAGGCCACGCCTCATGTTACGGGGGGCTTAAATAAAGGATGCAGGTAAAATCAGTAGGAGCAACACAATACAGGCTACACCTCATGTTACGGGGGCTTAAGTAATGGATGCAGGTTAAATTGGTAGGGGCAACACAATGCAGGCCACGCCTCATGTTACAGGGGGCTTAAATAATGGATGCAGATCAAATAGGTAGGTACATACATTACAATACATTACATGGCCATAACTTGGATTACATGGGCTAAAGCAATCAGTGCATGAGAAAACAATAGGAGCCGCTCATTACAGGCCACTCCTCATGTTACGGGGCTTAAGCAAGTGAATGCAGGTTATGTCCGAATAGGTGCAATGATGAAAGTCATTGTGTGCAGTGTTAAAGTGAGTAGTGTTTCCATTCCGCAATGTGCTTGTGTGTGTGCAGAAGCATAATACAAGGAGCATGGGTATGGGACTTACAGGCATGATGATGGAAGTTGTGGAAGTGTGTTTCATGGTTGAAGAAGAAGAAACAGTGGGTGAAAATAAGAAGGAAGAGATCGAATTATTTGTCAGAAGAATCGTCCAAATTGCTCAAAGTGATTCCAGACAAATACCGGTTGCATACTAAAACGGAAGTGTTCTTCACATCACTCTTGACTCCAGGAATCCAGGCCACCACAACTTCAAAGTAGCTGCAACTCATCAGATGGGAAGTGATCCAGTTTCAAATTATACAAAACAAGGTCTCAACGCTATCAAGAGTGAGCTGAGGGTGATTCGGTTGATGACGCTTCAAAACTGGTATGTCTTGTACCTTCTGACGGCGATGGAAGGGGATATGTAAAAGAAGATTGGGTTGTCCTGTTGCTCGTACATACCCCCAAATGATGCTGAGAATGGATCGTTGACGCACATCACAGGGGCCTTGCACAAGCTAAAGACTGGCATGGAGAACGAAGCAGGTGTGCAAGCCGAAGATTAGTTTTCCTGGGTGCCATCCTGGCTTGTGGCACTGGTTCCAATCATGGTGTTCCTGTCAGTGTTGTTCTGCATGTGCCAGATTATGCTTTGATGATGGGCCAAGAGTATCCCGAACAGCGCAAGAAGGATGGTGACTATTGGGGCAGGAATATCTCTCTCAGCCACAAAAGATGGGCAGGTTCAAATTGAGGATTCGAATAAGCCACATATGGTCAGAATAGAGCAACCTATTTACCCCCCAGGGACACTAACATCGCCCCTACCAGATCATGAGAACTACAGAGAACACTGGGTAGACCATCCTGGACATAAGGTTTAAATGATCTTCTCCAGCGAAGCGAGCTAGGTGGACTCTCTGCAATTTATTTATATTATTAATGGCATATTTATAAGGCGCCTATACACAAAGGCAGCACAAGACAAAAAAGGGCGGGGGGGGGGCAAGGAGATGCAAAAAATAACAATCCTACTAGGCCTGGATGACATTCAGATTGTGCAAGTGCCACAGAAAAAAGTACATTGAGAGGGGCAGAAGGGAGATGGGCAGCGGAAAGGAGGGCCCAGGGTTAGGCAAGTGCAAATGGGATCCCAGGATGGCAAGAATCACGGGATGACGGGGAACACTGTCAGGTGCGGGGAAGGGGGTGGACCGGACTCGGGAGAGGTGCCAACCCTCCAGACTAGTCAGGGAGGGGGCCCAAAAAGGCAGTGCTTGTTGGGTGGGTGCTGAGGTAGACTGGATGAGGGGGGCCTGGTGCCCTGTAAGACTCATAAGGGTGTCATGATACAAACTCCCAAACCTCTGGAGCTCATGGGCCTACCCCATTCACTGGCACCCTTAGGGGCTTATCAAGCCCCAAAAGTTTGTCCAAGGATTTCCTGGACTCAGTCCTGGTGCCGTTGGCACCAGGCTCATAACATGTGCTAATTGCATGGGACTACATTCACAGCCTAATAGGGCTGAGCCTTTCTGTATATCCTGGGTGTGGCTGAGAGACTACTTAACCTGAGATTGCAGGGTGTGGCTGAGGGACTATTTTACCTGTAAATACTTAAAAGGCTATTTAAGCCACACCCTACAGACAGAACATGCTGCGCGTTATTCTGCACTCCTGCAGCGTAACTCTCACCGTGTCTGCTCAGTGCTCGAACTTCTACAGCTATGCCCGTCCTGAGATTCCGATCCATCGGCACCTGAGAGAAGGAAAAGAAGAGAACAGGAGTTAGTACAGCAACAAAGGCCTTACCAGCAGTATTCCATCCAATCGGCTGCGCCTTCAGCTGCTCTCCGGACCACTGCACAAGCAGAGAAGAAAGTATCTGCACGGGCACCCAATACTCACCCGGGGTCTGCATTCTTCAGGAATTTCGTTGAAGCGGTTCTTCCCATCGCCGTCCTGGAGCCACGCCACGCCTGCAGAAAAGGAAAAGAAACAGCAGGTTAGTCACGCACGGAAAATAAACAGCTACACAGGCATTCAGTGCCACTCACTCGTGCCAATACTCACCTGCAGGAAATCTGCTCAGCATCTTTTTTTAAAATGATTTTATTGGTTTACATTCAAACCTTTAAAATACATACACAAAACGTTCATTCATTCCACTTCAGTCCTTCTCTTTACAATCCTCTTTATCACTGAGTCCAACTCATCCATGTAAGTGAGTGTTTAGCTATTTCTACCTTGCTGTAGGCTCGACTTTGAAAGATTTCCGAAGAGGCCAAAAGGTATTTCACATCCTCACTTATTTGCAGGTACACTTGGGGCTAACAATCGGTTTTCAATTATCGCTAAGAAATGTGTTAAAGGCAGGACTCATTTCATGTCTCTCCCATTAAATATTTGTTGCCACCACTATTCAGCATTAAGAGACGGGTGGGAATCACTCCAGAGGCCCAGATGATGAGTTCTTTCTGTTTGTAGACCACTACAGAATAGCACCAAGTGTTTCAATGTTTCAGGTTCTTGTGAGCAGCAACGACACATCGGATTCAAGTTTGTGTATGTTGACCAAGCTCGTAACCGCTCTTTGGTTTTAAACCCATTCAGTCTAAACTGCATGAACAGCCTTCGGGCATTCGGATCGGGGAATAATTCGATGTATTTTTGTGTGCTGTTATCGCCCGAGCTTCGGGGGGGGCCTCGCACATTGTTTTAGAGGACACTCTTTTGGAACATGTTAAATCCCAATCTGCATGTCAGATTTTTATTTTTGCTGCATTCGGGTTACCTTGGAGCACCTCAGGACGGATATCATACTCAGACATTAAGGTTTCGGAACGTTTCATCCACATTGACATGACGTCTGATCCATGGGAGGTGGCACCATGGAAGATTTCAAATTGCGGAATTCGTTCGCATACTTTTGTTTTGCGATAGAGTGATAGAAAGCTCCAACAGACTCTCGCATGGATTGAAATTAGTGATAATTCATATCTTATGGATGTCATTGCTATTCCTTTCAGTAAGTTAAGTACTTTAGTCCAAAATATATTCTCAAGCGTAGGCCACACCTCCCATGTGCAGCCTAATGCATTTGCTGCCCCATACGTTAGTATAGGTATAACCTTTTGTTCGTAGAATCGCAGAACCGCCTTCAGAGAAAATTTCCCATATCTATTTTTTATCACAAGAGCTTGACACGCCAATTGCTTGCATTTCCGCTTTGTCTCCGTTATCCACGGGCCGTCGTTAAGACATGAGCTGACCGTCATTCCAAGGTATTTCACACTAGGAGAAATCGTCAGTTTTTCTTGACCCATCGACCATGCTGCTCTTTTTGCAAGCCTTGTCCTGCCACTTTTCAGGTCTCTAAGGACCAAGATTTCACATATCTATGGGTTAATAAGCAGCTCGTTATCAGCCACATATTGTTGGATTGCATTGATTTTCCTTTGTAGGCCAATGGGTTTTAAATCCAGCAATATGAGGTCGTCTGCGTAGAGAAGCCAACTTAGCCATGATCTATGCATCTTCAGAGGAAAGGTGTTTGTTGCCTCGAAGGAATTCCCGATGTCAGAAATAAACAGGCTAAATATCACAGCCGCCAGTGTGCAGCCCTCCTTAACCCCCTTGAAAGTATTGATCGGTTGAGACAGCGTACCCGTTTGATCCAGACGTACTCTGATTGAGGTTCCCGTGTGCAGTTCTTTATTGCAGCCACTAGATCTTTCGGGCAACCACATGCGCGCATTTTATTCCATAAGAGTGCGCATTCAATCGTATCAAACAGATAGGAAAAGTCAATGAAGGCGAGGTATACAACGGTTTGAGATCTAATTGCCGCCATTTTGAGTAAATTCAACAGCAACAAATTCAACGAGCAGCCAACCTGCTTAACAAAGCCTATTTGTCTTACATCTACATGTTTCGATTGCGTTGCCCATTTTACTAATTTGTGCTGTAGCATGGTTGCGTACACTTTCCCTAGGACATCGAGCAAGGCAACAGGCCGATAATTTTTAGGGCACGTTCTATCTCCCTTTTTGAACACTGGGATGATCACAGCAGATTTCCATGATTGAGGCGTCTTTCGCTGGAGAATTACTCTCTTAAAGAGAGACACACAGCCATGTCTCCGGATGTTGCTTGATCGTAAAATTAGTCAGCCCATCAGGCCCAGCAGCCCTTGAATTTTTGGCTTTAGTGATTAATCTCACAATGTCATCTCTGGGACATGTTAGTGTCCAGTTTGGAGCGTTATGGTCATCTAAGATGAGGGATCTTCCGCTATCTTTATATAGATATTTGAAGTGGGCTATCCACGCTGCTTCAGATACCATGGATGCTTGTAAAGCTATCTGAGGCGCTTGTGTATCATTGATAATCTTCCAAAAGTCTCTGGTATTCTTATTATTTAGGCTTTTTAACATGCGTTCCGAGTCTCTTTGAAACATTATTCCTTTGTGTGATTTAATCCAATTTCTGTATCGTTGCTTAGCCCCTCTTAGATTCAAACCGCGATTCACTGTGTCAGCTGTTCGTGCTTGCCGAATTGTACTCCTCATTAGACGTTTCTGTTGTAGTATGGCCAAATCAAAACAATGCGTCCGTTTCAACATCAAGTGTTTAGATCCGCCATTCATGGTTTTGAAATTTGCCAGTAATTGAGCATATTCTAGCGTAGTTGCATCACTGCTGAATTGATTCGCTAGCTGCTCAACTTCGTCCTCTGCTAATCGTAGGCGCACCCTACTTGCTCCCACGTCAATCTTCAGTTGCCATTTTGGTTTGACATCTGTACGTGTATTCACAAATTCCATCTTCAACATGTCATGGTCGCTGTTAGGATTTTGCACCACTTTTAGCGCTGTCACGCATTGATGGAAATCTGCCGTTACAAATATATAGTCCATGATGGATCCCTGATTTGCCCGATTCCACGTCGGGGCAGGCGATATGTCGCCCGGCGTACAGCCGTTAAGCAACTGTAAATTTCTTACACCCATTTCCTTCATCCATTGTGTTGCCATGGATTTTTTCTGGAGCGATTTTGGGTTAAAATAATCTATCTTCAGGTCGCCGCAAAGTATTATATGAGACCCTTCCTGGTCAACCAATAGGTGATCTATAATACTAGAAACTGCGTCAATGAACACATATGTTCCAGACCTCGCGTGATTCCAATATAAGTTTAATATGGTCACTTGCTCTTTAATGCGGGAGTGTTTGTCCAATTTGGCAATTGTTGATTCCTGGATGAAGGGTGAGTGATTTACAGAATTGGTGATGCCATAGCCAGATGAGCGTCGTACTAAGGTTATAAGTCCTGCCATTGGGCGACCCTTATCTAATTTTATGGCAGGGTTTAGCGCTATCTCATAGTCTGGTATAACAGGGATAACACTTAAGCAGGTCTCTTGTAGGCAGGCAATGGCCAAGCCGTCCAAGATGCTAATACACAGTGCTGTAAGGCAACATCCTTCTGGCATTACTGGTGAGAGTTGTTGTTTAAGGTTTCAGCCAACCATTGCCTGTCATGTGTTGAATCATGAATGTGGCTAGTTGTTGGATGGTTCAGCACTGATGCGCATGATGGCATTTTTCCTTGTATGGTTATGATAAGTCTCAATCTTGTCCTCTAGTACAGGGCTCATGTCTTCAACAAACGAGACCTGTTTCTTTCCATGTAGCACTGTTCTGTTTTTTGGACCATCTTCACAAGGCACATTGCAAATTGTCGTGGTTAAACCAACCTGCCGGTTTGAGCCTTTTTCAGCTGATGGCGCTATTGATTTATGTAAAGTTGAGGGTCGAGGTGCAGGGAGGTCGACCTCATTCCGGTCCTTAAGAGGGGACGCAGACTGGCCATTTTCTAATTTATAGACGTCAAAGCCCAATGAAAAGAGAGACACATTTGCTTCTAGAATAGAACCAGCTATTAAAGTTGAAGTGATGTGCAGTACCTCTTTGTCATTATGCCGCTCATCCGGAAATTCGACAATCTTTAGGTTGTTGGTGGTAATAGCACGTAAACCAGGTACGTGGTGGAGTAGGTTAATGATGTTACGTCTGTTTAAGATCAAGTTGTCGGACGATTTTAACCTCTCGACCAGTAATCTAACCAGAGGACCATGCCCAGCTCCCTTAGTGGATTTACTCATTGTCACTGCGTGGGGACCATTGGGCTGTCGTTTTAATTGATCATTCTTGTATTTGTCGTTTTGCTTTATGTACTGTGTTGCTCAAAATTTAACACCTCCATGTGTCTGTTTCTCGTACAGTTCATTCGCGCTCTGATCGTCAGTTCCCCTCATTGCAGGGTACTCAAGGCAGTTTCCATTTATCTTGTTTCTTTGTTCCTGCAATGTCTAAAAGATCGCACTCTTCAGTTTCTCAATCGTGGGCGCTGTTGGTGTTATCATTTCGTGGGTGAGGGACGAACTTTCAAGTGGCTGCACTGTTTCAGCCTGGCATGCGGCAAGAGCTCTTGCCTTCTGTGCTTCCTTGTCGAGAACGTCAAGTCTGCCATCTATCCAACCATTACCCACTTTCGGAACTTTAAGTGTGGCCTCACTAGTGTCTTGAGCTTCAATGACAGAAGCAGTAGACACAACAATGTCCTCATACTCAGGGTCGTCATAAATTGACATGTTTAACAACTCATGCGATAATTCAAGCTCCACTGTACTCTTGTCACTTAGACCTCTTTTGGAATCACTTACAGGCGGAGGTTCTACTGACGGCTTTTTTAATTCGATGGGAGCAGGTTTAGTTTTTTCATTGGCAAGCACATGTACCACTTTAATATTCCGAAGGAATTTTCGGGCACCGTTCATTTTATTCCCCTTCTTTGCCAGTAAATTTTTCATTTTTTTGCACTGCTGGACATTCAGATGTTTTGTAGTGCCCATACTTGATGGTAATGCAACTTCATTGTTAAATATCGGGAACAGCGTTGGCGCTGGGTTTAGAGTGACTGTTTTATCACTTTGGCCGACTCCCTTCAATTGAGTACTACTATTTGACGTGGATTCAGCTTGAGTTGCACCATGCGCCAGATTTGCTGAACTTCGTGCTTGCTCAAAAGCGGTATGAAAAGACACGTCCACAATTTCCACAATTGGTACTATCACAGGGCCTAGGTTTCCAGTGCCTTTCGGCATATTTGGCGCCCTTGATAAGCTATTACTTGGTTCAATGGTGCTAGAACTCAGAACCAAGGGTTCAGTGAGTGGTAGTTGAGGGTTAGACTTTACTACCTCAGTCGCTTGTTTGTTATCCTGTGGCATGGTACTTGCCATTTGTAATTGGGGGTTAGATACACATTTATCAACATCCATGAAGACAGTTCCTTGGATATTCTCATTTAGGGCCAACTGTGAACTCTCATCAGTTTTCTCACTTGGCACCACGTTTTGTGATCTTCCTCCATCTTTTTTAAATAGGGCAAGTGCTTCTTTTGGAACTTCGGCAAACAGTCTTTTGTCAATTGTGTGATGTTTTCTTTGTTCATATAACAGCTTATAGGATTCATCCAGTCTTTTAAATCCCTCATGTTGTTTGCTATTAATGTTACCACATATTGGTTCCAACTTTACCACTTTAGAGTTTGGTAGGGCCACCACTGTTGTCAAGTCTCTGGTTGCTTCGTTTAGGTGTTCATATAGTTTCATAAATGGTGCCAAAGAAATAGTTAGTGATGATAGAAGCAACGCTTGTAGCTCCAGCGGGGGCACAGCTGTACTTGTTTCAGGGCCATGTGGCAAGACTTTTGTACATTTGGACAATTTATCTGGTCTGCCTCTGTTCCTCCTAATTTTAGGAAACGATTGTTCTATCCAAGTCAGGGTCGTCGATGTTAGATAGTTGGAATCTATTTGTGTTCATGGCACCACCAACTGTCTCTCGTTGTTTGCTGGTGTGCAGCCTTTTCTGAGATGGAATTGGTAAGCCTGAGATGTCGTGTGAGTAAGATGGCGGCGCACCTTTTTCTGACATTTTTAGTCATTTGTGAGGTACGTCAGCCATAGTGATCTCACAAGGATCAATTTGTGCGATGTTCGTACGCTTCAATGATATTTTTGAGCAGCCTTCACTGTTTAAAGGTGCAGCCACACTTACTTTATTCTTGCTGGCTTTAGTCATTATAAGTAAGTTCTGCAGTACATTGTTAGCAATCTCCAGTGAATCATGTCGTGTATTATGACTTAATGTTAATGGCAACTGTGAGAAGTCAGGTGGCATACCTTTATTTGGAGCAGCAACAATTTCCTCACACCATCCTCCAAATATGGCATCAGCTGGTTTTGACTTGTTTAAACCTTCAGAGGCATCAGAAACACTAACAGGCGACTCCATGCCGACAAGTTGAGCTGGAATCACTGGAATGCCAACACCAGGTGAACTGGCACCTAGCGGGCGCAAGATACATGAATCTTCATCGATTGAGCCGCTTTCGACACCTTTGTTCTCAAGAATCGGTTTTGCGTGATGCGCGGCCCCCACTGCCTGCCGCGCACACTCCTGTAGCGACAGTGGCCGCCTCGCACTCTCGATCACCGCTGCGGAGTCTGTCACCCCATCAGTCTCCAGGGGTGACATTCCAGATTCCGCAGGATGTGTCACACTGACGATTGCCGCTGCGGAGTCGACCACCCCATCGGTCTCTAGAGGTAAAGTTCCGATTTCAACTGAGCATGTATTTACAAGGTTTGAGTTTGATAAGTTTTGTAGGGGGGTTGTCTACCCATGATGGAACGTTTCCACTTCTTTAGAAGTCAGTGGTGGCGTATGGGGAAACGTAGACAGTGCATTACAAAGTTCATGCTCTTTGTGTATGTGCACGTTATGTGTGCAACTAGAGTTGCTTTTTAAAGATAATTCGGGCAAGCCAAGAGTATTAGAGTTGTTAGGTAGAATCTCTACGGAAAACACCTCATCAATCACGTTAACATTCTCAGATGGTGACAATGGAAACACTGTGCTATGTGTTTGTGACAGTGACAGTTGAGCAGTCGAAACAGTAATAGCGTCACTTGTAGAGGTGCATGAATAGTAATTGCTTACTTTGTTAGTCCGTATGCGCTGAGGCACGGGGATCGAAGAATTGTCTCCAGTTTAGTCGCGTCGCTTCTGTGCAGGCATTTTCAACATCGACTGACCCGACGTGTGACTTAATTGAATAGATTGCATTTCGCTGAGCATAAGCGTGATTTAAGAGCCAAAGTCTTGGGCACTACGCCACTCGCCAAACAGCCCAACAGCGGTCGTTTATCAGCCCTTCACTCCTCAGGGCTTAGCACCGCAAGGGCGGCGGAGGCGGCCTCTTGAACCTTGACCCAGCTGACCACCTGACCAGGCAGCTGCAGGGTTAAAGGCACAGGCAAACACACCTCCCGAGAATCTCCGTGTCCAATACCGATGAATGCAAGTAAATGCAAGTCCAGCGAGTCCAGCAGAATTGGGCACTCGCCACAGCCCAACAGCGGTCATTTATCAGCCCTTCACTCCTCAGCACTTAGTATCTTCGGAAGAGTCAAATCTTCATCCGAAAACCGCTCAAGGCCGTGCCTGAACGAAAAGAAAAACACAGGTTAAAACTTGGGCAATAAGGACAGGAAGCACCTATACCAAGCATCCATTGGCATAGAGACTTACCTGCTTAATCTAGCTATTCAAGACTCTGCAACAGCCCCGCAGGATCAGTGAAGTAACTTGGTCCAGGGAAAGACTGTGCATACCGCACCCCTGCTAGAGATTGCAGGACGGAGAGCCTACCATTAAAAACTCCAAGGTGAGACAGAAGAGGAGAAGGGCATCAGAAGGTTAAAGGAGGTGGAACCAATCCGGCTCCACTCAGTTAGCTAATATCTTGTTTTGACATTTCAGGCAAACGCCTCCTGTGGTTGGGGTGATAACGAGGGAGAAGACGCGGGCAAGCATCAGCACTCAAGATGTGCAACGCCAGTGCAGACATCATTCGTGCAGCCACGTGCTACGCCCCCGTGGAGACCAGGTGAGCGTGACAAAGAGATTAGTCTACCAGTCACAGCAAACAGATGGGGGCATTAGCAGGGGAAGGAGAGGGTGAAGGACGTAGAGAAAAGCAGGGTCTTGAGCAGTTTCCGGAACTGAAGAAGATCCAGTTCAAGCCTAAGAGAGGCAGTGAGGTCATTCCAGAGGGAGGTTCCTGCCAAAGATAGAGGTCTGACCCCCACTCTCTGCTTGGAGAAACATCAAATCTGCAGATAGTTGGAGCTAGAGGATCAACCAGCTCTAGGTGGGGAGTATTTAGGGAGAGAAAGTTGGATTTAGCAGAGTCCCAGGCCTCAGAACGCTTTGTGAATGATGGAGATGGTCTTGAATTTGATCCTTGCAGCCACTGGGAGCCAGTGGAGAAATATTAGGGCTGGAATGATACGGTACCTGGGCTTGAGGCCAAGGATAAGTCTTGCAGTCCTATTCTGGATTAGTTGGAAGGGGTAAAGCGAGGAAAGAGCCAGATTGAGGAAGAGGCTGTTGCAGTAGTCCAGCCTAGAAAGGATCAAAACTCTGGAGACATTGAGCTTCTGCGGAAAGGTGCAGAAAGGGAGAATGCCTCAGATGAGGTTAAGCTGAAAGCTGGCCTTCTTGGCAAGTTCTGGTGATGTGAGGGGAAAAGGAGAGATAGGAGTTGAAGATGGCACCAGGGTGTTTTACCTCACAAGAGGTTGAGGCGAGGGGACCCAAGGAGGGCAGCCAGAGAGTGCAAGGGAAGCAGGGAACAGGTGTCCCAATGAGAAGGAGCTTGGTCTTACTGGCATTAAGGCAGAGATCATTAGCTGTGTGCTGTTAGGTACGAATTGGTGCAGTCACTCTGTGTGAGACTACACAACACTTATCTGCTTGGTATTAGGTAACCCACCTTTTGGTATAGGTCTGTACTACACAAGTTGGTAGTGTGACTGAGCAGTCATGCCTATCTCAAGAGGGGTAAATGTGAGCTGTAGAGCTGTAGCAATGAAATTTGTTGATAAAAATAACCAAGTAACACTTACACTCAAGGTTTCAGTTATAAATATTTAGTTATTTATTTAACATCCAGTTTTAAATCTGCATTCTTTAAAAAGGCAATTTGTGTAACAATGTAAATATACTTTAAAAATACTTTTCAGAATCAGAACAAGTTAGTGGATAATCTTGGGATATGCTTCTTACACAATTCCTACAGCCTAAGGTGACTTCAATCACAAGGCCAGTAATGGCATTTAAGTATCACACTAGTTATACTTGGCAGATTCTGAGGTTGCAGAAAGGAAAGGTTTAAGGAAAGAAAAGGTTACACAGCTTCACAGTATATGTGAGAACAACTACATCTTCCAATGAAATCTAGAGAAGCCTTTCCCAGCAATAACAGTTACCACCTATTGGGGACAGCAATAGCAAAGTCAATGGGCTAGAAAAGTCTGCAGGGAGCCTTGACAGCCAAAGTCGATTTGATACAGTCTATGGAGCTGAGGCATTTCTTAGATAAAATGTCTTGCACAAAGTTAGAGAGTTTGTAGAAAACACTTGTAGGGTCAAAAGCTGTTAAGCCTGTGCAAAGGGAGTTGGAATCAACTCTAAAGAAAAGCCAATGCAATTCCCAACTGAGAAAAGCACAGCTAAAAGACAGTGAGGTAAGTACTCTAAACAGTACATCTGGTTAGAAGAGTGGTCTGGCTGGATGCTGTCCTGTTGCAGCAATGCGGAGCCTTGGTTCCTGAGCCTCAGTCCTGGGGATAAGAGGGAAGACGTCTGGAGGGCGCCTGCAGTGGCACTTTGGAGGTCGTCAGCAGCTATGGGCTCTTTTCAGTTCAGCAGCACTTTGCGGTTTCAGCACTTAGTAAATAGCACCATCGCGGATCTCGGATACCAGTTGGGCTTACTTCACTCCTTGGGTCCTGCACTCTGGTTAGGAGACTTGAGCTCTGGTCACCCTGCTTCTGGAGGATACTTAGGAGACTCCAGGAGCTTCTGGCTGGATTTCAGACGTTGCACTCGACTACGGATTTCTCGACCCCTGGCACTCGGTTCTTGCAGCAGTGAAGTACAGCCAGTCAGGGAAGATGGTACAGTGGAGTTTGTCTCGGGGTTAGTTGGTCCCACTAACCCAAGGGAAGAAGTCATCCCTTCTGGCGCTTCGTTCACGGTTTCTTCATCAGTGTTTCTCCCAATGATCAACTCTGCCTCTAGTCCCAAAACCTTCGCCTTTTAACAGGTTTCTCCCATTCATGCACAGCCTAGGCTGTCAATCATGCAGCAAGGGCCAGCCAATCAGGACTGGTTGCATTCAGGCAGTCCGAGGGACAAAGGACAGGGGAGTTTCAGGAACCTCCCTCACATCCTGTCTTTCCAGAAACACTGGAGCAAGAGGCAGGCTTCCGGGCTGAAGCCTGCCAAAGGCAGAACTAACAAAGGTCTCAAACCTGGCTCAATGCACAGAGGAAAACCCAAGAAAGACCTCACAATTAGAAAATGGCAAAAAAAGAAGACTGGGGCCATTTTGACAAAATGGTCACCCATGGGTGCCATTCTGCAGCTGAGGATTTAGCCTGCGGTAGAAAAGCACAAGGGTAGGAAAATTAAACCACTGGCACCAGCCATTTAAAGTAGTGAAGGTAACATAAAAAGTGTTACATGAGAATCTATCTGAAATAAAGTGACTTCCTTAGGCTCGCAGGTACATTCCAGTTACTTTTTTTTATATACTTGAGTTACAAAGGCTTAGCTTATTAGGAACAGATACTAGGAACATACACTGGCTCCCATCCCCCAAGCATGGGCTCTCCAACTGCCCAAGTTTAGAACCCACATCACAAGCATTCCCTCAATCACACCATAACATTCTATCTTACATCACATGCTTCTACAATCACCACCAAGCACAATACAACAGTAGGGTAAGGGGCTACTATGTAATCCCCCAGCACTCCATATAAGATGGGGTGTACTAGAACTACAAAGAGCAAAAGGTAAGTAAAATCAATTTCACTTTACTATTGTTGGGAACTGTAGTTCACACAAGAAAAGGTATTTAAACCTTATGAGAAATCTAAAGGATTTCTCTGTGACACTGCACTGAAGGTGCTGTGTGTCTCCATACAAAAGGTAGATGCCAATGGAGTTTGTCAGACTCCGAAAACAGAGGAAACACGATTCGGTCAAAACACATGAGAGAGTGCGAAAAAAGGTCTCACTCACTCTAGTGTTAAAATTTAAAAAGTCCTAAAGACCAGCAAAAGAACTGGGGGTCTCTAAGGTTGAAGGGGATTAGCATAGAAATGAGAATTCTCCTTAACATACACCAGGCAGTCAGGTATGATAGAGGAAGAAGAAGAGGAAGCCTAAAGGAGAGCTGTGTGTCATCAGCATAACACTGGAAGTGAGGAGAGGAGGTGGATATCAAGTGGGCCAGAGTGGAAAGGTAGATATTGAAGAGCCACGGTGATAGGATAGAGCCCTTAGGGATGCTGCAGGTAGAGTGTGAGGAGGACGAGAGGAAAGTGCCCAGTTGCACCTGGCAAGCTCGATTAGATAGGAATGTGGTCAGCCAAGACAGTGCCAGGTCTGTGATGCCAAGGGTATCACGGAGACAGTTTATGTGGGTGGCATGATTGACTGTGTCAAACGCAGAGGAAACATCGAGGAGGATGAGAACAGAAGGAGAGTTGGAATAAAGATATGAGAGCAGGTCTTCACAGGTTTTCAGGAGAGCAGTTTGCATGCCTCTGGATGCTCTGAAGCCAAATTGGTTCCCGTGGAGACAGCCAACCCGATTAGGTGTGGTGGATCAGTTGGAGGATGACCAACTTCTCCAGGAGTTTGCCCAGGAAAGGGCTGACAGAGATTGGGCAATCTCATGTTCTCATCAAGGGAGTTTTCATGGTCTGAAGTACTCACTGGGTTATTAACTTCCCAGGGCACACTGGACCGGCCACCTTCCCTTCTGTGTGATAGAGGTGGGTACTGTTCAATCTCAGATAAGGACTTGACTCCTGGATCATTTTGGCTAGGCCTGGGAAAGTCTAGGTGCCTCATGTTTTCTTGCTAGGTGGAAAACATGAGGTCAGTCTCAGTCAGCCCATAGGAGGTTCTGGTTAACTGGCATGAGGTTCCTGATGGGGAGGGCATCCCACCTGGATCAGAGGGCTTTTTCCCATACCCCGACTGGTCAGGGTGACTCAATGCCTGTTTGTAATTTTCTATTTCATTTGTCAAACTCTCACACCTGCTTCTCTCTGGCCTTATTTCATTATGGTCTTCATAGAGCTGACTTTTTAACTCTGAGACCAGAGCCTAATTGGACTTGAGCACTTTACTATGGCTCGTAGGCTGATCTTTCTGATTTCATTCTGACTTTACTCATTTTCATTTTGTGCAGGCCTGCATTGTGCGTGCATATTTAAAGTGGTTTGCTTTTAAAATACCAGTCTCTTTCTCTGGCGCGTTTCTACACTGCACTGCCTGTAACATGTCCGCTTTTTCTTGCCTCACATGCTCCCGAGTTCTACATTTTCTTACCTATTTCCAGTCAGTTCCTGAGAACCTGACTAACTCTTTTCTGTATCCATTTTCAACTGATGCACTTCCTGTGCAAGGGCACTATTCTCCTGGTTCAAGAGGTCTTTTTCCTTCAACAGTTGAATGTTCTGTTGTTTTACTGTATGTACCTGCTGATATGTCTGATAAAAGTCATTTTGGGAATCAACCCCTTTTATAATTAACTGACTGTTTTCACTTTTTACAACTCCTTTATTTGGAATTGAAAGGCCATAAGGTCATCTAACAGCCCTCTATTATCAATATTCAGATAATTTACCTTATGTTGCATTGTGCTAACATTTTCCACTCTTTATGTGCATCATGCAGTGCAGAAAACTGATTCACGCTCTGAACTCTCTTGCTGCTGGGTTTTCAACTCATTTTTCAGTTGTTCCATGAGGCTTTCTTTTTTTTACTCAAGGTCATGGCTCTGCTGTGCTTGATCTTCTAACTGTTTAAGTTCTTTCTGTGCCTCATTTAGAATCTCAGTCTGAATCCGTGCAAAAGCCTCATTCTTCTGCACTCGCTCTTCCACTAACTGCAAGTGGAACAATAGATAAGCTGTGAGCTGAGCCATTTGACCCAGTTCTTCTTGAGCATTTCGGGTCACATGAAATGCCTCTAATGCTTTGTGCCATATCCCACCTTCATACCAAATGTCAGTTCCTTCTGATATAACATCTTGCATCATTTTAGCTTGCCAGCTCCCTTCATCCGTCTCCGTCCAGTCACCACGCATGAACAGCTTAGTAAGGAAGTGTCTACTCTTGGCATCATCTAATTCAATTGTATTCATTTTTTTAAATGGCCTTTTTGCAATTTTTGTAGAATTTCCATTGTGCAGGGGCAAAAATTGCCGTGTTCCCGCTTAATTTCCACTCACAATGCCAAATCAAAAATCAATTCTTGCACAATTTTAATTTTTCACCTATGCAGCACCCTGGAACTCAGAGGACAAGTCCTTGTGGAACTTTATCAAAGCAAAGATGACTTTCCCGTCACCTGAAAGCAATTACATCAAGATGAATAGTCCGTCACAATAAACTTGTCATGAGTCAAATATAGCCAGCCAAATCCCGGCCGTGAGCCCCCAATTTGTAACCGTTTATTGAGAGGCCACCCACCACACAGGGAGTTCCTTTCCTCCCCAATCTAGGTGTCATGAAATAAACGGTTTAATATCAGTTCTTTATTCAGCCCTATTTCCAATGAATATTATACCCCTTGGATCCCTCCCCTTGAGCCATCAATGAGCCAAGAACCAGACCGGTGGACAGGAAATATATTTGTATTTATTTGCATGATAGGTAATAGAAAATTTCACAACCGCGTTATCCGTGGCACAACACAATAAACTTCTCTCTACGTAAATGACTCACACAATTTCGTTAGGAAAACTTAAATCACAATATTTTACTTTAAACAAATTTCAAAATAAATTATCAACACTGGTCCCTGAATAACACCACTTTACATTTGCAATGCTGAACAATTTCAGTTTTCCTGCACGCTTAAAAGGCTAGCAGCAAATGAACACAGAGTGATTTACCAGTGGGTTTTTCATACCCACCCCCTGTTTTGGTCTGCTTTCGAGAAGTCGAACAGAAAAATTGGGAGGATTAAGAATTAGGGATTTCAGACCCCACACCATTGGAAGGCCTCTGTTGGGAAAGCTGGATGGTAAAAATTGGGTGATTTGAGAATTTATTTTCAAAACCTCCTACCCTCCACTTAAAGCCCTGTGTTGGGGAAACTGGATGGTAATAATTGGGATTATTTGAGAAATTAGGATTTCAGACCCCCTCCACTTAAAGGCCAGGGTTTGGGAAGCTGGACCCATAGGATAACCCAATTGAATTGCAGTTTATAGTTTTCAATGTAGGCTGGGAATGTGCTTCATTAATTTCGAATTTTAACTAAAATGAACCTGTGGTATTCTGCCAAAGGGGAATTAATTAAATTAATATTTTTAGTTAAATAGGCTAAGGATCTACATCATTTTGCCCCTCCTGTCCTCTATAAAGGGAAAGGATTTAAGGCCAGAATGATTCCCCCACCTTTGTGCTGCAATGGGTTCAAATCTACTTTCATTGAAACCATTTGTTTAAAGTTCAGGAAAGCTAGCTGCATCTCAGGACCCTCTGGAAGAACAGGGGCCTGGTCACTCCACTCTCAAGGATGGTCCCCAGCTCTCCACCGTAGGACTCAGTCAGCTTTTATGCCTTCTCAACCCCATCCATATGAAATCACTGACAAATCTCCTTTTGGTGTTTCCTTGTGGCTGGCAGATGGTCAGCATTAGCAGTTCTATTGGTCATTTTAGCAGCTCTCCTTTTTTTCCTCATAGTGCATACACTTTATATACCAGTGATGACACCATCAAGTTTACAACATTGGACAATTCCCTGCAAGAGTTCTTGCAATGAGGATTGGCCAGTTACCCTTCTGCCATTTTTACAAAAAACATAATTGTCAGGTACATGGAATTTATTACCCACATTCCTAATTTTTTTCCTCCACCCTTTCACCAAATCTCAAATTCGGAACATGTACAGAGCAGCCAGGAACACCTTTTAGCTTGTCATTACAATTCCCTAAGTCGCAGGAGAAGGAATTTTATATCACCAAAATCGACTTGAACTTCTCTAAAAATAAACATACATGTATGCAGTGTGATTTGTAGTTCCTGAGTAAAAGCAACAATTGTGACAGTCCATTTAAACTAAGGGGAAATCGTCATATGCGCAAATATGAGCTTCCCTTCATCCATGCCCTTTGGCCAGCCTGTGAGCAGGTTTATTAAAAAAATATGTTCCTCTTTGTTGTTTGAAGTTGGTAGGTGCTGGCAATAAAACGTGGGGCCTTGGCAACACAGAGATCCCCTCCCCACATTCCTGTCATGCACTGGCTAAACCATTTGCCTGCTCAGAACTACCTTCAGAGACAGCAGTGCTGGGGAAACTTGGTTTTTAACACCCTTTGGGCCACATTTTACTGCAGTTGCAAACAGTTGTGATGCCTCCCAGGTTTTCAGTGGGGGAGTCCATTATGAAGTTTGCCCCACAGCAAGCAAAAGGGTCTGCCTTGGACCCATAGAAACTTTTTCATGGAAACAAAGTGAGCTTTTGTTTTCAAATGTTTGCCGGTATTTTGCATGTGAAGCGTAAGATCCATGGCATCCTGTCAATGCACCCTAAGTCTTTTCCCTGACATCTTTATGTCATTTTGGTGTCAGTGTTTGAAAATCCTGCTTTTCATGTGAAAGGTGCCTTTGGATTTCCTCTGCGACTGTGAATTAAAAAGCATGTTTTTCAATTTTGTAATGACAGGTAAGCCTTTGCTCATAGCTAATTGCATGCAGAAACCCCCATAGTCTGCCTTACTATGCCAATTTTCTGTGTGAAGGTTTTTCTTCTTCTCTTTGATGAAATCTGGAAGGACATGCTTTCCCGTGGCCCTTCAGTTTCGTATATTTGGGTCCTTTGATTAATCCCCACACCATACACATCCAGGATACCAGATAAAAACTTGAGATTACATTCCCAGACTAGAAGCTAACCCTCATGACAAGAACTCCAAGAAGGAGCAACAGCCTCTATGCAGACACATCTGGGCCAAGATGAAAATAACCCAGAGGGTGCCACAATATGAGGAATGGAGAGAAGAAGTATATTTGGTAAACAAAGACCTTTATATAAGTGAAAGCAAGAAACACAAACTAACTGTTTAAGGAAAGACCATCTGGATTGATGAAGCAAACATCTGTAAATCCATCAATATCAGTAAACGATCCTGCCAATTACTGAAAGTAAAATGAGCTTAATTTGGATATACTCAGTGTGAGTATAAGTGCACAGAGATAACATTTTAGTACATCCCTTCAATTTAAGGGACACAAATGTTCAGTGGGGCCCTTAAAGGTGGCCTAAAGGAACGGTTGCACCCCCAGGAGGAGGATCAGAGAGGTGTGAGGTGTAGGGTGCACTATTACAGGCAAAAGGTCTCTTAGGCCCACAAAGCCCAAGCCATCTTGCCACCTTTTCTGTACAATGCACAGAAGGGTCATAACGGACCTTAGTGGTAGGATCAGCTACTGTACCCAATAGAGTTCCATCCACACAAAGAGGGATGCACAAGGATATGTTAACAGTATAAAAGCATTACATGCACATTTCCAGAAATACCGCATACATTACAAAAGCCACAATGATGAAAAAGCCACAATGATGGGCAGTAACAGCAATGACAGCATGCAGAGATTTGGGGTCAAATCTTCATGACCCGTAACAAGCCCCTAATAAAAATTAGTTGTCTTTCACAAGCCATAAGTAATTACCAGTGAACTGCTCTTTATAATGCAATTCATATGTGATAAATTATATGCAGTGGTCATAATGCAGGAGTGGATTACTTGAACAGTGATAACTCCATTTTGGTTCTTGTACGGCTTTTAGCCAATATATCTCTAGGCAGCAGGGATGTTAATTTGAGGGTCACGAGGGGTCACAGCTGTGACCCCTGGGAGCCACAGTTGCAACCCATGGGGACTCTGTTGCAACCCCAAATTTACTTCACCCCAGAAAAAGAATAAATTTATTTTCCTTTTTTCCCCCAAAAAATGTAATCTCCTGATGTAGCGGGGGCCCCCACGTTGTACACAGCCCCGCCACTTCGGGTCTGGTGGTTCCCTGTCCCAGTCCTGACCCATCAGGGTGAAGGCTGGGCCGGGGAGGCGCTCACTAGGGGTTGGAGCTGATGTGGAATGTGGTACATGTTACATGCCACTTTTAGTTCCAACCCCTTCTCCCTTGGTTCCTCGAAGCTCACATACAGGAACCAGGAAGATCCTAGAGCTTCCTGGATCCTGTTTGTGAGCAGCATGGAGGACCCGAGGGTGGCCTGGAAGGACAGACTGAAGCTGTAAGAAAAAGGTAAGAAGGCGTTTTTTAAAATATGATGTGTATTTTGCATTTGTGAAGTGTGTGTCAGATGTATTTATGTGAATGGTGGGTGAATGAGAAGTGATGTGATGTGTGTTTTTGAATGTTCTGGTTGGGTGGGTGCATGCCTGTGTAGAGAATGCAATTTGTAGATGGGTGTGTGCATGTGCAGGGAATGCAATAAGTGGATGTAAGAAAAGGTGTGGGTGCTGGCGGGTGAAAGAGAAGTGATGTGATGTGTGTTTTTGAATGTTCTGGGTGGGAGGGTGCATGCCTGTGCAGAGAATGCAATGAGCAGATGGTAAGAGAAGGAATGAGTGACTGGTGGGTGAATGAGTATGAATGTGGTAGTGTGTGTGTTTGAATGTTCTGCATGGGGTTTGGTGTGTGCATTTGTGGTGAATCCAGTGTGAGTGAAAGTGAGAGGGGATGCATGTATGTGTAAGTCCCTGGGAGACTGGGGATCACTGGAGCATTTTTGCCACATTCGTTATTGACTTTGCCTGACTTAATGGTATGTTCAGGCACAGCCAAGTTCATGTGTGTCATTACCTGGCTAGACTGTCATTTTGGTGCAGTCAGACTAGCCATTGTAGCGGCTTGCATATTTTGTACTGTAGCATGACTTTTTATTAACTGAGCATCTATGATGAATCAAGCATGATAAGTGTTCTTATGGGTCCAGACGGGTTTACATTGGAACCAGTTTGGACAGATTTTCATATTGTGACATGTCACTTTTAATGGCCAAACCAACAGGAGTATGTTCTTACATAGGAGTACTGTAATGACTCCAATCAAGCCCTCCCACTAAGTCAGTGCCTTGTCTGGGATTGCTCAAGGGAAGCCCTTATTTATATACGTTTATGACAAGTTTGTTTATTCTGGATGACAACCCTTATATAACACCCCTCTTTTAGAATCCCCCTGACACCAATGGGCCAAGAAGTAAGTTTGTTTTGCAAATTTAAAAGGTTTATTTGAAAAATTACACCCTATATATCACACTTTTATAATAAATTAATAATTGATAGCACACTTAGACATATGACAGTGGTCAACAATGGATGATGTTATACTAGCCCACTGGTTTAATTACGTAGGAGTAGTATAGAGGATGAGGTAGCTGAGAATGCTTTATGGTTTCAAGGAGATGCAAGGTGAATAAAATGCAGTAAAGAAATAAACTTGATATGATTTCAGCAAAAGATAATATGATCACTTTTTCTCTGACAATTCACTCCCCCCCTATGCAATGTAAGGAGATGGAAGTAACACACGCAGTCTTCAGGAATACAATCACAATACAATACGAAATTCAGTTCCCCCCTAGCAAGCTGAGAGCACCAGGGATGATTTTAAAACACAGGGGAAATACTTTAATGTGGTTTGCAAAGAAGTAAAAAGATGCTAAAATTGCTTTTAATTCCCCCTAGAGGTTCAGGGTGAGTGAGAGATACTTTGAATGAGTTCAGGTCCAGACTACAATGATTAATGAGGGATTCTCAGGTTGAAAACGGATTTCAGGGATGGAAGCGAAGGACAGATCTTTTTATACGTGGCTGGAATGAGGCAAAATGTCAAATCGCGGCAATTTAGTTGCGTGCGTCGAGTGCAATTACAGAGGAAGTATAAGGAGTAGAAAGGTTTTAGGCCTGTTGGAAAGCTTAGAATCTTAGCTTTAAGATGAAAGTTAAATTTTGTTCCTAGGACAAACGGTTCCGGAGATACGGACGATTCTGTGAAGGTAGATTCTCAAAATTAAAATAAAGCTCAGAACGACAAATGACAGTTTTGCAGCTTTAGAATGACTGAATGACATGATTTCTAGGATGCAGTTCTCAATAGGTTAAAATAGTTTGAATAAGATTATATTAAACTAAGAGATGGGGTTTTGCACAGTTCTGGCTGAGTACTCACACTATATTTTGGACAGGAATGCGACTTCATCACGGATCGGGTCAGGATTGGCTGGACTCTGGTACTGGTTCTGCGCGCAGCAATCTGGGTCAGCTCTCAGCACTGCACAGCGATCTGGTCTCTCTGGATCTCTGGTCTCTGGGGATTGATGGACTTGAAGTCTGGAGTCTCCCGGCAAAGCGTCCCGCAAGAAAGTGGAAAGTGAATGTCCCTGCCTGGCTTCCAGTGGCTCTTTTTATGTCTTTTGAAAATGGGTGTGGATGCTAACTTTCTTTGCCCAACCCACTCACGATTTGATAGGTCAAGGATTCCTCTTTGACCTGATTTGAGAAGGGAACAATGAGTCAGAGTGATGAGGTAGGTTTATGGTCAGAGGATCCTCCCCTTGTCAAATTGCACACAAATCTATGATCCAAATACCCATTTATCTATGTACCATTTTTCTAATATTATATGTCCAGTTAACATATTTTCTGTAGCACCAAACCATCCGATCCCTCTCTTTGTAAGATGTTGTGTCCACTTATGACAGAATTCTGCCCTTTTCATCAAGAACACAACCTCTAATCTTTTCCGGATTTTACACAAATGTGCACCAGGGATATGGGTTTCAGATGATAAAGTGTCACATTTTTAACATGCATACATTTGGAGTATCAACCTTTTTTCCGCTACTATCCCCAAGAACATACCACAGAGTCCTAACACCTCTTAAAATGTGCACAGAAAAATCACAAGAATGATGATGTTATTTATATAATTTTTACAAGTCCGCACCATGAATTATCCATCTTTTTAAAATTATGCTCTGGCCCCAAAGGGGTGTGGTTTCCCAAAGCACATGGTGGATTTTCTGGTTTGTCCACTTCCCCCAACTCAGCTTGCTCACAGATGCAGTGCCCCTCCCCGTTTCCTTCCAAGGGGAAGCCATTTACGACCCCCCTAATTTTACATTTGCCTGGGCCAAGGAAGGCTCATTGTTTAGTTTCCTGCAGTCCCCAGGTGCCACTCCCCTAATTCAATCAGAGAGGTGTCATCTCCTTTTGGCAGGGGCAGCAGAATGCAGCCAGGCCTCGGAACACAGCTGCTGATCAAGTTTCAACTCCTGTCGGGGGTAGTTGTCAGGCAGAATTCACTCTCTTTAAGCCAGACTTCATTTAAATGTCACTTTGGTTCCCAGTTTTCTACATTCAAAACAAACTTGCAATTTTTACACATGCAGCTAGAAAACTGATTCTAAGTTCAAAACTATGACATTTAAACAATTTCAACCCATGTGACACTCAAAAGTAGGTCACTCGTTTATTCTAAACATTTTGATTTTAGTGGCTTTAAGCCCAAATTCACTTAAGCTGCTGACATCCCCAGCTATTTTCAATACATACATTAGACAATTACTTCCTTCAAGTCAGTTCAGAATATAGTTTTACATTGTATCCACCTCTTAGTAAGTCTTTCTTTGGCCTGGTTTGGTTCATTTGTTCAGTTTTACACAAGTGTCTGGTGGTTTTAAAACGCCGGCTTTCTGGTAGTGGTGAGCACCAGTATTGCATCCATTTTTGACATTAATAACAACATATTTTGAACAGCACCAGATTCCTTAGCACTGATGGGTGGCAGGTCAGGGGACCATTTTGCTGTGCGCAAAACTGCATGGTTCTCCAGGATTCTGGCGCAAATGTGGGCTTTTCCGCCCTCTTGTATTTCCTAAGCCCACAGCACAAATGTCGTAGCCTAATAACTTGAACGTGGGTCAAGACACCGAACAGTACTGCAGAGCAAGTTTTTTGCGCAGTGCCACTAATGATACTATAAAAAAACATCTTAAAGCAAACACGAGTATGGTCTCATAAGGGAATACGAGCATATGTTGGTGGAGCCAGCATGGAAATATATGGGCACAGCCAGAATGGTTTTTTATACTGGCATATATTGCAGAGACGGGCATGATAATTCTTTGGGAAATGCCCTGTGCACTTTTGGTGACCTGCATCTATTGTACTTTTTACATGATTTACCCTCACCCTACACAACCGACTGTTGGCCTTTTACCCAAATTGTTGGCCTTTTACCCAAATTTTCACAGCAAGTGTGCTGTGTAATACACCATCATTTAAATATTTTCTCTGGGGAGTGAGAAGAAACCCCCTGCTCCCCACACCGCCGGCCCAACCCATTTTTGTTAGTTTGGGTTCCCTTGCTATGCACGGTTGCAATCACATATTTTTGGCAAATGTTTAAACCCTCCAAACCCTGGTATATTTGTAGACCAGGCACCGTCCCCTTCTTTCTATGTAATGTTAAACATTTAAGCTTTGATTAAAAAACATATTTACTTCTTTCACCTGCAATAGTGCATGCCCCTGCAACGGCATAATCATCATGGACATTGTGCACCTGCCCGGGGTGTGGCGTACCCTGTGCTTTGTTAAGGAGCTTGAGAGGGGGGCACAACATGGCTCACAGGGGAGCCACCAAAGTCTTTGCTGTGCCATTGGGCACCACTCGATCTGAAAAAGGGATTGTGTGCAGTGCGCACCCTGAAGTCTGCCAGTGAGTCCCCGGGTGCGAAGCAACTCGTTGGTGTTTTCAACTTAAAATAACTTTGTGGTGCCTGGATTTATGTGTGCAGCAATGATATTACATTAAATGGTGGGGCGGGGGGAGTCCTCTGGCACGCAGTATTACACTTGGATAATAAAAACTATGGGGGATCTTGGGCATATTGAAAGAACCTTTCCCAGGTATTCTACTCCAGCAAAGATAGCATTATTAGTTGTACTCCCCTGTGTGCACACAGACCAGTCTAATAGGCGTCTTCTATCGTAGTGGTAACTGACTCATAGATAAACTTATAACCAGGGAATTCTGTTGATACTAAATCCTGGTCAAGGATTTAATTTTCAGGCCTTGCTCATGCAGCATTATTCTCCTGGGTAAACAGCACCACACGCCTCCCCAGGTCAGTGCATTTTGGCTTGTTTAACACTGCAATGCCACAGATAAAACGTACTTCTGTGTCCATTGATCTATAGATATTTCATACACTATCTGTAGGCTGTAGCCTGCATTAGAGGTTTTGGTTAAACTGTCACAAATACTGCATTATGTATGTTTTACATATAGACCCCACATCGAAACTGGAAAATAACATTCCCCAAATGTGTGATCGTGGACAAAACATGCTTCCCTCTGTGCCTCGGTTCTTATATCTGGCTGAAATGAGAGCGCCTGGAAACACGGGTGTTAGACACATCTGAAAAATCCAAAGTTCGTTTGCATCACTTCCTGTGATGTCACTTAGGTGGGGTCAAATGACATCACTTCATGTGATGTCATCAGTGGGTCAAGGGTTGTGTGGTGTAATTTCCGCTACCCCATGCCTTTTGGTGAAATGATGTCCCTGCTAGGCAGCATATTGTACTGCCAGTCAATGAGTTTTCCGGTCACTAACGGATAATCTAGTGGAAAACAATTCCAGTTCTCTTTACCTATGCCTGCATCCTCAATACTGACCACCAAATACTCCAGAAAACCAATGTCTTCCGTTTGGGTTATTGAAACCTACAAATGCATGTCCATCAGATCATGATTTGGAGGAGAAGGAACCAACAATTAAATGTATGCAATACAAGAGGAGGCTGGTCCTCTTTATCCAAAGTCAACAACAATGGATGGGAACAATAGAGAACAAAGAGGCACCATTTTGACAGAGACAGGAAAGGCACATTGAGACGGGGAGCAATGGCAGAGCATATGACCGGTCCTGAGATGCAGGGAAAAGAACCGCTGGGATTCAAGGAGAACCTGCACACTTTTGAGAGAGGTCAAAGCGTGTGGCAACAGACATCCAGTAGCAAACTGCTTATCGTTTTTAGCCAAAGAGTCAAGGGGTGCATACAATTTGAGAGATGGTTTTAAAACTGTGGTATTTCACGGCGGCTATAACTGGCATTCCAACAAAGCTGATTGGCCAAGACGCACCACACATGTCATCCTGGAGGCTGATTTTACATTTAAAAATATCGAAATAAAATGAGCATACAAAAAACATATGCAACACACATGAAGCCCTGGAGTCAGAAACTCGTCACCAAAAATTGTCATGGACAAACACTGCTGGAACAGGAAATAAAAATATGCCATTGATGATTACTGACTGATGCTTCTCAATACGATTTGGCAGAGCAGACACTGCATATTCCAATGTATGCGCTAATTTTAATATTTATGAATGACATTAACTTACAAATGTGGGGGAGCCAAATAATTCATGGGTAGGGCCGAGTCAGAGCCAAGGTATGGAGCCTGACTTGGCTCTAAAAGCCAAATGTGAGCCACCTTGGGAAAAAATGCTTGCCTTGCCATCTGCCTCGAAACACTCAAACACAAAACCCATATCTGTCATCATTCCTCCTCAACTCCTCCAACAAAAACCTATTGCATGGCATCCCCCTCTCTGCCCCACACAACACAAACCCATACCACATGTCCTGCCTCCCTGCCCCCATAACACGAAACCTATAACCTGGCATCCTAATTTTGGAAGATATTGCACATTGAAAATGATCTGTCCAGGATCACACACTTTGTGTAAGATGGGATTTGATCCCAGTCTGCATTCTAGACACTTAACCACATATCTTCTAATTTCTAGCTTATATGAATGTGTTAATCTACAGTTTTAAGATGCAGCTAAAATAATGATGGCGTATAATTACCCAATATAAACTAACCTGAAACATATATCATATCTTATGTTATGCAAAAAGAGTGATTTCGTTTTTTATTCACCATCCTGAATGGGACTCTACATGTACCAAAATGCAAAGTAATGTTGGTCTAAACAATCCCCTGTGTTTTGCAAGTGTCATTTCAAGGCTTAGACACATAACAGAACTCTGTAACAAGGTCAGCTACTTGTAGTCATTGTTTTAACAGACTTGAAGCTAGTTACTGTGCACAGTTTATACCAGGCTTAAACCCTAGTCGAGCTACCCTTATTATTTCAGCAGACAAGTGAGAGTAGCATGCAGCACTCCCATGTCCTAAATAATGGGATATGGAGGAAAAAAAACGAAATGACTGTGTGTTAGGTTGAATGCTTCACGTTTAAGCAAGCACCCTCTTTGCCCAAGGCCAGTGTGCCCGCCCACTGCCTCATTCACAAAATGGGCAGTACATGGCCCGGCAGAGAGTACTAGAAAATGTCCTGGGAGGCTCCTTGTAAAGGAAAATGTGCCAGGCAGGGGTGTTGTTAGGTCTGGAAAAGATCAGGGGCTAAGCTAATGTCGAGACTGGCGGGACTCAGGGCTAGCTGTAGCTTTTTGGTTTTAGCCCCTGAGCTTCTATCCGGGGCTACAACCAAAAGACCCGGGGCTATAGCCTACTTAGCCAAAGCACCGCCCATGGTGCCAGGCAAAGCCTTTTGTCCACCAAAGTGCCTAGAACATCATCCATTTTACTTTTTTCGTTAGGAGGTAAACATGGCGCTTAAGTGACAGAGCAAATAAAGGGACACTTCAGCCTGTGGCGTGCAAATTACAAGTGATCAATGTTTTTATTATCTTTGGAGCAAGCACTGTAGTTTAATACACTATATATAAGTGCAGCTTTTTGTAGGGTGCACACTTAACAGAATCACCTCTAAGTGATCCGAATTGTGGCAGCCAAATAAAATGTGACCCATTTAAGTAGAGTGATTTTACCAGGAATGCACAGTTTGCGATTTTGCAGGTTTCAGACCACACTTGCTCCCACTGCATTTTTAGTTTAGCCCCAACATGCAATTGCAGGACAGAGTTAATCAAAGAATGTTGTGCAAGTAGATGATTACATGCAGTTCCTTGAACTGTCACTGGGTGGCAATGTCACTATAATTGACTCTGTGACTGTGATGGAGGATGAGGTGATACTTGGCCTGAATCCAGTTGGGCTCTTCTTTCACAAAGGCACTCACTCTGAGCCAGGGGCCACGTATTTGGCTCCAAAGTGGCTCGAGCCAGCTCGGGTTCCCCCAACTCTATTAACAGATTCAGTCAGAAAACAGAGGAATGGCACTGCACCGTCATGCATATTAAATTAGTAAAAATGTTAATTTGAACCGCAAAAAAGAACTTCCAAACTCCATTGCAGTTGGCTGTGAGGTGACATTTTGGCACTCTATAAATCATATAACTAAGTAAACGTGGGCCTGGATCCAGCAACCTTGAATAGTAAATGTCATGCGATGGGGACAGTTCACTATGCAACACATGTATGTCAGATTGTTACAATAATGGTGTTAAAACTACAGATGTTGGAGGGAAAAAACTACAGGCTTTGGCAGGGATGTGGGGAAATTCCATAGAAAACTGGTTTACACAGCCACATTAGGGAACCGAAACATTAAAGACAATCTGATATGTTTTCAGAGACCCCAGCAAGGATTTCCGGTCAAATTATCCAAAGGAATGATCCGCTGGACTGTCAGATTGCTTAAATCTTGGATCTCTTAGGTTGCATAAGAAGGTGAGAGATCTGACCACGATAACGGATCTGCCATCATTCAGGCAAAACACGTAGATAATATCGATTGCAAAGCTGAAGGATCTGTCGCTGTGCTAAGCGACTTGGCAAAGCGACGGATCTGCTTTGGGAATATTATTTTCAGGTTAAAGCTGGGTCACATTTCATCCATCACGCCAAGAGTTGTGCCACCCCAGCGATTAGCGAGAGGAGTGCTCAGGCCGCTTGGCAAAGCAAGAACAGCGCGGCAGCAAACCTATTAAACACGACCCAAGAGGGCCATCATTGGCGCGAGAAGCAATAATAACAGGAATCACTGGGAAACTTCACTAGACATTGAAATGATAGTCGTTCCAGTGAAGACAATGCAGTGGCAGAGGGCTATAATGGCTAGAGAAAGCCTGCTGCCCTAATATTGCATGATTTGTCTTAATTTGCCAACCCCTGTTTCGATTCTCATTGGATGGAATGTTCTAATAGCATAGTAAATCTTCCATCTCATTGTTACAGACCCTTGACAGTGGCTCTGCCCTACAACTCATGGGGAGGGCATTTAATAGAGCTCTTTTTCCCTACTTTTCCTTTGCAGATGGGGAGCAGGTGCAAGTGGATCTAGGCAACCTGGCCTAAGCCCCGGCCACTTGGCGCCTTCCCGGTTGCCGCTCTTTTTCCCCCCTTGGAAAGCTCCGCCCACCTGGTGCCTTCCTGGTTGTTGCTATTTTTCCCCTACTTAAGAGCCCTCCAGCCTCTTTTCCTTTGCAGATGGGGAGCAGGTGCAAGTGGATCTAGGTCACCTGGCCTTAGCCCCGCCCACCAGGCACCTTCCACAGTCCAGCTCTTTTTCCCCACTTAGCAAGCCCCACCCACCTGGTGCCTTCCTGGTTGTTGCTCTTTTTACCCTACTTAAGAGCCCTCCAGCATTTTTTCCTTTGCAGATGGGGAGCAGGTGCAAGTGAATCTAGGTCACCTGGCCTAAGCTCCGGCCGCCTGGTGCATTCCAGGTTTCCGCTCTTTTTCCCAACTTAGCAAGCCCCGCCCACCTGGTGACTTCCTGGTTGCTGCTCTTTTTCCCTACTTAATGAGTCCTCCAGCATTTTTTTCTTTGCATGTGGGGAGCAGGTGCAAGTGTATCTAGGTCACCTGGCGCCTTCCAGTTTGCTGCTCTGTTTCCCCACTTAGCAAGCCCCGCCCACCTGGTGCCTTCCTGGTTGCCCCTCTTTTTCCCTACTTAAGGAGCCCTCCAGCCTCTTTTCCTTTGAAGATGGGGAGCAAGTACAAGTGGATCTAGGTTACCTGGCCTAAGCCCTGCCCACCTGGCGCCTTCCAGGTTGCTGCTCTTTTTCTCCACTTAGCAAGCCCCGCCCACCTGGTGCCTGCCTGGTTGCCGCTCTTTTTCCCTACTCAAGGAGTCCTCCAGCCTCTTTTCCTTTGCAGATGGGGAGCAGGTGCAAGTGGATCTAGGCTACCTGGCCTAAGCCCCGGCCACTTGGTGCCTTCCTGGTTGCCGCTCTTTTTCCCCCCTTAGAAAGCCCCGCCCACCTGGTTCCTTCCTGGTTGCAGCTCTTTTTCCCCTACTTAAGAGCCCTCCAGCCTCTTTTCTTTTGCAGATAGGGAGAAGGTGCAAGTGGATCTAGGTCACCTGGCCTTAGCCCTGTCCACCAGGCACCTTCCACAGTCCAGCTCTTTTTCCCCACTTAGCAAGCCCCGCCCACCTGGTGCCTGCCTGGTTGCCGCTCTTTTTCCTACTTAAGGAGTCCTCCAGCCTCTTTTCCTTTGCAGATGGGGAGCAGGTGCAAGTGGATCTAGGCTACCTGGCCTAAGCCCCAGCCACTTGGCGCCTTCCATGGTTGCCGTTCTTTTTCCCCCCTTAAAAAGCCCCACCAACCTGGTGCCTTCCTGGTTGCCGCTCTTTTTCCCAACTTAAGGAGTCCTCCAGCATTTTTTCCTCTGCAGATGGGAAGCAGGTGCAAGTGAATCTAGGTCACCTGGCCTAAGCTGCGGCTGCCTGGTGACTTCCCGGTTGCTGCTCTTTTTCCCTGCTTAATGAGTCCTCCAGCATTTTTTCCTTTGCAGGTGGGGAGCAGGTGCAAGTGTATCTAGGTCACCTGGCCTAAGCCCCGGCCACCTGGCGCCTTCCAGTTTGCTGCTCTGTTTCCCCACTTAGCAAGCCCCGCCCACCTGGTGCCTTCCTGGTTGCCCCTCTTTTCCCTACTTAAGGAGCCCTCCAGCCTCTTTTCCTTTGAAGATGGGGAGCAGGTACAAGTGGATCTAGGTTACCTGGCCTAAAACCTGCCCACCTGGCGCCTTCCAGGTTGCTACTCTTTTTCCCCACTTAGCAAGCCCCACCCACCTGGTGCCTTCCTGGTTGCCGCTCTTTTTCCCTACTTAAGGAGCCCTCCAGCCTCTTTTCCTTTGCAGATGGGGAGCAAGTACAAGTGGCTCTAGGTCACCTGGCCTAAACCCGGCCCACCTGGGGCCTTCCAGGTTGCCGCTCTTTTTCCCCACTTAGCAAGCCCCGCCCACCTGGTTCCTTCCTGGTAGCCGCTCTTTTTCCCTACTGAAGGAGCCCTGCAGCCTCTTTTCCTTTGCAGATGGGGGGCAGGTGCAAGTGGATCTAGTTCACCTGGCCTAAGCCCCACCCTCCTGGCGCCTTCCTGGTTGCTGCTCTTATTCCCCACTTGGCAAGCCCCGCCCACCTGGTGCCTTCCTGGTTGCCACTCTTTTTCCTTACTTAGCAAGCCCTGCCCACCTTCTTAGCCCTGCCTCTTCCTTCCTGCTCTTAACTCTTAGATCAAGGGCATCTCTCATCTGGGCGTCTGAAGCAAAGGGCTGACAAAGAAAAGGGCAATTCCTGATTGGACCTGTTCAGACCAGGAGGACCCAGGGCACGAGGCCCTGCTCAGACAGCAGGTAAGCATGCACCAACATGTGGTTACCCCTCTGTCCCCAGAGGCCATCCCCACCCCCTCTGGTCCCCTTGTGATGTTCCCTTGTGCCTCCCCCTTCTCGCACATAGGTGTTGCCTGTTTTGCTTGATTCTTCCACCTTGCTCCCCCTCCCCTCTATCCAGCCTACTTCTGCAGGAGTCTGTCCTGATACATTCTGGTTTCACCATCATCGTCTTGTGGCCAATGCTGGATTTGACTTTTATGGACTTCATTGATTCACGGTGCGTCACCCTTTCTCAACTCTCATGCTGGACTTCCTTTGCATCTTGTACTCATGGTGGCCCTGAATCATGCTGTTCCGATCTTCATCTTGTATCCTTGCTTGCAACATTATGAGTTCCTCCTGACTTCTGCAATTGTATTCACTCTCCCCTCTTGCTTCTCCACTCTGACTACTTACTCTCTGTTCTCTCCTCCTCTCCCTTTTCCTATATCCTCCCCTCCTCCCCTTACTTTCTTCTATTCACTTACTCCATCAGAATTGTCCCTGGACCTATTATTATAGCAACCTCGTCGGTCTCCTCCCCACCCTCCCCTTACTTGTTTCCCCCTCACCCCCGCACAGCACTATCTGAAATGTTGTCAGGCCTAGTGTGATAGTTAATTTCACATCCTTACTGTTCATGGCCTGTAAGAAAGTCATTGTATTTTCCCTTGTTCCCTCCCTTGCCTTGAAGCGCTTTGAAACACATTGTGTATAGGCACTATATAAATAAACATATCTTATCATATCATATCCATGGCTATGCACACACAATTGCTAATGCAGAGCTCAGTCCAAGAAATGCAGCCAGAAAATCATACCAGAAATCAGGCCAAATAACAGCAAGCAAAACAATCATTAACCTAAGAGATGTATCCCTCTTTTCTGTGAGATTGGGATACACTGTATAGCACTGCATGCATGAATGATTAATTCTCATAACTGTCACTCACTTGCTGGAAATATCTTCTCTGCCATATCTCTTACCTTCTTGTTATAGACAGCTGTGAGATGTGAATTTTGCCCAATCAGAAGCTCAGGAGAGAACCTTTTTGGCGGGAGGATAAGTACATCTGGTTTTGCACCTCTAATTCTAGTCTTACAAACACCCATGTTTAAGACAGTTCAAATGCTACTTGACATGGGCACAACATGTGTCTTTTTTCCCCATAGATTTTCCAGGTTTATGGAGGTAATGGCTACGCATATGAATTAGGAAAACATGGAAATGGAATTTTGCAGTCAAGGCACTGCAAGCTCAGGGAAGTGGCCTCCTTTAATCACGACTTCTGCATCCCTGTTCAGGCAGCATTGCATAGTAATACAGTAGTGTGCTGGGTTTTATAGAACTTGGCCTATTTCACAAATGTAAACAATGTAAATAATTAACCTTAAGAAGCATGTGTGATATGCGTGATATTTTACTCTTTAGAAATTCAAATAATGTGTGGATCCATTCGACTCGTGGTTTGTTCTAAGATTTTGAATGCCTTACATATCTGGCTCTGACTTCAATGTACAGATTCAATTATTTGCCATAAGTGTTTGAACCGCTCTACGGAGAGCCATCGAGGCCAAATAGCCTGCTTTATGCGGGCAAACGGCTCCGCATCTGGATCACTCTTGCTAATTTTGGGTGAAGCTCCGAGTGTTCCAACATTTGCCCAAGGTTTGAGAGCCCCCCTCTCGCTGGAGGGTAAGAGTAATCCGGATGTGTCCACCCCCTTGATCTCTGTGCCTAGAGAACACCTCCTATTGACGTCCAGCAAGGCAGACAAAGGTGGCTGGGGTTGCGTTGGTGCTCTCCTCCAGAGATGCCTTGCCTGCCCTTTCGGTGCTGGACTGTTCCTGTGGATGGGTTTAGACTGATATGTAAATGGGCGTTTCTCCTCTGCCATGGCCTCTAGGAGTAAAAAGTGTCTGTGGGGCACCCTGCCTGGGCCCGATCTGATAGTACAGAGTATTTGGTCTGGTTTGTTCTCAGTAGAAGGGCTTTCATACTTCTGGAAAGATTTGGTGATGTTTATTGATCAGTCACAGGCTATGCCTTCACGATGCAGTTAATTAGTGTTCAGTGCAACAAAGACCACTTGTTAAGGAGCGAAACCGAAACAACCAGAGACAGTGAATACAGAGAGACAATTATGGAGTAAACAAATACAAGTCGGCGTGTGGGGATTGGCGAGTGCAACATTTTAGGAGCGTAGACTCTCATAACCCTGTCTATGGCCGGTTATCTTGCACTGTCAAATGTACGTTAATGCAGGGTTCTGATAAACTCCTGTTTGAAGGGTGGGCATTCAAAGTTGCTATCAACTTCAGCCAGACTACCCAAAATGTTGCTTTGACAAGCAGGCATCATTTACCATGTGCCCTGCTACAGAGCAATGCAGTCCTGCGGTGTGGCTACTTGAGGAGGAACTAATCACTAGTGGGTCGTCCGCATTTGAGACACCAGTCTTCTTTTTTCTCATACTACGCCACATTACCACATCGGCATGCGGATTACTCACTGCTATTCACTGCCACAATGTGTGTTTTGTTTCAGGGATAGCTGTTTGACTGCAATTGCTCATTCTCCCGCCCAATAATTAATCCATTGACATCTTCTGCTGAAGTCGATAAGCAGTTTGGAAACCCCGGGCATTTTTGTAGTCTGAGAAACCGCAGAAAGGTGAAATGCATCAAAACAGCGTTTCCTCTTTTATGAGAATGGGTGCATAGTAGCTAATTGAGGGTTTAACTCCCCATCATATGAGCTTCAGCAGGACGTTAAAACCCATCTCGTGCTACTCAATGTGAAACTCAAAAACTGGAACAATATCTATTAATCGAATTTCGAAACTGTGGTGATGTCTTCGTAAAGCAGCGAGATAGGCAAAACAAGTCAGAACAAGATAGGCAAAACAAGTCTGCCCCCAAGTCAGAACTACGTCATTGCAGGAAAATTACCATCAATTGCACCTGGCCTTGGGAACGGATTAAGTAAATAGAATGTTCAATGACTTGATAATTCAAATTAAACTATGCAGCAACTTGGTTTCTTTGAAAGAATGTATTCCAGATGTTGTTAATCAAATCCAGAAAATGCATTTACCATGATTAAGAGCAGACACATGTTTCGCGTTGGCACACTTCATCAAGGCTGCTTATTATTATTCACACAATTCTTCCTGTCTAGTTTGTGCCAGGTACAGCCACACATTTGGAAAAGCTTGAATACCAAACACAGGAGAGTTAAACCATAAGCATATATGCATATGAGCTCAATCCCATTGAGTATCTGTTATTTCAGTATTGTTGTAATTACCCAAATGCTGCACTTGCTACTTGGGTTTTGGCATGCAGTTTCCCATCACATGATTTATTGTGTTCATTTTTCTCCCAATGTACTGTGGTGTGGTGTGGTGTATTGTGTAAACAAGATCCAACACAGAATGAAGGTGCACCCTGGTCCTTACATGTTAGATCGTCCGGCTTCTGTTGCCGTGCGCCCATCTTGCATGATTCTGCATATTAGACTGCCTCTCCGCACCCCGACCCTCGCTTTTCACTCTTTTAAGTTTCCTAGGTCACATCTGGGCCGACCCTGAACGGGCGCACACAACAAGGACACAACCGTCCGTAACACATTTTCCATGTATTACCGATTGTCATAACAGCTTCACTACACTAAGGGTACTATGAATACCGGTGGTTGTATGTGTTAATTAGTACCAGTGGTAAAAGGAACCCTCTTGTGGCAGTGGAAAATGGGGGTCCAATCTTAACCACTGGGGTTTCATTGAGGGTTAAATGACTGGCACCAGGTAATAGATTTTACCAGGCAGAATTGGTACTACCCCCACATATTCTCTTAAAAAAATAGCACACCAGAAACATTATTACAACCAGTGATTGTTGTCTATATGTATTGGGTTTCATATAGCACAACCCGAGCTGGGAAGCAATGAAGCACTGTACAAGGGGATAATGGGAGACAGCAGGGCTCAGAAGTGAGCTCTGCTGCCTCCCGTCATTCAGCTGACAACGTGGACATGCTGAATGACAAGAGAGGACTCCTCTCCTGTCAGTCAGCGTGTTCACGTTGCCCAGCATGACAACACTGACTGATAGAAGAGGAGTTCTCTCCTGTCAGGTAGCATGTCTATGTGTCGGCTGCATGGATGCTTTTGATGGGTGCATGGAGGTAAGGTAAGTGTTTTTTTATTTTAAATTAAATGTGTATATATGTATATTTAAATAAATCAAATTAATATGCATATGCATGTATGAATGCATATGTGCATGTTGGTGTTTGTGTCAATGCTGTGTTTGGGTTTATGTATGCATGAATGGAGTTGTGTAACTGGTGGATGAATGCATGGGTGAAAGTGTTTTATGTGAATGTGTGTTCAGACTGACCCCTAAATCTAAGCGCCCTGGGAGCCACTTCATTAAGGGGTGCACAGTGGTGGAAATGGAAAAACATTGTTGGGGGATCTCACAAGGGCTAGGGTGGGAGCAGCACTTGGGGGGGCGGTGCCCAAGGAAGCAGGGTTAAGGGGGGGATGTGGCAGTTGACCTCTGATCAGAGGAAATGTCAAAAATAATAGTTTAAAATGGCCCAATTTCTTTCATGTTGCTTTTTTTCCAAACTATATATCAATTCCACTTTAAACCACTTCCATGTCACTGCCTATGAGTAACTTCGCTATGTGGATAATAGTTTTGACCAGTGTTGCTGAGTAAATATTCTTTAAAATGCACAATTTGCTTCCCATTTTATTTAAAAAACACCCCCTTGGGTACTGTTCAAACAGGGTGATTTCTGTTCGCCATAAGCAGTATTTTCTTTTACTTGAACCCCACCTGGCACAACTCCTGAAACTCCCCACTGAAAGCAGCTGGGTGGCTGCATCGTGTGTGATCATTTTAATAGGGGTATTTATTTATGTAATGTGTGTCGGATACCTGTATATGTATTTATTTATGCAATGTTTGTCGGATACAGGTATCCGACAAACTTTGCATAAATAAATCAATAATCCGGGTCCATGTATCCGACAAACATTGCATAAATAAATACATAAACTGGGACGTGGCTGAGGACTGTAACGTCCTCTTGTGACCTCTTACATGGGGTCACCAGAGGAAGTTGCAGTTTGCACTGGGCATTTTTTCCCCTTCTCCCCAGCATAGAGCAGGGATTTGGGGCGGCTGACTCTGGCCGAATCCAGAGATCCGGCTACACATCTGGTGCCGTATCTCGGATCCGGCGAGAGCCGGCCTGTGGGATGTATCAACCCACTCATCCAAGCCCTGCAACATCACTGTGCATTGCTGGCAGCAGAAACATCATAATGGCCATTGGAAAGCTGCCTGCCAGAAATCAACAGAAATTGCGCAGTGAAAACCTGAAAAATAGGCTACCATCTACTTTTGCCTATGTCAGTGGTAACACAGGAGACCACTGCCAAAACCCATCCTTTGGCTGCTCACAGAGCAAAATCACTGCCAAGAAATACAGAGCTGTCTCAAAAATCTGTTTTTATTTGGTGTCAAATTTGCTAAAATCATGGCTCACAAACCACCTAAAAAGATCCAACCTCCTTGTTGGGTGTTCCACATCATTATACTGCAGGAATCCACATGCATCCAATGTCAGAACGAATCATATGTTATTAGAACAAAATCCACTTTTAAAGATACTTGATGGAAAGAAAGCTGTCAAAATGGGTGCAATACCGGTACTCACCACTACCAGAAGCCAGCGTTTTAAAACCATTTTCTTTGTAAAGTTGAACATGGAACCCCAAACTATGCCAAAGAAATACTTGCTATCAGAAGCCTAAGGGTGGAGACAATTTAAAACTATATTCTGAAATTGCTTCAAGGAAGGAGTTGTTTAATGTATGTGTTAAAAATGTGGGTTATATTGTAAGAAAAGACAATTTGTAGACATTGGTTGCAGAGTTAAAAAGTTTCCCACACTGGGATCAAACAGATTCCACACCTTCCCCCTGGACAAAGGAAGTTTTCCCCAGCCCTTGGCCAAGAGATTGACAGACTGGTGTGAACAGGAACTAGCCAAGGCACCCTGGCATGTTGCTCTCAGTCAAGACAATGGCTTCTTTGGGATGAATAGAAATATGCTGATTTGAGTGTGACTGGTCAACAACTCCTGGCAGGAAACAAGACATATGACCCTCTGAGTCAGCCAGCGCTGGAGGTGGAGACAAACCATTGTGTGAATTGAATTGAAAGCGAATGTATGTTTTATAAAAATGCTTATAGCAAAGTGTACTGAACTGACAAAAATGTAAAACTTTGAGATGGTTAAAATGAAAAATTCACTCAGTTTGAGACTAAGCTGAACTTCGTGTGATGTTCTGAGACCAAACCCCGGAATTTATTAATATTGCAGCTGCAGTGTTTTTGCTATGAACATAAGAAATTACAGAGATGTGCTCAGATGGAGTGTGTATGCCTGTGGAAAATTTGGTGCAGAACCAATATTGCGAAACCCACCAAAAGCACGAATAAGTGGTCATTTCTGAACCCATGCTCGTAGGAACATGGGACTTGAACAGAGACATGTCTTGATTAATCTGTGATGTGTATATGTATTATGAACAACTTGTGTGTCTATGGGAAATATGTTTTCTGGGAAAATCTGATTTTCTATGTAAAAGCAAAGGGGAGGGATTTCAGTTAAGCCATAAAACACAGCATCACTGACACATATGACACACTGCTCCTGTCTCAAATCAGGGGACAGGAAATTCTCTGACCTATCAGAATCCTTAGAGGGTGGGCATGTAGAATCAGCCTCCCCACCCACTTTGGAAACACATAAATAGAGACTGCTTAGGACAGATAAGAAACACATCTTTTCCACTCTTCAACTGATTCCTGCGAAGCACCCTGCCAGACCAGATCCAGACTAGATCCAGAATTTTGATGCAGAAAGGCCCAATCCCAAAAGCTGAACTCGTTCTCAGCAGGCCTTCAGAATCTTTTGCAACCTGATTCTAACCCTTAAACTTCCACGGAGCCTAACCAAACCATTGAACAGCCGGGCTGTGATGTTTGCTTCTAGCTAAGAACCCTGTGCTAGAACCGAGGTCCAGACCCAGAAAGCAGAGCTGTATCCAGACCTGTCAGATCCAGCTCAAGAGGCCGCAGACCGCCATGCAGTGCTGAACGCAGACCAGAGTGCCTGAGACCTGTCCGATGGCGAGTGAAGCCAAACCCTTGACCAGATCCTGACGGGGCCCCTTCCATTCTCAAGCCTAGGAGTGAGTATCTAGTCTAGAACTGTGCATAGTCATCTCTTAGCCTAAAGTAATCTTATTCCAACCATTCCACTTGTCCAGAACTGCATTATAGAATCTTGTGTCCATCCTGTTGATTCCAAATCTGTAAAGCGCAATCTGTCATTTTGAAATCTTGGCTTTATTTCTGAAAATCTACCTTCACAAAAACCTCCGTAACATTTGAACCGCATGTCCTAGAACTGAAATGTAACTGTCATTTTGAAGCTAAGATCCTAAACTTGTAGAAATAGTTGTTTCTTGTTTTCAACTGCTGAAATTCATTCATGAATCATTGCTAGTGTTGACCTGTACCAATCCATAGTAACTCTCACTAGGGCTGAATATCCTTTATTGAATTAAAATCATTTTAGCATATTTTAGCATATTTTTCACCTTCATTGCAATCGCATTCAAAAGTATTTTTGCCTGTTTTAAAATCATACCTGTTTTCTCTAAGCTTGCTGGTGGAACTGGAATTGAACTGCATTATTGATTATTATTGATTTTATTCCTGAAACCTGTGTGCCCTCATCTCCACCTCTTCATATTGCATACTGGGGGGAGTGAGTAGTCACATGGGAAAAAGTGATCATATTATCTTTTGATTGAAATCATATCAAGTTTATTTCTGTGTTGCATTCTTTCCCATCTTACATTTCCTTGAATCATATAAAGTATTCTCTGCTACCTTATCCTTCCTTATCCTTCCTTATCCTTCCTATTCCTACTCCTAAGTGATTAAAAAGATTGTTGATATTGTGATATTACCCATTACTGATTACTGTTCATATTCATAAGTGTGCTATTCAGATATTATTTTGTTCATAAAAGTGTGATATATAGATATATTAAACCTTTTAATTTGCAAAACAAACCTACTTCTTAGCTCAGTGAGGTCAGGGGGATTCAAAGAGAGAAGCGTTATATAAGGGTTCATCATCCAGATTTAAAGAACTTAGACATAAAATATATAAATAAGGGCTTGCATTGGGCATCCTATCCTAAGCATTGACTTAGTTGGAGTGCTGGATTGAAGTCACTTACAGATTGGGGGCTTGGTAGCCAGGATTTCTGGATTAGATCTACCACTTGTGCAGCTTAATACAGTGTGCTAACTGGCAGGATACATAAATCCTGTTGGGCTACTACGCTGTGTTACACTGTAAAAGCACCCCTCAAAAGGGAACGCTCTAAGGAAACAGTCTGTTTTGCAAAATAAAATAAAAAACTTCTGTAAGTCAGGAATGAAATCAATTTCCAGAATGGCGACATTGGTAGACATCAAGATTGCTAGAGAGCACCTTTTGCATATGTTGTTTGTGAGAGCTGAATGGACTGAGCAGGACCAGAATGTGTGCTTTGATCACACAACAGGTCACTGCAACTGGGTTAGATATCTGGAGAGATCAGGGTCCCTTACATGTGGCCCTGAGTGAACTATATATGGCCCCTAAGGACAAGGATGAGCACAACAAGATTGCCAGGGTAGCGGCATATTTATATTTATCTATGGGAGCCATACAGGACAAATGTGCAAGTAGGCAACTGATGGCATTAGAAAAGGCCCAATCTGATCTGGACTCTTCTGAGCAGAGGCTGCAGAGGAGCCAGAAGTCAGAAAACGAAAATAGGCAGTATATTATTAAAATAAAAGAGGATATGGGTATCCTGCAACGGGAAAGGGCAGACCAGGATACCAGAATTCTGGCGGTGCAGAAGGAGTATCAAAAAGGTTTGGACTCCCTACTGCAGAGCCAGAAAAAGCTGGAGCAGCAACTGGATTTCAATAGGGTATGCGCAGAGCAGGTAGTCACCCTGCAAAGTCACCTAGATAGAGAAAAGGCAGAGAGCAACAAATTATTCCTGAAAGACCTGGACACCCAGGCAGAATTTGAGGAAGAGCGCCAGAAAGCTGGTGCCCTTCAAAGGCAGAGGGACGACCTGGCGACACAGAGGCAGGCTCTTGCTCAGGAAAGGGACACTTTAGGCCAGGAAGTCTGCCACTTTAAAGGGAAGCTGGAGGAAAATCACCTGGCCCTCCAGGGACTGGCTGATCTCCAAAAAAGAGCATCAAAACTTGTTGGAGCACACCAGGAGGGTGGAAGATGCTCTGGCAAGAAAGGAACAGGCCAGTAGGGACGGGACTCAGGAGGTAACCCTCCTGCAGCAAAGACTGGCCCAGTACTCCAGGACCAACCAGGAAGCACAGAGAGAAAATTAGGCTCTCTGTCAGCACAATCATAGGCTCCAGCCACAGGTAGCCATGCAGGAGAGACTGATAGAGTCTAGTAAGGCCTTGATTGAGGAACTGAAAGCACAGGCTCTTGCATGGCAACAGGGAGCAGGGGCTGATAGAGATGAGGTTCGCTGGGAAAGGGAAACACCTGAGCATAACCTCAGGAGCCCTAGTACCAGAGGCCTTCATCTCTCCCAGTCCCTGGACTCTGCCACACCCATGTCCCCTGGCGCACATGAGCCCAGGGCCACGGGGATGGCAGATTACTATCCAGTCAGAAATATGGAACTCACGGACCAGTACCTCCCAGGCATGGATGGGCGGGCATCTGGGTATGGGCATCCAAGTACTGTTAAGTTTAGTGGGGAACCCCAGGAGAGTAGGCCCACTAAGGGCATCCTGGAAACCTCAGCCCAGTTAAGTGAGTGGGGGGGTACCCATCAAATCCTGGGAGCAAGGAGGAATCAGAAGACTCCTCTGAGCATCCCGGGACACAGGAGACAAGGTCCCCAAATTCTGCCAGCCATTCCCAGGCTCGCAGAATCCGGGAAAACCTGGAAGATCAGACGGACACCTCTGGGAGCAGTGCTTCTGAGTCAGGGGATGAATAGACCAGGGTTACCCGAACCAAGAAGGCCAATAAGGCAAAATGGGACTTGCTTAAGGACCCCTTAAAACAGATTAAGGCAATAAGGTGTGTCATCATGCCTTATCACAAGAATGCCAAGTATTCTGTGTGGGAACACTTAGAGCTCTTTGAGCAAATGATGGAGACTTTCCATTTGAAAGACAGCAGTAACTGCATTCAGTACGTAAAATTGATATTCTCCCCAGAATACTCCAGTTTCTTTGCGGGGCTGGAGGACCAAAACCATTCAAGATGGTCCACATATAGGGCGGCCATCTAAAAGCACTTTTCTGTTCATAGAAATCCCCAAGAGGCTCGCAAGGCAGCCTACAATTTGCAATGTGGGGAGGATCAGGCCCCACAAGAATTTGTGCAGGAGTTGAAGCGTGCCTTTGCACAGACTACCAAAAGGGTGCACAAGGACAGTAAAGAATCTGTAAATATGTTTTTCCATGCCTTACCCAAATACATCATGACCCAGCTAGTGAGAGATTTTCATGAGAAAAGGTCACAAGACTGGGGCATTGAACGGGCCACCCGAACCTTTGAGGTGCAGAAGCCCATAGAAAGCAAAAATAATGCCAAAAGCCCCAAACCAACCAGCACCCCTGCTGCTGCTAAGGTGGCAGAGGTAAAGGTTGCCCCCATTTTAGATTTGGAGATGGGGGGGCCTAAAAACCTGCCTTCACAGAATAATTCCAAGCCCAGAGGGCCCTCGGGCCAGTGACAGACAGGGAGTCAAGGAGGTAGTCCCACAAATGGGGTCCCTCACTCCCCTGTCTATGTAAGTCCCCGCTACAAGGGAAACCGACCCATCCTGGGTTATGTGTGAACTCCTCCAGCCCAAGGGGGGGATCCAACCAAGCACCTGACCCAGGGAACTTCCCTCCTAACTTCCCCCAGGAGGGCAGAAATGCCCCAAATCCCGGCAGAACTTTTTCCCCAGGTACCCACAGAACTTCCAACCCCAAAATCATCCATCCTTCTTTCCCCACTCCCCTGAGCCCAGACAACCTAATTCGGGAGAGGGAAGGCCAAGGGTGGAGGGGTACCCAAATCTTCCCAACCCGGGGTACTACCAGAGAAGGGATAGCTACCCTTCCCGGGAACAGCCCAGGGGAGAAAACAGAACTCCGTATCAGCCTGAGCAGGTTTCACAGCTTGAGCGCCAGGTCCAAAACATGGCACAGGATCTGGGTCACATGCTGAGGGCCCAGCAGAACCCTCAGATGAGTATGCCGGCACAGAATGCCCCAAACTCTGGACCTGGTGCTCCAGAACAATGACAGGGGCAGCACCCCGATAACTCACTGGTTCCCAGGGAGGAGGCACAAGGGGAAGGGGGGTGTAAAGCCTTGGAGGAAGCTTCCTTCCCCACTTGTAAACAGCCCCTGGAAACCCAGGAACCAGAAACAAAATCTCCTACCCTTGAAAGTCTGCCACCCAAGGAGCAGAGAGGAGGTAGGAGAAACAAAGGACCCAAACAGACCCATTTTGAGGAGGAGGTACAGATCTTCCAGTTTGAAGGAGAGGGATCCTCAGAGGATCCTGGGAAAAGGATCTTCTCCTTCAGAGATGGGGGAACTCCTCCCAAAGAAAAATGGGTCCCAAGGGATTCACATCCAGACTGGGTAGATGTGGGGACTGAGCTAGCGCCGCCCATCATCCCATCCCAGAAACAACAACATGAAAATCCCCTGGTTCAAACCCATCCTGGTGACTGCCTCCAAAAAGGGGGGGGGCGGCCCGGAACCGGAGCCAGGGGAACCCACAATGGCTCTGATCTCCAGTTGCCAAATTTTTCTTTCAGTTTCCCATGACTCTCCACATAATTCTGCCCAAATCTCTCTCTCTCAATGTCCAAGACTAGAAAATTAGCCCACCAGGTGTCCAAAAATGTGCATTATCTGTGCCCCCTTGCGGAGAAGGAGGGAAGATACTATGCCCCGGTTCAAGTACAGGGGCAGGGTACAATTCTGGCACGGGTGGACACTGGATCCCAAGCTACCCTTCTGTCCAAAAAGGCCTTTGATGAACTAAATTCAGGAAGGGGGGAGAATTACCAATTCCTCTCACCTCTCTTCCTGGACAACTTCAGAACTTTGACGAGAAGGAAATTCCCATCGAAGGGGACTCTGGATCTGGACATTAAAATTGGGCGACACAAGGTGAAACACCCGGTCATAGTAGTGACTCCAGAGGGCACCCCGTGTTTACTAGGGAAGGACCTCCTGAGAAGGTTGTCACCCCTAATAGATTGTGTAAACAAGGTCCTCTGGACCCAGACTAGCCAACCAATAAAATTAAAACAGAGTGTCAACCATGTTAGTTTAAACGGAACATGCCACATGGTTGAACAAAAATCTGACCAAGTAGAATTTCACTTCCAGAACAACCAAATTCCAGACGTGACATTAATAGCAGTAGGACAACAGACTGGTGATGGGGGGTCCTCTCTATTTCCCAAAATCAACTTTCCTTCCAGTTTAAGGTGGTATTCCACACTGGAAGGAAACACTCTGAAGTTCTTTACCAATCCACAATCAGACATTCCCACTCCTATAGTCCGGGAAGATGAGAAATCAGCTCAGAGCCTGGCTGATGTTCAGCAAATTGGAGAACAGTTGTTCATTCCTGTTCAGTTAAATGAAGGGAAGGACTCTGTTCTCACCCGAGTGTGTGTGAACAACGGTAAGAGCTTCATCAGTGAAGCCATGTTCCGCCAACTCCCAAAAGATCCAGCCATTCCCACATTCAAACAGATAGACAAATGGGAAATGGATCTGGAAACACCCAATTCCAAACATCTCCTGCCAAGCCGGTGAATGCTCAAAATCTCCATAGGCAACAAGAGCATAGTTCATAATTGTTGGGTATGCGAGACGTCACTGCCGCCTTTTACTTAGGCAGTGACATTCTCAATCGCTTTGCCATTAGTTTGGACGTAATAAACTTCAAAGCTTGGTCCCCATTAGCGGATAATCCCATGGGCGTTGATGATCCAGAGAAAGCATTTAGGTCAGCTAAATTGCTACCTTATGCAGTTGAAATTCAGATTGGAGAGGGAGTCACCATCCCAGAAAGGACCCGACAATTCTCCCTGGAAGTGAAAGTTAAAAGAGGACAGAAATTGAAAAACCCTGATGCTTATATTCATCTAAGTGTTTCTCTCCAACAGCAAGGGTTGGGGGTAAACCCAACACCATTAGTCAATATAGAATATGACACCATTCCAATAGAGGTGGATAACAGCGACTTTAAGAGCATCACTCTAGCCGCAGGCACCATTATTGGAATGGCGGTTGATGACTGACATTTTTCCATTGATCTAGGTAATAAACTGTTAGGACCAATCCCCAAGGACTGTTTGACAGTGACAGTGATGACAACACAACACCAGACAGGATCTTTACCCGGCATGGGGGGGAACTTCCTGGTGTACACTTCCTGCCCTTATGGTAAGGAAGATGTGACTTGTGACTTCAGGAGGGATGAGGTGATTTTTCAGGTCCATGAGGGGTGCCTTTCCCACCTGAAGCCACCAGTCCAAATCAGCACTTTGACCAGGGACTTCTACACCCAGCTGGAGGAGGCCGCTGAGATAGCGAAACCAGAAGTCTTTCCAGGCTTAAGGCAGATGGTTGAAGAGTCAACCTAGCTGATGCCTGGGTGACTCTGGAGCAGAAGCAAAAGTTGAAACAAGTTTTCTTGGATTTTCAAGATCTCTTTGTGGTGGACTCATAGGATTGTGGTCGGACCGACATCCACACAACAACAATTCCCACGGACCCTGGTATGACTCCAGTGTTTGTGAAGCAATATCGCTTGCCTCTCGCATCAATGGAGTCCCTGACTGAAATCATTAAGAACCTTGAGTCCTGTGGGATAAACCGTCCAGTCCACAGCAACTTCAATAATCCGGTGCTGGGGATATTGAAGCCAAACGGCCAGTGGAGACTCTGCACAGACCTTAGGGAGCTCAACGAACGGGCCCATACTTCCCGATGGCCTCTTCCCTACATTGACCAAGGGCTGGCCCAGATCCAGGGGTCACAACTATTCATTGCAATAGACCTGACCAATGGATACTGGACTGTACCTGTCAGTAGGGAGGACCAATACAAGCTGGCTTTTACCTTTGGAGGCCAGCAGTACACATGGACCCGGACTCCCTTCGGATACCTCAACTCCGGCAATGAGTTCAACATTTTTCTGCATAAGGCCATGCCCGATCTGGGTGAGAGGGGTAACCTGGCTTATGTAGATGATGTCCTCATCAAAAGCTCAACTGTTGAGGAACACATAGAGGAGATCCGTTATGTTCTGACACAGTTGAGGGCCGCCGGAGCAAAACTTTCCTTCCAAAAAGCACAGTGGTGTAGAACCCGTGTTAATTTCTTGGGGCATGAGACTACTCCTCAGGGTCTCTGTCCCCAGGAAAAGAAGGTGGAAGCACTCCAGAAACTGAAGGACTAAGGAGCCTTCCTGGACTGACTAATTACAGCAGAAAGTTCATTGAGGGCTACGCAGAGATCACCAGACCCCTAATTAATCTTTTGAAGGGGGGGTCAAGTGGGAATGGGGTCCAGAACAATCAGAGGCAGTAAGACAACTCAAAAGAAGCCTCTCGCAAGCGCCTTGCCTAGCTTACCCTGTCAGAAACAAGGAGTTCTTCTTGGAGACAGGGTTCTCTAATACATGCTTGACTGCAGTATTATACCAAAAGCATGACAAGGTCAATAAAGTAATCTCCTATGCGAGTAAAACTTTATCCTCTGTGGAGGAAAAATTCAACGATTGTGAGAAGGTACTCCTGGCAACGGTGTGGGCATTGAAGAATTACCGCCCGTTTACCCAGGGGGAGCACATCATAGTGGAGACTCCCCACCTGCCTCTGCAATATCTACAAAGGGACAGAATCCGGGCAGGAAATGTGAGTAATTCCCGAATTACTTCCTGGATTCTGTCAATGCAAGACTTTCCTGTGGAGGTCAGATATGGCCTAAACAAGAAGAGTCCCCTCGCGCAAGGTCTGGCTGACTTGCATGATTGTGGCAGAGAAAACTGTCTCGAGGACGGAAGTCTAAAAATCAAGCACAACATGCAGGCATACCTCAATTCCCCCCACAAAGTCTTTGAAGAAGACAAGTGTGAGGGAATGCCCACTGTCTATGTGGATGAATGCTCTTACCATGTTGACAACAACAGGGAAAAAGAACTTGTGGCCGGCGTAGGGAATGCATGGGTGAATGAGTCCCCAGAACCCTCCGCTGGGTACAAGATTGGTCCCCAAAGTAGTCAAGTGGCAGAGTTGATGGCTGTGCATCAAGCCATCCTCACTGCTGTCCAACATCAACTCCACGAACTGGTCATAATCACAGATTTGGATTATGTACGGAACGGGTTTGTGGAGCACCTGGTTAATTGGAAAAAAAGAGGCATGTTATGTGCTAATAACAAACCCTTGAAACATGGGAAATTAATTCAAAATATTGATGATCTCGTCACCTCAAATGGAAGGACCATCTACTGGAAAAAGATCAAGGGTCATTCCAAAGTAGAGGGACCAGACAAAACTGGAAATTACTTTGCTGATCAGCTGGCCAAAACCGGGGCCATCCCAGGGGATCTAATAGGGGATATAATAGAGATTGAGTCCCTGTTGGGAGAAATCCAGGTCACTTCTATCACTAGGTCCCACACAAATGCTCATAATGATTTTTCATCTGCACAATGGAGTAAGGAGACCCCAGATGCTGATTTGATTACGGCTCAAAAAGGGGATCCAATAATTGGTAAGTTTTATCAACACATTGAGGACCCTGAGAACTTTCCCCTGACGGATACCGATTACATAGGGAAAGAGGACCCCAGAGTGTTGATGAAATGTCCAAAAATGTTCTGAATCCAAGACAGTTTGTTGGTAAGGAAATCCCAAGCTGGCCATGATCAGTGGGTGGTTCCTACCTCATTCCGAAGCCTGATGTTAAGTCACGTCCATGATGTGGCCACAGCCGGTCATAGCGGGTTTCATACAACACTTGAAATCTTGAGAGAGGTTGCATACTGGCCACACATGGGGCAGGACCTCGACCAATACTTGAAGGGGTGTCTTGTGTGTGCACAATTTCAGCCAACATCCCTCATACACCGTGTGCCTCTCCAAAAGAGGGGGATGACACTGCCATGGTCAGATTTGCAAGTCGACTTTATCGGGACCGTGATTCACTCCTCTAGGGGGAACAAGTACATGTTGACAGTGACATGCTTATTTACTAATTGGGTGGAATGTCTCCCGGCCCCAAACTGCAATGCAGAAACAGCAGCTGCCCTGATGATCAACCACATCTTTTCGCATTTTGAACTACCCCAAAGGATTGAGTCAGACAGAGGTAGCCATTTCACCAGCAAGTAATGACCAAGATGTGGGAGATACTTGGGGTTAAAGGAGGCTACACATTGCTTACCGGCTAGCCTCTAGTGGTGTAGTGGAACATTACAACAAAACCATTGTCAGCATATCAAAAAGTTTGTGGCAGATTCTGGGCCAAGTTGGGATATCTGATTACCTCTTGTCCTAATGGCCATCAGATCTACCCCTTCATCTGCAACTAAAATGTCACCGTTTGAGTTGATGACTGGACGCAGGATGGTGCTTCCCCAGCATCTGCTTTACAGGACCCAAGAGCAGACATTGATCAATGCCTCCACAACTCATGAGTATGTTGAAAATTTAAGAAAACACCTTCAACATGCTTTTCAGATCAGCCAACAGCATGAAGACCCACTATGACTTAAAGACTACCAAGAAAGAATACAATGTAGGAGACCAGGTTTATCTATACAATTTTCAAAGGAACCAGGCCAAGCAGCGGAAAAGTCTACCTACCTGGAAGGGACCTTTTGAAATTATAGACAAGATCTCGCCAGTCGCCTACAAGATCTGCATCCCCAAAGGCAGTTTGGCAGAAGGGGAAGATAAGTGGGTCCATATTAATCAGCTAAAGTGTTGCCATCCTAGGCACACTCTGCAGCAACTGGAGGAGTCCTCTGGAACCCCAGAGGGGGCCACTCCAGATTCATAAAATTCCAACCCTAAAATATTCCACACATAGTCTATAAAATACAATAATGCAAATGCCTCCTGATTTATAAAATGTATATGTCCGCCCCACTACATTAATAGTGGTGGGGAAATGTCTACAATATGTTTTTGCTTTGTCATCCTAGGAGAGATAACCTATAAACTGACTGGAAACCACGGAGACTGACCAAGGAGGACGACCCGGGGACCGGGAGCAAAGATCCGAGGGGCCTGGGTATCGCTCAATACTCCCATCAGGACTGGTGAGGAGAACCGATCGATCCACCCCTGATGGAGGAAAAGATGCTGAACTTTGCCATTTGTCGAATCCGGAGAGATGAGGCTGACATCCTAGTCTTGCGAAGTTCCATTGATGAAAGATCAACGGCCATCGCAAGAGGGGGGCCTGTGGGATGTATCAACCCACTCATCCAAGCCCTGCAACATCACTGTGCATTGCTGGTAGCAGAAACATCATAATGGCCACTGGAAAGCATGCTGCCCACCAGAAATCACCAGAAATTGCGCAGCGAAAACCTGAAAAATAGGCCAACATCTACTTTTGCCTATGTCAGTGGTAACACAGGAGACCACTGCCAAAACCCATCCTTTGGCTGCTCACAGAGCAAAATCACTGCAAAGGAATAAAGAGCTGTCTCAAAAATCCGTTTTTATTTGGTGTCAAATTTGCTAAAATCATGGCTCACAAGCCACCTAAAAAGATCCAACCTCCTTGTTGGGTGTTCCACATCATTATACTGCAAGAATCCACATAAATCCAATGCCAGAAAGAATTATATGTTATTAGAACAAAATCCACTTTTAAAGATACTTGATGGAAAGAAAGCTTTCAAAATGGGTGCAATACCGGTACTCGCCACTACCAGAAGCCGGCGTCTTAAACCATTTTCTTTGTAAAGTTGAACATGGAACCCCAAACTATGCCAAAGAAATACTTGCTATCAGAAGCCTAAGGGGTGGAGACAATTTAAAACTATATTCTGAAATGGCTTCAAGGAAGGAGTTGTTTAATGTATGTGTTAAAAATGTGGGTTATATTGTAAGAAAAGACAATTTGTAGACATTGGTTGCATAGTTAAAAAGTTTCCCACACTGGGATCAAACAGATTCCACACCTTCCCCCTGGACAAAGGAAGCTTTCCCCAGCCCTTGGCCAAGAGATTGGCAGAATGGTGTGGACAGGAACTAGCCAAGGCACCCTGGCGTGTTGCTCTCAGTCAAGACAATGGATTCTTTGGGATGAATAGGAATATGCTGATTTGAGTGTGACTTGTCAACAACTCCTGGCAGGAAACAAGACATGTGACCCTCTGAGTCAGCCAGCTCTGGAGGCGGAGACAAACTATTGTGTGAATTGAATTGAAAGCAAATGTATGTTTTATAAAAATTCTTATAGCAAAGTGTACTGAACTGACAAAAATGTAAAACTTTGAGATGGTTAAAATGAAAAATTCACTCACAGTTTGAGACTAAGCTGAACTTCGTGGGATGGTCTGAGACCAAACCCCGGAATTTATTAATATTGCAGCTGCAGTGTTTTTGCTATGAACACAAGAAATTACAGACATGTGCTCAGATGGAGTGTCTATGCCTGTGGAAAATTTGGTGCAGAACCAATATTGGGAAAACCACCAAAAGCACAAATAAGTGGTCATTTCTGAACCCAAGCTCGTAGGAACATGGGACTTGAACAGAGACATGCCTTAATTAATCTGTGATGTGTATATGTATTATGAACAACTTGTGTATCTGGGAAATATGTTTTTTGGGAAAAAAATGATTTTCTATGTAAAAGCAAAGGGGAGGGATTTCAGTTAAGCCATAAAACACAGCATCACTGACACATATGACACACTGCCCCTGTCTCAAATCAGGGGACAGGAGATTCTCTGACCTATCAGAATCCTTAGAGGGTGGACATGTAGAATCAGCCTCCCCCATCCACTTTGGAAACACATACATAGAGACTGCTTAGGACAGATAAGAAACACATCTTTTCCACTCTTCAACTGATTCCTGCGAAGCACCCTGCCAGACCAGTTCCAGACTAGATCCAGACTCCATAACTTTGAAGCAGAAAGGCCCAATCGCAAAAGATGGACTCTTCTCAGCAGGCCTTCAGAATCTTTTGCAACCTGATTCTAACCCCTAAACTTCCACGGGGCCTAACCAAACCATTCAACAGCCGGGCTGTGAGGTTTGCTTCTAGCTAAGAACCCTGTGCTAGAACCGAGGTCCAGACCCAGAAAGCAGAGCTGTATCCAGACCCGTCAGATCCAGTTCAAGAGGCCGCAGACCGCCGTGCAGTGCTGAACGCAGACCAGAGTGCCTGAGACCTGTCCGGTGGTGAGTGAAGCCAAACCCTTGCCCAGATCCTGACGGAGCCCTTCCATTCCCAAGCCTAGGAGTGAGTATCTAGTCTAGAACTGTGCATAGTCATCTCTTAGCCTAAAGTAATCTTATTCCAACCATTCCACTTGTCCAGAACTGCATTATAGAATCTTGTATCCATCCTGTTGATTCCAAATCTGTAAAGCTCAATCTGTCATTTTGAAATCTTGACTTTATTTCTGAAAATCTACCTTCACAAAAATCTCTGTAACTTTTGAACCACAAGTCCTAGAAACGATATGTAACTGTCATTTTGAAGCTAGGTTCCCAAGCTTTCCAACAAACCTTCCAAACCTTCCAATTCATTATAGTTTTTCTGTAATATTTGCTGACAATTTGCAGCAAATTGCAATTTAGCTCCATTTCACCACTTGTAAAAATAGTTGTTTCTTGTTTTCAACTGCTCAAATTTGTTTTCAATCTGATAATCATTCATGAATCATTGCTAGTGTTGACCTGTACCAATCCAAAGTAACTCTCACTAGCGCTGAATATCCTTTAGTGAATTAAAATCATTTTAGCATATTTTTCACCTTCATTGCAATCACATTCAAAAGTATTTTTGCCTGTTTTAAAATCATACCTGTTTTCTCTAAGCTTGCTGGGGGAACTGGAATTGAACTGCATTATTGATTGTATTCCTGAAACCTGTGTGCCCTCATCTCCACCTCTTCATATTGCATAATGGGGTTGAGTGAGTAGTCACAGGGGACAAAGTGATCATATTATCTTTTGATTGAAATCATATCAAGTTTATTTCTGCGTTACAATCTTTCCCATCTTGCATTTCCTTGAATCATATAAAGTATTCTCTGCTACCTTATCCTTCCTATTCCTACTCCTAAGTGATTAAAGAGATTGTTGATATTGTGATATTACCCATTACTGATTACTGTTCACATTCATAAGTGTGCTATTCAGATATTACTTTGTTCATAAAAGTGTGATATATATATTGTTTAATTCTTCAAATAAACCTTTTAATTTGCAAAACAAACCTACTTCTTGGCTCAGTGAGGTCAGGGGGATTCAAAGAGAGGGGCGTTATATAAGGGTTCATCATCCAGATTTAAAGAACTTAGACATAAAAATATATAAATAAGGGCTTCCATTGGGCATCCCATCCTAAGCATTGACTTAGTTGGAGTGCTGGATTGAAGTCACTTACAGGCCCAATGGCCAGCCCTGGGGGTGGGTTCCTGGCATCAGAGGTGCACCTAGGCTAAAATGTCAGGGGAGGTGGGGAGATGGAGGGTGGGGACTAACACTGCAAATGTTGGTGTTAGGCAGAATCCCGTACAGTGCCCTTAGGGACCACTACACACAATTAAGTGGTAATACAAGTTCACATTTGGTAAAAGCTGCACTACACTGTTAAAGTGGTAGCAGTAGCAGAGCAGCCAGACATATCTCAAGAGTAAATGAGCAGTAGTAGAGATTACACAAAGGACCACAATTACTGTGACTCAAGCAAACACTGACTCAAGGTTTCAGGTAAAAAATATAAGTACATTTATTTAAAACCATCTGTTCATAAAACACTTCACTTCTATAAATTCAAAACCACATGTAAAATACACCACACACAACCACTTCCACTTGTTCCAGCAAATTCAAGATAAGTACATTAGGATTTGACAGACCGGTGTTGCGATACTAATGCGTACCCACGGACAGAAATGCTCACGAAGTTAAAACACACTTTGTACTTTAGAATTTCAAACAAGGGAACAGGGGATAAAATTACAGGCAATACTTTGGTCTAGGCAAGGGAATTGGAGGGCTTGTTCAAAGATACAGATTAAAGTCAACAGGCCTGCACCAGCGTCAATGGACCGGATCCTCAGTTGCCGAGGATCACACGTTGAACAGTTCGAGATTCGAGATGCCAAGAGTACTTAGATATTGTCAGATGGAAGGAAAAGTGATAAGATGGAGGGAAGAAAGTATAAATCTTTGTGGAGGAAAAGGGTTCACCACATTTCCGGATGGTCAGTCGGAGACAACGACCAAATGTGCACAGTACCTTATTCCGTTGGAGAAAAGCTGGTGCCATGGCAGTTGTTCCTGGTAGTTCCTGCAGACTCACGGTTCCTGCGGCTTCAGTCGTGGGGACAAGAAGGAGGACGTCTGGAGCGATCTGCACTACCCAGGGATGAGGCCAGCAGCAGCGAAAAAGACAATGATTAATAAAAGGTGCGCTCCTTTAAATCAGGAGAGGGCTCTTCTGATGGCTATCCGGACCACTACAGCACAGCAATGATTTCGACCCAGGAGAGGATGCTCTAACTGAAGAAAGGGTGAGCTGGTTGATCCCACCAGGCTCAAGGGAAGACGACTCCGGACTGGATCTTCTCTTGTCATTGAAGGGTAGATAGCTCAGGACTGCAGCAGGGCTTCACCGGGATCCGGGGTTGCAGCAGCCATCTTCTTCTCTGCTTCACTTTGGTTCCTTGCAGTTCCAGTGGCGACTCTAACTTCCAGCCCAAGAGTCCTGCCTTTTATGCCAAAATCATTCCCCATTCACACAGCCTGGCTGTCAATCACTCAGAAGGGGGGTTGTCCAGCCCAGACAACCACCTCAGCCAATCAACACAAAGTAAGACTTGGGTCTCCAAGGAGACACTGTGCAGGGGGTGACTACACCCCTCCCTAACTTTCAGCCCACCTAAACACCCAGATGCCAAAGGAGGGCTTCTGGTCAGAAGCCCGCCAAAGGTCGGCGAGCAAAGGAGGCAAACCTGGTTTGCCGCGCAAAGGACCCAAGAATGATGTTAACAGAAAGAAATGGCGATTGAACCCAACCGGAGCCAAAATAAAAAGTATTTGGGAAAGCGGGTTTAAAGTTCGAGGTTACTAAAATAGCCTAAAACATTACTACGTTATATAATATAACCGCGGTAGGAAAATTAGGGTAGATACCACTGCCACCAGCCAAGTCTTAATGTTAAGGAAGCGAAACAATGCTCCAAGAGGCACAGATAAAAAGGGCTAAGAATTAACCCTTTCAAATACTCCATATAAGATGGGGTGTACTGGATCCGTGGTTAAAAGTGACTATGTAAAGTTAATGGCAACTTTGCCCTTTTCTGGGGGACAGTAGTCAGCCCCAGAAAATGGAGTTGGTGGGAAGCCTAAGAGACAAATCTATGTTACTGCACTGAAGGTGCTGTGTAACACACAAAAGAGTGGGGCTATTGAAGTGGTGTACTCCAGAGTCCACAATCACAAAAACAGTCAAAATACACATGGCAAAACACAGGTAAGAGTGGGGGGAAAAGCTCACACTCTTACCAGGTGGAAAAAATAAACTTCAGAAATCCAGCAAAGCTGCTGGGGACTCACTAGGTGAGGGAAATTAACCATAGAATGAGAATTCTCCCTAACAGTGGGGGGAGGTGCTAACTTCAGACGTTGTGAGGGAGGAGCAAACTTACTTGTGTGTGGGCATCTAAAATCTTTTCACATTCAAATGAGACTTTTCTGGTGAAGCTTCAATGTTACAAGCAGCTACCTCTCGCCTTCATTTCTGAAATGTCACACTTAAGGACTGCTGTGAGAATGAGATGTCTCATGTCACCACTTCCCTTCTAATCACTCCCCTGACATGCAAGTGCTAACCCCACATCACAATTTCAATTACCTAAAAATGTATGCATATGAATGCAGGTGCTAACAGTAAAAAGTTTTATGTTAGTAATTGCAGGGCCTTTGTTAACAGCAAAGCCCAGGCACTGTTTAACATTTGTGTCCTGTTCCATCTGGCCACGGCTCTGTCGGTCAACCCAGCAGGGACCGGGTGACAATTTTGAAAGAGGATAGTGAGTGGGGCCAATAAACCCATTGCACTTTCGGTCTCCACCCTGAGGGATGGCATCTGGGCCTTTCACCTTTTACAGTTGAGATCGTCCCCCAAGTAGCTGCCCCCATGTTGGCAGTCTTATGATACAGAAACCTACTGATAATCGGCAGGTTTGAACTTCCTTGATGCATTATTTTGACTTCATTATTGATTTAAGCCCTCCACAGGTGCCTTGGACCATTGTTCCAATCAGTAATGGGTGCCCCAAACATCAAAAAGAAATTAGACCCCACCAGCCCTGACACATCTTTAGCCAGCCCTGCTCCCATTTCCCTCTGAATTCTGTGAGCCCAGCTAGGAAGCTGAAAAGCTATTTCACCTTCCCTTTGGCCACTAGTTGTACCTTTCACCCCAATTCAGAGGCTGTTTACTTTCATAATGCTATGCTAATCTCTGGAGAGGTGGGCCATCTAAAAGCTGAGACCAGAAGTTAAGACTGGCTTTATCAAAGTGGGTCTGTTGATATTGCATGGACAGCTTTTTTATGCTCTGCATGTTTGATGCTGATGCTGCTCTTTAACGATTGCTACGGGCTGGCGACACATCGAAAGAGGCCTTCTGCCTCAAAGTGGCCTGGGGCTGGCGCCGCCCATGGAGCCAGATTGAGTCAACAAAGCCCAACATTTCAGGAAGGAGCTAGAGCCTGATCTGCTCAATGGTGTTTCTCCACTGCATGGCATTCTTTTTGTTTGGGTTATTAGGTGTGCCACCAATAAGCCAAAACTATTGCTTTAGGGAACAGACAGTGGTGGAAATAGACTTTTTTTATGGGACATCCCTCCTACCGCAGTGGAAGGTGCCAGGCCCAGCAATGGGAGGTTTAGGAGTGTGTAGGGAAGGTATTTTAGTCACCCCATGAACATTTGCCTCTTCCACTCAGAGGATTTATCGTCAGCAAAGTTCAAAATGTGCACCCCTTTTAAACCTACAAATATTTTCAGTACAGTGCAACATTGACAAGGGATTTCACAGGGCTCCCGCTCAGACCCTCAAGTGGTCTTGTGGGAAAGTGTCTCACTTTGGAACCTAGCGGCCACGGTTTAAATCCCTGCCCAACATAGTTTAAAGCACGAACACACCAGAGCTTTCTAAAATAAACATATAGTGCACAGATTTCACAGATTGTGGAGCTGTATTTCCAATCTGGTGAGTAATTATTTGCCAGATCCTGGGTCTGGAAAGATCCGTCCAATGATAGCATCGAGTACAGAAAGGAAGAAATGCAATATGAGGAGGGACTTGTAGATGTTTTTTAGTTATTTGCCCACCCATTGACTTCTCATGGCCATGCTAATCCCTATGGCAATTCTCACCCAGTTCCTGCCCTCCTCACCCAAAACACCTCCTCACTGGAACTCTTTGAGCTATCTTTAAACATGCCTTGCCATCAGACTTTGCCCTCAATGTGCCTGCAAGTGTTTTCTCAAAGGAGTCTTGAGAGTTCATGACTTCATTGGAACTGGTGTAATAAAAATGTCTTAATCAGGTCTGCCTTTGGCCACTCAATTTAAAAACACCCTGCATGTCTTTCGCTGACGTCCTGTTAAAAACAAGCATTGGCAAAGCCAACAATTTTGGCTTGTGTATAAGTATATAAGTATTAGGCATGTGCCAGGCACTGCTATTAGCTGCTCAGGTACTGAAATCATTTTGCACCGGCACTATTAATGGCCAGCTAATACCAATACAGAAGGGCCTTTCCCATGCCTACACGAATGTCCAAACTGTTAGCATTGCCAGTGCTCCTTTTGCTTTACCCTTGATGCACAGGACTATGCATCAAGGTTAAAGCAAACATACTACTTGGCTAAATTAGAGTACTTAGACTTTTTGGCCATCTCAGAATCCTGGCTACATGATGCGGCTGGCCCAGCCTTATCACTAGCAGTCCCAGACAACTATACAATCCTACGTGTGGACAGACTTACCTCCCGAGGTGGAGGTTTAGCAATCATAGCTAAAACTAGCCTGGACATGAGGATCATCACTACTACCAATATGCAATCCTGTGAATGCCTCACGGTCAAAATAGCCATCGCCAACTCCCAAACCCTAAACATCATCCTCATCTACAGTCCACCAGGTCCTATCGGAACCTTCTCTGAGGACATCTCGACATCCCTGTCCAATAACCTAAAAAATACATCCCAAACAATAGTGCTAGGAGACTTTAATCTAGGCTATAATGACAATAAGGACACCCAATCGACAGCGATTGCTCTGACCTTGAGAGAGCTGGGATTCTCCCAAAAAGTTGAACTACCCACCCACAACAAAGGTTGCATCCTTGATTGGATAGCAGAACATAATTGCGAAGTAAATATTACGGATTCTGTACCGCAGATCTGGACTGACCACCACCTGCTATTATTCTCAGTGACAACCCACCGGGTCACTGCCCCGTCCTCCCTTGCCCCACCGCTGCCAATGAGAAATAAAAAACTAATGACAGTAGAAAATCTGATGCCCGTTATAATACCTAAATTGAACTCACTACCTGACTGCATGGACCCTAATCTGTTAGTCGAACATTATAATGCAGCCATGTCCTCAGCCCTGGATCACATAGCCCCGCTCAAACTAAGAAATAGCAAACCTAAAAAACACCTCAATTCTTGTTCACGCCCCACCTAAAAAATCTTAGGCTGGCCAAAAGAAAACTTGAAACTATTTGGAGACTTTCCCCATCAGTCAAAAATAAACTGAACCTCTCCAAAGCCTCCTCCCAATACAAGAAAGAAATACTTTTAGCCAAACAAGAAACCTACAATACTAGAATATCCAACTCAAAATCTAGTGTCAAAGAACTGTTCAGCATTCTGAAAGAATTGGAAACACCCGTTGTACCCCAAGAAAACTGCACCAAGGATAAACAATGGTGCTCTAGCATACAACTTGCTTTAACAAACAAAGTAGCAAACCTACAAACCAAAATTGCCATCAAGAAGGCATCACTAACACCACACATCCCTCAGAGCTCAGCGCCACCGCCACAGCCCAAGTTGGGAGCCCGATTCTGCTTTTCTAAGGTATCGACCATAGAGGTAGAAAAGGTCATCCTGGGACTTAAACCGTCCAACTGCAAAGGCGACCAATGCCCAGCACAACTCATCAAGGATGCTGCGAGAGAACTATCGCCATTTATAACCAAACTAATCAACTCTTCCTTTACCTCAGGTTCAGTACCGATCAACCTAAAAGAGTCCTGGGTACTGCCACTACTAAAGAAGCAAACCCTTGACCCCGCCATTCCGACTAACTTCAGGCCCATCACGACGGTGCCCTTTCTTCTAAAAATTTTAGATAAAGTGGCTTACTTGCAAATTCAAAGCTTCCTAGAGTCTAACCACTTACTTGTAACCCGTCAATCAGGATTCCGCCCGCAACATGGGACCGAGACAGTGTTAATAGACCTTAAGGCCCAAATAGACGATTGCAGAGACAATGGCCAAGCGGCCCTACTTCTCCTCCTGGACCTATCAGCGGCATTCGACTTAGTGGACCACACAGTCCTCTGTAGTCACCTCGACTCGGCAGCCCACTTTTCAAAAGAGGCCATAATTTGGATCAAGTCATTACTGAGTAATCGGACCATGAGAGTCTTCGCTCCATCAGCCTCAGCAGATCCAATCCCCATAACATGCAGTGTTCCACAAGGGTCTTGTGTGTCACCCACCCTCTATAATGTCTTCACAAAGCCTCTCTTTGATGAAATGGATCATCTGGGTATCGCCTACACTAACTACGCAGACGATACCCAGATCCTCCTCCCACTCTCAGGAGACTACGCCAAGGACCTGGCCCTAGTGAACAGGATCTATAGCATCGTTCAGGCATGGATGGCCACACACGGCCTATGCCTGAACAATGATAAAACTGAGCTTATCATCCTGGGCACCACTACCTATATATCCAAACTCAGCCCTGATTACGACAACTTCATTATCGACAGGAACAACATAAAAGTAGCTCATGAAGTAAAAACCTTAGGATTTTACCTAGACGCCACCATGAACTTTACCAAACAAGTTAACTCTCTAGCCTCTGCCACAGCATATACATGCAAACTTATCAGAGCGAGCAAACAATTCCTCTCCACAGATAGTTGCATTACACTTGCCATAGCCTTGATACTATCCAAATTAGACTATTGTAATGGACTTTACATTGGAGCTAATAAACAGACCATCCACAAAATTCAAGTGCTCCAGAACAATGCTTTGAGAGCAGCACTCAAGATTAATAGAAACAAGCATATATCCTCTACAAGAAGAGAATACAAATGGCTCGCCACCATAGACAAAATTCATCTCAAAATCGCTTCCCTCACCCACAAATGTATCAACAACAAAGCTCCACCTTACCTCATGGATAGATTACGTAAAAGGACTTCTTCCAGACCTACCAGAATAGCCAACGCAAACTGCCTCCAAGTCTTGCATTTCAAACTTGCCACTATAGGAGGAAATAGCTTCCCGGTCAAAGCTGCGCAGTTATGGAACTCCGTCCCCCATGACGTCAGAGAACCTCAGCCTTTCGCAAAATTTAGACAAAACCTCACTAGGTGGCTGAGAGCCAACGACAGCTAACTAGTCCACTTGTCACATTGTACATTACTGTATATAACTATATATTACGTGAACAGGAGCATGTTCCTTGCTCCCCTGTCCTTGATCTCTCCCTGTTCATATCTGCTTGCTGTAATATTGCTGATGTCTATGTCTACACTTCCTGCCTTTTCCTGTACTTGCAATTAGCCGAGCATATCTGTAACCAAGCTCAGCGCATCTCTGTACCTTCATCTGATTTCTATGTACCTGTAACTAAGTTGAGCATATCCTTGTCTGTTTGCGCCCTGATACTCCAGGGTATGGCGCGCTATACAAATAATAAACTAAACTAAACATTGACTGTAGGCCAAACTAGCCAGTAATAACACTTATGGTTCACAGTCAGCCTGGATATACATTCTGTGGCATGGCATTTTTACTGGCTGGGAGTCCGTACATGGTAACAATGGCATATATTGATGCAGCCTACATGGACATGCATGAGATCAACCAGCATGAATATATTTTTATACTAGCATCTCTTGCGTGGAAAGGCTGCATGAAATGGATTTAAAAAATATTCCTGTGCACAGTTTGTGATTTGCAACTATTGGGATTTTTCATGTGCTTCCATACAAATCCAATTGCAAATTGTATGGATTTCTACCCAATTTTGCAAAGAAAGTGCTGTAAAATGCATAATTTATCCCAATGTTTCAAAAAAATTCTTGGGAGTGAGAACCCCCCCTCAAGGAACCCTTTTTTGGTTTGGGCTCCCTCACTGTTCTCTGTTGATCCTGCCTAACTGGCACAAACGTTTAAGCCTCTTAAATTCAGAAATGTACCGGCCTCCACTGTACATCATTTGTCACTGTGTATGATGTGTGTTTTAATGCGCGCACACAGAGCCAGTGTGCTCCTTAATGATATAATATAGCATTTATAACGTGCCTGTACACACGTGTTTCTAGGCACGACAAGGCAAGGAGTGGGAAACAAAAGAGTAGGACAAAACACAGATCTTACTAGGCATTGTGTCATTCAGATCGCACAAGAGCAGGGAAGGAGGGAGGGGAGAAGTGCCGAGGGTGGGCTAGGATGCATAAGTGCAGCAACAAAGGAGAAACAAGAGTGCAGCCAACAGTTGGCAAGTGTGGGTACTCATAAGTGTAGCCAACGGGTGGAGAATAAGTGCAAGAGAGGGACTTTAGGGTTACAAATACAGACCACAAGTGCAGGGGAGCTAAGAGGCAGTGCAGGATTGCAGCTGGACAGGCAGGGTCCTGGGCCCGAATTCAGAACTTGACTAGGTGACCAGTGTATGGATCAGGAAGGTGATCAGCAAGGGAGAGGAAGAGAGAAGGCAGAAGCAAAGTGACAGGTCTTGAGTTGCTTCCGGAACCGGAGATGGTTCTGCTCAAGTTTCAGAGAGGCAGGGAGGCTGTTTTCAGAGGGAGGTCCCAACCGAAAAAAGAGATCTGCCCTCAACTCTTTGCTTGGAAAAGTGACTGACCCTCAGAGAGTTGGAGGTGGCAGAGTGGAGAGCTCATGCCATCCTATAAATATTTATGCATATGATACAAAAGTTAGTCTGGCATAAAGCTTTCTTCAGTAGAGAAATCTAACTTTGCTGTAGTTGATTTGGAGTTGTATTAATAAACCATATTTGGGATCCTGCACACAAACTGAAAGGGAGATTTCTCGAGTCTCCTGTTTGCCGAGGTGCCTCCGCTGGCTGAGCGCAAAAAATTGTAAGGGGGCCTCACCAAATGTTTTGCCCCGGGCCTCACCACATCTTCTGACAGCCCTGGATACATTGCTCTTTGCGATTTAAGCCCTAAAGAGACGTGGCATGTCATGCTATGCATCTGCCCAGAGCAGTCGCCAGGAGCTGCAAAATCATCTGTCCTTGAAAGCCAAGTTGCAGTATTGAATGCGAGGCCAAATCTAAAATGCGCAGGGATTTTTCTTCATACATAACCTATGTTTACACTTTTTTACAGAAACACGTGGTAGTCTGAAAAACAAACATTTGGAGAATATGCGTTTATAGTGAACAGCCAACCACGATGTATAAGACTTTGTTGATAAGTAATTGATTCAATGTGTTCCACATTACTCAGAAAATCGGTGTACACTTTTCATCAATACTATATAATTTTTAAAGTAAGTGGAATTTGAAATATGTTCAGGCTGTGGCCTGGTTTGGCTGGCCACAGACCCCATCTTTTTTTCTGAGCAATTGTTCTGCTAAACCTCAGTCCCGCTAACAGTGGAAAAAGGCTAAAACAGATTTCACACTTATGATCACGTGGGCAGGCATTAATTACAGTTCATATTTACTGCTTATTTGTGGCAGAAATTCCTGCAGCAGCGCTGTGAAGCCGTTGACGAATATGCATGTGAACTAACCCACGTCCTTAGCAGCAAAGTTGTTAAGGTGTAAATGACGTTATTTGGATTCTGAGTAAGACCGTGCAATGTCCTGTTCTGTAATTAACCCTGCAACAGTGCTATGGGCGTGAAAGCAACACAAGAATGAATTAAGAGACAGCAACAGTCGCGTGTGGTTTCCTTTGTCTTCCATCACTGAGTCAGCAGTGTGTGATTGTTGTCTGCTCCTGCGTATGCCAGTGTGGGAGAAATGCAGACCCCAGATTAATTGAAATGCAGCACCAACATCCTCCCACACGAGAAGTGCAAATGTGCAAAGGTCACCAAGTGCAGACCTCACTGCGGGCCTGATTCAGAGGTACGTGTTATCATGGAAACGTGCCATGTCTGAGTTGATGGTCTCCTTTCCATGAAGACATGTATTCTGAAATAATAAGGGAGTGGCGGCAATACACGAAGCCCGCCACTCCTGCAAAGCTGTGATTTACGGCATGGCAACAGCCTTGCCAACCACCTCACATGTAAGGGGATGGCAAGGACTGTATTCAGAGGCCAGAACACCCTTCCTCCACCAGCCATAAGGGGCGTTCATTAACGCTAGGAGCTGCCTTAAACAACACAGCACAATGTTTCCCATTTTAAACATGCCATTTCTCAGACTGCAGCACCCCTTTTCTAGATTAATGAAAGTTTGTGAAAACGTTCTCAAATTAGAAAAGTGCCATTCCTCTGGGAAATGCGTGCTATGCCACTGGGGCTCATATTTCCTCCACAACATGTGATTTTAGAAGCGTTTGTTGTTGGCTTGCCACACTATAATTAGCAGTAGCTCTGAATCAGGCCCGAATCCTGATTCAGGGACCAGCAACATGAAGCCAGGCCTTTCGGAATGAATGAGACAGTAATCAACTACCAAGGAAGGCATAATTGCTGTATTCTCCTCAACGGCTTGGCATTATTTTGTTCCTCGCCACACCCCTATGCCCTTCTCCCTCATCCTGTGAAACCCCTCAACTTACCTTCTGGTAAGATAGCTCAGCAGTTTGAGGGCTCACTGCTGCGATCTGAGCGTGATCTGCAAGTCGCAGGTTCGAATCCCGACAAGGCCAACTCAGCCTTTCATCCTTCCGAGGTCGCCTAATGAGTACCAATTTCGGTTAGGTGATAATGTATGTAAATATGTTCTCTGTAAAGTGCTTTGGATTAAGGCGCTATATAAATAACACATCATTATCATTACCTTGTTGCCATCGAATCCGGGTTGCCAACTCAAGCCAGCGCTGCCATGGTAATAGACAAAGGACTTAATCCCTCTTATTTTCCATGGCGGCAGCCATCCTTTATTCTGTTTTTAAGGGCTATTGGGCATTCTGCATATGCATGAAACCCATGTCCCCTAAAAAAACACTAATGGTATTCGCACCCAGACGGAGCTCGAGGGTGTGAATAGTGATCACCCCCTACGTTCAACGCATGTAGTGCTAGTAACGCCCGTCAGCCCTTGCCAAGGAACTTGGATCTGCTCAGGCCTACCTTAAGATCGGGCAAACAGTCTATTGCCAGCCCTTTACGTCCCCAAAAACAGGGGCAATCACTATATTTGTGAATGGAAAATGGTAGGCGTGGGGATAGTAGCCTACACCTCAAAGACTGATGGACAGCACCACCCAAAGTGTATGTAAGACAGGAGAGGTCATTGAGTGTTGAGTAGCATATTTGGGGAAATTATCCCTTGTTCCTACCCTGGTCTAGGATAATTTGCAAGAAGACTTCCCCAGTGGATAGACAAATTCCACACATTCCGATGTTGCATTGTTCTTTCAATAACAGTCTAATTGCACTTTACCGAAACCCAGAACAGTTTCATAAGATATTTACATAACTGAATTAATGAGAGGAAGGCCTTGAGCCTGAGGTTGTCTTCGATGGAGCGAGTATACCATGAAGTAGATCTGCATGTCATCTGGATATTGGTGGATATGGATGTTCTGTAGAGCTATGAGGGTTCCGAACCGTTCCATGTAAAGAGTGAATATCACCGGTCAGAGGATGGATCCTTACAGGACTCCACAGGTGATGGGTAGAGTTGGGCATCTGGAGGATTCCATTTGAACGAACTGGTGGTGGTTAGCAAGGTAGGATTGGAACAAGCTGAGGACGGTCTTGCTGGTCTCCATGCAGCGCTGTATAATGTCAGTGAGTGTGCTGAATGCTGCGTAGAGCTCAAGGAGAACAGGAGGCAAAGCTGGCCATCATTGGGGATTTTAAGGGCATCGTCGATCATCCTTTCTCAAGGAGCTAACTTAGAAAGGGAGGATGGGTGATGGGGTAGTAGTTACTGAGGTCATCACCCTGCACTTCAGAAGCCAAATAACCCCCAAGGCGAGGTCGAAAAAACAAGTACCAATCAAAAAGGGGCAAGTAACACCTGTTATTACAGCACTTAGATGCTGGAGGAATCTGGCATGAAGCACTTTATAAGAACACAATATTAATATCTTGCTTTCATGTCCCGTACCATTCGGGAGATGCTTATCAAGTCATGTATTGTTTCTTTACGTTTAGGATCTTGTAGTCCCAACTCCCAGAATGCAAAGGAAGAAAAGAAACACAGAACAGGGTGCGCCTCTGCCACATGACTCGAGGCGCATGGCTATGAGCACGCTTTACTATTACGAGGAACTGGACAATTTGAACGTCCCCTTACTGTATTCATATCAGAGGTCGAAGTGGGTAGGAGCAGTCGGGAGCGGTGCTCCTTTACTTTTTATTTTTAAGTTTCACTGTTCCTATACTTTTATTTTAAAAAGAAACCGTTCTGGAATGGTTTCGTTTTAAAATAAAAGTGTAGGAAGAAGTTGATGCTTGCCCTTCAGTGCACTGCACTGAACATTCCTTTAAAAAGCAGGTGTGTTTGTTTGGGGGTTTGTATTGTGTGTGGTAGGGGGCACAGGGATGTGGTTTGTAGGGAGCGGTGCAGGCCAGCAGGGAACATAGTTCCACTACTTCTTTTCGTACATTTCGACCACTGATTCATATAGTGTTTGCAGTTGCTAGATAACATTTGCCGCTCCTATTAATGACAAGGGCTTTCTATGATGCTTAGAACTACAATAGTTTGTATTTCACAACCGTTACTTAAGACGAAAACGCACATTAATTGGCGCAAGAAGGGAAGTTGGCCGAGGACGGCACGGGTCAGACAACGCACCATACATGACACAGCTGCACACTCCGAAGCGGTCCCACATAACACTGGGCCCAGAGGAGCTGGCGAGGGAAGCCAAGGTCCTGCCAGATCCTGCTGCTGTGCCAGGGAATGCGGCCAACAATGTTTAGCAGAGCTACAAGTGTCCACAATCTTCAAAATCAATCACCCACGGACCACTTTCAGCGCTGTTTCTTATTACAGCCCAAATAACAGCGGAGGATATAAAGATACGACCCGTTTTCCCCCTGGCAAAGCAAAGACTGGTGCCGTGCGTTTTGGCGATGAAGCGGATGAACCTGTAATCCTGACCCACGCAGATCGCTCAAACTGGCCAATGCTTAGCTTAAGCAGTTCATCCATTTTTCTTCACATTGGATTCTAGAATTTGTAGTCCTGCCTTCATGTCTACAGAGCAATGGGTAATATGAGACCTGTGGTTCATGCAACCCTCTCCCTCAAAAGCGGGCACAATTAGGTTTATTTAACATAAACCCGCAGAGCTCTCAAGTTTCCAGGGGCCATGCATGAGAAGACCACCCAGTCCTGTATTTGCTTGGAAATCTGGTTCTTGTAGATTTGCTTAATTTCAAAAGGGAAACAAAAAACGGCAAGTCCCACAATCAAACAGGGAAAAACTGTACTGGATATCCTTCTCACATACAGCTCTGAACCCATCGTCCACCTGTAAACCCCCCACACCAGTAGCAGACAAGCACACCTACGAACATTTATCCTGCACCGTTCGCTGACAATGTCCTGGTCTACAATTGCCACGACAACATACAGAGTGCTGGGTCCCGCTCTGTCTTTGCTCTACCATTGCCATTAAGCCAGTACTTCAAATGGAAAAACGCAAGAGCATGTGCTCACCAATCTAGGCTTTAAGTGGGCCAGGGCTGAGCACCGGAACACTCTTAAAATTGCTCTCCTGCCAGGGCCCTGCCGATGATCTTGACCAATGTCAATTAATTTCACACTGTGTCCCACTCCATGTTCATATTTCTCCATGTCTCTCACCTGCTATGTGTGTCTCACTCTTGGCATCTGATTCTCTATGTGGGTCTATGTGTCTCTCTCACCACATTCCCGCTTCAGCGATGTTCCTGCACCCTCTTTGTAATTCTATGTATCTGTGTAAGTCATTTTCTTTAGGGACTTGGGAGCATGAGATGCTGAAACAGCTCAGTGAATTCAACCAAAATAAATGGTTTACTGTTAAGTAATTTGCTTTAAAGTTGATTCTGTCAATCTAATGCAACCATCTCTCAACGACCCTTATCAAACATAGACTTATATTGGCCTGTTTTTACAACATTATTTGGGTGAACAGAAGTTGGTAGGCTTTGAGAATGCCCAATAGTTACAGATAAGGTGAAGTGAGGTTACATTATTTGGCAAGGATCACACACTTTGGTTAAGCGGTGAGCTGGTATTCTTTCACCCAAGCATCCAGTTTGTTGTTGTGCATAGTGTTAAGAAAATGTGAATATGCATATAAAAGCAGATTTTCTTTTTTCGTGTCAAACTGGCATATATCATATATATCACCCAAACTATAAAAAGGGGGAGGTTTATTATTGGTCGCTATCATAGGGATTTGATAGCCAACTGTAGCTGTGTGTGTGCTTTCCGTACGAAAACGTTCCATCACAATTCCAATCATTTAAACATTTACATTTTAGAAAAGGCACTGCTAAGGACAAAGACACATTTTTAGAAAGTCAAGGACCCGGCTGTCTTGAGGTGCTGCCCATGCCGAGGTGTCCTAAGCAAATTAGTCACCATTCCACTTGAAAACTATCAAGGGCCCCCATGGGTAACAGGTAAAGCCCAATTAGTGAAATGGAGTCCCGTGCCTGAACTAGGGCAGCTCTGGAGCTGCATGTTTGGCTCACCTTTTTTCTGCAGAGAGGGTGCCAAGGGTGCCGCTAGGTGAGGGCTTGGGGAACTATAGCCCCGGGTCTTTTGGTTGTAGTCAAGGATAGGAGCTCAGGGGCTAGAACCAAAATGCTATCTAGCCACGAGTCCCGACATAAGTGTTGCCCCGGATCTTTTCCAAACCTAGCAACAACCCTCATGGGTCCTGTAGGAGGCATTATGGATACTCTGGATGGATAGGCGGGGGTTAGAGAAAAGGAGGGAGAGGGCACTGCTTTCCCCAGCAAAAACAGTAAAATTAAATGCTTTAATTTTCACCTCGTACCATAGTGGAGTATCGGTACTCTTCTTCAAGATTTGAGAAGTGCAGGTACTCATAGTGTGAAAAATAAGAAGTGCAGGTAGTGCGGGCTGGTTGCAACCCGCCCATTTAAAGCACTGCATTAAGCCATTCCACCATCCTGGTGGGGCTCGGTGGTGTGAGAGCGTGCAACGCTCTAGATGTTTAGCGTGGCACCGTCATGTTGGCTGGTAACGCCGTGGGGCTCGCTGAGAAAGTGCAGTGTGGCCCAGTGAGTTTGGGCATCCAGTTGGGCCAATACCCAACAGGTGGGACCCTACAGAATTAATTCCAGACGGTCCATTTACATGGTTTTCATGCATTACCCCCCTTTACCATATCAAAGGGGAAACGTAAAGTAAGTGCTCTTGGCAGTCTATTGTCCTCCCAGATCTGTGGCCCATGGTAACGCACCAGCACTGGAGTAACGCCACCACATGTCCTGGGGGGGGGGGGGTGCCCTGTGGACCAAGTCCCTCTGCCTTCATAAAGAAATTATTTCTGTTACAGCGTAACAGACATAATTCCTTTATGAAGGCAGGGTGACTGGAAAAAGAAATTATTTCTTTTTGTAGTCTGAGGGCTCCCGCATCCCATGGCATGGAAGCCTCTAGGCTGGAGGCCTCCATGCCACGGGGTGGGAGAGCTCTATGACTTCAAAAAGAAATAGTTTCTTTTTGAAGTCACTCTGCCTTCATAAAGAAATGATTTCCATTATGGTTCGATCCTTAACGGAAATAATTTCTTTATGAAGGCGGAGTAACTTTAAAAAGAAACCATTTCTTTTTGAAGTAATAGGGCTCCCCTCAACCCCATGACGTGTGCGTGTGTGAATGTATGGTGAAAGGGTGCACAATTAAATGTATGAGTGGCTGGGTGTGTGTGTCAAGTGTATTGGGAAAGGGTGCACACTTAAATGTATGGGTGGCTGTCTGGTTGTGCGTGTATGGCAAAATGGTGCACACTTAAATCTATAGGTCGCTGCCTGTGTGAGTGTATGGTGAAAGGGTGCATACTTAAATGCCTAGGTAGTTTCCTATGTGACTGTATGGTGAAAGGGTGCACACTTGGTGAAAGGGTGCACACTTAAATGTATGGGTGGCTGCCTGGGCGTGCCTGTATGGTGAAAGGGCACACCCTTAAATGTATGGGTGGCTAGGTGTGTGTGCATGTGTGCGTGCGTGTGAGTGTGTGTGTGTGTATGTGTATGTTGAATGTTGTGTGTGCTTGTGTTTAGGGGTGTAACAAAACCTAAATTCTGGTGGGCGTTAGGGGGTGGCAACCCTTCAAATGTTGGTGCTTCATGGGTGGTGGGTGAGGGGCAAACTTATTTGTGTGGGGCATCTAACTTCTTTATGCATTTTAATGAGACTATTCTAGTGCAGTTTCAATGCTACAAGCAGTTAATTCTCTCCTTTAAGTCTGAAAGCACCCACTTAGGGACTGCTGTGAGAATAAGTGGTCTCCCGTCCCCCCTCTTCCCTTCCAATCACTTCTCTGACATGCAAGTACTAAACCCACATCAAGATTTCAACTTCCTGAAGAATTATGCATTCGAATGCAGGTACTAACAAGGAAATGTGTTTCGTTAGCAATTGCTGGGCCTTTGTTAACAGCGAAAACCAGGTACCATTTAACATCTGTGTTCTGTTCTGTCCGGCAATGGCTCTGTAGGTCAGCCAGGTCGAGTCAACATAGCCCAAAATGTCAGGGGGGCGCTGGGAAAGGGGTGGGCGGCGGGGGGGGGGCTTGGGGGGCTGAAGCCCAGCCAGCTCAGTGGTGTTGCACCACTACTTGTGTTTAATCCCTTGGTTACTTATTGGTAATCTTCATCACTCATAGCCTTGTTCTTCCTCGTCCCAGTACTTGTGTATGAGGCACTTTGACTCATACACAAGTACTGGGATCAGGTAGAGGGACATGGAGATAATGCCTGTTACATGCAATCTTCATTACTCATATTCCCACTCTTCCTCATCCCAGTACTTACCTATGAGGCAAGGAGCCTGATACGTATGCACTGGGACAAGGAATAGAGACGTGGAGGTAATTCTAGGACGAGAAGCTGATTTTGGGGGTTGGGGCAGGGGGTGGAAGGGACAGGGAATGGTGCAATAAAGCGTAATGGTCATCCATGTCCAGGCTAAGCAGGCTTGCTAAGTGGTATTAGTGGCTAGTGAGGCATTTTGGTGCAGCCAGTCTAGTAATTTCTTAGTTTGGCTTGACATTTTTTTAACTGGGCATCTCTGATAAAGCACTGTACGTGTAATTACCTGGCTATAATTTGCGTGCTGCTAGCCTAGCCATTTCTTACTGCAGCATTGTATATTTTTCTGGGCATTTTGGATACAATAGCCATGATAAGTGTTATTGCTTCGACTGGCATTTTGGTGCAACCAGTCCAGGTATGTGTAAATGTGGCCTGGCATGCTTTACTGTAATATAGTAATACGTGTCTAGACTGGTCGACATTGTGCAGCCAGTTGGACACGTTTTCATTGTGGCATGGCATTTTGAATGGCAAACAAGTATATTAATTAAAGCGTTAATGTTCCTGTGCACTGTTGGTGGCTTGCATGTATTGGATTTTTAGATTGGCATTACCCTACAAAACAATTGCAAACGCTCTGGCCTTTTAGCCAGTTTTTCTCAGAAAGTGTGCTGTATAATGCATTAAAACACATATTTATATATTTCTCCTAGTGCAGTGTGCGACGTACCCCTGCAGCAGCACGTTTGTGCATATTGGCAAGCGTGGTAATCTAGGGCGGCTCAGAGTATGGCACGGCCAGTGATTTGTTGCCGAGTTGGGGGAGGATTCAGCATGGCTCGCAAGGGGGCCCCAAATTTTGTGTTACACCACTGCACACTAGTGCGTGAAGTCTGTCAGTCCTGACTGAGCTCGGCCAATACGAGCAGTAATCATGGAAGGAGACACTGAGACGAGTGTGCTATATCTTCACTAGGACACGGTAGAGACTGGGGTTAGGAAGAAGGGGAGGCATGAGAAAGGAAGAAGGGGGAGTCAAGAGGGAGGAGGATAGTTGAAGAAAGGAGTTGAAAGGAACAAGGTTGTAAGAAATAAAGAAGTTGCGTTGCAACGGCTCCAATCTTTCTTTTCTCTGTGCTGTTAATACTTGTTCTCCCCAGAACAGAGTACACATTTAACACCTCCCAAATGTTCCCAGAAGTCTCCAGGCTACAGATTTGCGTTAATGAGGAGGAAAGGCTTGTTTGCAACACCAGTAAATGTAGTGCTTTGGCGCTTCCAGTCTGGCCTCAATAGATTGGTTCCCGTTTTCAGGCCGAAGCTATAATACAGCAATAATGACCCCAACAAACGAGCACAGGGAGCACCATTTTGGCCGTAAAGGCTCAAACCTGACCCCATTGTAAGGAAGGGAACACTGAAAGGGAAAATTAGCTAAGCAGGGGAAACACTTGCACCACCCCATAAGTTGTTTCATTTTATTACATTTGTTTCTAACTGCTCCTCTTTTCGGCAGGGAAGCGATTTACTGGAAATTGATGGAGTTATGGTGGATCTGGGATGAAATCCAGGTCGCCTAGTCCCTAGGTGAGCAAGTTAGCCAAAGGCGCGCCCCTTTAATCTGGCCTTACTGGGTTTGCTAGAGCTCAGGCTGGAACTGACCCATAGGGCATTAGGTCAATGAGCAAGGTGGTCCTCGGAAAGGCAATTGTGGGCAGTTTTCTGGGCCACTGTGGGGCACTTTAGTGACGTGTGAATATGGTGCCTTTCAATAATCCTAATGACTCGACGTCATAAAATGTACAGTTTCTCAAAACTTTTCAGCAAAGAAATGCATTTTTTTTAAGTGCACATTTACACAATTTCAGTTGAAATGAGCATCCCTTGTTAGCCACCTTGTCGAATTCCATACATTGGAAGTGAGCTTGGTTTGCAGTGTGCACTCTGCAGGCTTCTTTTGCATGGGCCCTCCAGCTGTGTTCTCATCACCTCCTCAGTCCTACTGGAACCATTTTCAGAGGGAGGGGGCTGCACAGTGTCGAAGATTCACCTGAACCATGGACTAGTGAACAATTGTAAAGCTTCTGGACCAGCCAGAGAAGCCACTGGACTAACTACGTTCAGTGTAAGAAAGAAAGGGGTGGGTTTAGCTCAAGATATTAAAGCAATTGTACTCAAGGGTGCATTCAAAGAAAACGTCTACTCAATCATTTAAAGGTATGGCCATTATAGGGAGCATATTTTCATCTACATCACTGCTGAGAAATCCCTGGAAACCATTACTGGTCAGCCATTCCAGAGCATTACTGGGGAAGACGGCTGACCTTCTTTATAGCTAGACAACCCAAGACTCACTCAAAGCACTTTTGTAAACTCCAGAGTCGCTCGGAACTCTGGTATCCACAATATCCCAAAATTACTAAACTAACTCAAAGCTAGGCTACGGAGATCACCGAGACTCAGTCAGCCAGGGTTTTGGGTATTTAGTTCCATTTATTTATTTTATGTTATAGTTGTTTTATAAAGTGCCTTATAAAAAGGAGAGGGAACAGGGAGTGGGTACAAAAAGCCAGGAAGGGAGAGCCACAGGTGTGTGGGGCATGACAAAGGGGGTGAAGTACACATTACCAGTAGCGTTAAAGCATATTCATGATATACACAATAGAGCAGATGAACGACAGAAAGACAACACTCGATCTCAAGTCTGAGGAGGTAAGTGCTACAGGGATACCTAGCAGATGCCAGTATGAGTCTCAATGCGTCCCGTTCATTCAAACAAAATACTTACCCAGGATGCCGCTGTGGAGCTGGAAAATAGAGCTCCATATGGAGCTCCTCTTCTATTTCCATAGTGCCCGGAGAGGACACAGAGTGGCGGCTATGTACCGCCGGAGGAATCAGGTAAGTTGGGCAGGGGGTGGGTAGGACTCTAAAAACACAAAAAGAGCAAAGGGGGTTGGCGGTCAGGGGAAGCCGCCAACAGGCAGCTGGGAGCGTCGGCCGAGATCGTGGGATTCAGCCCGCGATCCAAGCAACCTGATTGGTTGGCTTCCCCACCCTCAGTGCTAATGGGGATTAAGCCATAGAAGGGATATGTGTTGAAAAATCTTATGCCCCACTGGAGTACAAAGATGAGTAGTGGCTAAACCTCCTGCTTGGCCCTCGCACCTCTAGAAAACAAGAGTGATCCCAATCATAAAGGTGAAAGGCACAGTTAAGAGATATATCTCCTTCACCTTTTGTGATAACGCGGGCCGTGGGAAGGCAATACTCTCAAGAGGGATGTGAATGTGAAAAAGTAGCAACCCAAAACAGCAATAGTACAACAGTCCAAAATAAAGGAATGTCCAATCAAGGTTCTACAAAAATATATTTACTTTAATGAAACACACCAATATGCAATAAAAAAAGAGGTACCAGAAAACACTAACAAAAACCAACCCCTGCAAAGGAAGGCATAGAAATGCAGTATTTAAAGATGCAATCACTCTGGAAACATAGCAGGGAAGAGAAAGGCAATGAATTACCACAATGTTTAAATGTATATGCTTCTTGATGAAAACAATGCAAAGAGAGGCGCTAAACAGTCTGTGGGGTCCCGAAAATTAACCAGGGGGACTGGGGCCTTTTCTGCTGCATATTCTCTGCTATGATGAGAATATTTCACCACATGTATAGAAGTAGCTCAGGGTGTGTCTCACAGACAAGAAAACGCCAATGAGGGATTAACACGCATATTTTCTATATGTAGACATGTCATCATAATCCAATCCCAACCCTCGATAGGTCTTACAGTTTGCATGTAGGGTGAAGTCATCGATGACGCATCTAGCATTATATAAACTGAGCAAAATCGAATAGACATTGTGATCTTGCATAAATCGATTTGATGAGTGTTTATTTGCCCTGCTTTACTTATTTGAGATTAAAGCAGTATTTTACCATCTTCTTTGAGTCTGTCTGGTTACTTGGTTTGAGATATTTTATTGCTAATTCCATCTAGCACACAGACGCTTCAAGGTGCAAGAGCACAGTTTGAAGTACGGTGAAGGTTTAGCTAGCTAGTGCGTTTGGGCTGAAAATCTCAGAAGTAAAATGCAGAATGCACATTTTATGCATATTCGGCATGGTAAAAAATAAATTTACCTAATGTCAAACAAGGGGAGCAGAGGTTGCGGGGGTGTCCCTCACTCCCCTTGTTCGAGATTATGGGAATTCAGTGTTTGCAAGGGTGTCCCCCGCTTCCATAATAAGGAAAGTGGGGAAAGTTAAAAAATGAAAACTGACCCTGTGGCGGAAGTTCCACCCCACAATGGGGAGGCAGAACTCATGTCGCAGGGAAAGTGCTGTGGGAAAGGAGATCAGGTATGTGCACCACCGCCGCAGGTAAGATTTAGGGGTAAAGAGGTAAAGGGGAGAGGTATTGCGGGTGGAAGTGATCTACATGATCATTGTGTGCCGTACATTTCAAATTTGTAATTTTCACATTTCAAATTTTCAGCACCGCAATAATCATCTAGATCAAGCTAGTGAGCTAATACAGGAGCACACAGATTTAGATCCCTGTTATACTTGAACGTCTCGCAAACTGCTTTTCAGCCTAACACACAGATGCATTCACTCAGATCTCTGCTTGTCATATTCAACAGATTCACTGCGTGCTCGGTTCTTGATGATACACAATTCACACACACCTCTGTTCTTTATAGTAAAAAGGAAGGTCACGAATACTCAGGTCTTTGCTAACAAGGATTTATCTGTATGCAGGAAAGAAATATAATATTTTCAAGATCTAACACAAGTTGTAAGCACCATCAATCATCTTAATAAAGGGGCTACTGATCAATGCACACATTGGCATTGGTGTCTCACCCTTGATGGCCTCATTTGAGGCCTCTAATGTGGGTTTTATGTTGTGTGCTATGGGAGGGGAATCCCCACAGGAGGTAGAGATTTGTCTGGAGCGGCTTTATATCGCTGCTCTCTGCTAAGGATTTTTGGAGTATAGTTACAGTATGTGAGAGCAAAAAAGAAGCATTCAGGAATGTTTAAACAACATAATCAGAGTTCAATATATCGCTCCTACTGACTACAAAGACATGCTGTGCCGGTCCTACATGTACTGCTGCCCCCCGAAGGTAAAGGCCAGCTTGTATTAGTCCTCCCTACTGACGGGCACTGTCCAGTATCCATTTGTCAGATCAATAGTGGTGTATACCTTTGACCCCTGGATCTGGGCCAGCCCTTGGTCAATGTAGGGAAGAGACCATCGGGACATGTGGACCCGTTTGTTCAGCTCCCTAAGCTCTGCGCAAAGCCTCCATTGGCCATTTGGTTTTAAAATCTCCAGCACCAGATTATTAAATGTGCTGTGGACTGGATGAATTATCCCATGGGACTCAAGGATTTTGATCATTTCTGTGAGGGACTCCATAGATGCGAGAGCCAAGCGATATTGCTTCACAAATACTGAAGTCATTCCAGGGTCCGTCTGTGGGAATTGTGGTGGTATGTATCTCGGTGCAACCGCAGTCATAGGAGTACACAGCAAAGATATATTGGACATATAAGAAAACCTGTTTCAACTTTTGCTCCTCAGTCTCACAGGCATCAGCGAGGTTGACCCGCTCTTCAACTATTTGCCTGAAGTTGGAAAGACTTCGGGTTTTGCTATCTCAGTGGCCTCCTCCAGCTGTGTGGAGAGGTCTCTGGTTAAAGTGTTGACCTGGACAGAGGGTTTCAGGTAGGAGATGCAGTCATTGTGGACCTGGAATATCATCTCATCCTGCCGGTTTTCACAAGTCACCTCTTCCCCCCTAAGGGCAGGAAGAGTATGCCAGGAAATTCCCCCCTTGCCGGGTGAAGATCCTTTCTGGTGGTATGTCATCGTCATTGTCATTGTCATTATCATAGCAGTCCTGGGGAATTTGTCCTATCAGTTTGTTTCCTAGATCCATGGAAAAATGTCGGTCATCAACGGCCATTCCAATAATGGTGTCTGCGCCCAGAGTGATACTCCTAGGGTCGCTGTTATCCATCAATATTAGAACGGTGTTGTGTTCTACATTGACTAATGGTGTTGGGTGTAACCCCAACCCATGCCGTTGGAGATGGGCATTGAGATGAGCATGGGCGTATATATACATAGGCATCAGAATTTTGCAGTTTCTGTCCTCTTTTAATTTTTAATTCAAGTCGGAATTGTCGGGTCCATCCTGGGATGGTGACCTCCTTTCCAATTTGAACTTCAACTGAATACGGCAGCAATTGGGCTGACCGAAATGCATTTTCAGAATCATTAAAGCCCATTAGATTGCCCCCTAGTCGGGACCAGGCCTTGTGATTTATAAGGTCCAAATTAATTGCAAACTGATTGAGAATGTCACAGCCTAAATAGGATGCAGCAGGGACATCTCGCACGACCCAACAATTATGCTCTATGCTTTTGTCACCTATAAAAATTTTGAGCATACACCTGCTAGGCAGGAGATGTTTAGAATTGGGAGCTTCCAGGCCCATTTCCCACTTATCGATCAATTTAAATGTGGGAATTGTTGGATCTTTTGGAAGCTTTCTGAACATGGCTTCGCTGATGAAGTTCTTTCTGTTGTTCAAGCACACTCGGGTGAGAACAGACTCCTTCCCTTCATTTAACTGAATAGGGACAAACAACTGTTCTCTAATTTTCTGAATGTCAGCTAAACTTTGAGCTGTTTTTTCATCACTTTTGACTATAGAGTTTGGATTTTCAGATTGTGAATTGGTATAAAATTTCAATGTTTTCCTTCCAGTCTGGAATGCCACTTGAAACTGGAAGGAAGGTTGATTTTCAGGAATGGAGAGGAGTTCACATCACCAGTTTGTTGTCCTACAGCAATTACTGTAACGTCAGGTGTTTGATTATTTTGGAAAATAAACTCAATATGATCAGATTTTTGTTCAACCGTGCGGCATGTGTCATTTAAACTAACATGGTTGACACTTTGTTTTAATTTTATTGGCCAGTTAGTCTGAATCCAGAGGACCTTGTTCACACAGTCTATTAGGGGAGACAACATGCAAAGGATGTAATTCCCTAATAGACAGGGGGTTCCCTCTGGAGTCACGACTATGACTGGGTGTTTCACCTTATGTCACCCAATTTTTATTTCCAGATCCGCAATGCCCTTGACCAGAATTTCATACCTGTCGAAGTTCTAGAGTTGTCCAGGAAGAGGGGTGAGGGGGATCTGGTGTCTCTCCCCCTTCCTGAATTTAGCTGCTCAAAGGCCCTTTTTGACAGAAGAGTGGCTTGTGTTCCAGTGTCTACCAGTGCTGAAAATGTGCATTGCCCTTGCACTCGAACAGAGGCATAGAATCTCCCCTCCTTCTCCTCAAGCAGGAAAAGGTAATGGGCATTTTGGGCAAGCTGAGTGGTCAATTTAGGAGTCGGAATCTGTAATAAAAATGTTGTATCCTGAAATAGATGGGATTTTGGAATCCTCTTTTCCCTTAGCTCTGTGCTGCCCCCTCTTACCTGGTGGCAGTCACTAGAACCAGTTTGTGGGGAAGATCCCTCCATTAATATTTTTTCCTCAGCATGACATTTCTGGAGTTCAGGGATGGGCAACTCTGAATCAGTCCCCACACCCACCCAGTCTTCATTCAGATCTCTTGGGACCCATTTTTCTTTGAGCGGAATTTCCCTGTCCCTGAAGAAGATTCTCTTCCCACAATCCTCTAAGGATTCTTCCCCTTTAAACTGGAGGACACTAACTTCCTCCACAAAATGGGCCTTTTTGATGTCTTTCTCCTACCCACCCTCTGTTCCCTTGGTTGCAGATTTTCGAGGGCAGGAGATTTTAGTTCCGGTTCCGGGTTGTACAGGGGCTTTTCATGGGTGAGGAAAGCTTCCTCTAGGGCTTTACACCCCCTTCCTACCTGACCCCCTTCTCTGGAACTGGTGAGTTGTCAGGGTTCTCGCCCCATCATTGTTCTGGGGTGCCAGACCCTTGGTTAGAGGGGTTCTGAGCCGCCATGTTCATCTGAGGGTTCTGCTGAGCCCTCAACATGTGACTCAGATGCTGCGTGAGGTTCTGGACCTGGCACTCCAGTCGGGACACCCGTTCCGGCAGGTACGGGGGTCTTTGTTCATACCGAGGTGGTTCACGGGAAGGGTAACTATCCCTTTTCCCAGAGTACCCTGGGTATTGGGGATTTTGGTAACCCTCCACCATTGGCCTCCCCTCTCCCAGATTGGGTGGTCTGGACTCCTGAAACTGGGGAAAGAAAGGGAGGTTGTCCTGCAGGTTGGGGTTTGATAGATACCGGGGAAAGAAACTTAACCCAGGATTTGGGGTATTACTGCCCTCCTGAGGGAGGTTAGGAGGGAAGTTTCCCGGGGCAGTACTTACCTGGTTGGATCCCCGCTTGGGCTTGGGGAGCCCATACATACCCCAAGATAGGTTGGTTGCCTTTATATTTGGGACTGATGTAATCAGGACAGTTAGGGGTCCCATTGGTGGGTTTATCTACCTGACTACCACCTATTGCTGATTGATCAGATGGCCTTCTTTGCCTCTGATTTGGCTGATTTTGGGACAGTTTGTTTTTAGTCCCCCCCCATTTGTAGGTCTAAAATGGGGGCAACCTTCACCTCCGCCAATTTAGCAGCACCGGAGTTGTTGGTTGTTTTTTTTTTTATATGGTTATTATCTTCTGCAGGTTTTTGGACCTAATAGATCCAGGTAGCCTGCTCTATTACCCAGTCCAGGGATATTTTGTCACTAGCTGGGTCATTATCTATTTTGGGGGAGCATGAAAATAAGTGGTTATGAATTATCTGGAATTAGAGCGCACCCGCCTGGTAGTTTGTGCAAAGGCACGTTTTAGCTCTTGCACAAGTTCTCTTGGGGCATGATCTTCTCTGCATTGCAAATTGTAGGCTGCCTTACGAGCCTCCTGGGGGTTTCTGTGGGTGGAAAAGTGCTTCAAGATGGCCGCCTTGTAGTTGGACCACCTTGAATGGTTTTGATCTTCCAGTCCAGCAAAGAAGCTGGAGTACTCCGGAGAGAATGTTCATTTAGCATAATCTATGCAGCTCTGTCTATCTTTGATGTGAAAAGTGTCAATCATTTATTCATAGAGTTCCAGATGCTCCCAGACAGAATATTTTGCATTTTTGTGGAACAGTGTTATGAAATTCCTAATAGCCTTGAGCAGCCTGATGGGGTCCTTCACCAGAACTCTCCTCTGTTTCTTTGCATTCTTTTGCCGCATCACCCGAGTCCACTCACCCTAAGAATAAGAGCCGCTACTGTTTGAAGTCCCCTTGTAGGTGCTCCCTGATTCTGTGAGCTTGTGAGGGGCTCGCAAAATGGTGGGGCCTAGTTTCTGCTCCCCTGTGGCGCACAGGAGAGTAGTCTTGTGACTCCTCCCTGCTTCCAGGGTTGGCAGAGGATTCCCCCCCTGCCATGATTGGGTGGAGGTCTTCAGAATGCTCTTTTGGGGCCTCATTTCATGCTGTTTTTCTGCAAATCGAACCAAATGGTCGATTTGGAGATAGTGCTTCTGCAGATCTAATTCCCGACTTTCTCCTCATAGGAGGCTTCCTGGTCAGAGACATCAGCCATAATATGTTAGTATCTATACAGGGATGCCCGTCCATCAATTTCTGAGGGCCGCTGATCTGTCTGTTGAAACATGCTAGGGCTATTTAAGTCTGGCTGCCCCATGACACCCAGTTCTTGTGAACCAGTGGACATGAAGTCAGCAGTGCCTTGAGCATACAAATTGGTAAGTGGGTTTGAGGCCCTTCGTACAGAGGGCATCACACTGTGATCAGGGGTTTCCCTGTCCCTCTCTACTTGTCCAGGGTCCCTCAAGTTTGGATTCAGCCTAGGATACCCTTTCTCCAACCTCCCTAGTTTCTCCTCCTCAGCCCCTACCTCTTGATAGTAGGCAGTGGAGCAAAAGGCTCAGACCTTTATCAGGACTTGACTGGTCTCTAGGACCCGCTCTTGAGCTGCCACTTGCTTGTGGAGTCCATTGTTCTCCTCACAGAGGGCCTCATTATCTCTTTTCACTACCTGTGTGGTCTGGGAACACTGAGACAATTTCTGTTGCAGGTGGTGAACCTCCTTTTTCTGCACATTTAGAGCCTCTATGACCTGCTCTAACCCTAGTTCCATTCGTCACCTATGCCCCATTCTTCTTTTAAGCCAGTCAGTCCCTGAAGGTTTGACTCCCTTCTCTCCAGATTATTTTTTAATTGCACATTTCCTGATATAGGGCCACTTTCTCCTGATACCGAGTGCCCCTTTGTTCAGCCAGGTCATTCCTTTGTTGTGTTATGGCGCTCGACTGATTGAAAGTGGAGTTTTTTCTTATTAATTTATTACTTTCCTCTTCCAATTTTTTTTATCTGATTCTGTAAAGTGACCATTTGCTCTGCACTGGCATTATTGTATCTCACTTGTTGTTTTAATTTCAGTTGACTCTCTTCCAAAGTGTCAACCTTTTCTTGACCTCCACTCTTAATGCATTTAATTGGGCCTCTTGGTCTGAATAATGTTGCTGTTGTAGAGCCAAGTCCTCTTTTAGCTGTTTGATATAGTTCTCAACTTGGACCTCAGAATCTTGGGTCTTTTGCAATTTGCTTTCCACTAGTTTCAGCTCAGTCTGGATTTGAGTTAAGAGTCCAGATTGGTTTTGCGCAAGAATTCTGTTTTCTTCAGATGTTTTCTGCATAATTCCCATATGGAGATATATGTAGGCTGTGATCCGGACCATTTTAATCCGCCCTTCTTTCAGATTTGGAGTCATGTAGAACTCACTTAAGGCTTGATGTAACAGGCTACCTTGCCACACATCCATGTCCATGGTGGTGACCTGTTGCATTAATTCTCCTAGCCAGACCTCCTCATCTTGTTGTGCCCATTCTCCTCTAATAAATAGTTTATGCAGGAGGTGCTGCCTGGCCATATTTATCTCTAATGTGGCCGTTATGGAGAGTGTTCTTTCTTTATTAATTTATTTATACAATGGTAACCTGTATTTTGTTGCTTTTTGTCTAGTTCGGGGTTGATTTTTATTTATCTTTACACACAGGCCTGATACTTAGGGTCTATGTTTTGGGAAGGCGCTTCTACAGTGTAACATAGTGTTCTAACCCCACAAAGTATCACTACTTTGAAGGTTAGCCTGCTGTGTTAAGCTGTCATGTGTGGCAACACTTTCTCAATCCCCGGCACAAGCCCCCAATGTGTTAAGGATTCTAATCGGGCGTCACACACCAGACCAGGACTCTTGCCACTAGCCTAAGATGCAGCACACAATTAAAATACTTTTACTTTATTTCCTAAGAATTCAGATTGAGCTGTAACCCAACCCGTCTCACACCCCCTCTTACAAATACTCCGGGCACAAATTGACCATGACCCAGGCTGGTGGGTGGTGTTATAATATTATTATTTATTTTGAAAATCCAAATGAAAATCACACAAATTTAATATTGGGCAGCAATCACCAATGGGGTGATAATTACACTGTAGAATTAAGGAATACACTTAGTTTGACCTCCTAAATATCTCATACACAAAGCACAAATGAATAGGAGCAATATTACTTTTTCAGGTAGATAGCACCCAGTTAAGATTTCCCCCTGCAATATTCCCTCAAACCCCTATTAACCACATTTTGAGTGGATAGAAAGGAGCAGCAAAAACCTTTGCAATTGTACAAAATAGCACTCGGAATGAGTAAATATTTGTTTTACATGCGTGGTTGAATAAATGAGGTAAATATGAGTATAGCACTTTCACAGATGTAAGAACACTAGCAGACTACAAACAATGTCATAACAGCGGGTATATAATTCAGAAAATCAACCTGAAAGTGAAAAACACAGTGCAGCCAAATCACACGCATATAAATTGCCTTTGCTAATTTACACGGGTTTAAATGTCAAAACGGTTTGAAAAACGGGTGAAATAGACAAAATCGGAATGCAATTTTTATGCTGAGTGGCAGATGCACATCACAGGGATAGTATGAAAGTGAAAGAGGAACTCAAAATGAATGACTGGATGAGATTCTTAACAGGAAAGGAAATTCGGTTTTAAAAGTGAAAGCAGTGGACAGGGAAAAAAAATCGGTTTGGAAAGGAAAGGACAAGTTTCACTTAAACTAGATTTTAGTGGCTAGAAAAGAGAAACGCCACCCATGAATAAGAAGGTTAAGCTGCTGTTGTAACCCCTTCACGCTGTGTGCCTCTTTTAGGGAGAATTAATTTATTTAATCAAAATAGTACTTAAGACTTACACAAGGACAGTTATTAGTTGAAAGAATGGCGCTAACACTTGGAGATCAAGGACAGGATGCACAGAGGATTCTGACCATTTTAACGATTTCTGTTAAGGCAGCTATGGGATTTCTATTGCATTGGACCCAATACAATGTAATAGAGCAAAGGATGCAGTTTGTGGTTGTTGGGGAGGGGAAATACTCACAACAAGTACTTGAATGGGATATTTTGGACAGCGGATCGAGTTTCTGGACAGCAAGGCAATATCTGGTCACTGGTCACAGCGGCATGCTTTCCTAGCAGAAAACAGCTGGGCAAAGATCTGGTCACAGCACAGCGGCACCTCAGCTGGATAACACGTGTAGCAGGGCAAGCAGGTACTACTGGATAATCCCAATGAGGATTCAGCCACCTTTCCCCTTTATCCCTGAGTTATTGGGATTTTTAGTGGGGGTTTTCTGGATCAATGGTCCTGCCTGGATAGGGTCAGCTATGCTCTGGCCTGGCAGTGGAATCTGGAATCTTGCAGGATGAATATGGAATATCTGGGTACGCAGGAGCTGAAAAATTCAGAAGAGAATCTGTCTAGAGCTCCCCATACCTCCCCTTTATGTATGGATCATGACATCGCAGGATTTACAATGGGGGCAGACCTTTGGCTTGACATGCCTCTAACAACTGGATAGGTCAGCCTATGTATGTCGCCTCCTCTCTAGAAGCAGGTTGGACTGAAGGAGGGGACTCAGTTTTATGAGATACAGAGCCATCCCACACTCACCTTTGCCAAAATCAGTTATGACATAAATTGCACATGTTTTACAGTCATAGCACTTTTGAAGATCACAGACAGATTACAGATTTCACACAGAGCATAACATTCCAACTCCCAAGTTTGAATGACATTGTTTAGTCCTTCTAATAATCTTTCAAAATATTTGGTGGGAAATATTTCACTTAAAATTCTACAATTTTATATATGTGTACCTATTATCACAGAGCATGTTTGCATTACATTTCAAAGTTATACCATCTACACTTTTCTCATGAATTACATCTTTCTGTCGTTTGCATCCCAAACATGCTAGGGAATGCCTCAATGGGCCTCATTACGACTTTGGAGGTAGCCATGGTGCTATTGGCGCCATGGCTGCCTCCAAAATCGGGTCCAGGTCTGGGTTCCCTGGATGGGGAATTACCGGGCCATTCTGAGTTTGGAGGGCCCGGTAATTCCTCCTTCAGGGAACCCGGGCCCGGTCCTTCCCCATTCCCATTTGAGCCTCCATAGGGCTCAATGGGAATGGGTGCGGGAGCTAACAACGGGCCGATTACAACCGGCCCGTTGTTAGCTCCCTGGTCCCCTCGTGGGAATCACTATGGACGACTGGATTAACCAGACGTCCAGAGTCGGTCCCACGAGGGCACCTCGTAATAGTACAGAGTGGGTCAACAGCGCCGGCACCGGCGCCGTTAAACCCATTCCGCACTTCTCGTAATGAGGCCCAATATCTTGTTTTAATGCCATAAAATTTACATTAAAACTGTTAAACTTTTGCATTCCTGCATTTTCCGGTTGCAGAAATAAAAGTCTTAAAGTTTATTAGTTCTGAACAGTCTTTTTCCCCGAATGGGCCAGCATTGTCTTCCAAATAAGGGCATTTTTTTCAATTTACAGCCAACTGTCATGCACTAGCCCTGTGATGCCATGGATTTGTCTTTGAAGCTCCTTAGTTTGAGTGGAGGGAAGGTGCTGCTAAAAAATCACACCTATGTCTTCAAGAAATCCATTGTACCCAGCTGAAGCACTGCCACAGAGTCTGATGAGGGTGTGAGATGCTTCACCCTTGCCTATTCATATGCCCCAGATGATGGTACACTTGGGGGGAGGTAGATCCTGTAGCCAGTCCTTTAAAGCCAGGGCCTAAAAAAAAACCTGTCCTGCTGGTTTCACAGTAAATTATTTATTTATGTATTTATTTCCTGAACCAGAAAGCAAGACTGTTGAAATTAAACATCTTACAAATGTTTTAAAAACAAACCCCCATCACATTTCTAAGCAAGGACAGGGCCTTAATTCAACATTTCACTCTTAAACAGATATTGTGCCTCATTACGAGATTGGCAGTAAAAATCGGTCATTACCGGCATGCCGGTATGAACGTGCCCGTGTTGCACTGCGCCTGCAATGAACAGGTAATCACGAGTCCGCATGCACACGCGTACAGGCATGCCGGTAATGGTAGTACCGGCATGCCTGTAAGGGCCATACCGCCCCTGATAGCAGCCTCATTGAATGCGTAGAGACCTCCACCGGTATCGTAGTATCCGCTATGAACAGCACCGTTCATATCAGCATCGCTACTACCGGTACCGGCATTCCCGTCACCGGAAACAACGTCATTGCGCCGGAACAGGAAATTCACAGGCGGCCATCTTGAAAAACACAATCCATTGCAATCCTTTGGCTACAGGGCCTGAAATTGGCAACTGTGAACCCAGCCTGCCCAAGAATGACCCAATCCACTCGCAAAGGCACACCTCGACAGCACAAACCACGGTTTAGCGACAACAAGCTAAACATGCTTACAGACACCCTGGTCCAGCATGCAGATGTGGTGTTCAGCACAGACCTGCGACATGCCGCAAAATGAAAAAAAACACATCTGGGAGGAGGTGGCCCAGAAGGTGTCTGCAGTGGGGACAACCCCATGCAGTGCAAAGGACTGTCGCAAAAGGTGGGACGATCTGCGGCTGCGTGTCCGCAACATACTGACAGCCAACCGTACACAGGCACAGGCATCAGGTGGCGGACCATCCTCGCCCATTAAGCTAGCACAGTAGGAAGAAACGTGCAGCTCTGTGATTCACATGGAGGTCATCGAAGGGGTCGGCCATGCCGAGCCGGGAGTGGCATCATCGGCTGATGAAGGTGAGTGACCATTAGCACAATACAAAAGTGAACACACACACACACACAACACCCCAAACACAATGGTGGAGTCCAAATGGCAAGTAGATGACAGCAAGCAGAGTGCCCATCACCTCACACCTAAAGTCTGCCCCAACAGAAATGCCACATCCCTGTCACAGTAACACACAACCAACACCACTGACACAAACCACATGAGTCCCCAATTGCAAACACAAGCACCATCTGTATGCAGACACACACGTGCATCACCGTAGAGATGCAGGCCTCACCACTGTGACCTCTCATTGCATGGTGCTGACATCTCCACCACCGAGTGCACACCTGAGCCCCAACCACACAGCACGTGGGACACAGAACCTGAGGCATGCCTACCGCACGCAATCCATGACACACCCGTAGGCCACCCAACATACAGCATGTACAACATGGCTGCGCTACAATGATGCACAGACACTGCACCCCACCCCCAACTCCTGTGAGCACCATGTCTGCCACTCCAACATGCACACGGCAATGCACAGGGCCCAAAATGTACAAACATCAATAACATAGGATGTACCTTCACCCATGACTCATGCCCTGCCTCTCCATCCCCCAAAGGCACAGGATTAGACAGCGATGCAGGGCCCACCACAAAAACTAAGGCAACACCAGCACGCAGGAGCAGAGGGGGTAACGATGGCACCAGGCCGTCCACGTCAAGGCTGGCCCGAGGCAAACCACCACCCCCAAGCCACAGCAGCCCGGCAAACAGGGCCCACAGGCCAGAGGACCTTGGGAGCAGCCAGCTCCGACGCCTGGTAATGTGCCCCAGCCAGGGAAAACTGGTGCCATCATGGCACACATGCCACAAGGCACACTGGCCCCCCAGGCCACTGACAAGACAGCCCCGGCCCCACTGCAGCCACCTCATGTGGAGGAGGAGGGTTCACCAGCGTGCAGTGATACTGAGGGATCGCACTCAGCGGCCACAAGTGACCTAGGGGAGTCAGCTCAATCCGCCCTACATAGCGTGGAGGAGGACGGTCAACATGACGATGCTGACACAGCAGGCCAATGCATGTCAGAGGACATTGTGCATACACCATTCCTGCCGCCCACACCACAGCACTCCCTGGGACATGGGTCTGGTGGTTGTAGCTCCCGGGATGAGATGCCTGGAGATGTTTTCGTCCCACAAAGGAGTCCCACTCCAGCTCCCGACCACCAGCTGGAAACAACATATGGGACCTAGAGGCCCGCATGACACGCATGGAGGAGCGCCAGCAGGCCATGCAGGATATGGTGCGGCAATACCTGGCAGATGGGGAGGCCACACGCCAGGCCCACCGAGGCAACAACCAGGCACTCACCCATGCTATGTAACGTGTGGCCAGGTGGGTGTGCGAGGGAATGGAATCTGTGATGCAGGTGCTCACACAGTTGCCTGCCACCATGGGCCAACGTCCTGCTGCACCGGGCGAGCCACAACCCCCACAATCGGCAAGCACCACCCCAACAAGCTCGACTCAGACGAGCCCAGTGCGTAGGTCGCTACGCAGCATGCGCCGGCCATGGGAGCAACAGCCTCCATCCAAAAGGGGCCATCAGTAGCCAGACATACATGCAGGAGGGAGTCTGGTTCGACTTGTATTGGGTGCAGGGACGTGGATGTGTGGGGGAGTTGAGGGATGGTGGGTGAGTGGGAGGCGATGGTGTGTGGGGGAGTTGAGGGAAGGGGTGGTGGGTGGGTGGTGAGGGTATGTGTGGGAGTTGAGGGATGGGGTGGGGGCTCGGGGGTGAGGGTGTGTGGGGGAGTTGAGGGATGGGGTGTGGGGGCACTTTGTTGAACAAGTATGGTGTTTTCTGCACAATCATACCTGCATATTGTACATATTTCACATTTTCTTAATACAACTGGTGTGCACATCAAGTACTCATGACTGGACATTGATCGTTGAGTGTGTGTCTATTTATTTGTCAACAGTGCCCAATGTCCAACATTCTAAGTGCCATTTGTTACTGTGTACATTATTAATATTGTTTGATCAAAGATTGGCGTACATCACATCCTTCAGGCACTTACTGCTGTGGCTGATATGCACCTTCTCCCCCATCATCCTCCTCAACTGGTGGTATGTGCTGGCCCAGTCTCACCCTCCTTCTCCTCCTGTGCCTCCCCTGCATCCCCTGGTTAAGTGCCTGCTGGAGTAGTGGCAGTGCAGGCATGTCCTCCAGCCCCTGTATGGCAACTGCTAGTGGTATCATTTTTGAATTGGAAGGGGTGTGGTGTGTGGGTGTGGTCCTTTTGTGCTGTGCCTGACTCCATTGCCTCCACCTGTGCTGATTGTGTGCACCTGTGGCGGTTGGGTACACAGCAGTTTGCTATTTATGGGTGGTCCGCGATGCCTGTATTGCCGGCATCATGGTGGCCCTTGTTACCGGCATCTGGATGCCGGTATGTTCATGGCCGCATGACTCATGATGTCCTCTTCCTTGCAGCATGCCAGTATTACAGGCACGGCAGCCGCGCGCTCTCACGCATGCCGGTATGGTGGTGCACGGCCACATCGGGTCCCTGTCAATGCCGTTGGTACCGGCATCTACCGGGCCGTTGTAATACAACGGCCCGGTAATGGATGCCGGTATTGCCTTACCGGCACCGTTATTACCGGAGCGCCAACCTTGTAATGAGGCCCATTGTCTTGCTTGTAACAAGCACCATTTTACACGTGGTTAATTTTCCTTAGCTGTCTCTTTACAATGCAGCTTTTCGTGGTATCTTTATTCTGAGCCTTTCCATGGCAATAGTCCATTTCTACTACACAGGAATCTGTTCAAAGCAATGATCCAATGAAATTGACATGTGCAAAGAGAGAGAGAGAGCTTCTTATGAAGGGTTTATCTATGTAATTTTGTTGAAAAAAGGAAAGCATTTTGCGTACGATTTGTTGTGAAGTTCTTTGTTATTTCAGAGATCTTGCCTGACACTGTCTGTCATTCAATGAGAAATGCCCCCTTTTTGCTAGAGCACAACCTGAATATGGAGGGACCTAGCTGGGTCTCACTGGATCATAGCTGTGTACTGTTGAACAGATGAAAAAGAGTGGTGCAGTCATTTTAAAAGCAAGAATATTTTCTTTCTCAGTGAAAACGTTTTGAGCTGGCGGCATAGCAGTGCTGCCTTTTAATTATTTTCTTTGGTGCAAATGAAGAAAATACTGGCAGCAATTCTCGAGGTGTTCTGTGTTTCATCTTGCCCCATGTGTGGCTGGTAAAACGGCACAGCATCATTTTGGAGACTGCAAAGTGCAGTTTTAATGCAAGGTGATAGTGCTCAACAGAGCCAGCGCAGCCATTCTGCTGATGACTCCCGAGAAGTAGTTTGATGAGGTAGGGGAGTTCTGCTGGGCTGGTCAATGTTCCCCACACAATCCTGTATGATACGGTTCAGTGCAAATTCACGAAGGGTAATACTAGTACAATCTAATGATAGTGGTGTCCAAAAAACAGTAATTTCACGGGTGGAATAGGCGAAGCACCTGGACCGTACTAGTTACGGTCTAAAAATGATTGTGGGTGGTTTGTTAGTGCCCACACCCAAGTCTTGTTGGTTGAGAAATGTAATCAGTTGAATCAAGTAACTGAAATACTGTTATTCAAGATGTGGGGGGGTAGACCAAATAAGAAGGTACAGACGGGGTGGGAGGCTCCCAAAGGAACACTGTAAAACAAGTCAGATTACAAGACCATGTAGTGCAAAACACATTTATTCAGAACACACCACCAGGGGCAGGAGGGGAGGCAGACAACATTTCAGATGAGGACCTAGGACAAATAGGAAGGCTAACAAGATCAGGTACCAGGAAACAAGTGGGGAAGTATTCACAGACAATTTGGTCACCAACCTGTCAGATAGACAAGTTTCCAGAGTAGAAACATCAGTACTGAACAGATGTTTGTCCTTCTCCCCGACCACGGATACTGACTTCATTAACTTTTAGATCGATATTTTTAAATTTGTTAGGAAACTCAAATAAAAAAACATTTTTGCAACTCAAGTCAAAAGAATGACCAATAAGTGAATATTCCATTACAGACATTGAAAATACCCATCTTCTGATGTCTCCTGAACAGGAGAGTACCATTGACCAACATGAAATTTGTACAGACTTAGGGGTGCATTCGAGTAATTTACGAACTCAAGTATTGAAACCAAAATCCAAATTCACCCCACAGCTGGCCTCTGAGAACGTTATAGGCACATTCCATAAGGCAGTCGTTAGAGACATTCATTGCCATCTGGATGGGAAATCATTTAAAAGAGATTACAAGACTAATAATCTCAATCTCAATGAACGACAGGCTATGCTAACTCTGGTCAATGATACACATATAGTCATTAAAGAGACTGACAAGGGAGGCAATGTAGTCCTTTTGAACACAGAAGACTGTATCAAAATGGGTCTCACTCATTTAAAATCACCGGGTTGCTACAGAAAGCTAGCAACAAACCCAGCTAAGACTATAGAGCGTGACTTGCACACAATGATAATGGAATGGCATTTACAAAGTTCTCACAGACCAGGAAAAAAACCTTTATTTTATTTATTTATTTTAACATTTGTATAACACCTAGACTCATAGGTATCACTGCAATTGTACAGAATAATAACATAATAAAGTTTAACAGGTCATAGCATCACAACATCAGGGCAAAGTAGTAGACAGTTCATCGTTATGGTGTTAGTCATACTTATTGAATAACCATGTTTTCAACGACTTCTTGAATGCTGAGTAGGAGGGCTCATTTCTGAGTATCAAAGACCCAATCATGCTGATTATATATTTCTTGCCAAAAATACATAAAGGTTTTGACAGACTATCGCAAGTACATCCGATTCTGAGTGGCATTGTCTGGGCCACCGAAGGACTCTCTCCATACATAGGGCCTCATCACAAGTTGGGCGGTAGCCCTTAAATGCAGTGGTAACGGGGTTACCGCCACATTTAAGGGTCCGCCCAATCATGAGTATGGCGTGTTTACGCCCAGTTCAAAGCTGAGGATAAACACTCTGGAAAAATGCTGATTTTCTGTTCAATTACTGCGCAGTAATATCATAGGCAGTAATTGCTCCGTAAATTAGCCATTGGGTCCAATGGGCCCAGTGGGGAATGAGGAATAACACTTACCACCCAACCCATGACCCTGAGGTAATACAGCCGGATGGGTGGGCTGTAATGCAAATAAAGTTGTGCGATATCCCATTGGGGATACTGCCCAACTCGTGATGAGGCCCATGGACAACATTAGAGAACATGTCTATACTATGCCATCTTACATTAGAGACAGCACACGACTTTTACTTTTTCTGCAAAATATAGATTGCAGGCAGGGTTACCTATTAGCCACATTAGATTTTACTGCACTTTATAGTGTAGAGGAACAGCTGAATGCCTCTGCAGGAAATCCCACGCCCAGGATGGAAATAAGAGTTGGGCGTACAGACCTGAACTGCAATAAGTGTGCCTATACTCTCTTTTATTCTCAGGGACAATGATACTTTGCATGGTCAAGTTCAAATACAATCTAAATGGCAGACAGTCTGAGCGATTAGAGATGTTGGGCTAATTGAGTGGGGAGACACGGTCAAGTCCACCCACTGACAGCTGGAGTATCAGCTTATATGCTGCCAGTGAGCCGAATGTTCCAGAATGGCTCGAGCGTGCCAACCAATTGTAGAAGGCTATATAACAAAGGGCCTTATAGTTTGAGAGCCAATAATATGCTGTGTACTTAATAACTGATGAAGATGACTTGCACTAGGGGTGGGCTTAAGTTGTCCACCTGACTATAGAGACCCAATCACAAACCAAACCCTTATAGAAAGTGTACTTAGATGTTCCCCTTAAGCCAACCACAACTTCCCTCAGGTTTTTCTTAGTTTGCCACATAGTATGACATCACGTGTGATGAATTATTGCTATAAAATAATTGTTTTTTATGAAATACTTTGAGATTTATGTTGTAAGACATCCATTGATGTCTGTTGTAACTCCCTGTTTTAGACAATTGAAAATAAAACAGTCGGATGAGACCTATTTCCAACTTCCTGAGTCGGTTTTATTATTTGGTGCAAGAGTTATTCTGCATACCCATCCGTGTATGACGTGTTTCTGATTTTAAGGGCCCTCTGTGTGTTCAATACCTCCATTGACCATGAACTAGCTTTTAGAGCGATTGAACATACTTATCGAGACTTTTCAGCATCCTATTTTGTATGTGCAAATGATCAAAGAATGTTTACAATTCACCTTGAAAAACAATGTTTTCCTATGTGATGGCACCCATTACCTTTAGATGAAGGGGATTGAAATGGGGGCAAAGTTTGCCCCATCTTTGGCTAACTTGCTGATGGCTCACTATGAGGTTATCCATGCCCTGAACAACAATGAGTTTGTCAACAATATTGTCATATGGAGGAGATAGATTGACAATATTGTGATCATATGGAATGGGACCACTGACTTTATGCAATATTTGAACAATAATGATTTTGGACTTACCCTAATGGGTCATTGCGATGCAAACAGCATTAACGTTTTGGATTTACACATATACATTGCAAATAACAATGTTGAGACATTGACATATCGCAAAAGTACGTAGGTGAGCTCAACACTACACACAAACAGTTGTCATAGCAGATCCACTGTTAACAACATTCCCGCTGGAGAATTCTATCGGGCACACAGGAATTGTAGTGAAGACATATTTTGAACAAGAATGTAAACTCCTGACAGTGAGATTCCATAAGAGAGGGTACTTGTGGAATTTGATTAGTATGTCACAGGACTAAATTTAAACCGTGGACAGATCTAGTAGGTTATCTTCTACACTTCTTCAATACTCAATTTTCTAGAGACTCGCACACATTATACAAGATAATGCTAAAACAATGGCATTTACTGTGTATGGACAATAACTTAATTTATTTATTGACAGCAAGTCTAAATTTGCATTCACAAGGGCACCTACCTTGAGGAACAAACTTTGCCCCTCATTTCTTGATACTAGCAGCAAGAAGACTGGTGCTGATTAGTTGAAAGCACCTAAGTGTGGATCATGCAGTATGTGCAGGCATGCACACAGAGATTGTGACATTTTCAACTATAAAGAGTGTTCCGAGATTAGTATTAAGGATTGTATCAATTGCAGATCAATGCATGTTGTGTATGCCATTATATGCATCGGTAACAAGTTGTATATAGGGAGCACCATTAGACAGCTGAGAGTACATATTAGAGAGCACCTGGCAAGCCTGAGGAGCCAGGATCCCTGACAGCCACTTGCCTCACATTGGCAAGAATGTCACCAAATGCCTAACAGAGATCATTTGAAACATATAGGACTGATGAAAGCCAAATGTGGTAAATGAGATGGTGATGTCACACTTAAATTACGACGCATGGAATCCAAATGCTTTTGTTATTTACAGCGCACAACAGAAAACTTCTGTTTAAATAAATGTGTATCTATGATGATAGGTTAATCATCATTTCTGTGCGTTATGATTTAATAACCAGGTGACATGTGCTAATACAATGGTTTGTTCACTGCTAGTCCTGGTGTGACTGACAACACACAGCCTGTTTTACTTTCCGTCAGCCTACCTGCATTTCCAAGTATGGGTGTGTACCAACTCAAGGTTATGTTTTATAGAGAAAATACCATAATGCTATGTAAACTAATACCTACTATCTAGTGACATGCACAAATACAATGTTCTGCCATTGACAGCTTTGCTATGTTCGTCTATACACAGCATGTCTTGCTTTACATTAGCTCACTTGTATATTCTAGTATGGGCTTGTGTCAATTTCAAGTTACATTCTCAAAAATCTAGACATAAAAATGTTCTGTACTATACATACACTACTAGTTACTTCTGAATGACTTGGGTTAACATTGGTTATGCTTATTCAGCCTGTGATTGCACTATGGCTTGCCAATCCTTATACATGTTATTTTAACAGATCTCTTTTTATGAGGATCTCATCAATGGTACGTGACTCACTTAACGTTATTGGATGAGGAGCTCAGGTTTCTTCGTTTATACAAAAAATCTTTTAAAAAAATTATTTATATTTACTCAACAAAGTGAAATAGAGGAGGCACCCTGAATACCTGTTCTTCAATTGAACATTACCCTGCAATGGGAAATTGCCACAGTATAGATTGACATACTCACCGTAAGGAAGCATGTACTACATACATATTGAGCCACTCATCTGTTTACCGTGGCGATCACGTAGGTGATGTCATCACGCATTTACGTATGACGTTGGACTAATCTATTTAGAGCAAGCAACATGGTGGACGCATGCTACACGCACACGCATCACTGGGTGATTCCTTACAAGACACCATTACCTGATTAGGAAAGTTTGCTTACCTGGGTGCATCAAATTATGTTCTTTAAAATCATACATTTTAACCTAACTCATGGGGGCTGACCCGGAGGATTAGGTCATATTCCTATCTGATTCCTTTGGTTTCCACGGGTACGACATACATATAGGTTTATGGAAAAATTATTTCGAACCAAATGGACCAGTCATATAATTCACTGACAATCAGCCATTAAGGTAAGAGACCTTGGGCGTCATTATGACCCAGGCGGTAAGTGTTTAACGGCTCTGTAAAAGGCTGCGGCGCCGTTAATCACCTAGCGCCTAATTACGAGGTCCCTTTGCGGGACCCGACCTTAAAGGCTGGTTTTACCAGCCGTTAAAGTCGTGACCCACAAAGGGACTTTGGTGCTAATTACAGTACCACAGTTTGCGGTACCGTAATTAGCGCCTTCCCCATTCCCATTATGCCTTATGGGGCAAAAATGGGAATGGGGAAGGGCCATGGCGGCATGGGGAATTACCGCCCCACCAATCTCGGAATGGGGTGGTAATTCCCCATTCCGCCATGGCGGACTCCGGCTTCGCTGGTGTATTCCACATGTCTCTAATTTTTTCCATCTACCTTCTACCCTACTTTGCTGGACCACAGTGCCCCTGAAGAATTTCTGTTTACTGGATATTATACAGAAAGAAGCATGTCGGGTTGGGGAGTGTATTGTTATTTGTGAATAGTTCAAAGCCATATCCGCCTGAGCCAGAAGAGATTACATTAATGAGGAATAGGCTCAGTGGTGCTAAACTTTATGGTTCATATTAATAATGGATCAAAAAATTGTATAATAGGTGTTTTAGAATGTTTGATTTTTTATTGATGATATGTTTGTCATTATTGAATGAATTTTTGAATGGATTGTCTATGAAAGTGGTGTGGTTGTAGTTTGGTTGGTTGTGGTTTTTAGATGGGAATGATGTATCAGGTCAGCCCAATGATGAATTGATAGGGTTGATCAATACGAATATAACTTTTGATACTAATATTGCTGTATGTTTTTATTGTTGAAAAATCAGTTTTTTAGTGATTTGTTTAATAATGTCAATACAAATATTTAATTATCTTTGAGCGTCCACTGGGTTGAATTCAAATGTTTCATCTCAGGTTTTTGTTCATTGGTGGACGTTGGTGCCTGACAGTAGGTTTATGCACCGATAAATCAGCTTAACCTTGTAGACATGGATAGTACACTAGCACCTGTCATCTGAACGCAACAGTACTCTGACCTTCTATGTTAATCTTTTATGTGTTCATTCCAGGCCAGGTCACAGTACATAGATATCCCTGGTCTCCCTTGTTACTCTTGTGTTGTGGGACTCCGGCATGGACCATGGTGCTAATAGCACCATGGTTTAGTGCCGGAGTCCTAATGAGGCCCATTGTCTCATGGACTTACCCGTATTTTTCTTTTCTTTTGGGACCTGTCAACATGACAAGCTAAGCTTATGGACAGACACTAGGTCACCATATTGACCTCTCAACACTCTGTTCCCCCATTCTCTAGATTTCAACAAGCAGACGACACCCCTGTGTCAATACTTGCAATTAACTCTGGGTAAGGGTTGGCACTATGCTACACATTATTTACTCCTATAGTAAGGGGAATATAGAACCCTAAAAATAGCTTGTGAACTTGACAACTATATACATTTAATGTATCTCTATCATTAGACACTGGATCTGACAATAAAGGAATACTCAGGATGAACCTTCTCAAACAGAAAAACCAAAAGAAGGAAACAAGCAACATACGAAACCTGTTGATTATGCCGAGTTAAGGCAGTCGATGAGTGTCACCAAGATCCCAAGATATGAACAAACTTTGCAAAAAAACGTACCGGCCAAAAAATATAATCAATATCAGCTTCGGAACCAGCATTAGCCATGACTGACCAATACTGAATATCCACTTCTATTTTTATCATGTAACACATGCAGTTTTAAACACTTATTCAATGTCTTTGAAATCCCCTTGAAAAGTGTTTTCATCATATGTCTACAGGAAACATGGCTTTGCAAAACACCTACGTGTGACGGATTTACCATTCTATTAAATCCTGCGAAAAAAAATGCTAAAGGTCGTCCAAGCTCAGGGCTAATAACAATGGTGAGAATAACACAAACATGGTCAGTTCCTGTGTTAGTAAATCCTAACCCTTTTGTGCAAGGTACCCTCATGCACACAATGGAAAAAAAGTCTATTAGCCAGGAAGCACTTACTGATCATAAACGGCTACTGGAACCCAGCAAGGATCAGCACAGATGTCTTTATAACTGCAATCACACAGCTAATAGATGATGCTATGCTAGCTCATAACAACTTGTCAGTTATTTGCTGTGGAGACCTGAATTGCACCTGGTTACAGTTTGAGCATTCATTGCAAACGTATCAGCGACTGCCGAATGACGTGATCGAAGAAAGAGGACAAAGATGGCAGACTGCCATGGGCTTGCGTGACTTATCCATGCTAAAAGGTACAACAAAAGGAGACGTTCCCGCTAAGCCAACTTGGCATTGTGATACAACACATAGTATTCTTGACTACATATGGGTATCTAGTAACCTTGAAACAAAGATTGTTGACTTACAAATAAAGCAAACGAAATACAGCAATCACAGTCTTTTACAACTTTGTTTCATGATGGTCATGAATCCTCCCAGTAGCCCTACCAAGGTCGCTTTGGAAACAAACTCTAGAGGAAATCATCTTTGTCTAAATGAAAACCAGATCCAAGGCCTTGGGATGAAGCTAATGAATACGCCAGCCTCTCAAGGTCCTGATTATATTCCACTGTTGACAGACTTCGCCACTGTTGGAAATTCCTCAAGGTACCTTGGGCGGTCCCACAGACACATATACAGCAAAATGTTATATGAAGCTAAAAAGGCTTTGCGTAAAGACCTGAGAGAAATAAGAAAACACCTCCCAAGAGTGGAAGCTCATTACGCCGTAAAAGCAAGACGCGCGACCTATCGAAACTGGGCGAAGTCTCATGCCATTATCATCGATCAAGATCGTGCTGAGCATATGCTACGCCTACTTATGACAAGGAATACACGTGATATTTGGAAGATTTTGAATATGGACCTCTTTAAATATACTCCAAATATTATAAACACCATTCCAGGAGACGTATGGGACACGCACTTTTCCTTGGTTTTTCAGAAATCTGAAACAACGGCCCTGTCAACGATTAGTACCGTTGACACTCAGTGCGACGTTCAGATGGCGCACAATGATATTATACGAGCTATTAATCCTTTAAAGATCTCGCGCGCAGCCGGTCCAGATCTGATTTCAAATGTAGATCTAAAAAACATCCAAGTCAGTGGGCAGACTTTATTGAAAACTTGTTCATGAAAATTAGCCTGTCTAAAAAATTGCCTGAATCGTGGAGGACCGCCATAGTGGTGCCAATTCACAAAAGGGGCAGTTGGGATGATCCGAATAACTATTGCCCAATTGCCCTTTTGGACACGATTGGAAAAATCTTTGGGTCTAGTTTGCGTGTTAAACTTGCAAAGTGGGCAGAAACTTCTCAGATTACTGACATATGGCAAACAGGCTTCACGAAGGGTGTTGGAGTCGATGTAAACCTGTTAATCTTAACGATCTTAAAACTAGAAACTCTGAAGAAAAATGGAAAAATCCACTTTGCATTTATTGACATGAAACAGGCGTTCGATGGTGTGAACCGCAGCTTACTATGGGCTTAACTGTCAAAATGGTGTTGTTTCGGCATCCATCCTTCAACCGATCATTGCAATCACGACCATACATCAATCAAAGTCCGATTAAACAACAGTGGTCTGCTATCAAACACCATCTTGACACATAAAGGGGTCATACAAGGATGCCCGCTTGCTGCAGAGCTATTCAAACTATTTCTGGCTGATCTCCCAAACTATCTTGATCAGGTTCCTAGCTTTTCACCCACGATGAACCAAATCCCAATTAAATGTATCATCTATGCGGATGATTTGGTGCTGATGGACAGAACCCAAATTGGGCTTCAGCGCCTTCTAGTGGGTCTACAATAGTACATGGTTCTAAACGAATTGACAATAAACACTTCAAAAACAAAAATTGTGTCAATTGGAAATGTAAAAAGCAAGAAAGATAAAGCGTTTAGGTGCAAAATCGCCGATTCCAACATCTCTTCTGTCGATTCCACAAGATATCTAGGGATCCAATTCAACAAATCCATTCGTGAACAGCAATGGGTTCATGAATTAACATCAAAAATGATGAAGCTCGCTCTGCAAATCAACAGGAACTATGGAAAGTTTTCTCTGGAACCTGTCCTTAAATTCTACCTACAAAAAGTGATACCAATAATAACCTTCGGGGCTGAGGCCAGGTGGAATATAAGTGAGCAAACATGGCATGTACTGGAAGGTTGCTTCTGTCGAAAAGTACTGAGGTTGCCACAATCAACATCGATGACCATCTTGAGACATGAACTAGCCATAAACTCACTGCACACCAGAGTGGTGTAGAATTCAATTGCCACAATGCATAAAATGGCCCTAAAATCACCGGCACCGGCATATAAAATCTTTGCCAATGAATATTTTCCAAACAACCAAAACTTACTGAATACATGGTTTCGCAAGTTACTGGCATTCTTAACGGCTGCAGACATAAATAATCAAGATCTTCTAAATCCCCCGCAGCTTGTCAAAAAGAAATTCGAAAATTGGGCCTGGATTGGCAACAATGAATCACGACAAAAGCTGAAATCAGCTAAACTCGTGGGAGGCGATCACAGGAAACTAAATGAACCACCACGCTACTTACTACATTGTCCATCTCGTCATCACCAAGAGCAATTTCTTATGTTTCGGGCGAATATCCTAAAAACCAGAGAAATTCTTTGGCAAAGAAACGATGAATCTATAAAAGATAACCTTTTCCCCTTCTGTGGACTGGCTACTGAAACATCCAATAATCGAATGCAAACAGATAGTCAGCCAACGCTCACTTCACCTTGGAAAATGGGCCCCCTTGGATGAAGATGTGGATGGGTGGTGGGCCAGGATCATCTCTGGAAATAATACAAAACGTGTGTGCGCAATTGTGAATTATCTTGACGTGACTTTGAAAACAGATGCTTAATACTTTTGATTAGTTTTCGTGCTGGTTTTCTAGAGGGCTTGTGGAGTTTTCTTTTCCTTTTTCTTTTGTTCCTTGTTTTCTCTTTCTTTTGAAGCAAAAGTTTGAATCTTGTGTTCAAACTGAAGATTCTTTCAAATAAAAAAAATAAAAAATAAAAAAAAATAAAGGAATACTAGGTGAGCCGTATCAGTCTGATTCTTCATTACTATCATCACCAAATGCTATTGATTCCAGGCTTATAAGGGCTAACGTTCACTGCCAGACCAGCAGCAACCCCCACCCCCCCACATCTTGAATAACAGTATTTCAGTTACTTGATACAACTGATTACATTTCTTAACCAACAAGCCTTTGGTGTGGGCACTACCAAACCACGCACTATAATTTTTAGACAGTAACTAGTAGGATCCCTGAATACCTCTCCTATTCCACCCATACAATTACTATGTTTTCGACACCACTATCATTACATTGTACTAATATTACTCTTAGTGAATTCACACTGAACTGTATCATACAGGATTTCCAGGATTATGTGCTTTATTTTTTATACCACGTTTTTCCGATTTTCCTTGTTTTTATGCCCATCTGTACTCTCTCCAAATCACAATTATGGTATGTATTAAAGATTTGTATCAATTGTGTTATATGTGAAATGAAACTTGTTTTGATATATTTCTTGTATGGGATCTAAACAGCCATGACAAAGACAGAATGTTGAAACACATGTAGGCTGTGACTACCCTCATTTCGGAGAGAATTAAATACTGATTCTTGAATATCAATTCAACTATTCAGCTGTATTTGTACTTATACTAATTCTGACAACTTAGGTTACAATTGGCATGTGGCTAAGCGCGAAGCGCTAGTTACATTCTTATACTGTATCACAGCCTTGTGGTTTCGGGATATCCACAGTTTACTATCCATTCAGCTGACCTAACTATTCTTTAGCTTTGTGTCTCAGCGCACTTACAAGCGGCTGTATCTCAATCATTATCTTCTTTTGAACCATGAAACCCACTTTGAATTGGTGTGTTGAAGAGAAACTTTGTCATGTTAAGTTGTTATTTCAATTGAGCATTTTGTAAACTAGAGAATTTGAAAAGACTTGACTTTTGCCATACTTCGATTTATATTGGAGAAAAGACATTTGTTTAACCATCCTGAAAAGTAGAAAAGACTTTCCTTTGCCATTCTCCAACCAGTGTTTTAGAAAAGACATTGGCCCTCATTCCGAGGTTCAGCGCCATGACTAGCACCAATACCGGTACCGCCACCGACATGGTGGTATGGGGACTTACCGGTCCATTCCGTTCTTTGCAGGACCGGTAAGTCTCCATTTGAAATGCCATTCTCCATTCCCATTTGAGCCCCCATAGGTCTCAATGGGAAGGGGGAAGGCGGCAATAACGGTTATTGACCCCGGTATCCCTTTGCGGGTCCCGTCCTTAACGCCTGCTAAAACCAGGCGTTAAGGGAGGACCCGCAAAGGGACCTCAGAATAGGGCGCAAAGGGATTACCGGCAGCGGTGTCATTAACGGTGCTCAGTATCCCTTTGCGCCTGGGTCGTAATGACCCCCATTCTGTTTTGCCATCCTGAAAGTCTAGGAAAGACTTCATCTTTGTTATATTCCAAAAAGAGTTGTGGAAGGGACATTTGTTTTGCCATCCTGAGGAAAGTATTAGGTAAAAGAGACATGTACAGTGCCTTATAGAGACTGCTTTTGAAACAGAACATTGCAAATAAATTCCCTGAAAATTCCACGGGATGGGATCCAACCCTTGGATACAAGGACTGTTTAGTCGGAGTTACATGTTCACGTTTTTTGCACATTTCTATTGAATTGAAGTTGAACACCTTTAACTTGCACCATTTGTATATTAGTGTGAGGGTCAGATTTAGTTTGGACACAAGGTGAGTCTGCTTTAGGTTTAGTTTCATAGGGAGGGACACTTACTTTAGGTTAGGGAAATGTAGGCTTTTATCCAAACCCCTTTCTGTTAATAAAAACGGCTAATGTTGAGAATATTACCACTTTGTGTCTGCCTCTCATTTCTGACCCCTCACGCAATAAGTTGGGGAAGAGTAGTTATCCCAACTGCTACTAAAATGGAACATGTTTTTATAAGGGAGAAAGAATAAGCCCACACAAGCAAGTGTTGCAGTTTGTTAGTTTGAAGAGTTTTACTGCATATACTCCTGGCCTGACTTTCCACTACCAAAGACAACTGTTTCTGTGCTGATTGTCAGGCTTCTGCTTGGGTCCAAATGTTTAGAATGAGGTCCATACAAGAGACTACATACTGCATTCTGAGCATTCTAATTGGCTGAGGGGAGTTGTATAATGGAATCAATGTGCTAAGTGTCCAACTCCAGGCCTCGAGGGCCAGATCCATGTTGGGTTTTCAGGATACCACTCAATAATATTCATGAGATAAATTTGGAATACATGATTCTAAATGTATGCAAAGTATTCCTCATGAATATTAATGAGGGATATCCTGGAAACCCATCAGGATCCCGGCCTCGATGCCTGGATTTGGACAACAATAAACCAAGATCCAGTGATAAAACTGCAAAATTCCAGGTGACAATTTATAAATGTGAAACGTCCAGTTCTCATTCTTTTTGTGTCAGATATGTTACTGGGACTATACAATGCAGAACCACCATTTGCCTGGTCTCCAGGCTCTCTGGCAGATCTGAAAGAACTAGATGAGTTAAGTTAATGGGAGGACCACAGGGTGCCACCTTGTCATCCTTAGTACCATATTCATTTATTTTCTATATAGTATCTGTGGTACTCATAATACCAAAATGCAGCATCTCTATATGGCACAATTGTGGGCATTAGTACTGTATATACTGTCAAAAAATATGATAAACTCCAGAACCACCACAGAATCATGGAAAATTTCAATCACAATTCAGACTTACAAAGAATTACACAGCGTTTGAGTACATTTGAAGTCGGATTTAGAAAGGGGGTTGGTACCACCATCACATAGTTTGTTATAAATGCGCTGCAGCAAGGTGATTGGTCCAAGGATAAACCCCCAGTTTGTTTTTATGGCAGGCATCAACTTTTATCTTGCATTTGATACAGTCAAAAGGTCTTTCTTTAATGTGGGAAAAGTGGAAAAGTTGAATATTCCTAAACCATTGCTAGCTATCTTGATCTATTTACATTCAGATGCATACCTAAAAATTAGGCTTAACCAGATAAGGAGCCTTGACCCAAGAATTAAGAGCACAAAGAGGTCTGCGACAACGGTGCATCTTGGCTCCATGCCTTTTTTATTTGAATGTGTCAGATATGGGAGACTTCTTGCCTAGCTCTTCATTTGTGGCCCCAAAAATAAATTATATTAAGATTGACTGTTTGGCTTATGCAGACGACGAAAACCTAGTTGACCATAAGCGGTTGGGACAATAACATCTGATTAATTCCATCATCATATTTGCGGACACAAATTAATTCATGATTAACCCAAATAAAAGAAAAATTATAAGGTTCAGTAGCAATTGAAAAAAGGCATTCAAATATACTGAAACTGTGATACAATTGAAATATCTAGGTTTTGACTTGGATGCAGTTCCTAGATTTAAAAAAAAGGTATTATCTTGCGGTTACCTGATAAGGCAACTTCCTTGGTGTTGCAAATGAAGCATATTAACACAAAATAGTGCAGGTTCTCCATAATGCCTCTGATTAATTTTTACAAAGCAAAGATGATTCCTGCTATGCTCCATGGTCAAGAGATCTCTCACATGGTCCAGGAGTCTTATATGGTAAAAACTCCAAGTGATTTATGGAACAAAACCCTATCTTTTCCAAACTCTATTCCAATTTCCCGTGTTCAGTATGACCTGGGATGGACATCACTAAAAGGTTGGATTAAAAGTCAAACATTTAAACATGTTATAGGTTGATTCACTGTCCACCAGATAACTCCCCGTTTTCTGATTTTAGTAACATTATTTTAAGGGGTTTTTATGGACCGATTATGATCTATAGGCATGAAAGCAAAATGATTTTACATAGTACAACCAAAACTGTTTTAGGAGTGATTAGCATGGAACCATAGAAAATAATCAAAAATATAAAACTAATAACTTTGTATTCGTATTTGACAAACCCCTTGGTACATTACAACGATAATTGCAAAAATTACCAAATTCACATTGGAGATCACAGTTTTTGAGATTTCGATTGAATCTATTCCATATCGGAGAGATTCTCTCTACTCGCTCTGAAGTGCCCAATGAAAAAAATTGTTTGTGGCGAATCAGAAGAAGGATATGGACTCTCTGAGGGCATGGTATACAATATTTTATTGAAGTAAGACTATAAGGCCTCACTTTCCCTATTTCTATGGGTAGTCCCTACCTATGTTACTAACTAATGTGCTCATCCGTCAGTTCTGACTGTCCAAAGAAATATGTCTGCTGTACAAAACTACCCTTACTGACTCTACCACTATGAAAATTAACTTAGGTCAGGACAATTGTCTCCCTTCTTTTGAGGGTACTTGTAGTACCAGTCTGTAGGATTCTTCTTAATGCATAAACCTTAAATAGTCTCTCATGAGCTCTTGAATTAGTCTCTAGTTCTTCAAATGGGTTATTGAGTTTTTTCTCCTCTTTGGGAATCTCTTCGGGGGATCTCTTCTGAGAGCTATATCCCTGACTGTTGGTCTCAGCATATCCTTGGAGGGTACTATTACTCTAGTAGGCTTTCCCTCTTGGGCAATTATTTTTTATTTATTTTAATGTGATACAGTTTTTAAAACAAAAACTTTACACATAAATCAACAGAATAATATTTTCTTCTTATAATTTAAACAGCAGTTCAATATTTAAAAGTGGAAAAACACTTAAAATCATATTCAGTTTTATTACAAATTTCATAGGTCATATCCTGAAGATAACTTTCATGCAATTTCATGTAATTTCATATAATCACTCGTTTATTGTTTATTGATACTGAGAGAAATTGGCTAGTCTTCAAATTTCAAGTATTCCCTTAACTGTATACCATACTCTATATAGGGCCAAATGTAGGCTAGGATTCAAGGTGTTAATGCATGTTAGCCAAAAATCTTTAGACTTAATATGGTCAAGATTACGTACATATCTGCTATAATGTTTTATGTAGGTTGAACCCAAACTGGGACATAGTGTAAGAACGTGTCTTGCAGTTTCCAATAAATCTTTATTCTTGCATATCCTGCAAAAACGCTCTGTTTTAGAGACGGCCCTTTCAGGGCCCAACACCGCTAGGACAGGTAGATGGTTAATACGTAAGAGTAATAAGAAGCGTCTTAAATTATCCGAGGGGCAAAGGTTGAGATATCATTGTGCCCTTCTAAAGGTATATAAAACATGAGTTATGAACCCGTAGCTGTGGAGGCTCGCAAGATGTCTAAAATTATCTTGCCAGTCCCAAATTTTGAGTCGTTCTACCATTTGGGACTTTAGATTTATATAATTGTCTTCCCAGTTAGGGGTCCATTCAATCATCTCAAATAGAGCATTCATTTCTCTCACAAAACGAGCCTGCTTATTCCTAACAATGTCTTCTTTCACGGTTATCAGAAGGGTATTAGTCGGATTAGTATGCAGCTTAATGTAGATCTCGGCTCTTTTCTTCAAGACCAGAGCTTTTAAAGAGGGTAAACCCAGCTCTAATCTTAGTATCGCCATTGGTATTCCCGGTGGCAATCCCAGCAGCTTTCGCCAAAAACGTCCTTCCAATATCTGTAGCCAATCCAAATTGAGGCCAACCAGGACTTCCAGTCCATAGATTACCATGGGTATCAGGCATTGGACGTAAAGTTGGCGAGCTGCCCACATGGAATATCCACTCTTCTTACGAGAGAACTGATATATCATAGAGGTAAGTTGCGCTGCTTTTATTTTGCGGGATTGTACACATGATTGGGAGTTTCCCTTAGAGTCGAATTCTACTCCCAAGTATTTATAGCAATGGGTATATTGAATTTCATGTCCTCTTACAATCATTCTAGGGCGGCTCACTTTACCATGACTATAAAGGATCAACTCTGTTTTCATGTGATTAATTGTGAGTTCGTTCTCTTCCGCATACTCCCAAAGTCGCTCAGCCGAGCGTAGAATACCACTAAATGTGTGGTCAAAAATAACCACATCATCCGCATACACCAGGATTAAGCAATGTTGGGAGCCACCCTTGGGAGGGCAGTTACTCACCTCTCTAATACACTCTGGCATATCGGAGATGAACAGATTATATAACATGGGTGCAGTAACACAGCCTTGTTTCACCCCTCTTGTTTGCTTTATCACCCTAGTTGTAGATCCACTTCCATCAAGCCTCTACTGGACTGTGGTGTTTTGATGTAGGAGTTGCAAATAATAGAGCAGGTCTTCAGGGCATGCCAGCCTCCTAAGCTTCCTCCATGGCTTCTCTCTATTAACCATGTCGAACGCTGCCTTAAAATCTATATATAAGGCATACAGAGGCGGATTATTAGGAAGTAGGGCTTTATCTCTAAGGCTATTCATGATGAAAAGATTGTGAGAAGTTGAGTATCCAGGTCTGAATCCGCTTTGAAAGCGGTCCAGAATCCCTTCCGTTTCGGTCCAAGATTGTAACAGTAAGGAGGCAAATAATTTGCCAGAACAATCTAACATAGATAGCAAGCGGTAATTGCCCGGGTCAGATCTATTGCCTTTTTTGAAAATTGGCACTAAAATTGCTCTCTGCCAGGTCTCAGGTATTATCCCCTCTTTTAGAACTTTTTCAAAGAGGATTTTCAGAAAGTTAGCCCAGAAAACTGGGTTACTCTTCATAAGTAGGTTGGAGAGACCGTTAGGCCCCGGGGCTCGGGAAGATTTAAGTTTAACAATCTTACCTATCAGGTCTTCTAGGTAAATAGGGAACGGCTTAGGAACTTCAGAGATGGTTGGAAAAATTTCGGGGTTAACTGCTGGCATACCATTACGTGTTTCCAGTAAATTAACCCATTCCTCAACATCAATCGGGTTTATTTGGGGGGTTACCCTGCTCCCCCTGGCTTCTCCTAGAAGCGCCCAGATATTCCGGGAATTTCTCGAGCAAATAGTCTTCACGGTTTTTTGCCAATTTGCCAATTTCTTCGATCTTTTCCAGTGTTTTAACCATGTCCTATACCTATTTTTTATCTCTCTGATCTTAATATGTATATCCATAATTAAATGGGAGTGGGCTCTGATTCTACGTATCTCCCTTCTCAGAGTACGTTTAGCATCTCGAATTGTCTTATCATAGGCCTCGCTAGAGCCCTGTTCTCTGATAACAAGTAAAGATTTTTTTGTAGCATATTTACCCGTAAAATTATAAATCCAACCTTCAAGGTGTTCTATTGAGAGATTAACAAACATGGTGTGATAATCAGCATCCCATTCACCGCAATCATGACATGCTTTAGATATGTTTTTCTCAGACCATATTAATCGTGAGCCAGCATGATTAACCAACAAGCTTCCTGTCGCTATTGTTGAAGAAAATAGAGAATCACATTTCAGACTTAAACTCAGGCCGCTATGATCACTCCAATCGTTGTCTATTATTTCCATGTCATTAACCAGGGATGCCACCTCCGGGCTAATAAAACAATAATCAAGAGTGCGGCGAGCAACACCTGCTTTCCAAGTATAATGTCCCGGTCGGTCACTCATAGTTCGACCGTTTAGGCATTCCAAGTCCCAGCTCTTCATAAAACATAACCACTTCTCCCCTTCTTCATTACTACAATTCTGAGACATGAGGGGATACGGATGTAAGTGCTTATTGTTAGTTGTACCACTATCCCCTTTGATAGAACAATTAAAATCCCCAGCAATGACCAAGAGGTTATTTTGGCATTCATTCGTCCACTCAGTAAGTAGATCATGTAATCTATCTTGTATTAAATCACTCTTTGACGCATCGTGTGGATTATAAACATTGACCAACAAGAGTTTCATCTGATTATTTTTGATCGGTATAACCACCTCCACCGCATTAATGTTATCCTCTAGATCAGTATTAATTTCATTAGATGTTATAGTTTTACTTACACCAATCATCAGTCCCCCAAAAGGTCTTCCCATTTGGCCTTTTTTAGCAAAAGTATGATACAACTTATACCCGTCTATTATAATTGGTGCAGTTAGCCAGGTTTCCTGTAATAGAAAAAAGGAATAATTCATAATAAAAAGATAACGAGCCATTAGTTACAGTAATATGTTTGAATCCCCTGGTGTTCCAGGATAGCAATGAGCAAGTTCAGGGTTTATTTATAACCGAGGGCAAGGCCTCTGCAAGCCATTTCAGAGTGTTCTGAATGTCACTCATTTGCACTCGGTTCCCAGTAAGAGGAGGTAGTTTAGTATTATTGTCAGTCTTAGTAGGCTTGGGAACTTCTTTAATCAGAGGGTCTACATCATCAGGATTCACGTCTACCCCCAAGCCTACTTGCGCTAAGTTAACTCTATGTTTACGAATCAGCTGAGCCGAGGCCAGGACCGTACAATGCAGCGCTGTCACATTAGGGTTAGTGGAACATAGAGGCTCTACAAAAGAGAAATCCTCAGATCTGATAACTCTTAATTGAGGTATTAGATGAAGTTTCTCAAGCATGCCTGTACGTGAAAGCCATTTGCCATGGCATTGCTGGTTCAGATTCTTCACAATGCAAATCTTATTTTCTTCTCTATTCTCTTTCCTTGCTGGAACAGGTGTATCACTTTCAGCATCCATGCTTTCAAATGTGCTATTAGGGTGGTTCCTTTGAGGGGTAGAAAACTGATTATCAATAGAATGGTTTTCTATAAGGATAGAGTCTTGGCTAGCATTACTCACGGCTGAAATTTCTTTAGATTTTTCCACCAATATCCAGCTAGTGAGTGTACCCGGACCTTTATTTCGGTTTTTCTTTCTTTTTAGTGCCCTTTTTCTTGCCTTTTTGGATTTCTGTTGTGGAATTACTGTATTTGGGAGTGGAGAAGCCACCTCTGCCGGAACATTTCTTAAGGCAGCTCTTTTCGCCATTCTACGCTGTTTCTTAGTCAGATGAGTGTTTCCTTCATTTGTCAGATGTTCGTTCCCCTCAACGTTAATTGGACTAGATAGGATCTGAGGCTCCTTTACCTCTTCAGGGCCTACTTCATAATCTAGATCCGGAGCGGGAAGATTCAGCTGTAAGATTGTATTCGCATGTATTCTTCCACATAATTTGAGGAGAATTTTTAGGGCAAATTGGAGAGAGGATAAGGACGCCTGCATCTCTGCAATGGCTGCAGAGTTTAGCTGTGAAAGCTCACTAGGTTGATCGTCCTTAGTTTGCCCTGACTCTTCTAAGTCAATCAATAAGTTTGGTGATTCAGACAGTCGGCCTGAGCATAAAGTACTCTGAGTAGAATTAGCAGGTTGTAACACTTGGGCCTCCACTGTTATACTTGCGACTTTCTTGATAGTCCCCATCTCATTAATCCCCGGCTCTCCTAAATGAGGTGGAGGAGCCATAGATTTCTGTATAGATAGGCATAAATCCAATAACGAATTGTTGTCAATGTCGTCAAGGGATGTAACATCCAGTGGTCGGCTTGCGTTATGTGTAGCCGGAAGTGTCTCCTCAGTTTGTTCGTCAGTGCATACAGGTAAGATCTTTTTAAATAACTCCGGAATGGTACCTCCGGCGTTAGCTGGTGATTTCAAACTGTCCCCACCTCTTAGATTGTTATTAGGCATGTAGGGGTGATTTGTACTGCCTTTTCGTAAGTTGTAGGGCGCTTTTGCCCCACGTGCTTTAGGCGGCATATAGGCTCAGTAGAGTTGCAGGAGAAAAAATAAGGATAAATAGCCAAAAGAGCTAGTATCTTTGGTGAGACCAAATCACTCAGCAGTCAATTGAATGCAAGACAAGTTAAAAAATCTATATAAAAGATTATTAATTCTGAGTAAGGGATCAAAGGAGATTGTAATCTCCCACAGTCTCCCATAAACTGTGCATAAAGAGGATACTTAATTATGCGGCCGGGCTTACCCTTTACTCCACATTCAATAGTAAGACTCAGAGGTTGACGCGCCTACGCACCAAACAGCCGCACAACAGCCAGTGGCCTTGTCTCCTACCGGGCTTAACGCCGCGAGGGTGGCCCACGGCTGTTTAAGAGGCCTCGATGAGGTCACGTGCTCCGTCACGTGCTTTAGAAGCTCCGCCTCCTCCAGGAAGTAGAGTGAGTTGCTGGAAGCCAGCAAGAGCGTGTCAAGGATCGCAGTGCTGGCAAAGTAGACAAGGTTCCCAGCTATGAAATCCGCCGTAAGTTCAGAGTTATAACACACCCCGTTCGGGTGGCCCACGGCTGTTTAAGAGGCCTCGATGAGGTCACGTGCTCCGTCACGTGCTTTAGAAGCTCCGCCTCCACCAGGAAGTAGAGTGAGTTGCTGGAAGCCAGCAAGAGCGTGTCAAGGCTCGCAGTGCTGGCAAAGTAGACAAGGTTCCCAGCTATGAAATCCGCCGTAAGTTCAGAGTTATAACACACCCCGTTCGGGTGGCCCACGGCTGTTTAAGAGGCCTCGATGAGGTCACGTGCTCCGTCACGTGCTTTAGAAGCTCCGCCTCCTCCAGGAAGTAGAGTGAGTTGCTGGAAGCCAGCAAGAGCGTGTCAAGGATCGCAGTGCTGGCAAAGTAGACAAGGTTCCCAGCTATGAAATCCGCCGTAAGTTCAGAGTTATAACACACCCCGTTCGGGTGGCCCACGGCTGTTTAAGAGGCCTCGATGAGGTCACGTGCTCCGTCACGTGCTTTAGAAGCTCCGCCTCCACCAGGAAGTAGAGTGAGTTGCTGGAAGCCAGCAAGAGCGTGTCAAGGCTCGCAGTGCTGGCAAAGTAGACAAGGTTCCCAGCTATGAAATCCGCCGTAAGTTCAGAGTTATAACACACCCCGTTCGGGTGGCCCACGGCTGTTTAAGAGGCCTCGATGAGGTCACGTGCTCCGTCACGTGCTTTAGAAGCTCCGCCTCCTCCAGGAAGTAGAGTGAGTTGCTGGAAGCCAGCAAGAGCGTGTCAAGGCTCGCAGTGCTGGCAAAGTAGACAAGGTTCCCAGCTATGAAATCCGCCGTAAGTTCAGAGTTATAACAATTCAGAGTTCAGAGTTGGGCAATTATAGTTCAGCTTTTTTTGGTTTATTTGACTTTGAATATGGCTCCATTGTCTATTTCCTCTAGACTCTGGTTCATAATACTCTCTCTTTTTGGTATTATTTTCTTCTTGTACAGAACATCAAGTCACTTTAACCTCTTCATAGGTTATTTTCATTCACTGTCCTTGTCTCTCTAGATTCAGATTTTCAGTAAAAAAAAAAATCTGTATCATAACATTTCAACTTTATGGGTTTCAAGCTTAACCTTTTTCAATAACTCTTTCTCTTATATCTCAACATTTAGAGTTCATTTGTTTCATGGTTAACTTTGTCTCCTGGCTTCTACTGTTGTTTGTGTGGTACAATGATTCCCTTGGGTTCCTCCCCTACTTGATATGATGATATATGATATGATATTTATAATGCGCTTAATACCCAGAGGGTTCTAAGCGTGGACCCGGGGATCGAACCTATGTTGCTCCGCGTCGGCTTGCTTCCAAGGCGAGCATGTTGCCACTGAGCTATCCTCCCGTGACTTCCTCCTGAGACTTCCCATTCTCCCCATTACCTTTGAAGGAGAATGTCTTTGGGGACCTTCTCTCTTGTCATGGACTGCTGCCACCTTCTCTCCGTTGGTGTTTCCCTTGTCACTGTCTCTCGTTCCCTTGCGGCATCCCGGTGCTCCGTGCATGACTGGACACCATGTGGCTCTACATTGGTGGTGGTATCAGCAATAGTTTGTGGACCAACTGTGCACCACACATCCTCCTTTGTGGTGTCGCCACCACCTTCTCTCATGCTCCTGCCCTCTCGGTTTGGGGCCCTTCAGGTCTGCTGCAGCTCTGGCGTCACACTCTTCGGTATCAAGCATGTTTTAAAAAATGCAGGCTTCCTGGCTTCTGCCTTCTCCAGGTATTACACAGTTTGGGACTTTCCCATGGCTGCATATGCATTCCTCTCTCTCTCTCTCCTCTCTCCCTTCTCTCACTTTGGCTTCTAGAGTGTATGCTAATCAACCTACTTCTCCCAATGTACTCGATATTTGGATATTCGATATTTGGATTTAAAGGGACATGTTCTTTTACCATAAAGTAATGGCATCCAATAGGTGCTTCTTCGCCTCAGTCTTGGTATTTAAATGTGTCTGGTATTGTGGAGCATCCCATGTAGGCCACAGTGTGCAGAGCTTTAGGGAGCTCCTCATAGGAACGCGAGTCCTTGTCCCTAAGGGGGGAGTCTCTCCCGGTGAGGCCCCACCTGCCTTGACACCTAGGGACGGTCCTGCAGAGCAGGCTCACCTCCCTAGCCTCACAGGGGGGACTCACCCTTGGGGAGAAGGGGCGAATTCCCTCACTTTGTCACATGTTCTAAACATATTAAACAAGAGGAAATGATAGAAACATTGCATAATCTTTTGGTAGAATGTCCAGCTCTGCACAATCTGAGGCTAATAATGTTTGGGAATTGTGTGGATAGAACCGATTGGTTGTTGACCGAAGAATTCTGGACTTGTTTATCTAACAGGAATGAAGTTCCCTTAACAATGTCTGTGGTTATTTTCTTTACAAAGAATAGATCTGATTAATTTAAAAAGGGGACATTCGTTGTTGTTTGTTTTTACTTTAAGAGGGTACTGGTCATCTAAGATACCGGTGAAATGTCTTCATGAGATGTGACAAATTTGTGGTTTTAGCATTACAAGGACCCAACAAACTAAGCTTTAACAGTAAAGGTATGTAATGTTCTAATTTGATATATTATCGTAATTTTTTCTTGTGTAAGATTTACTTGGATAAACTAATTTTACAATAAATAAATATATGGCACTATGTAGATGGCACCCATGAGACTCACCATCCATGAAGCTGTCTCCTCTCTGAGACGACTGTCCTAGATGCCATGGGGGCATGAGTGGCCCCCTTGGATCTCAAACTAAATCCAACAAAGACAGCTTCTCCTCGCTTTCTCTGCAGCAACTCTGCCTCCACGAGTCCCCCCAGAAACAATGTAGCATCACTGGGTCTCGATGGTCTCTTAGAACACAATCAATACCAAAATGGACTCATATCTCTTTGCAACATCGCATAAACCAAATTACCAAATCTTCCTCTTACCAGTTGCAATACTTCTAGGAAAGTAGCCTCCCCTTCCCCACCCCTCAGGAAGAATTCTGAAACATAGTACAATCAATAGTACTCACTCACATTACGAGAGATAATGCTCTCTTGGAATGCTTCCCGAAATCCACTCTTGCCACTTCCAAGGCCACAATCGGTTCTTCAGCTCATTGAATTAGAGTGCCATGACATTAAACCATGTACGTAAGACCTATGGTGCCTGGTCCACGCTGGCTTTTTCTCACAGCGTGCATTCAAATCTTGCTTCATCCAGGACATTCCCCAAGTCATGAAATTCTCATCCTGATTGGAAGCCTGCAATCTGGATCATTCTTTACAGGTAGCTTCAACACACGCTGTCTTTTTGCACCATTCCTAATTGGACGATTCCTCTGGAGACATTAAATGGTATGCTAGCATCGCTCCCTTTCAGATGAAACATGTATTAGCTATTGGCTAAGCACTATATAAGTATGTTAAACAGTTGGTACCACATAAATCAACAATGTATACAATATAAATCAATACAGAGTCATGTGAACGCCATACTAGTAAATTAGACCTACTCAAACGGTAAGTGGGTGGTTCCAAGGCCATGCCCTTTACATTATTTGCTTCCATGTTAGGTCTGAAAACAAGTGCCACTGTTGTAATATTAAATGTGCATCAGCTTTGGTGTCAAGATGTAGTTCTTTCCCATTAAATATATGTGGGCACTGCTGCGGAGTACAGGCACTGCCCATGCACATATAGGGGCTCTGCTTCAAAGAAGTGATATTGTCCATAACATTAATTACATCACTGGAAGTGCTTTGTTGTCATTAAAATGATGGCAAGCCACTGAAAGGTGCCATTTGCCTCATCAAAAGTATCGTCGTACTCACGATAAGAAGTGCTAGTAAAGTCACATTAAAGTTATAGTAGCTCCTATTATAAGGGAGGTACTTCTGCTCTTCTCAGAATTGTTGGAACTGTCCCATTACATGTACGATAATCTGAAACTCCTGCTAAGGAATGCTGGTGCTGTTCTATTTAAAGTGTATCTGGACCATTGGCGTAGCGGGGGCTCTGCCACTGCCTGTCCAGGGGGGCCCGCCTCAGCCCTCATCCCAACTAAAGTCAGGGTGATAGCTGGGCTGGGGCCTCCTGTGGCTGGCTGGAGCGCAGAAGGCACACATTATCATATTAATTACGAATGTGTTTATGTGTGTGTGCAAGGTGTTGGGGGGCCAGGGTGCAGGGGACAGCCCATGAAACGAATGCCATGCCTGCTTGCCCCCTGGATGCCCCAAAGTGCATCCCATGCACAAATAATCATAGTCATTCATAATTAATATGATTGTGTGTGCGTGAGGCGCCGGGGCCCAGAGTGCAGGCATGGCATTTTTGACTGGGCCTCCATGATAAAAGCCAGCATCATATGCTTTATTACATGGCTAGACTGGCATTTTGGTGAAGCCAGTGTAGCAATAATATCTGTGCCATGACTTTTTTTACTGCCCATCTATGATAAAGCAAGCATGACATGGGTTAATACATGTCTAGACGAGCCTACATTGGTGTAGACAGCTTGAACAGATATTCTGATTGTGGCATGGCATTTTTGATAGCAAAGCTAACAGGAGTATATTCTTATGTGGGTTACTGGCATATATTGGCAGAGCCATCTTGGACATATTTTCGTATAGTATCATGACTGGCATTATGCACAAAACAAACATGAGTATGTTCTTATATGGAAATACTAGCATATATTGGTGCAGCCAGCATGGAAATATATGGGGACAGCCAGCATGAAAATGTTTTTTATACCCGCATATATTGTTATGTTGTGCTAAATTGAGTTATACTGCACACCATTACCATTTGCACGGTCTCCAGGCACTCACGTGGCTCTGTCAGAAAGTGGGTTGGGTATGTTAGTGAGGGAAGAGGGAGTAGGATAGAGGTTGTGCTTTTCTGTTGATGCTTGGGGAACCAGAGAAACTGGCATCTGTAAGAGTCAGCTTTCTAAGTGTGTTTGAATTATGAGCACTGGGGTTATTGAGTCCGCAAGGGCAAGGTTCAGTGACTGGGATGTTTGCTTGTGGCAGTTGGTTCTTATGGCAGTTGTGTGTTTGTGTGAGGTGAGACTTGTCTGTTAGTTCTCATGAGGAATCTATGGGGTATGCTAGAGAAGATGGAAGAGCAGTCGTGTTTAAGGGTTGGTATGGTGTGTTTGTTTTATTGTTTAGTTCAGAATCTGTACAGTCATTAAATTGTCGCAGGTCTCCGGTGATATTGCTGGCAGTGCCCATTTTATTCTAATCTCTGTGAATTTAATAGCCTGGATTTCAGTCATTTTCTGAAGGTGAGGGGGTCTTCTATCATTCTGGCGTTTCATAGAATGGCAATTACACTTGAGAACACAATTCCTCCGAATATCCTTTGTTCATAATGTTTCATTTCGAATTGGAGGTCGTCGCTTGATCTTTCTTCCTGGTTGGTAGCGGTTGGTGTTGTCTCAGAGGCATTTGGCTCCTTGTCCGTGTAGTGATTTCTGAGCAATGTAGAGGGCTTTCAAGTTAATGTGTGTTTTACTGGGAGCCAGTGTAGGCTTTTCAGGGCTGGCATGATGTGGTCTCTTCTGTTCAGTCTCAGGAGTATCCTTGTTTCAGTATTGTTTCAGTATTTTGGAAGCATTGAAGTTTTTTAGTGAGCCATTCTGGCATTCCAAGATCGAGGCTGCTCGCGTAGTCGATTCTTGATTCTTGATAATACTAAGGAGATGATTGTGAGATTTCTTTGTGGAATGAGAAGTAGGGAGGATCCCTCTAATTAGTCGTAAGAGGAAGAAGTATGTCTTTGCTATAGAGGTGACGTGTGGTTCTAGTGAGAGTCTGTTGTCCATAAGTATTCCCAGATTTTTTATCACGGTAGATGCTTCCAGTTGGGTTCCGCTGCCAGGTGGCCAGTTCAGTTGTGTGTCTGTTGCGTTATCCACTTATCCACTGGAGATGAGATCATTATTTCTGTTTTGGTCAGGTTTGTGGGATAGGCATCGTGAAAGTGCAGTGGGAAAGGCTCTGTGCACTCTTGGTGGCCTGCATCTATTGGATTCTTTCATGAGTTATCCTTCAAAACCGATTGCAGACTATCTGGCATTTTACCCAAATGCTGCAAAATGCACCATTTTAACCCATTATTAAAAATTAATAAAATGGGTTGGTTTGGGCACCCTTGCTACGCTTGGTCGCTCTTTCATATGTGTGACAAATATTTACACCACTCCATTTAACAAATTCACCAGCCGCCATTGGTGGACGCCAGGGGACAAGCACCACCCTCTTATTTCTATGCTAGGTAAAAGATGTATGCTTTTTTCAAAGAAAATAAGTGCATCATCACCTAGTGCAGTGCACAGTGTGCCCCTGAAGCAGTGTGATCATCATGGGCACTGCGCATGCATGGTGGTCCAGGCCGGCCCGGAGACTAGTCTGGAACGGCCCGAGCTTTGTTGAGAAGCATTTGGAGGTGTGGAGCCCTCATCATGGGTCACAAGGAGGGGCCCACATTTTGGGCTACGACACTGATTGGGGCAGCTGATAATTTCCCTACTGAAAGGTACAGCGACCTTCCAAACTTCCTGAGAAGACTGCCTTGCTAAAAACATTACAGCTGTTAAAAAGTACCTATCTAGTGCTCTGGAGCAGCAGTGATGTTGCATCAGTGTGCAAAAAACACAAAACGAAGTTATATTAACCAAAGTAAACTGAATTCCATAGAAAATGATATCAGCTATGCTATAAGGCGTTGGTAATGGCTCATTACAAATATGACAGTTCTTTCCAGGAGTGAGAGGACAGTCAATTTAATTGGGATTTTACCTGTGACATGTTGGAAGCACACCACTTTCTTCAACAAGTAAGCTGGCCCACTGAGCAATGAACATATCGTGGGCACCTGGGACCTACCAGTTAAACATAGATCACTGAAGCAGGTATGAACGACTTAAAAGCTATAATTCGCTCTAGGCCAGTGTCTGTGCAAGGTCAACAGTGCAGACTGAGTATCAGGCCCATTTAAGGCATAACCGATGAAAGACATGATCTCCTCCTCCATCTCTTCCAGCATCTGTAAGGACCACCTTAAACAACGAGAGGTTAATGAAAAGGGCAGGGCCCTCAGATGGCTGCTAGGACTAGGGCAGCGCCGTTCATGATCCAGTCGCGAAGCACTCAATTAAAGTGGCGGATAGAGAGCAGTATTGTTAAAGTTTCCCCCAAAGGAAGGCGAGATTCTCACACGGCCCAGGAGGGCGCACGGCCCACGGCGCCTACTTTCTAGAGTATGCAGTGAGTTAAGACACTGTGCGCAGTGCGCACCCAATCCATGGGCTGTCTTTCGAGACTAGCAGCAAGTGGCAGTACCGTGAAATGGCTTTTCAGAAGCAAAAAGGATAGCACGACTGCCGAAAAGGAGCGGAGCTGGTATACTTTAAAGATATGGCACAACTTTTGGGAAATGCTGATACTGTGCCGTCAAAATATATAAATGTATCGGCAAATGGTGGCGCAGTGCCAATAAAACTCAAAGATGTGATGTGTTCCAAGGCAAATAAGGGCCGTAATTCAGCAGGACTGAGAAGGAACACTACTGCCCCATTAAAGCAAATATCCTAGCCCGCTGCCCTTCCTGTACCAACGGCATGCCCGCTTTCCTGATAAGCCCTGGCGGATGCCAACAATGGCCCGCAGTGTAATTACATCTGCTCAGGAGCCTTAAAACGTGAAGTCCAACCGCGTGCCCACTCCATCATTACGCCCTCTGCTGGCCAACAAGCGCCTCTGCCCTTTTCACAAATGGCCTTCAAAAATGCTATCTACACAGCACATATTCATACTGAACATATACAAGCGTGGCGCTATACCAAGTATGTGATGGCTTTGCCCAGGTTTGTTTCATGATCTATGGAAGGAGGCGCTATACAAAGGAAAGATAATACAGCGCCCCTTTTTCTTCTAACCATTTCCAAGAGCCCAGCAGGACTGCATCTTATTACCAAATAACCCCACTCTGCAGCCAGGCAAATAAGCATGCGTCGAGAGAGTTGCTGGGTGAGTTCCACTTTGTAATTTAAACCCTCTTTGGCCACACCGCAAATTGAAAAGAAACAAAACTCAAAAAGCATCATCTTTTTCCATTCTCAAGCTGAATTCCTTCCTGGAAGCCAGGGGGTGCTATAGCGCGCCCAGTTCCAGCGCCTGTTCCGATATTAGCGCCTTGATGGCAGCCTGAGAGCAATCAATAGCTGTTCAGTTGTCACTTAGGGTCGGATTTACAAAAAGGTTTTCAATGGGACCTCCCATGTTAAAACATGCTTGTTAACCAGGCACTTATTGTTTTTCGGCTCCCCTGTGTTTGCCTATAGCATGACAATGTGGAGCTTTAACCCACTCCCTGCGTTCCGTTATGTCTTCATTATAATCGATGTCCCCCCCACCCCCCATGGGTGCTTCAGACGGGTTTTCCCAGCTGTAGGCAAAGGGCTACCAAACACAATTGTGAAATGGGATCACCGTCACCCCTGCACATCTTCAGGCGGCCCTGCTGTCAAAGTGTCAGTAATGGTGATTTAACGTGGAATGCTCACCGTGCCGTGGACTACTTAAGTTATGGCTACTCTGATCGAGCCCACCGAACCTTCAATTTCATTGGCTAAGAGGAATCGTGCTTGTCCTGTGACAGGGATCTGCAACCTTTCGCTCTCCAGATGTTTTGGATCACAACAGCTCTCATCAGACCCAACCAGCATAGTCAGTGGTGAGGGAGCATGACACAGTGAAAAACATCTGGAGCGCCGCAGGTTGCTATGGGAACATAAAGATCTCACGGGGGTATTCTCTCGATGACTTAGTTTACTCGCAACAAAAAATAAAGAGTGCGGCTATCCCTAGTAAACATTGTGGAAGCGCCTGGAGGCCTTTACAGGTAACCCTTGCTAGATAAATCAAGGCATTGGTCATGTTTTACAATAATACCGCTAGACTTCCACAGAAAATAATTACCACACTGCAACGTACCTGCCAAAGAATATCAAAGCACACAGGATGGTCATAGATTCCGACCACAGAAACCAAAGCAAAGAGGGAAGAAACCCCCCTCCCCCTTCTAACCCAATACTAAACCTCATTTTTCCACAAACTCTTCTGCTACAGAAGCTGAGACGACCACATCTCTGCACAGCAATCCACACGTACTTCACCACACTGCAACAACATACAAACAGCACATAACCCTGCACAACAGCACATGAGAATCGCGCACGTAGGCTCCGCGAACGGTGCAAACCGAACTGAAGCTGCCTACAGAACATCATATCTCACTTTCCTACTCCCACTGCACCCTACTAAACGCTCCCACAGCCTCCCTCTTTCACACAGCCCTTTTTCAGATCCGCCAGAGCGCCAGGGGTCCACTACGGTGGTGCTAGTGCGTGGTGCGCGGCATATGTGGGCACTGTCTGGACATCTCGCTCCCCGGGCTCATATGATGTGTCTGTCCCTCTCACCTGAACAGCACATGTGCAATCCTGCACTTTATTTTCGCATCAGGTGTGTCACTCAAACAGGGCTCAAGTCGAGGGTACACGCAGGGGGACAGAGTCCCCCCACTTTATTCAGAGGGTGGACTCAGTCCCCCCAGCTAAAAGAGAAACCTTAGATGCCATCTTGGAATTTATTAATTAAAGCAGACCTCGGGGATCAAACTGCAGTCGTTTGTAGACCGGACACTTCAGCACTGCAATGTACAACCTGATCAAAAAAATCAAACAACTTAAGGTGAAATGTCCCATTTCGGTACTGCAAGTCCCAGGGAAAATATTTGTATTTGTTCTTGGAGTTTAAAACATGCACACATTTTAATGTTTTCAAAAACACTATTAGAGGAAAATAGCCTCTCTTGGTTTAGTGTGTGTGTTGCGTTTATGAAAGGCTAATGCCATTTGTCCTGTACAATTTAGGTGATTATGCAAAGCCGATTTAATGAAATGTGCACATTTCACCTTGATACGCTAATGCCTGGTGACGTCACATTCCATTGCGTTTGCTGATGAGTCCCACACTTTAATTTTTAGGACTTGACCCCTGCACTCAAATGATATCATTTAAACACATGGCAACGGCAACACACGGCCCATGGCGTTGGCATGTGCACACGCCACCCTGTGTTTACTCCTTTCCATTCTGGGACTCGTAGTCCTGGATCTAGAATGAGAAAGCAAAAACCGCAAGCTTCAGAATGGCAGGGACGTATGCCAGGGGTGAAGATGCATGTTTGGGCCAGGTTAGGGCGATATGCAAACGCTCGTGGCATTCCTTGTGCAGAATGGACTGGACCGAAACCCACAAATGTGGCTGGGGCAGAGTTAAGTATCACACCAGCCTGCCCTCTAATCGGGCAGTGGCAGTAAGAATTCAGCGCTGAGGGATGCAAAACACACACACACACAAAACACCCCCCCCCCCACCCCCACCCCTTGTGTGCTGTCAGATGAAGATCCGTGCTGGGGGCGGAGGGGTGTTTCTCTTTTATGCATTTACTGTTTATAAACTTTGCTTAAACTTCGTGCCTCCCAAAATGCCTTACCCACTGGGCGCCATTTGGTAACAACCTCCCACCCCTGCCGCAAGATCGCCGCTTGCGCGTTTCGCAAATATTGGCAAGTATGGTGAGTTGGGGAGGGGGTGGGGTAGCAGGCACAGCACACACATATTCCCATTTTGGTAGTGAGCGCACCCGGCGGGTGGCGGGGCGGGAACGGTGTACTGAACAGGCGCCCGTCCTTTTCCATGTCACTGAATGGCCAGTGATATTAACAACACATACATCCTGGTAGCGGGACTGGGAAGTCGGTGCGATACGCTGGGCCGATACCGCCCCCACGTCACTGGTGGACCTCACCTCCAACAGCGAGTATCATGCAATAAGTGGCATACCGTATGCGTGTCGTAGCACCACTGGCCCGGCATATCCCACACGATTCCGCTATCAGAGGCCCTGTGCACATCCTGGTACCCTGGCAGGGATACGCCACACACACAGCGGCATCTGTTGCGGTTGCCACATCATACACGCACCTGGCCTTAGAAGCGCGGGCACGTCAGTTATGACAGTGAGACATAGTTGTGCAACAAGCAGACACATTGTATGCACGCTTTAAAGCATATCCGACCGCTATCCCGCCATTAGATGCTCCGGCGGCATAGCTATAACACACGCTGACATGCATTCCGGTGATAACGGACTCGTTGTACACGCCAGGGAAGTATGACTGTCAGCTGTGGGGGCACAGCACACAATACACACTCGGAACACATCGATGGTTTCAATATTCCTCGAATTAACTGCGCAGCGCTCAAACATGGCTAGAGTGGATCATTTGACATAGAAAGGAAAACTACAAATACCAGAATGCAAAGTGAAAACAAGCATTCCTATGTTAACTGCTCACACGGGACTTAAACTCTCGGGCACAGCTCTGCTGGCGTCTTCCCATCTTGGTAGAGGAGTAGGGGAGGGGGAGCATCCAAATGCAGCCTCATACTTACCGATGCGGCTGAAGCTGTCGGACAAAGTTCTCCTTAACTTTTTCATGCTGCTGCTCCTGGGTGCGGGCTGCGGGAGCAGGTCCAAGTCGCACATCTGCAGCCGGGGCTGGTGAGGGGCCCGCTGAGCTCACGGGTCCAAGGAGAGGGAATGGGGGCTGCGTCCACTGCTGCCTCAGCACCAGCCGCCCGCAGCAGCAGCCGCAGAGCACAGCCCGGGGCTCAGGGCCATGGGTGGAGGCTCCTGCGTCGCTCTGTGGGGCCGCACTGCGGCCGGGGGAAGGCAGGGTTCTCTGGGCTGGGATGCTACTGCTTCGGCCAGACAGCTGCCCGGCAGTGAGAGGGAGAAGAAGCGGCGGACCTGCGGAGAGCTGGGTCTGTCCGCCGGCAGCCGGCATGGGAAACCTTCCTCAGCGGTACAGTAGCAACAGCGCCCCCGTGAGTGGGCAGAGGGAGCTGCCGCTCTGGAATCTCTGCATCTCCCTCCCTGGCAGGCCGCGAGCATGTGTCCAGACCCTTAGCTCATCGCCGCGCCCTGTGTCCAGGGGCTCCCCGCCATCTGCCTCCCCTATGCTGTAACCGGCCCACTACATCCAGGGCAACAGGACTGCACCCCTCCCCGACGCTCATCATTCACCCAGAACGCTCAATGGCTAGGCGTGTGCAACCCAATCCAGTCAGTGTTTTTTTCTTTGCATTCTGAGTCTTATGGCTGTGCCTTATTTTGATATGCAGTTACACACATTTCAGAATGAAAATAAAAACAGCTCATACTTTGTTGCATCATCTTGGCAAGGATCGTCCCTGTGTTATGACGTGAGCTTTTCATCTTTCTCTGTGTTCTGAGTGTTAACGCTAGGTACCACTTCCTCTATTAGGGGTTTACAGTTCGGTGCCTCTTCTCAGTGTTCAGGAAATCACAGCTGTTGGGGGGCTTACAGCCAGGGCTGGACTGGCCTACAAGGAACTCTGGAGATTTCCCGTAGGCCTCTGCACCCTGGGCCTTTCTTGTGTGGTAACCTATTTTATTTCCACGTTTTCTCATAGGAAATGGGTTGGGCTCGCTGAAAATGTGTAATATGAGGCCACTTTGAACATTATTTCCCGGGTCTTTTTGTTCCCAATGCACCCCTGCTTACAGCATGTACCTCGATCTCTCGTGCTTACCGGGCACAGGCCCGCACCTCTAGAGGTCCCTCCTAGGCAGGGCCGGCCTTAGTGGCAGCAGGACCCTGGGCGAATTGGCGCCCCCTCCCCCCACACCCCTGTTCTGTCGTTACCTCTGAAAGCGCTCCGTTATGAATCTGCACTGCTCTACACCTCTGTAAAGCACTCTGTTGTTTCAGGTCCAGGCTCATCAAAATCCCATAATAATAAAATTCTTGCTGCAAAGTTTGCTCTAAAATGGTTTGTTTGGACCGACTCCCCCCCCCCCCCCTTCATATTTCCAGGAACGTGAAAGCTGAAAAATCCGTATGGCCGAGGTGACCAAGCATCTATATTCCACTCAGATGGCTGAGAGAGTTAGACACTGTGTTGATATATGTGTTCACCCTGCGTTCCACCAGTTCCAATCAAAGAAGGGCATACTCAGCCTTTTATCCTCTCAAGTTGTATTACGTAATACATCTTTTCTGGTTTATAGTCATTCCATCAACAGCCAAAGCATCTAATGCCATACCATCTAAATAAAAGCATCTAAAAAAAAAGCATCTAATGCATTTTTTTTAATGGGGGCGTCCGCCCAAACCCACTTTTTAAAACCCATTTTTATTAAACTAAATCCTTTACCATCTAAAAAAAATGCATTAGATGCTTTTTTTTTTTTAGATGGTATGGCTGTCGATGCTTTGGTTGTCGATGAAATGACCGGATACCGTATTTTTTCTCCTAGAGGCCACAGCATACATCTCTGTGTTGCAGAAAACAGGTGACGAGCAAGATTTATTTTGGGGGCCTGTTCAGTTAATTTAGTTACAATGACGTGCCTTAGGGGGAAACGGCGCAGAGCGAGAAAGCAACTTCCATAAACTGAATGATGCGCACTGAAAAGCAGTGGATGTAACTTGAGGGAACGAATAATGAGAGGGTTGGGTTTGAAATAATCAGCTGCATTGTTATGCTTCAGCAACAAGTACAGTGTGGCATCTTTATTGTCATTCTATTGGTTATTTGATGCAAACTTCAGATCAGATGGCGAGCATCCCCCTGACATCAATCTCACCAATTGTCACAAGGAGCATGCGCTTTTGTAAATTGAAGCGCTGCACTCCGAGTTGAAGCCCTTTTGTTTATACACACCTAAAAGCAGTACCACCGTGAGTTACCACATCAAAGCTTTACAGCGCATGTGCATTGTGACATACACACATTCAAAGCCTTGGAGTCTCAAATGAAGAGCCCCTTTCCAAGAGCAAGGTATGAGTTGCTCAGTAGGCAGTTGTTCAATCCATACAAGTATTGAAGGTAGAATACGTAGTGAGGGTGCACTGTGCAAGTGGAAGCTTCCTTCAGGAAGAGGGGATCTCCCCTAGGCCCGGGCAGGCATTTCAACCATTGCCTGCATGAGGGAAACAAACTCCAAGTGAGATTTCGCAGGTTTGCAAAGACCCATGGATCTGGCCTGACGTCTTAATCTGCATAATTATCTTTACAGAGCCAAAGACCTCAGTTGTAGTAGAAGGAGCCCCCTTTTTGTCTCCATCAAAATTCTGACAGATGGACTCGCCCCGTTTCCAGTCTTATTTATAAACTTAATATCTTTTTTTTAATGAGGTTGGCTGATTTTATCAACCTTTCAAATCTTTTGCAAATACATCTTTTGCAAATACAGAATAGGAAATTGTACAAACATTACATACATCGATATACATTACAATACAGTACATTAATCAATCTAAAATAACAGGAAAATATATAGAATCATAGTTATAGTTCTAATTATACCATTTCAATTCTTTGACTTAACAATCGTTGGTATCAATGACCTTAAAAAAGAAAGAATACACTTAAAACTATAAGTTTGCACTTTAAAACTCCATCAGAAATCTTGGAGAGTAAAACATATATAGATTGCACAATAAATCATTCAGTAAAACTCTATATCTTATTTAAATGCTTCAAAATCAGGTTCTTAATTCTGGTCTAATGTTGAAGGAAGAATGGCATCCAAAAAATGTACAACTTCAATTCTGAGTGACATTGTCGAACGTGTAAAAATAGCTTGCCATATCTCATTCTCAGTCACAGAGCGATATATATTAAGTACGTTCTTAAAAAACACTAGCCGTTTTGCGACTAGAGCAGGGCATGCCACAATCAAATGCTGTAATGTTTCTTTCTGGGTTGCAATCTTACAGAAATGACAAAAATGCTGGTCTTTGGAAATTAGACCTCTCCTTCCTAGTATAGCGTTTGTAGGCCACAGATTGAATCTAAATCTTAAGAACTGTTGTCTAATATAAGCCGAGGGGCATATAATCAAATAGTCAGCCACTTGGCAGAATTTATTATGACCAAAGAGGTATAAATCAAAGTCTACGTAGGTGTTACATTTGGCTTGTGTACAAATCCAATCATATTGGTACAGCTTAATTTTGCCCTCTCAGGATTAGCAATCAGTAGATCCAGAGAAATTTCTGCATCAGACATAGCATCAGTTGAAATTCCAGCAAGTTTGTAGGAAGATATGTGAAGAGGTTAGTAGATAATGGACTACAGTACTCAGAATATTGTTTGAATAGATACCCAAAAGACATTTTTTAGTAAACAGCACATCTTCCATAAGGCCTGAACGTACAAAGATAAAGCCCCCAACTCAAGCGTATCATAGCCATTGATGTACTTTTCGGCAGTTTTATTACTTGTTTCCAAAAGCGGGCCTCTAGGACCCCCAAGCACTTCTGTTCTCTGGTAGTTTTTGTTTCTGAGCCATAGAGGATAATAGGTACAACCTTCTGTTGATAAAATGTTATGATATAGCTACAAGTAAACTTACCAAACTTATGAACCAGGATTTTTGCCTGGGATATTAAAGTTACTAGCTTAGAGTCCAAATTATAATAACATAATATAACTTTGATATGAAAAAATATCAAAAATGTTTGATATCGTTTTTTTACAGGAAGTGTTTTCTATTTAATTAATAATTTCGATATAAAGTGAATATACATTTTATATCAAATATGTATAAAGATGGGAGCAGTGGTCAATAATGTTGGTCAGTGGAGTTCCAAGAGCGAAGTGAGCTCTGAAGATGGGGACTGTGAATCTAGGCTTTTGCATGGTGAGGCGTTGATGAGGTCACAGAGTGGTTCCGCCCTGGGGTGATAGGAAGCAGCTATACATTTTATATCAAATCGATAACCCCCCAAAGTTTTTGATAGCAATTTTATTGAACTCCAATAATTTTTATATAAAGTTTATAAGAAGCAGAAAATAATATCAAACAATTTTGATACCTTTTTTTATATAAAAAGGTATTAAAAAAAGATAAAGATATTTTGTATATGAAAATGTCTATACAAATAATATTTTGTATAGAAAAAGTATATAAAAATAAAAGGAAAAAATATAGATTCAGAATAAAGCATCTTTTACACAGTGAGCATTAACGCCTTACAATATTCACCAACAATATTGCAAATGTCGCACTGCACAGCGTGTTGAAATGTCAGCATCAAAATATGAAATCCAATGTAACAAACAGGTGCAGGGCCCCTAAGAAATTGAAATTCCATCCGTTCATATAAAAGAATCTCGGCTACACCACTTCATCAATGGTGTGATCTTTGGCAGAAATGTGAGTCCCAGAGTGCCTGATCTGCCAAAATTGGGCCTTCACATTGCACACATTGTCAAGACTGTAAAGAATATTGCAAATGTTAGAACCATATTTTTAAAAGACCTGGCACACTTCATCCTCACACTTTTGTTTTAAAGCAGACATTGCAGTTTTCATTTGTCAAGATGTGGGCCAACAGTCTGTGCTTCCCTTGCAGATATTGCATAGACACATTTTGTTTTGTGCTACTGTGCATGCAGAATAAAATAAAATGTATTGCCTACTTGGAAGTGCAAAACAAATTTGGCACACTCTAAAACATGCACTGGTACAGAAGCCAGCTTTTACACATCCCCAAATATCACAAGTCCAGTATAACACACTGGCACTCGCCACCCTTAAGAATGTCATCAACTCTAGTACTTTGTCCCAATAAATCACAGCTATACCATTTGCGCAACATGTGTGATCTTTGGCGAAAACTCAAATACTGAAATGCTAGCATCACATTGCACGCTAAGAATATTTCATCAACTTTATCAGCGCTGTGAAGCTAAAACACTGCATTGTGCATGTGCAAATATGCTGCATCATAAAAACACAAGTGCCCCAAAAGTGCAATCAGGGTTTATTTTGTTTTTAATGTAATGTTTGGAATGGCCATCATGGTGGCGGGGTCCAAGCTTTAATATTGAAGTGTCTGATTGATTGGGTGAGTGTCTGATTGATTGTATGAGTGTCTGATTGTGTAGCAGCACTATAAACACTAAACATTTATAAAACACTTTACACATTTTCAACTTCTCCAAAGCATTCTGGTTAAAATCTGAAAAACACACACACACACAAACAAAGAAATAGAATCCAGCAGTACCAACATCTATGCGCTATCCCAGCCGACATGTATAACCACAGAGCATTCTAAGTAAACTATACATTTTCAAACACCTCATTAAAAGCACACAGCTGTTTAGTTAAAATACATAGCCTGTCTCAGAAAGGGCCTCTCTCAGAAAGGGCCTGCCTCATGGCATGACTCATAAGGGTCATGAATAGTAATAAATACATTGGGAAAAAAAAGCCTTATCAATGCTTGAATAAAACCACATATATTATACAAATCACAAAAACAATACATTAAAGTATTGAAATACCCCCCAAACTCACCTTTTTGCTGTTGTTGAAATAAAACCCTGAACAAACAGCAGGCCAAGATTCCAATTAAAAGGCTTTGCATGGGCCCACAGGCCCAAGTCCAAATCCAGCCGAAAAGCAAGGTACCTCGCAGAATGACAATCTAGTGTCCCAGGTCAAATAGCCGGTGTCCGCAGGGGTGCATCAGGCTGAGGCTCTGCCAATGGGGCTGACAACACCTCTGCTGTAGTCAGAGACCCCTTTTAACAGATTAAACTCAATGTTGTTTCATTATCAACAATGCATGGATTTATGTATTACTGCTTAGTTTGCAGAAATTAGTTTCAGATCAATAAAACTCAGCATTATATTTCATGCTTACTGCTTTCTATGTATTACAATGTCATTTTTCTTATCAACAGAAGCACAGCATTCTATTTCCTGCATATTCTGCAAGAATTTGTGAGTGTCACAGTAGATTGCGAATAATTAGCTTCCTGAATCCTTCTAGCAACATCTGAAAATTAAGTTCAACCTTCAGGTGCTTCCAGCACTGGCCCTCAGTCATAAGTTAAAAATAGCCTTGCTGACTACCTTTGGTTTTAGTTGATAAACATTGTTTGTGTGTATTTACATGGGTGGTATGTTAATACAGCTAGCACAAACATTCTGTATTCCGGTGAGCTAAATATAAAGCCCAGATTTGCTTTCTGCTGATGTGGATAGAATGCCACTCCTTGTGTCAGCACATTCCCAGGATTCCCCATGCCTTGTCATAGATATAAAACCCTTGCAGTGTTGATTCACAGCTCTTTGGTGGGTTACAGAGGGGCACATGTATGCCGCACAAGAGATGCTGTAGACCCCTTAGAAACAACTGTTTGACTTTTGTACGGGCTCTGGGAAGCCCACTTTACTTATAAAGTAAACTGCTTTTCAGTATTTACACTCTCTGCACTTTGAGCCACCTGCTGGCTGCACTTATTAATTACCTGCACTTCCCACTTCCCCCCCTGGCTCTTCCCCCCTTCCTCCTCCCCGGACTTGCACAATCTGAATGACGCAAGGCCCAGTCATTGTTTTGTCCTCCCTTTGTTTCCCCCTCCTTGTCTTATCGCACCTAGAAACATTTGTGTACAGATGCGTTACAAATTCAGTATCATATATCATATATATATATATATATATATATATATATATATATATGTATCATATATCAAAAACAGTTCATATAAGATTGGGATACATTTTTAGACTCAAAATTGCTATAAAAATGTGTTATGTCAACATTTTCAGGGAAGTTTATATACAAAATTTAAATGAATATTTAATATAAAATAAATATGTATACCAATTGCTGCATAAAAATATGAGTTTTAATATTTTGCATATACATTTTTATATCCAAGAATATGCTTTTATATTGCTTTTTATATACAATTTTATATCAAAAATATGTTTTATATTGTTACATACATTTATATATCATAACGGCGATGCTGGGTGTTGCTGGCAATTTTAACTTTAGGTGCAATGATCCCTTTGATAAAGTTGCTGCCAAGTTCATTGCTGTTATGGATGATCTTTCACTGGTACAACTTGTCACTGAGCCAACACATATCCATGGAATTCGTTTGGACTTGGTGTTTGCTAAACATGACCTGGTGGTTGTTTCTACCCCTTTCAGGATCACTTGGTCTGATCCCTTTGTCATTCCTTTTGTGTTAAATTTTGTTGATGGTCCCTCTGGTTCTGGTAATCAGAGAATAAGGACGCACAACTGGCGTGCAGTCAACCCTTCTCTTCTTGCTGCCCATATTAATGCATGTTGCAGTGCTACTCCTTCTTTGAATCTTGATGTTCTCTCTGAGATTCTTACTATGGTGGCTCATGCTCTGGCTCCTTTGGTTGAGATCCAAGTATGCGGTCGGCCGTCTGAGCCTTGGTTTAGTGACATCCTTAAAGCTTTTCATCTTAAACGTAGACAGGCGGAATGTAAATGGCACTCCTCTTACTCGACTAGTGATAGGACTGTTTTCTGTGCTATTACTTCTAGTTATCATCAGGCCATTAAACAGGCTAAACAAAAGTGTTTTAGTGCTCAGATTGAGAACTCTATCACTCAGCCTAAAGAGCTGTTTAGGGTGGTTCACTTTTTGTCTGTCAAAGAATCTTCTACTGACTCCACCCCTTGGACCCAAGAACGATGTGATTATCTGGCTGATTCCTTTGTCAAGAAAATAGTCAGTATTCCAGAACATATCTCTGCTATTCGCAATCCAGTTGAGGTGATGTCAGGTCTATCTTCTGCTCTATTCTCTGGGTCTTTGTTACCATCTGGTGTTTTATGGGACTCTTTTCTGATTTTTATTGCTACAGATATGACTTCAGCTGTTGAGAGAATGAAGTTAGCGTCCCCTACTGATGCCTTTCCTCTGAGTATGGTGAAAGACATTTTTCTTTGACTGTGTCCCAGATCACGGCTGCAGTTAACTATTCTTGTTTAACGGGGACCATTCCTTCTGCACTTAAATATGCCACAGTGATTCCTCTCTTAAAAAAACCTTCCTTGGATCCCTTCGTTCTTGCTAATTTTTGCCCTATTTCACTCTTGGCGTTTTTTATGAAGTTGTTGGAATCCCTGGTCTCCCTGCGGCTTGGGCAGTTTTGTGAAGATACGTCCCTGTTTGATGCGTTCCAGTCTGGTTTTAGGCCTGGACGTGGTACCGAGACTGTTCTGGTCTCGGTGCTTGATTATTTGATACTCATTGCTGATCAGGGTGTATTGGGGGCACTGATCCTGCTGGATCTTTCTGCTGTTTTTGATACTACCGTTCACCCCATCCTAATCAGTCTTTTGGCAGCTGCTGGGATATCTGGCTCTGTTCTTTCATGGTTTTGTTCCTTTCTTTCTGACTATTCACAGCTTCTCTCATGTTAGGGAGAATTCTCTGTTTAGGCTGAATTCCCTAACCTAGTGAGTCCCCCAGCAGCTTTGCTGGATTTCTGGAGTTTTTTTTTCATCCTGCCAAGAGTGAGACTCTTTTCTCCCACTCTTGGACATGATTTGTGGTTGATTTCTTTGAATGTCAATGTGTTCGATGGGCTATGGGGTCTTTTACTCCATAGGGCCTCATGTGTTTTGCTATGTGTGTTACACCGCGCCCTCCGTGCGTAACACTGGGGTGTCCTAGAGGATCCCCACCATAGACTCCATACCCTGGGACTGACTACTGTCTCCCAGGGCATGTAAAGTCACCATTGGCTTTACTAGACCTAAATTTACTAACAGAACTAGTACAAACCATCCTATTGTGGACGTACTGGTAGGGGTAATTTGATTACCCCTGGGTCTGTTGTTCGAGGGGGCACTGTCCCGTCCCCCCTCGTCGAGTTTTGGCTGGTGGCAGTGGATACTACTTTTTTTATTCGACCGCGAATATATTCCTATCGGATTCTTCCCATTGTTGGAGGCTAATACTTTTTCACGTTAGTCTCTAACATAACACCGGTTTATTTGTCTTAAATAAATCCACCGGTTGGTACTTTCTGCCAGAACTCGGTTTTTAAAATGGCGTATGTGTTCGCCTCTGTAACTCCGAACCAAAGGTTGAGCCCTTTGTTCCACTTTTGGCGGGCTTCTGCACAGAAGACCTCCAGAGTGGTGCCATTCTGTCTGGGTACCACAGGGTGTGTGGGAGGGGGTTTAGGCACCCTGGACTGAGTTGCCTTGCCAACTCAAGTCGCACTCTGGTGTGATTGGCCCAGGTGGTGAGCCGCCCGGCTCACCACGTAACATGTTTGATTGACAGCTAGGCTGAATGAATGGGGGTTTTCTGCATAAAAGCAGGGCTTTTGGGACTGGGACTTCAGAAGTCGCCACAGGACCTAAGAATCTGACGAGGGTAAAGCTGAGCCGACCTGCAACAACGACACCTCCGGTGGAGCCCTGCTGAACCGACTCATCACTTCCGAACGACAGAGGAGATCTCCCTGCTGGAGAGTCTTCTTCCCCTGACTGGTGGGAACAACCAGTCCCTTGCCTTTTCTTCGCTTCCAGGACGGCTGGTGGTCGAATTGCCCGTGCTGAGCACCCCGGCAACCGGATAGCCACTAAACACTGTACCGCGACCAAAAGGTGTTGCCTTGTGACAATGCACTCCGCGGCTGGTCTCTTCCCTGGTGGTGCAACGATCTTCAACTTTTCCTCGACTACGAGATCCTCTCATCTTCTGGCAGAGCCCCGACTTGCATCCACCACCAGGAACAACTGCCCCCGCCGGAGCTGTCTCTTCACTTACAAGGTACTGTGTCCGCCTGGCTGCCCTTGTGACGGTTAGCGTGAGGTGTGTTAAATCCTTACCTTTCCACTGGGTCGCCTCCAGACCTTCTTAACTTTTGTTCTAAAACTGGTCCAACCTTTCTGTGACATTTTGCTACAAAGACTTGAAGGGCATTTCCCCTGTGATACTTTTGGGACATTCCGCCTTGCCTCTCTCCGAGTGGGCCTGGCCTCTGAACTTTGTGATCTACAGTAGACCCGGCCTTGCTTGCCTTGCATTTGCTTCGTAAAAGTGTTGGTACCGAGTTGGTTTCATAACATGCCTTTTTCTCTCCCTTTCTAACGAATATTAGATTGCCATCTAGGTTAAAGCATTCACCTCTGTCTGCAAATAAGTGGTGCCGTTGAACCTAGACTTGTCGAAATATTGTTAGGGGATTGATATACTTATAGTAATCGTGATTGAAGTTGTTTGCCGTATTAGTGCCAGTGTGTTTTTCATAGATGTGTTTTTAAATAAATAATTATATATCTTTACACCCAAGCTCTGGTCCGTGTCTGCTTGTTGTACTGTGTAAATTGCCCTATCCTGTATACTCCACATACTGCCTAACTCATCTTGAGAGAAGTCTGACTGCTTATCCACAGCTACCAGGTAAATCTGGGTGGTACAGACTGCTACCAATTGGGTTTACTGCTAACTCCTGTAGACTTAAACTTTTTGCAGTGGTCCCAGAGGGAACTGCACAGGTTTCTGCCTAACATCTCACTTCAACCTTTTCTTTCTTCTGTTTCTGCGCTGGTGTGTCGGGTTCCCCAGGGCTCTGCCTTATCTCCTACCCTCTTCAATATTTATATCCAGCCTCTTGTCGCACTTATCCGCTCCCACTGGTTCAGATGGTACTTGTATGCTGATGATACTCAGATTCTTGTCCGGCTGGACCTTTCCCATCTGGCCCATGCCACTCAGCTGTGACATTGTCTGTCTGCTGTGGGATGCTGGATGAGCGCGAATTGGCTTAAATTGAATGGGGATAAATTTGAGGTTATGGTTGTTGGCTCTACTGCTGTCTTGTCCCTCTGGACTCTGTCTTTTTGGCCTCCAACGTTTGGTTCCTTTCCTGTTGCTGTTTCTGTAGTCAAGAATCTTTGTGTAAAGCTGTCTGCTTCCCTCTCTATGTCTTCCAAGATCAGCTCAGTCTGTCAAGCTGGTCATTTTCAGCTGAAGATACTCAGAAAGGTTTTGCAGTTTATTCCCCCTCACCTACGAGCACCGGTTGACTCTGCGCTGGTCCTTAATCGGATCGCTTATTGTAACTTCATTTGGCCCAGCCTGCCTATCTACTACGCCGCCTTCAAATTCTTCAGAATTCAGCTGCACACCTCAACCCGGGTTCTTCCTATCGGGAGCGTATTTCCCTAGTTCTCAGTGCCTTGCACTGGCTTCCAGTGGCTAACCATGTACATTTCAAATCTCTTTGTCTGGTGCATAGAGCTTTTCATGCAGTTGGCTGAGTATTTAAAGCTGAAGTTTCAACCCCATGTTCCTGGCCATGTACTGCTTTCTAGGGATCGATTCCTTCTTGCCGTCCCTAGGTTTCGCCGTGCTCGAATTGGTGGCCATTCATTTTCTGTTAAAGCTCCTATGCTGTGGAATGCCCTACCTGTTGCTCTTCATTCTGTCACTGCTCAGTTGCAGTTAAGAAGGGCTCTTAAAACTCTGCTCTTCTGAGCCTTGTCTTTCTCCTTATTAGTGCCTCAGTCTCTTAGCACCAGGTTTCCTTTGGTGTCGGTTGCGCGGTACCTTGGTATGAAAACTTCTAACATAACATAACAGAATTGTTTGATATTTTCCACTTCCTATAAAGTTTGTATAAAAATGATTGGGGTTGAATAAAATTGCTTTCGAAAACTTTGGGGGTTTTCAATTTGATATACAATGTATATCTGGTTCCTATCACACCAGGGCGGAACACCTCTGTGACATCATCAACGCATCACTCTGCAAAACTCTAGACTCACAGTCCTGTCTTCAGAGCACACTTCGCTCTCTGTGCTTTACCGGGCAACATCGTTGAGCGATGCTCCCCTCTTTATATATATTTTATATGAAATGTATATTGACTTTATATCAAAACTGATATAAAATAGAAAACACTTCCTATAAAAATATACATTTGATATAAAATCGATATCAAACATTTTTTATATCATTTTTATATCAAATGTATATCCAAGCACATCAAATGGGGGTGGGACTAAGACCAGAAACTGGGTGTGTGTACACGTCTCAAAGTTTTGATGGAGACAAGAGGGGGCTCCTTTTACTACTGATCTCCATGGAAGGCCATGTCAGAGAGTTTGGGTTGTTAGAAAAGGCTTGGGTTTGTTTCTTGGAACAAAACATTTAAAAATTCAAGGCAAGTTATTTAAAAAATAACTTTAAGGTCTGCAGGGAGAAAGGCTTAGAAGAGTAAGTCAAAGGAAGGGATGGGGTAAGGAAAGGCAAGGTAGGATGGTTTGCAGGAAAACATGCAGTCCTTAGCATCTGTGAATATTATCCACATACGCCAGCACATTCAACGGGGCAGTAAGGGCTCTTAGTCAGGAACACAGCTGCTGCATTGCCCCATGTGCAACCTGGTGCTCACAGATTTTAATTTTGTTATGAACAACTCAGCCTTTCATCCTTCTGGATAATTATAAGATTGTATCGAAAACATGTGAATCAAGCACATCAGGCTTGCCTGGGTCTCTTTTTCATCTTTCTAACATTGGTGAAACGAGCAGTGTTTCTGCCTCTATCTTTAGAACACAGGGAGTTCACGGCAGACATCTACCATTGATAGACCCACTGAGCTGAGAGGGAGTCAGTGGCCTGTTAAGTGGGTACGAGGCAGGGTTTCATTCTCCTGAAGTTCCTTCTATGAGTGCCCTCGGGGTTGGTCATTTTAAAATAAGCAGAGCCCTTCACTGGCGGGTAATAACCTCAGAAAGAGAAGTAGGACTGCGGCCGACTCAGTCACATGCCAAGCAAGGAAGCTGCAGCCATGCATGGCTCTGCCATTGATTCATAGACGGGTAGCATTGCACTTGTGTGCTTTCAGCACAGCCCCTCACCTGGGAAATACAGCACAGCATCTTTCCCACTTGCTTTTAAAGGATTCTTCTTTTTTATCAGCTGAAAGCAAATGGCTAGTTTTGTTTTCTATTTGAAACAATCTGCCACCTGCAACGCTTTAGTCTTGGAAACTAACTGAACTTTTTTGTAATACTCCCTGGCTTGGAAGACTCACTTTTTCACATTGGCCTAAAAGTAAACCTTTTAAAGGATTTTCAAAGTTTGTGAAACTCTAAATAGTGATTCGGGGTGCAGACAAATGTCAGGTCCTTTTCAGAACCAGAATAATAATTTAAGCAAATCGGCACCGCAATTGAAAACCAGTCTGTGATGCATGCTTCTAACCATCTGGAGGCGGAAGACCCATGACGTGGAAACTTATTTTAAGATGGGAGTTCTAACAGCTTGGACCTGGACAAATGCTAGGTACTAAAGTTAATGGAAAATGTTGGGGCAGGGGTAAAATGCAGCTTCCGCCGCCGGGCGATTGTGAAACCATGTGGCATGTGTGTTTTCATTGCCACTTGTTTGTTGATCTACGTTCCCGTCTATCAAGGAAGGGTTTGGGGCTGGGGAGAGGCCAGAGAATTGAAGGCACGTGTCACTGGTTGACCTAAAGAATGATTGGAACGATGGCAGGTTCACTCGATTTCAGATGGGGATGCACAGTGTTTGTGGAAGTTACCCTGCATAAGGGATGTCTGCCGTTGACTAATGGTAAATGTGAAACTGATGACGCAAACAGTGCATTACTGCCGAATGCACTGTCCAATACGGAACAGTCTTACTTCACCTAAATGATGTTGGCGATCAAATTCTATGATAAAGGACTTACAGCATGGAGAATAAGCAAGGCACTCGGTTTTAAGAACCACGATCTTTTCAATAAACGGGCTAATGGCGCACTAATAAGCAAAGTGAATGCTGTGATGTCGTGTATTAATAAGTGTTAATGCCAGCAGTAAGAGGTGTGCAACTCGGCTATCTGACCTGTCAACTCCTGCTGAATCTCGGTAGGTTTGGTTTTTCATGACTTGTTTATGCAATTTCACCACGCCCATTACAACACAGTCGGTATGCGAGACTTGCAATGAAAATGAACTCTAAGTAAGTCAGCCAATCTATGTACTAATATACATGGGTCTTGTCTAGCACGGTCTCTGCAATGTGGGTGTCCTCTTGGCACTAGGTCCTGTAAGAGAGAGAGAGCAGGGTTGGATGTGGGGGAAGAGAGAGGGGCATGCTGCATCGACCGACGCGTGCATATCGGAAGCACCGGTTCTCTGGGTGCTGGTGAGATTCTAGGTCTGGTGAATTGGCTCGTGTGGACAGAGAGGGCAGCACCATGTGTTGTTTTTCTTCTCTGTTCTCGGTTGCTAGTTCACAACCTCCGCCCTGCAAGCTTTGGGAATTGTGTTGAGGGCTGTACTGTGGTTGGTTGGTTGGTGAGGTGCAGAGGTTGCTCGGTGTGAGTTTTGGGGCTGTGTGGCACTTCAAGCATCCAGGGCGCTACTACGCTTCACATCAAACCTTTGCAAATTCTTCTTAAGTTGAAAAAAGATGTAGCCTTTATAGAAATTGTGGTAATGTTGCCACAGAGGCCGACATTATGAAAATGACTTTCCATAGCTATAAACTCGTCACACGAAATGACGTGTTGGGATCTCCAGCCGTCATACAGAAGTCTTTTATTTGAGTAGTCTTTCTCAACAGAAGTGCCAAATGATCTTACTTTATTTGCCCGTTCAAAACACTGAAACAAAATGCTGTCACCCCACATCACCATCAGAAGTGGCCCGAATCTTGCCTGATCCCAGACATAGATACACAATGACAGACACTCCTGCATGAATGGCAGCAACCACAGATGTCACAGAGGCACTTCACACCAGAACGCCTGCTCCCTGGGGTAACACAGGCTTGGAAGCACCCGGGTGAAAGATGTCCCAGTAGCCTCACTTTGGTTGCGACCATGACACGTCACCATAAAAGGTCATATGGTCATCCTATAGAAAAAGGTGTGGAATATGCCTGCCTGCCATCCACCGAGAGGGCCACACACAACATACAAGTAAAGGTGGGTGGCTTTCAACTAAGGTGGCACCCCACCTCAACATTCGAAGTGACGTCATAGAGAACTTGTGCCGTGCTCCTGCTCGCTATTGACTGCAGCTAGGTGACACTCAGAATATATCCCTGTACTGCATCTGTAAGGTAAGATTTCTTTAAAAACCTTTTGATAAACAAGTAAACTGCTCTTTGAAGGCCACTTTCTCGCTTTACGATGAGGATTTTAATGTTCAGTTCAATGCAAGCATTTATTGGTCTGGGGAAGTGATCAAAGGAGACGCGTACCTGACATCAATTTATTTATGTGCGCCTTTAATGCACTTTGAATGTTTTCGTAAGGCACAAGCGGAACGCAACGACTATAACTACACATACAATGAACACGGTGTGAAGAGGCAATCCTGGCAGGGTCTGCTGCTCACCTGAAATCTGTGCAGGCGATTGCGCAAAGCCATCGGGAATACCCCGGCGGATGCAGCTGTCTGCGAGAAGGCAAAGTACCAGCATCTCATTAGTTCGATACCCGAGCCCCCGCGAAGTTAAAAGTGAATTTACTCAAAAGGATAATCCGGCTCCCAATTAGTTCAAGTTTATTAGCTCTTCCTAATCGGGTTACAAGAAACCAAAGAAGTGTAAACACAAGACTAAAATTAAATTCTGAAAAAAAAATGTTACGTTAGCCAACTGCCACTGTGTCCTAGCAGCCCTTTTGAATCATGACGTTTACAGGAAATTCGTAATTTGTGTTTTTCCATAAAGAGTAGTAGTACAGTTTTGTAATGGAATCCCCTCGCTGTGCTCCGTTCTGAGGGGGTTCCATATTCTCACCTGGGGATTCTGGTGGTTGGCGGTGGCGGGGTTCCGATGCGGTGGTGTTTGCTGTGGGGTCCGTCCTCAATAAACGTCTTCCTCTTACTACAAGGGCCTCCCTCACCTTTATTATGCGTAGCATTCAGGTCAGGCACTTTCTCCTTCACCATTGCCCTTTTCACTTTCTTTCTAATATGTTCTATTAGGGTAACGTTTCAGTATCCATAATCGTATGTTATCATTGAGCATTTATTTTATATTCGGTTTTAATGAGTGTGAGCTTGACTGTGTATCATTATGGATTACAGCATATATAAGCCACATACCTCTCTATCACCTTAAACACAATCCCCCCCTTCTGTCCATAGTATACTTCCTCCGTGCCCATAGGCACTCCAGTTAGAGATGGCTGACTACCAGAGTCTTGGCCACTCTCCCATAACTTTAATGGCTGAAATGCACACACGCATTAATACCACCTCCCACCCTCTCCCAAATTTTGGGACTCTGGTCCCTCTGAGGGTGTTCAACCAGAAGCACGTTGGGACCATAATTATGGTGAAAGGCGCTATAACAAAGGACACAGTGAATGATTGACTATGTTAGATGGTTACAACAGGGAACAGACCGTACAGCATAGCATGCGTTACCTGCTTACCATCGAGTGCAGCAGGGTATCATTAACATATATAGTTATGGTGCTACAGGTCACCATGCTGAAAGGGTGGATGGGGGTTGGAGCAGGGGGATGATCTGGGGAGGGTGGTGTTCAGGGGGAATGCTGACATGCCTGCCTTTGGGATGTGTGTACCTCACACAACGTTACAGCGGTGCTCCTTGGCGGCTGGGGTCTTGATTTGTTTTCTGCTTTGCCGGACCGTGAGTGTGATTCTCAACCTGACAGGTATGAGGTTTCCCAGGCTAGAGAGAATGCTTGTTTCCTGCTTCTGTCTTTTTTTTCACTCCCACTGCTGTAGGCTTATCAGGTCATGAATTCTGGTGATGCTCTCACCACAGAGATGGTGGCTTTGTCTGCAGGTAGGAGGTAGCAAGCCTAGTAACAACTCTGTAGAGGACGCTGGTGGCTTTGAAGAGAATTCGTGCTTCAGCAGTAGTGTGACTGGTCAGAATCAGGAGACGGGCAAGGAGGCATGATTCCTAGGACTTTTTATTCTTTTCAAAAACAAAAAGAAAACTAGTCTTTCCCTAAACTTGTAAATCTAAGTCCTACTCCACCAGAACTTGGTAAAAAGGTGCTTGTCAGGGTGGCAGGATGTCTAAACACAGACACAGTCCTCTGTCTGGAATCCTACTCTAACCTAATAATTTTCCCTATCTCAGGTCAGAAAATAACAGAGACAACAATGACATTCTGTTGGAATTGAAATAATATTATGCCTCCTATTGCAGTATTTGAATGTGCGTTGGCCTACGCCAAGTTGTCTAAAATATCGTGTAAATAGACTCTGCGGCAAGGTCTTGACCTTAACGAAAACTGTGTAAGTCGCCATCTTGGATTTAGCCGCCATCTTAGGTTCTCTTGTAATGTGGAAGTCACCCTGAACATCAAAATAGAGGCCGAATGACATTCCGAGTGAGATTCTGGCCATTGTGACCTCCGCACACATGAATAAGTAAAATGCCTGCAGGCCACTTGTCGGGGTCGCGAACTGAGACCTTGTCCTATCCCTGACCTATGTGTAAATGAACAACTGTATCACCGGAACTGATCAAAATGCATACATTATGGGATTGACCTGGCAAGGAACCCTAGGCCTGGTCCTAAGAATGGTTAACCCGCGAGGGGGTTGGCCAGGGCTGGATAAAGAGTATAAAAGCACAAGTATTCCAATGTACGGTCTCTCTACTAATGCATCGAACCTTCGTTGAAGTTCGTTACGTTACTCTTCAGAGCCGAATAGCTATCCGTTTGTCAATTGCCTTTTTGGTAACTGCTGTAGCTTTTAAATAAAGCACTTTGTATGTCCTTTGTAACCTGTGTTGGTGTGTTTCCTTTGGGCTTCCCAGCCTCATATCAATTTCTTTGTTTTCATAGTTGGCGCCCGAACAGGGACCCTCAAGATTGATGCCGGATCATTGAAGGTTGACGCAGACTATCGAACCGGGATCGGACGGTGTGATTCTGCGGGCCCGACCGATCGAGACCGCGATACCTCGGCAGCGCTGCACGATCCGATCCGTGGACGATAGTCGTGTGGTCTGACACGGCATCTTGACGAGGGTCCATTTTTGAGGCGGGCAGATTTGTCGAAACCACCAAACACAAGGTAAAATTCGTTAGGTAAGTTCTTTGATAAACCGTACGGTCCTCCTTAGGTTTGGTCAGGTGCAGTCGTGACCCGGCTCTTAATTTAAACCTGACAATTTGAATTTGGGGTATTGTATCTGCAGACACAATTATTGACCAGGTAACACCAATTTTTTGTGAAATGCCTGGGAAATTGTCTAGCTGCTTTAGGGCTCTGTTCCGCAGTGATCGACAATCCTTGGAATTTAGCCGCCCGGCACCACAGGAGGGGTCGCCGGCATGTACTATGTACTGTAAGTATGGCATTGGTAGTATAGTATTAATGATATTTGGCACAGACAGACCAGACATGCCTCTGAATTTCAGTGGCCAATCAACGGTAGTTTTGAGATCCCCCGTATTGAATACTTAGAATCAATCTTGCTAAAAAAGAAGGCTAGACCTGCAGCCTTTGATGTTTTACAGAATTGGAAAAAAGAAGCGTTACAGCAGCTTAAAAGTAGGGACAAACATGCACGCCGTCATAAAACAAACGCCGAAAAGGCGTTGTTATATGATAAAGAAAAACATTCAGAATCAGTTAAAAATATGGATAGGGCCTTTTCACTTGGAATCCAGAAAATTGACCCCTCTAGAGATTTCCATGTTTCTGAAGAATTTATTGAGAAATTGTTAAACGAACGCAGGCCTGATGACTCAGCGCCACCTCCGTATGTTCCTATTTTGGGCACTCTGCCCATTCCTGCTGTTGTTCCTGCCGTTATTCCTGTTCCCCCTGTACAACCTATTGTTCCTAGACCCATAGTTGTTGTTCCCCCACCTATCGCACCGCTCCTTCCTTCTGCACCGATAGTTGCACCTTTATTAAATTTACCTACACCTCTGCTCCCGAGTGGCCCCGTATTGACTGAAGTTGATCCAGGTGCAGGATCGAAGATCGTCACTCGTAATACTGTTTCTGCAGATAAGAAACAGGAATTGTTTGCATGGGCTAAGCATTGTATGGAGAAAGGTGATCAAGTTAATGTTTTTTCCACATTATCTAATTTGAATAGTTTTCCCGAGAAAAATGTTTTTATCGAAGGTTTGGGGACTCATTTATGTGTGATGTGGGGTAGATTACAAAATTCGGATCTTCCACAAGGAGTGAGAGATCTGAATGCTTTGGCACTTTCGAGGGACACAGAGCAGAAAGTATATGGGCATGTTGAAAAATTGTTTGAGTTTAGGAAAGACTTTGAAAAGTCACGAGATGGGGATGACGAAGACGATAGAATATATGTACAGAAACGGTTCCTTCCGTGCCGTAGATCGGCACCTGAGGAAATACGAATTTGTACCAAAGATGCGGTTCGATGGATCTCGGATTCATCGATTCCGCCAGATGAAGTATATGACACGTATAGTCAATATACAGTAGAAATGCAAAGAAAGGTAATTCAGGTAATGGTACAGTACCTGCAAGAAGAATGTGTAAGAAAGAAGGTTAGTTACCCCATAGAATTATTGGGGATTTGTAAAAGGGCTTTTTCGCCCGATACTTCTTCAGCTGCCTTAGCGCTCGACCTCGCTCTGTTGCTTAGTAAGCGGCCTGAGGTACCTATATCTCAGTTGCCTATGAGAGAGGTTCCTCCGACCTTTGTCCCAAAAGTTGAGATCCCCGCCAACGCTGGGACTGGTGCCCCCGCTGTGGATATCCCTGCACATTATGTATCACAATTCGTTCACGTCCCGTTTTCACGACAGGAAGTGAACACTATTAGGCAATCAGTTCCCGATATCAGGAAAAACCCGACGGGGTTTTACAAAGAAATAGAGTCCGTCTTGCAGTCTTCTGTGTTCACCTTGAGTGATATTGACTTGCTATTTCCTGTACTCCTACCCGTAGATGTATGGAAACAGGTTCAGACAGTAGACGATGTGCCAGGGTTGGGATATACGTGGGCTAATATGATTAGGATTGATGGGGAAAGACCAGCTGGTGAGAAACCACCACAGGTAATACTTACTTTGCCTGATAGAATTGTCACAAAATTAAAAACTATAATTCCAGAGAAAAGAATTATTTGGGACAAGCTTACGGCCTGTGTCCAAGGAAAAACTGAAGGCGCCACCAATTTTTTTTTTTTTTAAACTTTGGTTTTATTTACATTTTCTTAAACAAACTTTAGGGCACCAAGCATATTCACCTGAAATCAAGTGACAGGCCCGGAGGCCTCCGCCCCCCCCACCCCCACCACCCCAATACAATCCCACCCCCCTAACAAAAAATCCCCCTTCTCGGGGCTTTGTGATGCAAGATCTATTAGTCTGGAGCTTGGGAGCGAGCATGAGCGTTGACTTCTAGTATGGCTGTACTCCGTCTGCCGATTCCCGGGCCATGGGCGCCCCAACCATTCCCAATTCCACGCTACGGATCAGTGGATATCCCATCCCCAGGTCTGTTGCACCCCGTACCAGTTCGCTTGGAAAGAGGCCGAGACATTGTTTACCATTGCCGTCAGTTTGTCCATCAAGAACATATTTTTAACCTTCTGTAGCCATTCCACCTTGGAGGGAGTTTCAGGGCTCTTCCACTTTTGGGCGAGGGCAACCCTTCCCGCTCGTAGCATTGTTTCCCACATTCTAGGGTACCTCAATGTGTCCGTGTCCTCTGGGGGGAGGCCCAGCAGCAGAGTCAGAGGGTTCTGGGGGAGCAATTCCTCAGAGATTTCAGCGATCCAGCCCCTTACCTCCTCCCAATATGCCTGTACCTTCGGGCAATGCCACCACATGTGTGCCCTCAAACCAACCTGGTCGCAACCCCTTGGGCATGCTGGGGATACACCTGGGAACATTTTTGACAACTTTGCAGGGTCTCTGTGCCATCCCTGGAGGATTTTAAAGTTGTGTTCCATATCCGCGGTAAATAAGTTCCTGTGGAAGGCTATTTTAAATATCCTGGACCAGGCGTCCTCCGAGATCTCTACCCCTGCCAACTCGTTCCAAAAAGAGCGGAACCGCCTCCTCTCCCCCAAATTAACAGTGTTCAAAATTTTATACATCCCTGAAACCGCCCCCTTTCTGGAGGACGCTGTATCAAGAAACTTTTCAAAGGGGGTCAGTTGTCTCTTCAAATCTTGGCCCCAGGCCTGGTCACATAGGATGCCCTTCAAGCAGAGATATTCAAAAATGGATAGTGACCCCTGACCAAGAGCATCCCTCAATTCCTCGTATGGTAGGAATTCTCCTTCCCTAAACATCTGCCCTGCCCATTCCATCCCCGAGTCGGACCAGGACTGTGCACAGCGGAACCCCCTACTGCCCAGCTTGAGGGGTAGGCCCCATAGAGAGGACATCGGGGACGGCCATGACGTTAAGTGTGCTGTCTGGGGGCCCTCCCGCCAGATCGCCCAGAGAACGCCCAATGTTGGGTGGGACTTTAATCTATTCGGAATAAACTTTCGTGGGGCCCATAGAAGGTCCCGAACCTTTAGTGGATGGGTATCCATGTCCTCCAGATAGGACCAGTATGTGCCCAGCCCCTCTTTCATATGCTCCAGGAGGACACGCAACTGGGCGGCACGATAGTAAAGCTGGAAATCTGGCAGCCCAAACCCTCCCTCCTCCCTAGGTAAAGTCAGGACAGTTTTTGCGGTTCTCGGTGTCCTACCCTGCCATATAAACTCACGGACCGCGTTTTGGAGGACCCTGAAGGTTTGGTCGGGGACGACCGCAGGAAGAGAGGTAAAGAGATACAATAACCGTGGAAGAATGTTCATCTTGACTGCCGTCATGCGGCCATACCAGGACAGAATCATGGAGCCCCATCTCCTCAAGTCTGCCGTAATCCCCACCATCACAGGGTCGTAGTTCATAGGGGCAAGGTTGGAAAGGTCCCTGGGGAGGAGGACACCTAGGTATCGGATAGAGATTTTCCCCACTGTTATCCCCTCCAACCTGTCCAGGGAGTCCAAGCCCGGGTCTAATGTTCTCATGGGGAGTAGGACCGATTTGGATGCGTTAATTTTGAGCCCCGAGAAGCGCCCAAATGTGGCCATCAGAGACAAGAGGGGGGAAGCGAGAACCGCGGGTCCACCAGGTAAGCCAGGATATCATCCGCAAACAAGGATAGCTTAAATTCCACCTCACCTCTCTTAATCCCCTTGATATCTCTATGAGCTCTGACTGCGATGGCCAGGGGTTCCATTGCAAGAACGTAGATTAGGGGGGAAAGCGGACATCCCTGCCTGGTTCCCCGCGAGAGGGAGACCGGGTCTGATAGCCTGCCGTTCACCTGAACCCTAGCCTTCGGGGCCCTGTATAGTGCCGCCACCCAGTCCCGGATCTGTGGCCCAAAGCCCATTCTCTGGAGGGTGAGTGCCATGAATCTCCATTCGACCCTGTCGAACGCCTTTTCCGAGTCCAAGGACAGGACGCTCGCATCAAGATCCGACCTCTGGGCATGGTGGAACAAATCTATAGTTTTTTGGATGTTGTCTGAGCCCTGACGACCTCCTATGAAACCCACTTGGTCTCCGTGGACTAGTTTCGGCAGGACCCCCTCTATCCACCTCCCAATCACCTTAGCCAGGATCTTCACGTCAGTATTCAACAAGGATATCGGGCGGTAGGAGGCACACTCCGAGGGGTCGCTACCATCCTTGGGGAGCACCACTATGATCGCCTCCATCATGGAGTCCGGGAGAGACCCCCCCTCCAACACTGCGCTGAACACCTTTACCAGGTACGGAGCCAGGGTAGAACGGAACCTTTTATAGAAGAAGACTGAGTAGCCATCCTCACCCGGGGAGGTACCCCCCTTCATGCCGCTAATCACTCGCTCCACCTCATCCTCGGTCACCGGACCCTCCAACCCCTCCGCCATCTCCCTGGAAAGGGCTGGGATCTGTATAGAATCCAGAAAACCCTCGATTTCCTCCTCATCCCCGTTATATTCAGACGAGTATAGTTTTTCGTAATATCTGCGGAATGCCTTTCCTATGTGGGATGCATCGTGGCCTAATTTCCCCTCCTCATTTTTAACTGCTCTCACCATTTTGCTTCTCTGGGCCTCTGGCAGCTTCCAGGCTAAGATCCTGTCCGCTCTGTCCCCCTTCTCATAGTACCTCTGTCTGACCAGCTGGAGACTTCTCTCGGTTTTTTGGAGGAGGAGTTCCTTCAACTGGAGCCTGTAATCGTCCAGAGCGGCTATCCTGTCACGGTCTAAGGGCTCCGCAGGGGAACCTCCTGGTTGGAATTGGGCAATTTTCTCCCTCAGGCACCTTTCCTGGACGGCCCTTACCCTTTTTTCCCGGGCTCCTGTTTTGATCAGGACTCCACACAAGGTGGCCTTGAAGGCGTCCCAAAGGGTGTGTAGACCTACCTCCCCATTGTCATTAAACTCAAAAAATTCAGTGATGGCCTCAAGTACCTCCTGCGCTAGTACCTCATCTTTTAGTAGAAAGTCATTACACTTCCATCTCCCCCCACGGTCACTCAGCCTTTCCCTCGCTATAGTAACTCTGACCAGGTCGTGGTCAGACCAGGGGACCGGCTCAACTCTGTAGCCAGATATAAATGGGAACAAGGACTTGTCCACCAAGATGTAGTCTATTCTGGAAAACGATGTGTGGATTGCTGAGTAGTACGTAAAGGAGGGGGTCTCGGATCTAGGGGTCGGGACCGTATCCACCAGGTCTAGTTCTGAATTGACCCTCTGGAAGGTTCGGGCCATGATTTCATCCGCTGCCCTGGGGATCTGGGGGCCTGTTCGTTTCCTGTCCCGATTGGATCCAGGACCATATTAAAATCCCCACCCACCACCACTGTACCGTGAACAAAAAGTTTTAGTTTATCCCTCATCTCCTCCCAGAACTGTGCTTGGCCTTTGTTTGGACCGTAGATGGCCGCCAGGGTGAGTGGGGCCCCCTGCAGGGCTCCCCGGACTAGCAGATAGCACCCCCCGGGTCTTTCAATATGGTTTCTTTTTCGAAGTTGACACCTCTAGCTAATAGTATATCCACCCCTCGTTTCTTTCCCTTGTGGGAAGCGCTGAAGACCTCCCCAATCCCACCACCCCGCAATTTGGGTTCCTTCCCCAGAGGCCAGTGGGTCTCTTGCAAGAAGAGGATGTCGAGCTTGGCCCTTCGGAACTCCCTACTAACCAGGGATCTTTTTGTGGGGGAATTTAAGCCCCGAACATTGAGGGAACCCACACCCAGGGCAGGCAGACTCTCAGCCATGATCTAAGTAATCATCCCTCACGGTCAACGACTTTGTAATGCTCCATCCCGATTGCTCTTTGAATTGTGCTTTGAACTCCCCTCTTCCCCCACCCTTCCCCCCTGGGCGGGCATGTAACAAAACCCCAACTGCCCCCTACCCCAAATCCAAACTGAACCCCCTCAACTTTCGTGTACCCCCCACCCCCCTCCCTGGCGTCCAGCCAAATAGTTCCGCCAACACTGGCTTTTGGCCGAACCACCAGCCTGCCCCCTGTGGCCAGGCTAATCGCCCTTGAAGCTGATCCTCTTGAGCCCCCCAAACCCTCCCACGGCTGCATTCCTTTTGTGAGACCCATGTACTTGCTGTTCGTGGGGATGCAGTTAAAGATTAAACCTCCGACTCCTCCAAATGCCATTTAGATCATAATGGTTTGAGTCCGTTCTCAGTCCTCGGAATCGTTCTGACTGCCTTCCTTTGCTGGAGATGGGGTGTTCATTTTCCTAAATTTCCGCGTCCCGGTTCTCTTTCTCCTGTCCCTCGACGGGCCGGGGTCACCGCGTCAGTCCCCCCCTGGGCCCGAAGGGCCCCTCCGGGGGTTCGTGTCCACCACGTATTCCTGGATCGCACCGTAGATGTCTTCTTCTGTGATCAGGGTTGATCTTTGGCCCATATATTCGAATGTCAGGGAGAAGGGATAGCCCCATCTATAGCGTATCCCTTTTTCCTTTAGCATCTGCGTGAGGGGGTGGCACATTCTCCGCTTAGCCAACGTGTATGCAGAGAGGTCCTGGTATATTGAGACCTGGGCATTATTATAGGTGATTTCTCGGGCCTTCCAGGCCTCCTCCAGCACTTTAGTCTTTTCCGAATAGTAGTGGAACCGGGCCAGGATCGAACGGGGGCCCCCCGCTCTGCCCCCCGCCCTGTGCACTCTGTCGAATGTAGGCTCTGTGGTCATCTCCTCCGCAAACAGGAGAGTAATGATGTCCCGCACCGTTCTGGTGACGTCCCTCTCCGTTTCCCCCTCCATTTCGGGCACCCCGAAAATCCTGAGGTTGTTCCTCCTCTCCCTATTTTCGAAATTGTCCATCTGGCGGGCTCTCTCCTCGTCCCTCTTTTCCAGGGCCTCTAGCCTCATGTTGAGTTGAATCTCTTGGAGTGCCGAGGTCGTTTGCTGGATCTCGACCTGAAGCAATCTGTCTTCAATATTATCCACCCTTTGGTCCATTTTTTCAAACTTCTGTGCAATATCAGAACGCATGTCCCTGATTTCTTGTAAAATTGAGGCGAAGCCCCTTACCATGGCTGAGGAGTAAGGGGCTGCTTCTTCCGACTGGGCCATGGTTCTTTTCAGACTTGTACCTTTGTCGCCTTTTTTGCCCTCCTGGAAGCGATATTCCTGCAGGGACTCCCGCCAGCTCATCAGGTGCCTTCCCATGGTCCACTGTCTGGGCCTCAATGTCCCTGGCGGGGGGTGAGACCGTTCACCTGGGGACGTCAGCGGGGGGGCCCCCAAGACCAAGGGACCGTCCACTGGGGCAGACCCGTCCCGGGCCGGCTCCAGCCAGAGTTGTGGAACGTTGTGGGGGGGGGGGCAGGCACACGCCCCACCGCCACCTGGCGGGGGCCTCACACCCCGTCCGAACTCCCCGTGGGGGATCGGGGCCTTTACTGGGTACCCCTTGGAGGGACGCCGGGAACCCGGAAGCCTGTAGGGCTAGTTTCGTGGGCTTCTTTGAGTCTGCAGGGGGGGAGGGCGATCTAGATCCAGCGCCCGACCAGTGGTGGCCTAGCTGTTTGTCCGTGGCTTTTTTTTTTTTCCCCCCTCCTGGGGGGGGGAGTGAGCCACCCCCGGGCGGGCACACGCCCCACCTTCGACAGGCGGAGGCCTCTCACCCAGGTAACCCCCCTGTCTGGTGGTGCTAATGTGTTGGGGGGGTGGAGGGGGCAGCTCGTACCTCCGGTGTGTTCCAGGGGTCCGCACCCGCCGGCTACAGGCGAGGGGAGGGCCTCTCACCTCGGCCCGCACGCCCGCGGGGAGCGGTCCCTGGACCTCCTCTGGTTCTGCTGTCTTCGTCTTTCGTTGGGCTGTGGCAGCCCGCGTTTGAAGATCCAGGGGGGTGGGGGGGCCTCACACCCCGACTCGCTCTGTCAGCCTCGCTCAGTCCTCGTGGGCTGGGGGGGAGGCACAGGTCCCCAGAGCCTGCCTCGGGCCTCCGGACTCCGGGTGGGTCCCGCCGTCCTCTGTTCGGGGGAAATCCCGGGGCGTATTCCGCCAGGCCGGGGTGAAGCGCGTGGTGAGGAGGGAGCGCGTCTCCCAGACCACGGTGATGTCTTCGGGCCGCCTCAGACCCGGTCCGCGTACCAGGTCAGGGAAAAAAGCTAGTTGAGGGGAGGGGGGCGGGCCGGGCTATGGGCCCACCAGGATGCGGGAGGGGCCCGCCTCTCCTCCGGCTCCGTGGCCTTCCGGGCCGCGCTCTTCTCCCAGTGCGGGGAATCCCGGGTCCCGATCTTCCGATTTCCGGGGACCTCGGATGCCGCTCTTTCGCCCGGGGGGTGCTCAGGGGGGGGCGCCCGGCAAAATCGTTGGGGTGGGCCCGCCGGGGGGTTGGGGGGGGCTCAATCCCTTACAGAAGCCCGGTCACGTCGGGAGCTACGCACTCAGGCAGCCATTGCCTGTGCGCCCCCTGGTGGCCATCGCCACCGAATTTTTTAATAGATTCGAGCAGGTATTTTCTGACTTCAGTGGACAGGATTTAGGTACAGAGTCTGGGAAAAGGTTGTTTGTGGACAAATTTGTATGTGGACTGTTGCCTGACATCCAGTCACAGATTATGTCCTCTGAGAGCGCTTGGCAGGCAAAATCTCAATCTGAGGTTTTGCACATGGCTCAGTATTATGAGAACCGTGTTAACAATGAGAAGGATAAAATTGAAAAGAGGAAAGGAGATTTGAAAACCAAAGTATTATTACAGCAAATTGTTAGAAACCCCAGAGGAGGCACGATACAGACCAGAGGTCAGTATGTCCCAAAAGGAAATGCTCCTTTGGGTCCTGTGAATATTAATCAATGTGCTTATTGCCGCCAGGAAGGTCATTGGTGAGCACAGTGCCCTGTCCTTCGCCAAAGGTCAAACAGTGCGTTTGGGAGTATGGGTAGACGACCTAGGCGCCGCCCTGGAGCAGGGGGCCCTGATAGAGGTCCCTTTTTACAAGATCCTCAGCAACCTTTTTCACGGGAAAATCAGACCTCGAGTGTGGACTCGAGGAACATATTTGATCACCCTTCTGCTGCCTACCTTTCTGAAGAGCTTCCTTCCGACGATACTCTATTTCATTAGGATTGCCCGAAGCAGGGTTTGGAACCTTCACCTATTCCCCTTAATCAGAAAGGCCCCTACGTTGAATTATTAGTAGGGAATAGGAAACACCGGTTTTTCATAGACACTGGAGCGTAGAAGTGCTCCATTGATCATTCTCGGGTTCCAAACTTTCCACTGTCAGGGCAAACAAATGTTTCCATAGGGTTTTCTGGTATACCAACTGTCTGTCCGGTTTCTGCACCGGTGTCTGTTTCTTTGGGTCCCTTTACGGACCATTGCCCTTTTCTTCTCACTTCAAACTGTGGAGAGAATTTGCTGGGGTTGAATTTGTTAAAGAAATTGAACGCAGTAATTCATTGTTCTTCTGATGGAGTACGGCTGACAGTTTCACCACAGCAACTTCCTAATTCTCAGTTCCTGATTCGACCTTTACCTCCTGAGTTTAGCATTGTCCCGGAATGTTTATGGGCGGTAGACGACAATGATGTCGGGGTATTACAGATTGAGCCCGTTAAAATAGTTCTGAAACATGGAGTGAAACTACCACGCATTCCGCAGTATAAAATATCAGGTGAGGGCGAGCGTGCTTTGAAATGCATTGTATCCGATTTTGCGCATCGTGGGGTGATCGAGGAGATTACAGGTAGTCTGTGTAACAGTCCGATCTTGCCTGTATATAAGAAAGGCGACAATGCAATTCCATACCGGTTCATAATTGATCTTCGTGCTATTAACAGAGTCGTCGCCCCACAATTTCCGATTGTGCCTGATGTGACGACGATAATGACAATGATCCCTGCTACGGCTACGCACTTCAGCGTTGTGGATTTAAAAAACGCTTTCTTTAGCATTCCTATACATGAGGAAAGTAGATATCTGTTTGCGTTCACCTTGTGTAACGCTCACCTGATTCTCGCAGAGGGGCCGGTCTTGACTGGGCGACTACCGTATCTTCAAAGGTGATGTGTAGCACCCGGTTGGCTCTTTGGGCTGGACCTCTGTGCACTATATGCCTGACGTGTAGAGTAAGATGTCTGCAGATAGAAAATATGGGGTTAATGAACTGGGGTTATTGGGGTGTCCCTATCTCTTTCCTCTTCTCCTCTCCTGTAGACCCCCAAAGGTTAACGCTCTCACCTTAGGTAAGTGAATGCCGAGCTCTCCATCTGCCTCGGGGCAGGGTGCTGTAACCAGTTTCTTCACTGGATAGGTAGCGCAGGCCTCTTGACTTCAGAGGACTGCTGTCCGTCGTTTACTGCACGAACGGTAAGTTTCGAGTCATTCAAATGTCTTTAAAGTCTTTAGTAATGATGTCTCTTGTTTTGCAGGGTTCCGGCGATGGCGGATGACGGGCTGAAGTGAGTTGAAGATGGAGCCCGTGTGATGAATAGAAGCGCCTGGAAGCACGTAAGTAAGCGCTTGTTGCCTGCTTCACTATGCGCTCTAACTGTCTTTTTATTTTGCAGGTACGAGTTCGGAGCGGCTGCAGGGTGCCGGAATACCCACTGGATTAGATGTGGAAAGGAGTAATGGCACGTGAGTATTAAAGTTCCCAAATGTCTTTAAACGCACCTTGTTTTGTCTTTCAGATGCCGGAATGCAGTGTGAAGACCTCCGGAGCGCACGAAGAGTAGGTAAGCCTTTGCCTTTCAGATGCCGGAATGCTAACCTGTTCTTTTTTGTCTTTATAGGTGTTGCTGAAGACTGGATTCAGGATGGTAAGCCTTTGCCTTTCAGATGCCGGAATGCTAACCTGTTCTTTCTTGTCTTTATAGGTGTTGCTGAAGACTGGATTCAGGATGGTAAGCCTTTTTCCTTAGGCCCAGGACCGGATGCAGAAGACACGATGAGCGTTCTGCTGCAGAGGTTGCAGAATAACGCAAAGCAAGATTCATCCACCGGGTGTGGTTTAAATAGCCTCCTGTAGTGCTTAGGTATCTCCTTCCACAGCCACGCCTAAGTAAGAAAAGAGTTCCTGGTAAGAAAAGAGTTCCTGCCTTCCAGAAGAGTTCCAGTGTTCTGAATCTAGGGAGTGGCTCCAGCCCCACCCAACAGGAAAAGTAGTTCCAAACAGAAGAGGATCAGAGGCTCAACTGGCAGGCAAGTAAGCAGCATGGTCTGCTGAAGGTAAGTCCACCCAAGCATTATGAGCCCGGCGCTTTCAGCGCTGGGACTGGGCATATTTATGAGCCTGGTGCCACTGGCGCCAGGACTGGGTCCAAAAGGTCCCAATTGGGACTGGTTGGCACTCGGAACCTGGGTTATGGATCTGCTTCCAAGGGAGTTGGGAAAACCCTGACCTTTTGGAAGCAGAGATCATGACAGTACCCCCCCTCAAGGCCCCTCCCAAACCGGGCTTCTCCGGGGGTTTTGGCTTGTCAGGAAATGTTCGGTGAAATCTTTTGATTAGGCGAGGAGCGTGGACATATTCAGCAGGTTCCCAGGATCTCTCTTGGGGGCCGTAGCCTTTCCAGTCAATTAGGTAGAATAGTTTAGATTTGGAGATCTTGGAGTCCAGAATGCTTTTGACTTCAAACTCGAGTTCTCCATCCACTAGGATAGGTTTTGGAGATTTGGTTAGTCGGGTTTGAGGTTGCACGGGTTTTAATAGAGAGACGTGGAAGACCGGATGTATCTTCATGTGCGGGGGCAAGTCCAACTTGACTGCTACTGGGTTTACTATGGTAGTGATGGAATAGGGACCAAGGTATCTTGGGTTGAATGTGCGTGGCCCTTTTAGAGATAGATATTTGGTGGATAACCAGACTTGATCCCCTACTTGATAGTGAGGGGCTTCCTTCCGATGTTGATCTGCTCCTTTCTTGTATTGTTCTTTAGCCCTTTGAAGGTGAGAAACAGCTTCCTTAAAGGCTTGGGTGATTGTAGAATGCAGGTAGTCTACTGCTGGTGTTTCAAGATCTTGGAGGGGATCCAACTCCGAGGTTCGAGGGTGACTGCCGTACAAAAGAAAAAACAGGGTTTTCCCAGTTCCCGAATGGACAGAGTTATTGTAGGCATACTCGGCTATCCAAAGGATATCTTTCCAAGTTTTTTCAGTTTGTTGCAGCATGCACCGTAAATACTGTTCCAGAGTTTGATTGGTCCTCTCGGTTTGTCCGTCGGTCTGAGGGTGGTGACTGGTCGATAGTCTCACATCAATTTGAGCCGACCGACAGCAACTTCGCCAAAAATGAGAAATAAATTGACTACCTCGATCCGAAATTAGAACCGAAGGAAAACCGTGCAGTCGGACGATGTTTTCGAGAAATTCTCGGGCCAGAGTTGCTGCTGTTGGCAAGCCTTAAGCGGAATGAAATGCGCCATCTTGGAGAATAAGTCCACGATTACTAGAATCGTATTGTATCCGGAGCATGGAGGTAGATCGGTGATGAAGTCCATAGAAAGCGTATGCCAAGGGCGAGGTGGGATGTCAATAGGGCGTAAGAGGCCTGCTGGTCTTTCCTTTTGACTCTTGTTTTGGGCGCATACTCCACAGGACATTATAAAGTCTCTGATATCTTTTTTCCAAGACGGCCACCAGAAGTAACGCTTGATCTTTTCTGAGGTCTTGGCTATACCGGGATGACCTTCCATTAAAGAGTCGTGATAACAAGAGATTACTTTTTTCTGTAAATCTGTGCTGGGTAGGTATAATCGTTCTTGGAAATACAATAAGTTGTCCTTTACTGCAAAGTCCTTTCCCTGCAGATGCCAATTCTGTATGTCTGCTGGAGTTACAAGTTGCCTGGCTTTATCCTTAACTTCCTCTATGGATTCTGTGGCGATTACACCCAGAATTCTTTGTTCGGGAATGATTGGTACAGGTTTAGGGTTGACCAAGTGTTCTTCCACTCCCATCCGAGAAAGGGCATCGGCTTTACCGTTCTTTGTACCAGGTCGATAGGTAATTATGAAGTCAAACTCGGCAAAGAATAATGCCCAACGGAGTTGTCTAGAGGATTGGGCTTTTGCGGTCTTCAAATATTGCAGGTTTCGGTGATCCGTAATCACAGTAACGGTGTGTCGGGCCCCCAGCAGATAATGCCGCCAAGCCTTAAAGGCAGACTTGATAGCCAGAAGTTCCTTGTCAGTAATCGTGTAATTGATTTCAGGAGGCGAGAATTTGCGGGACCAAAATGCCACGGGATGCAACTGATTGGTTACCGGGTCCTTTTGTGATAGAACTTCCCCCATGGCAAGGCTTGAAGCATCAGTTTCCACGATGTAGGGGAGTTCGGGGCGAGGGTGTTTTAAGATTGGTGCAGAGATAAATTTAGTCTTCAAATCCTGGAAAGCTTGTTCCGCCTCGGTAGACCATTCAAAACGTTTGTTTTTCTTTAACAAGGCAGTGATGGGCTGGACTATTCGAGAGAATTCGGGGATAAACCTGCGGTAAAAGTTAGCGAAGCCTAACATGCTTTGCACACCTTTTACGGAGGATGGTGATGGCCATTTGAGAACTGCATCGACCTTTTTTGAATCCATACGCACTCCGCCAGGTGATAATATGAATCCCAAGAATTCAACTTCAGTCACGTTGAAAACACATTTTTCCAACTTAGCGAAAAGTTTGTGTTGACGCAATTTTTCGAGGACCATTTTCACGTGTTTCCGATGTTCAGATTCCGATGAAGAATAAACGAGGATGTCGTCAATGTAAACAACAACACATACATCTATGAGCTCTCTGAGGACATCGTTCATAAAATATTGAAAGGCGGCCGGGGCATTGCAAAGTCCGAAGGGCATGACCTGATATTCAAATAGCCCATACTTGGTGCGGAAGGCCGTCTTCCATTCATCGCCCTCTTTTACTCGTACCAAGTGGTAAGCTCCTCTAAGATCCAGCTTTGTATATATGCATGCTTTTCTGACTTGGTCCAGGAGTTCAGGGATCAAAGGTAACGGATATCTATTCTTAACGGTGATCTGGTTCAGGGAGCGATAATCGATACAAGTTCTAAGGTCTCCTTCCTTTTTTGGAACGAAGAACAAAGCTGAAGAAGCAGGGGACTTGGAAGGACGAATAAACCCATTTGCCAGGTATTGATCCAGGTATTGTCGAAGGTGAAGGTTCTCAGGCTCGGTGAGGGCATAAATTCTACTACAAGGAGGAGTAGATCCAGGTATCAGGTCTATCTGGCAGTCATAAGACCTATGAGGAGGTAGAGAGTTAGCCTGATCCTTCCGGAAAACATCTTGGTATTCTAGGTATTCGGGAGGTAACTGGGGAGTCTCTGAAGAAATTGCGGCCAGTGCAACACCAGGTGGAGGGTGACAAGTAGAGACACATTCTGGAAACTGGACCGTTCTTGCTCGCCAATCGATCAGAGGATTGTGTTTCTCTAACCAAGGTATTCCTAGAATAATCTGAAACTGAGGGGCCTTGATCACATCGAACACGATCTTCTCATGGTGTCCATCTTGACTTACTAGCGTCACCTCTTGAGTGGTATGCGTTACTGGCCCGGAGGCTATCTCCGTACCATCCACCGTAGTAATGACGTCCTTTACAGCCTTGGGACAAAGAGTTAGATTCATCCTCAAAACCATTTCATGATCCACATAATTGCCGATGGCACCGCTGTCGACGTAAGCTTCAATTGCATGTAATCGATTCGGATTATCAGGGCTAATGAGGACCATAGGTATCACGAAATGCGAGGTCACGGAACTGGTTTTCACGCTCGGCAAGAGGACCTCTATTCTTGTCGGGCGAGGTCGTTTCCCTGCTCAGAGTTTGTAACTTTGGTAACTGCAGCTCCTACTGCCTTCTTGGCAGGTTTCACCGGACAGTCTCGAAGAAAGTGCCCTGAGTTTCCGCAATATAGGCATAATTGCAACTGTTTCCTCCTTTCCCGCTCCCTTTGTGTTAGAGGACCTTTCAGACCCCCTATTTGCATGGGTTCCCCGGAGTCTACTCCTTTGGAAGGAGTTGGCGGTTTGGAAAATACTCGAGCATCAAACTTGGAACGATCGGCCTTCCTGTTCTGCAGCCTGTGATCTATTTGAACGACCAAGTCTATATAATCCGAACAGTCTTGTGGGGGATTCACTACTTGGGCTAAAACGTCTTTGAGCTCTCCACGTAGACCTCTATAAAACAGCGTAATCCTTTTGTCCTCAGGCCATTGAGTTTCCACTATTAGTCTATTGAAAGATGCAATATAAGCCAAAAGGTCTTGATTACCCTGTCGCAACGAAAGAAGCTCATTGTCCAAGGCCTGCCCCTGTGAATGTCTTGCGAACAGTTTTTCCATACTAAGCTGAAAGGCTTGAAAATCATGGAGAACCGGATCATCTTGATTAACTAGAGGGATCGACCAGTCTGCCGCATTGCCACTAAGGTACGAAAGTACAAAAGCTACTTTTGCTTGATCAGTTGGAAAGGCTGCTGGCCGGCATAAGAAGTGCAACCGGCACTGATTGATAAATACTGCAAACCTCTTTGGGTCACCAGAAAATCGTTCGGGCGGAGCCAGAGGTACATTCCCAGGTAGGTTGATCTGCACTGGATTCATAGAGGATGTTGAAGGAAGATTTGCCCCTGATGCGGGTAACGGGGTCTGTCCGGCTTGTGACTGTAGCACTTGTCTAGCAAGATTGTCTGTTCTCTCCTTGGAAATAATTAGTTCCCTTCTTAGAGCATTCGTATCCTGACGAGCTGCATGCACTTCTGCCCTTAGTTCCCCAAGTAACCGGGCTAGGGGGTCAGTATCCGAGGTTTCCATAGCGCCTGGGCGAGAGTTTTGCGGTAGGCTTTGCGTTCTGTAACGCTCACCTGATTCTCGCAGAGGCGCCGGTCTTGACTGGGCGACTACCGTATCTTCAAAGGTGATGTGTAGCACCCGGTTGGCTCTTTGGGCTGGACCTCTGTGCACTGTATGCCTGACGTGTAGAGTAAGATGTCTGCAGATAGAAAATATGGGGTTAATGAACTGGGGTTATTGGGGTGTCCCTATCTCTTTCCTCTTCTCCTCTCCTGTAGACCCCCAAAGGTTAACGCTCTCACCTTAGGTAAGTGAATGCCGAGCTCTCCATCTGCCTCGGGGCAGGGTGCTGTAACCAGTTTCTTCACTGGATAGGTAGCGCAGGCCTCTTGACTTCAGAGGACTGCTGTCCGTCGTTTACTGCACGAACGGTAAGTTTCGAGTCATTCAAATGTCTTTAAAGTCTTTAGTAATGATGTCTCTTGTTTTGCAGGGTTCCGGCAATGGCGGATGACGGGCTGAAGTGAGTTGAAGATGGAGCCCGTGTGATGAATAGAAGCGCCTGGAAGCACGTAAGTAAGCGCTTGTTGCCTGCTTCACTATGCGCTCTAACTGTCTTTTTATTTTGCAGGTACGAGTTCGGAGCGGCTGCAGGGTGCCGGAATACCCACTGGATTAGATGTGGAAAGGAGTAATGGCACGTGAGTATTAAAGTTCCCAAATGTCTTTAAATGCACCTTGTTTTGTCTTTCAGATGCCGGAATGCAGTGTGAAGACCTCCGGAGCGCACGAAGAGTAGGTAAGCCTTTGCCTTTCAGATGCCGGAATGCTAACCTGTTCTTTCTTGTCTTTATAGGTGTTGCTGAAGACTGGATTCAGGATGGTAAGCCTTTGCCTTTCAGATGCCGGAATGCTAACCTGTTCTTTCTTGTCTTTATAGGTGTTGCTGAAGACTGGATTCAGGATGGTAAGCCTTTTTCCTTAGGCCCAGGACCGGATGCAGAAGACACGATGAGCGTTCTGCTGCAGAGGTTGCAGAATAACGCAAAGCAAGATTCATCCACCGGGTGTGGTTTAAATAGCCTCCTGTAGTGCTTAGGTATCTCCTTCCACAGCCACGCCTAAGTAAGAAAAGAGTTCCTGGTAAGAAAAGAGTTCCTGCCTTCCAGAAGAGTTCCAGTGTTCTGAATCTAGGGAGTGGCTCCAGCCCCACCCAACAGGAAAAGTAGTTCCAAACAGAAGAGGATCAGAGGCTCAACTGGCAGGCAAGTAAGCAGCATGGTCTGCTGAAGGTAAGTCCACCCAAGCATTATGAGCCCGGCGCTTCCAGCGCTGGGACTGGGCATATTTATGAGCCTGGTGCCACTGGCGCCAGGACTGGGTCCAAAAGGTCCCAATTGGGACTGGTTGGCACTCGGAACCTGGGTTATGGATCTGCTTCCAAGGGAGTTGGGAAAACCCTGACCTTTTGGAAGCAGAGATCATGACACCTTGGGGGGACGCTCATTTACATTTACCAGGGCACCTCAAGGGTATACTGAAAGTCCTAGCATTTATAGTAGAGCTTTGAAAGAGCAGCTCGACACCCTTGAATTGCCACCTACTTGTACGCTGCTTCAATATGTTGATGATTTGCTTTTGGCTGCAGACTCTGAGAGTTGCTTGTTCATCTAGCAAAAAATGGTCATAAAGCTTCGCTTAAAAAATTTCAATATTGTTGTCAGGAGGTCGCCTATTTAGGCTACCTCCTGTCAAAGGAGGGGAGAAGATTGACACCTGAAAGAATAAAACACATTTCTGGCATGTCTGTTCCAAATACACAGAAGGAAGTCAGAGCCTTAATAGGTATGGCTTCTTACTGTAGGTTGTGGATCCCGAACTTTTCGCTAGTGATAAAACCGATGTTGGCTTTGAGGAAGAAGGGCATTTCTCTGCCACTGCCATGGAAATCGGAACATCAACGATCATTTGAGCTTCTCAAAACCGCGTTATGCTCTGCACCGGTTCTGGGTACTCCAAATTATGACAAGGCCTTTGTGTTGTTTGTGCATGAATGTGATGGATGTGCTTTGGCTGTGTTAACACAGGAACACGGAGGGAAGAATAGGCCGTGCGGCTACTACTCCTCCGCCCTTGATCCTGTCGCATGCGCTTTGCCAAGATGTTTGCGCGCTGTCGCTGCTGCTGCCGCGTCTGTAAAACAGAGTGAGGGAATGGTCCTAGGCCATGATTTGATTTTGATGGTACCTCACTCTGTTGATATTCTATTGAACAAAACCCAAACGCAACATCTCACCTCTGCGCGGTTAACAAGGTATGAATTAATTCTGTTTGCCCCTCACATCCAAATTAAGAGGTGTTGTGTTCTTAATCCGGCTGAACTCTTACCTTTCCCGCAAAACACTGTTTGCGGTGACGAAGAATTACATGACTGCCTGTATACCATTGAACAAGAAACAAAGGGCCGGATAGATCTCATAGATACTCCTTTGGATAATGCAGAAGGGGAGCTGTTTTGTGATGGCTCCTGCTTCAAACTTTCGGATGGTACATCTACAGCTGCTTATGCAGTTACTACATTGAGCAAAATTGTTGAAACTAAGAGAATTTCGCATAACTCTGCGCAGGCCGCAGAGATTATAGCGTTGACCCGAGCTTGTGAACTCTCCCAAGGGCGTATAGTAAATATATATACTGATAGCCAGTACGCATTTGGGGTGGCTCACAACTTTGGAAGGCTCTGGTCGGAAAGAGGGTTCCTGACCTCACATGGGACCAAGATCCAGCATGGCCCCTTGATAGTGCAATTACTCTCGGCACTCTCACTTCCTAAACAGTTAGCGATCATGAAATGTGCAGCACATCGTAAGGTCATAGATGATGTGGGCAAAGGGAACGCTTTTGCGGACCAGATAGCCAGACAAACGGCCACAGACCTTAGCACGGACATGTATGCCTTGAGGGAAATGAGAGAACCGCTACATAATGGATGAAGGTATTGGGTCTGTGCGAGATATTCAAACTGATGCCACAATAGAAGAATCTAAAAGGTGGGCTGAAGGAATGGGGAAATTGGATGATGAAGGGTGTTGGGTGGATACATCCGAAGGAAAATGGTTGCTCCCTGATTCATATGTATTGGCAATGGTTACGATGGCACACGGTCCTACACATGTGTGTGCCCAGCAGATCACGAAAATGTTAGAACAAGTTTCGGTGAATAACAAGATTCTGGAGACGGCGGAGAGGCATGTCCAGAACTGTATGATCTGCTTTCAGGACAATGTGGGTAAGGGGACAGTAACTCCAAGGGGAAGCTTTGGGCCCCCTTCTGTTCCCTTCGAGGTCATTCACTTTGATTTTATTGAGATGGAACGATGTAATAATCTGAAATATGTTCTTGTAATTATTTGTGCCTTCAGTAAATGGGTCGAGGCTTTCCCCGTTAAAGATGCTACCGCCATGACCACTGCAAAGATTATGGTAAAAGAATTCTTTCCTCGATTTGGGCTCCCAAGGGTAATTTGGTCAGATAATGGTCCCCACTTTATTGCAGCAGTAATTTTGCAGATATGCACAGTCTTATGTATTGAAAAATGATTTCACTCAGCTAGACATCCTCAAAATGCTGGGTTGGTGGAAAGACACAATGGTATCTTAAAGAATAAGCTTGCGAAAACATGTGCTGATACCAAACTGAAATGGCCAGATGCCTTACCTATTGTATTATTAGCTATGCGTACCACACCTCAGACTAAGACTGGGCTTTCTCCATTTGAGGTAGTGATGGGGAGACCTGCTAACATTTGGGGTCTCCCAAAACCTAAAGCCCTGAGAGAGGTGGAAAATGTATTGCTTGTAGACTACTGTAACCAGTTAACTAAAAACCTGTATTTCATTTATCACCAGGTACACTCAGCTTTACCTGTACGGTTCACGGGCCCAGGACACGATATACAGCCTGGAAGTTGGATGCTAGTGAAGGCCTACGAGAGGTCTTCCTGTCTCGTGCCTCGCTGGCGGGGACCCTACCAGGTGTTACTGGTCACCAGGACAGCAGTGCGGGTGGCTGGAAAGAAGCACTGGATCCACGCGACGCTTGTCAAGAAACTTCCTCACCCGACGCCACACGTTAGAGAAGAAGCAGAACCCCTCGCTGATGCTACAGTCTCTGATCTTGGAGTAGCAAAACAGCGCTGTGAGTGCGTCGGAGAATTTCTCTGAGCCCGAGGAGCTTGGGTAACGGTCCATTTCGTCTCCGCACTCTCTTGAAAAATCACGTCTGGAAAACACTGTTTCAAGCTCTGCGACTTCCGTCACCTCCGATACGTCGCTTCCCTCAGGAAGTGACGATACCTTATTTCCGGATCAGAAAATTTCGGGTACCACCAGGTACAACCTTCGACGAAGGAAATAGAACTACGGCACAGGTTTTTCTGTGCATCTGGAAAAAGGAAGTAATTGGAAGTTTTCTTTTTTATAAGAAAGTTCTGTTGAACAAAAGGGATTCTGCTGGCTAGGGCTGGGAAGGACTAAGAAATCGCGCGACCGTAGCGTCGCCAGCAACGAACATTGGGGTCGTCGATTGAGGAACTACAATGCCTGCCACCTCCACTGCTGCTCCCCGCACTGGACTTGTGAATAAGGGGGTGACCAACTTGGACAATGAACAATGTGCCTGGGCCCCGAAAACGTACTGCTGTGTTTTGATAATGATAATTGTTATTTTTGCAACTGCTGCTGTAGGACTTTGGTATTTTGAAGAAATCTATCCTCTGAAACCTTTACTACCGACCGAGGTTGTACCAACTGTTTTGACTCCCTCTGTACACCTTCACACTCTGTCCCCTAGAGACTCCCAACATAGACAAAAGTGTCATAATAACACTCTAATGATAGTAATGAATGCAACTCATGCCATTTTTAATAAGAGTAATTGTTGGATTTGTACTCATTTACCGCAACATGGGAACAAGGGACTGGGATGGTATATACATCCTTTACCTTTAACGACTGCTTGCTATGCCTCTCTTAGAGCACTATTCTTTGGCCGATGGAATGATAGCATCTCAGGGAACTTTAATGGAACTAATCTGAATGATTTCGAGATACGTGAATTAACTCCCCTGGGATGCTCGCTTTTTGCAAATAGAAGTAAACCTAATGTCACTTCTATTAGGCCATCTGATAAACTATCTCTTCCTTTTCAAACTCTAATTTCCTTTAAAATGGCTCTGATAGGCAATAAGGACGCCATACCTCCTTCTTATTCTATAAATCATAGCCCTGACTCGGTCCCCTTTTGTGTACAAAGAAATGGCACTCGGCCAACGGGAGATTTTGAAGGTTGTAAGAACATTGTAAATTTGACTGGAGAAAACAGGCCTCTGTATGTAGGGGGGCCTGTTTATTTTGTTTGTGGTAGTTTAGCATTTCCCTGGTTGCCCAAGGATTGGCAGGGAACCTGTTATTTTGGAATATTGTTACCCGGGGTATTTGTAGCTAGTACATTGGAGGTTTCTAAGGCTCGCCCATGGCGAGACAAGAACGGAGATACCCCTGGGCAAGTATTGGGAGATATAGCGAAATCAGTTGTGCCCTTTTAGGGACAAATAACAAACTCTGAGAACATTAGGGGATTAGCAAGGGTACTGGAGAGAACGATCAACCGGACCACGGACATACTCTACAATATGACCTTAGAGCAAAAAGCAATAAGATTGGTAGCACTCCAAAATCGGATGGCATTAGATGTCATTCTGGCAGAATGAGGTGGAGTATGCAAATAAGTGGGGTTTGCTTGCTGTGTTTTCGTACCAGATTCCTCGCCGACAATTTTTAAAGCAATACAGAACTTGCATACTCTTAGTTCTGAAGTACATATCCCTGTAGGAGATTGGAATCTTAGCACTTGGTTTTGGGATTCTTTACGATCTTGGGGCTGGAAGGTGCTTTCTGTTCTGTTATTCTGTTTATTTTGGGGATCCTGCTATTCCTTTGTTGCTGTTTTCAATGTCTTCCGAGTATATGTGGAATGCTAGGGGGATGTTGTGCCCAAGCAGTGAGCACAATAGGGCATAAAATATATGCCCCAGATACAGCACCTAAAGAGTTCGTGTTACAAGAGGTTCTGATGAACGACCTAATGGCTATAGATATTACAGACAATGATTCGGGATGCATGGATGACAACGCATGGAGTTATTTGCAAAAGTATTAGAAATGATGTTAGCACTTGGCATAGGCCAAAAGGAGGGTCTGTTGGAATTGAAATAATATTATGCCTCCTATCGCAGTATTTGAATGTGTGTTGGCCTACGCCAAGTTGTCTAAAATATCGTGTAAATAGACTCCGCGGCAAGGTCTTGACCTTAACGAAAACTGTGTAAGTCGCCATCTTGAATTTAGCCGCCATCTTAGGTTCTCTTGTAATGTGGAAGTCACCCTGAACATCAAAATGGAGGCCGAATGACATTCCGAGTGAGATTCTGGCCGTTGTGACCTCCGCACACATGAATAAGTAATATGCCTGCAGGCCACTTGTCGGGGTCGCGAACTGAGACCTTGTCCTATCCCTGACCTATGTGTAAATGAACAACTGTATCAGCGGAACTGATCAAAATGCATACATTATGGGATTGACCTGGCAAGGAACCCTAGGCCTGGTCCTAAGAATGGTTAACCCGCAAGGGGGTTGGCCAGGGCTGGATAAAGAGTATAAAAGCACAAGTATTCCAATGTACGGTCTCTCTACTAATGCATCGAACCTTCGTTGAAGTTCGTTACGTTACTCTGAGAGCCGAATAGCTATCCGTTTGTCAATTGACTTTTTGGTAACTGCTGTAGCTTTTAAATAAAGCACTTTGTATGTCCTTTGTAACCTGTGTTGGTGTGTTTCCTTTGGGCTTCCCAGCCTCATATCAATTTCTTTGTTTTCACAATAGTTTTAGGAACTCCCCACTGAAAGGGATGGGTTCTGGCTTCCGACGAAAAACCCTATCCCTCATTCACATACCTCCTTGCCTATGTTTACAGTTCCTGTAATATAGTTTGTGTCATGCTAGAGTGTCATCCCTGGACTCCAGACCAGGCCTCTTTGGTGTCTCTTCCCCAATCTAAGTTTCTCTAAGTCTTTCTCCCTTCGGGGAGACTTTTGTTTTTCTTGCTTCCCTCTTGAGGGATCTCTCAGTCTCATCCCCACTCCAGGGGGATTTCACTCCATCTCACTCCCCACTCTTGGATTCTCTCTCCCTTTCCCCCTCTGGGGCTTTCCTCCTTCTTAGCTCCCACTCCAGGTGTCTCTTGCTCTCTCACTCTCTCCATCATTTTGGGATTTCTTCCCTTTCCCCACTCTGGGGCTAATCTCTTCTCACTCCCCACTCTGTGGTTGGTTGTTCCTCTCTCCACTTTGGGGCTTATATCTTTTATATTCCCCACTCTGGGTTTCTTCTTTCTCGCCCTACTCTGGGGCTTGTCTCTTTCTCACTCCCTGATTTGGAGTTGCTTCTTTCGTTCCCTCTCTGGATCTTGTCTCCTGCTCTCTCCCCACTCTGGGATTGTGTCTTTCTTTCCCGTCTCTGTGGTTTATCGCTTTCTCCCTCCCTACTCTGGGGTTTCTTCCTTCTCTCCCCACCCTGGGAACCATCTCCTTCTTTCTGACTTTGCTGCCTGCCACCTGGTTCCACAGGAGCCACCATGTACCTGTTTGTGTTGAGCGGTGTTCCTCAGGAGGGCTGTGCAGTCTTTCTGGCATGCCTCTCTCCGTGGAGCCACTTACACGACTCATCAACTGCACTCCGGATCAGCCGTCTGTGATTCTTCTCTCCTGCTCACTCGGTTTGTGTGTGTGGCTTCTCATTGGTGCTTCATCTCTGCCCTACGAGGTTCTTTGTCCTCGTTCTTACTGCCATTCAGGGCCACTGTGGCCACTCATCTGCTGTGCCTTGCTGCACTCTTCCAGTGCGCACCGCCGGCCCGGGTCGTCCAATCTGGCGTTCTCCCTCTCATACCGGCCAAATCCCCCGTGTGCGCTTTGGCAGGGTTAAACTCCATGGGCGTTGCAGAGAATCTCTCGTGATTGGTTCTTCCAGTGATGCTCACCTAGGGGGTTAGTTTACTCATTTCTTCATCGTTTTCCATGGAGATTTAGCATAGGTTGGGTCAGAAGCTGAGTCAACCATTATTAAAGAGGTTATTGGATTATCACACAACCTAGCATCTACATCCCCAAAAAGGTGTAATGGTCGGGAGGGATGGTGACTTGTAAACCTCTGTGGGGTTTTCCTGTCCCACAAGGGATAATCACCTCCAGAGGGATCCCTCTTACCCTGTTTCTTGGGGGATGTTGTGCATAGTAGGCTCACTTCCCTAGTCCTAAATTGGGTACCTCCCCCTTGGGGAGAGGTGACTATCTCCCTGGATTCGTCACCGTAGCCAATGAAGCTTAATGAGAGTGGGCATATTCTGGTCATATTCCTAGAGAGCTTTTGATCAGATGGGTAGCAGCGTTGAAGACGCTTATCGTATTTGCCAGGGTGGTAGTATGAAGGCTGGTGAGCAGGGGTGTCTCCTTCATTGATGTAAGATATGGTCAGGGCTTGTACAGTAGGTGTTACGGGCACATGTTAGCTATTTCTGCATAACCACAGTCAAAGGACCACAGTACAGGCCTTGATTAAAAAGTGAACAGAATATTGCATGCACAGAACAATGTTTTTATCTGTACTGACAAGTAAACAGCTACGTTTAGATAGAGGCTTGTGGCACTAAGTGATAGAGAAGTGAGATACTAGTTCTATTAAAGGGTTCAAGCTGGACTAATCAAATTCTGATTCCACTAAAAGGTCTCGTGTGCAATTAGAGGTACATCTGAGTGCCGTGGAGTGTCTGCGTAGCCCCACCCAGCTTCAGGTGAAAGGCATGGGCCATACGGGAGGATGCACAGAGGAAACACAGACCACTCACAGCAAAACTGCTGATTAAGAAGGGAACAGGTGTTATCCACACAGTTCTGGGAGCACATCTTTTCAGTAGCCCTGGGATAAATGAGCGAGGAAAGAATCACACAATGTGTAGGGCTCAGGTCTGTTTCATTGTCAGTACAATTTGCTTTATTCGAAAGGAAATGATGTACTTGAATGGCTTGCACTAGCAGTGCTTTCCCAAAGAACCAGAAAATGGTCGTCGCCAGACAGGACAGTGGCTTTAATGACTTAATAAGCTTCCATGCATGTTGAAAACTCCAAAGGACCAGCACATTCTTTGCATGCTTATCACAGCTGGAATGGAAGTCTCTTCTGCATGAAACATTGAGTGAAATATTTCACAATAGGTGTGCTGAAACTGAGACTCTGGGGTTCTGACAGTGAACAGAATTCTGGCAAGGCTTCTGCGGTAACCCAAGAAGCCACGCTTTGACAGACAGAGGCATCGTTCACAATTTAGGATGTCTTTTACATGGAAACGGACTTCAATAGGACCTTGAACTGTGTTAACTGGAAAAGTGTGTTTTTTTTATGATCATCTGGTGTGTCAAGACTTGAGGGTGGATTCTGACGCAGGCCTCGCCCAAGATATTAATAATGTCAACTGCTGGGTCTCAGCGGCCCAAGGACTGTACAGAATAGAGAAAAGCAAGAAGTATACACAGTTTATCATGAAGAACCTTGCTAAAAGGACAAGACGGCTATATAATAATCTCTCTCATAAAAGAAAAACACTCACTGTTGTTTCATTGTAGCAATAATCAGATTGATTATGACTACAATGAGTATTTTTCTAAATTCCGTCTAAGGATAGCGACGTTTTGGAAATATGACGAGCACATCCATCCTTATGTGATCACCAAGAGGCTGCTACCTAGAGATTACTTTACATTATTGAAAAAGAACATATGATAGGATAGGTTATTTATAACGCGCTTTATACCCAGAGGTTTCTAAGCGCAGACCCGGGGATCAAACCTTTGGTGCTCCATGTCGTCTTGCTTCCAAGGCGAGCACGTTGAACCTGAGCTATCCTCTCGAGACAAAGTGAGTGTTTTTCTTTTTCTTTTATGAGAGACATTATTATATAGCCGTCTTGTCCTTTTAGCAAGGTTTTTCATAATAAATTGTGTATACTTTTTACTTGTCTCTAGTCTGTATAGTCCTTGCACGACTGAGACCCAGCACTTCACAATTTCTAAACAGTGAACACAGAACCTATTATTAATCAGGTCAGTAATTTCCTTAGTTATGAACTTGACCTTTTTGAGGTTTGAAGATAAGTTAATTGAGGAGTCACACCTTTAATTACATATTTATATTATTACATTTTTAGGAAGCGAGTGAGTTTCCATTGCCTGAACAAGGTAGTTGATCTCAAAAGGAGTAGCAACAACAGGAATCCCAAACTGACTATAGAACATAATTTTTATATTTAACAGATGGGATTAGTCCTGTGGAAACTTAGTTTACAAATGCATTATAGATACTTTGTAACATTTCTTTGTGTTGAAATATTTTGTTGTTTGAATAATTACCCTTGATTAAGGGTTCCATACATTATTTCAAATGTTAAAAAGGTGAATTACAATGTATAGGAGTAATTGTTTTTCGCTCATATTGGAATGACCATTAACTAGAATTATTATTCCACACAAGTTGTGTCTTGTTAAGTTGAATTCAAAGAGACAAAATGGTGCATGGCCACAATGAATTTATTGAAAAGTGATCATATATTTGTTTTGTTGCTCACTTACCTTAATTTTTATCTAGATTGAGCTGTAATACTTTCATTGATTGTCTATAGAGTTTACTCTTTAGAGTGCATTGTGATTTCCTTGATTAATTTCAAGGAACATTTTCTGTAGTCAGCACAGGAAGACACGCTGTGTGGTCTTTCTTTCATTACCAAGCTTGCTTGGAGACTATTGGGTGGAGCAGAGGCAGAGCAGAGTATCTGCATAAAATACTTGTGACAGCATGAAGCGCGCTCACAGGGTGGAAAGTGTTGGCAGTCGGCAGTCAGAGGATTGGCAGTGTGGCGATTGGTGTGGTAAGCCCTGACTGATTTTCGATTGAGATGTTCTAACATTAGTTACCACTGCACAAAAATCTGAGGTCCTCCACAGTGTTTATTCATTGGTATAGGAATGTCTGGAGATCCGAAAGCAACACATTTGATACCATTACTGTACTGTATGTCCGTTTTACTAACTAAAAATGAATTGATACTTTTGTAATTAATTACAGAACTGTGGCGATGACACTGTAGTGAATTCAATTTAATGTGGCATAGGAGATTCATGGATTGTGTTAAAATTAGTTAACAGACGGTCGTTTGCTAGCCTCCACTTAACTTCTTACCTCTATGAGAGGCGGACACAAAGTTGTGATGTTTTCAATGTTTGGATGAAGGCCTACCTGCCCCTATCCAAAAGAGTTTCCCTGATTATGAGATGAAAACTAGCGATCGGCATGTGTCGCGTCGTCCAACTTAGGCCAACTGTCCTTATGTCAAAACGTATCTGACTCTCACACTAAAACTGAACAACAACAAAAAGTGCAAGGTAAATGTCTAAATTCAGCAAAAGTGTGTAAACAACTCAATGTGTAAATCCAACAAAACAATCCTTGTATCCAGGGGTTGATTCCCTTCCCTTGAAATGTTTCAGGTGATAGGTTGAGAAAGTTCTGTACAAACAGTGTTTCTTTAGATAATTAGGAATGTCTCTTGCATCTAACACTTTCTTAAACAAAATGAGAAAAATGTCTTTTCCAAGCAGTGATGATTTAAAGGATGGTAAAGTATCTCTTGGCAACTTAAGTAATGATGTTTTCAAGAACGGCAAATGTATCTCCTTTACACAACACTTTCTTAAGAATGACAAAGAGTGTCTTTTTCAAGCAATGGTGTTTTGAGAATAGCAACAATGTGTCGTCTACACAGCAACTTTATTCACAGTAGTCCCCTGGTATACCCACCTGCCTGCAACCCTTTTTTGAATGTCTTTCCCTTTCACACAACTCTAAAAGGACTACCTGGTGTGCTTCCCTGCCAGGAGTCCCCCTTCTGGGCTTGGTAGATCCCCTGGTATACTCTCCTACCAGATATCTTCCCCCAAAGTCGCACTTGCCTGATGTACCTCTTTCCCCAGGTCTTCCTACAATCTTCCAGTTCTCTTTCTCTTTAAGTATAGCACAGTTGTACTCCTTCACGGTTTATACGTTCTTAGCTCCAAGTATTACTTGTGTCAACTTCCCCCAAAGAGGCATCCCATATATATGGAGACTTGTTCAAGCTATGTTTGTTCACTTCATTATACATGTACATTGGCTTGTGGAAATGGTTGTTCCAAACGTTCCCATATTGACATCTCATATATGAAGATTTGTACAGATCTTGCCTTTCATTTGCTTCATTAGTGTTCATTTGTTTGTGACAACATTTACTCCAGATTTGTCCATATCGACATCTCATATATGGAGACTGGTGTAAATTCTGATTGTCTATATCATTTGGGTTATCTTCAAAATAGGTTCCCACTCTTTTATACATCTGTTGGTGTCCGCTCTGGGCCTGTCAATGCTTCTAGGCAGACTCACCAGTGTTTGTTGGTGTTCCCAACCTTTGGCGTATAGATGCAGTTCGTCATTTGAAAAACCATTCCCCGCTCTGCAGACCCTCCAGCGATTATCCTGCTGTGTTCTCCTTCATCCGCCGGTGTAATTGCTGCTATCGCAGCCTTTCAACTGCTGCCGGCTCCTCAGTGGTTCACCTGAAGCACACGCTGTGCTTCTCCCAGTCTCTCGCCTTGCTGGTAGGTTGCGCCTGCCTTCTTCCACACAGTCTGCTCTTGCGTGTCTGCATTCGGTTGTGCTTCCCGCTGCACTTGCTCTGCATCAATGGTCTTCTCCTTCTCCTTCTCTCTCAGTCTGCAAAGGCACGCCATTTTTAAATGTCTCGCACAGCTGAGTTCTAGTACAACTAGTCTGCTCATTCAGCTTGGTGTTCCCGCTGCCCTACATGAACTCCTTTCTCCTCTTCCTCGTCCCAGTACTGTAGGTTTTATGCGAATTGGGATCCATCGGAGTTTTAAGCTTTTTAAAACTGCATTGCCTTGAATATATGTTTGAATAAAAAATGACAGAAATAGGTAATGTCAAACAAGCATTTTGTGTAATAGTATTTTGTTTGGGACCCTTACTTAGGGTAAAACCATCAGAAACAAGTGATTTTAAAAATGAATCACGTGTACCTGAGGCGTGAATATTTTTCTGCTTAGAGTGTTTTGTATAAAAGGTTCTTTGGGTCCTACAATGGGAGAGACTTGTAGGGTGACAGTATGCCATTAGACATTTAGGAATTATAGGGTCGTCCTCAGAGGAATACTACGTCCCTACTGATGGGGTCACCACCTCTCCCTTACAGCCATCTCCTCCCATATGATCCTCCCTCATAATACCACCCCCAAGGTCAGGGCCAAGTAGTGGCTGCCTTCCCCATGCCACATGGGAGGAGATATTAGGCTGGGGATCAGTGATGAATCCACAAGATTCATCTCACCTTCTTTCGCTACAAAATCAAGAGCATCTCTGAACGCTTTTTTGAACTACACTCTGCTTATCCAATAAAAGGTTCTTTATCCTTTTGCAATTAGTAACTTCAAACTCCTGCAAGCGATTGCAGTTTGATCTTGTTCGTCATAAGTATCTAACTGCTTGAGCTGAGTGATTTTGTGGAATTCCATCTCCCGGCATTGTTGCAAGATTATTAAAGAGCTCCATAAAGGAGTTGAAAGGGAATGTAAAAATACAATCTTAGGAGTAAAGATACCCCCGTTGATAATGAGATGGCTAAAACTTTGGAGGAGGCGAAATATGGGTCTTCTCATAATGGAGGTGGAAACATCACTGCCTTCTTTCCTCAAGCCAAGACAACTCTAAAACTTACAGTCAAGCAGTTCAGACTAACGTTGTGAGTTCGAATGAAATAGACCAAATCACTGCCCAATGCGAGCCGAGAGTGCAAGTGGCTGTGATGATACATTATCCAGACAGCCGAGCTTACTTGAAAAGTCTATTGAAGATTGAAGCAGATCGAAGATCCCGGCTACTAACCTTGTTGATACTAGGGACAAGAAATGGGAAATAATTCCCTCTTGAATGCTTGTATCAGTCTTCAGGAGGACATTGGTGACAAATATATTCCTACCTCTAATTTGAGTGCCGCCTTTTGTTTGTTAGCTCCATCAAATCTCGGGATTGATGGGGACATTCTTGGTGATACATCACGGGATTTCACAACAGGTGAAAATAAATACTCAGTGGAGGGTGAAAGTGACCAGACCGTGAGAAATAACTCCATTATCAGTGGGAGTGCTTTATCAGTCTTAAACTTAGTTTTTAAAGCCTTAGTTAGGCTGTATGATAACATTATCGTGGAGGTGAGGTCTCACTCCACCATGTTATTAGACATCAAGTAACGGATCATCGGAATTAACACTCACATTCAGCATATAAAGGGCTCTGTGGAAATGGAGGGGGCTGCCTTCAAAAAACAGGAAAGGGGCTCTGTGGAAATTGAGGGGGTCTACCTTGAAAGCAGGAAAGATATTATTGTGGTGAGTTCCAAGTCTCAAATGGAGGTATGTCAGTGGGTTCTGACCAATATAATTAAGCTCCAAACCCCTATAAAACATGCCAGAAAAAATGCCCAAGGAAAGAGCATATAGCTGAAGGGGTTCCCGCAAGTGTTTACATTTTGCATGTGGTTAAATTAAGAGAGCAGACTGATTCTGAGACAATCCCTAAGGAAAAGCTGAGTGAAATCCCAAAGATAATTCCTCTTAGGAGGGAGGTGGCTTCTTATTCTGGGGGACAGGAGCCTCCTTGTGATATAGCAGTGACTGTTTGATTAAAACTGGATGAATCGAGATGTACTTCCCGAAGAAATAAAAAATGGAGAATGGAAAATGAAAAACAAAAAGAAGAGGAAACTCGCCAAAGAAGTGGATATTAGACAGTTTCTTTGTCCAACCGTGCAGGAGGAGGTTGATTCTCCTCCAGACGTCATTACTATTCAACAGACAAACATTTCCCCTCTAGCTGTTTCCATTGATTCCTTGAGGGATGGTAATGGTGTCAAAAATATTATTGGTATAACAAAGCAAATGCATGCTAATACTTCACCTACTGTTGATACCAGTAAAGGGGGTTGGGGTTCCAAGGAGTTGAGTGCTGCACAGAGCTCATGTCTAAGGAATCCAGAGGTTAGGGTTTGTGGTACATCAAATACTGCAGTTAGGCCATCATACAGTATCCCTTATGTGTGAAAATGTGGATGATTTTTAATGATGAAGTTGAGTATCCTTTAAATAGAGGAGAGTTCTATTTATGTTTACGAGTGTTCCCGCATATTAAGATTAACATCACATGATATTAAGCTAGTAGAGCTAACCAAAGTAAATAATGATAATTAATTGTTGATTTATTTTCACACTAAACTAGTGTGGGATTGTCTCCACAGAAAGAATTCCTTCAAAAGGGATATGATGTTTATCTTCCGCAAAATGTAGTACCAGCCGCCACGCGTGTATTGAATAATGTTGTTAAAAATAAAAATGTTTTTGTCACACCATGTCACCTGAAGGGTGAAGTGGTGTGTAGAACAGATGCCTCTGGTCAGAGGCAGGTGTTTGAAAAAAATGAGTCTCCCATGGGAGGAATTGAGTGGGGTTGGCTGGCGGGCTCCCTTGGGAGGTGGAGTAGTCAACGGCCAGGATCCTAAATTTGGAGATACTAGGATCCTGAGCTGGAATTCAAGAGGGTTCAATAGTTTTAGAGGGATGAAGCCTGGGAATGTTTTTGCCTTTATGATGAGGTGATGTTGCAAGAAACGTGGTTGATGTAAAGGCCTACACTAGATACATACTCAATAGCACTTAAAAAGGCTAAAAAAAATAAATAAAAGGACGAGAGGTCACCCCTATGAGAAATCTTTCAGATTGGGCCTTTATTCAAAAAGGAGTTAACCCAGATTCGGCATTGGTGTGCACTTTAAAGATGTCTAGTTCTACTTGTGAATTTAGAGGCCTACTTATTAATGTAACATAAGGTATTAGGGTTGGGAGGGTGACCTGCGCTCTACCAATAAATGATTACAAGTCTAATGGGGTGCTCCGACGAAGATCCGACGAAGATCAAACACGTCCAGGAATCCTGACCAGATCCACCTCCAAGAAACGGATGATGAAATAGTTCAATGCAACCTAGTTACTAACTTATCTAATAGACATTTTACGACTTCCGAGGTCTCTGTTTTGAATAAAGGTCTTTATTTCGCACCAAGCATGGGTACAGATTGTGTAAATTTCCAAATTGATCCTTACAAAGTTTTGCGGAAGCTAAAACTGAAAACGTTTTTTGCTACACAAGTGCAAACATTTACACTGAAGAACATCTTAGAACCTCTCAGTACATATACTGTCTCAGACATAACAAATATTGAAACCATAACATCTTTGAATCAGAACACCAGTATTGAAACTATCTGTCAAGGCTTAGGGGTCAAGGATAGACATTTGACTATGGCAGATTTCAAACCAAAACCAAAATTCATCCCCCAATTAGGAACAGACAACGTCATAGAAACCTTTCACAAGGCAATTACTAGGGATATACATGACTATCCAGATAGGCATTTTCATGGCAAAAAGACAACCCGACCCAACCTAAATAAAGAGGAAGTGAGAGCCCTGGAAGACTAAGTAAAAGACAAATCAATCACAGTGAAAGAAGCAGACAAAGGGGGAAATATTGTTGTTATGAATACTGACGATTATGTGTCCATGGCTACATTACACCTAAATACCCCCCAATGCTATATTCAGCTTAAATCTAATCATACTAAGAGGGTGGTATCAGAACTGTTGGACCTAATTCAGATTTGGTATAATGAGGGAATGCTAACAGAGGAGGAGAAATCTTATTTGACCATCTCTGAACCGACCATGCCCACCCTATACTTCTTACCAAAAATACACAAACCGTTTGATAATTTACCTGAAGTTAGACCAATAATGAGTGGTATAGGGTAGGCAACAAAGGGGCTGTCCCAATATATTGATGAAGCTTTGAAACCTCATGTTCTTCAGATGAAATCCTACATGCGTGACAGTATGCATATTTTGAAATTTGTGAAGACATTTACATGGGAACCAGACTATCTATTAGCCACCCTAGATGTCTCGGCTCTGTATACCAGCATAGACCATGATTTAGCACTGCAAACTATTGACTATACGTTCAAAAACTGTTCTGCTTCCTATATCAAACACATCAATATGATAAAAAGTTTTCTGAAATTTACACTAGATAACAATGTTTTCATTTTCAATGACCAATACTATGTACAAGCAAAGGGAGTAGCCATGGGTGCAAAATTCTCCCATCTCGGGCTAACCTCTTCCTGTCTTTCTTTGAAGAAACACACATCTATAATCAAATAGGTTTTGGAACTAATCGTATTGCTTGGAGGAGGAATATTGACGATATTTTGATTGTTTGGAAAGGTACATCTGATTCATTTGACCAATTTGTGCTTAACATTAATGCCAACAATTTTGGAATCCGTTTCACGGGTCTCGCCAGTGCACTTAATGTTGACTTTCTTAATCTCCACATTTTTGTGGGTAAAGGTTCATTACAGACCGTAACATTCCGTAAACCAACAGAAGTTAATTCAGTACTATATGCGGCAAGTAGCCATCAGAATTTTATAGGGCTAGGTGAAATTGTAGCCATGACAAAGACTATCTGGAATAAGCAAATGTACTTACTAGGAGGTTTTTAGAAAGAGGGAATCACCCAAATTCTATATCTAAAAGGCCGGGATAAATATGCATTTTCCAAACAATCAGATTTAATTGCCAATCAGACCAAAACAAGAATTGAGCGATGCATATTGCCATCATTACACAGTACTCACAGGATTCCCCTAAACGTTATAAATTGGTTGCCAAGCATTGGAATATTTTATGATTAGATAAGGATCTGGAGCCCTTTTTGTCGGAAAAGCCCAAACTGACTTTTACTAGAGCACCAACCATCAAACAAAAAATCAGTCCTTCCTTTTTCAACATCAATGATGATAAGAATGATAAAAATTGGCTATGCACAAAAACTGTGTTTTTTAAATGTGGATCTTGTAACCACTGTAGATATGCACACACTAATTGTGAAACGTTCAGTGACATGACTGGCAGAACCATTTGCATTAATGCTTTCATAAATTGCAAATCTTTCTATGTAGCATATGCTATTATATGTGTATGTGGAAGGCTGTATGTGGGTAGCATCATATGACAGCTGAGAATTCGGATTAGAGAACATCTAGCAAGTCTAAGAAACCCTGACTCGAAAACACCACTTGCCATACATTGGCAGGAGCAGCATCAGTTAGATAACATAGAAGACATACGCTTCATTGGTCTTATCAAAATCACTATGGGCAAAAGAGGCGGGAACATGAAATTAAAGTTAAGGCAATTAGAGAGTAAACTTATCTGCCGTCTCAGATGTACTACAATTGGCCTCAACTGTGACCATGAAATGCATGTGTTCCTATGAGTCTGACTCTAATCCCTGACTCATAACCATAAGAATTCATATACTTAAAACATTATCTAGTTACTCCTTAAGTTGTAACCATGTGACCAGCACAAATGATCCCTTTTCAAAGAAAGAAAAAATATATTTATATATTTTTCAAAGTCACCATTTTTTTGGGATCGTTGAACAACAATGCACATCCTACCTAGATTTTTGGTATTTATCCTAATTCTCACTTTCTATACCTAGGTACTAACCGAGTATTGTTACTCTCTCTAAATATCTTGTTCACTTCCATTTACTGTGAGATTCCGCATTTAGGGAACCAAGCATACATTGCTAATTCAACTCTTTTCTGCCACGTTCTTCTCATTGTCAATGTATTGTTCTGGCCAACTTATCAAGGCATCTCACTTTGCTTACATCTGATGCTAGGTGCACAGATGTGCTGCTATACGTCTGCCGCACCGTGACATAGCATTGTTTACATTTGACATCACGCGCAACGTTGCACGTGACATCATCACATTTCTTGGCTCCATCTTAGATTAAGTTTGTCTATGGCATTCCATGAGATGGTACTAACGGGGTACCAACGGACACAGCCATGAACTGTTGCAGGGATTGACCCCATTAACTAGACTTCAGGTAATTTAGAACTTGTTTAATTTTTTCTGCATAGTGATATACACTTACCAAATTGGGTCATATGAATTGCATTACATAGGTTGTCTTTTGGATTTTTTTTGTTTAGGCATTACGCCCTGATCACAATTAGTTTCTGGCATTTAGAATCTATAAGTCTCCTTGAAGACATCAAATTGACTAATTTTCAGATCGACCTGATATCCAAACATCAGACTTCACGCTCAAGTATGTTGTTATTGGTGAGGCTTAATCCTATTCGATTTTGCCACTCAAAACTCTCCTCTTTTGAGATAAACATTTTTCTCTCTCCTTCTGGGAGCATTATTTTGAATTCTAGTAATTGTGGTATTTGTGACAATTCTTTTTAGACAACAGCCTACCGACACCTTTCATTAACACTGGTCAGTACGGGATATCATAACTTCAGGATTGGAATTTTCGATTTATTTTCAAGCAGTAAGCTGGCTGCGGCTTTTTTTCTACATTGAGATCTAATTACTGAGCATGAGGGAGTAGAGATCTCACCATTATATTATTCGGTGGATTTTCAGTAATTGTGTCTGTTATAGATCACTTTGTGCTGGTATAATGGTACTGAACTTATAATTACATAATAGTATACAGTAATAAAACTCTGAGTGAATCTCAAGCAAATTTCATTTTGCATGCAAATATGTGGCACTACACTCACATGGCTCATTTTGTGCCCTTTTTCTCTGTATTCCTTTGTTATTTTACTGTGGATTTTTCCCAAAATTACACTAGTTTTGCAATGGATCTCTCCACATTCCGAACACATCCCCTCTGATCTGAGCGGTCACATATCAACATGTGGTATGTTTGCTTCCTTTATCTTTTTCCTTTTCCAACATTGGTCCATTACTTTATTTGTCATGTGCTTTACATGGGTGTATGCTTTAATATGATTTGCTTTATGTTGTATTAAATAACATGTTTGTGATATGTAACTACATGCTATTTTACATTCTTGAATAACAGCATTCAGGACGACCAATTGGGTCGAAACACATATCGGCTGATCTAAGAACAATAAATACAAATTCGAAAAGCTTGTTTTGAGGACACCTTATTTGAAATATTATTTGATATTACCTCATGACCCCATTAGACTTGTAACCATTTACTGGTAGAGCGCGGGTCACACTCCCAAACCCGATACCTTATGTTAAATTAATCCAAACTTTGAGGGAAGTTTGTTGGGACTTGGGTCAACCAGCTGCCACCTTTAATAAAACTGTACTACATTCCATATGTCAATAGTGGAGACAAGCGCATAACCACTAGATCGTTCCCACAAACCTTTTCCTATTATTATTCACGATCACGGTTGTGCCTGCTGAATTCCGCTTATCATAACGATGGTTATATGTGCAATAGAGATGAGGATAGGGCCGCATTGTTTGCTCCTAGAGGCAGTACCTCCAACCCCTTTAAGAGTAGTTACAATACCGTGGAAACCTTACGACAGAAATGTATCAAATTAGAAAGATTGTCCAAACGGGAAATCAATAAATACTGGGAGCATGCCTCCCTTGCAAACTATCTAGAGAATGGCCTCACACCCAGGGGCCTATGTGTGCTTATTTTTTCAAACTTTGATAAGGTAGAGGACGCAGATTTGGCAGAGGACTGGTAGAAGAACCTCAATCAGAGTTTAAAACTAATGTTGGAATTTGTTAAAAACATGCTACACGTGAACATAAAAGGGTAATAGCTTCAATCAATACAGTTAAGGAGGAAATCAAGAATATGCCCAATGCAGAAACAACCAAAGATAAAAATTATGAAAAAATGAATGAAATTTTACGAGAGTACCAGGATGACATCAAAATGAGGAAGTTCAGGAAGTATTTCATGGATGATAAAGATTACAGGCTAGATAGTGTTTACACTTTTGAACCTAAATACGACAACATTCCTAAACAATAAAGTAGTTCCTCAAACACCACACCAGTGAGTTCAGACCCAGACTCTGAGGAGGATAGTGCAACTCAGGGTACCAGTAATAGTGAAATGAATGAGGAAACCACCGAGCCTATATCAACTGGAGGTATGAGTTTTTTAAAGCAAATTCACAGGCACAAAAAAGGAAAGCAGAGATTTACAAATACCAAACAAGTTAGATTCTCAATCCCATACACGGCTCCTACACAAACACAGAATGCCACAATAGGTGGAGGAGAGGGGGAAGCGGAAGTGGAAGTGGAAGCTCTGATGAAGATGAAACACTGTCACGACCCCTGCCCTAGGCCTGGATTGCCAGGCCAGGTGGGCTACTTCTAGTACCCCCATCAGGCCCTCAAGGGCCTTGACATTTGCCCCCAGACTCTCTTGGAATAAGTCCTGGCGCCTTTGGCGCCAGGCTCATGTGCTTAAGCAGTAATCTGGGCCCATAAGGGCATTGCACAACAACATGGATGCTTCCACATGGCTCAGTTCCTGAGCTGAACTATGCGGTCTAGCATTTTGGGTGTGGCAGGCCCAGAGACATCTGGGATGCCTGCAGGCTATATAAGCCATGCCCGGACTCCAGTACATGCTTCGCGTTACTTTGCAATCCAGCAACGTGACGCTCATCGTGTTCAGCTGCATCTGCGAACCTCGGAAGAACAGCATCTGAAAAACAAAAGGACATCGTGAAAAGCAGCAGCTTACCTGTGATTCCACCGCAAGCTGCCCTCCGCTCCTGCAACCATCATCCAAGCTACACCGAGCCTCCCGGATCGTCGAATCTGCAAAAGGACATTAGACATTTTGTAATTGGGCCGGCAGCTTACCTCACGAGTCGCCCATCGACTAGCATCGCCTTGGGACTTCTTGCTCCAGGTGAGCACCACAACCTATGAACGAAAGACAACAGGTTAGCAAAGGCAAGGCATCATAGCGCCGCGCATAGCACCTACTTACCGCATCAAGGTGCTCTCAAGACACCATCACCTGTCGGCGAGTCCCAATTCAGCCAACGTTCCAGAGCGAACTTCCGCGCATCTAAGGAGAGAGAAAGACATTATTTAAATCCAAGAAAGGCATACAGTATAACAGTAATAAGACCTACCTGAAAGACTCTAAAGGGCTTGCATCAGAGAAGTAACTAGATCGCACTCGCCCACAAAGGACAACGCGCCCCTGCCAAGAAGGCAGGACGGAGAGCACACCAAAACCTATAACAAGGTGAGGAAAGGTCCGGGGAGGGGCTGCGGGCATACAGGGTGTTGGAAGGCTCTTACCCCAGTTGCCCAGTCTTGAACATTGCCCACCTCTTTTCCAGGCAGAACTTCTCCGCTGATTATACCTGGGAGCGGCTGAGAAGGGACCAGAGTCCCCACAGCTGGGTGGCGTCCCTGTGGATACCAGGTGAGAGTAACAGAACACGTCCAGGAATCCTGACCAGATCCACCTCCAAGAAACAGATGATGAAGTAGTTCAATGCAACCTAGTTACTAACTTATATAATAGACATCTTACGACTTCTGAGGTCTCTGTTTTGAATAAAGGTCTTTCGTTCGCACCAAGCATGGGTACAGATTTTGTAAATTTCCAAATTGACCTTTACACATTTTTGCGGAAGCTAAAGCTGAAATTTCTTTTTGCTACGCACGTGCAAACATTTACACCGAAGACCATCTTAGAACCTCTCGGTACATATACTGCGCCTCATTCCGAGTAGGGCGCAAAGGGATACCGGGCACCGTTAAGGACATCGGTGCCGGTAATCCATTTGCGCCCTACTGTAACGCTCACCTGATTCCCGTAGAGGCGCCGGTCTTGACTGGGCGTATACCGTATCTTCAAAGGTGATGTGTAACACACGGCTGGCTCTTTGGGCTGGACCTCTGTGCACTGTATGTCTGGCTCGAAGGGTAAGATGTCTGCAGATAGAAAATGTGGGATTAATGAACTGGGCTATTGAATGTCTCTCTCTTCTTCCCTTTCTCTTCTCCTGTAGAACCCCAAAGGTTAACGCTCTCACCTTAGGTAAGTGAACGCCGTGCTCTCCATCTGCCTCGAGGCAGGGTGCTGTAACCAGTTTCTTCACTGGATAAGGGGAGCAGGCCTCTTGACTTCAGAGAACTGCTGTCCGTCGTTTACTGCACGAACGGTAAGTTTTGAGTAATTCTAATGTCTTTAAAGTCTTTAGTAATGATGTCTCTTGTTTTGCAGGGTTCCGGCGATGGCGGATGGCGGGCTGAAGTGAGTTGAAGATGGAGCCCGTGTGATGAATAGAAGCGCCTGGAAGCACGTAAGTAAGCGCTTGTTGCCTGCTTCACTATTTAACTGTCTTTTTATTTTGCAGGTACAAGTTCGGGGCGGCTGCAGGGTGCCGGAATACCCACTGGGTTAGATGTGGAAAGGAGTAATGGCACGTGAGTATTAAAGTTCCCCAATGTCTTTAAACGCACCTTGTTTTGTCTTTCAGATGCGGGATGCAGCGCCGAAGGCCTCCGGAGCGTGCGAAGAGTTGGTAAGCTTTTGTCTTTCAGATGCCTGAATGCAGTGTGAAGACCTCCGGGGCGCACGAAGAGTAGGTAAGCCTTTGTCTTTCAGATGCCGGAATGCAGCGCGAGACGTTGGTGACAGCCGATGGACCAGGTAAGTGAAGAGCTGTCACTGAAGACCGTAATGCTAACCTGTTCTTTCTTGTCTTTTTAGGTGTTGCTGAAGACTGGATTCAGAATGGTAAGCCTTTTTCCTTAGGCCCAGGATCAGATGCAGAAGACACGATGAGCGTTCTGCTGCTGAGGATGCAGAATAACGCAAAGCAAGATTCATCCATCGGGTGTGGTTTAAATAGCCTCCTGTAGTGCTTAGGTGTCTCCTTCCACAGCCACGCCTAGGTAAGAAAAGAGTTCCTGCTTTCCAGAAGAGTTCCAGTGTTCTGAATCTAGGGAGTGGCTCCTGCCCCACCCAACAGGAAAAGTAGTTCCAAACAGAAGAGGATCAGAGACTCAACTGGCAGGCAAGTAAGCAGCATGGTCTGCTGCAGGTAAGTCCACCCAAGCATTATGAGCCCGGCGCTTCCAGCGCTGGGACTGGGCATATTTATGAGCCTGGTGCCACTGGCGCCAGGACTGGGTCCAAAAGGTCCCAATTGGGACTGGTTGGCACTCGGAACCTGGGTTATGGATCTGCTTCCAAGGGAGTTGGGAAAACCCTGACCTTTTGGAAGCAGAGATCATGACAGTACCCCCCCTCAAGGCCCCTCCCAAACCGGGCTTCTCCGGGGGTTTTGGCTTGTCAGGAAATGTTCGGTGAAATCTTTTGATTAGGCGTGGAGCGTGGACATATTCAGCAGGTTCCCAGGATCTCTCTTGGGGGCCATAGCCTTTCCAGTCAATTAGGTAGAATAGTTTAGATTTGGAGATCTTGGAGTCCAGAATGCTTTTGACTTCAAACTCGAGTTCTCCATCAACTAGGATAGGTTTTGGAGATTTGGTTAGTCGGGTTTGAGGTTGCACGGGTTTTAATAGAGAGACGTGGAAGACCGGATGTATCTTCATGTGCGGGGGCAAGTCCAACTTGACCGCTACTGGGTTTACTATGGTAGTGATGGAATAGGGACCAAGGTATCTTGGGTTGAATGTGCGTGGCCCTTTTAGAGGTAGATATTTGGTGGATAACCAGACTTGATCCCCTACTTGATATTGAGGGGCTTCCTTCCGATGTTGATCTGCTCCTTTCTTGTATTGTTCTTTAGCCCTTTGAAGGTGAGAAACAGCTTCCTTAAAGGCTTGGGTGATTGTAGAATGCAGGTAGTCTACTGCTGGTGTTTCAAGATCTTGGAGGGGATCCAACTCCGAGGTTCGAGGGTGACTGCCGTACAAAAGAAAAAACGGGGTTTTCCCAGTTCCCGAATGGACAGAGTTATTGTAGGCATATTCGGCTATCCAAAGGATGTCTTTCCAGGTTTTTTCAGTTTGTTGCAGCATGCAGCGTAAATACTGTTCCAGAGTTTGATTGGTCCTCTCGGTTTGTCCGTCAGTCTGAGGGTGGTGACTGGTCGATAGTCTCACATCAATTTGAGCCGACCGACAGCAACTTCGCCAAAAATGAGAAATAAATTGACTACCTCGATCCGAAATTAGAACCGAAGGAAAACCGTGCAGTCGGACGATGTTTTCGAGAAATTCTCGGGCCAGAGTTGCTGCTGTTGGCAAGCCTTTGAGCGGAATGAAATGCGCCATCTTGGAGAATAAGTCCACGATTACTAGAATCGTATTGTATCCGGAGCATGGAGGTAGATCGGTGATGAAGTCCATAGAAAGCGTATGCCAAGGGCGAGGTGCGATGTCAATAGGGCATAAGAGGCCTGCTGGTCTTTCCTTTTGACTCTTGTTTTGGGCGCATACTCCACAGGACATTATAAAGTCTCTGATATCTTTTTTCCAAGACGGCCACCAGAAGTAGCGCTTGATCTTTTCTGAGGTCTTGGCCATACCGGGATGTCCTTCCATTAAAGAATCGTGATAACAAGAGATTACTTTTTTCTGTAAATCTGTGCTGGGTAGGTATAATCGTTCTTGGAAATACAATAAGTTGTCCTTTACTGCAAAGTCCTTTCCCTGCAGATGCCAATTCTGTATGTCTGCTGGAGTTACAAGTTGCCTGGCTTTATCCTTAACTTCCTCTATGGATTCTGTGGCGATTACACCCAGAATTCTTTGTTCGGGAATGATTGGTACAGGTTTAGGGTTGATCAAGTGTTCTTCCACTCCCATCCGAGAAAGGGCATCAGCTTTACCGTTTTTTGTACCAGGTCGATAGGTAATTATGAAGTCAAACTCGGCAAAGAATAATGCCCAACGGAGTTGTCTAGAGGATTGGGCTTTTGCGGTTTTCAAATATTGCAGGTTTCGGTGATCCGTAATCACAGTAACAGTGTGTCGGGCCCCCAGCAGATAATGCCGCCAAGCCTTAAAGGCAGACTTGATAGCCAGAAGTTCCTTGTCAGTAATCGTGTAATTGATTTCAGGAGGCGAGAATTTGCGGGACCAAAATGCCACGGGATGCAACTGATTGGTTACCGGGTCCTTTTGTGATAGAACTGCCCCCATGGCAAGGCTTGAAGCATCAGTTTCCACGATGCAGGGGAGTTCGGGGCGAGGGTGTTTTAAGATTGGTGCAGAGATAAATTTAGTCTTCAAATCCTGGAAAGCTTGTTCCGCCTCGGTAGACCATTCAAAACGTTTGTTTTTCTTTAACAAGGCAGTGATGGGCTGGACTATTCGAGAGAATTCGGGGATAAACCTGCGGTAAAAGTTAGCGAAGCCTAACATGCTTTGCACACCTTTTACGGAGGATGGTGATGGCCATTTGAGAACTGCATCGACCTTCTTTGAATCCATACGCACTCTGCCAGGTGATAATATGAATCCCAAGAATTCAACTTCAGTCACGTTGAAAACACATTTTTCCAACTTAGCGAAAAGTTTGTGTTGACGCAATCTTTCGAGGACCATTTTCACGTGTTTCCGATGTTCAGATTCCGATGAAGAATAAACGAGGATGTCGTCAATGTAAACAACAACACACACATCTATGAGCTCTCTGAGGACATCGTTCATAAAATATTGAAAGGCGGCCGGGGCATTACAAAGTCCGAAGGGCATGACCTGATATTCAAATAGCCCATACTTGGTGCGGAAGGCCGTCTTCCATTCATCACCCTCTTTTACTCGTACCAAGTGGTAAGCTCCTCTAAGATCCAGCTTTGTATATATGCATGCTTTTCTGACTTGGTCCAGGAGTTCAGGGATCAAAGGTAACGGATATCTATTCTTAACGGTGATCTGGTTCAGGGAGCGATAATCTATACAAGTTCTAAGGTCTCCTTCCTTTTTTGGAACGAAGAACAAAGCTGAAGAAGCAGGGGACTTGGAAGGACGAATAAACCCATTTGCCAGGTATTGATCCAGGTATTGTCGAAGGTGAAGGTTCTCAGGCTCGGTGAGGGCATAAATTCTACTACAAGGAGGAGTAGATCCAGGTATCAGGTCGATCTGGCAGTCATAAGACCTATGAGGAGGTAGAGAGTTAGCCTGATCCTTCCGGAAAACATCTTGGTATTCTAGGTATTCGGGAGGTAACTGGGGAGTCTCTGAAGAAATTGCTGCCAGTGCAGCACCAGGTTGCGGGGTGACAAGTAGAGACACATTCTGGAAACTGGACCGTTCTTGCTCGCCAATCGATCAGAGGATTGTGTTTCTCTAACCAAGGTATTCCTAGAATAATCTGAAACTGAGGGGCCTTGATCACATCGAACACGATCTTCTCATGGTGTCCATCTTGACTTACTAGCGTCACTTCTTGAGTGGTATGCGTTACTGGCCCGGAGGCTATCTCCGTACCATCCACCGTAGTAATGACGTCCTTTACAGCCTTGGGACAAAGAGTTAGATTCATCCTTAAAACCATTTCATGATCCACATAATTGCCGATGGCACCGCTGTCGACGTAAGCTTCAATTGCATGTAATCGATCCGGATTATCAGGGCTGATGAGGACCATAGGTATCACGAAATGCGAGGTCACAGAACTGGTTTTCACGCTCGGCAAGAGGACCTCTATTCTTGTCGGGCGAGGTCGTTTCCCTGCTCAGAGTTTGTAACTTTGGTAACTGCAGCTCCTACTGCCTTCTTGGCAGGTTTCACCGGACAGTCTCGAAGAAAGTGCCCTGAGTTTCTGCAATAGAGGCATAATTGCAACTGTTTGCTCCTTTCCCGCTCCTTTTGTGTTAGAGGACCTTTCAGACCCCCTGTTTGCATGGGTTCCCCGGAGTCTACTCCTTTGGAAGGAGTTGGCGGTTTGGAAAATACTCGAGCATCAAACTTGGAACGATCGGCCTTCCTGTTCTGCAGTCTGTGATCTATTTGAACGACTAAGTCTATATAGTCCGAACAATCTTGTGGGGGATTCACTACTTGGGCTAACACATCTTTGAGCTCTCCGCGTAGACCTCTATAAAAGAGTGTAATCCTTTTGTCCTCAGGCCAGTGAGTTTCCACTATCAGTCTGTTGAAAGACGCAATATAAGCCAAAAGGTCTTGATTACCTTGTCGCAACGAAAGAAGCTCATTGTCCAAGGCCTGCCCCTGTGAATGTCTTGCGAACAGTTTTTCCATACTGAGCTGAAAAGCTTGAAAATCATGGAGGACCGGATCATCTTGATTTACTAGAGGGATCGACCAGTCTGCCGCATTGCCACTAAGGTACGAAAGCACGAAAGCTACTTTAGCTTGATCAGTTGGAAAGGCTGCTGGCCGGCATAAGAAATGCAACCGGCACTGATTGATAAATACTGCAAACCTCTTTGGGTCACCAGAAAATCGTTCGGGCGGAACCAGAGGTACATTCCCAGGTAGGATGATCTGCACTGGATTCATAGAGGATGTAGAAGGAAGATTTCCCCCAGATGCGGGTAACGGGGTCTGTCCGGCTTGTGACTGTAGCAATTGTCTAGCGAGATCATCTGTTCGCTCCTTGGAAATAATCAGTTCCCTTCTTAGAGCGTTCATTTCCTGGCGGGCTGCATGCACTTCTGCCCTTAGTTCCCCAAGTAACTGGGCTAGCTGGTCGGTATCGGAGGTTTCCATAGCGCCTGGACGGGAGTTTTGTGGTAGGCTTTGCGTTCTGTAACGCTCACCTGATTCCCGTAGAGGCGCCGGTCTTGACTGGGCGTATACCGTATCTTCAAAGGTGATGTGTAACACACGGCTGGCTCTTTGGGCTGGACCTCTGTGCACTGTATGTCTGGCTCGAAGGGTAAGATGTCTGCAGATAGAAAATGTGGGATTAATGAACTGGGCTATTGAATGTCTCTCTCTTCTTCCCTTTCTCTTCTCCTGTAGAACCCCAAAGGTTAACGCTCTCACCTTAGGTAAGTGAACGCCGTGCTCTCCATCTGCCTCGAGGCAGGGTGCTGTAACCAGTTTCTTCACTGGATAAGGGGAGCAGGCCTCTTGACTTCAGAGAACTGCTGTCCGTCGTTTACTGCACGAACGGTAAGTTTCGAGTAATTCTAATGTCTTTAAAGTCTTTAGTAATGATGTCTCTTGTTTTGCAGGGTTCCGGCGATGGCGGATGGCGGGCTGAAGTGAGTTGAAGATGGAGCCCGTGTGATGAATAGAAGCGCCTGGAAGCACGTAAGTAAGCGCTTGTTGCCTGCTTCACGATGCGCTCTAACTGTCTTTTTATTTTGCAGGTACAAGTTCGGGGCGGCTGCAGGGTGCCGGAATACCCACTGGGTTAGATGTGGAAAGGAGTAATGGCACGTGAGTATTAAAGTTCCCCAATGTCTTTAAACGCACCTTGTTTTGTCTTTCAGATGCGGGATGCAGCACCGAAGACCTCCGGAGCGTGCAAAGAGTTGGTAAGCTTTTGTCTTTCAGATGCCTGAATGCAGTGTGAAGACCTCCGGAGCGCACGAAGAGTAGGTAAGCCTTTGTCTTTCAGATGCCGGAATGCAGCGCGAGGCGTTGGTGACAGCCGATGGGCCAGGTAAGTGAAGAGCTGTCACTGAAGACCGTAATGCTAACCTGTTCTTTCTTGTCTTTTTAGGTGTTGCTGAAGACTGGATTCAGAATGGTAAGCCTTTTTCCTTAGGCCCAAGATCAGATGCAGAAGACACGATGAGCGTTCTGCTGCTGAGGATGCAGAATAACGCAAAGCAAGATTCATCCATCGGGTGTGGTTTAAATAGCCTCCTGTAGTGCTTAGGTCTCTCCTTCCACAGCCACGCCTAGGTAAGAAAAGAGTTCCTGCTTTCCAGAAGAGTTCCAGTGTTCTGAATCTAGGGAGTGGCTCCTGCCCCACCCAACAGGAAAAGTAGTTCCAAACAGAAGAGGATCAGAGACTCAACTGGCAGGCAAGTAAGCAGCATGGTCTGCTGCAGGTAAGTCCACCCAAGCATTATGTGCCCGGCGCTTCCAGCGCTGGGACTGGGCATATTTATGAGCCTGGTGCCACTGGCGCCAGGACTGGGTCCAAAAGGTCCCAATTGGGACTGGTTGGCACTCGGAACCTGGGTTATGGATCTGCTTCCAAGGGAGTTGGGAAAACCCTGACCTTTTGGAAGCAGAGATCATGACACCTACTACGAGTTCCCTTAGCGGGTCCCATCCTTAACGCCTGCTTTTACCAGGCGTTAAGGATGGGACCCGCTAAGGGAAATCCGAGCCAATAGCGGTACCGCAAATTGCGGTACCGTTATTAGCTACTTCCCCCTTCCCATTATGCCCTATGGTGCTCAAATGGGAATGGGGAATGGTTTAGTGAATGGGGACTTACCTGTTCCCGCCAAGGTCGGACTGGACCGGTAAGTCCCCATCTCACCAAACCGGACACGGTACCGGTATGGGAGGTTGTCATGGCGCAAATAGCGCCATGACTACCTCCATACTCGGAATGAGGCTCACTGCCTCAGACATAACAAATATTGAAACCATAACATCCTTGAATCAGAACACCAGTATTGAAACTATCTGTCAAAACATAGGGGTCAAGGATAGACATTTGACTATGGCAGATTTCAAACCAAAATCAACAGACAATGTCATAGAAACCTTTCACAAGGCAATTACTAGGGATATACATGACTATCTAGATAGGCATTTTCATGGCAAAAAGACAACCAGACCCAACCTAAATAAAGAGGAAATGAGAGTGTTGGAAGATTTAGCAAAAATACAAATCAATCACAGTGAAAGAAGCAGACAAATGGGGAAATATTGTTGTTATGAATACTGACGATTATGTGTCCATGGCTAAATTACACCTAAATACCCCCCAATGCTATATTCAGCTTAAATCTAATCCTACTAAGAGGGTGGTCTCGGAACTGTTGGACCTCCTAATTCAGATTTGGTATAATAAGGGAATGCTAACAGAGGAGGAGAACACTTATTTGACCATCTCTGAACCAACCATGCCCACCCGATACTTCTTACCAAAAATACACAAACCGTTTGATAATTTACCTGAAGTTAGACCAATAATGAGTGGTATAGGGTGGGCAACATAGGGGCTGTCCCAATATATCGATGAAGCTTTGAAACCTCATGTTCTTCAAATGAAAACCTACATTCGTGACAGTATGCATATTTTAAAATTTGTGAAGACTTTTACATGGGAACCAGACTATCTATTAGCCACCCTAGATGTCTCGGCTCTGTATACCAGCATAGACCATGATTTAGCACTGCAAACTATTGACTGTATGTTCAAAAACTGTTCGGCTTCCTATATCAAACATATCAATATGATAAAAGGTTTTCTGAAATTTACACTAGATAACAATGTTTTCACTTTCAATGACCAATACTACTTACAAGCAAAGGGAGTAGCCATGGGTGCAAAATTCACCCATCTCTGGCTAACCTCTTCCTGTCTTTCTTTGAAGAAACCCACATCTATAATCAAGTAGGTTTTGGAACTAATCTTATTGCTTGGAGGAGGTATATTGATGATATTTTGATTGTTTGGAAAGGTACATCTGATTCATTTGACCAATTCATGCTTAACATTAATAGCACCAATTTTGGAATCCATTTCATGGGTCTCGCCACTGCACTTAATGTTGACTTTCTTGATCTCCACATTTTTGTGGATAAAGGTTCATTACAGACCAAAACATTCCGTAAACCAACGGAAGTTAATTCAGTACAATAAGCGGCAAGTAGCCATCAGAAATCTACGATTAACAACATCCCGGCCGGGGAATTTTATAAGCTAGGCGAAATTGTAGCCGTGACAAAGACTATCTGGACCAAGCAAATGTACTTACTAAGACGTTTTTAGAAAGAGGGTATCACCCAAATTCTATATCCAAAGCCCGGGATAAATAGGCATTTTGCAAACAATCAGATTTCATTGCCAATCAGACCAAAACAAGAATCGAGCAATGCCATATTGCCATCATTACACAGTACTCGCAGGATTCCCCTAAACTTTATAAATTGGTTGCCAAGCATTGGAACATTTTAAGATTAGATAAGGATCTGGAGCCCTTTTTGTCAGAAAAGCCCAAACTGACTTTTACTAGAGCACCAACCATCAAACAAAAATTAAGTCCTTCCTTTTTGAACATCAATGATGATAAGAACGATAAAAATTGGCTATGCACAAAAACGTTTTTTTTAAATGTGGATCTTGTAACTACTGTAGATATGCACACACTAATTGTGACACTTTCAGTGACATGACTGGCAGAACCATTCACATTAATGCTTTCATAAATTGTAAATCTTGCTATGTAGTATATGCTTTTATATGTGTATGTGGAAGGCTATATGTGGGTAGCACCATACGACAGCTGAGAATTCGGATTAGAGAACATCTAGCAAGTCTAAGAAACCCTGACTCAAAAACACCACTTGCCATACATTGGCAGGAGCAGCATCAGTTAGATAACAAAGAAGACATACGCTCCATTGGTCTTATCAAAACCACTATGGGCAAAAGACGCGGGAACATGAAATTAAAGTTAAGGCAATTAGAGAGTAAACTTATCTGCCATATAAGATGTACTACAATTGGCCTCAACTGTGACCATGAAATGCATGTGTTCCTATGAGTCTGACTCTAATCCCTGACTCATAACCATAGGAATTCATATACTTAAAACATTATCTAGTTACTCCTTAAACTGTAACCATTTGACCAGCACAAATGATCCCTTTTCAAAGAAAGAAAAAATATATCTATATATTTTTCAAAGTCAAAAAACGTTTTTGATTGTTGAACAATAATGCACATCCTACCTAGATTTTTGGTATTTATCCTAATTCTCACTTTCCATACCTAGGTACTAACCGAGTATTGTTACTCTCACTAAATATCTCGTTCACTTCCATTTACTGTGAGATTCCGTATTTAGGGGAACTAAGCATACATTGCTAATTCAACTCCTTTCTGCCACGTTCTTCTCAGTGGAAATGTATTGTTCTGGCCAACTGATCAAGGCATCTCACTTTGTTTACTTCTGATGCTACGTGGACGGCTGTGCTGCTATACGTCTGCCGTGCCATGACGTAGCATTGTTTACATCTGACGTCACGTGCAATGTTGCGCGTGACTTCATCACGATCTTGGCTCCATCTTAGATTAAGTTTGTCTATGGCATTCCATGAGATGGTACTAACATGGTACCAATGGACACAGCCATGAACTGTTGAAGGGATTGACCCCATTAACTACACTTCAGGTAATTTAGAACTTGTTTTATTTTTTCTGCATAGTGATATACACTTACCAAATCGGGTCATATGAATTGCATTGCATAGGTTGTCTTTTGGATTTTTTTTGTTTAGGCATTACGCCCTGATCACAATTAGTTTCTGCCATTTAGAATCTATGAGTCTCCTTGAAGACATCAAATTGACTAATTTTCAGATCGACCTGATATCCAAACATCAGACTTCACGCTCAAGTATGTTGTTATTGGTGAGGCTTAATCCTATTCGATTTTGCCACTCAAAACTCTCCTCTTTTGAGATAAACATTTTTCTCTCTCCTTCTGGGAGCATTATTTTGAATTCTAGTAATTGTGGTATTTGTGACAATTCTTTTTAGACAACAGCCTACCGACACCTTTCATTAACACTGGTCAGTACGGGATATCATAACTTCAGGATTGGAATTTTCGATTTATTTTCAAGCAGTAAGCTGGCTGCGGCTTTTTTTCTACATTGAGATCTAATTACTGAGCATGAGGGAGTAGAGATCTCACCATTATATTATTCGGTGGATTTTCAGTAATTGTGTCTGTTATAGATCACTTTGTGCTGGTATAATGGTACTGAATTTATAATTACATAATAGTATACAGTAATAAAACTCTGAGTGAATCTCAAGCAAATTGCATTTTGCATGCACATATGTGGCACTACACTCACGTGGCTCATTTTGTGCCCTTTTTCTCTGTATTCCTGTTGTTATTTTACTGTGGATGTTTTCCAAAATTACACTGGTTTCGCAAAAGATCTCTCCACATTCCGAACCCATCGCCTCTGATCTGACCGGTCACATATCAACATGTGGTATGTTTGCTTCCTTTATCATTTTCCTATTCCAACATTGGTCCATTACTTTATTTGTCATGTTCTTTACATGGGTGTATGCTTTAATAAGATTTGTTTTATGTTGTATTAAATAACTGTGATATGTAACTACATGCTATTGTACATTCTTGAATAACAGCCTTGAGGACGACCAATTGGGTCTAAACAAGTGTTGGCTGATCTAAGGACAATAAATACAAATTCGAAAAGCTAATCTTGAGGACACCTTATTTGAAATATTATTTGATATTACCTCATCACCCCATTAGACTTGTAACCATTTACTGGTAGAGCGCAGGTCACCCTCCCAAACCCCGATACCTTATGTTAAATTAATCCAAACTTTGTGTGAAGTTTGTTGGGACTTGGGTCAACCAGCTGCCACCTTTAATAAAACTGTACTACATTCCATATGTCAATAGTGGAGACAAGCGCATAACCACTAGATCGTTCCCACACATTTTTTCCTATACTTATTAATGTATATGTTAATCCAGCTAAAATGTGCAAAGTGTCCTTGAGAGCAGAATTAGACAACAAGTTGGTATGAGGCAATGACTAACTCTGTGATGTTGTGTGTGGGTGACTTCAAATGTTTTTGCAGTGATCCACAGTGCGAGGGAGACATGGGAAAAACAACTGTGAAAGAGGGGTGTCTGAAAGATACTAGGGGTTCTGCATGGTCCATATTTATGAAAAAATGTAACCTTATTAGGTTAAATGGCAATATTGAAGGTGATAAGAGTTGTCAAACAAACTGGTTTGGTCCATTCTCACGGTCAACAATCAACTTTGTATTCCTATTTGAGTCGTGTTTTTCCTGTGTCCAATATTTAAATGTCTGCAAAGATATGAAGAGTACTCATGCAAAGATGATTGTGTGCTTAAATATTGACCCCTGAGGTAGGCAGCTAGAGTACACTCGGTGTACGAACCAAGCGGTTAATAATCATGGAACCAGGATTGCCCAAAACATCAGGTGTGAAGGCATCATGAAGTAGACACAGACAACAGGTTCAAGTTTGGTTATCAAAAGCTTTATTACCTTAAAAAAGCAGGACGGAGTAAGGCCTTACTTGCCCTATGCTAAGGTGAGAATTCCCTACCTAAAGTAAACTAAAGATAGTCTGTGTCAGGAAGTCTTAAATCAAATGTCTGTCTGTGTCCAAAACCTATACTTGCCCTCACAAGTGCCTGTATACAATATGTAGGGATGTCAGTATCAAAATGAATAGTGTTCAAAATAAAGTTCAAAGCTCCTTCCTGCTCTTGGCTTATATTCAGCTTCCACTTCCCCAAGTTAAAAGCAATTTGCAAGACACTGAGAATTCCCTTCCCCAAGAGTTCAAATTTTCCAGCTTTTTTAAAAACAACACAGTTCCTTGGTACACTTCCGAGCTCTTTGGATATTGGTTCTTTTTACCATTTCACATAGGCAGTTCAATATTCTCACTTCAAATCACATAAGAGGTTGTTGCAAAACACATGCTTCTTTATGGATACTTCATTGGCTTCTCCATACAAGGGGGCACTCGGTCTAGGCGCAGTTGTCGGACCACACAGGCCACCCATTACAGGTCATGAAATCGATGCCACTTTCTTTGCTGCTTCCCATCAACAATAATTCCATACAGAGGACACTCGGTCTAGGTGCAGTTATTGGACCACACAGTCTACCCGTTACAGGTCATGCAACTGATACCCCTATCTTAGCTGCTTCCCATCAACAATATGCCACTGAGACAAGGAAGAGGACTATGGAGACAAACCATTGTGAGGGTCAGGCATGTCCCATTAATAGGGGTAACTGTGGTCATGCAAAGGACTTACACCTGCAACCAATCGAGAGGCCACAGGGCATACATTGAGAGACCAGCAGAATGAACGGGAGAACCTGCATGGTGAGAAGGATGCATCTGTGAGGTGAGGAGCAGGCTGGAGAGGAGGCAGTGGAGAGGACGCTACACACTGCAGAGGGGTGAGAGAGACACTGTAACCTGAACATGCCATCAGAAGGTTGGATCCCATGCAGTCCCCTATGCCACGTGTTCCCAGCTGGGGAACACAGAAGACTCTGAATTACAGTGGGCCACTGCAGCGTGGTTCACCGTTTGTGAGCACTGCTCACTGGAGCTCCCGACACATATCTGGGAAGTAAGTGGAAACCGGAAAAAAGAAGGAGGAAAGGGAAAACTCGTGCCGGGCGCTACAGGGTCGGGAATTGGACATTTGCTATTGCGGATTGACCTGAAACCTTTAAGAGTGGGGTTTGGAGTTCGAATGGAAGAGTATTGAATAACGAACAAGCTGACAAGTATTTTGTGAAATACACCAACCTTTATTGAATACCAAATTAAAAGAAGGTATGGAAATGATGTGAAAATACAGCACGAGTGCAAAGTGAATAATGTGCTGTTATGAATGCAGTGTAAACCGTTAAGAGGCATTTATGAACAAAGTGAACGCTCGTAATGAGTATTCATGAATTAAGTAAAAGCAGGTGTGAAAGGCAAGTTAATGGACACTGTGAAAGCAAGGTGGTGGAAAAGGATGAACACTGCAGACTGAATTGAATACAAGTTGTGTCAAAGCCAAAGGACTGCCAAGGAGAAAACTACAGCCAATGTTGATCACTGACACAGGGAAAGGGAGACAACCTGTGTTGGCCAAAGTGGCAATGCCAAAAGACTGCCAAGGAGAAAACTACAGGCAATGTTGATTACTGATACAGGTACAGGGAGAAAACCTGTGTTGGCCAAGGGAAACCAAGAGCATCACAAAGTGCCAACAGTTATCGGTTGTGTGACCTGTAATGGGTGGACCGTGTGGTCTGTCAACTGCGCCTAGACCGAGTAAACCCTACTTCGGAAAAGAGCCAAGAAAGGCCAAGATAAAAAGGCAGTGTTGTATAATAAGTGCTAAAGGGAAAGAAATCATCTGTTTGAACTGTTAAAAAGTCTAAAGGATTACAGAGTTAAACTTTAAGTCTCATTGGATGTCAAGAGACTGGAACTGTGTTGAACCTGGCAAAGGGAATCCCGAGATATCTTTAAATTGTGTTTAACTTGGGGAAGGAAACCACAAGATATCTTTGAATTGTGTTGAACCTGGGGAAGGGAATCCCAAGGCCGTTTGGAACTATTTGGAACTTGGGGAAGGGGAAGCTGAACACAAGCCAGAGATGGAAGGAGCTCATAACTTTATTTTGAACACTGTTTCTTTTGGTGCTGATATCCCTAGACATTGTATACCATTAGTTGTGAGGGCAAGTATAGATTTTGGACACAAACAGACTTTTGAATTGAACTTACTGAAACAGACTGTCCTTAGTTTCTTTAGGTAGGGACATTCCACATTAGCATAGGGCAAGTTAGGCCTTACTCCATCCTGACATTTAAAATAAATCCTTTTGTTAAGAAAAGTGAATCTGTTGTCTGTCTCTTACTTCATGATGCCTTCACAAATGCTATCAGGAGTGGAATGCGGATCAACCGATACAAGTTGGAGAAACCTCAGATTTGAAAAATTAAGTACCAGAGCATCAGACCCCTCAGTGGCCTCAGAGGGCTCTATTGGGTTTGATATTTGTAACAGTAGAAACGAGATTACTCCCCCAGGTGAAAGAAGACTGATACCCACTGATTTGACTCTAATTCCACCCCTTGAAACCTATATTAGACTGGCTCCCAAATCAGGGCTAGCATGGAGGTTGAGAATTGATGTGTTAGCTGGGGTTATAGACCTAGACTTTAGAGGGGATGTTAATGTTTTCTTACAGAATCACAGAAAATATCCCTTCACATCCATCAAGGGGATAAGATTGTTGAAGGGGTGCTTTAGAGGGCAATGTTCCCTAGGATCAAGGAGGAAGCTGGGGAGGAGAGAACCGATAGAGGTACTCGAAGCTTCAGAGAGGCGGATGAAACACCTGAAAAGTCAAAGAGGAAGAAACTGGAACCCTTCCCGACCTAGCCTTTGCCCAAAGGAACGACCCATTGTTGGCCAAAGCCTTTTTACAGGTCACATCTGAACAAGAGGGCTCTGAGAAAGAAGGGCCTTTTTCCGTTCTAAGGCATGGGCTTATGTATCGGGGAGACACCACGTCAGAAGGTATAGTAAGAACCCAATTGATTGTCCCTAAGAGTCATAAGCCAGTGGTCCTAGAAATAGCTCACTAACATCTGACAGGAGGCCATTTAGGACAGACAAAAACACAAGCCCAAATCACTAATAAGTTCTACTGGCCAGGAATACATGCTGACAAAAAAACCTTTGTTCAGGCTTGTGAGATTTGGCAAAAGACTTGTACGCATATGCCATCACCCGTTCCCTTAAATCCGTTGCCAATCATTGGAATTCCGTTCTCAAGAATTGGTATGGACATTGTGGGGCCCTTAGAAACATCAACATTTGGGAACAAGTACATTTTGGTAATTGTGGATTATACAACACGATACCCACAGGCCTTTCCCCAGAGAGCAAATACAACCTAGCAAATTATGAAACATCCACTACCTTTTGTCTCTTGAATAGGGTTTCCAAAGGAAATAATGACAGATCAAGGCTCTACAATTATGAGCAAACTCATGAGGGAAGTAAAGCAGTTATTGCATATTACCACCTTGAGGACCTCAGTATACCACCCACAGACAGATGGCCTTGTAGAATGATTTACTAAGACCTTAAAAACCACCCCTGGAAGGTAGTGGAAAAAGATTCAGAAATTGGGATCAGATGATTTTTGCAGTTAGTAAGACACCTCAGACCTCAACAGGATTCTCCCCTTTCAAATTACTCTATGAGCGAGAACCCCAGGATGTCCTAGATATGCTAAGGGAAACCTGTCAGGAAAGAGAAGAGGCCCCAATACCACTCTCCCAAAATGCCTCTAGGCTTAAAGAACATATGACAGCAGTTAGATCTTTGGCACAGGCCCATATGGCCTAAACCACAAGAACAACAGAAAGCCTCCTATGATAAGATCATTTTCTATAGACCAAAAGGTATTAGTCTTGTTACCCACTTCAGAGAACAACATAATATCTAAGTGACATGGACCATATGAGGTATTAGAACAAATGGGTCCTTGTAATTATAAAATCTCCCAACCTGATCGCTGCCTAAAAACACAACTCTACCACATAAATCTTCTAAATCTTCTAAACAGGTGGTAGGAGAATCTCTGTGTGTCTAATGCCACCATTTTGTCCTGTTAGTTACCAGAGGATTTGGATAATACTGCCCTGATTCCACCCCAAACTCACTAACAACCAAAAGCAAGACCTATATGATCTCATAAAACAGTTTACTGACAAATGTAGAGAAGAGCCAGGAATGGCGAAGGATATTTATCATCATATCCGCACTCCAGAAGGTAAAGTGGTACATTTTAAACCCTACAGTCTCCCTGAGTCCCATTAAGAAACAATTTTTCGGGAAGTAAAGCAGATGCTGGAGGCTAACATTATCGAACCATCCACTGGCCCATGGTCCTCCCCTATCATGTTGGTGGCAAAGCCTGATGGGAGTTGGAGGTTTTGCATTGACTTTAGAAAGGTAAATGCCATTTCTTCCTTTGACGCTTACTCATTGCCACGTATTGACGACCGGCTGGTAATGCTGTCTACCTATCCACTATAGACTTTACGAAAGGATATTGGCAGATTCCATTACATGGACCTGACAAAGAGAAAAATGCCTTTGCTACTCCCATAGGTCTGTTATAATTGAAAGTATTACCATTTGGTCTACATGGGGCTCCCACAAAATGTCAAACATTAATGGACCAAATTTTACAACCCTATTCAAACTTTTGCAGAACCTAAATTGAATGCAACTTCATGGGAAAAGCAAATAGCAGATGACAGCCAAAGGGAAAGTGCCCATGTGAAAGCAAAATATGGAAAAGAGCACAAATGTGAAAGAGTACCATAGAGAGGTGGGGCATGAGTAAGATCACCTGAAGGTGAACTTTATGAATGGATGCAGTGTGCAAGGACAAAGACTGGCAAGAGGTGTGTGACACGTTGTGGCAAAGCCCAGTGGCTAACTAGGAAAAGCCAGAAGAGTGTTTGCAAAGCTAAGGGGCTAACTAGTAAAAGCCAGAAGAGTGTAAACCTGCGCATAAATCCAAGAGGCCAACAAAGAAGAGCTAAGTGAACATGACTCTGAAAACAGGGGCAAGTACAGAAGAACCTGTGTGGGATGAAGAGCCCAGGGAGTTTGGTTGCGCGACCTGTGATGGGTGGAACATGTGGTCTGATATCTGCGACCAGTGAGCACTAAATCATAAAAATGAAAGACATTGTGAAACAAGCCAAGGAGAACCACTGTAAGCGAACTGGTGATGCAAGACAGAAGGAGGGCCAGGTTGACCTGGAGTTGTGGTGAACCTTTTGAAAAGACTACAACAAATACAAGTGGCTGAATGAAAGTCTTGGGGAAGGGAACCCCTAGACTTGAGGAACTGCAAATGTTGTCTTGAGAACTAAGCCTCAAAACCCTTCTGGTTTGAACTGTGTTGCATTTGGGGAAGGGAACTCTAAGAATTCTGTGGAACTATATTGCCTTGAACTTGGGAAAGGTAATCTTGAGACTTTTTTGGAACTTTCTTGAACTTGGGGAAGGGGAGCTGAAGAGGAAGCTAAGAGCTGGAAGAAGCTCAGAACGGTGTGTTAATCACGATTTCTTTTATTATTTACATCCCTACACATTGGTTGGCTTCAGTTGTAAGGGCAAGGATAGATTTTGGACACAGATGGACTGTTAAGTTGATCTCTTTGACTCCGATTTTCCTAAGTTTTGTTCAAGTAGGAAAACCCACCTTAGCATAGGGCATGTTAGGCCTTCTACTACCCTGACATTTGAGTTAATACATTATTTCTGTTTGAACTGTAGTGGAGGTCCCAGGTACGGCTTGCACTCCAGCCCCCCATTTTGAGGTACCATGACCATACTCGCCTGGATATGTGACGTATGAGGAACAAATAAACCAACTGAGAGCAGCACTAGGACTCAGCCCAGTGCCCCTCAGAAGAGCAATACCAGTTGAAGTGCCTATAACCAGACAACCATGGGCAGCACGGTACCCACTGAGACAACCGTACCAGCAGTTAACACGAAATGAAGACTACTTGCAAACTGTCCCCGAAGAGACCCAAAGAGCCTTAATGGAAGGCGAATGGTGATGACACAAGATGTACACAGATGTACAAATGCACATAAACGAAAATCGAAAGATGACACACAAGGTCGACATTTAAAGAATAATGATGTAATGGTCTTGTAAGAAGAAACAATGTTGATATATAAAGAAACGTAACCATGAAGTGAGATGAAAATATGCAACGAACTAACGCCTGTAAATAGGCTTGGAACGCAAGAAGCTAAGGAAACGGTACTGCTTGCTATGCTTAGTAGAAGAATAGAGCGGCAAGCGCCAACTATATATCTACCCCAAAAGCACATTAAAGAATTAAGCCCAGGCTGCAAGTGGCCAACCGGGCCGAGATTCATATTCCAGCTAAAGCCAGAAGGAAAGAGTGGAATCGAAACTTAGCACAAAGCAGCTCATGCCTGGGATTTTGAGGTCAACTCCAGGAAGGGAGGAGAGCGGCAACTTCGAAGAAACTAAACTCAAGAGCATAGCAGCCAGCCAGTGAATGTCGAGATAAGGATGCCCAGGCAGGTGGCAAGGCTAAGGAAGAATCAAATACACGAAAAGAAGGAAAATGAAGCAGATTCACGGTGAACAAACTCATGACCAGCCAAACGCGAAGAGGTACCAACGTCTGATGTCACCCAGAACCCGAGGATGCCATAACTTTTCCTGATAAGAAGCTATAGTTTCGAGGCCAACATCAGCAAACTAATTGACACATAGCCCTAAAGTACTGATTGATCGAAGGGAGGCAGGGTGAATCTTGGGGCACACCGTATCTGGGTGTCCATTCTGCATGCTGCTAATTAAAGTGGAGATTTATGTTTAGGGGTGTAACCTACCCAATCGCAATGGACCAAATAATCTAGGGTCCTATAGCTAGTAGAACCAATGAGATGTCGTACTTGTAGTGACGTCTATCACAAGTGATGTAGAGGGATGGGCGTAGACGCCCACCTGATAAGAGTTATCCAATCCAATGTAGCACCTATACTTAAGTTGTCCAGCCGGTCAAGTGGCACAGCGAGTAGAGCGCTCGCTTTGACATCTGTGCAGAGCCTGCTAAGGCAGGTTTGAATCCCAGCGGGGCCAAACTCAGCCTTTCATCCTTCCGAGGTCGATAAATAAACACCACACACCATGGGTAATAATAAGCAGCGCTCAGATACCTGAGGGTTCGTAGCGCTATATAAATGCCAAATCATTATTATTATTATTACCTTCTCCGACCAATAGAATGGCATGACAAACTTTGAGTTTTACACGTCAAATGATGACGAATTTTGCCTATAAGAATTGCTGGTTGAACCTAGAATGTGGAGGTTGAAGCGAGACAGGTGATCGCATCACTGTTGATTTCCATTTGTTTCCCCGTTTTTTGTACTTGTCATTAAACAGACTTCCCCTTGCCAAACTACTGAGTAGTCCTTATTGATTAGTGTTGGAGTAAGAGAGTCCTGCACCCCATCCTCCTCACGGTGCAGCTATCACGTCTTAAAAGTACTTGAGGCTGAGCTCTGAGCCCATTGGCCCGTCAGAGGTCGCTCTGCCCTCCTGTACACTTGGTAATGGTGAGGATGGTTTTGACCATCAACTATTGAACATTGATTATTGATAAGACATCTATTGACCGTCGACACGAAGTTCTTTGGCAATATCACGAGTCCTTCACCATTTTGGCCGAGTAGACTGTGAAGCTTCCCGTGGACAATGATAGCTTAAACGTGTCCTAAAAAACTGCAGTGGGTTGAAGGCACCCGTTTTAAAAACATAAACCCTGCCATTCCTATGGGCAATGAATCGGACGAAAGACCAAAAAAAGCAGTAACGGAGGCGGTGATCCCGAGGATTCAGAGAGGAACGATGCGAGCGGTGAGTGAAACAAAAAATTCAATGCTTTGGCAAATGTTTTTATAGGCATTAGAACAAGTAAGGGAAAGGTAACGGAGGGAGGCGGAAAAACAAAATAGTCAGAAGTAGAGAAGACTGTATATATATATAAGGGGATAATGACTCTAGAATAACTGAATAAAATAGTGAATACCGGGGTGGACACCCGAGAAGAGAGAGGATACCGGGGTAAACATCTGAGATGAAGAGATAGGATACCGGGGTAGACACCCAAGAAGAGAAAGGATACGCCTTGTTCCTGCGCTTTAATATAGCGGTCAGAAGAAACATGAACTCATAGTCCCACATAATAGGGAAAGAATAGGCTACTACGATGATTAAAGACGTCGTAAAAGGAGTTTGTTTAAACTCCATGTCGGGGCATTGATTAGAAGGCCAAGATATATTTGTCCAGCTGGTGTCTATCTAGTCTGTTGAACGTTTGTCATACATGTTCTGTTGATGTGTCATATGTATGCAAATTTGTCTCCTTGATGTTTGAAATTGAAGAGGGGTTTTACGCAATTCTATAGTTGAGAGGAAATCGCACCTGAATTGATATTCTTGCGTAAATTGGTGATATAAAATTTTGGCGGGAAAAGATTGGATTGGAGCTTGCGGTATTTGGTGCTCGCTCATATTGTTGGGAGTGGTGAAATTGCATGAAAATATTGTTAGAAACAGAATTCAAGCATGGAAGATATTACTCCACTAGCTCACTTATGTAAACAATTGCCAATTGCACCCAAGCTTAAGAAATACAGTACAGAGTGGGTTAAGGCTACCGGCCACAAGATGTTTATGCCGTGGCCACAGAACAGGTCCTTATCTAAAGCCGTCTTACAACATATGATGACTTATTTTCATGCCACATATACAGGCAAAATATTAGAGAAACTCCTCGCTGTTCTAGAACTTTGGAAAATGTTCGAACAGTCGAAAGAGGAAGAGCCACCTGCAGACTGGATATTAAATGTATGCACGGAGGGGGGTGAGACGCCTGCCGCGCCACCAGCCCCGCCTGAAATAGAAACTGAGGGAAGTAAGTCAGAGGGACTCTACCCACTAAGAGAGCTTAAGGCAGCTACAGGGTACAGCAACCCCGCATATGAGTCACATACGTACAGTAGTGAAGAAATTAAGGGGAAGGATCAGGATAAAAATCTTGCCTCTGCAGTCCTGAGGGACAAGGAGAGACGCGACAATGAGAGGAAGGATAAGGCACAGATTAGTGCACCTCTCGATAAAGAGAGAGAGGGGACGAAATGGAAAGGAAGTGAAGACAGAACTGATGAGATAGCATTCGCGAAAGACAAATGGATGAGAGGGCAGATATTGTTGAAACTCGATGGAAAAGGAAGTGATGATGTGAGACCGAGAGAGAAGTCTGATGAGACACAGAGAAGGGAGAAGGAAAAGAATAAGGAAATAAGGGATGAGAGAATAAAAAGGAAGGATAGGCTGAGGCGAGAACAGCTATATCGCAAGGAAAGCCACTCAGTCGCCAACAGAGCACAGCCTATGATCAGTACAGACTGAACCTGCAAAGGTTGGAAGAAGAGCAAAAAGTACGTGAAAAAAGAGTAAAGAGACGAGAAGATGAGGAAGTTAGAAGGGCAAATGAATGTAGAAATTAAAGGAGAAGAGAAGAAGATAAGGTCAAAGAAGAGGCCAGGAAGCGTAAGGAATTCGATGATGATATCGAACGTAAGCATAGACAGAGGGCGCGCAATCTCCTATATCTGGAGCGGGAAGTTAAAAAACCCAATCCTGTTGTAGAATGGGAAGACATTGAAGAATTCTACCATACATACAATTCAGTACCAGGCACGAGTGGGGTAAATATTGAAGATGACTTCGACACCAGAAGCATCGGGGAAACGATCTATAAAATATATGATGAAATGGGGTTGGAACCAATATCCCAAAGGGAAAGGGAAGACAAGCGCTTGGAAAGCACTCAGCTATATGACACTGAGGATGTCACCCGAAGTAGTGGGAGCAGGAGACTGTCCCTGGACTGGCTAGAAATTAATAAGAACGATGATGATGCGAGGAGTTGCGCAAATTGGGAACAATCAATGTCCGACTCCGGAAAGGAGACGGAGTGCGATGCAAATGAAGAAGGTAGACAACGCGAAAACCAGTTCCCAAGGGACAAAGTGGTATGATGCTCAGATGCTAGCGAGTCCGCGCTAAGGACATCAGAGTCTACCGCACAGTCTGACCACCATGAAGGCACACCCCATGGTCAGAGGGGGGTGTCGGCACCCACCTATGTAGACAGGTTGAGGACATTGCCAGGCAGACGGCGATGCAGGAATATTACCCCAGCGATAGACAGGAGAGCTATGGGGAAAGAGAAGGAAGACTGCACGTTCCAATTTCCACTGCTAGAAAAGGGGGGAGTAAGACCACAATATATTCCATGGCCACACATGGATCGAGAGAACTTGAAGAACAAGCTTCCAATGCTGACATCGGGAGCCGGTAAGTGGATACATGAGTTAGAAAAGATGACAGGGGGTGTCACATTAGCTATAGGGGCCATTAAAGGTCTCCTGATTGCCATACTCGGTGAGAGAGCAGACGATGTATGGGCACGGGCTGGGTACCCTGGTGTTACCATAATTAACACGCCCACGACAGAGCGCCATTTAATAATTGCAGAGCAGCAGTATGGAAAGCGCTACAAGTGCTTTACCCAGACACTTCTGATATGGGAGCTATAATGACTCGGAAAATGAAGGAGTCAGAAGATCTGTTGATTTATATCCAGAATTTCCAAGACGCGTGGGTGCTCGAAACGCATGAATCTTGGACGAAATCTATACCTGTATTCTACCACATATTGTGCAAAGGGTTGACAGAACCAGTGCAGAAACAGCTCAAGAAATTGGTAGGGGTAGAGGCTAAACCTTGGGCTGAAATACAGTTGACTATTGCACATTACTGTAGATTGTTGCAAGAAAAGAATCGAAAAAAGGAGGCAACTCTTAAGGTTGAGGAAGCGAAGCTGGTGCAAAAGAAATTATCAAAGTATGCTCTCGAAGGAGCCATGATGACTAGCCCAGCTGAACAGAATGTACAACAGGTGGCTAACCCGCAGCAGAAAAAACAGGATAACGTAGGATTGTACCCGAGGGGAAGGGGATTTAGAGGGAGAGGATGGCAGAGTAATCGGGGAGGTTTTCAGAGTAATCAAGGAAGCTTTCAAAACATGCAGATGGGCAAGCCAGATATGTCAAATTGACAAATAGCCCGACCACCGCCAGTGTGTTGGCTGTGTGGAAAAACAGGGCATTTGGCGCGCTCGTGCAGAAGCCAAGGTGCGTGGCAAAATGGCCAAGGTATGGGTGCAGGCACGGTGAATCCGCCTGCAATCTCCCAACAGGGCGGTGAACAGAATCACACAGTGCAGCACCAAGCACCAGGCATGCAGCAGGGTGTGCAGCAGGGGGTTCAACCCCCGAGCATGGGGAACTTGCCACAAGGGCAATTCCAACAGGCCCCACTGCAAATGTCTCAGGGCACAAACTCCGGAAGGGGAGGCAACCCTGGGAATGGAGAAAATCCACAAGTATACAGTGGTCCGAACTTATATATGAACTAGGGCAGCTCACTGGGAACCCTGATGTGCTCTATCCTATCAGTGACACCAGACCCTAACAGGGAACCAAGGGTGAATGTCGTCATAGGGGGTAAAGAATATTCCTTCCTAGTTGACACGGGTGCAACACACTCGTGCATACGGGAGGGCAAGTTTTCCTTGTCCAGCGAGGCCATAGATATTCAGAGTTCTACAGGAGCTCACAGCAGAGTTCCCTTTACAGACGCACTCCCAGTCTCCGTAGGAGAGTGCGAAATGAATGTACCCTTATTGTATTCGCGTCAGACCCCAGTAAACATTTTGGGTCGAGATTTGATGACAAAATTGAACATGACAATCTCATTCACGGAGGAGGGCATAGTATGCTCCACTCCAGGAATGCATTATTCAACGGTATGCAGAATGATCAGAACATACTCAGGATGCATAGCCATAAGAGCTATACCATTAGAACCAGAAATCTTTGCATATGGCATGCGTGTGTTTATGGCGGGATTGCCAGGCCTTGCAGATAGGACCATGAGAACCCCTGATGAGTTTCTATTCAGACCAAGAATACCTATGCATGAAGAAGAGGGACAAGTATTTCCCTTGACGATACAAACTGTAGCAGTGCGAGGGAAAGTAGCATTGGTCGAAGGGTACGATGATGAAGGCAGACAACGGTGTGTGATTATCGCCATTGAAGAAGGGTATCGAGTGACTAACGTCACCGATGACGAACTATTCGAAGAACACCCTGATTTAGAAGAGACGAGGGTGGAAGTAAGTCTCATATTTTGGGTAAAAATGATCAAACGAGAAGTGCCACAGAGAATGATGTTGGCACTGATCCGTCCAGCATATTTTGATGATGACATGGCCCAAGTGCCTCTCTCAGTATGGACTGCAGGATCTTATGACGTAGGCCTCCTGAAGGGGGTAGGAGAAGTGAAAATAAAACTGAAACCAGGAGCAATTTTACCAAGAGCGCGACAATATCCCATGTCCAGAGAAGCCGATGAAGGGATCGCGAAGACAATTTCCGCCATGATGGATCAAGGCATCCTAGTTATGTCAGAATCACCCTGTAATACAGTGATTTACCCCATCAAGAAATCAAAAGGAGGGTCTTAGCGTTTAATCCAAGATTTAAGCGCATTAAACGATATTGTTGAAGCCGAGTTCCCTCTAGTCCCTAACCCATTTTTATTTTTTACATTTTTACGATCCTGTGTAACATACCGATCGAGGCGAAATATTTCACGGTGATTGACTTGAAAAATGTTTTTTTCTCAATCCCGTTGCATAGTGACTCACGAGATCTGCCGTCATTTACATTCAGGCAAATGCGTCTGAAAAGTACGAGGTTGCCACAGGGGTACTGTGAGTCCCCGTCCATTTTCAACAGAGTGCTACAGATGGACCTAAGCAATATTGCAGTAGACAGTGTTGTCTTGCAGTATGTGGATGACATTCTAATCTGCAGCACCACTGAAGAACAATGCAGACGTGACTCTGTCCAGCTACTGACTATACTGGCTGAGAAAGATTGATAAGGAAAAACTACAATACTGTCAAAAAGAGGTGGTGTACATAGGCCAGCTAATCTCACATGAAGGGAAAAAGGTAACCCCAGAAAAGGCTGAAGCTATCATGAACACGGTTCAGCCGCTCACGATAAAGCAAATGCAGAGCTTCTTAAGCCTGTGTAACTATGTTAGAGCATGGGTTTTCGATTACAGCACTTATACCAAGCCCTTTCTTCAGGCTCTAAAGAAGGCCCAGGTGACAAAGGGAAAAATTGAATGGACTGAGGCAATGGAAAAGGGGTTTACTGAACTGAAGAGAGCGATTTGTACAGCCCCAGTTCTCGGGATTTCTAATTATGCAGAGGAATTCTACCTGTTCTCACACACAGATGGCAGCGTTATGACGGCAGTGCTCGCTCAAAAAACCTCATTGGGATACAAGCCCCATGCATATTACAGTGGGAGCCTGGATCCAGTTATGAGACGCCACTTCCCATGTGAACAAAGCTTAGCTGCCGCAGCGTTCGCCATAGAGAAGGCGACAACCATTGTAATGGGATGTCCCATGGCGTTATACGTCGAGCACTCATTATTTGCCATCTTAGAGAAACCACAAGGCACGTTGACATCTCAGAGAGCTTCTGCCTATGAAGTGATCATATCTAATCCGTCGATCAAAATAGTTCGATGTAAAACAGTAAACCCAGCCACATTCATAGCTGAACCAGTCACTGAAGGAGAACCGATACATGACTGTGCAAACTATGAAGAATTCTATGATGAAATCTCCAGGGTAAAAGAAAATGCCCTGGTGGGTGGTGAGATCGTTTTCATTGACGGTTCTTCGAGAATCGACCAAGAAGACAGACAAAGACACACAGGCGTGGCCGTAGTAAAACACATAGCGAATGGAGAATTTCAAACACTCATCAGTGCACGAATACCATCTCATTATTCATCACAGCCTGTAGAATTATTGGCGTTGATACTCGCCATTGAGAATCATGCAGACCAGGAAGTGATGGTGTACAGTGACTCCGACTATGTGACATCCACAGTGCACGCAGGCCTAGCATGCTGGAAAAGGAGGGGCTACCTCTGAGCGGATGGCACGCCAGTGCAGCACGCAGCCTTATTGGACAGGCTGATAAAGGCACCACAGCTCCCAGTGGGCATAGCGGTCGTGAAATGTGACACCCACACCAAAGGGATAGATTTTGTATCACGAGGAAATTAGGCAGCAGACACGGAAGCCAATCGTATGGCATCCAAGAGTGAAACGATCATGGAAGTAGAAGTGGCGTGCAGCCATGAACAAATGATGATAGCACGAGTCACACCAGAAGCCTATAGTAATATGGGGCAGACTGAACCGATGGAGATCCAAGGGGAGGCCCCTCAGGACGAAAAGAACCTATGGAGGTGTTGAGGGTGTTCTTTAAACCCCTCTGACAGGTTGTGGCAGCAAAACAGCACTGGTAAACCAGTAATGCCTGTAGCCTTACTAAAGATAGCTTTAGAACAATTATATTTACCAAATCACATGCCAACAGAAAATCAATCAGCTACCGAATTTAGCTGAGCATGTTGCATTCTTTATGGTGAACTACATAATCTGCCAGCAATTCACCGCTGGTCACACATTAAAAGTACTGAGAGGAGTCATCCCCCGGCCAAATGGGCCTTTTCAGCACTTACATATCAACTATGTCGACATGATCCAAGTGTGCAACGAGTACAGGTACTTAATTGTAGCGGTGTGTCCATTCTCTAGATGGATAGAAGCAGGCCCCTGTACACACTCAGACTCAACCTGTGCTGCCAAATCCCTGGTGAGGGAAGTGTTCCCTAGATGGGGGGTGTGTGAGGTGATGAGATCAGACAACGGGGCTCATTTTATTAACGCAGTCTTTGAGCAGATGAGCTTGCTGCTTGGTATAATGCACAAGTTCTCGTCAGCGTATCATCCGGAAGGTAATGGTATCTGTGAGAGGCTCAACGGCTTGCTAAAGGAAAGGATAGCCAAGTTGAAGCTTCCTCTAAAGAGGGGATGGTTGCGCTGCCTTGTACTGGCATTTTATGCTCTTCGGAACCAACCAAGTTCCGACCATCATTTTATGCCGCACGAGATAGTCACAGGAAGGAGAATGAACAACCCCATTACCCCCTGAGACAGAGCTAGATGTGATGCCCAGTCAACCCGAGAGGGCCTAGGACCCGAAATGCAAAAGTACTTGAACTGCATGACATCCAGCCTTACTGTAATTTCAGACCAACTGCAGCGATGATGAAAAGAGTGCAGCGCAGCACAAACACAGCAGCAGATGCTGAAACAGATGCAGTTCAAGGTTTACGTACACCACTCATCTTCCCTGGAGACACCATGTTGGTGAAAAACCACACAAGGAAAAGATGGGACGAGCCAAGATTCAATGGCCCTTTCATCGTAGAGGACAGCACTCCGTCAGCTGTAAAACTGCAGGGCAGGAAAGCATGGATTTTTCTCAACGACATTAAGCCCTATATCGGAGAAAGCCCTCTAGCTGCACCCCACAGTGAAGAGACCACAGACAACGGGGAAGAACCTCAGCACGTGCAGACAAGATCCATGACGAGGAAGAAGGACGCATGAGCAGCACACCCAAGACAAAGAGAACCCTGTTGAAAGTTGTGGCTTAAAACTGGATATTTCCTCTAAACAAAAAGGGGGATAAGGACATAAAATGGACACTCTGTGCATCCTAGTTGCAAGGTGAAAAAGAAAATTGTGCATTTAAGCCACAACACGGTTGTTGACACAAACTTGTAAACCAAGCCACACTTAAGAATTTTGAGACACAAGACTCTAATAGACTGAGATCGAGGACTTTTGCCCTAAGGAGCTAACACAGTATCCTGAAGCAACCAACATTAAGACCTTGTTTCACAGAATTTATGGTATCCCCCAGCAGAAATATCACAAGGGATGTGCTGTCCTGTTTCCAATTAGTACTAGAGACATATCCGTCACTTGTAGGGAGAGTCACCAGTGTCACAGACTTTATTCAAGATCCTGCCATCAAGAAAATGATCTGCCAACTGCTTACTGTCATCGCGGAAGCCTTCACTGTGTTACCAGAACACGGTGATAAGGATGCAAATGCATCCACCTCAGGCAATAGTAGATGAACTCACAAATACGCTTTTCTTTCGCATTATAGAGGAGTGCCCAGCAATCATCGGGAGAACCATTGACACTCTTACTTTCATTAGAGATCCTAGAAGCACTGAACATTTGCACCAACTGTGGGCTAAGCTCAGCTACCTGGTCGCAATCCACGCAGCAGGAAAGTGCAAGGACTATTCATGTTAAGGGAAGGGCCTGTGATCCAGAGCGCAGCAAAGTAGGACAAATGTCCCTGTTGCCCGAGGACAGCCAACTGGCGCATAGCGTCCTGTTTCGCATAGTCACTGACTTTCCAGAAATGGTGGGGATGCCTGCCGAGGTTGACGTCATCACCTTCCTCAGAGATCCAGCTAATGTCGCGCATATGGGAACGCTCCTCCATGGCATCATGCTCCAAGTGGAACTGTCCAACTTTCAAAGAGAGTATCTGAGGAGATTCCGGTGAAACCTTCCACTGAGGGACAGATCCAGGAGACAGAGTCAAAGCACTTTATCTTTCCGCCGTGGGACAGATCGTGGGAGCAGAAACGAGAACTTCACTGTTTTATTTTAGTTATTTTAGTTTATTTTTTTTACTTTGATTTTGATTGATTGCTATTTTCAATTTTTTCGCATTGAACAGGTTCCAGCATGTCCTCAGGACTGAAGCAAATTCGGGGGGTGGACTGGAAACTGACCTATTTTGAAAATGCACAATGAATGTGCCTCACCAAAGGTGTTAGTCTAATCTTTTTCCATAGTCTAGCAAGGGAACTGTATCCCATAACCAGAGACACTCGTCACCCGCAAGAGGGGGGACACTTGCAAAGCACCAGACACTTTATGATACAAACTTTCTGGGAAACAATAATGGAATAAGTGAAAAGAATAGAACTTTGACATTTGCTATGATTGAAATGGGGGCCCAGAACAGTAACCTGGTCCTCCCACAAACAGAGGGGCGCCCCCGCATCCCTGGAAGGAAATGCTGCCAATTGTCGTACTGCACGATTATGTGTATATGTATAGTGATTATCATTGTCTTTCTGTCATTAACAATCAGAACTGCATTCTTTATTGGCTCACAAAGCGTTCCAATTTCAGTGCACCCACCAGATAATGTACGCATGAGTCCCACAAAAGCACCCAGATCCTATATAGTTATTCAAGTTCCAAGAAAATCTGATGGTAAGGTAAACAAACTAAAATTGAAAGTAATTAGCAGTGATTCATACACACTTGAGGTAACGACAGACAAATGGTGGTTAAAGACACTCATCGAAAGAATACAAGAGGATAGGAAGAGAATCGCAACACCTCCTCCTATCACATCGATCCAGATCATGAAAACTGCTTCACCGGCCAGAATGCCCGAGAGACCCCCAGCAAGGAAAAGTCACACAGATGCATTTAGAGATGTAGTTATAGGTAACTACAGAAAGACACTAAGAATCAAGAGAAGCCCACACGAAGATAACAATGAATTAAACGATTACCTGGACAGCACAGCACATCTAGGAAACAACATTTGGTATCAACACATGAAAGAGGTTGGAAGAAGAAAATCAGAAGGAGACTGCTTCGTCTGTGCACTTCTAGCGTACAGCATGGGAAAATCCAAGATCTTTGTGGCTGTAGAAATTGATGTTCCAACAACACACTGTCTGTCACACGTAGCAATGTGCAACACCAGAGGACAATTTATGGGGAGAGATGCCTCATTGATATGAGCGACTGAAACAGAGTATCCGATGAAGACGGTTACGTCCAGGACATCAAAACAAGAAACAGAGCGCATACTAAGAATCACATGATCAGGTATGAGAAGCCTGAAGTTAAAGGATCAGGAACAAAATGGGAAATAAACCCGAGGCTGAACGTCCAAGGAATGACTCCAGAAGAAGAGGCTTAGATTTGGAAGAACAGAGGCCAAATGCAGATTTGGGGGACAATGGTTTCCCCAAATGGATGGGAAGAGGAGTGGTGATCTGCCGAGCTTGGATGGTCCTTGGAGCCTGCAAAGAAGCGATAGAAAACTCAAAAAGACTGTGCAAACCTCTATGGCCGAAGTTGGTAAAGTTACTAACTTGGGTCGAAGACAGAGGAGGACCCTTGCAGATAGTGTCACTGGAAAGCCCAAAATTGTGCTTCAGGAACACAAGGAAGATGGGAGAGAATCAGAACTGCGGTCGAATCTTCGATGCCCCAGGAATGACGCACAGAACCGTAGTGATTATGGATCATTATTGGACGTGTGGATCCAGAGCATACATCAGACTGCCAAGAGATTGGGGAGGCATATGCACAATAGTGAACCTCCACATTCCTGTGCTGGTGATCCCAAAAAGTGACCTGAAAATTGACAGTTTCCCGAAAGCAGATGCTCACCTGAGGAAAAGGAGATCAGTGGAGCTGGTATCCCGAATGAAGAGAGAAAATTACTTTTCTGCAAAATCAGAAGAAGCATTCCATGCAATCCCATATGAACACAGGCTGTTCAGCCTCACATCATCAGTGTTCACAACGATCTTCATGCCAAGAATCCAAGTTGGAGTAAATACCAAATGGTTATAGATAACCAGATGGGAGTTATTGCAGACCATCAACACTACCATGAAGGGATTCAACGCTATTAAAGAAGAACTAAGAGCAATCCGATTGATGACCCTCCAGAACAGACATGTACTGGACATGATCACAGTGATGGATGGAGGTGTTTGCGCAAAAATCGGAGAATCATGTTGCACATTTATACCTTCACATGATGAAGAAAATGGAACCTTAACAGAAGCCATAAGTATGCTGACAAACCTACAGAACCAGATGATCGATGAAACTGACGAAGTTGATGATGACAGCTGGTTTGGAACTCTATTCTCATGGGTCCCACAATGGATGGCAGACATATTCAAGTTTCTGGGAGCCCCGCTATTAATGATACTACTAGGATTTTGTGTTATCAAGATAATCATCACACAATGCCAGAAAACTGCGAAGAAACCCATTGGGATGAAGATCATGATCGACGTCAAACCAGGATGGAAGCCCAGAGACCTAACTGATGAAGAAATAAGAGACTTTGTGAAGGCCAGCGAATTTGCACCAGAGGGAACAAAGTTTCTGTATCCCAGAAAACTAAGAAAGTATGAAGGAAAATGGATCTATTGCAGCCCAAATGGACAATGCCAGCTTATGACCTGGAACAAGGACGAACATGTAAAAACAGCAGGAAGTCTGAAAGGGGTGATAAAAATATGGACTCCAGAGAAACACACGTTCACACCATCATGTACAAACCCAGAAGACGATGAACAAGATACAGAAGAACCAAGTAAGACGAACCCGAAGGAGGGAGCAGAAGTGGTCGATGAACCGACCAGAGGGGGAGTGTAGATGAGGTCCCAGGTACGGCTTGCACACCAGCCCCCCATTTTGAGGTACCAGGAACATACTCGCCTAGATATGTGATGTATGAGGAACAAATAAACCAACCGAGAGCAGTACTAGGACTCTGCCCAGTGCCCATCAGAAGAGCAATACCAGTTGAAGTGCCTATAAACAGACAACCATGGGCAGCACGGTACCCACTGAGACAACCATACCAGCAGTTAACACGAAATTAAGACTACTTGCAAACTGTCCCCAAAGACACCCAAAGAGCCTTAATGGAAGGCGAATGGTGACGACACAAGAGCCCAGACAGACGTACAAATGAACATAAACAACAATCGAAAGATGACACATAAGGACGAAATGCAAAGAATAATGATGTAATGGTCTTGTAAGAAGAAACTATGTTGATATATAAAGAAACGTAACCATGAAGTGAGATGAAAATATGCAATGAACTAACGCCTGTAAATAGGCTTGGAACGCAAGAAGCTAAGGAAACAGTACTGCTTGCTATGCTTAGTGGAAGAATAGAGCGGCAAGCGCCAACTATATATCTACCACAAAAGCCCATCATACAAGTGCGACTCCATTTTTACAAAAGCAGAACTAAGCCCAGGCTGCAAGGGGCCAACCAGGCCGAGATTCATATTCTAGCTAAAGCCAGAAGGAAAGAGCAGAATCAAAACTGAGCACAAAGCAGCTCATGCCTGGGAATTCGAGGTCAACTCCAGGAAGGGAGGAGAGCGGCAACTTTGAAGAAACTAAACTTAAGAGCATAGCAGCCAGCCAGTGAAGGTCGAGATAAGGAGGCCCAGGCAGGTGGCAAGGCTAAGGGAGAATCAAATACACGAAAAGAAGGAAAATGAAGCAGATTCACGGTGAACAAACACGTGACCAGCCAAGCGCGAAGAGGTACAAATGTTGGATGTCACCCAGAACCTGAGGATGCCATAACCTTTCCTGATAAGAAGCTACAGTTTTGAGACCAACCTCAGCCAACTAATTGACACATAGCCCTAAAGTACTGATTGATGGAAGAGAGGCAGGGTGAATCTTGGGGCACACCGCATCTCGGTGTCCATTCTGCATGCTTCTAATTAAAGTGGAGATTTATGTTTAGGGGTGTAACATACCCAATCGTAATGGACCAAATAATCGAGGGTCCTAAAGCTAGTAGAACCAATGAGACATCGTACTTGTAGTGGCGTCTATCACGAGTGATGTAGAGGAATGGGCATAGACGCCCACCCAATAAGAGTTATCCAAACCTCACACTCTGTTACCATATACAGGTATAGAACCTATACTTAAGTTACCTTTTCCGACCAATAGAAAGGCATGACAAACTTTGAGTTTTACACGTCAAATGATGATGAATTTTGCCTATAAGAATTGCTGGTTGAACCTAGAATGTGGAGGTTTAAGCGAGACAGGCGATCGCATCACTGTTGATTCCCATTTGTTTCCCCATTTTTTGTACTTGTCATTAAACTGACTTCCCTTTGCCAAACTACTGAGTAGTCCTTATTGATTGGTGTTGGAATAAGAGAATCCTGCACCCCATCCTCCTCAAGGTGCAGCTATCTCATCTTAAAAGTACTTGAGGGTGAGCTCTGATCCCATGGGCCCGTCAGAGGTTTCTCCGCCCTCCTGTACAGAACTTTGAATCTAGTGTCTGTGTCTTGCTTCATGATACCTTCACAACTGGCAAGTGGGTACTTACAAAAGCAGGCCTAACTGTGAACCCCAGAAAATGCTAACTGGCTCAATCTGCAGTCAAATACCTAGGGTTCTTTATGGGTAATGGTACTGTCCAACCCAGCACGAAAAGGTTACGGCTGTTTTGCTTACCCCCACACCGAAAACAAAGAAAGATCTGAGAGCATTTTTTGGGCTGTTCGGCTACTACCGCTATCGGCTATTCCCAAACTTGTCTAGCAAGATCTCACGACTCACTGACAAACTGAAAAATGCAGAGCCCCAAAAGATCAGGTGGGATGAAGAAGATGAGATCTGTTACACCACTCTAAAAACAGACCCTATGTCAGAGCCCCATTTTGAAAGTAGCAGACTTTTCCAAAATAATTTATTTTACAAACTGACACTTCCTTAATGGGTATAGGGGCCGTCCTTGCCCAAAACCATGACATGGACTCGAACATCCCATATTGTATTTCTGCAGGAAGCTATTTCCTAGGGAAAATAATTACTCCGTCAAAGAGCTTGAGGAACTGGCTACCAAATGGGCGGTACTCCGTCGTAAATACTATTTTCTAGGCCGCAGGTTTAGGCTGATCACGTACCACTCTCCTGTAATGTGGATTAGTCAAAGGAAGGAGTCCAATCCAAGAGTCATGTGATGGCTCCTGGACCTTCAGCCTTATTGTTTCACAGTGGAACACAGGAAGGGTTGAGATCAGGGCAATGTCGACTTCCTCTCCCGGTCTCCATGAGAAACACCCAGGTCCAGTCTGCAAAGGGGAAGGGTATGTAAGGCACCTAAGGGCATCCTCCCATCTACTCCCTTTGGATATTCCTCTCAGGTGGCCAGGGAAAGGCCATTGCTCTTGGATCCTGACCCTGGGGGTGGATATGTGAGTGATTATCACCAGGGTGGAGGACCTTGGGGAGTGGGAAAAGGATGTCTTCAGGTGGGACATGGTATCCCCTTTCCCTTATGAGAATGAGTTCTATCCTCCCCATGTCTTTGTAGGGTATTGTAAGTCTTTTTTACCTTCCATACACACCAACTGTCCTACAATTATCTGCCTTTAAGAAATGATCTGCCTTTAAGACTGGGACGAGAAAGAGGCAACTAGGAGTAATGTAGACCTCTAGGCAATTTCATCACTTTGGTAATGAGAAGAGTGTAAAGATTGGAGGGGGGTATCTGTACTTCTGTCCTCTATAAGGTTGGGACAAAGGCACATAGCAACCCCAGTCATGGTTCTCTATATGGTAGAATAGACGAGCAACCAAAACGTAAGCTATCAGGAGGTGATGCAGGCAGAGCTGCACTGCCAGAGGTCCATGCTGAACCTCAGTGGCAGAAAACATAGAGAAAACGCACACAGAGAAGTGGTAGGACAAGGACTAAGAGGCCCTGTCCCTCCATAAGGCATTTCCAGCATTGAAACAAGGAAGAGGAATATGGAGGAACACTGTTGTGAGGGTCAAGCATGTCCCATTAATAGGTGTAACTGTGGACAGGCAAAGAACTTGCCACAGATGCATACATTGAGATTCCAGCAGAAATAACAGGAGAACCTGCATGGTAGAAAGGATGCAGCTGCGAGGCGAGGAGCAGGCTAGAGAGGGGCCTGTGTAGAGGACGCTGTGTACTGCAAAACAGTGAGAGAGGCACTGCAACCCGAACGGGCCATGTGAGGGTTGGAGCCCCTGCAGTACTCTATGGCACGTGTTCCCAGCTGGAGCTGGGGAACACAGCAGACTCTGAATTGCCGTGGGCCTTTGCAGCGAGGTTCACAGGTGTCGAGCGCTGCTCGCTGGAACTCCCGATGCGTACCAGGGAAGAAAGTGGAAGCCGTAGAAAGGAAGAAAGATGCCCGGAGGGGCAGCCAAACACCAGTGAGTGTGAGAAAAGGAACACTTGTGCTGGGCACTTCAGAGGTGGAATTGGATGTTTGCTATTGCTGATCGAACTGAAATTTCTAAGAATGAGGTCTGGAGATTGAATGGAAGAATACTGAATAACGAACCAACTGCCAAGTATTTTGTGAAAAACAACAATGTATATTGAATTCCAAACTAAAAAAAGGTAAGGAAATTATGTGAAAATACAGCGCAAGTGGAAAGTGAATGATGTGCTGTTATGAATGCAATGAAAACCTTTAAGAGGCATTTATGAACAAAGTGAAAGCTTGTAATGTGTATTCATGAATTAAGTAAAAGCAAGTGTGAAAGGCAAGGGAATGAACTTTAATTGACACTGTGAAAGCAAGGTGATGGAAAAGGATGAACACCACAAAGTGATTTGTATACAAGTTGTGTCAAAGCCAAAGGACTTCCAAGGAGAAAACTACACCCAATGTTGATTACTGACACGGGTATAGGGAGCAGGCCTGTGTTGACCAAGGTGGCAAAGTCAAAACCCTGCCAAGGAGAAAACTACAGGCAATGTTGATTACTGGTATAGGTACAGGTAGAAAACCTGTGTTAGCCAAGGACAACCAAGAGCATCACAAAGTGACAAGGGTTATTGGTTGCATGACCTGTAATGGGTGGACTGTGCAGTCCGACAACTGTACCTAGACCGTAAAACCCCGACTTGGGAAAAGAACCAAGAAAAGCCAAGATACAAAGTATGTGTTGTATAATAAATGCTGAAGTGAAATAAATCATGTATTTGAACTGTTAAAAAGTCTAAAGCATTACAGAGTTAAACCTGTCTCATTGGAAGTCAAGGGACTGGAACTGTGTTGAACTTGGAGAAGAGAACCCTGAGGCATCTTGGAACTGTGTTGAACTTGAGGAAGGAAACCCACAGATATCTTTGAATTGTGTTGAATTTGGGTAAGTGAACCCCAAGACCGTTTGGATCTATTTGGAACTCGGGGAGGGGCAAGCTGAAAACAAGCCAGAGCTGGAAGGAGCTCAGAACTTTATTTTGAACACTGTTTCTTTTGGTACTGACATCCCTACACATTATATATCATTAGTTGTGAGGGCAAGTATAGGTATTGGACACAGACAGACCTTTGAGTTGAATTTACTGACACAGACTGTCCTTAGTTTCTTTAGGTAGGGAAATATCACCTTAGCATAGGGCAAGTTAGGCCTTACTCCATTCTGACATTTAAAATAAATACTTTTGTTAAGAAAAGTGAATCTGTAGTCTGTGTCTTGCTTCATGATGCCTTCACAACACTTAATCGGAACCTGCAGCTGTGTGGCTATTAACCTTTTCATTGTTGAAACTCTGTCCGGAGCCTGAACTCGTACTATTGTTTCCTTTCCTGAGGGTTGCTGGGTTACATAAGGATTCACCAATTTGTACCAATTCAGAGTATCCCAATATGTGAAGGCATCATGAAGTAGACACACATAATAGGTCCAAGTTTGGTTCTCAAAACCTCTATTAACTTAGGACAGAGTAAGACCTTACATGCCCTATGATAAGGTGTGAATTCCCTACCTAAAGAAAACTAAAGATAGTCTGTGTCAGGAAGTCCAGATCAAATGTCTGTCCGTGTCCAAAACATCTACTTGCCCTCATAACTAACTGTGTACAATGTTAAGGGATGTCAGCATCAAAATGAATAGTGTTCAAAATAAAGTTCAAAGCTTCTTCCCGCTCTTGGCTAATATTCAGATTCAGTTCAAAGCAATTCACAAGACATTGGGATTCCTTCCCCAAGAGTTCAAATCTTCAAATCTTCTAGCTTTTCAAAAACAACACAATACCCCTTTCTTGGCTGCTTCCCATCAACAATAATTCCATACAGGGGTCACTCAGTCTAGGTGCAGTTTTTTTACCACACTATCTATTTATTTCAGGTCACAGAACTGATACCCCTTTCTTGGCTGCTTCCCATCAACAATATGCCACTTCTTCAATTAGACAGTGATGCTTGGTTTATTCACCAGTGTTGAACTCTTCTGACACTCTACCGTGGCTTGGTTGGCCACCATGCGCTTATTACACTTTCCTGGCTCTCACAAATGCAGGTTTCCTCATAGCACACAGTTCCTTGAACTCTTTTGGGTGTTGCCAGTGTTTGTTTTCTCATATCATACCCTTCTCAGTATTCTCTTGACTTTGTTAATGCTTGTATCTTAGACAACACAGTTCGTGGTATTAGCTACTTTCGCCACCTTCCTTTCACTCCACTTAATATTCGCGAATGCCTTGAACTCTTTTGGCTTTGGCCAATACTTGTTATCTCATACCATACTTTTCTGGGGATTCCCTTGACTTTGCCAATACTTGTGTTTCAGAAAATAAAGTTCATGGTATCAACTAATTTGACCACCTTTCTTTCACGCCACTCACGAGCGCTCAAAATTAGGTTTGACTTTGTTCGGCATTCACAAGTATTTATAATGACTTTCAGTTTGAGCATTATTCAAAAGTACTTATACTTGCTATGTTCTGTATTCAAAAGTATTTGTAAAGGTTTTAATTTGTTGTTCAGGATTCAAAATAATACTCACTGCAAATTTGCCTGCCAGCCCAGTGTTTCCCACACTCACTGGTCAAAACTTACGGCGTTGCCGGCCAACTCAGTGTTTCCCCCGACTCACCGGTCAGAGCTTACGGCGCTGCAAGGTCTCTTCCGCCATGGGTTCTTGTCTTCCCGTGTGGTACCTCGTTCCACTCTCAGTGGCTCTTCATGGTGTGGCTCCCCAGCGATGCTCTACCTGCAGGTCAGGATTCTTGCGACCACTTCGCTTGAAGTATTATTGAAACAAGGCTGATATGTGTTTGTCTCAACAAAATGAGGATGTGTCTTCCTAGTTGATCTCTTCCTCATATCAGTGTTGACCTGGTGTTTCTAGGGGACAGTTTGGAGGGAAGAACAGAGAAAGGGCTGACAAAATCCTACAAAGGCCTGAGGGACAGAGGGTTCATCATGAAAAAGAAATGGGGGATATCATGTCTCACCTAAGGACATGCTCTCCCCGCTCCCCAAGTCTCCTCCACCTAGGTGATCATCCCTTGCATATCAGCCCCCAGGGTCAGGATCCTAAAGCGATGGCCTTTCCCTGGCCACCCGAGAGGAGGCTACAGGGGGAAAATAAGTGAGGATGCCCTCAGGTGCCTCACACATGGCATATGATTAGTTCAATAAACCTGTACAATCGGAATGGGAAGGATGGGGAGGCATGTTATCAGGCCCCTTCAAATGTCTAGGGTTATTCTCTGATGCTTTAAGGAGGTGGGTGGGAGTGGTAGTATCAACCAAAAATTGGAACTCAGGCCTGCTTAGGCCTTCCAATAAATATAAATTCGACATTATGATAAGAGATAATAAAAAAGCATATGCTTAGGCAGAAGATTAGAGAAATTGGAAAGATAAATGAGCTTGATGATGAGGAGAGGTACCTACAGATGTGTAAATCAGAGCAGTCATTTAAAAGTTGGATGAAATCTTATAAAAACAATAGATATATTAGGTAAAATCAGGCAATAGTCCCATTTTGTTTAACTTAATACAACAGTTGCATTTAGAGAGTATTAAACAGGCATGAGTATCATCAAAGATTTGCCCAGTTAAATTACATATCTGAAGATGGATGATTCAAGCACATTGATAAAGCAAAAATGAAGTGGTGATGGCTGGAAGGTTTAGAATGGATCTTAACGACTGGAATAGCTCCGGGCAACCGTGCTGACCATCATTCTTCTCCTGACAAGCCATTACAGATGGTAAAAGACCATATGCAAATCAGGCTTGCCCCACCCCAAAAGGGGCAGTCCAGCCGGAACTGATAGATCACATCCCTTTCAGCAAGACCACAAGCATCCCCAAACATGTTCCGGCCTTGTTGGGCCTCATCAGTGAGGAGTAGCTTCGGTCTCTAGGCCCAGCACGCACTTTGATACCCTCTTTAATGTACAGGAGCATGTGGACCTGATGGTATTTCCAACATAGTGTTGAAAGGAAATATAGATATGTGGGTTGAGATTTTAGCGGTTTTATTTAAACAAATAGTTCAGCAGCAGACTTTATCTTTATCCTGGCACAATTCAATCATTTTTGTGATTCATAAGAAAGGCCTCAGGTCTCATCCCGCTAGTTATCAACCAGTTCCTCTGATTGATTTGATGGGTAAAGTGATGGCATCTCTAGTTCTGAAGGACCTTACTCATTGGGAGGAGACATCCTCGAGACTTAGTTTATTGCAAACGGGGTTTCATAAAGGCTTAGGAACCTCCCTGAATGGGTTTGTGTTTACTCTTCTCCAAACTAAAGTGACACGAGATAAAAATAAATCATTGTTGCCAGCTTGGAAATGTCAGGGCATTTGACAAGGTTGACCGGGATCTGCGTTGGTGCAAGTAAATGAGTTGGGGATTCCTGAGGTGCTCCTAAATATGGTCAAACTATTTTATTCTAACAATAAAGTTTCTATATGCTTGAACTAAGGAGAGCCATAGCGGGAGAAATATCTGTTAAGAAAGGAGTAAGGCAATGCTGTGTCCTTGCCCAAATTCTCTTTTATTTATATATGTCCAACATTGCGTCTGTCCTCCAATCAGCTGCCACCTTCCCTCTGAGGTTGGGCTCCTTGGAGGTGAGGTGGCTGGCTTATGCAGATGACATTGTCCTATTAATATATCAGACACTGATTGGTCTCCAAAGATCCCTAAATGCAGTTGGTCAATTTGTGGAAGATAATAGATTGGTCGTCAACCCTGACAAATGTCAGATATTGGTTTACAACAGGCAAAGTAGTTGCAAACTCTTCTCTTAGAGGTTAGACAAAACAGTGATTCCAGAGGTTTCAGATTTTATATATTCACGTTTGCTTCACGGACCGTTTTAACTACTATTAAGGAAAGGACAACTTGTACATTAGAGAAGATTTTAATTCAAATGAGAATCATCCATGTGAAGGTCTGTCATTTCTCTTTGAGTCAATTCATTCAATTTTATAAGATGAAAGTTCATCTGTTGATTTTACTTGGGTTGGAGATATTGCCTGTATCCATTAGAGACTGGTTAATGAAGCTTGAGTCTAGACTGTGGAGGACAGTAGTGGGTCTTCCCAGATCGGTCCCTCTTGTTGCCTTTTGCTGGGAGCTTAGTTTGACATCCTGGTCGTACACCTATAAATATAACAAACCAAGGGTGTGCTATAAGATTAAGCATGATAATGGTGTGTGATGAATCATATGAGATCATCCCTAAGATCCCGACATGTTCCTCCTCTCATGTGGCCAGGGAAAGGCAGTCACTACGTGATCCTGATCCTGGGGATGGTATTATACGGGAGGATCATGTGGGAGGGGACTCACGTTAAGCGGAGTGGGGAACCTCTCTGAATGATCCCCCTAATGTTCCTAAAGCCTCAATGGCTTATTGTATGCAAACTGACAATTTGGATCTAAAAACAACTCTGAACTCCAAGTCCCACAATGGCCATAGCACTGGAATGGGGAAGAGGGACTCAGAATTGGTGAAGTGTCATGAGCGGTCTAGTTTTTGGGAGAGAAGGCACTTTAGCAGGATTTTTAAAATATAAATGAACTTCAGGTGCAGAGGTGGCAGGAAGCTGTTGGTGAAGTCGTGGAGGCCACAGAACACTGTGAGGGAGATGCAGCAGTTGATGGGGAAATGTGGCCATGCAGAGAATGCGTAGTGGGAAGCCATGCTGAAGCAAGCCATGCCATGTGGGGAAAGAGCTCCCGACACGCTGTGAACTGCTTCAGTACTGAGGTCTCACCGAAGATCACACAGAGCTACCAGAGCTCCACGGTACAGGGTGACGACCCTCTAGAATTCACCTTTAGTTGGGCCAGGACTAAATCCTTGCTTGACTGTGGTCTGGTTGACTGTCGCTCTTTTGGGCGTGTGAAGAACTTTGAGGTTATCCCGCGCCCAATGACCCACTAAGCATTGAATGGAGTGGGCCAATTCTAGGCACCCGCCCTAAATTCCTGGAAAAACCCATGAGAGGTTACCTATTGAACAATATTCCGAAATTTTTTCTAAAGAAAGGGTATGCAAAATCATGGAGAGCTTACGCCCTGCAAGAGATGCATTTCTGGGACAATCGTTTGAGGACGCCTCTGCTCTCTCCGCAAAGTGTAGTGTCAAACTTCTGTCCTCTGTTGCTGACCTGTGTCCGCGACAGGCCTTAAGTTATCCTGAGTGCGTCTGCAAGGAGACCGCACTGGCTCCCTCTGATTCTCTGTGGTTCGATGCGGAATGCCGCAGGGCGAAGTTTGCCTTATGGGCAAGAGATTAACAAATTACAGTGGGTGCCAGGTTTGCAGCCAAGAGGCAATATAAAAATCTCATGAGGCAAAAGAGGAAATCGTTTTATGAATGCCAATGGGAAAAACTTAAAGCCACTATTCATGACAAACACACAAAGGGCTTTTGGAATTTGGTGTCATGTAGTTTCCGGGAGGGCGCGCTGGACCTGGCCTGTCCCATACCTGCTGTTCAGTGGCCAGATCATTTATTTTAGGACTATTATGCTTGATGAGGGTGTGAAACCTTTCTATTATTATTATTATTATTATTATTATTATTATTATTATTATTATTAAATTCTCTAAGGCCAAAAGGGATATCATCTTTTTGTTAGAGGAGGTGGAAAAGGCCATTGGGGGCATTAAAGTAGTCAAGTCCCCGCGTCCTGACGATATAAGACCTGAAATATACAGGTGCTTCCCGGACTGGTGGTCACCAGTCTTGCTTACATTATTTAATGCAATTGCTGCCTCTGGGATGATTCCTTCCTCTTGGTCTCTGAGCGTAATAAAACCGACTTTTAAAAAAGGCTTGAGACAGGACCCTCATTGTTATCGTCCAATCTCATTGTTGGACTGCAGCTCAAAAATCTATACTATCTGCCTTTTGAGCAGACTGGAGGCATAGGCAGAGGAAAATAAGATTCCCCCCATATAACAGGCTGGATTCAGGAAGGGGTTTTCAAGAATAGATCATGCAGTTGTACTCTCCAAAATCCTAGACAAGCAGGTAAAGATAAGAAGAGGAGTTCTTTATTCCGCCTCCCTGGATTTAGAAAGGCTTTTGACTCTAGCGAACGTCCTCTATTGAGGGCTAAACGTAAGAAACTGGGCCTTCCACGTGCATTACTCCAATTGATTATATGCCTATACTCAGACACCAGGGCCCTTGTTATAAGTCAATCGAGCACAGGCACTGCTTGTGAATTCCCAATGAATAAGGGTGTGCAGCAGGGCTGTCTAATCGCCCCTCTTTTGTTTATTATATTTGTATCCGATTTCATACCACCCACAATGGGGTTGGTCTCCTTTCCTCCTAGCTTAAGTGGTGCACCTTACTCTTCACTACTTTATGCAGATGATGCAGTACTATTAGATCTGACCCATAAGTGGCTGGGTAGCAGCCTGGCCTATGCATCTAAGTATTTCAAAGACAATGGGCCTCATTACAAGTTTGTCGGTCCGGTAACTACGGTACCGGTAAGCTTGCTGGTACCGTAGTTACCGGACCGGCAAACTATGAGTGTTGCTTGCGAGCATGTCGGATGCACCAGCACCATTCTGAATGATGCCGGTGCATCCGGCCTCCCCATTCCCATTGAGCCCTATGGCGTTCAATTGGGAATGGGGAGCATTTTTTACCGGCGCCCGGGAATGGGAAAACACTGGGTCCGGCGGGGCCGTAATGACCCGGTAATTGCCCATTCCCGGGCGCCAGTAAAATTCGCAAGTTTGGCGGCAGCCTGCCGGTTTTACCAGCAAGGATACTGCCAAACTTGTTATGGGGCCCAATGGGCTACAACTGAATTTAAGTAACACCAAGAGCATTGTCTTTGGTTCAAAACATGAAAATAAATATAATTGGTGCATAGACGGGATTACGGGCTAAGTGGGGTTGACTCATGCTGCTACCAGGGCATTATGTTTGCAAGAAACTATCAGTGGACTGCACATTTGTCAATTTTCAAGACCCGCCTCCAAAGGACCAGTTTATCTGGACGACTCAGACGATTTTACCAAAAATTTGCCGGTTTCCACTTTGACAAATGTATCCAAGCACTCGAGACAAAAATGTACTCTGCTATATTATATGGGAGTGAGCTGCGGGAAAAAGCAAGCTGTACCTCCTTGGGTTGAGTACTTGCTATCTGCTTAGGAAAACTGCTAGGGGTGATTCCTGGTACTCCAGAAACTCTGCTCGCACTAGAGTTGGGGGTGTCCAATATTGGGGTAGAGGCTGAATTTAGGTTTTTAGAGTACATTTATCTGTATCTCGGATCCCTAACCTGTTAAATGTGAAGGAAGAAATGCAAAAGGCTGAGGTGTACGTCCTATACCCCTTGCACAAAGATTGTGCAAGTGTATGTAAGAAGGGGGTGTGGGGCCTGGTGAGCTGAGGCAGGGCACAATCACCAAACACCAATTACTATTGAAAGCCAGAAAGAGAAATGTTCTCCTGGCAACAAACAATATGCATAAATTAAGCTCATTGGAAATTAAACTCATTGGGGTTCTTAAGGCAGGCTCGTAGGGCCTATTGTGAAAATGTTGCTCTTAGCGTTGTCCGCTCACCGATTCAGAGACATATCATTGCTATGATTCGTCTTAATGTTTTACCTTTAAAGGCACGCATGAAATGGCTTTTTAACTCTAGGTTTTGCACATGTGGTAGTGGTTCTGAGGAGGATCGAATCCATTTCTTATTCTCTTGCCCAAAATTGCAGGATTTGAGGCGCCTATAGCTGAAAAAACATTTTAAGGCTAAAAATATTAGACATGTTGTAGAGGCTATGAATTTTGTTTTGTCATGCACAGATGCACATTTTACAAATGTAAATATGTTGTCAAAGCTTTTAAAAGTTTGATGAGAGTATTTTAATTGTGTTTTATTAATATGTTGATTTTATGTGATACTGTATTTATTGTTAATGGTGAAATACCAAATAAAGTATTGCTTTACAACTGATGAAGAAGCCGCCTGCTCACTTTGCCCCCTGGTATACTCCGGCATTCCGGCCATTAAGCCTGGAGGTACGGCAGGCAGAAGGGCAATGGAGGAAAGGATATGAGGCTCATCTTCGTCAAAGGTATAAACAGCAGCACGTGATCTACCATAAGGCTTTAAAAACAGCCAAGTCTATTTATTTTGGGGATTCAATCCAAGCAGCAGCAAACGTCCCAAAAAAATGATGAGATCATTAACAAATTTACTAAACCGGATAGTAATACACAGATAGTCACGTCACAATCTTTGTGTGATGAGTTCTCTACCTTATTTATCAGTAAAATTGAGGAGATTAGGAAGGGAATCGTTGGTAAGGGAAACCCAAGCGATCTACATTATGCAAACGTTGAAAGTGGCATCCCTATGCTGTCGACCGGAAAAAAGTCAGAGGCCCTTTTTTCTGACTTTGCCTTAACGAACAAGGAGGAGATAATTAAGATAGTTGCAAAGCTTAAATCGGCATCGCCCTTAGATCCAATTCCACTGAGACTGTTTAAAGTAGCGCCTACTGAGTTTTATGACATACTGGCTGGTGCAGTGAATTCATCTCTGCAGTCTGGCGTAGTTCCGTCTAAGCTTAAAGAGGCTTTAGTTATTCCATTGCTGAAAAAGCTATCCCTTGATCCTCTGATTTTGGCTATCGGCCTATTTCAATCTTGCCCTTTCCTATGAAGGTTTTGGATGCAGTATTGACCCCCCCCCATTGAGAACTTTCTTGGAAAGTCAAGACATCTCAGATAGCTTCCAAACGGGCTTTCGCACCTTGATGGGAACCAAATCAGTTGTGGTATCAGTATTGAATGATCTTACCATGATCAGCTACGAGGGCAGCACGACAGGTCTCATTCTTTTGGACCTGTCGGCCGCTTTCGATAACATTGATCATGGAATATTGATGGCGAGGCTAGAGGAGGCAGGATTTGCTGGGGCAGCACTGGATTGTTTTTATGCTTTCTTGACCTCCCGCTCGCAGATAGTTTCCTTTCACCCCTACCGCTCCTCTCCGGTTTCGGTCTCCTGCAGTGTTCCACAGGGTTCGGCTCCTTCTCCCCTGCTTTTCAATTTATATATTGATATGATACGATATGATATGGCATTTATAACGCGCCTATGCACAAGTGTTTCAAGGCACGAAATTCACCCTTTGCTGATCTTGATTCATCGGTTTGACTTTAGAGTCTTCTCATATGCAGACGACACACAGATGCTGTTTAGACTAGACACTAAGCAGAGCGATGTAAGAGATAAGCTATAAAACTGCCTGGAAGCCGGCCGAGTCTGGATGAAGTCAAATTGGCTCAAGTTGAATGGCGGGAAGACCGGTATTCTGATCTTGGGCCCGCCAGGGGCTGCTGATGGATGGTCCGATGCTTTTTGTCCTGCATCATTGCGCCCGTTACCTAAGCCTTCCAAGATAGTTCGTAATTTAGGTGTAAAGCCTTCAGAATCCTTGTCTATGGAGGCGCAGGTTAACTTAGTGTATGGTCCAGGCTTTGTTGAGCTCAAACAGCTAAAGAAAGTCCTCCCGTTTATTTCAGATAAATTTCACACTCAAGTGGTGGCAGCTTGTGTTAATGGGAGTCTGGATTATTGTAATGTTGTTTACCTGGCACAGCCTGCCTTTCTTATGCAGCGCCTGCAGGTGATACAAAACGCAGCAGTCAGTTTGGTTACCCACTTCCCAGCCAGAGCAGGAGTAACAAAGGCTAGACAATCTCTCCAATGGCTCCGGTAGAAGCTCAGGTGCAGTTTAAGGCGCTTTGCATTATGCACCGTGCACTAGGTGGAAATGGATGCTTAGCCATCCAGGAGAAACTGGTTAGATATAGCCCAGTGCGTTCTTTGAGATCCTCAAATGCAGCACTCCTTCAGATACCCAAGTACAGGAAAGAACATTTGGGTGGCCAGGCTTTTTCAGTGGCCGGCCCAAGGCTTTGAACCTTTCTCTTTAGACAAAGCTCAGAGATACTTACCCCTTTTGGCACTTGGGCTTCGTTTACGTCTATCCTGGCTATCAGTTGTTTGAGCACCATGATGCCTTGAGTGATAGAGCGCTATACAAATAATTTGATTGATTGATTGCTTACTATTGAGGAAAGGACAACTTGTACATTAGAGAAGATTGTAATTCAAATGATAATCATCCATGTGAAGTTCTGTCATTTCTCTTTGAGTCAATTGATTCAATTTTATAAGATGAAAGTTACTCTGTTGATTTTACTTTGGTTGGAGATATTGCCTGTATCCATTAGAGACTGGTTAATGAAACTTGAGTCTAGACTGTGGAGGACAGTAGTGGGTCTTCCCAGATCGACCCCTCTTGCTGTCATTTGCTGGGAGCTTAGTTTGACATCCTGGTCGTACACCTATAAATATAACAAACCAAGGGTGTGCTATAAGATTAAGCATGATAATGGTGTGTGATGAATCACATGAGATCATCCCTAAGATCCCGACATGTTCCTCCTCTCATGTGGCCAGGGAAAGGCAGCTGCTACATGATCCTGATCCTGGGGGTGGTATTATGCAGGAGGATCACGTGGGAGGGGACTCATGTCAGGCGGAGTGGGGGACCTCTCTAAATAATTCCCCTAATGTTTCTAAAGTCTTAATGGCTTATTGTATGCAAACTGACACTTTTGATCTAAAAACAACTCAGAACTCCAAGTCCCATAATGCCCATTGTACTGGGATGAGGAAGAGAGACCCACAATTGGTGAAGTGTCAGGAGTGGTCTAGTTGTTGGGAGAGAAGGCACCCGAGCAGGGCTTTTGAAAATATAAATGAACTTCAGGTGCAGAGGTGGGAGGAAGCTTTTGGTGAAGTTGTGGAGGCCACAGAACACTGTGAGAGAGAGGCAGCAGTTGCTGGGGAAATGTGGCCATGCAGAGAATGCGTAGTGGGAAGCCGTGCGGAAGAAATCCACGTTGTGGCGAAAGTCCTGACACGCTGTGGACTGCTTCGGTACCGAGGTTGCAACAAAAATCCAGCGAAAGACTCTGCGCGCAGCAGCACTCCAACTGGAGCTGGCATAAGCAGAGGAGGCCACAAAGATACCTGCAGCAGCACTAGCTAGTCAGAAGGAGACGCCAAGGATTACCAGTGAGTTGTCCTGTAGCAGGTGGCCCCATGCACTCCAAAGGAGACTGCTAGGTGAAAGTAGTTCTTTTAAATACTGAACAAATGAACAGATGCAGACTGGGCGCAATCCTTCTAATACAAGATACCAATTAGGAGATCGCTGGAACCGGCATTGCCAAAGCCATAGAAGCAATAGATCAAGGCAGACAAGCGCAACTTTCCTAATACAAGATACCAATTAGGAAACCATTGTAACCCGCATTGCCAAAGCCAGAGAAGATTTGTATTCAAGCAAACTGGGCGCAACTCTCCTAACCAGGGATACCAATTAGGAGAAAATTGTAGCCCGCATTGCCAGATTAGCAGAAGAATGGTACCAGGGTAAATAGGGTGCAACCCTGCCAAAAAGGGATGCAGTTGAGAGATAATTGTAACCCGCATTGCCAGCCGCCAAGATGTTGCATAATCAGAAACCACAGATTGCAGGACCAAGGGCCTTCTTGTATGAGAGACCAAGGGGGAGAGAACTGTAACCTACATTGCATACAGCAAAAAGGCAAGCAAGAGAACAATTATTCTTTTGTGGAATACTAATCTGGGAAGCATTGTAACTCACTCTGTTAAGAGACAAAATACTATAAGAGTTGTTGGTTCAAATCACCCCACTAATGATTTTGATGTAAGGAGTTTTGGAGCAAGCATTGCCACAGATCACACTTGTAGTAGTAGGAGATTTATTCTGGCAGGTGAGTACACCAGTATAGGGATCAATTGTAGTTAGGCCTGGCAGGCGAGTATACCAGGAAAGAAGATGATTTAAAGCACTGTGGTTGTGATAAAAGGTGTGATGGAAGAGGAAGTGTTAATTCCATCACTGTGTCTCAACAAACTGTTGCATTTCAGAAAGTGATTATTGAGTCATCCTGATCAAAGTGTTTCTTTTGAAGAAGTGTGATGAGCTAATGGTGCTTGGCCATTGAAAAGGAACATTTGCATTTATTACAGAATTAGTGTTTTGGAGGAAAATAATTGCTGAGCCGATGATTGTGGGAACATTAACATTTGGTTTGACTTATGAACCAGCCTTTGGAAGAGAGATATTCACTTTGCTAAGTGAAAGGATCCATTGAACGGAAAAGACGCTGTGTGCTATATTGAATGAAACTTTGTTATTTCACAGAGCTTGTGTGAACTCAGACTTTGGTTTGGATATTCCTGAATTGATTCAGGAGAAGGGAGTTCAACCCTGGTCACAATAATTACTGCTTAATGATTTTGAGTTCAAATAAATATGTAATCTTGTGGAATTTAAGACAGCCATACTAACCTTGTATAATTTTGTTGTTGTGTCTATTAGTGCAGGGGAAAGATACTAGGTACATTCTCTTTAGCCTTAGTTTGTTAGGTAGGGACATCCTTGTGAGGTTAGGGAAAGACAGGCATTTGTCTCACCCCTTTTTATCTAATAAATGGCAACTTGTGATAAAACTATACCTTTAATAATAATAATAATTTCGCATTTATATAGCGCTACGAACCATCAGGCATCTAAGTGCTGCTTATTATTACCCACAGTGTGTGGTGCTCATTTATCGACCTCAGAAGGATGAAAGGCTGAGTTTGGCACTGCCAGGATTCGAACCTGCGTCGGCAGGCTCTGCACCGAATGTCAAAGCGAGCGCTCTACTCACTGTGCTATCTGACCAGCTAATCCATTTTTCTGTCTAGCAATTCTGACCACTCACAGGTGGCACATTGTTTAATACAGCTGGGAATATCTATAGGATGTCTGAAGAATCTTCAATTTGGCATTTTATGAAGAGGTGTGAAGAAACTCTAAATGAAGCTTCCATTGATTTGGAAATAGGAAACCTATGTTTAAAAAGAAAGTTGAAAAATCGAGACAGGATTGAAACCTGGGAAATTATCCAAAAAATGTAATTATACAAAGGATACAGAGCTACCCCAATGGTCCTTCCGAAGAAATTACCTTATTTGTTGAAATCTCCATCAAGCGCCTTTAGAACAGCATTTTTTGAGTTTCAAATCAACTGTATGCTTACACTGGAAGTGTTCGGGCCTAGGATAGGTCTGCCACCAGAGAAAATAACATGTAGATTGTGTAAATTGCAGTATTTTGAAACTCTAAAATATTTGGTGTGAGATTTTGAGGCACTTATGAGCCATCAAATTAGGTTATTGGGTGGGTTTGTTCATTCAATGCTTTCATTTATTAGTGAAAATGTGTGGACCCGGCTAATCTTTGAGCAATTGGGTGATATTCGTACACTTTAATATGGATTGTTAACTTTGGATGATTGAGTGATGATTAATTTGGTCTTTAGTACAGGAATTTGTAATTAGTGTCTTTAGTACAGGAATTTTTGCTAGTGTCTTTCGAAACAGGAATATTCTATGAAGGGAAATGTATTGTATTATAATGAAATATTAGATTTTAACTTTATGAATTGGTGATTGTATTACTGCTATGTTTTATCTGTCGTGTTATATTGCATATGGAAAAATTGTATTGTCTGTGATTTTTTGTGAAAAGTTTAATATTTAACCATGTGAACATAAAAAATTAAAACAAAGAAATAAAATGACCTGCCTGCATGAATTTCACACGCAAGCACTAATTTCCATGATCAATTCTATACATACATCAATTCTGAAAAACACTAAACATTCTAATTACACTTCTAACGCTGTTGGTCAATATATCAACATCCTTAACTTCACTTTAATACATTCCCAAACTATACATGAAGTTACTTTTGTGGATAATGCAAAAATGTTGCTTTGCCCAGTGATATATATAAATGGTCAAATGAAATAACTTGTTCAGGTTTTCTACCACTCACGTAAATGTGATGTTATGGGCTACTAACATGTGTGTGCAATTTACACTACGCTTACAATAACTTGGATTACATGTTTTGGGTTAGAGAAGTAATGCACAGATGTATATCTCACCCACCCAATCTACGATTGCATTGAACCAATATAAATATCACTCCCCTTTCACATCACATATGAATCTCATTCTATAAATTCAGAATGAGGGTTTGCATGGAGTTTACATTCACACTACTTTATGGGAGCATATAGGACTTTTTTGCTATCATTCGTAAAATTGTTTTAAAATATCTACGGCTTCCACAGGCTGCACATTTTAAATAACTCTTTCAGGCTATAATACTTCATGACTGATTCATAGTCTGAATGTTCAATTATGCCTGTGGAAATACGCAGGTTTGATTTGATTTTTAAAAAGTGCTGTGGAAGTGATATCTATATCATTATGCACACAACTCAGAAAGGTACTTTAAGTTGCATTGAATTGGCATCTCACTTAATTGTGCATGTAGTGTAATGCACACAGGACACCCTCAGGGCAATACATGAGGTGAGAACGATGCTAGAGCACCACATTGATGCTGTAGGGTTGGATGTTGGATTGCTGAGGCAAGACTTGCATAAAGTATCAGCAAGAGCAGAAAGAAGAATCTCTGACATGGAAGACATAGCGATTCCCCTGCAACCTGAAGTACAGCTACTATTTCGGAGAACATGCCAGTTGGTGGAAAGAATGTACGGTGCAGAAGGACAAGTGAAAATAAACAACATATGCATCAACAGCCTTTCCACAGAAGACGGAAGGGCCCTCTATGGAATTTTTTGCAAAAGGGTGGATAAGGGAATGGGTGGGCCCAAGCAGACTATCCAGTTTCTTTTCCATAGAAAGGGCCCACAGGGTGTGGAGTAGAGCACCTCCACCAGGAAGCCATTCAAGATGGGGATAGTTAAGCTACTGAACTATCGGGACAGAGATATGATATTGCAGGCAGCGAGGAAGAAGGGCACAATGGAAGTAGATGGGTTGAGAGTTGTTATATACCCTGACTTCAACAAAGCAGTCCAAAAAGCCTGTCAGTTGTTTGATACAGCGCAGAAGAAGCTGATGGCAAAGGAGATCAAGTGCGCCACGATATATCCAGCACCATTCAGGGTAATAGGTCCCCAAGGAGTACGGTTCTTTACAAATCCAACAGATGCATGGAAATGGGTGGAGACTGTAGGCCCAAACAAGAGGAAGAATGGGGTAACCTTGAAGAGAGAGTAAGGATGCCAAGTTGCCAAAGAAAAAAGAAGATGTACTCTACCAGAAAAGCAGGAGTGCTTTGACACTGCATAAGTCAGCCAGAGACCAATACCAACTGAAACAGACGCTTATTCATAAAAGGTACGGCTACAGGCTTCACCAAGTCGGAGTGGAGCTGATGATTACACAGGCGCCCATTGAGTCTAGCCCACACCCATGGGTGGAGATGGTCGGCCTTTGATTTAATTTAATAGGGACGACAGATGCTTCAAGTTGTGGGGGAAGCATACATGGGGGAAGTTCAGAGGGGTTGTTGTTTGTTTAAATTGCTAAAATCACAGAAGGAGTTCATCATCCCCAGAGTTAAAAAACAAAAGATTATGAGATATGCAGCACTAGGTCACAATACATATGGGTGGGATATGGTTGGGAGTGATCAGAGGAGGGAATTGAACTGCCTCACGTGGAATGTAAATGGCTTAAATGACAAAAGAAAATGGGGACTGATCTCTAAATATTCAAGCAGGCATAAATCAGATATATTGCTACTACAAGAAATGCACCTGATGGGCACCTCATGTGTTTCCTGGGCAGGAGGTAATACAAAGTGTTGGAACACAAGGGGTACTATAGGGAATTGATGGGAGTTGCCATCTTGCTTAAGAACAATATACCAGTGGAAGTCAAAGAAGTATGGAGGGACCCACAAGGGCAATGCATCCTGGTTACATGAGAACTACGGGGGGAATCATAGCAGTGCTGAATATATATGCAACACCCCCACCCCATTCTGAATTTCTGATAAACGGACACAAAGGTTATATGTTGCTTGGCAAATACTTTTATTAACAACAGAAATGGTGGGGTTGGAGGAAATCTTAACTAGCCCTGCTGCTAAGAGGGGTTTGCCTGCCTCAACAAAACTAGCTAATGAAACTGTCTGTGTCAGAATGTTGAAAGTAAAGTTTGCCATCATGTCTAAATATTAATGTGTCCCTCACAAGCTAAACTAAACATAAGGTGAAAAGGGGATGTGTCTCTCGGCTCTCGACCTGCAGCCCAGCTTTGCAGTTCAAACCAAAAGTTCCAAAAATGTGTAGAAAAACAAGCAAAAGTACCACAAGACTCAAGGGGCTGCTGCCCTTTCCCGAGAGTCTTTCCAGCATTCTACAATTCTGTTTCTTGTCTTTAACAGTTGAGACAAGTCGTTATCTTTACATGGTAAACCTGACTGCCATGTCCTGCAACAATGAAGAATGGCTTCAACACCTTTGCCAAACCGGGTTGAGGGTTCCAGACACTATTCTCAGTACCCTTCCCCTTGATATGCTCTCCTGCCAAGTCGGTTACTCACAGTTCTCCTTCTCTGTATTCACTTCCACCCAAGGCCTTGGTTTAATCTCCTGCCAAGGTCTGTGAATATTACTTCTGTATTCAAAGATCGTGTTCCTCTCTCTTCCTAGTCGGGGTATGTTTTTCTTATGTGGGGCCCACACCCTCTTCTCTTAATTACATACAACGTTCACTTGGCATGATATTCCTTCGATCCACAGCCTTGATTTACACTCTTGCCAAGGTCTGGGAATGTCACTTTTAGATGCACAGTTCATACCCCCCTTCGTTACTGGTAGGGGTATGTGTGAAGGCATCATGAAGCAAGACAAAGACAACAGACTTAAAGTTCAAACAAAAGATATTTATTAACTTAAATGTCAGGATGGTAGAAGGCCTAACTTGCTCTATGCTAAGGTGGGATTTCCCTACCTGAACGAAACTTAAGTCCAAGTCAAAGAGTTCAACCTAAAAGTCTGTCTGTGTCCAAAACCTATGCTTGCCCTCACAACTAAAGCTAAACAGTGTATAAGGATGTCAATAATCAAAGAAATGATGATCAACACAAACTTCTGAGCTCCTTCCAACTCTTCGCTTCCTTTTCAGCTCCCCTTCTCCAAGTTCAAGAAAGTTCCACAAAAGTCTCAGAATTACCTTTCTTACGTTCAAGGTAACACAGTTCCAGCACTTTGCAAATAAAAAATTACAAACAAGTACAATCTATAGGTAAAGGGGGATACCATGCCTCATCTGTGAGTATCCCACTCCCAATCTCCAACTTTCTCTCCCTAAATACTCTCCTTCTAGAGCCCTCCGGTCCTCCTCTTCCAACTCACTGTGGGTGAGCCGAACTTCCACACAGAGATTTGTGGGTAGATCTTTATCCTCTGCAGGTGCTTCCCTCTGGAACATCCTCCCTGCCGTCTTGAGTCTGAGCTCCTTAAGTTCCGGAAACTCCTCAAGACCTCCCTCTATCTTCTCTTCCTCTTTCTCTCTCCCTTTCCCTTGCTGACCTACTCTTTATTCTTGACTACTTCTCTCCTCCCTCTCTACCTATCTCCGCTCTGTTTGCTGACTGGTCGCCTGGTGCACCTCCAGAGCCACACAGGTCTCAGGCTAACCCTCCAGTCCTTGCACTTTCCCCAAGGCCTCTGCACTCTGCTCACCACTACTGCACTTCTGAATTCATTCCATGGGATGGGTAACCTCTCTGCCCTTAACCCAGGGCCCTGCTGAACTGGGCGCACCTGTTCCCGCCCCCTCCCTTCCACTTCCTGTCTGTGCACTTAAATAACCTTAGAATGTATTAGGCCTAGTTCGCCAGGCCCAGTACGGTAGTTTTTTGTTTCTGTATTTCTTCTCCTTCCATCCCTTATCACCTGTATGTTCTTCTCCTTCAACCCCATGACACCTCACTCTCTGTCACACACTTGCACCATCTGAAACGTCATTGGCCTAGCATGGTTGTTTGAGGATTGTATGCCCCTCTCACTTCCCTCTCCCCTTTCTCACCTCCCTTCTTGTCATGCACTTGCAGTAGTAGTAATGCAGGCAGGCTTAGTTTGCTAGTCCTTTTTTGCTAGATCATTCAGAAACGTCAAGGCCTAACAAAGCCCTTGTTCCCTTCCTGCCTTTAAGCACTTTGAAGCACTTCACTTGTGTATAAGCGCTTTACAAATAAACAATTACATTTACAATCTATAGGGAAAGGGGGATACCATGCCTCACCTGTGAGGACCCCACTCTCAATCTCCGGAGACCCTACAAACAGGTGATCCTCCCTCGCTTCTCCACCCCCAGGGTCAGGATCCAGAAGTGATGGACTTTCCCTGGCCACCTGAGAAGAAGATAGAGGGAGTTTAGGAGTGAGGATACCCGTAGGTTTCTCACATATGCCATCCTTGTTTGGGTCCCAGACCCTCTTTACTTGGTTACTCTGCCCCAGTGAATATTGCCTTTCATGCTTCACTTCTAGCCCCTTGCACTCTCTGGCTGGGTCTCCTTAGCCCTGTGGTTAGCTATCCTCGTACCTGTAGGGTCTTGGCAATCAAGATCTAGCTGTTCACAGGTCTCCCAAGAGCTTCCGTGGATGTCTTGGCTTCTGGGGACATTCTCTGATCTTCCACGTCCCTTCTCTGCAGCTTTCCGATTGGTTTGTTGCACACCAGCTTGCCTGTGGTCTGCCTTCTGCGTCGCGCGCATACCGCGAGCGTGCTTCCATCCAGAACACCATCTGCCGTTATGCACTTGGGATCTGCGTGGGCCGTGCCGTGTTCTCAGTCTGTGCTGGACCGAAGTTAAAGACACCTTTGTTCTCTTCCCTCTCTTGATTTAAATGACAGCTGGCCAGTAGGAGCGTCTAGGAGTCTAGAACATGTGTGATGGTACTGGTGATCATCATTCCTCATGGCCTCCTCCTCGTCCCAGTTGTTCTCACTTGGGATATGTTACTACTGCACATGGAACTAATAGGTAATGGGGAATTGGAGGGGTCTTGAGGGAAAGTGGAAGGGTCAAGGGGATACTGCCTCCTCCCAAAGTGGTCACTATTCTCAATGGGGTCCTCCCTCCCCATGAGATCCTCCCACTGAGTACCACCCCAAGGAGGACTATCGGGTACCCGCCTAACTACCCTGGCCTCAGGGAAAGGGGCTCCCCCATCTAAAGCAGTGACAATACCTCAGGATTCCTCACATAACCCATGGGGTGGACTTAATGATACTGCGGGGCATTTTCAATTATGTAATGTGCAGGGAACTAGATAGGACAGCACAGGGCTTGGGATACCCAGCATCAAACCGACCCACACTGGCTACATTTGCCGAAGCGACAGGAATGAGAGATGTCTGGAGGGAACTGCACCATGGCGATAGGAGGTTCTCATTCAATTCCGGGGTGCATGCATCGCTCTTCCACATAAAATATGTTTTTCTCTGTTGCACAGGTCTCGGATGGGTTACGGAGGCAGAATACCTGCAAAGGAGTATCTTGGACCAGGCCCTACTACTAGTGAAGATAACTGGGAATGAGTTGAAGAGGCAGGTGGAGTGGAGGGTAAATGCATATAATTTGGGTAACAAGGCCATAATGATGGGATAAGGAAGGGTCTGGGGAGTACTTTGCAATAAGTGAAGGAACAGTGGGAAGCAAAAGCTCCCTCTGGTAAGCCTATAAATCGTTCATCAGGGGAAGGGCAATGACAGATATGTCATCACCAGAAAAAGAGACAAGCAAAACTGGAGGACCTGGAAAAAGAAAATAAAGTGTAGGAATAGAAATATGTGATAGAGAAAACGATGCAGCAAAGAGGGAAGTATTACAGCTCACACCATGTTACAAAGCGGTAGTGACAGAATAAGCCAAACAAGTATACTGGCATCCAAGGCCAGAGCATATGAAATGAGTGACAAAGCGGTGAAAATGCTGGCCTAGTTAGAGAGACAAACAGAAGATTTGAGGTGGATTAGAGAAGTTGCTTCAACTGGGTAAGGAGCCAGGTACAGTGCAATTAGATAGCTGAGGAATCTGCCCGCTACTAGCAAGGATTATACAGTGAAGTACAGGGGCAGGCAAGAGGGAGAAAATTGAATATTTGGAAAGGGTGAACTTATCAGGGATAGGAGAACGAGCAAGAGAGGTAATGGATAAAGAGATCTCTATAGAGGAACTGCAAGAGGGCATTGGTGAATTGCAGGCGCGGAAGACCCCGGGGCTGAAAGGGATCCCACTTCAATGTTGAAAGAGATTAGATGAGGACATAATGAAACCAATACTGGAACTATTTACAAAAAGCAGGGATAAAGGAGAGCTGTCAGAAGACTTGAGGTTGGCCACTATAATGGTTATCCACAAGAAAGGGAAGCTGAAGCGGTTATGTTCCTCGTACCAGCCGATATCTTTGTTGAACAGGGAAAAGAAAATACTGGCTGTAAAGACTGGAACGGGGTATCTGTACTTCTGCCCACTATATGTTTGGGGTAGTGGCACAGAGCTCCCCAGCCAAGGTTATCTAATGGTAGCTATGGAAGCACAACTAAGGCTGAGACTCAAATGAGGTGATGTAGGCTGGTTCTTAGGTACAGTGAATCCCCAAGCTTCCCACAACGAAATGTCCTCACACTATGTTAGGTGATAACACAGTCCTTTCATTAAAGGATCAAACATCAGGTAGATATATACAAATAAATAAGACTCACTTAGTACTAGAAATCTAGTCCGGTAACGTAACGTGATATATACAACCCCCCCTTTCTTAACACAAGCACTTTCCCACAGACTGATGGTCCTGACAGACAACAGACTAATACCAGATCTGTATACCTGACATGTCCCAACTATAGGGTCAGGCAGAGTCAGGCAATTACCACTAATTTCACACACCTGACTGCCCTTTCCCTACCCCATAGGGATAAAAGGTGGTGCACGAGAGCACACTCTGAGTAAGGCGGAACGTACGAGTAAGCAGTGATTCTAGGATGGCAGTTCAAACAAAGCGCAACCTGAAAGGACATCAAGAAGAGAATGGGCCTTGCCCTTTTCAACCCAGATATGCGAAACCTCTAAACAAAGAAACGTAAGACCGAGAATCGCATCTGGCGAATGGTGTGATGGATGTTAGCGGTAGATGGCACCCTCCCGCACTGATAGCCAGGGCGGGAAGATGAGGTTACCATCATGGTACCGTCGTTGACTCCAGCGGCAAAAGAAATGCCAACAAGTTCAGCACAGCCGGTGAGTCAGGAGGGAACCTGATAAAAAATGAACTGTGTAAAGCTTAAGGTCGAAGTAGCAACAAGAAATAAGAATAAAACTGCACATATCAAGAGGCTGGAGGGAGGCAGATGGGAGGTGTCAAGGTGATCATACAAGTGTCCAGCCAAATCCCCTGTACACTCAAAAGTCCTTGACTCGTTGGTAAAAGAATAAAGAATTGTGAAATTGGCATATGCACCCGGCTGAGTGGAATGCTGTGTGAACTGAAAGAGAAAGCCTAACTGTGGGCTGCAACAAAGACTGACTGCGGCTAAAAGAAAGCCTGACTAGGGCTAAGGGTTGGTCTGAACCCGACCGAGGTGTGGTGGTCGGGGGGGGCGCTGGTGTCATGCGGGCCCCTCCGGCGTATGGGCCCTGCGCGCCGCAACGCCGCGCAGGAACAGACACGGAGACGTCTGCTTGCTCCGGCGCTCCGGCTCCAACTGCCGGGCGCCGCCTTTATTCCTAACTGCGCATGCGCCGGCTTGTAGGCCGCGCATGCGCATTCTGTGTACTACGTACACAACATCCCTCCTTTTCCCCTCAAACAACAAAACCATTAAACATGGGGCCAACGTGGCTCAAACATTATATACTTAACAGACTTTTGTTGCTCAGGTCGCTGAGTCCATAATAAAGTCTTGGAACCTTTGTGGAGGGCGGCGTCCCTCTCTGCGGGGGTACCTGGGCGGTCCCCTTTCGACATTCTCTGGCTCCGCAGGGTCTCCGGGCGTGTCGACGTTCTCCGGTGGTGCTTCTGCCGCCTGCCTTTGGCCAGGATCCGGTTCTTCTTCAGAGGTTGCTGGTCCTATGCGTTTGAAGAAAGACACATTTCCGGTCACTGTCCCACGCGCGTTCGCCGCCGTGACCATGGATCCCTTGACGTGGGTAACTCCCATCGGGTGTGGTTCATATGTCATTGAGAGTTTCCCCTCTGGTTTCCTGTTCCGGACCAGGACGGTGTCTCCTACCGCTATCTCTTTTTCCGGCAGCCTTCGCCTCATTGTCTCCTTCTCGTTCCTCGCGGCCCTGTCCGCTGCCACTTGTGTGTCATCAATCACCCCCGGGCGTCGCTCTCCCGCTTCCGGTATCAACCCTCTGGGTATGCGCTTAAATAGTGCCTCAGCGGGCGCGATTCCGGTGGACTGATGTGGGGTGGACCGGTACTCACGGAGGAATTCGATCAGATTATGGCGCAGGTCTTCCCCTCCATTGACGGAGATGCGAAAAATTTTGTTAAGAGTCCGCATGAACCGTTCAACCTCTCCATTGGCTCTCGGCCACAGTGGGGTCACTTTACGGTGCTTGATGCCTCGTTCTGCGCAGTATCTGGCAAAACGCTGCCCTTGGAATGGAGCGCCGTTGTCCGAACAGATCTCGAGCGGGAAGCCGTGGGTGGCGAAAATTTTGTCCATGGCCAGGATGGTGTGATCGCTGGCGGTGGATTCTACGAGTTCCACCTCCGGGTACCTTGACCACTGGTCCGTTACCACTACGAAGTGTAGGCCTCTGCCGGTCGAGCCGAAGTCTGCGTGGACGGTACCCCACGGCACGTCGCTCCGTGGCATGGCTTGGATGGGTGGGCTCTTTTCTGCTGGACTCGCGGCTTGGCAAGGGATGCAGGCCTTTACGAACTCAGTCACTCGGTGTTCCAGGTCGGGGAACCAGACTTTCAGCCTCAGGCGCGCCTTCATCTTAGCCATGCCTTGATGTCCTGTGTGGGCTAGCTGGAGAACTCTTGTGACCAAGGACCTGGGGATCACGATCTGGTCTCCCCGCAGTAGTAGGCCGTCTGTGGACACCGAGAGCTCGTATCGAGCCTTCCACAACAGTTGCAGGTCTCTCTGCACCTCTGGGTTTCTTCTGGCGTTGTTCAGGAGGACGTCTCGCCATTCCCCTGTGGCAACCGCTCTTTTCACTCGCAAGAATGCCTCGTCAGAGTTCGAGTCATCTGCAATGTTCTCCCTCGACAGGGCTACTGGCAGGGCTGATTCAACGACGAGATGCACAGCGTCCCCCGCGTCAGATAACTCTACCGGATTCTGGGCGTCCCTCGTGCCGGGGTGGCGGGACAGGTAGTCTGCGGGGTTGTGGGTGCCTGGGCGGTACACCAACTTGACGCTATATTCGATGAGCGATAGCATCCATCTTTCGATCCGGGGAGGCGGCTTGGAGGAAGTGCCGGACAGGATGGGAATCAGGGGTTTATGGTCAGTGACCACGACGACGGGTTTGCCGAGGATGTATATCCTGAAGTGTTTGCATCCCCACAGGATGGCAAGGGCCTCTCTCTCGATTTGCGAGTAGCGCCTTTCCGTGTCGGTGAGGGCCTTGCTAGCGTAGGCAATGGGTCTCATCGCTCCCAGTTCATCGGCCTGCATGAGGACTGCCCCTAGTCCTACGGGGCTGGCGTCAACTACGATCTCTGATTCTCGGCTGGGGTGGAAGTAGGCCATTGTCTCCTGCTCTGACAGGGCCTCTTTGATGGCATTGAATGGTCTTTGTTCCGCCGCTGTCCATTGCCACGGTACGTCATTCCTGGTGAGTGCTCTCAATGGTTCTGATAGGGAGGCTAGGTCTTTGATGAATCTGCCGCAGTAATTGACCATCCCTAAGAAGCTCCGAACTTCTGCAGGAGATGTGGGCGGAGGTGCGTCTCTTATGTCTTTTACCTTGGCGGGATCAGGTGAGATGCCGTTCGCATGGAAGGTGAACCCGAAGAATTCCAGACGATCTTTTAGGAATTCACACTTTTCTTGGTGTAGTGTAAGACCTACCGCCTGGAGTCTCTCAAACGTGCGTTCTAGCCTTTTAAGGTGTTCGCTCTCTGACTTGGCGAAGACCAGAATGTCGTCGGACATGTTAATGACACCCCTCAGGCCGGACAACGCTCCTCTTATGGCGTTCTGGAAGACCTCAGCCGCGGATGAGATCCCGAAGTTGAGTCTCTTGTATTGGTACAATCCTTCGTGCGTCGTGAACGTAGTGATGTACCTCGACTCGGGGTGCAGTTCCAGTTGATGATAGCCAGATCTGAGGTCTAGTTTGGAGAAGACCTTGGCGCCTTGGAGTTCGCCGACGATATCGTCCAGGGTGGGTGTGAGGTGGCGCTCTCTTTTGATGGCAGCATTTGGTAGCCTCATATCTACGCAGATGCGCACAGCCCCTGGTTGCTTCGGCTTCGGGGCCACTACGATGGGTGAAACCCAAGGGGTGGGCCCTTCTACCCGTTCGATGATGTCTCGGTCCATTAGCTGTTGCAATTCTGCTTCTACTTGTGCCCTCAGGTGAAATGGAATTCGGCGGTGTTTGAGGGCTGTCGGCCTTACGGATTTGCCGATGTGCAAGCGAATGGGGTCTGCGTTCAGTTTGCCGATACCCTTGAAGAGACTCGCGAACTTGTGTAGCATGCTCTTTAGATCTGCCTGGTATACCCCAAATGTGAAATGCACAATGTCAAGCGCTTCTGACGCAGCACAGCTCAGCAGCGAATGGGGGCTGACGTCGGTGACGAAGAATCTTGCCTTGATGGAGTTCTGTCCATGAGATACTGGGGCAACAAATGCACCTTGGATGGGTAAGGGGGTGTCGCCACCGAATGCATATATCCTCGCCGTTGATGTCGACAGTTCTGGTGGGCCTGGCAGGGCTACGTAGTGTTTGGTGGCTAGCACGCAGACTGACGCCCCGGTGTCGATGAGGATGGGGGTGGGAGTGCCCTTGATGTTGACGGTGCACTTGGGTTGGCGTTTTGTGCTGGAACATCTCGCGATGCTGGAGATGAAGAAGACTTCTTCCTCCTCCTCCTCTTCTTCTTCTGCGAGGTCTAGGTCTTGCAGGCCTTGATCAATGGAGGAGATGCCTCTCACTCTGCGAGAGCTGCCTCGCCCCACTCTCTCTGGTCCTCTCGCCGTTGTAACAGGGGCAGCCGCACGGCACGTTCTGGCAAAGTGACCCGGTATGCCGCACCAGGCGCATGTTCTTGACTTGGCTGGGCAGTCACCGCTGTGGGGGAGGTCATACCCACAGTTCGAGCACGATGGGGCGGTGCTTGGAGTGGGCGCGGTGTCGGGCTTTCTCGGCGCCCATCTCGACCTATTCGCAGCCGACCGTCCCACTGCAAATGCGTCCTCGTTGTGTCCTGGTCGCGAGGCAGCGTCCATTTTCGCGCCTCTGGCCTCTGCTAGTTCATGTGCTCTGCCCAGGTCTAGAATCTGCTGGAGGGTTAGGCCAGGCTCCCTCAACACTTGCCTCCGAAGTTTACCGGAGCTGCACCCCTGCAGTAGTTGGTTGCGGACCATTTCCTCTTCGTCGGCCCATCTGCAAGAGGTCGCCAGGTGTCTCAGGCGGGCGCAGAATTTGTCTAGGGGCTCATCGTCCAATTGTTTCTCAGCGCCCATGACGAACCTGTCAAAATCCACGTTGGCCATGGGTAAGAAGTGGTCTTTGAGTGCCTGCTTCACTGCGTCGTAAGTGACCACGGGGATGGTCAGGGAGTCGTAGATCTTGTGGACTTCTGCGCCTGCTGAATAGATCATGGTCGCAATCTTTTCATCATCGTCGTTAACCCCTGCTGCCCTGAAGAACATGTCTAGTCTTTTGACCCACAACAGCCACTTCGGTCCTAGCTTGGAAGGGGGTCCAGTGGCATCAAACTCTGGCATGGGGGCTAGGGAGCTGCGGGCTCTGCGGGGAATCGGGGCTGCGGCACCCTCATCGTCTGCGCCGTCACCCATTTTTTTTTTGTACTCACATGTGGTAGATGCGGCCTTGTGGTAGTGGTGGGAGCGAAATCCCCTTCTTTCTTCTTAGGTGCCACAGTCTTGCACCAGCAAGACTGTGGGTGTTCCAAAAATTGAATTGATGTTGTTTTTATTTTTTTTTTCCTGACGCCGTCGGCGAGTGGCGCACGAGCACCCTGTTGGGCCGCAACCACGGTCGCCACGCGTGACGGGGAGCGGGTCGAAGAAACAAAATGGCCGCCGGTGCGTCGTCAGTCCGTGACGCGGCGGACTTAATCACGGCGTTGCAGCCGGGCACGGGAGTGGGCCGTGGCTCCTCCTCGTCGCCAGTGTGGTGGTCGGGGGGGCCGCTGGTGTCATGCGGGCCCCTCCGGCGTATGGGCCCTGCGCGCCGCAACGCCACGCAGGAACAGACACGGAGACGTCTGCTTGCTCCGGCGCTCCGGCTCCAACTGCCGGGCGCCGCCTTTATTCCTAACTGCGCATGCGCCGGCTTGTAGGCCGCGCATGCGCATTCTGTGTACTACGTACACAACACGAGGGAGACTAACTTTGAGAAACTGACCGGAGCCCGGCAGAGCGGGATCCATGGGTGAAGAGTAATCGCCTGACTTGAAGAAAATTAGAAGGAACTTTTGTTTTACTGTTTACAATGTATCAGGCCCTCTGAAGTAAGAGACTTTTACTTGACGGAGTCTTGGACACAGCAGGTCCCAGCGTTGTTAAAAGGAACTGTAACCTCGTACAGGAGAAGTTCAGGAGTGTGCTGTGCTTGAGAGCCCCGCCTTTGTCCCATGCTAGAAAACGTGGTGAAGGGAGACCCCGGACGTAACATCCTGACCTATCTTTTCTTGTGAACACCATCCCACACTATTTTATAATTTACTGATAAGGATTGGCAATAGTATGATTTAGTATAGGCAATTTTATTTTGACAAGAAGCCACTAGGACTGCCTTATTATTATTTGATGCTTGTAGCTTGCTCCCATCTTAGATTTAGGTTTAGGTTAGGCATTTTTCTCACCCATTTATATAGTTCAATAAACACCCTTGTACTGTGATCACTTGTGTCTGTCTTTACTGTTGCCACCATGAGTTCCCTACAGTGCCCACAACAGCAATCCCTGGGAAGGTTCCTACGAGTCTATCAGGGGCATACCCAGTTCCAGATATGGTCCTTCCACCCAACACCCACTCAGGGGAAGGGAACAGAGACAGGGGTTCTCAGGACTTTGAGAAACAAGGGAGAAAGGCAAAGGAAATCAAGAGGCCACCAGTGGTCATCTTGCCATTGTCCAGGAATCCATTGATTCCTATGGCAGGGCCTGGGTGTCCCATAAAAGGGAGGATAGCTAGAGCCACTGTCACATCAGCATGTAGCTGCCATCAGCCCATACACTGCTTGGTGGGCAGCACACATGTGCCCAAAAACACACAAGAAGAGTACAAGGTTGTACCCCTACCCAAGGGTGCCCTAAGGGAATCCCACAGGTCCTAAATGTTGTTGCAAACATGTTTACAAGGGTGCAGGCCACCAGATCTGAAGTTTTCATGCCCTGTCTGGTTCACTCAGATCAGGTTGGCTTTATTTCAGGAGGACAAGGGACGGATACATCGCGAAAGACCCTACACCTTCTGGACTTTGCATGTGGGAAGGGGAGTAATCCTATCCTGCTAGGTTTAGATGCACTGAAGGCCTTCAATTGCGTGGATCGGAGGTTCCTGAATGCAGTGCTGCAAATTTACAGCTTTGGACCAAAAATCCTCAACAGAATTAGGGCGGTGTACAGAGATCCACAGACATGGGTGGTGGCGAATGGGAGGTTACCAATGCAGTTTGGGCTGCAGAGGAGAACTAGAAAGGGGTGCCTTCTCTCACCTTTGTTATTTGCCCTGTCTCTGAAACCACTGGCATAGAGACTGAGGAGTACCCCCAAATAGAGGAAATAATAGTGGGGGAAAAGGAATTTAAGCTGGGGATGTATGCGGATGACATCTTCCTACATCTGGGAAATCAACACATAGCAGTCCCAGCTGCTCTGGATGTGATCGAAGAGTAGAGGGCATTCCCAGCGTTTCGGATTAATAGACAGAAATCCATGTTGTTACCATTTGATGCGGATGCTGATAGGGATACATTCACCTGGCAGGCCCTGGGGATGGAGATCCAATTGGAGCAGAATCAATACCTAGGGGGGAATACCAAAAGGTCCAATGATGGGTTTTGTGATGCCAACTTCCCACAACTGTTTGCAAAATTGTATGCTGAAATGACAGTGTGGAGTGGGCTTACCATCTCCTGGATGGGCCGGCTTAACGTTGTGAAAATGAAGTTCCTTCCCAGGGTACTATACCTATTTCAAATGTTGCCCATAATGGTGGCAGACTGGATGCTAAGAGAGGCGAAGGGTCGCTAGCCTCGTTTGTTCAGGCAAGAGAAGAAACCTTGGGTGCTCTATAATACATTGCAGTTGTACAACTGTTAGTGTTTTTGTGTTTACATTTAAAGGGAGCACACACAAACAGTGACAATGCTGGATACTCACACTGATATGAAGGGGTTAATCTCACTAATGTACGCATAATTGGTAGCAGCAAATATGGGCGATACTGATGGGCTTCAAGCCCAATGGGAGCGAGATCTGGGATGGGAGAAGGATGAGCAGCTATGGCAGAAAATGTGTAGAAGAGCCTTTAAGACTGCAGTGGTGTAAGGAACTTGTGGTGGCAACAGTAAAGACAGACACAAGTGATCACAGTTCAAGGGTGTTTATTAAACTGTATAAATGGGTGAGAAAAGCCTTAATTTAAACCTAAATCTAAGATGGGAGCAAGCTACGACCATCAAAAAACAATAAGGCAGTCCTAGTGGTTTCTTGTTAAATAAAAAGGGGCTATACTAAAAAACCTATTGCCAATCCTTACCGAAAAAGTTACAAAAATAGTGTGGGATAATATTCACCAGAAAAGAAAGAAGTGTTCACAAAATGATAAATTAGGATATTATAGCTGGGGTCTCCCTCCCCCACGTTTTTAGCATGGGATAAGGCGGGACTCTCAGCACAGCACACTCCTGGGCTCCTAGAGCATGAGATTACAGTTCCTTTCAGCGATATCAGGACTTTCGATGGTGAAGTCTCTTTTCTACAAACTCTCTTGATGCCGAGGGCCTGATGTGTCAAGAATAACAAAACAAAAGTTCCTTTCCTTAATCTTTACGTTGGGTGAGGACTCTTCATCTCTGGATCCCCCTCAACCGGGCTCCAATCCTCTTGAATGTTAGTAAACCCTCTGTTGGGTTCACTACGGCCTTTTATTCAAAATCCCTTAACTTGTAGTATTCACAAGTTTCAATGGGCCTCATTACGACTCAGGCGGTAAGGGTTTTACGGCGGCGTTAACAGTGCCGACCCTTACCGCCTGAGTACGAGGTCCCTTAGCGCCATGGCGGACTTAACACCTGCTTTTAGCAGGTGTTAAAATCCATGGCGCTAAGGGACCATGGAGTTAATTACGCCACCGTAATTTACGGTGGCGTAATTAACGCCTTCCCCACTCCCATTATGCCCTATGGGGCAAAAATGGGAATGGGGAAGGGTAAATGGGGATTGGGGACTTACCGCCCCGCCAACCTCGGAATGGGGCGGTAAGTCCGCCAACCACCATGGCGTAAACGTAGTTTACGCCATGGTGGTAAAGTCACGGCCCAGGCGGTAACTTACCGCCTGGGTCGTAATGAGGCCCAATGTCCTTTTAAACAACCTTTCACTGTGGACATCACTCAGCCGGGTTCACTCTTGTCCACACAATTTTCACGGGGTTATCTTACTTCACCCCACTTTTCAGGCAACCCTCAGCCGGGTTCACATGTACCAGTTACACGGTTTGCTTTGCTTTCTCACAATGCGGCACTCACTTCCCTTAGCTTTCCTCTTGGTTACGGGTCAAAGACTTTCGACTGTACAAGGGGTTTTTCTAGATCCTTGTATGACCACTTTGACCCCCTATGTCGGGCTGTCCTACGGCCTCCTGGTATTTGTAGTTTTAACAAAAGGGGACCAATTAGAGTCTTTCTAATAAATGCCCATGTACCCCAAGACCACTCTGCAGCTGGTCTTTCTCTGGGTTTTAAAGGTTCATTAACAGGTATTTCCTTTGTTCAAATCATGTTGCCGTTTGCAACCTTCGCTCAACACAGCTTGGTCTATTATCGGTTCTCCCTCCGACTCACCGGCTGCGCTGAACTCCTTGTCGTTTCCTATCTCTGGAGTGAAGGAAGGTACCACGGTAGCAAGAGCCTCCCTCCGCTTCGGTTATCAGTGTGGGAGGGCTCGTCTTCTTGAACTGCCATCCTGGAACAGCCGCCTCCTTGTGTGCTTTGCCTTGCTCAATGTGCGCTCTTGTGCTCCACCTTTTATCCCGGAGGGGAAGGGAAAGGGCTGTCAGGTGTGTGTAGTTATTGTCAACTGTCTGACTCTGCCTGACCCTTGTATTGAGACATGTCAGGTAAACGGCCCTGGTGTTAGTCTGTTGTCTTTCATGGTGTGAGAAAGTGTTTGAGTCTGAAAGCGGGGGGTACAGCTTCTGAATATCCTACGGGTAGGATGGGGAAAAGGTGTTATAAGGAAGGGAGTACCACATCCCACCCGTTGGTGTCCCACTTCCACACCCTGAGGACCCATCATCCAGGTGATCCTCCCGTACTGGTTCACTGAATCCAATAGCGATGGCCATGTGCTGGCCACCTGGATGACAGATCCGCGGTGATTAGTGGGAGGAGACACCCTGAGGCTTCTCACAGTTGCCTGCCAATACAAACTGCACAGGGTCGAACTATTACATCGGTGGCAATATGACCTGGTTAGGCTCTCAAGCATGTTCCTGGTGGCAATACTGCTGGCAACGGGGAATGTGTAACCTATTGGCGCATGTGGTGGGCCTACAGAAAGGTTCAAGTGTACTGGTCGGAGGTGCTTGGGTGGATAAAGGAGGTAAAGGAAGTTATCAGGAGGCTAGTTTCCCATGCTGATACTCTATGGGTTGGAAGCCGTGCAGGGGAGCTGGACAAAACTGCTGCATTTGGTACACTTCTTGTTGGTAGCGGCGAGAGCCTACTTGGCCACATATTGGAAGAGAGAGCAATTACCGGGGGTACAAGAATGGTCCACTAAATCCAAAGAGATATCTTTGATGGGGAGCATTACTGTTGCACTTCATGGAGGGAGCTCAGGGCTGGAGCGAGAATGGTCTGGATTCCACAGCAAATTTGAAGTATCATAATCCAAGAAGGTTGGGGAGGGAGATTTTCTGTTCTTTGGGTAGTATTCCAGTGAAGGGCAATGTCCATTTAGGGCAATGTCCATTTAGTCCCCCTATTTAATGGCCCTCAGTGGAAGGAATTCAGGGCAACATATTTAGATTTTTGATGTATTTGAACTGTGCTCTCCATTTTGTTATAAGGGGGTCGTTTCTGCACAAGTGTAGGGGGAGGGGAGAGGGAGAAAAGTAAGAAAGACTATTCTTGTTTGATCATGTGATTATATGCTGAGTTGTCTTGTGTTGTTCTATCCTAGAAAAAATGTAAAACTGAAATTTAAAATAAAATAATAAACTGGAACATATTAGTGTTTGTATTGTTGAAAGATGGGGCCGCTGCAACCCCAGAGAACTGCCCTCTACAAATCACTACAGACTCATTCACATAACCAAAGATCAAGATACATAAGGAGCAACAGGTATTCCTACAGAACAACCTGGAGCCGATCCTCCATAGGCTACAAGAGGATGCTAAGCACTGGGCGAACTTGCCCTTGACTCTTATAGGGGAGCTAACCTATTTAAAATGATTACACTCCCCAAGCTGTTGTACATATTGCAAAGTACGCCAAAGAAAATGTCCAAATCAGTTTTTGCCAGGATCAACTCGATACTTCGTGGAATCCTATGGGGAAACAGCAACCCATGGATAGCTCTGAAAATCTTGACCAAATCGGTTTGCGAAGGGGAGCTGGAGGTACCAGATGTTTTCAAATGTTTTTTGTATTTTTTTATTTTTACATTTATGACAACGCCCAGACCCAGGGTTATCATGGCGTTAGTACAGCTAAAAAGTGCAAATGAAGGTTACAGAATCACAACACAACAGTAGAAGAATACACACAGTTGTTACGCATATTTGTCAAACAGCCAGTTTTTTTTTTTTTTTAAAGGTGGAAAAGATGTGTGGGGGTAGAGAGTGGGGGGTAGAGAGTTCCAGAGTGAAGGGGCTGTTACACAGAAGCTGACACCTCCTGATCTTTTTCTCTTAAATCGTGGGGTGATTAGGGATATGCTCTGCTTAGAACAGAGCTGGCAAACAGGTGTGAATTGGGTGACGGAGTTGGTGAGATATTGTGGTGCCACCTTGTGGACACAGAGGTGTCTGATGCTTAGAGTTTTAAACTAAGCGCAAGCTTTGACTGGGAGCCAATGGACATCACGTTTGATAGCAGAGATGCTATCCGAGCATTTGAGGCTGTGGGCGGATCTAAGAGCCTTGTTTTGGAGAAGTTGCAGTTTTAACAAGTTGTCATTGGAGGTGCCCATGAATAGGACATTGCAATAGTCGAGTTTGGGAGGATAAGAGCTCTGGCGAGTGTGATGCAGTTACTCAGGGAGAGAAACTACCTACTCAGTGAATTCAGCCTGGCAGTCTAGGTAGTGGAGGAAGCAAAGGCGTTGATTCGTCTGATCATAGTTAGGTCAGCTTCGAGGTATACCCCCAGAGTTTTTATTTACAGGGATGAGTGCACCATCTATGCTGAAGAATGAGTATGCCGGGTCAAGGTGTCTGATCCGAAGTGATGGTCCAATGATAAGGAGCTCAGTTTTCATCATCATTCAGGCATAGGTTGTGGGTGGCCCTTCAATTTTGGATAGTGTTGTAGACAGCGTTGATTTGGACTGTGTCAGTATCATAGACTCCCGAGAGAGGGACAAGAATCTGAGTGTTGTTTGCAAAGTTGGTGTACATGATTCCACTATAATCAAGGAGATAAGACAAGGGTTTAGTATAGGTATTATAAAGGGTGGGTGAGAGACAGGACCCTTGAGTCACACCTTGTGGGGCTGGGATGGCGTTGGCCGCTGAGTCTCCTATCAACACACACGTGGTCCAAGAATTTTATCCACTTGGTAGCTTCTGGTGAGAAGTTGAAGTGTTGGTTGAGGTGTTCACACAGGATATTATGATCAACCAGTTGGAAATCGGTTGATAGGTCGAGAAGGAGCAGGATCACTAAGTTGCCCGAATCTAGAATAGTGTCCATTTGGATTTTTAAATCTGGTAAGGCAGTTTCTGTACTGTGCTTGGGGAGAAAGTCAGATTGCCTTTTTCATAGCAGGAGGTTGGTTATAGGAATTGCTGAACTTGGATGTAAGCTAGGCAGTCAATCATTTTTAGGAGGAAGGGGACAGTGGTGATGGGCCAATAGTTTGTGGGGATGGTAGGATCTAGTGAAGGTTTTTTTTAATAGAGGGGTTACCATGGCCGAGTTCATCACAGAGGGCACCGTCCCCGTAGCAAATGAGGTATTGGCAAACTCAGTAATAATGGGAGTCAGTGTGGGGCACAGAGCTTAACTATGTGCGCAGGGCATGAGTCCCCTATACAATTAGATGGTTTAAGAGCTCTAATGGTAGCTGTGACTTTCTGCAGGGGGTCACTTGATTGAAAGAGAAGTGGGTGATGTTGCTAGCAAGCGCTTGAATGGGGGGGTTAACCGGGTTGATCACCTGGGCAGAGGCGTTGCTTAGGGGGGCTATGGGGGATATAGCCCCTGGTCTTTTGGTTGTAGCCCCGGATAGAATCTCAGGAGCTACAACCAAAAGGCTAGCTAGCCCCCAGTTCCAACAGCTCCAACATTAGCGTAGCTCAGGGTCTTTTCCAGACCTAGCAACACCCCTGCACCTGGGACTTGCTGATGAGCAGGGATGTGTTGGCATTCATGTTGGACTATAGTGTCTCGAGGGCATCTTAAATTATGATACACCAGTTTTTGTCAGTGTGGATAGTACCCACCGGGGAATGGGGGTCTCAAGTTCCCAGAGGAAAGTGAATAATTCTTTGCTGTTGCAGCTAGCATTTGCAATTCTATCGTTATAGCTATTAGCTTTGCAAGTGAACCTGCTTTCTTATCATTGAAAGACACTGTGGCAAGGTCCGACAGTTCTTGGGGGAAGGATTTTTCTTGCAGAGGTGCTAGAGGGATCTTTTTTAAGTGTTGATGGTGAAGTGTATAGTGAAGTGATCAGACCAGGGTACCAATTCAATGGCATGAATATTAATGGGGACATTTACGTTAAGAATCCAAACCAGGATACGTCCTTTGGATTGAGTAGAGGAAGAGATGAGTGAGATGAGTTGGGCCAATCACATGTCACAGAGGGCAGCAGACAGTGCAGTAGCTTTGATGTCAGTGCAGTTATTGCACTCGAGGCTGATGTCTCCCAGTATGATGATATGATATTATATGATATGGCATTTGTAACGCGCCTATACACAAGTGTTTCAAGGCGCGACGAGGCAGGGGGGGGGACAAGGGGAGAACAGAAAACGATCCTACTAGGCCAGGTGTCATTCAGATCACGCAAGTGCAAGGGTAGGGGGACTGGGAAAAGTGCAGGGGGAAGGGGAGAGGAGAAGTGCAGTACATGGTTAGTCGAATACAAGATAAGTAATAGGGCCAGCTGGTGGCAAGTGCAAGGAGAGTGCAGTACATGGATCACTTGGTAGCTGGGTTAATAAAAGGAGTGATTAGAAGTGGAATATCAAGATTGGGGCGACTGGGACTGTTGGGTTGTCTATAAAGTAATAGGAGGTTAATAGTAGTTTGGGGGTCTGTGGTCAGCTTCAGGGTAGCATTTTGTAGCCTGGAGTGGGGGGGCAGAGGGCATGTCCTGATATGTAGAGAGGATTTGCAAATGAGGGCAACTCCTCCTCCTGGCGTATCTAAGCGGTCAGCTCTAAGGATAGTATAGTTGGGTGGGATGGAGAGTAAAAGAAGAGGACCAGAGGCATTGTGTAACCAGGATTCAGTGATGGCTAGTTTGTCTAACTGCGACTCAATGATGAGGTCATGGACATGGAGTTACTAGCTAGCTTCTGTGGGATTGCCTGGGGAGGGCCCGCACCAATCCAAAGTAATGGTGGCAGGAAGGCAGAAGGTAGGAGGTGGTTGGATGTGGGGATGACTGTAAAGTTATTCGTTATGGCCCCAGAGAGTGATGATGCCATTACTGGGGTGTGCGGATAACGATTCAGGTGTGGGCAGAGGCGAGTTTTGAGGGGTATCCTTAATGGGTGCAGTGATCGAAGTGTACAAAAAGAAGTAGTGGAACTATGTTCCCTGCTGACCTGGCTCTGCTCCCCACAAACACCATCACCACACCCCCTCCCATGCATAATTAAAACCCCCAAACACATGTGCCTGATGTTTATGGGAATGTTCAGTGCAGTGCACTGAAGAGCAAGCTTCAACTTCTTCCTATACTTTTATTTTAAAACTAAACCATTCCAGAACGGTTTCTTTTAAAAATAAAAGTATAGGAACAGTGAAACTTAAAAATAAAAAGTATAGGAACACCGCTCCCTCCCACTTCGACCTCTGAATGGGTGCAGCATTGATGAGCACCATGTTTTTCCTAGGAACGGGCATTGCAGTAAAACAAGATGGGGGGGTTGGGTTGGTAGTCAGTGTAGCCAGGGTGACCGGATGAGGTCAGTCACTACTGCTGGTATCCTGGGCATGGGGGATCTGGTCGAGTCCAAGAGAGTAAAATAGGTTTGGCTAGGGATGGGGTGGCAAGTGGCCTCCGCTATAGCTGCAGCTTCATACGGCATGTCAAACATCAGGAAAGCATTTGGGGTAATATGAGGACCATATTTAGTACAACCTCTTATAGGAGGTGTACTAAGCTGCATATAGCAATTCAGAAGCGGAGGAGAACTGAGTAATATGAGGTAGGCAATATGCAGTGATGAATATACAGGCAATAGCATAGCAATATGAAATGATTGCGGGCATGGAGGCACAATGAAAGCATTATTGCATTCTACGGAAGGGCTACTATCGGCGTGGCCTGTGAGCAAGTTGAGTGGTAGTGACTGGGACACCATGCAGAATGAATGATAGTTGTTGCTAGCTTCCGGGAGGAACCGATTGCAATGCACCACAGTGGATGGTGGTGATTCCAGGCATCGCAGCTTGCCGCAGCAAATGAGTGGGTATTTGGTGGGGCAAACACAGTCCACACAAAGTTGGAAGTAATATTAATGATAGACAGATCCCTGTTACAAATACTGTATGGCAGTCCAGGGCGGCAGGAACTACTGCTGACAGGGCGCAGGATCATAGAAATTAGAAGATATGTCACTAATGTGATGGGGTTCAAAGGGATCATCACAAAATTTTCACCATTGTATGATAACCCAACTATCCTGGAAGTATACAAATTGGGAAGACAGCCAAGCTGGTGAAACAGCGAGATTATTAAAGTCAGGGACATCTTGAATGAGGAGAGACTCGCAACATTTCCAACATTATGACGCTGGTCAAGTGGCACAGCGAGTAGAGCGCTCGCTTTGCCATCAGTGCAGAGCCTGCGAACGCAGGTTCGAATCCCGGCAGCGCCAAACTCAGCGTTTCATCCTTCCGAGGTCGATAAATGAGCACCACACACCGTGGGTAAAAATAAGCAGCGCTCAGATACCTAAGGGTTCGTAGCGCTATATAAATGCCAAATTATTATTATTATTATTATTTATGTGAACAATATGGGCTGATGCAAAGTGACCTAAAACACGCAATGCAGACCGAGCTTGGGAGATGGGCATCCCAGACCACACACCCCTAGAAGTTAACCTTTTGACTGATAAAATAGAAAAGAAAGCAATCACAATACTGAACCAGGCAATTAACAATTTTACATCACTAAAGCTGGTCAGAGAAGTGGGAACAGGATCTATGGATGATAGAGAAGGAGGGATGGGTAGGTACGCAAATATCAGTGAGGGAGGCAGGGCTGTCACAGGGTGAGGTGAGGCCCGGGGCAACACATTTGGTGAGGCCCCTTCATGTTTTGCATTTGGCCAGTAGCACTGTAAACAAGTGTGCATGTGTGCATGTGTGCAAGTGGGTTGCCAGACATTTGGTCGAAAAAAATTGGTCGACCAGACAAATGGTCGAACCAATTTGGTCGAAAACCAAATGGTCGAATTTTTTTTTTTTTAATTATTTTAACCCTTTTTTTTATTTTTTTGGGGGGGTCCCCCCCAACCCCCTTTTTTTCTCTAAAAAACCCTTTTTTAACTAAACGAAAACCCGAAAAAATAAATATATAAATAAAAAGAAATTCGACCATTTGGTTTTCGACCAAATTGCGTCGACCAAATTGCAGTCGACCAGTTTTTTTTCGACGAATTGACTGGACACCGTGCAAGTGCTATGCTGGCTATCGGGCTTTGTGCTCTCCTTGCTAATTAAAGGCAGTGACTGCTGATCAGCCCATGAGCACAGAGATAGCATCACAGACGGCATCAGCAATGACATCACAGCTGACATAATGTATGACATCAAGGGGGCTTCCGAGTTAAGGTTGTCAACACTCCCAAATTGATAGGTTTTGTTGCATTAAATTGGTTCTCCTTTTCTCCTGCCTTGCCAAGTCTTCCCCTGTAAGGGAAATTATTGGGGGTCTTTGTGCCTGCATGTTCTTGACGATGAAGAGCGGTTCTTCCTGTATGTTGTTCTGGGGCAGATCTTCACAAGGCACTGGAACCTACCGACTGTTTTGAGATTGGGAATCACATTGTGTTCCCCAGACTCCTGCCCGTAGGGGAAGGCAGGTCCAAAGGGACTCTCCCCATACCAATCCTGGGTGCAGCTTTAAAATGCAGGGGGTACCAGTTCCTGGCCCATTGATTAGCCCCTTTTCCACATGACAGCGCATAGCCTTATAATGCCAGGTCAAAGTTAAATCACAACTAAATTGGAAGGTGCTCCTGTCATGCAAAGTGAACGGACGAGAGTTAATTTTAAACATCCCTCAGCAACAGGTCATAGAGGGTTGGGACTAAAAATCCCACCACAGGCCACAGTAGAGTGTTGAAGATCCCTGACATCACGCATTGAGATTACAATTACGTATGTGCCCGGGTGTGGAGGGAGAGCGCTAAAACTTAGAGTGGGGACCTCTGTACCTGAAGGATCTCTTAAAAATGCTCACCAAAACAAGTGCTTCGTGGAACTTATTTTCTTGTGCAAACATTTACACAAAAGTTGAAAGAAAAGGTGGGGCGTTGGGTGATGGGCATGGGAGGAGGCGCAACATATAGCAAGAATTGTTTATAGAGCAGACACTATATTCTTTTAAATGTGTCGTAATACAATAAATTCAAACTTTTCCAGCCAGTGTTGCAAGTGAGCAAAGCCCCAGGTATTTTTCGTAAAGGCTCCCAAAACCACATTTTGCCAAGAGCAGCGACAAAGGGCTATTGCTTTTCAGATAAACTTACTTGTCATCAAGTGCCCAAGTCGGCTTCACTCACGTTTGCCAGAACCACACTGAACCAGGACATCTCTCATGGAGATCAACCCCCCTACCCTTGCCCCCCACCAATCGCATCAGAGAGAGCCAACCACCATACTCTTTGAAGATTGCTGCAGCAAAAACCATTTTGGACCCTGCAAGCTTTATAACAGCCAGCATCGTCCTGCCAAAAGTCAGACATACCAACACAGAATGGCCTAAAGTGTGCAGACAAAGGTCGCCAACATCCAAGCAATATGCATATGCATGGTGTTTCAATTACACCAGCAAGCAGAGACTAAAGTTTGGGGCCACAGATTTCAGGCTGGCAAGGGAGGCCCCGTGGGGAACGTGAAGCGTTTCCCCCCGGGGATTATTTTGACGCTGCACACGGCCAGCAAGTGGCTGTGGGGGGGCAGAGCGCCTCCTTGGGGGTATTTAAGGTTCCAGGGAAGGTTCAGGAGGCAGGCGACGGTTGGACTTGGTGATTGTCAAGTCCTGTTGCCTGCTCCCGAGCCTTCCCTGAGTTGGGCCTTTGAGGGGTGTTACCAGTGAGGTGAGGAGTAGGGCAGTGTAGCGTAGGTGGGTGGGTAGGTAGTTAGATATATATTTTAAAAAAAATGTTTTTACAAAAAAGAAACATTTTTATACCGGTGGTACCGTAAATAAGGTACCTCCTTTTTTCTTACCTGCGGGTAGGAAAGCGCCGTATTTAGGAGCCGCTGCATAGCACAGTTGGGTTGTGCTTAAAGTGCAGGTTTTGTGGAGCGGAATGTTTCGGGCCTCCGCAAAGGGGGAGGAGGGGTTGATGTCGAGTGTCAGGATTAGGCACGCGTATCTTTGTCAATTTAGTGTTCAGGGAGTGTAAAGGTGCTGACAAGCGTTTCTCTTTGAAGCGTTTGTTTTATGGCACGGTAGCTGGCTCTTGACAGAGGGGGCAGTGCTGGTTTCTTAAAGGGCCAGTTTATTAGATAGAGCAGCTGCAGTGCAGTTCTCCTGGTACGCCGCTAGAGGGAAGTGTCTACCGCGGTTTTTCTTCAACAATTTGGAGCCTGTGAGCCCAGTTTGTGGTCTTTTGTGGCGGTGGGCTATTTTTAAGTTGAGGAAGGGGTCCATCACGGAAAGGGTAATATTATTTAAGGGGTGATGAAGTTGGATTGGAGGATTATGTGGGGCAGTGGGAGGTAGAAGGTTATAGGGCTGTAAGTGAAAGGCAGGATGAGAGAAGAAGTTGGAGGTGGGATCGGGAAAGACAGGTGCAGGGTGGTCGGGGGCAAGAGGTCGGGGGAACAATTGGATGGGTGAGTCTGCTGTTATGTTTTGTCCCCGCAGTAGGAGCCCTCTAAGAAAAGAGATGAGGCGCATCGGTGTGGACGCCAGACCACAGACGGGCTGTGTGGAAAGAGGTGAGCGGGAAAGGGAATGGTCATCTGCATGGCAGAGAGGGGACACGAGAAGGGGGGTGGGAAATGAAGGGTCTGGTCTACAAGGGGTAAGGAAAGATGTTGGTGTACAGGCCATTGGAGCCTTGGGGGATGAGAAGGGCATTTGCTCAGTGGAGGTTCAAACGGACAAGGTGGTGGAGCCATTGGTACTTGAGGTGCAAGTTGAAAAATAAAAAGAGGTTGAAGTGAAAGGCAAGGAGAAAAAACTGCCGTACATGGGTATCACAAAACCTTTGGGGGCACACTTGATGGCAGCGACCAGGGAGAAGATTCAGGTGGGGGAATTTGTAGATGTTTTTTTGTAGAGTTGCTCCATAGGGAAGTGAGAGCAAAGGAGGGGTCTAAAGAAGAAGAGAGGGAACTGGCTTCGCGCCCAAGGGTCCCGGTGACTATTGAGAATTGGACGTCGGCATTTATCATTTATGCCAGTGTATATTGTGAAAAATTCCCAGAGCAATGCTTGGCTCTGCTTAAATATATGGACGTAATTAGGAAGGCTTTCACAAGCTTTGGGGGTTTTGCCTTGGTACGCTATGATGAGGAATTCAGAGCAAGAATGGCAGAGGACAGTCAGGCTGTCTGGGGGGAGATAGACATGGATCTTTGGCTGCAATGGATGGCTCCAACGAGGCCTGCCCCAACATTGCACACAGCAAGTGGGCTGCCTGTGCCTTACCGGCCCTTTCTTGGTTGCCCCGCCCATGAGGGGGCGGGGCGAGGAGGCAGAGGGCAGTCCTCAGCAGCATGTTGGGCGTTCAATAAAGAAGGCTGCACGAGGTGGATGTGCAAATTTAAACACGAGTGCAGCAGGTGTGTGGGTCGGCATCCGGTTACAGATTGTTTTCAGGCAGGGGACAGTAGGTCAGGGCGAGGAGCCGGGCAAGGAAGTGGGGGGAAGGACCGCATGCCAGGTAAATTGGGGTGTGCTGGTAGGTCGGGCTCAGTTTATCGTAAAAGGAGGGGGGGCACAAGGTTTGATGAGAGGTTTTGGGGGCGATCCAAAGGGGGTAGGAGAGGGGTGAGGAGGAAGACACGTAGGTAGGGCAGGTGAGGGATGTAACTGTGGAAATTGTTAAGGGGTGGTGGCCGTCGTTTGGAGGGCATGGACGACGGTGGCGAAGCCCTCACACTTGCCGCACAAGGTGAGTAAGCTTCAGGCTGCATGGACGGAGGTGCGGGAGCGCCTCTGGTGCAGTAGGAGGAAGTGATGATATGGGTCTGCATGGACAGGAGTTCACTAGGGCCCCTGGTGCAGGGCCATATTAATAAGGTGATGGAAGGTGGGGGGCAAGGGTGAGCAGGAGGGTAATAGTTTAGAGGAAAAAGGGGGCTAAGTGGGTTTAGGTGTATTGTTTAAAGGTTAGGTGAAAGGTGCGAAATATAGGGGGACAGGTAGGAGAGGACCGGGGTGTTTCCGGAGAGGGATATGGAGATGGCCAGGAAGGATAGGGTACTGAGGAAGGTGTTACTAGTGGTGTGGGAAATGTTATGAGGTTGGAACTCATTCATTGAGGAGGGGGGCAGCATCTGAAGGTAGCAGGCTGGTCTATTCAGAGGAGTAGGTGCAAAGGTTGGGATGCTGGAAGTAAGGGAGATACAAAGGATATGTCAGGGACCGGGGCAAACGGGATGTCTTTATAGAATTTTTTCAGTAGGTAGCAGGAGTGTTGCATTTATTAGGATGTTGTTGATTTGTAAGTGATTGTGTAATTTCTTTTTCAGATGCTGCTAGGAGGTCGGGTCAGATGTCAAAAATCTGGTTTGTGGGACATTCTAGGGTTAAGTGGGCGACAGGTAAAGAAGCTGACAAAAGGGTTGTTGGCAGGCAACTGGGTTGCAGCTATAACGATGTTGTGGTCAGATGGTCTGGGTTTGGGGGGCTGCGCTGGGATCAGTTGCTCCCTATGTTGGCGGGGTTGAGGGAAAGCTATGGGCCTCCAGATGGAGAGATTATTTATGGTGGGGAAAATGATCTGGTAAGGGATACGGGTGTGGCTCTTCTTAGGAAAATAAAAAGGGTTTTTTGTTATGGGTCCGACAAGTGTGGCCTCAAGCAACTGTAGTGGGGACTAAGTGGTTGCCGCAGAGAGTTTGGAGGGGAGTGAGAAAATAGGGACCGTTAGAGCGGGCAAGGAAGGGGATAAACAGAGAGATGGTATAATTTTCTACATCGGTGGCGGTACAGGTTTTGGTCCGTAAGGAGATAGTTTAGGAAGGATTGATGAGATTTAGAGAGGGTGGTGTACACTTGCCGGTTTTTGGGGAATGAATAATCATTATCTGGCGGACTTGGGCTCTTGGCTGGGAGATTGGTTAAGGAGTTGGAGGTAAAGAGAACTGGTGGGGGGCAGAAAGAACACCTCAGTGGAGGGTTTTTCTGGTGCCAGGGGCATGGCTTCTTTAGATGTGGGGGGAGGGAAGCACAATGGGGGAATGGCACGGGAAAGGATGGGGCGGTGCTGTTTACACAAGCGGGCCACCCCGGGGGAACAGGTATTGAGCCTGGAGGGGCATGGCCCCGGGGAGAAAGCAGGACACCTGGAAAAGGGGTAAGGAGACAGTAGGGTTCAAGGGGGGGGACCTGGGCGGAACACAAAGCGTTTCCCCCCGGGGATTATTTTGGCGCTGCACATGGCCAGCGAGTGGCTGTGGGGGGGGCAGAGCGCCTCCTTGGGGGTATTTAAGGTTCCAGGGAAGGTTCGGGAGGCAGGCGACAGTTGGACTTGTTGATTGTCCCGCCCTCCCACCCCTTTCTTTTGGGTTAGGTCTGGTATCTAGTTTTATTCCTAAGGGGAGGTTCTGCAGGTTTTTTTTACTTTCCATGTCAAGTTTTTTACAGGATTTTTTGGTGTCTGTTAAGGAGCTATTGTCTGGTAGTTTTGTGTGACGGGTCTGGGCATTAGTGAAGTTGTAATGTAAAATTTCTGTTGCTGATGTGGCAGGTCAGACTGGCTGCAGGTCATAGGAAGGGGGAGATTGGTGCAGAGGGGAGTCTGAGGGGTCTTGAAGTGGTTGTGTTTGGCGGGGGCATGGCCCCTTTAGATGTGGGGGAGGGAAGCACAATGGGGGAATGGCATGGGAAAGGATGAGGTGATGCTGTTTGCACAAGCGGGCCACCCCGGGGGAACAGGTATTGAGCCTGGAGGGGCATGGCCCCGGAGAGAAATCGGAACGCCTGGAAAAGGGGTAAGGAGACGGTAGGGTCCAAGGGATAGTTAGGGAGGAAGTGGCTTTATTTAATTATTTAATTGTTGGGGGAAAATGAAAATGTTACATTATTTAATTGGTTGTTTAAAAGAGTTCTTTAGTCTGTAAGGCCATGGAGCCAGGTAAGCGTTTAATTGTAAGCTTTGGCCTGTCACATTAAAGCGACCTTTTCCACTTTTAAATGAGTCTGGGTTTTTGTGCAGTAAGCCAAAAGGCTGTGGTATTTAACTAAAAGGGTTGACATGTTCAAAACAGTAGCTAAACGCAACTATGTTCCACTTGCCACTGCCACACTTCTACTTATCTTTCCCCCAATCTCTAGTTGGTGGCCCCCAGACACCCCCAAGCCAATCTTCACACCCACTGGCCATGTCTCATGTCCCCTGGGGCAGACTCGCAAAATAGCTGGAAATAGCCAAACACATGTGAAAATGAAACATACATGTAGAAACTGACCTTTCACACCCTATTCAGGAAACATATACCCCCTAACACATTAACATCCTGAGACACAAACGGCCATACAGACCTCACACTAAAAACAAACCCTTTTTTTTTAACAAGGAATTAAGTTCACTACCTATAAAAGGTGAAGTCTACGAAAACTGAAAATGCCAACATGAAAGTCAAAATATTGTGCCCAAATAACATATTCCCCTTATAAAAAGCCCGTTCAACCACAAGTTAAAACTTTGTCAGTACACTAGAATTATTCTGGACTTCAATTAGTTAAGGAGCGCGCACACCACCCGTCGTTCCCCTGACACCACCAAAATTCCAACCAGTTACCTGGAAGTGGCTTGCATATCTGCACAGCAGGCGCACAATGCCCTGTACCACTACCCCACCTGTCTTACGCTCGATTGTTTGCCTGCTTGGATCACGCTATTGAAGTCATGATATATGTATGCATGCATATGCCATTGATTTGGGTAGCCTGAACACCATCCCATTGCCTCCTCCTTGCATTGTCTCCCTTCAGCCACGTCTGCAGCTCAGGATAATGTTAATTTAGCATTTTCTCTAAAGACAGGTTGCATTGTTAATTGAGGGGAATTGCAAAGGGAAGGATATTGTTATTGCATTGGCTGACCTCGCCCACCTTCGAAATGGGTTAATTAATGCTGGCATTGCAAAGATTGCAAACATGTGTGATTTGCCCAAGTACTAAGTAGCTAAGTTCTTCTGAGAGGAATAGGTGGGGGCACCTTACCTGCCAATGTACGTGACGTCCTCAGCACTGCCTTTGGGTGCTGCTGTGCTCGACCACGAGGACCAGGACACAACTCTGGCACACAAAAACAACATGGTGCTAGTCCACTCCACAGGGTATCCGCTCCAGAGTCCCGGCCCTCACAGCACCAAAGTCACTTCGCTTCGTCAGTCTCCACCGCCTACTGGGCTGCTAGCAGCAAGGTTCAATGTGAGTGAGAAGTAACTGGCTTGGTTGGCTTTCGCCTTTCGGAAGTTCTTATGGCGCCGTGGGCCATTGGTTGGTAACATCATCACATGAAATCATGACGGGGCGCCGAGAGACTGTTACATTGTACAGTCCTGCCAGCGCCACCTGCCCAGTGCCCCTGTGGGCCATGCCCCTCCAACACCCCCACCCCATGTTGTGTGTTGCACTTGCATGTAAACATTTTTTAAACTTCTATTCTCTCTGCTGCTGCTGCAGTAGCAAATCTGCAAATAGCAACTGACCTCGCACTCGAACTCTCACCCTGCCCCAGGCAGCCGCAAGGCCCACCTGAGCGTGAGGCCTGGGGCAGTTTGCCCCCCTGCACTCCCATCGTGACGGCCCTGGAGGGAGGCCAATATGTCAACAATATCAAGGCTGCTACAACTCAAGATTCTACAGAGTGTACTATTCTAGGATAGGTCTGCACACAATGGGTAGAAAGGACGACAACACTTGTCTGAAATACAAGAGGGAAGTGGCATCCCTCTTCCATCTGCTATGGGGTTGCATACAAATCACAGCATACTGGGAAAGGATTCTGGCGGTACTGACCTTGTTGGTGGGAAACGAGATACCACAATGCCCCAAGCTAACTCTGCTTCATATTCTTGGGGACACTGTGAGCTTGGGGGGGTGGCAAGAACCTCATACACACAGGGTTGGTGGTAGCAAAAAAATACCCTGGGCGTCATTACGAGGAGGCAGTAAGGGGTTAACGGTGCTGGTAAAGGTGCCGGAGCCGTTAACCCCTTACCACCCTATTACGAGGTCCACTCGTGGGACCCGCTCAGGACGCCTGGTTTTACCAGACGTCCTTAGCGGGTCCCGCGAGCGGCCCAGCATGCTAAAAATGGGCCCGTCATTAACGGGCCTGTTGTTAGCATGTTCCCCATTCTCATTGAGCCCTATCGGGCCTAAAATGGGAATGGGGATGAACCGGGTCTGGGTTTCCTTAATGGAGAAATACTGGGCCCTCCAAGGTCGGAATAGCCCGTTATTTCCCCATTCAGGGAACCCGGACCCGAGTTTGGGGGTAGCCATGCCCTTATTAAGGACATGGCTGTCTCCAAACTCGTAATGAGGCCCCTGTGACTAAATTGGGGGTCGCAGAGGTACAGACAGTGGCCAAGTGGAAGGAAGGCATGGATCACTGCAGAGCTCTAGAAGTGACAGTGTACCCGGACAAAGGCTGCCCAAATACATTTCAAAGAATCTGTGGAAGTGGGACTTGTTGAAACGAGAAGCACATACATTACACTTAGAGAGGGAGATTTCATACAGAAGGGATAACATATCGAAATCATGAAAGTCATTTGCGAGGAAGCGAATGAGGGAATGAGCTGCAGGGAATCAGGGAATGGGAGAATGGGAGGGGAAAGGGACATGACTGTGAATACTGCTGCCGCTATTGTTGGTGATGTATTAACCATTTTGGAATTTTTGTTTTGCTTTATTGTTTCTTCTAAAAAAATCACCCGATAGTGGTATGGAAAATCATCTCCCGCTATAGAAAGTGCATAATAGACCCTCCAGCTGTACCATATGACATTCTACAGAGAACGCATATTAATCCTGACCTCCATTTATCTGCATGGAAAAGAGCTTGTCAAGCTCTTCTCGAAGTTCTAAATGTGGATGAAGAGATGTTAAAGAGCACACCATGCACGGCAAAGAAAGAACTGCAAGTCCAGGATTGGGAAGATGCTTCAGACCTAAGAAATGGATTCAAGATGTGTCTCAACATCAGCTGGGAAATGAAGAAGCAAAATCTTCCCCTGAGCTATCAAAAAAAGTTCCCATCAGCTTTCTATCGGGACTTGTTGCTAAGGAGCCGATTGAATATTCTCCCAATGAGGGAACTTCAGCTGATGAGAAAACAGATTGCTCAAAAAGGCTCTTGCTATCGATACTGTGATTCTAATGGAAAAACAGAGACATTAAAACATCTGATGATATCCTGCCAAGGTCTCAAAGAACTCCGCCAAACGTTTTTAGGAGAATATTTACAACAATATTCCCACTTTACTGAGCTGTGGTGGGAAGGAATCTTATCAGCGGAAAAATTCAGCATTACAATCTCTGCCATGAAAATGCTGAATAAAATATTTGAGACTATTAGCAGTGATGGCTGATGTAGCCCACCATGGGAAAATAAACAAACTTACCTCTTGGGAAGCGAATGAAAGGATTTGAAGAACGTAATTGACATTAATATGTTGGACTAATTTTCAGTGTGTTTAAGGTTTATATTGTATTAACCAATAAAACAAAACAAAAATCAATAAAAATGGTTTATATTAAAAATAAATTGCATGGAGTGATATAGCACTATTTATTTCCCATTCAAATTAATGTGTTTGGGTAACACCTTCCCAAACCACCACCTCTTTTCGAGACTTAGTAGGAACATCATTGTAGACAGCAGATATCAAATAATTTGGGGACATCTCATATTCACATCTGGGTAATCTTTAGAGGCATTAAGCCATGGAAAATCCTCATGTATTCTCATAGGAGTCCCAGTCATCATCAGGTTCCCTTCTGCATGTCCCCTTTTGCACGGGAGTCATCCCCTGGAACAGAAGCATTTGCTTGTACAGCCCTTAAATTGGTCTTTCTCTTTAATCCATCCAATAGGAAGAGGTTGTGTTCTTTCCTGCAGCTCATCCCAGTGTCAGAATCATTTTCCTCTGTGCTCATTCTATTGTAAAGTCTCAGTAATTCCCACAGTTATGTCTTAGTTATGTACTTCTATGTGAGAGTTATTTCATTGGTGTGCCTTCGATACAGTGGACCACACAATACTCCTAGACTGCCTCCCCGGGGCTGGCATTTTGGGGTTCATTCTTTCTTGGTTCCGGTCTTTCCTTCAAGACCTTTTGGCTCTATCCCTATCACCCTTTCCTGCGGTGTTCCTCAGGGGTCTGCTATTTCGCTGGTGCTATTTAATGTGTATATCCAATCCTTCACTAAAATTATCTCTTCCACGCTGACAATGCTCAAATTCTCTTTCGTCTTGATCACTCTTCTTATGAAAATCCACCTAGGCTTAGATCTTGTCTTCCGTCAGTTGGGGAATGGATGAGCCTGAATTGGATGAAACTTAACATAGACAAAACAGAGATTCCCGTTACTGGTTCTTCTGGGAAGACCTCACTTTGCAGACCCATATTCTGGCCCCCTTCCCTTGGCCCCTTTCCCCCTGTGCTCTCAATGGTAAGAGATCTGGGAGTTAAGATCTCATCTTCCCTTTCCATGGAACCCCAAATCAAAGCCAGCTGTCAGAAGGGTCATCTTCAGTTGAAAATTCTACGCAAAGTCTTACCCTTCATGCTTTCTTACTTCCACGCTAATGTGGTTGCATCCCTCGTACTTTCTTCTCTTGACTACTGTAATTCCCTTTACCTTGGTCAGCCCCTATATCAATTGTCTCCAGGTCCTCCAGAATGCTGCAGACATACTTGCTATCGGTTCCCCCAGATTGGTGCATATCTCCCCGGTTCTGCACCAGCTGCATTGAATTCCTGTTGTTAAATGTGCTAATTTGAAGGCCATGGGCCTCATTACCAGTATGGAGGCAGCCATGCCCCTAGTAAGGGTATGGCTGCCTCCATGCCGGGCTCTAATACCGGATTCTGTGAATGAGGAATTACCAGGTCATTCCGACCTTGGAGGACCCGGTATTTCCTCATGCACAAAACCATTCCCATTCCCATTAGGGCAGCCAGAGGGCAAAATGGGAATGGGGATGGAGCTAATAACGGGCCCGTTAATAACGGGCCCGTTATTAGCACCTTGGTCCCCTTGCGGGACCCGGAAAGGACGTCTGGTTTTACCAGACGTCTGTTCCGGGTCCCGCTAGGGGACCTCGTAATCAGGAATCCTGTAATGAACAGTGCCCGTCCCGTACCGGCACTGTTCATTACGGGACCGCCAGGGTCGTAATGAGGCCCCATGTGTCATGCTTTACATCTTACAGGTGCTGAATACCTGCAAAATAAATTCTGCTGGTGCATTCCCTCTCGGCCTCTCCGTTCATCTGAATCTAGGCTTGTGTTAGTACCATGATTTAGATACATTTGTAGAGGTGGGCGCTCCTTCTCTGTGGTAGCAAGTCAACTTTGGAACTCCCTGCCTTCTGCTGTTCCTGTCTATTAGTGCCAAGTTGCCTTTGGGTGTGTGTGTGTGCTCTAAAAATTCTCATAACATAACATGGTTAAACACTCCAGTTGAATACACACTTCAGTCTAAATAATGATGCATTATTTATATAGCGCTTTTGCCAAAGCACTTTACAGATAACATATTTACATAAATGGGATGTTTACGATTTCTATATTTGTGGTCAGAAAAGATGAGGCCAAAAACAACTCCAAATGCTTTTGACAGCAATTGTGTTTGTTTTTCTTACATAATTTATAACACAAATATGCAAACCTAATTAAACCTCCCATTCGTTGGCAAACTGTTGGATTCTCTTGGGGCTTCTGAGGATAGGCAGACAACACCTGACTTCAACCAATATCCAGAGGAAAATCACAGATTTCTTTATCAAATCACATAGTGCGAGTTTGGGGGACCTGCCGTCTAACACCTCTTCCCAAATACAGAGTTGAGCATCCCCTTCTGTGATACACAGCGTTCTCAGGAAGATTGATGAAACAACAGGGGGCACACAGAGCTGCTCCGGGCCCCCGAGAATTACCTGGTGGCGGAGACCAGCCTAGGAATACTGGTTGGCACGTGTGGCTCACAGGGCCTCATGCATCAACTGTGGTGGGGAGAGTCTGAGGGGTAGGACCTGCTGTGGCTCCAGGTGGACTGCCCTTTGGGGTGAGGGAGAGGTGCAGCCAACAGAGCTCAGTGAGGCCAGGAGCAGAGTGTTAGGCTGGGGCCTTCCTGGTCAGGAATCAAATGCATCCTGCGATGGGTCCTGTGGCTACCGAACAGAGCATTGAGTGCTGAAGAGAGAGATCGCAGGTGTGACCACTGAATCGGAGCAGCTGGGTGAGCGAGCGTGCAGGGGTGACCAGGAGCTGAGCCTGTGGCAGTCCACCAGTGTTTGACAGAGACCTGACCCTGGGCAGGGAGACCACCCCAGTGGGGGACCCTGGGGCTGCGTGGGATTATTCTCCAGTGTCACTGGTGCCGTGGGCCCTTGCCATGATCCTCCTCCCCAGCAAGTGGCATGTGGGCTGCACCACTATCTGGAATGGGGGTGCTGCTCAAGTGTGGAGTGAATTCACGTCTCTTACTCATCTTGCTGGAGGTGCACATCCTGAAATATCCTGGTGTTGACTCCGGTGGGGGATCAAGTGGGGCCAGGACCTAGTGGAGGAGGTGGGCTGAATGTAAGGGGCTCTTGCCCACAGTGCAGTTGAGACCATTGCTGGTTTGGAGCTCTCACCTGTATATTGGCTCATTGAAAACCTCACTTCCACGTGAGCTGAGAGGGATAACGGGAGACACTCAGCTACAGGGGAGGTACGCGGTGCCTTCCTGCATCTTGGTTCAGGGGCATACCTGCCAGGCACGGTGACCCGATAGGCCACAGGCCAGGAGGCAAAATCTGCACACAAGTGGACCCATATACACTAGCATGTACCCGGAAGGAAGCAATGAAGTTCATAGAAGCTAAAATCCCAGTACCAAAAGGTGCCACAATGCCGCCTCCACCCAATATATGAGTTGAATGTGTGCCTGTTGGTCGGAGGTGAAGGGCAGATTTTATCCTTTTTTTGACCACAAATCTGATCTGGCCTGGATCCATGTTTTGTTACCTTAGAATAAGTTAACTCTGTGTTAGCACAAGCGGGAGCCATTAGCAAGGGTTGAGTGGGCTAGTCGCCACTGCTATTTGTGGAGGTGCAGGGAGGGTGGGGGTTGTTAAAGTTGAAACACACTTGGTGGAGCAAGATGGACAGCGGACTCGGGCAAGGTGTCATGTTTGTTGCCTATGTTGATTTTTTGCAGCAATATTTTGGAATCACATAATAGGAAGAACAGAATCACGTAACTGAGTTGGAACTTGAGAGAGCTGGGTAACTGCACGAAAGCCAGAAAAATAGCTGCGCAAGCTAAAAGGCTGGTCGCCAATATTTAATTTCTTCAGGAAACTCACGTAATGGAGTCACAAGCAAAGGGGATTGCATTGGCCTGGGGGTAACCTGTGATATTACACTACTTACTCCTCCAGGGCCAGTGTTGTAATGATGCTCATACATAAAACACTCCCGCTCACCTGTATTTGCCTCGTCATAGACCAGGAAGGTAGATGCATTATGGTACATGTAAAAGAGAAGAAGTGCTGTTAAACAGCTATGACCTAGATGACCCTATTTTCTATGATAATGTACTGCAGATGCTGGCACCTTTCCCTCAGTTGAGATTCTCTGGGGAGGGGATTAACACCATTCTAGATGTTGGGAAGGACCATTTTAATGCGAGTCCCTGAGCATTTACTAAAGCTGGCAGTATGATTGTGGAAGGTATGCAGGGGCTACGGTTGGTAGATGTGTGGAGGGTACTCCATAAGGATCACCAGGAGTATACCTTTTACTCCTCTGTACATGGCATGCACTCTAGAATTGATTTCTGGGTTATATCGGAGTCCCTACTATCTGGCGTCACAGAATGTGTGGGTTTTCCCAGAACTTTCTCTGGCCATTCACTGTTAATGCTGAAAAAGAACTGGTCATCAGAGGGAAGGGGCAGGCCTGCCTGGAGACTCAAGCCTGAGGTGTTGCTTGACCCGGCATTCTCAATCAGCCTGCATCAGAATATTACTAATTCTTTCAAAGACAATGTAAGCTCTGGCCCATCTGTGGTCACGTTCTGGCAGGCTTTCAAAGTTTATATCAGAGGCATGTCGATAGCTTCAGAGTCTGGAGTATTGCGAATGTTACGACATGATATGAGCAGGATAGTGGCTGGGGGAACCCCAACGCAAATATGGTCATGAACCTTCTCCCAGATTACTTCAAGACATAAAATCTGAATTGGATACATTTCAGGATCTAGCACACAGGGAAGTCAGGTATCTGGAAAGACAAATTACCGCGAGACGTTATGGTGAGGCTGACAGGCCTGGGCCGTTACTGGCCAGACTGGTGAACAGGCAAAACACCCATAACGTACATCACTACTGAATCTGGGGACCTCGTCCACAAGGGGGGAAGACATCAACGTAGTGTTTCCCACATTTTACTCTAAGTTATATTGGCCGAAAGGTTCCACGATGCCACAAGAAATAGAGGGATATCTCAGGGGAATACCAACCTCGATACTGTCACATGAGGCAAGAGAGGTGCTGGAGATGCCAATACCACAAGTCGAGATGAAAGCAGCGATTTTAGGATTGTCAAATGGGAAGGCGTCTGGCTCTGGTGGCCTTGTATCAGAATTATATAAAGAATTTAACATAATCGTGCTTCCTCACCTGATAATGGCATGGGAGGAGGTGTTAACCAGCAATAACCAGCGAAACTACGGAAAGTGTTAATAACGCTGTTATTGGAACCTGGTAAACCGGCGGGAGACTGTGCCTCAAATTGCCCTCTGTCTTTAACTAATGTGGACGCTAACATTTTTGCTAAGGCCATGGCAAATAGGCTACGTCCCCCTTAATGCCCCATCTAATCCAAACTGAGCAATCCAGATTCATCCCGGGAAGGGCCATGGCGCTTAACTTGTTTAGGTTGTACAATGTCATATCGCTGGTGGATCCGCAGGCACGACCAGTTGCAATCTCTCTTGACATGCAGAAGGTTTTTGATACAGTATACTGCCCATTTCTCTTCCAAGTCCTGGAAAACTATGGGTTTAGTCACCGTTTCATATCGTGTATAAAGCTATTATGCGCATCACCAAAAGCAAGAGTAAACACCAATGTGACCTTATCACCATACATTCGATTGGGTGGTGGCAGGAGGCAAGGGTGCCCATTGTCAGCGCTCTTATTTACAATGGTTATTAAACCACTTGCTGACTTACTATGCAACAGATATAGTGCCTATGGCCTTAGACTTGAGGGCCCCCGGTCGTGGTGTCTCTTTACACCGACTATCTTTTACTCTATATTCAAAATCCATCTGAAATCGGTGAGGCGTTTCTGGATGAGGTAAAGGGCTTTGGAAGATACTCCAGACTCCACCTGAATAGAGACAAATCTGAGGTGGTCCCCCTTTCTGACTTTACATTACTGCCAGATGAGGCTCATGGGATGAAGGTGGCTCCAGACTCTATGAAATACCTGGGGATAGTGGTAGCTGGATCACTGCCAATTACTATAGAACTGAACTATACTACATACATCAACCAGCTGAGGGCTAAGCTGCACAAGTGGGGACAGATCATCATGTCATTTGTGTGCTGGCTCTCCCTCATTAAGATGATGGTACTGCCAAAGCTATTGTATCTATTTAATAATATATCAGCGTGGCCAGGGCAAGCTGTTTTTAGGGAACTCCACTGTCTTAGTACGGCCTTTGCATGGGGCTATCGCACTGCCAGCTCAGTTAGCAGGCAATGGCACGCACCTGGATAGAGGGGGGTGGAATGGCCCGGAATTTCAAGGTATACTAACTGGGAGTGTAGGGTCTGCATGCTGCACAATGGAATGACCATACTGAGGCCTCCCCACATGTTTCTCTGAAGAGGTGTGCAGGGGGTGAAGTTTCACTGCAGTTGCTTTTATCTGGGGGGAGTTACTCATCTGGTGTCCCATTAGACCCAGTCGAGGCAACGAGAGTAGCATGGCAGAAGATAGCACGGATGCAAGGAGGAGGGTGTCTCTATGACAGACAGGTGCCTCTGTGGAGGACAATAATCTCCCAGCAACTATGCATGCTCTACATGAGAGGAACTGGTCAGCAGCAGTGGTTTGCAAGTTGGAGAATGTGTACCTGCAAGGAAAGTTTATTAGCTAATAGGACGTCAAAAACCACGTCGGGGACACCCCTCTACAATTGATCTTATACCATCAACTCAGATCTGATGTTTGGGCCAGCTAGCCATGCTTCCTGGAGGATCCCACAATCAATCTGGGATTAACATAAATATTCATGCATATGTAGCTGAACGTGGGGCCAGGAAAAAGTGTGTGTCAACTCTGTACACATGTATCCTTAACGATCTGAAACCTAGAGTCCCAAATAATGAAGCGATGTGGGAGCGTAACCAGAATGGGTAGTTTTCAGATAAATAATTAGACAAATATTGAGGGCTCTCCAAAAAGATATTGTACAACTCCAAGTTTAGGCTCATTCATTTTAAAATCCTTAACAGGCTGCACTGTCCCCCTTCTAGGCTCAAGCTATTCAATGTAGAGTGTGACGGTAGATTTCCCAGGTGTGCAGGAGAGGATGCAGATCTATTACATATGTTATTCTCCTGTCCTAAATTGTTGACCTACTGGGAGGGAGTGCGTAGAGTCCTTCTTGATGTACTTGGCCTCCATATACAATTGCCACCTGAGGTGTTCCTTCTGGGGTTTATTGGCAAGATGCCCAAAATTCAGAGGAGGTTCTTCAACTTGGGACTTCTTCTGGCCAAAAGACACATACTGATGAGCTGGACACTGAAACAATCGCCTACAGTGGAGGAATGGTTAAATGATGCTATATGGGCAATGATATGGGGGAAGTCTGTATGACCTTATTGCTGGCCAGGTGCAGTCCCAAGAACATATGGTCAGACCTTCACCGGTAGCTTAGGGAAAGGACAAGGCCAGATGAGAGTGAGGATGCCTGCAAGGAGGACTCTCTCAATGTGAGAGTCTAATGGTGGCCCATGTACCAATGTGTTTTGAATATGTCCATAGACATCGTCTGAATAGATGAATAATTGTATGTTATCACCAAGTGTCTTAAATACAAATAAAACATTTTTTAAATGTTCCTGTGCAGAGGAACTGCCTACATTGGTGACACCTTCTGTCATATGTATTGGTGTCAACATCCCCTTAGCGGCTCAAGCCAAAATGAAATCAACTGAACAGAAAAGCAAAATAAATCGAACAACCAAAAAGATAATAAAAGAATAAATACGAGTTCTTCACTAAAATTCATTTGATCATTATTTTCAACAGAAAAGGCACCCCCCCCTGCCACAGATTCAGGCAACAGACTCCGGTCAATAGCAAACTTAAAATAAGCAGAAATGTGTCCCCTCCGTGCCCAAGGAAACGACAGAATAACAAAAGGGCACGGAATGTGAAATTTCAACCCTCTCTCTCAACCTATCGATGCCGTCCAATCGGAAAGATTTGAGTACCCAGACTGAATCGCTTGTTTGTTTGAGTGAAAATATGTTTTCTTCTGTTCGCAGAAAGATGGATTTTATAACATTTTCACCTCCTAAACTTGTTTCGTCCACAGTGTTCGTATTTATGGAAGTGCCCAGCCCTGGTGAGATCGAGGGTGGACCTACTCTTAGGTTCAATTGCCAGAATAAGGAATTCTTCTATTCAGTGGCCCTTTGTTCCCAGCAGGACATTCTTATTGAATCAGTATTTCCATTGGGTAAAAACAAGATCCTTAATAGAAGAAACAATCTTACACTCTTTTACGAGATAACTTCTTTACGATTGGTAATGTCTCGGGAGATTGAGCAAGTGTACTTCATCAATGAATATAGAACAGACATAGTGGTCTTAGAAATTCCATCTCGTATCTTTCTGTAATGGTATTGTCAGATGATCTAAGACAGAGGGGTTTTAATGTTACAAGGTGGTCTCGATCCTGAACATTTTTGGGTCAGCTGCTCACAGACAAACCGCCTTTCTTCAAGCCACGTAAGATCTCATGTGAATTAGGTTCAACAACATCAAGGTAGTGCACTTTAAGGACTGCCCACCTTTTAGGGATGAGTCGAATAGAGATTGGTCTTGGCTGTCTAACATTCTGTCCTCTCAGTCTAAAAATACTATGATCAACCGGTCAGGTTTTTAGCAGTCTTCAAGCTCTGGGGGTAGTTTCTTGGAACTAGATGAGGCCATTCCAACTTAATCAATAATTCAACCCTATGAAATCAATTGTGAGATTTCTCAATTATAATGATTTAGGAATCCCTCATTGTACAAGAAGTTATATTGGATAGGCATAGAATATTTGTACAAAAGGCCACCGGCGGCGTTAGGGGTAAATCTCAGGATGGTTTATTGATAGCATTCAATCTAGTCGGGCCTCTTGAGTTTCCATTTTTGACAACTCTAAGCAGGGAATTTTGGCTCTTTATGTTACTTCGGGGGAGTTGAAGGAATTTCTGATAATCAACTTATATTGTAACAAAGTACTATTGTTCATAAATTAGCATATTTTTAAAGTTGGTGACATTTTTTCCAGATGGAATGATGGATTTTAAAAAAATGGATACGGGTAGCAGGTGATTTTAATTTGAATATGTCACGATTAAATGGGAATGTGATGGGGGATACTTATGGTGGTACTACCTGGAATAGAGATAAATATGAAACCTGTATAGATCATATGTTCATCTCAGAAAAACTTTTTTCTATATTTGTATATGTTGCTATTGAAGGATGGAATATTCCTCCTAAACAGAGTCTCTTACAGGGGTTAGTGTCTCCGTGAGTGGAAATCGCTTGGTTTGGCATGCAAAGAACATTAACCAATTTAATAAAATCATGTGTTCTTCATTTGACCAGTCTTCGTTGGAATGGAAAACTGAAATCATTCTCCCTCCCCAAATTTGACATGTTCATAAAACCTTGCTGTCGAGTGAGTATAAATCAAAACAAATCCATTTAATTTGTCAAATTTATAAAACTAATCTGAAAGTCCATTTGGTTAACTTTCTTCAGGTAAATGTGGAAAGAATGCTAAATGTAGTTATAAAGAAATCATAGTCAAACAACAAAAATCACAGACTTCCACATTCTCCTGTATTTCTAATGCTAGAACACCGCACTATCGAACAGATGTGAGGACTCTGTTATGCCCAAAGTGCATCGATATAATACGGTGACACTGGTGCATGTTATACAGTGGCAAGACCATTTCAAGCCAGGGCAGTTTTGCATATTCATGCTGGATGAGACGAAACAGAAGAATTCAGAATGAACCTGCCACCTGTGAGATTACATAGGTAGTGATTGTCATGATGCCTACCTCCAAGGAGCCAGGTCCGACCCAGCAACCCCAGAGGCAGGCATCATTTCCCCCAGGGGAGTGCCAGCGGGCCCAAGCTGGGGCCCTTTGGACTCAGTCCTGGCACCTTAGGCACCAGGCTCATGTTGGACCTCTGTCCTGGCGCCTTAGGAGCCAGGCTCATAAAGCTAGACATGTGTTCAAGTGTTTTAATGTGCACTTACCTGATGCAGACCATGCTGCCACATCCAGGCCCTCTTGAGGCCTGAATAGGAACTACTTTACCTGTGGGACTACTTTCCACCCGGGTGTGGTCGGGGAAGGATACATAGCTGATCGGAGGAAGGATACACACTTGGAACTTCTTCCAAAGCTATTTAAACCACACCCGATCAGCAACTCACGTTTCGCGTTGTTCTGCTCCTTGCAGCTGGACGCTCACCGTGTCAGCTCCTGCATCTGGACTTCAGCCACGCCTGTCAGCATCCTGGGTCACCTGCAAAGGGAGACAAGAGACCTACCAGCTAATCTGCACCACAGAGACATCACCGACGATCCTGAAAGGGAAGACATCATTTTTAAAAGCATTTTGTTACGATCGCTGCAGCGCTGCATTTCACTCACCTTTCCTGGGTTCCTCCACCTTCAGCAGCGATCATCCGGATACACAGCCACTTCCCAGAGCATAGAGAAAAAGACAAGAATAAGAGGTGAGAGAAGGAAGGGAATAGGAAAAGCTCAGTTTCCTTCTAAGACTTACCTGTTGGGTCATTCCCATTTCATTTCGGGTCTTGCTGCTTCCAAGCAGGACCCCGGCCCCTATGGGGAAAAAAGACAAAGACATTAGATGAGCAAATGCAAAAACATTACCTGAGCGCTCATCTAGGACTTACCAGATCTTTACTGGAACTGCACGTTTCACTTCGGGTCGGCGCCATATCTCCGGCATTCCGAACCCCGGCCCCTATGGGGAAAAGACATCAACATCAGCGCTTTGTTGCAAGAAGTCTCCAAAGGAATCTTCATTCATCACCTGAAAAAAGACAATGAACATTATTATTTAAAGCTTGAACTTTTGAACTTGCAACGGAAATTTTACAGCGCCTTACCAGTATAATCAACCTTACCTGAACTCCCATCCAACCTCAATCCAGTGAAGTAACTGGGTTCAACGCGCCCCTGCTTCAGAAGCAGGATGGAGAGCTCGTCCTTTCAGACCCTAAGGTGAGACTTCACGGGGAATCGTGGAAGGGTATCGTGGAGGGTTGGAAGAGAGTGGGAGGCTTGAGCATAACTCAGTCAGTAGGTAATACTCCCTTTTCACGCACAGGGGAATATTCCTGCGAGCCGGAGAAGCCAGAGTAGAGGGCCCTTCCTGTCCATCTTCAGAGTCCTGCGCTTCACCATTGAAGAAGCATCAGCACTCGAAGCCAGACCTGCGCCTCCGTGGGAATCAGGTGAGCGTTACAGAACGCGAAGCCTACCCACAATTTCCCACCCGGGCGCTATGGAGACTTCCGAGACTGACCAGCTGGCCCAGCTTTTGGGGGAATTATGGGCAGAAGTGCACTCAGCCCGCCAGGAGACTAACGCTCTCAAAAGAGAACTGATCTTATCTAAGGAAAGAACTGATGACCTAGCCAAAAGGTTATTACAGGCCCAGGCAGGGCACACTCCTTTACCTAATTCCGGAGACATTTCCACATCAATGGGTTTGAGTAACCCGGTACAAATTAATCTACCTGGATACATGCCTTTGGCCCCGCCTGAACGTTTTGCGGGGGATCCCAAGAAATATGCCGTCTTTATGAACCAATGTCGTTTACACTTTCTATGCAGACCCGGAGCCTTCCCTAACGACCAGACCAAGGTAGCCTTTATACTATCTTACCTCAGTGGCAGTGCTGCCGATTGGTCTATTCCATTGGTAAATCAGGATGATCCCATTCTCCAGAATTTTCAGGGCTTCCAGGCCAGCATGGAAAGATTGTTCGCTCGACACTCTCAAGGACAGGCCCTTGATAACAAACTGCTATCCTTACGACAAGGTAATCAGGATCTTCTGTCCTACATAGCCACCTTTAACAGACTGGTTGTGGAAACTGGATGGCCAGAAAGCAAAAGGATCACATTGTTTCATCGAGGCCTGTGCAGAGGGCTTAAGGATGTTCTAGCTCAGATAGTAAACCCACCCCAGGTCTGCGCAGACTACATTGACTTGGTGGTTCAACTTGATCACAGACTTCAGAATAGAAAAGCAGATCGGTTCAAATATGAAAACCGAGCACCGATCAAAACCCACGCTACCTCCAAGAGTACCGACGTATCTGAACCTATGCAAATTGGTGGTGTTAAAGGACCTTTAACGCAGAAAGAACGAGAGAGAAGGCGGCAAATGCAACTTTGTCTGTATTGCGGGACTTCCGGTCACTTTCTTCGAAATTGTCCAGTTAAACCACTTAAGAAGGTGGTTGGAGCTACTGATAATGAATTAGAGACACCTGATTCGGGAAACGACCTAGCCCGGCAAGCGTAGGGGTCCGCTTGCCGAGCTTGAAAACTAACTCTTTGACCTCGCATTTCGTCATGCCAATGGTGCTCATGGACCCAAAACAGCCTCAGCAGTTGCATGCTATAAAAGCATACATCGACAGTGGAGCTATTGGAAATTACATAGACCGTGAATTGGCTTCCAGGATTAAGCTTCCTCTCCGCCCGAAAGTAACCCAAGATGTCATTACTACAGTAGATGGAACCGAAATAGCCTCAGGGCCTGTAACGCATTCCACTGTTGAAGTGACACTGGTGGGTCAGGATGGACATCGGGAAGCAATCATGTTTGATGTGATCAAGGCCCCACAATTTCAAGTAATTCTTGGAATTCCTTGGTTAGAAACACATAATCCCAGAATTGACTGGCGAGCAAAGAAGATAAGTTTTCCTGATTGTGAACCAACTTGTTATCCAAGAAATCCAGCTATGGGTCTAGCCACAGCAGCTTCCACCCCTGTACAGCTACTGTCAGAATACCAAGAATTCCAAGACGTTTTTCAGAAAGAACAGGCTAACATGTTACCTCCCCATCGGTCTTATGATTGCCAGATCGATCTGGTACCCAATGCTCAACTACCTTGTAGTAGGATTTATGCTCTTACGGAACCTGAGAACCTGCATTTGTGTCAGTATTTAGATCAGTACCTAGCCAATGGGTTTATTCGCCCGTCCAAGTCTCCTGTCTCTTCAGCTCTGTTCTTCGTGCCAAAAAAAGAAGGCGACCTTAGAACGTGTATAGACTATCGCGCCCTAAATCAAATAACGATTAAGAATCGTTATCCTCTGCCCTTGATCCCTGAGCTTATCGACCAGGTGAAAGACGCTTGTGTGTACACCAAGTTAGATCTCCGAGGAGCTTATCACCTGGTGCGCATAAAAGAAGGCGACGAATGGAAGACTGCATTCCGCACCAAATTTGGGCTCTTCGAATATCAGGTGATGCCCTTCGGTTTGTGCAATGCACTTGCCGCCTTTCAGTACTTTATGAATGATGTTCTTCGGGAACTTATCGATGTCTGCGTCATTGTTTACATTGACGACATCCTGGTGTACTCTTCTTCAGAATCTGATCACAGAAAACATGTTAGGGCAGTTCTTGAGAAACTGCGCCAGCACAGACTATTTGCAAAACTCGAAAAATGCGTTTTTCATACCACAGAAGTTGAGTTTCTCGGATTCATCCTGACACCTCAAGGAGTCCGAATGGAGTCGCGAAAGGTGGACGCCATCCTCAAATGGCCATCTCCAAGCTCGGTGAAGGAAGTTCAGAGCATGCTCGGCTTTGCATATTTCTATCGAAGATTCATCCCGGAATTTTCCCGAACAGTCCAACCCATCACCGCTCTCCTAAAGAAAAACAAACGCTTCGAATGGACTCTTGAGGCCGAACAAGCCTTCCAGGACCTGAAAACCAAATTCACCTCTGCACCTGTATTGAAGCACCCACACCCAGATCTCCCGTATATAGTGGAAACCGATGCTTTCAGTTTGGCCATGGGAGCTGTCCTGTCGCAAAGAGACCCAAAAACTAACCAACTACACCCAGTGGCCTTTTGGTCCAGAAAATTTTCTCCTCCTGAAATCAACTACGCAATTACCGATAAAGAGTTACTGGCCATCAAATCTGCTTTCAAGGCTTGGCGTCACTACCTTCTCGGGGCAAGACACACTATCACCGTAATTACGGACCACAGAAATTTACAGTATTTAAAGACGGCCAAAGCTCAATCTTCACGACAACTCCGATGGGCTCTATTCTTTGCAGAATTTGATTTTGTAATTACCTATCGCCCTGGCTGCAAGAATGGAAAAGCAGACGCCTTATCCCAGATTGGCATGGAAGAACCTAATTCGAGCTTAGAACCTGTGCCCATCATAGCTGAGCAAAGAATCTTAGGCTTAACTTCATTGCAATCTATTGAGGATATCCAAACGCAAGTAAAACAACTTCTAGACTCTTCAACCTTACTGGAATGGAGTCAAAAGGGTCCTCATTACACCGTTAAGGATGACTTACCCTACTTCCAGGAGCGGTTGTTTCTGCCAAGTAAAGAATTGCAAGAACTTGTTATTGCCCATCATCATGAATCTTTAATGGAAGGACACCCTGGTATCGCTAAAACGGAGCAAAAAATCAAACGCCACTTCTGGTGGCCTTCTTGGAGAAAAGACATAAAGTCTTTTGTACTGTCTTGTGGAATTTGCGCCCAAAACAAGGCTCAAAAGAAAAGTCCAGCCGGCCTACTTCAACCCTTGGATATTCCACCGGCACCATGGCACACCCTGTCAATGGACTTTATAACAGATCTGCCTCCTTGTGCTGGTTACAACACAATCCTTGTAATTGTGGACCTATTCTCCAAAATGGCCCAATTTATCCCTTTAAAGGGTTTGCCTTCAGCTTCCACCTTGGCCAAGGAATTCCTGGAGAATATAGTTTGCATACATGGTTTCCCTTCCATTTTAGTCTCGGATCGTGGAAGTCAATTTATCTCACATTTTTGGAAGAAGTGTTGCCAACTAGCACAAATAGATGTGCGGTTATCCACCAGCCACCCCCCCCCCCAGACCGAGAGAACCAATCAGACTCTCGAGCAATATCTTCGGTGCATGTTACACCAATCCGAGTTAAATTGGAAAGACATCCTTTGGATCGCAGAATATGCATACAACAATTCAGTGCATTCTGGAACCGGACAAACCCCCTTTTATACTTTGTATGGTCACCATCCTCGGACCTCTGATCTAGATCCACCTCTGACCCTGGAAATGCCCGCAGTAAATCATCTGCATTCCACAATAAACCGAGCCTTCAAAGAAGCTGCAACTCATTTACAGCAAGCCAAGAAAAAGTATAAAGAAAAGGCTGATTTGCACCGAAGTAAAACTCCTCCTTACCAAGTAGGAGACCAGGTATGGCTAGCAACTAAACATTTACCCCTCAAGGGCCCGCGAACCTTCAATCCCAGATTCATAGGACCTTATCCCATCAAAGCTATAATCAACCCGGTGGCCTTTAAACTGGATCTACCTTCCAACATGCGTATTCATCCAGTTTTTCATGCATCACTTTTGAAGCCAGTACAACCAGGAACCCGATTGTCCAAGCCTCCAGATCCAGTTCAAATTGAAGGGGAATTAGAATTCGAAGTTAAAGACATTTTAGACTCCAAGGTGGTAAAGTCGAAACTCTTCTATCTTGTTGACTGGAAGGGATATGGACCTCAGGAGAGATCGTGGGAGCCTAGTAACCATGTCCACGCACCTCGATTAGTGCAAAGGTTTCACCGGAGATTTCTACCTCCAAGGAGCCAGGTCCGACCCAGCAACCCCAGAGGCAGGCATCATTTCCCCCAGGGGAGTACCAGTGGGCCCAAGCTGGGGCCCTTTGGACTCAGTCCTGGCGCCTTATGCGCCAGGCTCATGTTGGACCTCTGTCCTGGCGCCTTAGGAGCCAGGCTCATAAAGCTAGACATGTGTTCAAGTGTTTTAATGTGCACTTACCTGATGCAGACCATGCTGCCACATCCAGGCCCTCTTGAGGCCTGAATAGGAACTACTTTACCTGTGGGACTACTTTCCACCCGGGTGTGGTCGGGGAAGGATACATACCTGATCGGAGGAAGGATACACACTTGGAACTTCTTCCAAAGCTATTTAAACCACACCCGATCAGCAACTCACGCTTCGCGTTGTTCTGCTCCTTGCAGCTGGACGCTCACCGTGTCAGCTCCTGCATCTGGACTTCAGCCACGCCTGTCAGCATCCTGGGTCACCTGCAAAGGGAGACAATAGACCTACCAGCTAATCTGCACCACGGAGACATCACCGACATTCCTGAAAGGGAAGACATCATTTTTAAAAGCATTTTGTTACGATCGCTGCAGCGCTGCATTTCACTCACCTTTCCTGGGTTCCTCCATCTTCAGCAGCGATCATCCGGATACACAGCCACTTCCCAGAGCCTAGAGAAAAAGACAAGAATAAGAGGTGAGAGAAGGAAGGGAATAGGAAAAGCTCTTTTTCCTTCTAAGACTTACCTGTTGGGTCATTCCCATTTCATTTCGGGTCTTGCTGCTTCCAAGCAGGACCCCGGCCCCTATGGGGAAAAAAGACAAAGACATTAGATGAGCGAATGCAAAAACATTACCTGAGCGCTCATCTAGGACTTACCAGATCTTTACTGGAACTGCACGTTTCACTTCGGGTCGGCGCCATATCTCCGGCATTCCAAACCCCGGCCCCTATGGGGAAAAGACATCAACATCAGCGCTTTGTTGCAAGAAGTCTCCAAAGGAATCTTCATTCAATGAACATTATTATTTAAAGCTTGAACTTTTGAACTTGCAACGGAACTTTTACAGCGCCTTACCAGTATAATCAAGCTTACCTGAACTCCCATCCAACCTCAATCCAGTGAAGTAACTGGGTTCAACGCGCTCCTGCGTCAGAAGCAGGATGGAGAGCTCGTCCTTTCAGACCCTAAGGTGAGACTTCACGGGGAATCGTGGAAGGGTATCGTGGAGGGTTGGAAGAGAGTGGGAGGCTTGAGCATAACTCAGTCAGTAGGTAATACTCCCTTTTCACGCACAGGGGAATATTCCTGCGAGCCGGAGAAGCCAGAGTAGAGGGCCCTTCCTGTCCATCTTCAGAGTCCTGCTCTTCACCATTGAAGAAGCATCAGCACTCGAAGCCAGACCTGCGCCTCCGTGGGAATCAGGTGAGCGTTACAGTGATAGCTGTATGAGACAACAGCTTCTCATTGAAGAGACTCCTCCCTGTTTTGCAAACTAAAAAGATTGGGCTGAAAGAAGGTCTGGGGTTAGAAGATCGAAGATTATTGTAACTACAAAAGAATTTTTTGTCCTGACGAAGGCCTGTGTGGATTAAACGGGGGAAGCCCACTGGGATGGTGTCTACCCTTTGATGTTTAGGCCAAAACACAGTGCGTCGACACAACAACAGTTGTTTTCAATCCTTTGGCAAAGAAAGAATTGGATAACAGACAATAATATATCCCACAGAGATTAAAAGAGCTAAGGCAAAAACTGAAGCGCAAGATAGTCTAAGGCACAGTGACCAACAAGTGTACTATCGAATGAATTTCACATCTAAAATATATTGCCTGCTATCATATTATTGAAAAAGAAAAGTGTTATGTCGTTGTTCTTACTCTTGTAGCTCTGCATATGGATGTTCTGAAAACAAGCACGTTTTCGTCAATATTACTGTTTGGTAACAACCGTATCTGTGGTCAAAAGGTTGGGCCACATCCTATGTTTTCTTGTTACTAACCCAAGATAATATGTTGAATGTACGACTGTGAATATGGAACAATAATTACAATTGAATAGGTCCAAGAAAAATAGGTGCTCTCAGAATACTCCTGTTTTTTGTCAACCTCAGCATAAATCTATTCAAGCTCTGTTGTAGAATCAATCTTATTCTTTATCTAAAGTTATACAGTTCAACATAAAATGTACGCTCCAGAGTTAACATCAAAAAAAGGGGAGGTATTTAACCGGAAGTTCCCTACTATCCCTCCTGGGTAGAATAGGCTCCCAACCAGGAGCCCTAATTTTGGAATCCTGTATGTGAATATGGACTGTATGAGACAACACATTCTTTTTAACATGATCACATTCTCCAAATGTGGTCATGTGGAAATGTGGTAATTGAATTAAAAAAAGTGTTTTTTGATAAAGGCGGAAATTGAAACAAATATTTTTTCTGAGACTGAATGTGGTGTGTCTTGGTGGTTGATATCATAGTCAACCTTGTTTTAGCTAGTGCGGTGTTCTAGCATTAGAAATACAGGAGAAGGAAGAAGTCTGTGATTTTTGTTGTTTAATTATGGTACTACCCTTGTTATGTCACAGACCCCTTGTAAAATATAAATTAATCCTTGACCTACTTTATACATAAATTATAAAGTAATCAGACATAAATTATTGGAAAATGGTTACCCTCCAGGGGACATCACAATTAACCTCCTAAGAAACTCCTATTCTGGAATCCACTTGGGTGAAATATTATACTACTCTTTATTCTTGGCTACCTATGATGTCGATTTTACGCCACTCTAAGGATGCCAGATTTTTGACCTATGATGTGGAGGATATTGTTTTCTTTATTAAAAAGAGTGGTAACTCTTAAGCACCAGATGCGAATGGTCTTTGCAACAGGACTTTTAATCAAAACTCTCTGATATGGGCAAACATTTTAAACATATCATTTACTGAAATACTAAGTCAAAGGTTATTCCCGAAAACGTCGAAGATGTCTCATGGTGTCCCTATTTTTAAAAAGGGAGATACATTGGACCCCATTACTGGTGATGACCTTACTCAATGCCGACGCGAAGCAATTCTCTGCACTGATCTTGAGAGAACATGATAACTGATAACTCGGCCATTGAAAAGGATATCCTTACATTTTATAAAACAGGATTTTGCAAAGGAAAAGGCACTAGGCTTAATGGTTATGTGGCTGGCCAACTACAACAACCTCCCTGGTTGAAAAACATGTGTTTGGTTTACATGGAAAGTATAGATCTCTCTATGGCCTTTGATAGGGTTAACACAAACCTACTTTGAGCTAAACGTAACCGTTGGTGTCTTCCTTCTCATATACTCAACATTTTAATATATTTACATCAAGAGGCTACCCCTAAAATTAGATTAAACTCCTTAGAGAATTTTACCAAAGAAATCAGTACCTTTAGGGTCTCATACAGGGCTGTATTTTTGCTCAAAATGAGACTTTCTTGGAAATGTGTATCGATGTGTAAGAATTTCTTAATCCCTCCTCCTAAATCCTTACTTGAAAACATTTATAAAACTCATAATGGAAAAGCAGATAGGTATGTGGAAAAATGTGAGAAGCTTTTAACAGATGAAGGCCTTTGTTTTGGAAACACCAAAAGTCATTTAGAAGCATCTAAAAATTGTTATGGCAGACTGATTGGTGTGAGACTTGTATGGCTAATACGAGATATAAGGTCTATTTTAAAAGAAACATGTAATAGGTTTGGAGTGCAACCCCTTTATTTTATAAAGTTTCATTCACCATATGTGTGAAATGCTCTCATGAGGTTCGTACTAAATCTTCTAAAGACTAGAGAGAACATATTTCAATGAGAACAATCTGATCCTTCAGATGCAATGTGTTGAGTTTGTCTCATTCATGCTGAGAGCCTAAAATACCTTGTTATTTATTGTGTGGTTTTGAGAAATTGATGTATGTGTATTTTTGGGGGACTTGTACATGATTGCGCACATGTTTTTAGTGTATCCTTATGGGAACGGCTCCCCCAGGGTAATTAATTAGCTTTAACCTTTGCCCTGTTGAGATTTCTTTGCAGATTGAATTTAATTAATCTATACTATAGGGTGTCACCTATACTAACTATGCAGATGACACCCAAATCCTCATCCCCATCACAGACAACCATGTCACAGACTCTGCCACGTTCAATGCCATAGACCTAACCATCCAATCCTGGATGGCTCACCATTGTCTATGGCTTATTGACGAAAAGACTGAGCTGCTCCTCATAGACTCACAATTCCGTCTCACTAAACTAAACGAGACCTTTAAAACCATCAGCATTGACGGTAACCTTACAAAAGTGTCCAAAGAAGTGAAACCCTCGGTTTATACTTGGGCTCATCACTCACACTAGCTAAACAAGTGCATGCCACTGCGTAAGCAAAAGCATATATTCGTAAGCTCATTAATGCATGCAGACCCTTTTTGTCATCCAACCGTTGCATTACGTTGGCCAGAGCCCTCATTTTGACTAGATTGGATTACTGTAATGCCCTCTGTCCCTGCACTAAGATCCAAAACATTAAAAAACGCCAGGTACTTCAAAAGAATGCCCTTAGAGCGGCACTCAACATTCCTAAATCTACCCACATATCCACTACTAGACAGAATGCCCATTGGCTACTGGTTCAAGAACGCATCGAATTCAAAACTTTTACACTAACACACAAATGTCTGTTCAAAATGGCGCCCACATATATCGCAGACAAAGTGGTCAGATCTCAATCCAACAGGCCTACACGTTCAGCTAACATGAACCTGCTAGCCAAACCTAGATTCATACTACAAAAAGTCAGAGTTAGTAGCTTCCCCACAATAGCCGCGAAACAATGGAATACCTTACCAGCCAAATTGAGAGCAGAAAGTTCTTTCTGGACCTTTTGTAAACAACTGAAAACCCACCTCATTACACAGGGAATTTGCACCTAACTTATGCCATACACCTAGTAAAATAGCTTAGAGCCATAATTACTGAACCGTTATTACCAGGTCGGCTGATCTGACAATGTATGCATGTTTAGAACTGTATTGTCTGGATTTCCTCATATGCAACTGTGTAATTACTGATCTATATGCCAATAACCTTGCTCTATGTATATATGCAACTAAGAAAGGAATGTACTTCATATTCATGTAAGTTAAGCGCCGAAATGCCTATGAGTTAGGCGCGCTATACATATGGCAAAAGAGATAAATATATAAATACATATAGGGATAAAAATATATTAACACAAGGAATCCCTATCTCAAAGAACCAGTAGTTATGTGGTCCCCAGCTTATTTTCAGAATTTCTATCTTAAAGGTCTGTCCACTTTAAGGACATCTGCTAGGCCCCTATTGCACATACTAAATGGAAAGTTTAAAACTCTATCTTACAAGCACTTTATGGTAAAATATGAGTTATATTTTAAGATAGTTACTAAAAGGCAGAATTTTAAGGAATGTTCTGATGTTGAATTTGCCCAAATGTTTTTATAGTGTAAGTTTCTTTGTATGTTTTGTACTATGAACGTATTCATTCTTCTTAAACTGCAATTTTACATTGTGTTTAATGTATTATGAAATTATGCAAGGTTTAATGAAAAACATAAGTTCAAATAAAACAAATTGAGCCACATCTAGTATGAGGCTTACATTTAGTGAATTTCTTTGTAGTTTGGGTGAATGCTGTTCAAGCAAACACAGATGTGCCATTAGCCTTTTTAATCCTTGCTCACAGGAAATTGAATGGTTTCTGTGCATTCCTGGTGTCAAGAAGGGTGAGCTCTGCATAAACATACAGTTCAGGTGAACCAAAGTTCACACCTTTTAGTTCGCAGTGAATAAAAGCTACATTTTTGTCCCATGGAACAGAAATGTGCTATTTACCTTATCTTTATTTATAAGAACACTTGAATCATAAACTGTTCAGAAATGTACTAAACCTCTCATGATTTGCAAGTAACTGGGCCTAATTACGAGTAGCCCGGTAAAAACGGGTTCATTACCGGCATGCCGTGCTCGTATGAACCCACTAATAGCGGGTGATCATGAGTGCGCGAGCATGCCAAAACCCCATGTCGGTAATGGAAATACCGGCATGCCGCTAAAGGCCCTCCAACCCCCCGATAGCGGCATCACGGGACCCGCCGATACTGGCACTGCCAAGGAGTAACCCCTAAATACCGGCCCGGTAATACCACCATGCTAATACCGGGTTCGCAAAACCGGACCCGGAAATAACGTCATCGCGCAGGAACTGGAAATGGGCCAGCGGCCATCTTTAAAAACACAATCCATTGCCATCCTCCCTAACTACCAGTCCTTTCGTGTCGTGCTGCGTCAGAAAACCCTGAGGATGTCAAAGGCTACCCAGAAGATGATCCCCCGGAAGCGGAAACAGCGTTTCTCTGACGCTGAGCTCAACATGCTGGCGGACACTCTGGCCCAGCATGCAGACATAATCAAATTAAATGACATGAAGCATGCTGCCCAGATGAAGAAAAAGCAAATCTGGCAGGAGGTTGCCCAGAGGGTGTCGGCTGTGGGGACCACCCCACGTACTGTGCGGGACTGCCCCAAGAGGTGGGACGACCTCCGCTTGAGGGTGAGGAACATCCTGGCAGTCAACAGGACGGCGGCCATGGCAACAGACGGGGGGCCACACCACCAGCAAAGCTGATGCCCTGGGAGGAGACTGCCAGCTCATTCATTGATCCCGAGTAAATAGAGGGATTCGGAGAGATGGAGATGGGCGCTGCATCATCCCCAGAAGGAGGTGAGTGACCCTGCACATCCCTGTAGGGGAAACCATGACGTAGCACAAGTGACGTGGAGTAAGACTAGGCAAGCCAATGCATGTCCCAGACCCCCATCAACATATCCAGTCAAGAATGCGTGCCACACCCTGCCACACACAAATGCATGCTGAGTGCCAATCCCAATACAAACACACGGGCAACATAACACGACCATGCCCATGTAACCCAGCACACAGACCCCATATCAATGGCATGCCACCTGCCATGCATTGATAGCCTACATGCCCCCTCAGAACACCAATTGCCACACCCCTGTAATTAATGGATGCATGAATGTATAAATATATCACAGCTCAATAGTATGTAGCTGGCATGTGACACCATCACTTATGACCTGCATCTCTTCTAACCCCCAGGCACCGATGAGGAAGATGCCAGTCAGGAGAGGGGTGCAAGGCCATCAACATCACGCCATGGGACAAGGGCCACCGCTACCGGCACCCCCCAGCCAGCAAAACAGGCCAGACCAATAGGCAGTGTGCCAGACCGGGTTGATAACCAGCAAAAAACACCTGCTGCCAGTGTGGGCCACACACATCAAGACCAGCAGCAGCCACCCACAACAGTGGGAGGGGTTTCCGTTCCTGCACCACCAACCACCGCGGACATTGCGGATGCGAATGTGGACACCGAGGGTGTCACAGTCGTGTCCACTACACCCACCCCAAGCCCCCTGGCCACCCCCCCACCCCATATGGAGGCCGACAGCAGTGACGACCCCTGCCTCCGCGACTCCGACCTCGGAGATTCTGACATTTGCCTCTTCGAGGATGACAGCACCCTGGATGTGGGGCCCACACAAGTGCCATCCACCACCCGGCTACCACCACCCCGGCTACTACCACCCCGGCCACTAGCACTCCAGCTACCACCGACACCTTTGAGGCTCACCTGTCGAGGATGGAGGCACGACAGGAGTCAATGCTTGATCTCATGCGGCAGTATATTGCCGATGGAAAGGACACGAGGAGGGCCATTGCTACTGCCATTGGGGAGACCACAGCAGCCATCGCTGCAAACACTGCTGCCGTTAACGTATCTGCAATCGTCGTGAGAGACTGTCTGGGGGCAGTAACGCAAGTGCTAACGTCCATCCTGAACCATATGCAGCGGCCACGCCTTGGAGCAGGCGTGGAACCTGCCTCTGACATGTCCTCTGCTACAACACCTTCAACCTCAGCCCACACAAGCCCTGTGCGGATGACCCAGAGGAGTGCACGGCACTCGGAGATGCCACCCCCGGATACTAAAAAGGCCAAGAAGTAGATTGGCCAGACAATGGCCGTTGGACATATGGTTGTTGGTGAAGGGAACAATCATTAGAGTACATTTGGGGACATTTGGGGTTTGTAGGGTGGGTTAGGGAGTTCACTGGGGACATTTGGGGTTTGTATGGTGGGTTAGGGAGTTCACTGGGGACATTTGGGGTTTGTAGGGTGGGTTAGGGAGTCTACTGGGGTTTGGGGGGGGAGTGTTCACATTGTTGCCTGTTTGAAATATACACCCGTTGTGTGCCAAAAATTCAATGGCTGGACATTCTTCATTTTGTGCATGTACATTTAATGTGTGATGGTGTTCAGTGGCCAACTCCCAACAATGCAAGTGTGCATGTCCACATGGAGCCAGTGTGTCACTGACACATGTCTTTCATAGTCCTGTGTTTCAGAAGTATTTGTGAATTAGTGTTTGGGGTACAGCATGACCTTCCCATGCATCACGTACTGGCTGGGGGGCTACTTCACCTCCGTTTCCATCCTCATCATCCTCACCCAGGCCATTCATGTCAATGTCAGGTGGCAGTGGTACATTTCTCCGGACGCACATGTTGTGCAGCATGACACAGGCCATGGTGATCTTCGCCACCTTCTCAGGCCTATATAGGAGTTCCCCACCAGACCTGCTGAGGCAGCGGAACCACGCCTTCAACAGGCCAAAGGTCTGCTCAATCACAACACGGATATGGGGATGCACACGATTGTACTCCTCTTCATGGCTGTTCTGCGGGTTCCGTACAGGGGTAAGTAGCCACAGCCTCAAGGGATATTCTCCATCACCAGCAAGCAGATTCAAATAGGTGTGTGTCACTCTGAACTGCCACCTTCAGGGAGCACAGTCATGCGGCAGCTATTTGGTGTGGGCATGCACATGTCCCTGTACGCATGCAAATATGTCACCTGGATGCAATCTATGTTGTCATGAGGTGTGGTAGTCTGGATGGCGTTCAATAGATGGTGCAGGGTGTAATCATGCATGCTGAAGCAGATGTGCTGTGGTAGTGCAACAATGTTTAGCCTCCAATTCATGCTGTTCATTCTTCACTGTGCATGGTCACACTGACCACATTGCCACAGTTGCCATCCTGTTCATTCATGCATTGCTTTCCATCACCATGGTGGCCTGGTTGTGCCTCTTACTTGTTGTCATGTTCCATTTGGCTGGTTCAGGTCAGGAGTGTTTAGCTCTGCATGCATTCTCCAATCACCGGCAATTGCCACCCAGGTTGAGTATGCCCCCCCTTTCCCACCCAGGTGGAGTATGCCCCCCCTTATGCATTCCTACACATCAGTACCCCAAAGCACTGCCATGGGACAGTTGTGCAACTCACCAAGCAGCCAAGCACGTGGTCTAGCATATCGCTCCATGTGACGGGGTAGCGTGGAGTTGCGCAGTACCATGGCATCATGTGTTGATCTGGGAAATCAGGTGCAGCAATGTGTGATGATCTTGCTGGAGTCACATACCATTTGCACATTGATGGAATGGTATTGCTTGCGATTGCGGTACACCGCCTCTATGGCATGGGGGACTACCAATTCCACATGGGCGCAGTCGAGGGCACCAACACAATTGGGCATGCCTGCCAGTGCATGGAAGCCTACTTTGGTGTCGGCTATCTCCTGCGCAGTCCGTGGTAGGGATATGTGGGTGCTTGCGTGCTTCAGGAGGGCATCCAGCACTTGGTTCAATATGCGTGAAAATAGTGGCTGTGAAATGCCATGCAGCTGGCCCACTGTGTGTTGGTAGGTGCCTGTGGCCAGGAAGTGAAGCACAGACACCACCTTTAGAAGCGGGGGGATGGCAGTGCGTATTTCAATGAGCCTGCCAATGTTGTTCTGCATCATGTCCACTATGGTGGTGATGGTGTCATGGTCCAACCGGTACAGAGTGTGGATCTGCTCAGGGGTTAGGTTAAAAGGGCTGGGTCTGGTGCGAGGGATTGGTGGTTGCCTACGAGGCACTGCTGGCTGCGCTAGTGGTAATTGCTGGGCCTGTCTCACCCTCCTTCTCCTCCTGCGTCTCCTCTCTGCTGCCTGTTGTTGCTGCTGTAGTTGTTGTTGCTGCTGTAGTTGTTGTTGTTGTTGCTGTTGTTGCTGTAGTTGTAGCAGTATGGGCATGTCCTCCAGCGCCATGATTGCAACAGCTAGTGGTAGCATTTTGGTGTTGGAAGAGGTGTGGTGTGTGGGTGTGCTCATTTTATACAGGCCCAGCCTCCATTGACTCCACGTGTGGGGATTGTGTGCGCCTGTGGCAGTTGGCTTGTTTCCTGATTGCTGTTTGCGGGTGGTCCATGATGCCTGTATGGCCGGCATTGTGCAGCCTGTGATTACCGGCTTCGCGATGCCGGTATTTGCATGTCTGCGTGGGTTGGGATGTCCTCCTATTACCCGCATGCTGATATTTGATCCCCGAAGGGGCCCGTGTATGCGCCCATGCCGCTATTAGCGGCACAATCATTTAGGGTGCCGCTAATACCGGGTTTGCGGGTCGGAATACACCGGATTACTAAGCGATGCCGGTAATGCAGTACCGGAATCGTTTTTCGCTTATCGGCAACCTCGTAATGAGGCCCACTGTCTTTAATTCCCTTGCAAAACACTAACATATCTATAACACAGTGTATTCTATTTCATTTTCACAGTGCAGTATGAATAAAGCAGTTCCCTTGCTTTAACCAATTTAATTTTTTCAGTACAACATTTGGTCTTGTTAGGTTTACCATTAAATGCATGATCTTTTCAGCGTAAAGCCACTGGGAATCAGGATTATTTAATGAGAGCATTACATTCAATGAGATAAATGCTTACACCCCAGAGTTCCCAGCGGTCTCTGGGCTACTTTGGATGGTCAGTAAATTGGGTTCAGTATTGTATCGGTTCTCCTTGTTTTGGGGCCCAGCATTTTTCCCCAACACCCTATCTTCCTCTGTCCCTCTACAATCTGGGACAATCTCATTCTTAGGTGGTTCTCTGTTTCCTCTACTTTCCAATATTCCCTCTACATCCTTCCCATCTCTTCTCCCATCTCCTAGATGTTCTGCCTGTTCCTCCTCCCCTCATCACGCCACTTCTTCCAAGCTTGTAGCATGCCTGTTACACCTTACAGTGTGATTCAATCCCAGTTCGATATGTATTTTATGGAGCCATACATTGGGAAGCAGAGAGATGACCTTCCCAGACTTGCGACATTCAGGTCAAATAAGTGCTGACAGGGAGGGAGAGAGGGTATGTGCAAGGAGGGTACATACAAAACCCCCAAAACATATCAATGACTGGGAATGCAGCAAAGGACCCCATAGTCACAACAGGGCAACACAATAAACATACAGAGAGATCTTAAGAAACAGGCCCAAGCCAAAGGATGTACGACTCTATCCTCAATTCAGAATCACCATTCCCCTTCTTACCTATACCCCTCTCTATGTATGCATTCAAATCAGACTTTAAACTGAATACCTTGGACCCCTACCTAGCATAGGTATGGTCTTTCCTTCTCTCTCCTGCCCCTCCCCAGGCTCCTTCTACTCATTAGGCCTGAATGGGGCCAATGCACTCTTCGAAAGCCCTCCTGTCATCCTCCCTTGTGCCCCTGAGAAGTGTCCTAAATGTGGCTGCATGCCTATTCAAGGTTCTCCGCATTTACAACCACATCACCCCGGCCCTCATCGACCTTCACTGGTTCCCACTGAATGCACAAATCACCTTCAAGTCTTGCTGCATCATCTATAAGGCAGTCGCCCTCAAGTCACCCAGCAACCACGCTGAGGAGCCAGGACACGAGCAGACTTAAAATCTGCCGCTGCAAAAAGGAAAGACCAGAAAACAAGCCTTCTCTGCCTATGCCCCAAAACTATTGAACATCATCCTGTCAGCATCAGACTCACCCCCCTCTCCTACAATTCAGAAAAGAACTCAAGATCCACCTCTTCAAGGAGTTTCTCCTCATCAACACCTAGGTCATCACGTCAACCCTCGCACCACTTGACTCGCTAGACGCTGCCCACCTATCTCCTCCCCGCCACATGGGTTAACTGTATGCCTCCTCTGTGCCCCTCTGTATCCTAACCCCGGCTGTATATGTGTTCTGTAGTTACCTGTGAAAAGTGCTCTGTTGTGCATCTGTACTGTTGTATACCTCTGTTAAGTGGTCCGTTATGTGACTGTATTATATACTTCTGTAAAGCGCTCTGTTGCTTCTCGAAGCTAGATCTGTGCTCAATAAATACAATAATTATAATAATAATATTAATAATAATAGGCCTTCTTTGAATACAAATAAGATCTTCCCTCCCCATTTGATGAACACTATCCCTCTGATACCTTTACTTCTTCCACCCTTTTTGTCCTCAAACCTATGTCATTCTTGAAATCCATGGATGACCCCTCTCTAAGCCTCTACACGGGTGGAGGCTGCCATGCCCCCCGCCGTGGACAAAGGAGGCAGAAGGTAAGTGGTGTGGGGAGGGTGGGGAGGTGGGAGGAAAGGGAAAAAAACAAACACATACCTGAGTCCCCGGCGGTGGGCAAAGGCAGCTTCTCAGCCGTGTGGTGGCTCGGAGCGGGGATAGCCCCGCTTTGAGCCTTCTCATTGGCTATGGTGCTGCCACGCCCCCCGCCCCCACTGGGAAAAATGTCTGTGGAATTCCGGCTTGATTCATTCTGATTGAGCCCTCACCGGGTACTAATACTGATTATAGCAGAATTATAGCAGCTGGTTGGCCTTTGCAACATTGTATAGTGTTTTTCTACATAAATTGATTGATTGCCATTCGCTCCCAACCTTGGACCTTTGACTCGTTAGCACCACGTAAGCAAAACGAAGCTGAGGTGCAGAGAACAACATCAGTCGACTACCCACTTGCCCAATTAGTCCAGCATCTCTCATCAGTCAGGAGCTGAGCTAAGGCTTCTTCTTTATAGTTATTCTTGCAGCCTGCTCTCTGTTCTGGGACCTTCAAGGGATAGTAGGTACGTAATTATCTTTATCTAGAACTTAATGAATAGCCCTTGTTTTCGACTTCTGAATCACATGTGAGGAGACCACGATTTTGTCCATTTCGTGCTTCTATTTACTGCTATTTACGGCTGGGTGTTATTACTCTTCTTGGCTTCCGGAGACTTGCTCACTCCACCTTGCATAGGCTTATCGCATCCTTGATTGTCCAATACTTGGCTCTCGCAGATGTTTTCTTCTTCGCTTAATCTAAGATAAATATGTCTTATGTACATGGCCTATCCTCTTGACTCCCTTTGTGCTTTGCAATTATCCCTTGATGTGACATCCTTGGTCCTAGGTCAATAGACTCCTCTGTGTTCCTCGCACAAAGGTGTTTTTCCAGCATCTCCTGACTCTGCTGCTCTGGTCTGTCTCTGAGGTAGCTTGATTGGTTTCAACACGAGTCCAATGTAAATCCTTCTGTCATGGCCACCTTAGCCACGCTACGTTTTCTACTTCTGCACAATTCTATATGTCTCAACTACCTTGTATTTCTGCGTGTGTGAATTCACTTCCTCTTCACCCACTTATTTCTTTAGTTCATAAGAGTTTTTCATATTCAATTACATATCTCTCTTATTACTTTAGTTACATCTTCATCCTTTAAGAATGTGGATATTGTTTCAGTGTGTCTGTGTGTCTTTCTTTCATGACATCACTCAGCTCTCATCAGATTTCACATATAACTCTTCGATGTCCAATGGTGTGTGCAGACATCCTTCCTCTCTTTTAGTGTGGGGGCATATTCAATATGGTTGTCTGAGTGCATATTATCATCTCTTACACTCAATGTGGTATTGGGATGATACCTGGGGTCCCACATAAAGCCCTTCTTCTGCTATTCCAGTATGACGGAGGTGAGGGGGTGGAAGCTGGGGAAGACGTGTCCGCCTGATCCTCTACATTCCCCCCTCTGGTTGAGTCCTCAACCAACTCCTCTTTTTCTATCTTCTTCATCTTCTCTTCATACTTTGATTTCTTCGGGATATATACATTTGTCACCCCCCTCAGGTCACCTTCATTTATTATATTCTCATCCACACTCCAGGTCATGTGACAACATTCTTCAGTCAGTTGACAGAATACCCAATGTTCAATATAGTTCTTATGATCCTTTGGATAGTAAAACTTAAACCCTGGGTGTACCAACAAACTATTCTTTATATTCTCACAAGTGGTGGCTTCTGTCTCTGGTGTATGGTCCATTCACATCAATCATGATCTTCATTAGATCATGATTGATGTGAATGGATTAGATAATCAGGTTAAGAAGCCTCGTTATAATTTTAGGTTGGGAGAGAACTAAGACCCTATCGCTTGTTGAGAGGAATCAATTTTAACTGTATTATGGGATTTGAATGTGTTTTAGAAGTGTGGTGTTTATGTACTTTGAAATTGTGTATGTTAAGAGTGGAATCGTTTTTATTAATTGTGGGAAATGTGATTTTATATGTGTGTTTTTGTATTTGGTAAAAGGTTTACATGTACGTCAAAGCACTAATATTTAAAAATAAAAAAACATGTACTTTACTATTTGCACTATGGTCATTGGTTCCTTCTTTAATAAGTGTGTAGTGCAAGATAACATTCCTTCTTCCCATCCTGTTCATGTGGCAGCTCGTCCATACACCAATAGCTGATGTCTCTCACAACATTCGGGTACTCCTGCTCTTTCCACTATGGCTGAACATTCAATCCTCCTCATTTCCGTAACCTTTATTTGTTCTCCAGTCTGGGATGTATATGTAAGCATCTTGCTTGTATAACCTTTTTCTCCTGCTCCATCTTCTGTGTTTTCATATCTTGATATGGGAATGTTCTCCTTGATCGCCATCGTAGGGTTGCTCATCATCCTTCAAATTGTCCTCTGGTGGTGCATGCTGCTAGATGACTGAGGCACTTCGCATCATGTGCTTTTATTTCTCTTGCAATAAATGTTCTGGCTACACTTATGGCATAGGGGATGACAGAACATACATAGCAGCTTTCATCGGGCGTTCTCTCTCCCACCTCTTTCATGTGCTGATACCACATGTTATCCTTTAAATGAGCCGAATTATCAAGATATGTATTTATATTGTCATAATCTTCACCAGTATCCCTTTTCAGTCTGAAAATGTGTTGAATAATTTCTGAAAAAATGCTACTCATGCTTTTCCGAGGGATTATAAGAAATGTTTCATGTTCAACTACTGATTCTGGGTTTTTAATAATTATTTGTCTAAATGCTATAATACTAAGGAAGAAAAGACAAATCATAAGACAGAATGAAACCGCAGTTGCCATTCCAGAGAAACTCATTGGCTTTCTTGATGGTAGTGCACCTCTCATATTTTTCTTCTCATCTTGTTTTAATTCAATATGTAACTTTGTTAGTCATTTTAAAATCACACTTTTATATTAAAAAAACTGCAAATTAATAGCCACTGTAATTCTGAAAATAATATAATTGTTTTTGGGATTGCCAAGAAATGTCACAATGTCCATGTGTCATCTTATCAGAGCTGGGTAAGACTGTACTATATGAGTAAAAACAGCATACAAAAATGTGTGCAATGTTATTATAATGGGTAGCATAGGAGATGCAGTGTGCTCTTTTTATTTCGGCTGCAGTACTTCAACACATTGTTCCTTGTACCTATCCAGGATAGCTGCAAGTCTATTCATTCTTTATCAAATTCAAGAAATGCCAGTGTTTATTCCAAAGTGTTTTATACTCCATAAATTCCTTGCCTTTACTCTTGGTAACCGATCTGGTCTGCATGCACCAAACTTCTTCTCTCGCTTCACTGTCAGTAGATGCAGGAGGGTTCGAGGTTTCTCCTTTGTATGGGTTGATGTCATGTAGGTGCAGCCAGGCTCGTCTTCCTTGTAGCTTGACAGCTGTGGGAGTAACTTCTTCCACCTCGTAAGGTCCCTTGAAACAGGGTGTATTCCAAGTGTGAACATATTTGCATACCAGTACCTGGTCCTCTGGATATAGACTGGGTGGCTTTAGTAGATTGTCAGGATCAATTGGTTGGCTGTCTTCTGCAAACCTCTTTGACCCCTCCCTCTGGTTATTAGCCTGTTGAGAAATAAAAAAAGACACTAGTGGCCATAGTTGCCAAATAATCATGCATCTCATCACCTAATGTCTTTGCTACACTGTGGGCATCCGTTTCTAATCTGGTAGGAAGAGCAAGACGTATTCTCATACAGTGTCTAGTCACCATCTCATGAGGAGTTAGCTGGTGATCTGAGCCAGGCTGATTTCGCAACGCATATAATGCAAGGGGTAAGCAATGTTATCACCCTTTCTTCAAAGTAATCTTTATTTTTGCTATCCCCTCTTTAAGGAGTCAGTTTAAAGGGTCAGAAATCCCTTTTGACTGTGGGTGATAGGCAGAAGAGAACTTGTGAAAGGGTAACCTGCTCAAACAGTTAATTTACAAAATGTGGTCCATTGTCAGACTGCACGGCTTCGCACACACCCCATCTTGGGAACACCTCACGCACGAGAAACTTGCCAGCGCATGTGGCATCGGGGTGCATACATAGACCTGCCTCAATCCAACTGAAAAACGGATTTACTACAACCAACATGTACCTATATCCATTGCATATCTGCAACATATCCACATAATTATATGTAGATGCTGAAACGGGCCATTGGGTCTAGGGAATGCTCGTCTCACTGTTCGCAAAGTTTGCCCTGCAGTAAATTTCTGCCACACAGTGCAGTTTACAATAAACGGTGCCACATATTGTAATAAATTTGGTAATAATCACTCTTCTGCAATTGTAGCAGCAAGACTATCTCGAGTCATATGCACGGGGTAAAAAAGCTGCTCCAGCGCTACCATCAATAATGCTAGAGGCATAATTGGCTTTCCGGTGCTGTTCTGTCTCCATATTGTCTCAGTGGGGGATAAAGAACACCCCCGTTTTCATCATAAATCTTGCTCTTCTTGTGGGGCTCGACCTTGTAACTCAATTAACTGAACAATGGACAACATATTAAAACCCTCCTTTACCATCATGCACCTTCCTGTCATCTGTGTAACACTTTTTACTTCAAAATCAGAACTTTTTGTGAAATACGCTGCCTTTTTGGCTTTTAACTCTGTGGCATCATTACAATGATAAATCATGTCTGTTCTCTTAGTGTGGGTTTTGCATTTCATGACTGTGATAGCCAATAGGAGTCTTAATGCTTCCATAAGCTTATCCAATAGGGATGCATGTTGCACTGGTATGACGTCTGCACGGAGGAAGCCCCTCCTTTTGCAGCATGACAAACCTACGTGTACGGTTGACATCACATAGGTGGAGTCAGAGTGCACTGTTATTTATTTATTTGTTTCTGCATTTGTCGCAGCACACTGAACCCTTGGGTATCTAGGCACGAGTTACATTGTGAGACAAAAAAATGCAGAATACAGGGAATACAAGAAACAAATGTGAAACACACTTGCATCGGGAAAGGGTGTCATGGTGTCTTAAAGTCTTGGTTCGAGGGGCAACTGGGGAATGTGGGGAGACAGGAATCTGATTGTCTTAGTCTGTTAGCTCAGGGAGCTTTTAGGTGAAAAGCAATGTTTTTAGATTTTTCCTGAAAGTCCAGTGGGAGGGTTCCTTTCTCAAGGTTATGGGGAAATTGTTCCAGTGCTTGGCGGCCATGATGGGAACGCTCTGTCCTCCTACGGTCTATCTGGTGAAGGTGGGCACTCTGAGGAGATGGCTGTTCATGGATCTCAGAGGGCAAGGGAGGAGTATTTCTCCACCTGGTGTGATAGGTAGACCGGGGCAGTGTTCGTGCTGCACCTGTGTGTGATAGAGAGGGTCTTGAATTTAATCTGTTCACGGATCAAGAGCCGATAGCCGTCTTTCCTAGCCTTTGTGACATGGTCGTGCTTGGACAAACCTAGAGCTGCTTGGAGGGCATTGTTCTGGATGGTTTGCAGCTTGCACACGTTACATTCAGAGGTTCCTGCAAAGAGAGCATTACAGTAATCCAGTTTGGCTCTGGTGATGGCTCTAGCTATGGTGAGGTGAGGGGGTTGGTTGCGGTGAGGAATGGCTAGGTGGCGTTCAGTATTTTTGCGGTGTAGGCAGCGGACGAGGCAATGGCGTTAACCTGACGAGAGGTCAAGGGTGGCACCTAGGTATATGCCCAGGGTTTTGGCTGCAGAAGATGTTTGGATCTGGTTGCCATCAATGTAAAATGCTTTGTAGACTGGTTCCATGCTACAGAGGGTGGAGTGAGAGCCTAAAGTGTAAGGATCTCAGTTTTGTCGTTGTTGAGGCATAACTGGTGGGTTGCCATCCAGTTTTGGACAATGTCATAAACTGAGTTGATGGTTGCAGCATCAAGCTGGTAGGTGCTTTCAGTTCCATGCCTTGTTCAGAAGCCTGATTGGCAGATGCCCAGGATGTGGTTGTCCTCGAGGTATTGTCATATCTGGATATGTGCTGCACGGTCGAGGACTTTAAGGATAAACGATACAGTTGTGATGGTGATGGGGCGGTAATTGGTGGGAATGGCAGGGTTGAGGGAGTATTTCTTTTAGTATTGGGAGGATCCAGACTTCTTTCAGGGTAGTTGGCACAGTTTTTGTTGCGAAGGAGGTGTTAATGATAAATGTGATGATGGGTGTGAGCTTTTCGGCGCAGTCTTTGATGATACAGTCCGGAGAACCATCTCCTTTGCATCGGGTTGGCTTGAGGCCTTTGATGATGTCTGTCTCTTCAGTTTCTAATATTGGGCGGAAGTCAAATTGGGAGATGGGTCTGCTAGTCGGTGGGAGAGGGGCATAGAGGTGGCTGGTGGTGGTTTGGCGAGGATGGCCAGTTGCTTGGCACAAAATAAAATGTGTCTGGAGGGAGGCGATTTTCCCCATGAGGGCTTCTTGTACCTTGGTACACCAAGTCGCATCTATGGTGAGATCTGTGGGAGGGGAGACTAGCGACAGAATTTCGTGTAAATTTGTGAAGAGTTCACTGGTGTTGAATTGTGCTTTGTTTATTCTAGCATTGTAGCTGCTGGCTTTGGCGGTGTGAATAGCACTCTCGTAGTCTTTGGCTAGGTAGGTGTACTGGGATTTGGAGACTGTGGAGGGGTCTTGCCTCCATGCGGTTTTGGCTGGAAAGGTTTCTTGGCGTGGGAGGCAAGGAGGTCAGAGTTGAACCAGGTATTCTTTTTGTAAAGCTTGCATGTCTTTGAGCTTTTTTAGCGGGGCTAGAGTGTCAACATCTAGGGCAATTGTGTTGTTGTACATTGTACAGTGTGACCAGGGACTCTGGGTTTGTATCCATGTTGAATGGGATTGTGAGGGCTGAGAGAAGGGGTGTGAGGCGGTCCTTGTTTAGGTTTTTGGTGCAGCAGGCTAAGGCTTCATGTTTCATTGAGTGACGGGGGTGTGCCTCTGGTTGCTGGGGAGGTTGAATGTGATGGTGTGTTGGTCAGACCATGGGCAGGTTGTGGTGGTGAAGCCGGTCATGTTGCAGTTGAGGTCAGCAATCCAATTGAGGGTGCGGCCCAGGATGTGGGTGGGTTCAATGGTTTGCTGAGCAAAACCAATGTGGCCGCAGGCTGTGGGAAGACTTTTCACGTGTGCGTCTCTGCGGTCATTAAGGCCAAGATTGAGGTCTCCCAGGATTAGGATTTTAGTGCTGGGCTTGGAATTGATGATAAGCATGAGGTCTTCCTTGAAGGATGAGATGGGGACTGGTGACTTGTAAATGAGATGGAGATTGATGGTATTGATAGGTGAGGGAGTACGTTTGGAGGATAGCATTTTGCAGTTTGGGATAGGGTTGGACTTGGTGGGCCTGATGGTGATGGTATTTTTGTAGATCAGAGCGACTCCACCACCTCTAATGTGGGCTCTGTCATTGTGGGGCCTAGGTGCAAGTGATGCAATCACCCTTACCTGATGTAGCAGGCCTTAGCAGGAGTCAGGGCGCAGCTCGGGGTGCGAGATGCAGGACTGGGTGCAAGTGGCGTGATTGCGCTTAAATGATGTAGCGGGCCTGGGCGGGAGTAAGGGTGGTGCAGCTCGCAGTGCGAGATGCCGGGCTTAGGTGCAGGTGGCACAATTTTGCATACCTGATGAGATGTTGGTGTTGCCATATCACGGCGCCTAACACCTGTGGTGCACAACACTGCACAACAACACCGCAGCCTTTGCCTGCACAACCTTTGCCTGTGTGGGCTTTGGTACCTGAAAGAAATGTAGTCCTTGCCAGAAGTTGCGCCTATGTGGCAGAAGTGTAGGCCTAAAGTGCGGTCGAGCAGAGTCTTGAGCACCTGCGGTGCACAATACTGTGGCCTTTGCCTGCAAAGTCTTCCCCTTTGTGGGCTTTAGTACCAGGAAGATATGTAGTCCTTGCCAGAAGTTGTACATACACGGTGGAAGTGTACGCCCGACGGAGCGTCGAGCAGAGTCTCATGCACCTGTGGTGCACAACACCAAATCCTTTGTCTGCGCAGGCTTTGCCTATGTGGGATTCGGCACCTGAAGATAAGTAGTTCTTGCCGGATGTTGTGCCTATGTGGTAGTCTAGGCCCGATATACAGTCAAGCAGAGTCTCAGCACCTGCGGCGCACAACACTGCGGCCTTTGACTGCATGTGCTTCGCCTGTGTGGGCTTCGGTACCTGGAAGATAAGAAGTATTTGCCGGAAGATGCACCTACGTGGGAGAAGTGTAGGTCCGACAGACGGTCGAGCAGAGTCTTGCACACCTGCGTTGCACAACACTGCGTCCTTTGCCTGCGCGGGCTTCACTTGTGTGGACTTCAGTACCTGGAAGATATGTAGTGCTTGCCGGAAGTTGCACCTACATGGTAGAAGTGTAGGGCTAACGGACGGTCAAGCACAGTCTCACGCAACTGTGGTGCACAACACTGCAGCCTTTGCCTGGTGTACTTTGCCTGTGTGGTCATCGGCACCTGGAAGATATCTAGTCTTTGCTGGAAGTTGCACCTATGTGGCAGAAGTGTATGCCCGATGGACGGTGGAGCAGAGTCTTGCTCACCTGCGGCGTACAACACCACATCCTTTGACTGCGTGGACTTGGCCTATGGGGGCTTCGGTACAATGAAGATATCTACATGGTGGAAGTGTAGGCCTGACGGACGGTCAAGCAGAGTCTTACGCACCTGCTGCGCACAACACCAAATCCTTTGCCTGCGCAGGCTTTGCCTATGTGGGATTCGGCACCTGAAGATATGTAGTGCTTGCCGGATGTTTCACCGACATGGTAGAAGTGTAGGCCTGACGGACGGTCAAGCACAGCCTCACGCACCTGCGGTGCACAACACTGCAGCCTTTGCCTGGTGTACTTCGCCAGTGTGGTCATTGGCACCTGGAAGATATGTAGTCTTTGCCGGAAGTTGCGCCTATGTGGCAGAAGTGTATGCCCAACGGACGGTCGAGCAGAGTCTTGTGCATCTGCGGCGCACAACACCACGTCCTTTGACTGCGTGGACTTCGCCTATGTGGGCTTTGGTACCATGAAGATATGTAGTCCTTGCCAGTAGTTGCATCTACATGGTGGAAGTGTAGGCCTGACGGACGGTCAGGCAGAGTCTCACGCGTCTGAGTCGCACAACACCAAATCCTTTGCCTGCGCAGGCTTTGGCTATGTGGGATTCGCACCTGAAGATATGTAGTCCTTGCCAGAAGTTGAGCCTACGAGGTGGAAGTCTAGGCCTGACGAACGTTCAAGCAGAGTCTCATGCACCTGCGGCGCACAACACTGTAGCCTTTCACTGCATGTGCTTCGCCTGTATGGGCTTCGATACCTGGAAGATATGTAGTATTTGCCGTAAGTTGCGCCTACGTGGTGGAAGTGTAGGTCTGACAGATGGTCGAGCAGATTCTTGCACACCTGCGTTGCACAACACTGCATCCTTTGCCTGTGCGGGCTTCACTTGCCGGAAGCTGCACCATGGTGGAAGTGTAGACCTGATGGACGGTCAAGCAGAGTCTCGCGCACCTGTGGTGCACAACACTGCAGCCTTTGCCTGGCAGACTTCGCCTATGTGGGCATCGGTACCTGGAAGATATGTAGTTCTTGCCAGAATTTGCACCTACGTGGCGGAAGTGTAGGCCTGACGAACGTTCAAGCAGAGTCTCATGCACCTGCGACGCACAACACTGCAGCCTTTGACTGCATGTGCTTCGCCTGTGTGGGCTTCGGTACCTGGAAGATATGTAGTACTTGCCGGAAGTTGCGCCTATGTTGTGGAAGTATAGGTCTGACAGATGGTCGAGCAGATTCTTGCACACCTGCGTTGCACAACACTGCATCCTTTGCCTGCGCGGGCTTCACTTGCCGGAAGTTGCACCATGGTGGAAGTGTAGCCCTGATGGACTGTCAAGCAGAGTCTCGCGCACCTGCGGTGCACAACACTGCAGCCTTTGCCTGGCAGACTTCGCCTGTGTGGGCATCGGTACCTGGAAGATATGTAGTTCTTGCCAGGAATTGCACCTACGTGGCGGAAGTGTAGGCCCGAGGGAGGGTCGAGCAGAGTCCCATGCACCTGTGGTGCACAACACAGAATCCTTTGCCTGTGTGGGCTTCGGTACCTGGAAGATATGTAGTCCTTGCCGGAAATTGTGCCTATCCTTCTTCATTCTCATATCTTTGAAGTGCAGCGATAAGCCCCACTAATTCTGCAGCCTGTGCTGAGCATTGTGAAGGCAATCTCGCACTTGTCACTACTTCAAATTCACCCCCATGGTTCAGATTCACTACTGATGATCCAGTATGCCTTTCACCAGTTGTTTGGTCGATTTGACTAAAACCATCAATACAGAGAATTTCCCCCCCTCCGAGAGCCTTTTTTCTAACACTTGGGTTGTCATCATAACACTCGGTGTACGCACATAGTCATCCTTCTCTACCGGTTTACTTATGAATGTTGCTGGGTGCACTATTCTGCATCTAACAATTATGATTGCACAGTTCAACATAATTACCTCATACATTGATGCTCTTTGTGTAGTCAATGTACTTTTGGGCTTCTCTAGAATGGCAAACAATGCATGCTCGACAAATAGTATCACTGATCACCCCATTGTAATACTTGAAACCTTTTCCATATCAAATACAGCGTCAGATAATGCTTGTTTGCCAGGGTAATGCCCTTTCATTACTGGATCTGAAATCCCACATTATGTCCATGTCCTAATGTTGTTTTCTGCGTGAGGACTACTGTCATAACTTCTCCAATTGAATGAGAATAGACAAAATTCGTCATGGTAGTCTGGAATTCCTAGCACAGGGGCTGTACTGATCGCTATTTTTATTACTTCAAATCCTTCATTAATTTCATCTGTCCATATTATCTTGCTTTTGTTTACCTATGCTTCTTTAAATCCTTTCAAAAGCGATCGGATATACGTGCTGTAACCCAGGCCCTGCAATAATTACATAGGCCTAAGAAATGGTTCACTGTTTTAGGTTCTGAAGTCTTCATAATTGCTTCTGCTCTTTCAGATGTCACTTTTCTCCCTTCTTGAGAGAGCAACTGTCCCATAATTTTGTAGTTTTTCCATATCTACTTTGTCTCCCTTTTCTGATAATATATTCATGAGTCGAACTGATTCTTTGCATTGTTCTTCTGTCTCACTGCATATTTATATATCATCTACATACTGAACTATTGTACTTTCAAGTTGTAAATTACCTGAATGGAGGACTCTGTTAAAAATTGAGGGGGGCTCACAGTACCTCTGGTGAAAACAAGTATGTTTCAGACACATATTTCTATTTGAAAATGAAGGACTCTGTTAAAAATTGAGGGGGGGCACACCGTACCCCTGGAGCAAAAGAGTTGTTTCAGATGCATATTTCTACATGAAAAGTAAGTCAAATCTTGTGAGACCTTGTGAAGGGAAGTGAGAAGAACGTTTTTTTTAGATCTATAACTGTAAAATATTTGCTTTACATGGAATATTACATAATATTGTAGCAGGATTTAGAACTAACGGAATCTCTGCTTCAACAATATTGTTTAGGGTTGGAGATCCTGAAAAAAACCTCCATGACCCCCAGTCGATTTCTTCACAGGGTACACAGCCATGTTACATGGGGACTTGGATGGCACCAATATTCCTTGCTTCATTAAAGTGGAAATGGTCTCAAATATACCTTGATCCGCTTCTCTGGACATAAGATAGTTTTGCTCATGGCAAGATCGCTCCTGGTTTAAGCTTAATTTTAACGGTTCCTACTCCTTTGAATAGACCCACGTCATATGGGCTGGTAGTGCATAGAATATTTGGCACTTTCTCTAAATCTTCCGGAATAAATTAAGCTTTTTTACCATTGCCATTCTCTGCTGTACTTCTCTATTCTCTACATGAATCCAATAAGGGAGACCTATGAAAAATACAAATTCATCATCTGAATAATGATCCCTGAAAAGCTCCTCGTCTGTCAAATCTGTCAACCTATATCCTTCACCAAGGGCTATCACTGCTCTCCATCCTCTTCCCTCATCGTCTGTCTCATGGACAACCACCCTTTCTTCTCTGACCGCTGCTGCTTCCATTTCCAAGGGAATACTCTGTCCTTCTTCATCATCCATAGGTATTTCTGGTCTAAACAAAAATTCTTCAGCTGTTCTCAGTATTTTACCTACAAGCCTAGGAAACCATGTTTATAAAACAGTCACTCCATACAAAAATACTTCTGGATCTGGAGGGACTCCTCGTAATGCTGTCTGCCCTGTAAAGGCTGATATAGACTCTCTCCCATTCATATAATGAATCCCTGGAGTGGAGCACACGATCCCTTCATCAGTAAAAGATATTATCATGTTACGTTTTGTCATCAAGTCACATCATAATTTGTTAATTGGTGTCTGCCGGGAATACAATAATGGAATAGACACATGATGTTCTCCTATAGAGATCGGTAATTCGTCTGTAAAAGGAACTAAGATCATTGGCCCAGAGAATCCCTGCACATTCATGGCAATGCCTGGCATTGGGTATTTTCCCTCACAGACACAGGAATGAGATAAAAATGTCTTTCCTCCTATTGTTACCTTGACCATTGGTTCCTCCTGTGGGACTGGTGTTACTGATAGTACTGAACACACCAGGTTGCTCCGTGGGCTATCCTATTGTGGATATAAATTCATCACTGTACCCGCGAAAGGATTTCCTTCTACTACAGTCACACTCCCTATTCTATATGTGGGTGTTTGTGGGAATCCTGCATTCATATTCCATTGTGGTACCATGGCCTGTTGTGTCTGCACTTTCTGGGTCTGTATCTGTTATGTTTGCATGGGTACTTGCTGTGGTTGTTCTTGTGGCAGTTGCATTTGCAATGGAGCTTGCTGTTTTTATTTTGTTTGTGGCACACGTGTCTGGTGCTGCATGTGATCTTGGGCAAAATACTGCTGTGGTTCGGTGGTGGAACATAGCCCATCCACCCTCTTGGAGCTTGCCAGTTTTGCTGCATGCCCCCTCTACGTCTACATGCTCTGGTTATATGTCCCATCCTCCCACAATTCCAACATTGTTGCATTTGTCCGCCATTAAATCCCCCTCCCCCTGAGGGTTTTGAAATCCACCTGGTCCTCCCCTAGGTCCGTTCCCGCTTCCTCTAGAACAGAAATTGTACCCAGTCTGATCCATTGCTTTGTTGCGCTGTTCTCCTCCCTTGTGTCGTCACACCTTCACCACTCATCAATACCACACCCTCTATAGCTAGTTTTGACAATTCCTTCAGAGCTAACTTTATTTCCTCCTGCTTTCTACTCTCAGCTTTTTTCTTATTCTTCTCCTGTAATAATCGACAATGATGCACGACAGTCAATTGTATTGCTGGCCATGGCTTTGCTTCCATCCCTACTTGTTTCTTCATCTGCCATTGCACTGGCTCGAGCAGTCCCTGACATAAAATGTGGTAAAATAATGCCACCATTTTATCCCACTGTTCTCTCGTCTCGAGATGCCATTTCTCTTGAACATCTTGAATAAAGGCAACAGGATGTTCATCCTCATCAATTTTTCTAGTTATAATCATACCCATGTCTGATGTTATCAGCATATTGTACTCTGAGTGCTCGCCATACAGCTGCCCTACAATTATTAAATGGCGCTCCATTGTGTGTTGTGCTTTGTGCAGGCACACCTGCATACCCTGCTCGCTTCTAGATGTCATCAGCCCTCTTCCCTAGAATGGCTGCCAATAGGCCTTTTATGTCACCTACTGCTAACGTCATTCCTGATGTCATTCTCTCGAACTCATAAATCCATTTTCCTGCACCTGAAGTCAAACTAGGTAATTTACATTTTAAATTATCCTTATCCATCTGCGGCCACGGTATGTATTTTTGTCATCCTCCCCCTTTCTCTAATAATAGGAATAGTGTGAATCCTGATCTGTAATCCTACCCACCTGCACTTCTTCTTTTCTAGGTGGGGCTCGTCTTGCCTTTTTGTCTCTGTCCTGGTAGTGACCGTAATCTGCCTACATAAGGCAGGGTTATATCCCCATACCACACAATCTTACTTGTGGTCGCTCAGTATATGGTGTTTTTTCTGGTGTTTTTTCTTTAGGGTCCTCCAAGTCTGACCATTTTACACCTTTCTCTACACTTGATTTTTTCAAAAAAATGCATGTGTATATGTTCGCGCTTTCCCGTTTTCCTCCCTTTCTTCGTCTGACATCATTATGCCCCAACTTGTATGTCTATCTTCCCTTTCCACATCATCAATATCTAATCTACTTAAAGACAATGCTCTAAGTTAATTTGTTAATACGCCATCTAACCTTCCACCTGTTTCCCTCTATGAAGATCCTTTGATATTCTTTTTGGTTTTATACCCATCTTTATCCCTCATTTGTCTAGATAAATCCCCAATCCTTTTCCCTATATTTTCTGCTTCATGCTCATCAGCCCATATCTGTAGTCTCGGTATTCCTTGCAGCTCCCTGGAAGGCTGTTGGGACCCTCTCTTGTCTTCTGATTGTTCTCATGCTTCATTCGGCACCATGCCTTTATTGAATAGACAATTTATTTCCTCATCCCTATGTCATCTACTCCAGTTCATCTCTTCGTCCCATCTCTCCTCATCTCTTCTTCCTCTTACTTTCTTTGCAACCTACATACTTGCATTCTCTGTGTTTCTATCTCTTCCTGTTTCTTCTCTTTTAGTCTCTCCTTTTTCTTCCTCTCTATTTCCTTCTCTTCCTTGTATGCTTTCGTTTTCCTTGTTCTCTGTGTTTCTTTTCCCGCTTTTCCTACTCTTCTCTGCCTTTGTTATCTAGTTTGAGTAATATCTGTCCTCTCCATCCATTCATTCTGTACTATCGTCACTTCCTTAGCTTTGCCTTTTACTACTCATTGTTTCTTGGCTTCTTTCTCTATCTCCATTTGCCTGTTCAGTCTGTCCTTTCTCTCATCACGCTGTTTACTTTCATTGCGTGTTGACATATATGTAAGTTCTCTGCTTTTGCTCACTTCCATACTTTCCTCACTTTTATAAACAAGGGGCTCATATGTTGGATTAACATACCCCACTACTGTTTTAATTAATTACTTTAAAGGATACAATCCCTGTTTCTCTGTGTCTGCACCCTTGGTCTCAGAAGGGGAAAGGGGAGCTGAAGATGTTACATCCTCCCCTTTCTGCTGATTAAGAATCCACTCCTTCTCAGGCGGATCTTCTTTCTCCCTCTGATAGATTTTCTGCAACTCTTAAACTGCCACCCTTTTCTGTAACGTTTCCCCCTTATATGGGCATCCAAATATGTAGTCATATGTTGCAATACTGTTTTTGACAACGACCCTTCGTGGGGACATGGCATAAGTGTTTTATTAATCATGCCTTTCACGCACTCTGTGTGATACTGTCTTATTTTAGATGCATATCTTGGCAGTGTCCTGCATAGGTGTAAAAGGGGAGTGTCCGCATGGTGATAAGTCGATTTCGACTGTCAATTCTTAACAGATCTTTTATTCTTTTGTTTACTTTATCAAGTTTACCACACTGATTAATTTGAGCAGGCACCATCAATCACCGCCCATTACCAGAAAACCTAATTTATTTACCAATTTTAGAAATCTAGACACTTTAAGAATCTCTTCTTTATTCATCTGTTTTTCTCCTTTGAATGTTATCCTCCTGATTTACGTCAATCTCTTGATTTAAAAATCTGATGATCAACTTTAATTTTTTCTATCGTTTTAGATCTCCTAATCTAAACACAATAATGACCCCATAAACATGTGCACTTTTAAATGTTTGCGTACACCTTCCTTTACTATCTTTTGTAAATGTATCTCATCTCATGTTTACCCCATTTTGGAGTGTGATACGCACTCTTCTTTTTAGTCTTGCCTCAGGAATCCTTAAATAATTCTCCTACTTGGAGTATTTAGTGCATACTCTTCTGTCTCACTTGGAACCAGGAATCGAGGTATCTCTTTCTTTTCTTTCTAATCCCCAAAAATCCTGTTACATATATATATATATTTACAATACAATCCCTCCCCGTATTTTTGCCATTCTCAATGCTCTACTTACATCTGCGACTCAGTTCGAGTCCCTCAGCATTGACTTTTCCACAGTCAACCAGTTCCCCTTCTGTCCGTGGGACACCCACGGGAACCGGGCAGGGATTTTGTCAAAGGGGCCAGTGTCAACCGATTCTTTCCACATATGTGTTTTGCGCGCTGCTCTCCGAAGGAAGTGCCACAATCCTCCAGCTTATAGCAAAAGCAGTCGTTAGTCGGAGAGTCTAGATCTACGACCAGGTCGACTGGACCAGAACCATCTGCACTGCTACCAAAATGTGCTCTAGCACCTTGAAGTATCTCATGTGCTAGATGGAATTACCAATAATGATCTCAGACCTAAAATAACCGGACAGACTCAAAGAATATAGCAAAGTAATACATTATTGTCAGCTTGAATAAAATAGGACAATCTGACGAACAACAGTTAGTAGTTCAAGCTCTCACACCTCAATTATGATTACACAAAGGATTTATATCTCGATATTCGTCAGCTATGATGTCATCCGACGTGGCAACCTGTGAAACCTATTGAAGGGAGAGATTGGTTAAGGGAACATATGCACCTATATATCATGTAAGTATTAGCAATATCACTGGATGCCCCTTATCTGGTAAGCACACCTTGACCAATCTCTAGACACGTATAATAGTGCTTATTGTGGAATAATAGCAGCGGGTTGGCCTTTGCAACATTGTATAACATGTTGCTACACAGATCTTCTCATTGGTTGGCAATCCTTCCCAACCTTGAACTTTCGGCTCATTAGCAGCACATAAGGACAACAGAACTCAGGTGCAAAGAACAATGTCAGACTACTACCCACTTGCCCAATTCGTCCATCATCTCTCATCAGTCAGGCCCTGAGCCAAGGCTTCTTCTTTATAGTTGACATTACAGCCCGTTCTCTGTTCTGGGGTGTTCAACAGAGTGTAGGTACACCATTATCTTTATCTGATTAGCCCTTGTTTTTGACTTCTGAATCACGTGCGAGGAGACCATGATTTTGTCATTTTATCCTGTTTACTCCTATTTGATTTAATTAGGCTGGGTGTTATTACTCTTCTTGGACTCTGTAGACTTGCTCACTCCACCTTGCATAGGCTTTTCACAACCTTGAATGTCCAATGCTTGGCTCTCACAGATGTTTTCCTCTTTGCTTAATCAAAGAGAAATATGTTTTACGTACATGGCCTATCCTCCCTTTGCGCTTTGCAATTATCCCTTTATGTAGCATCCTTGGTCCTAGGCCAATAGACTCCTTTGTGTTCCTCGCACAAAGCTGTTTTTCCAGCGTCTCCTGACTCTGTAGCTCTGGTAGTCTCTGAGGTAGCTTGATTGGTTTCAACATGAGTCCAACATCCATCTTACTGTCATGGTCACCTTAGCCAAGCTATGTTTTCTACTGCAGCAAACTTCTCCATGTCCCAACAACCTGGCGTTTCTACGTGTGTACATTCACTTCATCTTCACCCACATATTTCTTTAGTGCATATGAGTTCTTCGTATCCAATTACATCTCTCTTATTTTTCAGTTACATCGTTATCCTTTAAGGATTTGCATATTGTTTAAGTGCGTTAGTGTGTCTTTCTTTCATGATGTCACTCTGCTCTCGTAAGATTTCACTTATAGCTCTTGGATGTCCAATGGTGTATGCAGACATCGTTCTCCTCTTTCAGTGCGGGGGCACATTTGATATGGTTGCCTCAGTGCATATCGTCTCTCATACACTTGATGCGGTATTGGGGTGATACCTGGGGTCCCACATAGAGCTCTTCGCCTGTTATTGCAGTATGATGGAGGTGAGGGGGTCGGGAGCTAGGGAAGATGTGTCCACTTGCTCCTCTACACCACTAGCTGAATTTGTAATCCAGAACAACTCTCTGCCTCCCACCTCTTCAACCGATTGTGTTCTACTTTTTTATGGAATTCAGCCACCTCTGCCTCAGATCCCCCTTCTTGTTGGCATCCCCAAAGAATCCTCCCTCAGCCCATGACTCTTATCTCTGCGCTTCTTCTCCCTTGGACAATTAATATTCTTCTTTCGATTCGTCTACCGCCTCTTGGGACACAGCACAGAAATCTTCTCAATATCCGATTTCACTCCTGACCTATCCTCACACATTTCTGCTTGCCTTGCTGTGTTTCGTTACTGGCTGTGATTTGTCGTCTTATACTCAATGCCTCCAAGACCAAAGTGATTTAACTTCCAGCATCCAATGCCCCATTCTCCTACCCTCTCCCATCTCATTTCCACATGACTTACTCTCCCCTTTGCAGACGGCATGCAGCCTGAAAGTACTCTTTGACAATTACATCAACCTCCATCACTATCAGCTCTACAACTGCCAGGATGAGCCTCCTTAACATCAGAAGAATCTGCTGCCTTCTCACTTACAGTTCAGCTAAAATCCCTTATACAATCCCTAGTACATAAGCTGACTTGACTACTGTTCCTACCGAATCTATATCATTCTTGCACCGCCCGTAACTGCGTCGACGAAAATATCAATGCCAGTTACGGTGCGGCGCAATGATCAGATAGATCACTTTTCCCCCCTCAATAATCTAACCCCCAACCCACTTACCTTTACTGCAGCGCACGTCTGTGTGTTCCGCCGACTCCTTTGTACCCCTGCAGTGTCAGTTCCTCCCACTTACGTGGGATGGTACTCATGCCGCAGGAGCTTTTTAAAATTATTTTTTAATTCTTTTCCTGTTCCCGGCTTACCTTGATGGTAAGCGGGGGACACCCCTGAAACCCCTGCTCCACTTGGGTGCAGTAATGGGAGTCAGCATACTCTAAAAATGCAGCCAGTGCAGTAAAAGGGCAGTCAGTATTTTAGAGTCGCAGTTTTTGTATGTTTCCGTTCCAACCACCTCTTAGTCCCACCCTCTACTCATTCTCAACACTTCAGAAAAGTACTTAGGGGCCGATTCATGGAACAAACATGTGCCGAAAAAAGTGGCATGGGCTGGCGCAAGCAGGCGCAAGCATGAAAAAGGAAGCACACACGCACGCGTGCGATTCATGGAAGTCCCTGTGCGTGTTTTTCTCGGGATGTGCGCCAAACCTGTGCGTGGCGCACACGGGCCCACACGTCATTGCAACATCCCGAACGCTGTGCGCGACGCGCACAGGGAAAGTGCACAACGTCCGCGCACACACCAAAAAGGGGGTGGGACACAGGGCGTAACACGCAGAATGGGGAACAGCGCGTGAAAAAGAAGGTGTAACTGGGGAAGTACTACAGGGAAATACACAGAACGCCACACGCACGCAAACAACCCGTATTCATGGATTCGAATACGGGAAACCCGCACACAGCAAAAGACGCGCATAGGCATCAACGCGTCCGCCACACGAAGGCAGGCGGAAGCGTCCCCGCACACAGTATAAAAGTGCGCGCAAACAACAAACATGTATATACAGATACGATGAATGCCCCATTTATCACAGCACTGATCGTGGGACACCGCAGGAGGAGGAGAATAGCTAGGGCCTGCATTTATTTTCCTTGGACCTGCCTTTTTGGGATGCCTGACGACCACGTCTATGGGAGGTATACGTTTCCACCTCATATCATCCTAGACCTCGTCAGGGAGTGGGAATATGACCTTACATCCCCCACCCTGTGCTCCCAAGCATTGAGCCCCTTGGAGAAGGTGCTCAATGTCCTGCATTTTTTGCCCACTGGGTCATTTCAGCGGACTACTGCCATAGTGGGTGGGGTCTCACAGGCCACGCAGTCACGCTGCCTACACCAGGTGTTGGCAATCATCACTGCACGCCCCTCAGTCCGCAGGCACATATACATGCCCAGAACACCCGCAGAAAGGCAGGCCGTGGTCCAGGACTTTTACAGGGTGGCACACTTCCCCAAAGTGCTCGGTGCCATAGATTGCACCCATGTGGCCCTACATCCACCTAGGGCCACTGAGCACATATATTGAAACCACAAGCACTGGCATTCCATCAACGTGCAGGTTGTATGCGATGCTAAAGGAATCATCACCTCTGTCTATGCAAACTACCCTGGCTCCACCCATGACAGTTTCATATACAGAATGTCCGCCCTGAGCCGGGCCCTGGAAGCTGGGCAGCATGGCGACACATGGCTCCTAGGTGAGTACAAATGCCTGTGCACATGCATGCAAGTCACACACAGACAAACACCCAAAACCTAATAATCTCAACTATTATCACCTCCCCAGGGGACAGTGCCTACCCTCTGAGAAACCAAATGATGACAATCCGGAACCCCACCACACCACCCCAGGTAAGATACAACGATGCCCATATTGCAACCAGGGGCATAGTGGAGTGCACATTCGGAGTGCTCAAGTCACGCTTCCGCTCCCTTGACCGCTCTCGTGGGCAGCTACTATATGCACCCCCAGTAGTGTGCAGGATCATTGTGGCAGCATGTGTCCTGCATAATGTTGCAACACAGCGGGCGGTACCGGTGGACATGGTGGTGCCCCCACATCCACAGGCACAGGCGCTGCCCATGGGAGGGGACAGGGCACGTGGCAAGGCAGCCTGGACCCAGCTTGTGGCCACATTCTTCACCTAAACTCTCACCCCTGCGGAGTGCACACTGTCCTGGCACATACCAGGTGACAATTGATGATGACAAAGAGACAGTCAACCGTCACAACTTTACCACCCTGAGAATATTGCCACAGAAGTGCTACATTGTGTGCATCATAAGCTACTTAAACATAACAAATCCTGTGTGACCAAAAGGAACACATGCAAGGTGTGTATCACACCGCCCTGCAAAACAGTCCATCACAATCTCTGGTATGTCACCCAAACCCTCCCAAACCACACCACCCTTGTCTGCTACACCATGACAGTGCATGCAATAGCAAAAGGCCAAACCATCCAAACCATGACCAATAACATACAAAGTGACATGTCATACATGAAAAATGGCATGAGACAATGATGTCGGACATGGAATCAGATGAAATGACTGACCAACAACCTCCCATATACAAAGTCAGACACAAATGCTTTCCAACAGTCGTAGCATGAACACAACACTGAATGCCCGTTCACATGCACATTGGGCATGGAAAAATCCTGACTCCCGAACCTGTGTGCTGTGTGTATCTCCTGCAACACACTGCACAGCACACAACACTTTGATCAGCCATAGTGTTGCAGATACACCTTGAGCATCACATGAAAAAGACCAATGAAATCTACCACCAAACGACGCATGCACAGGGTACCCAAGTGTAAATAGATCATGTGCTGCATGGACACCGCGGGCCTGAGAATGCAATCTATGTGCACCTGTGGCCATGGAAGGGTGGATGTACGTGTGGTGGATCATCGTGCAACTGTGTATGTCATTAGGGACATGCACTCAATATATGCATGTGAAATCAAGTGACCCTCAGTGCCCTGTACACATCACATGTGAACATTGCCCATATGAACACCCCAGCATGTCAAACCACACCAATCCCCTGACACCTGAAAAGTAAAGACAACACAGGAACAGGCATTGAGCAGCACAACACTTCATATACATAGTACCCCACAATTACAATGTCAGAGTGCCCACAACACTGTAGGCCAAGCCAACTGTCCAACAACAAAGGGCCCTCCCTTACATATCACCGTGACCTTCTGAACAACTGTCTCTGAGGTATGTAGCCTTCTTTCTTCAAGTGTTCCTGGCTACAGGATCACCATACCTCTTGGTCTCCATGTTCCAGCTTGCATGTAAATAGGGTCCAGCCCCCTCAGAGCCCACCTTGACTGGTAAAAATACCAAATCGCAGAGAACTCTAAGTAGGCAAACCCACAAAGCAGGTAAAAAGGCTGTAAGCACCAAAAAACCCTGTAAGAGTCTCCAGTAGATGACTTGAAGTAGCAGGAAATGTCAACGCACATGTACAAGCACAATAATAGAACAACTAAGGTAGCACAGTTGAACAATGGTCCAACAGGATGGGTACCATTTACGGTACATTACATACAATGATGATGCAACAACTGATGGGTAGTGTCACAGCTCTGGTGTCCAGGCACAGGAGTAGCATGATCCAACCACCCCCTCCGTGGTCTGGGCGCCTGCAAGGTCAAACTAACACAGGCCTCTGAGGCCCTGGCGGGGAAGGAGGGTCAGGTATATGTTGCATGGACAGGCATTGGTATTCAGGATAACCGGAAAGAGGGGCAGGAGAGTGGATGTGGATTTGCAAGGGAAAGTAGGCAAAATACAACTATTCAGTAACACACATACTCAATTACAGCAAACATGTTCATCATGCACATTGTACCAAATCAGTCAAATGCAAGCCAAAGAGACACTTATCTTTGGGGTGAGTGCTGGCCTCCTACCTGCGCACTCTCAGGTCCGGTAGCAGGAGCACTTCAATGCTGCAAAGAGAGCGTGAGTTACTAATCTGAATGTGTGCTTACAACACACACACACAACCCCATCCATGCCCCAAAGTAAGTGACTTCTCCACAAACACCCCTGTCTGCTGCCATGTACTCATACGTTAACTTGGCCCACCAATGGCACATTCACTGTCAATGCAGTAAGGCCGGCGCATGTGGCCGCGCGGGAAATGGAAGACCAATGGGTAAATAATCAGACATGATACAATGGTCCCTGAGTGAGCTGCTAGACGCGTATAGCAAGGTGCAACTTCAGTACAAGTTGTGTTCTGACCGCCGCTGATTCAAATAGGTAGTGCGCGTGGCAATTTGCACATGCAAATGACATGCACTCAGCACAAGTCTGAGCCTCGCTGGTCGTCCCTGTGCACTGTATGAGTTCCTGGCTAGGAACGCTACTACCCTAATTACTCTGCTTCAATGGAGCAGGGGGTACTTGAGGATATGTATGATGGCCCCTGCGTGTGCCCCTGACAACTTGCAAAGGCCCTTGCCATGTGGCCCTCAACACATGTCAGCTGTACTGTGTGCTTCTCCAACAATGCCTGGCAAAGCTCCCCAGCACAGGTGCTACTTAGGATCCATGTGCAAGTGGCCTGGTGGAAGGTAGTCTGCGGTGTTGGCCCTTGTGTTGCTCAGCTTGCCAGGAGCTCCTGGAAACACGTCTGCTTCTGTCGGACGTCTGAGCACAAGCCCTGTGCATCTGCTTGCGCACACATCCACACGTCTGCACCAACGAACGTGACCAGTTTCCTGGATTACTGGTCCCTGTGTCTGCTGCCAAAGGTAGTCTGGAGGCTCATCTTCCTGCAGAAAGGGCATTAAACAAGGCAATAAGGCTGGAAACTTCCCTGTGTGTGTGTCTACATGCGGGTTGTCACAGGGCCAGGTTACAGAGCTACATCCAAACTCCTTCCACCATCAGTGTCACTTTAACAGGCCAAGGGTGCAGGCTACTGTCTACAGCATGAAGTGCATCAAGCACATATACAGGCAAGAAAATGACATACATCACAATCCACATCAATTAATGGATAAAACAATCACATACTCACCCAAATTCATTACAGACATCGGGTGGATAAAATGCAACCAATGCCCACTAGGGGTGTTAACACAAGTAGTACAGCAGCAGACAGGCCACAGATATGAGGCAAGCCCAAAGCCCTTGTATAATATTTTGTTACACCGAACCATCCTAGCCCATGGCTAAGGGAAGCAGGAGTGGCCTATGTGAGTCAGGACCCAAGCTGCAAACACATACACAAGGGAAGCTTGAAGGGCCCAGCTGGAACAGACAGTGGATGCTTTCAAAAGCCACAAAGCACCACACCGTCACATGAAAGCACAATAGACAAACAATATTAAACTATATTAACTAATTAAACTGACAATGAACAACCTACATAACCTAATTAAAATTACTATAAAATAGTTGATATTAACTAACTAACTAAACTAAAATCAAAAATCAAAAATGGCCACATACGACCCGGGGGGGAGGGGCAGAAGGGGGGAGGTACAGGGTGCACCTCAACACCCACATGCGATGATGTTGAGGCAAAAAAAAAAACTCCATGGGCTCAACGCCTGTAGAGCGTGACCTGTGTGGGTGATATTTCGTTGCCCCAGTCTGCCTCATCCAGAATAGGAGGACGTGGGCCAGGAGCCTGACCACGCCTAGGCACAGCTTGCCCCTCATCGGCAGCAAGTCTGCCGGACGGGTGAGCCTGGTTCTGTGCGGCAATGACACGCAGGTCTGTATGCAGAACCTCCCATGATACACGTGCTTCCTCTTGCAAAGTAACACATGTAACACGGAGTTCTTCTTGCGTGGTCTGGCTGGACAACTGATGCACCTCCCGGCAAGCACATAGCTCAGACGAGATGGTACGCTCAAGCTGCTCAAACCGCTCCTCTGACCACACCCTCTGGGACATCAAGAGGGCACCCAGAGTTGATCTGAGGGACTGATACTCAGCCCTCAGGGCCTCCATGTGTGCCTCTGCTTGAACAGTAATTGCTTGACGCAGAGACAACATTTCAGCCTGGCGTGCCCTGTCAGAGGCTGCCATGTCTAGCCTGAGCGAGCGGGCCATAGACTGTGCCACCTGCTGCTGAAGAAGCACCTGCGTAGCAGGGGGGAGCACGGATTGGGCCGCACGTTCCATGCTCACAGCAATGTTATCAAGTGCTGCCCCCTGACGTTATGAATTGGCAGTCATGTCTTGCTCCCACTCAGTATACCTCGGTGACACGCGGCCACAGCGTTGCTGGACTCGACACCTGTGGGACCCAAGGACCGGGTGTCCTCGCTGGGTTGGCACCGCCCGCGGCTTCACGACTACATGCCCCCGTCTACGTGATGCCCCAGGCACATCAGCGACTGGTGTCAAGGGTGACCCTGCATCCCGATCCACCACAGGCGGAGGTCCCACCACTGCCTGGCCCCTCAGTGCAGGTGTCGCGATAAGAGGAGTGTCCACATCAGAATCACTCACCCCTGACTTATGGACTTGATGCACATCCAACTCGACATGGTCGTCAGAGTGGTCATCTGGGCTGGACTCATTGCCAGCCAAAGAAAAGATTGACTGTAGCACACGTGGGTGCTCATGGTCTACCACCCCACGACCCCCACTTGTGCCAGGTTGCGGTTGTGATAACAACCCTGTGCCTGGCATGACAACACCATCCTCTACCTCCATTGCATCATCATCTGAAGAGTGGAGAGAAGAAAAACATTAGAGGCACATAACACAGTCACACATGGACATCTCACAGACAGCCAACACATGAAGCAGACATGTCACACACAAAAGAGAACCTGCCATGCATGCCTGGTCAATTTGTCATTGCATCAGTGAGTACGCATGTAGAACGGTGTTACATGGCTCAGAAGTGGATTTATGCAGTGCAGAACATGTGTACGTTGCTCACTAGCTACATGAACAAGTACTTCATGATCTGTATCAAAACATGTGAAGGCAGTGCATGGGCAAGTTCAGGCATCACATGCAATGTGCATGCAATGGGTTGCATGGCTACAAGCAAACCCCCCGCGCCACCCGAGTGAAAATCCAGGGATGCCTTGCATGGTAGCAAAAGGGTGAACAGAGACCTGTGTATTGGCAGCCAGTGTTGACTAGCATCAATGGCATCATCTGAGTCAACTGACAACACAGCAGATGATGATGGGACAGTAATCAGGACACATGACAAACCCTCAGTAGTACACCCATGTGTGCAAAACCCACTACACCAGTTGGACAGAGTCAGTGGGCCTGAAACTGGGGGAGGACTGTGCCCCACACAGACTGTGACACCCTACACATGTGTGTGATGCAGGACTGGGCCAAAGAGGCCATGGGATGGATGGTGGAATGCCATGAAATGTAGGTCACCCTGGACACATACTACAATGATCATCCAGTCAAGGACGCATAGGGGGACGCATGGAATGCACATGGAGCATGAATGGGCAATCAGGTCCCTGCGGAGCATCTGCCATCTGCACAGTCCAAGTGAGACACCCTGCATGAAGGACAGAGGATGTACCCCACTGCATGTGTCTGGCAGGTTGGCTGGTGGAAGTTAGCATGTACACAGGAGGCTTGAACAGGCCATTGCAGTACCGCAAAATGATGCACAACAGTGCAATGGTGAAATTGGGGTACAGGGGTGGTGGAGGGTCAAGGGAGCATGCCTACGTGGAGTACCCGCATGCAGGCAGGGGACACATGCACGTCACTCATGCAATGACATAGTCCCAGTGCTGAGAGGAAGGACAACACAGGCTACATGCAGAAGGGCCAGTGAGCTGGAACATGGACCGGAGGGGCATCCGGGTGACCAGCATGTGAGTATGGTGCAAGTGTGGTGATGAGGACAGTCCCTGTCTGTTCAACATGTCCACCATCCTGCACAGCAGGCACGCATCAGTGAAGCATTGCATGACTTGCACATGAAAACAGTTCTAGGGCAAATGTTCGAATGCAAAGGATCGAAAGACCAAAAGGTCGATTTTTTTGGCCCAATAGTTTGTGGTTTCCCCCCACAACCCCAGTTAATGTAGCAAAAACCACTTCTATTTTTAACTATACGAAAAGCATTAACTATATATATATGATGTATGACAAATTTGACCCTTTTTTCTTAGGTCCAATTACCCCGACCCTTGCATCATTCAATCTTTTTGGTGTTGACTCTTCCACAGGACACCCATGAGAACCATGTACACATGACATGTAGTGGCAGTCATGCCCAACACATGACATGAGTAAAACAACCATGGCCTCGACAAACACGCAGCAACACTCACTGGACTGGGCATCAAAGTCCTGCATCTCTCCCACTCCTTCGACCAATTGTGGTGGTATGAACTCTGCTACGAGTGACTTGTGCGGAGTGAGGTCTACCTCCTCAGGTGCTGGCCCACTGCCAGTCACCAGAGTCATGTTGTAATTTGAGGCACGCTTCGCCTTAGCGCTGTGTTTGAGGTCATTCCCGGGCTTTCTGCACTCTTGGGCTGTGCGCACCTCATGGCCGAATGCACTCACATCTTGCGCAACTTGCTTACAGTGGGTATCACAATGGGCAGCCGTAGTCTGACAATTCAGCCCAACTAGCATGTCACGGTTGTGGTCCCGCACCTAGTCCACAAGGCAGTCCAGTTCCTGATTGCAGAAAGGCTTCTTCCTCGACATGAAGGAGGCCGTAGATGTGTCTGTGGTCCCAGCCTGTACTGCAGGTGCAACCTTCCTCCTCTTGGACGCTGGTCCGGACCTTGGCTGGCAACTGCCGTCCTGATCAGTATGGGCAGTGGCACTGGTGGAATGAGCCGAGGGAGTGGCAGGTGGAACATGGAGTGAGGCCCTGACTTGCATCAGTGGCTGCTGGGTGTCCTGGAATGGACCCTGCACAGCAACATCCGCTGGACCAGGGTCATTGACCGGGACTGTCCTGGTTGGTAGACTCACAACCGGGATCGTGTCAGCTGCATCTGCCCCTGCAGTTGCCGACACCAGGCTGGTTGGGCCAGCAGATGGAATTACTGCCCCAGGGACACGTGCCTCAGTCTGGGCAGCCCTGCGTGCACCTACGGTGTGCCTCCTGAACACCTGCAAATCTTCCATGGACTCCTCAAGTGCCAACGCAGCCTGCGCTGGCAGACCCAGAGCCTGGGTGGTGGTGTCCACAGTTGCACCTGCAGCTACCACTACCCTTGGGCCCGTGGCAGTCGATGAAACGGACTGCCGAGTCACACCTGACCCAGTGCCAGATGCAAGAACTGCATCTTGTGGAGCCGCAGGGGGTGGTGGCAGGACTGCACCAACATGTGGCACAACATCTTCCTGAGCTGGCGCACCCCTGCCTCTTCCCCGTCTGCAGCCACCCTGGACACCATGGAGTCCCCCTACTCCCTGGTCACCCCGGCCATGTGCCTGACCATGACCGCCACAAGGAGTACACCCAGCCGAGGCACCCCTCACCTTTGGTGGCCTCCTAACCATGGCACAGATGGAGTAGTGCCGGCACAGATGGAGAAGTGCCAATGGGAGGTGTACACAGCAATTTTCCTGGGCAATTGGGGTGAAGGGAGTGGGATGCAAGATGTTAACAGCACCCCTGCACCTGCAAGGCTGTATGTGACCCCAGTGATGAAGTGATGGGTCACGCAACGCTTAGGCATCCCAAAACTGCTGGAAAACCGTGCACGCTTCCCCTGCAGCCTACGTGCGTGGAATTAACCTCCTGCAGTACGCAGTGGCACCCAGGAACACGATAAACGCATACGCGTGAGACAGGCAGGCTACTATGACCTTGAAAACGGGTACTCACCATCAGACTAGCGTGATAATGAAAAACACGCATAGCCAATACCCCTGCCAAAAGAAGAGATAGGTCCTTGATCCGCTGTGAAGTAGTGATGGTGCGCGATACAACATGAAGTAGCGACACACACGCCGGTCTCCATGAAAGGCATGTACAACAAACTGCTGGCCCCGCTCACCTTTAACCCATGCTGAGGGAAACGCCCGCGCGCATCACGTCGCTTAGGCCCTTTCCTCAAATTACACGCATTCCCACACGGACGTGTGGTTTTTTTCACGTGCTGATCCTGTACGCACCCGTGTTGAGGGAAACGCCCGTGCGTGATACGTCACAGACGCGCTTTCGTGCTAAGGGCCTTTCCTCGAATTACGCGCTGACGTGCACTTTTCTCATGTGCCAAATCACTCCGTATCAAGCTGGCCACGCGAAAACACACGGAAGACCACGCTCCTGCCCAAAAGGTCATTTTCCTGCCCCCAAGAGCCAAGAGCACACTCCCACCTGCCATCTGCTGCTGCCTGCTGCCCATGTGCCCTGCTATTTGGTGCCTGCACGTCAGTCATCTGCAGGGGTCCAGTTGCTGTGTCCACCCCTGCTGGAACAGAAGACTCCCGACTGGGATACCATCGCTCCACAGCCCGGCCGCAGGACCCAGTTGCCCACCCACACCTGCCTCAGGGGTCACCATGTCGGGGCAAACACCATCCGAGACCACTGACCCCCAGTAAGAGAGGCAGAAGGCCACCAGCTTCAGTGAGAAGGAAATTGGTGTCCTGGTTGAGCATGTCCTGGGGCATTATGATGCCCTCTTTACACCATCGCGTGCCGACAAGGAAGGACGGGAGAGGATCTGGGAGGACGTCGTGGTTGCCATCAACGTGGAGGGGGTGGCAACCCGCAACATCAAGCACGTCCGGAAGCGCTGGGAGGACTTCAGGTCCAGGACCCTCAAGAAGGCCCGGCGCCTAGTGGAGGCAGAGGATGCAGAGGGGTGCCGGGTCAACCTGAGCAACATCCAGATGAGGGTCCTGGAACGCACAAGCCCAGCGCTCCACGCCCAGATCCTTCAGAGGAAGACCCGTCTGGAGTCGAGCAGTAATTGGCCATGCATTGCTTGGTGAAACAGGGCATGTTTCAGTGGGCTGGTAGTCAGCTACTTGCCTGTATGTGTAACATAGTCCATGTATGGATGTGTGCGTGCCGGGACATCATGGTAATGCATGTGAGACCAGTAATACGTGAACCACATGGATGGTGCATGTGTTCCAATGAGACATGGCAAGCTGCATGCGGAATGAACACATGAATGCATGCCAGTCCCTGTTCTTGGACATGGATGGGGGGTGAGGGATGGGTGCTGCTCTCATGTACATGTATGGTGTGCATGTCTGTGTGTCTGAGAAGCGTGTGTGTGGCTTTGAAACGCCATGGATGTATGACACATGTCTGTGACGATGTGTAGATTCACTCATGCAGTGTGGTCACCGTTGTATCCACTGTGTCTGTGGTGTACGAGCCATGATGCATGACCCTCCGGTGATGTGTGTGCATGGGATCAGTATGAGCCATGATGCATGTGAGTTTTAAGGCAACATTTTTGTTAATAGAGGCCCTTGTACATGGATGCTGATGTTGATTGCAGGCGCCATGCCTGTTTCTGCATGTGTGTTGCATGCATTGACCCATGTGTTTTGGAGGGACAGGATGGAAGTGACGTTTGACAGTGCCACTCATGTGTTATTGCTTCCTGTCTAAGGGACTATTGTACAGTACCCTGATGCTTGTATTCCATGTCTCCCTCTACGCACCATCGAGTGAAGAAGAGGGCGGAGACGGCGCTGTGGAGCTAAGCGGCAGGGATGCATCCACCGGGCAGCGTCGCAAGGCCCAGCCACCCTCCCAGGAATTGCCATCATCCAGGAGCAAGGGGACTGGTGCCACGTCTGCCACTACGGCTGTAGCAGAAGGGCCGGTTGAGCCCCCACAGGGGATTGCAATGGCGGTAGACGGTGCACAGACATCCAGGTTGGTGGTCTCCACAGAGGAGGAGCAGCCCGCTACTGAGCCGCACATGGGGCCTGGTGGGGGTGGTAACACTGGTGCAGTCCAGGGCCAGTGTCAGGAGGCAGCACAGGTCACCACAGAGGGGCCTGTGCATGTCGCTGTCCCTGTCACTGCACCACCATGCACCAGCAGGGATGCCCCGTCCCAGGCCCGTCCGCAGGTATGGGGGAGGCCCACGTCATCTGCCTCTCCACTACCTGCGGACGAGGAGTCCCATGACCGTATGGGCTCCGTCCTGATTGGTGTCGCGTTGCGCACGCGTGTCATTCGTAATGACATGCATGCTTTCTGGGGGGACCACGCACGCCATCACGAAGAGCTGCATGGCAACGTGGCACAGTTGGGAGGGGCCATGGTCGGTGGGTTCCTACATGTGTTGCGCACTCTGGCGGACCTATCCTCCTCTGTGGAGACTATGCGCCAGTCATTCTCCCTGCCGTCTTCCGGCCCAGATTCCACCAGGGCCCGCTGTGGATCTGGCCTGACCAACAAAGCCAGCTTGGTGGAGATCCCATCCCTGCCACAGTCGGGAGTCGGCGGTCCAGCAGGGGTGGACACCCCAACAACTGGAGACCAGCAGATGGAGGATGTGCAGGCATCATCGGACAGGCCACAGGGACAGCAGCAGGCTCTAGGTGGGAGCGATGATGGCTCAGGGCCATCAACATCAATGGGGCAGGCATCGGCCAGAGGGCAGGAGGACCCTGGAATGGGAGTGTCTTCCGTGTGGCTGTGGTTGGTCCAGCGGATAGGTGCAGTGCGGAGGCGGGCGGAAGAGGCACGGCTCACCATGGTCAGGGCGGAGTTCTCCATGCGTCGGACGTTGAAGCGGGCTGAGTGCCTCGAGGCAACTTGCAGGGAGTTGGATCAGGCCATGAGTGCATCCCTGCGAGACCTCGGGCCAGGGCAGAGGCCTGCCTCGGGGACATCGACATGCAGTTCGCTGATGCCCTGGCCCACGACATCACAGAGTGAGCCGCAGGACTTTCCCACCGCCATTGTATAAAGTTAGATAGTGTTAGGTTTCCTTTCTTTTTTTTTTCTTTTGGGATGCTTGGACAATGCCCCACGTTTTTGTATATAGTTTCTAATTAGGTAGGGTTGTATTTAGAGGTTTCAGTTCAATTGTTGGGCTCATGGACCCTGGTTTCAATCTGTGTACATAGTTGGAATGTGGCTCTTGGAAGAAAACATTTTTGAACATCACCCTGGATCAATGGATTATTTAATTTTGGTTTCCTTTGGATTTGCTTTGGTGGAGAAGGAGTTTTGACTAACTTTATTTTGGATTACTTTGGATTGTGACATTATTTATTTTTTATTTTTTGGACATGCATTTTTTTCTTGTTTGAAATTATTTTCATGATTTGTTTCCATTGGATTTTGTCCACAATACATTTTGATTTCTTCCATGTGTGGTATTTACTCATTGGTTTACTGCATGTCACAATGTGGGTTTACACAATCACTGGCACCCAGTGTGTGCGTGTGACGGACATGTGTTGATGTGCAAAGTTGACTTTTGGTGTGTGACAAGAAATAGGCCTTTCAGTGTGGGGTGGATGGTAAACTTGATTGTGTCTCAAGACTGGGGTGGCCTGCTGTGGGATTTTGGTGGACATGAGGCCCATGAATGTGCATCTTGATGACATGTTGGGTGGGGACATGAGTCGGGGCCTGCTGGCAGGTGCCCGTCAATGCTGGGGGTGTGGGGGTGCAGGGGGACATGAGTCGGGGCCTGACCGTCAATGCTGGGGGGGTGGGAGTGCTGGTGGACACGAGTCGGGGCCTGCTGGCAGGTGCCCGTCAATGCTGGGGGGTGGGGGTGCAGGGGGACATGAGTCGGGGCCTGACCGTCAATGCTGGGGGTGTGGGGGTGCAGGGGGACATGAGTCGGGGCCTGCTGGCAGGTGCCCGTCAATGCTGGGGGGGTGGGGGTGCAGGGGGACCTGAGTTGGGACCTGACCGTCAATGCTGGGGGTGTGGGGGTGCAGGGGGACATGAGTCAGGGCATGACCGTCAATGCTGGGGGGGTAGGGGTGCTGGGGACATGAGTCGGGGCCTGCTGGCAGGTGCCCGTCAATGCTGGGGGTGGGGGTCAGGGGGACATGAGTCGGGGCCTGACCGTGAATGATGGGGGGTGGGGGTGCTGGGGGACATGAGTCGGGGCCTGCTGGCAGGTGCCCGTCAATTCTGGGGGGGTGGGGGTGCAGGGGGACATGAGTCGGTGTTCACTGGTGCATGGTGACATGTGGGCTTGCTGGGGACATGGCCAGGGTGGATGGGCTGCCTACAGGACATGGAAAACCACAAAAGAGAAGCAGCACACCCTTCTTTCGATAAAAACTTTCCCATAGGTTTAAATAATTTCAAGCTATTAGTGGCTCGTCAGATCTTATCACTTTTTTACGGGTGCCGGGGAGAGAGAAAATGACTCTGGTATCAACAAATCAACTATATACTGAAGAGAATGGAGTTCCTATTGATAATAGGAACTCCCGTCCCCTGCACACCTTTAGGTATTGGAATATATCCAAACAATTGTCTGTCAGTTTACTTAACTTGTCCCAACAAGGTTTCAAAAATGAGTGTCTATGCACCATAATATTTTGTACTATTAATGTATTAATTTCCCAAATCCCAACCAAGAATGAAGGAAATTATAATTTCACAAGAACAATTTAGTCAAAAAGAGAGAAATTTTACTCAAGAGATTTTTTATCGAAATTTATGAAAATTATTTGCATAGCATATCGGAGTTATAGTCACTCCTTATTCAACATATGCTTAATAGTAACACTTCACCATGAATCAAAACAAATTAATCAAATTCAATCAATAACCAAGAGCTCTAAGCGTTTCGAGAGAATGACTCTCTTCTTCAGGAGCAGTGATTTCTAAATAAACAATTTGAGACAATACTTTTCTTGTAACACCATTTCATCAAAAACAATAATTTTCAACAATACTTTTCAAAAACAACAGTGAATTTCAAAAGGTCGTTCTTTGTGTCTTGTGTCAAGCTTTCCATTGTGGAATTAAGGAAACGTCATCCTATGGCATATTTGTTCTTTTTCTGATGCTCTGTAAATAGTATTGATATATGTGTTAGTGGTTTTCCTAATTAAAGCGGTTTGTTTAATTCAAACATCTCTAGCATTAACCAGGTGCCTACCTGTTCACTGACGCATGATATTCCCAGAATGTGATGGCTTATCAAAGCGATGGATCTCTACAAAGGTAAGTATGGTACGTGTGATTATCCCCTTAGATACGTTTCTCTAAGCAATATACATTGTGTTCACATATTCAAGTCTGTTAACAGTTGTGATGAGCAAAAACTCACCATTCAGTCCTACTTCGTATGACACGACCGTGTTATTTGCAAATGCGGTCTGCAAGTCTGCAAGCGTCGGCCACGAGTCTTTCTTTACTTAGCAGTACGCCGCCGGTTGCGGTCAGTTTATTCGTGTCTATATAAATAAGTGAAATCTGTGTCAATATTAGGTTATTTGATATTCTGCAGTCTGAGAAAAAGTTTAACAAGAGTACTCACTTTGCCGTGTGCTCTTCCTGCATTCACGAAACTAAAGCGGTTGCTTGGCAACTCTACCTTAAGTTGTCGTGTGATCTTGTTCATGTGATACTAAAGGATGCTATGTTGGGAAATGTAGTGCCCGATTTCCCTATTCTGAAATTAGTAATCGAACTCATGTAATTCTGGGTGTGTTATCACATATGGTGATTAATTGTTCTGTGGCTACCAACTTGTGTCCGCAGATTGTTTTTCCATAATTTCACAACGTCATTTCTTTATTTAACAGATCGTTGTTACATCATGTATATAATGATTAACAGTTGCTACTTATCTTTCCACATATCTTAATGATAGTTACACATTTGTTTGTTTAGGGTATAACATATTCATTGATCAACATAATTCAAATTATGCCCAGTTCTTTCTCCATTCTTTGTCATAATCATGCCAAGTTCTATCTCCATTCATTATAAAAATACACTCAAAGAGAACTCTTCATTCATACCTCTTGGTTCCATCGCGTGTTATTCTCACCGCACACCCCCGAAATACACGCACCCCGCTCGCACAATGACTATCGCGTGTGATTCTCCCCGCGCAGCGGGGTATGTGTATTCGGAGGGGTGCGCAGGAAGTTTTACAGACGTTTTCGTGGTTGGGGGGCTGTATGCTGGTCCGCTGGCCTGTGCGCCATGTACGGGATTTGTGCGCTGTTCATGGCGCACAGGGAGGGGTTGGGGGCATAACTGGCACTGCTGCAGGGTCGCTGCGCCACTCTGCGCCACGGCTGGTTATGGATGTTAAAATCCATGAATATGCTGTGCGCAAAAATGGATTTTGGCGCACGCGGGTGATACAGGCTGCCGCACGCGCACACTGTGCGCAAGCCGCGTGCGCCACTTGTGTGCTGGATTCTATGAATTACCCCCTTAAAGTTACCATGAGCATCCTCTGTATTCTGCCCCACTCCTCTCACACCTCCATCCCAGCAGGCTTTCCAAATCTCTCCATGGCCTGCCTCCCTCCTATCAAGCTGTCTCGATGATCTGTTACTCTTCTCCACACACCCTGCGATCCTCTGCCCTCCAGAATCTCTCTGCTCACTTTCTCTCGTTTTTACTTCTTTTGTGCGCTGGCCCAGCTCCAATAGGGCTCCCTTCCGTCACATATCAAAAACACCGCCACAATCCTCTTTAAGTATGCGCTCAAACTACACCTAGTCACCTTTGAAGGTCCCCCTCTTGTTAGCCTCGTATTACCCCCTCTCCACCACCCCAACCATCCACACCCAACCCAACTGTAAATACTATAAATAGCTCATAACTATCTAACCCCCTCAAACTGCTGTATTTTATAAGGATTTTCCCATCCCAGCTTCTGTGCCAACAGCGCCCTTTCAGGCCCTGGTCAAATGCTCATCATCTGTGCCTCTTTTTGGATGGCATTTGTCACAGGACTGCCCTTGCTGGCGGCTATGGCCCATTTTGTGTTGCCATTCGAAACACCCTTTTCAGCTAAAGAAAAATGAATGCAATGAATACCCAATACACACAGAAGTAAAGAAGTTTCCTCGTAAGAGTTGCTGGAAATCGAACCAGTCTCTAGTGTATGTTACACACAGAGGCAATAGTGAAATCCGAACGCCTCTGTCCTATTCATTCCGTAATGAATTAATGCAAATTAAATTGTATTGTTTTCTTCCATTCCCGCAGAAAGCAGGTTTCCAATGCTGGATGGGCAGGTGGAAGCACATTTTCTAATTTCAAAATTTGATACACATTGAAACAGGACAATGTGTACGGCTCATCATACTGTTATAATAGCCATTGATTTAGGCGCAGGTGGGCAGCATGTGCAGTGCTACAATTCTGTCTGGCGATTTTCGGATTCCTATTGCGGAAAATATAAAAGACTAATTTCCTCCCCTAACAAACTTCGCTTTTCAAACTTTTCAATCTCCATCTCATTTTCGGTGTGTTCGGCAGGATGTCTGATTCTTCCTGATGGAAGGCTTCACGTCAAGACTACACGAGATATTTAAGAGTCGCATTTTTTGTGGGCCTGAGTTATGCAAATGCAGTCAAGATGAGTCCTGTATTTGCATAATTTACTCAAACTGTGTCATAGAAAAGTAATTCAAATAATGTCGTTTGCAGACGATATGGAAATATATTCAATGCTTTCTGCGACCATGAAATGTCTTGCAATTCTGTTTTCACCACCTGAATAAACAAACAAAAAAAGCAAATACTCCAATTTGACCGTTCCTGCTAGAAAAAGCATATAATGTCCACACTTTCAAGCAGTCACGCAATTTATCAAAATATCATGTGTTACGCTTTGAACTTCAGAGGCATTATTTGAGTTTATTTTTGCATTATAAATGTTACGTTTTCGGAGAGGTTAGCAATTTTCTGGAACTTGGCATCTAAATGTTCTGGGGGCCATTCTTTTAATTTACTAATTTCCCATGTTTTTTTCCATGCCGTGGGTGCCTTTGTTGTTTTCTAATACAGTCCCGGGTGTTCAGGCACGGCAGAACTTGTGATTTTGCTGATGGTCACACACTAGTGGCAAGCTGCTAGCAGTCTGCTCGGCGGTTGCCCTCCTGCCCGGCAGCTCTGACCCTCCAGGCGGAACGGTACCCGCCTGCAGAGTTTCACTGAAGCACCGGCAATGTTATTAACTGTGCTTCCGTGGTCCCCATTCCCATAGGGACCTACATTTTACCAGCGCCTGACTTGCGTGCCGCCGTGGTTGTACTGCCTGGTGTTATCAGCATGTCAGGTGCCAGTAACTGTTTACGGGTCTGTCGGCTACTTGCCGGTTTTACCGGCACCGTTACTGCCAGACCCGTAATGAGGCCCAATGTCTCATTGAGACCTACTCCAATTGCAGAGAAACCAAAGGTCTGACATATACTCTACTGTGACTGCTGAGAACCCCAAGGTCTGGGAAGAGACCTATCTGACAATCCATGATTAGAAGAGGTTAAGAAGAAACTAAACAATTTTGGCAAGAAGCATTGCAGGAAATTAAGCTCAAACTGGACAAACAGGAGTGTGAGGTAAAGCCTTAGAAGTGGAAACTGGGAAACCTAAATCCCGGATAGAGTTCTTGGGAGGCCAGCTGTTCTAATGTAGGCTTCTTCAAAAAGGACATCTGGCCAGATGGAGTCAGACTCCATGATAAGAAGGCGCTTAACTTTATTTACATATGCTACAAGTTTCCAATTACTCATACGTGCATTGCAGGGGCACACCCACCAGCCTTCCTCCAACATCTCCAGCTCAGGTCTCAACTGACATCCGGGGAACTCGAATGCATAATCATCCATCAACATTCACTGAGCAGTCAATCATACCCCTCACCAGCATTCTAACACTCCTTGGGATGGGCGTGGGGAGTCTGCCCAGTACATAGAATGCATTATATAAAAACAAGAGACAACACAAAACTAAACAGGGAATGCCAAGTACACATGTTACACACACATTCAATAAACTACCTTTTTTGTAATCAAGGCCACAACGTGCCCACACCCTTCCAACAATCCAACAGCCCATAACAGTAAACTCAAGCAAAACACGTACACCATTTCCTTTTCATCTGTCACCACATTGATGGAATAATATAGCCTAAATTCACTCAAGTTATGAGAGCGAGATTACAAAGACTTCTAAATGGGGATGCTCTCTATATGCTCTCCATAATGTACATGACCTTGTTTAAGTTTATAAATTGCTGTTCTCAATGCCAATGAACACTGACAGGACAAGCAGTCTTCATAACAGCCACGGTGACAATGCAAGCTCTTTACTACACATCCACTTAGTAACACAGTACACAAACTGGTGATCTTGTGAAGTCAGCCTTGTGCTCTACTTTAAACTTGCCTGGCTTTCCTGCTCCCTAAAGATCAGCCTTCACCTGGTAGCTGTCCCAGACCACCGCCTCTTCTGTAGGCTTATCAAATACCACATAACGCATCATGGTTGCTGCAGACATTCCAACATCCCTGGGAAAAGACAGGCATGTATTTCCGAGCACAGCAGAACACTCAGAGTGAGTTGTAAAGCCTTTCGCTAGACATCAGGATGCATCACTGAAACACAGACTTGCTGTGGAGTCTAGATTTGGTCCCAGGTAAGGCTTTATTTTACATATGTACATTATGTACATTACTCCAGTTTCTCTTGTATATATCTATAGACATTGACAGGAACATGGATGGGTTTAAACATAACTAACATAGGAGTGGACCCACCAGCCATCCCCAGCTCAGGCTCCCAACTGACACACTCAGAACATTCACACACAGATCCACCCAACATTCTCCTGAGCTGCACTCATGCACCAACATTCTTACAGCAAGCACCCAGGCCAGTGGCAAGACAAACCACAACAGACTCTTCACTCCTTTCTTTAGCTCAAATACTCCAACGGACACACCCTAAGTGAGCTGACTGATAAGACATTGAGCACACATTGGAACGCTTGGGAGAAGGAAGATTCCACTCACGCCATCATTGTCCACCCAGCCGTCGCAGGTAGTAGGTCTGTAGCCGTGCTTGTGAGCCACCAACCGTCCCTAGGCTGGATCACAAGGATCAGGTGGAGTCTGCAGATCAGCGTATGTTAGGACTCCACTACCTGTTCAAACTGCAGACATGCTTCCTCCTTGAAGCAAATTGCTGTGGCTGCAGCGCTCACAATTTAGCATGTTGTTCAGCTCAAATGGTTTCGCGTGCAGGCAACACTTTTCTTGACGGTTATTTTTGGCTCGGGTAATGCTTCTCCAGCACAACAGTCTTAGTTATTAGTACACAACATCCATTCCCTTATTTCTACATGGTCGTGGACAACATTCATGCTTTTTAGCATAATGGCAGCTCCCGTCTGACATCAAAGCCGTCCAACTTCTTAATCTGTAATTGTTGGTCATTTCATCACTTTAAATATCACATTGCTGTAACTTCTAGCATATGTTACAGTTTAAAAGCGGCTGGTTCCAAGCCATAAATAACTCCAGCTCCAGTACTCCTAGCACTCATTTCACAATCGGATTATCCCTATTGAGCAAACAGTACACCTGCCCTTTAACGTTTTATATCTCCACCCCCAGCAAATAATATATATATCAAGATCTTCAAATTTACTCAGATATACCCATACCCGGATCACACGAAGCCACACCACTGTCACGTGCACAATGACTGGAGGATGGTCCATGGCGTTGGTAATATCCAAAAATGCTCATCTTTTTTGACCCCTTGCGTCACACTGTCTCAAGTTAAGAGTGATGTCAGAGAGAAACTGCAAATTGAAACCTCTCTACACTGAAAGCCTTGCCAGAAGTATTTAAAATCCCAGTAAATAATAACAAGTACACATGTGGGCCACAACACCTGGTAAAAGCAGGAAGACCGAAGAAGTGTCCAGACTGAATAAAGCCGGGAGTTTTCCAGGAGAATTTCACAATTTTGTTGTGTTCAAACTGGGGCTGGCCATTTAAGAATAGACAACTTTTTTTGCCAATTCCTTGGAACCTTTGTGTTGTAGCTTATGATTTCCTGGAGGATAAAGTCTTGTTGGGATCTGGAGCGTTCCGTTGGCCACACATTTGGACGCAGTTTTGTAGCACGGAGCCTCGGTGGAGGAGCATAGGCTCCTAAGATTAGGTAACATACTAGGATTTCAGAACTCAACCTTGGAAGTGTTGGGAGACCTGGAGAAAATCCAATTATGGAGACAATTTGCTTTTGGTGCTTGCTCACTGTATGTAGAGTGGCGCTCTTGTTCCTACAGGCATTTTGTCCAAACCCTTACCCTGAACTGTAAACCAATAAAATCACTTCTGAAAAACACAAACTATGTGTTGTCACATTAATCCTTGCACAGCTTTTCCACAGTCTGCATTACATGACCCTTCATTAGGGAAGCGCAGTCTAAAACACCTCACCCTATATGTCTTTTTGTTCTTTAACATCTACAGTGTTTTCCTGTTCTCGACTTGGCATAACCTCAGATGACTTTGCCATTCGTAAACAGAGGTAACTGTGTACCAGTAATGCAGATGTAAAACACCTGTGAAACCCGCAACTGCCATTAACCCAAAAGTGCCAAGGACGCGTCCTTTTTACATAGACTTCAAAAATAGCCTGGCACTTAAGAGGTTTTAAGATTTAACCTCTTTGAGGATCACTTGCGTGATATGGACATTTCAGGACACTCCACTCATAAGGCTGTACATTCGCACATGTGCAACCAATGCCGCTGGGCTACAACACGACAAGCAAATCTATTCCAATGTTCCCCCAATTAACACACCCAAATGTGCAGTGTTTATGAAGACATGATTGTGTAGAAATTGAGCCACATAAAGCCACTTTCTCTAGTTACATCTTTAAAAAGAACTAGCAACAGGAGACTGGGAAATAGAGACAGACAAACACTATGACTGAGAGAATGACTGGGCAAGTTTTTTGCAGGTATGGTGGTTTGATTGCTGCCATGCCAATGAGTCTGCCGGGAAAGGACATTTTAAAAAGGGCATGCCTTTCCGATCCCATCCCGGACATCCACCTCCTCAGGGCACTGGAGGTATGGGTGAGCCTTTTTTTGGCTTACGTCTGCCTACCCAGAGACATTCTTGCAGGCGAAAGCATGTTGGGCAGAAAGATATTGAACATTCCTACATCCTAACTCTTGATTATCACCCATTTAACACAGCCCCTATTGTTTGATAGGTCAGAAAATATAAAACAAATCTGTGATGTAGCCAATTGTAAGAGGATTCAATTTAACACTACAGCTAAGTCAATGCCTAGTCTGGGATACTGAATGGAAACCCTTATTGATATATCTTTATGTCCAGTTCATGAGTTCTGGATGATTACCCCTATATAACATCCCTCTCTTGGAATCCCCCTGACCCCACTGAGCCAAGAAGTAGTTCTGTTTTGCAAGTTAAAAGGTTTATTTGAGAATTTAAACAATATATATATATATCACACTTTATAATAAATTAATAATTGAATATCACACTTAATCTGAGCAGTAATCAATAATGGATAGTCTGGCACTAGCACACTTCTTTATAATCAATGATGAGTGGTTATAGGATGGATAAGATAGCAGCAATATTTTTATGGTTTCAAATGGATGCAAGGTGGATTGAAAATGCAGTACAGAAAATAACTTGATAGGGTTTCAGCAAAAGACAATGTAATCACTTTTCTCTGGCAATTCACTCCCCCCCCCTTTAAGCAATGCAAGGAAATGGAAGGAAAGCACACAGTTCTCAGAAATGCAATCAAATGTAATTCAGTTCACCCCAGCAAGCTTAGAGAAAACAGGTATGAGTTTGAAATACAGGCAAAAGTGCTTTGAATATGGTGTCAATGTAGTGAGAAATATGCTGAAAAATGCTTTTAATTCCCTTCAGGAGGTTCAGGGTGAGTGGTATCTAGTTAATATGAGTTCAGGCTCACTCTAGCAATGATTCTAGGATGGTTCTTAAGAGGCAAACGAATTTTCAGCAAGGAAAGAGATGACTGCTGATGGTTACACGTGGCTGGATTTTTAACCAAATCGCGGTAAAATTCACGAATGCGTGAATCACGATTACGGCAAAAGTATAAGTAGCAAGTCGGTTCTAGGTCCGTTGAAAAGCTAAGATTCTAAGCTTTCAGAGGAAAGTTAAACCAAGTTCCTAGCACAAACGGTTCCAGAGATACGGACGATTAAATAAAGGTAGTTTTTCGGATTTGAAATTGTAAAAGTTCAAAGCGACAGGTTACAGCTTGTAGCTAGAAAATGACAGGTGACAGCTTTTAAAAATGACAGGTCACAGTTAGGAGGCAGTTCTGGTTGGATTAAAATAGATTGAATTATATTATTTTAACTAAGAGATTGGTTCTGCACAGTTCTGCTAGGTACTCACAATATATTTTAGAAATATGCCTCGCCACGGATCTGGTCAGGTTTTGGACAGGACTCCGGTTCTGGTCTCGGCACTTCACAGTGATCTGGGTCAGCTCTCTGGTTCTGCTAACAGCGGTCTGGGTCACTCTGGATCTCTGGCCTCTGGTTCTGGATACTGCTCTGCTTTCTCTGGGTACAGCACTGCCTCTGGATCTTTCTGCACAGCTTTCTCTGGACCCAGCGCTGATCTGCACGGCTCCTGGATGCTGCTACCGCTGTTAGGTTTGCTGGATGCTGAGGCCTACTGAGAAGAGTTCTCAGTTTGTGGGTTTAGGCCCTTGCTTTGAGTTCTGAATCAAGTTCTTTGGAGTTTTAAAGTCTAAGTGTTGGATCTAGTATCTTCTGGATGTTGCGTGGTCCGGCAGAGCGCGTTGCACCAAACGGATTTGAATGACTATCTGTCCCAGCAGTCTCTTTTTATGTGTTTTGAAAGTGGGTGTGTGCCTGGGCCTAGCTAAGCCTGCCCCTTTCTACTTGTCATTGGCCCAATTCTCCCCTCTCCCATGATTGGGGAAGGAACTGTGAGTCAGAGTGATGCTGTAGGTTTTATGGGTCAGAGGATCCTCCCCTGGTCAGTTTGCCCACAAATCTATATTTGATCAAAATACACATTTCTCAAAATACCATAGTGATTTGTCATTGCATGTACATATTACCTATCACATGAGGTATACTCTGTTCAAACTCTGCTCTTCCTGAGGGCTTGCATTCAAAAATGGCAACTTATTTTCGATTTTAGTGGGTTATGCAACCTTGGTTCTTCATTAAAAGTTATACACATATACACGGCCTGTCCATACATACTCCAGTAAATTCCCATGTCTCTAGCTTAAACACAGAGTCTGTAGTATACATAAATAGCAGGGTTTTGCCCCAGAACATCACACAAATTGGAGTTTGGGCTTGAATCGAAGGTACATTTTTAAAATGAAGGCTCTCAAAGTTATACATTCCTGTCATTTGATTACAAAGAGTTATCAGTGTTTCTGTAAAATATATATTTTGCTTTCAATTCAGTTCTCAGAGTGTTGGAGTCCGCCTCCAAGACTTGGGTGGGTCAGTGATCACATGTGTCTTCTGGCTGGCTGGCCTTTGTTGACAGGAAACAGTCAAAATCAGCATATCCTATTCAAGTGCAAGAGCCTATTGTGTGGTCTCCAGGAGGCTCCCAGCCAGTCTGCCTTCTATCAATCAAGAGGTCATGTGAGATTCTAACTCCTGGTTTGAATCTCTGGAGGTGAGAGGTTTCCCAGCCTTTGGCCTGTTAATTAAATCAGATTGTCTTCTGGGAACAGCATGTGGTTAAGATTTTAATGAACTCCCAGCCTTTGATGTAAAGGCCTCTCCTGCAACTCCTGACATGCAGTTTCCCTGTCAGAGTTTAGACCGCTAGCGCCGCCCTCAGTCAAAAGCGGGTACTGCATGCAATTTTGGGATCTTTCTTGGATTAATGCATTCTAAAAAGGAATGGTTCTTACATGGTAGTAAATCCTTGCTTAACATTGTTTTGATGGGGCTCCTTACAGTAAAATGGTTATGTGGAACCCCACAAAAGGGTTGAATCTTTAAAGTGGTCCGATGAGCCACGATTTCAGCAACTTTTTGACATCCGTAACAGTGGATTTTGTTAACAAAGATCTTTCTTTACACTGGTGGGTGGCAAGTTAGGTAATCATTTTGGTGTGCGCACAAACTGCGTGGTTCTCCTGGATTCTGGCGCACATGTGGGCTTTTTGGCCATCTTGGATTTTCTAAGCCCACAGCACCAAATGTTGCAGCATGATAGCTCAAACGTGGGTCAGGACACCCAACACAATGCATACCGAGTCTGGTTGGACTCTCTCTATATATTTGACTGTTTGAAATGTTATCGGTGCAGGGTATATAGGGTGCAGGGTATATAAGGGATACCCAACCACAGTCCCTAAATCAGTAGCAAATCTTGTCTCTACCCATCCCAGGATAAGGCAACCCCCATGCTCTTTGTCCAAATGAAAACACTCTTTCAACACTCATAATAAATTAAATTTCAAAGAATTGTTTGTGGTGACAACTTGTAATTTGCATGTATATTTTTATAGAATTCATTCTTTCATAGTTGTCCATGTTACATCAGCAATTTACCACCAGCTTTAATCCCAATTAATATTCTCTTTCCATTTCCAGACAATGACCATCATTCAAAATAATGCATACGAAACCTCTCTAAAGCTTTCAAAAATGTGCATGCATTTAAATAATTGCCATTGTCTGTTGTATGAGGTCATGTCTTTGCAATGCATTTTGGGTATTCCAGTATTTACTTTATTTTTGAAATGTGTTTATTAAATAGAGTACATCATGATTGTCATTACATCATTACCACAAGAATGCGTGATGATGTTACATTCATATAAGCAAAGGTTTAGTATGGTGTTTGATCGTCACATCTCAGAACATATAAACAATCTGCTAATAAACGAATAAACAAAAAAGAGCTTGGATCATCATGTTTCGTAAGTAAGTTCTTAGGCTAGGGAGGCGCACCGGGCCCAGCGGTGTCAAGTGCTCAGAAGTCTTTACAAGAGCAGCCCAAGCGGGAGAATTCAAGCAAGTACAAATATGTCTATGTTGTGCAGCCACTACTATAATAGGCATATCGTTGTTCAAGTTGGTTTATCATCCGAAGCATAACACATTGCTATATTAAGACTCTCCCAGGCTTCAATTGTAGCGGCTAGCTCATCCTCTCTCTCGTGTACAGCACCAGCTCATGCTGCTGTCTCATCCAGGCACCAGCACTCACATTCTTTATACCACAGTTCATATTGGGGCCCCAATTTTATTGCTCCATGACGTAGCTAGACGTCTCTACGCCATAACGCATACGAGATCCATGAACCAAATTACATGTCTAGGTTTACTCGGTCTAGCAGACATTCCCAGAAGACACTAGTGGTTTCCATTCAAACCTGACCAGCCCTGTTTTCGTGCATGCCTGGTCTATACGAGACCAGAAGTTCTGCACCCAAGTGCATTTCCAATGCATCTTCCAGGTTATTTATCAGGGCTAAAAGTGCTGACTCGTATGGTTCAGCAAGCCACCCCTCCCATTTATGCTTCACCACTTTTATCACCCTCATGCATCTGAGGAATTGGCCTCTGGGTAGGCCCATCCTTTGCACCAAGCTTTCTAAATCTCGAAGCATTCCATTGTCAAACATGCCCCCTCCTCCCCCAGGTGCAAACGCCGAATGTTTCCCAGCACCTTCAGTTCCTTCACCCCAGTACAAACGTCTGCTACAATGGGGGCGACAAATGCAACACTTTTAGTGTTCTAGTCCAAACCTGCCTTCCCAGTTCTATCATCAGAGCTTAAGAGCCTGTGCAACATCTGGGAACTCACAGGATATCTTTAAGTCAGGCAGGTCGCGCTGCCACCTGGTGAAGCCTCGTCTCTGGTGTGGTGTGATCAGACAACCACATTGTCACGAATCGAAGCTGGGCAGCCAGGTAGTAGAGCTCCAAATTAGGAAGCTGTACTTCACCATCTCAGTATGGTAGATATAATGTTTTGAGCGCAATTCTATGTCGTCCCACCCCCCACAGGAAATCCCTAATAATGGCTTCCAAGGGTTGTTCGTGCACATCCGTGAATGCATACAGTAGCCTTGGTAGGATAATCATCTTGACTGTAGAGGCCCTTCCCATGATAGAAAGTGGTAGGCCAGCCCAGAATTTCATGGATCTCTTAATTCCGTCCACCACCTTAACTGAGATATATGAGTGTCATGTGGTGTATGTGCGAACCAGACTCCTAAATATTTCCCATTCCACCCCAGGTCTGGTAAGTCTGCTGTGTCCTCTCGTCGAAGCCCCTCCAATGGAAATAGGCAGGACGTACACCTACTGAATGAGATCCCAGATATTCTTGCAAAAGTATCGAAGACATCCAGTACAATAGGTAGGTTGTGTGCCAGCTCGCACAAGTGTAAAAGAACATCATCAGCAAATAATGATAGAAGATGTCTAGTTCCTCCAATATTTAAACCGGCCTCAAGGTATTCCTGCCTTAAATATGCAGCCAGGGGCTCCAGCGCCAATATATAAAACACCAGGCTAGTGTAAATTAATTTAACCCAGCAGATGAACATTTCCCCAAACTCAAAACCCCTCAATGCTGCGTACATCCACTCCCAATAGGGGGGCAGTAGGCGTCACATCTTTCTATGGGTTTTCCTGGTTTAGGGATGGTTATCACCAGTGTTTCCTGCATGCTAGCTGGGAGCATGACTTATATCAAACGACTCCTCTTAAGTCTTCAATAGTGCTGGCATTAACATAGAGATATATGTCTTGTAATTCTGCTGGGAGTCCACCACTCTGCCCTGAGTCTTACCCGAGTGCGGTAATCGTTTCTACTAATTCTTCCAGTGAGATTGGGCAATCTAAAGCAGCCACCTGGTCATCGGAAAGTCATTGAAGTCAAATCTAGCTGAGCGCTTCATCGATTTGTTCTGGACATATTTGTGCATTATGTTTATACAGCTGAGTGTAAAATGTGGTAAAGATATTATTAATAGTTATCTGGGATCTCCATGAGGCCCAGCATTCGTCGGGCAACAACGTGGTCATGACTTTTAGATGCTCACAGCCATAGCCATGCCAATAGCCTTCCGGATGTGTCCCCCTCAGCGTGGATTTGTGCCACTCGTGTTTCGTAGTCAAATTAGGACAACCTCCCCCGGGCCTGTGCGCATTGTAAGCACAGTTCAGCAAGTTCTTTTTCTGGTGGTCATTTGTCGGGGGACCGGGCCTCCAGGTTAGTAATCCTATTTTGCATTGTCTCCAAGTCCTCCCTTAGTTGCCTATGGATACCCCCTGCACTTGCCATAGTCACCCTTCGAACCACTACCTTCCTAGCCTCCCAAACGGTGCCCCAGCTGCCAACACTGCCAATGTTGGTCTTCAGGTATTGTACTACGTTTTCACGTAGCAAATCTTGGAAGGGGCCATCCCGGAGAGTGTCTGCTGGCATGCACCATGTCGGGATAGGAGGCCTAGCTTTCCCGGTTTCCCATGTTATCAACAGTGGAGAATGGTCTGACATTGTGCGTCTGATATATTCTGCAATGGTAAATACTGCCAAATGTCCAGTTCCTACAAACATGTAATCTATGCTAGTATGCAGACTAAGTGGGGACGAGTAAAACGAATAGCCCCTAGTGTCGGGATGTAATTGCATCAAGATATCTGTCAGAGCTAGCACCGACAGAGCCGAATTAAGGACATCGGTGGCCAGAGGTGAGCCACCCCATGGGGTAGAAGACCTAAGGCTATGTCTCGTACACAATTAAAATCTCCATCCCAAAACAGCAGTACATCACGTCTCAACCCTATCCTGCTGCTTAATTCACGCACTTGTCAGGATCCAGTAATTGGGAAAATATGAGTTTACAATGCACACCTCTCTGTGGCCAAGATGGCCACATAGGATCACAAATCTCCCCTCTCGATCAGTCATCACCTCCAGTAGCTGGAATGGGACTGTTGCCTCCACCCATATAAGCACTACCCTCGCAAATTGTGAAAATGTGAAACTGTATCCAATCCCACCCCATCTCGTTAGGACCTGCTCCTGACTCTGTGACAGCAAGTGGTTTTCCTGGAGTAATGCGATACATATCCTTTTCCTGCGGAGAGAAGACTTCACCCGATTTCTAAATATGTTATGTTATTAGCATTTATACTGCGCCGAAAGCCTGCTGGCATCCAGGCGCAAAAAGAGAAAGAGCAGATGACAGGCGTCAAAAATTAAATGCACAGGAGAAGGAGCTTGTCCAAAAACAATGGTTTTCACTCCCTTCCGAAACTTCAAAAGATTTGTCTCATTGCATAGAGGTTTAGGAAGCTTATTCCACAGGGCAGCAGCCTGAGAGAGGAAAGACCTGCCCAGCCCTCTAACCCTCTTGCTCCTTGGAGCTAAGATGCAAATTCCTTCACTTGATCTGGTGGGCCTAGTCAGGGGTATACATGTTGACACAATCTTTAAGGTAATTTAGGGCTTGACCATTTATGCATTTGTGCACTGGTGTCAGTGCCTTGAAATAGATATAAGCCTCCACAGGGAGCCAATGAAAGTTTCTCCTGTGGGAGGATATTGGCTCGTGTCTAGGTATGTTCTTAACCATGCATACTGCATCATTTTGCAGGACTTGAAGTCATCTAAGATTGTTTTTGTTAGCCCCCAACATAAGGGCATTACAATAGTCCAACAAGGGCGCATACTAAAGTGGCACAGTCTGCCCCTGAAACATAAGGCTTAACTAACCTTAGAAGTTGTAGTATATACTGTAGCTTATTCACTACGCATTCAGTATTAGCATTGATTTTCAAGGAAGATTACAAAATTACTCCCAATGTCTTGACTCTATCCACAGTAGCGATAGCATGGCCTTCCACACTTAAAGCAGCATACTGTGGGTCCAGCTTGAATCTTGCCTGAGGTGAGCGAAAACGCATCATCTCGTTTTTCTTGGCATTTAAACACATGCCATTGTTGGTCATCCATTGTTGGATGGAGATCTACACTCCATTTATTAGGTCGAATCCTCGGTGTACTTGCCGCTTAATTCGAACATGAGCTGGGTTATCCCAGTCCTCTCACATTCCAGGACAGAAAACGAAATATTGCCATAGTAAGATTCTGGTAGTCAACTCCACCAAGCACTCAGAACAGGCCATCATGCATTCCCTCAGGTGTCCATCACACAGAGCACCCCTCCTTCCCACAAGGCCACCCCTCAGTGTCGTCCACCAGCTCACTCTACAAAAATTCAGCAGACTCCTGTCTGCACCACCATCAGCTCTCCCCTCCTTACTATGCTCACTTTCACACCAGCTCTGCAATAACAAACAAAACAATAACAGTGTAACAAACCCCTTAACCTGGGGTATAAACAGCGCCCAATAGAATCTCTCTGTTCTGGCACTCCCATACCACCAAAGCTATCCTTAGCCATTGGGTACAGGATTAAATGTCCAGCAACAGGCTATGACCAGTTATCACCAAGTCAGGGGTCATCCAAGCACCACTCCGTGGGTTACAGTGCCCACCTCAATTGTTACTCATCACATACTTAGCAGTAATCAGATCATTAGCAATAGTTCCATGGAAGGAGTGGATCAACTGTACCTCAGGGCGCTCTGCTGCTTGCAGGGTTAAATGCAGCTCCACTGTTACCCTGGATCCTAAATACAAGGAGTCCGTTTTCTGTAGAGGGCTTCCATCGCCTCGCATTGTCGGCTCAAGAGGCCACACCATTATTTCCTTGGATGCCGCCACTGTCCTCACCCATTAGGTTGTGTTCAATCCACATACTTACTGCTGCTGGGCTTTCAAAGAAATGTGTTCTCCCTCCATGTAGTACTTTCAATCTGGCTGGATACATAAGCATACATTTAAATCCCAACTGCCGAAGCCTTGCCTCAGTGGGCACAAACGCATTCTGCTTCTAGGATATGACCCGGCCGATCGATGGGCTCTCTCGACAGCAAGGCACTGCAATCATTTCTCTGGGCCTATTTCTTGCGTGAGTAGATTCTCAATGTAATTGGCGGGATCCTTGCCCTGCATGCCCTCAGGCAGCCCCAGCACGCGTATGTTTTTGCGAGTTCTGCACTCTGCATCCTCAGCTCGTAGGTGTAACATAGCATTTCTCGCCTCCAAGGTCCTCATTCTCGTCGTTAGGTCTCCAGTAGTGGTGGCCGTGTCCTTCAAAAGTCCTTCTGCAGTCCTGAACTGCTCTGCAAGCGAACGCACATCCTGCCAGAGGAGCTGCACATCAATCCTCACACCATCAATTCTACCTTCTAAGGAGGTTCATAGAGCAGCAATGGCAGCCAGTACGTTGCTTTCCCAGAATTCCATCTGTGGCATTTGAGCTTCACTCTGCGTTAGACCCGCAAGAGGAGCAGAGTCTCGAGTTTTTACCTGGCCGGTAAAGGAATCCATAATTGTGCCTTTATTTTTGGCAGGGGACATAGCCAGGCTTGTTCTGATTTCGCAAGTCACGTCGCTGCAAGGTGTCAAAAGTCTCAAGTCCCTTTACTCAATGCACAGCATGCAGGACAGCTGTAGAGCAGTGCAGTATTAACAAATGAGTTCCAAGGACCGGGCGTGGGGCCCAGCTTTGTGGGTCTGCGATGGCTGCACGCGCTTTCAATAGGCTTCAAGAGTGCTGCCTAATTATCTGTGGTGTCTTTCCTGCTCCAGGAAGGGGCATGCACCAGCCAAACCCTTATGTCATGCAGGTGGCTCCTTGTAGGTCGGGGCAAGTTCCCAGCTGCCTGGGGTGCAGGCCCAATATCAGTCTTCCCTCCTTCCAGGGGGATGGCAATTCAATAGACCTATTGTTTTAATGGCATGTCCACGTCTATGGCATCAAAGCGTTTAAACAGCGTATTTCTACTTGCAGCATACAGAGTGACCCCCGCCCCGCAAGTCAGCACGCCACGATAGCTAGTCTGCCATCATTGGCAGTGCAACGCTAGGGGTAATCGAGGGTGCACCTTCCCTGTAGGTCTTGATGGCAGCTGGGCTTGCAGCCGTGGGGTCACCAGCTATGTCCCCCTCCCAGCCAGACGGAGGACCTGCCTCTCCCAGCTAAGAGCAGAGCAATGCGACACGCTACTTCCATGCACTACCTCAGCCAGGGGCCAGCAGCTGTCCAAGCGGACCGCAGTCCGTCTTCAGCTAATCCGTGCCCGGGGAGTCCCGACAAGTCCTCTCGCTGCTTATTGCCCGGAGTCAGAATGCAGTCAGCAGTCTCGTGCTGAGGGCCGCTCACTGTATGCGCAGGGCTCGCCCGTGTGTCTTCTATGTCAGTCTCTGCCTCAGCTCTCTGCCCTGCTGATCAGGACCAACAGTTGCTGACCTCAGAGGCCAGGTCCGATCCAATCAGTCTATCTCTGCAGGTACCTCCCAGCATTTAGGGCTGATCCCGACCGTCTGTGCACGCATCCCGTTCACAAAGCCGGGCCGGTCGCCCTCTTGGATCTCCCCACTCGGGACACACCGCAGGCTTTCCTAGGCTTCCCGGGCATCAGTCTCCATTGGAGTTGGGCCACAACTCTCTGCTCCGTTGTTAGCCGACATAAGCATACTTGCCAACCCTACAGATTTAGGCAGTAGGCTACTGCTTTTTAAGCAGTCCTACCACCTACAGATCTGGGTGACAGATCCTACTGCTTTTTACAGTGGCAGGGAATGTATGTGACTATGGCAGGCTGCAGGACATAGCATGCAACACATTAATTAGTCTGTCTGTACAGTGGGCTGGTAGGTGATTACTTTGATTGGGCTCAGACCAATCCACTGACCAGACAGCTACTTGACTCTGGCTTGCACTGTTGTCGAGACAACCCTTAGATGAACCACCAGTGAAGGCAAGTGGCAGAGTGTAACACCATCACACAGCATCTGCCTATGACACTGGGTTGTGTACTTTAGAATTCTTCAATGGTGCCAACAATGTATGTTTTGCGTTTTCCTGTGATAGCATTGTTATGGGAATTGTTATTTGTGAAACTTAAAAAATCCTATATCTTTGTGGTCACAGAATGTTGGCAAGTATGCATAAGTGCCCAGTTTAACAGTTAGCTACCGATCTCAGGATCTTATTACAGGATCGCATTGGGAGCTTAGGCAGATCACATCTTCACTACATGTGTTCAGGCCATGCCCCTTGGGTATTCCAGTATGACCCCTTCTTCGGGGAGATCTGGATCCCGACTTCCTATACATACACACAATGAACATAAATAAATAAATCTACTAGTTTTATAGAAGACAAACACAATACACGCTTTTATGCAATTATAAAGTCATAACGTAAACCAACCTGGTCCTAAATTCCTAAAAACATAAGGCCTAAGCTTCACCTTTATGCATACAAGAACAACTTTACAAGATTGGTTAATATAGAATAACTGGTCCCAATTTCCTCTAGGAAACAAGACATCTAAATTAGATCAAAAAAATACAGTGAGAAATTTAAGTAATACGACCATCCACTTTTATAGGTTTTGTTGCCTTTAATAAAAATAGAACACGTTAGAAGGTACTGAAAAGGGTATATGCCTAATGTCCACGGTACAATACGTTTCCAGTTGGAACAATACAATAAAAGTGATACGTGTGCATTATCATTAACTCCGAAACCAATATCCTATGACCTAGTCTATACCATTCATATCATGGTCAAATCTAAATAGGTTTATGGCTCTCAGACCCCCAAATCCAAAGTAATGGTCTACATAGAAGAACTCAAAATTACACAGATTAAAGACTATGCGGTTCCATACACTTGCTATGGTGTAAAACAGGAGTATCAAGGCATCTTCCATAGGAGGTAGAAGCACCGTAAAGGACATATATTGCACATGGAAACCTCTTGCAGCACAAACTGGACTGCTCTTTCACTAAAGATTCATAAGCCTACTTTGAGCACATGACCCCCTCGGCAGCCCTCAATACAGATCTCAATATTACTCATGAAAAGGAAAATACAATTAGTGTAGCAGATATTAATTTGCCATGTAGATTTCTCTGGTGAATACAAATTCCAAATACTGCAACCATCTAGGTAGAAAAACAAATCCAAATAAATGTTAAACAATACAATGAGCATTTAATCTTCCAACATTATCAAAAAATGTAACCCTCATTCCAAAAAAAAGATACTTTAAATATTAACATAAGGTGCAATTTAAACCCACATTCAGATAATTTAAACCCACATTCAGATAATTTAAACTTCATGAACAGTGTGAAAATCCTTTTAAACTCACAATTAATCAATCACGTCACTCCCCATCACTAGTTTAGAAAAACACTGGAGGTTTGTGTTCAGTCCATCGGTATTTCACCCACCAAGATGTCATGTGTATATAGTAACTGCCACATGAGCACTTGAATGGTGTACATCACATTACCTGAAGTGCATATGGCATAATCTTTAATCAAAAAAGGCCTTTTCTGGGTAAGGGTGATTCCGAGTATTACCTTTAATCAAATTATAACAATGTTCCCTTGAGAGGCATGGCAAAGTGCCTCTTTGCAGAACATTCACTGGCATTCTATTAATTCCCGAGGCTTCTGCTTTTAATAACAACTCCTAATTGACCTACGATTCTTGTAGGTAAATGTAGGTGGGGCAGGAAAAAGTTGATGTAATTGATCGTTCGCAAACAATCACCAATGTTTACATATACATCAAATCAAAGGGATACAATTATAATAGGTCATTAGATGTGCAAGTGAGGGAGACCATTTTTAAAAAAAATCTATTTAAAAAAAATGATCTGGTTAAAACATTCAACATTTAATAACAAACCAATACATTTCTTTCATAAGAACATAAAATCAATATATTAACAGTTCCTTCTAAAAACATCCAATCTAATACTCATTAGCAGCATTAAACAGTGAGATACAAATTAATCATAATCTTACATTTCATTCGAAAATACTCGTTGATAAATTAAGAGATTTTATAAGACCCACTACAGCAATTACACTTGAGGTTTTCCACCCTGCCAAACATGTATGCCAAAATTGCTCAATTCCGACAGATACATTGAAGACAAACACCTCTCAAAATACAACAAACGATTGCCCCGCAAAGATGTACATTCAGTCACCGAGTGCCCAAGTGATTCACAAGAACCCACAAGGTTGTAAAATCGACACAACACGTTCCAAAGAAATTCGGCCATATCTTACAAGAATCTGTTGTTTAAATAACAGATTCCGTTGGAATCGTAAAAAAATAGTCCTTGTTAACATGTCCGGATAGATGCATATGAATGGTGCTATAATACCCAAGTTATCATTATGCACGTGACTCAATGATGAGTATGAATGTATAGAGTCCATTGTATTAATCCAATCATATATATATATATATATATATATATATATATACACACACACACACACACAAGGATCATTTGGCCGTCGCTGGTGTATGTGCCAAATCTTCAAGAGAACAGTTAATAGCACCTAAGATAAAAACACTCCTTTCGAGGATCGAATTAATCCAGGCACAACCTTGAGTCTGGAGAATTTAATTAAAATCTACAAACAAGGAACCCACAATCGGACACAGTATCTTCAGAAGGAGCTATAGAATTCTCCAATTTGCACTTGTCTTTAATGCTATAACACCAAGCTTGTACCAAATGGCAGCTATTGGCAGATAATTCAGAAGTCTTAATGTTCTCCTCCAGAAGACAGCCGCAAGGGCCAATAAGCATTTCATCACACTGGGGAGAGGGGGGGCTTCAATACCATAAAGAAACTTTGGCACGAGTTTGCCTTCATAAAACTGTATTGCAGGTTTCAAAGAGAACTTACAATATTTCTGATCAACCCTTACTAATTGGGAAGAGAGAGCGTGAACACTATCTTTAAACCACAATCTTAGACTCCCCATTCTAGGCTTTGAATTTACCAGAAACCAGGGACGTCATTTGGGGGTCACCAGGGGTCGCAACTGTGACCTCTGAGGTCTCTCCTGCGACCTCTAAAAAAAATTAGTAATGCAAGCTCTTAGGCTGTGGCTCTTTTCTTCTGGGTGGCTGGCTTTCTTGTACAGGCCCCTTAAAAAAAAAGAAGAAAAATAAGAACAGGAGTGCCACAAGTCTAACACTTTCAGCGCTAACCCTAAATAAGAAAGAATAGGAATACCAAATAATGTGTCTTTCTGGAATTCTATACAATAATTGCTGGCCTCATTAAATGCTTATTTCAGGCACACTTCAGGGGGTGAGTCATTGATTTAGTCTGTTCTTAAACGCCTCACTCAGCCACTCATCCTTCTGAGGTCGATAAATGAGTACCAACACAGGTTGGGTGATATTGGGTGTATATTTGTTCTATATAAAGCGCTTAAGCATAAGTGCTATTTAATAACACATCATCATTTGATCATGGACTTCTGCTTGCATACATTTGGCACATTTGCATATATTTGGTAATATGGGCCTATACACACTGATCTTAATGATACATATGGCGATCCATTCTTGCATGAATGTACATCACATAGTGATATCGTAACTATATTTTTCGTAGTGTACAATGCTATGTGATGCCACTTCCTGTTTTGTCAACGGGTGGAATGTCGTGTTCCATCGCTACCCGCGATATCACTTTGGGGCGGGGTCAAATGACATCAATTCCTCTGATGTCATGAGGGGGTCAAGGGTCGTGTGATGTCATTTCTGCTACCCCTGGCATTTTGGTGAAATGACGTCCCTGCAGAAACCCTAGATAGATCATTGACGACACAGTGTTAATGTTTGCATCTCAGATCTTTCAGCGATAAGAGCTTTTGATCCTCTGGTTGGAAAATGTAATCACCTTTGTTTTTTCCGGATATACCTTCTGGGAGTGGGTTTCTGCATAGTCACCGAAAGAGTTTATTAAATCTCTGAAGACCTACCGCCATACAATCAAATATCAGAAAATCATCAGCATACGCCAGCGACTGGTTTTAAATTACACAATTTAGGTGAAATAAATGCTGCAGATTTCAAAGAATCATTGATGTCCGCGAGGTATAGATTAAATGGGCAGGGGGCAAGTATGCACCTGTGTCTAACCCCACATGCAGTCGGAATAGTTCTTGAAAGGCCACCCGTGTGGTTCAGGCGAACCAGTATATCAGTTTAAGTATAAAGTCCCAAAATACATTTCAAAAGAAAAGGAGGGATACCCCAAGACTGGAGTTTTGACCACAATCTGTTGCGATAAACTGCATCAAATGCAGTACTAAGATCGAACGACGCAACAAAAATGGAGTCATAATGTTTTCCCCAGGCAATGTGTTGTAAGCAGTTCATCATGAGACCATTTAAAAAGGTCCCTAAATTGCACCCAAGTCCAGTTTGCCATTTAGCCAATACCTGAGAGTCAGCAATCTATGACTCCAGATGATTCAATAGTATTGAGGCAAACACTTTACTTTCTGCGTCTTGGATTACAATTGGCCAATAATTCAGTGGACACAATCTATCACCTCTTTTATAGATTGGAATTACGAAAGCAGGGGACCACGATATTGGTATTTCCCCAGTGATAACAATATTTTGAAACAAAAGAGACAGTGCTTTGGCCCATGGTTTAGGGTCGGTCTTAAATATAAAATTGGAAAGCCTACTAGGGCCAGGGGCTCGGGAGGAGCCGAGATGCAACAGGACCAGATATTCTACTTCGGGCCCAAAGTCATCCGGATTCATAACAATAGCAGTATCATCAGTTAATAGCAAAGGACCCGATTCATGTTCATCTTTAACTGAGTATATAGTATTGGAATGAGTAACTCACACTAATTCTGATACCGTATTGATTTGCAGGCTTGGTTGTGACAAATCAATACTATTAATCAGCCTCCAGAATGCTTTGGAGTCCTTATTCATTTGACAAGTTAGCATAACTTCTGAGTCATCCTGCAATCTTTTGGCTTGTGGATTCTGCATCCAGTTTTTATAATACTGATGAACCTTGCTAATAAGCACATGAGCTTCATCCAATGGCAGACCCGAGTAAAGTCTAAGATGTCTAATCCCTTTCCTCATGTCCCTTCTTCTCATTACCAGTGCTTCAGGTTTCAAAGAGGACGTGTAGTGGAGTGAAAGTGGTTGCTGTGGCAGAAGTCTTTACACCCCCAAATGAAGGAGTAGGAGCTTGCACCTGCAGCCTTCGTGCTGCTACTCTATTTACTTGAGTCCGGCGCGGAGCGGACATGAGGTGTTTTGGGGAGTTTGTTCACCTGCGGGCTTGGTTATTGAAAGAACTGTAACCAAGTCGACAGGAAATTAGTAAGTAGCTGGACCTCACTGGTGGCCTAGGTTCACTGGTAGGTGGGCTCCTCGTTAAACACGAGTACTTTAATCCAATACTGCATTTTGACCCATTGTACATTTGCTGTGCAATTTTAAAATGACATTATTAAAAAAGTTAAGTATTGTACTTGGACCTGCAAGCCTTAGCCTTGCCCATCGGAGATTGTTAAATTGAGTGCCACATGTTACTGACCAAGACTTTGCGGGTGATGTGGGGTGACTGTGGGCCATAGAGCCTTTGAACCCCATGCATAGCGGCTTGGTCGGGAGAAGTGAAAGAAGTTTAAGAGGTGACCCGCTGCATGCTCCGCTTGGGAAATCTTCTCTTGGACTACCTGTATAAAGATTTTGTCTCTTGTGGGGACTCACTGAGGCTGACCTGCAGATTGGTAGTGCACTCCAAACATTATGGATTGGACTTTAGATTTGCAGAGACTGTGGGATATTTTGCCCTTTGATCCATGGCCAACGTTAAAATCTTTAGCCGCAAGGATCTTTAGCGCCCGTCTAGCCTTTGGGCTTCCCTGGCTCAAACAGTTCTACCATAATTTTGCCAGTAGGAAGGGCTGGGTTTTGAGCCAGGAGGAGCCTTATGCGTCCCTTAATGGTGGCAACCTTGAGAAGAATGGGGACTGGGGCTGAGCTCCCAACCCTGGTCCCTTCTGTGGACACGGCCCTTCGTGAGACTTGAAAAAGGGGGTCACTGATACACGACCAATGACTTCTACTTTGGGTTCTGCAGTGTTTCCACTAGCCCCTGTCGATGGAGTAGCTGGGGGGGTCACTGGTTAGTGCTGGATCCGCGGCCTCAGGGGAGGTTCAAGAAGGAGTTTTAAACCAGGAACTGGGAATTCATTGATGGTAACAGGAAATCCGAACCAAGCTTTACCAGGATTGAGGATAACATGTGGTCCAGGGAAGGGACCTGGTTTCTGATGTTTCCATATTGGCACCTGCCATTTCGCATGAGCTGGGGAAGCGGGCAAGGCTCTCTTTGGACTTTAGGACAAATCTGTGAGCTCCGAGATAGGCTCCAGCTCGTGCCCAGGGCCTGACTGAGATTATGCTTTTTCAGCCGGATTACATGATTCCAAGCAGATCTGATGCTTCTTGTTCACCGATTCCGATAAGATGTATGTGTGAGGGTTAGGGGGTACCACTGAGTAGCATGGGAGGGGCGGAATTGCAAGAGGTGGATGCTACCTACTCAGGAGGATGGCCGAACCAGGAACGGCGGGGGGATGGAGGGAGACTACAACAGTGGTTGATGAATTGTCCTTTTCAATCTTGGCATGGCTCTTAGATTCTATGGACAGGGGGTATGACTCCCTCAACTTTGAATTACGGGAGGTTAGACAATCCCTCAAGGATCTTTCAGGGAAAGTTAGTTTCGTGGAGGGGTTTATCATTGCCTCGACCAGGACCCACAATCACCAGGTGAGCTGTGAGGGACCCGGGTTGGTCCCCATTGTTCATTTGGAGCTTGTGGAAGGGGCCCAGGTCGTGACTCCAAATGAGGCTCTTCTGCCCTCTGTTTCGGTTTTGGGGTCAGGTATGGAGGAGCCTCCTCCTCTCCCTCGCCCTGGTAAGGCCTCACATGCTAAAGAAAAATGTATTCCCCAGAAAAAGTCTAAACCCTGTAAGCTCCCTCCAAAACAGAATAATAGGGGCTCATGAACATTTCTAGCTAAACTAAGGATAGAGGTTAAGGGTGGCCTTACAAAAGTGGTTAATGCTGGGAAAGGATTTAAGAACGTGAAGGCAAAGGGCTCTCGGGGGGACTTGGAGCGACCCTCCTCAAGATAAGGGGCAGGAAGAGGATGGAAAGGCCCCACAGGATGTTAAACAGGTTGAAGAGAGCCCTTCCTTTGACTTAAGTAACATCTCACTTTACCCATGTGATGAGGAAACCCTAGACAAGGGTGTGGGAGGAGGCCGTCGAGGAGAGGCTACCCCTATAGTGGGGTTGGCTGCGGGGAAATTATGTCTGGAGGGACTCAATGGAGAAACCATTCATCGCAATTAAAGGTCCTCTGTGGGACTGCTTTGTAATGTAGGGGGTGTGGGATCTCTGCCAATTAAGCAGAAACTCTTTTCAATATTTTCTAGACCAGTGGTTCTTACTGAATCAGACCGCCTAGGAGAGGTTCTGCCGGGAGCTTCATGTAAAGTTGCCGCTCCCTTGTACCGTACCATCAAAGAGAAGAGGTTGGGGTTGCCGAAAAGTAACTTCCACAAGGAATGGCCCTGCCTCTCCACTGTTTAGATGGGGGTATTAAGGTGAATAGAGAGATTAGGGATTCTGCTGGGCCATGGGATAAGAAGTTGGAAAATGGGGGTTACTGGTCTTTATTTGAGTCAGCTTTTTGAAAGCTCTAACAGAAAACCCCTAAATAGACATTTTATATTGTCGTTACTTTTTGAAATTCCCAGTCCGAGGCTGGTAACCTCAAGTGACATTAACCTTGTGGAATTTGTCCATGAGGATTGTCTGGACATTGTAAAAATATGTAAATATGTTTGCATTCTCAAATCACCCAGAAAGCAATTTTGGTGGAATTTAAAAGTTTCCTCTCCCTGGACTTTGAAGTGGTAGACGTGGGGGGTCTCAGTCATCTCTAGACTCAAAAGACAGGTCAGGTCTTAAGGGAGAGGGGGGTACAACACAATGAAAATGGATTTGTATGAGCACTTGGGGAATTCTGTGCAGCATCCACAAGGTAAGGTTAGGTGAGGGGGGGCCCTTGGGCAGATTATTTGTTTGAGGGATTGGTGTCATGGAACTCTAGAGGTTTTGCAAGCTTTGTGACAAAATCAAGATCTGTTTGCCTCTTGACATTATCTTCCTTCAGGAAACTTTGTTGATGGACACTCTGATAATAGATTGTTTTGACATAGTGTTCATTGAAGCGCAGAGAGGCTTCCGTTTGGCGGCATAAGACGTAATCATTGTAACGCTCACCTGATTCCCGCAGAGGCGCCGGTCTTGACTGGGTGAATGCCGTATCTTCAAAGGTGATGTGTAACACACGGTTGGCTCTTTGGGCTGGACCTCTGTGCACTGTATGTCTGACTCGAAGAGTAAGATGTCTGCAGATAGAAAATATGGGATTAATGAACTGGGGTTATTGGGTGCCTCTCTCCTCTTCCCTTTCTCTTCTCCTGTAGAACCCCAAAGGTTAACACCCTCACCTTAGGTAAGTGAACGCCGAGCTCTCCATCTGCCTCGGGGCAGGGTGCCGTAACCAGTTTCTTCACTGGATAAGGGTGCAGGCCTCTTGACCTCAGAGGACTGCTGTCCGTCGTTAACTGCACGAACGGTAAGTTCTGGGCACTTCAAATGTCTTAAAAGTCTTTTGTAATGATATCTCTTGTTTTGCAGGGTTCCGGCGATGGCGGATGGCGGGCTGATGAGAGTTGAGGATCGAACCCGCGTGAGGAATAGAAGCGCCTGGAAGCACGTAAGTAAGCGCTTGTAGCCTGCTTCACGATGCGCACTAACTGTCCCTTTTATCTTGCAGGTACAAGTTCGGAGCTTTAGAGAAGCTGAAGGTTGCTGGAATACCCACTGGATTCAGCGTGGGAAGGAGTAATGGCACGTGAGTAATAAAGTTGCCCAATGTCTTTAAACGCACCTTCTTTTGTCTTTCAGATGCGGGATGCAGCGCCGAAGGCCTCCGGAGAGTGCAAAGAGCTGGTAAGCTTTTGTCTTTCAGATGCCGGAATGCAGTGCGAAGACCTCCGGAGCATGCGAAGAGTAGGTAAGCCTTTGTCTTTCAGATGCCGGAATGCAGCGCGAGGCGTTGGTGACAGCCGATGGACCAGGTAAGAGATGCGCTGCCACTGAAGACCATAGTGCTAACCTGTTCTTTCTTTGTCTTTACAGGTGCTGCTGAAGACTGGATTCCAGGATGGTAAGCCTTTGTTCCCTTAGGCCCAGGATCAGAAGCAGAAGACACGATGAGCGTTCTGCTGCAGAGAATGCAGAATAATGCAAAGCAAGATTCATCCATCGGGTGTGGTTTAAATAGCCTCCTGTAGTGCTTAGGTGTCTCCTTCCACAGCCACGCCTAGGTAAGAAAAGAGTTCCTGCTTTCCAGAAGAGTTCCAGTGTTCTGAACCTAGGGAGTGGCTCCTGCCCCACCCAACAGGAAAAGTAGTCCCAAACAGAAGAGGATCAGAGGTTCAACTGGCAGGTAAGTAAGCAGCATGGTCTGCTGCAGGTAAGTCCACCCAAGCATTATGAGCCCGGCGCTTCCAGCGCTGGGACTGGGCATCTTTATGAGCCTGGTGCCACTGGCGCCAGGACAGGGTCCAAAAGGTCCCAATTGGGACTGGCTGGCACTCGGAACCGGGGTTATGGGTCTGCTTCCAAGGGAGTCGGGCAAGTCCTGATCTTTTGGAAGCAGAGATCATGACAATCATGGCCTTGCTGTGCGAAAAATAGATTCAGGCAGAAAGGACAACAGGCTTGCAATCGTTCTTGAATGGACAGTCCAGGACACCGGGGTCATTAGTAAGTGTTTGCTGGTAAATGTTTATCTTAATCCATTTCCCAGTTGTAGCATGCACTGTCTATAACAAGGGGGTTGTCCTACCCTCTATGAATCTAAGAAATGCACACAAAAAATCAAGTGCACACTGGTTTTTAGACCCTGGTGGGTGCCCATACAATTTTAGCAGCCGTTGTTGGGAACAACATGCTTGCTATTAACAAACGCATATCTCACGATCATGTAAAAAAGTTACAGCTTTTAATTTTTCATTAGATGGTGCTTTTTTTCATTTGCAAAGGATTTAAGTTTTAGCATACACATGACAATACATGATGTACATTGTGATAAACAAACATAGTTAGAAATTCACTATAGCATGATTACAAATGACATAGGGTGTGGATCATCCACTTGTACATTTAATAGGCAATTTGCTTGTACGAGGAATGTCTCATGTCAATAGGTGTAGAAAACACAGGATAACATTACAATGCCCAGCTAGAGTCTGACCTCATATTAGGTGTCTGCACTCTCTTTCCTGCTTCTGGGGGAAATACCAGAAGGGGAATTAGTCATTGTTTTGGGGGATTTTAATGCCGAATACCTGTAAGATTCCTGCTACCAAGAACCAAACGGGAGGAAAACGACATGGGCAGCAGGCAAAAGGAGCTTAATGGTTAGACAGGAGCTTGAGGCGTGGGACTGGTCGCCATTGAAGGGTAATTTTACAGGTGATGTGCCTCCTTGTTTTAATTGGTACAGTGGTCCCTGGCACTCTACCTTAGATTATTTCTTTGGGTCGGCTGATTTATTTCAGAGGGGTGGAAATCTGGAGATAAAGTGCAGTGAGTTGAGTGATCATTCGATGGTGTGATTTGAGTTGTCATTTCCCCGGGTGAAATGTGCGAATGACAGGGTTATGAATATGGAAAGTAACCCTAGGAATCATGCAGTAAAATAGATGCTCCGGGCCCTGACAGTCTCTCTAACATCAAATGTCTTGTTATGGCCCAAACTACTGTCTCATTTGTTTGAGATCCCAGGGTCCTGGAGCTCAGCATTGATTGTTCTGATCTTTAAGGGGAAAGCTAGATTGTCCCCTCTGCAGTACAGGCCAACCTTGCTATTGGATGTCTCAAACAAGATCTTTGCGAAGAGGATTCTGAAAAAGCTTCAAACATGGGCCGGTGGGCCGAATTGCTTAGATCCATGCCGGGCAGGTTTTAAGAAGCGGAGACAGCTTTAAGCCACTTTGTACTGTCTCTTCCATCGGGGAAAGCGAAAGATCAAGGGAAACCAGCTTTTCTGGCCTTCCTTGACATAAGCAAATTCTTTGATCATGTAAATAGGGAGATTCTTTGAAAGAGCTTAAATGATAATGTATGCCCCTGCCCTTAACTGGTATCTTAGAGGCTCTCCATTCAGGGACCACAATTAGTTAGGCTGGATTCTCATGTCTCATTTACAGACTGGATAGAAACGTACCAGGGATTACACCACGGATGTGTCCACACTCCGTTCTTGTTTAGTTTTTATATTAAGGATATGGCTGACTGTTGGTACTCAGTGGGGACAAATCTGCTAAAATTGGGGGGAGGAAAAACTGCAACACTTTAAGTACGCGGACAACATGATTGATTTTAAGTTTGGTAGATTTTTGGCGATGCCACCCCCCCCCCCCCAATTAAGCTATTTAGAAATAAAATTGTGCCAAAGTAGATTTTTGGGGCTCAGATCATGGAAGACGGGGCGCCATTGGTAAAAGTTGGAGGGAAAGTTGTGGAGAAAGGTTTTGCGCCTCCCACCACAGTTCCCTTGGTAGGGATCTTTTATGAGTTGGGACAACTTGCAATCCAGACACTAATTGATTGGGGAAAACTATAAAGGTATGCTTGTATTATCGCACCCCTAAAGGCTTCCTTCTTTGTGTAGAATTCTAAATAAAGAGGGAAACCCTACATAGACCCTCTCACCAAAACAAAAGGGGAGTGTACAAAGAACCCTGTCAGTTGGGGAAAGGTAAATACCATAGATAAAGAAACAGGGTCAACAAGACACTAATCAACAGTAGTCCGTAAGTCTCAAAAATACTCACAAAACATTAAAAAAAATTATTCAATCTTCATAAAACATGGTAAAATCACATACGGCATACGAAAAAAGCAAAATACTAGTGACAAAAAGGATAATAGACCACCAATGGTCACAGTTTTTCTGAGTGCCAATCAATGAGTCAGTTCAGGTTACCCCTATGCTTCTTCAATACAGCAAAATTGGGGTAAACTCTGTTATATTACAAATGTTCTTTCTCAAGAAAACCAAGTCTTTAAACAATCCTGGTTTTGTGCCTCGACATGTTTCAGTTCCTTCACGTTAGTTTTAGAACTTTCTTCACGAGCAACACAAGATACGTCACTTGAGATTGCAACACATCATCTGGCCTCACGGCAACTAAATCTGTGTAGATTGTACAAGAAAACTGTTGGTAGATAAACATATGAAAACCAAAATAAGTTTGATGCTTATGTGGAAACAGTATTAATCTGTGCAAACATCGGTAAATGCTTATGTCATTACCTCTGTTTGTAGTAGTGGGCGTCTGAAAAATAACGGTGGTGGATGGTGTCACTATATTTAACCAATCTTTAATTTAATTCCACCTCGAGCATGGTCTCACTTATAGGAGATACATATCAAGAAATCAGACAATTGCCAGGGGGGCAGGGCTTTGGAGATCCAATTCAAATTATTGTTTAAAATGCCATCAAATGTTAGAAACTTTATGGGCAGATACATTCATTACCACTAGTCGATGGTTGGATTGCTCTTTAAAAAGGTCATTTATAAAAGAAAACCGAAATGGTTTCCAGAACGTCTGTGGGTCTATACAATTCATAAACCTCATCTGAGAGGCGCATCTCTGTCAGAAATACCACAAAATGCACAACTCTAGTTCAATGCCAGCATCGTGCAACTAGTTTCAAAAAGCTAGGTTTACAACGATGGAAGCCAATCATCTTTCCATCATGTTGGGCCTCTTCATAGGCTATGCTACACGTAAAGACACATTTCTTGGTAAATACCTTGTCTCTTTGATAAATCTTAAAGGGTGGTGCCCCCATCTTTCTTAAAACCTTTTGAAAGGCACTTTTTCCAAATTAATCCGATGATTCCAAAATTATTTTGCAGACCGCCGCTGTATAACAAAAAAGAGATATAAAGGGAAGTTCTTAGTCAGCACTGTCCTCTCGGGACGCACAGGGAAAAAAAAAGGCTTTCATTAATTTACAAAAGCGTCCTTATTTTTTAAAGGTGCAAAAAGTTACCTTTTCTTGAGGCGTTAATCCAAACGGTACACAAATCCAAACCGGGGGGCAATCCAAGCCCTCTAGGGGAGCGAAAAGATTCCCCAAATCCCGTTGTGCTAAAGAAACGCCAGATCGAATACATGGGTGCCCTCTTGTCTGTACACCAAATCCTTTGATGTGAAAATGCTTAGTCTGGCTAACATGGTCTCTTTTTCATGTTTAGTGAGAAACAAAGTACTAAGGGCCCTCTAGTGGTAGAAAAAAACTTAACACGCAAGGTCTCAACCAGAGACCCTCAAATAGTCCCTTTTTAGTGTCTAGTGAACAGTAACCATGTCTATGGCCCTCTAGTGGTCAAAATTGAAATAGGAGGCTGGGTTAATGTTCATCAATAGCCTTCACCTGGGATTCTAGTTGTAATGAATTGAATGGGCACTACCACACTTTATGCCATTCGATGGAATCATTAACACCTCTCAGGTCACTGCATGTTTTAAAAATAAGTTCTTGTTCTTTCTTCAAAAGTTTTTTATTCAGCAAAACTGGATTATCCCCTTTAACCACTAGAAGGACTGTCCAATTGAAACTCTCACAGGCATGATTCTGTTCTGCAAAATGCTTTACCAACGGCGCTTGCATGATTTTGTTCTTAATACAACTTTTGTGCTCACCTATATGTATTTTGATTTTGCGATTAGTTTTGCCTATATAATGAAGCCCACATGAATCATATAGACAACATTCTCAGTGCTGCAATTCGAAAAAGTCTTCTGAGACCAAGGTCGAGTTAAGCCCATCTCTACTTCTTTACTCCTCGTTGTTAATTTACAGACCACACACTGTCCGCAAGGTGAGTGCCCCACCACTGGGGGTAACCCCCATTGGCTAGTAAGGCTAGAGGCAGGAGGAGGAGTATTACAATATCTGCTGTGACTAACACTGTTTCCTATGGAATGTGATTTAGTATATGCAAACAATGGCGTAGTGGGGTTAGAAGCTGTTCTCAATAATTTCCAATGTTTGGTAATTATGTTTCTAATAGCTAAACTATGATTCGTAAAAGTGTTAACACACACAATTCTGTTATCACTTGGTTTATTTGTTTTGTCATCAAGGAGGACTTCTCTATTATTGTTAAAAGCACGTTTTGCTGCTTTTTTAATACGTTTTCTTGGGTACCTTCTTTTTTTCAATTTATCTTTCGATGGTCGGCGTCACCGGATGTTATATCTAGAACGCACGACGCCCGTAGCCTCAGTTGTAGTTTTTTCCCCAGAACATGTGGCACCAATCTCCTGCCAGTATGACTGCAGAAAGCGTTGCGGAAACATAAGCTGCAATTGTATAAGAAATTCTGTAGAGGGGCAGGCTGGGAGGGTACGATGTGGAATACGTTGAAGGAACATCCCATCGAAAGAACGTTACCAGGTAAGATAAGTAACTTGTTCTTTGAGGGGATTGTGTCCTCCGACATATTCCACATCTTTGACAGACTCCCAAAGCAGTACCAACGTATGGAGGTGGGAAAAGAATTTATAATTTCATCAATTTAGAATGCCCAATCAAATTGCTGAATATAGGACTGCCTTACCAAAGGCCAAATCTTGCCCATGGATAGAGTCCAGGGAATAGTGCCTCACAAAGGTATGGACAGAAGCCCACGTGGCTGCTTCGCAAATACTGTGAATCAGGACGCCCCTCTGTAGAGATGTGGAGGCAGCCACACCCCTAGTAGAGTGAGCCGTAAGCCTACTGGAGGGTCCTTACCCGCCAACCGGTAACATTTAGAGATCATCAAAATGATCCATCTGGACAAGGTCTGCTTGAAAACAGCCCGACCTAAACGCCTCCCAGCATAACCAACAAAGCTGATCGTCCGCTCTTACCCGGGACATCTGTGAGAGATAGAAACTCAAAGCTCTCCTAGGAGCCAACCTATGGAGCCTCTCCTCTTCCTTACCAGGATGCGGAGGAGGATAAAACGCCAGAAGAATCACCTTCTGGCTTAAATGAAATTTTGACACAACCTTCAGAAGAAAAGAAGGACAAACCCTAAGGACAACCCTATCGTTATGGAACACTCTGAAAGGTGGCTTGGCGGAAAGTGCCTGCAACTCACTCACTCTGCATGCAGAAGTAACCGCAACCAAAAATACAGTCTTAAAGGACAACAGTCTCAACGGGCAAGAATGTAAGGGCTCAAACGGAACTCCCATTAGGAAGTTTAAAACCAAATTCAAATCCCATCCCGGCACCTGGAAAGGCGATGGTGGAAACACATTAGTTAGCCCTTTCAGAAACTGTGAAATCAAAGGGATCTTAAAATAAGAACATTCCTCAGACGAGCGCATAAATATGGACAGCGCCGCCAGGTAACCCTTAGTGGTAACTATTTGCAGAGCCTTGTGGGCTAAAGAAAGCAAAAAAGACAAAACCAAAGGAATGGAACATTGGAAAGGATCCACATTCTGTAAACTGCACCAGTCACAGAACTTCATCCAATGGCAACGGTACAGGGATTTCGTTGCAGGCCTTCTGGCCGAAAGCAACACCTCATCACGTCTTCGGGGAGGTCCCAATCCTTACACCTCAGCCTTTCAGATAACACGCATGAAGGCTGAGAGACTTGACCTCTGGATGGAGAACTCGACCCCCCTCCCGTGAGAGCAGATCATCTCAGTAGGGAAGACGACGTGGAGGGCAGATGGACATGTCTAGAAGGTCCGGGTACCATGCTCTCCTGGCCCATGCCGGAGCAATGAGGATCATCCGGGAACCAAACCTCTGTAACCTCCGCAACACTTGCGGAATGACGGGGACTGGAGGGAACGCGTACAGCAGTGGGAAGGACCACTCCACTATGAATGCGTACCCTAAGGCTCCTCTTGGAGGGAATTCCCATGAGCAGAACCTTTTGCACTTCCAGTTGACACTGGTGGTGAAGAGATCCACTTCGGGGTGCCCCAAAGGGCGAAGATCTCCAACAGAACTTCCTGAGCCAGCTCCCACTCGTGTGAGACCGTGCTCTGCCTGCTCAGAGCATCCGCCACCGCGTTTTCGTCTCCGGCCAGATGAACTGACGAGATCGAAATTTGGTGCTCGATGGCCCAGAACCAGAGCTGCAACGCCTCCCTGCACAATGGGAGTGACCCTGCCCCCCCACTTTTTGTTGAGGTAGTGCATGGCCACTGTATTGTCTGTCATAATCAGGACATTCTTCCCCCGCACAGATGGCAGAAAAGCCTTCAGGGCTAGCCTGACAGCCCTCAGCTCTAACAGATTGATGTGGAGTCTGGACTCCAAAGGAGACCAACGGCCGCTGGCCGTTGACTCGTTGGCATGAGCTCCCCACCCCGTGAGGGATGCGTCCATCACGATAGACACCTCTGGCCACGGTTGCCAAAACGGAGCACCCTTCAACAGATTTCCTTAGACGGCCCACCACAGAAGGTCCTGGGCGACAGAGGGCAGGCGGGATCCAATATCCTGCCGGAAAACTGCGACCACTGCAACTTGAGAGCCCACTGCAGAGATCTAATCCACAGCCTGGCCTCTGGCACCAGGAAAAGGCAGGATGCCATGAGGCCGATCAACCTCAAGAACTCAAATGCCGGGAGACTCTGGGCACGTTACAATTTGTTCACCATCTGTAGAATGTGATGAGCCCTCACCTGGTGAGGCGAACACAGCCCCAGGGATGTGTCGAGCACAGCTCCGATGTATTGGAGCCGCTGGGTAGGTGTCAAATGGGACTTCTTTAAATTGAGGGAGAAGCCCAGCTTGTGAAGGGAGTGGCAGGTGACGGACAGATCCAGGGCTTGCTTGGGAGAGTGCGCCCTGATCAACCAATCATCCAGGTAGGGGTAAACGTGAATCCCCCTTTCCTGAGATACGCTGCCGCCACCACCATCAGCTTGGTAAAGACTCTTGGGGCAGAGGTCAATCCAAAAGACAAGACCCAAAACTGAAAATGCGAGTCGCCAACCGAAAACCTCCGGTACTTTCTGTGCTTGGGATGAATCGGCACATGAAAGTAAGCATCCTTGAAGTCGAGAGACACCAACCAATCCTGAAGTTGAAGAGCCTGGAGGACTTGAGAAAGAGTAACCATCTTGAACTTGTCTTTCCTGAGCAGCTTGTTCAGCCAACGCAAGTCCATGATGGGTCTCAATCCCACGTCTTTTTTCAGGATAAAAAAATAAGGGGAATACCATCCCTTGTTCCTCTCCGCTACAGGCACCAGTTCTATGGCACCTTTCTCCAGCAGGGATAAGATTTCCTGCGCAAGGAGTGGATACTCTTCCAAGAGCTTCCCCGGTGGATTGTCGTGAGGCCTCTGCCGAAAGGGGAGACATTAGCCGTGGGTTATGATCTCCAGAACCCACACATCCGAAGTAATGGCACGCCATTCTCCAAGACGCTGCGCAAGTTTGCCCCCAACTGGCGAACCATGGGACATGGCCTAATGACTGAGCGGACGCGGCTGCAGCAGTGCCTGAGGGCAAAGAGGCACCTGCCCGAGCGGCTTTGCCACCTCGAGTACCCTGCTTTACACCTCTGGTACTCCAAAGTTGGCCCCCTTGACTGGCAGCTCCTCTCGATCTACCAAAGGAAGAGTAGTACCGAAAGTAACCTCCCCTCCATTGCTGTCCCCTAGGACGAAAAGGCAGAGGTTGACGTACTGCAGCGCCTAAAGACTGTGCTGCAGCTTTAGATATCTGCAACCTCTCAAGGCTCTCGTCAGCCTTGCTGCCAAAAAGATGGACACCATCAAAGGGCATGTTGAGAAGCTGGGATTGCACATCAGGAGCAAACCCTGACTTCCGCAACCACACAAATCTGCGGATCACGGTGCTCGCAGCCATGGTCCAACTGACACAGTCTGCCGTGTCCAAACCAGACTGAACTGCTTCACACATGGCATCCTTGCCGTCCTGCACAAGGGCTAGAAAACCATCCCATTCTTCCCCTTCGGGAATTCGCTCAGCCGCCAAAGATACACAATTCCACAGAGTGTGAGTGAATATTGCCAAGGCACAAAAATAGAGTTCGCTGCCTTCAAAGCCATACCCCCAGAAGCAAATACCTTCTTCACCCAACCATCAAATCGCTTGTCGTCCCTATCCGTAGGGATGGTAGGGTACGCAGCCTGCTTTGCGGGGGCCGTAGCCACCTGCACCACCAAACTCTCTGGAGTAGGGTGCGTTGACAAGTACCAGGGGTCACCACTGGCTGGACGGTATTTTTTCGGAAGCGACTTATTCACTGCGGGGAGACTCTCCGGAGCAGTCCAAGCTGCCGCCACCCTTCTTTGCAAAGCCATATGAAATGGCAACACCGGGTCAGTGGGTGGACATTGGTCCAGGATATCCGTCAGGTCATCCTGCAGAAAATCAACAGGTGGAGCAGACCACCCCAAGTACTCAGTCACCCTCGACATGAGATGCCTATACAAGGATTCGGCATGTGTACCAGGCGCAGGCCTGCCAAACTCCCCTCCGGAGTGGTGTCAAGACCACTGGCGTCATGTAAGGACTGACATAGGTTTTCCATTTGACTGACCAGACAACAGGTCATCAGAAACCTCAGGAGGCACAACCCCCTCCACATCCAACCATTCTTCCACCTCTGAAATGTAATCCAAAGGCTGGAATAAATCCATCCTGGGGGGATGATCAGAAAAGGGCTCAAAAACAAGCCTCACTGACTTAGAGAGAGCCTTCCTCAGTTTCCACAGCCCTCCGGGGCACCTCCGGTAAATTCTCCTCAAAAGGGCGCCGATGGAATTGGCGACGATGACTTCGAAAACTGCCTCGAGGCCGGAGACCCGAGAGTGTCCTTCGACGGCCTCAGCGCCGATGGCGTAGATTACTTCTTCGGAGCCTCGAGAGAGTCCATCGATGGACACGGCGCTGATGGCATCGATGCCTTCTTAGAAGGCCTCACATGTTCCGACGGTCTCGAGGGCATTGAAGACCGGGACCTGACATGGCTATGGCGATCCACCTTGTCCGATCGGGACCTCGACGGCTCCCGATGATCGCGCCGACCGCCCGAGCCCGAAGGCGTGCGAGCGGTGGCTCTAGCTCGTTCCTTGCCAGCTTCTCTCGAAGGCACGGACGGAACGGTGCCCTGCGATTCGAATATCACCATCTGCTGGCGGAATGCAACCCATTCGGCTGGTGATGAAAACTTGGTGGGACAAGTCACCCGCCGTCTGGCAGAGTCCTCTGGCGAGGACGGGGAAAGCCACCGGTGACAGCACTGCCGAGAATGCCTAGAAGAGGCAGAGGAATGGCGGGACCCACTCCAAGACTGAGACCCCCCCTGGACTTACACCGACGCAGAGAGTCGCCCCTCGAGTTGTCGGTCGAAAGCCCAGCAGATTTCGACTTGCAGGGTTTAAATACCCTACCTACCGATAATTTCTTCTTCTGCTCCTGCAAGGCCTTTGATGTCAAGGACTGGCAGTCATCGCAGTAGTCGGCGTGGCTTTCGCCGAGGCACCAGAGGCAGACGTTGTGAATGTCCGTGAGGGATATTTTTGAACCGCAGTCGCGACACTTTTTGAAGCCCGACTTCGGTGTAGAAGAAGAAGACATTTTCTCAATTCAAAGTATGAGAACCGAGCGCGCCGAGATTCCGAAGCGAACACGAAAACTGAACTGAGGTTACGGGCAGTGTGCGTCCTAGATATAACATCCGGTGACGTCGACCATCGACAGAGGCCCTCGAGGGACAGCATCAATGTCATAGACGAGGACGCCTACGACGAAAAAGTTTTCCGAAGCAGCACAGCTGTGGTCATTACTGTCAAAGATGTGGAATACATCGGAGGACACAATCCCCTCAAATGGCTATGTGAACCAGACAGAGGGATGCCAAGGGAAAGGCCAAGGAAAGTAAATCTAGTATTGTGATAAAGTGAACAGTGATATTGGCAAAAGTGAACCCGGCGGAGGGATGCCTGCGTATTAGGGTGAACAGTGATAGACCTGTGAACATTGTGATGACAAGCGTGAACCCACAGTGAGTAGTTATAAAAAGACATTGAGATTCTTGAATGTTAAGTTTGAATGAAAGGACATAGTGAGTGACTTATGGAAGCCAATGTTGCAAAAAGGATTGCAGCCCAGTTGAGGGGATCCGAGGGTGAAGAGAAATCCCCCACCGTGAAGATTACTGAAAGGAATCCTTGTTTTTGTTGTTTATGGCACATCAGGTCCTCTGAGACAAGAGACTGTGAAAGAGACTTGGCCACAGAAGGCCCTGAAATTTTGGAACCGAACTGTAAGCTTGTGCTGAAGAAGCCCAGGAGTATCCTGTGCTAAAAACGTGGGCAAGGGAGACCCCAGCTATACCATACTGACTTATCATTTTGAGAACACTTCTTTCTTTTCTTGTGAACATTATCCCACACTCTTTTGTAACGTAGCAGTAAGGTTTGGCAATCGTTTTTCTTTTTAGTATAGGCCCTTTTTTATTTGACTAGATTCCACTAGGACTGTATTATTAGATGATCGTAGTTGAATTGAATTGTGATCACTTGTGTCGGTCTTACTATTGCCACCATGAGTCCCTTACAGGTCCCAGCGGGAACCAAATAGCAGGGCCCCTAGTCAAGTAATTAAAAACACCATTCTCCCTCCATTTGCCCTGTACCCCACTAAGAAGAGTGTTCGAAGATGTTAATTTAGACCGCTGAAGATTCATTGGTATTAAAGTTGACATATGACTTGGACAACATGTTAATGTTGAAAGCTTCCCAGGTAGCTGTGTCCAAGCTTGTAATAAGCCATGATCCACCTCATTAGTAGCATGCTCAATCAGAGCCCCCGCCCCAATTAGACTAATACAACTAGGTACAATTTGGCCTTGCAGCAATGAAGAGTTCTTGATGAGAAACCAAATAATTAGATTAAAGTTTTAGTATTAGAGGCCACATTGTCCACACCACTCTCCCATCAGCGAGGTCCCATCAAGTTGTGCACCCAGAACTGTACTCCTATTGGATGGGGCCACTTGCATCTCGGGTTTGTAACAGATTCCGCATAGTTATCCCGGTCAGCATAAAGCAGGATTTAGCGATTCCATGTTTAGTAGCTACAGTCAAATAATCATAATGTCCCTCCCCCAATCAAACAACATTTGCCTGTCCCAACGTTAGCTGGCCCATTAATCAATTTACGAGCATTATATTTTCAGCTAACTTAACAAGTGTGGGGTGTGACTTAGTAACAGGTGGAACAGATTGACAAACTGCTTTTACCATAGGCTGATTAAGAAAAGAGTGAAGAAACTGTCTAGATGACTAAGATATCTTCGGAAAAAGAAAAGAAATGATCAGTTTTCCACTGTTGCTGAACCTTTTTTGGGCCAGATTTGTTCTCATCATTAGTAATTATAATATGCATAGAGGAGACATGAGATACAGAACAAAAAACCTCAGTATCAGAATCAATATTGATCAATCACGTTTTCATCAGACGAGTCTGGTGTTATCTTAGCCACATCAGAGAATTCCTTGCAAGATACATTACAAGGAGCCGACAAGACTGATAGTTTCCATCGGGGATTGAGCAGGGCATCCTTCCACTCAAAGCCCATCCCCTGAAGTTTTTCCAAATTAAAGCAATCGTCCGGGAAACTAGAATGCATTGAATACGATTGAGACCAGCCAACCAGTAAAAACAACAAAAACATCTCAATAGGGTAATTCAGGCTACAAAGATGCCTCTATAACTTCTGTACATCGTGTACGTTGTAAAATAAGGAAGGCGGAGAGAACGGTGAGGATGGGACGATCGAGCCGGGATCAAGAGGTGTTCGGGCACCCCTGTGAAAGTGATGACTCTTTTGCAGATCTGCACACAACTGATCCCGGATCGACGTGCCCGGCCAGAGAACAAGGAGACGAGGGTCCCGAAATGAGGCAGAGTGAGCCAAGATACGCAGACAGAACGATTATTGGTTGCGTCAGTATACAGACGAATCGCGTCTTGAGAGACGATTTGATTGATCAGGTGAGTCATGCCACGATTTGAAGTAACCCCGATATTGGTTGAGAGTTGATTTTGCAAAATCAAACACCCAGTGTAAGGTTGATAAGCCAAGGGTAAGGTTCAAACATGCCTGGGGTATTGTCCACCTTAGCAGGATTTTTCCGCTGCAGTAGACAATCTTTGGAAACTGGCCAGGTCGCGCCACCCGAGGGGTCGCCGGCGTATGAGATGTATGTGAAGTATGGTGTAGGGGCGATAATGTTTTGTGAGATTTGGCATAGGCAAACCAGAGAAGAGGAAAATTTGCAAAGGCCGTATCACGGGAGTTTCGAGATCTTGAGGATAGATTACTTGGAGAAGGTGTCGTTGAAAAAGAAAAACACGTCCTGCGGCATTTGACATCCTTAGAGACTGGAGAAGGGAAGCTATGCTTCGTTGGAAAAGTAGAGAGAAGAGCGCGTGCAGGCATAAGTCGAAAGCAGAAAGAGTGAGAGAAAAGCAGGAGGAGTGGGATAATAGTTTGAGAAAATCAAATAGACGTGGTCAGTTGAGTATAGATAAAATATACCCACAACAAGAGTTTCATTCATCAGATGAATTAATAATAAAATATTAACTGATACAAAGCGAGGCCCAAGGAGAGAGACTAAAAAGACCATGCCAGTGACTATTACTCAGCCCCCTCCAGTTGTTCAGCCCCTCCGTACTGCTCACACCCCAGCGCAGCCAAAGAGCCTACAATCAGCACCTCCCATTAGCCAGCCAGCGCTGCAACAGTCACTTCAAGTTGCCGTTGTCCCATCCGCACCTCCCTCCCAAGAGATTGTTTCTGTCCCATCCGCCCCTCCAATAATTGAACTTGAACTCATTGAAACGAGAGAGGGGACCGGACTAAGTGAATGCGCTAGAGTGACCCGTAGTGCGATCAGCAAGGAGAGAAAACGAGAGTTGCAAGAACAGGAAGAGATGTATATAAACAGGAATGATGAAAAGCCAATGCTAGCTTCGATGTATGATTTCAGGAAGAGCAATGAAAGACAGGTATTGTTGGAATGCATCGGAGAATATTTAGCGGGGAGATGGAAACAGTTAATTGGGAGGCTACCGCCGCAACAGTTGGTGGATTTGAATGCATTAGCACGTTGTAGAGAGAGAGATTAAGAAATAAGGGAGCATGTAGACAAACTTTTTGAATTTAAGAATGAACTTGATGAATATGCTGAAATGTTTGCCACGCCGGGGAAGAGCAATAAAGATATCAGGGAAGTGGCGATACGATATGTACAGCAGCGATTTCTGGCGTTGCCAAGACAAACGGGTGATAAACTAAAAGTATGTATATGAGAGGCGTTAAGATGGATTTGAGATCCTAGTATTCCCACAATTGAAATACATGAAATATTTGATGAATACCCCTTGCCCATGAAAAGAAAAGCACTGCAGACATTGGTTGAATATTTGATAGACAGAGATATAGATAAGAAAGACAGCCTCCCCGAAATGATGGCAGTATACAAGAGAGCACTAGAACGTGGAACAGGATAAACAGCCTTATCACTTGATTTAGGAATAGTATTTCATATGAGAGAAGGGGGAGGAACAGTGAGTGCGGTATTTCCAATGAGAGAAGGTCCACCTACTTTTGTGCCTAAGGTAGAGATTCCTGCAACAGGCGACACCAGCACGAGTAACAAGCACATTATACAGCACAATATGTGCACGTCCCCTTCTCCAGACAGGAAGTGAATAACATAAAACAGACAATTCCCGATATAAGAAAGAATCCAGTGGGATTCTATAAGGAAATAGAGTCCTATTTGAAATCGTCCATGTTCACTATGAATGATATAGATTTAATATTCCCAGTAGTTGTGCCAGCAGACATATGGAAGCAAATAAGAAAAGTGTATGACGACATGGCCTATGGCGCCACATGCGCAGATCTAGTAGCAGAGGATAAGAATAGAGAAGCGGGCGGAAAACCATCAGCAAATATGGCAGCGTTACCAGCACGGATCATACAAAAATTGAAAGAAATTGTTCCAGAAAAAGAATTGTATGGGACAAATTGACTGCATGCTTTCAGGGCAAGGATGAGTTAGCCACAGATTATTTTAATAGATTTGAGTAAGTATTTACAGATTTTAATGGACAGGATGTAAACACAGAAGCAGGTAAAAGGCTATTTGTCGATAAGTATGTGAGAGGGTTAATACCTCCAATCCAAAACCTAATAATGACATCAGAAAGTGCCTGGCAAGCAAAAACGTTGAGCGAAGTATTGCATATGGCCGAATGTTATGAGAACAGAGTGAATACAGAGAAAGAGAAAGAGGTGAAAGATAGGGCGAATTTGAAAACAAGAGTGCTACTTCAGCAAGTGGCGGGACACAATAAAGGGTGAGGAAACGCACAAGGCAGAAGTAATTCGAACATGCATGGAGGCCCTCTGGGACTAAATCAGTGTGCGTACAGCAGAGAGGAAGGTCACTGGCGAGCGCAATGTCCACATTTACAAAATAGAAATGGGTATGGCCAGAGAAGACAGCATAGGGGACACCCAGGAACAAATGGGCAGAATAGAAGCCACATGCAACAGCACCAAAATAGTCAAGGAAATGTTACCCAGAATCAGAACCAAGCTCAAAATCAGACTGTTTTTAGCCAAAATCGGAGCCAACAGAACACGCAGAATGGAAATAGAGCGAGGGGCGGGAACATTTTTGATACAGAACCAAATACGTACTATAGTAATAGTAGTGATTACACATCAGATGATGTGTTATTTCCTCAATAGGACAGCCCAAGACAGGGATAGGAACCAGCGTCTATTCCCGTGAATCAAAAAGGACCCTACGTAGAAATGAAAGTCGGGAATAGAGAGCATAGCTTTCTCGTAGATACAGGAGCACAAAAGTGCTCGATAGACCATAACCTGGTTCCGGAAATACCACTGTCAGGGCAAAGAAATATTTTGGTAGGGTTTGCAGGTACCCCAGTGATAAATCCAGTGTCCCAACCAGTAGCAGTGACATTAGGTCCATTCACTGAATATTGTCCATTTCTCTTGACAGAAAATTGTGGGGAAAAACAGTTATCCATTGCACTCCTGATGGAGTGTTCTTGACAATTTCACCACAGAAAGTACCAGTATCTGAATTTTTGTCCAAACCTTTGCCAGAAGAATGGAGTAAAGTGCCAACTTGCATATGGGCGATGAATGACAATGATGTGGGATGCTTGAAAATAGAACCAGTAAAGATTGTTTTAAAAGAAGGAGTAACGTTACTGAGTATTCGACAGTACAAAATTTCAGGAGAAGGAGAGAAAGGGTTGAAGAGTATTGTTTCAGATTTGGTAAAATTGGGGGTGATTGAAGAGATTACAGGCAGTATATGTAACAGCCCCATTCTCCCTGTGTATATGAAAGGAGGTAATGAGATATCGAATTGTTTCAAAATTGATCTGCATGCATTAAACAAAGCACTAGATCTTCAATTCCTATTGGTTCCAGACGTTACCACAATTTTGACAATGATACCCGCCTCGGCAGAGTACTTTAGTGTTATTGACTTGAAAAATGCCTTCTTTAGCATTCCAGTACACAAGGGAAGCAGATATCCGTTTGCCTTCACATTAGGAGGGCGATCATTTACATTCACGCGCATTCCACAGGGCTACACAGAGAGTCTGAGTATTTACAGCAGAGCATTGAAAGAACAGCTAGATATGCTAAAATTACCAATAGGTTTTGTATTGCTACAGTATATAGATGACCTACTTATTGCTGCTGATACAGAGGAGATTTGTAAAAAAAAGTACTGTTTTATTATTGACACATTTAGCAGCGCATGGCCATAAAGCAAGCCTAAAGAAATTTCAATATTGTCGAAAGGAGGTGGCTTATTTGGGCTACCTACTTTCGAAAGAGGGGAGAAGACTGACGCCAGAACGAATAGAGAGTATTTCTGGTATGCCTATTCCAAAAACACAAAAAGGAGTCAGAGCTGTAATAGGCATGGCTTCCTATTGCCGGCAGTGGATTGTGAACTTTGCATTGATTGTGAAGCCAATGGTGGCATTGACAAAAAAGGATGCTGTGGTGCCTTTGCAGTGAATGAAGAATGTCAGAGCATTTGATCTGCTCAAAACTGCATTGTGTTCTGCTCCAGTTTTGGGCACACCAAATTATGAGAAGATTTTCAGATTGTACACGAGAGTGAAGGCTGTGCGTTGGCTGTTTTGACACAGGAACAAGGTGGAAGAAATAGGCCATGCAGCTATTTTTTTCCGTGCTGGACCCTGTAGCATGTGCACTACCACGTTGTTTGCGAGCTGTTGCAGCGGCTGCTGCGTCAGTGAAACAAACCGAAGGTATGGTGCTGGGGCACACCTTAATTTTGATGGTGCCACATGCCATAGACGTTCTATTAAATAGAACGCAGACGGAACACCTCACCTCTGCCAGATTGACTAGATACAAAATTGCCCTCTTTGCACCACACATCCAAATTACGAGGTGTAGCGCTTTGAATCCTGCAGAATTAATGCAACTGCCCACAGAAGTAATAGGTGAGAATGAATCACCTCCCCATGATTGTTTAATGGTTACTGAGGAAGAAACAAAAGGAAGAATTGATTTAACAGATACCCCACAAAAAGAGCCAGATGGAGAACTGTTTTGTGACGGCTCCTTTTTTAAATTACCTGATGGCACATCAACTGCTGCCTATGCTATCACTACGCTGAATAGTATTGTAGAGAGTAAAAGAATCCCCTACAACTCTGCACACGCCGCAGAGATAATGGCTTTAACCAGAGCCTGTGAGATATCTGAAAATTTGAGTGTAAACATTATTACTGACGGCCAATACGCCTTTGCCGTGGTTCATAACTTTGGCCGACTCTGGGCTGAGAGGGGTTTCTTGACATCACATGGGGCCAGAATCCAACATGGCCCTTTGATTGTACGGTTACTGTCTGCACTTACGTGTCCAAAGCGCCTAGCAATAGTGAAATGGGAGGTGCATAAAAAAGTAACATGTAAAGTGGGAGAGGGAAACGCATTTGCAGATAGGATTGCGAAGCAAACTGTCACTGATTTGAATACCAAGATGGTGACAGTACAGTCTGAGGAAGTGCCCTGCATGATAGAAAATGGAATTGCTACTGTCAAAGAGATGCAGGCAGAAGCCACTGCTGACGAGATACAAGGGTCGGCTGAGGGCTCTGCAGAATTAGATCTAGAAGGTTGCTGGGTGGACAAGAAAAGTAAAAATTAGATGCTGCCCAACTCCTATGTAACTACAATGGTCACGATGGCCCACAGCCCCACACACATTTGTGCCAGATAGTTCAGCATCTAGCCACAGTATGGGAGAACACACACAGAAAAATGCTGAGAGGCTGCTTCAAAATTGTATCACGTGCCTACAACACAATGTGGGGAAGGGAACGGTGACTCCAACAGGCAGTTTCGGCCCTACCTCTATGCCATTTAAGGTAATCCATTTTGATTTCATAGAGATGGAGAGGTGCCAAAACTTGAAGTACGTTTTAGTGGTTATATGTGCATTCAGTAAGTGGGTGGAAGCATATCCATTAAAAGACTGCACCGCGATGAGCACTGCAAAAGTAATGATAAAGGAGTATTTTTCCCGGCATGGTCACATAATGGCCCACATTTTGTGGGCGGAGTGATATACAGATTTGCGCAGGTCTCCAGATTGACAAGAGATTTCATTGTTCTAGGCACCTCATGAGTGCCGGTCTTATTGAATGCCACAACGGCATTTTAAAGGCCAAAATAAATAAAATTTGTGCACGAAACAAGTTGAGCTGGGTAGACGGATTACCGCTAGCGTTACTGTGCATGCGCACATCTGTGCAGGCAAGAACTGGGCTCTCCCCATACGAGATAGTGATGGGGAGGCCGGCAAATGTTTGGTGTGCACCGCAGCCAAAGCGGATAAAGGAGATTGAATATCCTGTGCTCAGCATTTACTGTAATCTGTTAATTCAAAAATTACGTTTGATTCATCAGCAGGTGCAGGAGACTCTACCCATCAGATACACTGGTCCGGGGCATTCACTGGAACCCGGAGAATGGGTTCGGGTCAAGAATTTTGAGAGAAAAAAATCTCTTGCACACAGATGGCGTGGACCCTACCAGATACTTTTAGCAACAAACTGCAATCCGCGTAGACGGAAGGAAGGCGTGGATACATGCAACGCATGCTAAAAAGGTCCCATCGCCGTCTGAAAAGCTGCCTGATCGAGACGACCAGAAAGAGACAGCGGTCCCAGAAACAAAAGAAACTGTTGCCAGTTCTTTGCCACAAAATCTGTTTAATCCTGAAATAATGAGTAATAATTGAAATAATAAAAAGTCACTTCTGTATAATGCTTAAACAGAAGTACGAAATGGTGATTTTTGTAAAATGTATCCCTATGAAAACTTAGGTGGACACAGAAAACTAGATAGCTTGTGCCATATTTCTGGTATTGAGAAGTTTATTATAAATTAAATTTATATATATATGTTTAGTGAACCTGTCAGGACACTTTTTTGTTTTGTAATCCTGAAATAAAGCCTGGAACGAAGCCTGAAAAGATTGCTATAAAAGAGGAAGGTCAAAGAGTGACCCAACGTTGTACAGCAGAACCTGCATCATTGCTGGTTGACACAAAATGTGTAGCACTTTGAAGCCCACCATCTTTCATTGTGCCGCAGCCTGAAACGAAATCTGCATCATCACTTTGGCGCCCACCATCATCTCTCATTGAGCCGCAAGCTGACTCCGAGCTCGAGTCTGGAAGTGCGTCCACACTATTCATTGATCACACGATACCAGGAGCAAGGCAGTATAATTTACGGCCACGAAAGAAGGAGTGATCAAATCTACATTTCTTTTTGATCTTTGTTGCCTCTGTTTCCTATCACGGATGAAATAGGAACCGGAGGCCTAGAGGAGAGCAGAGTTAGGGTTGTGCAAATCAGACAGCCCAAGAGCGAGGCTCCTCGGTGCTAAAAAAAAATCCATGTGCAGATCACCCCTTACGGACAAGAGGGGCTCACATGGTACGAAGGCAATTGATAACTGCTCTGGAGTTCTTTGAGCAATGTGCAGATGCACAGAAATCTTGCCCAACTTATAGCAATCCAGACTGCGAAGAACTGGCAGAACAAACTGTTGACATTTACCGAATTTATTGACATTTAAATGAGTGCAACGAGAAGAGACATTCGCCACGAACATTGTTGGAGAGGAAAAGCGAGAGAAAAATGCCAGAACCAGCTTTTGCCCCCTCCTGCAACACTGCTGATAATGAGTTAACCATAGAGACTGGAAGGTTACAAAAAAGTAACTCCGGGAAAAATTGTATTGCTGATCTTAACGATAGTCATGTGTGCAATGAGTATATTAGCCCCAATAATGACAGTACTGGTATTATGGTACTTAGAAGAAATACACCCCTTGGAAGTACTCTTGCCTGTTGGAAACATCTCCACTACTGAAAGCCCGGTCCATGTAATTACTTACACTGTCCCCCATGGAAGAAAGACACAGGGAATGTTATGGGAATAACACATTACTGCTAATAATGAATATGACTCACTCAATATTGAGAAAGAATAATTGCTGGGTATGTGCCCACTTGCCGCAGGATGGTGGTAAGGGAATTAGTTGGTATGTGCAGCCGTTGCCATCGAGTTCTGCATGTTACGCAACCTTGAGTGCATTATATTATGGGAAATGGAACGAAAGTGAAACTGGTCAATTAGATAGAACAAATATGAATGAATTCTAAGAGATTATTATGAAACGTGTGTTCTATATTTCACAAAGCACGACTGGTCACACCAGTAGTGATGCCACAAGACAAATTATTTGTGCCTTATAAATCATCTGTAATCACGTTTCATATGAACCCAGAAGGAAATAAAGATACAGTGCCCCCCTCCTATACAGTAAATTACTTTCCACGCTCTGTCCCCTTTTGCCTGAGAAAAAAGGGTTCCTATTCGCTGGGGACATTCACTGGATGCATGAATATAGTATTCCTTGATAAGGAGATAGAGCGAGTTTATGTAGGTGATCCTGTTTATTTTATATGTGGAGAAAAAGCATATCCCTGGTTACCTAGAAAGTGCGGAGGTATTTGTTACTTGGGACTTTTGTTCCCGGGGGTATTCCTTTCAAGAACAGATATAGCCAAATTGGCAGGTCAAGACCACGGCGAAATGAGGAAGGAGGTTTGATCGTGGAAGACATAGCAAAATCATTCATACCATTTTGGGGCCAAGCAATAAACTCATATAAGACAACTGTCCAGAATATTGGAGAAAACAATGGAATGACAGATATATTATACAATATGACATTAGAGGAAAAAGGAATTAGATTAATAACACTCCAAAATGGGATGGCTCTTGATGTAATCTTGGTTGATCGTGGGGGAGTTTGTAAAATTGTGGGATCAGCGTGTTGCATATTTGTAAGCGACTCCTCCCCTACGATTTTTGAAGCGATAAGAAAATTGCACATTTTAAGCTCTGACCTACACCCCCTGAAGGAAGTTGGGAATTGAACATAAGCTCTTGGTTCTGGGAGGTATTACGCTCATGGGGATGGAAATTATTTGCAATCCTAGTAGCAGTGCTAGGAATATTCATGACATGTTGTATATACTGCTTACCTATAGTGTGTACTGAAATAAGTGAGGAGTGTGTACAGATGGTAGCACTACCGAATCAGGTACTCGGGAAAATAATGAATTGAAGACAGTGAAAGAAATCACATCAATCAATATTGATGACAATGATGACGAGGAGGAGACTAGTAGTATGCAAGATTCAGAATCAGATACTTGGTAGGAAGAGGATGCAATGTACAGATGAGGCATTTGGCATACGGCCAAAAGGAGGGTTTGTCAGTCCAGAAAAGCAGACACCCCTCAATGATGGCGGGAACGTATTCTGTTGGCCGAAGACCAACCGCCTCATGTGTTTAGTATTAGAAATACATAGCCATAAGCTTGACTAAAGTGCAGCCATTTTGAAGTGATTGAAATCGCCATTTTGTTTTCTAACGTTTGCCTCTTGCTTTCTGTTAAAACTGCTTTGCTGAAAACGTATTCTGCTCCACTTGTACATTATTGTTCATGCATAAAGCAAGACCGCGAGAGACTTGTTGAAACATAACGCAGCGAGCCAGACAGAAATGCCCAGTCTCCTCCCTCACAAGTCCTTGGAAGTAAGCAGCAAGGCATTTAATCAGTACACACGTGCCAGCTAGTCTTGCTAATACAGTAGAAATGTTAGAAACGAACATTTAATGGCTTTATTATGCTCCCCTTTACAGCCCCCCCTTCCTGAGCCCTGTAGAGCCCTGGAGAGCGAACTGACCACAGGTACACGAATAGAAACTAGGAGATAGCGAGGCCTGGAATGTGCGTCTCCCCTGCACACAGCTTGCTTGCACCGAACAGAAGCAGTGTGTTCTTATAACAAAGAATTGTGTCTGCAAGCTCATGAAATTGCCAACGGTTGCTAAATAAACGTCTGAAGGTGTCATACTCGTCACAATTGTCAATCATCGAGCCCAATTCAAAGGAAATACATTATGGGCGGTATTGAATGTGTCACCACTGATTGTAAGATGCTTGCTTTGTATATATGTAACTGTTGTACGATTCTCACTCTCTTGCGTTCCCCGGGGTCTGGAAACACACGTCGCGGTGCGTGGGACCCAGTTGGCCAACTGAGACTATTTGCTTTGCAATAAACCCTAGCTTTTTGGAATACAACCTTGTGTCTGTCGTATCAGTTTGTGTGTGGTGATTGTGCCTTGTTTCTATACGCGAGGGTCCCCTAGGTGCCCCTTCACTATGAGTCATTATATAGGGAGGATCAATTCCCAGCATCTGCAGAGAAGGATAGGTTTTTTGATATAATTACTCTGCCAAGACTGTCTGATGACCAAGCTGTGGCTGTTGATGGACCCATTACAGGGGAAGAAAAAATGATGGCCATCAAACAGCTTAATATAGGTAAATCGCCAGGCCTGGACAGTCTTCCGGTTGAGTTTCACCGGGCACTGGGTCACGTGTTGTCACCATTTTTATGCACCCTATATCATGGTTTTATGTGCAATGAGATTGTATGCCCTACGAAGAAAGAAGCTTGCATTGTAGTGATCCCGAAACCAGGCAAAGATCATAAAAAATGTGATAATTCTAGACCTGTATCGTTAAATGTTGATCTCAAAATATTTACACAGATAATGACTAATCGGCTGGATAAGTGTATTGGAGACCTGATTAGTAGATCCCAAGTTGGCTTTATGCGGGGCAGATATGGATATGACCATGTGAGGACACTAATAGATGTAATGGGACTCCCGAAGGAAAAGGTTCGAAATGCGATTCTCATTTTTATGGATGCGGAAAAGGCCTTTGATCGAGTTAATTGGACCTTCTTGGATCATACACTTAGGGAAATGGGTTTCGGGGATACCTTTATAAGAGTAATTAAAATGCTGAACTCATCTATTAGTTCTAGAGTCTGGGTCAATTGTGGTATGTCTTCTCCATTCTTCCTTTCCAGAGGCACTAGACAGGGCTGCCGGTTGTTGCCATACCTATTTAACTTGGCAATAGAACCGTTGATTGTATATATAAAACAGGAGCAGAGTCTGCATGGGCTTACATTTGGGGGTAGTGAAATTAAAATCTTGTGCTATGCTGATGATATGACTATCATTTTGACAAACCCACTGGAAGGGAGTGAAAAGTTGAAATGCACGTTTCAAGAAGTGGGATCACTGTCTGGCCATAAGATGAACTGAGGGAAGACTGTGGTCTTTCCCCTAGATGTCGCCCATCCAAGGAGCAATATGGGTTCTTGGAATTGTCATTGGGAGACGGGGGCAATGAAATATTTGGGGATTTATTTAGTCTGTGACTTGAAAAAGATGGCAGAATATAATATTTCACAAATCTTGGAAACGATCCAGAGAGATATATCCAAATGGGGTCGCTTATCGATAGGACTGTGGGCAAAAATGAATGCCATCAAAATGGTTCTTTTACCGAAACTACTCTACATTATTCAATCCATCCCCTTGAAATTCACCAAGAAGGTCATCGGTAGAGTTGATAAGATCTTTCCAGAGTTCCTTTGAGTGGGGAAGGTAACAAGCCTAAGATTCCTAAACATATTTTAACACGCTCCGTGAAGGAAGGGGAGTTTGGATACCCTAATTTAGTGAATTATTGCACTGGGTTTATTCTTAAAAAATCAACAGTTTATTTCTCTGAGGATAGCGAGTATGTCCCATACTGGCAGATTGAAAGTGAGCAATTCTCACCTTATGCGCTACGGGATATGTACTATATCTAAGATGCCAAACCCCACAGTGAGATTACCCACCACGAGTACTACTAGAGGGGCACTGCAAAATTTTATGGCACTCAAAGGAGAAAACATCTGGATATACTACGATGCATCCCTATGTAAAATGCAGGTCTACAGATAGCTAATAAAACTTTGAGTTGGCAAAGCTGGATCAAGAAAGATATAGTGAGGATCCGTGATGTCTGGGAAGGTGGTCATAGGATTTCCTTTGAACTTCTTAGAGAATCATTTGGGCTAGGGGGTAGGGAACGTGCACAATATGGGGATCTCAAGGTTTTTGATGGAACGGCAGGGAATGCTAGGGGATCCCATGAAAGAGACCAGCTGTCTGTGAGGTTGTCCGTTCTCCTCCATGTGCAGTCTCAACATACATTAGACTAATGCCAAAGGAAGACTCGCATAGGGAGGCGTGGGAAAAACTTTGCCAAGCTTGGGTGGAGGAACTGGGTATGGACATTCAGAGTGAAGAATGGGAGAGTCTACATCATGTAGTTGTGCAATCAAAAATGGATTTGGGACTAAGGTATGTTACGCAAAGGATTCTATGTAGATTGTATAGGACCCCTGCTCGAATGGTCAAGCTGGGACTATTCGATAATGAGGTCTGTTGGGGGTGTGGTCTTCATGAGGGTACCTTGATTCATATGCTATGGACATGCTCAAGGGTATCCACCTTTTGTAGTGAAGTCCTGAATAGATTGGCTATTATACTGGAGGACTTGCTACCACGTACACGTTATTCATCGATTTTATCAAGCAAGGAGAGAGGTGATCAGACCAAAGCAAGGACGGAATGGATCAACAGGGTACTGGTAATAGCAACTAAACAAATATTAAAAGTTTGGAAATCAAGGAAAAAGCCAAATGTGGAAGACTGGCTGTTAGATGGCCGTACTTTGTCTTGCTATGAGAAAGTGATGTTCATGAAACAGAAGTGAGAGGAGCATTATCTACGAACATGGGGTTCTTTTAATGAATTATATAGTTGATACTCATATAGAGAACAAATAACATGGTTTATGACGTAATTGGGGGATTGTTGTGGTTTCTACAGTGTTTGGTGTTGTGTTTGTTGATGTTGTATTGTCTGTTGTAGTCTGTTTTTAGAATTTTACGGTGGGATAGAGATTTGTAGTAGTTTATTAAAAACTTTATTTTATGTATTTCAATATGATTACGTTTGATTCATCTTGTAATCTGAGTGCAAATCCCTGAAGTTATGGATAGGTTGATGTCACCTTCCTTTGTATGGCTTATTCTAAAATTATAAATAAAATTATTTTTTTTTTAAACTCCCAGGGTTAGTGAAGAAAGTAGTCTAGGTTGTGCTGGCACGGGTGGAGAATCAAAAAAAGAATCCGTAGCTGAAGTGGAATCTGTTGCAAAGTCCGGAGGAGCATTAGCAAAGCTAGACTCAGTCCACATTGTCATGTGTATCAAACACATTCCCCGACAGCAACTGTGGACTTCCGGGATGGAACCTGCGGTGGAAGTAAAGGTGAAGCATGTGCCAAATTGTCCCAACACTTAGTATTCCCTTGAGAGGGGAAAAAAGAAGTTACCAATGTATTCATTTTCTTCGCGGTGGGGAATATTTGAACATGCTGGAGCTATCGGTACAACACCAGAGTGCACCTGAGTCCCAGAGTTGAACTGTGACCCAAGGGTGTCCTGGCCCCCCATCTGGAGAGAGGGGCAGTGGTAAATGAATTGCAGACAACATCTCTGCATCCAAGATGTACTAAATTTTCTTCTTCGAGTGCATCAGAGTTTAGTTTTCCCCACTGTTATTCGCACATAAGAATGTTATTCACTTGCACCCCAATTAATAGAGATTCCTAAATTACAAATGTAGTCGATCCTCAGAAGAAAAGGTGAAGCAAACAGTGGTATTTTGTATTTTATTTATAATGCGCACCTAACCCGGGGGTAGCCAGGCGCAGAGGCAGCAAGAGGGTTACAAAACTTAGTTACATAAATACAGTAGGGTGAGGTCCAGCTGCGGTTACAGTGCCGGACGGATCACGCCGAGTAGGAAGGGTAGACCATATACACTATAGGCAATGCTATATACATATTTACATGCAATGAGGTAAGGAGCCATGTGACGCATTTGGGCATTAGAAAGGTTGTTATGAGTCAAGAGTTTTAAGCCAGTGGGTAGTCATGGCTCTGAACTGGTGGTAGGGTAGGTCCTCCCTGCAGGTAGGAGGGAGTTCCAGAATTGCGCTGCTTTTACTGGAAAGCTGTTGCCTCCTGACATTGTATGTTTGAACCTGGGCACAATAAGAAGGTTGGAGTTGGCCGTTCGAGGGGCGAGAGAGGGTGGGTCTAGTGAATCTGGAGATGAGGTATTGAGGGGCTGCTTGGTGGAGGCATTTATGAATCAGAGACACCAATTTGAGGAATATCTTGTCCTTGGGGGATAGCCAATTGACCGATATTCTGGAATCAGAGATATGGGCTTTCTTCGGGATACTAAGGGCCGCTCTGAGGGCATTATTTTGGAGGATTTGGATTTTGTTTGAGATATATTTATTACAGCCTACATATAGAGCGTTGTAATAGTCGAACCTGGACAGGATCAGCGCCCAAGCCAAGGTGCTACAGTTGGTGGGGGAAAGAAAGGGTTTGGCTGCCCTAATGAGTTTGCAAGTGTAAGAGGTGTCGGAGGCCATTGCATTCACTTGTTTGTTGAAGGTAAGGGTGGAATCTAGATAAAAGCCGAGGGTTTTAACCTCCTTAGCTACCTTGATCTTGTTATCGTCAATTATGAACGCTGAATATTTGTGGTCCAGCTTGTTGAGGTAGTGTGTAGATCCTAGAATAGGGAGATCCGTATTGTCATCATTCAGGCATAGACCGTGTGAGGCCATCCATGCCTGGATGATGAGGTACACTCTTATTAACGAAGGCCAAATCCTTGTCATAATCCCCCGACAACGGGATGAGGATCTGGGCATCATCGGCGTAGTTAGTGTAGGTGATACCCAGGTCATCTAGATCATCGAAAAGGGGCTTCGTGAAGATATTATAAAGTGTAGGGGAGACGTAAGATCCTTGAGGCACGCCGCAAGTGATAGGTGTAGGGTCGGCTGATGCTGACAGTGAGAAGACTCATTGTACGGTTGTTGAGGAAGGATTGGATCCAGTTGGTTGCTTCTTGAGAGAAGTGGGCAGCTATTTGTAGGTGGTTGCACAAGATCTCATGGTCGACCAGATCGAAGGCCGCCGAGAGATCAAGGAGTAGCAATAGTGCTGTCTTACCCTGGTCTCTCAATTCGTCTATCTGTGCCTTGAGATCCAAGTGCAGTTTCGGTTCCATGCTGTGGCCTGAAGCCCGATTGTCTGACACTTAGGAGATGGAAGTGCTCAAGGTAGTGTTGGATCTGTTGGTATGCTATTTTGTAGAGAATTTTAAGAAGGAACAGAACTATGGTAATGGGGCGATAGATAGTTGCAGTGGATGGGTCTAGGTTCGGTTTTTTAAGCAGAGGGAGGACCCAGGACTGTTTTAAATTATTAGGTACTGTGCCTGATGTGAAAGACGCATTTATTAGTTTGGTAATAAATGGTGCGAGATCACGGGCTGCATCCTTGATCAGTTGCGCAGGGCATAGGTCTCCGTGACAGTTTGAAGGTTTGAGGGTGAGAATAGTATTTTCTACCTCTTTGGTAGATACTTTATGGAAATTAAAAGGGGAGTTGTGCGCTGGGGGGGATGATTGAGTCGGGTGAACCTTTTTATAGGTGATGTTGCTGTTAAGGGGGAGAGGGCTATGAGCTTAACTTCAATGCTCACACTCCCAGGCCCCCTATAGGGTGGCTTCCGGGTAAGGGCTATGAGGCAGAAACCCACACGCCCACTCCCAAAAGCCTAGAACAAGTCCAGAAAGCGCGGACAGGAGACCAAAAGTCACAAGATCCTAAACAAAATCAGCAATGAGACGAGCACAAACTCCAGACACAGCACTGTCTCACTGCATCTAAAGTTTGGTTTTTCCGCCCGCTTGCCCGCGGATCCAGTCTCCAGCCTCCAAACATCAAACACACTGTTTGCACAACGTGCCGCGCTCTGCGCATGCACTGTGGTTATATTGAAGTCCTTCATTGGAGTAGTTGAAAGTAAAAGCAGACTGTAGAGTATCCAAAAGTACCAGGGAAACAAAAAGCTCCTGCCGCCACCTCGCCACCAAACGCACCGTTTGCACACTATGCAAACAATCATTTTGACCTTAGTACTATTAATCGTTCTCCAGACAATTTTTGCTGCCTTTTTAACACTTTTCTAAAATATCTTCACTACTGGAATGAACTTTGCATTTTTTTTTAAGTAACACTTGTTCGTGGCATACTAACTCATCAGGGTCTGAGACTGCGTGTTTAATCCTCAGTAACTTACTATATGGGTATTTTCTCAATAGTGGTACTTGGATGAACACTTTCTGCATAGAGTACATTTTCCCCCTCCCCATCAGTCGGTTTGCAAAAACAAGTACTTAAAATCGTGCTGTCGTTCACCATCATTTTGACATATAAAAAGTGTATGATGATCTTATTATAAGAGAATGTGAATTTGATTCCATAATTCACAGTGTTAATGTATTAAAAAACAAGTTTGCTTTCAGTCGAAAACAAAAATATCGCGGATCTTTATAGACTTTCAATCTCATCCATTGGCTGAGAATATGCAATGTTTCAAAACAGTACATGAATATTTTTACATACATGGGTGCCATGCCTGAACCCATCAAAGATTAAGAGGTTCGCTGGCAAAATTTATCATTAAACTGCAAAAAAAAGGTATTTTAAAAAATCAGCTTTACTCAAGATCGAGGGAGCCATTTGTGCGTGCCACAGTGTCTGGCACAATGAGAAGGCCATTGTATTACCGAGCAGGGTCGACCTTGTTGCTCACACTCACTTTCTGATTGGGACATAACGAGAGAATGGTCTTCACGCGATGGTCAGTGTCACCTCAACCAGTGAAGGAAATGTGTTATTGTAACAATGTACTTAAGAGTTGAACCAATCTTATTGTAGAATTATTTATGACTTTATACGTCAACTTTGTATGGGATTGTACGTAAGTGTGACCAATAGGATAATGAACTATAGGGATGTTTCGATTTCTGTATAGGTGTTAACCAATGGGGAACATGGGATTATGTTGCATCCGATATGTCTTGCTTATGTTAATTTATTGTTTTTCGCTATAAAAACAGATGTTAACTTGAAATGGGCATTTCGAGCGTGGTGTCAGGCTTCTGACTGACACTCCCGGCCGTATATTCGCATGTAATAAACTTATTTTTTCTCACAAAGGCTGCCTGCTTATTTGACCGTCTTGGATTAGTTTTTTATCGATTCGTTTTGGGTCTGTGACTACAGTGCCTTGAATTGATTATATTTATGCCAGTATTTTTGCTTGAACATAGCTCCTAATGCCCTAATTATTTATGGTCCTTGGGCAGCACGTATCATTTTTGATCCAATTATTGTACCCAGTTTTCTGGCTCTTTACAAATTTGAACATTTCCTCCCGAGTTAACTCAGAATTCTGTTTTACTTGTCATAAATTACGCCTATAAATACGTTTTCAACTATTTTTATATCATAACTTTTCCTGGTCTTTGGCGATTAACTCTGCACCCATCGCAGTTACTTTTGTGTGGTGTAATCACGTATGTTGTAAATGTTCATAATAATGTCATTAAGTACACTTGACGCAATTACATCACGCAAAAGTAACTGAGGGCTGCAATATGGTTACTGTACAAAATATGTCAGTAAGTCTAGCAGACTTCATGCAAGATATTTGAACCATTTTTCAGGCAGTGCTGAGACGAACATGACAATATACATACTGTACCCATCTTTAGATGGCCGCCGCGGGGTTCGTTGCGATGTGCGTGATAGCTACACATAATGAGAGGGGTTCCATTTACTCAGATGCCATGTGCCTATTAGGGGTGGTTCCTTTAGTGTATGGCTGTTCTCTACCTCTCCATCCCTGCCTCACATTCTTTACACCTTTATATTTTATGTCACAGTAAAAAAGCATTGCATTGCGGCCAAACTTTCCTGATGAGTGCAAGTATAAAGACTTGGGGTGATGTTTTCTGGGTTCAGATTTATTTTCTTTGGAAGGGGTGACCCACTGCCTGCTTCCAAGTATCAGGGATCATTCCTGCAGTTAATGATTTATTGAACAATTCAGTAATCTCCAGTCAGCAAAAGAAATATGAATTTGGATAATTTTGGAGGTACGAAATCTAGGGGGATACCGAGCAGTACGATAGTCGGGAGTCTTGTTATAGCTGGCTTGGATATTAGATTACGATGGGTCATAATTGTAGTCACTCAAAAGCCACCAGGAGATTCTCCCTCAAAGGGAGATTTATTTATACAATAATCAAAAATCCCTGCATATTACCCAATAAGTAAGTCAAAGTTTTAGAGGGGATGAGGATAAGTGACTTGCAAGGGTGGCCTAGCTCAAATTTCAAAACATTTATTTTAAATGAAGCCGTTCTTTAGTCATGTTGTCTGCATTGTCCATTCTGGTACAAAAAAGGCTTTGTGTTAGTTACTGCATTTTTCTATGCTCCAGGATATTTTGTTTAAAATGTTTGAGGTTGCGTCAAAAGTGCCTCCATCTTCACTCGAGGTTGCTGGCTATGCATTTTTATGTATTCATTTCTTGTGTAAAACAATTGTGTTTTACTATAACTGATTTACGAAAGCCATCTCATCAAAGACTGTTGGCAGATGTTTATTTCAGCAAAAACGTATTTTGGTGCCGAGGGGAGTTTATCTAAATTCATATTTGCCCATTTAGATTCTACTGCTTAGTTTATATCCTTTCTCAAGATCGTCTGGTTACTCAATAGGGCTCTGATTAATTGAGGTGTTATGGGCTCCACAATAGTAACCTCAATCCCAGAGGGATCTGGCAATATCAGCCCAACATCTGCGACTAGCTCAGGGACAGATGTAAATATTTGGTCTGTTACATGTCCCAATAGATGTGTGGGGGACGGGACAAGTGGCTTTAGGTCCAGTCATCATCAAAAGCTGACACTAATTGCACTGTGCAGGTGGCAACAAACCCCCAAAAATATATAAAGTCACCTATGACTAGTTGGCTTTTAATCAACATGATTTCTCTGGTCAATTCAAGCAATTTAATCACCAAAATATGTTTTCACATAAGGCTTCTCAGCAGAGTTGCCCTAATAATGGAATACTCCAATGTTCTACTTCTAACAATTTAAGGCATTATTCCAGATAACTTCAACACCTCCACCACATTCACCTTGGCCTGGGAGTGGCAGCATTATATAATTACATGGCAGCATACCTGAATTTAATGATATATTATACTCCAAGATCAAAATTACTGTCTGACATAGGATGTCAATATTTGTCTTAAATCAAATGATGTATCCAGTTAGCGTTTTTGAATTGCTGACCTTGCATTCAAAAACAATACAATGAGTTTGTTATTCCATTATTCCGCAGATTTCTACTGATGTGTACACGAGACAATAAAAGGATCATGATTTTTCTGCCTTTAGGCCCATCCGGACTATAGAAGATAAAAGGGCAGTCCAGAGAGGCGTCTTCAAGTCCCTCTGTATCCTTCTCTGATTGAACAGAGTTTATGGGCCAAGGCCCTCCCCCTTGGGGTGGATGGGAGCAGAGAGGCTCGCATTGGGTGTGCCCATCCCACATCTGAGTAAACACTATTTTCTGGTAGGGGGTGGGGGGGAAGTTGGGATTCCGTGAAACACTGGAAAAATAGAAAGGACGGATGAGCAGAGTTTCTATTAGCAAACCTATCCCCTTTGTGTAGAGACACAAAACTATTTTGCCCTCGCCCACCAAGTCATTGGTGGTCTGTACTTAAAATGAGGTTACCACAATATTTTCACAAAACACCCAAAATAATTAATTCCCAGCACCCCAAACAAATCCAGGTCGGCACTTTGGGATCTTCTCAGGGCAAACATATAGTGAGAGACTCCGATCCCCACCCTGCTATAATTCACGCCTCATTTCTGTCCATTTTTTAAAATTGTTTTTTACCAGCAGACGCATGTATTGTTGTAAATTCAACTTAGCCATTTCCAAATTTTTTGCGCAGGATCCAGGTTCCAAGTCATGGGTTTCAGTACATCTCCTGAATCATCATGAGTAAGTGCTCAGTGGGTTTCCTTTAGTCGCTCTGTGTATTGCAGCACCTTTCCATCTGCAAAAAATGCCCCAGGAGCACACTTTCCATCACTCCTCAATCTTTTAACTCTCTACTCGTTGCCTCTTTCCTTCGCTCGTCTCTAGGTATTCCCTCGCCACCCCTTCTGTCTTCCCGTGCATTTTGATTTTCATCCATTAAACTATGCAGTGTGTGCTACACAGAAGCGTGCATATACTCATCTAAGATCTCAGAAAGCAATAATAGTATTTTACTATCCATGTAACACAATTTGCTATGCATAAATTCCGGAGAAAAGGGATGAAAAAGAACGGCGAAAAAAAAAAAAAAAAAACAAGCTAGCAAGAAGGATTTTCTTTTTTATTTCACACCTGGAATGAATAGGCTAAAATGAATGGAAAAATACAGTAGTTATTGCGTGGGTTACTGGGCCATGGAAACAGCATGTGTGCCTCTCACAAAGTGCAGGAATGCATGAAATGGAAATTATTCCAAACTTTATAAAAAAAAAAGACAATAGGATCAAGTGGAAACCCATTCGGTTTATACCAAAACAATAGCATACAATGCAACGTTTCACACCTTTATTCTCAATTATGAAATAAGGAGACACATTTGTGATCTTTTGAGCCAAGTGAAATGTTGACCAGATTCACTGGAAATTGTACATTTAACAATTTCTGCTGCGCACAACCAAACTTCACAGGGTGTCTTTGCCATACAATTGTTAAGCGTTTTGGATTGTGGCTCAAACTGTTAACAATAATGTAGTGCATGGATATGTTGCAGCTTCAAATTAAAGTGCTGACTGTGGGAGTCAACTACAAAGATTCTCTGTAGTTTAATTTGCTTACACTTTGAAAAGTTCCAGCATAAATAGAGCAATAAAATTGCTTGCAAACTGCAAATGTTAACCAAAAAAATATATATTTCAGATACGGATATGAAATCATCTTGCTGCATCTTGTCAAATCTTGTCAATTACCCCCATTAACTTGAACCCGTTCAGATGTTCTTGCTTTACAAATCAGTAACAGATTAAATTCTACTTAATTTTGTAGAGCATAGCGTTGACATTCCATCAATGTGAAATAATTTCTCATTGTCGATTACCGAGATCAATTCACTAATTGTACACACCTTCAATAAACAGGAGTAAAGGACACACAAATATACACTGCATTGGCATGTAGGAAAGAGATATAGTATGATTCTAGCAAACAAAATGATACACGAAAATTATGAATCTCCGAATTGTGTTCAGTCCCTCATACTTCCAATAGTATGACAAACTCCGACCACTAACACTTCTCAACATGAAATCGAATTGTACACTTTGCACCAAAAGTCAAAACCGTTACAATTTCATTCAGTTATTAGTTTATAAAAATGTTGAACCTATTCATTAAGAAGTCTCGACTTCAACACATTTTTGTTAAGGCTTTATGATAATTAACCGCTCAATCCCAACTGGCCAATTACAAAATATGACTTATACAAAGCACACAGCTAGCTTCAAATGTCCTGGCATTTGCAGAGTGGCATTTGAAAAGAGGCACACGATGCTCTTCAAAGTGTTGTGATATGTGACAATAACAGTGAGGTTTCTCTTAAGTAAGTGCTAACACATTCAGGAATTGGTTTACAGCTGAATAAATTAGCTGACATCTAAGCAGAGACTCTGAGCATCACCATGGAGCTCTCCCATCAGGTGCTACCGAGCTCAGTGACAGACAATCCGTGCGCAACATTATACAGAGCGCGACATGCTCATGTGAAGAAGGCCTAGCTGAAAACCTTAGCTATTCTGCAACTGAACCAGACATTTAGGACCTCTGCGTGATCTAATCATTACAAGCAAAGCTGCCAGCGTGGAAAGAGTAAAAATGTACTTAACTTTCTGAAAACACGAGTATTAAAAATTCTATAGGTTCAAACATTGCTACAGTCTTAGCTAGAGTTCCTAAAATGAATTACCTTTTAAAATGCAACGTGTTCATTCCGCAACAGAGGATTTCGGAAAAAGCAAAGACAGACTGAACTTGTTGGGATGCAAGAGTTTCAGCAACTTGAAGCCAGCTGGTAAACAAACATAACGAAAAATAAATTAGGATCCATCAGGGGTCATATCTGCACATGTTGCATCCTCCGTCATATGAATTGGGGGCTTTGCGTATAGTGGTTCTCTGTTATTGATCAGTGCTGTATGTTATGCAATGAAGGAGATTATGAGTCTAACAAGCACCAGGTTCATCAGAGGCCCTCCAAACCACCTTCCTTGGTTTTCGAGGTGTCCGAAAATGGACATGCAGGCTTGGATGAAACTAATTATGCCTAGATACCCAAAAGACCTCAGAAATATTTAAATCTACAGACATGTTAATGAAAGTATATTCAAAGTTATTATTTTTGGTTAACTGATGTTGCTCTCTTGACCAATTAAACGCTACTTTTCTAGGTAGCACGGCCACTTTCATGGGACAGTACAACTTGGTTAATGGCAGAGGCTTTGTTTTCACTTAATCCATCTCAACCCCTTTATAAAGAGAATAAGTGTAGAAGACCGCCCAAGCTCACAACTGCAAATTCCTCATCTACCTGCCAAAGGGCCAGATGAATCAAGCCAGAATTTAGGGTGCAGACCAACAAGTTGCGATTATAACAGTGGTGTACTAATCTGCAGTACATTACATCACAGTAGCCAGATGCAATCCTTCACATTCATGAGAGGATCATAGATAATGATTAGAGGACTAAAGGTTGTAACCTTCACAGCCTATTACATAACATGGCAAGATGGAACATCTAATAGAGTAACACAAAATGGAGTGCCAACAGTGGGTGGTACGGAATTTTCAAATTTTGGAATTTAACATTTTCTCAGGAACAGGTGAATACAGCAACTTTCAGCACACATTTAAAGAATGCACAGTGGCCACTGATTCAGAAGCATAACAGTGTGTGGATCCCTTAGCGTTGTGTGGTACGGTTAAGCCAGCTGAGCCACTCCTACTGCTGTGCTTCACTGACGTAGAGGGGAAATAACTCGGAATGATTAACGTTCCTTAAACCATTCACTTCACACAAAATGGTTAATGGGTAGATGTCACTTTCATTCGTTCTCAAATCTGCTGTAAGGGTTATCAGAATCCTGAAGAAGACCTGTAAAGAACAGAACAGAGCAAAAAACCATGTCAGAAGTTTCTAGTACTGGCACAGAAGGAATATGCAACAAACCCAAAATGAAATTCTCAAATGAAAAGAACAATGCCCAGTGGTCCACCGTCAGGAATGTAAACACTAAATACAAAACCACATGCTGTTGACAGTCCTCTTCTCCACTAACAAGTATCCTTCTACTCGCATACCCAACTTCCCTTCCAAAATGCTTATCCTTGAATGGTGTGTGAGGGAAAAGAATACATTGCCTGCAAGAGGATGCACAATACAGCATTGATAATGCAAACTGTGTGGTATCCAGCCATTAAGTATCGTGTGGCAGAGCTGAACTATGCTCTGCGTCGGGAGAAATCCTACTGCTCATTTCCACATCCCTATTCAAGGGGCTGAAGTACTGGAAGCACACAGCCTTCCGCTGCTGGGCCGAGGGTGCTGTGCAGCATTTAACCCACCCAATGGTAACATTAGCTGGTAGCCAGTTTTACAGCTTGGTCGAGCAGATATTGCATTATGTAATCCTTTTGTGCCTTAACTGTGGACCCCAGAAGGTAGTGATTTAGACTTAATATAGGCTTATTGTTTTAAACAAAAATGATCAGCTCCCTAGAAAGCACTGCCCGGCTTGGGTGGCTGGTTCGGAGTGGCTATGTAGGAAGACTTTGCTTGGCTTAAATGTGAACAAGACTAATGTGGCAGAGGAAAGAAGGGACATCCATAACTGGTCTACCCTAAATCTAGAAACAGACGCTCAGTAGCACTGAGCAGGCTCTCAAAACTGTGTCTGGTGCAAGCAAAAGCAGTCTGAAAGCCGTAGTCTGGGGGAGAAAATGAAGAAAGGTTCATGCTCTCCAAAACACATTGTTGCTGGTGCTGCACCCTTACCCAGTGACTTCTCGCCACAGTCGAGAGCCTCTAGGTTCCCAAAATAAGTATTGGCAAATCCAACCGTTTTGACCACTTTTTAGGCATGAGAAAGTAATTTGTCAGGAACTGCCATGATGGTACTATTGAGCATACGATGCCAACAGCTCAAAAATTGTGTAAGTACCTGGACACATGATGGCAGTGCCTGGGAAATGCCCACCTTAGCTGTTGTGTAGGCATTAAACCGTCAGATTTGCCAATGCTTGTTTTTAACAATAATTCAGTGCAACAGATGCAAGCGCACAGATATTGCTTATAAATGAGGATGTAGACACACTTGGTTACAACAGGTTACTGCACTATAGAGCTAGCTCAAAGAGATGGCAGGAGGGTACGTTTTGGGCAGGGCGTGGCACGCAGTGGGTGGGAATCACTACAATTCTATATTGCAGTGGAACACAGTACAGGTCCCAGCTAAAGATTGGTAGCAGTAATGTAACCAGCCAGAGAGAATTAACAAGCCATCAATCGAACATTGTAATAATTTACATCACAGTACAATATAATATAGGTTGTTGGTCGAGCCAGGTCTTCATTTCTTTCATAGACTAAAGGAAACTTGGAGCAGTCCAGCTTGCCACCATGATGGAGTGCGAGGACCACAGCATAGCATGAGAAGAAAGGTCACTTAATTGTCTACTTGCAAGCCAGCCTAGTTTCCATTGTCTTACTGCAAGAAGACCAAGTGCCGCTGGATGTTTTAAGTTTGGCCATCGAGTAGGCCGGCGTATCCAAGTTGGTTCAATGAAACAACTCCTCGGAGAAGGACATTCATCTAAAGAATGGAAGGATGCACTTAATGAAGCGTTACAGCCCGCACTCAAGGGCTCTCTTGTGCGATAGGTGACCATCACCCAAGTTAGCATTCCCAAGCCAAAAGGGAGTGTCCCAAACAAGGGTGAAGGTTACCTAGCACACAACAACATTTGATGGCAAGGGTGGACTATTAGGGCTTGTGCAAGTGGGGAGGACATCAAAGCCTCATGCAGGGCTTTCTGTGACTGAGGATGTCCATGTTTCCTGGCCCAGAGTGTACACAACGAACGAAAGCTTGGGGTGCAGCCTACACAGCCAGTAAGGCCCTCCATTTCAAGCTTGCGTACTGGCAGGAAAACCCAAACGGCGAGACCAACAAAGGAGAAACGGAATGCTACCTTCCATTGGTGGTTGGGGCCTCGAATCCACACTTTGTCTAAAGAGAAGAAAACATGGGCTGATGGTGGTTAGTGTATGCTTTGTACACTTTGATTTACTACACAAGGAGAAAACCTACTCCAATAGAATGTAAACAAGGGCTGGTAGAAGGGCGAGAATGTAAACAAAGTGTACAGAAACCCATAAACCGTAGCACACTCCTGCTGGCCGGTATCAACCATGCACACATTACCTTAGATCCATCTCAGATCAAATGCAAAAAGGATTTAGAGAAAAAGGATACAAGTAGTTATTGCAGCATAAAGGCACAAAGTAACTAGAGAGTGGACTCCTCCGTGGACTCTTCTGGGTCATACTGCCCCCAGCCAATGACTGCTATCTCCCAAAGCCACTCATCTGGCAGCCATCTTCTGATTTGGTAGCAAGTAAGTGGCAGTAGGACCACGAGAGGGGCAGGCGGGAGGGTTTGCATGTGAATCCATGCCACACCCATGCTGGAGAACAAAAGTTACAGGTAAGTAACTTGTTCTTCTCCAGCATGGGGTCTGGCATGGATTCACAAGCTCATGAATAAAGAACACATAGCCGTACATACATACACAACCACGGGAGGTGGCAAGGCTCAACAGAAGCAATTACTCTTACCTCCTCACAAGGCTCACCTTCAAGCGAACAGGTTGCGCAGCACTGCTTGGCCGACTGACTCCTCTCTGAAATCCCGGTCGACGCAGTAGAATTTCGTGAAGGAGTGCGTCGACCTGCACGTAGCAGCCCTGCAGATGTCCAGCAGGGGCACACCAGACAGGAACGCTGTCGTAGCAGTGATCGCTCTGGTAGAATGGTCTCTGGGACAGCCAGGCAGCGGTCAGTTTGCCAACCGGTGACAAAGAGTGATGCAGCCGGAGAGCCACCAGGAAGCCAGAGAGGCACCTGGAAATGGAAGCCTTGGACAAAGCCTTCCCATTGTTTACAGGACCAAAGTTCACAAAAAGCTGAGCTGTCTTCCGGAAACACTTCGTGCAGGCCACATAAAACTTCAGCGCTCGAGCCACATCCAGCGAGTGCAAAGTCCTTTCAGTTGGCGACTAAAGGCGTTGGAAAAAACACAGATAATACCAAGGGTTCATTGAGATGAACTTCAGACGGAACCTTGGGCATGAAGGAGGGGTGCGTCTGCAGCACCACCCTCGTCTCGTGGAAAGTCAAGTAAGGCAGTTTGCAGGACAGCACCTGGATCTCGCCCACTCACCTGGCAGAGGTGATGCCACAAGGATTGCGGTCTTCCAGGATTTATACTTAAGCGGAGCCTGGTGCATCGCCTTGAATGGGGGGGGCCCCCCCCATGAGCCAAGTCGGCACCATCTTGAGTTCCCACGCCGAGCAGGAGCCTTCACTGGCGGGAAATAACGGAACAGTCCTTAGATGAATTCCTTCACTAGACATTTAGACCAAAGAGAAAATCATCACAGAGACTGGTGTAGTGGGAGATAGCCGCCAGATGCACCTTGATGGAAACATGCACCAGCCTCGACTTCGCCAACGACAAGTACGAAGGACTTGGAAGGCCTTGACCCTCAGAGGGTTAATCTTCTGCAACTGGCACCAAGTAGCAAAACGCTTCCATTTGTGTCCGTAACCGTCGACCATGCTCTGGCCTTGGCAAGAACTTTGCTGCAGTCTGCAGGCAGCTCGTACCAACCAAAGTCTAATACTGCGCCAGGCCTTCAGGTTCAGTGATCCTGGGTTGTGGTGCAGGATTGTGCCTCCTTCCCTGGCGAGCAAATCTGCTACCACAGGTAGCTTGACTGGAGGGTACACCGACATGCTGAGAAGGTCCGGGTGCCAGATTTGCCTCGGCCACACTGGTGCGACAAGGATCATCCTGCACCAGCTCATTTGACTGATGACTCATAGTAGCAGCGGCAACGGAGGGAACGTGTACAGAAACAGGCTGGGGGAACCTGCTGGCAAACCTCCGGTACTTGGTGTTTGTCGCCATCGCGAACAGGTTCATCTGGGGATTACCCCACTTGCTGAAGAGAAAGAACACTTGATCCTGCCGAAGCTCCCACTCGTGGCAAGAGCGCAGCTCCCTGCTGAGGGAGTCAGCGACTGTTCTTTATTCCTGCCAGGTGAAACTGAACGAGGACCATCCCCTGGGCGACGGCCCAGTGCTGCAATTCCTGTGCTTCTTTGGAGAGAAGCCAGGGACCTGGTGCCCGCTTGCTTCCGGATGTAAAGCATCGTAGTGGTATTGTCCATGAAAACCCTCACCACCTTGCCTTTGAGAGATGGAAGGAACCACTTGAGGGCCTACAAACACTGCTTGTAGTTCCAGGACATTGATGTGAAGCGCCTTCTCCTCCGGCAACCACACTCCTCCGGCGTGGAGACGTCCAGTGTGTCCTCCCCACCCCTCATACCAGGAGGCGTCAGTCACCGTCTCCTGGTATGGAGGGCTCTGAAAATCTGCACCCTGTGCGATGTTGTAGCGTACGCCTCACCACCTTACCACTCGATGGAACTCCTCATCAAGCACGATCCCGTCTTTGAAATCTCTGGACACTTGGATTTAACTGGCTGGCAGGAACTCCGGGAGTGGTCGCATCCGCAAACTGCAGAGCCGGACCAGGTAGATGCATGACGACATCATGCCGAGCAGCGACTTGATGGTCCTGACCGTGGCGATCTTCAGTGCCAACAGCCGTTGCACCTTACCCAAAATGGCTGCTATCCTTTCCTCCAACAGAGCCGCTAGACAGGATACTATTGAGCCTGGACCCCAGGAACAGCGCGTTCTGCGATGGGCGTCAAGCAGGACTTTGCATAATACGCTTAGAACCCCCCAGCTCCATCAGCAGCCGTACGGTCTGATCAAAAGCGATGCCCTCGACCTGGCCCGGACGAGCCAGTCATCAAGAGAAGGGTACCCATGAATTCCTTGAAGCCGTAGATTACCGGCACCAGGCACCTTCTGAAGACTCTGGGCGCCAACGTCAGTCCGAAGGGCTGCTGATGGAGCTGGGGTCTTGAATTGGTAGTGCTTCCCTTGAACAACGAAAAGCAGGAACTTGCGATGCTTCACGTGGAAGTACGCGTCTTCTAGCTCCAACGACGACAAAGTCTCCCTCTTCCAGTTGTCCGAGCATGTGTTGCAACGTGACCATCCTAAACTTCTGGGACTTTATGTACTGGAGTCATCGTAGGTCGAGAATGGGCCTCCAGCCTCCGGTCTTCTTTCTTACCAGAAAGTAGAAGGAGTAAACTCCGGAGCCCCGGAGTCGCAGAGGAACCAGCTCTATTGCCCCTTTTCTTAACATGGCCCAGACATCCAGCAGCAGCTGAGGGAAGTCTGCAAAGCTGTGTGGGCTGTGATCCTCTGATCTGAGCGTCACCCCATTCTCATCCCTTAACCTGTGAGCCCCTCTGTCCCTCCCTACATTCCCTGACTCGGTTTGCCAACAGTGTCCCCACCTCATCACTCCCTTCATAGAACTTTTGTTTGGCATATCTCATCTTTTTTACCACTTCCCCCATCAGGAGCAAGTGCAATTCCTGCCTCTTGTCCCGCATTGTATCCAATAGACCACTTCTGTCTTCTCCCAGTCATTTAAGCCTCCCCCTCATGTCTCTCAACTGTTCCTGTATCCTCCCATCCATCAGTGTCCTTTCCCTCTTTTTTCACACCCCCTCTGCTATGAGTAGACCCCTCACCGTCGTCTTGGCCGCCTCCTACACAACTTTTGGGCTCGTCTCCCCCGTGTCATTTTTTTATGAAGTATTGGGTGATTTCCATCTGGAGAAAATCCCTAAATACAGGGTCCCTAAGGAGGCCATCATTACAACTCCACCGCGGGCATCCCTTCCGCCAACAACCAGTCTGTTGTAACCATCTTGTGGTCTGACCAGGTCACTGTCTCCACCCTCTGATGATACCATGGCCTCCAGTTCATTTGGAACCAGTAGGTCTATCCTGGTGTAGGTGTGGTGCGGGTGCGAGATGGAGGTATACCCTCCCACCTGGGGAACCTGGACCTCCATACATCTACCCAGAAGTGGTCTTCTAGCAAATGGGCAAATGTTTCATGTTCCTTTCCTTTTTCCTTAGTCGTGTTCCCCTTTGCTGACCACCAGTCTAGTGCGGGGCTCGCTATTAGGTTAAAGTCCTCTTCCACCATTAGCATGCCCCCCCATTCTTCCATTCCAAGAATACCTTTAACAGGAATGCTAACTGGTGCGTATATGGATGCCAGGGTAATCGGGCGTCCTTCAAACCTGCCCTTTGACTGCCACCATCCTACCACAAAAGCCCCTCTTAACTTGTGCCTCCCCCAGTTGCATGGATCTTGACGGGACAATCCCTACGCCCTCTTTTTTGCTCGCCTTATGTGAGGCCCAAAAGGTCTGCCCCACAGCTGGTCCCTTAAGGGGACGTTCCTGCCTATAGTGTGTCTCCTGTAGCAATAGCACCACTATGTTGGCTTTGTGGAGCATATTTGATGTGCATGACCTTTTGTTCGGTGTGTTTAGTCCCTTTATGTTTAGCGTTGCTACTTTTCGGTTAGCCATTTGCCCTTTTTCGTTTTCTTTGTGTGCCGACTCCTGGTTAGAAATTTCCCCCGGTGTGATTGTGGGATTTTAATGCATTCCCCTTCCCCTCTGCCGGTGTATGTATCCCTCTCCCTCCCCTCTGCCCACCTCAATTCTGCTCATGTTGCTAATTCCCTTCTGTGTCCCTTTCCCCACACCACCACTTCTTTTCCTCTTCCCCTCCCTTCCCTCCCGTTCCCCTTTGGGGTGTTCAGCCTCCCGTTCACCTGCATCCGGGCATTATGGCTGAACCACCATGCTGATGGTCCCTGTCCAATTCATTCTTGCACCACACTTTGTAGCTTTGCCTAGGGCATGTCTTTTACGGCCTTGGTTGCCTCCCTTACCCCTTTTTGCCTTCCTGGTGTACACCTCAATGGACATTTCCCCCCTCTACCAGGTATGTGGTTCTCCATCGTCTTCCCCCCCAATTGAACAGATCAAAACTGTAACAAAGCAAGTGCCAATAACTCTTCTCAACTGTATTCATTACCCAACCCCCCCATGCTTCCCTATCCCTGGGCTTCCTCCATAAGCACAACTTTAGTCTCCTTGAGTAAGGCCCCGCCACTTGGGCCCCTTCGTTTGGTTCACTGGCATTGGGGCACAACATCTCCCTTCAGGTCGACCCTTGGCTGGGAGGGAGGAGGGGGGTGGTGTTGAGCTTTTGATATTTCCTGGCCCCTTGTGTTTTGCGCCTGACGTGATCCATCCTTGGGCCTCTAGGTTTGTGTTTTATAGATAGCTCTACCCCTCCTCCATCCACCGGTTGGTCTTGGGCCTGTCCTGTTAAGTCCTTCATGGCCTTCCTGATATCCTCCTCGTGTACCAGGTGACGTCTCTCCCCCTAGTTGGAATATAAGTGCAAAGGGGTATCCCCATCTGTATCATACCCCTTTTTCCTGGAGCCACCTTGTTAGGGGACTACCTTGTTTGCGTCTCTAGAGGGTCTGCGCTGACAGGTCCTGAAAGATGGTCACCTTGGAGCCCTCGTAGTCGATCGCACCCATTCTTCTTGCTCTATCCAGGATTTCAACCTTCTCTCGATAGTAGTGCCGTTTGGCAAGCACAGATCAGGGTCCCCTGGGATCCCCTCCTGCCCTGTGGACCCGCTCTATGAGCACTTGCTCGCCTTCCCCAGACTATTCCCATTATGTCTTGCATTTTTCTTTCAAGTCCAGCTGTGGACTTCCCCTCTTTCTTCTAGTCCAGAAAAACAGAGGTTGTTGCGCCTCTCGCGGTTCTCTACATTGACCTCTTTGAGCCCTAGACCATACTCCTTCCTTTCAATGTCACAGAGGCCGACCTCTATTTGGGATTCCAGCACACCTGCTGATGCCCGATTAGCTTCCACGCACTCCAGTCTTTCTTCCAGGGTGACTACCTTTGCGGATAGGTCTGCCACTTTGGCCCTAATGTCTGTACACATTCCGCGGACTTCCTCCAGTATTTGGCCTCAAGACCAGACCAGGGACCGCATCTCGCCGGCGCTGAAATCTTCACTGGCTCCCTGTGGCTACAAGGATCAAGTTCAAGACCCTCTGCATTGTCCACAAGGCTTTCTGGGGCCTGAGAACTACCTACCTACAATGCTGTCTACCTAAATACTGTCCATCACGAGCCCTCCGCTCGTCTACCGCCAACCTTCTGCAAGTGAGCCAGTTCTCAAAGCAGAGATTTGGAGGGAGATGCTGATTCTCAGCAGGTGCCTCCCTCTGGAATAGCCTCCCTGTCGCCCTCATGCTTGAGCCTGACCTTCCCAGGCTGTTGTAGGGCTGGCCCGCTGTGCAGCGGCTTATTCCCGCCTCCTGTGGGACCGCTGGGGCGCTCTCCTTCCTATGCCCCCCCCCCCCTTCCACCACAGTTCCTCCAAGCAGGGAACCGTCTCAGTAGTGGACTACTGCTCTGTCACCAACACTCCTTCCCCACAGCTTGCTGGGCTTTCATTTGAGAAGTCACCTCCACCTGGCATGGGACTCTCTCCCTCAGCATAGCCATGTCACTGTGCAAGGTTCGCCCCAGGCACACTCTGGCACATGTCCCAGGCTCTCTGGTTACCTCCAGGCTCCCGCAGTGTGGAGTGGTCACTGGGGTCCTTTCCGCTGCGCGGTGCCGCCTCCTCAGCTGTTCCCGGCGGGCCGGCTCTCCAATGCGGCCGCGATCGCACCGAAGCCATTGGGCCTTCACTCGGCCTTTCTCACTCACTGCTTGGCGCGCCCTCACTTCAGAGGCGCTGTCCTCGGTTCCCTCGGGGTGCAGGGCTCTCCCCTTTGGTCGGGGTGTACTGCAGCCTTCAATCTGCTTGGGGACCCCTCGAATGTCTGTCTCGGGGGTCACCATCTGTCTCCAGCTCTCAATTTTCTAGGACAGGAGCTTCCGACTCGGGCATCCATCTTGCCTGCACCCCTCCTCAGCAAATTAGTTTTTAACCAAGCCCAAAAGACATGAGGGAAGAAGAAGCACGAATATAAAGGGGAAGGGCATTCCAATGTTTGAGTGCAAGGAGCACAACTGAACGAAAAGGAGCGGAGTCACAGGATGGTTAGGGGATAGAAATTAGGACAGAGTGAAGGGAACATGCAGGAGTGTGTAAAGAGACGAGGGAGCAGAGAGAGAGGAGCAAGACTGCAACGATGTAAACACAAAGCACAGAAAGTGAAAGAAGATACAGGTCAAAGGGAGAGTTAGAGAGGAGCGGGAAGTGGGCTGAAATAATAGACACATGGAGTTGAAAACAGAATACAAGGGAGCAAGGTGAGAGGAGGGAAGACCAAGAAAAAAAAAACAGACCAGTAATTAAGACCGGAAAAGACCAAATACACCAAGTGCTTTGCAGCCTGAAAAAAGGGGAGAGAAAGAGAGAAAGAGAGAAAGAGAGAAAGAGAGAAAGAGAGAAAGAGAGAAAGAGAGAAAGAGAGAAAGAGAGAAAGAGAGAGAGAAAGAGAACAAAAGTGACCCCTAGATTACAAGCAGACAGGGAGAAGCAGAACAGTTTGGGGGATGGATACCAGAGGGCATTGAAAAAGGTGAAGTGCAGGCAGAGTGAAAGTAGAGTATCTCTCTCTTAGAAGGGGTAAAATGAAGGAAGCGAGAGGCCATCCATGCTTTGACAGAGGAAAGAGGAAGAAACAGTCTTGGAGAGGGCTAGAAAGAAGAGAAGGAAAATAAAATGTGAGTGTCAACAGCGTAGAAGCGACTAGAGATTAAAGGAGCTGATGACCACAGAGAGGAATGGTGTACAAGAATAGTGGGCCAAGGACAGAGCTCTGGGGGACCCCAAAAAGCAGGAGAGAGGAGGAGAGTTTCCCAGCCCAAGAGCCTGAATAAGTTTTAAAGACAGGATGCAAGCTACTCAAAGACAAAATCAGAAAGGTGCGAAGAAGAAAGGGGAAAGACGAACAGAGTGATCAACAGTGTCAAAGCCGCAGAAAGATCATGAATAAGAAAGAATAGCTTGCTGTGCCGAGCAGAAAGAATAGAGTTTGCGACATGTAGAAATGCAGATGCACTAGAGTCGGCAAGGACAAAGCCATATTGTAGGGGAGGAAGAAGAGAGTGAAGGTGGAAATGAAAGAGCAGAGAGTAGACAATATTCTCAAGAGGTTTTGATAAGCATGGAAGGAGAGAGAGAGAGACTAGGTGGAAATTAAACAAGGAAAAATCAAGGGTGTTTTTTTTGAGAATAGGAATGACAACAGCATTCTTGGAAGAAGAGAAAGTAGAAGAAGTCCGAGATAAATCAGGGATGTGAGATATGGAATAAGACGGATAGATGGAGATTAGGGAGCAAGGAATAGGATACAAGGGAGAGGAACAGACATGTGCCAAGTAGGAGAGTTACCAAAGTCAGCAAGAGGGGCAAATGAAGATCGCGACAGAGGAGAACGAGAAAGGGGGTGCACAAGGAGGAGACACAGCAAGAGAGGGTGGCAGATACCATGGGGTAGAGTGAAAAGCGAGAGAAGAAGAAGCAGGGCAGAGGGGTCGAGAAGGAGGCACATAAAGATGTGACTTGAGGTAATTAAGTCAGCAAAGGCAGTGGCAGAGAGTTTAGATGAGAGAGCAGAGTCAGAAAGTCAACAACCAAGTGCAGTAATTGAAAAGGACAGCGAGTGTGATGGGAGAGAGAAAGAGTAAGCAAAGAAAAGTACTGTTTTTTTAAAGAAAGTAGAAGAGAATTCTCTGATGAATGGAGAGAGGAGAAACTGTAGATCGTCTGGAGAAGTGGACTTCTTCCACTGGCGCTCGGCCTTGCAGAGAGGGGGACAGCAAAGGATGAGATGGTTTCAACGAGGGAGTAAAGGGACGCAAAGACACGGAGTCAAAGATTGACCGCAGAGAGGAAACAAGATGAGAAAACGCAGCATTGGCAGAGAGAAAAAGCAGTTCATGTTGATAAGGGTGGATGAAAGAAAAGGTGAGGAATTGAAAGAGCAGAGATCACGACATGAGAGGGAAGGAGGGGAAGGAAGAAAGGAGGGGGAAGATGAATGTGGCAGGCCTGGACAAGAGTGTTGCAGGAAAAAGAAGAAAATGAAATCGAGAGAGGAATGAAAGGGTGGAGTTGGAAAAGCGGAGAAGAAATAAGAGGAGAAGGCAGATGAAGAGGGGAGAGGGGAGAGGGGAGAGCAGAGAGAGAACTGGGCAGGGCAAGTGATCAGGAAGAGTGGAACAGAATATCACCTTTACCGTGAAAACGAGGTGAGTGAGCAAAGTTACTAAGAGGATAGAAAGGAAGTAGTAGTAGTGGTGGTGGTGGCGGCATTACAAGGGGTGATCCAGGTCTTGTTAAGGCAAAGAAAAAGAAAGATCGATAATAGAAATGGGATTTGTTCCAGGTGAACGGGGCATTCCAGAGTCCTATGGCTAGAGAAGATTAAAAGGAGGGAGTTAGTGGTGGATAGAGGAGGGTAACAACATCCCAGGCACGCTGAGGCAGAGGGGCAGTAGAGTAGTGGACAGGTACAGGGTAAGACAGACAAGGAGAAGGAAAGCAAATGAGTGAGTGTGTATAGCCTTGCCAATGGCACAGACAGCAGCAGAATGTCCGAGGTAAGGAGTCCGGGTTGCCATGAGCGAAGGATAGTAGCTGCCCTTACGTGGGTCGCCATTAAGTTGGGAAGCCCAGGGCAGAGACCGTAGATGAATATAAGGAAGTGGCACATCACCTGATCAGTCACATGAACATGCCAGATGGTACACATCAGCTCTGGGTAAGGAGAAAGCAGAGGTGGTCAGGCAGCGATGCCGCAGATGAGACCTCAGACAGAAGCCTCACAGCGCTGTTGTAGGAGCCGGTAAGCCAGTGAAAAAAATGGCTGTCCTTATGGCCCGGCATCACAGGACCAGTCACATGACCATGCCAGATAGTGAGGGAAGGCAGGGGTTAAGGAGGAAGCAGGGGGAAGGGCGTTTGTGGGGTCAGGAAGCAATGTCGCAAATGACGAGACCTAAGGCAGCAGCATCAAACACCCATGGTGCTTTCCCAGGAGCCAGTAAGCCAGTGGAGGAGTCCTTATGGCCTGACATGCCACGGCAGGCATCAAGGAGGAAGCAACGGTCGTCAGACGGTAATGCTGCAGATGACAATACCTCAGGTGGGAGCCTCACAGAGCCATGCGCTGTTCCAGGAGATGGCGATGCCAGTTCTTACGGCCTGGCAGTCACGTGATCTGGTACATGGTCACAGCGGTGTCAGGTGGTAAGGTCGAAGCAGGGGAAACGTGGGCAGAGGGAAGGCTATACAATCAAGTGGGGTGTCAATGTGGTTCAGTAGCAACCCAAACACCAAAGTACAAAATGAAGTAATGTCCAATCAAGGTTCTTTAAGAATAAATATACACTTTAATCAAACACACCATGTACAATAATTTAATGTGATGCACTACAAAAACCCACCCCCATAGATGGACCACAATATGCAAAAGGTAGCAGATGCAGCACTCTGGGTAATGGGATGGGGGCGGGGGGAGGCAATAAAAACTCAATGTTCAAAAGGATATGTTGTCGAGGTTGCCAAAAGGAATTAATGTGACCTAGTCAATTATCTAGGGCCCAAAATGGACCTGGGGCAGTTATAGGTCAATAGTACATTTGCAATTTCTTGGCAGTTCGGCAACTGTGAACCCGGCTTCTCAGCACTGTTCGGCAGTTTGAGTCATTTTGAGTGGCGGTTGTCCAGCGACAAGCAAGTGTCAAAGCAGGGGTCGAACTGGGAGAAAGTTTCAGTTCGAAGTGGCTCACGCAGTGCGGATCGTGGAGGTCACCAGGTGCAGTTTGACGGTCGGGGTTCGATGGTGGGCAGACTCATGACAGGATGTGTAACCAAGGAGGTTCGAAGTGGTTCAGGAAGAATACCAGCGGCGGTTCGGTTGTCAACTCAATCGACGATAAAGAGGCTGGTGAGGCGAACAGCGGTTCAAGCAATGTAGATGCAACAGCACTTCTCTGTGCAAACCAAGGCAACAACTGCTTAAGCTGGCGCATTTTAACGTAAGGAATGCGGATCGAGCTGTGATGTGTGCCAAAGGCAGTTGTGGAGAATGCTTGTGGTAAAAACTGGGTCGAACACACCCGAATCAAGGCTTGCACAATTTTGATGGTGAAATTGCAAGAATCCTGGCTGTCTTGGCTCTCGGAAGCTGCGACTCCCACTCCAGGGTCTCAGTGTCAAGAGGAGTCCTTTTCTCAGGCTCTGAAACACGGGGTGGCTGGCACACACCTTCAGGAGTTCTGCCTGCAGCACAGTGAGGTCCTGAGCAGAGTTTGGCAGGCAGTTGCAGGTTTGATCCAGCAGCAGGTTCTCCCACAATTGTCCCATTGGGACGGTTAAGGGACATTGCTTGCCTCAGTGTTGGAACACCAGTCTTCACCTCACAAATGGAGGACATTGGAAAGAAATTGCACTAAAGCTAGACTGCTTTAAGGGTTAATCCCTGTCCCTGGAACAAGTGGACTTGCCATTCTGACATCCGACCCAAACGCTTTGGGCTACAGGAATTGGAGGGGACAGGCAGGAAAGATAGAGAGAAACAAGATGGTGGAACCTTCCTCTAGCTGTATAGAGCTTCCTCTGCCCACACTAATCTTGCTCCCTTCCCAATAGAATCAAAGGACATTAGTTATGCAGCACCCTAGTGCAAGACCAGGCCTTTTGTGAATGGGTCTGCCCTTTGATTCCTTTTACCAGGACAGCTTCCGGTAATGTGGCCATCTCTCTGCGGAGGGGTTACCTGCCTTCACAAAGTAAAAAAGAGGCAATTCCTAGTGGAAGGCACTGTTTTTGTCTGGGAGAAATAAACAATCCTTTCACAGCTGAGCTGGGCTCACAGGGATGACACCTGATATCAAATTGCTGTGGCTTGGGGAACTATAAGAGATGATGGCCACCATACCCTAACTGTGGTATGCCTTACATTTACAGTTTAACTTGCCAAAAGCACAATATCCTCATAGCTTTTGAAACAGGAGTGCATATCTTAAATGCAACCCCTGCACTGCAGAGACTTGGCTGAGCCTTCAGCTGTCCAGAAGGTACATGTGACCCTGAACCTGCTCTGTGCCACTGGAGAGCAGATGCTGCAGATCAGGTTACCGTGGCAGCTGGGCACAGGTGTACACTGTTTTGGCATGATGTTTTAGGACAGGGGCGTCTAATCAGCAGATTTCCCACTATTAAAAATCAAAAATGCCAGGGCTTCTGCACCCTTGCCAGGTGGCAATTCCTCACAACCATACAAACTCCTCAGTCCCTTGTCGGTTTCCTACTGCCAACGATCTACTATAAAGGCGCCCACCTGTGGGGCAGCTCCAATCTTTAAAACTTGTCTAGGGCACAGGATTCCTGTAGAAACATGTCTTTACAATAAATACATGCTCGCCAAGCTAAATACATGTGAAACTTGAACAATGCACTGAATATTTTACCTTTGAATTGTTGCACTTACATGTACAGAGTTGAGCCAACAATTTCACATTTCCACCAGTCCAGTATGGGCAATTAGAGCTTACACTACAATTCTACAATTAAGAGTACTTTTAGGTAGGTACACTTACCATATTTTTTGCGGATATCATCATGCTTAACCTTCCTTTCACTTTTCCTATAAAAAAAAAAGAACAAACATTCTTCACATTTGAAAACATGTTACATTTGATATGATATGTTACTTATAACGCGCTTAATACCCATAGGTTTCTAAGCACGGACCCAGGGATCGAACCTTTGTTGCTCCACTAAATGGATTTGGAAAACCATAGTGCTCAAAATACGACTGGATACTAAGCATTGGGTGAGGAGGAACTACGACCTCATTATGTTCATAGCATGTTGTAGATATAGAAATTAAACGCCTATTTAAGCACTTGAACTATAGCAACTAATTAGGTAATTAATGAAGTGTAACCACACACTAAAACTACAGTGCAGCACCCTATACATGAGAACTCTGAACTAATAAGACAACTGTATATCTTTATTTTGGAAACTGTCTAGATAACAATGGGATCTGACCCAATACATTTGTTCAGAATAAGAAATCAATAGACCCCCCGGTGTGGGTAAATTGCGACATTGATTTGTAATTATGCTTTATGTACACATTAATGAGGGAACATTCGTGATTAATGGATTGCCTTTCTTCTTTTTGTCTCATGTTTTGTATGTATGTCTCCCTTCTCCACCCCTTCCTGGTCAACATTTCTTTTAAATCATACAAATGATGGTTCTTGCTTGTTATTTATACAATTACTTGGTTGTCCCTAAATTATTTAACCTTTTATGCATTTGCACTTTCTCTTTTGTATTAATTTTGAATATGTATGCAATAATACTGCTTTGAAAACCGAGCCCTCTATTACTTTGATTATATTAGCCCCAATTTGAAAAAGGCAGATAGGGGCCAAAACACGTGCAATTAGAAGGGCATCTCTTTTATTACAGGTGAGAATAAAAGACAGTTGAATGGATAAAGGCACAGTGTCCTGGCTTTTCTTGTATGCTTTGGCATATTATTTTCCCTTGACTATACAGGGGAAAGTGTCCAGGCCATCTTGGTTTCTGTGTGGTGTTCGATACATAAAAGATCTGTTTAAGAACAGAGCATGGATTCCCTTTGCACGTCTGAGCGGAGATTATGACGAGAGACTACAACTATGTGGAACATAGGCAGCTAAGGGGGATCATTGCAGGAAATCTTGCTCTTGCTCAGTCATCAACATTGCAGATTGAGGCTTGGTCAGCACTACAGGTTTGTGGTCGTGCATTTCATCCGACAGCCACTTTATATGGTGTCCATAAATCTAAATCATAAGGAGGATTCAGAACTTGCCAATGTCTGGACTGATGAATTTGGTGAGACAATTGCCCCTGGCTACTGGCAGAGAAGATCTAACAATGTCCGTTTGGTCAGCATGGACTGGGGTTGGAGGGCATCTCAAACTAAAATCCTCTCTAGAACGTATTGGACTCGGAACGAATCTTTAATAAACACTTTCCAGAAAGTGACAAGTGCTGGAAGTGTAAGCAAGTGAGAGGCACACCTACTTTGGTTTTGCAGCAAGACCAGAGACTTTTGGGAAGGGGTCTGTGAGAGGTTGAGCCTGGTGCTGAAGTGTGCTATCCCAAGGACAGCTTCACTTTTAATTCAGGGGGATGCGTCTTCATTGGAGGTGGTGTCATTTGGCAAGAAAATCTGGCTGCTTCAGGGCGGCACGTTTGCAAAAAGGATGATCCTAGGGGCATGGAAATCATAGACCTGCTTCTGTATCGATGATTGGGTAGAGGGGCTATTGACTGGTTCCACACATCAGAGGGCCATTTTCAGGCAGTCTGTAGACACTGACAAGTTCACGGACATGTTGGGCAAATTACTAGATGCATATGGCCGATTTACTTTTGAAATGTGCTTTCTGACATGGTCTCATGCATGCAATGTTCTTAAACTGTAGCCCTTGTATTGAAAACAAACGGTAGCTACTGTTTTCGTTACTGCACGTTGTATACAAATGCATGTTCTTTTTTTTTCTTCCTCTGATGCCTAGGCGTTATATTTGCCCACTTTGTTACAACCCGATTGTTGAACTTCTCGCCAGCACTGATGTTGCAGTCTGGTTTTTTTTTCTGTATTGCATTTGTTGATTCTACGGTTGTTTGCTTTTGACACTTGAAAACAAAATTTTTAAATCTTAACATTATTACACAAATCGATAACAAAATGTTGCCATGAAAACCAGCTGAAAAACACATGGCACCAACGTTGCAGAAATAAACCGATTGGGCCGTTAAAACCAAAAGAAATTGTCTCAAGAACGTATGTGAAAAAAAATTCAGTTGCGCAATAAACGCACTGCAAAAGAAAGGATGCTATTGATTGGTTTGGCTTTTCGTGCCACTCTACAAAATAAAAATGAGCAGTGGTTAATACAGTTTAAAACATGGACATTTCCAAGCTACTATTGTTCATTCCAAATTATTTCATGACCCTCACTTACCAGGACATACCAGATCATTAAAAAAAATTAAATGAAATATTATCACGGTCTGAACTGCATGGAATGTGCATAAAGCTGGGTATTTTCCTTAGCCTCAATGGCAGACAGCCTGGACAAACCCTTTCCAAGACAGGCGATGCAGCTGTTCACGATCATCCGTTTCCCTCAAGCCAAAGGGTCCTTTTGCTAATTCTTTCCACGGTTTGGTTCCTTCTTGCTTTATGCTTGGCTTCGAGTGAAGTAATTGCCATTCTACCACTATGACATAAGATGAATAGTTTGCTTTTCTTAGGAAACAGTTTAACTATTAATATTTCGCTCCATCTCGGACACAAATACGAGCAGTGTCCTTTTTTTCTATGACTATCCGGTCAAGAATGTATACAGCATTCCTCCAAACATACCCAGCATTTTTGTTTTGCTTAGTAAAACCTGCTGTCGCGTTTGGGCTGGAAGGGCACCCCAAGATGCCAAAAACCTCAGATTTCAATTCTCACCATAGCAAAGTCTAATTTGAGGAAGGAAAAGACAACGGTAGAAGAATATATATACTAAATCAATGGGACTCAGAACTGAAATACGACAATGCATGCAACGGCTGATCGTCTTTCTGGAAAATGAAGACCTGTTTTCCAGAGCAAAATGAGAAGGCCGGTTTTCCAGAAATTCAACTTCTCCATCCTCCTACCGCTCCCCAGTGCATCTTCACTCTCCTACTTTTCTTTTCCTGGGTTTTTCTCCACATTTGCTCTCCTGCTCCAGAACTGCGGCCTCTGCTAATTTTGGTTATTCTGGGACAAGGTTTGCATAGTCATTTGATAACCATTATCCAGTCGCACCCAGCAGCATATACTACACTGCACGATTTCTCAGATTTGCGTATCCATGCAGCCCAATCCTAATGCCAAGACTTCCTTCCCCATAGGTCACACTACCAACCCTCATGCGGTTCATAGAGGGCTGGGTCACAACTCTGTATAGTGGGACGCAGAGGTTTGCTATGGTTTTCGATATTCTGCTTTCTTGCTGCTGGCCTCCTATGAAGTAAGCCGATTCAGACTGTAGGTGGTGACAGACTGCGGAGGAGTGCTGCCAAAGGGTGTGCGGATCCATGGGCAGCATTATGAGAGGGTTCTGACCAGTATTCGAGCGGTAATAGGCCTACAACTGCACGTTAAAGGGTGGGGAGGCACCACAAGAGAGGCTACAGAAGAAAGTCAGGACCCTGACTGCAGTCTGGGCAGACCAGGGTCAGCCATCCACAGTGAGATTAGGACTGGGTGAGAGAAAGTGGGCAAAGTAACCTAACTTCAGCTAGTGGCCAACTCCTGACTGGTGAGGACTACTACCAGAAACGGGGGCACCCATGGGGCTTCAGATCAGAGTTTGGTTGGTGGGGGGAGTGGTGGAGGGAGGTGATCAATGGGGGAGATTGTAGGTGGGGTGACCACAGATTAGTGAGGTGTAAAAAATCCTCGGCCTGTGGGTGAATGGTGGGGGAGACATGTGGGTAAGTGGGTTGGGTCCACCGCTTGCTATGCAATGGTGGGCCCAGGGGCTGTGTGAGAAAGATTCACTGGCGGCTGACCCCACTCATGTGGCAGGGACTTGCCCAAAAGAGTTAAGTGGAAGTTCAGTCCTTTTAAGGGACCATGGAGCCATAGACTGCCCAGTGCACACTCACCTTCCCAAGATACACTAAACCCCAGATCAAACATGGTCCCATTCGGGTACAGCCCATTTTGGCCCCTGCAAGCTAGAAAGAACAGTTCCTGTAGAGGTGCAGGCAGCACAGGACTCAAATGCTTTATAAACCAGGAAAAATACCTATTTGAAAATGTGCATGTTCATGCTTGAGAAACCTCATGCTCAGGCTTAAGATGGCAGAAAGATGAGCAGGTCTAGAGAGCATCTAGCACCATGTTCAGCTCCCTTCAGCCATGCACGATAGATACATTCAAAAGTGGGATGTTGTCCGAATGATCAGCAAAAGCCTGCATTTGTAGGACAGGGCAAAGGATGCAACAGGAAGGTCAGAACACGAACAGTGAAGCAATCATGATACAGAATGGAACAAGAGACACCTAAATCCCGTTAGGCAAGAGAGGTCCTTGGAGGTGGTGTTAGGCTCCTATTTAAGGCACAATGGTCTCAGAAGTAGCCGAGAGTTAAAGCACTGTGAAGCAGGCTGTAGAATGGAGATGACTGAAGAGCTGAAGGGTGGAGCTGGTGGGAAAATGACAAAGTGGAGGAGGCAAAATTAGCAAGGGGGTCAGAACGGATGTGGGAAGGATAAGATGATGGATAGAGGAAAATCAGAAAGAAGGAAGTGGTGGAGCAAGCAGGGAAATCAACCAGCAAGGTAAGGTGGCAGTAAGGAAGGAGAAAGAAATATCTGGATGTGGTGCAGATTAAAAAGAGCAGGAGGGGCTTAAAGGGAATAAAATGGGTGGACGGAAGACCAGGAAGAGGGGTGCAAGCAGAGTTTACACCCTCAGTAGGAAACGAAAAGATTAAACTGGGAAAGATCTGGGCAGGTAGAGGAGAATCTGGTACAACCAAAGCCTGAGAGAGAAGGTAGGAGTTGAGGAGGACCGTGCAAGAGAGGAGACAAGGAGGTCACACAGATAGAAGCAGAGCACGGACAAGAAGCAATGGATAACTCTTAAGAACAAGGAGATCTCTGAATGGCAAGGATGCAGAAGAAAGTAGTGGGGAGCAGACACCGGTACCCCCAGGAAAGGCAAGGACTAAGCTACCACACCCAGCCTCCTAACCTGCATTGATGGCTTAGAGGTTGAAGGCAACTCTCACCTAGCGTAGTTACTCAGCCATTCCTCTTACTGCTGCTTAGACCTACCAACCAGACCCACTAAAAGCCCGGTGATCCAGCTGCAACATCCGTGAAGAACCAAACAGAGTGAGAAGATTACAGCTAACAAAGCACCCCAAGACAAAAATAAGTGTGTGGCTATTTAAACCCCGGGATCCAGTGACTGAATGGTCTCTGGGATGTGGCCTCAGAGTGAGAGACTAGATCAACAAGAGAGCTGTTTATTGCCCAGAGACTTTCTACATTCGAAACGAAGTAGCACTTCTGGGTTGCTTTACTTTTTATTAAGTCAGGATTACAGGACATCTTTAGTTCTTGCCCAGAGGCCTTTTCTTTAGTTATTAGAGGTCAAATTCTACATCACTTAACAGCTCCTCAGTGTGATTTTTCATTTGTGTGCTAGGCATTCAGATAGCAGCAGACATGACTGCATTGTGTATACAAGATGAAAATCACAGAGGGAAGTAGGTATTTTTATCCAAATCGATTTTATTAGATGTTGTACTAGCCAGAGGACATGGCTCAATATAACCTCCTCTTAACACTTGGGAGTATCTCCTGCCAGAAACCCAAATATGAACACTGAAATCACCTACCTTTCCAAACTCCTACACAACACTATGCAATATGTCTGAACATCCGCATTGAGGAAGCATATGGAAGATCAATAGATTTTGTTCACTGCACTGTGAATAAAGGAAATAACAGACTCAACATGCTATTCATTTTACTCACCTGACCCTAGAGGAGTGGCTGGACACCTTTATACATGCTTTTCCAATCTCCCAAACCTTGCTTACGGTTATACAATGGTACAAGGCAAATCTGGAAACCTGAGAGAGTTTGCCCAAAATGTTCAATAATTATTAGTTATAAAAAAATATCCAAACTGGCTATACCCAATTCCCCCCCCCCCCCCGTCCCCCACTCAGACTCCTGAAAGTCTCTAATTTTAGGTCTTAAATTTCAGAACCTTCACAATCTACAATGCACAAAACAAAAATGAGTCAACACAGTACAGTTCTCCTCTACTCTGGTACCAAAAAAAGGTACTTTATTTTCCAAATCTTCGAAACCCAGGCTATGGTGATAACAAGGCATCGTTAATCATTAGCAGATCTCAAACAACCCCACCCCCAAAGAGAAATAAACTAAACCACTATGTAGTAAAAAGGGAAACTATTTCATATAGGAAATAGGAGTGTACCCAAGACGATTAATCTAGAACATCCTATCAAAAAACAACGTGATGCTCTATGCTTCAAAACTATCTTGAGTTCATGACCAGTCTATAATGAAAAAACCAAAACACTCAAGTGAATATCTATTATCTAAGATCAACATCTCTACTTATGCACAGAAATCTTCCCAATCAACTATTAACCCCTGCTCTGAATAAGCAAGTCAAGGTTTCTCTCTCTCCTCCGACATACTGTACAATTGCAAATGTTCCAGGCACTACAGAGGCCTCAGTGGATCTAGATAATTCAGAACCCCATAGACGTTTCTCAAAGAGATGCCCACCTGCAGCACTTAGTGTATCAGAGAGTTCCAAAAAACGCATAGATCTGGGAAGAGCATCTTCGCATCCCCTCTCCCCCCTTTCATCCTTGAGCAGCTAACAGGTAAACTCATGAAAAAGGGACCTTGCACTGAATGACAGACCACACACTACTTTGCTGATGGAACCTCAGAGATGCCAACGCACGAATACCTGCACCAAGGAAGCCAAAAATCACAATGTACACAGTTTCGAAAACAAGCCCAAAAATAATTTACACATAAAGATGCCTCATCAGAAGTGGGGATGTGTGGCCGGCAGCAACAAGTTGGCTGCTTGATCTGAGAGCTCAGTCACTGGCCCACTCTTTACAGTCCTACCATGATTAAGCAAAAGCGAAGCGAGTCCTGAATTGTGTGGAGAGCTGGTGAATCGGCTGGATTGGGCACACTCTGTGGGAATCCCCTTTTGCCTCTGCTGGGAGTCCTTATCAGAGGTTCAGTGCGTGCGCCCATACAGATCCTTCAAGATGGCAACTCTGGGCACTCTGCTGTAAATTGGGGCTCCTAGGAAGTTCTGCAGTGCAGAAGAGTGCAAATGTTCTTGCCCCAGCCTGACATCTGGAGCCCTAGCACATACGAGGGGAGAGCAGCAACTAACACCCAGGCATGCACGCTGAGGAGAAGATAGACCAGGGTGAGCGGAGAGTCAGCTGCTCGGGGGGTGATGGAGGGCGGCTACCAAGAACGCATTTGCTCCCAGAGCTGCAGGTATTCTGAGGTATTTTGACCCTGCTAGCCTGGATGGGCTCAACCATGCAGATTGCCTGATGTAAAGTGCAAGGTGTATCACTGAATAGCCAATTAAGAACATTAAATCCCTATAGTGAAAATGATAATTTGGAGTATAATTGATGCATTTCAATTAGAAGCCATTTGAGCTTCCGTAGACTGAATTTTTGCCAATGGTGGTTACTCCACTGCCACTTAATTTATGCAAACGGCTTGATGGGTCTTAATAAAGCAGCACTACCAGCAAAAGCTTCTACCAGGGCTGTACACATGGCAACACTGCCCCAAATGCCTTGAAGGGAATGGCAAATAGGCAATACTGCCCTACTTCCTTTGAGAAATGCAACACTAGGCATGCCAGGCATATAAGCATGAGGCACAATTATTGTTTAACCCTTGAAGCTTCAGAGTAACACAAGAGGAGTAGGTGTACTTTATGATGTTTTAATCAGGAGACATTTAGTTCGGGTGAATTTCCACCCACCCAAATCAGTCGTGCACAATTTTCATTTAACAAGTTTTTTTTATGAACCAGGTACATGCCCGTTTAACAGTGCCGATTACCCACAGCCCCCTCACCTTTTGGGACAAGAAACAAGCAGGGTTGCACAGAAGGTCTATTCATAATTTAAATATAAAACTATTATCTTTACCATGCTCTATGAAATTCCAATGTCAGCAATTACTACAATGAAGACAGATCAATATGCTGGTCAACTCAATCATCACTGCTGCATTTCACATAGAGTTTTGAGGAAACACGCACACATCACCATATGGACATTTGATTTGCCCTGAGCACATTCACCATGGGTTGGAAAATGAATGAGGCCACAGGACAAATATTTTATTTGATAGAAAACCAAATTAAATCAAAACATCTGTGTCTACATCGATTTTTCATTTATTGCAAACTAAACACCTCCCTCTTAGTAGGCATATCCGTATTTCAAACAGCATTCTAGAAAACTCAATTTGAAGACAGGCTACTTGACATTCTTGCATGTAAATCCCTTGCAAAAAGAAAATTGTCTAGTATGTTTTCCAGAGTCCCTTCAATTGTGTTTCTATTGCATTGCTGTGTAGGAATTACACATTTCTCATTTTTCAATGGGCAATATAAAATGGGAAAACAGATGGTAGTTAAAAACCCTTTGTCCTTTTTCTTGAGTGGTTCACAGTCACTAATGGTACTCCAATTGGTGATCTCCGTGTAAGCGAAGTCATTCCCTGGTTACATTATGTAGCTCCTAATCTGCACTTAGTCAGTGCACCAAAAAGGAGTTAATGATCCTATATGCACACCATTTGGGTCTATTTTATCAAATCCAAAGTTTCCAGAAGCACTTACACCTGTGAGAAAGTTAATTTCGATTCCCACTCCTCCCTCAGTATTCACAAACAAAACAAAAAAGGGGCCTGGATGCCATCTAGTCTCCTTTAACAGATACCGCCCCATAGAATTAAATTTCCTCATAGCCAAAAGAAATTCCTATGCAAGTATAATGCTGTCTCAGACAGGTTGGTACCCTTGCAAGGACTGGTTCAATTCTACCCCTCTAGTGGTATTATCCAAATTGGTTGTTTCTAATTGACCATATCGTAAATCTGGGTGAATTCAGCCAGTACCATTTGATCGTTTGGAAACAACCAATTTGCGTAATCACTACCAAATATGGTGAGCAGGGGTTGCAGGTGTGTCCCCCATTCCCCATGTTTGGTAGTGATGGCCTTTGGGGGTAGCAGAGGTTTGGAGGCAGGTTTGGAAAAAAAAAAACAGACCCTGCAGCATCAACTCCGACCCACGTAGGTGGGCCTGATCCAACGCTGCAGGGTCAGAAGAGGTGCAAAGGTAAGTAGGGGGTTGGTGGGGGGTGCATAGGGGGGTGTTCGTTTTGGCAGATGTGGCCACAGCAAAATTGGCTTCTCGGCCAAATTGACCACAGTCAATTTCAGCCGCGAACAATTGTGCCACAGCCAAACCGTATACAACCTCTCTAGTAATAGACGGGCAGTCAGCAGGATGGGTCAGTTTCCCTTTACCGGCTGGTTTCCCATATAAGCCTCTCGCAATGGCCTGCCTGCAATTCGAGATGTATCCAAAAAGAAAGCAAGCTATTCCATTCTTTTTCCTGTTGTCAATTCTCTTTTTTATCCTTCTTCCACCCAGTCAGTTCCACACAGAACTATGGGTTAGACATGTATACGTTAAAAACTACTCCCTTTAGAGGTGTGTATCATTTCTCTATTTTGATTGATCAGTTTATTTGACTGGACAGTGTTCCAAAAGTGGCAATGCACTAACCATACCCTTTGCAGTCACTGGGCACATTAATCAAGAGGGTGGTACAATGGCAGTAACATTCTAACCCAGTTTGATTTACTAAAACATTATGTTCCACACATGTGATTAGGTTACTAATTAGTCAGCCAGATAGCATCATTTGATCCACCTGAGTGAGCAAAGTCTCAGCTCAGCACGACATAAGATGTATGCGTTAGATATTTTGCCATATATTCTTTGAAACTTCACACAAATATTCTATTCCCTCACAGAATTTCAGCATACGCATTGGATGCTAGTATACATGAATCAAAGATGTACAACGATTCTGTTAAAAATATCTACATATGCATAATTTAAAAAAAAGAATACCACAAAATTACAAAAGTTGCTACAACACTCCTATCAAAAGATATTACAGAAAATATGATCATATGTAAATTCCAAAAGCATTTTTTCTGGCCATGTAATGGGTTTGACAAAATATAAAATGGCATTCACTTCCCTCGCCTGGCAAAAGCCTAATGGTCTCGGTCCTTGAGGCTCAAAGCTGGGCCATGTATGAACCCTCTGAAGGCATCATGAAGCAAGACACAGACAACAGATTCTGAATTTATGAATTTAAATGTCAGGATTGGAAAAAAGGCCTAACTTTCCCTATGCCAAGGTGGAATTTCCCTACCGAAATGAAACTAAAGAAAGCCTGAATCAGAGTTCAATTTAAGAATCTGTCTGTATCCAAACCCTATAGTTGTCCTCTCCTTTTATACACCTGCAGCCCCTTGACAGGATGCAGGCGTGGAAGTCCAGTTAGTCCTGCCTGACCACAGGTAAAAAAGCATAACCTTCATTGCTCTTAGTTGCCTCTTCTTCCCAGTACTGTCACTTGTCATGTGGGGAAACAAGGGGAAGCCGACTTACAATAACACATGAAAGTTAGGAAAGGTTTGGGTTGGTTGTCAATAGGAAAAGGGGTACCACGTCTCGCCTGCGGGCCCCTTATTCTTTCTCACCCTCCTTCTGGGTCTTCGTGGCTTGTCTTTTCTTTTGACGTTACTCTGACCGAAGGGAGTGGGGTGACAATATCCCACAAAGGATTCTGGGACTAGGGGTTCATCCCGGCATGGAAAAGGGAAATATTGCATCTCACCTGAGGGCATTTAATTCCCCCAAGGACCCTCCACCCAGGTGATCCTCCCTCGCTTCTCCACCACCAGGGTCAGGTTCCAAAAGTGATGTCCTTTTCCTGCCCACCTACGCAGAGGATCCAAGGGAATTAGATGGGAGGACACACTGAGGTTTCTCACACCCCCAAGGCGGCTTGTTGTAATGGCACGGTTGTCAGGAGGTTCTTTGTAATTAGGCGTCTCATGGCCATGCGGACAGTCCTGTGCCCCACAGCAGCTTGCTGTCATAGATGTAAGACTTCCTGTCTCTGCAAGCGTGAATGGCACCCTTACGGGAAGGCCTATTTGATGAAAGTTGCTGATAATTTGAGGCAATACGAGCCCAGGTTTCAGAATATATTTTTCTATATTAGGAAATTATTGGATAGACCCAGGGGCAAACAAAACTTAATGGGCATCATTTGTTTTGCTCCCAAGTCCCACTTATAAGAACAAAGGGAACATTTGGCCCTCTGGTGAATCCAGGCAGTGTCAAAGTTTATAGTCCAGCATTAAAAGACTGGTTAATTTCCTTGGGAGAAACATCACCTCAGTACTGTTGTTGGGGTCTGAAAACACAGTTGTGTTTTATATCCCAAAGTGGCTGGTTTCATTCATAAGTGTAGCATTTGAAGTCACTTTCTATATTTCCATGTTCTCTAATTGGGGGCATTATACACTTTTTGCAATCAGGCTCCTGTGGATAAAAATCTATACTTCAAATCTCTGCACGGTTCATTATATAATGCTGATTCTCAGGCCTGTAAATAAGAAAGCAGAAATAATGTAGGCCTCAATGCAATTTTCACTTCTCTTTAACATGCCAACTTTTTTCATCCGTGATTGATTGTTCTCTATGTAACACAGACTGTTGTATTCTTCCATGTTACTGAAAATAATTATTTTTGGGCCTCCTCATTTGCTGTGAAAATACACTTTTGTTGGAGCTGGTCTGCTGATTTCACCACCTTTCCTAGCATGTGTTTTTTTTTTTCACGGAATGCAGTTCATAGATTTATTCTTAGAAGTGGAACTTTTTATCCGTTCCTTTTCTTTTGGATGGAGTGCTTTAGAGTACCAAAGCCCAAGAGAGCTGCATCTGCCACAGTGGCCTGATTCTTGAACAATTGTGATTGCGCTAAATGAAGAAACTCACAATGCGAGTCCTGCTCTGAGCTCTCCTGAATTTTATGAGGACTATGATTTACTGTTCTGGAACCAAAGTTCTGGAGTTTATAAAACGATTTACAACCATTATCTGGACACTCTGGGGTGATCCTTGACTAGATGAGATGGCAGAGCCGTGCCAAGAAAACCACTTACTTTGTATGGGAAGCACTAATCCTAGATCTGCCTGCAAATCCACCCTCATCCTATGCCCCCCCTCCCCAACCGAGGTCTCAGATTAACCATAATTACCTGCTTTCAGGTTTGGTTTCACTTAAGGAAAACAAACATAAAATTACTAAGGAGATTCAGGCCTCCACCAAAATAATGAATGCCACTTGGGGTAGATTCAGCATGTTCTTACAACAACTGAAAAATGGTGAATGAAAATAAAGCCATAAAAGAGTTCAAATTCAATCTAAAAGGGGCAACTTTAAACAGAGTAACAGCACCCATCTGACAAGACGCCGACTAGGCTTGACGAATTAGAATACAATCAGTCTGGAAAACGTACTGAAGGGTCTGGTGGAGGGAATCAAAAGAAGACCACATCAAAGCTTAAGTCAAACACCTTGTGGTGCATATTGTATGTATGCATTTTAGTTTTGTATAGCGCCGGTAGCCCGAAGGCATCAGGGCGCAGTTGTGGAAACCGATATTTATTTTTCACAGAGTACATGGGGCGAAACCACTACAGCATGAGGAATGGCCTAAACCAGATATATGTTGATAAAGTTCCATGCATACGTCGACAGGAAAATCCTAACAAAGGCAGAGAAATTAACAAGATGTCACTTCAGGGTCAAACCCTCTGAATCGACCAATATGTGGTCATGTCCACTCTCTCGAAAAGCCCCCCCCCCCCCCCATCACCAGAATGCTAACAGCTATGAATGTGAAATATCAGTTGATGCTCCTTTTTGCCTGGTTTTCACTTGAGAGAACAAACTGGACTACCTTGGACATAACGGTACACAGGTATAGCATGTCCAGGGGTTATCCAGTGATTTTACAGGAAAAACATGTGATGGTTTTTTTACTGAAGAAAATCCATCGAAAAAAATACCAAAATGTTTAAAAAATATAGATGCGGGGGAGTTGGGTTAAAACGGGTGGGTAGGGTGTGTGGTTAAAAACTGGTTGCTTGGGGGATCCCCCCCAAAAAAAGAATTTGAGATTCATTTTAATGGATCAGTAAAAAAAAAAAAAAAAAAAAAAAAAGTTAAAATAATCCATCCATCATTTCTTCCCGGTAAAAATCACAGAACCGTCCAGGTAGGTGGGTGTCGACTGGACTCATTCCTAGATTGACGCCTTCTTTTGCTTCCATCTTGGGGTCACAGACAGTCCTTCCTAGCTTGTTAGCTCCAAGTGTGACTCACTACCAGTACTTCTTGGTAAGTTTGTGTGAAGCTAGGAGAGCCGGCAGCATGCTTGCAGACACAAGAGAGAACTCCGTCCTGATAGAAATCCTGTTCCCGAGTCCAGTGCTGCTGGATTCCTTGGAAGGTGAGCAGGTCTGCTTGCCTGTGTGAGGATTTCCAATCATTTCCTCCCATTGCTGTATTTGTAGGGCCTCTTTTGGCCTTGATGGCTGGATGTAGTAGTTTGGACATATCTACGGTTTGGGTTTTTGCCTGCTGGGTGCTCTTCCTGGGGTTTCTGGTCCTGCTGCCGATCAGACTCATCTGTACAAGGGTTTGTCTGGAACCTTTTTCAGGTCTGTCGGAAACAACGTGCACTCAGTGAAATCATCAACAGATCATAGTCTTTCTGGTTTACAGGTATTTCAAGCTAGATGGGGTTCACAAGCTCAGAGACACTCTTCTGCAAGGGAATTGGATGGCCATGTTAGATCTGAAAGAGGTCTACCTGTAATATCTGATTTTACAGCCACACAGCCTCTCATCAATTCAAGCAGCAAGGTCAGTTCTGGGAGTTCCCAAGCCGGACCTTCCGGCTCTACACAGAGCCATGATGTTCCACAAAAGTGATAAAGCTGATGGTACCATCTCTCAGGTAGCATGGGACGCACATTTTTTACTAGCAGGATTTTCAGGTCACGGGACAGGCAGAGAGTTAGGTCACATGTAGAAATGGCAGTGCAACTTTTGCAACAGTTAGGGTTTCTGATAAACTGGGAGAAATAAAAGGCAACCCAAGTTCAGCAAGAGAGAAATTCAGTTTCCTGCAGAAAGCAAGTGTTTCGCTCACAAAGCATACAAGAGTGGTAGGCCCATCTTTGTCCGTTCAGGCAATTTTTCTCGAACACATTACAGGGCCCTGCAGAGGCTGAAGAACACGCACCACGACAGGAGCGCATCGTAGCGTCTCTTTTCCAGAGGAGGCCGATGTTTTGCAAAGCTCCAGACTTGATTACAGTACAGGCTGAGGAGCGAGCTACAGGAACATGTCCACAGACAGCAAGTTAACATCAGCTAGACTCCATTTGGCACATCAGTTGCTTGGAGCTCTCGGTGGGTTTATTTGCTATTCACGCTGTCATCAAGACACAGCAAACTGCTGTATCCTCCTACAGATGGACAATGTGTCCGAAGTTAGGGACAATAACCTCTGGGAGCAACAAAGTCCAAAATGTTGGCAAACCTTGCAAATGATTTCCGGCATTATTGCTGCTACAGATTTAGTGTCAGCAGAGTATTTTCCAGGTCTGTCCATTGTCGAGGAAGACCAGAACTCCAGGTATTTGACAGAGCAGAAGCTGGTAGCTAGACGTGGAGGTTTTAAATAGACTAATGGGAGATGTGGCCCACTAGGAGTGGACTTTATCGCTTGTAGGCTCAATCAATTGCCACCATTTTTCAGTTGGAGGCCCGATCAGCTGGCAGTAGCCTAGAATGTCTTCCAGCAGAGTTGTGAGTAGGGACGAATGTGTTCCCAAAATACGCAATGGTGACCAGGACATTAACGAAGGTGAGGGGAGGCTGTGTGGAACTAGTGCTGGTAGAGTCTAGACAACGCAAGTCTGATATCTGGCTCTACTGGAACGTTTCTCTGATTTTCCAATTAGACTACCACAAAGTCAACGTCTCCTCAGAGATCACACAGGACTTTCCAATTCTGTAATCGAGAGCAGGCAATTGCCTCTCAGACTTGCGTTATTGAGCAACATGTAAAGTCTGGAATAACTAGCCGGGGGTATCATACACCCCAGATGGCGTCACTCAACTCACTTCCAGGACGAGGAAATATTGCTGTAGGTTGGTCTTGTATCCCAGTTTCTCAGATTATCCAATGCTCTGTGTGGTGTGCTGTCTGAAAGCTGACAAGGGAGTTGCAGCCGGAATTAGGAAAATGGGGGTAGTTGCTGATAGCAGTAAGGATGCCAAAAAATCTGGCTTCATACCAGACTTTAGAGTTGGGCATCATCAACTTGAATCAATGTGACTCAATTCAGAGCCCATTTGACTAGGGGCGCCATGGCATGGAAAGCCTTCCAGGTAGGTGATTGGATGGAGGATATTGTGAAGGCAGCAGACTCGTTAGGGGACTCCGCTTTCAGAGACGTTTACCTGAAGCCAATTGATCAACCGGAGCCAGTGGTAAGCAAGCTTGGTACAAGTATAATGCTCACCTCCAGTCTTCATATAGAATGAACATTTCCAGAATGACTTACCGGACAGTCTTTATTATATTAAAGACCAGGCGTTGTGAATTAACCCACCATGTTGCTGACTCTGCTGGTGACTTGATTCATCATTGCTGTGGTTGATGTTAATTGGTGTAAAAAAGTCAATATCAAGGTTATCCATGTGTTCTCTCACTGAGACTAGTGGTTCTCTTAGGAGTGGAGGCAACACATTCTTGAGTGACAGAGGTCCAAAGCAACACCACCATTCGAGGCAGATTTCAATTTGGTTCATGGAGTTCAAGTTTCAGATTGCAGTGCTAGGCTGTGAAGAAAAGGAAATGTAGGATGAAGCTGCCGGGGGGGGGGGGGGGGGGAGCGGGAATTCAAGGAATGTCAAGGAGATAGCGATTGGCCATTGCAGTAATAAGGTTGTTTTCTTGTCCTACATCTCCACATCTGGAAAAATCTGTTTGTTGCTCCTTGTGGAGTTTAAGCTTCAATAAAGTGAGAAAGGAGCGCAATTCTCGCCTCTGTGTCTTTAATAAAAACCAAAAACGTTCCAATAACCCATTCTGGAAGTAGACGAGGGAGTGCCGCAAAGGCTTAGCATTGGACAGGGATATCAAAGGGATAATGGCAATTTATGGAAGCCCTAAAGCTGGGGCCCGGGCCATCGGCTTCCCTGGTAAAAGTTATTAGGGACAATGATCAAATATGTGGCATAGAATACACAATGTAGGAGGCTTTATTTCTTTTGTGCTGATTATGTACATCTCTCGATTTGCCAACCCCAGTTTTGAAGGAATGTAGATGTATCTGAACTTCACAATCCCAACTTGAGCCCCTCGCAGTTGGAGAATGTTAAGATAATCTATCCCTCTAGGATTGGGGTCAGCAACCTTTGGCTCTCCAGATGTTTTGGACTACAACATCCATCAGCCCGAGCCATGATAGTCAATGGTGAGGGGAAAAGGGAGCTGTAGTCTGATATCTGGAGAGCCAAATGTTGCAGACCTATGCTCTAGGATATCAACCTGTTCACTAAAATGCATTTGATCAACCTCACAAAGAGGGTGTCTGGTCTTTATGCAGCGATTTTCCAGCCAATCTTTGCTGAGACTAGGGAGGATCTGTGCATGTGGAGGTGTTTGGCTGCCTCTTGGTTTGGTCCTGAGGTGCACACTTTGGATGCCCAGGAAGGATGGGCCAACAGGGTATTATGAGCTACCTGCCGCAAGAACTACTCAGTGTGGGATTGACTTAGTATTAAAAGAATGGCTCACCACTGTCCCTAATCCATTATCCCCAATCTATTGCAATCCACCATTTACCCCGGGTAAAAGGGGACAGTAGTTTATTAGATGTACACTGGGTTAATCCATTACTGGAATGTAAAAAAATGTTTGGACTCAGTGAAAAGGAAAGACGCATACTTAGTTGCATAAGTGGTTATTAAATGGAGATGAAGGAAAAAAATAAAAAGGCAGCAACAGCCTCTGGCACCATTCGAAAAATGAATTTTCTCCCCTACATACACCAAGGGCATCACCTCCAAATTCGACACAAAGTTGAGTACAGTCGGCACAGGGTCGATGTTGATCCATGTCAGTGCTGGGCGCGATTATTTTGGATCAGAATTAGATTGGAGAATAATTTGGTTCAGGTTCGTGAAGTAATCAAACACATTGCATGAAAGGAGAGTGGGCAGTGTTGATGGGGTATGTACATTGAGTAGGCATATTCCTTCACTTATGGTGGCAGTGCCCTAAATTGGAGTGTTTCTGGGACCACGTATTTGCCCATCTCAATGCGGCCAGCAGATGGAACAGAACTAAAGACCAGCAGCAGATGTATTTGTTGAACATAGTTGTGCCTGGACCTTCCCCACTAACAAAAGCCAAAAACACAAACTTGTGTTTAAGGGTTGTCCTGTGGCTCGTTTGTGATCATATGGACATGGAAACTTGCAAGGGGTCACAACGTCCTGACTGGCATGTTAAATGTTGCCCATCATGAACGAGAAAAACAAACTCAATTCATGGAGAGCTGCTCCATTTCAATCACATATGGGGGTTCATTTATTGATAATGTGAAGGCAAGAATGTATGTGCCCTACTAGACTATGTGGTCTTCGTTTTAGACTACTGGGTACCACAATCTCCAGACCTTTTCCAAATAGTCTTTCATACATTTTGGTGATTTGGTAGGAGGTCTTTGGGAATATTTGTGCATGGAATCATTTGCTAAAATGCTCCAAGTAAGCTCTTGATAATTTCATCTGAAACCCCTCCAACCATTATTCCAATTGCTATGTGGGTATTTATTTTACCTTTTGTTACCTAGGACACATGAGATCAAGAAAGATGCCGCAATCACAGACTGATGGTTCATTATGTTTATTTTTAAATTATATACAAGGGGGCAGGTAAGGGGTTGCGGGGGGTTTTGTATTGGGTAGAGGTTGCGGGGGGTTTCCCTACGCATTTATGTCCTAATTGACCTTCTAAATTAGGTCAATTCTCCCGAAGTGAATTCTCCCGAGGTCAATTGTGAAAAAGTCAGTTAGTATACAACCCTCTCCAGCTGGGCCTGAACACCTGTGGTTCAAGAATCCTTACAGTGCCAAGCCTCTTACTGAACAAATTACCTACCTCACCTCACAGTGATGTTCTTTCTGAAGGATGTTCCTCCCACGGATTAGGATATGGTATGCCCAGCAAAATAACATTACTGAAAGAGAAAGAAGTAATCTGTTCTTCTAGCCGATTCCTTCCTCCGATGGATTTCTCATTTAGTGACACAGGGATCCAGAAGGAAGGTGGAATGCCACCTATACCAGGAAACTGCTGAAATGGGTGTCCAGTCCAGAAAGGGAATGCAAGCACTGATGCGTTCATAATGTGTGCAGAGAAGCCCACGTCGCCACCTGGCAGATGTCCAGATCAGGGACTGCCCTCTGCAGGGCAGAGGTGGCAGCTACTCTTCTGATAGAATGAACTCCGAGAGCTTCAGGCACATCATTTCCACCCAAATCATAGCATTCCGATATGCAGAGAATGATCCACCTGGACAGGTCTGTTTAGTCACAGCCCTGCCAGTATGTACACCAGCATAGCCAACAAAATGCTTTTCATCTTTTTGGATGTCCCTCTTCCGAGAGGCGTAGCAACTGAGAGCCTGCACCGGGTCCAGCCAATATAAACATTCCTCTGCCTTGAAAGATGGGGCAGAGGAAAAAGGCAGATGGATCTTTTGAGGGGGATGGAAATCACAGATCACCTTTGGAAGAAAGAAGGCAAACACTCTAAATAATCTTCTCTTTGGGAAATAAACAAATAGGGAGGTTTAAACAGAATGTCTGTAAGCTCATCTAGTGGTAGTGATGGCGACCAGAAAAATCACATTAAGGTGGAGCAATCTAATAGGACAAGAATTAAGGGGCTCAAACAGAGTTATCATAAGGAACGTGAAAAACATTAAAATCCCATGCTGGTACTGGAGGAAACTGGTTGCACAAACCCTGTAAGAACTGCATATCGGGGGTTGGGGGCGGGGGATATTGAACGAGCACTGTTAAATGTACCTCTTAAAAATCAGAATAGCGGCTAGGTACCACTGCACAGTGACGATCTGTAGGGCCGGCAAACTGAGTAAGGCGGAGGAAGGATCTCGTGCCTGTGATGAAATGGCATGGACCATGAGGGAGATCCTCAGGTGGGAATGGCATGCTCAGACGAATGTCCGAGACCGGCCTGATAAAGAAAAAAAGAAAAATCGGAGGGACTGGGACGGGGAAAAGTGGTATTTTTTAAAAGGTCAGGGAAAAGCCCAAGCTGTGCATCAGACTAACAAGTTACTCTCTTACCTGGTAATGTTCTTTCGATGGGATGGTCCAACAACGTATTCCATATCTATGACAGTAATCACCGCAGCACAGCAACAATTTTTAAATGTTTTTTTTTTATAACGTGCCTAATACCGTACCCGAGTTCGGTTTCTAACCGCAAATCCAAGATGCTTCCAAGCCCAGCGCGTTGAGCCTGTGCCATCCTCAGTTATGGTGCGGAGTCCAGGCTGCTTGTCTCCTGGAGGCCCTAGGCTAAGTCTTTAAACAACTGCAACCTCTTCAAAAAAACTCTGGGAAGTCTCACTCTTACCTGGGATAAACAGGTCAATTTCCAAAAGAAAACAGGAATTCTTTTCATCAAAAAAACTACCTATCTTAGGCATGTATGTGCTGCGTATTCTAGAGGCTGTTCGGTGCAGACGATAACGAAGATGTTGGTGCAATGGGCACCAAGGCCTTTGAAGGTGGGGCCTGCTGGAGCTGTGAGGCATCAACACCCTTAAGGATCATGCCTGAGCCCAGAGGCATGTGGGCTGGTTTAAGGCAACACAGTGGGTCCCTTTAGTGCCAACTGGACCAGGACAGAAACCGCCAGGGCCTTGGCAAAGAGATCCATCATCTTTAAACTGAAGCTTTCACATTCCTTTGGGGTGGAAGACGCAATGGGAAATGGTACCTGCGGTGCTGCTTGCGGGGTGTCTGAACAGTGAGTTCTCTTCTTGGAGAATAAAGAAGAAAGCTGGCAAGACGATCTGCTCGGGCAGTGGGATAGCTTATGGTGCTTCTTTTCTTTCTCCTTGCAGAGTTGTGGGGGAGGGAGCGAGTGTGGGTCTGAAGAATCCAACAGGGATTTGTCATTTTCTGTCAGAGCATGGTTTAAAACCAGAGGCCTTCGCTGGAATGGGCAAAAAAAAAAAAAAAAAAAAGCGTGTTCCTTGAAGCGAATAGTGAGAAGAAAAAAGTCACAGGGAGCAGCACTGCGATATTTACTTGCCCTGACGTGATGTCCGGTGTGGCACACGTAGAAGTATCAGGCGGAGCCGACGCAGAGCTGCACCCCTCGGTGGCAAAAAGGTTTTCTAAAGAGCAGCTTTACTGCAAATACAATATACATGAGGAATCTGTGGGAGGAAAGAATCCATTAGAAAGTACACATTTCTGCATTTACCTCAGAAAAGGAGAGTTCCAGAGTAGGTTACCAAAAGTCCAGACCACTGCCTCAATACTGCACTCTTTCCTGGTAAAGAGCAACACTGATGTGTGGCAAAACCACTCAACCTATTCGTCCACAGCATTCATGGGAGGCTATGAATGCAACTTCTGATCATGCTGCGGCACAGAATCTGTGACTCTGAAGTACATATAGGAGGAGAAGCCGGCCTCCCCATTTTTCTGGATATTTGTGACATTTGAAGAGGTGTACTGCTCAACCGTGCTTTGGGATTGAATTTAACCTTTTTAGTGATTAATCTTCTTCCTGAAGTACCACTTAAAAATGGTGCATAATCAAAGACTATGCGGCCTCACCCATTCAGACGCTGTGGGTAGTCCATCAAAAATCCATTCTGTGACTCAGGTTATTAAATGTTTTCATGGAACCGCAAGGTGAAGTGATCAAGGACCTCAGACTGAACAACCGCTAAAATGTCGATCACACTCAACAATGCTTAAGTGGCATCAGAACAGGACATTACCTACCACACAAATCAAAACTGGTTCTCCCAGAACTACTTACAAGTTTATCCACAAAAAAACAGAACTCCTGTCCCTCGTAGCATCTTCATCAAAACTCCACTTTCAGATTTGCATGACATTTACCTAATTTGTCAGTCCTGGGTATCACTCCAAGTATCGTCTCTGGTGCCAAATCATTTGCTATTGTCCCCAACAACACATCAAAGATCACTTTTGATCTCCACATCAAGAACACTGAAAAATTGCCATTTTTAAATCTGCCTTCTGAGAAATGTATACTACATATCAGTGATGCAAGGAGAGGTAAAGTATTTAGATTAGAACTGAAGTGATGTGTAGATAGGACTGGTTCCATAGATCAGGCATACTAGGCTCCATGATGGATCACCTTTATTGACCCTAGCCGATTCTTTGGGAGTCAAGTAGTGTAAAGATATATTTATTTTGACATATTTAAATTCCATTTTCTCCATTAGTGTGACTTGAACAATGTTGATGCTCCCTGTCTAATAGTCCCACCCCACTATTCTGGGCAATAACAGACAGTGGATGTCTCAAAATAAAATTGGAAGGTAGGTTGTCTCCCGCTTTACACTAAGGAGATCACCACAATGTTATCGGCTCAAATGCAATTGGTCAAACAAATTTTACCTGCCTGTAAGAATCTCACTATTGGCGCTCAAGCAAGAATTCAAATCAATCTAATATAAAATCTCTATATGTTATAGATTGCTCACAGTAATCTTATTTCTGATGCTTCTATCAGCTTAGATTCACATGCTATGAGGTAGAATAAAGTTAAGCGGGAGTATAGATTTAGTAAAGCAGATAAGAGTAGAAAACCCCAATGCGCCTTCTACGCCACAGGGGAGGAAGGGTGGGCGCATGTAAATCCAAGCAGATTAAAGCTTCAGAAATAAGATTATGGCAAGTAATGTATCCCTTCTGAGGCCTCTGGATCTGCTTAGATCCCATGCTATGCATAGATTAGCGCGCAGTGTCTGGAGAAGGTGGTGGGTTGTGAAAAGGTACAGCGGCAAATAGATGTTTTAGTACCGCTTGTCCCACCTGCAAATCTGCTTTAGAGTGTGTGTCAATGCAGTAGTACTGAGTAAAAGTGTGAATAGAGCTCCATGGAGCTGCTTTGCAAATGGCATCCAGTGGGGCGTTTGCAATTAAGGCCAAAGTAGTGTCTGTACCCCTGGTAGAGTGAGCTCTTGGTGTGAAAGGCAGTTTTGTTTGATAGGGTGTAGCAGAGTAGTATGCATTTCACTATCCATCTGGGGAAGGCCTTTTTTGAAACGCGATCCCCCTTCCCTGCCAGAAGCTATGGAGACAAACAGTAGGTCTGTTTTTCGTAGTGGTTTGGTCTGGTTAGTAAAGAACCGCCCTCCTGACATCTAGCATATGGAGATTTTTCTCAACTGAGCTTGAAGGATTTTGAAAGAAAGCAGGCAGTTCAATGGACTGGTTGACATGGAATTTACATATGAACTTAAGTGAGAACCTAGGCCTAGGGTGTGTTCCTAGTACCAACTGGTCTTAGTGGACAACAAAGAAAGGGTCTTGCACTGACAAAGCTTGTAATTCACCGACTCTTCTTATGGAGGTGATGGCCACCAGAAAAGCAGTTTTGTATGTTAGGTGTTGAAGGCTGGATGTGTGCATAGGCTCAGAAGAGGAACTATGAGCTTTGGGAGTACCACATTTAGATCCCCACCCTATCAGGGGGGTTTGAAATGGTGGGGGGTGGAGGAAGCCTTTTTACTCTTTCCATGAATGCCTTAATGACAGGGACTTTCCACCATGACACCTTGCTTTGGGAAATGGTGTACGTGGATAGAGCCAATAGGTGAACCTTGATTGAGTTGAATACTAGACCAGAGTCTCGTAAGTGGAGCATGTAATGAAGAATGTGTGATGGGGTACATTCAATCAGGTTTACATTTTTTGACTGGCGCCATATTACAGATCTTTTCCATTTGTTAAAATAACAGTGTCTGGTGTTTGGTTTGCATGCCTCCTTGAGGATTTCCATACACCTTTAGGTAATTTTGAATGGCTAAACTCTAGGAATTCAGGAGCGAAGCTGCCAAATTCATAGATTGAGTATGGGGGTGTAACGTTGTCCCCCCCGTGCCGAGTGAGCATGTTGAAGGGGCATGGGAGTTTGATTGGATAGCACATCGCCAGATTGCGCAGATGCGGAAACTAAGGTTGTCTTGCCCACATGGAGCAACTAGGATTAGTGTCACTTGTTCATGGTGTATCTTGTTCACTATCCTGCTCTGTAGCCGTGTTGAGGGAAAAGTGTAGGAAAATTTCCCTGACTAGTTCATCCGGGTTGGGGAAAACTGGCTGCAAAGTTTGGGCATTGTGCGTTTTGGCTTGTGGGGAACGAGTCTACGTGAGGATAGCCCCAGAGGGAGAAAATATCATCTACAGTTTTTCTGCTGAGCTGCCGCTCGTGCTCTTCGGGTAGAGGATCTCTGCTTAATGAGTCCTCCAGAGAATTGAGTTCACCTGGAACATGTTACGACGTTCGGAAAATGTTCTGCTCAAGTGCGCACTTCCAAATATGTTGTGCTAGCCTGAACAGGTGGAGTGTGTGCCCCCCTTACGTGTTTATGTAAAACATGCCAGTTGTACTATCCGTGAGCATTTGGAATTTCTGTCCTGAAAGCTGTCATTGGAAAACTTGCAGGGTTTTGAGCACTGCTAGTAGCTCTAAATGTGTTATGTGATTTTGGGCTGTGATCCCGGTCCATAGGCCATGTGCTGTGTGGTGAAGGTAATGGGCCACCCACCCGGTGAGAGAGGAGTCTGTTTTGACAGTCACTTGCACTGTAGGGTTGTGAAAAGGCTTTCCCTTCAAGAGTTTAATTCGTCCACCAGCGTAGTGTTTGGACTAGGGTTAGAGAAACAACCACTAGATCATCCCAATGACCGTTTGCCGGAGATCACTGTTTTGCTAACCATTCTTGCATCGGGTGCATGCACAACCATGTGTGTGGGACCAGGTAGATGCATGAAGCCATCATCCCACGCAAACGCATTGCTTTGCGTACAGTTATTTAGCGACCAGCTTCATACTGAGATATTTGCAGCAGTATGTTTTGCAATCTTTTGTTGGACTGATAAGACTATCCCCTTTATGACAGCTCCTAGGAACTGTTTTGTTTTGCTTGGAACAATACTTTCTCGTTGTTTGAGAATGCCAATTGGAACAAAAGCTGGATTTGTTCTTTGGGTATTTTGCTCGCAAATTTGGGGCCAGAGGGGCTCCCCTGTTATCAGCCAGTGGTCCAGATAAGGGCACACGGATTGATTCTCTGCGTAGGTGCGCTGCCATTACCGCTATTACCTTGGTGAAGATCCTTGGAGCTGAGGCAATGCCGAAGGGTAGCACCTTGAATTGTTAGTGCTGGTTCGCCATTTTGAAGCACAAGAATATTCTGTGCACTGGCAACATTGAAATATGAACGTATGCATCTTTCATATCCAAGGTTGCCATGTAGTCCCCCTGTTTTATCAGTGGGATTACTTCCTGTAGCGTTGTCATGCAGAATTGTTGTGGCTTGACATGTTCATAGGGCGCAGGTCTAGGAGATGGCACATTGTTAGGGTTTTTTGGCACAAGGAAGCACATTGAATAAATACCCTTGTTTACCTGGTTCGCGGGGATGATTTCTGTGGTGTCCATTAGTAGCAGTGCTTGGACTTCTAACAGGATGCGCTGTTCTTCCTGTGTAGTTTGTCTTTGCCTTGGCGAGTGGTTGGCTGGCTGGTGTTTATATTAGCTCTATGTAATAGCCCCCCACCACGGTGGAAAGTTCGCACTTGTCCGACGTGATCCTCTCCCATGCGTGGGTAAACTGAGAAATACGACCTCCTACTGGAGATGCATGGGAGGGAACCTGTAGCGGGTCGTCATTGCTTACGAGGGGTTGAGCCCCCTCTTGAGGATGAGGATCTGCTCCTACTTCTGGACCTTCTCTGGCCACTTAAGAACCCCAGGACAAACTCTGCCCACCCTGGTTGTAATTGGAGGAACGTTGTGAGTTTGGTCCTTTAAACCTGCATGTATTTGAGCTCCCTCTCTGCCCAAAGGGCTTATTAGTGAGTTGACACAGGGATTTATTTATTTGCATTTATAAAGCACGCAGCAGCCCTTAGGCATCGTGGCCCTGAAGGTTTTATTTGAGGGGGTCGTATTGCTCATTTGCACTTTAATGAGTCTTCAACCGCTTTGCCAAACAAAATGTTGCGCTCGATGGGCATGTTTAAAAATGTTAGCCTGGGACTCCAATTTGAAACCCGATTGACAGAGCCATGCATGGCGCTTGATTAGTGGACCTTCTGACACAATCCGCCCCGCGTGGTCTGCTGCGACCAAATTATTCTTAAGGATGCAACTTGCTACTTGCCTCAATTCACCGATGTTGTGTACGAGTTGTTTTTTTTTTCACATGCTCTGGAACAGATTTGTTGTGAGATCTCCCACTTGTGGCAATTGTAGCTGGATAATAGAGTGGTATTATTAGCTATTCTTATTTGATAGGTGTAGTGTCATGGGTCAGGCAGTGAGCAGGTAAGCAGGAGGCATGTAGACACTTGTAAGTAGAAACATGAAAGTTGATTTATTGTTTCAGGGTAGAAGAAGGGGAGATAGGAAGCTATATGAAACATCCTTTCCAGTTGATCTCCCATCCTGTAATCCCCAACTGACACTCCTGGAAACTTGAGCACACATGACGGTTCCAGCTGAGCCTTGTGTGTCATAAGAATGTGTGTCTTGACCTACGCCTTGATATGACCAGGTAGTAGTTTGCTTGGCGTTCAGGCAGGCTTTCTTTGCAGTGGTCTGTTTGCTTGCTGCCTCGCCCTGAGGGGGAGCCTGAAGGTTGTGGAGTGGATCTGGATGTTCAAAGAAATGTATACAACTGGACATTCTCCTCATGACCCGATCAAATTGTTCTGGGGTCCATTGTGAGGAGCTTGGCAACACTGAAGTAGCAGGTGTAGGTTCTGGGGCAGAGGTCTGTCCCTGAAAAGGTGGCCTCGGGGGTAGAATAACCTTGTGACTTTGATGCTTTGGGGTGTCGAAGATTGAGTTTTTTTTCGACGTTCTGGCCTTTAGAAGGGTGTTAGGGACAGGTTTTTATTATTAAGTCGCTCAGCTTAGAGCTTTTTCCCGGGGCCAGTGAGTGTCGGTCATGTGTTGATCGCGACCGTGATGACCCAGAGGACAGGGACTGTTCAGACCATACCTTCGACACTGCATGTGGCCTATCAGTCGACAGCGAGGTTGACTTTCAGCCGTGGAGTATGGGCTTGGTGTGGTGTGAACTGGGGATGCCTGAGCCGCCGGGTGTCTTCTCCATAGCAGAACTGCCGGCCTGCCTGTTGGAGTCAGGGGCTCGCACGCAGGAATCCATCGGATCCTGATGGCCCTCGGCGCCACTTAGGATGCTGACGCTGCCCTCGCTAGAGGCAGCCTCGACGTCCATGCAGCCTCGGCCTGCAAGGCGTGTTGGCCCAGCGTTTGGTCTTGCGGTCCTTTCGAGTTTTCGGCCTAAACAGTTAGCAAGACTTGCACAGTTTTTTGGTGTGGTCCCTAGGAAGGCAAGGGTTACACACTCGGTGTGAATCCTTCCAGGGAAACCGGTTACAGGAAGGACAGAATTTAAAAGGAGTGTTTTCCATAGTGTGTACGGATGGCAGTCTAGCGAAACATATGGGAGGGTAGGGGAGATGGAATATGAACCTCCCCTCGCCCTCCCTACTGTGCAGGGCCGAGGCCACAGACCAGGTTCGAGACGGTAGTTGTCGACAGATGGATCTTATCCTCGAAAGCCGTTGCCGGAGATCTTGCGGTGTACGGTTTCGAGAGGACAGAAAGAAAAACTAAGTTTAAACTTTTACTAAGAAACAGCGTCAGCTAAGAAGGAGCTCTGCGATATGCATCCGACTACGATGGCGGGAAAAAACAATCTGAGGGAAATCGACGCATGAAGGTCCATGGGTACAGTAGACGTCACACTATGGATATTATTACTGGCACAACCTGTATATGTAATACTCTGCAGCTACACGAGGTCTGCCGATGCATAGCATATGATCTAAGCAAATCCACAAACCTCAGAAATGATATAGGATACATTAATCACCGTAATCGTATTTCTGATACTTGTATCTGCTTAGATTCACATGCTAAGCATATGCTGACATCTAGGGGAGGCTGCAGAGTATTACAGTTTTGAAAACTCGAAAAAGGGACATCGACAGGGCGTGCCAATAATACTATCACTAGTGTGAAGTCCACTGTACCCATGGTCCTTCACGCGTCAAGGTCCCTCAGATTGCTCTGTTTCTGACATGAGTTGCATGAAGTATAGCGCGAGTACAGGTGTAGTAAAGCAGATGTGTATAAGATAAAGGCCAGAGAAAACATCTATGCACCTTCTACTCCAAGGGGAGACAGGGTAGGTGCATGTGTATCTAAGCAGATACAAGCATCATCAATACGATTACGGTGAGTAATGTATCCCTTCTGAGGCTTGAGAAGAACAAGTTACTCTCTTACCTGGTAACGTTCTTTCGAGGGGATGGCCCGATGACGTATTCCATATCTATGACAGTAATCACCACAGCTGTGCTGCTTCGGAAAATCTTTCGGCGTCTGCGTCGATGAGCCGTCCTCGAGGACCTCTGTCGAGCCGACGTCACCGGATGTTATAAGTAGGACGCACAACACCGTAGCCTAATTTGTAGTTTTTTCCAGAACGTGTGGCACCAATCTTCTGCCCATAGGACCACAGAAAGCCTTGCGAAAACATAAGCTGCAATCGCATAAGAAATTCTGTAGTGGGGAAGGGAGGGAGGGAGCGATATGGAATACGTCGTCGGACCATCCCATCGAAAGAACGTTACCAGGTAAGAGTAACTTGTTCTTCGATGGGATTGGATCCTCCAACATATTCCATATCTATGACAGACTCCCAAAGTAGTACCTATGTAAGGAGGTGGGAAAAGAATTAAGAATATACAAATTTAGAATGCTCAATCAAATTGCAGAGTAAAGGATCGCCTTGCCAAAGGCCAGATCCTGCCCATGGACAGAATCTAGGGAGTAGTGACGTACAAAAGTATGGACCGAAGCCCAAGTGGCTGCATCACAAATGTTGCAGAGGGGTGTTCCTATTCGCAGGGCAGTAGAGGCAGCCATACCCCTAGTCGAATTGGCCCGTAAGCCTACAGGAGGGTCCTTACCCGCCAGGCGGTAACATTCAGAAATTGCCAAGATAATCCATCTAGACAAAGTCTGCTTAGTCACAGCTTGTCCTAAACGCCTTCCAGCGTAACCAATAAAGAGCTGATCGTCCACTCTGACCCAGGACATGCGTGAAATGTAGAAACTCAAAGCTCTCCTAGGATCTAACCTATGGAGACTCTCCTCGTCCTTACCAGGATGCAGAGGAGGATAAAATGCCGGAAGAACAACCTTCTGGCTTAAATGAAAGGAAGGACGAACTCGAAGGACAACCCTGTCCTTATGAAACACAGTGAAGGGTGGCTTAACTGAAAGTGCCTGTAACTCACTCACTCTGCGAGCGGAAGTGACCGCAACTAAAAATACAGTTTTAAGGGTTAACAGCCTCAAAGGACAAGAATGTAAAGGCTAAAAAGGAGCACCCATTAGAAACTTGAGAACAAGGTTCAAATCCCAACCGGGCACCTGGAAAGGTGACGGAGGGAACACATTAGTTAGCCCTTTCAGAAACTGAGAAATTAAAGGGATTTTAAAATAAGAACACTCCTCAGTCGAGCGCTTAAATATGGACAGCGCCGCCAGGTAACCTTTAATGGTATCCACTTGCAAGCCCCTGTGGGCTAAAGAAAGCAAAAAAGACAGAACTACAGGAATGTCACATGAAAAAGGATCCACATTCTGAATCCTGCACCAGTCGCAGAACTTTCTCCAACGGTACGGGGACTTTTTGTTGAGGTAGTGCATGGCCACTGTGTTGTTCCGTCAGAATCAGGACATTCTTTCCTCGCAGTCGGCAGAAAAGCCTTCAGGGCAAGCCTGACGACCCTCAGCTCCAACAGATTGATATGGAGTCTGGACTCCGACGGAGACCAACGACCGCTGACTGTCAACTCTTTGGCATGAGCTCCCCAACCAGTAAGGGATGCGTCTGTCACGATCGTCACCTCCAGCCAGGATAGCCAAAATGGAGCTCCCCTCATCAGATGCCTTCGACGGCCCACCACAGAAGATCCTGGGCGACCGAGGACGGCACCTGAAAGGGGTCCGAAATCCTGCCGGAGGACTGTGACCACTGCATCTTGAGAGCCCATTGCAGAGATCTCATCCGCAACCTGGCCTCTGGCACCAGAAGAATGCAGGATGCCATGAGGACTAGCAATCTCAAGAACTCGAACGCTGGGAGACTCTGGGCATGTTGAAACTTGTGCACCATCTGCTTAATGTGGTGAGCCCTCACCTGGGGAGGGAAACACTGCCCCAGGGATAGGTCTAGCACCACACCGATGTACTGGAACCGCTGTGTTCCAGTCAAGTGGGACTTCTTTAAGTTGAGGGAGAAGCCCAGCTTGTGAAGGGAGTGGCAAGTGACGGACAGATCAGGACTTGCTCGGGAGAGCGCGCCCTGATCAACCAATCGTCCAGGTAGGGGTAGACATGAATCCCCCCTTTCCAGAGATCCACTGCCACAACCACCATGAGCTTGGTGAAGACCCTCGGGTGGAGGTCAATCCGAACGGCAGGACCCGAAACTGAAAGTGCGAGTCGCCAACCGCGAACCTCAGGTACATCTTGTGCTTTGGATGGATCGGCACATGAAAATAAGCGTCCTTGAGGTCGAGACACCAACCAGTCCTGAAGTTGAAGGGCCTGGAGGACTTGAGAAAGTGTAACCATCTTGAACTTGTCCTTCCCGAGGAGCTTGTTCAAACCGCGCAAGTCCATGATGGGTCTCAATCCTCAGTCTTTCTTCGCAATTGAAAAATAAGGGGAATACCAACCCTTGTTCCTCTCCGCTACAGGCACCAGTTCTATGGCGCCTTTCTCCAGCAGGGATTGAATTTCCTGCGCAAGCAGCGGATCCGAACTCTTCAAAGAGAGGTTCCCTGGTGGAATGTCGTGAGGCCTCTGCCGGAAAGGAAGACAGTAGCCATGGGTTATGATCTCCAGAACCCACACATCTGAAGTAATGGCACGCCATTCTACCAGATGCTGTGCCAGCCTTCCCCCAACCGCAGAAGCATCGGCCTCATGACGGAGCTGAGGCGGCTGCGGCAGTGCCTGAGGGCAAAGAGGCAACTGCACGCAAGGCCTTGGCACCTAGAGTACCTTGTTTACCACCTCTGGCCCTCCTACGGTTGCCCCTTTGACTTGCAGCTCCTCTCGATTTACTAAAGGACGAGTAACATCGAAAGGGACCTCCCCTCCAATGCTGTCCCCTAGGATGAAAAGGCAGAGGTTGGCGAACTGCAGCACCCAACGACTTTGCTGCAGCTTTGAAGTTCTGCAACCTCTCAAGACTCTAGTCAGCCTTGCTACCAAAAAGATGGTCACCATCAAAGGGCATGTTGAGGAGCCGGCTTTGCACATCGGGAGCAAAACCCGACTTCCGCAACCACGCAAAACCTGCGTATTATGGTGCTCACCGCCATGGATCGGCTGATGCAATCAACCATGTCCAGACCCGAATGAACGGATTCACACATGGCATCCTTGCCATCCTGCACAATAGGAAGGAAACCATCCCGTTCCTCCCCTTTGGGAATATGATCAGCCGCTAGGGAAATACAGTTCCACAGAGTGTGCATGAAACGAGACAAGGCACAAACGGAGTTGGCAGCCTGAAGCGGCATACCCCCAGAAGAAAATACCTTCTTCGCCCAGCCATCAAACGTTTGTCGTCCCCATCAGGAGGGATGGTAGGGTACGACGCCTGCTTTGCAGGGGCCGTAGCCGCCTGCACCACCAAACTTTGCGGAGTGGGGTGCGTGGTCAAGTAGCAGGTGTCGCCACTGACTGGGCAATATTTCTTCGGCAAGGACTTGCTCACTGCCGGGAAACTCTCTGGAGAAGTCCAAGCCGCAGCCACCCTTCTCTGCAAGGCCATATTGAATAGCAGCACCGGGTCAATTGGTGGACCCCGGTCCAGGATATCCGTCAGGTCATACCACTCCAGGTAATCCGTGACCCTCGACATCAGGTGCCGATAAGAGTCGGCATGCGTGCCAGGCCTACCAAATTCCACCTCCGGAGAGGTGTCGAGCCCACTGGCGTCATGCAATGACTGGTGCAGCTCCTCAAGCTGGCTATGACAGAAACAATGTCATTAGGGACCTCTGCAGGAACCACCCCTTCCTCAGACCCCTCATCCACCTCAGAAATATAATCCAGAGGCTGGAAAGAAGGAACCGAAAAAGGAATAAAGACATGTTTTGCCTTAACCAGAGCTTTTCTAGGGGGTTCCCCCGTACCACGAGGCATCCCCGACAAAATCACCTTGAAAAGCAGTGAGGGAATCTGCGTCGAGCGCGGCGCCGACAGCTTCGACACAGGCCTCTAGGGCGGACCCCCGAGCGTGTCTCGACAGCCTGGGTGCCGATGGCGTCGACGACTTCCTCGGAGGCGGGGCCTCAAGAGAGTCCTTCGACGAACTCGGCGCCGCCGGCTCGATGTCTTCCTCGAAGACTTCACAGGTTCACACGGTCTCGATGGCGTCGAGGACCGGGACCTGGAACGGGCATGTCTAGAGCAACCATCCTTGTCCGACCGGGACCTCGAAGGCGCCCGGTGGTCACGACGCCTGCTCGAGCCCGAAGGCGGACGAGCAGTGTCTCTAGCACGGCCACGACCGGCATACTCAGACGGACCGGGGCTCTGCGATTGAAAAATCGCCAACATCTCCTTTCGGAAGGAATCACATTCCTCCGGAGTAGAATGCTTGTTGGGACAAGCAACCCGCAGACGGGCAAAGTCCACGGTAGAGGACGGGGAAGGCGACCGGTGACTGCGCTTCCTGGAGTGCCTCGAAGAGGCAGAGGAATGGCAGGACCGACTCCCAGACCGAGAACCCCGGACTCCCGACGGCGATGCAGAGAGTCACCCCTCGAATCGTCCATCGAAAGACCAGTGGAACACGACTTCCGGGCTTGGCCAACTTACCGACCGACAGCTTCTTCTTACGCTCCCGCAAGGCCTTCGATGTGAGTGATTAGCAGTCGACAGTGGTCCGTATCATGGTCCTCCCCGAGGCACCACAGGTAAGTGTTGTGCGTATCCGTCAGTGACATCTTGGACCCGCACACCCGACACTTCTTACACCCGGACCGCGGGGTGGAAGAAGCCGAAGACGACATAATCGATAGCAATGAAGAAACAGGTTCGAAGAACCGAAAGAACAGGATTCAGTAGAATTGAGGTGCACCGAGATCTCCGAAGCGAACACGTTCGCGGAAAAACAGACCTGAGGCTACGGGTGTCGTGCGTCCTACTTATAACATCCGGTGACGTCGGCTCGACGGAGGCCCTCGAGGACGGCGTATCGACATCATCGATGCAGGACGCAGAAAGATTTTCTGAAGCAACACAGATGTGGTGATTACTGTCATAGATATGGAATAAGTCGGAGGACCCAATCCCCTCGAAATCTGCTTAGATCACATGCTATGCATAGATTAGCGAGCAGTGTTTGGAGAACGTGGTGGGTTTTGAGAAGGTACAGCAGCAAATCGATGTTTTAGAAGTGCTTGCCCCACCTGGGTATCTGATTTAGAGTGTGTGTCAATGCAGTAGTGCTGAATGAAGGTGTGTACTGAGCTCTATGTAGCTGCTTTCCAAATGGCGTCCAGCGGGACATTTGCAACAAAACCCAGTGTAGCTCCAGTCCCCCTTGTGGAGTGCGCTCTTGGTGTGAAAGGCAAAGTTTTGCTTGATAAAGAGTAGCAGAGCTGTATGCATCTGACTATCCATCTGGAGATCGCATTATTGGAAAAATGTGGTCTCCTTCTCTGCCTGTTGCTACGGAGACAAACAATTGGTTTGTTTTTCTGAGCGGTCTGTTCTTGTTTACATAGTAAGGAACCGCCCTCCTTACATCTAGTGTGTGGAGTTTATTCTCAGCTGAGCTTGTTGGGTTCTGAAAGAAGGCCGGTAGCTCAATGGATTGGTTTACGTGGAAGTTTGAAATGAACTTCAGTGAAGACCTAGGGTGCATTTTTAATACCAATTTGTCTTTGTGGATAACAAAGAAAGGGTCTTGCATTGACAATGCTTGAAGTGCACCAACTCTCCTTATGGAGATGATCGCCACCAAGAAAGCCGTTTTATACGCGAGGTATTTAAGGCTTGACTTATGCATAAGCTCAAAGGGGGGGTGCAATGAGCTTTGCAATTACTACTTTGAGGTACCAACCTGGTAGTGGGTTTGTTATAGGAGGGTGGAGTCTCTTTACTCCCTCCATGAATGCCTTAATGACAGGATCCTTCCTCCCTGATACTTTACTTTGAGAGGTGGTGTATGAGGATAAAGCTGCCAGGTGAACCTTGAGTTAAAGACGAACCCAGAGTCTAATAAGTGGAGCATGTAATGAAGAAATGTGAGTTGGAGTACATTCTATTGGGTTTGTTTTGACTGGTGCCAAATTACAAATCTGCTCCACTTGTCGAAATAACAGTGTCTGGTGTTTGGCTTACGTGCCTCCTTGAGGATATCCATACACCTTTGAGGTAAATTAAGATGTCCAAACTATGACCTCAGGGGCCATGCTGCCAAGTTCATTGAGTGAGGTTGAAGGTGTAGTGTTGTCCCTCTGTGCTGGGAAAGCAAGTTGGCCGGGCACTGGAGCTTTAACGGATCGCACATCGCCAGTTTGCGCAGATGTGGATACCAAGGTTGTCTCGCCCACATGGGAGCAACTAGGATTAACGTCATCTGTTCCCTGTGCATCTTTTTCAGCCACCATGCTCATTAGTGGAGTTGGGGGAAAAGCATAGGCAAATTTCCCCGACCAACTCATCCATAGGGCGCTCCCCTTGGAGTCTGGTTGGGGAAACCTGGATGCAAAGTCTGGGCATTGCTGGTTTTCTCTTGTAGCGAACAAGTCTAATGTGGGGTAGCCCCACTGTGAGAAAATGTGATCTACAACATTTCTGTAGAGTTGCCACTCGTGGTCTTCTGGTAGGGGTATCTCTGCTTTGCGAGTCCGCTCGGGTGTTGAGGTCCCCTGGAACATGTTGGGATGATAGGAACATCCCCCGTTTGAGTGCCCATTTCCATATTTTCTGTGCTAGCTAGGACACATTTGGAGGATGTGTGCCCCCCCTGCTTGTTCAAGTAGAACATTGCAGTGGTGCCGTCTATGAGAATTTGTATCGACTGATTTGTTAGATGTGCTTCGAAGGCTTGAAGCGCTTAGAGTACTGCTAGACGTTCCAGCAGGTTTATGTGGTTCTGTGCTGTGACTGGAGTCCACAGACCATACGCTATGAGATGAAGGTCATGGGCCCCCCACCAGGTGAGGGATGCATCTGTTATAACGATCACTTGCACCGCCGGGTCATGGAAGGGTTTTCCCCTTCACCAGATTCTCCTTCGTCCACCAGCGTAGAGCTTGTGTTAGTGTTGGCGAAACGACCACTAGATCGTCCCACTGACAGCTTGCCTGAGACCATTGTTTTGCCAACCACTCCTGCATTGGGCGCATGCAAATTCGCGCATGTGGGACCATGTAAATGCAAGATGCAATCACGCCTAGCAAACGCTTAGCTTTGCGCATGCTTATCTGGTGACAGGCTTGATACTGTGGTATTTGCAGCAGTATGTTTTTTATTCTTTCCCATTATGGAAAGACTAAGCCTTCCTCTGTCTTTAGGACAGCTACCAAGAACGGTTTGGTCTTGTTTGGTACAAGGCTCGACTTTCTCGGTGATCGAGAAACCCAAATGGAAAAAAGGTTTATAGTTCTTTGGGTATTTTGCTTGCAAATTTGGGGTGTCTCCCCTGTGATCAGCCAGTCGTCCAGGTAAGGGTACACTGGGATTGCCTCCCTGTGCAGGTGCGCTGCCTCCACCGCCAGTACCTTGGTGAATACCATTGGAGCGGATGCTATGCCAAATAGTAGCACCTTGAATTGGTAGTGCTGGTTTGCCATCTTGAAACGCAAGGATCTTCTGTGTGCTGGGAACATTGAAATATGAAAGAGGCATCTTTCATAGCCAAAGTTGCCATGTAGTCCCCCTCGCTTTAGCAGTGGGATTACTTCCTGTAGCTTTGTCATGCAGAATATTTGTGGCTCGACTTACATGTTTGCAGTGCGCAGATCTAATACTGGGCGCATTGTTAGATCTTTTTTGGGCACAAAGAAGTACGTTGAATAGATACCCTTGTTTACCTGTTGTCAGGAAGTTTTTGACGGCGTCCTTTAACAGCAGCGCCTTTACCTCTTCCAGCAGTATGCGCTGTTCTTCCTTTGTCTTGGAGGATGGTGGGAGGGACGTTCTAGTAGCTCTACACAATAACCGCCCGCCACGGTTGAAAGCACCCACTTGTGCAAGGCGATTCCCTCCCATGCCTGGATGAAGTGTGTTATGCGTCCTCCTACTGGAGTGGCATGGGAGGGAACCTGGAGTGGGTGGTCATTTCTTTGGGGGAGTGGATCCACCTCTAGAAGAGGAGGATCTTCCCGTGCTGTGGGATCTTCTTTGGACTCTCTGAAAGGCCTGTGAAGATTTTCCTCGTCTTACACTCCACGACGAACCCTGACCCTGGTTGTATCCAGAACCTACTTGTGAATTTTGTTCCCTGAAGCGACGGAAATTATGGCCTCCCCTTTGACCTGAGGGTTTGTTTGTAAGTTGTCCCAGTGACCTTAGAGTGTCCTACTCTTCCTTTGCAGTTTTAAGTGCATCCTCTACTGCTTTGCCGAACAGAACATTAGGCTTGTTCGGCATATTGAGGAGGGTCGCCTGAGTTTTTAATTTAAAGCCTGACTGGCGTAGCCATGCATGCCAATTTATAAGTGTACCCTCTGCGCTAATTCTTCCAGAATGATCTGCTGCATCTAAATTATTTTTCCAAATGCAGTTACACACAGCCTTCCCTTCTGCGAGCGAGAGTTGGATTGTAATGGCTCTGGGGCGGAGGCTATTATTGTGGCCATTTCCTCCCACTTGTCGCAGTTGTAGCTGGCTAGCAGAGTGGTGTTGGCAATTCTTGCCTGATATGCTGCCGAGGTGGCAACCTTCCTACCGAAAGTGTATATTTTTTTGCTTTCCTTTATCGAGGGGGGCCTCTAATGAGGCGTTAACGCCCTTTTTCTCGTGGTGGTAACGGCCAATGAGTCTGACTTTAATTGACCCCTAATGTAGAGGGGGGTCAGAGGGCGCTAGCTGGAAACATTTTTCAATACATGGGTTTACCGCCCCTGTTAGGTTAGGGGTTACCAGAGAGGGTTGTATCCGCCTTTGCACAGATTGTAATAAGGGGATATATTGGGTTGCTGCTTTGTCACCAAATAGGTCTTCAACAAAATCTTTGTCGACATGACTTTGTGTCAGAATTTGGAAGTGATCAGCTGCCTTTAGGAGCATGTCATTGAATTGGATCTGGTTATCTACCGGTGAGTGCCACCAGCGGTTCTATATGGTCTCGAGACGGTATGACAAAATACTTCATCATTATATTAATGGTCCACCTCCCCTATGTCCCCCGGATCCTCGGAATCCGTATTTGCTCCAGTCTCCCAGAAGCTTTAGTTGTGGTCAGAGTTCAAACTGGTCTGGGTCCTGTTGGGGGGTGTCTGCTTGAAGGGTATCTGGCTGGGCTTTTTTGGCAGGGGCGTTGTGACAATGTCACCCCCACTAGCCGGTGGCATGTTCTGGAGGTTTTCTAGAACTTGAGGGTGACTCTCGAAAAAATTGGCCATAAAGGACATGCGCTTCATGACTAGGTCTATATCTTCAGCAGACTACTGTGACTAACGTGGGATAGTTGGAGTGGAAGGTAGCATCCATGCCTGGATGATGATTATACATCATCATCCAGGCATGGATGGCCATACACGGGCTATGCCTGAATGATGATAAAACTGAACTCATCCTAAGCGCCTCCACTACTCTAAAGAAACTAAGCCCTGCGTATAGCTCCTTCCTGATCGATGGGAACAGCATCAAAGTGGGACAAGAAGTTAAAACACTAGGCTTTTACCTGGACTCTAACTTCACTCTCAAAAGACAGGTAAACTCCTTGGCCTCCTCCACAGCGTACACGTGCAAATTGAGCCGCACTGCCAAACCCTTCCTGTCAGACACTAGTTGCCTCACCATCGCTAGAGCCCTCATTCTGTCCCGCTTGGACTACTGTAATGCCCTCTATCTGGGATCCTCTAAAGCCACCACTAGCAAATTACAAACTCTTCAGAATAATGCTCTTAGAGCAGCCCTGGGCATCTCTAGAAGAGAGCACATCACTGAACACAACCAACAGAACAACTGTGTCTCTATCAAAGATACAATGACCCTAGAAACGGGGTCCCTCACTCAAACCCCTTCACAACGCCGCCCCTACCTATTTATCTGACAGATTCCATAGACAGTCCTCTGAAAGACCGACAAGAACAGCTTACAAGGACCGCCTCTCTATCTCTTACTTTAAACGTTCTACAATAGGGGGAAACAGTTTCCGAGTGCAAGCAGCTAAATTGTGGAACTCACTACCGCCTACTCTCAGAAGGGACCTGCCTTATCAAAGCTTCCGATCGAAGGTAGTTTCATGGTTGAAAAGTAAGCCTCAAACTCATGCTGGTGCTTAACCTGCCCCTTTACCCGTGCCTGCTGCACACTCTGTAACCAACTGTGCTTACTTGTATATATGTACATTACCTTGTGTTTTTACTTTCATTGTGTTTATGTATATCTTTGATTGCTGCAACTAAGCTTTGCATATCCATGTAAAGGCTGCGCCCTGTTACCTTAGGGTATGTTCGCGCATTACAAATAAACAAGCTCAGGTGTAGGCTGCCTCTTGTGCTTTATAGTTTCAGACATAGTTCCCTCTCCTTGGGTAACTCCTTCTCCTTATGGGATTTGTGGGTCTTCGATGTCTGGTGTTTTGAAGTCCGCCATTTCAGAAGTCTTCCTGGGACATGTTAACAAGATGAGAACATTTCGAAGTCTGCTTAGCCCAGCGCTTAATTTTACAGTCCTTTAAGGTTTTGGGCTTAAAAAGCTTGCAAGCTTTACAGTGGCCCTCGTTGTGATCCTTCGGAAGACAGGTTGCACACCCGGTGCAAGTCCTTACAGGGAAAAATGTTATTACAAGTAGGACAACATTTAAAAGGTGTATTTTCCTATTGGAAGGGCAGATTGGCGAATAGATAGGGTAGAAGGGGAAATATGCATTCTCTTAGCTCAGCTAAAATATGTACCACACCAAACTCTCCCTACTGTGTGGGACGAGGCCCAGAGCGGCCTTCCGAGGCTGTGTGGAAGTTCGCCGAGGCAAGTTCTGCAGCCAACGAAGTTTGTCCTCGAAGCCGTTGTCGAGGACCGGCTATAACAGGACAGAAAGAGTAACTAGCTCTAATTTTTTGCTAATAAATGGCGTTAGCAAAAAAAAGGAACTCCGCTTTCAGCATCCGACAATGATAGCGGAAAAAACAATCTGAGGGACCTTGACGAGTGAAGGACCATAGGTACATAGGACATCACACTAGGGATAGTATTACTGGCACGCCCGGTCAATGTCCCTTTGAGTTTCGAAAACAAAAAATGTAATACTCTGCGGCTACCACTAGATGTCAGCCTATGCATAGCATGTGACTAAGCAGATACAAGCCTCAGAAATACGATTACGATGAGTAGTGTTTGTAATCCTATTTCTGAGGCTTGTATCTGCTTAGAGTCACATGCTATGCATAGGCCGACATCTAGTGGTATCCGCAGAGTATTACATTTTTTTGTTTTCGAAACTCAAAAAGGGACATTGACCGGGCGTGCCAGTGATACTATCCCTAGTGTGATATCTCCTGTACCCATGGTGCTTCACGTGTTGATAGCCCTCGGATTTTGTTTCTGCCATGAGGTAGCATGAATTATAGCGCAAGTACAGATGTAATAAAGCAGATAAGAGTAGGTAAAGCCAGAAAACATCTATGCACCTTCTACTCCTCCACAGGGGAGAAAGGGTGGGCGCATGTGAATCTAAGTAAATACAAGTATCAGAAAAATTATTATGGTGAGTAATGCATCCCTTCTAAGGCTTGTGGATCTACTTAGATCACATGCTATGCATAGACTAGTGAGCAGTGTCTGGAGAAAAAGGTGGGTTGTGAGAAGGTTCAGTGGCAAATAGATGTTTTAGCACTGCTTGTCCCACCTGTGTATCTGCTTTAGAGTAAAAGTATGTATGGAACTCCATGTAGCTGCTTTGCAAATGGTGTCTAGATGGAAGTTTGCAATGAAGGCCAAAGTAGCTCCGGTACCTCTTGGTGTGAAAGGCAGTTGTTTAATAGGGAGTGGCAGATCTGCATGCATTTCACTATCCATTTGGAGATGGCGTTTTTAGAAACGTGATCACCTTCCCTGCCATGTGCCATTGAGACAAAAAGTTGGTCTTATTCTCTTAGCGGTTTTGTCTCCTTTATATAGTAAAGAACCACCCTCCTTACATCCAGTGTATGGAGGTTTTTCTCTGCGGAGTTTGGAAGATTTTGAAAGAAAGCGGGTAGTTCAATAGATTGGTTAACATGGAACTTGGATATGAATTCAAGTGAAAACCTAGCGTGTGTTTTTACTACCAACTTGTTGTAGAGAAGGAGCCAAGTACCCCCACCTCAATCACTTCGCCCATATTGCTTATCTGCTGGAAACCAGAATATGACATGTACAAAGCCATTTGAACTACAGATACCAAGGAGAATCCTGGAAGCAAGGCTCCCATTGAGACAACCATACCGCCATATGAGACAGTATGATGGCTGTCCGAGTGATAGTCCGGAAGAAAACAGGACAGTTGCAAAGCAAAGAAAAATGATTACATCACACAAAGTAGACCTGACGTATGAAGAAAGGAGATGCAGAGACCATAGAATGAAGGCAATTCTATAAGGCATCAAGAAAGTATCAAGATCACTGACATCTTGGGATCAAGATGAAGAAACTTATGCTACAGAAATAATGAAGATATCAAGCTATTTCACATGTGTTATTATGCAAAGAAACTCAAGCAAACTAGTATTCTTGAGGCTAGCTTTATAGTAACTAGAGTGCGTCATGCGCGTGTATATATATATCAGTAAAAGATGGATGTTCCCACTACGTAAGATAGAAGTGCTGAGCAAAAGAAGGAAGGCCGCTTTTTCATTTTCAAAGTGCGGCGCAGTTAGAAAAGTGAATTACAGGTGAAACTCGGAAAAGCGAGGTTGGATGAGCCAAGACCATAATCAAACTGGGGTGAGTTGACATTGAATACAAATCATGCCATAGAACGAAGCACCTGTTCAGAAGGCATGGACAAAAACAAGACAACGTCAAGGGTCTATTAAAGAATAGCATTTTAATGCACAAAGCTCAATTTCGTGGTCTTCGGTCACGTGGGGAGAAGACGTTGAATGAGCATGATGGTCACACCCATGCACGAGGGCAGACTGTGCCTTCACTCCCCTGAATTCTTCAGTAGCTAGGAACATTTCCAAGGACGGGTTCAAAGCCCTAATTGACTGCAGACCACTGAGGTGATGGATGGTCATGATAATTGGTGGGCAGCACGGTTAAGATGAGCTCCTCAGCACCTGGACGCTCAGCCTGTCTGCTGCTAAACGTAGGTTGGGAAGGTACCGACGGAGGTTAGAAGCTAACCAATGATAGAGGACCGCATGATCAAAGGTCCTATAGTTACTTAGCCAATAGAACGTCGTATATTTAGGGACGTTCATAGTGACATTTTTGGGAAGGGCTTAGTTGCCGCACCTGATGTTAAGAAGCCGATCACTATTTCACTGCCCCAACGAGTATGGCTCGTATACTTAGAAGATCCGTTTAGACCCCATCACATTCACTCATAGGTTTTTAAGTTTTGGCACGTAGGAGGACGTAGTGGTACAGAGGTTAACATAATCAATGACGAATATATACACTATAAAAATGTGATTTTTTTATGACATGCTTTGAGATCGTGATGAGACGTCTGCTGATGTCCGTTGTAGATAATTGATATTCCAGTTATCCTTTTGTCAACTACCTGAGATGTTTAAATTATTCATGTTTGAATAATTTCTGCATTCCCATCTATCTTAAAGGTATTGCTATTTCATCTTAAAGGGCTGGGAGATCCAGTTCTTTGTCTTTGTGGATAACAAAGCAAGGGTCTTGCACTGACACAGCTTGTAGCGCACCAACCCTTCTTATGGAGGTGATGGCTATAAGAAAAGCTGTCTTGTAGGTTAGGTGTTTAAGGCTGAATTTGTGCATCGGCTCGAAAAGATGGCCTATGAACTTTGAGTGTACCACATTGAGATCCCACCCTGGAGGCGGGTTGGAAATGGGGGTGGGAGGTAAAGTCTCTACTCCCTCGATGAAAGCCTTAACAGGGACTTCCCACCAAGACACCCGATTTTGTCGTCATGTGGTGTATGCGGACAGAGCCGATAGGTGAACCTTGATTGAGTTGAAAACTAGGCCAGAGTCTAGTAAGTGGAGCATGTAGTGAAGAATGTGTGATGGAGTACAGTCAATAGGGTTTACCTTTTTTTGACTGGCACCATATTACAAACATTTTCCATTTGTTGAAGTAGAAGTGTCTGGTGTTAGGTATACGTGCCTCCTTGAGGATTTCCATACACCTTTGAAGTCATTTTAAATGTCTAAACTAGGACTTCAGAAACCAATCTGCCAAGTTCATAGAACTGTGGATGTGAGTGTAATGTTGTCCCACCGTGCTAACTGAGCATGTTGAAGGGGCACAGGAGCTTGATTGGTTTGCACATCGCCAGTTTGAGCAGATCCGGAAACCAAGGCCGTCTTGCCCACATTTGAGTCTAAAGGAGGATAGCCCCAGAGGGAAAAGATCGAGACTAAAGTTGCCACTCGTGTTCTTTGGGTAGGGGATCTCTGCTTGGAGTCTGCCAGAGAATTGAGTTCCCCTGGAAGGTGTTGAGACACTAGGAACATGTTACACTTGAGTGCCCACTTCCAGGTTTTTTTGGGCTAGCCTGGACAGACATGGAGTGTGCCTCCCTGCTCGTTTATGTAAAACCTGGCAGTGGTGCGGTCTGTGAGGACTTGCACTGTTTAATGCACCTGAAAGGCTTTCAGGGCCTCGAGTACAGCTAATAGCTCCAAAAGGTTGGTGTGATTTTGGGCTGCGAGCTGTGTCCACAGGCCATGTGCTGTGTGGTGAAGGTAATGGGCTCTCCATCCGGGAGTCAGATGTCTGTTGTGCCTACTGCTTGCACTGGAGGATTGTAAAAGGGTTTTCCTTTTAACATTTTCCTTTGACCACGTGCATAGCACTTGTACTAGCGTTAGCAAAACAACCAGTAGATCGTCCCACTGACTGCTTGCCTGAGACAAACAAGTTACTTACCAACTGGTAACTTCCTTTTGATTGGATGTTCCTCCAACGTATTCCACATCTTTGACATGCAATGTCCACAGCGGTGTACTTCGGAATCTTTTTCGGCAGAGGGCGTCCTGCGTCGATGACAGTGGGTCGATGTCCCTCGAAGGCCTCCGTCGAGGGTGACGTCACCGGATGTTATAAATTGGACGCACGGCGCCCGTAGCCTCAGTTTATGTTTTTTCCTCCATAACGTGTGACCTGCACATATCCAATGCCTGTTTGACTGCACATAGCCTTGCGAAAACTTAAGCTGCAATCGCATAGGAAACTCTCTAGAGGGGTAGGCTGGGAGGGCGATGTGGATTACGTTGGAGGAACATCCAATCGAAAGAACGTTACCAGTTGGTAAGTAACTTGTTCTTCGAATGGATTGTGTCCCCCAACGTATTCCACATCTTTGACAGACTCCCAAAGCAGTACCAGAAAATGGAGGAGGGAAAGAATTTAGAATACCCAATCAGATGGCGGAATAAAGAACTGCCTTTCCAAAGGCCATATCTTGACCATGGATTGTATCCAGGGAGTAATGTTTAACAAAAAGGTGTGGATAGAAGCCCATGTGGCTGCATCACACATTCCTAATAGGAAATCCCTGCTGTAGGGCTGTGGAAGTAGCCACGCCCCTAGTGGAATGAGCTTGCAACCCTTGAGGAGGACTCTTACCCACCAATCAGTAACATTCAGTAATGGTGAGAATAATCCACCTGGACAAGGTCTGTTTGGTAACAGCCTGGCCCATCGGTGTCCAGCATATTCCACAAAGAGTTGATTGTCCACTGTGACCCTGGACATCCTAGAAATATAAAAGCTCAAAGCTCTCCTAGAGTCCAACTTCTGGAGTCACTCCTCTTCCTTACCAGGATGAGGATAGAAAGACGATAGAACCACTTTCTGGCTTAAATTAAATTCAGACACACCAGTACAACCCGATCCTTGTGAAACACAGTAAAGGGCGGCTTAGATGAAAGTGCCTGCAATTCACTCACTCTGCGAGCAGAAGTAACCACAACCAAGAACACTGTCTTGAAAGACAATCTCAAAGGGCAAGAGTACAAATGTTCAAACGGAGCACCCATCAGGAATTTCACAACTACATTCAAATCCCAAACCGGCACCTGGAAAGGGGACGGCAGGAACACAGTGAACCCTTTAAGAAATTGGGACATCAAAGGAATCTTAAAATAAGAACATTATTCAGACGAGCGCTTGAAGATGGACAGCGCAGCCAGGTAACCCTTAATGGCATGGTATCCACTTGAAGGCCCCTGTGGGCCAAAGAAAGCAAGAAAGACAAACCCACTAATGGAACACTGTAAAGGATCAACATTTTGTCCTCTGCACCATTCGTAAAACTTACGCCAACGGCAACAAAACAGGGATTTTGTTGCTGGCCTCCTGGCCAAAAGCAATACCTCCATCACATCATCCGGGAGGACCCAATCCTTATACCTCAACCTTTTGGATACCAAGCCTGAAGGTTGAGGGTCCTGACCTCTAGATGGAGAACCTGACCCTGAGCACCCCCCTTACCCCTTCCCCAGCATGAGAGCAGATCGTCTCGGTAGGGAAGACGGCGTGGAGGGCCGATGGCCATTTCTAGAAGGTCTGGGCACTATGCTCTCCAGGCTCAACACAGACCAATGAGGATCATGTGGGATCCGAACCTCCTTAACACTTGAGGAATGACGGGGACTGGAGGAAACGCGTACAGAAGTGGTAATGACCAATCCACTACGAATGCATCTCCTAAGGCTCCTCTCAGTGGAAGTTACCTTGAGCAGAATCTCTCGCACTTCCAGTTGGCACTGGTGGTGAAGAGATACACTTGTGGGGTTACCCAAAGGTCGAAGATCTCCAGAAGGACTTCCTGAGCCAACTCCCACTCGTGAGAGATCGTGCTCTGCCTGCTCAGAGCGTCCGCCGCTGTATTGTTCTCTCTGGCCAGATGACCTGCCGAGAGAGAAATATCCTGCTGGATTGCCCAGAACCAGAGCTGCATTGCCTCTCTGCACAATGGGAGTGAACCTACCCCCCCCACTTTATGTTGAGTTAATGCATGGCCACTGTGTTGTCCATCATGATCAGGACACTCTTCCATCGCACAGGCGGCAGAAAAGCCTTCAGGGCCAGCCTGATGGCCCTCAGCTCTAACAGGTTGATGTAGACTTTGGACTCCGACGGAGAGCAACGACCGCTGGCGGTCAAGTCTTCGGCATGAGCTCCCCATCCCGTGAGGGAAGCGTCCGTCGATATAGTCACCTCCAGCCATGGTTGCCAAAACGGCTCCCCCTTCATCAGATTTCCAACATTGGCGCACCACAGAATATCCTGGGAGACCAAGATTGGAATCTGAACGGGATCATACATCATGCCTGAGAACTGGGACCACTGCATCTTGAGGACCCATCGCAGGGATCATCCTCAGCCTGGCCTCTGGCACCAGAAAAATGCAGGCTGTCATGAAGCCGAGCAACCTTAAGAATTTGAAAGCCGGGAGACTCTGGGCATGTTGAAACTTGTCCACCATCTGCACAATGTGATGGAGGCAAGCACTTCCAAGGACGTGTCCAACACAGCCCCTATGTACTTGAGCTGTTGTGAAGGAGTCGGATGCGACTTCTTGAAGTTGAGGCAGAAGCCCGGCTTGTGGAGGGAGCGGCAGGTGATACTGAGATGATCCAACGCTTGCTCGGGAGAAGGCGCACGGATCAGCCAGTCGTCCAGGTAGGAGTAGACGTGAATCCCCCTGCTCCTGAGATACGTTGCCACCACCAGCACCACCACCACCATTAGCATGGTGAAGAGCCTCGGGCGGTGGTCAATCCGAATAGCAGGACCCGAAACTGAAAGTGAGAGTCGCCAGCCGCAAACCTCAGGTACTTCCCGTGCTTGGGATGAATCGGCACATGAAAGTAAGTATCCTGTAGGTCCAGAGACACCAACCAATCCTGAAGTTGAAGGGCCTGGAGGACTTGAGAAAGAGTGAACATCTTGAACTTGTCCTTCCTGAGAAGTTTGTTCAACAAAAGCAAGTCCAGAATGGGTCTCAATCCCCAGTCTCTCTTTGGAATCAAAATATATGTGGAATACCATCCCTTGTTCCTCTCCGCTACAGGCACCAGTTCTATAGCGCCTTTCTCCAGCAGGGTGAAGATTTCCTGCACAAGGAGCGGATCTGGAATCTTCAAAAAGATTCCTGGGTGCATTGTCGTGAGGCCGCTGTAGGAAGGGAAGGCAGTAGCCGTGGCCTATTGTATCCAGAACGCTTGCATCCGAAGTAATAGCTTGCCATTCTTTCGAGTTGCTGAGACAGTCTGCCCCCAACCGGCGAACCATGGGACAAGGCCTCATGACTGCATTGGAGCGGCAGCGCCTGAAGGCAAAGAAGCAGCTGCCTGAGCGGCTTTGGCACCTCCATTTCCCCCTCCACGGGTACTTTTACGTTGACCCCTTTGACTGGCAGCTCCTCTCGTTCTACCAAAGGAAGAGTAGTAACGAAAAGAACCTCCCTCCACTGCTGTTCCCTAGGACGAAAAGGTGGAGGTTGACGCACAGCTGCGCTTAAAGATTTCGCTGCAGCTTTTGAGGTCTGCAACCTCTCAAGGCCCTCGTCATCCTTGCTGCAAAACAAATGCGCGCCATCAAAGGCAGGTTCAAAAGATGGGCTTGCACATCCGGAGCAAAACCCGACTTCACAACCACACAAATCTGCGTATAACGGTGCTCGCAGCCATGGACCGGCTAACACGGTCGGCTGTGTCCAAACACGACTGAAGGGATTCAAACATGACATCCTTGCCATCTTGCACGAGAGCAAGGAACCCATCCCTTTCTTCCCCTTCGGGAATATGCTCAGCCGCAAGAGAAACAATTCCACATAGTTTGTGAAAATCTTGCCAAGGCACAAGGGGAATTGGCTGATTTCAGCACCATACTCCCAGCAGAAAACACCTTGCGTGCCCAACCGTCGAAGTGATTGTCGTCCCTATCAGGAGGGATGGTAAGGTACGCCACCTGCCTCGAGGTGGCCATAGCCGCCTCATCCACCAAACTCTGGGAAGTGTGGTGAGATGAAAGGTAGCTGAGGTTGCTACCGAAAGGGTAGAATTTTATTGTTAACGATTTGTTGACTGCTCAAAGCCAAGCAGCCACTACCCTTTTGTGCAACATCAAATGAAATGTTAACACCAGGTCGGAGGACGGACCTTGATCCAAAGTATCCGTTAAGTCATCTTGAATAAAAGCTTCAGGAGCACTGGGCCAACCAAGGTATTCAGTTACTCTAGCCATCAGTCTCCTGTAGGGTGACTCAGCATGAGCCCCAGGCTCAGGCCTGCCAAATTCCACCTCAGGAGAAGTGTCCAAACCACTAGCATCATGAAGAGATTGCTTCAAGTCTTCCAATTGGCTATCCCCTGAAAAGAAAGGAGCCACATCAGGCTCAACTGTCATGACCCACATCCACATGGGCCAGGAGGGGTCTCGACTCGGGTGTACAACAAATTTAGGCATCCTTTGCCTAAGCCCTCTTGGGGCCAGTCCGGGCGCCTTTGGCGCCAGGCTCATACTTAATAAAAACTTGTGTTTAGGGAACTACTTTACTTCAAGTGCCAGCCAACATGGAGGCATCCACATAGCTTGGCTCCTTGGAACCAAGGTATGCGGTATAGTGTTTTGGATGTGGTACCCTAGGAACTACTTTACCTGGACTACTTTCTTGAAGCTATTCAAACCACATCCGACTTGGATAACACGCTTCGCGTTACTTTGCAATCCTGCAACGTGATGCTCATCGTGTTCAGCTGTACCCACGAACCTCGGAAGAACAGCATCTGTAAAGAGACAAAATGACATCGTTGGCAGCAGCAGCTTACCTGTAGTTTTCATCGTTAGCTGCCCACAGCTCCTGCCAACAGCATCCTAGGATCAGTGTGTCTCCCGGACCGACTGATCTGCAAAAAAGGAAGAAACAAGACAGACACTTCAACATAACGAACTGTGCCGAAAAGCTTACCTCGCAAGTCGCCCCTCGACCAGCATTGCCTCGGGATTTCATACACCGGGTGACCACCGCGATCTATGGGAAAGAAAAGACAACAGGTTAGCAAAGGCAAGGCATCATAGCACTGCGCATAGCGCCTACTTACCGCATCATAGGGCTCTTTATTCGCCACCATTTACCGGCGAGACCCAATTCAGTCAATGCATCACATTGGACTTCCGCACACCTAAGGAAGAGAAAGACATTTATTAAACCAAGAAAGGCATGCAAGAATAACAACAATATACAACAGCAATAAGACCTACCTGAAAGACTCAAAGCGGGCCGGCATCAGTGAAGTAATTAGATCGCATTCGCCCCCAAAGGACAAAGCGCCCCTGTCAAGAAGGCAGGACAGAGAGCACACCAGAATTAACAACAAGGTGAGGAGAGGTCCAGAGGGGCTGCGGGCATACGGGGTGGTGGGGGGGCTGCTTACCCCAGTTGCCCAGTCTTGAACATTTGTCTTAGAAAATGTCTCACAAGTTGCGCTCTCCCCCACGTTTATGTTGGAGGTGTTATTAGCATAGGTACATATACTGTTTATGCATACAGGTAACCAGAAGCTATATACATAAGTATAGTCTCCGTCAGATAGTTTTAGAGGTTTAAACGCCCGGAGGTCGGCCCAGAGAGGGCTGAAACACGTGTTGGGCGTGTAGTGTTTGTGAATAAACCTCTAAAACTATCTGACGGAGACTATACTTATGTATATAGCTTCTGGTTACCTGTATGCATAAACAGTATATGTACCTATGCTAATAACACCTCCAACATACACGTGGGGGAGAGCGCAACTTGTGAGACATTTTCTAAGACATGTGTACACTTTTTTGGAAGGGATACCGGGAGAATCACCCTTCTTTGCCTCACTATTGCAGCTAACCTCTCGGACTAATCCAGTTTCACATTAACTATTTAAATTAGTGCGCAACCACCCATATTAGGGACTTCTTCCCGGTTTAGTTCACTACTGTCTTGAACATTGCCCACCTGTATTCCAGGCAGAACTTCCCCGCTGGTCACACCTGGGAACCGCAGAGAAGGATACCAGAGTCCCTACAGCTGGGTGGCGTCCCCATGGATACCAGGTGAGCGTAACATCAACGGGGTCAAAATCCAAATCTTGACCTCTCCTCCAGAAGGAGGTAAAAGCCTCGTCTCGGGACAGCCGAGGGTCTGAGTCCGTAACAGGCTTTACAGACTTTGAAGTAGCCTTCCTTGGAGGATCCACAGTTATAGGCATTTCCAATGGTAAATTTCTGCCAAAAGGGCCCAAAGGCGCCGATGGCTGTGGCGTCGAGAGCGTCAACGGCTTTGGCGTCAACAATAGCGCCGAGGGCTGGTACGAAGGCAAAGCTTCGACGTCCGTATCTGACCTCGAGCCCTTAGCAGGTTTCTGCGGTCTCGCTGGGGATGAGGACCGAGACCTGGAAGCAAGTTTCTTGCGACCATCCTGAGCCTTGTCCGAACGGGACCTCAAAGGTTCCCGATGAGGATCGCGTCGAGGACCCAAGCCCGAAGGCGCACGAGCCACAGATCGAGACTGTTCCTTGCCGGCTTCATCAGAAGGCGTGGACAGAACTGTGCCTAGGATTGGAAAATCGCCATCATCTGCTCCCTGACGGCAACCCCTTCCTCTGGAGTTGAGGACTTTGTTGGACAAGCCACTTTCCTTGCGGCTCCATCCTCCGAGGAGGATGGGGAAGGCGACCAGTGACAGATTCCATAAATGCCGAGACGAGGATGACGAATGGCAGGAACCACTCCGGGACCGAGATCCCCGGGACTCCCGACGCGGAGCGTTACCCCTCGAACCATCGGTGGACATCCCCTTAGACTTACGGGACTTACTGGGTTTAGAACCCCTACCTACCTGAAGCTTCCCCTTACGCTCCCGCTAGGCCTTAGCAGTCAGCAACGGGCATTTGGAACAGTTGTCGCTGTCGTGACTCTCGCCCAAGCACCACAAACAAATGCAGTGCGGGTCGGTAATAGACATCTTAGACTTGCAGTCCCGGCAAGTCTTGAAGCCAGAACGCGGAATCGGAGGAATCGAAGACGACATTCACGAGGAATACACACGGCGTGCCGAGTCTCTGAAGAAAACACGTTTGCGGAAAAAACGGAATTGAGGCTACGGGCACTGTGCGTCATATTTATAACATCCAGTACCTTCGCCCTCGACGGAGGGCTTCGGGAGACATCGACCTGATGCCATCGACGCAGGACGCCCTCTGCCGAAAAAGTTTCCAAAGTACATAGCTGTGGACATTACATGTTAAAGATGTGGAATACATTGGAGGACATAATCCATTCGAACATTGTTTTGCTAACCACTCTTGTATTGGGAGCATACGCAGCCAGGTAAAAGCATGAAGCCATCATCCCGAGCAGGCGCATTGCAGATAAGGGTATACTGGTATTGATGGTATGCGTAAGTGCACCACTAATACCTTGGTGAATACCCTTGGAACGGAGGCAATGCCGAAAGGTAGCAACTTGAATTGGTAGTGTTGATTTGCTATTTTGAAGCGCAGGAATTTTCTGTGCGCTGAGAACATTGGACATGAAAGATGCATACTTTCATATTTCAAAATTTCCATGTAGTCCCCTTGCTTTAGCAGTGGGATTACTTCTTAGCGTAGTCATACAACATTTCTGTGGCTTGAAATACGTGTTCGCAGGGCACATTGTAAGGTCTTTCTGTGGCACAAGGAAGTGCTTTGAAAAGATACCCTTGTTTACCTGGTTTGCCAGGACGATTTCTATGGCGTCCTTAGTAGCAGTGCTTTGACCTCTTCCAGCAGAATGCGCTATTCCTCCTGCATCGTTGGTCTTTGTCGTGGTGGGTGGTTGGGTAGTTTTTGTATAAATTCAATGCAAAAGCCTCTCGTCACGGTGGAAAGTACCCACTTGTTTGACGTGATCGCCTCCAATACGTGGGTAAAATGAGAACTGTGACCTACTTGAGGCCGGGGGGTGGGTGGGAGTCAGAGTCCTGGAGCGGGTGGTCTTTGCTTTGGTGGGGTGGAGCCTCTGGTGGAGGAGGAGGATCGGCCTCCACTTCTTGAACTTTTGTGCCCCCTTTGAAAATTTTGTTGGGAGGATTGCCCCTGCGAGGAACCCAAAGAAAAGGCACGCCTGCCCTAGTTGTAGTTGGAGGACCGCTGGGAGTTTTGTCCTCTAAAATGGTGTGCATTAAATGTGCCTCTCTGCACAAAGGGTTAGTTTGTGAGCTGTCCCAGGGATTTGAGTGTGTGTTGTACTCCTCTTTAGCATTTTTCAGTGCGGTCAACCGCTTTCCCAAATAAGGCGTTAGGGTCAATTGGCATATTTAAAAGGGTGGCTTGAGTTTCCAGCTTTAAACCGGATTGACGTAGCCATGCATGGCGCTTTATGAGGGTACCCTCAGCTACTATCCGACCTACATTATCTGCTGCGTCCAGATTCTTTCAGGATGCAGCTTGCCACCAGTTTACATTCGGCTACCGTTTTTAAAAGCTGTGTTTTTAGGGGCTCTTATTTGTTGCGAGATCTTGTCCCACTTGTGGCAATTACAACTCGCCAGGAGCGTAGTGTTATTGGCTATCCTTACTTGGTAAGCAGCAGAGGAAGCTACTTTCCTGCCCAGTGTGTACATTTTATTTGCTCGCCTGGTCTGGAGGGGCTTCGGCAGAGGTGAAAGGTGTGCCTGCTCTTTTACCTGTGGTGGTCACAATGAGAGAGTCTGGCTTTAGTTGCCCCTTGATGTACAATGGGTGTGACAGGGCTTGTCTGAACATTTTGTCAATACGAGGGTTGACTGCCCTTGTCAGGTTGGGGGTAAGTAAAGCAGGCTGAATACGCCTTCGGATCGATTGGAGCAGTGGTATGAACTGTGCTGCATATCTCTTATCCCCGAGGAGGTCGGATAACCAGGAGGCACAAGTCGACAACGACTTTGTAGAGATTTTAAAATGTTCTCCAGCTTTTAAAATAAGATAATTATACTGTAGCTGATTATTCACATGGGAATCAGCCAAAGGCAGGTCAAGATTGTATGATGTATAATATTGGTCTGTATCATCTATGTCCCCTTGGTCCGTTATTGAGGCAGGGTCCTGCGAACCTGAAGTGTTAAAATAGTATAGATCGTCGGGTATGTTTTGAGAGGTACTAGGCTGGGTAGTGTCTGGGTGAGGCCTTTTGGTGTTGTACTGCTTGTTAGCTGCTTCGCCTTAAAGGGCCCTTGGAGGCTGGACAGTTGATCAGGGTGTTGATCAAAAAATTTAACAAAAGCTAGACATTCTCCTCATTGCTTAACAAATTGTTCAGAGGTCCATTGAGTGGGGTTTAGTAAAACTGTGGGAACAGGGGTAGGGAAAGCTTTTGATGTAGAGGGTTGTTTGTGGTGCATTGCCCCTGAAAGCAGAGTGCTCTTTATCCTTCAAAACAGGTGTTTGAGGATGGGGTTGTTGATACATGTTTTTTAATGAGTACTCATTTTTGAATTATTAGAAAGGGCCGTTTACTCATCTTTCAACGCATGGTCGCCGGCACCAGAGTACTTGTTGGATTTGCTTGCAGTGTCAAACAGATTTCAGCGTCGGTTTTGGGGGCATGTCATGTGGCGATTGCGATGGCCCAGAGGACAGGGACTTTTTGGACCTTCCCTTCAACACTGTGTGTGTGTGTGTGTGTTATCGGTCGACGACACGATCGACTGTCGCCCGTGGGGTGTGTGTTTTGTATAGTGTGCAGTGTGGGTGCTTGAGCCGCCGGGTGTCATCTCTATAGCAGAGTCGCCGGACTGCCTGTTGGAGTTGGGGGCTTGCAGCAGGAAACCGTTGGGTCCAGATTGCGCTCGGCGTCACTAGGATGTCGATGCTGCCATTGCTGGAGGCTCCCTAAACGTCCATGGCAGCCTCTGCCTGCATGACATGATGGGCCCAGCATTTAGTTTTCGGGGCCTTTAGTGCCTTGGGCTGAAACAGTTTGCAGGACTTGCATTGTTTTTCGGAATGGTCACTAGGAAGGCAGAGATTACACACACTGTGCAAGTCCTTCCAGGGAAACTTCCTGTTACAGGCAGGGCATCATTTAAAATAGTGCGTCTTCCGTAGTATGGAGAGATAGCAGCTCAGTGATGTAAAAGTAAGAATAGGGAAATAGGCCTTCTCTAAATATTAATTATGACCTCCCCACATTCTACTGTGCAGGGCCGAGGCCCTTTGGGGCCTCGGTAGGCCACAGTTAAAGTTAGTCGAGACGGAGGAGTAGTTGTCAACTAATGATCTGGTCTTCGAAAGCCGTCGCCGGAGTTCTTGCGGTTTACGGCCGTCGAAAGGATAGAAAGAAAGTCTAAATTTAAACTTTGTAGAAGTAAAGGAGTTAGCTAGAAGAAGAAACTTTGCAACTTGCGTCAGACTATGATGGCGGAAAAAAACCATCTACGGGACCTCGATGCGTGAAGGACCATGGGTACAGGAGAAGTCACACTAGGGATAGCATTACTGGCACGCTCCGTTGACATCCCGTTTTGAGTTTCTAAAACAAAAAATGTAATAATCGCGGCTACCACTCGATGTCAGCCTATGCACAGCATGTGACCTAAGCAGATCCACAAGCCTCAGAAATGTATATATTCAGTCGAAGAACTTAAGTTGCACTAATAAAAACCTAACAAACGCAGTCATTTAAATGTAGGGAATGGTAAGCTTATGCAGTTGGCTCCTGCAGGTTTGAATTCAGAAAATAAACCTTTCAAGGATTCTTGCACTCTGCTCTGAACACGTGTTTGTAGTCTTCTCAGAAGATGGATGTACAGCTTTCACTGAACACGTGTGGGCAATTTCCAATACACATGTAGGTGCTGGTTCTAGTCTATATATCTGTGCAACTATCAATTGATGTATGCACGCACAACTTTAAATGTGCCAGTGTATACTTTTTAGTCTACATGTGTTTTTGGACTGGAGATTTAATCCTCTCCAGTAAAATTAGCATGCTACAACCCCCTACCCTTTCACATTACATTCCTGCATTCAAAGACCAGGGACTGCAGGTTTAAGATTTTTCACAGTTCTCCAAGAATTGAATGCAATCAGAGCGAATTCTGGCCTTCACAACATGACATTTAGGGCTAGATTCACAGCAGGTTCAAATTTGCATGAGAATGCAACAGGCAAAAGTGGGTTGACTACACTACGGCCTGTATGATTCTATGCTGGCACGCATAAGCCAGGGATTCTAGTTGGCAGTGCATAAGTTTACAAAAAACAGCCTGCATTCAAGTTGCACGAGAGGGGCAATTAACTCCTAATGTTAAAAATTGAAATTTTGTTTTCTGTACATATGTTTGGATTTGAATGTGTGAGGTTAATAAAATTATCATATTCTGTAGATCTGTGTGCAGGATTACATGCGTGAAAGATCAGGGTGTGAAATATTTCTGAGATAAGATTTTTCCCAAAATCTTTCATAAACACTGCACAAAGAAAATTTCATCCCCCACCACCCTCACACATTCTATCTACGTTTTGCAACTGGTCCAGTGTTGACATGAGCTTGCACCACACAGCTAGGATTTTTTGTAATGATTTTAAAGTTCAGACAAAAAAAAATAACTTTTCCTCCATCCAAGTGTATGCCGACTTCAGCCATAAAATGGCACTGTTGATACATGGGAAATGGGCTCTTGTCAATTTTTGATGAACATAGAAAGCTCAACTGGGCTTTTTTTCTTAGCGTAAACAACCCTTTAATTCATTAGAGAGACACCAGCTTAAACAGGATTCAAGTAAAGAAATCTTCCATGAATACTGTAACAAGGCTTAGCTCATGAGCAGGTCTCATGATTGGATTCCTAAGGTGGGGGCAACTTGGATTCCTAAAACTGGAGTGATATAATATGGCATTTATAACACGCCTATACACAAGTGTTTCAAGGCGCGACGAGGCAAGGGACGGGAAACCGAGGGAAGACAGACAATTTTACTAGGCCAGGTGACATTGAGGGTTTATAGTCATAATGTAGAAAAAAAAATGTCGATTTACAAAAATGTAGAAAAAAAAATGTAGAAAAACAATGTCGAAAACCTATACATATAATGAAAAGAGGCAATTTTTAGAAAAGAAAATGTTGAAAAAAAATGTCAATTAGCACTATCAATAAATAAACAAACAAGAAGAGTATCATTTACTAGGGGGGTAAGGGAGGAAAGGAATAATACCTCTGAGGAAGTGCAGCTAGAAGTGGGACTTCTTAGAGACATCTGTGATGTGAGGAGAGAATTGAGTCGAAGATGACCCCGAGGTTTTTAGCCTCGCAGCTGGGAGCAGGAAGAGGGCCAAGAGAGGCCGCCCAGAGTGTGACAGGAAAGAAGGGAGCAGGTGTGCCGATGAGGAGAATCTCAGTCTTACTGGCATTAAGGCAGAGATCATTGGCGGCACACCACTCCTGGATAGCAGACAGGCAGCCAGAGATGCGAGGAGAAGAGGTGGCTGAAGGGAGCCTGAAAATTAGCTGGGTGTCATCCGCATAGCACTGAAAGTTGGGACAGAGAGCGGCAATGCATTGGGCAAGAAGTGCCAGGTATTGGTTGAACAGCCAGGGAAAGAGGTTAAACCCCTGGGGAACACCACAGGTAGAGAGAGGGATAGAAAAGAGGAAGGATCCAAGTTGGACCTCGGAGGGTCGATCAGAGAGGAAAGAAGTCATTCAAGCCAGGGCCTCACACCGGTGATACCCAGGTTATCACAGAGACGGTGAGCAGGATGCCATGGTTGACTGTGTCAAAGGAAGAAGAGAGATCAAGTAAGATGAGGACACAGGGGGTGTTTGAATCAAGGTTGGAGAGCAGGTCTTCACGGATGTTAAGCAGAGCAGCTTCCGTGCTTCTGGCAGCTATGAAGCCAGACTGATGGTCATGAAGACAACCAACAGATTCAATGTGAAGATTAAGCTGGGAGATGGCCAGCTTTTTCAGGAGTTTGCCCAGGAAAGGAGTGATGGAGATTGGGCAATAGTTAGCCAGGCAGGACAGGTCGGCAGACGGTTTAAGAGGGTGCACAAGGGAGTGCTTCGGGGGGGGGGGGCAGACTCCAGTGGCAAAGGAGTGGTTGAAGTCGGCCAGAGCAGGAACAAGGGGGTCAATATGGTCCTTGATGGTTTTGGAGGAACAGGGATGAACCGGTTTTGATGAGATTTTCATAAATCGGACTGATCTAGAAACCTCATCTGGGGAGAATAGGGGAAAGGCAGAGAAGGAGGGAGGAGAGGTGGCTGAAGAAGGGCCAGAAGAAGAGCAGGGAGTAGAGGGAGGAGGGAGAAGAGGAAGAGAGGACAGGATGTCCTGAGTTTTGGAGATGAAATGCGAAGCCAGCGCCGTGCAGAGGGCCTGGGCGGGGACAGGAGAGGTAGAGACTGCAGCAGGATTGGCCAGTTCTTTGCAGTGAGGTGAACCTTGAAGTTCCCCCTAGCAATAATAGGAATATGTCCGGTCCGGTTACCCTTTAAATACATCCATCTATGATTTTTGTATAGCGCGACTCACCCGAAGGCCTAAGAGCGCTCACATGACGTACAAAGACACAGATTAAACCAATAGGAACGCCTCCTTAGATTTTACCTTTATCAAAGAAGGTCTTCAGATCCTTCTTAAAGAAATAGTGACCGTTTTGTCCTCGGCAGGACAGGCAGTGCATTCCACAACGGTGAAGCCCAGACAGCAAAACTGGTACCTCCAAGCAATTTCAGGTGGAAACGTAGACAGACCAGAAGTGCGTCTTTGTTGGATCGCAAAGTTCTTTTAATGGGATTTCTTTTAATCCGAGTGCATAGGTACAGAGGGGCGTCACCTGTCAAGTACTTGTAGACAAGGGAGTTTGCCTTGTGCTGTACTCTATGCTCTACATGGAGCCAGTGCAGCTTCAGAGGGGCCTCTGACACGCGTGCTCGCTTACTGAATCCACATACTGCATGAACCGCTTCATTTTGTACAGTTTCTTGATATTAGCCTGTGAGGTACTGACCAGTAAACTGTTACAGTAGTCAAGCTTTGCGTCGACAGTGGCATAAGGCACTATCGCCCTGTTCTGCTCAGACAGATACGGTCTAAGATATGAACAAATTGCTGTGGCCGATGAGCGGATGATCTCAGATGTGCCACATGCTTGTTTGATGATAATTGAGAGTTTAGGTAGACTCCCAATGTTTTAATGTGCTGGGAAACTGGAATAATGTTGCCTGCAATTAGGAACTGACAGAATTGGGGGTCCATTTTCTTTAGCATAGTACCAGTCCCAAAGATTAGTAGTTTAGTCGTCTCATTGTTAAAAGGTAAAGAGTTAAGGGCCATCCATGACTAGATTGCCAAGAAGACTTTGTTGACCATTTCCACATCTCTGGAGTAGACCCCGACAGTTCAAGTAGAATCTGGGTGTTGTCTGCATAATTAGAGAACTTTAGGCCCAGACTATCCAACAGGTCACATAGGGACTGGATATAAACATTAAACAGCGGTGTGTCTGGTTGTCATTTTTGAATAATCTCGCTTGTCTGGGCCCAAGAAAGTATCAACCATTTAACAGTAGTATCCGAGCATTTCCCAATTGTGACAAGCCGATCAATCAGCAGCTCATGATCCGCCAAGTCAAAAGCGGCTGCCAAATCAAGTAACCGGAGCAGTATTACCTTACCTTTGTCAAGACTTGACAATGATTGTTTTTAAATCCAGCTGCGCTGTTTCCGTACCGTGTTTAGAGTGTTCTTAGGAGAATTCTCATAAATGTGCTAATTCCCTTCACTTTAGAGACCCCCAGCAACTTTGCTGGATTTTGAGGACTTGATTTTTTTTTACCTAGAAAGAGTGAGCATTTTTTCCCACTCCATGTATTTTGATGTGTGTTTAACTCTTGTGTTCTTTGATTATGGAGTTTTGGATAACTCCATAGGCATCATCTTTTCATGTGTGTTACGGTAACACAAGGATGTCTCTTTTAGACTTCCAAAAGGTTTAAATACCTTCTCTGGGATAAACTACTGTTTTCCAGAGAATGCAAGGTTAAATTGACTTCACTAGTCTTTAAATTCCTACACACAGCACACACTATCTTCCTATAGAGTCCTGGAGGGGTGTAACGCTCACCTGGTTCCCCCGGAGGCGCGGGTCTTGATCTGGCGAGGATACTGTCTTCAGTGTTAGGCGCAGGGTTCGTTTTGCTCCCGGACTGGGCCCCCTTCCCACCGACAGTTTAAGCTGAAGAGAGAGATGTCTGCAAGGGTAAACCAAGGTATTAGTGTTTGGAAGGTTCGGAAAGTTCCTAGCCCCTCTCGCCCTTTTTTTCCTCGTGGAACTGGGTTGATATTGCGCTTACCTTATATAGGTAAATGCCGGGCTCTCCATCCTGCGTCTTATGCAGGGGCGCTGGATCCAGTTGCTTCACTGGATGCGAGCTCTGCCTCTTGATAGCAGAGGATTTGCTGAGAGCGAAGACGCCGTTAATGCACGAGCGTGCCTTGTAAGTATTAAAGTTCCTTTTGCCTCGTTTTCTTCTCTTTCAGAAGTCTTAAAAGTCTATGTCTTTCCCTTTTCAGATGCTGTGACGATGAAGATTATCCTTCTAATGGCACGTAAGTAGAAAGACTGCACTAGCGCTGGAGAATGCTCCGTAATGTCTCTTTTGTCTTTGCAGGTGCTGAGGTGCAGCGCGAACAGATTGAAAGCGAGCATAACACAGGTAAGCAGTCTTGTAACTAAGCGTTACTAACCGATGTATCTTGCCTTGCAGGTGCCGGAATGCAGCGCGAGCTGAGTTGGAACGGGCGTAACACAGGTAAGCAGAACTTGTAGTTGAATATTACTAACCGATGTTCTCTCTCTTTGCTGATGTCGGATGCCGGAAGAGAAAGGCAGAAAAAGGCGCCTTGGATGCTGCCGTTGGATTAGGTAATTAGATTCACTGCCTTTACTTAACCTAACCTGTGCCTTTGTTTTGCAGGAGCTGCAGAAGACTGAAGAAGACTGCAGATTGGATTCCAGCAGGTTATTTCGTGTTCACAGGATCTGGAGCTGGAGGTTTCCTGGAGCTGACACGGTGAGCGTCCTGCTGCAGATGCAGAATAACGCGAAGCACGTGAAACCAATCGGGTGTGGTTTAAATAGCCTTCTGTAGTGCTTAGAGGTCTCCTTCCACGGCCCCACCCAGGTAAGAAAAGAGTTCCAGATTTCTAAAAGAGTTCCTGTGTTCTGCTTCCAGGGAGTGGCTCCTGCTCCACCCAGACAGAAAAAGTAGTTCCAGGCAGAGAAGGATCAGACCACCAGTTAGCTGGTAAGTAAGCAGCATGGTCTGCTACAGGTAGGTCCACCAAGCACTCTTATCCAATATGAGCCCGGCGCTTCCTGTGCCGGGACCAGTCACCATCATGAGCCTGGCGCCGCTGGCACCAGGACAAGGTCCAGAGGGTCCCTATAGGGACTGGCTGGTTCCTGGGATCAGAGTCATGGGCCTGCTTCCAAGGTCGTGGGGCAAGTCCTGACCCCTTGGGAGCAGGGATCATGACAAGGGGTTACCTTGTATCCCCTGTAGCAGTCAAAGGCTACCCTTTCCTATAGAAATGGCTGGTGGCAGTGGTTTTACAACGAACACCGGTAGCTAAAAATCACGGGAGCCATGTTTTTCCAAGATGGCGCCTTAAGCCCCTTTGTTTAAACAGGCCCTGGTCTTTTTTCACCATTTCTTTTTGGAAAGGTCCTTCTAGAGTGTCTGTGCGCCAAACCAGGTTTGGTCCCTTTGTTCTTACGCCTTTGGCAGGCTTCAGGACTGAATACCGTCTCTGGCGCCTGAGTGTCTGGGGTGAGCAGGAAGTGAGGTAGGTGCCCGAAACTCCCGGTGCTTAGTCTCCTAGGAGACCCAAATGCACTCTGGCGTGATTGGCTGGCTGACTGACCGGGAAGGACAGCCACCCTGCTGGGTGAGTGACAGCTAAACTGGAATGAAAGGGAGAAAACTGTTTAAAAGGCGAGTCTCTTGGCTTGGAAAGCAGAGTCGACCACTGGAACGAAAGAACTGAAGACTAGCTGGAAGAGGACGGCTGCTGCAACTCCTGGACCGTTGGTTTGCCCGGTGAAGCTGCAGGTCCGAATTGCCAAGTTCATCTCGACAGAGAAGCCCCTTCAAGGACGATTTCTTCCTTTCAGTTGGTGGGACCAATCAACTCGTAAGCCACCTGGATACCATTCTCTGAGCTGGTTAGGATTAACCAGGGGGGGTGGGGTGGGTGACGGACACCAGCTTGCTACTCGAACCGAAGATCTTCCCTTTTGCAGTGCAGTGCAAGAGTACCCCGATGTCATCCCTCTTGTCCCCACGACTGAGGCACAGGAACAGTGAGATCTGCAGGAACTGCCAGGAACTAACGTCTTCAGCTGCATCTTTTCTTCATATTAAAGGTACTGTGCCAACCCAATTGAGAGAACTTACCTCTCGCGGAGAAAGTTTGTGGAGCTTGTCCCACCTTGCAGGCCTTATCAGCTTCTTTCCCAACATATGATTCTTTTTCGTACAAACTACTTCTGAGAACTTTGGCAAAGACTTTACCCTTCACTACAAGAACTGCTCTTTCCTATCCAAGACACTAGCCCATTGACCTTGGCCTAGGCCTATTGAACTGAATCGAGTCCTCTAGTGAACTAAAACTATTTGCACTGCCTAAGAAAGTATTTGTGATCTATTTTATTAACTTGTGCCTTTGTACTCCCATTTAAAGTGACTGAAATGCCTTTTTGCTCCTATTTCAGGGGAGCTTAATTTACTCAGAAACTTATTGGTTTGGTACTGAAGTGTGTTTATGTATATTAAGTTGCCTCCTTCTAGTGAATGATTTCTAAATGACTAATAAATTAATAAGTGTTTTATCAAGAAACCTTGAGTGTAAGTGTCTACTTTAACCCCTGTGATTGTAAGACCTCTGTGTAAAATAGTTTACTGCTCACATTCCCTCTTTTGATAAGCCTAGCAGCTCAGCTCGCTACCAAAAACTGTAGGACAGACTTATATCAAAGGTTGGTTTTGCTTACAACTGTGGAATCCTGACTGGCTCGACCCCAGTATTTTATGAAGCTCACTGAATTCATAATGCTGTTGATAGGCAATTTTGGCGAGGATTTTCAACAAGAAAGGTACGTTGGTTATAGGGCGAACATCGGTGGTGAAAGTTGGATCCAGGTTAGCCTTTTTGAAGAGCTGAGAAATCCAGGCTTCCAACCAACGGTTTGGGACCCGGGCTTCAAGAAAATATGTACTGATCAATTTTGTAACCCATGGAAGCAGTGGGAGCATACTGTCTTTAAACAAGGAAGCAGGGTGTCACATTTGCATGAGACTGGTTTCAGTGTTTGCACAATATTTTGAACATCTAGCTCTTTGAAGGAAAAAGGTGCAATTAGGTCTGGCGATTCTTTCATAGCAAACTGCAATTGGTGTTTAACCCCTTACTGTCTCGTCCCCCACCCCCGCAGCACAACGAGCTTGGCAATAGCATTTTGATGACAGGGAACTTCGGAGGCAACTCCTCCTGAATGTTTCGACACCATCCATCATCAACCGAGAAACTGGGGTTTGTGTTTTATCCCTCTAGTTCATGCAGGATAGAGAAAGGTTCACGCGAGCTGGATTTAGCAGTAGCAATTCTGTCATTGTAGTTCACGTGTTTGGCTGTCAGAATGGCTTCAATATATTTTTTGACAGCAGTCTTATAAACTGGAGATGTGGAGGCACAGGAGTTCCTTCTCCAGCTCCTTTCAGCTGAGCGTAATATTTCCTAAGAGCATTTATCACAATATTAAACCAATAGTTCTGCTTAGATGCCTTTTTTGGTAGGATTATACATCGTGGGGCCAGGGTATCAAAGGCACTATGAGTGATTGTTCTGAAGTATTTAGTAAGGTTTTCCAGAGACGAGTCGTTAGGTATACTTGCTAGACGAGGCAGCAGCATGGATGAGGAAGCTGCTGAGGGCACTTTACTGGTATTTCTACCAAGGAGAGGTTTGGTTTCCTACTGGGAGGAAAGAGACAGAGTGGGCAGTAGAAGATCGAAAGTGATACATGAGTGGTCAGACCAAGCACAGGCATCCACCCTAACAGGTTGGATGCTGACATTTCTGCATGCTGACAGCATTTCTCTAAGTGAAACCCATGCAAAGGAAAATACTTCTGTAGGGGGACTTTTTACTTTATTTTAGTTAAAATGAAACATATGCTAATACAATCATAAGATACATCACAGGTTCATAATTCACAAGTGGATTTTTCTTGAGGTTTGAGCCCTAAACAGGTCCTTAAGCCTACTGAATTCTCTTGGATGTAAAGGCACTCCAAAGATCTAAAACTTGTATTTATACATATGTACTGTTCGAACTTTCCCGTGCATTTTGCATTTTTCTGCATATTCCTAGATACTAATGTGGCATTAGTTAAAATGTGCAAACTGCAGTTTTATCTTTAAAGCATAAAATCAGGTCTTGGAAATGGTTGCAATCCGAAATTCACACTATAAAAAAAGATTCTTGGGCATGGGCACATCTCGCACTTTTCAGGCATCGTTTTAATAATGACAGCAAGCAAGATGTGCAATGCAATAGGAAAGTATACTTCTGCAAATAGCACCTTTCTTGCCCTTTCAGAAAGGCTTTTCTCTGTTCCCTTTATTTTAGGGCATTATCCTTTACTATAGTTTTCCCTTACAATAACCAGGAAACTTTATTTGATTTAAAATGACCATAAAGAACAAACAATATAACAAAATCACATTTAAATAAACTTAACTCATCAGCAGCTAGATTGACTCCCTCAGCTACTCCCACTCAGGATTTCTGTGATCTTTTGACAATCTTATTACAAAAATTGAGACAATTCATATTAATATTGCGAAGGCTACTACTACTGGCTCTAATACTGCGATTGAAACATATGCTTCTATGAACCAGACAGCCTCAGAGGGTTGGTCTTCCTTCCCGTTGTTCACAGAGTCAGATGTTCTCACCTCTATTCATCGCATTAAGTCTAAGTCCCCCTCAGATGCTATTCCCCTAGCCGTTAAAGGACATTTCTCTTCAACTGCTCTGAATTTACTAGCGCGGTTAATAATTCATGTCAAACAGGCAGTATTCCGTCTGATCTTAAGGCTGCCACAGTGATTCCTTTACTTAAGAAACCTTCGCTTGACACTCTGGTGCCTTTGAACTATCGTCCTATTTAACTACTTACATTCCTTATGAAACTTGAGTCTTTTGTCTCTCCCATGTGGTCATCCTATATGGAAACAACAAGGCTTTTGGATCCTGCCCAATCTGGTTTTAGGCCAGGCCGGGGGACAGTGTGTGTCCTGGTCTTAGTTTTTGACAATATGGCCAGGCTGGTTGATGTAGGAGGGGTGGGTGTCCTGTTTCTATTCGATCTTGTCAGCTGCATTTGACAACTTGGACCACCCCATCCTGCTTGGCCACCTGGCTCAAGTCGGAATCTCGGGCCAGTTGCACACCTGGTTTACCTAATTACTGGCCAAGAGAACTCAGACTCTTTCACTTGCACCGTTTCTCTCCACTAATTTCTCACTTCTCTGTAGGTGACGTTTTTCTCTCTCCTTTTTCAGCACCATGATGCTCTCAGGAGAATGAACGCTTAATAAGTTTACTTAACATACCATAACAAAAGGAGAATATTGCCATAAAAAATTCTGGAAATAATTAGTTATTGGACCTCTTGAGACTGAATGAGAAGCGAAAAACAAAATGGCTCAAAATCAAGTTGTTGGCTCCAGAAAATCCCCTTCGTTTTACAGGGCACTTCACTGTAAGACAAAGGCAATTTTCTGGCGCAAACTTACTTTTTAGCTAATGTGCATACCCACAATGCTTTGATGATGTGCCTTAGAAGTGGAGGTGAACTTTCAGCAATGGCTACTAGCTGTTACTGTGGAGTGTGTGGCTTGGCTAAAATGGACTAGCCTACTTTCATATTTCAGGTGAAAGGGTTTTTCAAGCCATTTCAAACCCACCACACACACACACACACCCATCAATTTGGGGATTTGATTCCATCCCATTAATTTGGGCACAGATTTTGAGCCCTTGCCGCTAGAATAATCTAACATGATTTGCCAATTAAGCTTAAGTTTTCTAGCATCCATAAAATAAATTAGAGTTAGGTTTCTGGCAAACCATAGGTGTGTGTCCTGGGAGGACGCCTCTGCATACAATAATAGTGCAAGTTACTTGTCAATGTCTTTAGAAGGGATAGTTGCTGCTAATTGCAACACTTTCCATCCACGAATAGGAGGATTAAATATAACCATTACCAAAAGACAGGTCAGGCATACCCCCAGGGAGGAAACAGTTCAATCCTCTCCCCTCGAAGCCCAGACCAAACGGACTCAAAAGTTCATGAAGATCTGAATTATAGTACTTCTAAGGAATTCTGCAACCAGTTTTTAAGAAGCTAGTCCCACAAAATTGTTCTGCCCACTTAACTCAATACGGTGCTCCAGTTCATAAACATTATGTACAGTCTTGCTCATGGCAGCCTAGCCCATTTCTTAATCTTCAGGTACAGATTAAAATGCTGCTCTACGATTTCCAACTTTGTTCTAACCCCCATTGCACATCCAGTACACTTGCTTCAATGGACCCAGTTTCCAACATTCCATGCAGAAATGTCCCCATTATTCGGTCCTAAAGAGCCTAGAAGATTTAAAGGGATGGAATGCTGCAGATTAGTGAGCAATGATGAATACAACAATGATGAAACATACGGTCTCTATGTTATATATTGTTCTGAAGCCAGGCTGGCAGGAGTCGTGGAGTTCTCTAAAACATTATTCTGGAGCTTTGTTGTTTTGCCTCAGAAATTGCTGGTTGGAGTGAGGTCCAAAATATCCTGCCTTGGCTGGTGCTAGTGTTGCCTTTAAGACGGATTAGATTTACCGCTGGAGCTCAAGGGATGATCACACGAAAACTGGCGCAATTTTCAGCAATTGCTATATGTGCGCATGCATGAAGAGGAATTTGAGAGGCAGCTCATGCCCCTGGTGTGTGACGCTGGGCACAAATCAAGGCTGTAGTGCAGAATCTTCATTTTGAGCATGCCTGTTAATTAGTCCTTTGTGCTTTGCTGGAGAAAGCAGTATAGTTTGGAGTTTGGTTCAGGATTATTTTAATTTTTTTGCTACACTAAGTGCGTAATGTGTTTCTGAGCAACTGTTTCATGCCATCTCCCCGATCCAGCTATTTATCCTACAACATGACTGATAAAAAATGTAAAAAATATGCATCCATGAATGTTGAAATTGTCTCAAACGGGATAAGTTACTGCCATTATGGCCTCGAAGCGCTGTAAGAAATCACATATTTAAAAAAGTGTTCAAGCATTACCTTTTCAGAGCCTGCACTCGCCTCTCTTCTCGTTCACTGGCAAGTCTATCTTCCTCTGCACTCAGTCTCCTAAATGAGGAAACATGCAAAGAATTCAAACAAAACCTTCAGCGAGTTAAAGCCGTTGTTCATTTACATTTTCCACTAAATTAAAAAACATTCAGCATAACTTTAACTAATAAACATGGTCAGTAAAACAAACCTATATAATCTCTAACACAAATGACTTCACATCAGAAGACACTGCATAATTGACGGTTTCTATCTTTGCCATGATAGCTCTCAGGTCCTGCATGGGTGTGAATTCTCTTTTTCATGAACTGCTTGCAGAGCACCTTGTGAAAGCAATCAAAACTTTCGAATGAACGTTTTCATTTCATAAAATTGCCTACTTGGCTAACTCCTACCATAAGCACTTGGGTAGCGATGGAACTGGAAAGGGAGTCCTAAGGGCTCGGCTCGGCCACCTCCGTGGTCGAGGAGAGAGGGTTGTGTTCTATGCTTCAAGCCCAAGATAGAGGGCCTCTTCCTCCATCTTTCATGGGCAGCTGGTTGAATTGTTAAATGGGCCCTTCTATATGTATATATGAAGAAAACTTTTCAAAATTAAAAAATAGGGAACAAGGTACTTCAAGAGAGGCATCGGTTAACTTTTTGATCAAGGAGGGAAAATTACAAAGGAAAGGAGCTCGGTATTTACGAATGGGATCAGGGAGCCTTCTGGTGTATGTGTCACCTTTTGCTCCAAGGAAACTGAGTGAGAATTGATGAAGACAATGAGAACAGCAGTCAAAGCAGGGATAGCCCACGGTGCTCACCCGGTCTATTGCTTGGACGAAAAGAAGGGTTACACATGACATTGCCTGCAACTACATCGGTCTGTTAAAAAGAGCTCACTTTAGATTGGGCATTTAGATTGCGTCTATACACAATGTGTTTCAAGTCAACAGCATGAGAGAGAAAAAAAAAAAGTACTGAAGTACTTGTCAGCAGGAAATGTGTTTTCCACCAGGGATGTGCTGCCGTGTACGCCCCTGTAGGATTTGTAAAAAACAGTTCTATATGGAATATGCTACTTCAGAAACACATGAGTGAACTTTGATGAAAAAAAAAAAGAAAAGGACATTTAGTAAAAGGAAAGAACATGCAAAAGAAAGAAAAAGAAAAGTTAGAATAAGGAAAAGACAAAGCAGATGGAGGACACGAAAGGAAGATACTAATTAAGAGTGAGTTGCACGCTGACAAATGCTGACTCGAAGAGCAGGTGTGTAGCCCGTAAAAAGCCCAACAACCTAGTATGAAAAAGGGGAGAGGAATTGAGCAGTCCATCGAGGAGGTGGACCAGAGGAGCGGCCCTGACAGAGCCTGCCTGACACAGAAGAGTGAAACACAGACAATGGGTGAATGATCAAACTTCTCTGCCAAGGTGTTCTGGGGCCTTTTACTTCACATCCCGAGGTGCAGCTTGACCGTTTGGAGGATGTTCCACTTTCTACTGAAGTGCTGGACTGGAGCTCTACTCGCCCTGCTTTATGCACATGTCTAGCTCTCCCTCTTGCTCCACACATCACAGCGTCCTCAGCCTACATTACCCTGCACCAGCACTTCAGATTTCCCAGTTCCATTCTGCCTCACCAGCCATCGGCGTAGATGGGTTCTCTTCCCATTCCACACGGGTTCTTTCCCAGTCCCCCTCCATGCTAACTTGCCGTGTAACGGGCTTTCCACAGATTCTCTGGACTCCACCGCCGTTCTCAGATCATGGACGGTTAATCTGGCGACAGGACAGAACCGTTTGGATTCACCCTTTGCCGATGGCGCACTTAGCGCAATACCTGCGCACAGCTTCTACACCCAACTAAGCCACCCTTTACCTATGGCTTTTTCATTTCCAGAGGTCACAGTGCTGTAGAGCTCATCACCTGACTGCAGCCAGGGACAACAAACATCGCTCAACCATTTATCCATGTTAATTAATCACACATCCCCCTCCCTTGCCTTTGCCATCTCGCTTGGAGTGTAGAAGCTCACTTTTGCAGAGTCCACTTTGGTCCGCAATATGGTTTATTTGCTTTACCTCATTGATCCCACTGCTCCAACCAGTGTCAGCCACTGCTTATACTCCCCTCCTGGACTACCATGCTGGTCGCGGTCTGTTTTGAGACCCATCTCCAGCAGCCTTGATGTCACAGTTTTAAGGGGTGTTCAGGATTACACCAAGATCTCTGTAGTACGGCTCGAAGTCTAATCTCGCTGGTAGAGACTACAAGGTCTCCTGCAAGGTCCTCTTCATCCATCTTGTGGCTTTCTGGGCCCAAAACAGATTGCACGGTTAGGACTTTAGTTGGTTACCTCTCTCCTGGTCCATCAGCGGCTCTTGCCCAGGTTATTGCATAACATCTGCATGTGTTGGCACAGGCTTTCCTCGGAATAACCACCATCTGCTTAATCGTCTGCCGCAAAGTAGAGTGCTTATCTACCAGGGTAAGCCTCCATCCCAGAGACAACATATGTTCAACAGTCTACTGCGTGTGTTGTGAGGTCAGATTCCAAAAGGCATTAGAATGTAATTGCAGGCTACAATAGTCGTGCTGGACCAGCCTTAAGTTATTCAGCCAAATTCATGTCTTCAAGAAGCAGACACAAGTCCTGTTTTCTTCCTGGGGAGATTTGAAAAATCATGCCATGGCTTGCTCAGACTATTGCCTCCCAAGCTAGTATTTATTACTCTCCGAGAGCTGCCTTTCCAAGTTATTCTCCTCATCTTGCAATTTTAAGGACTCCTCATCACAGACCATCAACCCCATGCCCCCCAGATGCCTGCATTGCAGCACCTCGGTTTTCACCTGCGACTGGCCAGTTTCCATGTCTCCTGGCAATCAGATTAGTTTCCTTTACTTAATGTCCTTCATGTGGATCACAGGATATGTCCTCTGGCGAGAGCTCAGCTGAAGCTGCAAGGTGATGGTTGCTAGATTCCTTGTCGATTGTCTTACACTGGTTGAGTATACAGGGTTTGTGACTAGTATTTTGTCAACTACATTGTAGAATCATCCCTTTTCCCCATCCCACAATCACCCTGGACAATACACTTGCCCAATGTTGGGGTATACCGCTCACTGCCACTCAGACGGTTGGCGAGTTCCTGCGTCTTGCTCTGCTCCCTCGACTAGCTCCACTTCGAATAGCGCTGAGCATACTTCCCTCAGACCCATCGTTTGAGTCTTATTGCAGGTCATCATCCCCCCCCTTCCATTCTCAACACCTCAATGTCAGATATCCAGTGGACCCGCTTGTCTCCAACTGGCTCCTTGAATCTTCCATGTTAGTTCTGGCAACAGGACAGCATCACTTAGATAATATGGAAAGACCGGCGTCTCATTATGTTACTCAGTTTATTTCCACTCCAAGAAGCAAAAATTTATCAAAAAACAAACTCTCCCAACAACCTTAATGAGAAGCGTAGTTCAGACCAGCAACAGTAAAAGGACCACCATTCATCCTCCGGCTTCCATAATGAAATCAAATCCTGTCGCTGCGCAGTTCCATTTCTTTGCTGCTGGGAGCACAGGTATGTTTTCTGTGAACCCTTCTGGTGGTTAGGGTAGAATGTGTTAGAAGAAGTTGCGAGATATTTTGGCACTTACTGTGCAAAGAGTTAGTGAAGAGTAATTGGCCTGCTGAATTATTTAGCTTCCCGACAGCTTTATGTTAGAGGGAACTCCACTCCAGTCATGATGCATACCATTCTTGGGGGGGGGGGGGGAGAGGGGCTCACAACTTTAAAAGCATATTTTGGAGCTCTGTTGACTGTAAGTACATAAAGCAGCCTCTCCGAGCCTGGGGCCAGTACAGCAGAAGCTACTCTCCATGAAGACCTTGCTCAATGCTTCACCAGGTCCTCAAAAGGTAAGGCATGCCGAGTGCCTTATCCTTTCTCTAGAGGAAGTCTATCGTGCAAGGGACCACTCAAAAGGGGACAGAGTGGAGACACTAGGCGACGAAGGAGGCATCACTAGGACACCCGAGCTGGAATAAACATGCAGACTCGTGAGCCCCTTCCTCAAGTAAGTAGATGCCTATGTAGCAAGCAAGAGAGGAATACAGACAAAGACCCTCAACCTGGAGGAAGAGCAAGAAGTGCAGCAGAAAGCAGAAGAGGCGAGAACTCCCCCTGTAGCAGATTGGTTTCCCTCCACTGCCTCATCACTAGAGGCATCAGAATCTGACAAAGACAAGGGCCTGCAGTATGTGATGGACAAGATAGCATCGGGGGGCACCAAGCACCCTCAAGTCTTTCCACAATGAACTCGAAGTGTCAACGATTATGGAGAATTATTTTATTCCAGAGGACATAGTCTACCTACTCATCTTATTTGGGCAAGTCTGAAAGAAGGGCGGAATAAGTCAATGCATCTGCATTAATGCTTCAGCAAAGAGGCGAGTGCAATACAAGTCAGAGTGTGCCATATCACCCATTTGGAAAAAGTGACCCCCCGCTCAAGAGCTGGACCTGTGAATGCTTGCCTTCACAGGAGACTTCATCAAAAGGTCAGATAGGCAGGGCTCCAGATAAGGCGAATACCAGGCCTTTTTACACATGAAAATCTTGTAAATACGCCAGCTTTATCATTTTCGTGGGTACATTTACACACAGGTTTAGAGCAGAGGGGCAGTGGGGCAGTGCAAATGTCAGGTTACTTGACAGAAACCAGAAGGCTTCTTGTGATTTGTATCTGCATGGATGTAATTGCAAGCCACCTCTGAAACAGAATGCATTTCTCTGAAGCCTTTCAAAAAAATAAACTGCACACTGATAAAACGAATGGTTTCTTTCCATTCAGCTTCAGAAGCACTGTGCAAGTTTTCCTAGAATTATTATTATTTTTTTTTTTTAACAAGTTATGCTTTTTTCCAGTTAAAACAAACCAGTATTGCACAATTGTATTTTTCAGAGTTCCGGTGCTGTGTGCAAAATCATGCAGAGGCAGATCATTGTTAGACTTCTAATTGAATGTCTAATTATAAAAACAGTGTGTAAAATGACGACTATGCAGTCTAGTTTACATCCATTCAACCTTGCAGTCAATGGGGTACATTACTATAAATGGTCAGTGGCAGCAGTCTTTGCTCAAGGGTGAGTAATTGTCATACACTGATCACAGGTGTTCTAGCCTCTCAAATCTTCAAGACTACAAATAAAACATCCAAAACCTGACTCAAGAAAGTGCAAGCGCTGTTCAAACACAAACAAATTAAAGTTACATTGGTAATTGAAATAGAAACTCAGCAAAACCTCTCCCTGTGATAATCCAGATAGGTATTTAACTTCATGTAGCGCTTCATTAATGGTTTGTCATACATCTAGGTACTGTGATCATTATACCTCAGTCGATAACTCAGTTAACCAACCTCTGAAGGATGTTAACCAATAAGATAGCTCAGCCGGTTGAGCACTAGTTGCTGCAATCTCTGCGTGATCTGTGGGTTGCGGGTTTGACTCCCGGCAAGTCCAACTCAGCCTTTCATCCTTTTGAGGTTGATAAAGGAGTACCGGCTTTGGTTTGGTGGTAATTGTGATAAATATGTTCTATGTACAGCGCTTTGCCAAAAGAGCTATATAAATAACCATTTGACCACTATATTAGATATAGAATTTAGCATGGAGTCCTTGCCTCTCTGCACTGTTTTATCATAACATTGGCAAACCATTAGGAAGCAATAGCTCCAGGAAATTAGGACTTTCATTAAACATCAAAAGACAATTCTGCTATCGAATCTCAAAAACACACAATACAAATTCATGTATGCTTTACTATATAATTGGCTAGGTTTTTGTGATTTCAACATTTAAATATATACAGGAGAGATGAAATGGCCAGAAATAATGAAAGGTTTATTCTGTCACAATGCAGAAAGCTGCCGCATAGCAATGATTTCCATACAGTTTTTTTTTCACACGTCGGCTGGATGTCGCATACATTTTACTCTCTTCCGAAGGAGAAATGTCATTTCTACTCTTAAAATCACATTTACTCTCAAAGTTTGAAAATAGAGTAAAATACTCCCACCTCAAAATCGTATCTGGAGCACTGCCGATAGGTCTTGGGGGGCCCGTCAAGACACATTTCTTGAATTGGCCTCCAGACAAACATTCTGGCCAAAAAAGTTGCCCATAGAGTTAGGCGCTCTGATCATCTTAAAAGTCTACCCGGGTGGGCCCAGAGATCGGTCTGTTTATTGGGGAATTCTAACCGTGGCCTCTGCACAGAGAGGAGGAGCATAATAATTTACATAGACTCCAAATTACTGCACCCAACGGTCTCAGAGTCAAGGCCGAAAGTAGACTGATTTACTCGTTCGGGGCCCATTTTCTTTTTTTTTGTTATTTTTTTTTTTATTGTGTATGGTTACAAAATTAACCATTCACAAACAAACAGGACAACATTTTTTCCATACAATAAATAAAAACCAAAAACACAATTTTTCCTTAAAATAAATCCAATACTAAAAAGAAAAGAGCTTCCATAAATGGTCAGTTGTACACAATTTGGCCTTTCTACAAGGGAAACGTGTCAGACATCTGGCCCCAGGGTAACACTTGCCAGAAATTACAGGTCTAACTTACAGTTCTCCAGCAACTTAACTACCGCAATAGTCTTTTGTTGGGAATGACCATCAATCAAACTTTCCCAAAAGTGGGCATGTACCCAATGCGTTGATTCAGAGACAAACCTGCTGAAGAACTGTGGTCTGGCACCTCTCGTACCTTCACACTCCATCATCAGATGTTTGATGGATTGATTTTCTGGGTTAGAACAGGTCTGACACAGATTTGACGCTAGGGCCCCCATCCCTCTTCTCGCTAAGATTTCCCCCGTATGTAAAATATTTAATCTTAAGCTCAAGAATGTGTTCCTCAGTCTCCAGTCTGGGAACTTAAATATTTTTGAGGAAACCCAGCTTTCTTTCCAAATTTATCAATAGGAAAGCGTTGATCCCAGTGATAAATCAGAGTTCAACAACTAGGTTTTATACAGACACTCCAAGAAAGAGGGGCTCCACCTACAAGACGTAGACTAACTGGTCTGCGAAACTCAATCTGAAGAATGCGTACCTCACAAATTTGATCTTCCTGCTGGACAGCAGCTTCCTTCAAATCCTTTGGATGGAAGAATTTTGTTATGTTTGTCTTCCCTTCATGCTTTCCTTCCTTTTTCCAGGTGCTTCAGAAAAACCACAAAGTAGTGGTCGCAGCCCAGTGAAAACAGACCATTTGCATGATGATGTACTTGAACACTTACCTACGTGTGCCAAGACAGAGACTCTCCAGTGAGGCGTGCACTGCAGTAATTCTGTTGAGCCTTGGTTTAATTGCAAACCCAAAGAAGATACAGCTGGATCGTTCTTGTTGCCATGAGTTTCTTGGCAGCATGGTGGATGCAGTGTCCACTTCGCTCCGCCTGTCGGACCTTAAAATTAGAGCAATCACCAATCACGAAGGATTCACGATCTCCTTGAGCAGGCGGGAATTTTGTGAAAAAAATACTTGCGTTAATCTGCTGGATTCACTCTTGAGCCTGTGACCTGTGCAGCAGCAGCCCTCATTTCTACTCGTTCTCATTCTGAAAAACGAGCCGCCGGAGGCTCCTACAGCCACGGACTTTCCACACGCTTCCTGGAGGAGGCGTGTCCTACATCACGTGACTGTATCACGTGACTCAACAACACCTGAAAGGCCGGAGGCTACCACCCTTGTGGCTGTAAGCCCGGTGGAAATAAGCCCACTGGCTGTTATACGGCTGTTGTGCGCTGGTGGCGCGTAAGTGGGTGGGAGACTGCGGAGGCAATCGCCTCTTTGATCCCGGCCCGCGGCAAGCCCTGTTAGCACCGGGACCCGCATTGACGCTCCAGCATCCCGGAGGCCCAACTCCAGTTTAGCACCACCCAACACCAAATGACGCTAACAGCTGAAGGACCACAGACTAGAAAGAAAACTCTCCAACACCGTCGCATGCTCAACCCTTGGACAGGGATGAAATCAACAACTAGCACAAAGGTAAGCAAAACTGCTGGCCGAGTTCTGCTTGCATCTCTTACCCTGCCAGCTGCTATATCCGCAGACCACTTGGAACAACCCTCTGCCTGTCAACTACCTAACACAAGTCAAGCGGTATTGAGACACGAATGCACAACCGAAGATCAACCCTCCAGGCGCTCTTGTTCCAAAGACCTCGTTTCAAATACCAACTTAGCCACTGCCACTGCAGTAAACCTACTCGTGAAGCAGATTCATCAGGGAACGCATGGGCAACCAGTATACTCATTGAGTCAAGAGCATCATGACGCCATTAGCAACGATGTTCTAGAAATCCCCGCGCCGGCTGCTTCTTCTCCCGTCCCTGTTGTCACTCCACTGCCTTTGCAACTAACCAACAACAGGAGCGAAGACACGCCAGCTCAGCCTGCCAGTGCTCATCTTGTTGCGACAGCGCATAACAAGCTGAGCCTGGCTACGGCCACCGAATACCTAACCTCGGACACGATTTGTGATCCTCTGATCCATCTAGCTCCTATAGCGCCTGATGCATCAGTATTCCAACCCCAGCAGCACTTTATGGTGAGCGACGACGAACTTTTAAATTTGCCAAACGTCGAGGTAGCGACCCGCTCTTCATCCTGCACACACGCTGTGAATTCAACTGACTTATCTATACAGGAGAAATCTACGACAACGGTCTCTACAAAAAACCTGCTTCAAACTCTACACCCCTCAAGACCTGCACCCAGTCCTTTTATCTCCTTGCCCTCATCCAACGTGGCAGCTATACCTGCTAAACGCTCATCAGAGCACCAGGGCCAAGGAAACTGTAGTAGCTATGCATGCCAAGCCCCTGAAGATCCAGAAACGCTGAGACCTCCGAATAGACTTCACCCAACCTCGTCCGCACCAGTAACAACACAAAAGCCATCCGGCTCGGAGTGTAGTTCGCTCGCTAGAGCAAGACGCCTACAACGAATTGCAGAATTAAAGGCAAACCTTCAACAACTGTCACCATTACAAGACCAACACACTGCCCAAGTAAGCACTCCATTCTCTACAAACAAGTCTTCCCATGGCGAAACTTTACAATCTACTCTACCTCGAACTTTGTCACCTATTAATTCGAAGTTTCATCTGGATTGTTCCATTTCATCTTCAATTGAACAAGACGCCACCTCAGCAAATACTTTGCACGCAAGCATCCTATCCGACGTCATTACGCAAATCCACAACAACGTCCTTGCAGCATCTGCTGTTGCGTTAGCGCCCTTTACCAAACTATATGAAACTCTACAAACCCAAATATCCGACCAAGGTGCAATGATTCAGAATCTGGTAAAACAAGTAGACAAATTTGATCACTTTACAGGCTTTCTCCAAACGCAAATGGAAAAAAACGTTGACCAGACAACAAGATGGCAAGAACGGCTCGGCGATTTGGCCGCCAGACACCACTGTCAAAATGACACACTTACAGAAGGCCTGCTGGACGCAGTAAAATGGATGAGGAAAAATGTCAACTCGAACTCCACACTGCATACAACGTCATCGTGTTTAAAATGTTCCTCTACGGCCTCAAAGGATCTCAGATATCAGCCCGAAGAGCCAATCCTTGTGACAACTGATGCAAACGCCCCTTTAAAACCAGACGTCTCTGTCGTTGCTCCAACTCCACTGGCGCACCTCACGCATGACCATCAGACCGATCAACTAAGAAACACTTGTCTTACAAACTCTCAAGGAAAAGGCGTCTCTCTCCTGACGAAGCGTGCAGCAAACCCTGCGGAATCACTTGTTCCAGTGAGCTTTCAACCTTCCTCATTTAACATTTTTAGCGCTTCTGCTAAAACAATTACTATGGCGAATTCAAGTAAGAAAAGCTTAACTACCGATAAACAGAAACGTTCTGAAGACGGTCAAAAGGAACCCCAACAAAAAAAAAAAAAAAGTCAGAATGTAAAAAAATTCATAAGAACTCTGACCACTCCAAAAAAAACTGGTTTCTTCGAACGCAAAAATGATCATCAACAACCAACTTCTTCACAAACTCAAGCGCCGGCCCGGCAAAAAGAACAGAACAAAGTCATGACTAAACAATCAGCAAAACGACGACGCATAGACTCGAATACTGAGAGTCCGGTTCATTCAACAAATGAATCTTTTGTAGACCTATGTGATCTCTCTACATATTTAACTGGAAGTGAAACAAACAATTTTTCCTTTTATGAAGCCACGCCAGTAAAGGTCGCCAACAACCTGGCGCCGAAACAAACTTCAGTGAACGAAAAACTACATAATCAACGTCCTTGCGAAATTCCAAAAAAGCGTCCCCCAAACGTTGAAAACACTTTGCCTTTATCTGTCAGCCAAAGACTAAATCCAAAGCTAACATCAAACCAGAGAAAAACTGATTTACACTTTCGCTCTAGAGTCCACAGTGACACGTCAAAACTTGCAGCAACCCCATGGAAACTCCGACTTCAAAACATTCTATCTGACGAACACGAATTAAACCTAAATAGAGCTAACGTTCTAAAACTGTTCGCTTGTGTTCCTCAACTTCGGCCCATAAAGACTGATGACATTAAAATCGTTGAATATGCAACAGAAAAATCCACCGACCAAGTAATCTTACATATAACCTCGTGCTCTGCAAAAAACATCTTATTGCAAGCTGCCGAAGAGTTACTAGCCTTTGGTTTTGACATTACCTTGGAACCAGATCTGATAAACCAAACTAAAAACCCGATCAGGAAGAACAACGCAAAGAAACCTGAAAGAAACATCAGTCGAACGCCCCTACGGAAATCACTATCGCTTCCATTTAGATCTCGACAAGAGTCGGTTTTTAAAACAAGATACGACGGAGGTGAACAAGAAGTCAGCAGAAGAAACGATCATAACCAACGGCAATGAGCGACACAGACACTCCTCTGTCTGATCTCCTGGAATACCCGTGGTTTTATGCATCTGTTCAACGATTCTGTAGAACTCTCAGATGAGGTTTTCATGATCTGCCTCCAAGAAACATGGCTCCGCGAAGCACCAACCAAAGATGGATTCAGTATCTTTTTGAACCCTGCGAAAAAAAACTCCAAAGGCCGTCCTTTCTCAGGACTACTAACTATGGTTAAAATTTACAACTGGATGTCTCCAATTGTTACAATAAATCCGAACCCCTTTGTGCAAGGAACGATTATCCGTTATGATACGAAAACTCCAAAGACTTACAGCCACTTACTTGCAATTAACAGTTATTGGAACCCAGCAAAGATCTCCACAACAAACTTTATTGATTCAGTCACAACTCTAATTGACGATGCCTTTCTTAATTTTACTGACCTATCGGTAATAATATGCGGTGACTTGAACTGCAGCTGGTTTCAATTTAACCCTCATAACATGGAGAACAACCCCATACCTGAATTCGAAGTATGTGAACGAGGCAAACAATGGTCTCGAGCACTTGCCTCACGAAATTGTCAAATGGTCAATGGAAACACAAAGGGCGATCAACCATGCAGCACAACCTGGAAGCGACTCCAATGTAGGAAAACACTGGATTATATTTGGGCCTCTCGAAATATATTCGAAAGGGTGGAATCACTCGAGGTAATCCCGAAGGCCGCTAGTGACCACGACATGTTATGCTTAGCATTACAGCACGAAACTCCCTTTCCGGCTGAGACTTACGAATTACCTCTATCGATAAATGCTGCTGGAAATCGGCTTAAAACCAATGGCCCGAAAATCCTGAAACTAGTCTCCGACCTTGATGATTCTAACAACGTCGAATATGTTCCCCTGCTGGCCGCGTTCCTACCAAAACACTCAAATTCAAGAATTCATGGCAACGTTACAAAACATCTTTACAGCAACAAAATAGCTGCAGCAAAAAAATCATTAAGGAAAGATATTCGGCTGATAAGAAAGTCCAAACACGATCTAAACGACCTACAAAAGGAGATAAAAACGCGTCGCCAGGCCTACAGAAACTGGCTTAAATCTCACTCTGTGATTATCGAACAAGACAGAGCCGAAATCATGTTAAAACTAATAATCACCAAAAATTCTCGCGACATATGGGCCATACTAAACAAAGGAACCACAAAAACTAACCCAAACATGTCAAATGAAATTTCTAGCGCAAAGTGGGTCGATTACTTCACAAAGGTATATGAACAGCCGCTTCAAGACACCCAAAGATCTTATAGCTGCCACTTCTGAAGCCTGGGAAATAACACCTTCACAGGAAGATCTAGAAATAGCAATTGGAAACCTAAAGAATTCAAGTGCTGCCGGCCCAGACCACATCTCCAACATTACATTAAAAAAACATAAACATCATTGGGCCAAATTTATGGAAACTTTATTTCGACAAATTTCAAAATCTAGAAAAACGCCTGCATCATGGGCCAAGGCCATAGTTGTCCCAATCTATAAGAAAGGCAGTCGAGATGAGCCCTCAAATTACCGGCCCATTGCCCTACTAGACATGATGGGGAAAATATTCGGATCATTTCTTCGCTTGAAACTGACGGCCTGGGCTACCAAAGAAAAACAAACAGATTGTCGACAAACAGGTTTTGTCGAACAAGTTGGTGTTGATGTAAATCTCACCCTGTTATCCATTTTAAAACTAGAAGCCCTAAAAGCGAAAAAAAAAATCTTTTTTGCATTTGTTGACCTCAGACAAGCATTTGATGCAATAAATCGCAGCAAACTTTGGTCTAAACTACGAGGGTGGAACTGCCCAGCACAACTTCTAGACCCCCTCATCGCGTTACATACTAATACAACAATACAAGTGAAGGTGAACTCTCAAGGAACACTCACAGAGCCGATTCCAACGCATAAGGGGGTCAAGCAAGGCTGTCCCCTTGCTGCAGAACTATTCAAACTCTTTATCTCCGATTTACCGCATTGGCTTGAAACTGTCCATTGTTTCTCTCCAAAAATAAATGGATCTTCTATTAAATGTCTTGTATATGCCGACGACATTGTACTGATCGACCTAACCCAGATTGGCCTACAACATCTATTACTTAGCTTGAACACGTACTTAGAAGCCAACGACCTGCAACTAAATACAGACAAAACAAAGATCATGTGTATTGGAAAAAGTCTATCGAGGAAAGACAAGAACTTTAACTGGGTAATCGAAAAAGCAGAACTAAAAATTGTATCATCTATAAGATACCTGGGCATCCTGGTTAACAATTCCATCTGTGAATCTGCATGGACAAGCGATCTTTTAGAAAGAGCAGATAAACTAGGTCGCCAAGGAGCCAAAATTAACAAAGACTTTGGGAAATTCTCAATAGTTCCACTACTAACATTCTACTTGCAAAAATGTATCCCTACCATAACTTTTGGCGGGGCGACAGGCTGGAACATCAATCATTCTCTGTGGCAACAACTCGAAGGGAGGTTCTGGAGACGAGCTTTGAGTCTTCCAAAATACATTTCAACTGTAGCTCTGAGATACGAACTGACGCAGAACTCCCTCTATATGACAATACTATGGCAATCCCTATCATTTATGAGGAAAACACTACTTGGTTCACAAATTCCAGCTTATGGAATTTTTGCAAAGGAGTCTAAATATTCACAATCAAACATATTTCAAACATGGAAGTGTAAAATAAAAACCATCATGGAAGCCGCCAACATCTCTATAGACGAACTGATCAATCGTCCTCAGCACGCAAAAAGAAAACTCGAAACCTGGGACTGGATATCAACTTATGAGCTTCGTGCAACTCGGAAAACCACCCTCCCAGACTTGACGAGCATGTTGAAACTACACTCCCCTCCGACGTATCTTACATCATGTCCATCTCGCTACCACAGGAATCAATTCCTGAAATTTAGACTGAATGTTCTGAACACCAGAGAATCATTATGTCAACGTCGATCTAAAGTCACTCTCTCAGATAAATGTAGGTTTTGCAACTCAGGTGAAGTAGAATCATTAAAACATCTAATAACATCATGCACTGACCTAACCATTACTCGAGAACTACATCTGCACTCCTACAAACCCATCTTTTATGACCCAGACGAGTGGTGGGAAACAGTTGCTACCGGCCAAAACATCAAACTTACATGCAGTATAATAAACTTCCTAGACGCAATCCTGAACACAGATCAAATCTGAGGCCAAGAGACAAGAGTTCATTATGCATGAAGAAAAAGGATAAAGAAATAAGGGAAGCGGAAATGTCAACATCAACTTAAATTTTAATTGGTACACAATAGCTAAAAGGAGACGCTCTTGTAACAAAAGTTTGATACATGTATTAAACTGTAGTTTTACAAAAAAAAAAAAAAAAAAAAAAAAAAAATCTGACAAAGTCTTCCATACAGGTGAATTCCTGGGGCACCTTCACTATGCTCCTCAAAAGGCTCAACACCCAACATCCAAGGCGAGGTTTACACTACGATCATCAGGCTGATAGAAGAGATATGGTTGGAGAAGTCCTGGTGTATGGATCGCATGGAACGGGCGAGCGATCTTTGGGCGATCGCCGGAACTAGTGATAGTCCGAATTCAGTCAGTGCCCTGGCGACAGGTGGCAAAAGGTCTCCAAAGGAGACCAGCATTTCAATCACTTGGACTCTTATCTGGTTCCATCACAGTCTATGTTGGCAGTGGGCAAAGAGCAAAGCTGCTTCATGTTACAAATGGACAACATATCCACAGATTACCCACTTAGGAGATAGAGTACTTGAAAAGATAGCAAAAGGGTTTTGCCACTTCAGCCTTCGCTGGCATATCTCATCCAGACAGCATCTACCCGTGCCTGGTCTTTCAAATAAAGTCACCAATGGGCACGCAGATTCTGGTCATATTATAGTGACTGGTGCCTGAAAAGACAACTATTTGAGGAGTTGGCGAGAACGCGAGGGTCTCTGATCATGGATCTGTTTGACACCAGATTCAATTGTCAGCAAAGTGGGTTCTATGGAGACTGGACCAGAGTGGCAGCAACAGACACCTTTGTCCACCTTTAGGAAAGAGATCAGAGTATGTATTTCATTCATTCATCATTATGCCCAGGACAATAAAGCAGCCAAGGAGACAGAGGGTGAGACTAGTGCTGATCTCCCCCTGGACGACTCGTGCATTGTTTTCGGATCGGTTGAAACAGATTCTCCAACCCTTGCTTGCCATAATTTTCTTCTTCAATATCCTGACCCCTGGATTCAGTCACATTCTGCGGCTAGTGGCCAGGAGGATTTCAGGCAGTCCTGGGGAAAGCCATGCATTTCGAAAGAAGCCGTTAACTTCCTCAGCAAGTGTTGGGTGCCCGGTACAGCCAAATCTCATAAAAACAGCCCAGGCAGCCTGACGTAGCTGGTGTCTTGAATGGCATTTGCATCCAGATTTGGCAATCGTTTTAGTAGTGAATTTCTTATCCCTACAAGCGCTTAGGATAAAGTGTACAGGACCATCAATATCCACAGACATGACCATGCCCTAGTCGGGGAGCATGCCCTGGTCTGGAGGTTGCTGAAAGCTATCAGATGTTAAGCCACCACAACGAAGTACTACACGCTATGAGAGGTCAATAATGTGTTTAACTAGTTTACCGTCTAGCTGGATAACCGGAACATAAATTGACAAAGCTCCTCTGTATCATCTCCCGTAAAATAGTTTGACGTTAGAGTCTGAAAAGGATAAATTAGGTCTTTCATAAAAATGAACTTTGGGTTTTGAGACATTGGAATCTGTATCAAGGGTAACCACTACCTTTAGTAGAATGCAACATGAAGCACTTTAGAAATCCCGCCTGTGCCGGATCATGCTTTTCAACCCAAGGCAGGATGCCCATAGATATATGGTTTAAAGAGAATGACCAAATATGGTTCACCTACAACGCTTCACTTTGGGATGATCAGAGCATTCAAATACAAAATAAAAGTCTGCATTGGTTAAGCTGGATTCATCAGGGTATCTTAAAAGTAGGGGATGTTGTGAGGGAGAGCAGAGTGTTGGGGTTCGAAGAGTTGCGATTACATTTTGGGCTACACAGAAATGACTTGAACCGTTACAGAGTAAAGGCACTGCTGATTGCAAGAATAAGTATGCTGCATAGAACACTATAGCCAAGAACCTGTAACCTATTTGGCAGAATAGAACGTAGTGTGTCCACCTACATGAATATAATGCCCATGGAACCTGTTCATTTAGACTTGGACAACATTCAGGGAAAAATGGGCAGAAGATATTCGTTTGCAGATATCTAAGAAGGTTTGGGATGAATTACTCAAAGTTGGTCAAAAGGCAAAAATTGATTCAGGGGTGAGATTAATAAAACAAAGTTATGGGGCGCCTGTATTGGACTCCGGCCCGAATGTATAGATTAAAGTTACTTGAAGAGGACTCGTGTTGGGGCGAGGCGGGGTGGAATAGGGAGAGGCACCTTCTTACATCTACTTTGGAGTGGTTCATGAGTATGCACGTATTGGAGGGAGATACTGGATTGAATAGATACGATTGTGGGTATTACTTTTCCAAGACCAATTGAGCATGTCGTTTTATTAGTGGGTGATGGGAGGGGTTCAGTTGCGCGAAAGTTTGACTGGATCGATAATGCGTTGATTGGTATAAAATGAATTCTAAGTAGAAATGCTAGTATTGTCTAAATATGAGAAAGTAATGATGATGAATAAGGAACGTGAACATCTAGGTCTCTTGTCAGGGAGCCCCGTCAATAAGAACATGAGTTTTTTTAGGGGGTTTGTGTTCCTTTTTTTTCTACTGCTGTGGTTGTGTGTACGGTGTTCGTCCACCGTTTGTCTGCTTATGGATTAGAACATGTTGACAATTATTACCTTCATAATTAGTACATATTTATATTGTTATATCAAAATAAACTGTGCTATAAGATACTATTTATCTCATGCCTTAAGAACTTGGAGTTTGTATTGAAATTATATAGTTGATGGGTGTACGAAAATCATAAAATAACTTTTTTTAAATAAAAGAAATCCCACCTGTGCCAGATCATGCTTTTCAACCCAAGGCAGGATGCCCAGGGATAAATTTTTGTTGACTACTACTAAATAGTTTCCAATGGATTCCTACTGCTGCCATAGGGGTATTTTTACATTTCCCGGACCGCTATTCACACATTTCCAGCAGTGGGTACTTATTTTCCCTGGCTGTGTAATGCACCACCCACTCTCCTTTCCCTGCTGCTCCTCGTCCACATATCTCAGGTGCACATAACGCTCTGCTTTCACTCTACTTTTACCCCAGTTTCCGAGGCTCTAGCTGCCACCCCCCTCCCCTTCACTTGTAGACCAGCGCAGGAAATGGGCCGGAACAAGACAGGAGCGCCGCTCCATCCCCAGACCCAGGGGCTTGCCCATGACACTCGCAGATCTGCTTTGAAGCTGTGCTGTTACACGGACGTACAGCCTGTGCTTCAACGAGAAGGCTGTAGCGCTGCCAAGCCTGCTCATTGAAGCTCGATAGTGTGTGGTGTGTCGAGAGGGGGGGGGGTGGGTGATTCTCCATGAAAGCCCAGTTATCACATGCACGGGCAACCCACGATTCAACAGACACACTTTCAGTAGACTCGGCACAGGAACCAGAATGCAGAAACAACCAAAGCCGCACATCCTTGTAGCAGCTGTCCAAACTGGCATGTACATCCTGCAATGTCAGAATTTGTTTCCGGTGTGAGTAGTGTGAGCAAGGAAAACTGCAGATTCCAACTTCCATTGTTTGCTCAATAGGGTTTCTTACCAAATCACTAGAAGACCCGTTTCAAATTTAAAAGTGTGGATATTCTTATGCTCCTATAATGCTCTTTGCTTTTATGCAAATCGACAGAATTGGGTTCTATGAAGAGATACTGTATTGCAAGACCTAGCCTGGGGTCACGCCCCTCAGACCAGCGCCCCTCCTCCTCCCCCCGGCCCCACCCTTCTCCCGCGGCCCCACCCCTCCAAGGACGAGTGGGTTCCCCCTGTAAATGTTGACCGTTTGCAGCACTGCCGTAGACCCTCAAGGTCAATAAAAACGTCTGTCTTTACGAATACATCTTTTACGTAAGCTTCCTTGTTGTACCTCGTTAGTATTCAACAGCCGCCGAGTGCATCCCCGGACAAATCACACCCTTAATAACAAAACGAAATTTTCTTCGGATTCACACTTCATAATCAATGACTATGACGTCAGGTGACGTCACTTCTCAGAAACATTCAAAATCATGATGGGGACGCAAGGTTTCAAACTCTCCTTTCCCGATATTCTTCTCAAGAAGAACGTTTCTCGGGATGTTTACCGAGGATCCTTCAATAGATTCTAAGCATCTAAGAAGGATTTGAATATAAAAAAGTCAAAACATGGCATAAAATGAGGCTAGGCATGCAGAACTAACAGGGTTGCCAACAGCGGAGCTTCATTTGTTCGGCTACGTTAATATTGCAAACCCTTTCACTGAGCAAACCACGTTACCGATATGTAAAGCCCATTAAGTGAAATATACGGAACATACATCGACTTTTTATCATCATCACACATGTTTACTGACGTTTGAATCATGTTGTAGTGCTGGTTTACTGTCAGATGCGGTTATACAGGGAAATGGTGACATCTAGTGGTGAGCAAGCAATCATCTAGGAACTCCTGCAGTTTATTATTTTAATTCTGAATTTTAGCACACTTACAAAGTGTTGAATCACCATGACTTGCGGGAGCTAGTGAACTTTTCATTATATGAATTTTGAATGAGTAAGTATAACGCAAATCTTCTATATAAATAAAAAACAAAACATTACCAAGTATAACCGGCACTCTTGCACAAAACCTCAAATGATAATTATTTATTTTGCTCCTAAAAGAACCTTTACAAAAACAATAGTATACATATGCAATATTATATCGGATACATAAATTACGCAACAATCAATACATAACTATTTCCCGCACATTGTTAAAATAAGAAAAGGTCATCCTTTCTTTATACAAACTTAGTTACAAATTAAGGACTTACAGTACCTACAGTAAAAGTAATGGAAATACACCAAAAGTGCATTAAGGGTGAACATAATATTGAAATAAGTGAATAGATAAAATGCAAATTTAAGAAAGAAATTTGATGATTTCATAATGTGTTTCTCGATTAAAATGTGGGTACCAACCCAAATTAGCAAATAACTTCTCGTTTAGGACGTCAAACTTACAACCTGCACCTCCCAATTAAAGCTAGCTCTGTATTCTGTAACAAAGTGGACCTCCAGTACTTCAGGTAAGTTACAGGTTCCTTTATTGTCCATGTCCAGTACTCTTCCTCAAGACACAGGGATGGTAGGGGACACAAGATGACAAGGGAAAAACACCGGGCTCACCCCCACACCCATCTTCTCAGCTCACTCTTCTCCTCTCACTCCAACCGTCACTCACAGAACCCTCACACCAACATTCCACCTCAACATTCCAAGAGGTGATGTCACACACTGAAAGCAGATTACTACACATCTCCCCCCCTTAGAAACACAAAAGCCAAATACTACGCCAACGCTTTACAGGGAAGACAAAAAGGAATGACAAGGTATTGTGACCCACCCTGGACAGACCAGGCACCTACGACCATATCACACCTCACTCCAATACACCTAACCTGAAACCACACAGGTAGATGCAACCAAAGGTCAAAAGATCGACAACCACGCAACCATAGTGACCAACCCTAGCACAACCAATGCCAGGCACTAAGAACCCAATGCAGTTGAAAACACATGACCTCAGATGCGCCAGAACACTTGCACGCACCCATACCGTGCACTCTCGGACCAAACACTGATAACATTAACCATACATAACATGACATAGCAACAAGCATTAATGCAGGCATCAAAAAATACAATTCAAGATTGAAAACATTGCATAACACATGTTGAAAACATTGTACACAACATGTTAATAAATTAATGATGACCTCCCCTGCAAAGTCCTCAGATGTAAAATAGCACTAAAAATATGTGCGTAGACAATGTCACTGTTGCTTGCTTGAAATCAGAGTTCCCAATGAAAGTTGACAAATGGACCACCACCCTCAAGTCCATGAGAATTCAAAACCCCACAATTTACTTCTAAGTAAGAATGCAACCCAATCTATAATACTAGGATTTAACATAAGTCCCAGTAACGTTCCATCCAGCAGGCGAAACATTAATATAGCTCTGGCATTTACAATCACAAAAATGGTTAATCAGTACACTTCCGAGGAGCATTTAATTACAAACCTCCCACACCAACCCTTCAATTTCAGAAAGGGACCACCCCGAACGCCCTATGCTAGGGTACAGATTTCCCACAGGGCCACAACACAGTGACACCACAGGAAACAAACAACGGCCTCAATAACATACTAACTAAGGGCACCCCACAGGATTAAACTAAGGCGCTTGATACCCTACAGGTTACATGGGCCACTACACATAACATGCACCCATACTCATGCACACGGCCCAAAACACTAACCTGACCAAGATAAAATGTCAGATAATATGGAACTCCTGGACATCACCACCAAAAGGGGCCGGCATAACAGCTGTCAGGATACATGTTCTCCTCTCCGGAAGTACCTCCCGGCACAGACTTGTTGTTTTTTCTTTTTTTTCCCTTACAAGTATGCAGCTGTAGCCACGTCCATTCGGCACTCATATGTGCAACATAAGGCAGTTCATAGGCATCCACGTACATATGGGGTGTTCCGAACACACCCACTCCCTGGCGAGTTCCTGCTTCCTTAGGGCCCGCTGGAAACGAGGCTTGTAACGCAGGAAACCAACGTCCGCGACCTTTGGTTGTAACTGGGCAAGCCTCTTCCAGCTGAAACGTCACCATTACTGTTTGATCGCGCAGGCACAACAACCAAGGATCACGTGACTGCTGTAGGAGCAGCGCCCCCAACTGTGACGTCACCACAATAAAGGAAGCACTGGCCAGGCAACACCTCGGGGACTGCTGCCTCACCGAGATCAGGCGCATCCTGAATGGAGCGCAGGCAAGTGCTCGATCCCTCGACTGAGACGGGACCGCCTCCTCCTCCTTCCTCCAGACCGCGACCACGGACAGCTGTCCACACGCCGGATGAAGAGCGGGATCATGACACGATGCCGCTCCGCCCACCGACGCCGCAGCAGGAGCCGGCACCGCAAACAACACGAACCACGGGAACATGTCCTGCCCACACATCAAGGGAAACACCACTACAAATTCGCCGCCGTGCCATAAGGGGGAACAGCGGGGAAATAATCCTCTGCGCCACGCTGCCGAACGCAGCCTCCTCCTCCGCAGCTCAGCGCCCACGCTTTGGTGCTCTTAGGGAGCCGCTTCCCCCTCCTGGACCAACGCAACACGGCAGGGCCTCCTCCAGCCCGGACTGAGGAACGCTCCTTCTCCTGCCGATTCTGCAGCACAATAGTCGCGCTCAGAATGAGCGGCAACCACCAACAGCCGGGCCCGCTCCTCCGCATTAATACTGTCCACAAACTAACGAGACGTCACAGGCGCGGACCTCACCGATGACAGCAATCTCGACTCTCGGCCAAAGGGACACAGGCCCGCCTGGGTGTGGGGGGACTCACGGGGGCGGTGTTCCCGAAGTGCTGCACCCCCCCCCAGCAGCGCCAACGTGAAGGCAGTCCACCTACCATCCCATCCTCGTCGCCAGTGTAACAAAGTGGACCTCCAGTACTTCAGGTAAGTTACAGGTTCCTTTATTGTCCATGTCCAGTACTCTTCCTCAAGACACAGGGATGGTAGGGGACACAAGATGACAAGGGAAAAACACCGGGCTCACCCCCACACCCATCTTCTCAACTCACTCTTCTCCTCTCACTCCAACCGTCACTCACAGAACCCTCACACCAGCATTCCACCTCAACATTCCAAGAGGTGATGTCACACACTGAAAGCAGATTACTACATATTCCATGGCTAGGAGCCGGCTTTTGGGGTCGGATTTAGATTTCAGATACTATTCACCTCTCCTTACAAGAAGCTGACCTTTCAATGATACCAAACCCAATTCAAGTCTTGGATACTCTACCAGAGTTGAGGGAGCCAGTTTGAAGATCTTTTTTCCAGAAGTTGCCCTCCAGTATATTAAGTCAATTGAAATCACAGCTATTTCCTCAAGGCCATACAACACCACAGGGCAAAAACGTGGTTCACACAAGAGGATTATGCCCTCAAGGAATAGCCAGCAGTTGTTCTTGCATATGTATCAACCATATGCGTTAACCGATGGGCCTTCCTGTGAATAATCAGTACAGGCACTCAATTTCAAGGCCAAGATAGACCTACTTCTGTACATACTCCAGAGTGCCCAGGCTTGTCGTGAAGACTGGGCGGTTCACCTTCCTAGCAGCCGCCAACATGACCTTAGTTTTATCCATGTTGATCAACAAGTCGTGGTCTGCGGCAAATGGTGCAAGCGCCTCAAACCCACCCTTCGCACCACAATAGGTATGGTTGAGCAATACTAAAATGTCTGCATACAACACGCAAGGCACAGTAACTTCACCAATTCATGGGCTACATCCAGTTACGATAGTAAAACGCAATGACAGGTCGGCCAAATAGATGCTAAACAGGGGAGCCAACACACAACCTTGCTCGACTCCCCTGTTGATCGGCACCCAAGCGGACATGGCACCAGCGTTGTTGAGCTTCATTCGCCCCCCACCCCCACACCCCCCAGTGTTCGAGTGCAGGCCCTTAAGGATGCACATTAGCCACCTCGGGCATCCCAGACCCACCATCTTACGCCGCAACTCATCACGGTTGACACAGTCCAATGCAGCACGGACGTCTACAAAGATGGTTTATAAAGCAGGCCTTCCTTTAGTTACTGCTGACTGGATCAACCTGTCCAGTCCAAGGCCCTAATCCAAGGCCCCAAGGTATGTCTTCAACAGAGCCACATACTCTCTTCATCATTCAATTTCTTTCTCATTAATCGTTTGGCATCGTGAATAGCGATAGCAAACGTATTTATGTGTTGATTATCCGTTTCCACCAGGTACATTGGTTTACTGGAACCCGTTTCGATGGCAAAGTTTTTTTAGCCATTCCTCTATTTCATTTGCCCTTAATGCTGCCAAACAAGACGAGTCACCGACAGCAAACTGAGAAGAGAGGAGAGGTTGCTTTTTGACTATGGCTAGTGGTTCAGCGAATACAGTTACCAGCGTGGTTTGGATCAATACCACTACAACCTTGGGGTATAATGCTGAGGCACAGCCCGTCATATCAACGTTAAAATAGTACGATCACAGAAGGTACTCTGGAGTAGGTTTAACTAATAACATTCTCCATACATGCGTTGTTAACGAAAAAATAATCTAATGTAGATTCCCTGCTACCCATTGCCCATGTAAATTGCCCGAGACAGCCCTTAGTTCTTCCATTAAGCAATGCAAGGTCCCAATCCTTCAGGAACTGGACCCACTGCCTGTCTTTACTGTTACCTTTTGTTGCAACGTAACACTTTCCTGATCGATGTTCTGAAAGAGGCACACTTTTCATCATCCATGCAAGGGCATTAAGGTCGCCACTAAACAGAAGTATTTCATTATGAGGTATCCCGAGCCATTCCGCATACATCTCCTCCAAGTATCCATGTATGGTTTCAAGGAGAGAAATATCCGGGTTGATGTATACATTCACTATTAGCATGTTACATTTCAACTGTCAAATCCACTGCCAGAACATTACTGTTAGTAGTAGACACAGCAATACTGCGCGATTCCAGTTTTTAGCTGACCCCAATACCGAGGCCCCCATATTGTCTACCACGTGGACCTTTGCCTGCCATTACTTGGTACAGGTGATGACCATCAAAACATATTGACGAATCAAGCCAGGTTTCTTCTAGCAAAAACATGACGTACGCAGGGACATAGAACCCTTGCCATACAGAAAATGACACTGCCCCCTGGCATTTCAGCTTGCAACACTAAGTTCATTTATTACCAGCCGGCTGTTTTGTAAAACTACCCAAATTCAGAGTTTTAGACACCCATCATAAAGTCTCATTTTCATTCATATGGTTGTCATGCAGCGCGACTGATGTGCAGGGCCCTTCTGTGTCCTTGGGGCTGTGTACCCCCACATCTCTCATCCTGACCACTGTCTTTCTAACGCACTTACTTGGCTCACGCACATCTTGCGCCTTGAAACACTTGTGTATAGGCGCGTTATAAATGCCATATCTTATCAGTGGTTGCACTTACGTTCTTCTCCTCTTAGCACTTACCCTGAGCACTTCTCCATTAGCATCAAAAGCACCTTTCCCTCCCCCTGCACTTGCACGCGCTGAACACTCATAGTAGGTTCGCCCCCCACTTCTCTTTATTCTCATTATTTGTTTGTACTATTAATGCATTTATTTATCCTTCTGTAATTCATTTTCTTCCACTGTCCCCACCCTGTTTGCCCTGTGGGTGCTTTGAATCAGTTTTGCTAATTGTACAAGCGCCTAATAAGTGACCAAAAAATAAATAAAACAATTAGTTGCTGAATACAAGGACGGATACCCATTTGGGCATGCCACCAAAGGGTTAAATACCTTATTTACAATGCTGAGCGTATGGGGACGCAGATTAGCCTCATCTGCCCTAACGGGCTGCTTACAGCAAACCATAAGTTTGAATCCCAGTTTCAGCAGTACTCCTTCACAAGTACAAAGCAGCGATGCCTCGGCAGGCGAAGCAAATTCGATCAAAACCCAATTAGTGGAGCTATCCCATTTGGGAAGTTCAATGTTTAGAAGCTCCTTACTGCTAATCATAGATAGCCAGGGGATATTTTTCCACATGGCGAGTAAAAATAAAGGATTGAAAAATGAGCTGTCCACGTAGGGGATAGCTCAAATATCTTCACCAAGTTACCCAACATAGATTCAGGAGTATATACACAACTTGAGTTATGATGACTTACTACATAGTGCCCCCGACAGTAAAGGATTCAAGAGGAAAGGCGTGTCAAACACACTCACAGTATTACAATCTCTCGGTGTAAATTCCCCACGAGACAAGGAATTTAAAGAACGAGGGGCAGCAATGTTCGATCCTCTGATTTAGATCTACAGTATTTTTACTGGAATCGGGTCTAGACTCTGGATTCACTGTATTTGTATTTATTGTTTTTATAGAGCGCTTTAATCCAAAGCGCTTTACAGTTTAACAAGAATACATAGAACATGGAACAGTAGAAACAACAACAATATATATGAATCAAACCAGTAAAACAGTATGTAGAACAATTTGCCTACGAGGATGAAGGGAGGAGGTGGCGGAAGGAAAGAAAGAGGGAGAAGGTGAAGGGAGTAGAGTGAGTTTGTAGGAAGAAGGGAGCGTTAGGCGAGAAGGGGGGGAAGGTAAGGAGAAGTAAGACAGGGGTACAAGAGGGGAGAAAGGGGAAGGGCAAAGGTGTCAGGGAGGAGAGTGAAGAAGTAGTGATTTGAAGGAGGAGCAGAAAGAGGAATAGGTGGGGATGGAGCGAGTAGAAAGCAGTAGGGAGTTCCAGTGTAGGGGAAAGAGGAGCGGAAACGAGAAGCACAAGGGGGAGGGAGAACAGAAAGTAAAATGAGATCGGCAGATCGAAGAGAGCGAGAGGAGGTGTAAAATGAGAGAAGAGAGGAGAGATATGGAGGGGCAAGATCATGAAGAGATTTAAAGACAAGACAGAGAAAGTTACATTTCAATTGGGAGTGGAAGGGAAGCCCGCCTAGGTACGAGTGAGGAAAGGACAAATTGGCAGAAAAATTCACGATCCACAGCGCTTGTAAGTATAAATTAGACAAAGAGGGTCAAGGCTGCAGGTATCTGGGTAGTGTGGATATACTGCCAGTATAATTCCACTGAGGTAAGTACAATTGCAACACAAACAAGTCCCAGTTTCACTGCGCCAAGTATAGCAAAATAAAAATCGGGAGTCCAAGTGAATGTATGAAAGAACAGCCTTTAAAGTTCAAGGTTTAGTACAAGCAACAGCCCAACACGTGTTTCGAGCCTTCCACGGCTCTTCATCTGAGGCTTAATAGGGATACAGCCTGAAATTTAAGCTGAAGGGACAATGCCCAAAAAGTACTCAGAAGGCTTCGCAATTGCGGTTAAAGCTGGTCGGCTGTTGAGAACGATTGAAGAAATCAATGCGCAGGTAAGAGGGAGTTCGACTCATGAGGAGAGAGAAGACCGAGGGTACGGATGGCAGAGTGGTAGAGGGATTTGAGTGGGGCGAGATGGGAAGTAGGGAGTCCAAAGAAGAGAATAGAGGCGAGAAAAGATTAGGGAGGAGATTAACAGTTTGGTAGCATGGAAGGAGAGAGCAGAGCATACTTTACAAATATTGAAAATGTGGTGGCGACATGAGCGAGAAGGGAGGGAAATATGAGTAAAGGAGAGGGAAGAGTCAAAGTGAATGCCTAGATTACGAGCATGGGCGGAGATGGGAAGATTGGGGGAAAATGAATATGAGGGGAAGAGGGAGGAGGAAGTGTGTTAGAATGTAAGAATAAGTCTTCAGTCTTGTCAGTGTTAAGAGAGATAGTGAGATGACATCCAGTGTTTAATGGCGGTAAGGCAGGAAGAGATTTAGATGCAAGTCAGAGGTGAACGAAGAAAAGGAGAGGAATAGTTGGGTGTCATCAGCATAGAAAAGGTGAGAAATCCCAAAGGAAGAGATGATAGGGGCAAGAAGGGAGATGTAAACAGAGAAGAAGGGTCCAAGGACACAGCCTTGTGGAACGCTGTAGTCCAGAGGGAGAGTATGGGAGGTACGACCACCCCAAGAGACAGCAAAAGAGCGGTGGGAGAGGTAAGAGGAGATACAGTTGAGGACAGAGCCCTTGAAACCAAAGGAGGAAAGAGTAGAGAAGTAAGGGGTGATCTACAGTATCAAAGGCAGCAGAGAGATCGAGGAGGATGAGGATCGCTTACACTAGCGAGCGGTTAAGAGGGAGTTAAGAACATGAGTGAGAGCGGTCTCAGAGGAGTATTTAGGGCGAAAACCAGATTGAAGGGGGGTGGAGGGGAAGAGTGGTTAGTGACAAAGGTTGAGAGCGGAGAATAGGCTAATCGTTCTAGTAATTTAGAGAGAAAAGGTAGAAGTGAGATTGGACGAAAGTTGGAAGCAAGAAGAGGATTGGCAGAGGGTTTCTTCAGGATAGGGACAATGGTGGCATGCTTGAAGGCATAAGGGAAGGTGGCAGATGATGGACAAGTATTGAAGAAGGAGGTTAGGTAGGGAATGAGCAAGGGGTAAATCTTAGGAATAAGAAGGGTTGGGATGGGATCAGAAGGGGCGGCGGTAGGATGGGATTTGGTCAGGAGGAGGGAGACGTCGGAGGGAGTGATTGGAGAGAATTCAGACATGCATGCCGAAGGGGAGAGGAAGGAGCGGGGGTGGAGGGGAATAGGAAGGAGAGCAGTTCATTTTTTTGCAGAGAGAAAAAAAAAAAAATCAGCCAAGTCAGAAGGAGAGAGAGGAGACTTAGGAGAGGTCAGGAGTGGGAGGTGAGAGAAGACGAGAAAGGGTTTGCAAGATGCATCGAGGATAAGAGGCTTGGGAGTGAAGGAGGTTAGAAAAGTAGGAGCATTTAGCAGAGTTAAGGCAGGAGTCAGAGAGTGATAAGAGAAGTAGGTGGTTTGGTTAGAAGGGGTGGGGGATTTGAGCCCACATCGCTCAAGGCGACAAAGGAGACGACGCATGGACAGGAGGGGAGAGCCAGGGTTGGGAAGATTTGCGAGTAGGGCGGAAGGATGAGAGGGGATAGAGTTGATCGAGACTGGTAGAGATAGAGGAGGACAGAGAGGATAGGGAAAGATCAGCCGGGAGAGAGAAGTCAGAGAGGAGGAAGAGAAGACCAGGTATCAAGAAAGAGGGAAGAGTTAAAATTACGGAGGTTGCGTCAAGTAAAAGATATGGGAGAGGGTAGCTGAGTGGATGGAGGGAGACAGGGAGTAAGGGAGAAGGAGAGCAAAGTATGGTCAGAGAGATAGTTAGGTAAAGAGGAGACAGTTGAGGAGTAGGTGGAATTAAAGATGAGATCAAGGGAGGAGCCAGAAGAGTGGGTAGGAGAAGAGGGGAGAGAGAAGGTAGGAGCCGAGAATGGATAGAAGAGGTGAGGGCTGAGGGGGGAGTAGGAAGGTGAAGGTTGAAGTCACCAAGTACAGTGAGGGGAGAGGGGGAGATAAGAGAGGAGGTTGTCATGGACGTCATAGAAGGAAGAGACGGGACCAGGAGGTCTATAGATAATTAGAAAGGAAATAGGGTGAGGGAAAGTAAAGGATTTATACAAATATTCGAAAGAAGGGAAGGTAGGAAGGGACAAGGAGGAGGTAGATTAAAGGTATTTAGGGTGGAAAAGAAGACCAACGCCTCCATCACGACCAGAGGAACGAGAAACATGAGAAGAGGAAGGGGTGGTGAGAGGCAGGGACAGTAGAGATGTGAAGAGGGATCCAGGTTTCGGTTAGACAGAGGAAATGAAGGTTAAGGCGGAAGAACATGTCCATGACAGCTGCAGTCTTATTGCAGAGGGATCTGGCATTCCAAATAGCTATGTTGATTAGACTGGGGGGGGGGCAGGGGGGGTGGGGCACACCATCCAGCGAGTGCAAGTAGATCCCAGGAGGATGACGCCAGCTGGTAGTATGACGAAGGTGCTCCGGAGCAGCCAGCAAAGGCCCAGGACGCACGCTCTGGAATGGAAGCGGGGAGGGCTGCCAACGAAGAGGTGCCTACAGAGCTGGATGGAGTCCGAATCTCGGCGAAAACTTGATCCAGAGGTGCTCGGAAGGTAAATATGCAGGAACGGTAAGCAAGACAGCGGGAGAAATTGTTTTAAATGCCGATTTAAGTAGTTTGATTCAGCCCGATATGTGGAGATGTCGGTTCAGGCAACCGAGCTTCAATGCCCCACTGCAGACACAATATGGTTAGCAACAGAATTGGAAGGGTCAAATGCACCATTTGATGGATTATGTTCCGTATTCTGACAGCTCATTGTGCTAGGATATATCCATTTGTCTAGCGGCCCTCTCAACGACACTTGTCTCAACGACCCGTCACTCGGAGGCGACGCTGACAGGCTGAAAAGGTCCGGGTACCAAATCTGCCTCGGCCACGCCAGGGCAATGAGTATCATCCTGCATTGGCACTGTGAGTGTGTTGCCTCGTAGCAGGACAGGAAACGCATACAGGAACAGGCCTTCCCACGGGAAGGAGAATGCGTCCCCCATGCTCCTTGGTTGGTGGAATCTGCTGGCAAACCTCTGGCATTTGGAGTTCACCGCTGTCGCAAACAGATCGATCTGATGCCTACGCCACTTGACGAAAATGCGATGCAACCAGTTCTATCGAAGTTCCCACTTGTGGCAGGAGCGCAACTCCCTGCTGAGGGAGTCTGCAATGGTGTTCTTGACTCCCACTAGGTGAAGAGGAACATCTCTTAACCGACGGCACAGCGCCACAAGTCCTGCGCTTCCGTGGAGAGCACTGGGGATCGAGTGCCCACCTGTTTTTTGATGTAGAACATTGTGGTCGTGTTGTCTGTGAAGATCCTCGCCAAACGACTTGAGGGCCCAGAACACTGCCCGTAGCTCCAGAATGTTGATATGGAGATCACCCTTCTCTGGCAGCCACAGGCCTCTGGTGTACAGATGTCCGGTGTGGGCTCTCCAGCCTTCCAGGGAAGCGTCCGTAGTGACAGTTTCCTGGTAGGGGGGGGGGGGGGTTTAAACCCTGTTCCCCGGGCAATGTTGGCGCGGATGCCCCGAAACACTATAGCCCGAAGGAACTCTTAGTCGATCAGGATCTCCTCCGTGAAGCTTTCGGACACCTGTATGCAGCGAGAATCCAGGAACTCCTGAAGAGGATGCATCTGTAACCTGCAGAGCTATATGCAGGATGACATCGTGCAGAGCAACAACTTGATGGTTCGCACCGTGGTGGTGATCATCGACAACAGCCCCTGCACCTTCCCTTGAATGGCCGCTACCTTCTCCTCCGAGGGAGATGCCAGGCAGGACACCGTATTGAGCCTGGCTTCTAGGAACAGCACGTTCTGTGATGGTGTCAAGCAGGACTATGGATAGTTGATGGCAAATCCCAGATCCGTCAGCAGCTGGACGGTCGCCTCGGTGTGTCTGATGGACAACTCTCACGAGTGGGCCTGGATGAGCCAGTCGTTGAGGTATGGGTATACGTGTATACCCTGTAGATGTAGATGGCCAGAGACCGGTGGCCAGGTACTTTGTGAACACTCTGGGGGCCAACTTCAATCCGAAAGGTAGGGCCTTGAACTGGTAGAGCTGGCCCTGCACTACAAAAACGCAGAAACCTTCGATGTGCCTTATGAATGTAGACATGGAAATAGGCATTCCTTCAGGTCCAGCAATGTCAAGAAGTCTGCTTACCTCCAGTTGGTCGAGCACGTGCTGCAACGTGACCATGCTAAACTTTTGGGACATGAAGTATTGGTTGGGACGTCGCAGGTCTAGGATAGGTCTCCATCCCCCGGTCTTCTTTCTGACCAGAAAGTATCTGGAATAGTCCCAGAGCCGTTGGGGAACTACCTCCATCACCCCTTTCTGCAGCATTGCCCACACCTCTTCCAGGAGCTGAAGAATGTGCTGCTCCTGACAGGCAACCAGAGGGATCAGCAGACACTTGCGTTGAAACTCCAGGGTGTGTCCCTGGGCAGGAGCGTCCAGCACCAATCTGTCGGTGGTGATCTTGCACTCGCTGACGAACTTAGTCGATCAGCCACCCATCAGGGTGCATGCATGTGGGCCCGACGTCCTGGCCGGTTCCGGCCCGTTTTGGAGCTAGCACCTGGGCCTGCGGGCGATGGCAACGCTGTCCTCTGCTATCGTAGACCTGGGAAAGGTCTCTGTAGGCTTCCTGGGCCGTGGATCTGGAAGGCCGACGGTACAAAGAGGAGAAACCCTTGGAAGACCTGCTCGACTTTTCCTCTGGAGGAACAAATAGAAGCTACTGGAGAGTGCCCAAGGAACGGCCGTCTCCGTATCCACCTTGATGGCCTGGAGGGACTTGACGACCTTCACAAACAAGTTCTGCGTAGAAAGGCATGTCCGACAACTTTGTCTGGACTTCCTGCCGAAAATGTGTGGCCTTCGTCCAGCCTTTTCCACAAAGGCAGACACCGCCCCACCCCCTCCCCCTTCCCCCCCCCACCCATCTGCCAAAACCCCATGTTGTGACATCCAACGTCACTGTAATGGTGTGATTGCCTCCATCCTCTTATCTGGGAGGAACTCAAGAATAGGGCCCAGCATGTAACACAGCTCCCGGTTGTACCCGGCTAGGATCGCCAGTGCGTTTGTCGCCTTGATCATGGACTCCGCGGTGTTAATCACCTTCCTTCCCATGGCGTCCAGCTTTTTCCCCTCACGGTCCAGAGGGACCGAAGACGAGGACAGGTTAGTTCCTCGCAGCAGCCGACACCACCGAATCCGGCGATGGCTATGACCTCAGGCACTTGGGTGCGAAGTCGGCACCGGGTACTACTACTTCAGCCTATCCTGTTTGGCTGGTGCCATGCAAGGGATTTTGATGAAGTCCAGGATCTCATCCCACACGTCTTCCAGAAGGGGTACTGCCATGGTGGTCTTCCTCCTGGATCGCCATCACCATGGTGTGGAGAGTCAACAGGATGCCCATGGATGCGTCCCTTGGTTGTGTAGGGAACAACGGAGCACTAGGCCCTGAGCCATCGTCGTCCTCGTGGACCGTATGGCCAGACTCTTGGTCGTCTGTTGGGGAGAGGTCCATTGGTTGAACGCCAACCTTGGAGGGCTGTTTTTGGAGCCTACTCGCTACCCCCGCTTTTCTTCCCTGAGGGTTTTGAACCAGAATCTTGACCAGCGCCTCTCCCTCACCACCCCAGGGGCGCTTGCAGCTTGTGCTGCCACCTCAGCGACTGTCGAACCTTGGAGGCAGGAACACCGTTTGGCCATAGGAGCCACCCTCTCCGGACCGGCAACCTACCTCCGTTGCAGTCGTCACAGCAGGTGTCGACGAAGTGGTTGACAAGGACTTTGACTATGCTGGTTGAGCCAGCTTCGGCTGCGCAGCCGCCTTCTCCTCCTCCGTCCTGGGTCTTATCCGATTTCTCCCGTAACTTGGCCAGGGTGGACGACTTCCTCTTTCAAGAGGAGCTTGATGGTAGGCTGGCTCCTGAGGAGAAAGGCGATCCAAGCTTGGATCTGCATCAGCGGAGAACCCATTGATATCGAACTTTAGGTTCTTCGCCTCATCTTGGACCCCCCACAGATGGGGCGACATCAAAGGACTTTGACCTCTTCCCAGAGGGAGACTGCTAATCAGACTGACCGGTCCTGGGCGAGGTATGACCCTGCTCGGAGCCTGTGGCAGAGGCCTTGTTCATCCTTTTAACGCCTGTGCCAGATACCAACTCCTTGGCAGAATAAAGCAGTCATTTGTTTTGTGGCATTAAACTCAAATGCCATGGCCCTCTGTAGGTCTACTGGGGCAGCAGTCTCCAGTCTCCAAAACGTCTGGTGGCCATTTTACATGTTCGCCATGTTCTTTCTGTTGGTTTGGTTTGCAGTCCTTTTTCCTCCCTTCCTGGTTTACCGTTTCTGGGTAGGAGACTTAGATAAGGCAAGGTTTTCTACCCAGTTGCGACATTTGACTTGTTTTCCCCCCTACTTTTTTGGAGGGCAGTGTAAATCATGCTATTTGTCTTTGTAGCTGCTAAATGTTGCCAGGGTGCATCGCTACAGTTCGATATCAAGTTGAGTGTGGGGAGGTGCTTTTATTGAGGAGGCTCTCCCAGTCACCGACTGGTTACTACCGCATCGATCCTCTTTCCCTTGCGGAATAGGAATGTTGTGCTATTGAAGTGTGTGAGTAGTTTCTCTGTGGAGAAAAGATGGTACAGGGATGGCGTTCTCCCATAGTTTTTCTGAATCTGATCAAGTCTTTACTGGGCCTTGGGGTGTACCGATTCTCATCTCCAGATACAAGGCAAAAAGGTCCCATTGTGTTGCAACTCATTATCCCATAGCTTCTGGCCTTCTGACAGCCCACCTCAGATAAGAATTTGAAGCCGAGTATTTAATAGTTGAAGTATGTGCCAGTCTTAACAGTAAAAACAGCTGTCATGCCACGCACCTATAGGGCTGTTGACACCGATGCTCCGAGTAAGGTCACAGCGGGAAGGCGGTGGAACTCTGGGACTGGATGGGAATGTCAGATGGCGCTGGAATGAGATGCAGATTATCACCACAATTGTTCTTTCTGGCACTAGAGACCTGGTCCATATCAGTATGGAACAGAGGTTGTCATCAAAAGACTACAGAAAACAGGACCCTGTCTTACTAGAAGCCATCCATGCATCACCTAGTGAGGACAAGCCGCACCTTTAAAATTTCTTCCAAGATGTACTGGCTGAAATGCAAAGCTATGTGGCTGATGTACTCGGTGTTGAAGTGTGTTTTAGTTGGACCTTAATCGCGGTGGCTTGATGACCACCATGAAAAACTCCATCTGTCGCTAAAAAGACTGGAATATGTTACAGGAGAATATGTCACCTTTTGTGGGAAATACAAAAAAATTCCTGGCCTCTTATCAATCATACATTGACAACATCCACCTTTACATTCAAATCTCTGTAGGGACCTACTTGAATGCTCTTAAGTATTCTGGATGGCCAGCAGTGATCAGCAAAACCTGCCCTGGGAACAACTAATCTGGAATCTCCGGTTCCCCTTCCACATTTAACTGCAAGTCTTTCTACACCTTCTATCAACATTTGGGCTTACCGAAAAAAGAAGCTGGCTAACTAATCTTTGGCTGCAGTAAAATCTGTCCTATCGCTGTTGGGTGACCAGACGTCCCAGTTTTGCCCAGACCGTCACAGAATTAGGCGCTCTGTCCCTTCGCCATCAGAGTTTTTTTTTTTAAACAATTTTTATTGATTTTAACAAACAAAACCAGCAAAAGAAACCAGCCAGTGAACATTAATCATAGCATTGAGTATTATGTACAGCATCATATGTCCACCGCCTCCCAGTTACCCTCCTCCCTATCCTGAGCTTACCCCACGTCACCATCTTCCCTCGCTTTATCTGGGGGTTAACCTCCTCTGCCCCCCCACCCCTCCCAAGGAATCATTGTCTTCTGAGCAGGTTTGGGCAGACACAGTCAGTGTAGCCACTAAGTGCCTCCAAGCCATCAATGTCTCTGCTTCTTCACCGCCCCCCCACTCTGTTGACTGCTTCGCTCCACATCACTGTTTCCGCATCCACCCATTTCTACAGGTCGTACCACCAAACTTCTACCTTTGGTCTATTGTTTGCTTTCCAGCCCATGGCAATTCTGCGCTTGGCAATTATATAAGCCAAGTCTGAGTTTACTCACATGTGCCAACTTGCGAGGCCTAGAAACCCCCCCCCCCACCATGAACGCCCACAAAGATTCCACCTCCAGTTTAATTCCCTTCTCGGTCAAAGGGTGGGTGACCTCCCCACAGAATCACCTAATTTCCGGGCACGCCCAGAACATATGCATCATTCCTGCATTCACTTCTGCTCATTTAGGACATGTTTGTATTCCTGCATTCTTGAACCGTGCAATCCTCTGAGGGGTCATATATGCCCTATGCGCAATATATTACTGGATTTGTTGCAACCTCGCGTCCTGGACACTTATCTCTGAACCCTAACCCACAACCCATCACTCAGATTCCCTGGCTTCCTCTTCCCAGTCCCATCTAACTGGAGCACCTCCTTTCCTACCCTGGACATCAGCAGTTCGTAAATTCGGGAGACCTCATGGCCTCCGTCTGATATATCAAATTGTTTCAATGGCTGTGTAGGGCTGACCCTCTAGTACTGTTTCTAACCACGTGTCTTTCACTTTCCACACCAACCTAGTAGGAATGATATACTGTCCCCAGTGTAGACTGGTATCACCTACCAGTGTGTCAAATTCCACTGCCTTGACATCTTGCCATGCATCCCCCTCAATGTTGCTATAACGATCGGTTCCCAATGCCTCAGGATTATCTTCAATTGCTCGTCCACTCTAATCAGTGCCACTAGCGGCATTTGTGGGGAGCACGGGGGTCGGGTTCTCCATGACCTGGCAGGCCCTCTGCCAAATCTTCCATCCCAATTCTAACATTCTTGTGCACCCATTTTGTTGCGATTTCGGCAACCATATCCACTCTTAGAAAAACGGGGCACATTCAGCACTCAATCTGGACTCCGATGTGGAGTCTTCTGATAGCCACCTGGCCACATATTGTAGTTGGCTGGTCAGATAGTAAATCTCGAAGTTGGGCAATTTAATGCCCCCTGCCACTCTCCCCATTATGGTCAAAGGGAGCTTTGCCCAGAACCTCATGCTGTTTTCAATGTTAGCCACCGCCTTCTGTGTTTTGTTTGTATTCGGCTTCGACCGTGTGATATATATCAATCCCCAGTTGTCTAAAGGTTCTCGTCTCCCTATGTATTTGTAATACCGGCAGTTCCTCTTGTGGTATCCCTCTATATCTACCTAGGGAAAATATACATGATTTCTTGGAATTCATGCCTGACAGCACCGCAGATCACTCCATTATTTCCGGAATATATTGTAGGTTCTCTTCAGGATATCCTAAGTGCAACAGCATATCATCAGCATACATTGATATCAGCAAATCAAAGTGGGGTCTGGGAATCACTCCACGAGCACAAACACAGCCCAATTACCTGTTCTTGGGTGAATAACCCCTGGGAGAGACTACCAAGTCTTTAGCTCACTGTCCCTTTCACAGAGAAGAAATTTCCCCGCATATCAGTCTTTGTCCTGCCCAGGGGCAGTCCAGCACCGAAATGCTAGGCAATTCTCCTCTGAACAAGAATACCAACAGCAACCCCATACACGTGTTTCAGCCTTGTTGGGCATCATCAGTGAGGTGAAGCTGTGCCTCTCTAAGAACAGTGAGCAAGGGGTCCACGTCTGGATCGCCCTGGTAATTTAGGGTGAGGCCCAAAGTTAATTTATGCAAAACAAAGGGGTGGGTGGGGGTTCTGTGGTACTCTTGTTCAGAGGAGAATTGCCTAGCATTTCGGTGCTGGACTGAACCTGGGCAGGACAAAGACTGATATGCGGGGACATTTCTTCTCTGTGAAAAGAACAGTGAGCTAAAAAGACTTGGTTGAGACACTCCCAGGGGCCATCCACCCAAGAACAAATCAATGGGCTGTGTTCGTGCTGGTAGAGAGTTTCCCAGACCCCCTTCTGTTTTGCATACATTGATATCACGTGTTGCCCTCCCTTCGTGCTGATCCCCACTTCTCTGTATTGTTGCCTCAGGTATATCGCAAGGCGTTCCAGTGCTAAAATAAACCGCATCGGGGACCACTGCATACCCGTCTAGTGCCCCTACCGAGTTGCCATCGATCTGAGATGGTCGCTCCTGTCCTGACTCGGGCCAGCGGTGTACTGTACAGCAGTTGTACCCACCTCAAGTACGTGGGCCCAACCGCATATTCCTTCAAGGCCGCCAACAACCAAGGCCATTTGACAGAGTCGAAGGCATTCACTGCATCTAATGAAATAATTGCAACTCCTGCGAGTCCATTTCCGTTTGTTCTATGGCATGATGGAGCCTTCTAAGGTCGTTGGATATACTTCTGCAAGGGACATACCCAGTCTGATCGGGATGTATGTTTGTTGATAACAGGTCTCAGCCTATTCGCCCGCAGTCTGTGCTTGGCTTTTTAGGTGCAAGAACCGGGATAATGATCACCTCCCAGAGACTCTGGCAGCGTCCCCTTATCCAACGCTTAATTTAGCATTGCTAATAGCGGGGGGAGAAATTCCGCCTTGTATGTTTTATAGAACTCGCTAGAGAGTCCGTCCGCCCCTGGAGCCTTACTAGTGGGTAAAAGCTGGATTACTGCTTCTAGTTCCTCTAACGTGATCAGAACCTCTAAGTTCTCTCTCTCCGCTGTCCCCAATTTGGGAAGGCCAATATCCGTCAATGTTTCCATCACATCAATCTCTTCACCCTCTTCAACGTCCTTATACATTTGCTGGTAAAACTCTAAAAAGCCCTTGTTCACTCCTTGAGTATCAAGTATTTGGCCATTCATTCCCCGTACCGCTCTAATTGTTGGTCTGGGTGTCACTCGTATATAACCAGACTAACAAGCCTGCCTGGCTTATATCCCCCCACATGCGGTCTTTCTACGTATTTTTTTTATAGTTCATGTTGCATAATCTCTCCCAATACTCCCTGCAATCTTGTTGCAATTGTCTTATGGTTCCAACCTCCTCAGGGGAATGCCCACCTCTACGCATGATTGTCTCTAGTTTCTTTTCTGCTTCATGTAACTCATGCGTTATCCCACCTTGCAGACCTTTCGATTTAGATATTGCTTCTCCCCTCACCAGAACCTTAAATGTCTCCCATAATGTGCCGGCCGATTCTACACTTCTGATGTTATGTTCAAAGTATTCCACTATTTCTTTTTTCAGGTCCTCCTTAAACACCATCTTTCAAAGATTCGGCTCAAAGTCTCCATGTCGGGATACGTTTTGGTAGAGAGTATTGCCATGTTATAATCAGTGGCGAGTGGTCTTGTTAGGTGCATCGACCCACGTTCAAGTTATTATGCTGCAACATTTGGTGCGGTGGGCTAGAAAATACAAGATGGCCGAAAAGCCCACATTTGCGCCAGAATCCAGGAAAACCACGCAGTTTTTGCGCACACCAAAATGGTCGCATAACCCGCCACCCACCAGTGCAAGCGTGATGGGCCAGAAGCGCCATGAGTGAAACGTGGTGCGAAAGGAAAAACAGCAGTGCCTGTTAGCTCAACAATCGCTTTGAAATCACCTTTGTTTCTGTGAATGCAAGTACAAAATGCCTATTTCAAACATTGCAAGATATTCAAAAATCTTACTGAACACCAGCAGACATCTGGTAGAATGAAGTCTTGTGTGCATACCAAATCTGGAAAGATGAAGAGCCTAAAATAATGTTCATAACAAAACTGGCTGAGCTGTGGATGTCAGCAGCTTAAGTGAAATGGGATTTAAAGCCACTAAAATCGTAATGTTTAAAATAAATGAGTGACCTACTTTTGAGTGTCACATAGGTTGCAACTGTTTAAATGTCATAGTTTTGAACTTCGAATCAGCATTCTAGCTGCATGTGTCAAAATTGTAAGTTTGATTTGAATGAAGAAACGTGGGAACAAAAGTGACCTTTGGCTGAAGCCTGGCTTAAAAGGAACTGACTTCTGCCCAGCAACTACCCCCGACAGGAGTTGAAACTTGCCCAGCTTCTGTATTCACAGGCCTGGCTGCATTCTGCTGCCCCCACCAAAAGGAGATCACACCTCTCTGACAGAATCAGCAGAGGAGTACCTGGGACTGCAGGAAACAGAACAATGAACTTTCCTTGGCTCAGGCAAATGTTAAATCAGGGGGTTGTAAATGGCTTCCTCTTGGAAGGAAATCGGAGGGGCACTGCCTCTGTGAGCCAGCTGAGCTTGGAGGAAGTGGACAAACCAGAAATTCCCCCATGTGCTTTGGGAAACCACACCCCTCTGGGCCAGGGCATAATTTTAAGAAGATGGATAATTCATAGTACAACATTGTCAAAAGTATTACAATAATATTATTCCTGTGATTTTTCTGTGCACATTTTAAGAGGTGTTAGGAATCTGTGGCATGTACTGTGGGGTAGTAGCAGAAAATAGGGTATTACTCTAAATGTCTGTATGTTAAAAATCTGACACTTCATCTGATGCCCATATTCCTTGCGCACATTTGTGTAAATTCTGGAAAAGTTTAGAGATTGTGTTGTGGATGAAAAGGGCAGAATTCTGTCAGAAGTGAACACAACATCTTACAAAGACAGGGATCGGATGGTTTGGCGCTACAGAAAATATGTTAACTGGACATGTAATATTAGAAAAATTGTACATAGATACATATGCATTTAAGTCAAAAATAGATTTGTGTGCAAAGTGACAAGGGGAGTGTTCTTTCTGTATGCCATAAAAATGATGTCTCATGACAAGGGATGACTCACAACTCAGTTCCCTAGTCAGGCGACAGAGAATCCTAGAGCCCATCAGGATCCTCCGAGGGTTGGGCATAGAAAGTCAGCCTTCCCACCCACTTTCAAAAGACATAAAAAGAACCACTGAGACCCAGGTAGACACATTCACTTTCCACTTCAAACTGATTTCTTGCGAAGCGCCTTGCCAGAAGACTCCAGAACCAGAACTTAGAATCCATACTTCAGAACTTGTAGCAGAGGCGCCTAGTCCACAAGCTTAATCCTTCAGAGGCCTCAGAATCCAGCAACCTAACCAAACTATTAAACAGCCGGGCTGCGCTGTTCGCTACTGGCTAGAACTTTTGTCGGAACTAGAGACCCAGACCAGACCGCGGTACCAGTACCAGACCCAGAAAGCAGAGCTGTATCCCAACCGCAGACCAGACCCAGACCAGATCGCTGTGCAGTGCCAAGAACTTTTGCCAGAACCAGAGATCCAGACCAGCAGAGCAGAGCTGACCCAGATAGCTGTGACTTCAGAACCACCCGCCAGATATCCAGTCTAAACCCGTTGACCAGATCTGCGACGAGGCCCATTCCTTCCCAAATTAGGAGCGAGTATCCAGCCAGAGCTGTGCAAACCAATCTTAGTTTAAAATAATCTCATCCCATCCATTTCAACCTATTTAGAACGGCATAGAAATCATGTGTCCATTCTGTGATTTCAAACCTGTTAAAGTGTCATTTGTCATTTGAATCTTACTTTATTTCTGAGAATCTACCTCCACTAAATCGTCCCTATCTTTTGAACTGCATGTCCTAGGAGCGAGATTTAACTTTCATTTTAAAGCTAAGAACCTAAGCCAACAAGCCCAAAACCGACTTTCTACGCCTTATAGTTTTTCTGTAATCGCGATCGGCGCAATCAGAAAAAGTGCCGCGAATTGCAAACTAGCTCAATCTCCCCACACATAAAAAAAATAGCTGTCTCTTGCTTGCATTGCTGAAATTCGTTTTTAACCTGATAATCCCTCATGAATCATTGCTAGTGTTGACCTGAACTAATTCAAAAGTAGCCGTCACCTACCCTGAATCTCCCATTAGGGAATTAAAGTCATTTTTAGCATATTTTTCACTTATTTGCTAATCACAGGTAAAAGTATTTCTGCCTGTTTAAAAGCATACCGGTTGCTCCAAGCTTGCTAGGGTGGGGAACTGGAATTTTTATTGCATTTTGATTGTATTCCTGAAAACTGTGTGCACTCCTTCCATCTCCTTATATTGCATCAGTGGGGAGAGGGGGGGGGGGGAGTGAATTGCCACAAGGGGAAAAGTGATCATATTATCTCTTTTTAAAACCATATCAATTTATTTCTGTGCTGCATTCTGTCCATCATTGCTTTTCCTTGAAACCATACAAAGTATTCTCTGCTACCGTATCCTTTCTATACCAACTCCCAAGTAATTCAAGAAGTGTGGTAGTGTAGTATTATCCATTGTTGATCACTGTCATATTCATAAGTGCGATATCAAATATAATTTATTCATAAGTGATTATGAGCTATAGTATATATATATATATATATATATATATATATATATATATATATATATATATATATATATATATATATATATATATATATATATATATATATGATACATTACTCACCGTAATCGTATTTCTGATGCTTGTATCTGCTTAGATTCACATGCTGTGCATAGGCCGACATCTAGTGGAAGCTGCGGAGTATTACAGTTTGTTTTTCGAAGTCGAAAAATGGGCGTCGACACAGGGCGTGCCAGTAATACTATCCCTAGTGTGACGTCCCCTGTACCCATGATCCCTCACGCGTCTAGGATATATATATGGTTTAATTCTTCAAATAAACCTTTTAATTTGCAAAACAAACCTACTTCTTGGCTCAGTGAGGTCAGGGGGATTCAAAGAGAGGGGCGTTATACAAGGGTTTATCATCCAGATCTATGAACTTGTCATAAAAATATATAATAAGGGCTTCCCTTGGGCATCCCAGACTAGGCATTGACTTAGTTGAAGTGCTTTATTGAAGTCACTTAACAGTCTGAGAGGACTGCACTAGTTCCCCTGTCAACTCCGGATCAGCAAACATAGTCTAGACGCATGTGTAGGTTATGTGGGGCCGAATAGTGAGAATATTGCCCATGTTGAAGGTGGTGCATCCTCCAAACGTCTAATAGATTAAAATCTCTCAATAGGCTCTTCAGGGTTTTAGCTGCTGGGGAGGGCTTTTCCATCTTCCTGTCTGATCTATTCACCTTGGGATCTAAAGTGCAATTAAAGTCCCCTCCCCATATAAATGCATCCCCAATGTATGGGCAGATCTTGGTGTATAAGTTCTTGAAATAGCCTGTAGCATCTTGGTTCAGGGTATACGTGTTAATACTCAACTCGGTTTTCCACTAATCCCATTATTAGCACCATCCTCCCATCTGGCTCTATGATAGACTAACAGTTTAAAAGGGACATGTGGTGCAATCTACGCAATAACCCCTATGGTGTACGCCGAATATGTTGCTCCTATGGTGGTCCCTCTCCATTTCCTCCCTATCACTTCCTGTTTTTCTTTTGTAAGGTGAGTTTCCTGTAATAAAGCGATATCAATTCTCTGTCTCTACAAATACATCATGACCTTATTTCTCTTCAAATAACCATCGAGCCCCTGACATTCCAGGTCGCCATCGTAAGGTACCCCATCTTATCCATACCCTGTTCCGCCTCCATCTTCCCTTGTCATCCGCTGCATGTGCAGTGGTGTATAGGTGTAAGCTCGCTCCCCAACTGACTCCCCAACACCCTTCCCCACCACCCAAACTACCCATCCCCAACTGTCGCCCAGCTCCATTCCTGGATCTCAGGCTACCCCGCATCTAGTCCATTCTTGGCCTCTGCCGATACTCTGAACACAGCAGGGGGATACCACACTACTGGTATCCCAACTAAAACTAACTATTGGGGTAAGGACGTGTTTCCCCTGCATCTCCCGCAATTATGCCACAGTTTACTATGCACGCCTGTCCAATAAGCGCCACCTGTATCTCCTGCTAGTCGTCATTAGTGCAAAGGCAAATCTACATAGCCCAAATCTACTTTAACACAGTCACGTTTCAGCAGCTCGCCCTAAACTATCGTTCCGTGGAGTGTTCCACTAAAGTCTGTAAGATCATTATCAACATATTCTGCAATGTACATGGTGAAGAAAAAGCAGGGTCACTTAGCCTCATCTCTCATGTCCTGGTCGTCTGCATGGGCTGAGAAATTCAAAGTATCCAGCCATTTCGCTGTGTCTTCTGGAGTCTCGGAAAAAAAAGGGCCTTGCCTTTGTGCAAGACTTATATCTTCACTGGGTAAAGTAGCATGCATTTCAGCACTGCCCACCGTAGCCTTTGCTTCGTGGCCACGTAATTCAAGTGTTGCTTTTGCAACTGGAAGGTGTAGTCCGGATATGCCATGATGAACTCTGACGCTCTACTCATCGTTCCTCCTTTCTGAAAGTATTCCAATATCTTTTCTCTGTCTCTGTAGTTCAGGATCCTCGCGATGATTGGTCTAGGAGGTGCTCCAGGTGGTGTTTTTCTTATCGGGGCACTGTGTGCTCTTTCCGCTGTAAATCCCTGGGTGAGTGTTTCTGCACCTATCACTTGCAGTAGCATGTTTTCAATGTAGTTCGCCGGGTCCAGACTTTCCTCCCCTTCATAAAGTCCCATTATCCGTATGTTGTTTCTACGGGCCCTTCCTTCCGCCTACTCTGCTCTATGTTCCAAGTTACGCACTTGCTGTTGCAGCGTGGATATCTCTAGTGTTGTCCGTACAGGAGCTTGCGTTGGCTTTGACTTCCACTTAAAGCCTCCCCGTGCGCTCTGCCACCGCCCTTACGTCTTGACGTAGTAGGTTGACATCCACTCCAACGGCGTTGATCTTGAACTCCAGGGATGTCCTGATCTTTGTCATGGCTGCGTCTAGTTTGGACTCCCAGGACACTTGCAGTGCCGCTATGGCTTCCAGGATCCGTTTATCGCCTCTGGTCGGGCTTGTGTCTTCTTTTGCCTCCTGTCCACTTGATTTAGGAGTGTCTGTGTCCTTTATCGGTCTTGCAAAGGTGTCTAGCAATGCCTGCTTCGGCCTAGATTTAGTCTGTTTGGATGACATTTCCACTCCAGTGGACTTGAGTGGCAGTGCCTGTTCTGAGTTACTTCTCCATGTTGGATAGTTTAGTTTATTTGTAAAGCGCTGCCAACCCGCGAGTAGCTGGGCGCTAATTCGTTAAGTACAGCAGTGGTTACAGAATGTTGCACATACAAGTGAGAATGGTACATTCCAGTGTGCTTCGAAGGACCTGGTTACAGAGTGGTCCTGGGAGAAGCATAGTATATTATGACAGGGCGGTTACAATTAGGTTTGCAGTACGCATAACATACATTCGATTGATCAGGCGGATAATAGAATAGTTTCAGAAACATAAGTGCGGTATCGTATCTGTCAGGAAAGTCTAAGCCTTAGTCTGATTATTGTTGGGTGCTAAGCAGATCCTTGACTTTGGCTCTAAATGACCAAAATGAGGTGTCGGCTCTTATAGCTGTGGGCAGTGCATTCCACTGTTTGGCTGCCTGTACAAGGAAGCTTATTCCCCCAGCTGTTTCCAGGTTAAACTTTGGTATATTAGTTGGTGAAGGTAAGGTGATCTGGTAGGTCTGGTGGAATTCTGTCTTATGAATTTGGCTGAGAGGTAGCATGGGGCCATCTGGTATAGGCATTTGTGAGTAATGACCAACGTCCGCAATTTAATTCTATCACGGATGGGGAGCCAGTGGGATTCCTTTCAGAGTGTGGTGATGTGTGCCTTGCGTGGAAGATTGAGAGCGCAGCGAAGAGCATTATTTTGGATTATTTCTAGTCTGTTCTGGTTGTCATTAGTAGAGCCCAGGAATAGGGTGTTGCAATAGTCCAACTTGGACAGTATGAGGGCTCTAGCCAGTGTAAGCAGCCGTTGGTGGATAGGAATGGTTTGCAAGCATTTATGAGTTTGTTGGTATAGGCTGTAGCTGAGATGGTGGCGTTAATTTGGTTTTTTAAGAGAAAGTGTAGAGTCAAGGTACACCCCCAATGTTTTGACTACTTTCGACACTTTCATGATGTTGCCATCAATGGAGAAGGATTGGCATCTTGAATCCAGTTTGTTGAGGCAATTCTGTGATCCGACAATAAGCAGTTCCGTCTTACCGTCGTTTAAGCAGAGGCTATGGGTGGCCATCCATGATTGGATCTCAAGATAAACCTTGTTCAGTTAAGCAGCATCCTCCTCATAACTCGCCGTTAGGTGAATAAGGATATCCCTTTGGGCCTTGATCAGGTGCGTTGGCGTAGTCGCCTAGTGCCCGTAGGCAGTTCACGGTCTTCTTACCCTGCTCTTGCAGGTGTACCCTCCCGCCACTATGGGCTACTCATCTGGCATCCGCCCTCTGGTCATCCGTGTTGTGGGATCCAGTGCGCAGGCCGGGCATCATTTCCAGGTTACTGTCATAGGTCAGTCGCAAGGTGGGATTCCTGGATAGTATTTACTCCGTATCAGCTTGTGGTTCGCTGGCTCAAACTCCTCTATAAATGAGTATTATTAGCCCTGCGTTCTTTTGGCAATTAATCTCCACACACTCTGCTGGAGTTCCACGCACACTGGGTGCTTCGTGTCTCAACGGGTAATAAGCGGGACTCGTACCGTGTCTCGTTTTACACATGAAGTGGTCTTGCATAGAGTTTCCTAGCAGGGCACCATTTTCACTCCTTGACTTCTGTCTTGTCGAGTGCTGGTCTTAACATCGCTTATCTTGTTGCTGGGTGCACTCTGGCGTAGCAGTGCTCGTTTGTTCAGATATACCTGGCACCTCGGGCTGTGTTGACCATTGCTCTTGCATTAACCAAGTGGGGGCCCAAATGTTAAGTGGGCACATCGACCTGCATGCACTCAATGTCCAAGAGGCCATCCGCTGTGTGCTTATTTCACATTCGTAGGCAAGACACCAGCCCCCTCCTTAACTTAGCCAGGGCACGAGTGTCTCATAAATGTCCTACTTTCAGATGCGTGCTCAGTGTTCGTGGACTAGCTCTTCGCGGCTCGGGTGCGCTGGATGTTGTGCCGGCTCCGGGGATTTATTGCAACACTCCTGCCACAGTGTTGTGCGGCTGTGCCAGACACACTCAGCGATCTGGCCCGGATGCAGCACCAATCAGCGCGCCAGGATCGCTCCACACCCACCGTTATTTCCAATATATGTGGCGTGTCCATAGCCCTTTAACTTCCTACGTTGTGCAGGAGCACCACGGCAAAGTACCTAGATACGTTCTTCAGTTGCAACAGTATCATCCTCTAGTAGCCATTTCACGGTTGGGCTTCATGGGGAAGTGTCCCCCGCAGTATAATGTGCTCGAGGCGGAAGACGCAGGCGCGTCCCTCGGTTTGCAACGATATCGCTACTTGATATCAGCCGGGCTCTTTGGGGGAGGTTTGATGTATTGCTGCAATGCGAACCTGCAGGACACAGACCTCACGCATGAATCCAACCGTCGCAGAATACAGGGCTATGACCCATGTTCTGCTTCTCTGTGCCACCAGTCAAGGCTCCCAGCACAAGCTCACCTTCTCAACGCAGCAGGGCTACAATGTACCAGTCACAGGCCTCCGCGTCAGAGGGTGCCGAAACGATCACTCGCGCACCTCCAGCCTTGTTGTCAATCATTGTGGATGCAATCCAGAGTCCTGTGGCCACGTCGTTAGCCTGTCCCTTTGTTCTCTGCATCTGCCATTTTGGGACCGCCGAGTCGCACTCCGTCACAAACTTCTCCTGCTGAGATCACACGGGGTCCCAGTGCGCAGCCAGCGTGAAGTACCTCCAGCTTTGCTTGATCCCTTTACATGAACATCAGTGTGATTATACGGCTCCGGGATCGCATTACGTTTGCCTTCTGTCCGGATCTTTGTAGGATCTGCAGGAGCTACTGGGGAATCACGTCCTCCTACATAGCTTCCAAGCCACGCCCCCGTCGCCCTCAGAGATTTAATTTAAAAACCATGTGCCGGTTTTGGGAAAGGTAGGGTGACCACTACAGAAATGCAACAATTCAAGCTGACATTCTTACATCATTAACAGTTTATTAGCTCCCATGGTCCCATTATCACCTTTGCCTGATCTCGAACACCCCAGGGTAGCCTCCGGTTTTCGATCATAGCCATATGCATTTACTGATTGCACCACGGGGACTGTTTAAGAATTAAGCATAGCAAAAGCCTGTAACAATCAACACAAAAGCTCCTCAAAGCGCTCAAGTGAGGTAGAATTTTGCAGTTTATGTACAGGAGGAGTTTGGAAATACTTATTTTAATGTGTGATCATGTGGCGGCGGTGCAACGGAGTGGGAGGAGTTTGAATGGCCTGTGGGCTAGTCCTACTTTTATGATTTTGGCCAGTCCCGGTTTTTTATTTTCAAAATCTGGTCAACCTATATTCGCTGCTCCTTGGGAATAATCTAGTCCCTAAATGCCCAGGGTTCAAAATTGCCAAGAGCTGGGAGCGATTTAGATCCTGTTTATAGACCAGGGGGGAGCCTGGTTAGTTTGAAACCAACAGCTATCAGGAGTTACTTTTGACTCCACAGGCAAGGAATGCTATACAAAAATAACTGATATTAACTGTGTGGGTTAGGGAATAAGTATATAAAAAAATAATAAAGGACTCAACTAAGGGACATTTGAAGTATATTCCATAATAGAAAAAAAAGTAGTTCGTATCTTGTGCACAAGATATATTTGCTGCGGTCTAGCTCCTGGTTCCCCAGAGGCAACTCCTGCCTATCGGGTGATGCCAGATACCCAGGAGCTACTTTTTTGCTCCTGATCAACAAATCCTAATTTTAACCCCTGCATCCTGCGGTGGCACTGCTGCTCATAGTTCTGCAATACAAAATCGATTGATATCAACCAGGAGACATACAAGATTCCCCCCCCCCCCTCCTTCACCAGTCCTATGCCCAAATACACAACAAGGGGTAGTAGACTCTTCAGACTCTCTGAAGTAAATTAATGTCAGAAGCCGACCCTCAACAACTGCAGTTTAGGGCCCCTTACAAAACGTTCCTCTTAAGAAGCTAGAAGCTACGTCAGGATTATTCCTGGTCTGTCCTCTGCTAATTAGTGCCAAGAAGCAGTCAGATCCGTAGCACAAATCATCCCATTTGCTCTTTTTACCCCATTCCATAAGTGGGAGCAGAGAATGCAGATTTGCAGTAAGCACTAAAGGATATAACCAGTGCATTTCATTGACCTCCTTTATTTTCTATAAATTTGTCAAGAGTTGCGTGGTACAATTCTTGAGCCGCTTAAATAATGAAGATACAATATGTACATACCAAATAATATTGAAACCATATTTACCTGTGTGAACGTTTTTTACAGCAGAAGCAGCAGTAACAGCAACAGACGGCTAAACACATCAGGATCAGCCCTGCCAGTACAGCAAGTGTGATAATGAATGCCTCGAAGTTCACTGGAAACAAAAAATATAAACAAGCAGATAAATGATCCCATGCGATGTGCCCTGATTCAAAGGCAGTAAGAGTTTAGAAGTACGAACAAAACAAACATTTTTCCATTGCGCAGCATATGCCAGCTCTGCAATGGAAGGGGCTATGCACAAACGTCTCAACGCATCACATAACCGCCAGTGTTTCAGCTGTGCATATTCTGACACAATCCAGGCATAGAGTACGTTTTCCAAGCAGAGTTTATAAATTATAAAGCAAAAAATAAAAATGGAGTAATATCTTCAACATTCCTTTCAGAACCTCTACCTACAACCCAAAGGTGGACCATTTTCTGTTTATGAATAGCCCCCATGGAGTAGCCTGGATCTGTTTTTGTAGTCAACATACAGGTTTGATATTGACAACTTGGTATGGAGCAGATGATGGGTTGGTGTATTTTTGTTGCCACAAAAGGTTACAAACAAAAACAAAATAAAAATAGAGGATGCAGAGCCGTTCCAAACTGGATAGGTTTTAGTCTTAAAAGTGCCACTGTGTGCACATCCCTTTTGTAGGCACGATCCATTAGATCGGTCAGGTAGAACATTTTCCAGTGTGTTCATAAAAGAAATACAAAAGGTTGACAAACACAATTAATATAAATTCATATTTAGGTATTGTGAGATAGGTATGGTGTCAAGAGATGAGACAGACCACAGATTTCAAGTTTCAAAGAAAGTTTCATTGCAAATATCGGGATAGTGTAATGCCTAACATTCTATAACTAAGGTAGGGAGTTCTCCTGCCTAAATAGAACTAAGGGAAGTCTGTGTCCAAGTCCAAATGAAGTCTGTCTGTCAAAAACATATGCTTATTGTCACATCTAGAGAAAACGTGGTATTGGGTTTTAGCCAACAAAAAAGTGTTCAAAAGTAAAGTTTCAGCTGTTCTTAGCTCAGAGTTCTTTCTTGGGTTCCCTTTCCCATGTCAACACAGCTCTGATGGTTGCTTGTCTCCACAATGCTCTGTAAAATCTTGAGCCCCCTACACACCCCCCTCCAAGTTCAGTACAGTATAGTTCACACAAAAAGGAGGTCTTGAAGTTCCCCTCACCAAGACAGTGATTCTTAATTCTTTCGGTATGCAGTAATAAAATCGTGGCAAAAACAACACCTGTGCAAAAAAAACATGGCAAAAATGCTGTGGTTTGACCCGGTAAAGGTGCACCCCATTATACCATTTAATGGGAGCAGGGGTGTCCCCCGCCCTCCCTTAAATGGTATGAGTCCGGGGATTGCAAGGATGTCCCCCCACATCCTTTACATGGATTGCGGCAGCAAAACCACAGCCTTTTTGCTGCAATATTTTGTGTCCACAGCCATTTTTGCTGCGATTTTAACACATGGAACCGTTTTTTCAACTCTCAGGGTTCCCTTCCCCGAAATTTCATTACAGCACATACTGCCTTCATCAGTTCAATGGTCAGTACAAGAAAAACAATAGGTCTACCTGACCCACCTTCTGACTTGCTTTCCAAATTGTTACACAGTTCTTTAGGAATCATTTCCAATGTCCTTGCTCTCTGGTCTAGGCGCAGTTGTCAGACCGCAAAGTCCACCAATCACAGGTTGCACTATCATGAGTTCCCTTAACCTCGTTTAGTGCCTTCTCAGGTTCTTCTGCCTCAGGCTTCTGACTTCACACGTATATGCAATTTGGTTATTGTAACACTCTTCTGTTAATGTAACACTCTTCTGCATCAGTCTTGTTTTACCATAGACTCCTGGGCCTTTCTCACACGGTTTGTTAGAGTACTTAAATGATAGATCAATATTCCATATGATTCGTGGTAGGATCTGAGACCTTGGACTTTCCTATTGATTTAGGGGTTTTATGCTTTTCTTTATGAACATGGGGTTCTGCAGAGGTCTTTATGTTGTTTTTCCCCTTTCCCATGACTAGAGGAGTGTTTCCCAGTGTTTTTAGGGGCCTCCGAGGCAGCCGACGCCTCGCGTCGAGTTTCGGAGGTGGGATTCGAAGAAGGACGCCGAATCTCGGGAGTACGGTCAGACGCCTCGCATCTAGCCTGTGGAGGATAGAGGGCGGAATCGTCAACTGACGATCGGGCCTTGGGGGCTTATTGATCGTGCAACACCCTTATCAACCGAAGATGGTTGGGCTTTGTCATGAGGCGAACAGGAACGCCCAGACGACAAAGATTTGTTGGACCGCTCTTTTGGTGTCGTCCGGTGCAGATTGCTCGACACGCGTGTCGAGTCTCGGCCGTGGTTGATGTGCTTAGTGGAGATGGAATGCGTAGCGCTTTTGCCACCGGGTGTTGTCCCCACAACGTGGCCGCCGGACAGTCCTTTGGGGTCGGGGGCCTGCATGCGGGTGCCCGAAGTCACCCCTTTGCCCTCGCCGTCCGATTCGGTGGCGTTGCTGCCATCACTGAATGTCCCCTCTACTTCCATGGCCTCTAGTTGCCTGGCGTAGTGAGCCCAGCGCTTAGTTGAGCGGTCTTTAAGGGTTTTCGGCTTGAAGCGCTTGCAAGCTCGACAGGTCGCCTCGGGATGGTCTCGTGGGAGACAGATAGCACGTATTGTGCTTGTCCACCCAGGGAAACTTCCTATTACACTTAGGGCAGAATATGAACGGAATACTCTCCATATGTTACAAAGTGGCAGCGGGCGGGTATATGTACGAAAAGGTGGGAAAGAAGCCTGTATAACCACCCCCCACTCTCCCTACTGTACAGGACCGAGGCCAGAGGCCTTCCAAGGCCTGAAGTCCGTCGTGGCAGTCCTCGGCGGCTGGCTTCCTCGATCTTCCCCGGCATCAATCTTAGGCATACGGTGGAAGTGAAAGGGGGAACTATAAACGGCTAAGCGCCCTGTTCATTCAACGTCCCTTTGAGTTTCGAAAAAACAAACTAATACTCCACAGCTTCCACTAGATTTTGAGATATATATATATATATATATATTTATTTATTTTGGTAGTGGCCATGTAGTTCTGGTTAAGTTGCTGTTTCCATATGAAGAGCACTTTTTGGGCGGCTTATAACTTCAGTCCCCCGGGCCGAATCCTCACCAAACTATGCAAAAAAAGTATATGGCCCACGCTGAATTTTCTTGCAAAGTTTGGTGAGGTTTGGTCCAGGCGGGGAAAAGTTATAGGGGGCGGGGGGTCCCAAATTTGTTTTTCTCATAGACATAATGGGGGAAAAAAAAAAACTTTGCACACGCCTACAGCCCAAACCGCTGGACGGATTCACACCGAATTTGCGACAGGAGTGGCAGCTCGGTCCAGAAAGCGTGCTTTTTTTTTTATTTTGTGTAAATCCGTCCAGTAGTTTTTTTAAATGACCAAAATGTAAAGCAAAAAAATGTGCGATATCTATGGCAGCTCCGCGGACTCACTTCCCCGTTCAGTCCACGGACTGGCCTCTAATTGGCTGTGTTGTCCGCGGACCGGCCTCTAATTGGCCAGAATATTTGCAGACGTTTCAGTGTTCCGCAACACTGGGTGGGATGCACCCACTGATTGGATGGTGAGAAAACATGAAATGCATCCGTTTTCTTGAAATGCCCGCCATCTTGGATTCGCAGAACAGCGCAGTTTTTTTTTTTTTTTTTTTTAAAGCAGCATTTAACTTTCCAAACTCAACAATCTCTGGGGAGGTGGGGGGGGGGGGATGAGGATGGGATAGGATATGGCCATAAGAAGCCAAAAAACGGGTTGTTTCACCCCCGAAAGCCTGCGAAAACTCCAGATGCCCTAGGACAGTCCTGTGGTGTCCTCGGACACCCCAGATGTCCTGGGGCAGTCCTGTGGTGTTCGCGGACACCTCAGATGTCCTAGGACATCTGTACCTATTTCTGCATTACAGGGTTGGGGAAAAGCAGTTTTTGGATGGCTTATAACTTTTGCGCCACTCAGTGAAACTGCATGTAATTTTGAAATTTTTTTCTAGGACTAATGCTGAATGGTTTTGCAAAATTTTGTGGCATTCTGTCAAGAGGGGGGTCCCAAAATATTGTAAAGGCATATAAATGTGGTGTCATTTGACGAATCTGCACAACATTTGGCAAAACGATTTTGGATCTAGATATAAATGGTTTTCTAAAGTTTGGTGGGATTTACTCAAAAGGGGGCAAAATTAGAGGGGGGTCTCAACATTTTTAGATGGCTTATAACTTTGTTGCTATTTGACGAATGTGGACAAAAGGTTTGAGAAAGATTATAGACCCAACCTTCAATGTTTGTGAAAAGACTGAATGGATTTTGTCAAGAGGGAACTAAGTTATGACTATTGCATGTACATATATTTTGACACTTAAAAAATAAAACATGGGCGGGTTTCGAGCAAAGTCGTGAGGAGCATTGGCAAGGACATTAAAGCATATATATATATATATATATATATATATATATATATATATATATATATATATATATATATATATATATATATATATATATATATATATATATATATATATATATATATATATATATATATATATATATATATATATGGGGGGGATTCTATTTTGGGGGCGGTCATTCGCGCTTGATACCTCCTCACTTTAACACTGACTGGTTTCCAGGTTCATCTGTATGCTGACGACACCCAGATCTTGGTCTTTTCCTTTGTTCATGACACTATTCACTCTAGTCTTTACTCTCGTCTTGTGGCTCTCTTCCTGGATGTTTTCTTGGTTTAACTTCTATACAAAAATTATTTTTAAATTAAATCTTTTCCTTGCGCCTCAAAAATGTCCCCTCCTCGGTCCCAGTTTCTCCCCTTATCGTCTCAAGCACGTAACAATGGAGTCTTATATTATCCCTCCTTTTCCTGGCAGACTCAAATTTCCTCAGTAATCCGTTTGTGTCATTTGCATTTATTTAATATGAATAAGATTCGCCATTACCTTACTTTTTCTTTCGGCAAAACGCTGCTTCAAACTTTGGTTTTGTCTAGTTTGTATTATTGTTTTTCTATCTACGGTCGTCTTCCTAGCATTTGCCTTAACCCCCCCCCCATTTATGTTCGCTTCTGCATTCTGTGGTCCAGATTCTTTTTCATCTTCCTCCTTCTCCTATTTCTCCAAGGACTGGGTGCTGCGTCAAATCTAATAGAAGGAACTCTGCCAACTGGAAGCAGAATCAGGACTCACCTTATCCCTTGAGAAACTGTACTGTGTCTGACAACAACCCAGGAAAAAAAAAAGGACACCTCTGGTTTTGCTTGGAATCGCTTGCGAGCTACACGAATCCCGGCATTGCCGCTCCTTTTCAAGAATCTTTGTGCCAAGTGACGTTGGCACTTGTTGAGCCACACCACATGCAGGACCCAGTCTATAAGCTCACCAACCAGATTCTGAATAGTCACCTCAAAGCTCACAGATTCCTTATCAATGCAGTCAATCCCAAAGAACAAGACCCAAAAGGTATCTGCATTGGTACTTCACCCCCCCCCCCCTGGCCTGGTTTTAAGGGCCCTAGTGACATTCAAGTCTGAACTCTTCACCTACCTAAAAGGCATACTTTGAACTTGAACACTGCTGCAGGGACTATTGCCCGTCTACACCACCTCCAGACCCAAAGTGCCCTCTTTCATTCCAAATGCTGCATATTCTGTCTTCTTTAACAGGGGTGGGTTATTAGTGTTGGTTAGTGCATTTGCATTTTTTGTTTGATCAAAATCAATTTTTTCATAGAACATTTCATTTATTTGGCATCACGGTGCTGTTTGGATGCTTCTTTGATAACTTACATCCCCTCAAAGAGGGAGGATGCAGTTTTACATATATAATTGAAATCACTCAATATTTAGAAACCAATACTCATCCCTGTGCTCCTGAAAAGCAGTAGTCATATAGTCAATCACTCCATAGGTAAAGAAATACCTTCTGTGATAATGTTGCCCTTGGTGCTCCGTGTGTTTGAAGGGAAGAGACAGGGGCCAGGCCCCATAACTGGTTATGTTTGACATGGTGGCAGGATGGAGAGACTCATCTCTTCTCAACCAGAATGCAGGGGGCTGGAGTCAGGGAACCATCACATGACTTACGCTGCTGCTACTGCCCCTTTAAAGAAGGCTGTGTACTATAATCACATTCACAGCCCCGGTAAACCAGGACCTGCAGTATTTGTGATATTCCTGTAGAGCTTACCAAGGCAGAATATCGGGATAGTAGATTTGCTGATCCCCAAGTGAAGGAGCAGTGGATCACAAATCAGATAAGGCTCTCGACGACTGACCCGCAAAAATGCACAGGTGATTCTGCCATGAGATGTGCAAACAAATGACAAAAGTCTGAGCGGATAGATTTAGATGAGGAATGCCCAGTGTGAGAAACCTGAAGGTGTCTCACTCACTTACTAGTCCCCAGGAATCTGTCATCCAAGTGGCCAGGACATGGCTTTCCGTATTGGATCCAGTTCCTGGGGGGTGGATCAGTGGGGGAGGATAACCTGGAGGAAGGGGTATTAGAGGAAGGTTGAGACGTGGTACCCCCCCCCCCTCCTTGTAACACCTTTTACCCATCCTACCCTGTAGGATATTTAGAAGCTCTAACAACCCCTCTTTCGACACAAACGCATTCACACTGTGACAGACGACGGACTAACACCAGAGCCGTTTACCTGACATGTCTCAACACAAGGGTCAGGCAGAGTCAGATAATTAACAGTAAACACACACACACACACACACACACACACACGACAGGCCTTTGCCTCCCTGTAAGGCAATGTTTGTATGCAGTACCCTCTGGGAAAACTACAAACAACTACGACTACAGGTATAGGCAACCCAACCTTTAGTATAAGCTTGTACTACACAGTTTTTGTAGCGTTTTGAGCAGCCAGGCGTATCTCAAGAGGGGAAATGTGAGCTGTGGTGGAGTTACAAAGATTCAGAGTTACAGATATTCAAATAAACTCTTTACACTCAAGGTTTCTTGGATAAACAATTAATAATTTGTCAGTTATAAAGCCTTCTTCAGAAGGGAGCAATAGAATAGTAACACAAACATACTTCAATACTGTACACTCCGAGATTCTGGATCAGACAAGGCCCTTTTGGGATGGCCCACAGACAACCTACACCGACAGGTGACTTCAGTAACAAGGGTGGTGGGGACATTAAAACCTTACTGTTGGCATACAGAATACTCTTTAAAAAGTAAGTAAAAGGCAAAAGTTATTAGAACACAAGAAATACAAATAGTCCTAAGCAGGGCAAATACTTTCAGATAGCTCTGAGAAGAGTCATTCAATAGACTAAGCCAAAGTCAATAGGCCAAAGTCTTTGTATAGGATGCAGCACTTCAGGTAAGTACATGGAAAAGTCTTTGCACAAGTTCTTAGGAGTCTTTGAGAACAAGAAGAATCAAATGTAGGGCCACAAGCTGATTAGACTTGTGAGTTGCAGAAGTTACAAGCTCTTTCCACAGTAAGAGGCAAGTTCTCTTAGGATAGTTTTACAGTACCTTAGTAAAGAAGAAAAAGATGCAGCTGGAGACTTCTGTCCCTGTACAGCTCTGCAGATCTCACTGTTCCTGGGCCTTAGTCGTGGGGACAAGAGGGAGGCTGTCGGGGGACTACTGCACTGTACCGGCGCCGTCAAAGCTGGCAACCGGCAAACGTTACTTCCAGTGGCCGTTTCACAGTTCAGCTCCTTGAGGTTTAGCAAATAGCAATAAGCCCGCTTCCTTGCTGTCAAGGTGGACTTTCCTCACATCTGAGGTCCCACACTCGGCTGGGGAGTGGGATGCGAGGGGGCGGGGGGAATCAGGCTTGGACAGTCCTACTTCGTGGGAGTCCGGAGGATCTTCCAAAAGCTTTAGGCCACCTTACAAACGACGCACACAATCTGGTGTCCCTCTCCCTGGCTCTACGGTTTCCTGCAGCAACTCTGGGGAAATTCAACCAGCTCCGAGATCGGTGTTTGGGTGACTTACTTGGGAGTTGATGGGTCCTACCAACTCAAAAGGAGAAGTCGTCCTTCGCAGGGCTTCTGTCGATGCGAACTTTACGATTCTGACCTGCAGCAGGGCTTCACCGGGCAAACCAACAGTCCAGGAGTTGCAGCAGCCATCCTCTTCAAGCTCTTCTTCGGTTCCTTCGTCCAGTGGTCGACTCTGCCTTCCAAGCCAAGAGACTTACCTTTTATTCAGTTCTCTCCCATTTATTCCAGCCTAGCTGCTACTCACCCAGCAAGGTGGCTGTCCTTTCCAGACAGTCTGCCAGCCAATCAGTACAGAGTGCATTTGGGTCTCCTAGGAGACCAAGCACAGGGAGTTTCAGGCACCGCCCAGACAGTCTGCCAGCCAATCAGTACAGAGTGCATTTGGGTCTCCTAGGAGACCAAGCACAGGGAGTTTCAGGCACCGTCCACACTTCCTGCCTACCCCAGACACTCTGGAGACAGAGGGGGGTTTCACTCCTGAAGCCCGCCAAAGACGAACGAACAAAGAGACCAAACCGGGTTTGGCGCGCAGAGAAAAACTCGAGAGGGACCTTTCCACAAAGAAATGGCGAAAAAAGAAGACCGGGACCAGTTTTAACAAAGGAGGGTCAGACGCCACCTTGAAAAACATGGCTCCCGCGATTTAACATTACCGGAGCTGCGAACAGTTCGCGGTTGGGGTAAATCATGGTAGTTCATTGTAAAACCATTGTAAAACCACTGCCACCAGCCATTCTGAGAGGAAAGGCTAACATTTGACTGTTACATGAGTAGACATAGGGGATACCAAGTAACCCCTCCAGCACTCCATTTTAAGATGGGGTGTGCTGGGTCTAGAAATGTACAGGGCTAAGTGAAGTCAATTTCACTCCACTGTTCTGGGAAACAGTAGTTGATCCCAAAGAAGGTATTTACACCTAGGGAAATATGAAAGACTTCCCTGTGTCACTGCACTGAAGGTGCTGTGCGACACAATTGTAAAAGAGGATGCCTATGGAGTTGGTTAGACTCCATAACCAAAAAGAAACAGTATAAAATCAAAGTAAATTACGAGTGGGAAAAGGGTCTCGCTCTCTACAGGTCCTCAAAATCCAGCAAAGTTGCTGGGGGTCTCCAAGGTAGAGGGAATTAGCACTTTTGAGAATTCTCCCTAACACTTCCCCATAGGGATAAAAGGCAGAGCACGAGAGAACACTACGAGCAAGGTCAAACGCACGAGAAAACAGCTACACAGGACCAGCAGATCAAACTGAGGAGAAAGGCAGCGAGACCTGGGACGGACGACAAAGGGGGAACTGCCCCTGCCCTTTTTAACTCATACCCGCAAAGCCTCCGAAAGGGAAATCATAAGACCGGGATTCACAAATGGCGCATGGAATAATCAATGTCAACTATGGGGGGCGTGGCCAGCGCGCATGCCGTAAAGGACGTGTATCTACGAAGCTCCTGCCCGCGATCCTTTGGACTACTGCAACAGGCAACTACGGCCAAGAAATTCCCTGCAAAAATACACGACTGGAAAGAGAAACCTCTCCCCACTGCAGCGATCCGACCTCCGAACAAAATCGGACTCGACAACACCCTGGACGAGGCGAGCAAAGAGACGCCCCTGAGGATCCAAGATGGCGGCGACCGTTGCGATCCCAAGCGCCCCCTTCTCGACGAGCTAACTCCCAGCTCCTGGGCTCGCTCTCGGCCCCCCGGGGGAGACACTGTGGAACTGTGCGACGCCGCGACCTGCAGACCGTGGACCTCCAACTGCTTGGAGTGAGCAGGGACCCTGCGCAGCGAGAGCCGGAGACGAGGGCCTCCTCTCGCTGCCCGACAACACAGGCGCTGGGCCCCACTAGTGATCGAACGCGAGGAGGAGGGAATCGACCCTCACCAGAGGCACGGCTCTGGGGCCAGACCAACGGACTGAACCACGGAGACAGGCCTGCGACACAGAACAACGACCCCCAACGCCGATAACAGTGAGTGGCTGCCTTGCGCCCCCCCACCCCCCGGTGCTGCTATGGAAATATAACGAGGGCACCAGCCCAACCGTCGGGGCCTGTGGGAAGGGGGACCAGCTGCCCTGCCCAACATAAGTCATCCCTGATTACGGCGACACTGAACTGCTTGAACCACACCACACGGGGGCAAGACTCAACGCTGCCAGGATCAACCCCCCCCCCTAACATCACCGGAGGCTGAACCTAACTAGACGCGACGATAACGCATGAAGAGGGGGGGCCCCAGCTCCGGTTCCTCACCGAAACTTAGTACCGGGATAGGCACCCGACGAACAGTGGAGGCTGGCACGGCGGCCCAGAGGGAAAGGATGTCTCCGCCTAGAACCAAACCGAAATCCATGACAATGGACACCTACACGACGGTCAGGCCAAAACAGCTGCCACAATCAGACCCTGTACCCACCGATGAACCATCACATACAGCAGCAGCAACTAGTGATACGCTAGTCCTTCAAGCTATTGCAGCGCTCCGCGCCTCCATTGAAGGCAAGATTGACGAAATTAAAGTGGAAATGCAGCTCATGCGACAAGACGCACGCAATCTGACCGAAAGAGTCAACGCCAATGAAGCCACTCTACAGGTCAATGTTAAGAACACCACAGACCTGAAGAAGCGAGTCCTAGATTTAGAACACCAAGTGGCAAGGCTGGAAGCGCGATCCGAAGACGCAGAAGGCCGAGCACGACGCAACAACATCAGGATCCTAGGTGTTCCCGAAGATATGGAAGGCCCGGATCCCACAGAATTCATAGAGACAATGCTGCAACAAGAAATTGGCGCAGGAAATCTCTCGCAAGGGTTCTCAGCAGAACGCGCCCATAGATCCCTCCAAAAGCACCCTCCACCGGGCTCACACCCACGCCCGATCATTGCAAAAATCTTAAACTTTCGAGACAGAGACAATATTGCGCTATTCCAGGGAAGGAGGTGAAATCAAAAGACAAGACTCGTCAATTGTCATATACCCAGATTACACCCCCGCAGTACAGCGTGCCAGGAACTCATTCATAACAGTAAAAGCGAGACTCCGCAAACTTAATCTGAAATACATGCTGCTCTACCCCGCTCGCCTCAAAGTCCTTTACAAAGGGAAAGCACTCTTCTTAGAGACCCCAGCCACAGCAAACATGTGGCTCGAGCACAATAACTTAGCAGATGATGGAGAGGAACCGCCAAGGACTAACAACGGATAAAGCAGGAAGCCACGAACGCCATCACCGGCCGTCAACTCCACACAGAGGTACAACTCAGCCAATTTAGACCGTAACACAACAATAGCGATATCGGGCAGAAGCACGAGGCACCACACACGACCACGCCAATGGCCGCCCCCCAAAAGAGATGTGCGAGTCAAATGCTTGCACGCAGCCTGCACCGGAAGGCCTGGAGAGGCCCAGAAGGCTCGGGAGCCCCCGAGCGCTGCAAGTTCTACGCAACTGCTGGGGGCAGTTCACAGTTAAATGGTTTAGTTAGCTCATTCATTAGAATGAGCGTTGAAAAAGTTGATAAGTCTCCATACTACATTATGCCAACTGCAGAGAGGGAATCGGGAGGAGGGAACATGCTCCAGGAACCCGGGCGCATAGACAAAACTCCTCACCAGAAACACCCCGACCACGGGAGCCTGCGTAAAAAACTGCAACCACCACAATACCCCCCCATGACATGGCGATGAGAATAAAAATTATGACATGGAACGTAAGGGGCCTCGGCACCTACCTTCGAAGGAACAGAATTAAGTCCTGTCTGCACAGAAAGGGGATAATGATAGCACTCTTACAAGAAACACACTGCACAGCAGAATCCACCACCAAACTCCAGGAACACTGGGGTGGGCAGGGGTACGGAACTTATTACTCCAAGTACGCTAGAGGGGTCTATACCTGGATCCATCCCCAACTCCCATTTCAATTAAAGACAGCAGTAAAAGACCCAGAGGGCAGGTTCGTGATACTGCTCGGAAGCATAGAACAGCAAGAAGTTTGCATAGTGAACTCTTACCTCCCCAATAGTAATGTCCCAGCCCACCTCGATTCAATGTACGCTAGAGTCACACCACACAGAGATGGCCTTTTTATTTGGGGAGGGGACTTTAACTGCACCCACAATCCAGATCTAGACAGATCCCTACCCTTGCCTAGGACCCCATCAGCGGCTACGATCTCACTAAACGCAGTAACGGATAGACTAGATCTGGCAGACATATGGAGGGAGCTACATCCACAGACACGCACCTATTCTTACTACTCGTCCCCCCATGGCCTCCACACAAGACTAGATTACGTCTTCGTAGGAAGGGAACACCTACCCCAGATGGAGGAGGCACGGTACCTGGGTAGGACGATCTCTGACCACTCTCCATTGGTGATAGAGTGGAACCATGCCGGCCCACGACCACCCATTCCCATGTGGCGAATGCCGGTGGAAGCCCTGAGGGACCAAGCTTTTAAAGATGAACTTCAGGACTCAATAGACAACTACATAGAGCTAAATACAGGGAGTGTAGAACACGCAAGCACCATATGGGAAGCCCTAAAAGTAGTAATACGGGGTGGTTCAGGAGGGGGAACAGGGGCTGAGTCCGAATCGGGGGCCAGAGCCCTCGTAAAAATGGCAGAATGTGGGTAGCGGGAGAAGGGTAAAGGGTCCGATCAGAAAGTCCTGAATAGGCTGGAGCTTAACATGGAGGATTGTGGGTGGTGGGGATGTCCTTTTGGTTAGTGGGTCTGTCGTGCTTTAGGAGGGGGCTAAAATGTGGTGGTCCTGGGGATGGGTCCTTGGGTGAGGTGGGTGTGCCGGGAGAAGGAGTTTAAGGGTGACATGTTCTTGAATGCCTTCAAAGTCGGGTTCCCTGAGGGATTTCCAAATGTCTGGAATTTTCTCTCGTTTGAGCATGGTTTGTGGTTGGTTCGGGGAGGGGGGGGTTGGTTTACAAATGGTTGCTGTGGGATGGGTCTTTGGTTGATCTAACTGTAGTACAGGTGAACCGAGTCCCTACTTCCCACCGTGGTCTTGTGAGTCAAGGCCTCGGAGTGGTTTTTAGGCAGCTGAAGCAGAGACGGATGTTAAAGCTGGCACTGCTTGCATTGGCTTAGCACTTCTCCCTCGTCCACCACAAGGGAATCTTCTCTGACCTTTGACAGGCTTGTCCTCTTCCAATTGAGTAGAAATGAAAGGACTTACCCCTCCAGGAAGATGAGCCATAGTAGGGGTATAGAGACGGTATAATGGCGGCGCAAAGGGATTTAGCCACAGCTTTTGAGGTCTGCAGCTTTTCCAAACTGCCTTGCTGCCAAACAGCCTCGAGCCGTCAAAGGGCACGTTGAGCAGTCAAGCACGCACATCTGCTGCAAAACCTGACTTCCCCAACCACGTAACACTGCTAGCTGCCATGGATATGCTGATGCTGTCTGCAGTATCCAGACCTAGCTAGAGACATTCACCAATTGCCTCCTTACCATTCTTGAGGATTGCCAGGAAGCCGTCTCCTTCCTCTCCTTCCGGGATGTGGTCAGCCGCCAGGGTCGGAAAGGCCCCTCGGCTTGTGGCCGGGCCGAAATCATCCCAGGGATGTGGGGGCCGGTTTCTGGCCATGACTGGGCCGGTTTTGGAAAAAAGAAAAAAAAAAAAGTTTTTTTTCCCTCCAAAACACTTTTTTTAATTTTTTTTCCAAAACCGGCCCAGTCATGGCCAGAAACCGGCCCCCACACCCCAGGGATGATTTCGGTTTTTATATATATTAAACAAAAAATTCTTCAAAAAGCCCTTCATCCTTCTTAGGTCAATAAATAAGTACCAACACAGGTTAAGTGATATTGTATGCATATCTGTTCAATAAAAAAGTGCTTAAGCGTAAGTGCTATACAAGAACATCATTTGGCCTTGGACGTCTGCTTGGATTCACAGTAATTTAGTGTTCTTAGCAACAATGCTATTTGATGACACGTCCTGTTTTGTCAAGGGGTGAAAGGTCGCGTTTCATTGCTTCCCGGGATTGGGGTGGGGTCAAATGACATCACTTCTGGTGATGTCATCAGATGTCAAGGGTCGTGAGGGATGGCCCACTTTTTTTGTGGCAAGGGGTGGGCCACTTTCTTTTGGGTGCCCAGGCTCATTTCTTGTCCACGTCTGACCCAGTCAGCTGCCAAAGCTACTCAGTTCCACAGGGTGAACGTAAACCTTGACAAAGTACAAGTTACATTTGTTGATTTTAATGATATACTGCCAAAAAAAAAAAAAAAAAAGACTCGCCCAGGTATCCACTCTTGTATCCCTGTCAGGAGGGATGATGCGTATGCTGACTGCTTGGTAGATCTAGCAGCTAGAACCATCAAACTTTCTGGTGTTGGATGTTTAGTCAGAAAATCTGGGTCACTGCTGGATGGTCTGTATTTTTTGACAAAAATGTTCATTTACTGCAGCTGCAGTTTTAGGTGTCTCCCAATTTGCAGAGACCCTTTTATGTAATGCAGTGTGAAAAGGCAAAATTGAATTTTTCTGGGGACTCTGGTCCAAGATGTCCGTCATATCATCTTGTTCAAAAGAAGGAGTAGGCCTGCTCCAGTCTAAAACTCTAACCTTACTCATTAGATTTCTATATGAAGATTCAGCATGTTTAGTGGATCTGGTTTTCCAAACTAACTCAGTAGAGGTATCTAACCCACTGGCTGACTGAAGGTTGTCATTCAAGTCCTTCAATATGGACTCGGAGATTAGGTCTTGTGCCAAATTAGGAGTGCAGAAATGTAGCCCAAATGGTGGTGTGTTATCAGAAAGTTGAACTTCCTCATTGCTGGCCGATTTATTTTTTTGGGTACAGGTTTGAATATCTGTTCCTGTGTCGATCTAGAAAAGTAGACACCCCTCGATCATAAGCCTATGTATTATGTTGGCCGAAGACCAACCGTCTCATGCATCTAGTATTAGAAATATATAGCCATAAGCTTGACTAAGGTGCAGCCACTTTGAAGCGACTGAAATCGCCATTCTGTTTTTCTCTAACATTTGCTTTTTGCCTCATGTAAAACTGCTTTGCTGAAATGTTATTTTGCTTCACTGGTGCACAATGCAAGGCCGCGAGTGGCATGTTGAAACATAACGCAGTAACTCAGACAGAAATGTCCGGTCCCCTCCCTCGCATATCCTTGGAGAGCAGCAAGGCATTCTAATCAGTACAGCAGTTGCCAGCTAGTCTCGGTAAGCACAGTAGAAACGCTAGAGCGAACATTAAATGACTTGAATTATTCTCTTCTTTGCGGCCCCCCCTTCCCCGAGCCCGGTACAGCCCTGGAAAGCAAGTTGACCCCCCGCCACACGAATAGAAACTAGGAGATAGCAAGGCCTGGAATGCGTCTCTCCCTACGCACAGCTTGCTTGCAGAAAACAGAAGCATTGTGTTCTTTAAAACACAGACTTGTCTGTGGGCTTACAAAATTGCAAACTGTTAGACAATGAATGTTTGAAGGTGTCAAACTCGTCACCATTGTCAATCATCGTGCCTAGTTCAAAGGAAATACAATAGGGGCAGTATAAGTTGTCAAACTGATCACTAGATGCTTGTTTTGTATATATGTAACTGTTGTATGAATTTCGCTCTCTTGCGTCCCCCGAGGTCTGATAGACCCACGTCGTGGGACCAGTTGGCCAACTGAGACCATTTGTTTGCAATAAACCCTAGATTTTGGGAATACAACCTTGTGTCTGGCGTATCAGTTTGTGTGTGGTGATTGTGCCTTGTTTCCACAAACGAGGGTCCCTCAGGGGCCCCTTCACACTAGCTTCAACAATTTTGAAGTAATCGTCGATAATAACTTCGAAGTCAGGATCGCCTTAGTCTGCATCGACTTCGATACCAGTGTTGACGGCGCCGACTGAGTCAGCGAAGGAGTAGACATTGTCGACTTCTTGTGCTTCTTCGATGGAACCCTCGATGGACTAGGTGCCCGACTCGAAGCCCTCGACGATTTTTTTGTCAGATCGAGATCTTTCTCGATGCAGCACAACACGGGCTTAAAGCTCGGTTTTGAAGAATTGGTCTTAGACTTCCCTTTGTGGTCTTTTTGCAGATCGACAGGGGCATGGGCTTTCTGCTTGTCCTTAGAGGGGAGTCGAGGCCGCAGTCTCGAAGAGCTTAAGCATCTTATTACATAACGCATCCCACGGAGTCCGATCTTGTTAGACACCCGATTACCTCAGCAGAGGAATCACTGGAGGTCGAAGGCGACCTATGACGCTGTTTCTTGGCCTTCTTCAAAGACGACGAAGAATGGCGTGATCGACATCTCGATCGAGACCTCTTAGAATGTTTACGTTGAGAAGAATCCCTCGACTCAAGTCTTTTTTTTTTAACTCTTTTTTTAACTCTTCGACAGAGACTTCAAAAGGTAACCTCCCCACTGCCAATTTACCTTTAAACTCACTGAGAGCCTTTCGGGTCATCGCCTGACAGGAGCCACAGTCGGGAGGTACGATGCACGGAACCAAGGCACCACAGACGTACGCGGTGGGTGTCAGTGATCATCATCTTCGATCCACAGTCTTGGCACTTTTTGAAGCCCAACTTAAACATCGATGGTGCCGACTAAGACATTTTTCCGATAACGAATGATTTCACAGAAGAACCGAAGCACACCGTAATTCTCTTGAAGTGTTAGCTCTGAAAAATGTAAATGAAGCCAATGGGCGCTGTGTGCGCTAGTTATACAGAGGATGACGTCAGTCAAACGGAGGCCCTCGAGGGACATCGATTCGACAAGATGGCACACAATGCACCCTTTCGAGAAAAAATTCCGAAGCAGCTGGAGAGATTATGAGGAATACATGGGAAGACACAATCCATTCAATTACAGTTATAAGCATGGAAAACAAATACATGACGTGCCAACATGAGTGGTAATTAATGACATATTCAAAGTAATTCCTACATCCAAACCATAGTAGCTTGTGTGTGTTAATGGCTGTGCTGGAGATCCACATTGTGAGAAAATGTTCATTGGTACTTACACCAGCAAACACACCATCGGGCATCTGACAGTGCGCAGAGTGATGAGGGTGGAAGAATGTTTCGAGCAGGGTAGTCCATACACGTCCGATTAGTATTACACCAAAGGCACTGCACAAAGGGGGAAGAAAAAAATAAAGAACAGGACACATTAAAATTACACAAATATGAGTAAAACTATGTGTGCCACTTAAATATAAAACATTTGGCAGCACTTTCCTCTTAAAGGGTTCTCAACATTTTAAGATGGCACAGATGATTACATTTCACAGTGGCTAAAATAATATATTGGAAGTTCAGAGGGACATCCGTGTTGCTCAGTCTGCCACATTCTTGAAGCCCTTAGCAACCTAGCTGTAACATTCATACAACACCCTCTTGATCAAAGAGCACCACTAACAGGAAACACTTTGAATGAAGGGTTTTAGCTGAAGATCAGAACATTTAGGGAAAATATTAGTTTCAGTGGCTCTAAGACACAAAGCGTCAAACTGTGCCAAGCTCATTCAAAGACTGTGTACCCTTGCATACACAGACAATAGACTGTTAGGATGCAATGTCTTAGCACATGATGACACAGTCATCAATGGTGGGGTTTGAACTGTTTCACTGCTAGAGAGGAATAGAGCAAAGCACTAGTAAGAGTTTCTATCTTTGGCAAAGAGAAGCACAAACAAACCACTAGTGTCAAAAGCTCCCTGCAAGAGGATGTAAGTGAGCATTTCTAATAATATTCCTGCTTATCCAAACACCCTTAAGCAACGGTTTAACACAATGCTGGAAAGAGAATAAGCAGCACGCAAAGTCTTACTTTCAAAACACACCCATGTTCCTTCTATCATGGGTGCATGGCCGATGCCCAGCTTCGCTCTGGGTGCAGCTCAAAAAAAGCATTAGCAGGTTCTCAAGCACAGCCCACAGCAGATACCTGCCATCTGCTTTCTCTAGTAAGAAAACTAAACTATACTAACTAGCATCAAATCAATATGCTGGTCTAGCCCAGTTTACATTAACCCCAATATGTGAGGGTGACAAAAATAATATCGTTTTCCCTCTAATGATTTTGGGTAGAAATCTCCAATGCTAAGCCTCTTCTACCTTTGTAGTGTTCACATTACCCTCGAAGGGAGAGAAACATTGCAGTATCATTCGCTTGTCCTATAAAGGATTATGGGTATGTAAATGTTCATGGCACTGCTCATACCTAGAATTAGGGCCATAATCGTGATCAAATATGCTTTTCAGGTATTCTGCATACTTCCCAAGTTCCATTGGCACAGAAATCGTGATGATTCGCAAGGATCGTCACTTCTCCCCAGGGCATTTGGGGGAGCCATGAGGCTAGGAAGGTGCACCCGCTACCCAACAGTCCCCCTAGTGGTGATATAATACGGGAAGACCTCACGGGGAGGGATTCTGGCAGAAGGAGGATTACCTAGGGCATATAGCCAGTTAACCAAGGTAACACCCCAACCTTCCTTAACCCCACCCCCTCCATGCCACACATTTTCGAGAGTACAACAGCCACAACAGAAAGTACCAAGACGTAGAAGAGCACAGGAGACATAACTATTACCAACTGTGCTAGTACTGGTACAAGGTGGCCCTGCGGATGCATGAAGATCAATCCATCAAGACCAACAAGGACTTTGACAATCCGCCAGGGCAGGACAGGCAACAATGTAGAAGAGGACTGAAGACCAGGTCAAGCCCAGCCTGGAGAGGCAGCAGGTGTGGAAGCCATCCAGAGCAGGAGTTTTAAATCCAGTCAGCTGACCGGGGAATGCTGAAGAGCGGAGGATACCAGCGGTGCGGGGAGAGAGTTTGCATGGGTCCAGCTGGAGCAGACCCTAACACGAAGCATGAAGAGAGCCGAGCAGACCAGTAGAGCGTGGAGACGCCACGATGCTGCAGAGGAGAGAAGCCTGAAGAGCCGGAGGGACGCGCCCCAGTCCCAGGAAGCCACGGTGGCATACCAAAGTCCCAAAAGAAGGTAAAGGAAGGTACAAGAGACCCGGAGGAGAAACTGTGGGGTTTAAACTGTTTCCCCATTATTCCTTGTCCCTTCGCTTATATTGTTTTTGGTGTATGAGAGGCAGACTCAAGAGTCTCTCCTCAGGCTCAGTATTAAAAATCAATCTATTGGTAAGGGTGCAGTGAGCATTCGAAGAGTCCTTCCTCGTCGCAGTGGCAACAATTTGCCCACTGACCACCAATGAAGTGTCTGGGACAATAACTCACATGAATAAAGGAAGGGAGTTATTCCACATGGCATCCTTTCGGCCAAAGAACATTTCTGGGAACACCACCCAAATACCAGAAGAAGGGAGTAATTCTCCTGGAGAAGGAACCTTTCTGTTGACTTATTCTTTAGTTGTAGTTTAAAGGGATAGAAGTATGCTGTGACACAGGACGGTGGAGTTTGATTTCAACTGACATTCTGACAAATCCTTTAGTATTCGTTTGAGGCAGGGAAACACCTCATAGAATAAAGGGCTAGTGAAGGATTATTTTCTTGATAAATAAAAAAAGGTTACCAACCAAAATGCCACACTTGTGTCAGCATTCTTCTTCGACACACTTACAAAATTAATAAAGGCTTTGGGAATTCAAGTCACAACAGTATATCCAAGGTTTTGCAGAGTATTTGTATAATCCTGCCTGTTAAAATGTATTTCTAGAATATGGCCTGCAAGACTGATTTTAGGTCACCATAGTTATGATGAACAGGGAGTGCTGGGAGGTTAGTCAAAACCCAATCAAGGCATGTGGGTGAGCAGTCAAGGCTTAGTCTCAGGAGAGTGCGAGTGGCCTCAGCAGGCCACAATGAGTCCCCACAGTATGGCACACAATAATTCAATTTAAATAGTCTAGTATATAAATACAGTTATTTATTATAGTCCTTTTGAACACAGTGGAAAAAATGTATTTATTTTTTAAATTGTATTGTGCATTTTAGTTTGACAAACTTTTATACACTTAACCCATATCATCCTTTCCCTAAAACAGATAGAAGAAATACATAAACTGTATAAACGCTAGTCCTTACACTTCTACCAAGAGCTTGACCAAGTCGTCCTCATTGATGATCCAGTATTAGCTTGTTTCACAGTGTTCAAGCTTACGTGTCAATTCTTCAGCTGTATTCAAAAGACTTTACATTTTTGCCCTTGCTCTTGGTTGGCCTATCGTGCTTTTCTTCGATTGCCCCATCAACAATATTGTGTTGATCTTTCTGTAGGTTTTCTAGCAGATTTAATCCCGCACACATCAGGCTGAAGTTGTCCCCATCTAAAAACATTAGCCAACAGTCATCGCTTGTCAACGTTTGATATTTATCAAGACACTTGCCAAGAAATGTTGTTCTCTTACCTATTGCTTTTGGGCAGTCGAATAGTAGCCGTTGCAAGGCTATTTTGGCAGTTGCATAGTCTGCATTGTCCATTTACTCCTCTCCTTCCTGTCCTATGCAGATATTCGTTGTTTGGATATATGTTCAGTCTTCTACGTAGTAATTTGTCACAATGCAGTTGACTGGGACATTTCTTTCTTTCTAACCATATGATAGTGTCCTTGGAACAGATTTCGACATTCTTTCAATGGAACGTATCCAGTCTATTTCTTCCAGCTTCAATTTATCCTTTCCCGAGTTGGTTATTAGCTGATTTATGGATCAAATCAACGACTTCAAATGGTCCCTACACCTACTTTTCGACTCTTTGTTTAACCCTTTCCCATAACCTTTATTCAACATTTCGTAGCCTGGGGCTGGATGTTCTTCAGATATTTTTCTCAGGAGACTAAGGCTTTTCCACAGCACTATTGTCTAGTGATTGCAGACCCAATTCTCTGTGGATCGCCACCATCGCAATACTCTTTGGGTAATCTTAGAACTGTCTTCCAGAATTTCCCTTTGAGGGTTTCCCATACCTTCCAAGATACACTTAAGGTGGCATCCCCTCCATAAGTTACTACAGGAATCACCTTTTCTATGTAAAAGGAACAGAAGTGACATCATTGAGATTTTTCCGTATTGCGCATGCAGTATCCCTGCTGGAGATGCCAGCTGAGCCACTTTTTTTTTAATGTAATTCATCATGTCTTGGCAACTGATGATTGATCCCCAAGTATCGAGTGGCTTGCATCTTCTCTAGAACTTCACCTTCAATTCTCCACTTGAAGGTTTTACAGCAAGGGACCTTATACGATCCAAATGCCATGATCTTTGTTTTGGTACCATTTATTGCTAGTTTATTTTTCCACATAAACTTCAGCAATATAAGAAGGCGCTGGAGTCCAATTTGGGTTCGGTCCAGGATTGCCTATGCAATTATATGTAGTTCAGGATTGTTAATTTTCGGAGGGAAGTGTGAGGTTGATCTTTTGGAAGGTCTGCTATATAGAGTTGCTGCAAGAGTTGCACTGTTTTGTTGTCGAATGATTCATAATGTAATTTTTGCTCCCAATGTTTGTTGTTGTTCACTGTATGAGTTGTTCCATTGTACAGTGCCTTGGTGTAAGGCGCTCTATAAATAAACAAATCAATCAAGAGGACAACCTGGCTGGACTCCCTTGTTGATTTTAAAGTTTGCAGTGAATGCCCCTTTGTTGTCGAATATCGATGAAAGATTTGGTGTCTTTATGTAGGGCTTGGATGGGACCCAACAACTCCTCTGGACAACGCGCTGCTCTTAATTTGTACCACATCTTCTGCTGGTTTACTCCAGCGAATGCTCGTTTCATACACGTATAGACTACCTTTATTCCACATGGTCTCGATCTTTAACAAGGATTATGAGAACAGGTTTAATTCTGTCCCTGTACCTTTTGTGAACCCTGATTAAAAGGGGTCTGTTATTTTTTTTTTATATTTGCCCACTGTGAGAGGCATTGTTGTAAAAATGAAGCAAACAACTTTCCTATCACGTCCAGCAAAGCGATGGGTTGAAAATTTGGATTTTCTGGATTGTCTCTGGCGCCTCTCTTGAAGATTGGTATTATTAGGCTTGTGGTCCAAGACTTTGGTAGCTTTCTGTATTGTCACTTTCTCAAAAGCTGCACTTATGAATTTTGCCCATTTCGCAGGGTCTGTTTGTACCATCTTATTTGATAGCCCATCTGGGCCTCCCGCTGAAGACTTTAGTTTTTTTTTTTTTTTCCTATCTTCTCAACTCTCGTTTCAATCTCCCAGATTCCTTCCTGGTGTTTATTTGGTATTAGATGTTCCATTTTTCCATCAAAAACTTCCAGTAAATGGGCTATCCACTTTTCTTCCGAGACCCCGCAGGCTAGCCGGCTTCTCCGATTCAGCATTATCCCATTTATAATCGCCCACATCTCAATGGTGTTTGCATTTGACATTACTTTCAGAATCTTTTCGCCTTGATCTTGTAGGCACAAGCCTCTTAGGCGGATTGCCCAATTTCGGTATTTCTGCTTCCTAGCTTTTATTAGACGCATGAGGTCATCTCGAGCAATTTTTTTTTTTTTCTTTTCTTTTAACTGCACAAAAGGTCTTTCCTCAGTGACTTTCGTTTGTTCACAACTTCGATGTATAGGTTTCATCAGAGGATGCCTTAGCCCTGTTTTTGCATCCTAAATTCTTCGAGGAGACTCTCATATGTAGGGTCACTCGATTTTGTTATCCGTTCTCGATGCCCATTATTTACTTTTGTTGGGACTACACCTCAAAGTCGAAGGTTGTTGCATCCTTGATTTATTACATAGTCTTGTCTGCAGATGTTGCTTCTGCGATCGTTGATTAGGTTCCATGAAAGTTTCATAATCATATGAGCACTTTTAATTTGTGGTATCACTTCTAACCCATATATATCTTGTTGAGGTAATTTCTTGACATCAATATGTAGTCTATGGTCGATTCGTTGAGTCCATTGGACCACGTGGGTTTACCAGTCATATCTCCTATATGCCCGTTTAACATGTACCTAACTTTCGAAATCATTTCATTCGTCCAGCGTTTTACCAAAGGGTTTTCAGCTGCAACATTATAGCTCATTTTATCAGTGCCCAGGCAGTTTATGTTCAGATTGCCACATATCAGTATCATTGCGTTATGTTGCCGTCTCTCGGTGTCCATTATTGCCGAAATTGCTTTTTGCATTTCTTGCGCATTTATTTTACTGTGATTCCAGTAGCTGTTAATCACTGTTAGTACAATTGCTTCACTTGAACCCTTGTGTTCTAGGGTAACCCACAAGATACATGGATTGGGAATTCCTTGGTCAAGTATCCGCAAATTGCTACTATGCTTTATTAAAATAAAGGAGGCCCGAGAACGGTCTGCCAGCAGTTCCTTTTTCTGCAGGATTGCACACCACATTGTAGCCATCACAGATTGGTGCAATGGTTAGCCATGTCTCCTGCAGACCTATTATTTGGGCTACCTTTAAGTTCGCGAGACTTGAATTGAAAAGAGGACTGAAGCCTCTGGAATTCCACGAGATCAAATAGCCTTCCTCTTAGATGTGTACCTCGTTGCTAAGCTTTCCTACCATTGTTTAATTTTGACACTATCCATGTCCAGTCTGAGACTTTGTGTGATGTTCTTCCATGCTGCGTGGTGATTTCCCGCTTCTCTGTTTTTACTGTTTGTTTTGTCCATGCTGTCTTTCACCTGCTGGTCCAAGTTTGTGTTGTATGAGGTATTTTTTCCTTTTACCTCAATGAGAGTTGGTCAAGGCCCTCTGGTGACCAATCGTAATCGGTCATTTCAAACCGGTTTAACAATTTGTTGTTCTTTGAAGTAGGGACTCTTTCACCAATCGTGAGTTGATCCGTGGAGGATCACACTGTCAGTTCTTGTTTCATCTTTTTATTCAACTATTGCGATATCCTCTGAAGCGATTGGATTCACAGTATTCAATGTCATGACATTTCGTCTGTTTAAGTTCATATCATTCAGTATACATTCCAATACTACTTTTTTTGTTTGATGCACTGGTGTGCGTTTGTCTTTTAAGTGTTGATCCTGTTTTGTTTGTCTGTTCTCTTCCCTGGTCCTTTTGGGTTCCATTCAATAGTTTTTTTGGTGGCTGATTTCTATTTGGCCTGTAGCCAATTTTTCCTTCCCCATTCTTCCTTGTCCCTTCGCTTATATTGTTTTTTTGGTGTTTTGTGCTCTGCGCCTCGCTGTTTGTTATTATTGGCTCCTTTTCTCTTTTTCCTCGAGTTTGGAACTCAGAATGTCGCTCTTCACTAGGTCTATCAAACGTCTCCTGACTCTGTGGGGATTCAATGGAGGTTCCATAGGAGTGTGTATGATGGTCTCTGTTCGACCTTTGGTGGAACTCTCCTTTTCAATCTCAACTCGTCTTTCGGTTTCACCAATGTAAAAGGAAATGTTGTCTATTAGGTCATGGTCGTCTGTCTCATCTGACCCAGCTCTTTGATTCGGAGTACAAGTTCCATCTCTCTTCAATTTCCACAGGGTCGGTTGTTGAGCTTCGAGGGTCAGTCGTGTTTTGAGGATTTTCTTTGAATTTAATTTCACAGTTCGGGGAGGACAGGAAAGATTCCTCAAAAAAGCTTGAGCCATTTGATTCCTGCAATTTTTCTGGGGCATAGTTTTCAGGTTTTTTTGCTTGTGGGTTTTCTGGCGGTTTTTTGTTTTGCTGTTTTCATATTGCCTCTACTTCCATATAGATCTGAAACACAGGGTATGTTTCCAATTGCTCAATGTTTCTTGTTGGTCACTTTTTTCTTACTTTCCTCTTTTTCTGATACTTTAGCTAGTTTGGTAGTCTGTCCTAGGACTCACTATGTTATAGCTTTGTGTAGAAATGCTCCTGAGTATCGTGGCTATTGACTGTATTTCCCTTCAGATCTAGAATTGATCTTGAAGGGCTCTCTTGAACGTTCATTATCCAATGTGTTGGTATGTTCTTTGTGGCTTTTAACTTTTGATGTCCAGTACATCTGCAATGGTCGGTTTCCCCCTCTGCCATAGGGTCATGCAGTGGCGTTTCTCCTTTACGCTGCTTGTCAGAAATTGCTCGCATCCATTTTATTGAGTCCAGTAAAGCATCCATTAGAATGACGTTTTCCCCGTCTTCCCCCACTGGCTGTCACTTAGACATTGCTGCCAGTTCTGGGATACCTCTGAATTCAGTCGTTCTTCGACCTTTGCAGTGAATGTTTCCAGATATGACATTTTAGTTAGGATCATAACTTGTATTGCAGCATTGTCCTTTATATTCCCTCTCAATACCTCATACAGTTTAGTGAATGGCGCCATTGCGATGGTCATGGCAGCCATTACATGGTTATGAATTTGAATTCCAGCTGCAATGGGCAAATCATTTTTTTGGGTTCCGCCGTTCTGAGGGCGCTCTTCCAACTTTGAGTTGTATTCTTCCATGGTTATTGCTCCTCCTTCGGCTAGGTGTTGCTTTTGTATTACGTGTGGTGTGGTGCGCTGGTTATTCTCATGTCTGTTGATCCAACGGGCATCTCGTTCTCTCTCATATGGTTTCCTGTTTGCGTCCTGGACCGGCGTACGGTTTCTGCTAGTCAACCAGTCTTCCGTTATCCTCTTGACTGGCCTAGCAATGTTTTCCATTTGTCTTCGTGTGACAGTGTTTTTTTTCCTACTATCCTCTGCCATTACTGTTTCATTTTGTCTATGTTGCTTTGTCATGCTCTTAGCTAGAGCGATTATTTCCACACTGTGTAAGTTTGTATTTGTTTCGGTAATTTTCTCCTTGAGGTCCTCTTGAACTTCAAGTTCGCTGATGACGAGTTTGTCTGTTTTTCACTTCATTGTCCAGTGGCATCACTTTCCCCTGTCTTGTCATTTTTAGTATGAAACTTGAGCGATGATCCGATTTCTTTATATTTTTCTGAGCCATCATTAGATCGCCTGTTGAACGCTCATTAAAATGAAAACTACGCTGTTTACGTGGATCGATGTGACATGGCGTAGACATTTGTCTAGCTTAGGTAGTTCCGTCTGACCGCAGGTGCCTGTCTTCTTCCCTGTTTCCATCGCCTTTGCCGTCTCAGTCACCATCTGCTTCTGACACAATGTTGGTTTCTAGGTCTCCCTGCTTGAAACTTAGACATGTATTGTTCGTAGGTGGACAGTTTCCTGCTACCGTTGATGGTAAGAAAGATAGATTACTCTCGTATCGCGAGAGTCTCCCAAAACTTCTGATACTAAAGCGCAGGGTGGGTCTTCCGTCAGGTCCAGAGTACGGATGCTGATGATTATACTTTCCTTGTGGCTTGCGGACATTGGTTTTTTTTTTAGGCTTGTGATTTCAATATGCCTTTTCCACCGTGGATGTCAACTATGGGGGTGTCGGTTTGCGCTTCCCCCAGCCCCTTCGGATAAGTCCCTCACCTCACTCGCCTCTAGCATTTCTGCATCTGTTGGGTCCATGTGTGGGTTTTGTAGGGGTAGGATTTATATATCTGGTTTCGTTCTCACTCTTGCCCTTTCCTGTAGTTCTGTCCCTCTCAGAGGAGTGGGTGTTGTAAGGCAGTTTGTTTACATTTTCGCACGGAGGATTTAAGCCACGCGCGTCAGGCACTTCCAGCATACTCTCACCTTCCTCACGTCCCTTCAGCTGCTTTCTTCCAGACGTCTCAGCAGGAGCCTGCCCTGCGGTTCGCGTCTTCATCTGGTAAAGCCAGGTGTTCGGCCGGATAAAGCCCTCGCCACTTTCTTCCATCCACTTGTTGTAACTGGACGACTACGAACTCAAGCGTGGCGCTTCGCGTCGCGAGTCTGCATTTAAAGGAGGTACCAATTTAAAAATCACAGTAGAAGGTCGTGGCTGCAGCTCCTCTCACAATGCAAATATGCACAAGTTCACTGGAGTAACTGGACTCCTACGGACTCACGCGCACTCTTACAAATATACACTGTCACCACAGGTTCATATACACCAAATAACTTAATCAGTAAAGCAGTTAAGTACTTCAGATGCAGTAAATGATGGAACCAAATCACAACAAATGTCCAGTGTCCTAACTTAAGAAGCCCAAACCCTTGTGCTCAAAAGTCACAGGAACCACAATGGTGTCTCTGTAAGAAGAAATCAATAGGCTTATGTTGGTGATAGTTTAAAGTTCTACAACAATTTTACCAGAGGTAAGCAAGTGTTTCTTTCTTCCCAGACACACGTCAAACCGATGGGCAGGATACTCGAACCAGGTTAGATGACCAGAAAGCTCAGTAGAATGGAATTAGGAGACAAAGGTACTTGTTCCCAATGTTATCCTATGGAGGAAAGTAATGGGCGGGGGGAGGGGGATTGGATACGGAAACCGCGTTTGATTACAAAGCCCCCCCCCCAGATTTACCAGATGATGGGGTAGAGGGGCGGGAGGGGGTAATAAATACATATAATTCACTGGGGGCTCGATATTCTGTTTGTTCCAGTGAGAGGTGTCCAGAAGTAGCAGGTTCAAGGATTCTTCAGTTAAATGGAAAAGCAAGATGCAACCCTTTTTCGAGAAGAAATTCAGAATCCACCGATGCAGACCCCTTCAGGACACTTCACAGGTTGAAGGAAAGGGAGTTCCAGCAAGGTCTCCTCACTCAGGAGATTACGGGTGCCATTCTAGTTGCTGTCCAAGCAGCTGCTCCATGACAGGGTCCTGTGAAGGTGAAAATCTCAAATTCGGAGACAAGGCTACCTGTGGCACAAGCTGGCAACCACCAAAGTTCCAGACTCGAACGCAGAAAGGTGACACTTCTGGCTAGGTAGCCCACAAGAGGACTGGGAGTCCAGAGACACCTCCAAACGCTCAGGAGGGCAGGATCCTCAAAAAGGAATTGACACTTGTTGGCCTCACTAGTCCAGAGGCTGACGCACAACTCAGCGTCTTCGGAAATCATGCAGAGGAGCAGGGCTTTCCCCAGACTGGCTACTGGAAAAAGATGCTGGGCCACTCCCTCAGCATAGATTTTGGCGATTTTGGCCCAAAAGATGATCTGAAGAAATAACTGCAGAGGATGTCTTGTTATTGAAGCAATGGTCTGCACCATTCAAACAGCAAGCAGTTGTGCAATCAGGGACAACTACTGGTTTCACATTTATCCCAGTCTTTCCGGCACCATGGATGCAACACACACACACATACACACATACATACATACATACATACATACACACCCCACCTAACCCCCTCACACCCCCATAACCCTAAGGTGCGGTGTGTAATGTAAAAAAAAAATAGTAAAACAGGGAAACAGTTTCCCCAGTAGCGATAGTCTGAAGAACATAGTGTCCTTATAACAATGAGCAAAAGGCAAGGAACTTCCCTTCAAAAAGTCTGGGCAGGGTAGAAGTAAAAAACAGCAAAAAGAATGGGTTCTATAGGAAGCTATGGAGAAAGTAAGCATAAATAAAATGTTTCGGAAAGGGATGTTAAAATCGTGTTTGCCTTGCAAAATAATTGTGTACATGCACATTCCTGACAAACAGTGTTATAGAATATTACAGTAAGGCTTCAAGTATGTTTTTGCAAGTACTTTGGTTATACAATTATCACAGTGAGCGATTTACTGTTACACTTCCCAGGGGCCTCCAGTTTTACTGTGACTAGTCAAATAGTGTTACAGGCCAGCATAGAAGCAGAGGGGAGAGGCAGGGGACAGTGGGTGGGTGGTGGGGGTTGAGTTTTGTCTTTGGTTAGGGGCTCATTCCTTGTAGGGGCGGGGGCTCACACATTTTCAAAAGCCAAGTCAATTGTTTCTGTAGGACTGGAGCACATGCACGGTTTGCATTGAAGTACTGAGACCTCTAATAACCGTCTAGGAAACTGGACTTGAGGTTTATTTTCTGTGCTTAGCTGCCGAGAAGGTTTTTATATAATCACTCATTCTGTGTTTAGAGCCCCTAGCATCTCCTCCATGTTGACTGTTCAGAGTGAATTGTAGGACACCATTTTACAGAAGCAGGTACTGCATCTGCTATACCACTAAGAGGTGCAGCAATAAACTTATTAGGCAAGCCTAACTTTGTTTAAGGGGCTCCACTCCCCCAGTGATATACTACTGCAGAAACGTCCCTACGGCGAGGCTTTAGGGGTGGATGTCAGCACAGCTCTTGTATCAAATGCAGTTTCATGGGCAGATATAGTTAGTTAATGGAGTGAATACCAGTTACGGTTTGAAAAAGCAAGCCTTGGGGCATGGCTTGGCGGGGATTTGGGGGGCCCTTGATGCAAAGATCTGTGCCCCACCCCCCCACCCCACTGCAGTAACGGGCATGATGCAAATGAGGAAAAGGGGGAGAATCGGGGGGATTGCAAGCATTCAGAGATTCATTTGTCTCCCCTGAAGAGACACTGAAATGAGCAAAATTCGTCTCATTACTCCGCGAGATCTCCAGAAAAGTGTTCAGGCCTAAGAACAAAGTACTCCTGAGGCAGAGCGGAAACGAGGCTGTCTGGGAAGATTGCTTTGTGCGAAGTACAGATAGGAGCCCTGGAGAGGAGGCATTCTTGTGGGGACCCTGGAGCCTGCAAGCCAGGTGCTGCGGGAGACCTTTGGTTTCTGCACAGTGTTCACTCTGCATTGCTGAATGTGGGAAGCTTTAGATTAAGGATATGCTCTTCACGCCCCCAATTAGTAGTAGAGCTGGGATACGTGGATGAGCAGGAGGGCCATTTCTGCAGAAAGATGTGGTGATGCGGCTGTATGGAGTGCTGGTAGGCGAGGAAGGCTGGTACAACACCAGGGAACATTCTGCTGAAACCACCCGGTCATTGAATAGCAGATTGTCAGCTGAAAGGATGACTTCTAGTTTAGGGGATACAGCGAAGCATATTTAGACCAAACCTTCTCTGGCCTGCATCTTGGCACCCTGTGGTTTTCCAATTGTGCCTATAGTCGAATTTATGAAGGAGCGTGAATCTACCACAGAGGGAACGCAAAGTGCAAACTTAAGACAACCTACTATAGAAAGCTCTGCTTCCAAGGCTCTCCTCTGCCCAGCTGGACACACCTGGTCGGTTAAACTGAAATCTACTCTGCCATAGGCTCGGCTAATAATGGCCGCCCTAAAACATCATGAACAGACACGCCCTTCCAAAGTGGCGAGCCATCCTCACGCTCCTGAATTAGAAGTCAACAAAATATTTAACGGATGATCATGGCGCAGGTGCGCACACAACCCCTGCTGGAAGCATTGTTGAATAGTTCTCAAAGGTTTTGGAAGTTGCAGAGGCTACACAACGAGTGGAAACCTAGTTTTATTTATTGTATTGTTCATTTGTAATGCGCTCAATACCAGCAAGGAGTTTCTACGCGCGGGATCGGGATTCAGACCTGTGTGGTGCCGAGTTGTCTTGCTTCCAAGACAAACGCGTTGCCACCGAGATTCCCTTTCTCCCTCGCCTGGCCTTACAATGAAAACAAGGTGCCCGAAACAGGTAAGGGCGCAATAAAGACTGCATTGTACTGGGTCCCCAAAGACAGCGTGCTAGATATTCTAAAGCAAATATATAGCTCTTGCCATTACCAACTATTTTAGTGAATGTGTGTCCTCGGGAGATTGTAACAGAAAATACTTGGTAAGAAATGAAAGCTGTTCTGAGGGTAATGTTTTACACATCCACAACTAGAGAGGCTCAGAGGGTCAGTGTAGAATCAAACGTGCAAAAACGGAAAGAGGAATATAAAAAGGGGCGGGGGAATCTTTAAAAGCCTTTTTAAATTCGAAAGTAGCTAGAGGCCAATATAACAGCCCAAATTCTATTGCGAATTCAACACGTGTAGTACATGCCCTAGGGAATACGGCTACCCCGGTTTTGGCCTATAAATTACATCAGAGTAAAACTAGGATGCATAGCAGATGAGAAGGGGAATTTACAATAGGGTGAAGAGGTAACGGTGAACATTCTTTTGAAATATTTACAGTTACTGATGTCAAAAGAGGATTTAGGTAAGACTTCGTAGAAAACTATTTTTAGAATCTCACAATTATCAGCAGCAGACCAGCTGACATATACCACCTTCTCTCCAAGGAATAAGTAGCTGGAGCAATCGCATCACATCTCCACAGAATTCTGAAGTCCCAGGTTCGGAAGACTTTAGACCTTTATTTATGTAAAACTCAAATCTAGTTTAGTGGACCCAATGACATCACTATTTTCTCCTGCAAAACAATCGCCTAGTCTTTGGCAGATTCTACAACCTTAATGTTGAAACCAAGAAAGGATGCAACAGACTGCGGTTCCCAACAGCTTATCACGCGGTTGGACGCTGAAATATAGTCCCGAATATTGGCAATGTGCTGAATGAAGGTGCTCCCTTCTCTTCTAGAGGTTGATCAAACAGGATTTATTATTGACCAAAATGCCCGGGATAGCATTACAAGGTCAATAAACAGGACTGAGGGTGGGGGTGGAGGGCCAGGGAAATGGAGTGTTCAGCAGTGGCTACTTCTGCAGGAGTCTGTCCTGATACATTTTGGTTTCACCATCACCGTCTTGTGGCCAATGCTGGATTTGACTTCTAGGGACTTCACTGATTCACGGTACGTCACCATTTCTCATGGTGGCCCTGCATCATGCTGTTCCCATCGTCATCTTGTATCCAGGCTTGCAACATTATGTGTTAATACTGACTTCTGCAATTGTATTCGCTCTCCCATCTTGCTTTCCACTCTTTTTGACTGATTGCTCTGTTCTCTCCTCCTCTCCCTTTCCCTATCTCCTGCCCTCCTTCCCTTACTTTCTTCTATGCACTTATCAGAATTGTCCCTGGATCTAGTATGATAGAAACCTCGTCTGTCTCCTCCTTCCCCTATACTTATCCCTCTCCTCCCCTCCAGCACTATCTGAAATGTCATCAGGTCTAGTACGATAGTCGCTTGTTTTGTTCCTACCTTTGCTTTCTGCACCCTTCTCCGTCACCTTTTGTTTTCTCTGGCTCTACCAGAAATGTTGTCAGGCCTAGTACGGTAGTCGGCTGTCTGTTTCCATTTCCTTCCCACTCTCCCCCTCCCCCTGCCCCTCCCCCTCCCTTCCTTATCTATGTCTTAGCTCTTGCACTATCTGAAATGTAGTCAGGCCGAGTACGATAGTTAATTTCACATCCTTACTGTTCATGGTCTGTAAGAATGTAATTGTATTGTTCCTTGCCTTGAAACACATTGTCTATAGGTGCTATATCAAACTATCATATCATGGGGATATTAGCATTAGATGCCAACAACACCGGGATTCAGTCACGTCTTCCCGGGGGAGCCTTTCCCGGTGATCCTAGGGAGGTGAGCCCACTATGCAATACCCTCCCTAGGAGTAGAGGGAAGCACGACCTCACCAGGCGATACCTCCCCGCCCCCACCCCTTCGGGACAAGGACTCCCGTTCTGGTGAGGAACTCTACTGGAAGACCTTATGCAGAACAAGCTGACATTTGGTAGTGCCATATAGAATCCATGAGAAGTCCTGAAAGGAAACACAGGTTACTGAGAAGAAGAAAACTACAAGAGTAATACAGAGCACCAGTAAAAAACAGAAGGACTTTGATGTTGCGTAGGGATGTTGCAGAAACGCGTCATTAAATTGGAGAGGCAGAGACATGAGAGCAGGAGAAGCCCAGGAGTTTCCATCAGCTCCGCTGGCTAAGCGGAGCTGATGGAAGTCAGGACACGCAGCTGCCGATGCAAGAAGGGAGCTGGCGTGCGAAAATGGAGAGCAGAAGCAGGTGGCCCTCCAGAAGGACCAGAGGTTCGAAAAGCCAAAAGGACTGGAGTAGGGACCAAAAAGCAGCTGAGAACTAAGTGGTGGCGTGACCAAGAGTATGTGGAACACCAAAACCACTCATCTGAAGGCACCACAGAGTGTGATCGGGAAAGAAGCGGAAAAGAGCCAAACCAAACTGACAGTATCGATGGAGAATCCTGGCCTACAAGGGGGGCCCGGTGACGCAATCCCCAAGACATAAAAAGGTAATGGGGAGAGCGAGAGACCCAGGGAGGGGACCGGAAATAACAAACCAAATACTCATCCCAGTAAAGAATAACTATTGAAAGAAAGTGAGAATCATAACTGGAACGGTCATACTTGTGGCAGTAAAACCCAAGAATGATTTTCTCAAAGACAGATTGTTGAAAATCCACAAGAAGAATGAGAATTGTAATTCGAACAGTGTTGTTCATCCTAGTCAAGCGAAAGATTGCACATTAAATGAAGAGGAAGGTTCAGGGGCGTGGCCCGACTGGTGGCTAATGGAGGTCTAACCCTATGGCTCTGCAGCCCTGCAACGCTAACCAGCCTACTGCATGCCTTCAGAGCCATCATCCATAACTGCAACAAATCGAATATACCATTCAGAAGTCGTCACTCAAGTGAAGCTGGCCACAGAAGACCTGCAGAGCTTCACACTCCCCTGAATTTTGCTCTAACCTGCTCGGTGGCAGAGTCGGCAACAGAGAAAGAAAAATGCATCCGCAACTCTGGGCTGACAGCGATGGAGGGATGTAGCTATACAGCACAGGAGGGCATCCAGTGGTGCGCCCAGGCGCTGGAGAGGTGCCTGCCAGCCCCCAGACCAATGAAGAACGTTGGAGCCGAGAGCCCGGGATCGGACAAGGCTGGTCAGGACCCGCGGTAGCACAGCAGATACCCTGGGCACACTGGTAAAGGTGGAAGACTTTTCTGTCCCTCATCCCTCTTCTGGGAGACAGGCACTGCCCTGACGCCGCGACAGGCAATCTGTCTGATTTGACGGTTCGGGAAGCAGCGTCCCTGGACACCAAAGATACAAGCTCTCAAAACAGCCAATCTAAGTGGAAATGTGAGGAATGAGAGGTGGGGTAAGCAGCCAAAGGCCCTCAGAACATTAAGAAACCTGTACTATGAACTGGCGTGTATGGAGCTTCTCTTGCTCTAGTATTTAGTGGAGCTACAACACCTTAATTGGGTGGTGAGGGGAGTAGCCTAGGACATACAAGCCTACCCACCCTGGACAGCGGAGGTACTGTCCACCCACCTACTTACTGATAGCCCTGTGAGTAGTGAGCCTGGAAGCGCAAGCATTCTGGTGAATCTCTACTAGCAAAAATTGGTGACCAGTGGAAGCTTGTCTGGAGCCTGAATAGTGTGCAAACCAGCACTGCAGGCAAAGATAAACAGTGTTGCGGGCTACCCAGCGGTTTCCTGGTACACATGAAACTACTTTGAACACACCCCTCCAGTGGAAAGCTTTGTGAACCACGCTGTCATGATGCATACCCCCGGCCATCAGGGCCAAGCCCATCAGCTCCGGAAGCAGGCATCCAGATACTTAATAAAACCCCAACAGCCCCGGCTGGGGGCTGTTTGGGTTCAGTCCTGGCGCCTTAGGCACCAGGCTCATCATGGAAATCAGTCCTGGCGCCATAGGCGCCATGCTCATAGACTTTACTTACCTGATGCAAACCATGCTGCTAGTGAGTCCAAGCCAACGTGAGGCCTGGATGGGGCTTTTTTTCTACAGGGACTATTTTTTACTCGGGCGTGGTTCTAGGAAACTTCTTACCTGGAACAACTTTGGAGGCTATTTAAACCACGCCCGAACAGCAGCACACGCTTCGCGTTATTCTGCATCCAGCACAGCAGTGTAACACTCATCGTGCCTGCAGTCTGCATCCAGTCTTCTGCCACGCCCGCCTCAGATCTGGAGCTCCTAAAACTAAGGGGAAAGAAAAGGACAAGATTAGAAACAAACTATTTCGAATTCCTCACCCGATTTCGGATCCATCTCGCCTCTGGACCTGGAAAGAACATCATTTCAGTACGCGTCGAATCTCCAGCTGCAGCGCCGCGCCATACTCACCAGTCCTCGCAGCATTTTTCGATTCCTCGCAGCATCTTTCGATTCGGCGCTGCCTCCATCATTTCTTCGCCGAACTCCGGCACCTGAGGGACAAAAGAAAACAAGGTGAGCCGAGAAAACCAACAAATAAAACACTTATCATAGACTTACCCGATTACCAGCGGAGGCATTATTCTATAACTCCACATCTTCATGTGCCGCACATGCAAAGAGTGAAAACACCACGTTAAACACTGGCAACATTTACCTGACGGTGTCGGGTAATCCAGACTCTTACCCGAGCGCCACCAACTGCCAACTCTCCCACGCCTTCAAACCAGTGAAGTAACTGGCATCAACGCGCCCCTGCAATCCACGCAGCATGGAGAGCTCATCATTTAAAAACATAAGGTGAGGTTCCTAAAGGGGATATCGGCGGTGACAAGAAGGGAGAACGAGAACAGTGGGAGGGGGCTATCACTCATATCCACGGGTGGCTAAATCCCTTTCTCCACTTGCAGGAGACTACTTCTACGGATCAAGCAGACGAGATTAGGCGGGCCAGTCCAGACAGTCATCTCGGCACTACGCATCACGTTGGTGGAGACAGCAGCTGTCCGGGTCCGATCGACGCCCCTGTGGGAACCAAGTGAGCGTAACACACATAACCAGAGCAAAAAGTAATTTTGAAACCCTTCCACTCCACCCCACCCGGATAGTGCTCGGTATGCCCCTTGCTAGAGGAACTTATGGGCATGATGAAGTCAGGCAAAGCTAAGGAGAAAACAGAGACTTCCATCAGAGACATGCTCCAACATCCAAAGCCACCACCAAAGTCATCACCAGCGCTAGAGGAAGCCCAGCCCGCCACTAAAGGTGACATCCTGCGTCTGTTTCAGTCCCTGCAAAGGGAGATGGCGTTGACAGCAAAAGATCTAAAGAGCTCCTTTCAAGAACTGTCTCACACCGTACAGCAAAGATTGTATGTAGTCCCCTGTGGGAGACTGCACCCGCCTTGTCCTCTTGGCAATAGTTAACCCAACCTTTGGTATAAGCATGTACTACACAATTGGTAGAGTGACTGAACAGCCAGACTTCTCTCAAGAGGGGTCAATGTGAGCTCTAGTGTTTTAACATTAGATTCACAGTGACAAGTATCCAAACAAACTCTTACTCTAAAAGGTTTCTTGATTAAACAATTATTTATTAATTTAACAGTCAGTTGAATAAGCCTTCTTTAGAAGGGAGAAAATATATGTAACAAAAATATACTTCAAAAGACACACACAGTTTCTTTAATTCAGTAGATACCCATTTGGGATGGCACACAGATACTTCCTACACCCAGAGGTGACTTAAATAACTAGGACACAGCGGACATGGATATATATCACTAGTACATTTAGAGCACTACTGAGTTAGGTGCCAAAAGGAAAACTTTAGAGGGAGAAAACAATGATTAACAAATATTCCTAAGTAGGTAAGCACTTTTGAACCCCCAATGAAAAGTAAATTAACCCTTTCCCAGCTACACAAGTTAGTGAATGTGTGACTTTTGTTGAAGGATATTTAACGCACAAAGTCAGAGGATATAACAGTCTTTCAGGGAGCCAGGAAAGTTAATGCCAATTTAACAAAGTCTAGGGTAGCTGAAGCACTTCTTGAAGGCAAGTAAAACGTCTGGCACAATGTGTTAGAAGTCTTTGTAGAAAAATGAAATCCCAGTTGGGCCGCAAGCTGGGAGGCTGGTGAGGGGCAAAGCTGCAAGCAACTCTGCAAAAGGCATCTGGCATCTGAGGACAGGCAAATTACACAACAAGAGGCAAGTTCCTTAGTTTACAGTACCTTAGGTCTGAAGAAATGGGTTCCAGCTGGCTTCTGTTCCAGTTGTAGTATGGCAGATCCTGTTCTCCCTGGGCCTCAAGGGGAGGTCTGGGGACTCCTGCGCTAGGGTTCAAAGGTCGGCTGCAGCAATGGGCAAACTTCAGATCAGCGGCACTTGGCGGTTTCAGCTTCCCACGAATAGCACCACTGCGGTTCCCTGATAACCTATGGACTTTCCTCGCATCTGGGGTCCAGCACTCTGTTGAGGTGGCTCAGGCTCGGTCAGTCCTGCTTCATGGGAGACGGAGGATCTTCCTGGAGCTCGGGTCCGACTTAAAAACAATGCACTCTATCCTGGTGTTCCTCTCCCTGGAAATCGGTTCCTGCAGCAGCAGTGGAAGTACAGCCAGCTCCGAGAGGATGTCAAGACGATTTCGCTTTGGGGTTGATTGGTCCCACCAACCCAAGGGCAGAAGTAGTCTTGCAGGGCTTCTCTAGTCGAGGTGAATTTGGAGCTTCAGCACTGCAGCAGGCCTTCACCGGGCAAACCAACGGTCCAGAAGTTGCAGCAGGAGTCTCTTCCAAGTTCGTCTTCAGATTACTTCATCCAGTGGTCGACTCTGCCTTCCAAGCAAAAGCCCTCGCCTTTTATGCAGGTTTTTCCCCATTAATTTGCAGCCTAGCTGTCAATCACACAGCAGGGTGGCTGTCCTCCAAGGACAGTGAGCCAGCCAATCACCTTTGGGCGCATTCCTGTAACCAAGGGGATTAAGCACAGGGAGTTTCAACATCTCCCTCACTTCCTGCCCTGCCAGACACGCTGGAGCCAGAGGCGGGTTTCAGCAGTGAACCCTGCCAAAGACAAACCGAACAAAGGGACCAAATCTGGTTTGGCGCGCAGAGTAAATCTCAGGAAGGACCTTTCCAACAAGAAATGGTGAGAAAAAGACAACCAGGGCCATTTTGACAAAATGGGCACGCATGGTGCTTTACCCCCGGTAGAAACACAATGGTAGGAAAAAGTAAACCACTGCCACCAGCCATTCATTGTAGAAAGGGTAACCTAAAAATGTTACATGAGAACGTAGACAAAGGGGATACTATGTAACTCCTCCAGCACCATATTGTAAGATAGTGTGTGCTAGGTCTAGAAACATTACACATGTAAGTAAAGTCAATTTCACTTCACTGCTCTTGGAAACAATAGTTTAACCAAGAGAAGGTATGTAAACCTTTGGGAAATCTGAAAGACTTCCCTGTGCCACTGCACTGAAGGTGCTGTATGTCACAATGTAAAACGATGATGCCTATGGAGTTTGTCAGACTCCAAAACCAAGAGTGGGAAAAAGGTCTCTCTCCAGGATAAAAATTCATAAAGTCCAGCAAAAGAGTTGGGGGTCTCGAAGGTAGAAGGGAATTAGCAAATTTCTGCAAATTCTCCCCAACAGGGCAGAAGCACTGGAATCTCACCAACTTACAGCGGAGAAGATGCCGAAAATTGCGCTCGCAGGAATAACGTGCGCATCAGAGGAGTACCGAGAGATGTCCACGACCTGGAAAAATATGTCTGAGCTCTGTTCCAGGAGATTAGACGAGACGGCTGACCTCACGTTGGACCGTACACATAGGGTGTTCAACTTTCAGATGAGACAAAATCTTCTCCCTGATGCTCTGGTACGGGCCTACTTTTTCAAAACAAAAGGCCTCATCTTCCAGAAGGCTAGAGCGATGAGAGACTTCCTGTTCAAGGGATCAGCTCTTCAGCTGTTTCAAGATCTCTCCCAAGGGAGAATACAACAACGCAGGCTAATGAGGCGGCTGACCACTTGGCTCTCGGAAAACGGGATCCGCTATAAATGGGGCCATCCATTCCAAATCAAGTTCCAAATAGATGGGTCACAGCATCAATTTACATCTCTCAAGGTATCGGTGGAAACCCTGAAGATCCCAGAGGCGGACATACACTTGCCAGATGATCATGCCTTCGAGGCCTCTGCAACCCAATGGTCACAATCAAAGTCAAGGAAGAGTAGACGCTGAGAACGTAGGAGGCACGCAATGGACAAAAGAGAAAGGAGCAGAGATACACAGCATCCAGATTGAACGGGGAGGTTGATGGTCTAAGTCAATTTAGGTCCCGTAGGAGCCCATGTAGAACTGGAGTGTTTGAACACTTTGGAACTATGATGCTTAGTAGCTAAGGGCCAATGAAAGTATTTTTACCGGCACCAGCAAGCGGTTTAGAAACCATCGATACCTACAGGGACATTAGGAGTATGTGCCCTTTAAGCAGATTGCTTGATGTTGACCGCACACAGGGTTATTTTAGTTTTTGAGAATGAGATCACGCTGGTTCCCAAATCGGTACTTTGCTTCCTCAGCAACTAAGAAAGCAGGGGTAGCCATCTTAATAGTGAAGTCTCTACAGTTTTAACAAGTGAAGGCAGTGAGACACCCTGGATAGATATGTAGGAGTAATTTTGCGCATAGCTAGAGGAGTTCTCACAGTGTCATCGGTGTATAATCCCAATCAACAGCAAGGCCAGTTCTATACCCATTTGTTCCCTCAAATAACAATTCCAACAAGGGGAGCTAGTAATGGGAGGGGACTTTAATTTAGTGCCGGACGGTAGCTTGGACAGGTGTGGCTCAGTCTCCCGCTGAGACGACAAGAGCAGTTCCTCCCAAACGGTCCATGGGCGACATGAACCTGACCGATGCATGGCAGAACCTGCATCGCCAGCACCGAGACTATGCTAACTACTCACATGTACATCATACTTATTCCAGAATTTACCATTTCTTGGTGTCCTATTCTTCATTGCCTGGGATCTCAGCAGCCACTATAGAAGTAGCCCTGGTATCAGATAATTCCACTATCACGGTACACTTAAATGGTTATGGTCTGGGAGGCCAGAGGTTGAACGATTCACTACTTACAGACCCAGTCATATGCTCAGCCATTGTGGAAAGAATTACTCAGTACGAGAGGTGTCCATCTCAGGGTTTTGGGAGGCTCTTAAGCCCAAGGGGCGAAATGATCAGTATAGCCGCGGCTCGTAAAAAGCTACTGTTCACCCAGAGAGTCCGTGCTGAGGAGAGGGTGAGCAAATGGGAACCCCAAGACAAGCGAGATGGGGCTAGGAAAACATATCGGCAGCTCCAAGTAGCCAGGGCCGAGATGAAGGCATTGTAAAAAAGTCTCTGCAATCCTTTCCCCCCATATGGCAGACCCGTTTAACTCCTTTGCTGAGACAGGTTTGATGACACCTATGGGGGAAATCGACTTACTCTGCTCACTAAACTGGATAAAGACCCCATCGTGTGCTCATCCTTCCGCCTGATCACAATCCTCAACTATGACTCTCGAATCTATTCTAAGGTGTTGGCCACGAAACTGGCCATAATCCTGCCAGAATTGGCAACGGCGGACCAAACAGGATTCATACTTGGACGCCAAGCATATGACAATATCCGGCGTACAATTGATATTTCTGCTTGGGTACTAAAACATAAACGAGCAATGGCTTTACACTCAATTGACGCTGCGAAAGCGTTTGACTGCGTTGATTGGTCCCATCTGTCCAAGGTCCTGGAGGGGTTCGGAGTAGGCCCGCGCTTCCGCAAGTAGCTATTGGCCAACTTCGTATTACCATCTAAATGGGATTCTCTCTGATCCAGTACGTTTATATAGAGGAACTTGCCAGGGGTGCCCGCTGTCCCAATTATTGTTAGCCCATTCTATGGAACCCATAGCCTGCATGGTACGCCTGTCTGGAAATATTAAGGGGTTGGAAATAGCAGGCCACCAAAATAAATTGGCATTGTATGCAGACGGCCTCCTCTTATATATGCAAGTTTCCAGAACTATGTTACCACAATCACTATTTTCACAATTCTGCATGGTCTCTGGCTTCAAAATTAACGATACGTAATATTACAGAGTCACCATGAGAGGTTGCACATTTGAAGAGAGCTCTTCCCTTCTCGTGGGCTTCACAGACCTTGAAATATCTAGGAGTGACCTTGACAGCAAGGTATGCAGATCTTTAAACTGACAATATTATCCCACTTTTCGCTAAGGCCAAACAGGAATTAGTGAGATGGCGGGAGTATGAAATCTCCTGGTTTGGGAAGAGAACGTCTGTCAAGATCACCCTACTACCACGCTTACTGTATGCGTTCCGGGCGTTGCCAATCTGGATACAGAGAACGGCATTGAAGGAACTACAATCAGAGGCATTTAGTTTTATATGGTCCCGAAAGAGGCCGAGAGCAGCTAGAACTACATTGATGGCGTCCAAAGGGGCAGGGGTTCGAACTGTACCAGACATTGAGAGCCATCTCTATGGGGCCCAACTGGTGCAGGTTCTAGAGAGTCAGAAGGCGTCCCAGGTGCAAAAAATTAAAGACTGAATATTGAACAGAGCCTTGTGGGAACTCCTTTACACAAAACATGCTGGGTTTCTCCAAAGGTCTAAGAGGTGAGAGAGGCGGGCAGGGTCTTTTAAGCTCTAGAGTCACACTAGAATATTGGGACAAATCTACACGCAAATATGCAGGACATAATTTCCCTTTACTAGGACAGAACTCTGGCACAACAAGGAATTTCTCCCAGGGTTAGACAGGGGCAAATTTATTCGCTGGAAAGAGGGGGGGACCTACACACACACAGTTTCACAGAGGCAATCATTCCCTCACATTTGAGTAATGCAGACAGAGCTATATGGTAGAGGAGAGGGATAGGTTTGAGTATTTACAATTTCACTCCTGGGCAATTCAACCACAAGTAGCATCCCTGGGGAAGCGCAAGACTACTCTTTTCAAAGATTTGTTTATTGGTGACCCCAAGAGCCAAGTTAGCAACTCTTTACAAGGTGTTAAATGGATCCAGGTTTAAATCCTTGCATGCCTATAATGTCCAGGTGGGAATAAGATGTTGGGAAACATATAGATCTCACATGTTCAATATTTGGACGAGAGCCAACAAGACTTCTCAAGCTGTACACTGCAGAGAAAATAGCTTTAAGCTATTGCTCTGATGCTAACGTACTCCGATCGTATGCATACCACCCCCCCCAGCTGCTGGAGGGTTCCTTCTTCCACATGTGTTGGGAATGCCCACAAGTATACATATTTTGGCAAGCAGTAGTCACCCAGATTAGAGAAATATGTGGGTTTGAATTGGAGATGGACTCTCTGGGTTTATTTCAGGGAAATGAAGACACACAGAGACAAGTTAACAGCCAGAAGCTCAGCTCCAGACTACTTACCTTTTTCCTGGTAGCAGCACACTTAGTAATTGCACAACACTGGAAGTCGCACAACATGCCGGGTATAAAAGAAGGGTGGGCCTGAATGTGGCTGCCATGTCCAGAATTGAAGCAGCAATGTGGGGTGAAATGTCGAGGTTTTAGGCGCATCGGGCCCCGCTGATTACATTTCTAAGTGACTCTGATAATCCTAACATTCACCATAAACCCCACGAGATGTCGTCCTTCTCACTACTGTAGGGATCGCTTCACCTGAGCACCCGCACGTGATCTAGTCTAAAAGTCATACCTCACAAAATACTCAAACATGTGGATATATTTTTGATTTGTTTTGTTTTACTTCACTTTGACATGTGCTCTTAGATAGGATTTGTTTAAATTGTTGGAAAACTTGCCAGTTATGAAAATATGTTAGCGAGATGCTAATGCCAGATATGAATACTTTGAACCCCAACTTGTAATGGCATCCATGTTATGTAACGGACGCATTGCTATGCAGGACTCAAACTTTAAATGGTAAAAATAAAAAAAGGGGACGTTTCAACTGCGATTAAACAGAGGAGAGCTCAAAGAGAAAGGAAAAGTACAAAACAATACATAAGAGAACAGAATGAGAAAGGGAGAAGTTGAAGAGCTCAATATCTTAACTGTACGAACTGAAAAGTCGTCAAAGAAATACCTACAAATTTAAAAAGGAACTTGCTGAGAAACCAGCCCACAGGAGAAGGGAGCCATTCTCCTGTATTTTCATTGTTTGGTAGTGGCAGGGTCAAGTCATGTTAGTTTGGAGAGTAGACAGATCTTTTTGGACTTCCTGAAAACAGACGAGCACCCTTTCGGTTAGGTAGGGAAACCCCTTACATTAAGGAAAGTTAGTACTTATTTACTTTTAATAAATACAAAGTCAGCATATGGAAGATCAGAGTCTCTGTCCTTCTTCTGGCCAGTCACAGACTACACAAGCAATAATGAGCAAGAGTGTTGAATATCCAGTTTGGTGTTGGTGCACATTTAAATTTCAACGGATCAAATTTATTTCCCACCCATTTTGCATCTCTTGCACTCCTAATTGCAATGGCGCTTTGAAGCGACCACGATGTGGTCTTACAGTTAAACCAATAAACCAAATATAAAGTTAATGGTTGTACTTCATGGTATATGTTGAATACTCTGTGGCAGATAACATGAAGGAAGAAAACATTGAAGATTTCTGGCTGAATTTAAGCGCAAATATATGTGAGTGAGTTAAGTGTTGGGTGGAGCTTTACTAGCTGCCCACATTTCACCTACCAGAGTGTCATGAAACCATAGGCAGTTAATATCCTCATCATGTAAGGCACTTTTCTTGCAGAGCCCCTAACGGACTGATTGTCATTACAGGAGCATTCGCTCCACAAAAAGATGGCCGCTGCCTCTCCCAACTGCCTACCAGCAGGCTGTTCATTATCTGCACCCAGACAGTTCGCAGTGCAGGAATAAGGGTATTGAAACCCCCGACTGAAGCCCCACAATCAAGGCCCCTTCTGCCTGTCTTGGCCTGCCCAGGCATGTCCGGCACCCCCGGTCACCAAATCCATCCCAACCCTGGGGCCCATAATCACAACCTTCTGCTTAGCCACAATTCACACCCTTCCCACAGCTTGAGATGCTTTGCAAGATATGAAATACTCAATGAGTATCAACACGTCTTGCAAGGTAAGGTGATCGATCACTGCCTTGTTTGGCTGTCCTTCCTGCTACGACTACTTCACTTATGCTACATCATGCCCACTGTGATAAATCCAAAGAAGTCACTGTTTTCCTGGCCTCCTACCATGTGGCCCGGGGACAGCAGCAGCTACCTGACCCTGGGGGCTTGCTATAAGAGGGAAGATAACATTTTGTGGGGGGTGGGGGTGAGCAAGACATCCTCCGGAGGGTGGGGGGGAGGGAGGGGGGGGGGGGGGGAGATGTCATGGCCTCATTGAATGAGACATGGTGTCCCTCACTTTCCCCCTTCAGGATAACCCTCTTATACCCAATACTCTCATGGCCTATTGTCATAGGTCTCCCATTTCCCAAAACCCATAGGCCAACCTTACAACTCTGATCTGCCTTGTGAAACTCTTGAAGACACCTTCTCCAGCTCCAACTACCAATCATCCAGAACTGACTTGTCCTTAAAAAGCATTAAGGACGTGTATCCAAGTTCATTGTGCACTAAGTCAAGAATGGACCTCCTATCAAAATACTGGGACGAGGAAGAGTAACCAAGCAATGCAGAGCGGAGAAGGCAACAAGCCCAAGGAGCACTGTAGTTGATACACGTTACACATGCACACCTGTGACCAGAAAATGTAAAGAGCAGAAGCTCAGAGTCAAAGTCTGCTGCTGATGAGAGAGCTGCACATCTCCGGCCGGATCAAGAGACTGAAAGGCTGAGACGGTATGGGGGAGCTAGGTGGCTTCCGAGCCAACGAGAAAGAATCTGCCATGTGAAGACGACACGCTGCGGGAACGCCAGGAGCCGACGAGAGACTACTGGCCGTTCGCTGGTGTCAGAAAGCAGAGTCTAATGCACCGGATCCTGAAACTAAGCAGACGAGCTTGGCGAAAGCCCCGAGAGATAGGAAAGCCAAGAGGAAGCAGCTGCCAGAAGGAATCAACCGAAAGACAGTCACCGGCAGGCCGCAGGAGAAACCATGAATGCCAACAAGAACCAGTGAGTCCACCCAGAGACAGCAGGGACACTTGGGCGTTTTGGCCGCCACGCTGAACGCAAGCAATAGTAAAGAAAGAAACCAAGAGGGAAACGACGAGAGCTTGTAGTTAAAAGGGGAAATTAACTGCGAGTGAAAACCCTAAAAGTATGTGAATGTATTCATTGCAAGTTCATGGGAAACCCAGACAGGATAATATATCAATAAGTTACACCAAACAAAGTAAATGTGCAAGTCTGAGAGAGGGCAGAGAGCCTTTGTGAATACAAGAAGCAGTGGCAAGAGAGTATGACAAGCATTACTCACCATAATAGCCTTTCGGATGATTGTATCAGCTTAGATTCACATGCTTTGCATATAGTCCGACACCTAGTGGTAATCGCAGAGTAGAGCATCTTTCGACGATCGAAAGGGGACGTCGACATGGGTGTGACCAACACTATCCCCAACGTGACGTGCAGTGTACCCAAAATCCCTCACGCATTGAAGTCCCTCTGGTTGTGTTTTTTTCTGCCGTGAGGGAGCCTTATAGTCAGCGTGAGCGAGTACAGAAGAGAAAAGGTGTAAGAGGTCCATGTTTCTTCTACTCCACGGGGGGGGGGGGGGGCAGGGAGGCGCATGTGAATCGAAGCAGATTTAATCATCAGAAATTATATTACATTGAGCAATGCATGTCTTCTGATGCTTGTGAATCTGCTTAGAATCACATGCTGTGCATAGACTAGCGAGCAGTACCCAGAGATGGTGGCTGGATGTGTGAAGAAACAGTAACAAAGATGTCTTAGCACCACTTGTCCCACCTGAGAAGACCTACAGTGTGTATCTAGGCAGTAGTGTTGTGTAAAGTTTGTAAGAACTCCAGGTTGCTGCTTTGAAAATGGACTCAAGAGGAACATTTGCAATGAATGCGATGGTAGCACCTGTGCTTCGAGTAGTGTGTTCTAGGAGTGAAGGGTAGATCCTTCCTCTCCTACATCGGAGTTACGATGACCTGCCTACTCTTCACTTCTGAGGGTGCCCCTGCCTTCCTACATGATGTTGCTGTGTGTACACTACCATTTTGCACAGGAGGTTTGTCTGCCTTTATTGACCCTGCAGACCGCATTTAATGTCAAATTCGCAACATTTACTTTAAATTTACGGCTGCCACACATACAGTGAATTCCGTGGTCATTGTGCTCGCCTTTAATCTCTGTGCTGGCGGCATGCTCATTTAAAAAAGGCGTTTTTTCCTCAACTTGGCCATTTTCTTTGTGGGCCTCATGGTCATTCTATCATGGCCACCATGTACAGGCCGAGTTAGGTGGAGGCTTGTACCCACTCTACAATCTTCTGCATTCTAATTGGTACCTGGTTTCTCATATTGGCCTATAGAGGACCAACAGGCTTTCGCCAGCCCCCTTTCTAAAGGCTCCCGTCTGCTCCCTGTCCGCTACCAGTACGCCTGGGGCCTTCATGTACACCTGCACATGAGCCTCCACGATGCTGCAACCTCAATCTCCAAAGAAATCTGGACTACCTTGCCATTCACTTCCCCTTAACTATGGGTTAATCACTCCTTCTGGGCTCACTCCTACCCTCTCTTGACTTCTCTTCCTTCCCTTCTCGTCTCCCATGTGTACACTCTCGATTGCATTGCTTCTTACACCCACTGCTGTGTTTTTGCATTTTCGTTAAAAGTCAAATCTAGCTGTGTTTTGAATTTGCTTTGCCCTTTGTTTGCACTGCATGCTTATTCTGTAACCTGCTGGCCCAGTGACTGCACCGTCCTACTGCTAGCTGCTTCCCCGCCTCCCCCTCGCTCGCTACCACACCCATGGTGCTTTCTGTTTTTCCTATCTTCTCCAACTGCTTCTCCATCAACTATCCTTCCCTTCTCACCAGGTCTGGTAGGAAGAAGTTCAAAAAAGGATATCTTGGCCTCCAGCCCTGGTCTCCCCATCGCTGACACCTACTACAGCGCTTCCTCCAGACAGATCCTCATTGACATCCTCGGTCGTTCCTTCGCCAGAGCTATGGACTCTTCATAGGATCTCTGTGCTCAGTCCTTTCTCCTCCACTCCCATTAATGGGGGCACCTGCTGGGAAGCCCTCATGGCCCCCCCTTTGACTCCAAGGTCATCATTAAGGTCTACTTAAACAGTGCTGTCATGGTCCAAGGCCCTCAGGCCAATCTCCTCTTTGATAAGCGCTTCCTGCGCCTTACCGATTTCCTTTCATCTCCTGCTGTTCCCCCACCTCCCCCCCCCCCCCTTCTGCTTCCCTCTTGGCTACCATGCCCCCTCTTCCCTCCTCTTTTGCCCCCCCAACCCCATCAGCCTCCCCTTCACCTCTGCAGGGCGTACCTCTAATGTGTACCCTTCCCGGTAAGTCCTTCAAGGCTGGCAACTTTCTTCATCTTGCCACGCTCAACTGTCGCTCTGCTGTCAAACACTCACCTGACATATGCCGCCTCCTCGAACAATTCAACCTCAATGTCCTCGGTCTTACTGACACATGGTTCACGGCCAGCTCCGTCACAAGCTTCAACACCCTCCTCCCTGACAGCTACAAGATACTCTCTGCACCTAGAGCCACCCGGTCCGGAGGGGGTGTAGCCCTGATCTTCCCTGTGTGGATTCCTGCCTCCATCATTCCCACGCAGCCCTACTCCTCTTTCGAATGCCTTGTCTGCAGGTTCTCTCACTCCTGGCCACTCTTACCGTGGCTACTACCCATCGGCCTCACGGTCAAATCACCTCATTGCTCGGAGTGGCTGGGCCTCTGCTCCTCCCTTCTGGCCTCAAACACTCAACTCCTTCTTGGTCACATCAACATACATCTGAATTTTCCCTGTTCCTTCTCTGCACTCTTTCGTGACCTCTGCGATTCCCTCTCCCTTTCTATCCTCCCCTCTGGCCCAAACCACTCTGCAGGGCACACGCTTCCTCCAACCTCCCCCTATCTATCCCCATGACCACTCCTCTCTCCTGGAGCGATCATTCCCTCCTCTCCTCCCATCTCTCCCTTTCTACTCCCCAGGCCAAATCAACCCCAACACTGCCACCTACCTTCTCGGACATCAGACCCATTAGGCGTGGTCAGTTGAGGCCTTCGCTGCAGCCTTCTCTCCCCCACCTCCGCCTCTAGCGGACTCACATCCTGACACAGCCCTTTCCATGCTCTACTCTTCTATCTCCGATACTCTTGATGTTCTTGACCATGTCATGAGGATCTGTTTGAAGCCCAAAGCCAAGTGCAAATCTTGGTACAACTCAGACCTAGCCACCCTTAAATGTAAGTGCAGGGTGGCTGAGAGGAAATGGAAGTTTTCTTGCTCATCCTCTAACAGACTGGCCTGTCGCCTGATCCAAAAGTCATTACTGACTCTCTGTCCACACTAAGAAGAGCCCACATCCAAGCCCGCGTCCCTGCGGCATCTAACAACTCGGCCGAACTCTTAAAATCTGGAAGGAGCTGGCCAATCCTGCTGCAGTCTCTACCTCTCCCGTCGCTTCCCAGGCCCTTTGCACAGCCCTTGCCTACTACTTCATCTCTAAAACCCAAGACATCCTGCCCACCCTCTTCCCCCTCCCCCTCCTAATTCTGTGAACCCCGGCCCTCCTTCAGCCGCCCCCCGCCCTCTTTCTCTTACTTCCCCTTTTCTCCCCTGACAAGGTTTCAAGACAAGCCCGATCTATGAAAGTCTCATCAAAACAGGTTCTTCAAAACCATCAAGGACCACATTGATAACCTTGCTCCCGCCTTCTCCGATTTCTGCAACCACTCCTTTGCCTCAGTAGGCTTCCCCTCCCCTCTGAAGCACTCTCTTGTGCACACTCTTGCCCTGAAAACTATCACCCAATCTCCATCACTCCTTTCCTGGGCAAACTCTTGGAAAAGCTGCCCATCTCACAGCTTAACCTTCATTTGGATTGTTGGTTGCCTCCACAACCATCAGCCTGGATTTAGAGCGGTCAGAAGCACAGAAACTGTTCTACTGAACATCCGTGAAGACCTGCTCTGAAACCTTGATTCCAACATCCTTTCTGTCCTCATCTTATTCAATCTCTCTTCTGCCTTCAACACGGTCAAACATACCATCCTGCTCAACCATCTCCAACAACCTGGGTATCACTGATCAGGTTCTGGCCGACTTCTTTCCCCTCTGATCGACCCACCCGGGTCCAACTTGGGTCCTTCCTTTCCTCCATCTCCCTCTCCACCTCTGGTGTTCCCCAGGGGTCTAACCCGTCACCCTGGCTTTTCAACCAATACCTGGCAACTCTCACACTGCATTGCCTCTCTCTGCTCCAATTTTCAGTGCTCTGCGGATGACACTCAACTCATCTTCAGTCTTCCCTCTGACACCTCTTTTCCTGCTCTCATCTCGGATTCCATGTCTGCCATTCAGGAGTGGTGTGCCGCCAATGATCACTGCCTTAATGCCAGCAAGACGGAGATCATCCTCATTGGCACACCTTCACCTTCCTTTCCTGTCGCTCTCTAGCCGGCCTGCCTTGGCCCTTCTCCTACCCCCACCTGTGAGGCCAAGAACCTTGGGGTCAACTTCGACACCACGGTTTCCTTTTCTGCCTACATCTCCGATGTCTCTAACAAGTCAAACTTTCAACTGCACCTCCTCAGAGGTATTCTGCCTTTCCTCTCCTTCCCCCCAGAAGCTCACAGTCTCTCGAGCCCTGGTTCTCTGCAGGTTGGATTACTGCAACAGCCTCTTTCTAAATCTACCTGCTTCTATTCTCCACCCTTTGCAACTCATCCAGAACAGGACTGCAAGATTGTCCTTGGCTTCAAGCCCTGGGATTGTAGCTCTCCAGCCCTGAAATCTCTTCATTGGCACCCAGTGGCTGCAAGGATTAAATTCAAGACCCTTTGCATTATCCACAAGTCTTTCTGGGCCTGGGTCCAAATTACCTTCAACTCTCCCTCCGTAAATACCTTCCTTCTCTAGCTCTTCGCTTCCCCAACCCCTCTGGGTCAGTCACTTCTCAACGAAACGAGCTGGGGGTAGATATCCGTCTTCGGCTGGGGCCTCCCTCTGGAACAGCCTCCCTACCAGAGAACCATCTCCGGTTCCAGAAGCGCCTGAAGACCATCCTCTTCTTCTGCCTTCTGTTCTGCTTCAGCATTGTGCACCTGGTTACCCTCAGATTTCGGGCCCACATACTTTCCCACCCTGCCACTCACCCGCACTGCCTCCTGGCAACCCTTGCACTTGGATCTGTATCTGTAACCCCACAGTTCCCTCTCTTTCTCTGCACTTCTCAGACACCCCATGTCTGACCCTTAAACCTAGCACTTGCCACTTATTGGCTGCACTTCCACTTGTTTTCATGCATTCGTTTAACACTTTCCATTTCTCCCCTACCCCCATGCACTTTTCGCCCTTCCCCCGCGCTTGCGCGTTCTCAATGTCACTGGGACTAGTAAAATTGTTTTTTGTTCTCCCTTGATCCCCTCCCTTGCCTCGTCACGCTCTGAAACACTTGTGTATGAGTACGATACAAATAAAATATCAATATCCCTTAGTGCAATAGTGTAACACAGTGTGATGCAGTTTACGATTCACTTTGAGATAGCAGATTTAGAGACGGGGTCCCCTTCTCTGCCAGCTGCCACTGAAACGAAGAACTGGTTTGTTTTCCTTAGCGGCTTTATTTTTTCCATATAGTAGATAACCGCTCTCTTCACATCCAGTGTGTGGAGGCTTCTTTCCGCCACGTTAGTGGGGTTCTGGAAAAAGGTAGGTAGTTCTATGAATTGGTTTACAGAGATAAATGTAGGCGCCAAGCGTGGGTGTGTGCGCAAAACCACCTTACCTTTGTGAATCGTGACGAATGGGTCCTGAACTGAAAGGGCCTGCAGTTCAAAAACTCTCCTTACAGAGGTGATCGCCACCAGGAAGGCGGTCTTGTAGGCGAGTGCTTTAAGGCTAGCCTTGTGCATTGGTTCAAAGGGAGGCCCCATTACTCTGATAAGAACAACATTCAGGTCCCACCCAGGAGCTTGGTTGGAAATGGGAGGCTGAAGCCTCTTTCTTCCTTCCATAAATGCTTTAGTTGCTGGAATTTTCCACCACAAAACCTTGCTTTGGGAAGTGGTGTACGCCAAAAGCGCAACTTTAGAGAATTGAAAAGCAGACACAAATCTAACAGGTGGGTTAGGTACAAGACAATATCCTTAGGTGTGGTTTCAATAGGATTGATGCCCTTGCCATTACACCAGATGACAAGGTGCTTCCATTTGCAGGAGTAGCAATGCCTGGTGTTGGTTACCATGCTTCTCAAACTAGGTCTATACATCTTTGAGGGAATTAGAGGTGCCCGAACCCAGGCTGCTAAAAGAGTTTGAGGGCATGGATGTAGCGTTTACCCCTGGTTTTGAGACAGCGTGTTGTATGGGCATGGCAGCTTCCTGGGAGAGGAAGAGTGACATTGCAGGGAGAACCAAGGCTGGCAGGCCCACATTGTGGCCACCAGCATCATCCTGACTGGCTCTTGGTGCATCTTGTGCATTATTCTGTTGAGCCGGGGAAATTGGGGGGAAAAGCGTAGAAAATAATTCCCCGACCATGTTATCAAGAGACCATTCCCCTTGGAGCGGTTCTGAGGGTAACTGGAGGCGTAATCTGGGCATTGGGTGTTCTCCAGAGTGGGGGAACAAGTCGACCTCTGGGAAGCCCCAGTCAGCGAAGACATTGAGTACAATGTCCTCCTGTATCCGCCACTCGTGCTCTATGGGTAAAGGAAGTCTCTGCAGAGTACGTCAGTCAGTAGTTTGAGTTCCCCTGGAACATGTTGTGACTGGAGGAACATCTTTTGTTTGAGAGCCCACTTCCATATGTTCTGGACAGTTTGGACAGCCATAGAGAGTGAGTGCCCCTTTGTTTAAGTAATACAAGACCGTAGTACAGTCCGCGAGGACTAGAATTGTCTTCGCCTGGAGGTGTGTTTGGGAGGCCTTCAACACTGCTAGCAGGTCCAACAAGTTTATGTGATTGGATGCTACTAGTGGGGAATCACACGCTGTGCGCCGTCTGATGAAAGAGGTGAGCACCCCCACCCCGTCAGAGATGCATCTGTGGTGAGAGTGGCTTCTACTGCGGGGGTGGTGAAGCTTTTCCCCTGCAGAAGGTGTTCCCTTGACCACCACTGCAGAGACTAAACATGGGCTGTAGAGACAACCACCAGATCGTCCCACTGGCCGCTGGCCTTATACCATTGGCCTGAGAGCCACTCTTGCATGGGGTGCATGCGCAGGCGAGCGTGGGGAACTAGGTAGACGCAGGAGCCTCTCATCCCTAACAGTCGAAAGACTTTGCGTACAGTCCATTGTGACTGGCTACATAGTGAGGGATCTGGAACAGCATGTTTTGAACCCTCTGAAGGAAAGACAAGGCAGTCTTTGGTCCGAATTAGAGCTCCCAGAAACTGTTTGACTTGGCTGGGGTTTAGAAGACTTTCTCGTTGATCAGGAAACCTAGGTTGAAGAGGAGATCTACTGTCTTCTGGGTATTTGTTGGCATGTTCCGTACGAATCCCCCGTTATGAACCAGTCATTGAGATAAGGATAGACTGGGATGGACTGCTGTGTAGGTGAGCAGCTACTACCGCCAGTACCTACGTGAACACCCGTGGAGCTGAGGCAATGCCAGAGGGGAGAAACTTGAACTGATAGTGGGTGTCTTCTATCATTAACCTGAGGTACTTTCTGTGCACCGGCAACATTGAAATATGAAAGTATGCATCCTTTATATCCAATGTGACCATGTAATCGCCCTGCAGCAGCAGCGGGATAACTTCCTGCAGTGTTGTCATTTTGAATCTTTGAGGTTTGACATACTTTTCCAGAAGCACTTGAACCTCTTTTAGCAGGATGCTCAGGTGTTCTGGCGACATGAGTCTGCTTTTTGGTGGGTGGCATCAAGGTGATCGGTGAAACTCAATGCAATAGCTGTGGGTAACGGTCCTTCACCCCCACTGGTCTGATGTAATCACCCTCCCAGGTGTGAATGAATGACAAGCGACCCCCGACCGGAGAGGCGTGGGAAGGGACCTGAATAGGCGCGTCACTTTGAGGTGGAGGCCAGGGAGCCTCCAGGAGTAGCGTTCCTGTCTCCAAGAGTATGATTGTCCACGAAAGGAATGGCGGTAGTTGGAGCCTCCACGTTTGTTAGGGAGAATTCTATCTTTAGGCTAAATTTCCTAACCTTGTGAGTCCCCCAGCAGCTTTGCTGGATTTCTGGAGTTTGTTTTTTTCTCCTGCCAAGAGTGAGACTCTTTCTCCCACTCTTGGACATGATTTATGGTGTTCCTTTGACTGCTAATGTGTTTTATGGGCTATGGGGTCCTTTACTCCATAGGGTCTCATGTGTTTTTACTATGTGTGTTACACAGCACCCTCCGTGCAGTGACACAGTGGTGTCATAGTGACACCCCACCATAGACTCCATACCCTGGGACTGACTACTGTCTCCCAGGGCATGTAAAGTCACCATTGGCTTTACTAGTCCCAAATTATTAACAGAAACCGATACAAACCATCATTTTGTGGACGTACTGGTCGGGGCAATTCGATTGCCCCGGGGTCTGTTAGTCGAGGGGGCACGTCTCCGTCCCCCCCAATAGAGATTTGGCTGGTGGCAGTGGATACTACTTTTTATATTCGACCGCAAATATATCCCTGTGGGATTTTCCCATTGTTCGAGGCTACCAACTTTAATTATTTAATTCTCATAGCCTCGAACAAACCGCCGGTTTATTTAATATTAATTCGCCGGTTGGTATTTTTTGCCAGGACTCGATTCTAAAATGGCGTCTGTGCTCTTCTGTGACTCCAACCCAATGCGAGCCCTTTGTTCCACTTTTTTGGCAGGCTTCTCCACAGAAGCCTCCAAAAGTGGTGCCACTCTGTCTGGGTACCACAGGGTGTGTGGGAGGTGTTTTAGGCACCCTGGACTGAGTTACCTTGGTAACTCAAGTCGCACTCGTGTGATTGGCTCAAGTGGTGAGCCGGTCGGCTCACCACTTAGCATGTTTGATTGACAGCTAGGCTGAGTGAATGGGGGTGTGCTGCATAAAAGCAGGGCTTTGGTGACTGGAACTTCAGAAGTCGCCACAGGACCCAAGAATCCGACGAGGGAGAAGCTGAGCTGACCTACCACGACGACACGACAGATCTCCCGGCTGGAGAGGCTTCTTCCCCTGACTGGTGGGCACAACCAGTTTACCTTCTTTTCCTTGCATCCCAGGACGGCTTGTGGTCAAATTGCCCGTGCCAAGCACCCCGGCAACCGGATAGCCACTTACCACTGGACCGCAAATAAAAAGGACCGCTCCCTTCACCTGAGAATTCCGCGGCTGGTTTCTTCCCTGGAAGTGCAACGGACTCCTGTCTTCCTCCCCGACGAGATCCTCTCTTCCCCCGGAAGAAGCACCGACTTGCATCCGCTGCCAGGAACCACTGCCCCCGCTGGAGTATTCTCACCACTTTAAGGTACCGTGTCCACTAGGCCTCCCTTTCTAAAGATTGCTACAACGTAATAATAATCCCTTAACCTTCTGGACTGGGCTGGCAGCCTTGACCATCTAACTGGTCCCTTTCTTTTGGTCCAACTCTTTCTGAACCGTTTCAAGACTTTTGTGCACTTCAACCGTGTGACCTTGGACACATTTCGTTCTGATCCTCTTAAAGTGGATCCGGCCTTCTGAACTCTAACTTCACGGTTTTACTTTGCCGCCCTCTCTTGTTGTGTTCTTGTGAAAGTGTTGGGATTTGTTTCAAATTATATTCTGCTTTTCTCTCCCTTTTTAAAACGAATTATTAGAGTGCCATCTGCGTTAAGCGCTCACCGCTGTCTGAAAATAAGTGGGGCTTTACTTAAGACTTGTCTAAAATTCTTTTAAGGGAGTGTATATCTTTTAGTGACCGTGTTTTTGAACTGCTTAACATTAGTGCCTGTGTGTTTTACTAGATGTGGTTTTAAATAAATAATTATATCTCTTGTACACCAAGCTCTGGTCAGTGTTTACTTGTTCTACTGTGTTCTTTTGACCTATTGTGAATACTCTGTATACTGCCTAACTCTTCTTGAGGGAAGTCCGACTGCTCAGCCACAGCTACCAAGTGAATCTGTGTGGTACAGACTGCTACCAAGTGGGTTTACTGCCAAACACCTGTAGTCTTAAAATATGTTGTGAGTAACACATGTCTGCCCTCAGCCACGACTGCCAGCAGGTGTGATCAGGTGGGCTCTGGGACCTCTTGAAGGCCATCCTGGACTAGGCCCCATTGGAAATCACTCTAGCTCGCCAGGAGAGTTGCATTGTTTGCGATCCTAGTTGAATAGGCCGCAGAGGCAGCAATTTGTTTTCCGAGGGCATAAAGTCTCTTACAATCCTTATCCGGAGGCACTTCTGCCGTGGACAGTTGCATGGAGGGTGCCGAACCACGAAGTTCGGGAGGCGCTGAAGTTTTCGGTGCCCCTGTTGGCGTTGTGCGCTTCTGTTGGCGTTGTGCGCTTCTTCGATGACTGTTGAGGCCTTAGGGTTTGCGTATTTGGGTATTTGTGGTGCGTGTGTGTCCTTGTCGCCGGGATGTGAACTCCCCATACCAGAGCCATTTGGGAGCCTGAAGGTTCCGCCGAAAAAGTTGATGGCTTCCAATCAGAGCCATGGCTGCAGATTGATTCCTCGTCGTCCGAAGCGACAGCGCCAAAAGGGAATGGCTTTCGGCTTGCATAGCATAGGTCGTCTACCGTTTAGTCTGCCTGTCCTTCAACGCTTTCGGTCGAAAGAGCTTGCAGGACTTGCATGAACGCTCGTCGTGGTCTTAAGGCAGACACCGATTGCAAAGGTGATGGTTATCCTTCCAAGGAAACTTGCCGTTACACGATGGGCAACATTTAAAAGGGCGGAAATAGAGGAAGAAGGTAAAAGGAAATACATTCTTGAAGAATAAACCTAGGGCCCCACTGTCCCTAAGGGCCTGGCCGGAGGGCCGAGGCCAGGCGGTCGACGGTCACCGAGCAGTTGTGGATGTCTTTGGCGGCAGGAAGCCCACGAGGCAGTCGTCAAGGGATTAGTCGGGAGACAACCGTAGGCCGGTGGACACAGTAAGCAATATTATCTTACAAGTGTGTGATTACAAGAAGCCCTGGCAGGAGAGTATACCAGGCAGTTACAAGAAATTTGCAAAAGTTAAAAGGGTCCTGATAAGGAAAATCAGGACTAGAAAAGGATTGTGTTAACCAGGAGAGAAGGAGCACAACCATGGCAGGAAAGTATACCAGGTAATCCTGAAGAAGTGCAAAAACAGACAGTTTTGCATGTCAGTGTTGTTGCTGGTCAAGAAACACACAATGAAGTGTTGCTTGTGAAAATATCCAAAAAAGAGAAGGGGAGCCACCCTCTGGAGCAACGATCCGTTATCCTTGAACTTGTGTTGGAGCCATTTATACTTCCTTTTCTGAACACTTTTCTAAACCATCCAAGCTAAAGACATTCTCTTCACCTTACAATTTCGTTCATAGTGTGAGGGTCAGAATAGAACTTGGGACACAGGACAGTTTTGGTTTGGACATTCAGACACAGACAGACCCTTAGTTTTTGGTTTAGGTAGGGAAATCCCTCTTCAAGCAGGGTCAGAGGCATTTTCCCAACCCCTTTTATTTTCAATAAAAGTCTAACCAAAATCATGACACTTTGGTCCGAGTTTCATTCTTGACTCCTCACACCTCCCCATTTCTGCCGCTGACTCACTTTGGTCAGCCCCATGTGGACTCCTCACAGCGGAGCCCCATGCAGCAATGCACAGCCAATCCACTACTGTTGGTGAAAACATCTCACCCCAAATGTCCAGCCCCACCACATCAACCCCACCCCATTTCTGCCGCTGACTTACTATGGTCAGCCCCATGCCGACTCCTCACAGCAGAGCCCCCTGTAGCAACACACAGCCAATCCTAGAACATCCATTCTAGTTGGTGTGACCATCTCACCCCAAATGACCAGCCTCATCACCCCACCATATTCCTACCCAAACTCGCTTTAGTCAGCACCCACAACAGTGCCCCAAGCAGCAATGTGCGGCCATTCACAGATCGGTGGGGGTCCATCCCTCGCCCCCCGCCCCATGAACCTTGGTGCCTACCCTCTTCTTAACCAACCTCTTCTTCACACCTACCTTATGCGTACCAGGCACTTGAGGTCTCAACATCTTTCCAAGCTTTGTGCCTATACCCTAAGATCTGTCTCAACCTGTTGATAGATAAATTTGTGTTAGACACTGTCCACTGGAAAGCTCTCCCGCTGACTAATGGGCAGGGCAGAACTTTTTAAAATGCTCATGTGCTGCAAAATACCCAGTTTCCGATCCCCGCATCATTCTTTGGCAAGATAGAGGATACTGCGTAGCCTGCTTTGGAGAGGGGGACAACCACACATTGCCATTAGACCGCTACAGCGGTCAGTATGGGAGGGCGGTTTGGGACTCCCATGCCTATGGAGATATTACTGGGCAGCACAGCTCTGCGTGGCCAATGACTGGATACATGGGAATTCGCAACTTCCACACATAGCAATTGAAAGGAGTTGGATGGGGGGAGATAGAACCAAAACAAGTGCTCTATGGGAACAAACCTGGGGGAAGAGACCCTCCACAGATGATACACCATATTAGGCAGACCTGGGTCACCTGACATCAATACACTGGCTGGAAGAACAAACCAACTATAGTAGGTAAACCCTTATGGAACAATATAAACATGCCAAAGTACGTAAATTAGGCCACTTCAGCAAGCGGGAGGGACATGGCATACATGTCTTGGCCGACTTGTTATTGGGGGAGGTGGGGGAAAATGGGGGACAACTGGCTTCATTGGAATCCCTACAGACCACATATGGGCTCCCCAGATCCGAACAGTACCAATATATACAAATGACGCATGCCATCGGTCCCAATTCCCAGCCCTGGCAGAAGTTCCCAAATGTTTGCCCATAAAAGCCAACATATTTCCAAACCACATCGCCACAAAAGCCACACTCACCCTGTACAAAGTATTGACAGCATTTGGATCTGAAGAGCTATCCCAGCGCTGGGAGAATTGGATAGCAGACAATCGGGCCATTGGAACCGGAACAATGAGTAGAGGCACTCCTGTTCCCAAGGGAGATCGGTATAGAGGCCAGACTCAAAGTCTAATTTAAAGTTCTGCACTGGGTATACCGCTCCAGCATAGCCTTAGCTCGATGGGGGCTGATAGATTGGGACAATTGCCTATGATGTGGGATTGAAGGAGGCACCTTTTTCACACATGGTGGGAATGCTCGCGGATACAGGTATTCTGGGGCAAATGTCTCAGTAAATTGTCTAGGATCCTAGGCTCCCAAATCCTGAACGATCCCAAGCCGGCACTATTGAGTTTGTGGGGTTTTACCAAATATGAAAAAAAATACTATCGTCAACCTCACTGGGGCTAGCTAAAAGACTATCGCCACACTATGGGGGTTCACCGGTCCATCCACGTTTGGGCCAATGGTCTGCTGAAATAGAGAGGTGCATGGCTCTGTAGAGGCGGATATACAACTCAAGAGGCTGTCCTCAGAAGTTCCACATAGTGTGGCACAAGTGGGAGGGAGCGGGGTGAACCATGAAGCTAGACTAACCAAGCTGCCCTCCCCTGGCCGAAGGACCTGCTTAAACCAGGCCGGAGAAAATATGTCCTAACTAACCGCCATGATGTTTGTGCTAGTAACCGCAGGACGCTATGGGAGCTGGGCAGATGTCAAGCCGACAGCTAATACGTGAAAACAGGGGTGCAAAAAGTAACTTGGTAGGGCCTGCCCCTATTCAGACCAACTTATCTACGCCAAGCTACCACCCTAACCGCTGTGCCAAGAACGTTAACTGTATCTTGTTAAGAAACCAAGCAACCTATACCATGGTTTGCCAATTATGTTTATTAAATAAAAATAAAACATTTTTATATACAAATTTAATGAACAAGACACCATAGCCTCGAAGTCTAACTATCCAAGTTGGGGAACCTTGGAAAAGAGCAATGTTCCAAGTTAGACCCAGAAACACCGGCGCTAACCCATCTTGACTAGGTCATTAGTCCTCCTTGATTTTTTTTGTTTATGCCTTATACTCACCCACCCATAGGCATTCTAATAGAGGTTGACCGTACCAATTCACTTGTGTGTTCTTTTGAACCTGCATCACAAATAGCATCGATGACATTGTTTAAACCGGTTTCATGCTTTAGGTGCAACCAGCATGAAAGAGAGCATTTCCGACCCATTGTGTGGACGTGGCTCATGATCTGCTTTGACCAAAACCATCTTAAAGTAGGAAAATGCGTGCATACATTTTTGAGACAGGTTTTGCAAATATTCCAGTACGAAAAAACACTCTTGTGCAATATTGGTGAACTGATAACTATTGGAGTATTTCTTGTTGTCCCTTGCAGAGCAGAACCCATTATTTAAAAATATTTTGTGACGGTGTGCAACCTCTCCTCAACACTCCCCACCTACACTCCCCCCTTGCGCCCATTCCTCCTGCATTGGTTAGCTAATTACTCGCTGGCTCACTCGGGACAAGTCCAGAAAGATATTTACATCCCTGCAATTTAAAAATTCACCAGCTGCCACAAACAGTTTGCTTAATAGTATATAAAGCAAAAAAAGCTATTACACATACACAAAAACAAAAAAAGTACACCATGAACAACAAAACAGCTTCATAAACAAAACACTCACTGTGACATTTTTGATACACTGCTCACAGGAACTTCCAGATAATTGGGAACAAGCTATGGAGAAAAAAAACAAATTAAATACACTGGATTGACACATATGTGGTAAAATATATGAGAAAGAGAAAGCGCGAGAGACAGAGAGAGAGAGAGAACTATGCAATAAATAGTTTAACACAGCGAGTTCTCAATCAAAACAAATACAAATGTGAGACACACATTCTGTTAATATATTTCTTTAACAGTCCATATTTCTAAAAAGTAAAGGGAGATGTTAAGAAGAAAAGAAAACAAATATATTTACTACACAATTGTAGGAGTAACATGTTTTTCAAGTTGAAGCAAGAGACTAAAGAGTTTACAAACTGTTGCCTCTAGAGTAGTTGGTTCATGTTATTTTCCCTTCCTGGATTTTGGGCGTCAGGTGCAAGTTTCATGAACCTGGGTCATTATGATTTCAGGAATATCAAGCCTACATGCAGCAACAACAATTTTCTTCACAAAAATACTGGTACATGATAGGAGCTCCAAAATAAAGATTTTAACTAGTCAAAAATCTCCACTGGGGAACGGAGTCATTTTGGAGTTAGGAAGAGAGGTCAAGTAGGGATAGGAACAAGTTACTTACTTGTAACTGTTGTTCTCCAGCATGGGTCTGGCATGGATTCACATGCTCATGAATATTCCCCGTCGTCAGGCCGGGAATCCTCGGTATAGAAAAAAAAAAAAAAAAAAATATCAGTATCAGTTTTGATCCGTCTTTCTTCGTAGTAACCAATCACTGGTCTTTGGGTCATACTGCCCCCAGCCAATGACTGCCCTCTCCCTAAGCCCCGCCTCCGGCAGCCATCCTCAGATTTGGTAGCACGTAAAATGGCAGTATGACTAAGTGAAGAGCCGCAGAGGGGTAGACGGGAGGGTTCGCATGTGAATCCATGCGAGACCCATGCTGGAGAACAACAGTTACAGGTAAGTAATTTGTTCCTTCTCCAGGATGGGGTCTGGCATGGATTCACATGCTCATGAATAAGACAATACATAGCAGTACACACATGCACAACCACGAGAGGTGGCAACCGGCTCAACATTAAGCAACTCTCAACTCCTCACCTGGCTCACCTTAGGCGAACAGGTTGTGCAGCACAGCTTGGCCGACCCTGGACTCCTCCCTGGAGTCCCGATCGACGCAGTAGAATCTTGTGAATGTGTGCGTCGACCTCCACGTCGCAGCCCTGCAGATGTCCAGCAGGGGCACACCAGACAGGAACGCCGTGGTAGCAGCGATCGCTCTGGTCGAATGGGCTCTCGGACGGCCGGGCAGCTGTCGGTTTGCCAACCGGTGACAGTGCATGATGCAGCCGGAGAGCCATCTGGAAATAGGAAGTCTTCGAGAGAGCCTTCCCTTGATTCACAGTCCCAAAGTTCACAAACAGCTGTGATGTCTTCCGAAAACCCTTTGTGCGGTCCACGTAGAACTTCAACGCTCTAGCTACATCCAGCGAGTGCAAAGTCCTCTCAGCCGGCGACAAAGGCGACGGGAAGAAAACTGGCAACACCAAGGGCTCGTTGAGGTGGAAGTCCAACGGCACCTTGGGCATAAAGGATGGGTGTGTCCTCAGCACCACCCTCGTGTCATGAAAAGTCAAGTATGGAGGCTTGCAAGATAGGGCCTGGATCTTTCCCACTCGTCGTGCGGAGGTGATGGCTACGAGGAAAGCCGTCTTCCATGACAGGAACTTCAAAGGCGCCGAATGCATAGGCTCGAATGGGCCCCCCCCCCCCATGAGCTTGGTCAGCACCACATTAAGCTCCCACGCCGGGGCAGGAGCCTTCACCAGCGGGAATGATCGGAATAGTCCCTTCATGAATTCTTTCACCAGGCGATGAGACCACAAGGACGCCCGTCCAGTCGTCCTGGTATATCGGGAGATTGCAGCCAGATGTATTTTGATGGAGGCGTGAGCCAGTCCAGCTTTGGCCAACGACAGTAGGTACGGCAGAACTTGAGGGGCCGTAATCCGCAGAGGATTAATCTTCTGTGCACGGCACCAGACAGAGAACCTCTTCCATTTATGTCCGTAGCACGAGAGTTGAGGACGCCCTGGCCTTTGCAAGAACCTCTCTGCAGTCGGCCAGGATGTCGTACCCTCCAAACTCTAGTGCTGCAGGAGCCAGGCCTGCAAGCTCAGCGACTCCGGGTTGTGGTGAAGAATGGCGCCTCCTTCTCTGGAGAGAAGGTCTGCATCTGTCGGCAGCTTGACTGGTGGGGACGTTGACAAGTCCAGAAGGTCCGGGAACCAGATCTGTTTCGGCCACGCCGGTGCAACGAGGATCATCCTGCACCGGGACCTCTTGAGCTGGTTGATGAGCCAGAGCAGCAACGGCAGCGGAGGGAACGCATAAAGAAATAGGCCATCCCAGGGGAACGAGAACGCATCGCTCATGCTCCTCGGCTGGGGGAACCTGCTGGCCTGGTCGGAAGAGTCGATCCACTTGATCCTGGCATAGTTTCCACTGAGTGAGTCAGCGATCGTGTGTTTTATTCTGCCAGATGAAGAGGCACCAGAAACATCCCTTGGGCGACGGCCCAATGCCACAGATCCTGGGCTTCCTTGGATAGGGCTGGGGACCTTGTTCTGTCCTGCTTCCGGATGTAGAACATCGTGGTGGTGTTGTCGGTGAAGATCTTCACCACCTTGCCCTTGAGGGACGGAAGAAAAGACCTGAGGGCCCAGAACACCGCGCGGAGTCCCAAGATGTTGATGTGGAGAGACTTCTCCTCCAGGAGCCAAAGGCCTCTCGCGTGAAGATCTCCAGAGTGTGCTCCCCAACCTTCCAGGGAGGCGTCTGTCGTCACCGTCACCTGGTGAGATGTGGTCAGAAAGTCTGTGCCCGCCGACAGATGGGGGTGGGTACCCCACCACCAGATCGCCTGACGGAACGTCTCGTTGAGAGGGATCCTGTCCTCGAAGCTGCCCGTCGACTGGATCCAGCGGGCGTCGAGGAACTCCTGTAAGGGTCTCATCCAAAGCCTGCAAAGGCACACCAGATAAATGCAGGAGGACATCATCCCGAGGAGGGACTGGATAGATCTTACCCTGGCCATGTCCGTGGCCAGCAGATGCTGCACCTTGCCCAGAATGGTCCTGGTCCTTTCCTCCGACGGCGAGGCCAGCCACGCCACTGTGTCGAGCTTGGCTCCCAGAAACAGGGCGACTTACGACGGAACCAGGTGGGATTTTGGAAAGTTGATGGAGAATCCCAGGTCCGTGAACAGCTGGACGGTCTTCGACGTGTTCTCCACGGCGAGCTCCCTTGTCCTTGCCCGGATGAGCCAGTCATCCAGGTACAGGTAGACGTGGATCCCCTGTAGGCGCAGCCGCGCCGCCACCGGTGCAAGGCAGTTGGTGAACACCCAATCCGAACGGGAGGGCCTGGAACTGGTAGTGCCGCCCTTGGACCACGCACCTGAGGACCTTTCGGTGTCTTTTTAGAATGGGGATGTGGAAGTACGCATCCTCCAAGTCCAACGACGACAGGAAATCGCCCTCCTCCAGCTGTCCCAGCACATGCTGGAGGGTGACCATACGGAACTTCTGTGCCTTGATGTACTTGTTCAACCGTCATAGGTCCAGGATGGGGCGCCATACTCCTGTCTTCTTTTTTACGAGGAAGTACCTTGAGTAAACTCCGGAGCCCCGAAGCCTCTTTGGGACGAGCTCGATGGCGCCCTTCTTGAGCATCGCCCTTACTTCCAACAGTAGTTGGGGGACGCGATTTTCCTTCCTGGCCACGGGTGGAACGCGAGGGCACTTCTTCTGAAACTCGAGGGCGTGCCCTTGGGCTAGGGCGTCCAGCACCCAACGGTCGGTGGAGATGGACTCCCACAAGCTGACGAACCTCGCCAACCTGCCTCCCACCGGGGTGCTTCGGCGTGGTCCCGACCCCACGGTAGGTTCAATCTTGTTTGGAGGCCGCCTTGCCTCCTTGACCTCCTTGTCGACGACGACGGGCACCACATGACTTGCCACGTCTCCTGTAGGCTTCCTGGGACGAAGATTTTGCCGCTTGGCGGTACGTGGAGGAGCCACTGCCGGATCCCTTGGAGGCACCTGGTCTGCCTCCGGAGCTCCGAAAGGACGGCCGTCGTCGTTGGAGCACTCCCAGTGCCCGGGCAGTCTCTGTGTCTGTCTTGATGGCCTGAAAGGACTCATCAACCGCCTTCCCAAACAGGTTGTTCCCGTCGAAGGGCATGTCAAAAACCTTGGTTTGTACGTCCTGGCGGAAATCCGTGGCCTTGAGCCATCCTCGTCATCTCAAGCAAACGCCGTTGCCCAACTGACAGAAACCGGTGTCGGCGATGTCCGTTGCCACCGTGATCCGAAGCAATCTCCCCCTCCTGTAGGATTTCAAGGGCCTCAGCCCTTTTGTCGTCCAGAAGGAAGTCTAACAGAGGGGCGATTTTGAACCACAACTCCCTGTCGTAGCGAGCTACGATAGCCAGGGCGTTGGCCGCCTTGATAGTCGTCGCTGCGGATGAGATGATCCGTCGTCCCATCGTGTCCAACTTCCTGCCCTCGCCGTCCGGCGGGGAAGTTGATGTCGAGGCCGATGCCCCCCCAGCTTTCTTCTTTGCCGCCGCCGAGACGACCAAATCCGGGGTAGGTTGTGCCCGAAGGCACAAGGGGGCAGCGTCAGGGACCCGCTACTACTTCTCGTACCAGTCCCTCTTTGCCGGCACCGTGGCAGGGAACTTGAGGAGGGTGAGCCCCTCATCCCAAATGTCATCAAGAAGCGGTACTGCGAGGACAGTCTTCCTTTTAGCCTCGCGCCGTTGGTAAAGGAACCCTTCTTTCTTCTTTTCTTCTGGGCAGAGCTGAAAAAGCTTGGAGGCCCGGAAATCATGGCATGAAAGGATCCAATCTCGTCAGGTGGGGACACCCGAGCAGGGGGCGACGGGGGACACGTCCAGTCGTCGCCTCTGTCGTCATCTGTACCTGTCGTAGCCGTATCTGTGCCTGTATCATCCCCGTGGGTAGTAGACCGGGGGGGGGAGGGGGGGCAGAGAAGGCCGCAGAGGTGGGAGAGGTGGCGTAGGATGCGTCCTCATCCTCTTATGCGGTGGACTCTCCGAAGGTCCTGGCTCCGGTTCCCCCATCGGGTCTGGCTCAGGTACCTCCGTCGGGGGAAGGGGCAACCTTGTCCTCATCTCCGAGCATAAGGACTGAATTGCTGACAAAATGGCCACCGAGGAGTCTTGCGGCTCCGGAAAACACGGGCGCGAGGGCTCCTGAGGAGCCTTGTCGGCAACACCGTCGCTCTTGTCGCCCTCATCGGGATCCCTCCCGATGGGCTGGGCCTCTTCCATGACTTCGATGAGCTCTTCTTCAGAGGTCGTGTCCATATCCACGATGGCCACCAGCCCCTCCCCCACCTTTTCCAACGAGGACTTCGTGGGGGTCATCTCAATGGGCCTGAAAGACTCCTCCCTCCACAGTGGCAGGGAGACTCTGGGTCCTGAGGGCGCCTCCACTGGTGTAGCCTCCACAGGCTGAGCCAGGGCCGCGGCGACATCAGGGTGAATTAAGGCCATCGTCACCTTCTGGACGCCTGGGGCCTTCACCTTGGGGGGGGGGGGGGGGGGGGGGGGGGGAAAGGGTCCGAGCCTAGCTCCCTCTCTGCCGGAATCTTCGAGATCGACCGGGGCCTCTCCAGAAGCTTCGCCGGGTTCTCAGACTTCCTCTTACCCGAGCCAGAGCGTTGGCTTGTGGTTGATGGCGCCGGGGAGGATGCGCCCTGCCTGGCAGCCAAGGAGCCCGACCGTTCGACGCTCCCAGTGCTCGCGGACTCGCGGTGCTTAGCCTTTTGTTGGGCCCCCGTCGCCGGGGCACCCTCACAGGACTTAGAAGTCCGCTCGGACTTCTTTTTCTTCTTCTCGCCTGACGGGCTCTTCCCTTCCAGCCAGTTGGCAAGACGGAGGTGGTGATCCTTCATGGTCCGCTCCGACATGTTCCCACAAAACGCATAGTCCTTCTCCTTGTGCATCTTGTCCTCATGGAGACAGAGGCATAACGAATGCTCGTCCTCCTTGAAAACATTCTGAAGCTGGCATCCAGGGCAGGTCCTGAACAGCTTCCCGGGCGTCGAGCTTCCTTTCTCCTGGGCCATGTCCGGGGTAGGCCTCGGAACTTCTGGAATCCTCCAAAAGCGTAACTCGACGAAATCTTCACCCTTGAGGGGCGTAGAAAACTCCAAAACGGATCCCCGTTCGGATGTAGAAACGGTGGAGCTTGAGGCTCTATTTAACCGAAAAATCTCCTGAAAAAGGACAAAAACGCAGCAAAAGCTCGAGAGCTACAGCACGAGGACTCCCAACACTTGAACGTGCGGTAAAAATCTGAGGATGGCTGCCGGAGTTGGGGCTTAGGAAGTGGGCAGTCATTGGCTGGGGGCAGTATGACCCAGAGACCAGTGATTGGTTACTACTAAGAAAGACAGATCAGAAACGAAACTGATACTGATTGTTTTCTATACCGAGGATTCCCGGCCTGACGACGGGGAATATTCATGAGCATGTGAATCCATGCCAGACCCCATGCTGGAGAACTACTCAGAACAAACGACTCTCTAGGAACCTTAAAAAAGAAAGCTGGTGCAGAGCAATCGTTCAAAAGTGCAAGGCCACCACTTGAGCAGTAAGGAAAGAACATACTGTCATGGTAGAAGGGATGGTACACTGCATTAGAAGGTATTAGCATACTTGATAGACAAACATTTGACCTTTTTGATTAGACTGCATTTGTGTGATCGTTTTCTTGGTCAAAATAAATATATGGGGAGGGGCCAGTTAATAGGTTACGGTCGAGAAGGGTGGGGTGGTTGCGGGGGTCTCCCCACGCATTTCCAACACAATAATCAGGTGCAGGCATTACGAGAGAGCAATAGTAGAAGGTAGAGTAGCTTTTCCAACTCCACGTGGCAACAGAAGCAGAAGGCAAACGAAAGAAGAGACACCGGGTCCACAGTGGTGTGTAATTGGAATGCCAGTCCTGAGACGGTCTCAGCCTCGAGTTTGCAGCTGCAGAGGTCATGCAGCGGAGAGGATACCTTTTTGCAGCTTTTCCCACTGTCAGACGAGCATTGGTGGCGTACAAGCTCCAAATAGCTGCAGCAGTCAGGAGAGCTCCGAAACTGATTGAAGCGGGAGAGGAGGTCGTCTGGCCACACAGAGAAATCAAAGCAGCAGACCTGGAGGCAGCGATGCGAGCAGACTTAGATGCCAAATCCGGTGAGTTAATGGTTACACATTGTGACCCCTGGAGCGGTACGTAACCGCCTGCCGCTATCCCAATACAGGGATCTTAGTCTCAAAATTGAGATAAACAAAGTAGCATTTCAGAGGAGACTTCTTTTGAATACTGAACTTATGCAAAGCAGATAAATTGTGCTGTTGTGAACCACACTGATAAAAAAAGGCATAGAAGGCAGAACAATAACCAATGGGGTGCGATTGTGACATTGTGGGGCCTAATAAAAGCCAACACCGACAAGAGGGGTAAGGACAAACCATTATTGCCCAATCCAAAAGAATAACATCCCTAGGCAATTACAAAAGAACCAGAATTGCCAATTGAGAATGGTCAGCAATAGTAAAAAGTATTGCCCGTATGAAAAGGAGGTTCTAAAAGAAAATGGTTTAAACCCACATTGCCAAAGAACCATGAAAGTGAATAAAGACTTTCCATAATAACTTACTAGAAAGTTATAATTCTATTAGAGACACTATCAGAGCCGATCTCTGATAGTGTCTGAGCTATCAATATCTGCCCATTAGGAGAGGTCCTAAGCGGGGCTGTCTTTTCTTCGTAAACCTTCATGCATTTAACCAAGCAAAGCTTGGACTGGTCTCTAAATGCGGGGTAAGAAATCACCCTGAAGTTGCATTTCGTCCACCTGTGTATATGAAATACAATGCCATCAGGGGAAAAGGTCCTGCCCACCAGATCAAGAGCTCTGACGCCTGACTCTCCTGCAAGAGACCAGGCAAAGAAGGGTAGTAAGTTTGCCGGATAGGGCCGTACGGGACAGTTATTCGTTATGTGGCCATGACAGAAAAAGATTCAATACTTTATTAACGTCCCAAAGCTTGTCGTAGCGGGACGGAGGTGGGACTGTGAGCCTGACACCCTTGAGTAATCTGCAAACCAGGTGGTGTTCTCCTGCTGGGACCCCCTGGACGAGATCATGTCCGGGAGAAATGGCTGAACGATAGGCGTTCACTGTTTTGTAGGCGAGACCTCTTTCAACTAAGGAAGCTAGGAAACTCAGTATCTCCTCTACAGGTGCTGAAGCTGGATGTAATCTTTCCTTCTGCACCAGGTGCTCCAAGAGTTGGAATACCGGTTAAGGGTAGCAGGAGCCCAGCTTTCTACAATGAGACTGACGCCATGCGTGACATGCCGGGGACTCTCCATCTGGACCTGAAATCCTCCAGGCCGCTAGGAACAGTGACTGCGAGGAAAGTTCCAGAAGAACTGGATACCAGGTGTGAGAGGTCCAGACCAGCGCTATGAGGACCAGATCTGAATGCTCCCGACGGACCTTCGCCAGGGTCCTCGCCATCATGGTGAATGGAGGAAAGGCATAATGGAGTCCCCGTGTCCATTACGTCGCAACTGTCCTTGGTTAATTCGGCTAGAGACCTGGATTTGGTGCCACTAAGATGACTGATGTACCTTACTGCTGAAACGTTGTCCATTTTCATCAAGATACAACTCGCTCTGTCTCTGGCAAAAGAGCGCACCGCGAAGGAGCCGGCGAGGAGCTCCAGGCAGTTGATATGTAGATCCAATTCCTGAGGAGACCAAGTTCCTCCCGTGGTGACAGAGCCGCATGTCACTCCCCAACCAGAGCGACTGGCATCTGATTCAATGATGATATCTGGGCTGGATCCGAAGATCGCTCTGCCATGTGAGTGAGCCACCAGTTGAGCTCCGTTCTCGCTTGAGGTGACAGTGTCAGGCGTTGAGAGTAAGAAAGGCTGTGTCTCAAGTGTTGACCTTCCAATCTTTGCAATTCCCTGCAGTGAAGGGGGCCGGGAAATATTGCTTGGATGGAGGAGGATAGCAAACCTATTACTCTTGCTGGCTCCCGCAGTGAGAAAAGGCTCCTCTGTATAAGTCTGCGTATCTCCCGTTTGGTGGAGTGAATCTTGGCTGTTGGAAGGCGAAGTTGAGAATTCTGAATATCCACCACGAACCCCAGAAATTCCAGGTTTCTGGATGGATGAAGAATTGACTCTTCCCAGTTTATGAGAAAGCTGAGGCGGTGTAGTAAATCTATGGCTAGTCTGGTCTGTCTCTGAACTAGCTCTTGTGATTGAGCCATAAAGATGACGTCTAAATAAATTATGAGTCGGACACCCTGTTCTCTTAGATGAGCCACTACTGGCCGTAGAAGTTTGGTAAGTGCCCAAGGTGCCGAGGAGAGCCCGAAAGGTAGACTTGTGAACTCCTAGTTTCGATTTCTCCATGAGAATCTTAGATAAACTATGTGCGTCGGATGAATGGGCACTGCAAGGTAAGCATCCTTCAGGTCTAGGCGCATGAGCCAATCGTTATGTCTCAGAACATCCCTGAGCATGTGTACACCTTCCATCTTGAAATGGCGGTAAATGATGAATTTGTTGAGCTCTCAAGTTTATCACTGGGCGCACCTTTTTCTTTCTGCGCACCAGAAAAATGGGGCTGAAGAAGCCTTCTTGACTTGACCTGGGGTGAATTGCTTGTTTCTGATGCAGGCTGTGTATTTCGTTGTCTAACGCTATTTGGTCTGTTTGGGACATCATAAGAGGGGTAGGGTGACAGCCTTGAATGGGCTGGGCGAAAAACTCTAGGCGCAGCTTGCGAGCTGTGTCCCTGACCCACGCATCTCTCGATAAGGTATCCCAAGCTCTTGCAAACATAGCTAACCTCCCTCCTACAGGTGTCTGTGGCGCAGGTGCCGTTATAAGTACACTGACCTGAGGATTGTTGGACTGGATGTCTAGCCGCTCGTCTCCAGGCACGTCCTCTTGAAGGGAACAAAGTGTCAGTGCACTCTTGCCAGGTGTTATGCTGGTCCCTGAAGTGCTGAGGTCTTATTATCGAAGAAATAACGGCCGGAGGAGCTACCTCTACCTCGTCCGGCACTGGAGAAAACCTTGGAAGTGAAAACGCTTTATGGAGGCCTGGGCTTTGTCTAATTCGGTGAAGGTACCGACGAATTTAGACAGTTCCTTCATGGAAGGGTCCCCAAAAAGCAGGCCTTGAGCAGTAGCAGCTGTGTCTGCGTCCGCTAATTCGCTCAGCTTGGCGTCATTCTTAAATAGAATGCCTTTACGACGCTCGGTTGATATGGCACAACTAGCATTTCCTAGTAGGCAAATGGCCCGTTGAACCCTGCCTGAGAGAATCACCGGGTCAGATGAGTCAATGGCTGCTTCCGCTAGGTCCAAGATCTTGGCTAGTGGACCCGTAACTTCCAGGACCTTGTCCTGACAGAACTTCCAAGCACGGTCTATGCCTTTCCTAGAGTCCTTCACATTTTTGCCCAAAAAAGTAATCATTTTACAGTCTAGCTCAGGTGTTAGAGCTACTTTGTCTGCAATGCCTGGGCAGGAGCATTCAGGCTCCGACCTCCTTATATAGGTGTTCGAGTAGTCTGGAGTAAATGTAATTAGCTGTTCTGGAAGATGGTTCCCAGTCAGTGGATCTGGGATGTATTAGATCCTCCGGCGTGAACATCCCCTTTGAAGGAGATGTATTCCTGGTGGTCTTCTTGAGGATGGGGTCTGCCACAATCCACGAACTTGAGGGCTTCGAACCCTCATTTGAAAGTCCTCCTCAGAGGAGGTGTGGGAGTAATCTGCGTCGTATACGCCTCTGCTTTGATAGTCTTCTGTACCCTGTATATCTCCCTCTGGGCTTGAGGGTCTATTACCCTGGTTATCCTCATTGGGGTTAAAGGATCCATCCTGGGAAGGGGATACCTTCCTATTCATAAAGGCTTTCTTTAGCCTGGAGAAGGCGTCCGATACGGCAGCAGTGGCAGCTTCAGGCTGGCTCGGAGGGGGTGGAGGGGGGAGGGTGGGGGTCGGAGAGCTTCTGCTCTTGCGAGCCGGTATACATCCCCTTCAGTAAGGTGCTTCCTCTTTTGGGTCTTTTTCCTCCCAGGAGGAAAGGTTTCTTGGAGGTGCTCCAAGCAGTGTTGAATAGGTAGGATCATGTCAGTCACTGCTTTCTTAATGCTGGTCTCAATTTAAGATCCCAGCACTTTTTGCAGGCTATTTGCCTTTGCCACCTCTTCAATGTAGCAGGTATCTTCCTCAACTTCAGACCAAGCCTGACTGAGGAGAGTACTGCGCTGCCATGATAAATTTACAAATTAACAAGGGGGGTCCTGGGAGTCCCTCTGCCAGACATTAGTCCTGGTTACGAGAGACTTACCCAGAGTCCTGGTTACGAGAGACTTACCCAGAGTCTTTAGCTCACTATCTTTCACAAAGAAAAATATTTAAGCACTTTTACTCACTTTCTTTTTTCTTCTGGACACCTCTCTAGCTCAGTGTGAGGATAGTTCAGCTGTAAGGGATCCCAGTCCTTAGAGAAGTGGTCAGCTGAATTAAAATATATCCTCTTTTTTTTGTTATGGAAATTCACAATTTAAATAATCATGAGCACTGCAGGAGAAGGATTCCGGCATTCGGAACAAACATGAATGTACTTATGTCTTGCTGTGAGCAGCAAAGGAAGAGGAAGTTACATAATGTTCAGGACGGTTTATGAAGGGCTACAGATACCTATTGGAGGACTAAGGTCACATGTTGGTGGCCTCTAGATGAACTCAAGGGAAGTCTGGGAAATAATTTTCCTCAGAGACTTATGGACTTATTATGATGTATTTACTATGTTGTTCTACATTTGTTATATTTGGTGCACCTTTTCTTTATGCATATTAACTATATCGCACTCTGAGCTTTCTTTACTTGTTTAATAAAGAAAGAGAAGCATAATGGGAGCCTCCTGTCTTGACATAGAATCAGAATTCTTATCAGCAGTTGGTCGATGCTAAAGGGGAGAAACAAGAGTGGCGGGCCGGCGGCCCTTCTGAGAGAAGGCATTCAGAGGGAGAGAAGCATAAACTGCAGAGTGTGGCGAACACAGGTGTACTACACAGCACTAGTGTGGTTCTTTTTTCCCCTTTAAGATTTTACTGTACTTGATGTTGAGCAGAAGACATTGCTAACCTGTTTAAACTTAACCTTTACCACCAAAGTAATTACAATTAGTTTATTCTGGCAGGGCAGTGTATACCAATTCAGAGAACATTGCAGTATTTTGATCTGTGCTAGCAAGAGTACACAAGAACAGAGAGCTGTGTCATAGTAGGCCTGGCAGTTAGTGGACAAGGTGGAAGCAATTTGAAGTAATGTGGTGTGGTATATCTTTTAGAAGTTGAAGAACCACTAAAGTATTGTGGATATATGCAGAATCATCTTAAATTATTATTGCTGAAGCAAGTGTTGTATGAACTGCTTCAGAAGTTGTTTATTGCCAATCAAGTGATATTGTGAACTGATGCAGAAATATCCTGAGACATTTTTGCTGAAACCACTGAACTAAGAAACTATTGTATATTGATGAAAATAAGCTTTAAGATCTTTGTCGCAAGTAATTTGTTGAAAACTCATTAACTGTTGGTCGAAGACAATTTTTTAACTTGTGCTATCAAGTTGGAACAAAGGGAACTGAAGTGGAACTTTGTTACTGAAATGCATGTGCGAAATGAGTTAAAAAAAACCATGACGTCGGTGTGCAGCCATTTTGGACATTCACTTCCAAAACAGCAATGGAAGTCTACGTTTCTGTGAGCTCAGTTAGCAGACATGGGTTCTGCAATAGGTATATTTGGGAGCATATGAGCTCATTATGGAGGATAGCTGGCATATTGTTGAATCAAGGACACGCCAAGAAGGAAGTCAGATTTGTGCAGGTGCAGTGATAAGGGGTGCTGTGAATGAGCGTGTGGGAGACAAACTGGGTTGGATTTTTCCGCTTTGTGCGCCCCATTCTCGCTGTGTTTTGCTTGGCCACGTGGAGTAACCTCAGACGTACGTCCCGCTAGACCCTAACAAAACAAGTTATTGAACTCAGATAGGCAAGAAATCACACTTAGACCAATAGTTATAGAAAAAGAAAATGGCTCGTTATAGGCCCTTTACTCACACGTTATAAGCGCACACACACACCACATATATAGTTGATTATATTATTTAAAAAAAATGCATCACAGTTGGACTGGTTGTAGAAGACACCTTCATCTCAGCCACCACAACACTGCTCAGTCCCAGAGCAGGTAAGGTAGACAGAGAAATCACTCGTGCTAACCTTTGGGAGGAACCTGCTGAAGGCAGAAATTCCAGGTTCTGTGTGTGGCAGGCCTTGAAAGGGCGCTTCCTGCATTTCCCATTTCATCCTGCATTGCAGCTTGCCGACGTTCGAGAATCTGCCACCCTGTGTGCAGCTCGCAGTGTCTTAGGTTGGACCACCCCCCTGCTGGAGGCAACAAGAACCGTGTGTGAGGGGAGGGTGAAGTCCTCGGCGTGTGTACACTCTCCTGGGGCGTGCGAGCGCCCACTGTGGCTGCAGTATCTCGTGAAGGGTTTCCTTTAATTTGCTGTGGGCCCGGGGCTGCTTGGCCGTGATGGAGGGCCCAGTTAGGTGAGCCACGGAGGGTGGGGGGGGGGTGGGCGTCAGGAGGTGAGGGTGTCGGATAGGAGGGATATTGCGAGGCTCTCCACTAGACTGGCCTATGTGCTGCTTCAGTGATTCTGTACTGCCCAGCCCGATTTTTCCCTATGCGGAGACCCTTTAGGGTATGGGGAGTGCTGTTCTGTGCTTAATACTTCGCTGGAGGTCGTCTCTGGGCCGCTGCTAGCCGCTAGCTTGGTCCTTGCCAAGTGTGGGGAGTAACACTTTCTGCCTAGACTGTGCTGGTGGCTGCGTGGTGCCAGTTTAATTGTCACAGTTTGTGCTAAATCGGCCGGACTGTTCTTTTTACCCCGTGCAGAGAACCTGCAGGGTGTGGGAAGTAGCGTTTTCAGCTTGGACTACTGTGGGCTCTCTGTTATATAGCTTCTTCACATGGCAAAGGGCAAAGTTGCCTTTCCCAAACAGTGATCATCACGCAGCCACCAGGCAGAGTATTCAATCCCCCCCTCCCCCCAGGAGGCCACTGGCAGGGGAGACTCGGATAGAAGCAAACAGACCTCAGCCATGGGGAGAGACCATTCTGGGGGTCTTTCTAAATTGTTGATTATTGCTGCAAAGATGACAGGGTTCCAGTCAGTTAATGGTAAATTGGACAATTTGGTGTTCAAGGTTGACAGGATGCGACAACAAAAAAAGAGCAGCCAGAGATCTGAGGTGGAACACAGGGTTGGAGTCCTGAAGGACACCAGCCCCGAGGTTACTCGGGAAATGCAACAATCAAAGGGGTATGCGCCAGAAATGAGGGCCTGGGAGCTAGAGCCAGGAGGAACAATGTTTGGATCATTGGCATTCTGGATTCCGTTCCATCGATCAAAATATGGAATTGTTTTTGGAAGAATTCATTAGAAAGGTGCTCTCGGACCAACACCCCGCTCTGTTCAGTTCCTGGTGGAAAGAGCACACTGTCTGGTCGGTCCGACTCCTAAACCAGGGTAGAATCCTTGTCCAGAGATTGAGGCCCTAGAGTCCAGGACATTGTCCTTCAGACAGCTTAAGAACTGAGTGACCTATGCTATCAGAATGCCAGAATCTCCTTCTACCAGGACTTCATGTCCTCCGTTCAGAAAACTCACCTCTCCTTTGCAGCAGTAAAGTTCGAGTTACATGAACGAGGTTTCAAATATGCAATGCTGCACCAGTCTAAACTCCGGGTTGTTCAAGGCACCAAGACTCATTTCTTCAGTGATCCTGCCAAAGCCCATTCTTTCCTGGACTTCCTTCCTGGGGACTGACGAGGGCATGCTTTGCCTCACTTGGCTTTGCCAGAGATTGTTTGTGATAGTCTCCTCATGGGAGGCCTATGTGGTGGTTTCATATGGGTCTGCGCCTAAGGAAGTGATGCTGGCAGTTTGGCACTCTCTTTCTGCATTTCACTTTTCTCTGGTGAGCTTTCGTGTTGATGAGGTTTGGGTGCTAGAGGGAGCTGCCCCCCTCCTTGAAGCTAGGTCGGCGCTCAATAAATACCAGAATAATAATAAATGCAAAACTTTAGCCCATAGTTGCTAAATAAGTGATGCTTACTGTACCTGCTATCCTCCTCTCGGGGTGGGCCAGTGTGTTCTGCAACTCTGTGATGCCCCCAGTCGATTGCCCAATTTGGGTTTGTCACATTTTTTTGGGTGGATTTGCTCACTACAGGTTGGGGTTTGGCAGTGTGAGGGGGGTGGGGGGGTAGGGGGGAGGGGGAGTCATACTTTGGTACTGGGTTAAAGTTAAAAATCAAAAATTGGTTCACATCACACATCAGGTCTGTCGGGATTGTGTACCCCGGGAAGTGGCATGTAGGTATGGACGGCAGTCTTGATGGTTCAGCACTCTCCGACAGGCTCTAAAACTCAGTCTCTAGGTGACTGTACGTTTTGGAGCTGGAATCTACGTGGTCTTAACCTCATGAAAACTCAGAGGATACTGACCCATTGTGAGAGACATGGGGCGAATATGATCCCTCTACAGAAAATGCATTTGCATGGGATAGCAAATCAATCTCTGCCAAGCCCGGGGACCTTCTAGATTTGGCACAATTGCGTGCAGGGGCTGACATGAACGCCAGGATCCAGAAGCACCGTCTGGGAGAATCGATAAGTGTTTGTGTGCAAATGGATGTGTGTGTGTTGCGGGTTTGTGTGTTTTGGGTGAGGGGAATTCTTGGGTCGGGAGGGAGGCGGCAGGGTCTGAGGAAGGGAGGTTTGGGGGTGAAACCCCCGATTTTGAGCAGATCTCACCCAACATGGTGGGGAGCAAAGCTATGTGATATTTTCGCTTTTTGCGTGCTGCCTCGAATCGTCTGGAAAAACAAAGTCTTTGTTAGGCGACCTGCAAAAAGCAAAAATATGACATAAAACCCTAGATTTTACACCGCGTTTAGTCTAATGTGCAAGTTTGAGGTACTTCAGTATGAACAGGAACTGGCAGGTTGATAATGTTCTTGACTCAGGAGGATAGCTCAGGGGCAATGCGCTCACCTTGGCAGCAAGACTATGCACGCGGTACAATGCCCTGTGTACGCGCTTAGAAACGCATTATAAATAACCAATTACAATTTACCGGCATTGTAGCCTGCACCCACATTAATTTTAACGTCTATGCCCCGAAAATTGATGACCCAACGTTCATTAGAATCTGCTGGGGAAATGCCCAATTGCATACTCAGAGTGTGTGGGTAGGTCACTTCAATGCCATCTCAACATGGTTTTGGATAGGTCAGGTAGCGTGCCCAGGGCTCGGACAATCTACATGAGAAATGTGCAGGGGGATGGAGGACCTGGGACCCCTGGACCTGTGGAGGTCTGTACACCTGACTGATGGGGAGTATTGTACTTCTACTATTCCAGTGTCCATGACATGCACTCTAGTATAGACTACATTTTGATGGGGTCTGGGTTCCTTCATAGAACGAGAGTGCACACTTTACTCCCCAGAACCTTCTCGGATCATTCACCTGTACTGTGGAAATTCAGCCTGGATAGTGGGGCAACCACCCTAGTGGTTTAAGTCACGGGGGCTTCTGGATGTCGCATTTAACAGTGATGTTTCCAGGGTTATTTCTACCTTTTTAAAAAAAAAAATAAAGGTTGGTCCTTTTGATGATGACCATCTGGGAAACTTAAGGTTCATCTCTGTGGATGTTGTATTGGGATCGAAAATGGGGTACTGCAGGCTATCCGTACAAGCCGGTCGGATTTGGAGGCACAGTTTAGAAACCTTGAGCTTGACTTGGGCCAATCAAATTATGTAGGGTTGTTGGCATCCATCAAGTCTAAACTTGAGCAGTACTGTTCAGAGGAGGATAAGGAGATACAATTTATGTTCACATTATTTATATTTGTATTTTATTTATATATCGCACCAGGCCCAAGGGCATCCGGTCGCATATCTTGGCATAGTAAGTAAATCACAGTAATAGTTAACAGTTCAGATAAACAAAGACACAATGTACAGGAAATACAAAATAGTAAAATAACAGTGTAAGGTGAGCGCAATATATACAGTAGCATTAAACATAGTATACAATATGATGTGCAACAATATTTACAGTTAGCTTCCTTGTACTAAAGTGTTGGTATGATGAGGTTGTCTTTATTAACCTTGCAAGGATGGCTTTTCCAGAGTGCTTCCGCATTCCGTTTTTCTTTGCGTAGTGTTCCAAGATGTGGAGTAAACCAGGAATTAAGATGGGCAAGCTGTTTAGGTTTGGTGTTGATAGCTTTGAGCAAGGTTTGGTTGAAGGAAGGTGTGGTTGAAGGAGTCCACCAAGACCGTTGGATCATCATGCGAGAAGGCACGATTATTAAGTATTGGCAGGATGAGATTGTCCTTGGTAATGTCCTTTTTGTTTCTTGTAGGGATGCAAGGCGCAATATTAGGTTTGGTACGTGGTTCGTTGGATGGTAAGTTAAAGATGATTATGTGTTGGTCTGACCAAGCACAGGGGTCGTTGGAGGCGATATGCGTGTTGCAATTTAAGTCAGCGATCCAATCGAGTGCCCTCCCTTTGGAATGGGGAGGTTTGAGAATGAGATGAGAATCCTAGGTTTGAAATATTGCTAGCAATGTCTCCGGCATGGGAGTCATTGGGATCTAATAGGCCGACATTGAGGTCACCAAAAAGTAGAACGAGAGTTAGGTTTGGTGTTGTCTGCCAGGATGGTCGTGATGCCATTAGAAAATGTGGCAAGTGGGCCCGGGGGCCTGTAGATGAGGTGCAAGGTAGCTGCGTTATTAGAGTTTGACTGAGAGGGACTCCGCAGAACTGAATTGTGTATTGGGAAATCAATCTCATATTGATGTCATCTTTGTGGATAAATGCGACACCGCCTCCTTTGGAGGTAGGAGTTGCGGTCACTTCTGATAATGGAACATCCATTAGGGATGGCTATTGCCAGTAGAGGACCTGAGGCTGCGTGAAGCCACATTTCCGTGATGGCAATAAAATCAAGGTTGTGTGTGGTAATGAAATCTGCGATGTCAAGGGCTTGGGCCGGGAGGGATCTAGCATTGATGAGAGCGCCCTTCACCTCGTTTTTAGGCGGTGTCTTGAGGTTGTCTGGCTGTGCCTGGGCCGTCTGAGTTTGGATGGTGTTTGTTAGCTGGTGGGTGGTATGATGGAATTTGGGTATGTGGAGGAATCTAGTTCTTAGTCTGAGGTTTCTTAGATGTAGCGGGCAGGGTTGATTGGGTGTAGGTTTAGTTGCAAAGAGCTGAAGCCATAGGGCGGGAGAGTTGAGGTATGGATTAGTGATGTGAGGAAGGTTAGAATATTGGGTGAAGCAGTGTGTAGGTGTAGAAGGTAAGATGGGTGTAGTGGTGAGGTGAGCCAGTGGTTTGGTAACCAGGTTCAATGCCGGAGACATGGTCGTGGGATAATAGGCGCGAGTCTCTGGTGTGCTGTAAGGCAGTGAATAGAGGGTGCGAGTCAAGGGTGTAGCCAAGGCCCACAGTGCAAGGAGGAGATAAGCTACAAAGAAGTGCAGCAGCATAGCTAAATCCAGATGTAATGGGAGGTGGCTAGTTCTGGGCAAGATGAGCTAGGCATGGCAGTATTTCTAAGTCTAAGGGAGTAACACGTTTGCTAGTACTATTCATGCACATACTATGCTGCATAGTAGGTGGAAGACATTTCAGAGGCATAGGCACAATTGCCTGGGTGCACGCAATAGTAGCGTTGGTGCGCCAACATAGAATATTGGAATAGTAGACAGTGATGCTAGGACAGTTACTACGATAGTTTCGTAAGATGCGGTCGTGCCAATGCACAGATCTATTAATGCAAGGTGGAGGTGCAATACATTATGCAGAGTAAAGGTACAAGGCAAGTCAGATTATACATGGTACGATGTTCAGACAATGCAGCTAACGGCGCAAAAGGACCAGCGTATTTAGCATGTTTAAGTGGCGGTTATAAGGCAGAATAAGCAGGCAGCATAATCTTACAAGTACATAACGTGCAAGGCAGGCTAATGCAACAGACCACATGCTATAATGGAACTACTACAATGCATATTAGGGATGCAGCAGGTACTCAGGATTCATGCATGTGGGCACCCGTAGTTACGCCATTAGTGTGTGACATTGTGGTGCTCAGTGTTTTAGGAACCGGATCTGGGCGCTGGCAGTGTGATTAGATAATAGTGCAAGCAGACTCTTACCAGTAGTTTATGGGAGTTCAAGATTTGCGGTGAAGGATGAATAGTAGGTGACATTGATCCGGACTCATAGATATGGTGAGGATGGTGGGCTGGGGCGCCTCCTTGCCCAATTATTGCGGTGTGAAACAATTCTGCCAACATTCCGAATGTTATTAATGCAGATGAGAGATGGTATTGGAACCGGATGCCATAGTCAGCTAGGTTGTGGCGTTCCATGAAAAATGTGGGTATGGAGGCCGAATCTGACGCATACCTGAGCTCTTATCAGAGTGGTATGCCATTGCGTAGTGTGGCAAATCAGAAAAACGCAGACACTTTGAGGACATGTTTCACGTGGTTTTATTAAAGGAAAATTGTAAGGCCTAACTTTCCCCATCACTATGGTTGGCACCTACCTATGTTTCTAACTAAGGTGCTCATAAGTCATTCGTGAATCTGCGGTCCAAACTAACCTAACTGACCTTATCACTTGATAACTACCTTAGGGCAGGAGAATGGCTCCCTTCTCCTCGGGTACCAGTCTTAGGATTCCTTATTAATGTATCATCTTCAAATAGTCTCTTGTTATTTCTTGCCTCAGCCTCAGTTTCTCTTCAAATGAGCCATTAGCTTCTCTAGCCTCCTTGTATATAGCCCTAGTTGAGGATGTATAGGTTCTGGATTCCTGGTTACTAGATTCAAAGTATTCCTGAAAAATAGTATTTCCCTGGTAGGACTTCTCTCCTGGACAATTATGGTTCACCTTGTTCTGGTCTATTTTATTTTGTATAATGTTCACCGGGACAGTTCCTCTGACCTCTGGCTCATAATATTCTCTCTTTTGTCATTCTCTTGTATAAAATACCGGGTACCTTCCCCTTTTCCCCAGGATATTGTTATGCACAGTTCTTTTCTTTCATGTTCATGATTTTCAATACTCTTATACCACAACTTTAAGTTAATCAGTTTCACGTTCAACTTTTCCTTGTGCGTTGCTCGTGCACGGTATAACGATTCCCTCTGGGCCTTCCGTTATTCTGGTCCCCCCAATTTACCTCCGACTGAAGAACATCTTTGGGATTCTGGTTTCTCAGGGAGCTTCCCTCTTACTCTGTATTGCCGTTGGCTTGCTTTTGCCAGCGTTCCCTTCCTTGGGTGTTCTCTTCTCGCAGCATCCCGTATATTCTGCCGAGCGACAGACACCTTGTTGCTTTGTGCTTGTGGTGGTATCAGTGCTAGTTCCTTCGACAAGTTGCCCACCACATATCCTTCGCGGTCACCCCACCACCCTCAGAGTTCCTGCACGTTGGACTTCTCACAGTGGGGATTTGCTGTAATTCTGGCAACTCCCTGTTGCAGGCTCCATGGCTCACATCTTCTCCACCAGGTGTTATCTAGCACGGGACTGTCCCTTGCGTGTCCCTCAATCTCTCCCTCACCCCCTCTGTGGGCCGAATACAAAAAGGGACAGGTTCTCCTTCTGGGTGATAACATCCATTAGGTTTTTCTTTGTCCCAAGCTTGTGGTATAAAAGGCTATGGTATTTTAGAGCATCCCATGTAGGCCACAGTGTGCACAGCTTTAGGGGGTGTTCCTCACAGGAATTAAGTCCTTGTCCCCCAAGGGGGGGATAATCTCTTCCAGCGAGTTCCCACTTGCCTCCACCGCTAGGCAGGGTGTTGCAGAGCATGCCCACCTCCCTAGCCTCACAGGGCTGGGGGTTGGGGGCTCCCACTTTGGGGAGAAGAGGGACGAATTCCCTCGATTCCTCACAGTAGGTTGAGGAAAGAGGCAGTGGATCCTCTCAATGCCCCGATCACATCCAGTGGCATAATGAAAGCGATAATAGCTGTCCCCTCCAATAAAGACCCAGGTTCAGATGGGTGGAGGGCAGTTTTTTTTTTTTTTTTAAAGGAATTGGGCCCTAGTGTAATTATTATAGGAGTGGTTGCAATCAGGTTGCCTCCCCCTGCGATGAGGGAAGTGGTCATTACATTCATTTTAAGGCCTGGCAAAGACCGGACAGATTGCGCCTCGTTATAGCCCCATTTCGCGCATACATTTTGACCCATAATACATTTTTCACGATCCTTGCTTATTTGATCTCAATTCTCCACTATAATCCATCTGGATCAGTCAGGGTTCCTGCCTGGGAGCTCTACGGCTCTTCGCTACAATGGCCCAAATTGACCAGAGCGTCCACGTGGAGGGTGATCTATTAGACGCCGAAAAGGCATTGGATTCGCTCTCATGGGAGTATCTCTTCGCTACACTGGAAAGGGTGGGGATCTCAGTTTATTTTTTGTAGTGCATGAAGCTTTTATACTCTGGGTCGAGTTCCAAGACGGGGATATTGAGCAGATCTTCTTTCCAATTGGGTCTATGGGTGCAACATGGGTGTCCGCTGACACCCTTACTGTTCGCTATCGCTACACGACCATTGACCACACAACTGCTTTTCTGCATCAGGAGCGAGGGCTGGTGTTACGGCTGCGAGGGCTGGCGTTGGGGGGGTGTGAGGGAGTTGTCTCTATGCTGACATCATACTGTATATTAAGGACTGCAAGACTGAAATCTCCTACTCCTTACGCAGGATATAGAAACGATTGGCCGCTTCTCAGTACTACAGATGAATTGGTCCAAATCGATTCTTTTCCCTTGAACCACTGTGACCCCCAAACTGCAGGATCTCGGTTTGTATATGTGGGAACAGACATCAGTGAAATACTTGGGTATCACTATTAGTAGGAATCATACATCCCTGTTAAAGGACAATTGTGCATATAACACTTTTGCTAAGGAAAATAGCGATCACCAGCTCCATGTATGGCCAGATAGCCAAGGCCAATATGGTTGAGGGCACCCCCCTCCCGAACTTTATTTTATCCAGAATATTATACTTTGTTTGAGGGCCAATTTCTTTAGACAACTGTTTTCACGTCTGGTGGGTCTCAAAGGGCAACAGAAATCCAGGATTGAGTGGGAAACAACGGCCTGATCTTATGCTCAAGGTGGGATCTGTGCCTCCGACATGGAACTTTATTTTTAGGCTGTGCATGCACAGTTTACATCGTATGGATACCAGGGGCACCACAGTTCCTCCATGTCTGAATTGAAAGGATGACTGTCGATCCCAATTTGCTGCAGGCTGCCTTGGTTTCACCAATTCGAACTGATAAGGGCAAGTCTGGAAATGACAGTGGCTTTGTGTGCAGTTTCTGTATATGCCAGAGTTGGACATTAAGGGAAGAGATTTTCGATCCATCAGTTGTTGAATCAATGCGGGCTTGTGGTCCCAATTGGGGATAAAGTACATGTTTGATATGTACCTGGATGGTAACTACTGTTTCTAAGCATTAGTACCTCAATGAAGTGGGGTACGATTTTTGATTGGCGTTCCAGAATTTTAGAATGCATACAGCTTTTAAGGAATGGACACCAGTTTCCACAGGAACCCACCAAAACTCCCACATTGTGAAATCCGCTGGTACTAGGAGGATTGTTCAGGAGTCCACTCTTCCTTAACAGTCGTCTAGTAGATTAAGAATGGAAACCAGATCTCGGACCCCAACTGGATGACCACCTGTGGGCCTTGATGTGCCAGTATACACAAAAAAGTAGTGTTCAATTACCAGGCATACATGACCCCAGCCCGGCAAGTAAAGTTTGATGGCCAGTGGAAGGTGGCTGAAATGTCAGGTGAAGGGGGCTTATTATCTGGTTGTGCTCCTCGATTGCCCAGTTTTGGTATAGCATTGTGTCTCAGATACCGACAGTGGGGGTAGTTGGGGATCCTATGTGTTGTCTTTTTAGCAGGATGAGCGGGCTTCCCAAAAACAATCGTAAACATGTATGTGTATGATCATGGCCAAACAGTGTATTTTAATGCAATGGTCTAATACTTTGTCCCCTAGAGTTCACACATGGCTGCGGAATTTAACATGGAGTTGTGAAATGGAACAGAATTATTCGTTGATACAGCAGTATCAGTCTGTTTCTGCTCTATTACGGGGGGGGGGGGTCATCATCTCTCGCGTTTGGTAGCGCACCTGGATAATGGATAAAATGGCATGGTTCTGGTCCATTTCAGATTTTATTGGGCGTGGGGAATACTCCTACTCACTTTTTGACCGATGACCAACCAGTGTTGAGACTATGAATCTCCTCCTTGTGAGTTACTACCAAGCTGTGAAGCAATGGGATTCCAGCATTTAACATGTAAACACCACACACTGTCAGGTTCACAATACAGTTCACTGCACAGGGAAAAAGGAAAAGGGGGTCTTCACAACTTGATTTAGATGTAGCTAATGTGAGTTTTAGTTCTTGCCTAAAGTCTAGCAGGAAGAAAATAAGAAGGGGACCCACTGAGAGGTAACTACCCTAAATTAATTAAAACCCTGGTTTCGACATCAGAAAACATCCCAACCAATCAGTGGCATCAGAAGGCGGGCCTTGGGACATCCCGCCCACATTCCACTTGACACCGCCATTTTTGTTTTTTTTTAACTAATGTAAGGGTGCAGAAGTAAAATTGATACGGAGGGCAATTGTGATTGATAAAGAAAACGAAAAGAAAACCCCATCTTGCCCTCACTCTAAGAGGGGTTTCCCTGCCTCAACCAAAATACTAACACAGTCATGACATCAAAAGCAAGAGGTCCACAGTTCTATGTCAGAATCCTATTTCTGTCCCTCACGCTTTATGCTAAACTAAATTGAAAGGATATCTTCCTGATCCAGAGGAATGGCCTCCTTTCCCTGGAAAACAGACATTTCTTGGTTTAAAAGTCCTCAAAGTTTAGTTTACACTGTTGGGAGAACATCTCCCTTCCCCGACCAGCCTTTCTCTGGCATCTCTTCGGTCTATGGGGGTCCAGAGCCTGGGTGATCCACCCAGTTCCTTTTGCAAACACATGCTGCGACGAAGAAGAGTGGTTTGGATGCTCCTCTAAACTGTAATGGATCCCTGATCCTGGTTGGCAGACCCAATTCTCTTCTCTACCAGGCAATGAAGAAGAGTGGTTTAGATGCTTTTCCAAACTGGGGTGGGTCTCGAACCCTGGTTGGCAGACCTGGTGCTCCTCTACCAGGTAATTAGTCTCTAACACAGACTTGGTTTACTTGCCTGCCAGGTTCTGTGTTCATATACTTTACTTTCACAGGCTCTTCTCATACGTTGACTTGGTTTACTCTCCTGCCAAGTACTGCTCTCACAGTTTACTTCAGACCCTCGTCTGACGAGTGACCGCCCTGGGTCACCTTCTATCCAAGTTCAGTCACAAAGAAGATTAGGTAGCCTTGAAAACTGATAGGTCAGTCTCCTGTAAGGGCCCCAGACCCTATTCTTCTTATAGTGTAATATTTTTGTCAATGCGTCGTAAGAGTTATCCTCTTTCCCCCACTCTCCAGGCACAGTTGTCTTCAGGGTTCCTTGTAACCTTTGTGGACCCCCGTGATAAATCAACTTCCGGAGCACCTGTGGCCAGGGATGTATATCGGTTTCTAAACCATCAGCCCCACACCTCTAATACACCAGAAGGGATCTGAACAGATTGGAAACACAAGCAAATTATAAACCTTGTCCAAATTGGGTAACATGGACAGAACGGCACAGGCCTATCGCTGCAAGGTCTTGGATCGTTGGTTAGTTCCAACAAAGATAAAATACAATTATTACTCAATGATGGGACTGTCCAGTCAAGGTTGTATAAAAATATCTAACTTTATTATTATCACAACAGACAGTTCTAGCACACTACAAAATACAGCCCACCCTATAAAGGAATGTAGAGGGCAGACAGTTTCAAAGAAGGAAAAAGGGATGCACTCTGGAAACAGACAGGATGGTAGTCGGTATAGGAATTAAATGGTAATAATTCAATGATACTTGGTTTTTAACACAAAGGGAGCAATGGGTCATAAAATGTCACTAGGGGACTTCGGAAAAGGACCAGGGGTACAGAACCACAGTGTACCTGGTGCTTGGAGGTGTTCTTGGTGCTCAACAAGGTTGAGTCAGTTTCAGAGGTTGGCTGATTCTATGCCAGAGTTCAAGATGAAGACAGCTGCAGGTATCAGGCGAGCAAGGCTGGACGGACAGCTGCAGGCTGGCCTACACAGCGGCTCGGGGTCAGGTATCGTCGTCTCAGTGCGGATTGGCGGTTCTGAAGCACTGGTCGAGGTGTCTCGGACGTTTGCGACTGCGGTTTAACAACAGTTAGCAGTGCAGTCTGTTGCAGCTCAAGGGGCTCGACTGAATCAAAGGTTTCCTTTAAAACAGACATTGGTAGAGGCTCGTCGATGCACGCCTCCCAGCTTCTTCACTGGGCTTGCGTCATCCTTTAAGGCGGACGGCCTAAAGCTAAGGAGAGTGTTGCAGGCTGCTGCTTTGTCCATTGTTTGGTACAGAGACTCTCTGATCCTTCCCAACTAGGAAGCTTGCTGCAGAGCCTAGCAGGGAACGCTGTGTGCTGGCTGGGTACCGGTTCTGGAGCTGCTGTAGAGTCCTCTTGAGTTGTGATCTCTTGTTCCCTGGGAGATGTTTAGGGGAGGGATTGGCCTTCCCTTTTGGAGGTCCTGGCCTTCCCTCACTGGTAGCTGATGCACACTACCTTCAGCCAGGGTCCAAAGCCGAGTTCTTCTTTCTACTTCTGGTGAAGACTTCAGATGATCTGCCCAAAAGAGGCCCTACCCTCTTTTAAAGCCAAATAGACCACCGGGATTGGTGTAGGCTAAGCCTACCTTAATGAACCAATCCTGGGTTCCCACCAACAAGCTCCTGTATGCACAAGGTCATAACCTGAGTGCTTTGCAACAAAAAAGGTAAAGTGGTGAAAACATGTAATAGTAAATCCCACCCATTTTTCTGTCTGTAGTGGATCAAAAGCTCTTTCGGGTCAATGGAGCTCTCAGTTGTTCCTGATTAAAGCAGCAGGTTTCCCCTGAAGCTGTGGGGAGACCAGACTTTCTGCCTTTGTCAATCCACATACTCTTATCTTCTGAATGGGTCTCACTGCGGGGATGGCTACCATTCACAGGCAGTCCCAGACATAACAGTTCCCTGTCAATCAATACTGAAGGCAGGGGAGGTTTCCGGACTCCTCTGCAGCCAGGACCCATGTGGGCCATTTTGAATTAAACTCCGATTAGTATGTGAAGCAGCCACCAGCGAGAGAAAGAGAGAAAGAGAGTGAGAGAGAAAGAAAGCGAAAGAAAGAGAGAGAGAAAGAGAAAGAAAGAGGACCCATGGAGCCTTTGTTACTTAATTAGGCTGGCCATGACAGGTGGAAAGGTTGGGCCCACCCCCTTCGTAGATGACATGGTGTAATCCGGTCTGTCATATCCCATCTAAATATGACAGGGGTGATTGCGCCTGTAGGCTGTGTCCACCCAGAGTACAGAGGTCTATGTGTATGTCGTACAGTGAGCATAGGAAAATGTGTGTGGATTAGCCCCACACATTTTCCGGAGATTTACCATCATACAGTTTCATTTAAAATTTCAAAAAAGCCCAGGTGAGCGCACACCCAACTTGTGGATGGTCCAATTCCTCACACGCCCAACCTTAGGTTCAGCCGTCTAAATACCGATAGGGTCTTGACAGCAGCACTCGTCACTCACGGGTTTAGCAGTGTCAATCTCTGGCTCGCCAGCGCTCTGGGGTTCTTTCTGGTGTGCTGCAGGGCTCCACGGCTTCTGACCCTATTCAGCGTGTGCATCTCGGCCAGACCGCGTGGTCCTGCAGTGCTGCGCTGCGCTGCCTCTCAGTTCTCTGTCTCTTTGCGTGTCCCCAGGCTTTACGGCGTTCCGATCTACCCCTTTGGTCTCCGCGGTGGGTTCCTCCCGGGAGGATCTAATTTCAGCAGCCAATCTGTTGTCAGTTTTTATGTTGGAAACTAGACCATTCATGCAAGTTCCTCCGTTGATCCCTCTGGATCTGCACCTCTTCGTCGTCACAGTTTCTTGGCTTGGATCTCTCCATTCTTCCTCGTCTCAGCCCCTTCTACTTCTTGCATTCTAAAGAAGTATATGGGATGGGGGGGGGGTAGAGCTGGAGAGAGAGAGAGAGAGGGGGGGGGGTGTAGGCCGATACCGCATTCTCCCACAATAGTTGTCACTGGTCCCATAGGGTGCTTCCCTTCCCATGAGATCCACCCCAATCGGGTAGCGGTCTCGCTTCCCGGGCCTCATGAGAAGGGGCTTCCCCTACGGAAGCATTGACAACATCCTGGGAATCACCACACTACTCAATCCACCCCCACAACCGCTCCAATCTAAACCTCGCTGGCTCGTCTTCCTCCCTCCTGTTGCACCAGCCCGCCATTACCACTCTTCCCCCCCCAAACCGCCAGTACTGATGATGCTCACACCACCTTTGCTGTCCAACAGCCCCATCCGATTCCCGTCATGGAAATAAATAGAGAAGGGACTCGGAGTAACTCCTTTCTCATCACGTGACAGCCATTTGCAAATACTTTATTAAGTGTGAAACAGTCGCCGCACTTTCATGATATACATTTAAAAAACAAAAATGATAGATTCCATGCACATTAACACAATGGATTTCAGGCAGGCTGTCATATATCCCAATATAATAGGATCCATAATTCCAATACACCTTACCTTATGTTTACCCAATGCACATTTCTTATACACCCAAACACTGACACATCTAGACAGTGGGTGTTAAGAAGAATTCTCATAAATGTGCTAATTCCCCGTCTATCTATGAGACCCCCAGCTCTTTTGCTGACCTTTGGGACTTTGTAATTTTAACTAAGGAGTTTTAGATAACTCCATAGGCATCATCTTTTTTTATTTGTGTCACACAGCACCCTCAGTGCAGCGACACAGGGATGTCTTTTAGACTTCCCAAAGGTTTAAATCCCTTCTCTGGGATAAAATACCGTTTCCCAGAGAATGTAAAGTGAAATTGACTTTGCTAATCTTTCCAAATTCATAGACCCAGCACACACCATCTTACAATGAGAGTGCTGGAGGGGTTACATAGTATCCTGTGTCTAAATACTTATGTAGCAGTCAAATGCTACCCTTCTTATTGAAAAGGCTGGTGGCAGTGGTTTTACAATGCTACCATGATTTTCCCCGACCGCGAACACCGGTAGCTAAAAATCACGGGAGTCATGTTTTTCAAGATGGCGCCTTAAGCCCCTTAGTTTAAACAGGTCCCGGTCTTCTTTTTTCGCTGTTTCATTTTGGAAAGCTCCTTCTACTGTTTGTCTCTGCGCGCCAAACCAGCTTTGGTCCCTTTGTTTGTGTGCCTTTGGCGGGCTTCAGGACTGAAGACCGTCTGTGTCTGGGGTAGGCAGGAAGTGAGGGAGGTGCCCGAAACTCCATGTGCTTAGTCTACTAGGAGACCCAAATGCACTCTGGCTTGATTGGCTGGCTGTCCATCAAGGACAGCCACCCTGCTGGGTGAGTGACAGCTAGGCTGGAACGAAAGGGAGACAACTGTTTAAAAGGCGAGTGTCTGGACTGTAAAGCAGAGTCGACCACTGGAACGAAAGAACCGGGCCTGCATATCATCTGTGTAGTTTGTGTACTAGATTCATCATCCAACAAGGAAAATAGCGGCACAGTGGATATATTGTAAAGTGTTGGAGATACCTTGTCGAACGCTACATGTGACTGGGGCTGGTGGGGCATCGGCATTTGATGAGAAAACTCATACTTCTTTCAGACAGGAAGGAGGCGATCCAGGTGATGGCCTCAGACGAGAAGTGTGCAGCTGAAGCCAGTTGTCGGCACAGAATTTGACGATCAACCAAGCCAAAGGCTGCTGACAGGTCTAGCAATAGAAGGGCTGATTTGCCAGCATCTTTATTTTCGTCCAGTTGATCCTTATGGGCCAAGAGGGCAGTTTCTGTACCATGGCCAGGACAGAAGTCTGATTGGTGTAGGCACAACGAATTGTGGGTCTCAAGGAAGCTCTAGATCTGCAGGTAAGCCGTACAGTCCAAGAATTTCAGGAGGAAGGGGACAGTGGTAATTAGAAGGGATATTAAGGTCTAGCATTGTTTGGTGGGGGTCCCGGGCGTCCTTGAGGCTAGGGGGAACGGAGCAGAAGAGTTGATGAGGATGGCAAGGTTTTCTGCGCAGTCTTTTATAACTGTTGCCGGGCAGATCTCTCCTTGAGAGCAAGAGGGTTTAAGGCCACCGATGATATTGGTGATCTCCGATTCAGTCATGGTTTCAAATGGAACAATGGGGCATTGAGTCAGGTGGGGAAATCTGCCAGGGCCACAATCCCCATGGAGTGATTTTTGCCATCTATTTCTTGCTGTAAGGTGGTAATTTTGTGAAAATACAGTCTTTTGTATATTGGCACACCAGGCATTGTCCTGTACGCAGTTAGTAGGAGGGGGGGAAATTGAGGAGATTCTCACAGGATGACTAAGAGCTCCCTAGAGCTAGATTTTGCTTTTGTTGTAAGGGTTTCTTTTTTCTAGGAGGATAGCCTTTTAATAGGAACTGGCGGACTGTAGGTAGTGGGCTCTATTCTGCTCAGCAGAGTTGTATTTCCACTTAGTTTCTGCATGCCATTTGTGGAGGAGGATTTTGAGTTCTGGTGAGAACCACGAGTTGATGTGTAGCCGTGGCTTTGGCTTTCCTTAAGGTGAGCGGCGCAACAGTATTAATGGCCATAGTCAGGATGGAGTTGTAGTGGTCAAACAGGGTGTCAGGGTCTAAGGCCGAGTTGGGAGCATACGTTGGCTCATGTAGCAGTGGAAAGATGTGTGCTTTGGTGATATTTCTGGAGCTTCGAGTGGCTGTGGAGGGGTAAGGGGATGGGCCATGCAGGTAGGGTGCTGTGAGTGGGTAATGTTGAAGAGATAATATGATGGTCTGTCCAGAGGTAGGGTTGATTGGCAGCGACAGTAATGTTGCAGTTCATATCTGCCAGCCAGTCGAGGACTCGCCCTTTGCAATGTGTAGGGTTGGTAATGGTTGTGTGAAGCCCAGCTCCATGAGGGAGTTGGCTAATGAGAGTGCATTTTGGTGGTCTTGGTCATTAAATCCAAGTTAGAAGACTCCCAGGAGAAGGGTTTTGGAGGTTGGCTTAAGAGTCTGAAACATTGGAGGTGAATATCCTCTTCAAATGAGAGGATTGGGCTAGGGGCGCAGAAAGCCAGGTGCATGGTTACCATCGAAGTGTGTGAGGTATTGTGCTTGGTGATTAGCAGTTCACCTGTGGGGAAGGCGTTGCTAATTTCTTCAAAGATGAAAGAATCCCTTGCACCTTCTATGTCTTTATGATAGATTGTGTAGTTCGGGGGGGGGGGGGGATATCTAGGTAGAGGGATGGGCCAGAGGCAGCATCAAGCTAAGATTCTGATATTGTTAGTATATACAAGTCATTAGTTGTTATGAGATCTGTGATTTTCAAGGCGTGATCAGAGATAAATCTCACATTTACTAAGGCTCCTTTTAGCTCTGAGGTGCTAGGCATAAACGTTTAGTCAAGTGATGGGGCAGTGAAATTTCGATGCATCATCATCCAAAAGGGCACTGTAGGCGGTGTCTGACATGCCAAGTAAGGATGTCGTACAGGATGTAGGCTTCTTAGATATGACTGGAGTTGTGGTTTCACAGGGTTGTGGGAGGAGATGGTGGTCGGGCTGAGAGCTAGGGTGGCACTGCACAAGTGACTGCCTGTAGGAAGTGCATGGGTGGGTGTGGAGTTAGCAGAGTGACCGCAAGGGGTGTACCAGGAGCAGAGGGGGGGGGGGGGGGGGGGGGTCGATTGTTGGCTGGGACATTCGCATCATGCTTCAAGGCGGAAGTATTCTTGAGTATAGCCCTGAGGTAAGGAGCCAGGGAAGTTGCGTTAGGAGTGTTGCTAGGCTCAGTGGTAGTGGCTCACGGTTGATGTGACACATGGAGTGTTTGTGTTTTGTTGAGCTAGTGTTGGCACAGGTTGTTATAGTGTGAGAGTACAGTTTGCTTTTAGGAAGTGGGGTTCGTGCAGACAAGCGCGTTTGTCACTCCCAAACAATACAGGGCTTGTGGTGGGTAGCTGAGGGTGAATTAGTAGTAGTGTGGCGTTAGAGCCCACTATGCATGATAAAGCACCAGGTGGTTGAAAGCCGATAGTACCTTGCAGAGGCTCTGCAAGGTACTAACAAATGATGGGGGGGGGTAATAGCAGCAACCAGCGTATAGAGAAAGGAATTAGTATGCGCGGTTGCAGGCAATGGCTTTCTAGTGGACGCAGTGAGTTCATGCATGAATGGAATGGGTGAGCGCAGTTGATGAAGTAGTGGGCCTGGGAGGTTGAGGGATTCCAAAGCCAGAGCCGTTTGCGCAGAGGTATGGAGTACTGAAGGCAGCATCGCACAGGAAATAAATGCAGGAGTGCGATTGAGGGGGAGGTGGGAGGGGGGTGTTATACTTGAGCTAAAACATGGCACTGGTGCGCAGTGTATTCTGAGAGCACTCAGAGCCATGATGGATATTTACTTCATGCCGCAGTGAAAAGCTGTACTCATTTTGCTGAGAGCTAGATTCACGATGCTGAAGAAAACATGCTTTCCAAACCTGGTATGCATTCAAGGACATTTCTGCTGGGAAAGCTAGCTTTGTTATGGCTTGTTATGAGTTACGGGACTGTTTTCCGTGGGGCTTGTTTTTAGAAGAGGGAAGCACTTTGCTCCTTGAGGTTACTGTCGGTTGACCCAGCTGGCAACCAACGGCTGCTCATCAATGCGCAAGTGCTTAGCCAGAAGGTTTGAGAAATTGCCACCACTTTTTGAGGAGTGCATATATACGGAACCCCTTAACGGTCAGGACAATCATGGGGTAGCCACTCGTATTCATCATTTTCTGAGTGTCATTTACTCCTGGAGAGTAAATCGGATTGCGACAAATCCAGGGAATTTGATCCTTCTACCCAAAGGTGAGCCGCCCCCTATGGGTCTCGGGAGGGGAGACTGCTATACAATACGATCCGTAGGGAACAAGACAAGAAGGACTTGCCCCCCCCTCAACCCCCCCCCCCACATTTAGGGAACAAGGAATCCCCAAGAAAGGGGATTATTCCACCTCCCTTCACTTCAGAGTCACAAGTATGCGTTGGTTATAGCGGGGCTATAACAGGACAGTAATGTACAGGGCCCTTTAAAAGTGGCTGGCTTGGTTTCTGACTTATACTTGTTGCCACACTTTGAGCAAGAGCGGAACCAATTGATTAACACTAGTGTAGCAGGCAGGAACATAAAGGTCCCTGTACTCAAACCCAGGGGGTGACAACCAGCCGGAGAGTGAGAAACACTGACTTGCACAGACGCCTACGGGGGTTTGGGTAGGGGGTGGGGGGGGGGGGGCTGTCTCTTCCTCGAAGGCCAGGCCTAGAAGAGAGAACACGCCGTCAACATGATGGGAAGAAAGCAATAGGAAGCACACAGAAAGCTTCCACCGCCTTAACAAATACTGGGACGAGGAAGAGTAAGGAGTACCCATGTGAATCATCTAGGACAACTGAGACGAAGAACATCAGTACCTCAGTGAATAATAACAATGGGTACTGCAATGAGGAAGATGCGGAGTGATGAGGAACACTCCACAGAACCAACACAAGCAGTCTAGTCAATGTGGACAATTCATTACAATATGTGCTTTAAAAGGAAAGGATTGACCCTCCCAGGAGGAACCCCGAAGTTCAAGTAAGCTGGAGAAGCAGAATGGACTGGGACCTTGTGAGAAGGGAAATAATTCAGAGTCAGTGCAGTGTCGAATGGACAAGGAAAGAGCAAAACAGAAACTCCTGGCGAATCAGGAGGCAGAGGAGCGTGGAAAGCAACAGTTAAACCACCCGGAGAGACGCTGCGCCCCTGCACAGCTGCCGCAGGCAGAAGGCAAGCGAGAACGCCAGAGAAACCACACGGCAGCCGGTGCCCTAGGAGTTCCGACACTGCCACAGACCAGAAAAGGAAAAGGAATAGAAAAAGAAGAAGAAAATGGGTACGCTGTGGCTGGGGAGCCAAAGGGCACCCAAGCCAGTTTGACAAAAGTTGGCAAACACAGAAAAGCTCCACATACAGGGTCTGGGAACCCCGGGGCAAGAACTATGTTATACTGCCGATGCATTGAGTGTCCTCATCATAGTCACAGTACCTGGCAGGACAGTCTACCAGGTGGAGCAAGCACAGAAATAATAGTTCATTATTGCAATACCTGGTAGTGAAGCGACCCAGGTAATCAAATCAAAATAGTAAGTGAAGAAGCAAGAGAAGCTCAAATACCTCCTATTCAGAGGAGTTCCTGAAGAGAAGAATAAACCGGGGAGAGGAAGTTATTCCCTCTGCTATTGGTGTACAGAAGGAAGAAGAAACCAAGGGGAGAGTCATCCCCTCAGGTAGCTGTGAACACTGAAAGAAAGCCAGGGAAAGAAGCCCTTTTTCCTGGCAAACTTACCACAAACTGGAAAAACCATCTATCCAGAAGGAAGACTGTATCCTTCTGGACCTCATACAGAAAATACCCTTAGTTGAATGCAAGTGTGAGGGACAGAACTGGGATTGACAATGGTGGACTTTTATGATTTGCTGGACATTCTGACATTCCCTTGGTTTTATCATGTGAGGTAGGGCTCTTAGCAAGAAGGATTAGCTTTGTTTTCCCCCTTTTCTGTGCGCAATAATAAATTGGTATAGCAAAAGACGTGCCACCTTTGCGGCGGTCTGTTACTTCAGCAACCTTACATAGGACGCAAAGTGCAGCGCAAGTGCAGTTGAGCCAAGACTGCTGTGGCGCTCAAGTACGGTTTGGCTTTAATAAGAAACTCACTAAATCTCTGTGCGCCTCACAACAGTTAATTACTCATGGACTCATTAAGGTAAAACAAATGTATAGACCAAGCGTTATGATGGATTCTGTGTCGATAAGATGGCACAGATGGGTTCGTTGGAGCAGGTAGCAACGTCTGGACATACCGTGGAGGCTGGAAAGATCGTAAATGTATGTGCACCTGGTCTCATGCTCGTATATAGATTTGTCCAAACGTGGAATTGATGTCGGAGGTTTCAATATTGGCACTGGTCATCTCTCATGAACTAGCAAAAACATTTTTGTTGTCATTAGGTTTGAGGCCAGCTGACTCACCCCCGATGGATATTAAAGAAAAGGTGGTGCTCCATAGGACATTTGGGTCTTACGTTAGGGAATCTTCCCCTGCGTTTACAGGCTCAGTACGGTCCAAGAAACTAGGTGGGGATGGTAGAATCAGCCTGTTCTCTGGTCAGTTTTCCAGAGCCTCAGATTGCTTTTATAGAGCAAGTAATCAGAATAGTTCTATGAATAATAATTCAGCCGATCATATTGTGGATGCTTTTTTCCTTTCCAGTACGAATCTTGAATGCCATGGATAAGGGCTAGGACACTATGAATTTCGAAATTTGTGATAGCACGAGAAGGGGTGGGAGTGATGGATCCACTGCCGTCATTAGAACCTGAAGAGGCAACACTTACAAACGTAGTTCCACCAACAGCTTCCATAGTATTATAAAAGGCTATTATTCCGTAGTATTATTTTTTTTAAAAATTACAAAAAAAAAATAATAAAAAAGGGGCTCACAACATGTTAAATAAAAGATGTTTGAAAAATAAAAAAATAAAATAAAAGGCTATGCCACGGACCGCCAAGAAATGTGGTTTAAATATAGGTATGCCTGCATGTATGAATAGGACGTTAGGATAGTGTAGGTTTGGATTGAGGACAGTTTCTTTGTAGGATGGCCAGTTTAATATGTTTTAGATTAGAGAACCAATCTTAGAAGTAGGGCTTAAAGAATGCATTCCTTTTTAATAAAGGAATCCCGTTTCAAACATCAACTTTTGTCCGTCTCCCATGTCCGACTTACAACAGCGTCCAGAAAGTCTACGTTCTTCTGGTCAATCCTTATAGCCCATATTTTCAATGATCCAGAATTGTAGGCACCGAGGTTGAAAACCTATTCTCTGGTCGTCCAATCGTCTGGGGTGTGGACTGAAATTGGATTTTACTTAAAGTCTTGGTCAGATTAACCAGTTCGACCATAGCGATCACAATCGGCTAGAGTAGTACTTCAATTTATGGATATGCGTGAGCTTCGTTTTTGTTTGGAATAATCTCCATCCATTAGAGCACAAACGTACCCTCTATTCAACTAGATGCGACTCCTTCACCAGAATAGATTTTCTAAGTGCCAACAATGCGACCCATTGGGTAAAAGCTGTGTAATCCTACCCCAAACACTTTCTTATAATTACCCCCCTACTACAGAGGTCTTCAAACTGTGGGGCGCAGCCGCCTCCTGGGGGGGGGGGGGGGGGGGTGCCAGAGCCCAGCATGAAATGTAAAAAAAATATATATATATATATATATATATATATATATATATATTTTTTTTTTTTTTTTTGGTTTTTTTTTTTTTAGATTGGAGGAAATGGGAGGGGGCAGCTCACATGTTCAGACTGGACCATAGAACGGTCTTAGGCACCAATGAAAACATGGCCAGCAGTTGCAAATGGATATTCAGTCCTTTAGTAACAGACTGAATAGTACCCAAGGGGTTGTTTTTTTATTCAAATGTAAACAAATTGTGATATTTAAAGACTATTTATTCAACAACAGTGGTCAAAACTACTAGCTGCATAGTGAAGCACATCCTCAAACTGGCCCACGTTGGCCAAAAAAGTGGCCCATTTTGATTGGCTTACACTAGCATTTTGCATTTTTTGGTACAGTCATCGCCCTATAGGCCAGTCCAAGCATGCCGACTCATCCATAATGGGTGAGGGGGCGTCCACCCACTGGCCACCTCACCCATAATGGAGGAGGCGAGGAGCCAGCCCAGTGAAACACTGAGCACTCCCTCAGCTGTTTTTTTTTCCTTTTTCCAGCTGAGGGAGTGCTCCTGGGCTGGCTGAACTGTCAAAGGTAAACACTGTTTGCCTTTGACAGTGCATTTCCCCAGCCGCACATGATCACTGAGCCATGCAACGTTGGGGGTGTTTTGCTTCGCCAGCTTTGCATAGATCATTGGAAATGCTGGCTGGGGCACTGCATGTATGTATGTATGTATGTATGTATATGCAAGGGAGTGCTCCTGCACCTACCCGCACATACGGGCAGAGCAACCCGGAGCGGGACATTTTAGCAACCATGGCCAGGCCCCTGCAGAAGGTACGTTTATGGCGATTTATTTTTTATTTAAATGTGTATGGATGTGTGTAGGTTTATGTTATGGGACTGTGGTGCGAGCAGGATGGGTGGCAGCACTGGAATAGTGGTGGGAGTAGGGTGGGGAGTGCCCAGTGTCTGTACTGGGAGTAGGGTGCGGTGACGGCACCCAAAAGTTCATAGCGATTTCTACATACTGTCCATCCGGTGGTTGGAGGTTTATGGGGGACAGCTCTTGGCATGCAGCATCCCAACTCGCCTTAGAGGTGGAAATACAATCCTACTTCAAAAATTCATTCTTCCTCAGTCTGATCTAGGAAAGTCCTCTGGGAGGCCTTTAAAAGCTTATATAAAGATATGACAGGTCACTACATCTGGCTAATACATTGCAGCGTGAATGATCCCCTGCCGATTACACGATTCTTGATTAACCATGCTCGCAGGTAAAATGATGGTTGAAATGATCACCATCTCAGATGGGTAGGATGTAACCTCAACGTTTTCTTTACGTATACTTTTAATCAAACTATGCTCCTTACTGCAAGGTTCATTGGTGGTCCCGGACTTTGAGATATATTACTGGCTTGCACAAGTTGCAGATGCGTTATACTGGCATGATCAATCTTCTGATAGGTCACACGTTCGCATTAGCAGTACATCACATACAGCCTGTCCTACTTGGTAATTACTCTACTCCTTGCATCGAATTACATGCAGTGCGTCTCAGAGGGAAGGTTTGGGTCGGTCCTCGCCGGGCCGTGTTGCACAACAGAATTATATGCTCAGTCGTAAGAGCTCCCAGTTTACCAATAGCCCACGAAAAGGCCTTAATCTACTCACTGGTAGGGATCGGGCAGCTCTTAATTGATGGACATTTTTCTAACCTTTTAGGAATTCAAAACCAGAGATGGTTCTTCCCAGTTAAGACATCGTTTTATAGATTTCTGACTTCGACACATGCTAAACAAGCTTTGATCACGTTTTCCCGCTCAAGCCCAGACCATTCAGTTTGCTAGAACTATGTATTAGCATGTAAGGCAGTGGTAGACCTCTTCAGTGCCTTAATAAAAAATATTCTTAAGAAGGTTACCAGTATTTCAGAGCATGTTAAATTGGCCTGGAGAAAGGACAGCTTTAGATTTGTACACAAGTGAAAGATCTTTCATTTAACTATACACAAACCAATACATTTTAAATGCCTTCAAAGCACACCAGTTTCCCTTCCTAGAATCTTTACGATTGTATCCAACAAGTGCCAGAGATGCAATCACCCAGCCACCGACCTTTTGCATTTAGCATGGTCATGCAGATAGGTTATGCCATTCTGGAATGATGCGTTTGCAGATTCTGGCACTATGCATGGGGTGGGGATACAACAGTCACCATTGGTTGGCATCTTGGGGTATGTTGGGGCCCCCTTTAAGAATTGTGGTAAACTGACCAGCCTTTACCTTCTGTTGTCTCTTCGTAAGATTTGCCATGGCTTGGTGGAAGGGATCATCCCAGTATACTTGAGACCTCGATCACCATTTCATAATGTATAGGTCACCTGGCTTCTATGCCTAAATGTCATTATCCACTATTCAAACAGTATACCCAATACCAGCATAATGTCAATTTCTGTATTTGGGTGGATCAGTTTAAGAAAGTATTTTCCAGCTATGGTGAATTAATATTTCTGGTATGCTCAAGTGAACGATGCTAGCTTAAGTACAATAAATTATCACTATCTACATGGTTATGTTGCCAAACAGACGTTTTCTACTTAAGGCAACATTCTTTAAAAAGGGGGAAAAAATAAACAAACACAACTAAAGGGGGGCCAGGGAGATATCTGAGACTAGCACAATTTTGGGAAATGAACAGCTCCCCCAAGGGATCAATGAACATGTGTTGGGAAATCAGGAAGGCGTACTAGAGAGGCCAATGTTTGTTGCCACGGGACTCTAAAACAGCTCAAGGAGAAAGAAAAACATAAAAGCATTAGTGGCAAAATAAAAAGAAGACCAACTCACCTAAATTATGGGGCGAGTTGAGCAAAGGTAGACAAAAGGTAAGGGCAAATATGTGAAATATATGTTACCACTGAGAAGAGATCATTAATTGAATGTGACCATCCAAATCATACAATGGCCTGAAAGCACACACAAAAAAGACAAGAACCCTATACAACTATAATCTGTTAACAATGACACAGGAGAACTGGTACATTATGAGGAAATGAACTCCCAATTTACCTCCTTATACATAGTCTTCTATTTTGGACTCCCTGAAAAACCCGGAGAGGGGAAGATTGGCTTTTCTAGACACTGAATCATCAATGATCACAGAGGCTGATCCAGCCCCATTAAATGCCCTTCTAAGAGGAAACAGTGTTAACCATTTGATTGTTACATAAAGGGAAATTAGTTGGTCCTGATGGGTTCTCAAAATCCCCATTACTGTTCTCAAACATTATGATGCAATAAAAACTCCTCAGTTCCATGAAAAACACCATGATTCTTCTGTTCCAACCACAGAACAAAAATATATATATTTAATAAAGCATAGATAATGTGGTTTGCCTCAACCAATTTCTCGATCAAACAGACACATTTTAGCAAAATGCTGGGCATCAAGGCTCAAACACCTCCTTCCCACTGGTCCATCAAGACCAGCCAAGTTATTATAAAAGGGATGCATTCAGTAGACAATGTTCCTAGACTGAGAAGGATAGTACAAATTCAAAGACCAAGTGGTGATTTCGCTCCCCGGAGAAAAAGTATTTTAACAAAGTTCAATGGGATTACCTTTTTCAGGTTCTAGACAAGTTTGTAATATGTGCCCCCTTGAAGTTTGTTTGCCTCTCCTAGGGCCAGAGTTTCCACAAATGGAGTTGTTCTGCCGAGTTCCTGATTGGCCTTGGCACTGAGCAGAGGTGTATACTGTTGTTTCATAGACAAAAAATACTGAGTGGTCAATTACTGCAGCGGTAAAAAGGGTAGACATATGTTGAGGGATAGGGAGTATTGTGGGTCTCCCTTAAATATCAATAAAATGCCATGAAATAACTACCACAAACAAAGCAAATGATTTGTCGCTGAAATAACGTAGAAACTGGCATAGGTGTCCCCTGTTGCCCCCGCTATATGCCCCCTCTACAGAACCACTAGTTTCTATGATATGAAAACATGGGGATGTGAAAGGTATCCCATTGGGTGGTCTTGAAAACAAAGTTTCTATCTGTGCTGACAATGTGTGGGACAATAGAAGGCTAGATGCACACTTTTGAAATAATATCATCTTTCAACTATGGTCACATTGGTCCCCCAGTGTTGCTGGCTCTTTCTAGATTCGACACCATAAAATATATATACACACACTCAAACACACATTTTGTTTGATCTATATACCAGAATTTCCTGCCTATGGATGCTAAAATTAGTTTAAAAGTCCCAACATTATAATCAACCACTGTTAGGCAGAAACCTGTGCAGTTCCCTCTGGGACCACTTCAAAATATTTAAGACTACAGGTGTTTGGCAGTAAACCCACTTGGTAGCAGTCTGTACCACACAGATTCACTTGTAGCTGTGGCTGAGCAGTCAGACTTCCCTCAAGAAGAGTTAGGCAGTATACAGAGTATTCACAATAGGTCAAGAGAACAAGTAAACACTGACCAGGGCTTGGTGTAAAAGAGATATAAAACCACATCTAGAAAAACAGACAGGCACTAATAGTAAGCAATTCAAAAACACGGTCACTAAAAGATATAAACTCCATTAAAAGAATATTAGACAAGTATTAAGTAAAGCCCCACTTATTTTCAGACAGCGGTGAGCGCTTAACGTAGATGGCACTCTAATAATTCGTTTTAAAAAGGGAGAGAAAAGCAGAGAATAAATTGAAACAGATCCCAACACTTTTACAAGAACATAACAAGAGAGGAAGGCAAAGTAAAACCGTGACGTTAAGAGTTCAATAGGCCGGATCCACTTTAAGAGGATCAAACGAAATGTGTCCAAGGTCACACGGTTGTAGTGCACAAAAGTCTTGTAACGGTTCAAAAAGGAGTTGGACCAGAGAAAGGGACCAGTTAGAGGGTCAAGGCGGCCAGCCCAGTCCAGAAGGTTAAGGGGTTATTATTACCTTGTAGCAATCTTTAGAAAGGGAGGCCTGGCGGACATGGTACCTTAAAGTGGTGAGAACACTCCAGCGGGGGCAGTTGTTCCTGGCAGCGGATGCAAGTCGGTGCTTCATCCGGGGGAAGAGAGGATCTCGTCGGGGAGGAAGACAGGAGTCCGTTGCACTACCAAGGAAGAAACCAGCCGCAGATTTTCTCAGGTACAAGGAGCGGTCTGTTGATTCGCGGTTCAGTGGTGAGTGGCTATCCGGCCGCCGGGGTGCTTGGCACGGGCAGTTCGACCACAAACCGTTCTGGGGTGCGAAGAAAAGAAGGTAAACTGGTTGTGCCCACCAGTCAGGGGAAGAAGCCTCTCCAGACGGGAGATCTTCTCCGTCGTCGGGAAGTGGTGAGTCGGTTCCGCAGGGCTCCACCGGTGGTGTCGTCGTGGTAGGTCGGCTCAGCTTCGCCCTCCTCGGATTTTCAGGTCCTGTGGCAACTTCTGAAGTTCCAGTCCCCAAAGCCCTGCTTTTATGCAGCATACCCCCATTCACTCAGCCTAGCTGTCAAACATGCTAAGTGGTGGGCCAATCACACAAGAGTGCGACTTGGGTTACCAAGGTAACTCAGTCCAGGGTGCCTAGACCCCCTCCCACACCCCCTGTGGTACCCAGACAGAGTGGCACCACTTTTGGAGGCTTCTGTGGAGAAGCCCGCCAAAAAGTGGAACAAAGGCCTCGACTTGGGTTGGAGTCACAGAAGAGAACACAAACGCCATTTTAGAATCGAGTCCTGGCAAAAAATACCAACCGGCGAATTAATATTAATTAAATAAACCGGCGGTATGTTCGAGGCTATGAGAATTAAATAATTAAAGTTGGTAGCCTCGAACAGGGAAATATTTGCGGTCGTATATAAAAAGTAGTATCCACTGCCACCAGCCAAAACTCGATCAGGGGGGACGGAGACGTGCCCCCTTCGACTAACAGACCCCAGGGCCATCGAATTGCCCCGACCAGTACGTCCACAATATGATGGTTTGTACTGGTTTCTGTTCATAATTTGGGACTAGTAAAGCCAATGGTGACTTTACATGCCCTGGGAGACAGTAGTCAGTCCCAGGGTATGGGCTCTATGGTGGGGTCTCACTGACACCCCTGTGTTACTGCACGCAGGGTGCTGTGTAACACATAGTAAAAACACATGAGACCCTATGGAGTAAAGGACCCCATAGCCCATAAAACACATTAACAGTGAAAGGAACACCATAAATCATGTCGAAGAGCGGGAGAAAAAGAGTCTCACTCTTGGCAGGAGAAAACTCCAGAAATCCAGCAAAGCTGCTGGGGGGACTCACTAGGTTAGGAAATTCAGCCTAAAGAGAGAATTCTCCCTAACAACCACAGGAAGGATAACACGCGAAAAATGACAAGGATTGTCTAGATTTCTGAGATGATCCTGCCAAAGTTTTTCGAATGTTAGATCAGCTATTGAGCATGCTTGTATAGAAACAGGCATGCCAGAATGAGCCCAAAAAGGTTGTGAGGCAAGCAGACCGACCAAGGGAGGGTTTCTCGCTACCAAACTAGTTTGCATACCACAGGGTACCTCAACTGGTGAGAGCAAAATGCTACAGAACGGCTGAGGATACAGTAGAGGATGAACCAGCATGGAATGTCAGAGAAGGGGGCAGTGTATTCATACAACATAAGTGAGCACATTTTTGTGCCATGAGTGAAAAATCGACCAGTGTCTGTCAACATGTAACCACTGGCTATACAATCATATGCTGGAAAAAAAAAACAGAAAGAAGCAGTCATTGGCTCTCCTTGACCTCCTTTGCAATAGTTAGTCTTACTTCTATATATGGGGGTCTTGGGATCCACATTTTATATGCAGGCAAAATGTATGGCAAAAACGATTACCAACGTGGTAGCTGATCAGGTATGCATGCCATTTACAAGGCTTTGTAAAGCTACATATTACCCAATATGGTGTGAAGAAAGGACCACTGCTCTACAGGAGTACAGAAATAAGTAGAGGCTACACCGCCTACTCAGCCCCACACTAGCACTAAACGAGTGATCACAATCAAAAATGTACAACAAAAACAGCTCTATTCTCAAACGGTCTATTCTCAAACGGCATATGCCATGCTTAGGGGATCACACACACCTTACCACATGGATAAGATCTATGATATTCAAAAAGAAGAAGATGTATTTAAACAGGTGTCTACACCACAAGACAGGACAAGAAGAACCAAATATACATAAAAAAAAAAATCACGTAAAAGGTATTTTTATTATTTAAATCTGTAGAGTGAAACTCTCCTAAAATGATCAAATTACATAAAATTCAAAACACGATGTATATAACATGTAAAACATACACTTTACAAGACACAAGGAAAACACATACTGTGGGTTAATTGTTGTAGTGATGCAACGTTTCTCCCTCAGAAATTTCACACTGGAGTAGTTTTTCAAATTCTAAAGTGCAATTGGTATTTTTTTCTCAAACCCAACTTGTACATGTTTCTGTCCTTAAAACACAGACAAATGTAGGACATTCATCAGGGGTAAAACTGCTTGTGTATTTATAGTGATAATTCTTCTTTCCTATCACTTTCTTTCTGTCAGTTCCTCAACAATGATGAATCCTACGGGCAGGCCTCCAGATAAGGTGCGTACTAGGCCTTTTTACGCATGAAAATCTTGCAAATACGACAGCTTTATTATTTTCCTGCGTACATTTACACACAGGTTTAGAACAGAGGGCAGTGCAAATGTCAGGTTACTTGACAGAAACCAGAAGACTTCTTTTGATTTTTATCTACATGGATGTAATTGCAAGCCACCTCTGAAACAGAATGTATTTCTCCGAAGCCGGCTAGGTTTTTGCGATTTCAACATTTAAATATATACATTAGAGATCAAATGGCCAGACCTTAGAGAAATGATAAAAGGTGTATTCTGTCACAATGCGGTAAGGATTTCCATACAGTTTGTGCATGCGTCGCTGGATGTCACATACATTTTACTCTCTTGCAAAGGTGAAAAGTCATTTTTACTCTCTTAAAATCACATTTACTCTCAAAATTTAAAGACAGGGAGTAAAATACTCCCACCTCAAAATCTTTTCTGGAGCACTGCCTACGGGTTAAAGACACACTGTTACTGATGTATTTTTAAAGTTTTGTCATTAAACAAGAGCAACCCCGATGCACTTGGGGGGCTTAGTATGTTAAAGTCTTACATAGACAATCTGGCGGGCTGACTGGGAAGCCACGTGTAGCGAGCGTCTTGTTGCTAGTGCAATGGAAAACTCACCTGCAGAATCAAGAGGATACAATGTGCTACAAAGATATCTGCACTTATTTCCGAGTCCAAAAGCCTGCAAACTTTTTCTGCTGTTTCTCTTAAACGCTTTCAAAACCAAAGAGCGATACAGTCATTGGGCCGGCAATGCAGGAGTGAATCCTGTCTGTCGGTTCTGTGAGAATTAAGTGGAATCACTCAAACATTTGGTGTTGTTCTCTCCAGGTCTAAAAGATGTTCGATCAATTCACCTGGGTCATTGGAATGACGAACATCAACTTGTGTGCGCAGAAGAATGGTGGATGAGAATGTGGAATGGTACTGACATGAAACTAATCTTGCTATTAGCATCCTTTTTGGCGGCAATAGAGGAGAGGCTAAATATGGATGTTCAGCATCAGACTGATCAACCCCAAACAAAGCCATGTGGAGTCACACTAGCTGACTAGACTGGAGTAGGACGACAATGGGAGGGAGGTGGTGTTTGGGGTTTTGTATTTAAGTTGATGGATCTGATTTGAGATTGTTTTCGTAATATTTTAAAGGTTTGAATTTAAACCAATGAAATTAATAAATAAAAGTCTTACATACCTTCTAGAGTGTGGTAAATGTATCCAGTCTATATACACCAAACAAATTGGTGATGGGGGGAGGAGGGAGCGATTTCCTTTCAAATGGGGAAGATTACTCGAAACCTCCTCTTCCTCTGTGAAACAAAAACACACACAGAGACTATCCAAGTATAAAATCTAAGGAGAGGGACTAACCAGTGTATAAATATCTAAGTGGTGAGTAATCTTACCTACGAGTGTTGCAGGTAAATTCTATTGCTGTTGGAGGAGCGTGTACCACCACGGCTAGTGGTACGATTGATTCTACACAAAAAGATTTAAAAAAAAAAAAAAAAAAAAAAAAAAAAACTATCAATGCCTCTGTCAGAACTGAGGACATGAAGTATTATCTCAAAGTATAAAGGTGCTTGCTGTTGTCAAATGCTATAAGCACTTTTATATTTAATTGTACTACTATGGTAGAATGTAGACCACAATAAATAAAGCAGCCTCGTTTACAAAAAGGAAAGAAAATTCCCATCTCTAGTATTTAACTATTAGGGAAATCCACAAGTTGAATAGCCAAAGGACACAAAACTCATCCTAAATTTCAAAAAATCTCCTTCCCGATTCCCGTGTTGTTTTTTGGCATGCCATTGACAAAATGAAGATGGCCGCTATTAGTATGCGCGTGTTGCGTGATAACATCATCATGCAACACGATGACGTCATCGCGTAACGTAATGACATCACTGCGTCATAGTGCAAGGTCGTACACGTTGTTAGGCGCGTCCCATGCAAAAATTCATGCCTATGGGACATGTAGTTTTTCACCAAAATGGACTCGATATCTAGAGTGGTGGTAGTGTGTTTTTATATATTTATGTTATATGCATATGTGCCTAGCTGATCAAACCTCACATGTTGGGAAGAAGAACATCGCCACATTATTTTCTTTACTGTGATTATTGGACCTTTTCATGCATATACCAACATAAAGTTGTCTTTTAACAATAGAATAGATTTCATATAGGGTCTGCCTTTTAGTGGTTAAGGTGGTTCCCAGGTTTTAATACAGAATGTTTTCCATCTCCATTCTTTATGCCTATATAACAACAAAAAAAGTTCCTTAATGCCAGTGTCCGGACACCATCCATGTGGTAATTATATCATGTGCAGTCAGAGTAGGAAGACCAGTGGATCTAGGTCTAGAAAGAGAGTGGAACATCACAGAACATACTTACTGCAATACAGAAAATGTAATACATGTAATTAGATGCCCTTGCCAATACATCAACAATAGAAGGTTCCCAAGACAAGCTACCTATAGATGGAGATTAAGGATGGTGTGAGGTAGCTATAGGTCAGAATCTTGTGTGAAACATATCACAAGATATGAACAAGGCTGGTTTTACAAAAACAAAATATATCAAGTTTATTTTCTGGTACATTATAAAAAGAAGGACATGTAATAGTCCATTCTTGGTTTTAAAAAAAAAAGATATATATTTTCACATATGAGACAACATAAAACAACAATACATGGAACACAATTTTCAAGAGTACAATATCAATTTGCATATGTCAAAACAGAATTAAGCTCATCATTAACTTGAGGTTGTGTTAGTACAACAAGGTGACTTCCAAACATATATATATTATAGTTGATTTGTCAAGGAGGACCCCTTAGGAAATGTGCCGACAGAGGTAACTCTGTTTCCAGCCTTAGATGTCTAAACTCTCTGCGATGAAAAGGGTGTGAACTGATGTAACCGGACAGTTGGTAGTCCAACTAAGACTTTCGTCAGGACACAAGTAGAACACCAGAAGATGGATGTCTTGTTTTCAGAAAAGATGTTGTTTTGTTTTTGACCATATATCTACAAAAAACACACAATATACAACTATTATTACCCAGCTAGTAGATTTCTTTCACCAAAAGCATACCCTCAATTTTCCTGATATTTCCAAACTTTAATATCATTTTTTGATGTGCATCACCCATATATCATTGTCTAATAATGTATATACCACTTTGTTACTTTTCGGATTTTAATTAATCATCCATCTGATATATTTGTTATATCCATAGAAGCAGATTGCTTTGTTTATTTGTTTATCTATGCTCGAGTTAAATCAGCATTTTATTAATTCTTTGAGTAAAAACCGTATTAGCAATTGTAAAGGGAGGGAAGAATAAAGAACAAGAACAGGCATAAATATCTACTGGATTTTGAGCCTATCAGTCTGCAACCTTGTTAAATAATTTCCAACAGATCCTGAAGGATTAGGACGATAGATGTCATCAATACATGTATTGCCCTCGTCTGGATGAGTCACCCCAACATATACATGTTATGTCCCTGGGGTTCCTATAGTAAGGAAGATGACACAAAAAAGGAGAATTCACATTTGTGCTACAATTATTTTACTGCATGATGTGTCTCTAATCATACCTGATACTATAAACAGTGATGACGTCATTGCGTAGTCAAGTGGCGTCTCGTGGTATCTAGGAAGTCACGATCTGGGTATTTGTGGCGTCCATCTTGCCTCCCCGTTTTGCTTTCAAACGGCTCCAAAACTTAGGAGACAAACTGGTACATACATATCCTAGACAGTCTGCTGATTTGCCCAAACAATCCACACTCTGGCACTTACCTCCCGTTGTAGGTCACTACAAGTGTGGTACATATCTGATGTGCAATTTTACTAAAAATCAAAAATACATTGACCTAAAAACTGTAGTGTGGAAATTCAGATCATTTACAAACTGCGCTACCAAGTGGGCTATCTATTGTATAAACTGCCCGTGTGGGCTTTACTACCCGTATAGGAGAACACCGCTCCTGTATTAAAAAAAAAAAAAAAAACGGTACCAAGGATAAACCACTGGTCGCACATTACCAGAAAATGAAACACTTATATAATGATATATCATGGACTGTTGATCCGCACCCTCGGGGAGGGGACAGAGATCTGAAATTACGTAAACTTGAACAAAAATGGATCCACAAATTGGACTCTGTGAAATGTGGATTAAACCTATATATTGAGTGGAATCTATTTGTGCATAAATGAGCAGGACACACTATGTTAGGTACCAGGACTCATATCCACATAACTGCTCGATTAGTTGATGTCTGGAATAGTCGTGCACACCACCATGCCTCTCCTGTGGTAGCCTAGATATGTGGCTGCACATTCCACCATCTCTAATCTTAACTAAGAGCAATTCAACTCTCTGTGTGAGATTGAATACCATGGTGTCACGAATAGTTCACTACAGCATCTGAGACTGCCTAATTAATACGCTGTATTTGCTCAGTCCTTTTTTGTAAGCAGATCCCCATAGTATGAAGTGTGCCGCTCCAACATGGCCGCCACAAATACCCATATTGTGGCTTCCTAGATACCACGAGGCGCCACTTGACTACACAATGACGTCATCACGTCAGCTATTTCAGCTGGATCACGTGACCCGATACTTCGTATCTTCACACGGATCCTGATACTCTGCAGTGCTTACGAGACCCAAGTAAGTTGCTAACAGTTATTAGACTTTAATTAGCCTTGAGGTCTGACCACCCATTGTGGTTCATTGCCTCTTTCTCTTAAATATTCCCTTTCTTTGAATTTTCCTACAACAGAGCGCTCGAGACATCCGAGCATTCCCGCGACAGCCTTAGACGCCATTCAGACCGTCCACGCTGTCAAACAACATGCAGTGGCGGTGCATACAAGCATTGTTTATACTATCATGTATGATTAGAGACACGGTGTCCAGTCAATTGGTCGACAGCAAACTGGTCGACTGCAATTTGGTCGAATGCCAAATGGTCGAATTTTTTTTTTTTTTTTTTTTTAATATATGTGTTTTGTGGGTTTTCGTGTGGGGAAAAAAAAAAAAAAAAAAAAAAAAAAAAGGGGGGGTTTGGGGTCGACCAGTTGTCCTGTCGACCAAATGTTTTCGACCAATTGACTGGTAACCTAGAGACACATCATGCAGTAAAATAATTGTAGCAAAAGAAATTCTCATTTTTTGTGTCATCTTCCTTACTATAGGAACCCCACGGACATAACATGTATATGTTGGGGTGTGTGCGTTTTTGTTTCACAGAGGAAGAGGAGGTTTCAAGTGATCTTCCCCATTTGAAAGGAAATCGCCCCCCATCACCAATTAGTTTGGTTTATATAGACTGGATACATTTACCACACTCTAGAAGGTATGCAAGACTTTAACATACTAAGCCCTACAGGTGGATCGGGGTTGCTCTTTTTAAAGTCTAATGACAAAACTTTAAAAATATATCAGTAACAGTGTGTCTTTAACCCGTAGGATTCATCATTGTTGAGGAACTGACAGAAAGAAAGTGATGATTTTATCACTAAATACACAAGCAGTTTTACCCCTGATGAATGTCCTACATTTGTCTGTGTTTTAAGGACAGAAACTTGCACAAGTTGGGTTTGAGAAAAATATACCAATTGCACTTTAGAATTTGTTTTCCTTGTGTCTTGTAAAGTGTATGTTATATACATCGTGTTCTGAATTTTATGCAATTTGATCATTTTAGGAGTGTTTCACTCTACAGATTTAAATAATAAAAATACCTTTTAATGTGATTTTTTTTATATATATTTGATTCTCTTGTCCTGTCTTGTGGTGTAGACACCTGTTTAAATACATCTTTTTGAATATCATAAATCCTATACAACAAAAACAGCTTGACAGGTATACCTGCTTCATCTTTTGTGGTAACATGAGCCGAGGGCAGGCTATACTCTCAGGAGGGTCTGAGATGATCAAAGTAACAACACAAAAAGCAATAGTATAGTGCCTTGGAAATGGTAAGGAAGCGGAGCTTTCTCTGCCTTGAATGCTTGCCCTTCTGTAGCAGAGGACCCGGCAATGGACTGCAGTCCTGAAAGAGGACCCAATGTGTATCCATCTTCCTAGTGTAAGAAGATGAATCAAGGAAGGCGTGGAGACAGCTTTCTTTAAAAAAGCAAACCCTCATGGGGGCTTGGTTCAAAGCAGGCCTACTACAAGGAGTTCAATCCCTGTTGATTTAACAAGGGCCCCTTGCCTTCTGACACCATACGCAGAGGATCCTGCCCTGCAGGAAATGGAGGCAACTTGACGGAAGAAGTCTCCGTCAGAAAAATCAAGATTGGGGGGGGGGGGTTGCCTTTCTCAGGCCTACAGTCTCTCTTTGGCTGCTCCAACACCGCCCATTTCCCCATTCCTGCCAACTTCAAATGGCCTTCTGGCAGCACCCTGATGCGAGGCTGACTTTATTAGGCCTGTGTTCCTGTATAGCAATGACTCACAGGAGATCTGCTATTAAGAGGTCCTGGGCCTGCCTGGAGGAGTTACCCTGCTTCCTTGGCAATCATTAGGCTGCATCCTGGCCATGGTCTCATTGGGTTGAGTGGAGACAGCCAGGCTAACAATAAACCCACATTCCCCGGACATAGCTAGGCCTGAGCTCACATTGTTGACACTGGCATGATAGTGCTTTCATCAGTCACCATTTCATCAGTCACATCACAACAGGGCAAGGATTATATTTCAAGATTAGCTTAACGTGACACTGGACTGATTAAGGCAGACTATAATATTTTAGATCAGAGGTGCAAATGTTAAAATTCTACCTCTCCCTGCAGTGACTTGGGTCAAAGCAGTTATCAGGGATTCACATGTGACCTTTGAACCTGCTGTGCCCCACTGAAGAACAAAAGTGACAGATGTCAGGAGACTGGTGCAGCAAAAGGCACAAGGATGCACTATGCTCTCGGCAAGGAGCTTTGTGAAGAGGGGTTGTCAGATCAGCAGACATTCTTTTTAGAAACAATTACCAATGCCACACCTGGACCTCCACAGATTCTCCGATTGCATTCGACATTGGAAATGTTATTAGTAAATTACTTTGGAGACATTTGCAGCCACAGACAATCCCTAAACCATTCTATAGTAAGGCTTAACATTGGTGACCCCCCCCTCCCGTTAATGCTAAACATAATAAAATCCTTTCCACTGCCTTAGCAAAGCATCACAGATGGGGATATGCTAACATACCAGAAGCATATTCCAGATACTTCAATGTGTATGAAAAAAAAAAAATGGTAAATTACCAGATATTGCATAGGACATTTTATCGCAGGCAATTTGGCCTACAGGTCTGCGAGATGCTCTAGAATGCTGGAAAGGCTGGCGTCAACTGGGAAATCTGTGACACATGCTATGGTTTTGGCCCGAAGGGAATACATTTTGGAATATGGTTACTTGTAAACTAGAAAGGGACCCTGCTGTCCAGCAACTTGTGTCGCCAAGGTTTTGGCTGTTAAGTAATGGTTTACCGCTACTAATATTAAATAGGTGGAAAAGGGTCATCCACTGAAATGCTAACATAGGTGATTCTTTTGTCCTGGGAAGAAATAAAAAAGTGTCCCTTCATTGACAGATATGTTTCAGTGCTTTCCTAGTTATGTGCAGCTGGATCACAGTCTAACTAAGACTCATTCCCAATATGTCAGAGGCAACCAGGATAACCTAAGATCAATTTGTATAACCTGTGGACTTTAACAAGAGGTTCACTAAAGACATGTTACATGATGGGGAGAGCAAGTATGGTAAAGGAGACGTGAGGTTATGGAATAAGGACAATCGTGTTGAGCATACAGTAACCAATATGATTGTTACCTTATAGCAACAAAATAAGAATACAATCAACGTCGTATTTGGGGCAATGTTTTGCGTGATTCAGTCTGCTTTTACTATCCTTTGGCCAAAGTATTTCTGTTGGTCTTCCAGGATTTGGGTTGTTAGTGCGGAGCAAACATCTTGGAAGCATTGTGTTAGGCAAATTATGCAAAATCAGTGAAGGAAGTTGCGTCCGTTCCAGTTTTAGACGCACAACATTCCAAATGAAGCTCATTAATCACACCGACATCCTTTTTGCCATACAGTTCTATACAAATATTGGAACAATGCAGTATCTTGCATTTCATATTGTGATCACAAATAATGACATAGGGTAATCATAATATGGCGTTTTATTGCAACTGGGCTGTTATGCCAATTAGCTTCCCACACAGTTCGAGTACTTATTTAGTGACGCAGTCGGTCGTTTAAGACCCTACGTGTATACCACAATAAAGTTCAGTCGCTGCGGCTGTGACAGACTAATGTAAGTTACACCTTATGGGCTACTCGAAATGATGTGGAGAGAATAGCGCGGGTATATGCAGTAGTCTCCTTATTTTTCCCCCATTTCGGTGAAGTTAAAAAGTCACTGCACTCAAAGGTTTAGACTATTATGAATTCCAGGGGACACCGGCCATTGCACATAAATGACCCATGGCAACAACAGCTCCTTTAAGCAAAGAGTATGCAACAACAGCTCCTTTAAGCAAAGAGTATACAACAGAGAAGACCGCCTACAAATGTAGCCGATTCTTTAATTCCAGACCTAGAACCCTCGTCACGTACCCAAGGCTGACACACACATCCACACATGTTTTTCCGGAGAAGTCGGGGTTGGGCCGAGGGTCCCCTTTAACAGCCCAGTTGTGTTTATCCTCATTCGTCTATTGCTGCTCCATATATACACGGAGATTGTTATTTGCAGACCCAGGAAGTAAGATCCATCAGAACAATGGTATTCTAAGTGTGCGCCCGAAAGGTGTAGTGGTGCCAATGTTGTGCCATTCCCCCCTTGCCATTAACCCTACATTCCAGCTACACCGACACTGGCCAGGATCACCCGGTGCCCTGCCCGCCCCCATTCCTTACGTTGTTGTATGGGCGGCGAGGCTGTGGTGATGCTGCCCGAGACAACACAGACGTAGCAAAACAGGAAGAGCATCACTGGGCCGGGGCTGCAGGGCAGCAGCAGAGGCCGCTGCACCATCGCACGCAGGCCGTAGAGCCCCCGCATGTCCCAAGCACAGAGCGCGAGGTCCAGGCAGGCAGAGCCGATATCCCCGTGTGCAGGCACGGGACAACCCAGGGCAAACCCCCGGAAGCCGCGGAGCTCTTCTCCACCGCCCGCCCACTTCCTTTCCACTGTCAGCAGGACAGGAACTGAACTACCCCCTCAAATGGGGAGGGGCAGCACAGGAGGGGAGGAACTACGGTGTGTTTTAAGGGCAAAGGAGGTACCAGAAAGCAGAGAAATTAAAAAGTTGGGGTGATATCTTGTCGTAAGCATGATAAAAGAGGGGGAGATTGATTCCCGCAGAAAATTCTGGAATTAGTTTTTAGATTTTCAAGCCCAACTTTAGTTCGAAAATACTGCTTCTACTGCGAACACTAGCAATCCCTATTCCCAATAAGGGTATTTTTTGGCAGGAAAATATATTTGAATTCTAAAACATACATCTCAGCGCTGTTGCACCTGCTAGTTCATAAACATTGAAAGATGCATTTCCACCTCATTAAATGTCCCTTTTAGGCCAGATAGTAACACCATAATGCAATGTCCCTCGTCCGGAGTCATGAATATGAGCGGGGCAGATAACGGCATTGGAGCGGGCACGCAACAGACACACGTGTACTGTAAGCTTCCGGTTGATACTAGTTCTTGTAATGTCTTTATGTGTATTCTTGAACGTCCCATCTATACTGTTCTTGTTTGGGAAAGCCTTCTCCTTTCTATTGTTATGGTGTGGGTTGCAACCCACGTGTTTTGGGGGAGGAGCACTGAGATATTTCAAAACGAAATTCATCAGGTCATTGTGGGCTGGCCCTTTAAGGGTGCACACGCGACGGAGTGACGTCTCACTCTGTCACGTGCCTGTATAAATAAACGAGGCATTCCTGGCAGCCTCAGAGCCACCGGGGAGCCCGCAGTACCAACACTGTGTCTGAGTACTTGTGTTCGGGGAGTGGGAGCTCAAAGGGCCGTTGGTCACACAGCGATTGCTAACAGTGGCGACAAGCTGGGATAGCACCCTGGAAAGGTGGTGACTTTCAGTAGTGAGAGTATGATCGGGACTAATCCACATGGTCGGCGGCCATCTTTGACAAAAGGCCCTGGGAGGTCGCGGCTTTGAAGCGATAGTGATCTATCCACGCATAATTTTTGGATATTCCTATGGCGGATAGTCACAGGATGCACAGATTGTGTTTTTGCAAGTGAATTTTTCGCATTTTCACTGTTTTTCACCGAGTATTGGGAGTGGAGCCAAGGAAGGCCGATGTTTGTGTGCATATCCTGGGCCCACCCTGCTCAATTTTTGGGACCTCTATACTGCCTGGCATCAGCCCTGACATACTGAGGGACATTGTGACTGTGGGGAAGCCTGGCACTGAAAACTACTGGCCACATCTGGTGCCTGTTCATTTTCATTTCGTCAGGGGTGCCTGTGCGCTCGCCATCATGAACGCTGGACAAGCTGCTCCAGTAGTTGGCCAACAGCCACCGCCAATACTACCACCAAGACCACTGCTCAAACCACCTGGCGCCCTGCAGCCAATGCCTGAGTTTGATATCTCGGGCGCACCATCAAGTAGGGGCCAAGGTGGAAAATGTGGATGGGCAGGTTAGAAATGTACTTTAGGGCCATCATGGAGACGAGTGATGACAGTAAGGTGGCCACCCTTTTGTACTGTGCTGGCCCTGCAGTACATGAGGTGTTCCTGTCCTTCCAACCAGCAAATGGTTCATATGCGGCAGCCAAGGACGCTCTCTACAAATGGTTCATATGCGGCAGCCAAGGACGCTCTCTACAATAATTTTCTACCCATGGCAAATGCCGATTATGAACGATTCCTCATGGGCGCGGCCCGCCAAAAGGACGATGAGACACTGGACATATTTTATGGGAGGCGATGTGCCCCCCAACCCCTTCCTGCACACAGGAGTCTGTCCTGATACATTCTGGTTTCACCATCACCGTCTTGTGGCTAATGCTGGATTTTACTTTTATGGATTTCATTGATTCACAGTGCGTCACCCTTTCTCAACTCTCATGCTGGACTTCCTTTGCATCTTTGCACTCATGGTGACCCTGAATCATGCTGTTCCCATATTCATCTTGTATCCTGGCTTGCAACATTTTGTGCTACTACTGACTTCTGCAATTGTATTTGCTCTCCCCTCTTGCTTCTCCACTCTTTTTGACTGCTTACTCTGTTCTCTCCTACCCACCCCTCTCCCTTTTCCTATCTCCTCCCCTCCTCCCCTTACTTTCTTCTACGCACGTCCTCTATCAGAATTGTCCATGGACCTAGTATGATAGCAACCTCGTCTGTCGCTCCTCCATCCCCTTACTTCCCCCCCCCCCTCCAGCACTATCTGAAACATTGTCAGGCCTAGTACGATAGTCGCTTCTTTTGTTCCTCCCCTCCCTTTCTGCACCCCTCTCCCTCACCTTTTGTTTTCCTCCGGCTCTACCAGAAATGTCGTCAGGCCTAGTATGGTAGTCGCCTGTCTGTTTCCATTTCCTTCCCACTCTCCCCCTCCCTTCCTTATCTTGCACTATCTGAAATGTCGTCAGGCCGAGTACGATAGTTAATTTCACATTCTTACTGTTCATGGCCTGTAAGAATGTCATTGTATTTTTCCTTGTTCCCTCCCTTGCCTTGAAGTTCTTTGAAACACATTGTGTATAGGCGCTATATAAATAAACTATCATATCATAAGGAACCAGCTCATCCCTGGGTGCGTGTCTGGAAAGCTGCGCCGCCAGATCCTGAGGGAGCTGGGCATCACCCTTCCTCGCATTCTGGAGCTAGGGAGGTGCCATGACATCTCTGAGTTGCGGACGACAAGAATAGAGGCAGGTGTGCGCCCCAGCAAGGGGGAGGACATCTGTGCAATTGGCAGAGGCCGAGGGTTTCGACGTCCAGCAGGCAACCAAGGGATAAGAGGGCAGTCAGTAGTCAATTCATGTCTGAAGTGTGGATATGATCTCCCACATCCTGCAGAGTGCCCGGCTATGCGTAAAACGTGTGGCCGCTGTGGAGGGGCTGATCACTATGCCCGCATGTGCAAGGTCGTAACACTGATAATCGTTCCCAGAGGGCCGATCCGGGCAGGTTTCTTCCGCCAATAGCGTTCTTCAAATGTGGCTCAGGTGGACCAAGGGGATGATGGAAATGGTCCGGAAGGTGAGGAAGAAGAAGACGAAGAAGAAAGTGTTTTCTTCGTGTCCTTGTGGGTGTCCTGCGGTCCAACTCCAAGCGACAGCCCAGGTGTAATGTCATGGTGAATGGGGACTCCGTACCGATGCTTGTGGATACTGGCGCATCTGTCAACGAAGTGGCCAGGGAACATTATGACACCATGCAATCCCCGCCTGGCCTGTCCAAACCGAAGGCGCGCATCTTCATGTTCTGTAACGCTCACCTAATATCCATGGGGACGCCACTCAGTCTGGTTGGACCACTTCTGACCTCAAACCCTCTCCCTTGGACTCTTGTTCGGCCGAGGACCAGGTCTGAAAACACAGGAATTTGGGTTTATCTTATTGTCTCTTCCTGCCTGGAGCCCACCTCCCTTGTGGACCCAACTTTCCCTTAGTGCTCTCCTCACCTTGCTTTATTGTATGGTGCGCTCTCCGTCCTGCTTCTCTTGGCAGGGGTGCGTTGTTTGATGGGCACGTCACCACCTAGTTGCCTCACTGGTGCAGGCCCTCTGAGTCCAGACCTGCTGCGACTTCAGTTTGTCCAGGTCAGACTGCTGGTTTGGCAGTTTTGTCCTTTACTTGCAATTTCCCCTATTAATGTCACTCCTTCATCCTTAGGTGCAAGAAGAGTTCCAGTGGTGCCGTGCTGCTTGGGGCTGCGCACAAGATGGTGAGAGAAAGCGCGATGCGCGGCGCTATGTGCCGTTTCTTATGCTGACCTGTTTGTTCTCTCTTCCTTGCAACCCGCTGCGATGTCCCCGAAAGGATGCTGCTCAGAAGATGGAGCGCGGTGAGTAAAGCATAGCCTGCGTCACCTTCTTGATCTTTTGTGTGCTAATCAGAGTTTCTTCTCTCTTGCAGGTCGTTCTAATAGCCTGAAGTGGACGTGGGCCGAGGGCGATGTAAACCCAGGTAAGCGTGCAATATTTTGGCTATTTCCAGTATTGGAGAATAAACTCTTACTAATGCTGTTTTTTCATTCCCTTTCTTCCCGGGTTGCGGCTTCTTCAAGATCGCGGGAACATCGCGAGATAGAAGATTCTCAGGACCCAGGAGGGAAGGACAGGAGCAGGATTCACTCACAGGTAAGTGTAGACTAACAGTGTTCTTGTTCTTGCAGGTAACCGGCTCCGGAATGCTGGTGAAGGGCTGAACGTGGTGAGCGTCACGCTGCCCAGTGCAGAGTAACGCGATACGTGTTTCTCAGGCTGGGCGTGGCTTATATAGCCCCCAGGTATCCCAGGTACCCCTGGGTCTGACCACACCTAAAAGATTAGACCGCATAGCTCGGTTCTAGGACTGGGCTATGCGGGGGCATCCATGTTGTGCCAAAGGCTATTGCCAGGCCCAGTTCTCAAGTTCTTTTGCTTCATACATGAGCCCGGCGCCATAGGTGCCAGGACTGGCTCCAAGAGAGTCTTGGGCGAGATGGTGAGGCCTTTAAGGCCATGATGGAAGTTCGTGGCACAGCCCAAATGGCTTGCCTATTAGGGCCAGGGGCAGGGGCCATGACAGCACTCCCCCCAAGGCCCCTCTCAGAGTAGTTCTTCCGTCTGGTCCTGGCTTGGTGGGATGGTCATGATGGAAACGCTGTATCAAACGTGGTGCATGGATATATTTGCAAGGTTCCCATGTTCTGTCCTGCTGACCATACGCCTTCCAGTCCACTAGATAATATAGTTTAGATCTGACATACTTTGAGTCAAGGATGTTCTTGACCTCAAATTCCGGTTCTCCATTGACCATGATTGGTTTGGGTGGTATTGTAACTCGAGTTCCAGGTTGGACAGGTTTCAAAAGAGACACATGGAACACTGGGTGAATGTGCATGTTGGAAGGTAAGGCCAGTTTAACTGCTTTTGGATTTATAATGGATTTGATGGTGAACGGACCTAAATATCGTGGGCGGAATGTCCGGGTTCCTTTTATGGGCACATGCTTTGAAGCGAACCAGACTTCATCTCCAACTGGTAGTTGGGAGCCCTTTCATGACGCTGGTATTGTATTTCTTTTGGCGATCTTTAGCCTGGCGTAAATGTTCAACTGCCTTTGTGAAGGTCTGGGAAATGATGGTCTGCAAAGTCTTAATGGCTGGCATTTCCAGAGTAGTGGGAACGTCCATTTCAGAGGTGCGTGGATGTCTGCCGTATATGATGAAAAAGGAGTCTGTCCTGTAATGCTGTGCAAGGAGTTATTATAGGCATATTCAGCTATCCACAGCAAGTCTTTCCAACTTCCTTCCACTTGATATAGCATACAGCATAGGTACTGTTCGAGTGTTTGGTTCGTCCTTTCTGTTTGGCCATCCGTTCGGGGGTGGTGGCTAGTGGATAGTCGGATATTGATTTGAGCCATGGTACAGCATTTCCTCCAAAAGTTGGATTCAAATTGGGTACCTCGGTCAAAGGGAACCCATGAAGTCATACGATATGTTCGAGGAATACCTTTGCCAGGCTAGATGCATTTGGGAGACCTTTAAACGGCAGGAAGTGTGCCATTTTTGAAAATAAGTCTACGACCACTAGAATGGTGCTATATCCTTGACTGGGCGGTAGATTGGTGATAAAGTCAAGGGACAATGTATGCCAGGGCACCGGTGGAATTTCCAAGGGCCTAAGGAACCCAGCTGGTTTTTGTTTTGATTACTTATATTGCGCACATACGCCTCAGGAGAGGATGAATTGAATGACGTCCTTATGCCACGTGGGCCACCAGTAGCTTAGTTTTACCTTGGCTAGATTCTTAGCTATTCCAGGGTGACCCTCAATCAAAGAGTCATGATACCCTGAGATGACCTGTTCCTGTAGTTCTGTTTAGGGCAAGAATAACCAGTTCCTGAAATACGGAAGCTGGTCCTTGATTGCATAGTGTTCTCCCTGTGTATTCCATTCTTGTGACAGCTCGGGACTCATCAGATGTCGGATCTCTTGTTGTAGTTCATTCTGAGTCATTGTTGTTGTAATGCCCAGGAGCTTGTCGCTTGGAAAGATGGCCACTGGATCGGGGGTTGTGTACACCTGTTCATCAATACCCATATGGGAAAGGGCATCGGCTTTTCCGTTTTTAACCCCGGGCCAAAACGTGATTACGTAATCATACTCCGCGAAGAAAAGGGCCCAGCGGAGCTGTCGTGAGGATTGAGCCTTTGCTGTTTTAAGATATCGTAGGTTGCGATGGTCAGTTATCACGGTGATGGTATGCCTGGCACCTAGGAGATAGTGTCGCCAGGCCTTAAAGGCTGATTTGATGGCTAGGAGCTCCTTATCCGTGATAGCGTAATTGACTTCAGGTGGTGAGAATTTACACGACCAGAAGGCTACGGGATGCAGCTGACCGGTTTTTGGGTCCCTTTGCGAGAGGACAGCACCCATTGCCATGCTTGAGGCGTCTGTTTCCACCACATATGGAAGGTCTGGGCGAGGATGTCGTAGGATCGGTGCGGAAATGAACCTCACCTTCATTTCTTGGAAGGCCTTTTCTGCTTCTTCCGTCCATTGGAATTTTTTGTTGCTTTTCCTTAATAGTGATGTGATCGGATCACTATTTGAGAAAATCCCGGGATAAATCGGCGGTAGAAATTTGCAAAACCCAACATGCTCTGGATTCCTTTGAACAAACTTGGTAATGGCCAATTTAGAATGGCATCGACCTTGTGCACATCCATTCGGATTCCCTTTGGGGTGAGGACGAAGCTGAGGAACTCTTTCTCAGTGACGTGAAATGAGCATTTCTCAAGTTTGGCATAGAAGTGATGTTGGTAGAGTTTCGTAAGCACGGAACGGACATGCTGGACGTGGTCTGTTTTGAAGCCGAGTATACGAGAATATCGTCAATATAGACTAGGGCACAGACATCAATTAGTTCTCTTATGACATTGTTCATGAAATATTGAAATGCAGCGGGAGCGTTGCAAAGTCCAAATGGCATTACCTGGTATTCCTAAAGACCATATTTGGTACGAAAAGCTGTCTTCCATTCGTCCCCCTTTTTCACTCGAACAAGTTGGTATGCTCCTGTAAGGTCCAATTTAGTGTAGATTTGGGCGTCTTTGACTTGATCTAACAGTTCCGGAATAAGCGGCAGGGGGTAGCGATTTTTAATGGTGATTTGGTTCAATGCGCGGTAGTCGATGCAAGTCCTCAAATCTCCTTCTTTCTTCGGCACGAAGAATAGAGGAGAGGCTGCTGGTGACTTCGAAGGGCGGATGAAACCATTAGCCAGGTATTGATCTAAATAGGACTTGTTGGTTCTCAGGTTCAGTAAGTGCATAGATTCGACCACAAGGGATTTCTGCGCCAGGTACCAGGTCGATCTGGCAATCATATGGCCTGTGCAGTGGCAAGGTGTTAGCTTGTTCCTTCTGAAACACGTCTTGAAAGTGTAAGTGACTTCAATTTAGCACTCCAACCAAGTCAATGCTTAGTATGGGATGCCCCATGGAAGCCCTTATTTATATATTTTTATGTCAAAGTTCTTTAAATCTGGATGATGAACCCTTATATAACACCCCTCTCTTTGGATCTCCCCGACCTCACTGAGCCAAGAAGTAGGTTTATTTTGCAAATTAAAAGGTTTAGTTGAAGAATTAAACAATATATATCACACTTTTATGAACAAAATGATATCTGAATAGCACACTTATGAATATGAACGGTAGTCAACAATGGGTAATATTACAAAATCAACAATCTCTTTAATCACTTAGGAGTAGGAATAGGAAGGATACTGTCGCAGAGAATACTTTATATGATTCAAGGAAATGCAATGATAGAAAAGAATGCAAAACAGAAATAAACTTTATATATATATATATATTTTTTAAACAATTTTTATTATTTTTAAAACAAACACACCAAACATGGCAACTTTTTAAGACATTCATAATATCAAAACATCACATTATACAGTGTCGTTTTCCGTCCTCACCCCTCCCGCCCCACAAACTCGAGCCGTCTCAACCGCATCATCTACATGAGCATTTTCAGGAATCTCTGTGTTTGTTGACTCATCTGAGTCTTCTGTTTCATGATTGACCTGGTGGGGGTTTGCCATTGAGGTCAGCAGTTGCCTCCAGGCTATCAGGAGGCCCACTTCCTCCTCTCCCCCACTGGTGGCAGCTTCAAACCATACCGCAGTTTCTGCTTCTGCCCATCTCAAGAGGTCCGCCCACCATATCTCCACTCTGGGCCTATGGGCCGCTTTCCAACACATTGCAATTCTGCATTTAGCCAAAATATAGGCCACAGCCTTCATCTTACTGATATGCTTTGAATGACGTGGCCTGGGAAAGTTCCCAAGCATGCAAGCCCAAGCAGACCCTACGTCCAGTACCACTCCCCCACCAGCCATTTTCGTCTTTATTTCTTCCCAGAATCTGTGCACCTCAGGGCAAGCCCAGAACATGTGCAGTAGCCCTGCCGCCTCCTCCCCGCACCTGGGGCATTTTTATATAGCGCACCTCCAAACCTAGCTATTCTACTGGGGGTCAGATAAGCTCTGTGAGTGACATACAACTGAATATGCTGGAGTCTCGCATTCCGGGACACTTTTCTATGGTACCTTTGGGCTCTATCCCACTGTCCCTCCGTCATGGGTTCCCCAACCTCCTCCTCCCAGTCATGCCTCAATTGGAGCAGCTCCTTCCCCACCTTCGCCCTCAGGAGCTCATATATCCTAGATATTTCATGCCCACCCTCTGAGACATCATACATCATTTCTAGGGCGGCATCAGGTTCTTCCACTAGCACAGTCTCAGGCCACCTCTCTCTCACCCGTTTCATGAGCCTGGTATAGGTAATGAATTGGCCTCTATGCACCCCTGTCTCCTCCTGCAGCCTCTGGAATCCCAATGCCTCCCCTTCCTGCCATATGTCTCTGAGGGTGGCCAAGCCCACTGGTTCCCAGTATCTGCGGACCGCTTCAAACAATTGGGAGTTGTCCCCGCATAGCACCGCCAGCGGGACCTGCTGAGAAAGCGGATCTGGGTCACCCACCGTTCTCCATGTCCTGCGCCAGACTTCCCAGCCCAGCTTCAATAGTCTCCCCATCCTCGCTATTTTAGTTTTATGCAGCCACACCATCTCTCTAAGGAAATATAGGGCTGAATCACCCTGTGTAACGCTCACCTGGCTCCCACGGAGGCGCAGGCGTGGCTGGGACTGCTGTGACCTCTTCTGCAGAGATGCGTAAGACCCGGAAGATGGACTGGACTGGATTCCCCAACCTGGCTTTTCTGGCTCGGAGGAATATCCCACTGTGTGTGAAAAGGAAGGGTTAATAGTCTGCGGGTGATGTTCCGACCTCCCACTTCCCTTCTCTCCCTCCGTGAAACCCTTTTGGGATTCCCTGCGAAGACTCACCTTAGGGACCAAAATGACAAGCTCTCCATCCTGCTTCTGATGCAGGGGCGCGTTGGGATTCCAGTTACTTCACTGGATTGATGAGTTTAAACTAGGTTGTCCATTCCCGTCGTACCGCAAATGTTTATGGCAAGTTTGGGTTTATATTCACTCATCTGTTCTTTTCTTTCGCAGGTGCTGGAGAAGATTCCGGGCTGCAGGCGATTTGGATGAAGCCAAATTCTGGTAAGAATTCCGATGAGAGATTCCTTTGCAGTTTTAAGTATCTCCTTTAATGTCCAATGTCTTTTTCCCCATAGGGGCCGGGGTACGGCAATGCCGGAGGTAAGGCGCCGACCCGAAAAGAGCTGCTGTGTCTCTCTTGCAAATGGGTAAGCCTTGAGTGAGCGTATTGCTAATGTTCTCACATGCTCTCACTAATACAATGTCTGTTTCTTTTCCCCTTAGGGGCCGGGGTGCTGAGATGCCGAAGGTATGGCACAAACCCGAAGGCGGAGAGGGAATTGAACCACAGGTAAGTTCTACTTAGATTCGTGTTTCCCTTCTCACCTCTCTTTCTCCTTCCTTCCAATAGGTGCTGGATGGCGGTGGAAGCTCCGGATGGACGTCGCATGACTCGAAAACGCCACGTGCAGGTGAGTGAAATGCAGCGTGCTGCGCGCGATGCGATGCGCGTTTAAAATGTTTGCCTTCTTTGCAGGATCGTCGGCGTGCAGAAACCGGAGTGCAGATGTATCAGGTAAGGTTCTTGTTTTCACCTGTTCTCTTCCCTTTTCTTCTTTAGGTGTTTCAAGGATGCTGGCAGGCGTGATGGAGGACCAAGGCAGGAGCAGGCACGGTGAGCGTCCAGCTGCTAAGTGCAGAACAACGCGAAGCGTGGTCTGCTGCTTGGGTGTGGCTTAAATAGCCTTTCAAGTAGTTCCAGGTATGTATTCTTCCCCCAGAAATATGTATTCCTCCACCGGTCACACCCTAGAGATCAAGTAGTCCCTAGAAAAATAGTTCCTTCTAGTCTTGGAAGTTGCAGCATAGTCTGCACAGGTAAGTTTACACCAAGCACTACTCCCAACCTACTTCTGTATGAGCCTGGCGCCGATGGCGCCAGGACTGATGTCCCCTATGAGCCTGACGCCAACGGCGCCAGGACTGAGTCCAAAGGGCCCCCATCTGGGGCTGCTGGGACTTCCCTTGAATGCATGGTGTCTGTCTCTGAGGGTGCCGGGCCTGGTTTGGCTCCTTGGAGGCAGGCATCATGATACCCTGCAGGAGCCTAGCTTCTGCCGAGTCCTCTGCAGACAACCAACTAGCCACATACAACAACTGTCCCTCCAGGTAATACAGCTTGAAATTCGGTAGGCTTATGCCCCCCTTATCACATGTGTTCTGTAGTTTCCACAGGGCCATCCTATTCCTGGAGTTGCCCCATATGAAGCCCCTGCACATGCCATGAAGTTTCACAAAAAAGCATCTGGGGATCAAGTACGGGACATTTACAAAAAAGGGCAAGAGTCTGGGCAAAACCACCATTTTGAGCAGAGCTGCTCTCCCAATCATGGCTAGGGGTAATCTAGACCAGAACACCATGCTATTCTTAACTCCCTCCATCGCTTTCTCTGTATTATGTTTGTGCTCTGTCTCTATCTTGTGGTAAACGATTCCGCCCAGATACCTGAATGTCACGGTCTGCCAGGGTATCTGCAAGATGGGCAGCCTCTCCAGTGGGGTACTCTTGTACCTTCCCAAGGGGAACAAACTAGACTTCCCGGGTTTCAGCGATATGCCCGAGAGGGTGGCGTAACAATCCATCACCTCCAACACATATTGCAGGTTCTCCTCTCGATAGCGCAAGTAGAGGAGCACATCATCTGCATACAGTGATATCAGTTGTGTGCCCCCTGTCGTGCGGATCCCCACCTCCCCGTATTGTTGCTGTAGGCATATCGCCAGCGGCTCTAATGCCTGGATGTATAACATGGGTGACCAGGGGCATCCCTGTCTGGTCCCCCTGCTGAGTTGCTATTTATCTGAAATTGTGTTTCCGGTTTTAACTCTCGCCATCAGGGTGCTATATAACATCTAGACCCATCTAATATATCCTGGTCCCATACCATATCCTTTCAGGGTCGCTTTCAACCACGGCCACCGCACTGAATCAAAAGCTTTAAACGCGTCCAGAGACACGATAGCCAGCTCGCCCGAGTCTCCATCGGTTTGATCAATGATATGGTGTAGCCTCTGTGGTTGTCTGTGATATTTCTACTGGGGACATAACCCGTTTGATCTGGGTGTATCAACTTGCCAATTACCCTCTTTAGCCTATTGGCCAGCACTGCCGTGAGTATCTTGCTATCCTGATTGAGCATAGACAAGGGCCTATAGGATCCGCATTCCGCATCCGGCTTGCCTGGTTTCAGGAGCGGGATAATCACCGCCTCGCGGAGGGACGTCAGCAGTTCCCCCTGCTCATAGGCTTCATTAAACATGGCCAGCAGCGGCTGGAATAGCTCCTGCTTATATGTTTTATAAAACTCGCTGGGTAACCCATCCGACCCGGGCGCTTTACATGTAGGCAGGTGTTGGATGACCGCCTCCAATTCGTCCGAGGTGATGGGGGCGTCTAGGTCTGCGCGTTCTAGATCATCTAAGGTGGGCAGCCCTATATCCTCTATCGTATCCATATTTCTTGACTCATATCCTCTCCTGTTTCCTCGTATAATCGTCTGTAATACTTGAGGAACTCCTCATTTACCCTCTCCTGGGTATTATGGATTTGACCTTCCGCGTCCCTGACCTCTCTGATCACCGAGCGGGGTGTCTCATTTTTGTATAACCAAGCCAATAATCTACCCAGCTTATCCCCCCTGCATGTAGCCTCTCTGTGTATTTCTTATAGTTTAGTTTGCATATTCTGTCCCAGAGTTCACTACAAGCTAACTGTAAGTCCTTTATTTTAACGCTGTTCGCACGGGTGGTACCCTCACTTTGTATCAAGCTCTCTTTCTGTCTCTTGCAGTTCCCGTTCAATACCCCCTTGGAGCCCTTTGGATTTAGATATAGCTACTCCCCGCACCACCACCTTAAATGCCTCCCATACTGTTCCCACAGAGCGTACACTGCCCGTGTTAATTTCAAAGTATTCCTCAATGGCCTCCCTCAAATCCTCTCGAAAACCCGCATCCTGTAGAGACTCAGTTCTGAGCCTCCACGTCGGGATCCGCGCTCTGGGGGGTTGATGTCTCCACTCTATGACTCTATGACCAAAGGCGAATGGTCGGAAAGTACCCGGGCCTTGTATTCCGCCCCCACCATTTCTCCCACTATCTCGGCCGACGCAAACACATAATCCAGCCTTGTATGCAGGTCATGTGGCGCTGCATAATGCGAGTATTGCCTGTCCATTGGGTGTAGCCTTCTCCACACATCCTCTAGGTCGAGGTCCATCAACAGTGTCCTCAGCGCTTTAGCTGCTGGCGCCGGCTTTTCTGATTTGTCATCTGACCTGTCTATCCTGGGGTTCAGAGTGCAATTGAAGTCCCCTCCCCACATAATCGCGCCACCCACCAGGGGGCTAATTTTACTATATAGAGACCTAATATATGCCGCTGTATCATGGTTAGGGGCATACAAATTTACAATATTCACTTCTCTGTTCTCCAGGAGTCCAGCCACTACCACCATTCTGCCTTCTGGGTCTATTGTCGAACTAAGCAGCTGAAATGGCACATGCGGTGCCACCCATGTAATCACCCCTCTTGCATATGCCGATTATGTGACCCCTATGACATTACCCCTCCATTTTCTCCTGATCACCTCCAACTTCTCCTTGGTGAGGTGGGTTTCCTGTAGCAGAGCTATGTCAATCAGCATCCTCTTTAGGTACATCATTACCTTATTATGTTTTAGATAGCTATTAAAGCCCCGCACATTCCAGGTCACAATTCTGAGATTACCCGATGCCATTGATTTGTTTGACATTTCCATGTAGGCTCGTACACAAACTAAAACTCCCCAAAACTATGCACACCAGAAACTTCCCCTCCTCCCCTCACCCACCTCCCCACCCACACCCAACAACACCCTCTCCAACCATTGCCCAGCTCCATCCCTGGAACTCAGGCACCCCCACATCTAGCCCTGCCTAGCAAGTCTATACTCAGGGCTCAGCAGGGTAAATTCGCCCTAATGGCTACTTAACTACCAATTATCTGGGGTAGGTTGCTTCCATCCCATTGCTCCTATTACCCATACTATCATGCATGATGTTAATGCTATTCAGCTCCAGCATGCAGTTGATTCTCTATATTCAAGTCCAGCCAGAGCACAAGGTCCAAAGGCTACACAAATAACACTCAAATCTCCCATGTTCTCACCTTCCCACTTTTCCCCTTAATGTCCGTGACACCGACTCCTCACTTGTCACGCTCGAGACAATCTCGGTCAGCCTCCTGTTCCGGGCAGCCCTGCCGGTCCAGCCACGACGCCGCCTCCTCCGGAGTGTCGAAAAAAAGCGCCTTGCTCTTGTGCAGCACCTTTAGCTTTGCCGGGTACAGAAGCATATATTTGATGCCTGCTGCATGCAGCCTCCTCTTGATGGCTACGTAACTATACCTTTGCCTCTGCACCAGCATCGTGTAATCCGGGTACGCCGTGATATTGGTGGATGCTCTCTCAATTGTCCCGCCCTTACGAAAATACTCTAGGATCCTCTCCCTGTCTTTGTAATTCAGGATCCTTGCGATTATTGGCCTCGGCGGCGCTCCAGATCGTGGTTTCCTCATCAAGGCCCGATGTGCATGCTTAACAGTAAGCCCCTGTGAGAGTTTATCTGCTCCTATTTCCTGGAGGATCATGTTCTCCACATAGTCTGTGGGGTCCTGGCCTTCCTCCCCCTCGGACAGGCCGAACACTCGTATGTTGCCCCTCCTCGCTCTTCCCTCCGCTTCCTCCACTCGATTTTCAAGGTTGCCGACCTGCTGTTTTAGCATGTGGACCTCCTTTGCATTGCTCGTGCTGACCTCCGTGTTAACTTTCACTGCGCTTTCCAGGCCACTTGTTCTCTCCGCCAACGCTCGGGCATCTTGATGCAGCAGGGTAACTTCGATTCCCACTGCGTCAATTTTGTTCTCCAGGGCCGCCTGTAAGTCCGCCATTGCTGTGCCCCATTTGGTGCTCAAATCCGTTATGGCCGCTAGAACCTGACAGTTATCTCGCCCGTGCTTTGCGCTGCTGTCATAGGGGTCCGCTGCGTTTTCGCAAAGACCTCCATTGTGGATTGTTTGGATTTGGCTCTCAGTCCTTTCACAGACATCTCGCGATTCCCTTTCGTATCTGGTTCCCACACTGCAATGCCGTTGTGTCGTGCTCAGGTCTTCTGGACGCAAGGGCGCTAGTTACGGTGGGTTGCGTTGTGTTGTGGAGCGCGGAAATGTATTCAAATGGACTGTCTTCTCCCATGTACTCCTACTGCGCACAATTATCCATGCGCCATCAGCGTGTTCCGAGGCCCCACACAGAACACAACATTGCTTCTCACCTCCTTTCATTGGCCTGCCAAGTCACATGTAGGTGTTGCCAGATTGGGGTATGTCCTGGTAATAGTGTGTCACACACTCACATGTCTCAGCCACCAGTATATACACATTGCTCTCAATTTTCCTCATCAGGAGGTACAGCGTCGCTCCACATTCCAGATTGCCTCCAATCCCTAGCAGCCAGCAGGATCCCTCGTATGGAGATATGTTGTGTTACTTTCCCAGTGCAGGACCTCCTTGGGTCGTGGTGCCCAAATGTAACGTGGCAGAGGGCCTACCAGCTCCCTGCACAGCACACAGCACTATGCTCTGACCCTGTGCGTATGTATAAAATGCTTTGTTTCACTTCGGAGCGTGATCTGTCAAGGACCACGCTCCGGTGCACTCCGCACGTAGTGGCCACTTCAGGGGTTCTTAATGCAGCGGCATCCCATTACCGTGCTGAGACAGTCGCTGTTGTCTTCCTCTGGCCCTGCACACAGCGGGCGCTGCCCTTTTATTCTGGATCACAGGATCGGGCACACGCACCCGGTAAGCCCCTCTGATGCAGCGCTGTCCGTGAGGAGGCACGCTGTCAGCAGCCGGGCACGGCAGAAAATGTCTTTTCTTTGATCTGTGGCCGCCGCCCGATACAGTAACTGTATCAGGGAGCCAGCAGTTTCAGTACGCTGCTGCGTCCTGCTAAATCCCTTTGTTCACTGGGGTCGCCGCCATTTTGGTGTTTTCATCCATGGCCGCTCTCCAGTGTATCTGTCTGTCTGTTCTCCAGTCTCCTGTGAGCCGCTTACACACTCACGCTCTTCCAGGCACCTTCCCACATGCTTAAGTGTGTTTTGCTGCCCGAATCAAGTAAAATAACATGCGTTTGTTGAACGGGTCAGGATGCCGGATCACGGAGCTCACTGCCTATTCCATGGCTGTCCAAGCCACGCCCCCCGCAACACAGAAATAAACTTGATGTGATTTCAATCAAAAGATAATATGATCACTTTTTCCCTTATGACTACTCACTCCCCCCACTATGCAATATGAAGAGATGGAAATGAGGGCACACGGGTTTCAAGAATACACTCAATAATGCAGTTCAATTCCAGTTCCCCCAGCAAGCTTAGAGAGACACAGGAATGATTTTAAAACAGGCAAAAATACTTTTGAATGTGATTGTCAAGAAAGGGAAAATATGCTAAAATGGTTTTAATTCACTAAAGGATATTCAGCATTAGTGAGAATTACTTTGGATTGGTACAGGTCAACACTAGCAATGATTCATGAGTGATTATCAGATTGAAAACGGAATTCAGCAGTGGAAAGCAAGAAACAGCTATTTTGACAGAAAATGAAATTGAGCCAAATTGCAATTCATGGCAAATTTCAAAAGTTACAGAGGTTTTTGGGAAGGTGGATTTTTTAGAAATAAAGTCAAGATTTCAAATATGACAGATCGCAGTTTAAAGATTTACCAACAAGGACAGGCTTAAACTAAGGAGCTATGAAGAAGCAAGACACTCAATGGGCAGCCGCCAGAACAGGGCGCCTCCGCTCTGATCTCTGTCCATCAAAACACCCTTCCCTCTTCAGGAAATATTAGCGCAAAAATGATTATTGCTATAATTTTCAAGAATTATGTGGAGGAGAGAAGAATTTAGGATAGACAAAAGAGATTCTATAATGCAGTTCTGGACAGGTTGAAATGGATTGAATATGATTACTTTAAACGAAGAGATGACTATGTACAGTTCTAGACTAAATACTCACTCCTAGGTTTTGGGATGGAATGGAATGGGCCCCTCACAGATCTGGTCAAGGGTTTGGCTGGGTTCTCTCACCACCGGACAGTTCTCAGGCACTCTGGGTTCTGCTCTCAGCACTGCATGGCGGTCTGGGTGGCCTCTTGAACTGGATCTGATGGATTCTGGGTTATAGCACTGCTCTCTCTGGGTCTGGATCTTGGTTCTAGCACAGGGTTCTTAGCTAGAAGCAGAACAGCTCAGCCAGGCCGTTGAATGTGAGGCCCCCTGGAAGTTTAGGGGTTGGAATCAGGTTTTCAAAAGATTCTGAAGCCTGCTGAAAAGGTCCAACTTGTGGGTTAGGCCTCTCTGCTTCAAGGTTATAGAGTTTGGGTTCTGGAGTCTGGATCTATCTGGAGTGTGGAGGCTGGATCTATCTGGAGTCTGGAGTCCTTCAGAGCTCTTCGCCAAAAAATCAGATGATGAGTGGAAACAAATGTCCTTCTGGGTCTCAGCAGCCCTATTTATGTGTTTTCCCAAAAAACATATTCCCCAGATACACAAGTTGTTCATAATATATATACACATCACAGATTAATTAAGGCATGCTTCTTTTAAAGTCCCATGTACCTAGGAGTTTGGGTTCAGAAATGACCACTTATTCGGCTTTTGGTGGGTTTCCCAATATTGGCTCTGCACCAAATTTTGCACAGGCATACACACTCCATCTGAGCACATCCCTGTAATTTTTCCTGTTCCTAGCATAAACATAGTAGCTACAAGTTGAATAAATCTCAGGGTTTAGTCTTTGAACATCGCACAGATTTCAGCTTAGTCTTAAATTGTGAGTGAATTTTTCATTTCAACAATCCCAAAGTTTCATATTTTTGTCAGCTTGGTACAATTTGTTATAAGCCTTTTTATAAAACATACATTTGCTTTCAATTCAATTCACACAATGGTTTGTCTCCGCCTCCAGGGTCCTGGCTGATTCAGAGGCCACATGTCCTGTCTTCCTGCCAGAGCAGTTTGTTGACAGTTACACCCAAATTAGCATTCTCTATTCAGCTGAAAGACTCTATTGTCTCTTTCTCCTGCCAGCAGAGGAATCTCCTCCCCCATCTGATTAACATGTCCATGCGACATCCACCCTTTTGGTGGGAAGACAAGTTGTGAAGGGTTCTCAGGGGAAGCAAGCCTTTTGGAGTTTTAACTAAATCAGATTACCTTCTGGTCAATTGCAACATAGTTCATTGTAACAAAAAATACATTTATACCTTTAAAATAAACAACATATCTTCAAATCCAGTCTTTTTCCACATTAAATCAATGTGTGGAACTCCATATGGCATTTTGATGGAATTCTCTTCTTTGTCAGATTTAACTTCTGAAACACAGCTCCCCTGTCAGAATTCAGAGATCGCCAGCACCTGTCGGAGGCGAGTAACGGTACTGCACCCATTTTTGACAGCTGTCTCTCCATCAGTATCTTTAAAAGGGGATTTTACTCTGATACTATATGATTCTTGCTGATATTGTATTGAGGTGGATTCTTGCAGTAGAGTAATGTGGAACACCCAACAAGAAGGTTGGATCTTTTTGGTGGTTTTTGTGAGCCATGATTTTAGCACATTTTGACAATCAAGAAACAAATTCCCAAACAGCTCTGTGTTGCTTTTGGCAATCAGCATTGTTTTTCGCAAGTGGTTTCAGGCTGCTTGGTGGGTAGCTCAGTGGTGGGTTTTGGCCAGTGATCTCCTGGGCTCACTAAGATAGGCAAAAGTGGTTGGCGGCCTATCTTTTAGATTTTTACTGCGCATTTTTGGATGATTTTGAGCGAGCAGCATGCTTTCCAGTGGTCATTCTGATGTTTCTGCTGCCAGCACTGCACAGTGATGTTGCAGGGCTTGGATGAGTGGTTGATACATCCCACAAGCCCCCTCTTGCGATGGCCGTTGATCTTTCATCAATGGAACTTTGCAAGACTGGGATGTCAGCCTCATCTCTCCAGATTCCACAAATGGCACAGTTCATCGTCTTTTCCTCCATCAGGGGTGGATCGATCAGTTCTCCTCGCCAGTCCTGACACCCCTTCAAGTATTGGTCGAGGTCCTGCCCCATGTGTGTCCAGTATGCAACCTCCCTTAAGATTTCAAGCGTTGTATGAAACCCCCTATGACTGGCTGTGGCTGCATCATGGGCGTGACTTAACATCAGGCTTTGGAATGAGGTAGGAACCACCAACTGATCATGGCCAGCTAGGGATTTCCTCACCAACAAACCGTCTTATATTCGGAACATTTTTGGACATTTCATCAACACTCTGAGGTCCTCTTTCCCAATGTAATCGGTGTCCGTCAAGGGAAAGTTCTCAGGGGCTTTAATGTGTTGTTAAAACTTACCAATTATTGGATCCCCTTCTGAGCCATAATCAAATCAGCATCTGGGGTCTCCTTACTCCATCGTGTAGTTGAAAGATCATTGTGAGCATTTGTCTGGGACCTAGTGATAGCAGTGACCTGGATTTCCCCCAACAGGGACTCGATCTCTATTAGATCCCCTTGGATGGCCCTTGTTTTGGCAAGCTGATCAGCTAAGTAATTTCCAGTTTTGTCTGGTCCCTCTACTTTGGAATGACCCTTGATCTTTTTCCAGTAGATGGGCATCCCATTCGAGGTGACCAGATCATCAATATTTTAGATTAACTTCCCATGTTTCAAGGGTTTGTTGTTAGCACATAACATGCCTCTGGTTTTCCAATTAACCATGTGCTCCACGAACCCGTTCCGTACATAATCCGAATCTGTGATTATGACCAGTTTATGGAGTTGATGTTGGACAGCAGTGAGGATGGCTTGATGCACAGCCATCAACTCTGCCACTTGACTACTTCAGGGACCAACCTTGTACCCAGCGGAGGGTTCTGTGATCTCATTCACCCATGCATTCCCTACGCCAGCCACAAGTTCTTTTTCCCCGTTGTTCTCAACATGGTAAGAGCATCCATCCACATAGACAGTGGGCATTCCCTCACACTTGTTATCTTCAAAGACTTTGTGTGGGGAATTGAGGTATGCCTCCATGTTGTCCTTGATTTTTAGACTTTCGTCCTTGAGACAGTTTTCTCTGGCACAATCATACAAGTCAGCCAGACCTTGCACGAGGGGACTCTTCTTGTTTTGGCCATATCTGACCTCCACAGGAAAGCCTTGCATTGACAGAATCCAGGAAGTAATTTGGGAATTACTCACATTTCCGGCCCGGATTCTGTCACTTTGGAGATATTGCAGAGGCTGGTGTGGAGTCTCCACTATGATGTGTTCCCCCTGGATAAACGGGTGGTAATTCTTCAATGCCCACAACGTTGCCTGGAGTGCCTTCTCACAAACGTTGAAGTTTTCCTCCACAGAGGATAAAGTTTTACTCACATAGGAGATTACTTTATTGACCTTGTCATGCTTTTGGTATAATACTGCAGTCAAGCATGTATTAGAGAACCCTGTCTCCAAGAAGAAACTTGTTTCTGACAGGGTAAGCTAGGGAGGGCGCTTGTGAGAGGCTTCTTTTGAGTTGTCTTACTGCCTCAGATTGTTCTGGACCCCATTCCCACTTGACGCCCCCTTCAAAAGATGAATCAGGGGTCGGGTGATCTCTGCGTAGCCCTCAATGAACTTTCTGCTGTAATTAGTCAGTCCGAGGAGGCTCCTTAGTTCCCGCAGAGTTGTGGGGTCCTTCAGTTTCTGGAGTGCTTCCACTTTCTTTTCCTGGGGACAGAGACCCTGAGGAGTAGTCTCATGCCCCAAGAAATTAACACAGGTTCTACACCACTGTGCTTTCTGAAAGGAAAGTTTTGCTCCGGCGGCCCTCAACTGTGTCAGAACATAACGGATCTCCGCTATGTGTTCCTCCACAGTTGAGCTTTTGATGAGGACATCATCAACATAAGCCAGGTTACCCCTCTCACCCAGGTCTGGCATGTCCTTATGTAGAAAAATGTTGAACTCATTGCCGGAGTTGAGGTATCCGAAGGGGGTCCGGGTCCATGTGTACTGCTGGCCACCAAAGGTAAAAGCCAGCTTGTATTGGTCCTCCCTACTGACAGGTACAGTCCAGTATCCATTGGTCAGGTCTATTGCCGTGAATACTTGTGACCCCTGGATCTGGGCCAGCCCTGGGTCAATGTAGGGAAGAGGCCATCGGGAAGTAAGGACCCGTTTGTTGAGCTCCCTAAGGTCGGTGCAGAGACTCCACTGGCCGTTTGGCTTCAATATCCCCAGCAACGGATTATTGAAGGTGCTGTGGACTGGACGGATTATCCCATTGGACTCAAGGTTCTTAATGATTTCAGTAAGGGACTCCATTGATGCGAGAGGCAAGCAATATTGCTTCACAAACACTGGAGTCATACCAGGGTCCGTGGGAATTGTTGTTGTGTGGATGTCGGTGCGACCACAGTCATATGAATCCACCGCAAAGAGATCTTGAAAATCCAAGAAAACTTGTTTCAACTTTTGCTTCTGCTCCAGAGTCTCACAGGCATCCGCTAGTTTGACTCTCTCTTCAACCATCTGCCTGAAGCCTGGAAAGACTTCTGGTTTCGCTATCTCAGCGGCCTCCTCCAGCTGTTGGGTGGAGAAGTCCCTGGTCAAAGTGCTGATTTGGACTGGTGGCTTCAGGTGGGAAAGGCAGCACTCATGGACCTGGAAAATCACCTCATGCCTTCTGAAGTCACGAGTCACATCTTCCTTATCATAAGGGCAGGAAGTGTACACCAGAAAGTTCCCCCATGCCAGGTAAAGATCCTGTCTGGTGTTGTGTTGTCATCACTGTCACTGTCAAAACAGTCCTTGGGGATTGGTCCTAACAGTTCATTACCTAGATCAATGGAAAAATGTTGGTCATCAACCGCTATTACAATAATGGTGCCTGCGGCTAGAGTGATACTCTTTAAGTCGCTGTTATCCACCACTATTGGAATGGTGTCATGTTCTATATTGACTAATGGTGTTGGCTTTAACCCCAACCCTTGCTGTTGGAGAGAAGCATTGATATGAATATAAGCATCAGGGTTTTTCAATTTCTGTCCTCTTTTAACTTTCGCTTCCAGGGAGAATTGTCGGGTCCTTTATGGGATGGTGACTTCCTCTCCAGTCTGAATTTCAACTGCATAAGGTAGCAATTGAGCTGACCTAAATGCTTTCTCTGGATCATCAAAGCCCATGGGATTATCCGCTAATCAGGACCAAGCTTTGAAGTTTATGTCATGAACCGTCATCTACGTCCTTTCTGGACCTCCTGGTCCCTGACTCACAGGGGTTTGCATGCAGTTATCCTTCCAACATGGCCGCCCGGAACAGAATACACCGGATCAGTCTATGCGTTCCACGGTGCTCATCCTACAAAAGAGACACGCCCCTGCGGCTCTGCGTGGCTCAACGCTACCGCTACCTGTAGTCGGACGTGCTTAGCCGGAGTTCGATCGGGGCTCTCGCTTGATTCCTTGTTCCCAGTCCCTTGAATTCCCTCCTGTTCCCTTTCCTCCCCAATCTCCTGGAAAACCTCTGCGCTCGATTCACGGTCTTCCGGGCCTCCAAGCGCTTCCTTAATGACTTCCTGGAATTTCCCTGGACTTGTAGAACACTCCTGGAAACTGAAATGCTACTCTAACGCTGGACGCCGAAGACCAGGAGCGTAAAGAAGAAGAAATCCCAGAAGGTTGCAAGTACACAACAGAAACAGGTGGGAAGGGGAGAGACTTGTGATAGATTGAGACGCCTTAAAAACGATACAGATTCAGAGATGGAAGCCGCCGTTCAAGACCTCATGCGAGGCATGCAGGAATTAACAACGGAGGTACAGAACCTCAAGGCAGAGAACACAGCATTAAAGCAGCTAGTTCTATCACGTGATTCCGCAACAAAAGAAAATGTAATATTGGGTGGAATAGTGGACAAGTATGACGGTTCTTCCAAGACTCTCCGCGCCTTCCTTGATTCGTGTTTAGTTTATTTCACGTTCAAGCCCTACTATTTCTCCACTCCTAGAGCAAAGGTGGGTTTTATGATTTCACACCTCACTGGAAATGCATTGACTTGGGCAACCCCCCCTAGTCAATACAAGCGACGCTCTCCTGGATCACTATGATGGCTTTGTGAGAGCCCTTAAGGAAATGTTTGACCGCCCAGAGCAGGTGTATAGTGCTCAAGAGAGACTACTCGAGTTTCAACAAGGGTCCCAGGATATGCTCACCTATGTTACTTGTTTCAAACAACTTGTGAAAGAAGCAGACTGGTCTCCAGAAGCTAGTTTTATATTCTTCCGAAGGGGGCTGAACGAAGAAATAAATGATGAGCTTGCTAGGGTGGCCTGCCCAAGCTCCTTCCAGGCTCTTATGGATCTATCCTTACAGATAGATTTCCGAATCCAAGAAAGAAGAGCAGAGAAGAAGAAGTCTAAGACAAGTCTCCAAAAGATCATCACAGAACATGCCCCTAGAGCAGAGTCAACTGTTCCTTCTACTCCGGATCCATAACCTATGCAACTAGGAGCCTTTTGTGGACCCATTAACCCTCAGGAAAGGATGCGACAAATCCATACTGGTCTATGTATGTATTGCGCCTCCGATAAACATCTTGTGAGAGAATGTCCCATTGCTCCTCCACGGCGTTCTGGAAACGCCAGCTTCCAATCCTAGATGGAGCACAGTGTCGGGAGAGAGATGTTTTCTCCACATCAATTCCATCCTTGAACTCTCCTGGACAAAAAAACCTTGTGGTTCAGCAGACCCTACTATCGCCTTCCAAAACAGAATCCTACCCCATCCTGGCATTAGTTGACTGCGGAGGTATGGGCGTATTTCTAGATCAAGATTGGGTCACTGCTCATAACATTCCACATGAAAGCCGAGTTACAATGCAACCAGTAGAGGCAATTGATGGAAGGCCTCTTTCCTCAGGACCCATTACCCTTCAGACTAAAGAGATTCTACTTTCTATTAATCACCATCAAGAGAGAATCAAATTTGACCTCATTAAATCAGCCCATTATCCGATGGTTCTTGGGATGCCCTAGCTGCAGAGGCACAATCCTTACATCAACTGGGCAGCCGGCTCACTGTTTCTTGGATCTGAATTTTGTATGGCTCACTGCCTATCCCTGGATACCGTACCAAAGCCTTCTAGAGACTTGCAAGAGAACCAAGAAAGTCCAGTCACCGTTTCTAACCCCCAGGGCCTACAAGCCTTTTCTGATGTTTTTTCGACCGCGATAGTCCAAGCTCTCCCTCCACACAGGCCAGAGGATTGTGCCCTCGACACCGAACCCACAGCTGTGATTCCTTTCGGCAGAATGTTTATATTATCTGAACCTGAAAAGAAGGCTCTCCGAGAATACCTGGATACTAACTTGGAAAATGGCACCATATGCCCGTCCAAATCTCCAGCAGGTGCTTCATTGTTCTTCGTTCCAAAGAAAGATACCAAAGAACTCAGACCATATCTGGACTACCGTGGTCTAAATCAGTGCACTCTCAAGGACCGTTATCCTCTACCCCTCATCTCGGATATTCTGGAAGCAGTCAGAGGTGCAGTAATCTTCACAAAATTAGACCTAAGGGGTGCTTACCATCTCATTCGTATAAAGGAAGGTGACAAATGAAAAACAGCCTTTAGAACTCCCTTCAGCCATTTTGAATATCTGGTCATGCCCTTTGGACTTGCTAATGCCCCAGCAGTTTTTCAACGTTTCATGGATAGGGTGTTCTCGGACATGCTGTTCCTCTTCGGTTATCGTCTGCCTGGATGACATCTTGATCTACTCCAAGAACCTTCTAAGACATGAAGAGCATGTTAAAGCAGTCTTACAACGATTACGTGAACACAAACTCCTAGCTAAACCCGAGCAATGCCTGTTTCACCTCACTTCTGTTCATTACCTTGGATTTGTCCTTAGTTCAGAAGGAATTGGAATGGATCCTTCAAAGGTAAAAGTCAGACTATCTTGGCTGGCTCCCACATCCGTAAAACAGATTCAATCTTTCCTGGGACTTGCCAATTTTTTTCGAAAGTTCATACCCTCCTTCTCTGAAATTGTTCAACCGATCATTGCTCTCTTGAAGAAAGATGCTCCTTATCTCTGGTCTACAGATCAAGACAAGGCATTCCAACGATTAAAGACAGAGTTTACTCAAGCCCCCATCCTGGCTCAACCCGATATTAACAGGCCATTCCTAGTGGAGACGGATGCATCCAATTACGCCATAGGAGCAGTACTAAAACAGGAATTTGAGGACAATTTGGAGCACCCCATTGCTTACCTTTCACGAACCCTAACGCCCAGTGAGACTCATTATTCCGTCTTGGAAAAGGAACTGTTAGCCATCCGCCAAGCCTTCACAGAATGGCAACATCTACTCCTGGGAGCTAGGCATCCAGTCCAGGTCCATACGGACCATCGAAATCTTCAAGTTCTACAATCTTTGGAGTGTAGGAACAGTCATCAGGCCAGTTGGGCCTTCTTCTTTGCCCAGTACCAGTTCAACATCCATCATGTCCCTGGATCACAAAACATAATTGCTGATGCCCTTTCCAGACGTCCTGACTATGAAAATTCTGAGGATCGGACCTTTCCAAAGATGTTTCCTCACACGATCTTTGTTGCCCAAGCACTCACCCTCCTGGAGAATATCCAAGGCCAAACTCGACTTTCGGACCTCTGGAAGGAGCACAAGAGAAATAACAGATGGAATCTCACAGCTAAGGACGGGTATCTATTCAAAGATAATCGCTTAGTCATTCCCACTCCTGGACTGAGACAAAGGATCACAAGTCTATGTCATGATACCTTACATTCGGGACATCGTGGGATAACCAACACTCTTCATCTAGTAAAAAAGACAGTTTTGGTGGCCCAAGATGAAGGATGATATTAGAATCCATGTCCAAACATGCGCAGTTTGCAATCAGAACAAACACGATAATAAGAAGCCAGCCGGACTCCTACTCCAACCAGCAATACCAACAAGACCCTGGGAAGTCATCGCCACTGATTTTATCGTGGAATTACCACCCTCTAGAGGCTACACAACAATCATGGTCAGTATTGATTTGTTTACTCATATGGCTCATTTTACGCCCTTATCCAAACTACCTTCCTCGTTACCTGCGCCCCAATAAACTGGCTCCCATATACTACGGTCCCTTTTCCATACAAGAAATCATCAACCCAGTGGCCTTTCGACTTCGGTTACCTGAATCTTGGAAAAGAATCCATCCGGTCTTTCCCACTTCTCTGTTAAAACCATACATTCAGTCATCCCGAACAGCTCCTAGATCTGCCCCTGTTATTGTAAATGATCAACTGGAATACAAGGTTTCCAGGATTTGCGACTCAAGATATCGACAGGGTCAACTACAATATCTGGTTGAGTGGAAAGGGTACCGCTCCAGTGAGCGTACCTGGGAACCCGTGTCAAACATGGATGCTCCCAGATTTGTTCGACGATTTCATCTGATCCATCCGGGCAAACCCGGAGGAGCTGGTTTCCAGAGGAGGCATACTGTCATGAACCGTCGTCTACGTCCTTTCTGGACCTCCTGGTCCGAGATTCGCAGGGGTTTGCATGCAGTTATCCTTCCAACATGGCCGCCTAGAACAGAATACACCGGATCAGTCTATGCATTCCACGCTGCTCATCCTACAAAAGAGACACGCCCCTGCGGCTCTGCACGTCTCAACGCTACCGCTACCTGTAGTCGGACGTGCTTAGCCGGAGTTCGATCGGGGCTCTCGCTTGATTCCTTGTTCCAAGTGCCTTGAATTACCTCCTGTTCCCTTTCCTCCCCAATCTCCTGGAAAACCTCTGCGCTCGATTCACGGTCTTCCGTGCATCCGAGCGCTTCCTTAATAACCTCCTGGAATTTCCCTGGACTTGTAGAACACTCCTGGAAACTGAACCGCTACTCTCACGCTGAACGCCGAAGACCGGCGTGCAGGACTATACAAATCCCAGACTGTAAAGAAGAAGAAATCCCAGAAGGTCGCAAGTACACAACAGAAACAGGTGAGAAGGTGAGAGACTTGTGACAGTTTATTAAGTCCAAACTAATGGCAAAGCAAATGAGAATATCACTGCCTAAGTAAAAGGCGGCAGTGACGTCTCGCACGACCCAACAATTATGGACTATGCCTATGGAGATTTTGAGCATACACCTGCTTGGCAGGAGATGTTTGGAATTGGGTGCTTTCAAGTCCGTTTCCCATTTGTCTATGAGTCTAAATGTGACAATGGCTAGATCTTTTGGGAGTTGGCGGAACATGGCTTCGCTGATGAAGCTCTTACCGTTGTTCACACACACTCAGGCGAGAACAGAGTACTTCCCTTCATTTAACTGAATTGGGATGAGCATCTGCTCTCCAATTTGATGAATATCAGCCAGGCTCTGAGCTGATTTCACATCTTTCTGGACTATAGGAGTGGGAATGTCTGATTGCGGATTGGTAAAGAATTTCAGAGTGTTTCCTTCCAGTGTGGAATACCACCTTAAACTGGAAGGAAGGTTGATTTTCAAAAATAGAGAGGACCCCCATCACCAGTCTGTTGTCCTACTGTTGTCCTACTGCTATTACATTCACGTCTGGAATTCGGTTGTTCTGGAAATGAAATTCTACTTGGTCAGATTTTTGTTCAACCATGTGGCATGTGCCGTTTAAACTAATATGGTTCAATTTTATGGGTCGGCTATTCTGGGTCCAGAGGACCTTGTTTACACAGTCTATTAGGGGTGACTACCTTCTCAGTAGTCATTCCCTAGTAAACAAGGGGTGCCCTCTGGAGTCACTACTATGACCGGGTGTTTCACCTTGTGTCGCCCAATTTTAATGTCCAGATCCTCAGTTTCCTTCCCATCAAAGTTCTGAAGCTGTCCAGGAAGAGAGGTGAGAGAAATTTGGTATTTCTCCCCCCTTCCTGAATTTAGTTCATCAAAGGCTTTTTTGGACAGAAGGGTAGCTTGGGATCCAGTGTCCACCAGTGCCAAAATTGTACCCTGCCCCTGTATTTGTACTGGGGCATAGTATCTTCCCTCCTTCTCTGCAAGGGGACACAGATAATTCACATTTTTGGACAACTGGTGGGCTAGTTTTTTAGTTTTGGTCATACAAAGAGAAGAGATTTGGGCAGAATTCTGTGGGGAGTCTCTGGAATCTGAAAGAAAAAGTTGGCAACTAGAGATAGGAGAGGTTTTGGGTTCCCCTGGTTCCGGTTCTGGGCCGCCCCCCTCCTTTTTGGAGGCAGTCACCAGGATGGGTTTGAAACAGGGGATTTTGATGTTGTTGGTTCTGGAATGGGATGATGGGTGGCGCTAGCTCAGTCCCCACATCTACCCAGTCTGGATGTGAATCCCTTGAGACCCATTTTTCTTTGGGAGGAGTTCCCCCATCTCTGAAGGAGAAGATCCTTTTCCCAGGATCCTTTGAGGATCCCTCTCCTTCAATTTGGAAGATCTGTACCTCCTCCTCAAAATGGGTCTGTCTGGGTCCTTTGTTTCTCCTACCGCCCTCTGCTCCTTAGGTGGCGGACTTTCAGGGGTAGGAGATTTTGTTTCTAGTTCCTGGGTTTCCCAACCAGTGAGTTATCAGGGTACTGTCCCCATCATTGTTCTGGAGCACCAGGTCCACAGTTTGGGGCATTCTGTGCCGGTATGCTCATCTGAGGGTTCTCCTGAGCCCTCAGCATGCGTCCCAGATCCTGTGCCATATTTTGGACCTGGCGCTCTAACTGTGAAACCCGCTCAGGCTGATTCGGGGTTCTGTTTTCTCCCCTGGGCTGATCCCGGTAGGGGTAGCTATCCCTTCTCTGGTAAAACCCCAGGTTGGGAAGATTTGGGTACCCCTCCACCCTTGGCCTTCCCTCTCCCGGATTAGGCTGTCTGGGCTCAGGGAATTGGGGAAAGAAGGATGGATGATTTTGGGGCTGGAAGTTCTGTGGGTACCTGGGGAAAAAGTTCTGCCCAGGATTTGGGGAATTTATGCCCTCCTGGGGGACGTTAGGGGGGAGGTTCCCTGGGTTAGGTGCTAGGTTGGACCGCCCCCTTGGGCTGGAAGAGCCCACACATAACCCAGGATGGGTCGGTTTCCCTTGTAGCGGGGACTGACATAGTCAGGGGAGTGAGGGACCCCATTTGTGGGACTTCCTCCTTGGCTCCCTGTCTGTGACTGGCCCGAGGGCCTTCTGGGCTTGGAATTATTCTGTGCAGGCAGGATTTTAGGCCCCCCCATTTCCAAATCTAAAATGGGCGAAACCTTTACCTGTGACACTTTAGCAGCGGCAGGGGTGCTGGTCGGTTTGGGGCTTTTCTGAGCATTATTTTTATTTTTGATGGGCTTCTGCACCTCATCGATTCGGATGGCCTGTTCAATGACTCAGTCTAGTGACCTTTTCTCTTGAAAATCTCTCACTAGCTGGGTCATGATGTATTTGGGTAAGGCATGGAAAAACCTATTTACAAATTCTTTACTGCCCGTGCGCACCCTTTTGGTAGTCTGCGCAAAGGCATGCTTCAACTCCTGCACAAATTCTTGTGGGGCCTGATCCTCCCCACATTGCAAATTGTAGGCTGCTTTGGGAGCCTCTTTGGGATGTCTATGAACAGAAAAGTGCTTTAAGATGGCCGCCTTATATGTGGACCATCTTGAATGGTTTTGGTCCTCCAGCCCGGCAAAGAAAGTGGAGTATTCGGAGGAGAATGTCCATTTTACGTACCGAATGTAGCTACTGTTGTTTTTCAAATGGAAAGTCTCCATCATTTGCTCAAAGAGCTCTAAGTGGTCCCACACAGAATACTTGGCATTTTTGTGATAAGGCGGTGATGACACTCCTTATTGACTTAATCTGTTTTAAGGGGTCCTTAAGCAAGGCCATTTTTGCCTTATTGGCCTTCTTGGTTCGGGTAACCCCGGTCCATTCATCCTCTGACTAAGAGGCACTGCTCCCAGAGGTGCCCGTCTTATCTTCCAGGTTTTCCCGTATTCTGTGAGCCTGGGAATGGCTGGCAGAATGTGGGGACCTAGTCTCCTGTGTCCTGGGACGCTCAGAGGAGTCTTCTGATTCCTCCTTGCTCCCAGGATTTGATGGGTACCCCCACACTGACCTAACTGGACAGAGGTTTTCAGGATGCCCTTAGTGGGCCTACTCTCCTGGGGTTCCCCACTAAACTGCACTGTACTTGGGTGCCCATACCCAGATTCCAGCCCATCAATTGCTGGGAGGTACTGGTTCATGAGTTGCATACTCCGAACTGGATAGTAATCTGCCATCCCCGTGGCCCTGGGCTCATGTGCACCAGGGGACATGGGGGTGGCAGAGTCCAGGGACTGGGAGAGATGAAGGCCTCTGGTACTAGGGCTCCTGAGGTTATGCTCAGGTTTTTCCCTTTCCCAGCGAACCTCATCTCTATCAGCCCCTGCTCCCTGTTGCCATGCAAGAGCCTGTGCTTTCAGTTCCTCAACCAACGCCTTACTAGACTCTATCAGGTCAGTCTGCATGGCTACCTGTCGCTGGAGCGTATCATTGTGCTGACAGAGAGCCGCATTCTCTCTCTGTGCTTCCTTGTTGGTCCTGGAGTACTGGGCCAGTCTTTGCTGCAGAAGGGTTACCTCCTGGGTCCCAACCCTACTGGCCTTCTCCTTTCTTGCCAGAGCATCTTCCACCCTCCTGGTGTGCTCCAACAAGTTTTGATGCTCTTTTTGTAGGTCACCCAGTCCCTGGAGGGCCAGGTGATTTTCTTCCATTTTCTTTTTTTAAGTGGTAGACTTCCTGGCCTAAGGTATCCCTTTCCTGAGCAAGAGCCTGCCTCTGTGCCACCAGGTCGTCCCTCTGCCTTTGAAGGGCACCATCTTTCTGGCGCTCTTCCTCAAATTCTGCCTGGGTGTCCAGGTCTTTCAGAAATAATGTATTGCTCTCTGCCTTTTCTCTATCTAGGTGGCTTTGCTGGGTGACTACCTGCTCTGCACATGCCCTATTGAAACCCAGTTGTTGCTCCAGCTTTTTCTGGCTCTGCAGTAGGGAGTCCAAACCTTCTTGATACTCCTTCTGCAAGGCCAGAATTCTGGTATCCTGGTCTGCCATTTCCTGTTGCAGGATACCCAGGTCCTCTTTTAGTTTAATCAAATACTGCCTACTTTCGTTTTCTGACTCCTGGCTCCTCTTCAGCCTCTGCTCAGAAGAGTCCAGATCAGATTGGGCCTTCTCTGATGCCATCAGTTGCCTGCTTGCCAGATCTTGGCCTTCAGCACATTTGTCCTGTATGGCTCCCATATATAAATATAAATATGCCGCTATCCTGAAAATCTTGTTGTGCTTATCCTTGGCCTTAGGGGACATATATAGTTCACTCAGGGCCACGTGTAAGGGACCCTGATCATTGCAGATATCTAACCCAGTTGCAGTGACCTGTTGTGTGATTGCCTGCAACCACACATTCTGGTCCTGCTCAGTCCATTCACCTCTCACAAACAATTTATGGAAAAGGTGCTCTCTAGCTATCTTGATATCTACCAATGATGCCATTCTGGAAATTGATTTCCTTCCTGACTTACAGAAGTTTTTTATTTTATTTTGCAAAACAGACCGTTTCCTTAGAGCGTTCCCTTTTGAGGGGTGCTTTTACAGTGCAACACAGCGTAGTAGCCCAACAGGATTTATGTATCCTGTCAGTTAGCACACTGTATTAAGCTGCACAAGTGGTAGATCTAATCCAAAGTCCCGGCTAAAGAGCCCCCAATTTGTAATTGACTTCAATTCAGCACTCCAACCAAGTCAATGCTTAAATGGGATGCCCAATGGAAGCCCTTATTTATATATTTTTATGTCAACGTTCTTTAAATCTGGATGATGAACCCTTATATAACGCCCCTCTCTTTGGATCTCCCCAACCTCACATAGACAATATGTAGATTTGTTTTGCAAATTAAAAGGTTTATTTGAAGAATTAAACAATATATATATATCACACCTTTATGAACAAAATAATATCTGAATAGCACACTTATGAATATGAACAGTAATCAACAATGGGTAATATTACAAAATCAACAATCTCTTTAATCACTTAGGAGTAGGAACAGAAAGGATACTGTCGCAGAGAATACTTTATATGATTCAAGGAAATGCAATGATAGAAAAGAATGCAACACAGAAATAAACTTGATGTGATTTTCAATCAAAAGATAATATGATCCCTTTTTCCCTTGTGACTACTCACTCCCCCCACTATGCAATATGAAGAGATGGAAATGAGGGCACACAGGTTTCAAGAATACACGCAATAATGCAGTTCAATTCCAGCTCCCCCAGCAAGCGTAGAGAGACACGGGAATGATTTTAAAACAGGCAAAAATACTTTTGAATGTGATTGTCATGAAAGGGAAAATATGCTAAAATGATTTTAATTTACTAAAGGATATTCAGCACTAGTGAGAATTACTTTGGATCGGTACAGGTCAACACTAGCAATGATTCATGAGTGATTATCAGATTGAAAACGGAATTGAGCAGTGGAAAGCAAGAAACAGCTATTTTGACAGAAAATGAAATTGCGCAAATTGCAATTCGCTGCAACTTTTCTGCATGCCTGAATCACGATTTCGGAAAAACTATAAGGAATTGGAATGTCGTTTTGGGTTTGTTAGAAAGCTTTGGATCTTAGCTTTAAAATGACAGTTAAATTTCAAAAGTTTCGGAGGGTTTTGTGAAGGTTGATTTTTTAGAAATAAAGTCAAGATTTCATATGACAGATTGCGCTTTAAAGATTTACCAACAAGGACAGGCTTAAATTAAGGAGCTATGAAGAAGCAAGACAATCAGCGGGCAGCCACCAGAACAGGACGCCTCCGCTATGATCTTTGTCCGTCAAAACACCCGTCCCTCTTCAGAAAATATCAGCGCAAAGATGATTATTGCTACAATTATCAAGAATTATGTGGAGGAGAGAAGAATTTAGGATAAACAAAAGAGATTCTATAATACAGTTCTGGACAGGTTGAAATGGATTGAATATAATTACTTTAAACTAAGAGATGACTATGTACAGTTCTAGACTAAATACTCACTCCTAGGCTTTGGGATGGAATGGAATGGGCCTCTCACAGATCTGGTCAAGGGTTTGGCTGGGTTCTCTCGCCACCGGACAGGTCTCGGGCACTCTGGGTTCTGCTCTCAGCACTGCACGGCAGTCTGGGTGGCCTCTTGAACTGGAACTGACGTATTCTGGGTTATAGCACTGTTCTCTCTGGGTCTGGATCTTGGTTCTAGCACAGGGTTCTCAGGTAGAAGCAGAACAGCTCAGCCAGGCCGTTGAATGTGAGAGCCCCTGGAAGTTTAGGGGTTGGAATCAGGTTTGCAAAAGATTCTGAAGCCTGCTGAAAAGGTTCAGCTTGTGGGTTAGGCCTCTCTGCTTCAAGGTTCTAGAGTTTGGGTTCTGGAGTCTGGATCTATCTGGAGCCTGGAATCTGGATCTATCTGGAGTCTGGAGTCCTGCAGAGCGCTTCGCCAAGAAATCGGATGATGAGTGGAAAAAAGTGTCCTTCTGGATCTCAGCAGTCCCTATTTATGTGTTTCCAAAATGGGTGCGGAGGCTGACTCTCTATGCCCAACCCTCTAAGGATCCTGACAGGTCAGAGAATTTCTTGTCCCCTGATTTGAGACAGGAGCAGTGTGTCATATGTGCCAGAGTGATGCTGTGTTTTATGGCTTAACTGAAATCCCTCCCCTTTGCTTTTACATAGAAAATCTATTTTCCCCAAAAAACATAATTCCCAGATACACAAGTTGTTCATAATACATATACACATCACAGATTAATTAAGGCATGTCTCTGTTCAAGTCTCAAGTTCCTATGAGCTTGAGTTAAAAAATGACCACTTATTTGCGCTTTTGTGTGTTTCCCAATATTGGCTCTGCACCAAATTTTACACAGGCATACACACTCCATCTGAGCACATCTCTGTAATTTTTCCTGTTCCTAGCATAAACATAGTAGCTACAAGTTGAATAAATCCCGGGGTTTAGTCTAGGTCACATGTCCTGTCTTCCTGCCAGAGCAGTTTGTTGACAGTTACACCCAAAATAACATTCTGAAAGACTCTATTGTCTCTTTCTCCTGCCAGCAGAGGAATCTCCTCCCCCATCTGATTAACATGTCTATGCGACATCCTCCCTTTTGGTGGGAAGACAAGGTGTGAAGGGTTCTCAGGGGAAGCAACCGTTTTGGAGTTTTAACTAAATCAGATTACCTTCTGGTCAATTGCAACATAGTTCTTTGTAACAAAAAATACATTTATACCTTTAAAATAAGCAACCTATCTTTAAATCCAGTCTTTTTCCACATTAAATCAATGTGTGGCACTCTATATGGCATTTTGATGGAATTCTCTTCTTTGGCAGATTTAACTTCTGAAACACAGCTCTCCTGTCAGAATTTAGAGATCGCCAGCACCTGTCGGAGGCGAGTAACGGTACTGCACCCATTTTTGACAGCTGTCTCTCCATCAGTATCTTTAAAAGGGGATTTTACTATGCATATGATTCTTGCTGATATTGTTTTGAGGTGGATTCTTGCAGTAGAATAATGTGGAACACCCAACAAGAAGGTTGGATCTTTTTGGTGGTTTTTGTGAGCCATGATTTTAGCACATTTTGACAATCAAGAAACAAATTCCCAAACAGCTCTGTGTTGCTTTTGGAAATCAGCATTGCTTTTTCCACATGGTTTCAGGGCGCTTGGTGGGTAGCTCAATGGTGGGTTTTGGCCAGTGATGTCCTGGGCTCACTAAGATAGGCAAAAGTGGATGGCGGCCTATCTTCCAGATTTTTACTGCGCATTTTTGGATGATTTTGAGCGAGCAGCATGCTTTCCAGTGGCCATTATGATGTTTCTGCTGCCAGCACTGCACAGTGGTGTTGCAGGGCTTGGATGAGTGGGCTGATACATCCCACAAAAGTCCTGGTATTCACTTGGTATGGTACCGGTCACACCCAGAGTTATTGTCGCTATTCCATGAACAGATGGGCTTGTATTCGTTGACTTCTTTCCTTTATAGTAACTTGTGTGAGTACAGCCTTTGGAAAAGACCAACTCCCTTGCATGCCAATCTATATGTGGATTGTGATCTACCAACCACGGCATCCCTAAGATCAACTGAAACTGGGGCGCCTTGATGAGGTCGAAGGCAATAGATTCCCGGTGACCATCCTGACACAGAAGGGTTAAGACTGTGGTGCATTGAGATACTTGACCGGAAGCTATTTCCGTACCATCAACGGTGGTGACTGTTTCAGTGGTCGACTTAGGGCATAGAGGAAGCCCCATCTTTGCTGCGAGATCCTGGTCCATATAATTCCCAACAGCTCCTCTGTCAATGTATGCTTCTACGGTATGCATCCTAGACAGTTGCTGGTGGTTGATTAGGATCACAGGCAACGCAAAAAGGGAGGTCTGTAGTTCACTTTCTTCGCTCGACAAATGGACCCATACATTTGCCGGGCTTGGTAGTTTTCCAGCTCCTCATTCGTATTTTCTTTGTCAGTGGCCCAAACGATTCTCCTCGGTGGTTTCACTGGACACTCTTTGAGTAAATGACCTGATTTTCCGCAGTATAGGCATAGCTTCTGCTCCCTTCTCTTGTCTCTTTTGGCTTTGGTTGAAGGGGGCCTTACCCCTCCTCGCTTAATTGGTTCCACTGTATTGTCCATTACTCGTGGGGCATTGTCGCTTGACCGAACGTACATAGGGCGAGTGTCCAGTCTACCCTGATCTGCCTTTCGGTCTTGCAACCTGCGATCTAGCCGAACCACAAGGTTAATAAACTCTGCATAGTCTTTTGGTGGATCAACCACTTTGGCAAGAACATCTTTTAGCTCTCCCCTGGTGGAATAGCGTAGTTCTCTTCTCCACAGGCCACCCTGCTTCAACCACGAGCCTGTTGAAGGTCGCTATATATGTTAATAGGTCTCGGTTCCCTTGACGAAGGGACCAAAGCTTGTTGTCTAGTGCCTGTCCATTGGTACGACGAGCAAAGAGTTTTTCCATCTCCTGCTGAAAGCTCCCAAAGTCACGTAGCAGTGGATCATCCTGACTAACAAAAGGTACAGACCAGTGCCACTCAAATAAGAAAGCATGAAAGCAACCCATGACTGGTCATTAGGGAAGGCCCCAGGCCTACAAAGAAAATGGAGGCGGCATTGGTTCATAAATGTTGCATACTTCCTGGGGTCCCCCGTGAAGCGCTCAGGTGGGGCTAAAGGAACTGCTCCTGGAAGGGTTATCTGTACCGGATTGGTTGATGGCGCTGACATAGATGAGACGTTTCCAGGCAATGGAGCTTGTCCTGCCTGTGACTGGAGAAGTTGCCTACTCAGGTTGTCAGTGCGTTCCTTAGCCACTATCAATTCCCTCCGCAGGGCGTTGGTCTCCTGTCTGGCTGAATGCACCTCAGCACGTAACTGCCCCAACATCTGAGCTAACTGGTCGGTTTCTCACGTTTCCATGACGCCCAGGTGGATTATAGTTTGTGAGGCTTCGCGTTCTGTAACACTCACCTGATATCCATGGGGAAGCCACTCAGTCTGGTTGGACCACTTCCGACCTCAAACCCTTCCCTTGGACTCTTGTTCGGCGGAGGACTGGGTCTGAAAGCACAGGAATTTGGGTTTATCTTATTGTCTCTTCCTGCATGTAGCCCTTGTGGACCCAACTTCCCCCATAGTGCTCTCCTCACCTTGCTTTATTGTATGGTTCACTCTCCGTCCTGCTTCTCTTGGCAAGGGTGCGTTGTTGGATGGGCACGTCGCCACCTAGTTGCCTCACTGGTGCGGGGCCTCTGAGTCCAGACCTGCTGCAACTTCTGTTTGTCCAGGTAAGACTGCTGGTTTGGCAGTTTTGTCCGTTACTTGCAATTTCCCCTATTAATGTCTCTCCTTCTTCCTTAGGTGCAAGAAGAGTTCCAGTGGTGCCGTGCTGCTTGGGGCTGCGCTCAAGATGGTGAGAGAAAGCGCGATGTGCGGCGCTATGTGCCGTTTCTTATGCTGACTTGTTTGTTCTCTCTTCCTTGCAGGCCGCTGCGATGTCCCCGAAGGGTTTCTGCTCAGAAGATGGGGCGCGGTGAGTAAAGCGTAGCCTGCGCTGCCTTCTTGATCTTTTGTGTGTTAATCAGTGTTTCTTCTCTCTTGCAGGTTGTTCTAATGGCCCGAAGTGGACGTGGGCCGAGGGCGATGTAAACCCGGGTAAGCATGCAATATTTTGGCTATTTCCAGTATTGGAGAATAAACGCTTACTAATGCTGTTTTTTCGTTCCCTTTCTTCCCGGGTTGCAGCTTCTTCAAAATTGCGGGAACGTCACCGAGATGGAAGATTCTCAGGACCCAGGAGCGGAGGACAGGAGCAGGATTCACTCACAGGTAAGTGTAGACTAACAGTGTTCTTGTTCTTGCAGATAACTGGCTCCGGAATGCTGGTGAAGAGCTGAACGTGGTGAGCGTCATGCTGCCCAGTGCAGAGTAACGCGAAGCGTGTTTCTCAGGCTGGGCGTGGCTTATATAGCCACTAGGTATCCCAGGTACCCCTGGGTCTGATCACACCTAAAAGACTAGACCGCATAGCTCAGTTCTAGGACTGAGCTATGTGGGGGCATCCATGTTGTGCCAAAGGCTATTGCCAGGCCCAGTTCTCAAGTTCTTTTGCTTCATACATGAGCCTGGCGCCAAAGGTGCCAGGACTGGCTCCAAGAGAGTTTTGGGTGAGATGGTGAGGCCTTTAAGGCCATGATGGAAGTTCGTGGCGCAGCCCAAATGGCTTGCCTATTAGGGCCAGGGCAGGAGTCATGACACGTTCAGGGAGGAACAGCCAATTCCCCTGGACGGTGCATTCCTAGCAGATGTGAAGTATGGCGAAGCTAAAATCCGGGCCACGTTCTACGTCACACTACTGAGTAACAACACCTTACTGTGCTGTGCTGAGGCAGAGGCTCTAGGCATCGTAAAATGTGCTCCATGGGTCTCCCCGATTGTGATTGCCCGGAAACACAAACAGCCTGACTCTGTGAGAATCTGCGTTGACATGCGCCTGCCCAACAACGCGATAAAGCGGGAGAGACACCTAACCCCCATAATTGACGACATCATAACTGAGCTGCATGGTGCAAGGTTCTTCTCCAAACTGGACCTCAGGGCCGGGTACCATCAGGTGGTGCTTCACCCTGAGCTAGAAAGGAGAGTGGAGGAATTTGTGGCCTCCTGTGTGTAGTGCCACACAGCCTCACAGGCGCAGTGTGAGCCAACCATTGAAACCATGCCCAGAGGAACAAAACCGTGGGAGGTGGTCCGCGCAGAATTTGGGTCCACGACCATGAGCACCCACTTCCTGGTGGTTGTCGATGAGTGGTCCCGATATCCAGATGTAGAATCTGTGGAGTCTGTGGCGTTAGAAAGAGTGGTGGTAGCGTTGGAGAAAATCTTTGCCACCCATGGACTACCCAAGGTACTATGCTCCGACAACGGGGCCCCTTTCCAGGGCAAGAGTTTTGCTGACCTTATGAAAGAGTATGGCATCCACCACAGGAAGGTCACTATGCTGTGGCCCCGAGCAAACAGAGAAGCAGAGCAGATGATGCGCACGCTGATCAAAGTCTTCCGGATCGCACAAGGAAAAGGCGAGTGCCTACAAAGGGCACTATATGAGTTCCTGCGAGGGTACAGGGCCACCCCACATTCATCCATGGGGGTGGCGCCAGCGGAGGTGTTGTTCCAGCGGTGCCCAAGGGACGTCATACTAGAGGTGGGAGAGTGTGAACCTGCCATCCTCAACGATGAGGGGTTGGAAGAGGAGAGAGGGGCACGGACAGAGATGGAGAACGCCCAGAGGGGCTTAAGATCCCCAAGAATTGCTCCGGTTGATGAAGTTCTGGTGAGAAACCGTCACCCTCAAGGCAAGCTATCCCTCACCTATGAACCGGCTGCGTTGGACGTAGTGGCGGTCAAGGGGTCAATGGTGACCGCGTCCGATGGAACGGCATCTGTCACCAGGAATGCCAGCTTCTTTAAGAGACTGGGTGAGTCAAGGGCTGAGACTATGGCGGACGTGGACCTGGGGGAGGTGCCAGATGAAGGAGGGGGACCCTCAGTCCGAGTGGAGTCCCCGACCCAACGGATGCCTGGCGAAGGAACACCAACCATAGAGACAGGCAGGGGGAAACCTGCCCGTCTTACGGACTATGTCATGGACTAAGTGATGGTTGTCCTGTTGTGAAGATCCCGGAGCCTGTGCAGTATGGTGCCACCTGGGGACCCAGGGTGGGTATCATTAAAGGTGCTTCCGGGGATATGTTGATGTTGTGTGATGTGATGTTGAATAGTTTGGTTCTCCTTTTCAGTTGTTTGTTGTTATGGAAAAGGAGGAGTGTGGCGCTGGCCCTTTAAGGGCGCGCACGCGACAGAGTGACGTCTCACTCCGTCGCGTGCCTGTATAAATAAACGGGGCATTCCCGGCGGCCTCAGAGCCACCGGGGAGCCCGCACTACCAACACTGTGCCTTAGTACTTGTGTTCAGGGAGTGGGGGCCTCACAGGCATTAGTCACACGGCGACCGCTAACAGTCATCAAACATATCCCTCAATGTCTAAGCTATAGGGATGACATTCTGATATTTGGCACCACACAAGAAGCACATGACGACACATTAAGAAGAGTATGCATAGCACTTGAGGACACGCATTTAACACTAAATCCTGACAAGTGTGAGTTCAGCAAATCAACTTTAAAGTTCTTTGGACACATCTTTTCGAGAAACGGTCTGCAACCTGACACAGAGAAAGTGGAGGTATTAGTAGAAGCCCCGACCCCCACCTGCGTGTCTGCAGTCAGATAGTTCCTGGGAATGACGAGTTCCTGCACCCGCTACATTCAGGACTTTGCACCGGTGAGCACACCCCTTCGACTACTCACGGGAAAGGGGCAAGAATTCTCCTGGTCAAATGCGTGCGAGGAAGCCTTTCAGGAAATCAAGAAACGCATCGCTTTCGCCTCCTGCATGGCATACAACGACCCGGACCTCAACACAGAAATGATGTTTGATGCCAGCCCGGTTGGCCCTGGGGCTATCCTAACTCAGACAAAACCAGGAGCCTTGCCTGACATGCCGAGACACATAGTAGTTTATGCAAGCCGCAGTCTCTCGGCAACAGAATGTGCATATTCCCAACCGGAGAAGGAGAGCCTTGCAGTTGTGTGTGCATGTGAACATTACCATCTGTTCCTGTATGGACGCCCCTTTACCATAATCACAGACCATCAAGCTCTCACCTCCATCTATAGTAAACCAACGGCCAAGATGCCACCACGCATTGCAAAGTGGAGCCTCAGGCTGCAAGAATACTCGTTCAATATCATAAACCGCCCGGGGGAAAGACAACAACCCAGCGGACGTCGTATTCAGATATCCACTTCCAGCTCAGGATGAGAGGCAGTCCATCAAAGCCAACCACTACATAAATTATCTGGTAAGCAACACCCCCCCCCAAGTCCTTCGCGAGTGTGCAGCTACTAGTTGGTTTGAAAAATGACCACCTGCTCCAGAAAATACACAAATGCCTGATGTCAAGCCAGTGGCACGTCAGAAACAAACACGGTCAACTGCTATCCACAGAGGAAGAGAAACATTTCCGCACATTCAGACTCATAAGTCACACGTTGTCCATGTCTCCAGAAGGTCTGTTGCTAAAAGAGAACAGAGTTGTCATCCCGGCAAGCCTGCAGGAGCAAGTGCTGGCTCTTGCGCACTTTGGGCATCTAGGAATTGTCTCAACAAAACATCACACAGATGAACGAAAGAGTGGAACAAATGCTGGGCAAGTGCATTGCGTGCAAGGCAGTGGCCCCACGCACATTCCCTGAGCGTCTCAAGATGTCATCGATGCCACTACAGGTATGGGACGAAGTTGCCATCGACATGTTCAGCCCATTAGCCAATGGCAAGCAAGCCCTCGTGATCATCGATGAGATGTCCAGATTTCCGGAGGTTCAACTAATCCACTCCACCAGCGCTCAGGCAGTGATACCGGCAATGGACAAAACTTTTGTGGATTACGGCATTCCGCCCATTGTAAAAACTGACAATGGCCATCCTTTCAGCAGACATGACTTTTCCATGTTTGCAGAACACCTCAGTTTCCAACACCGCAAAACCATGCCTCTGTGGCCACAGGCAAATGGAACAGTGGAGAGATTTATGGGCAATCTAAAACGTGCGCTCCAGGTGTGCTCGATCACCAAAGGCTCATTTATGCAGGCAATATGTACCCTGTTGAGAGACTACCGAAACACGCCACAAAGCTCAACCGTAACGTGTCCCTCTGCACTGATGTTTGGTCAAGTGATAAGAGCTACACTGCCACACAATCCAAATGTGTCTCCCCCGGCCACACAGGCTGACACAGCTCGGACAAAAGACAAGGAGAGCAAAACCAAAATGAAGGAATATGCTGACAAGCAAAACCCAGCAATTTCTGAGTAGGAGATCAGGTACTAGTATGACAAACTCAAGATGCCAAAGATATTCCAGCCTTCAATCCAGAACGCACAACCGTGACTCACATACACAGGTCCATGATAACCGCAGCCAGTCCCAAAGGAACCGTCACCCGAAACTCGTCATTCTTTTAAACTCTTGAAGGAGACGAGCACCATGAAGGTAGTGATCCCACAGGAGAGGAGGACTCTTCTGACCTGGACTTCGAATATATACAAGAGGACATGGACGCTGATGACAGTGCCAGTGACTACACCGTAAATGACACTCCCTGCGTATGCAGCCCCTCTCAAAGGGGGGTCTGCAAGCCTTTGCAGTGGATCGAAGAAATTAACTAAGACCCCACGTTTCTTGCCAAGCGAGGGGGATATGTATTGTCTTTATGTGTATTCTTGAACATCCCAACTCTTCTCTTCTTGTTTGGGAAAGGAGAACCGTGCCCTTTCTATTGTTATGGTGTGGGTTGCAACCCACGTGTTGATATGGATGGAGCGCCTGCCCCTGCGCCAGGTAGTGCTTAATTAATAAAGAGTCAACAGCTCGACTCCACGTCTCTGCGTTTCATTGATTCTAGGCCGTCATACATGTTTGCCTCATGGGGATGCATGCATGATCATATTCAACAGTTCCCATCTGAGAAACTGACCTTTGGTTGCTAGGGTCATTTCTCAGATGGGAAATAGCTGCTTTATTGTGAGTAGGATAGTTCCCATTAGCGAATTGGCCCTTTTTGGCCCTAGTGGCCAAGTCCTGCATAATAATGGGTTTTAGATTACTCTCACTGAGACGGCGAGTTCCAATTAGAGAAAGGGCCCTTTTTGCTCCCCTAGTGGTCAGGTCCTGCATGATAATGGGTTTTAGATTACTCTTACTGAGAACGCTAGTCTGCCACCCCAGGTTGGAGGGCAGTTTCTGTAATGCGAAATAGATGATTCAGTGTGAAGATGCTTCCGTGTGAATAGGGTTCCCATTAGACCAGGGGACCTTTCTGCCTATCCAGTTTGGCAGGCTGTTTCTCTAATGGGAAGTAGATGCTTGAGGTCTGGGGTTGGAGGGCCGTTTCTCTAATGGGAAATAGATGCTTCAGTGTGAGTAGGCTGGTTCCCATTGGACGAGGGGACCTTTCTGCCTCTCTAGGTTGGAGGGCCATTTCTCTCATGGGAAATAGATGCTTCAGTGTGAGTAGGCTGGGTCCCATTAGACAAGGGGACCTTTCTGCCTCTCCAGGTTGGGGATTCGCTTGCCTAATGGGAAATAGATGTTTCAGTGTGAGTATGCTGGTTGCCTAATGGCCCCTTCCACTCCCTTCTTCCTCTTTTACTCCGCTCTTTACTGCAACACTTGTTTCCAGACTCCCATACTAGGCCTTCGACTCAAGCCTCCCTGTATAGTCCTGCCCCTTTTGAAACTGAAAAGGGCAGGGTGTTAACAAATGTACCCAAGTCCTTGAGTGTACGTGACAAAGTGATTGGCTCTTCTGAGTATCTCATCATCTTCAGATCTAGTGGTTTGTATCAGTTATAAATTGTCAGCTGCCAACTTGAAGTCAAGCAGCACTGTCATGGTAGCTTCCTGATACCACCATGGTGCCTCCTGCAGGTAGCTGCACAATAACTCTTCCAACCTTGAACCTCCTCATCTGCCAAATTCATTGCATACCCTCAAGCTCAAGTATGTCCTTTTCACAGTCCATCCTGCAGTGTATTCAAATGTACTTTTAGTTGGATCAAAGACAATACCCACAGATCTTTTGGTCTTCTAATGCAGAGTTCTCCATTCTTCAAAACTCTACCAGGTCTTGAATTACAGACTGGTACCTGGCAAAGGAGAAAGTGTATAGGGTCGATGCCTTGGGAATACCTTATATACTGGCTATTATCTTTCTGAAGGTACAGGCCCCCCAGGGTCTCATAGCTCTGTTTCAATGTGTCCACCTAGAAACATGGCCACAGTTCTCTCCTTTTTTTATGCTGTCACTCACTTAATTGTTGTACTGAATATGTAATTCTTTTCATTGACGGTTTCATATTTTCACTCATTTATATTCCATTAAAGTAGGCCTTATTTTCATTTATTATATTACTCAAGTTATCAGTTCATGGTTCTTACATATTTATCATAATCATTTAATTGGACCAAAGGGTAAGATATCGTATCCATTGGCATAATTATGGATTTATGTATTCTAATTGAACCTGAACTAGTTGCATTTTTTCCAAATGTTTTTTACCTAATTTTTTTAAATGTCAGAATTTGGGGTAGGTCCCCTCTCCGCGACACACCCTCCACCCAGCACCTTACACAATCCGATCTGGCCTGACCCCAACCCACCATCTACATTTTGTGGTATAGCATTTTTTTAAGACATTGAGGAGGGGCGGGGGATGGGGGAATTTCAACCAGTTTGGGGGTAGGGGAGGGTCGACCAAAATACATAAACCTATAATTATACTGTTAACTGGTGGTATGTTCACTAATATTCTTAATAGAAATCTACACAACTTTAAAAAAGAATAACAAACAGTACCTTAAAGAAACAGACAATTGGGTAATGGAAGTGTTTTTATTATGACAAGTGCTTACACCGTAAAACAACAAATAGTACATATATACATGTGTAGACTGGATACATACTATACATTACACAGTATATTTGGCAATTGCTTTTTAAAACCAAAGATTGAATTGGTGGAGCCATATGGAGTGAAACTGCTTTACCTGGCGGGATTGGAAGAAAAAGAAGGCTAATAGTGAAACATTTGTGTGAAAAATGGTTCTCATAACTGCACACGAAAAGCTGCAAGAATTTGATAATGGAAAAAGTGAACTTTATTATTGCAAATGTTCACAATCTTTTGTCACAATATTTCCTGTAAGGGATCAACGGATATCATGGCACCACACCTTCAGCAGGGGCATGCTGATACACAGTGCCAGAGGTTTGTGACACAATTATCGATCTATAAATGATTTGCTTTGCATAATGGTGCTGTAGTGTAAACAAGTATGGGTAACCTATAGACAACTAAAGATCTCACCAAAAACAATTCCAAGTTAAAAATGTCACTCGAAATATGGATTTATAGGACAGCAAGTTAAAATAACATGAAAAGCAACTCACACTGCCTAAAATAAAAAATGTGATTAGGTTGGAAGGAACTCAGAAACACTGGACACTTTTCTGAAGCGCACCTGGCACTTTTTGAATCTGTTATACTCTTTGCACTTTAGTCGGGCATTTCCAATATTTACAATTTGCCTTGGTGAAGTAATATGGTTCTGCATTGACTTTTCGACGCATTTTGCACGCACCACTTTTATATGGGTGTATAATGGATTTGTAGGTACAAGGCAGTTTTGACAGTATTTAACATGCATTTATGTGTTTTGATATGTATTCTTGCTTTTTTATGAGCCCTTTGTGTTAGGTATGCGGTTAGTGTTTTGCAATAAGTCATTGTGAGCAGGGTAAAATGAGTGGTACATATTTCTACATCAACATGCTCCTGCTAATTTTTGTGCTGCTATTACATATATTATGTGCATTACTCTTTTATTTTTGTTCACAAACAATTCTCTTATTTATGCTCCACGCTGTTTCTGACCTATTGAGGAAAATGACTCAGTATATCAATGTATTGTTTAGCAACATTCATTGCTGATTTCAATAAAGCTAGTAATGTTTATTTAGTCAAATAGTCAGTCTATACCCATGAGGTTCTTTATGTATTGAGATTTGTTGCTGCACAGCAGACAGTGAGATTTTGCAGAAATTAGTAGTGCCATTTCTTCATTGATGTGTTAGGCGAAATCCACCTTTGGTCGTAAATTGGGGTGCGTTCTGAGAACCACATTTTCCTTGTAGAAGATAATAGAAGGCTGTTCTGAACAGAGTGCTTGAAACTCACTTGGCGGTTCAAACAGTTTTCACATGAGCGCTGACAGAACCACATTGGGGTCCCATTGGTTGTGCAGTATTCTCCTTGGTAGGTAATCTCTGTAGACCGTTAACATGGCTCCAAATTATTTGATTTACAGACAGCATCTGCAGTAAGCTGTTCTAATATGTCCCTATCACTGCCAAATAGGTTATATAAGAGACCACAGACACCCCACTTTCCACTAATTGTGCGATGAAGGAGATATTCAGTCTTGCCTGCAGTGGGTTTTTGTCACTCCCTAAACACCATTGGCAACAACACCTAGACGCACTTCGGCCTATATTACATTTTAAAATAATAATATCTCCATTTACTTGCATACTGTGACCTGGTGGAATCATTCCTAGGGGCCATAATGCTCCCCATGTTCTTTTGAGAGGGTCCCAGGTGACTGTAACCTAGGTCCTGTAATGATCCTTCAGATGGTGTCACTTCTCCCCACGGGGGAAGACTCTTTCTTGGAGTCTGGGGAGGTGAGGCCGCTAACCAATAGTCCCCCTAGAGGTGGTAACATGAGGGAGAACCTCATAGGGAGGAACTCCCTGCCTGGGGATATGGATGAGAGTTTGGGATACAGTGCCTTTAACTCCAATCCCAAAGGGTAATAACACCCTTAATCACACATGATAAAATCAGAGACAATGTATTACTGTAATCTCCCTGTGATAAGGACTGGGATGTAGAAGAAACCCGGAACACTACAGTCAAGCATGAAGTATTCAACTAGCTGCTCTCAATCGGACTGATGTTTCGCTAGAGCTGTCCCAGCTACTTAAGACAAACAGTAAAGAAGGACTAGGAAAACCACCTCTGAAGAGAGAGTTATCTCTTGGAGGAGAGTCCAACAAGCAAGGACACTGACATAAAGCCCACGCTCTGAGGCTGTAGCGAGACAGCTTTCTGAAGTGCTGGAGTTGAACCAAGGGACTCAAGGGAAGCGTCTCATCCATCAGTGGAGAGACAGCAAACCTGAAGTAGAAAGTCAGTGCGGTGGTGGCATTACCTGTAGCGAGTGGATCATACTATCCAAGAACGACACCCTGACCACTAGAATTAGCCTATGGCAGAGCCACGTAGAAAGTACGAGAAACAGTGGTGGTTGCGAGACCTGTAATGGGTGGACTGTTTGTCCAAAAACTTGAGCCCTGATCACCAGTCATAATGGACCACAAAGTCAAGCGGGCCGAAGAGTAATATAAGAGAGTGAAGACACCACAGAGTCAAGCGTACAGAGGAAGCGAGTGACAGGCTGCAAAGTTTAGCCTGCCGAAGGAGAGTGGAAGAAGAAAGTAGACAATCAAACCCACAACCCCTGGCAAAACCAGTGAAGGATTCCCTGAGAGAAGGTAAATGGAACAGTGGTAAGTCCAGGAGGGGGCTGGGACAACTTATGAACTGGAAGGAATTAAACATGTAGATGAAGGATTCAATGCTAAAGTATACTTAAGAGGTATCTGCGTAAACTGGACAGATAGAAGGGAGCCCTTCTATGGAACTTTGCGAACACAGAACATTATGAGACTTGTACTGTCCTGGGTTGTGATACGAACTCTTTGGGTTAGCCTAGTTGTTTGGTTTGTAGTTGGACTAGGATGGAATACTTTCTTTTTGACACAACAGATTTCCAGGCACACGTTTTAGTTTTGTTGAGGTAGAGAACCACTGTCATGATCTCTGCTTCCAAAAGGTCAGGGTTTTCCCAACTCCATTGGAAGCAGATCCATAACCCAGGTTCCGAGTGCCAACCAGTCCCAATTGGGACCTTTTGGACCCAGTCCTGGCGCCAGTGGCACCAGGCTCATAAATATGCCCAGTCCCAGCGCTGGAAGCGCCGGGCTCATAATGCTTGGGTGGACTTACCTGCAGCAGACCATGCTGTTTACTTGCCTGCCAGTTGAGCCTCTGATCCTCTTCTGTTTGGAACGACTTTTCCTGTTGGGTGGGGCAGGAGCCACTCCCTAGGTTCAGAACACTGGAACTCTTCTGGAAAGCAGGAACTCTTTTCTTACCTAGGCGTGGCTGTGGAAGGAGACACCTAAGCACTACAGGAGGCTATTTAAACCACACCCGATGGATGAATCTTGCTTTGCGTTATTCTGCATCCTCTGCAGCAGAACGCTCATCGTGTCTTCTGCATCTGATCCTGGGCCTAAGGAAAAAGGCTTACCATCCTGAATCCAGTCTTCAGCAACACCTATAAAGACAAGAAAGAACAGGTTAGCATTACGGTCTTCAGTGACAGCTCTTCACTTACCTGGTCCATCGGCTGTCACCAACGCCTCGCGCTGCATTCCGACATCTGAAGGACAAAGGCTTACCTACTCTTTGTGCGCTCCGGAGGTCTTCACACTGCATTCCGGCATCTGAAAGATAAAAGCTTACCAACTCTTTGCACGCTCCGGAGGCCTTCGGCGCTGCATCCCGCATCTGAAAGACAAAACAAGGTGCGTTTAAAGACATTGGGGAACTTTAATCCTCACGTGCCATTACTCCTTTCCACATCCAACCCAGTGGGTATTCCGGCACCCTGCAGCCGCTCCGAACTTATACCTGCAAAATAAAAAGACAGTTAGAGCGCATCGTGAAGCAGGCAACAAGCGCTTACTTACGTGCTTCCAGGCGCTTCTATTCATCACACGGGCTCCATCTTCAACTCACTTCAGCCCGTCATCTACCATCGCCGGAACCCTGCAAAACAAGAGACATCATTACTAAAGACTTTAAAGACATTAGAATTACTCGAAATTTACCGTTCGTGCAGTAAACGACGAACAGCAGTCCTCTGAAGTCAAGAGGCCTGCTTCCCTTATCCAGTGAAGAAACTGGTTACAGCACCCTGCCCCGAGGCAGATGGAGAGGGTTGCCAGTCATTTGGTCGAAATCAATTGGTCGACTGGACAACTGGTCGAATCAATTTGGTCGAAAACCAAATGGTCGAATTTTTTTTTTTTTTTTTTTTTGGGGGGGGTCCCCCCCCAAACCCCTTTTTTTTCTTTCTTTTTTTTTTTTTAACACGAAAACCCACAAAACACATATATAAATAAAAAAAAAAAAATTCGACCATTTGGTTTTCGACCAAATGACGTCGACCAAATTGCAGTCGACCAGTTTGTAGTCGACCAAATGACTGGACACCATGGAGAGCACGGCGTTCACTTACCTAAGGTGAGAGCGTTAACCTTCGGGGTTCTACAGGAGAAGAGAAAGGGAAGAAGAGAGAGACATTCAATAACCCAGTTCATTAATCCCATATTTTCTATCTGCAGACATCTTACCCTTCGAGTCAGACATACAGTGCACAGAGGTCCAGCCCAAAGAGCCAGCCGTGTGTTACACATCACCTTTGAAGATACGGTATACGCCCAGTCAAGACCGGCGCCTCTACGGGAATCAGGTGAGCGTTACAGAACGCAAAGCCTACCACAAAACTCCCGTCCAGGCGCTATGGAAACCTCGGATACCGACCAACTAGCCCAGTTACTTGGGGAACTAAGGGCAGAAGTGCATGCAGCCCGTCAGGAAACGAACGCTCTAAGAAGGGAACTGATTATTTCCAAGGAGCGAACAGATGATCTCGCTAGACAATTGCTAGCTACAGTCACAAGCCGGACAGACCCCGTTACCCGCATCTGGGGGAAATCTTCCTTCTACATCCTCTATGAATCCAGTGCAGATCAACCTACCTGGGAATGTACCTCTGGCTCTGCCCGAACGATTTTCTGGTGACCCAAAGAGGTTTGCAGTATTTATCAATCAGTGCCGGTTGCATTTCTTATGCCGGCCAGCAGCCTTTCCAACTGATCAAGCTAAAGTAGCTTTCGTGCTTTCGTACCTTAGTGGCAATGCGGCAGACTGGTCGATCCCTCTAGTAAATCAAGATGATCCGGACCTCCATGATTTTCAAGCTTTTCAGCTCAGTATGGAAAAACTGTTCGCAAGACATTCACAGGGGCAGGCCTTGGACAATGAGCTTCTTTCGTTGCGACAAGGTAATCAAGACCTTTTGGCTTATATTGCGTCTTTCAACAGACTGATAGTGGAAACTCAATGGCCTGAGGACAAAAGGATTACGCTGTTTCATAGAGGTCTACGTGGAGAGCTCAAAGATGTGTTAGCCCAAGTAGTGAATCCCCCACAAGATTGTTCGGACTATATAGACTTAGTCGTTCAAATAGATCACAGACTGCAGAACAGGAAGGCCGATCGTTCCAAGTTTGATGCTCGAGTATTTTCCAAACCACCAACTCCTTCCAAAGGAGTAGACTCCGGGGAACCCATGCAAATAGGGGGTCTGAAAGGTCCTCTAACACAAAAGGAGCGGGAAAGGAGAAAACAGTTGCAATTATGCCTCTATTGCGGAAACTCAGGGCACTTTCTTCGAGACTGTCCGGTGAAACCTGCCAAGAAGGCAGTAGGAGCTGCAGTTACCAAAGTTACAAACTCTGAGCAGGGAAACGACCTCGCCCGACAAGAATAGAGGTCCTCTTGCCGAGCGTGAAAACCAGTTCCATGACCTCGCATTTCGTGATACCTATGGTCCTTATTAGCCCTGATAATCCAGATCGATTACATGCAATCGAAGCTTACGTCGACAGCGGTGCCATCGGCAATTATGTGGATCATGAAATGGTTTTGAGGATGAATCTAACTCTTTGTCCCAAGGCTGTAAAGGACGTCATTACTACGGTGGATGGTACGGAGATAGCCTCCGGGCCAGTAACGCATACCACTCAAGAAGTGACGCTAGTAAGTCAAGATGGACACCATGAGAAGATCATGTTCGATGTGATCAAGGCCCCTCAGTTTCAGATTATTCTAGGAATACCTTGGTTAGAGAAACACAATCCTCTGATCGATTGGCGAGCAAGAACGGTCCAGTTTCCAGAATGTGTCTCTACTTGTCACCCTCCACCTGGTGTTGCACTGGCAGCAATTTCTTCAGAGACTCCCCAGTTACCTCCCGAATACCTAGAATACCAAGATGTTTTCCGGAAGGATCAGGCTAACTCTCTACCTCCTCATAGGTCTTATGACTGCCAGATAGACCTAATACCTGGATCTACTCCTCCTTGTAGTAGAATTTATGCCCTCACCGAGCCTGAGAACCTTCACCTTCGACAATACCTGGATCAATACCTGGCAAATGGGTTTATTCGTCCTTCCAAGTCCCCTGCTTCTTCAGCTTTGTTCTTCGTTCCAAAAAAGGAAGGAGACCTTAGAACTTGTATAGATTATCGCTCCCTGAACCAGATCACCGTTAAGAATAGATATCCGTTACCTTTGATCCCTGAACTCCTGGACCAAGTCAGAAAAGCATGCATATATACAAAGCTGGATCTTAGAGGAGCATACCACTTGGTACGAGTAAAAGAGGGCGATGAATGGAAGACGGCCTTCCGCACCAAGTATGGGCTATTTGAATATCAGGTCATGCCCTTCGGACTTTGCAATGCCCCGGCCGCCTTTCAATATTTTATGAACGATGTCCTTAGAGAGCTCATAGATGTGTGTGTTGTTGTTTACATTGACGACATCCTCGTTTATTCTTCATCGGAATCTGAACATCGGAAACACGTGAAAATGGTCCTCGAAAGATTGCGTCAACACAAACTTTTCGCTAAGTTGGAAAAATGTGTTTTCAACGTGACTGAAGTTGAATTCTTGGGATTCATATTATCACCTGGCGGATTGCGTATGGATTCAAAGAAGGTCGATGCAGTTCTCAAATGGCCATCACCATCCTCCGTAAAAGGTGTGCAAAGCATGTTAGGCTTCACTAACTTTTACCGCAGGTTTATCCCCGAATTCTCCCGAATAGTCCAGCCCATCACTGCCTTGTTAAAGAAAAACAAACGTTTTGAATGGTCTACCGAGGCGGAACAAGCTTTCCAGGATTTGAAGACTAAATTTATCTCTGCACCAATCTTAAAACACCCTCGCCCCGAACTCCCCTACATCGTGGAAACTGATGCTTCAGGCCTTGCCATGGGGGCAGTTCTATCACAAAAGGACCCGCTAACCAATCAGTTGCATCCCGTGGCATTTTGGTCCCGCAAATTCTCGCCTCCTGAAATCAATTACACGATTACTGACAAGGAACTTCTGGCTATCAAGTCTGCCTTTAAGGCTTGGCGGCATTATCTGCTGGGGGCCCGACACACCGTTACTGTGATTACGGATCACCGAAACCTGCAATATTTGAAAACCGCAAAAGCCCAATCCTCTAGACAACTCCGTTGGGCATTATTCTTTGCCGAGTTTGACTTCATAATTACCTATCGACCTGGTACAAAAAACGGTAAAGCTGATGCCCTTTCTCGGATGGGAGTGGAAGAACACTTGATCAACCCTAAACCTGTACCAATCATTCCCGAACAAAGAATTCTGGGTGTAATCGCCACACAATCCATAGAGGAAGTTAAGGATAAAGCCAGGCAACTTATAACTCCAGTAGACATACAGAATTGGCATCTGCAGGGAAAGGACTTTGCAGTAAAGGACAACTTATTGTATTTCCAAGAACGATTATACCTACCCAGCTTAGATTTACAGAAAAAAAGTAATCTCTTGCTATCACGATTCTTTAATGGAAGGACATCCCGGTATAGCCAAGACCTCAGAAAAGATCAAGCGCTACTTCTGGTGGCCGTCTTGGAAAAAAGATATCAGAGACTTTATAATGTCCTGTGGAGTATGCGCCCAAAACAAGAGTCAAAAGGAAAGACCAGCAGGCCTCTTACGCCCTATTGACATCCCACCTCGCCCTTGGCATATGCTTTCTATGGACCTTATCACCGATCTACCTCCATGCTCAGGATACAATACGATTCTAGTAATCGTGGACTTATTCTCCAAGATAGCGCATTTCATTCCGCTCAAAGACTTGCCAACAGCAGCAACTCTGGCCCGAGAATTTCTCGAAAACATCGTCCGACTGCACGGTTTTCCTTCGGTTCTAATTTCGGATCGAGGTAGTCAATTTATTTCTCATTTTTGGCGAAGTTGCTGTCGGTCGGCTCAAATTGATGTGAGACTATCGACCAGTCACCACCCTCAGACCGACGGACAAACCGAGAGGACCAATCAAACTCTGGAAGAGTATTTATGCTGCATGCTGCAACAAACTGAAAAAACTTGGAAAGACATCCTTTGGATAGCCGAATATGCCTACAATAACTCTGTCCATTCGGGAACTGGGAAAACCCCGTTTTTTCTTTTGTACGGCAGTCACCCTCGAACCTCGGAGTTGGATCCCCTCCAAGATCTTGAAACACTCCAAGATCTCCAAATCTAAACTATTTTACCTAATTGACTGGAAAGGCTATGGCCCCCAAGAGCGATCCTGGGAACCTGCTGAATATGTCCATGCTCCTCGCCTAATCAAAAGATTTCACCGAACATTTCCTGACAAGCCAAAACCCCCGGAGAAGCCCGGTTTGGGAGGGGCCTTGAGGGGGGGTACTGTCATGATCTCTGCTTCCAAAAGGTCAGGGTTTTCCCAACTCCCTTGGAAGCAGATCCATAACCCAGGTTCCGAGTGCCAACCAGTCCCAATTGGGACCTTTTGGACCCAATCCTGGCGCCAGTGGCACCAGGCTCATAAATATGCCCAGTCCCAGCGCTGGAAGCGCCGGGCTCATAATGCTTGGGTGGACTTACCTGCAGCAGACCATGCTGTTTACTTGCCTGCCAGTTGAGCCTCTGATCCTCTTCTGTTTGGAACGACTTTTCCTGTTGGGTGGGGCAGGAGCCACTCCCTAGGTTCAGAACACTGGAACTCTTCTGGAAAGCAGGAACTCTTTTCTTACCTAGGCGTGGCTGTGGAAGGAGACACCTAAGCACTACAGGAGGCTATTTAAACCACACCCGATGGATGAATCTTGCTTTGCATTATTCTGCATCCTCTGCAGCAGAACGCTCATCGTGTCTTCTGCATCTGATCCTGGGCCTAAGGAAAAAGGCTTACCATCCTGAATCCAGTCTTCAGCAACACCTATAAAGACAAGAAAGAACAGGTTAGCATTACGGTCTTCAGTGACAGCTCTTCACTTACCTGGTCCATCGGCTGTCACCAACGCCTCGCGCTGCATTCCGACATCTGAAGGACAAAGGCTTACCTACTCTTCGTGCGCTCCGGAGGTCTTCACACTGCATTCCGGCATCTGAAAGACAAAAGCTTACCAACTCTTTGCACGCTCCGGAGGCCTTCGGCGCTGCATCCCGCATCTGAAAGACAAAACAAGGTGCGTTTAAAGACATTGGGGAACTTTAATCCTCACGTGCCATTACTCCTTTCCACATCTAACCCAGTGGGTATTCCGGCACCCTGCAGCCGCTCCGAACTTATACCTGCAAAATAAAAAGACAGTTAGAGCGCATCGTGAAGCAGGCAACAAGCGCTTACTTACGTGCTTCCAGGCGCTTCTATTCATCACACGGGCTCCATCTTCAACTCACTTCAGCCCGTCATCTACCATCGCCGGAACCCTGCAAAACAAGAGACATCATTACTAAAGACTTTAAAGACATTAGAATTACTCAAAACTTACCGTTCGTGCAGTAAACGACGGACAGCAGTCCTCTGAAGTCAAGAGGCCTGCTCCCCTTATCCAGTGAAGAAACTGGTTACAGCACCCTGCCCCGAGGCAGATGGAGAGCATGGCGTTCACTTACCTAAGGTGAGAGCGTTAACCTTCGGGGTTCTACAGGAGAAGAGAAAGGGAAGAAGAGAGAGACATTCAATAACCCAGTTCATTAATCCCATATTTTCTATCTGCAGACATCTTACCCTTCGAGTCAGACATACAGTGCACAGAGGTCCAGCCCAAAGAGCCAGCCGTGTGTTACACATCACCTTTGAAGATACGGTATACGCCCAGTCAAGACCGGCGCCTCTACGGGAATCAGGTGAGCGTTACAACCACCTCTAGTTAGGGGCATACTTTTATCCATAATGTTTATAACCAAAACCATGCCTGCTTTTGGTCAGACTGCTCATTCCAGGTCACCACAGTCCTATGGGACCAGGCCATCAAGGAAAGATGTGTGCGTGGGTACAAAACCCCAACCCCACTTTACTGTTTGAGAAGATCCAACCTCAGCAGTAAGCTCCACAGGGCTTCCGAACTCAGCACTTTCTGGTTGGAATACCACAACCTCCTGAGCCAGTTTGATGAAATAAGGATTAGATGGTAGTTGCTTGTGTGCTTTAATTTGTGCAGGGCACTAGAGGGACTGGTGGAAAAAGGAGAAAGGCATCCCTGTGAGAGTTCTCCCCCTCTCATTCCAAGATGCATACAGCAAGGCATAAATTAGTTTTCAAAAATTGATTAGCAGATTTTGCTAATTAAAATGTATTTGAATAGCAAATGAACTTATTTGATTAGCAATTTTGTACTGATATTAATGTCACCAGGATTAGTTGTACCCCAAGATATAGAATTTGCAAGAATGCATAAATGATTTCTATGTACCTCTGAAGTTTAACATCAGTGCAATGTCTGTAAAATGTAAAGGTTCACTGCATGAATGGCCAAACAAATAAAGCTCTAAAAACATTTTTCATTTCAAGGATGTGTGGCTGGGTCATGCAGTCAGTGTTGTAGCACAGTGCTGTGTCCTTGATACTGTTAACAAGACATCAGTTAAAGACTCAATAGTGTGTGCATGTGCAATTCTTATTTTATGATATCAAGTTACATATATAACCCTAGTTTCTTCCTGTGGTACTACTGGTCCAACCATAATCTACATGGAACTGTGTGGGTGAAAGCAGGGGCACACAATTTTTGTTGGGTGTATTTGCCTTTTTTAAAGGGAGTAAAAGGAGCTGATACACCCCTTATCTGTAGGGCTGAGACCACTGACATTGCCTATGGAGAAAATTCAAATTTCTGTTCTTACCAGCACTTGGTGGGTCAAATGATTTGCCCAGGATCACATGCTTTGGTTAAGCAGTGAAGCCAGAATTGCCAGCAATTTAACTTACCTGGCACAAACCTCCAAGCTCTAATTAGTACACATTTGTTTTGGGTTAAACAAGAGCCACAATGGTCTAGTTTATTTGCAAAGTACACCAAAAGCAACCTCCTTGGAGTACTTGCACCACCCAAACCGAACACTACACATCTCAGAATGCAAAACCATGTTTGATCTCATGGATGAACTCCGCTTTAAAAAGAACTAGCTAGCTTTGACTTCACTTTCTGTGCAAATATGGTGTTTAAGGTATCTAACTTACACATTGTGGGACTCTTGACAGCTTTAATGCTAAATGGTCTTCTGTTATTTTTAGAATAAAAGGTTGGGCTAGACTTTGCTTACCTCTCATGCCCGTTGTTATCAAATCACAGTGGGAAGGTCCTCTCTGCCTAATCTTCCTCTACACTGCAGACCAATTCCTACAGGATAAGCAAAAAGCAACTCATTACCTACCCACAACAATGCGCACTCACTCTGGGGGTGCCTCGAGAATCGACATGGGCCCTCAGCACCCGCTATGGAGTGAACATTATATTTCTCCCACCCGAACAAATGCCAGCGCAGCCACTTGCTAACACCTAGCCCATCAATCGGGGACAGAGTTGGGGCCTTTCGCCTTTACAAACAAGAGGCCTCAAGCCTCTGGGGGCAGGGGGTCCAGCAAATGCCCCCATGTTTCCAGTCCGCAAAGCACAGCAAAAAAGTCACCATTTCTGTTCTGGGGCTTTTAATATGCACTTTGCATTGCTCACATTAAGGTTATGGTCAGTGTAAAGCTTCCTACTGGCTCTGGCTGCATGTCTCGTGATCAATTAGGCAGCTAACCTCCATGCACCACTGCAGGCTGCTCGGACTGGCCCATAGGGCAAAAGGCCCATGGCTTAACCAAAAACGCAAAATGCTTGTGTGGGCCCATTTTTTGGGTCAAAGTGGGCCACCTTTTTTGCCAGTGTGGGCCAGTTTGATAAGTTACTGGACTAAATTATGTGACTAATTGTTTTGACCAGTGTTGCTGAATATTCTTATACAATTTACATCACATTTGATCAAAAACTTCCCCCTTGGGTTATTCAAACAGCGTCACAGGAATGAATTCCCATTGGTTTGCAACTTTGGAGCACTTTTCGTTGGTGCCCGAGACAACTGGATGCCTCAGTCCGACCCTGCCCCACTGTTTCCACCATCAGCAGTGAGAGGTCCGGGGAGCACGCATCTTCACCCAGGACTGATGCTGCTTACTGTGGGTGCTGGGTGTAGAGTGGCACACTTGCCAACCCTACAGATTTAGGCAGTAGGCTACTGCTTTTTAAGCAGTCCTACCAGACTACAGATTTCAGTGACAGATTCTACTGCTTTTTACAGTGGCAAGTAATTAATGTGGCTCTAAGGCAAGCTCCAGGATAAAGCATGCAACACATTAGTCTGTCTGTACAGTGGACTGGTAGGTGATTACTTTGATTGGGCTCAGACCAATCCACTGACCTCACCTGACAGCTACTTGACTCTTTCCTGCACTCTTGCCGGGACAGCCCTTAGGTAACCACCAGTGAAGTCAAGTGGCAGAGTGTAACACCATCACACAGCATCTGCATCTCAGACCAAGGGGGGTATCAGTCACCATGTCATTCACCGTTCAACTTGCAATAAATATGTAACTGCCTGGGCTGCTGCTACAGGGCAGTGGCAAACGTCGCCTACCAGTTCTGTGTAATTTATACCTTCTGTAAAGTTAGGTCATTGAATTTGGTGCTAAGATACCATTCAGATGTATACATTTTTAACATTTGAACATCTTTCCATAGTGTGATGTTTGATGGGTTGTGTATTAGGCAAAGGTTACACCAACATACTAAGGCTCACTTGTGTCACAGACTTCTTGTTTTATTCTCGACTTCTTTATCCATTTCACAACAGCACAGCATGTAAAGCTCACTAATGTGCAAAGTCATCTCTCAGCACCAAGTCCTCCAATATTGGCGAGCCCTTCACCTATGCCTGTGCAAGTGTCACTAAATCTTAGTCTCTGCCAGCAGGAGACTTGGGCTGGAGAAAACATGATATGTCTGACCAGTGGCCTTAAATGGAAGCTATAGAGCAATGGTATGCAAACTTTGGCTCTCAAGATGTTTTGGACTGCAACACCCATCGATCCTAACTTGCATTATCAATGCTGAGTGATCATTGGAGTTGTAGTCTGAAACATGTGGATAGCCCCAGGTTGCAGACCCCTGCTATAGAGGTTGCACCCCGTGTAGAATACTAGGCCCTGCTGGCTTGCCTAGTAGGCATGTGCTTAATTTGCCCCTTCATCTTGGTGGCCCCTTCTGGTGCATGCTCGGTGCCTGTGCATGTACAGCCAGTGAAGAGAGCTGCTGTGTACTCCGAACTGGTGGCCAACTAGCAGTTGCTGCCATTGCCATTTTATAAACATAATGATGTACAAATTGGCATTGCAATGCTGTTATCCAGGAAAACCTACTCTAGTCTGGGCTTTCTGTGCCTAGCTTGCCACGGTTGAAAGTGGCATGACCATGTGTCATTAATTTCATTACTTTGGAAATGACGTTGCCGTATGGCATTGGCATGATGGTGCTCGGATAAAAAGAGATGAACTTTGGCATGCTTCATTGGTGCCAACAATGTATGTTTTGTATTATCCTGTGATGTCATTGTTATGGGAATTATTATTTTTGAAACTTCAAAAATGATATTCCTACATTGGTCACAGAATGTTGGCAAGTATGGAGTGGCTGAGAATAATATTTCGCCCGCCCGAACGGGAGGGAGAAATATTATTGCCAGCTACTGTCTAACACCCAGCACCCGCTGTAATAACACAGCCTGCTGCTCGTAGGCAGCACGCTTCGTTATTACAGCGGGTGCTGGGTGTTAAACAGTGGCTAGCAATAATATTTCTCCCACCCATTCAGGCTGGAGAAATATTATTCTCAGTCACTTGCTAACACCCAGCACCCACTGTAATAGCGCAGCCTGCTGCTCGTAGAAGGCCTCTTCTACGAGCAGCAGGCTGTGTTATTACGGCGGGTGCTGGTTGTTAGCAAGTGGCTGAGAATTATATTTCTCCTGCCCGAATGGGCGGGAGAAATATTATTGTCAGCAACTTACACCAAGGCTTAGCAGCACCGAAAAGATTTACCTCAAAAGGGCCCGGCTCCCCCACCCAAACCTCCCCTAGAACCTCTCCACCTTACCTCTTCGTCGGAAGCCAGAGTGTGTGAGGAGGGCTGAGATCCTCCTTTTACGACGTAATGACGCTGCATCCGGGCTGGGCTAATAACATTGATACAATGTTTTTAGCCCAGCCCGGGTGCTTCTGCCTGTGTACAGAGGCAGCCTTAACGCACCATTTTTTTTTTTATTTGCCAATCTTTTTTTTTTTAGCTGTAGCTGTGGAAATCATCTTGCAGTTAGTGCAACATGATTGTGTAAATACACAGAAAAACAGCAGAATCGTATCGCAAATTGCGATGCGATACCGCTTATTTTATACCTTGTACAGAGTACAATTTTTTCTTCCGAATCAGCATACCCCAAGCTCAGAAGATTGGCTGCAATGTTTTCACATGATGTTCCCATTCATGGGGGACGTATGACTTTCAACTCAGAACACCCGCCCATACAGTCTCCTCTTTCACCACATGGGACGCTATTGGGAAAACATTGCAGGCACCTGCCCCACAACTTGACTGCGAACATGCAGAGAGTTGCAGACCTCATGCTGACATAAAACTGAGTTATGTTGTCAGTGCAGATCAACACGTGGTGGTGACCTACCAGATGGTGCAGAATGCGTTCAATGTCACATTGCTAGGAGTGCTAGTCAATTTATATGGTGTGCCTGTTCCTCCGAGCTATAAAGGTCATGGACCTCCCATTGCCCCATTAGGCTCCTCAACCTGAAGGGTCTTGCTCAGGTATGGGTAAAAGGCATTTGCAAAGTCTGGTTGCTTCCTTCTATTCAACCCTGCAATTCCTGACAACCTATTCCCTCTGTCTGAACCTGTGAACAGAGGCTCAAAAGGTTTAATTTGATATCTTTCATGTGTTAGGTTACCTTACCAATACTTGTAAACTGCAGCGTACATCCAAAGGCATCTTAGCGCTAGCTAGCGGAATGAGGATGGAAAGAGCTAGAAAAGATGCGTTTTTAGTATCAGAGCACATAAAGCACGGGGAATAGAATTCCAAAGGTGGGCCGCGGTGACCGGAAAGGATCGGTCCCTAATACGAGTGGCCTTGAATCAGGGGACAGAAACAAGACAGGCATTCGCCAAGCAGAGTGTCCGAGCAGGAATCTGCAGACCGAATTTGGCCTGTAGATATTCTGCCCCAGTTCCATAAAAGGCATGATGAACTAGACATTAGACCTTGACCTGAATGAGCTTGGCCATGGGTAGCCAATGAAGATGGTGCACAACTGGAATAATGTGAGCACAACTAGGTGTGGAAATGGCTACACTGGCTGCAGAGTTCTGCAGGACTTGAAGGTCCCATAAGAGGAAGACTGGTTGTGCCAGAAATTGGATGTTGCAGTCGTCCATGGAGGACATAACAAGTGAGGACATCACAGGGGCACGTAACTGAGAAAGTAGAAAACAAAGAACCTTACTACAAGTTTTCAGTTGAAAATAGCCCCTTTGACATACTGCATTTATCTGAGATTCTGCAGACAGAGAGGCTAATATCTTTACCACTAAATCCTTCACTAGCGGAACAGGAGAAGGAAAAGGGCCCAAGGAAGATGGCCAAAAAGAAGGGGTCCAAAAGGCAGTAGAGGTAGGAGGGCCCACCAACACCCATTTCTTACCCATTCAACTTGAGCCAGCTGTTACAGACCCATGCACCCACAGCTTTGAGGCAGGCCCAAAATCTGGTTGCTGTCTCGACAAGAGGGAGTGATCTAAACGGACCAGAATCTGAGTCATCTGTTAAGAGTAACATTGGAAGCCGTGAGAGCAGATAAGCTTGTTAAGAGGTTGAATGTACATGTTAAACAAAACATGGAAGATGGAGGAACCCTGAGGGACTCCACATGTCAAGGCAGTGGGCACAGAGTGAAGAGGGGGAGGGAAATTGACTGTTAGGTCAGAGAGAAATTAAGAAAACCAGGAAAAAATGGCACAAGAAAGGCTGGCCTGAATGAGCAAGACCACATGGTCAAAGGCGGCAGATAAGTCAAGTAACAATAAAGCATTGACGCTGCCCAAGTCGTGCAGCCGAGCTACATCGTCAATGTTGGAGACCAGCACCCCCTCTGTGCCACGTTCTGGACGAAAACCAGATTGTGAAGCATGGAAGAAGAAAGATTACTCAAGAAAGGAACTCAGGAGAGGGCAGACTAAAGCTTCAAAAAGCTTCAGAAGGAATTGAAGAAGCAAAATGGAACAAAAGTTTGCCAGGACAAGAGGATCTAAAGAAGGCTTTTTCAAAAGGGGAACCACCAATGTGTGTTTGACAGAAGCTGGGATATGACCTGTGAGAAAGTATTAACAGCATGTGAGACCAGAGGACTAATCAGGGGACACAGTCCTTCAAGAGTGGCCCCAGCAGCCCAGTCTCTGCAGGGACATTGAGTGGGGAACAGCCCCCGGCCAGCCAGCCCAGGGGTGGTTTCGAATTGGAGCCCGGGTTGGGCAGCGAGAACCAAGTGGGGCGGCGACAGGTCCCTCACACCCGGTCTATAGTAATCTGGAGGAAGGGGACTGATCTTTCTTGTAATCTGTGTACTAAGAGTGAGGGAGGTGGACCTGTTGGCAAAAGCATCCAGGCTCCTTATAGACCCAACTGGAGAAAAATGTCTAATTGACGACCATCCAGACTTCCAGAGCAGCCCGGCCACCTGGTCCTTGCATTAATTCCTATGGCCAATTACCAGATGGCAGGGCTCACGGATAGTGTGGCCAACTGTTTCGCATTCTACTGTTCGGTCCAGTTTTGGAGGACTCTGTCCTGTGCTAGACAGATAGAAGTCACACCTTCTTTCAGTTAGGTAAATGCTTTGTTTGTGGGGCTGTGGGAGCCTGTCTCCCATGTGTGCCCACCATCCCCAAGACTCGCTGCAGTCGCAGGGAGCCCCGACAGGGTCCCTGTCCCTCCCCAGAGGGTAAAGCACTAAAAAGGGGCCCCTCTATAGAGCTCTGTGGTGGCCGGGAGGGGGGGTCCAGCCTTGGGCACCTGTCTCCTGCATGGGTCGTCCGTCCCAGAGCCCAGCGGTGGTCCTGGGGAGCCCCAGCGGGGTCTTGGTCCCTGCCCAGAGAGAAAAGCACTAAGGCGGAGGACAAAGCTCTAAGTCGGCCCGGCCAGAGCTCCAGGGCAGCCAGGGGTGATGCCCCCGGCCTCAGGCACCTGCCTGGCATGTGGGTCATCTATTCCCAAGCCCAGCAGCGGTCCGGGGAGCCCCAAAAGGTGTAACGCAGAGACAAATTTTAGTCTTCTCAGACCTTCAGAGAACCAGCTCTTTTTACTATTAGCATCCATCTGTGACTTTCTTGACTTTAGTGGTGCTAGTCTATCAGATATACTAGTTAAGCTTTTCTAGGTGCTATGGCCATATTTTGTGCCGATAATCCTTTATCAGAGGAGAAATCAAGAGAGATGCCAATCAGAGGCTCTATGTTGGCTTCAGTTAGTTGCTTTGGGTTGCGGGACAGGCTTCCTAACAATTTACAATTATTACTCCTTGCGATTGGCACCATTATGGAGAAATTAACAAAGAAATGGTCAGTCCGAGTTGGCAACGGAGCGGGCACGTAGAATCCAAGGGAGGGACAAGGCAGTCCGTATAGAGTTCCGAGTTGGCAATGGGGCGGGCAGCACAGTTCAAAAAGGGGCAAGACTTTAATGCAGGTTGTAAACAGGTAAAGCAGAGTTTTTAAATAAACAGCTGGGGCACACTCCAAAGTGACACTTAGCAGACTAGGCGTGGAAAACAGGCTAGAGATCAAGAAACCAAGTAAACAGCAATACGTAACCAAAACGCTACAAAACGCTGACATATCTGAAGTGGGCTAAAGAGAATATGTTAAGTTGGATGAATGTGCCACAGGCAAAACTAAAAAGGCTTCTGAAAATGGCAATATACACGCAAGCAAAAGACCGTGATATGATATATACGTTGCATCTCTAGCTACCGGGGGGCTATTCCTCGAAAATTGGTCAATAGATAGAGGAATACCCAATTATCAAAAAGCGTTTCCCCACCCGATGGTAGTAAGACTGTATTTACTCTTTAAAATTAACAAAGGTGATACAATGGAAGTTCTGGGAGCTAGACTTGGAATTTCAAGAATGCTGAGGTTATGTCGGCTATGTGGTAATGACAAGATAGAAACAACTAAACATCTGATGTGTGACTGTGAAAGTCTGAACCAGTTGAGAATCACCTATCTGAAGCGCTATGATAACGCATGTAAGATAGAACATTTTGAGATAATATGGCAGAATCTCCTGGATGGTAATGATATTAACCTTATATATCATATGATGAAATTTTACGAATTAATTTTTTCCATTTTAAGAGAACTGTCAGCTGGTATTTTAATTTAAAAAGGTGATGTTTAAATAGTTTTAGATTATATGTGATTGTGATTGTTCAAAATTATTTATGAAATTGTATGTGAATTGCTGTGCAATATGTAAAGTCAGTGATGGCTGAGTACATATTTAATAAATTGAATTGAAAACGCTACACACTTCAGCAAATTCAGAAGCACCGACCAAGCGGCTAGGAGGTGCTTGAAAGACTGTAAAATCACATGCCTTGAACTGTGAGTTTGACGTGGAGATCCACTGGTGTGAACGCCCCAATCTCCATGGTAACTGCCACTGCTTACCATAGAACGTGTGATTTATTGCAACTGTACGTGTCATGTAATGAGTGCTGTTTCATGGTGAGAAAACCCTGATTTGATTGTGGAGAGACAGCAAGCGTGGCTGTGTGTGTGGTTTTGGGGCACCAGAATCGTTAAACAGAGTTGAATGTGATGTAGGACCGGGGATGCTGCCTGGATTCCTTACAAAGCTTGCTTGATCTCGATTTTCAGTATGTATACAGACCGTGAAAGCAGGGCCTCAGGATCCTTATAACTTTTTAGGTTTCAGGCAGGAGGTGTCAGAAAAGTTACCACAGGGATAACTGGCTTGTGGCAGCCAACTGTTCATAGCAATGTCGCCTTTTGACCCTTCGATGTTGGCTCGTCCCATCATTGTGAAGCAGAATTCACCAAGCGTTGGATTGTTCACCCAATAATAGGGAACATGAGCTGGGTTTAGACCGTCGTGAGACAGATTTGTTTTACCGTACTGATGATGTGTTGTTGCAATAGTAATCCTGCTCACTACGAGAGGAACCACAGGTTCAGACAATTGGTGTATGTGCTTGGCTAAGGAGCCAATGGGGCGAAGCTACCATCTGGGATTATGACTGAACGCCTCCAAGCCTCCAAGTCAGAATCCCCCTTAACCGTAATGGCACTGCAGCGCTGTGGAGCCTCGGTTGGCCTAGGAAAGCCTGCCTCTGGGCCGGTGCATAGTGCCACTCACCTAGGGACTTGAGTGTGAACGGAAGGAGGCCACCTCTTTCGCCCATAGTGTACCACATGTTCATGGGAACCTGGTGCTAAATCATTCGTAGACAACCTGATTCTTGGTCTGGGTTTCGTAAGTATCAGAGCAGCTACCTCGCATCCATCTTGTCCCCATCAATGCACTACAAGTCCAATCCCCAATCTTATCCTATGGGAGTGAGTGAATCTGGTGCCACAAGCGCCAAGTCTGACTTCAGGTGGGTCTTTGGAGGGATGGAGAGGCCCTTGAGGGCCATGTAGGTGATCGTGGCCTGGCTCCAGCCTGACATCTTCAAGGGCTGGGACATGAGGGGCAGGAATCATGACAGCACTCCCCCTCAAGGCCCCTCTCAAGGTGGCTCTTCTGTCTGGTCCTGGTTTGTTTGGATGGTTTTGATGAAATCGTCTAAGCAAGCGAGGTGCATGGATGTACTCACAAGGCTCCCATGTCCTGTCTTGTGGACCATAGCCCTTCCAGTCCACTAGGTAGTATAATTTGGATCTGACGTACTTTGAATCCAGGATGTCCTTGACTTCGAATTCTGGCTCCCCAGCGACTACTACTGGCTGCGGTGGCGTTGCTACCCGGGTCCCAGGTTGAACAGGTTTAAGGAGAGACACGTGGAACACAGGATGAATCTGCATGTTTGACGGCAAAGCTAGTCTGACCGCCACATGATTTATCACAGAGGTGATGGTGAATGGACCCAGGTATCTTGGACGGAAAGTTAGGGTTCCTTTAATGGACACGTGTTTAGACGCCAGCCAGACTTTGTCTCCCACTTGGTAGTTGGGGGCCTTTGGCCGGTGTTGATCAGCAAACTTCTTTTGGCGATTCCTAGCTTGAAGTAGGTGTTCAGCTGCCCTTTTAAAGGTTTGAGAAATGGTTGTGTGCAAGGTTTTGACTGCTGTCATTTCCAGGGTTGTAGGAACATCCAACTCAGAAGTACGTGGGTGCCTGCCATACATGGTATAAAAGGGTGTCTTCCCAGTGCTGGTGTGTAGGGAATTATTATAAGCATATTCAGCTATCCATAATAGGTTGAACCAGCTTCCTTCAGCTTGGTGTAACATGCAACGCAGATACTGCTCGAGCGTCTGATTTGTCCTCTCAGTTTGACGATCCGTTTGGGCATGGTGACTGGTGGATAGCCGGATGTCGATCTGGGCCATGGAGCAGCATTTTCTCCAGAAGTTAGATACAAATTGAGTAACTCCGTCTGAGACCAAAACTGAAGGAAACCCATGGAACCGTACGATGCCTTCAAGAAATACCTTCGCCAGAGTGGAAGCCTTTGGGAGCCCCTTAAGAGGAATTAAACGTGCCATTTTTGAAAATAGGTCCACGACCACAAGAATAGTGTTAAACCTTTGACTGGGTGGTAAGTCAGTAATAAAATCGAGGGACAAGGTGTGCCAGGGTGCTGGTGGGATTTCCAATGGTTGTAATATCCCAGCCGGTTTCTGCTTGGATGACTTGTTTTGAGTACACACTCCACAAGATAGGATGAATTGGATAATGTCTTTACGCCACGTGGGCCACCAATAATTTCATTTTACCTTGGCTAGGGTTTTAGCGATTCCAGGGTGGCCCTCGATAAAGGAATCATGATAACCGGACATGACTTGTTCTCGTAGTTCTTGGTTTGGTAAGAATAAACGATTCCTGAAGTAGGGCAACTGATCTTTTATCATGTAATGTTCTCCTTGTGCACTCCACGCTTGTAATTGCTCCGGACACATCAGGTTTTGGATTTCTTCATGTAATTCTTTCTGAGTTATGGTTGCTGTGATTCCTAGGAGCTTGTCTCTCGGGATGATTGCTATTGGGTCAGGGGTCTGATACCCCAATATGGGAAAGGGCATCGGTCTTCCCGTTTTTCACCCCTGGTCGAAATGTAATCACGTAGTCATATTCAGCAAAAAAAGAGCCCAATGTAGTTGTCGTGAGGATTGGGCCTTTGCCGTTTTTAGGTACTGGAGGTTCCGGTGGTCAGTTATTACAGTGATTGTGTGTCTGGCGCCCAAGAGGTAGTGCTGCCATGCTTCCAAGGCTGACTTAATGTCCAGGAGTTCTTTGTCTGTGATAGCGTAATTGAGTTCAGGTGGTGTGAATTTACGCTAACAGAAGGCAACAGGGTGTAACTGGCCTGTTTCGGGGTCCTTTTGTGATAGGACGGCTCCCATAGCCATGCTTGAGCCATCCGTTTCCACCAGGTATGGGAGATCAGGGCGAGGGTGGCGTAAGATTGGGGCAGATATGAATCTTGCTTTGAGTTCCTGGAAAACTTCCTCGACTTCTGTTGTCCACTGGAATTTTTTGTTGCTTTTCCTTAGCAATGATGTGATGGGATGCATGATTTGCGAAAATCCTGGGATGAACCGGCGGTAGAAGTTTGCAAAACCCAGCATACTTTGAACCCCCTTGAATGAATTTGGGGATGGCCATTTCAGGATAGCATCTACCTTGTGTACATCCATTCGGATTCCATTAGGGCTGAGAATAAAGACCAGTAATTCCACCTCGGAGACGTGGAATGAGCACTTTTCGGGCTTGGCGTAGAGCTGGTGTTGACGGAGTTTCTCCAATACGGATTGGACATGTTTAACGTGGTCCTGCTTTGATGCAGAATATACCAGAATATCCTCGATGTACATTAGAGCACAGACATCAATCAATTCCCGTAGGACATCGTTCATGAAGTACTGAAATGCTGAAGGCGCGTTGCAAAGGCCAAAGGGCATTACTTGATATTCGTGCAAGCCGTATTTGGTGCGAAAAGCAGTTTTCCATTTGTCCCCCTGTTTTACGCGAACAAGGTGATATGCCCCCCTCAGGTCTAGTTTTGTGTAGATTGTGTAGATTTGGGCATTTTTGACTTGATCAAGCAATTCAGGGATCAGTGGCAGAGGGTAGCTTTTTTTAACTGTAATCTGGTTCAGTGCACGATAGTCGATGCACGTTCTCAAGTCCCCCTCCTTTTTCATTACGAAGAATAGAGGAATAGCTGCTGGAGACTTCGAGGGTCGGATGAACCCGTTGGCTAGGTATTGGTCAAGATAGGCCTTCAGGTGCTGGTTTTCTGGTTCCGTGAGTGCGTAAATTCGCCCACAAGGGATTTCTGCACTGGGTATCAGGTCGATTTGGCAATCGTATGGTCTATGCAGTGGCAGGTTATTAGCCTGTTCTTTCTGAAAGACATCTTGAAAGTTCTGGTATTCACTTGGTAGGGTGCCGATTGCCACAGTCACAAGCATGGAGGTTCTGGTGTCTATTGGTTGTTTCTCTTGGCGATAACATGTGTGGGGCAAGTCTCGGGAAAGGCCAATTCTTTTGCTTGCCAATCGATTCGAGGATTGTGAGCTACCAACCATGGCATTCCCAAAATCAACCAGAACTGTGGTGCCTTAATGAGGTCGAAAACAATAGATTCTTGGTGTCCATCCTGCCACAGAAAGGTTAAACTTCAGTGCATTGGGATACTGGACCAGAAGCTATTTCCGTGCCGTCAACAGTGGTAACAGTGTCTGTGGTTGATTTAGGGCGTAACGGAAGCCCCATCTTTGTCACAAGATCCTGGTCGATGTAATTCCCAACGGCTCCACTGTCAATGTACGCTCTTACTGCGTGCATCTGAGATGGTTGTTGGTGATTGATCAAGACCACAGATAGTGCAAAATGGGAGGTCTGTAGTTCACTTTCTTTGCTCGACAAGTGGACCCCTACACTTGCCGGGCTGGGGAGTTTTCCGATTCCTTGATGGTATCTTCCTTGTCTGTGGACCTTACCGTCCTCCTCGGTGGCTTCACAGGGCACTCTTTAAGGAAATGACCTGACCTTCCACAGTACAGACATAACTACTGCTGTCTCCTTTTATCCCTTTCCGCTTTAGTCAAGGGGGATCTGACCCCCCTGATTTGCATTGGTTCTCCAGAACCTTCTGTTGTGCGGGCAATATTGTCCTTTGAACGCACATACATAGGGCGAGGGTCCAGTCTGGTTCGATCTGCTCTTCTGTCCTGCAACCTATGATCCAGTTGAACAACAAGGTCAATGAATTCTGAGCAGTCTTTCGGGGGGTTCACTACTTGTGCGAGAAAATCCTTGAGCTCCCCCCGCAACCCCTGATGAAATAACGTGGTTCTCTTCTCCACTGGCCATTCTGCTTCAACTACGAGTCTATTGAACATGGCTATGTATGTTAATAGGCCTTGATTCCCTTGACATAGGGACAGAAGTTCGTTGTCTAATGCTTGCCCATGAGTACGACGGGCGAACCGCTTTTCTATCTCCTGCTGAAAGCCCCTGAAGTCATGCAGCAAAGGATCGTCTTGGGCCATAATGGGTACAGAGCAGTCCGTGGCGCTACCACTCAGGTAGGATAGCACAAAAGCGACCTGTGATTGGTCATTCGGAAAGGCCCCTGGTCTACAAATGAAGTGCAGGTGGCACTAGTTCAAGAGTGTTGCAAACCTCTTGGGATCCCCCGTAAATCATTCGGGCGGGGCCAAGGGAACTGCCCCAGGAAGGGTTATCTGAGCAGGATTGGCTGATGGTGCTGGCATCGAGGGCACGGTCCCCGGCAATGGTGCATGCCCTGTTTGTGACTGGAGAAGATGCTGGCTTAAATCATCAGTGCGTTCTGTGGCTACTATCAGCTCTCTCCTCAGGGTGTTGGTCTCCTGCCTGGCTGCATGTACTTCGGAACGTAGCTGCCCCAACATGTGGGCTAACTGGTCGGTTTCGGAAGTTTCCATGACGCCCAGGTGGATTTTGATGTGAGGCTTTGTGTTCTGTAACGCTCACCTGGTATCCATGGGGACATCACTCAGCCTGTTCTGACCTCTTACGACCTCAAACCCTTCCCTGGAGTCTACTCGACTGGAGACTGGGCCTGAAACACAGGATTGGCAGAGTCTAACTCCCTATTGTCTCTGTGTGCTTGAACCCCTTCTTCCCGGGGGTCCAACCCCTCCCTTTGATCCACAGCTCACCTTGTTTTCTTGGAAAGTGTGCTCTCCGTCCTGCTTTCAGAGCAGGGGCGCGTTGATTGATGCGGGCACGTTGCTGCCTAGAGTCCAACAGGTAAGAATAATGAGTCTTTTGAACAGTTCTCTAACTTCGTTCCCTTCCTTCCTTAGATGATGGCCGGCGTCCGGGGATGGCGACGTGCTGCTGAGATGAGTAGCGCTGAAGGTGAGTGAGAGCGCGATGTGCCCCTTTCGTATTTGTATTGAACTGAGTTCTTTTTCTGTGTCTTTTAGGTCCTGCAACGTTTTCAGCGTGGATGCCGGTTATGAAGAAGATATGTAGTGAGTAAGCACGGTATGCAGCGCCTCTAGATGTTTCCACGCTAACCTGGAGTGTCTTTTCCCTCTTGCAGATGGATGAGAAGTTCCGGAGACAGAGTTCCCCCAGAGCGGCTGGGATTCAGGTAAGTGTTTGAAGCTCGTACAGTCTTTAAAAAATAAGCGAAGATTTGCTGAATGCTTACTAATGCCTTTTTTTCTGTTCTTTTCCCTTTTCCTTAGGAAGCGGCGTGCCGGGATGGGAATGACATCGCCGAAGATGCCTGCAGAACAGAAGGAGCGATGAATGATGGGCAGAAGCGCCGCAAGGTAAGGCTGTTCCTAACAGTGTTCTTGTTCTTGCAGGAGCTGAGCACAGAAGAAAGGCCTACTGGAGACCGATCCGAACACGGTGAGTGTCACGGTGCAGGTGCAGAAAACACAAAGCATGTTTCTCAGCCTGGGCGTGGCTTAAATAGTCTCTGGGTATCCCAGGTGTCTCTGGGCTGAACCACACCCAAAAGACTAGACTGCACATGCAGTTCTGGGAACCAAAATATGTGGGGGCATCCATTTTGTCCCCATCAATGCACTACAAGTCCAATCCCCAATGTTATCCTATGGGAGTGAATGAGTCTGGTGCCACAAGCGCCAAGTCTGACTCTAAGTGGGTCTTTGGAGGGATGGAGAGGCCCTTGAGGGCCATGTAGGTGATCGTGGCCAGCCTGACATCTTCGAGGGCTGGGGACATGAGGGACAGGAATCATGACAGAAGGGTTCCAGTCCATGCCCAGAGGGAAAAGCTGTAAAGCCCACCCCCCAGAGCTCCAGGGTGGCTCGGACCAGAGGACGGATGGGGTGGGGTCCTGTCGCCCCCTGCCTGTGGCCACCTGCCAATCACTTGCCAGTGCGGGCCAAAGGCCCTACCCGTCCGGGCCGACTGGAAAGCATTGCATGACCAGATGGCTCTCTGCGAGTAGGATGGCCAACTTTATGAAATAATTTTACAGGACGCTTACCCACAAAGCGGGGGAACTTTTCCCCCCAGGGAGGCACGGGGACCCTGTCGGGGCTCCCCGCGACCCCCACTGGGCTTTGGGACTTGGTCACACACGGGTGACACTTGCCACAGGGACCTGGGCTAACCCAATGAATGCCATGGAACTCAGGGCCGGCTGCTCTTAGCGGTTCTTGTCCCACAGGGGAAAGGGGCACGCTCGGGGCGACCTGTTGACACCAGCATTGCGTTTCGGACTTGGTCACACACGGGTGACATTACCCAGAGGACAGGGAAGGCGCCATGGCCGCACCCCTCCCCCGGAACTCCGGCCGGGAAACGTTACCAGCCTCTACCCGTGCAGAGATACAGGGACCCCCCCAGGGTGCCAATTCTGTTACTTGCACTTGCCTTAGCTCCGCTGAAATTTTAGTCGGAAATAGGGGCCTGAATTTCCATTTCCGACGTCCATCTGTGCATTCGCTGGAAGTTCTGCACTCTGAAACATTGTCGCTGGGACTTAAGATACAGCCTCTGTGCACTAAGCCGCCACCGGCAAACCAAGGCCCAGACTCTCTTCCCTGCATCGGTTCAGGTGCGGAGCAGGGGCTGCCACCTGTGCCTCAGAGCCGCCCTGCAGGGAGTCACTTCCACACAGACGTATTAAGCCCTCACATAGTGGAGACAAATGTAGGAGTCAGCTGGGATAGCCCCATTGGGGCAACCTGCTCTGACTGCCCAGCCCCTCGACCAGATGGCAAGTCGGGCCCCCAGCCAGATGGCCCGATGGCCATCAGGCCGTGCCCCACCCTGGCGTCACCATCCAGGGGCCACGCCTCTTCCCTGCATGCCTCCCAAGGGCTGGGTCAAGCCACTCCGTCTGCCTGCCGCTGGGTGGGCCAATCTGGTCTGCCAGGCTGACCGGGAAGGGAAGAGAGCACCCCCACCCAGCCCGCACACCCCCATGAATGTGCACCGAGGGTGGAAGGATGGAGGCACTTGTGGCACCACCGCAGCGCCTTTTGACAAAAACTTGACTCAGAGGGCACCTTTCAATAGATAGCAGCGAGGTAGCTGCTCTGCTACTTACGAAACCCAGACCAAGAATCAGGTTGTCTACGAATGATTTAGCACCAGGTTTCCCATGAACATGTGGTGCACTATGGGCGAAAGAGGTGGCCCCCTTCTGTTCACACTCGAGTCCCTAGGTGAGTGGCTCTATGCACCGGCCCGGAGGCAGGCTTTCCTAGGCCAACCGAGGCTCCACAGCGCTGCGGTGCCATTACGGTTAGGGGGGATTCTGACTTGGAGACGTTCAGTCATAATCCCAGATGGTAGCTTCGCCCCATTGGCTCCTTAGCCAAGCACATACACCAATTGTCTGAACCTGTGGTTCCTCTCGTACTGAGCAGGATTACTAATGCAACAACACATCATCAGTACGGTCAAACAAATCTGTCTCACGACGGTCTAAACCCAGCTCATGTTCCCTATTATTGGGTGAACAATCCAACGCTTGGTGAATTCTGCTTCACAATGATGAGACGAGCCAAAATCGAAGGGTCAAAAGGCGACGCTGCTATGAAAAGTTGGCTGCCACAAGCCAGTTATCCCTATGGTAACTTTTCTGACACCTCCTGTCTGAAACCTAAAAAGTCAGAAGGATCCTGAGGCCCTGCTTTCACGGTCTGTATACATCCTGAAAATCGAGATCAAGCAAGGAATCCAGGCGGCATCCCCGGTCCCACATCACATTCATCTCTGTTTAACGATTCTGGTGCCCCAAAACCACACACACAGCCACGCTTGCTGTCTCTCCGCAATCAAATCACGGTTTCCTCACCATGAAACAGCACTCATTACACGACACGTACAGTTGCAAGAAATCACACGTTCTATGGTAAGCGGTGGCAGTTACCATGGATATTGGGGCGTTCACACCAGTGGATCTCCACGTCAAACACACATTTCAAGGCATGTGATTTCACAGTCTTTCAAGCACCTCCTTGCCGCTTGGTCGGTGCTTCTGAATTTGCTGAAGTGTGTAGCGTTTTGGTTACCTATTGCTGTTTACTTGGTTTTTTACTTGGTTTCTTGATCTCTAGCCTGTTTTCCTGGATTCCGTTCTCCCACGCCTCTTCTGCTAAGTGTTACTTTGGAGTGTGTGCCAGCTGTTTATTTACGAACTCTGCTTTACCTGTTTATAACCTGCATTAAAGTCTTACCCCTTTTTGAGCTGTGCTGCCCGCCCCATTGCCAACTCAGAACTCTATACGGATTGCCTTGTCTCTCCAATGGATTCTACGTGCCCGCTCCGTTGCCAACTCAGAACTCTATACGGCCTGCCTTGTCACTCCCTTGGATTCTATGTGTCCGCTCTGTTTCCAACTCAGAACTCTACACAGACTGCTTTGTCTCTCCCTTGGATTCTACGTCCCCGCTCCGCTGCCAACTCGGACTGACCATTTCTTTGTTAATTTCTCCATAACGGTGCCAATCGCAAGGAGTAAGAATTGTAAATTGTTAGGAAGCCTGTCCCACAACCCAAAGCAACTAACTGAAGCCAACATAGAGCCTCTGATTGGCATCTCTCTTGATTTCTCCTCTGATAAAGGATTATCGGCAAAATATGGCCATAGCACTCATGAAAAGCTTAACTAGTATATCTGATAAACTAGCACCACTAAAGTCAAGAAAGTCACACATGGATGCTAATAGTAAAAAGAGCTGGTTCTCTGAAGATCTAAGAAGACTAAAATCTGTCTCCTCAAAGGCTTTTCAGAAATGGAAACGTGAGCCCACTCCAGACTCACTAGAAAAATACAAGAATTCCGTAGCAGAGTATAAACATGCCATTCTTCTGGCAAAATGAAATGACCACAACACAAGTATAAGCCATGCCGAATCCGATACCAAAGAATTATTTAAAATTCTTAAGGAACAGGAAAGCACCCTGGCTCCGTCAGGCTTAGCTGAACTAAATGACAAGGATTGGTGTCACGTATCAAGACAGGCTCCAAAACAAGCTTCTTAACATCCGGTCGGTAATGCTTGGAAAGAAGTTACAGAACCAGGCTTGTTCGGACTCTGGTAATCCCAAGGTTTTCAGTAGGAGCCCAGACACCCCCATTTTAAATTTTCATCCAGTAAGTGAACCAGATTTAAAAAAGGTCATTGAACAAATGAAATTATCGCACTGCAGAGGATATGCATGCGCATCTAGGATAATAAAGACCTGTTCCCCTTCCATCATTGGAGCAGTCTGCTCCTTTGTTAATGCCTCATTGGCAGAGGGTGTAGTACCCAAAGAATTGAAACATACCATGGTTACCCCTATCATTAAGAAGTTAGGTCTGTCAAGGGATAATCCTCTGAATTTCCGACCCATCTCAAACACCCCTTTCCTCATGAAAATATTGGATAGGGTAGCCTACCAACACATTTTTGGAACACCTGAATCAGCATACCATTCTGCACTCCCACCAGTTGGGCTTCAGGAAACTCTATCGTACTGAGTCCTCGCTCCTAGAGCTTAAATCTAGACTATTCTCACAAATGGATAAAAGTAAGCTTTCGCTGATCATATCTTTGGACCAAGCTGCGGCCTTTGATTTAATCGATCACACGATACGAAATACTAGGTTAAAGGAAGTAGCCAACTTTTCGGAGCGAGCAACGTCCTGGATCTCCTCTTTCCTTGAACACCGTCTGAGTAGTGTGTCCTCGGATATGGTGGAAGCAGATCCAATTGAGGTACTCTATGGAGTTCCACAGGGGGCCAGTACATTGCCATGCATCTACAATCTTTTCATGGCTATCTTCTTCTAGATGCTTGAACAGGAGGGAGTTGTCTTCTCAAACTATGCTGATGACACCCAATGCATAGATCCACTGACAGGCAATCATGGACAGGATGAGTCAGAAGTAAACAGAGGTTTCAGCCTAATCGAAAAAAGGGATGTTAGATAATTACCTTGCTCTCAATAGGAGTAAAACCGAACTAATGATGGTAGGGAACCCACATGCACTTAAAGCTTTAAAACCCTTCTACAGTGCCTTTAAGTTAGGGGATGGCATCATTAATCCACTCCCCAAAACCAAAATACTGGGTGTCACTCTGGATCAATCGCTTAACATGAAAGCGCATGTGTCCTCTGTCGTATCTTCAGCAGTATACTATGCAAAACTGTTGTCACACTTGAGGCCTCTTATCTCCCAAAAAAAGTGCCCAAACCATTGCTAGGGCAATAATAGGGGCCAAGTTGGACTATTGTTGCAGTCTTTTGCTGGGACCCAGTAAAGGGGTCATACAGAGACTACAGGTGGTCCAGAACTGGGCTGTGAGAGTGGTAGTTGGCCTCTAAAGGCGCAAGCACATAACAGAGGCCAGGCGAGGCCTTTACTGGTTACCAGTGGAATCCAGAATCAAATATCAAACTTTGGTGATCACCTTTAAGTGCAGAATGTTGATGATGCCTCCGTATCTTCAGTGTTACATCACCAACAAACCAATCAGGAGATCCTTAAGGTCAGACTCAAAAAATCTCCTGGAGCAACCTAGAACCAGGACTTCTAAGGCAGAAAATGGGGCCTTTGCATTTAAGGCGCCAAGTTTATGGAATAATCTGCCAGATCATCTGCGCAACCTTGGTTGCCTTGCTAAATTTAAGAGGGCTCTAAAAACCTTCCTCTTCGGCTTATAGTGCTAGCTACACTCCTCCATTTATTTTTTTCTTGCTGTTTCTGTGGCACTAGGAGCCCACCTTTCCTTTTTTTTGTTGTCCGCGCCTTCATGCCTGTGGATCTATAGTATGCTATATAAATATCCTGCAATGTAATGTATCACGGATTGCTTTTTCCCCTCGGATCCTGGCTGTAACTCACGCAGCAGTACAGTGCTCCTCATCTGGATACCTAAGTAAGCCCGCAAGCCATTCCTCCTTGCAATCATCCCCATACGGACTAAAGACTTCCAGCGTATTTCGGGGGTGTTTGAGGAGCGTCCTAGTTTTGTCGGTTTCCATCAAGGACTTCCTGGACACTAGGCGTACTGTGCCGTCAGGCATAACCCCTTTGTCCTGTCAGTGCTTCCTGGGTTTACTTCTAGTGTTTCCCTCTACTGCTGCGTTTATAGGAGTTTCTCCACCACAGCACACGATAAGGTTACTGTCATGCATCAGACTTGGAAGTACTGGAATAAGTGGAAATACACCTAACATGGTTGCCTATGTTCCACTGTGACGGTCTAGGCAATTTCCAAGATGGCCACCAGACTGTATTTACATCCATTCCTCGTGTGAGCCGGTGCGTTGTATCATCTCTGAATCCATACGAAGCTAGTCTCTGTGTTTTTTCCAGTGACTCGCTTACTGTTTTTCCCCTTGCAGCCGTCTTTTGGCATCTTTTGACGTTCTGCAGTAGCTTTTTTGTCTTCTGTCACACTCGGGATCTGCTTCTGGTTTAAGGTAACTTTTCGGGTATCTTTCTTTTGCTTTGTCACAGCTTTTGTTACTTTGCTTCTGTCTAATAATCCCCGGCATCTCTGCAAGGCATTTCTTCTTCCGTTCTATTTCAGCTTTCTGTCTGTTACTCATTCTTTGGGTTTCCTTAGTTTCTTGGTGCTACTTTTAATTTTGATAACTTCTTTGTGAGACTTTTCGGTGCTAATTCGGGGATCCGTTCCTTACGTTTCTCTGCTAGTTATCTTTCTTACCTGTTTCCGGTTGTTACTCGCACTCTGGCCAGAGTCTTGACTCCTCCTTCTGTTCTTACTTTACACTATTCAGCCTTTTATCTTCCTATCCTGTCCCTCCTCTTTTGTTTACTTGTTTACCTTTTTTCTTGTAAGTCGCCTTGTGGCAGTATTTTCTACAGTATTGGTTTTGATTCGGCGGCTCCGTACTTCATCCCCAACTACTTGGCTCCTCCTCTTGATCAATGCTGATTTCTATTAACTTTTGCCTACGCACTTATCATTGTTCTCAAGGAGGACCCAGGCCGTCTTAAGCACTTTTGGGGCCCTGGGCACGGACATCTTTGGGGCCCCCTCCACCAAACCAAAGGAATGAAGGGATCAAGAATACTGGACGCGCCCCCACCTCCCACCCGCCACGTTCACAACCAGTAGGTTGATATGCTGTCTTGCAGCGTAATAAGCACGTTTACTCCCTTTAAGTCCCCTTGCCCTCTTCATTCTTGCTCTAATCAGAATGATAAACAAGTAGCATTTGAAGACCAACATTAGAAGTCTACAAAGGGGTTACTGTTCTAGTACATACAGGATACTTTTTATCAATAGCATCCAGGAAGGTAGATGTAGTATTAATGCAGGACCGTATGTAAAAGGTACATGTAACCAATAATAGACAGAAAACTCACATTAGCTGCCTCACAGAATGCAAAAGTGCTCATGCATGGATAGAGACCACCAATTGGAAGGAAAGAGAATGCTACACATAACATAGCATATATAGTGGAGGCAGATTAGAAGCTACCAGAAAGGTGTCTTTATCCAGACAGACTGAGATTAGAAGTGGGATATGGTTTTTTAAAAATATGTTGCCATTAGATATCAAAGGAACAAATGCCTGTGGTCTGCGATTATAAATATGCTCACTATTAACACATTGAAACCATGAATAAGGCTTTATGAAAATCATACCATGAGGAGGAAATCACTCAGAAGGGCTGACAATTTTGAAGGGTTTAGGGACTTGCAATATTGAGAGGTTAGGCAATACAAGATTAAAGGAGATGCCCAGGATCACACATTGGTTAAGGGGTGAAGGGGTGAAACTTGGATTTGTGCCAACTCTGCAATTTCTGCATTTGAACACTTTCTTTTCTTTTCCAGTTCTTACCATGAACTGAAACAATCTCATTCTATAAAAAAAACAGACCTGGAAAGTACACAAATCACATTACCAAACATGACCATTTTTAAACAAAATATTATAGAAGGGTGTTATGCAAAATGGGAATGATTCTAGCTTCATTCTCTCCATCATCAAGGGAACGATATAAGAATCAGCATACCAATCAGTGTGATTTAACAAATTTAATCTGGGTTTGTCTTTTGTATTTTAAAGCTTTAAATAATTCCAAAACAATGGCTTGTGACATTTGAATTTATAAACGTGCATAAAAACGGTTTCTAGCGATTATTTCGAATGACATTTTTTTAATGCAATTATTTCAAAAACATTTTGTTGAAAAAATATTTTTGAATGTTTCTTTCTTTATTTATTTATTTATTTAATAGGGGGTCCCCCAAACCCTTGTTTTTTTGTAACACTTTTTTTACTTACAAAACCCAAAAACAAATATTAAATAAAAAAAAATACATTCGAGAAAAAATAATTTGACTAAATGTTTTCGAGATAATTGCATTTAGAAAAAATGCATTCGATAAAATGACCGGATCCCCATAAAAAAAAGTTGAATTTTACCAAAAAGCAAACCGTTTTTTGTGTCAAACAAGCAGACCTTAAAATATGCTTGCCTGAGGCCTGCAAGATATGGTCCGCTCTCTTCTGTCTACCAACCCTTCCACCCAAATGGCCTACATTGATTGATTGATATTTTATTTCTATCGCGCTCAGACACAAGTGTTTCAGAGCACGACAAGGCAAGGGAAAGGGAACAGGGGAGAACAAAAACAACGATCTTACTAGGCCCAGTGACATTGAGAACGTGCAAGTGCAGGGTAGAGGGAGAAGGGGGAGAAGTGCATGGAAGGGGGAACAAAAGGACAGTGTGGAGCTGTTCTGCTCAATTTATGCTTAGTTCAAAATGGCGCAGGCACAATGCATTCTGGGAGGGCTTGCAGCCATGTTGGATATTTACTTTACTCGGCAGTGAAAGGCTGCACACATTTTGCTGAAGTGTTAGATTCACAGTGCTGAGACAAACATACTTTTTTCAAGCTTGTTATGCAGTCAAGGCCATTTCTGCTGGGAAACTGTTCTCCGTGGAGCATGTTTTTAGAGCAGGGAGGCCCTGCATTCCTTGGGGGGGGGGGGGCTCTCGATTGACCCAGCTGGCAACCGACGGCTGTCCCTCAACTGTGCAGGTGCAATTCCAGAAGGTTCGAGAATTAACTCCTGTTTTTAGAGTGCCTATGTAGGCGGAAACCGTGAGGGGTCAGGTGAGACTTCAGCCAGAGAAGGACGCTCCATCTGGCCTTCTTGTGAGCTGTGGCACTCCCGTCCTGGCTGTCCATGGGGTCTTCCAGCCGTAAATGGGCGAGATGAAGAATGATAATACGCTCACGGTGATGTATTCTTTCTTTGACTTCTTTACTTTTTCTGTGATCTATGTCCATATTAGTTTTATGAGTTATTTCTATGTACTTGTAATCTTTGAATAAATAGCCGTAAAGAGCTGATTATCTTCTAAAGTGTGCGTGGCTGTGAATTATTGTGTCTGTTTTTGGGTTGAAGTATTTGCTCTATAATTGCATTGGTGATTTATGGTAGTTCCGTGCACTTTTCAGAGGAGAGCAATACATAATGGCGCTGGAGCAGGGTTATTTGTGATGAAGTGTTCCAAATATTCTGTTTGAATGCAGACAGGCTTTGGTTATCTTGCAAACGAAAGTAATTGAGCAGTGAGTGTTGAACTGTGTTAAGCTGTTTTTTTTTCCTTTTCCCTTGCTGTGAAATGACGTTTGTGTGAGAGAATGCAGAGCAGGCTGTCACCTTTCCTTGGTCGTCTCACTGCAGCTCTGAGACAGCCAATAGTCAGCACCTTTGTGTCGGCCTGCCGCGGCCGATAGCATGTGTGGTTGAGATCTTTCCCCTTCAGTAAATCAGTCGTGGCTGACTTACTGCTTGGGAACGAAACCAGGGAGCTGAAAAGCAGTGAGCAAAGCGGGAAAATGGCTATGTTCACAGTGCTCCGATGAATGGTGAAGCAAGATTTATGTTCAATTAGGAAAGATTTTTTAGAAAAAATTGCAAGTATTTGACAGGCAAATTGTGACTAGTGTTTAAACATTGTGACTCAGCCCCAGTGTGCTAGCGAGTGGGGGGCTGTAATATAAGGAGGTGAAGGTGCGCCTTTCTTATAATGTATGCTTTAGAAGTGTTCACATTCCTGAAGATAACGTGGGAATGAGCCGTGTTTAGGAGAAAGAGTAACATCAGTGTTGAAAGCCTAAAGGGTTTGTTTTTGGCAACTATAAATTCCATGTGCTGGTGGTGCATTCTGTTTAAAGGAACACACTAAAATTGCCTGCATTGCATTTTAGCTGTGCCATGTTTGCAAGGGTTGAGAGACTCACTTGATAAAAAAAAAAAAGTGAGTGAATGGCATTTGAATTTTCGATTTTTGTGTATTGATTTGAAATTGCAGAATCAGTTTGCAATGGTTTGGGGGGGAAAAGACAATTTATATTTTCTAAATTGCCCCTAAATTGCCCCTAGAGTATTTTGACTGTTCGCACACTATGCCATGGGATTGGTGGCAATGGCAAAAGTACTGTTGTTATTAAGAGATATATGTGTTATACGAGACAAGGACAAGTTGATTGTGATATATAGTGATAATTTTGTTGACACATTAACAGCCCACAAGCAATACAGAGTGTGTGTTGTTCTTGCAGAAAACGTACAGGGAGCTGCACTACACATGACATGTTTTAAATGCACTGAAATAAGTGGTTATATTCTGGCAATGGTACAACAGAATGGAAAATCTGTGTGTGATAAGACAGCACAAAGATTCAGTGGGTTGAGGGTTTTTTTTAAAGATCGCACAGTGCATTGGAGTGAGTTTGTGAAGCCAAACTACAAAGTCACCAGAAAGAAACATGATTTTACATGGGACATTGATCAGTGGCCTGTTTTTAAAAAGGCTAAAAGACGCTTCGCCGAATTACATCACACTGGACCCCATGATGAAAACTGATACTTTTGAACTGGAAATTTGTATCTACAATGATCTTGCTGTGCAGAGCTTGTGGCTTGAAGATATGAATTGCACAAAAATTCCTGTCATGGGCTGGCTGCGTGGAATGGCTATTAGTGGAAGAAATGAGAAAAGCAGAATGCCGCGCTCTTGTTCAGTAAAATGGTGTTTACAGAAGCTGGCAGATATGGGAGTTTTTTATGCGTTGATGGAGCAGCGCAGAAAACAGTTAATCTGGATGAACTATCTGAAACGAGTGCCTTCCATTGAAGCCGCCCCAGCTTAAGAGTTATAGGCCTAAGAGCAAAGAGACAAGCTTGCTGCATGTGTATGGCGCTGCCATGTGCACAGGAAAGATAAACAATGACATTCCTGCATTCCAACCCCTGTGAGAGACACTGTCAGTGTGAGCAAAGACAGAGGTGGGGCTGCAAAGCCAGAATGCTGAAACTGAACTAAAGGCAATAATTGCTGTGAGTGAGAAGATGAAAAAGAGCGCAATCTACCTTATACATGCTGATGTACGCATGCTTTCTGACACTGGCATGCAATAACAGAACTGATCAGAAGTAAGGAATTTGCCCAATATCAACACTGGAAGAAAAAAAGAAATGCTGCATGCAGATAGTAGGCTGGGCGCATCGCGCATCTCAACATTTGGGAAAACTGTGCACTTGTAAATGGGCTGAGAAAAGACAGCTGCCCATTTCAAGAAACATTGCCGTGCAAGCCGCATCCCAGTGCTCCATGTGATGTGAACTGAAGTAAAGCGCTGTGCACTGGAGAAGAAACCTCTAGGCTCTTTGACAAGTGAAAATACACAGCTGGCAAAATGCAAGCTACATTGCCAGGGCTGGATTAACTGACAAAGACATTATGGCGTTCCAGATGGTAGCAAAAAACTGACAAAGGTAGCCGTTTGCAAGAGACAATATGCAGAGCGGGGCTTATTAGTATAACATGAACACTGCACATTAGCCATGATCCAGAAGCCTCACGGCTTAGTGCAAGAATGAATGATTTGTTGAAGCAACTAAACAAACTGACTCAGACTATCGCTCTCAAAGGGGTGGCCCAAGAAATCAGCAGACACCCTTTGGGAAACTAATAAGTGGAAAACCAGAGGCTTTAAAGATACTGCCTGTATGGAGAACTGGAGAAAAGATAAACAAAGCTGCTTGTGCAACTGCAGGCGGTATTGGACTGAAAGGCTTTACCTTTGAAAAATGAAGTGATGCTAGCAGGACAACCTAAATCAAGATCATGAAACACTGGCAGCAAGTTGGCACCTGGAGCCTGGCATTCGTGATCTCTTTGGTGACAAAGAAAAGCATTGATCCATTGAGAAGTGCGACCTGGGTACTTATTATATGGCTATTGTAAAATCACAGATCAGTCTGAGGTACCATTGACCAACTATGATCGCATTGCACAAATGAGTTTGTGACTAGGCAGTTACACCCTGTATGGTTGAGTGCAAATAAGCCCCCAGTAACATGCAGAAGGGTGATGAGACTTCTGAAGGCGGGGGTGGTGTTAAGGGAAGGGGTGGACAACGCTGATATTGAAGTTTTGATGACATCCTAATGTGGATAACACTGATAGTGTACCTTTTGATGAAATCTTAACATTTCTGTTTGTATTTTGCCTAGGCAAATAACCAAGACAGTAGCGTGCCATGATTGGGGGGTAGACGTGTGCAATTGCCGGGTGACACTGATCAGTCAAGCAGACGCATTCTCAGAGAAAGCGGGTCACTGCGAGGTGCAATGTCAACTTTGAACCTGTCCTGCACCGCACTCATTGCTACTAACGTGCGTGAAGCGTGAGGACATTTGTTCTGCAACCTGCGAGAAGTGTCCAACAAAGTAATAACTTTTCCAGAACTGTCACGGTGTGGACTTGGCATATTGTCAAACATTTGATGCTGCACATTCAAATGATTCAGTCGACGGTTGTAATGACCTTGTTGATATGTTTTGCCTTTCTTGTCTAAAGGACTGTGGACAATGAGTTGTGGACTGTGACATCATGCACCACAAACAGCTGTGTGAAACAGCACTTGAATGCCAACATGTTGAAACCTGATTCTTAAATGCATTTTGAGATTAATCTGTGAAAAAATTAAATGTTTTGCCCTTCCCACTGAAATGCCTTAACCAGCAATGTTTTGACTTTTCCAGCAATTTCAGGAACTTTGTAATTCCATCCAAGGTCTACGTGCAGAGATGCAGACCCTTCAAGCTCAAAATCAGACCCTAAGGCAACAGGTAGATGTAACGCTCACCTAATTCCTCCAACGCTCACTCCAAATCTAAAATAGTTTAGATTTGGAGATCTTGGAATCCAGGATGCTTTTGACTTCAAACTCGAGTTCTCTGTCAACTAGAATAGGTTTTGTAGATTTAGTTAGTCGGGTTTGAGGTTGCACGGGTTTTAATAGAGAGACGTGGAAGACCGGATGTATCTTCATGTGAGGGGTCCAACTTGACCGCTACTGGATTTACTATGGTAGTGATGGAATAGGGACCAAGGTATCTTGGGTTGAATGTGCGTGGTCCTTTTAGAGGTAGATATTTGGTGGATAACCAGACTTGATCTCCTACTTGATCTCCTACTTGACACTCGGGGGCTTCCTTCCGATGTTGGTCTGCTACTTTCTTGTATTGTTCTTTAGCCCTTTGAAGGTGAGAAACGGCTTCCTTAAAGGCTTGGGTGATTGTAGAATGCAGGTGGTCTACTGCTGGTGTTCCAAGATCTTGGAGTGGATCCAACTCCGAGGTTCGAAGGTGACTACCGTATAAAAGAAAAAACGGGGTCTTCCCAGTTCCCGAGTGGACAGAATTATTGTAGGCATATTCGGCTATCCAAAGGATATCTTTCCAAGTTTTTTCAGTTTGTTGTAGCATGCAGCGCAAATACTGTTCCAGAGTTTGATTGGTCCTCTCGGTTTGTCCGTCGGTTTGAGGGTGGTGGCTGGTCGAAAGTCTCACATCAATTTGAGCCGACCGACAGCAACTTCGCCAAAAATGAGAAATAAATTGACTCCCTCGATCCGAAATTAGAACTGAAGGAAAACCATGCAGTCGGACGATGTTTTCGAGAAATTCTCGGGCCAGAGTTGCTGCTGTTGGTAAGCCTTTGAGTGGAATGAAATGCGCCATCTTGGAGAATAGGTCCACGATTACTAGGATCGTATTGTATCCGGAGCATGGAGGTACATCGGTGATGAAGTCCATAGAAAGCGTATGCCAAGGGCGAGGTGGGATGTCAATAGGGCGTAAGAGGCCGGCTGGTTTTTCCTTTTGACTCTTGTTTTGGGCGCATACTCCACAGGACATTATAAAGTCTCTGATATCTTTTTTCCAAGACGGCCACCAGAAGTAGCGCTTGATCTTTTCCGAGGTTTTGGCCATACCGGGATGTCCTTCCATTAAAGAATCGTGATAACAAGAGATGACCTTTTTCTGTAAATCTGTGCTGGGCATGTATAACCGTTCTTGGAAATATAATAGGCTGTCCTTCACCGTAAAGTCCTTTCCCTGCAGATGCCAATTCTGTATGTCTGCTGGAGTTACCAGTAGCCTGGCTTTATCCTTAACTTCCTCTATGGATTGTGTGGCGATTACACCCAGAATTCTTTGTTCGGGAATGATAGGTACAGGTTTAGGATTGATCAAATGTTCTTCCACTCCCATCCGAGAAAGGGCATCAGCTTTACCGTTTTTTGTACCAGGTCGATAGGTAATTATGAAGTCAAACTCGGCAAAGAATAGTGCCCAACGGAGTTGCCTAGAGGATTGAGCTTTTGCAGTTTTCAAATATTGCAGGTTTCGGTGATCTGTAATCACAGTAACGGTGTGTCGGGCCCCCAGAAGATAATGCCGCCAAGCCTTAAAGGCGGACTTGATAGCTAGAAGTTCCTTATCAGTAATAGTGTAATTGATTTCAGGAGGCGAGAATTTGCGGGACCAAAATGCCGCGGGATGCAACTGATTGGTTACTGGGTCCTTTTGTGATAGAACTGCCCCCATGGCAAGGCTCGAAGTATCAGTTTCAACGATGTAGGGGAGTTCTGGGCGAGGATGTTTTAAGATCGGTGCAGAGATGAATCTAGTCTTCAAATTCTGGAAAGCTTGTTCCGCCTCGGTAGACCATTCAAAACATTTGTTTTTCTTTAACAAGGCGGTGATGGGCTGGACTATTCAAGAGAATTCAGGGATAAACCTGCGGTAAAAGTTAGCGAAGCCTAACATGCTTTGAACACCTTTTACGGAGGATGGCGATGGCTATTTGAGAATTGCATCGACCTTCTTTGAATCCATACGCACTCCGCTAGGTGATAATATGAATCCCAAGAATTCAACTTCAGTCACGTTGAAAACACATTTTTCCAACTTAGCGAAAAGTTTGTGTTGACGCAATCTCTCGAGGACCATTTTCACGTGTTTCCGATGTTCAGTTTCCGATGAAGAATAAACGAGGATGTCGTCAATGTAAACAACAACACACACATCTATGAGCTCTCTGAGGACATCGTTCATAAAATATTGAAAGGCGGCCGGGGCATTGCAAAGTCCGAAGGGCATGACATGATATTCAAATAGCCCATACTTGGTGCGGAAGGCCGTCTTCCATTCATCGCCCTCTTTTACTCGTACCAAGTGGTAGGCTCCTCTAAGATCCAGCTTTGTATATATGCATGCTTTTCTGACTTGGTGCAGGAGTTCAGGGATCAAAGGTAACGGATATCTATTCTTAACGGTGATCTGGTTCAGGGCGCGATAATCTATACAAGTTCTAAGGTCCCCTTCTTAGAGCATTCGTTTCCTGACGGGCTGCATGCACTTCTGCTCTTAGTTCCCCAAGTAACTGGGCTAGCTGGTCGGTATCCGAGGTTTCCATAGCGCCTGGGTGGGAGTTTTGCGGTGGGCTTTGCGTTCTGTAACGCTCACCTGATTCCCGCAGAGGCGCCGGTCTTGACTGGGTGAATGCCGTATCTTCAAAGGTGATGTGTAACACACGGTTGGCTCTTTGGGCTGGACCTCTGTGCACTGTATGTCTGACTCGAAGAGTAAGATGTCTGCAGATAGAAAATATGGGATTAATGAACTGGGGTTATTGGGTGCCTCTCTCCTCTTCCCTTTCTCTTCTCCTGTAGAACCCCAAAGGTTAACGCCCTCACCTTAGGTAAGTGAACGCCGAGCTCTCCATCTGCCTCGGGGCAGGGTGCCGTAACCAGTTTCTTCACTGGATAAGGGTGCAGGCCTCTTGACCTCAGAGGACTGCTGTCCGTCGTTAACTGCACGAACGGTAAGTTCTGGGCACTTAAAAGTCTTTTGTAATGATATCTCTTGTTTTGCAGGGTTCCGGCGATGGCGGATGGCGGGCTGAAGAGAATTGAGGATCGAACCCGCGTGAGGAATAGAAGCGCCTGGAAGCACGTAAGTAAGCGCTTGTAGCCTGCTTCACGATGCGCACTAACTGTCCCTTTTACCTTGCAGGTACAAGTTCGGAGCTTTAGAGAAGCTGAAGGGTGCTGGAATACCCACTGGATTCGGCGTGGGAAGGAGTAATGGCACGTGAGTAATAAAGTTGCCCAATGTCTTTAAACGCACCTTCTTTTGTCTTTCAGATGCGGGATGCAGCGCCGAAGGCCTCCGGAGCGTGCGAAGAGCTGGTAAGCTTTTGTCTTTCAGATGCCGGAATGCAGTGCGAAGACCTCCGGAGCATGCGAAGAGTAGGTAAGCCTTTGTCTTTCAGATGCCGGAATGCAGTGCGAAGACCTCCGGAGCATGCGAAGAGTAGGTAAGCCTTTGTCTTTCAGATGCCGGAATGCAGCGCGAGGCGTTGGTGACAGCCGATGGACCAGGTAAGAGATGCGCTGCCACTGAAGACCGTAGTGCTAACCTGTTCTTTCTTTGTCTTTACAGGTGCTGCTGAAGACTGGATTCCAGGATGATAAGCCTTTGTTCCCTTAGGCCCAGGATCAGAAGCAGAAGACACGATGAGCGTTCTGCTGCAGAGAATGCAGAATAACGCAAAGCAAGATTCATCCATCGGGTGTGGTTTAAATAGCCTCCTGTAGTGCTTAGGTGTCTCCTTCCACAGCCTCGCCTAGGTAAGAAAAGAGTTCCTGCTTTCCAGAAGAGTTCCAGTGTTCTGAACCTGGGGAGTGGCTCCTGCCCCACCCAACAGGAAAAGTAGTCCCAAACAGAAGAGGATCAGGGGCTCAACTGGCAGGTAAGTAAGCAGCATGGTCTGCTGCAGGTAAGTCCACCCAAGCATTATGAGCCCGGCGCTTCCAGCGCTGGGACTGGGCATCTTTATGAGCCTGGTGCCACTGGCGCCAGGACAGGGCCCAAAAGGTCCCAATTGGGACTGGCTGGCACTCAGAACCGGGGTTATGGGTCTGCTTCCAAGGGAGTTGGGCAAGTCCTGATCTTTTGGAAGCAGAGATCATGACAGTAGAGGCCAGAGATGAAGGCCGAGGTGACCTGCCACCAATGGCACTCCCGTCTGGCAAATATGATGGGAATTCTAAATTGTTGAAAGAATTCTTGGACGCTTGTGCAGTATATTTTTCTTTCAGGCCCAAGGCCTTTGAGACAGGAAGGTCTCGAGTCGGATTTGCCATATCCAATATGGTTGGAAGTGCCCTCGCCTGGGCAACGCCTTTAGTGACCAAACAAGACCCATCAGTGAATGATTATGGTCAGTTTGTCCAAAATTTCAAGGCACGTTTTGAGCGCCCAGAAGTGCAGTATTCTACGTATGAGGCATTATTGGATGTTAAGCAGGGGAACCAGGATGTCCAGGCTTATGTGGCCCAGTTCCAGAGGCTAGCATCCGCAGCCGGCTGGCCAGACACAGCTCAACAAACCATTTTCCGAAGAGGATTACAGGAGGAGATCAAAGATGAACTCGCCCGAGTTGCAAGACCTAACTCCTTTCAATAATTGGTGACTCTAGTACTTCAGATTGAGTTCAGACTACAGGAGAGACGTCACAAGCAGAAGAAATGTCGTAGTTATCTACCATTGTCCAACCCCCCGTCTATGGTGAAAGAGAAGGCACAGACGGAAGAACCTATGCAGATTGGTGCCGCAAGATGCCCTCTGACACCAGAGGAAAGAAAGAGAAGACAGATTCTAATTCATGTATGTACTGCATATCCTCCAAACACTTACTACGAAATTGTGCTGAAGTACCTCCACGACGTTCGGGAAGCGCTCAACCCCATATCTATGCAAGGGAGATATCGGGTGAAGCAACACCAACCCTTGCAACTGTACCCAAGCAGTAAAGGAAGGAATAGAAGATAACCGTCTGATGGTATTTCAGCTCTCTTTGGTAGTCCAATCCGGACCTCCCATTCTTGTTCTAGCTATGTTGGACTGCGGGACAGCAGGCAACTTTATGGACGTTTCCTGGGCTCAAGAAAACCACATCCCTCTTCAAGAGAAGAGAAAGGCTGTACCTGTCTAAGGGGTAGATGGTCGCCCTTTGTCTTCCAGACCTATAGCTAGGGAGACTCTTCCTATCCAGATTTCCATAAGTAACCATATTGAGACCCTTACATGTGATGTCATACGTGCAGCTCATTTCCATATAATTTTCAGAACCTCTTGGCTGAGACAACATAACCCTCAGATTGATTGGGGATCGAACAAGTTGAACTTGGACTCTGAATTTTGTAGCAGACATTGTATCAAGGTACTCCAAATAGAGGTACAGGCTAATATCTCAGAGATTCTACGGTGTAAATCCATTTCGACAATACCAATTCAGTTTCAGGCCTTAACTGAAGTTTTGAAAGACGTGGTTCATCGACTCCTCCCACCTCGTCGTCCGGAAGATTGCAACATCGACCTCAAGGAAGATGCACCACTTCCGTTCGGACTGATGTATCCGTTATTATTACTTGAGAAGAAAGCTTTGAAAGATTATCTTGAGGGTAATCTCAAGAACTGACTTATTAGAGAGTCTAAATAATCAGGAGGGGCTTCCTTGTTTTTCATCTCTAAGAAGAATTCAAATGAACTTCACCCCTGTATTGATTTTCTTTTCTTTTCTTTATTTATTTTTTTTGATTGATTTTTACAGCAAACAAAACATAACCATCACACCTGACATTTCCAGTTCCAAGCTTCTTAGCATAAATTTGTATATTATTTAATTCTGTCTTCCCCCTCCCCCCACTTTAACTCGAGCTTCCACTTCATTTACTCAGATTTCCTTTCTCCTTCACTACGCCGTCCTCGGACGTGTCATGTTCACTGGAATTGGCCTGGGAGGCTCCCGAAAATGTGGCTACCATTTGTCTCCATGATATCAGAGGTCCCACTTCATCATCCTCCCCTCTGCTGTTTGTTTCGTACCATACTACTGTCTCGGCATCCGCCCACTTCAGGAGATCGTTCCACCATACCTCTAATCTGGGTCTGTGAGCTGCTTTCCAGCCCATGGCTATTCTCCTTTTGGCCAGAATGTAGGACGGGTCCTTGAGTTTGCAGACATGTTTCAGGTTGCGTGGTCTGGTGAATCCCCCCAACATACATTCCCATACGGATTTCACATCCATCTTGATTCCCTTCTCAGATAGTCGTAACCTGACGTCCCCCCAAAATTTTCCCACCTCCAGGCACGCCCAGAACATGTGGCTCATCCCGGCATCCACCTCCCCGCACTTGGGGCATTTTTGTACTTCTGTACTCACGAATCTAGCAATCATTTGGGGGGTCATGTATGCCCTGTGGGTGACATATAACTGGATCTGCTGCAGCCTCGCATTCCTAGACACCTTTTTTTGATATCTTTGGGCCCTTTCCCACTGCCCGTCTTGCATAGGTTCTCCCGATTCCTCCTCCCCGTCCTGTCTCAGTTGGAGCAACTTCTTACCCACTCTAGACATCACCAGTTCATAAATCCGGGATATTTCATGCCCTCCCTCCGAGATATCGTACATCGTTTCTATGGCGGTGTCAGGTTGTTCTTCTAGTGCTATTTCGGATCACGTTTCCTTCATTCGTTTAATTATTCTACTACATGTAACATATTGCCCCGTGTGTACCCCAGTTTCGTCCACTATCATTTGGAAGTCCAGTGACCTTCCCTCTTGCCATATATCACCCAAGGTTGCTAGGCCTACCAGCTCCCAGTGTTTCCGGATCCCTTTCCTCAGTTGCTCATCCCCCCCGCTTAGCGCTACGAGTGGCGCCTGTGGGGAGCATGGGGTCAGTTTTCCCACCTCTCGGCACGCCTTGTGCCATGTCCTCCAGCCCAGTTCCAACAATCTCGATCGCCCATGCAGCTCAGGTTTGCGTAGCCATATCATTTCTTTTAGGAAATACGGGTCGCATTCACCCCTCAGCAATCTAGATTGTGCTGTCTCGTCTTCCGACAGCCACCTAGCGAAATATTGTAGCTGCCCTGCCAGTTGGTATATCTCAAAGTTCGGCAGGTTTATGCCCCCCTTGTCATACGTACTCTGTAATTTCGATAGGGCTACTCTGTTTCTGGAGTTGTGCCACAGGAATCCTCTACATAAGCTCTGGAGTTTAGTAAAAAAGCTCTTGGGCGCCATGTATGGGATATTGGCGAAGAAATGTAGTAGCCTAGGCAGGACCACCATCTTGAGCAAGGCCGCCCTACCCACCATGGCTAGGGGGAGCTTTTCCCAGAACCCCATGCTATTCTTGATACCTTCCACTGCCCTTTCTGTGTTATGTTTATGCTCATCTATGATCGTGTGGTATATATTAATCCCCAGTTATCTGAATGTTCTGGTCTGCCAGGCTATCTGCAAAATAGGTAAGTTCTCCTGTGGGACTCCTCTATACCTCACCAGGGGGAACCTGCACGATTTTTTGGGGTTCACTGCTATGCCCGAGAGAGTCGTGTAGCACTCCATTACCTCCAAGATGTAATGCAGGTTTTCCTCTGGGTACCTCAGGTATAGCAGCATATCATCCGCATACAATGATATCAAATGCGGTCCCCCCTTGGTGTAGACCCATATTTCTCCATATTGCTGCCTCAAACAGATCGCTGGTGGCTCTAGTGCAAGGATGTAAAGCATTGGGGACCATGGACAGCCCTGTCTCGTGCCTCTGCTAAGTTGCCATTTGTCTGAAATTATCGCTCCCGTTTTGACTCTGGCTGTTGGGGAGCTGTACATCATTTTCACCCACCACCGGTACCCTGGTCCCATCCCTTATTCTTTCAAGGCCGCCATCATCCAAGACCACCTTACGGAATTGAATGCCTTTACTGCATCTAACGAGACTATTGCCATTTCCCATGGGTCGTCCTCTGTCTGTTCTATAATATGGTGGAGCCTTCTGTGGTTGTCGGATATGCTTCTACCTGGGACATGTCCAGTTTGGTCGGGGTATATTAGTTTGTTTATTACGCTCTTCAGTCTATTCGCCAGCACAGATGTGAGAATTTTGCTGTCCTGGTTTAGCATGGATAAGGGTCTGTACGACCCGCATTCTGTGCTTGGCTTATCCGGTTTGAGAAGTGGAATGATTACCGCCTTCCCTCAGAGATTCCGGCAGTCTCCCTTTCTCAAAGGCCTCATTTAGCATTGCCAATAGCAGGGGGAGCACTTCTTGTCTATACATTTTATAGAATTCCCTGGGGAGCCCGTCTGTCCCAGGGGCTTTGCTCGTGGGCAGATGTATTTCCACTGTCTCTAATTCCTCTATTGTGATTGGGGCATCCAGGTTCTCCCTGTCTTCCTCATTCAGTTTAGGTAACCCCATGTCTTCTAACGTCTCCTGAGTCTCCTCCTCTGCAGTCTCCCCTACATCCTCATAGAGGCATTTGTAGAATCTGAGGAATCCCTCATTCACGCCCTCTTGGGTGTTCCAGACTTGGCTCGCTTCTCCGGTTATCTTCCTAATTGCTGATCTCAGCGTCTCGTTCTTGTATAGCCATGCGAGCAGCCTCCCCGGTTTGTCCCCCCTTGCATGCTGCCTTTCGATATATTTTTTGTAGTTCAGGTTACATAGCCTCTCCCAGAGCCCACCACAAGCCTGTTGTAATTGGCTCACCTGCTAGGCGTCTTCCTGTGAGGTGCCCCCCTTTTCATAATTGTTTCTAGTTTCTTTTCTGTCTCCTGTAACTCTCGCTCTATACCTCCTTGGAGCCCTCTGGATTTGGATATGGCCGCCCCTCTCACTACCACCTTATAGGCCTCCCATAGGGTCCCCTCTGACTCCACACTTCCTGTGTTATTTTCGAAGTATCCAATTATCTCCTTCCTTAAATCCTCTCGGAATGCAGTATCCTTCAATGCCTCAGCTCTAAGCCACCATGTTGGGATCCTGGCTCTGGGGGGCTGATGTCGCCACTCCAAGACCAGGGGGGAGTGGTCCAATAATATCCTCACCTTGTATTCTGTACCTGCTATTTCCCCCGCATGTTCCGGAGTGGCGAACATATAGTCCAGTCTCGTGTACAGGTTTTGTGGGGCAGCATAGTGCGAATACTGCCTATCATTCGGTTGTTGCTGTCTCCATATGTCCTCCAATCTAAAGCCTCTCAACAGGGTTTGTAACATTCTCGCTGGGGGGGTGGGCTTATCCAATTTCATGTCTGATCTGTCCATTTTGGGGTTCAGCGTACAATTGAAGTCCCTGCCCCATATAACCGCGCCTCCTATGTGAGGGCTGATTTTGCTATATAGGGCCCCATTACGATCCTGGCGGAACGGGTTAAACGGCGCCGTAAAAGGTGACAGCGCCGTTCAACCCGTTCCACCACATTACGAGGTCCCCTCGCGGGACACGGTAAGCACGCCTGGGAAAACCAGGCGTGCTTACCAGGTCCCACGAGGGGAAGAGGGAGCAAACAACAGGCCATCTCGTAATGGCCCGTTGTTTGCTCCCTTTCCCATCCCCATTATGCCCTATGGGGCAGAATGGGGATGAGGAGCACGGCATTACCGCCACCCGCGAATGGGCACTTACCGGCCCATTCAACTCGTAATGGGCCGGTAAGTGCCTATTCGCGGGTGACGGTGACGGATGCGAGTTCGGTGGTAGTCGTGCCTGTAATGCAGGCATGGCTACCGTTCGAACTCATAATGAGGCCCATAGTGTCTTGAAATAGGCCACTGTGTCTTGGTGAGGGGTGTATGTATTTATGATACACAGTTCTCTGTTCTCTAGCAGCCCCCGAATCACTACCATCCTCCCGTCTGGCTCCGCCGTAGCCTGCAATATCTGGAAGGGCACGTGTGGCGCCACCCAAGTGATTACTCCTCTGGTGTACGCTGAGTACGTTGCTCCTACGGTAGTCCCTCTCCACTTTTTCCCCACCACTTCCTGTTTCTCTTTGGTGAGATGGGTTTCTTGCAATAAGGCTATGTCCACTTTTTGCCATTTTAGGTACATCAGCACCTTATTCCTCTTTAGATAGCTGTTGAGTCCTCTGACATTCCAGGTTATGATTCTAAGGTCTCCCATTATCCCGTCTGGTTTCACTCCAGGCCTCCCGACTGGTTATGTTACCCGATCCCTCCCATCACCCCTCCTCCTGCTTCAAGCTCTGTATGTGTATAAGCTCGTTCCCCAACTACAAACACTGTAAACACTGCAAATCCCCCAACTCCCCTCCCTCTCCCCTCCCTACCCGTCCCCAACTGGTGCCATTCCAAACTCCCCAACTTCCCCCCTCCCCCTTGCCCATCGTTTCCCCAACTGTTCCCTCCCTTCTCCGTCCTCCCAATCCCCAACTTATACCCAGCTCCATCCCTGGATCTCAGGCTCACCCGCCTCTTGTACTTTCCTTGGCTACAGCCGATACTCAGTGCACAGCAGGTGGTACCGCCCTTCTGGCGATTCATCTATACTAACTATTGGGGGTAGGTCTATCCCTATCCTCGGCTCTCCCGTTGTGCAATGGTGTGTGCGTATTCAGTTTAACAGTTCCGGCTTCTATATTCCAGTCCACGCAAGTCCTTATTTGACATATTACATTGTTGCTAGCTATGCCTTATTGGTGCGCCCTATGTGGCACCCTTACGATCCCCTGCTGTCTTAGACACATAAGTTTAATATGGCATTGCATCACTTATCCTGTCCTTGTTCTGGTCCATCCGCGTCATCTGGGCAGCCTTGAGCATTCAGCCAATTCTCTACTTCCTCTGGGTCTTCGAAGAAATGTGCCTTGCCCTTGTGTAGGATCTTTAGCTTCGCTGGGTAGAGCAGCATGTATTTGTATCCTGCCGCCCTTAGTCCCCTCTTCACTGCAACATAGCCAAAGCATTGTCTTTGCACCAGCATGGTGTAGTCCGGGTAAACTGTGACTGTTGCGAAGCTAGGGTTATTGTTCTGCCTTTCCGAAAGAATTCCAGGATCTTTTCCCTGTCCCTGTAATTCAAGATTTTCGCGATGATCGCTCGTGGCGGAGCTCCGGGTGGCGGTCTCCTTGCTAGGGCTCTGTGTGCCCGCTCGATCGCAAACCCTTGTGAGAGTTTGCCAGCCCCTATTTCCTGGATCAACATATTTTCCACGTATTCTGTAGGATCTATTCCTCCTTCCCCTTCTGGCAGACCCACCAAACGGATATTGTTGCGCCTTGCTTGCCCTTCTGCCTCCTCCGCTCGATTTTCCAGGTTGCGCACCTGTTGCATCAGTATGTGGACCTCCTTGGCAGTGGTGGTGCTGACCTCCGTGTTGTTTTTCACCTCACGTTCAAGGCTGCTTGTGCGTTCAGCCAGTGCCCTCATGTCTTGTCTCAGGAGGTTGACATCTATGCCGACAGCATCGATCTTAAATTCCAGTGCCGCTTTAAGGTCCGCAATCGTAGTGGTCCACAAGGATTTCATCTCCGTGAAGATTGCAGGATCAGTTGGTCTTCCCGTGGTGGGACCGGCGTGTCTTGTGGGCCAGTTTTCGCTTGCAGAGGTGTAGGCGGGGACTGCAAAGGTTTTGTAAAGATGTCCATCGTTGGGTGCTTTGCTTTAGTCTTGCCCCCTTTCTGCGCCATTGTCCCTTTGGGCCACCCTTGTGGTGGTGCAGGCCTTGCGGGTACCGCACCCATGCGCTTTCAGTGGCCCCTCCGTGTGTGGCGGCGGTATAGTTGCTCCGGGACCGCTGCCCCGTGGGGTCTCCGGGGCACTGCTATCTGTGGCCTTCAGCTTGGTGTCCCTCCGGCTGGTTCACCCGACACCCCCGCCTGGCTTACGTTTAGGCCTCCCAAGTCATGATTGGGCCTTCCAATGTTGCTTCCTTGGCCTGGCCTCTGTGGTGGGGCTTCCCTGTTCTGGGTGCCCGGATCGCCTAAGGTTCCGGTTCTATGAGGGGGGGGGCACTGCCGCAGCTTACTATCCACTGCCGGTGATAACAGCCACCACCGCACGGGTTCTGGCCCACATCAATGTCTTGTCTTTCTAAGGCACCCAGCCCCTCCCGTGTCCTGCTGGTGTTCAGTTGTGCTAAGCAGTTTGCCCTTTATTGCGTGCACATTGTGCCTGCTGACACAGTTATGGTGTCTGCCGCTTCCTTCTTGCCTTCCATGTGCTCACCTGGGGTTGTGGCTCCTCCAGTCTCCTGCTGCCACTTTCCAGTCTCTTGGCTGAACTCCCCGTGTGATTGTCTGTTTAGTCCTTGGGTGTTATGTTGGGGGCCATGTGCTGCAGCTCCGAGCGTTTCGCTCCTGTTCCCCTGGAATCAGCTATACATGGGGTCACGGAGCCCTCAGCTGCCGGTAGCATCTGAAGGGCTCCATGTAATGTGTCTTTTGTTTCTGATCAGCCGGCAGCAGGCATTCATTTATTTGTCTATTGTGCACCGTGCCGATGCTGCTCACTGGGGCTGCCCAGCTCTGCGTCCCCTGTCGCACTGTGACCAGCCTCTCTGACTGAATCATGCTCCGCACTTCTGGAGTCTCGCACACCGTGTGATACAATGTATCCTTGCGGTGCTCTGTGTGGGGCTTGATACAAATGTATCACTTTGCCGTGCGCGGCCGCACTGTCCCAGCGCTAGTCTTTGCCAGCAGCTCGCAGCCGTCCTCAGTCCTGCTCAGTCCGGTGTTCTGGTGCGTTCCTTTGTTTGGGGGTATCCGCCATTTTGCTAAGCCCCTGGATGTCCCTTCTTTGGTCCATAACTCCGGATTTAGCTCTTATTTTCACGCCGTGGGGCTAGCGATACAGGCCCCTTACTTACCGACGTCGTTGTGGTGAATTGTGTGGTTTTTCTGCGTTTTTTGCAGCAATACGCCTCAGGATCGAGTTCGGATGAACGGGAGCCCACAAGAAGAGCAGCCCTACTCCATGGCTGCCAAGCTATGCCCCCTTCGACCCTGTTTTGTTTACCGAGGTTTCAACAGTATAACAATCCGGGACAGGTACCCAATGCCTCTTATTCGAGATGTCCTCGAAGCATTTCGTGATTCACAGGTGTTCACGAAATTAGACTTAAGAGGTGCATATCATCTGTTGAGAATAAAGAGTGGGGATGAATGGAAGACAGCGTTCAGAACACCGTTGGGACTGTATGAATATTGTGTTATGTCTTTTGGGTTGGTGAACACCCTAGCTGTATTCCAGACGTTCATCGATAAGGTATTTGCAGACATGTTATATGTCTCTGTGGTGGCATATCTGGACGATATACTAATATTTTCCAACAATCTCGAAGAGCACCGTTTCCATGTCATAGAGGTACTTAACAGACTGAAGAAAAATAAGTTGTATGCGAATCCAGAAAAGTGTATATTTGAGGCGCCCAAAGTCCCATACCTCGGGTTCATATTGTCTGCCAATGGAGTGCAAATGGACACAGACAAGGTTAAGGCGATCACTCGATGGGCTGAGCCGTCTTCAGTTAAGGAGGTGCAAAGTTTTTTGGGTTTAGCAAATTTCTATTGCCGTTTCATTCCACATTTCTCAGATAAGGTCTTACCCATAACTTCTTTGCTTAAAAAGGGAGTTTCCTTTGAGTGGACAACGGACGCTCACAAGGCATTCCTAAGTCTCAAGGAATCATTCACCACAGCACCGGTACATATGCAGCCGGATCACTCTAAGCCTTTTGTGTTGGAGACAGATGGCACAGGAGGGGCCTTGGGTGCTGTCTTGATTCAAAAAGATCATAGGGGTCAGGAGCACCCTATTGCATACTTTTCACACACTTTATCTACCAGTGAAAAGAACTACTCTGTCCTGCAACGTGAACTATTGGCTATGCGAATAGCTTGTGAGGAATGGCGTCATCTATTGCAAGGTGCCACTCATCCCTTTATGATACGGATTGATCACCGTAATCTTAAGGTGTTGCAACAGATGGAGTGTAGTAACTCCAGACACGCATGATGGGCCTACTATTTCTCCAACTTTGATTTCACTATTACCTATCCCTGGCACACAAAACAGTATAGGCGATGCAGTGTCCAGAGGCTGGCCGAAGGAAGACCAGGGGATATCAGGTATGGAAAGAATCCTTCCTGAACACAAGTTTCTGGCGGAGGTTAATATGCTCCTTTGTGTTATTGAAGCTGATTTGAGGAACTCTACTCCAAAGGAATTGAAGCTCTTCAATCCTGTCATGATACTCCGTTGGCAGGACACAAGGGTCAGAAGGCAACGTACAAATTAATCCCCCAAAGTTTTTTGTGGCGACTGTGCGACAGGATGTGGTATCCTAAGTAGCCTCATGCCCAGTCTGTGCCTCCTGTAAGGTGTCCCGACAAAGACCTTTAGGTCTTCTTCAGCAGGCAGAATTACCCTCTCGACCCTGGGAGAATCTGTCCATGGATTTTGTGGTAGATTTACCTCCTTCTCATGGGAAGACAGCCATACTGGTGACTATTGACTCATACACTAAGTTGGCTCACTTTTCAGTTTTACCTGGTGTACTCACTGCTTCGGAGACCGCAGCCATATTTCTTCGAGATATTGTAAGACTGCATGGGATTCCACAGGCAGTGATCTCAGACAGAGGTTCAGAATTCACGTCCAGGTTTTGGGTCTCTCTGTGTGAAAGATTGGGTATTCAAAGGGTACTCTCTTCAGGTTATCACAAGCAGTCAAATGGACAGACAGAGAGGCTGAATGCAAGTTTAGAACAGTACCTTCAATCTTTTTGCAACAAGGAGTAAGATGACTGGGCAATTTACATTCCAATGGCAGAATTTGCCTACAACAATACGTACCATACAGCCATTCGCATGAGCCCCTTCAGATGTACATATGGCTACCATCCCCATCATATTCCTGTTATGAGCTTGTTTTCTTCAAAGGCACCAGCGTAAGATGGCTTGTTTTCAGACCTAGACAGGATCCACAAGGAAGCTTTGCTGTCACTGGAGGATAGCCAAAGATCCTCTAGAAAATGTTGCTGATCGCAAACGAGGTGACAACCCGCAATGGGGTCTGGAATGCGAGTGTGGTTGGCAACAAAGTATTTGCCGCGATGGGTGCACTTTGGCAAGTTTTCTCCCTGCTACATTTGGCCATATCAAGTGCTTTCTAAGATCAATCCAGTTGCCTTTAAACTCTAATTATCTGTCAGTTTAAAACAAATCCACCCAGTGTTTCATACATCACTGCTGAAGGCATACAAGGAGGATCCCTTTAAGAGGGCTCTTAAGAAGATTAAGACTCTCACACCTACAAAACCCAAAGAGTATGAGGTTTCTAGGTTGGTGGACTCCCGCTACAGACATGGAATCTTGCAATATCTGGTTCATTGGAAGAACTATGCCAGTTCAGAGAGGACTTGGGAACCCAGATCGCATGTACATGCACCCATATTAATTCCAAGGTTTCACAGACTAAATCCGGGGAAACCGGGTGGAAGTAGGCACTGAAGGGGGCATACTGTCATGCATCAGACTTAGAAGTACCGGAATAAGTGGAAATACACCTAACATGGTTGCCTATGTTCCACTGTGACGGTTTATGCAATTTCCAAGTTGGCCACCGGACTGTATTTGCATCCATTCCTCTTGTGAGCCAGTGCGTTGTATCGTCTCTGAATCCATACGCTGCTAGTCTCTGTGTTTTTCCAGTGACTCATTTACTGTTTTTCCCCTCGCAGCCGTCTTTTGACGTCCTGCAGCAGTTTTTCTGTCTTCCGTCACACTCAGGATCTGCTTCTGGTTTAAGGTAACTTTTCAGGTATCTTTCTCTTGCTTTGTCACAGCTTTTGTTACTTTGCTTCTGTCCACAATCCCTGGCATCTCTGCAGGGCATTTGTTCTTCCGTTCTATTTCAGATTTCTGCCTGTTACTCATTCTTTGGGTTTCGTTAGCTTCTTGGCGCTACTTTTAATTCTTATAACTTCTTTGTGAGACTTTTCGGTGCTAATCCGGGGATCCGTTCCTTAGGTTTCTCTGCTAGTTATCTTTCTTACCTGTTTCCGTTTGTTACTCGTACTATAGCCAGAGTCTTGACTCCGCCTTCTGTTCTTAATTAACACTATTCAGCCTTTTATCTTCCTATCTGTCACAAATCTCTGGTCTATCCGCAATGTCTAGGTCACTTTCCAATTCGGTCTCCTCCTGCTCTTCACCTGAAGAAATGACCTTCTTAACCTTCTTCTTTCTTTCTTTACTGTAGGATTTCTTTTTTAGTAGATATGGTCTACCGCGAAACAACACCACAATGGTTGTCGGAACATTCCGGAAACCAGTGGCCCCGGATCCGCGATAACCGGAGGGGAAAAAGCCAGGTAGGCAAAAAAAAACCAAACTTCCTTGATACCGGAGAAGGGAGCCCTGATGACTTTCAGAGGAAGAGATTGGTCCTCAAGCATCCAGGAGGACCAGGTAGAGTTAGTACGGACTTCCTCCGCCGTGGAACGAAAGATATCTGCGTATGAGGCGGACCAGGAAAAGAGTGGATAAGGGGTCTGGAAACCCAGAGAGAAGCCAAAGGTAAGTGGCGAGGGAGAGGGAGGCAGAGCGCCGGGATCCGTGAAAACAGAACGGACCCAGAGGAGCAAGAGAGAACAAGAGACGAAAGCCAGGCAAAAAAGAGGGCCGTCCGCAGCGAGAAACAGGACGGAAGAAACAGAAGGAATGAGAGGGACGGGCAGAGGCCCAAGGCAGGACAGTGGGGATCAGCAGAGCCACGAGAGAAACACAGCGTATTAACCAGCAGAGTAAAGCAAAGTTGCAACGCGAGTTGCCCGCGGAGTCGGAGCCCTGATAACCCTGGCGGTGGCTATATTGGGAAGACTAGCGCGCAGCCTAGCGTTACGGCTCAAACGTGGCGGAACAACTCAATGGCGGCCGAGCCTCCATCGATACCAATGCTTCGTGAAAAAGGGGTGCATGACACTATCCTGGCCCTCCTCTTTTGTTTACTTGCTTACGTTTTTTCTTGTAAGTCGCCTTGTGGCAGTATTTTCTACAGTATTGGTTTTGATCCAGCAGCTCCGTACTTCATCCCCAACTATTTGGCTCCTCCTCTTGATCAGTGCTGATTCCTATGAACTTTTGCCTATGCACTTATCATTGTTCTCAAGGAGGACCTATCTGCTTCTCAGTACTAATCCAAGAGCATCCAACGGAAACAAGATGACTGAGATCTGTCTATCCAGGGTTTTTTCTGACAAAGGCTTTTTCCCTGAAAGGCGGCTTGCTCCTCGGCGGTCTCCTGGACCTGGATCCCAATCCGGTCAAGGTGGCTGCCAAGGGAGCTCGTCCCTATTTGTATCATAAAAAAGAGAAGAAGGGCAAGGAGGCTAAGACAACAAGACGGAAGACGAGGTCTGAAACCCCAGAGAGTCCCCGTGAAGGTACAGGTGAGGAGGAGTAGGGAAAGAAACCAGCCAGTCGTGACAGTTACCGTGAACATCCTCCATACGTACATACAGAATTGAAAAGCCATACCTCGTCCTTTTGATCTAAGTTTTGTTGTATACATTTTCTCAGATACTTCAGGCCTTCTCTGATTGTGATACCTAATGATAGATCCAACTACCACCAAACCCTTGTTGTGACTTCTCATTGTTATCATTTACCCAGCTGCAGGTTGGTGATGTTTCACACCGTATTTATCATTGTGTTCTCTGAGAAAGGATTGTTCCTAACCTGCCTTTCCTTTCCGGTTCTAGGAGGTCTGCTGTTTGTGTTCGGGTCCATTCTTTCGAATAATATATCCCTTGATATTGGTTTTCCATCCATACACAGGGTTATATTGTTAGGTAGAATTTGTCGTCTACACTCCGTGGGCAACGTCAAGGCGGATTCTGACAAGCTTTTGCCCATCTGCTCTGTTGGAGGTTTCTGTCCTCCCTGAGCTCACCTTATGACACCTGCGTTATGGTTTGCCAGGTGTACCGCCAGAGAACTCCCCACCTGCCACTGCCCCCGGAGCGGGTCACGCTGGGCGCTTTGAGCCGGAAGCTAGAGTCCCACAGGGCTTGCCCCCCCGCCTCACTGGGGAAGTGAAAAAACAATAAGAGTAGTTGTATTTAACCAGCGGCCCAAAGGCCTCCCCTTATCCTACACCTCTCATGTCTCTTCACAGTGCCAGACTAGAGCACTTATCACATGGTCTTCTGTCCCCGCTGATTCTGCCAAGCCTGTTCCCTTGGCTGTGGTTTCGCTAGATAGTAGGTAGGGACAGTGGGAACCTTGTGCATCCATTCATGCTTGTCACTAATTAGATGACGAGTCATTTGGCTACCTTAAGAGGCATAGTTACTCTCGCTGTTTACCCACGCTTCATTGAATTTCTTCACTTTGACATTCAGAACACTGGGCAGAAATCACATTGCGTGACCCACTGTGGTGTGCCTTTCACAATGCTTTCATTTAATGGAACAGTGGGATTCCCCTGGTCCGCACAAGTTCTAAGTCAGCTGCTAGGTGTCGGTCGAGGCGGAATGTCTGCCCCGAACCCGAGGAGGGGAACGGAGAGAGGGGACCACTGCAGCTGGGCCGATCCACAGGAAGGGCCCGGCTCACATCCAGGGGGATGCCTAGTCCAGCCACGGCATGTGACCAACCCTGCTTCGCACCCCAGCTCGACCAAAGCAGCCCTTCCCAAAGTCATGATCCGATTAGCCGATTTCCCTTACCTACATTGTTCCAACATGCCAGAGGCTGTTCACCTTGGAGAACTGCTGAGGATATGGGTAAGGCCCGGTGTGAGATTTACACCATCTCCCTCGGATTTGCAAGGAGCAGCTAGAGCTCACTGGTCTCCACCGGAACCGCAACGCTTTCCAAAAATCGGGCCCCTCTCTCGGGGCGAACCCATTCCAGGGTGCCCTGCCCTTCACAAAGAAAACAGAACTCTCCCCAGAGATCCCGCCAGCTTCTCTGGGATCATTTGCATTACCGCACTAGATCCTGCAAGGGCGCCCGTCTCCACCACTCCGGGTTTGGCGATCTGAACCAGACCGTTTTGATCGGCTGAGGGCAATGGAAGCCATCACCCGTCCCTTCCGACCGGCACTCGACCATTTCTTAGGACCCATGTTCAACTGCTGTTCACACCAAACCCTTCTCCACTTTGGCCTTCAAAGTTGTTGTTTGAATATTTGCTAGTACCACCAAGGTATGCACCTGCGGCGGCAACACCTGGACCCTCGCCCCACGCTTCTGTGCATGCCGCAGCTGCCCTGCTACTCGTCGCGGCTTAGCCCCTGCACCTCTCAGAGCCGGCCGGACATGGGCCAGATGCTCCAGCGCCATCCATTTTCAGGGTTACTTGATTCAGCAGGTGAGTTGTTACCCACTCCTTAGCGGATTCCGACTTCCATGGCCACCTTCCTGTTGTCTGTATCAATCAACACCTTTTCTGAAGTCTGATGAGCGTTTGCATTAGGTGCCTAAAACCAGCGTTTGGTTCATTCTACAGCGTCAGTTCTGCTTACCAAAACTGGCCCATTGGGCACTTGCATTCGATGCCCAGCTGCACGCCATCGAGCCAAGCTTCTTACCCATTTAAAGTTTGAGAATAGGTTGAGATCGTTTCGGCCCCAAGACCTCTAACCTCTAATCATTTGCTATACCAGATAAAACTGGGGTTTCCGTGTGCCTGCTATCCTGGTAGATGGTTTGATTAGTCTTTCACCCCTATACCCATGCCGGATGATTGATTTGCACGTCAGGACCACTACGACCCTCCACCAGAGTTTCCTCTGGCTTTGCCCTGCCCAGGCCTAGTTCACCATCTTTTGGGTCCTATCACACATGCTCCACCTACCTGACAGCAGGCGGGACGGGCCGGTGGAGTGCCACACTGGGTTTCTTTCGGCCCTCCGACTTGCGCCTTGGTCCGTGTTTCAAGGCATGTCAGTGGGTAACCGACATCACCTCAGACCCCTGGTGCTCTCAGTGGGCCTCCCCGCCCAGCGGTGCAGCGTGTTCGGGGCACACTGAGGGCAGTCCACCACAGTCGACAGTCACATCGGGAGCCCAGTCTCCTTTTGCTGACCCGGCGACCCCCAAGAGGGGCCACGACGGTTGCCGGAGAAGGGCATGGCAGCAGTCAATCTCCCTGGGCCCTGCGCACACAGCAAAACTGCTGTCAGTGGGATGTAACACTCTCTGCCGGAGCTGAGAGCCACATGCCCCCTGGGGCATTCCCAGCCAACCCGGAGCCGGTTGCGCTGCACCGCCACAGAGGAAATGCGCCCGGGTGGCAGTCCTGCAAGGGCATCCACCGTTCCAGGCGACCTACCTGCCCACTGTGTTGAATCCTGCGGGCGGACTGCACAGACCCCAACCGTTTACCTCTCAACAGTTTCACGCCCTCTTGAGCTCTCTCTTCGAAGTTCTTTTCAACTTTCCCTTAAGGTACTTGTTGGCCATCGGTCTCGTGCCCATATTTAGCCTTAGATGGAGTTTACTACCCGCTTTGTGCTGCATTCCCAAGCAACCTGACTCCAAGAAGACCCGATACCAGCGTGCCGGAGGCCGCTACCGGCCTAAAACTGTTCGCAGGGTGAGACTCAATCAGAAAGACTTGAGCTCCCTGAGCGCCGCCAGGGAGTCTGTCTTCTGTACTCCACATGTCCCACGTCTCTGTGGAATGGGGATTCGGTAATGGGCTCTTCCCTCTACACTAGCCATTACTGAGGGAATCCTGGTTAGTCTATGTTCCTCCGCTTAGTAATAAGATTAAATTCAGCGGGTCGCCCAGTGCTGATCTGAGGCTGTAGTCGGGGGAGCAGAAAGCTCGGGTTAGCCGGCCTGGGGCTGCCCTGCCCCATGCCTCCGGCGCGGCCAAGTGTGCGCTGTCCCGATCTGCAGCCGAAGCCCACATGTCACATGGACACCACAGACAGCCACGGGTGGCACGGCCAGGTTCCCCGGGTTAGGGTGAAGGTGCACCAGGAAGGCCTGCTGCCACCACCACCGGGCGCGCAGCCCTCACGAAACCCGCACGAGTTGAGGAAACTGGGGAGGCCTGGACACGCTGACAATGAGCCTGTGGGCCAGGGCCAGGGATCCTGCGACAGTGCTGATCGGGGTCTGACCTTAGGGGGACAAAGGGAACGAGGTGCCTGCGACAGCACCAGCTGCGCCCCTGGGAGGGAAGCCCAGGGAAATTGATGCTCAAGTGTCCCTCAGATAGGCATAGCCCCGGGGGGAACCCGGGCGGCAAGGTGCATTCGAAGTGTTGATCAATGTGTCCTGCAATTCACACTAATTTTCGCAGCTAGCTGCATTCTTCATCGAGGCCCAAACCGAGTGATCCACTGCCAAGAATCACAGGCAACTTTTTTTTGTTCCAACCATCGGCCTGACCCTGCCGGTGCAGGTGAAGGATAGGCCCAGGGGAGGCAGCGCCACCTGTGGTAAGACAGCCCAGCACCCCGTCTAACTTCCCCACTTGGGACACAGCTGAGACCATTGTGGTTAAAAAAAAATAATAATCCAGGCGCACAGCCCGGGAAGCCTGCAGCAGCACAGCGCTTCCCACAGGGATGGAGGCAGGCCGCTCTGCCGCTGGCCCAACCGACTCATCCTTCCCTGACCCCCTCAGCTCCCCTTTTGGGTGGGCACAACGGGCAGGGGGTCGGGTGGGACCACTAGAGGCTTCAAACCCCAGCCAGGCCATACAGAGCTGAGCTTCAGGTACCTGGGCAAGAGGCAAGGGCGCCCGCTGCACCAGCAGGCATGGCCATCGCTTGCCCACAGGTGTGGTTGGCTGGAACCTAGATGCCCGCCCGTCGAGTAAGCCTGCTGCGCCATGGCTCAGGGCTCGCCCCTGTCTGCCTGGAAAGGCGTCCCTCGAGAACAGCCAGGTTTACCTTGGCTCCCAGCTGCCCCCACTCAGGGCTTCCCGGCCGACTGGGGTGCACCCACCAATGCCTGTCCGCTGGCGGGTCAGAGAGAGGAGCGCACGCCCCCGGCTGGTGCTGCAGCCGGGTCACTGAGGAGACGGGGGACTGTGCTGGGTTCCCCCTCCGGTGCGTGGTAGGGGACACCCACAGCAGGTTACCCCAACTCTGCCAAGCATCCCTGTCCATCTGCTGGGTCGCAGAACCCCCTCTGGTGGTAGGGAATCCGGCTCCCGGCACCAGGTTGCCCACACGCCCCGGACCCCTCTGCTGGCCGAACAGTAGCGTGAGGGGTGCACTGGGCTGTGGGTGTGCGCGTCTTCGACGGAATGGAGGTCGGGCATGTGGCTCTCCCTCCAGCTGCTCCGCTGTTAATGATCCTTCATGCCCTCACTCACAAGCAGATACCCCAGCCCTACATGTCCCAAGTCACACTCAAACGCCCCATTTCTACTTCCAAACACACGTTCCAGATTCAAATGTCACCTCCTTCCAGACCCACATGCCACCATCCCTCCCTCCGAACCCACACAAAGACACCAACATCCGTCCCTCCATAACTACACCAAGATGCTCCACCCCTCTCTCCAGTCACACCCATATGCTTCACCTCTACCTCCAGACTCACACTCCGATGGCACCATCCGCCCTCTTTTTTATACCCACACCCAGATTACCCCATCCCTCGACACACACATGCTCCCACCCCTCCATAGGCCAACATCCTTCTCTGCAGGCATACATACCCCATCCCTCCATTCACACCCAGATGCCCCTCTTCCTTCCCACCAGAGTGCTCCAGCCCTCACTCAGACCCACATGCTCCATCACTCTGTGACATGCCCCCATTACATGCTCTTTCCCTCCATTCCAGATCAACAATGCCCCCCCTCCGATTCCAGACTCCACCAAGATGACCCATCGCTTCCTCAAGACCCATACCATGATGCCCCATCCTCCCTCCACACAGCCAGATACCCCCATCCCTCCCTGACCAATGGGGCCCCAACCCCCCCTCCAGACCCACACTAATGTGCCCCATCCCTCATTCCAGACACACACCAATGTGCACCATTCCTCCCTTCAGACCCCCACCTATGTGTCCCATGCCTCCCTTCACACCCACAACAATTCCCCACCCCTCCCTACAGACCCACACCTATGTGCCCCATCTATCCCTCTCAGACCCACACCAAGATGCCCCATCCCTCCCTCTCAGACCCACAACAAGATGCCCCATCCCTCCATTCCAGAGCCCACCAAGATGCCACTAACCCTCCAAGCCAGACCCCACCAAGATGCCACCCATCCCCCCTCGAGACCCATACCATGATGCCCCATCCTCCCGCCACACAGAAAATGCCCCGACCCTGCCCTCCAGACTCAAACCAAGATATCCATCTCCACACACCAAGATGCCCTATCCCACCCTTCATACCCAGACACATTTGCCCCATCCCTCTCTCCAGACAAATGTGCCCCATCCCTCCTAGACCCACACCAAGATGCCCCATCCCTCCCTCTAGACCCACACAAAGATGCCCCATCCCACCCTCCCAACCAATACCTAGATGACTCATGCCACCCTCCAGAACAGATGCCCCATACTCTTTCCAGACCGACACTAATGTGCCCTCATCCATTGCAGACCCCCTCAAGATGCCACCATCAGCCCCTCCACACAGCAAGATGCCCCCATCCTGCCCTCCAGACCCACACCTAGACGATCCATCCATCCCTCCAGACCCACACTGTGCCCCCATGCCTCACTCCAGACCCACTGTGCCCCCATACCCACACTAATATGCCCCCACCCCCTCCCTCCAGATCCGCACTTTGCCCCATCCCACCCAAACCAGGATGCCCCACCCCCCAGACCCACACCAATGTGCCCTGTCCCTCCCATCAAACCCACACCAATGTGCTCCATCCCACCCATCAAACCAACACCAATGTGCCTTCATCCACTCTTTCCAGAACCACACCAAGATGCCCCCATCCCACCCTCCAGATGCACAGATATCCCCATCCAACCCACACCAGGATGCCCCATCCCACCCTCAACGGGTGGGCACAACGGGCAGGGGGTCGGGTGGGACCACTAGAGGTTTCAAACCCCAGCCAGGCCATACAGAGCTGAGCTTCAGGTACCTGGGCAAGAGGCAAGGGCGCCCGCTGCGCCAGCAGGCATGGCCATCGCTTGCCCAGGTGTGGGTGGCTGGAACCTAGATGCCCGCCCGTCGAGTAAGCCTGCTGCGCCATGGCTCAGGGCTCGCCCCTTTCTGCCTGGAGAGGCGTCCCTCGAGAACAGCCAGGTTTACCTTGGCTCCCAGCTGCCCCCACTCAGGGCTTCCCGGCCGACTGGGGTGCACCCACCAATGCCTGCCCGCTGGCGGGTCAGAGAGAGGAGCGCACGCCCCTGGCTGGTGCTGCAGCCGGGTCAGTGAGGAGACGGGGGACTGTGCTGGGTTCCCCCTCCGGTGCGTGGTAGGGGACACCCACAGCAGGTTACCCCAACTCTGCCAAGCATCCCTGTCCATCTGCTGGGTCGCAGAACCCCCTCTGGTGGTAGGGAATCCGGCTCCCGGCACCAGGTTGCCCACACGCCCCGGACCTCTCTGCTGGCCGAACTGTAGCGTGAGGGGTGCACTGGGCTGTGGGTGTGCGCGTCTTCGACGGAACGGAGGTCGGGCATGTGGCTCTCCCTCCAGCTGCTCCGCTGTTAATGATCCTTCATGCCCCCACTCACAAGCAGATACCCCAGCCCTACATGTCCCAATTCACACTCAAACGCCCCATTTCTACTTCCAAACACACGTTCCAGATTCAAATGTCACCTCCTTCCAGACCCACATGCCACCATCCCTCCCTCCGAACCCACACAAAGACACCAACATCCGTCCCTCCATAACTACACCAAGATGCTCCACCCCTCTCTCCAGTCACACCTATATGCTTCACCTCTACCTCCAGACTCACACTCCGATGGCACCATCCGCCCTCTTTCTATACCCACACCCAGATTACCCCATCCCTCGACACACACATGCTCCCACCCCTCCATAGGCCAACATCCTTCTCTGCAGGCATACATACCCCATCCCTCCATTCACACCCAGATGCCCCCCTTCCTTCCCACCAGAGTGCTCCAGCCCTCACTCAGACCCACATGCTCCATCACTCTGTGACATGCCCCCATTACATGCTCTTTCCCTCCATTCCAGATCAACAATGCCCCCCTCCGATTCCAGACTCCACCAAGATGACCCATTGCTTCCTCAAGACCCATGCCATGATGCCCCATCCTCCCTCCACACAGTCAGATACCCCCATCCCTCCCTGACCAATGAGGCCCCAACCCTCCCTCCAGACCCACACTAATGTGCCCCATCCCTCATTCCAGACACACACCAATGTGCACCATTCCTCCCTTCAGACCCCCACCTATGTGTCCCATGCCTCCCTTCACACCCACAACAATTCCCCACCCCTCCCTACAGACCCACACCTATGTGCCCCATCTATCCCTCTCAGACCCACACCAAGATGCCCCATCCCTCCCTCTCAGACCCACAACAGGATGCCCCATCCCTCCATTCCAGAGCCCGCCAAGATGCCACTAACCCTCCAAGCCAGACCCCACCAAGATGCCACCCATCCTCCCTCGAGACCCATACCATGATGCCCCATCCTCCCGCCACACAGAAAATGCCCCGACCCTGCCCTCCAGACTCAAACAAAGATATCCATCTCCACACACCAAGATGCCCTATCCCACCCTTCATACCCAGACACATTTGCCCCATCCCTCTCTCCAGACAAATGTGCCCCATCCCTCCTAGACCCACACCAAGATGCCCCATCCCTCCCTCTAGACCCACACAAAGATGCCCCATCCCACCCTCCCAACCAATTCCTAGATGACTCATGCCACCCTCCAGAACAGATGCCCCATACTCTTTTCAGACCGACACTAATGTGCCCTCATCCATTGCAGACCCCCTCAAGATGCCACCATCAGCCCCTCCACACAGCAAGATGCCCCCATCCTGCCCTCCAGACCCACACCTAGACGATCCATCCATCCCTCCAGACCCACACTGTGCCCTCATGCCTCACTCCAGACCCACTGTGCCCCCATACCCACACTAATATGCCCCCACCCCTTCCCTCCAGATCCGCACTTTGCCCCATCCCACCAAAACCAGGATACCCCACCCCCCAGACCCACACCAATGTGCCCTGTCCCTCCCATCAAACCCACACCAATGTGCTCCATCCCTCCCATCAAACCAACACCAATGTGCCTTCATCCACTCTTTCCAGAACCACACCAAGATGCCCCCATCCCACCCTCCAGATGCACAGATATCCCCATCCAACCCACACCAGGATGCCCCATCCCACCCTCCAAATCCCCTTTTGGGTGGGCACAACGGGCAGGGGGTCGGGTGGGACCACTAGAGGCTTCAAACCCCAGCCAGGCCATACAGAGCTGAGCTTCAGGTACCTGGGCAAGAGGCAAGGGCGCCCGCTGCGCCAGCAGGCATGGCCATCGCTTGCCCAGGTGTGGGTGGCTGGAACCTAGATGCCCGCCCGTCGAGTAAGCCTGCTGCGCCATGGCTCAGGGCTCGCCCCTTTCTGCCTGGAGAGGCGTCCCTCGAGAACAGCCAGGTTTACCTTGGCTCCCAGCTGCCCCCACTCAGGGCTTCCCGGCCGACTGGGGTGCACCCACCAATGCCTGCCCGCTGGCGGGTCAGAGAGAGGAGCGTACGCCCCCGGCTGGTGCTGCAGCCGGCTCAGTGAGGAGATGGGGGACTGTGCTGGGCTCCCCCTCCGGTGCGTGGTAGGGGACACCCACAGCAGGTTACCCCAACTTTGCCAAGCATCCCTGTCCATCTGCTGGGTCGCGGAACCCCCTCTGGTGGTAGGGAATCCGGCCCGGCACCAGGTTGCCCACACGCCCCGGACCCCTCTGCTGGCCGAACTGTAGCGCGAGGGGTGCACTGAGCTTTGGGTGTGCGCGTCTTCGACGGAACGGAGGTCGGGCCTGTGGCTCTCCCTCCAGCTGCTCCACTGTTAATGATCCTTCATGCCCCCGCTCACAAGCAGATACCCCAGCCCTACATGTCCCAATTGACACTCAAACGCCCCATTTCTACTTCCAAACACACGTTCCAGATTCAAATGTCACCTCCTTCCAGACCCACATGCCACCATCCCTCCCTCCGAACCCACACAAAGACACCAACATCCGTCCCTCCATAACTACACCAAGATGCTCCACCCCTCTCTCCAGTCACACCCATATGCTTCACCTCTACCTCCAGACTCACACTCCGATGGCGCCATCCGCCCTCTTTCTATACCCACACCCAGATTACCCCATCCCTCGACACACACATGCTCCCACCCCTCCATAGGCCAACATCCTTCTCTGCAGGCATACATACCCCATCCCTCCATTCACACCCAGATGCCCCCCTTCCTTCCCACCAGAGTGCTCCAGCCCTCACTCAGACCCACATGCTCCATCACTCTGTGACATGCCCCCATTACATGCTCTTTCCCTCCATTCCAGATCAACAATGCCCCTCACCGATTCCAGACTCCACCAAGATGACCCATCGCTTCCCCAAGACCCATACCATGATGCCCCATCCTCCCTCCACACAGCCAGATACCCCCATCCCTCCCTGACCAATGAGGCCCCAACTATCCCTCCAGACCCACACTAATGTGCCCCATCCCGCATTCCAGACACACACCGATGTGCACCATTCCTCCCTTCAGACCCCCACCTATGTGTCCCATGGCTCCCTTCACACACATACAATTCCCCACCCCTCCCTCCAGACCCACACCTATGTGCCCCATCTAACCCTCTCAAACCCACACCAAGATGCCCCATCCCTCCCTCTCAGACCCACACCAAGATGCCCCATCCCTCCATTCCAGAGCCCACCAAGATGCCACTAACCCTCCAAGCCAGACCCCACCAAGATGCCACCCATCCCCCCTCGAGACCCATACCATGATGCCCCATCCTCCCGCCACACAGAAAATGCCCCCACCCTGCCCTCCAGACTCAAACCAAGATATCCATCTCCACACACCAAGATGCCCTATCCCACCCTTCATACCCAGACACATTTGCCCCATCCCTCTCTCCAGACAAATGTGCCCCATCCCTCCTAGACCCACACAAAGATGCCCCATCCCACCCTCCCAACCAATACCTAGATGACTCATGCCACCCTCCAGAACAGATGCCCCATACTCTTTCCAGACCGACACTAATGTGCCCTCATCCATTGCAGACCCCCTCAAGATGCCACCATCAGCCCCTCCACACAGCAAGATTCCCCCATCCTGCCCTCCAGACCCACACCTAGACGATCCATCCATCCCTCCAGACCCACACTGTGCCCCCATGCCTCACTCCAGACCCACTGTGCCCCCATACCCACACTAACATGCCCCCACCCCCTCCCTCCAGATCCGCACTTTGCCCCATCCCACCCAAACCAGGATGCCCCACCCCCCCAGACCCACACCAATGTGCCCTGTCCCTCCCATCAAACCCACACCAATGTGCTCCATCCCTCCCATAAAACCAACACCAATGTGCCTTCATCCACTCTTTCAAGAACCACACCAAGATGCCCCATCCCACCCTCCAGATGCACAGATATCCCCATCCAACCCACACCAGGATGCCCCATCCCACCCTCCAGACCAACAGATGCCCCATACCTGCCCTCCAGACCCACACCTAAATGAACCATCCCTCCAACCAGACACAGACCAATGTCCCCATCCCTCCCAAACCCACACAATATGCCCCGTCCCCTCCCTCCAGACCCACACCAAGATGCCCCATCCCACCCTCCCAGCCCACACCTAGATGACCCATGCCACCCTGCAGACCAACATATGCCCCATACCTGTTTCAGACCAAAACCAATGTGCCCCCATCCCTCCCAAACCCACAGCAATGTGCCCCCATGCCCTCTCTCCAAACCCACACTTATGTCCCCATCCAACCCAAACCAGGATGCCCCATCCCTCCCCACACCAATGTGCCCTGTCCCTCCCATCAAACCCACACCAATGTGCCCCATCTCTCCTCCAGACCAATGTGTCTGTTCCTCCCAAACCCACCAATGTGCCCCCATCCCATCCCTCCAGACCCACACCAATTTCCCCATCCAACCCATACCATGGTGGCCCATCCCTCCCCACAGACCCACTCCAATGAGCCCCATCCCTTCCATCCAACCAACACCAATGTGCCTCCACCCACTCCCTCCGGAGCCACACCAAGATGCCCCATTCCACCCTCCAGATGCACACAGATGTCCCCACCCCACACACACCAGGATGCCCCATCCCACCATACAGACCAGCAGATTGCCAAATACCTGTTCCAGACCGACACCAATGTGCTTGCATCCATTGCATACCCCACCAAGATGCCACCATCCCTCCATCCACACAGCAAGATGCCCCATCCAGCGCTCCAGACCAACACCTAGATGAACCAGCCCCCCATACCCACATTGTGCCCCATCCCTCCCCCAGACACAGATCAATGTCCCCATCTCTCCCATAAAACCCACACCAATGTGCCCCGATCCTCTCCCTCCAGCCCCACACCGATGTCTCCATCCCACCCAAACCAGGATGCCCCATCCATCCCCCAGACCCACACCAATGTGCCCCATCCCTCCCATCAAACCCACACCAATGTGCCTCATCCCTCCCATCAAACCAACACCAATGTACCTCCATCCACTCCCTCTAGAGCCACACAAAGATGCCCCCATCCCACCCTCCAGATGCACACAGATGTCCCTTGCCACCCTCCGGATGAACAGATGCCCTATACCTGTTTCAGACCATGTGTCCCCATCCATTGCAGACCCCACCAAGTTGCCAACATCCCCTCATTCCAGACCCACACCAATGTTCCCATCCAACCCAAACAAGGATGCCCCATCCCTCCCCAGACCAATGTGCCCGTCCCTCACATCAAACCCACACCAATGTGCCCCATCCAATCCCTCCAGACCCAATGTGCTCCCATCCCTCCAGACACACACTGATGTCCCCCTTCAACGCAAAGGATGCCCCATCCCTCCCCGAAGACCCACACCAATGTTCCTCGTCACTCCCATCAAACCCACACCAATGTGCCCCGTCACTCCCATCAAACAGACAGCAATGTGCCCCCATCCACCATCTCAAGCCACACCAAGACGCCCCATCCCACCCTCCAGATGCACACATATGTCACTATCCCACCCACACCAGGATGCCCCATCCCACCCAGACCAACAGATGCCCCATACTTGTTCCAGACTAACACCAATGTGCCCCCATCCATTGCAGACCCCAAAATGCCACCATCCCTCCATCCACACAGCAAAATGCCCCCATCCCGCCCTTCAGACCTACACCTAGATGAACCATCCCTCCCCCCAGACCCACAATGTGCCCCCATCTCTCCCCTAGACACACACCAATGTTCCCCATCCCTCCCATCAAACCCACATCAATGTGCCCCATCACCTCCCACCAGAACCACACCAAGATGCCCCATCCCACACCTAGATGACCCATACCACCCTCCAGACCAATAGATGCCCCATACCTGTTTCAGACCAACACCAATGTGCCCCATCCATCCATTGCAGACCCCTCCTAGGTACCCCATACCGCCATCCAGACCCACTTTGCCCCCTCTCCCGCCAGACCCACACCCACACCCATGTGCCCTCATCACTCCCCCTGGTCCACACCAATGTGTCCCATCCCTGCCCCCAGACCCACACCAATGTACTGCATCCCTCCCTCACCACTTTGTCCCTATCTCTCCAGACCCAAACCGCTGTGTCCCTATCCCTCCCTCCAGACCCACACCAATGTGCCCTATCCCGCAAGACCCACACCAGCGTGCCCCTATCCAACCATTCAGACCACACCAAGATGCCCCTTCCCTCCCTCAAGACCAATATCATAATGCCCCATCCTCCCTCCACATACCAAGATGCCCCTTTCCCCTTGCAGACCCACACAAAGAAACCCACGTGCCTCTCCTGAACCACACGCAGATAGCCCCGGTCGACCCCCCCTAAAACCACCCAGCCTAAACACACCCTAATTAAACATTAAATTACTCTAGTAGCCCCCTTTGATCAGTTAAAATACCACCATCCACTGTCCCAGTGCTTTAAGTGGGCCAGGGCCTGCCGGGCCCCAGCAGTCTCCAAAAAGTGGGGCCCCCGGTCCCACACAACATTGGCGGGACGCATTATCCCGACACGACTGCAGCCGCGACGGGAGATGCGCTCGCCATTTTAATGTCAGACAAGCTGTAAATTCCTACAATGACCCCTCGTGTCGCCAAAGGAAGTTACAGTCCCTTTGTTTGCCCAGGTCGCAGAGGCATCTTTCACCCTTGTTAGGACACGCCCATCCCACAAGCCACGCCCCCAAATGAGCCCCCCCTCGAGTTTTACCCCACTTAAAGCTCTGACTGTCCCTGTTCTTAGCCCTCCATACTTCTCACGTTGAATAGCTGAACATGAATTTTAAAGTAAATATAATGTTCTGCTCCCCGTTTCCATCTGTTGTCTTGCAGGAACCTTCAATGTATCCCAAAGAAAATGCAAATTGTATTCTCAGCCAGCCAAGAGCATACATATTGTTGCTGCTGTTGCAGCCTGGCGGCCAGAGCCTTTACCAGTTCCTGCTCAGAAAAATGACGATGAGGGACAAGACTAAGCCGGACGCTCCGTCAGAGGGTTTTGCAGAAATGTTCCCGGTATCCCGAAGAAAATGCCAAAAGAACGCAGATTCCGGTTGCATTTGCACCGGCAGCCGAAGCCTTCCCACGATTCCTGCTGCTCTTGCAGCATGGCAGCCAGAGCGTCCCTGAGTTCCAGCTCGGTTGCATCTATTGTTAAAATGCCCACTGTAAACGCTGCAAGCCAACGGCATACAGATTCCGGTTGCACTTGCACCGGCACCCAGAGACTTTCCGCTTGGCGCTCACTAAGATTGCTCCCGAAAATCAAAAAGGAGAAGGGGTAGGAGCCGAATGTGACATGTGGCACATGCCACAGTGTGCCACAGCATGCCACCAATCTCTGGACTGGCTGATGTAAAATGTACAGTTTAAGTGATTTCAAACACATTCAACAAGTGAAAAATACCCTCTCAATCATTTTGGGATTGTTTTATATTAAAACACTTTCAAAAGCCTCACAACCATTGTGAGATGTTATAAATCAAATTTTTTTAAAAAAAGAAATTAAATTCCAGACAGCTACCTTGAGTTTACAACCTCATGTACTGTAGTCCGAAGTTCTACCATTGCACCAATGCTTTAGAGGGAAAATTTCTGGTGCTAGTTCATATGACCTATTCAGACAGCAGGGCCTACAAGTCCTTTTTCAGTGTCAATTCTAACGTGGCATGCCACCTAGATATTTCTTTATATCTGCTTCAAATCAGTATTTTCCTTGCTTCAAAATTACTTCAGGCATCTCACCTCTTAGCCTCTTGTCTTATATTTAATAACTTTCAGCAATTGAATGGTTGAAAGCACTTGGAACTCCAGCATGCCACAGCATGTCACCGCTCTCGGGATTAGCTGATGTCAAATTTACTGTTTAAATGACTTCAAAGACATTAAACGAGTGAATAAAAAGCCTCACAACCATTGTGAGATGTTATAAATCAAATGTAAAAAAAAAAGTTAAATTCCAGACAGCTCCCTTGAGCTCACAACCTCATACACTGTTCTACCACTGCACTATTGCTTTATGTGGGAAATGCCCTGGAGGTAGTTTTTATTACCTTTTCAGACAGCAGGGCCATAAAAACACTACAGGCATCTCACCTCTTAGACTCTTGTCTTATGTTTAATAACTTTCAGCAATTGAATGGTTGAAAGCACTTGGAACTCCAGCATGCCGCAGCATGTCACCAATCTTGGGACTAGCCGATGTAAAATGTACTGTTTAAATGACTTCAAAGACATTAAACAATTGAAGAAATAGCCTCACAACCATTGTGAGATGTTATAAATCAAATTTAATAATAAAAAGCCTGTGTGTCACCTTGCGGCTGCTAAATGTCTGTCTCCTGTGCATTACAGAATATGGCCTGGGTAGAAGTAGAATCCTCTTACAGCGAGTAAAGCAGAGAAGGGCCTTCAAGCATTCTGCAGGACCCCTCTCTGGGACATCTGATGGAGAGAGCAGCATGGGCAGGCCTAGGACAGTTATCCAAAAAGCTGGACTTTCTCTTGGGATGAGTCCCCTTTTCGCAAGGGCCGAGAGCTGTGAGGCCCAGAGCCTGCAAGAGACAATGGCAGGAGCAACATAAGGCCAGTGGCGAACCACTGTCCAAATCACGCAAAGGACACACAAAAGAGAGGCATGCTACGGAAAAGGCGTGATGGAAGGGACAAGGTCACAAAGCCCTTAGCCCACAGAAAGACCAAGAGGGCACTGAATGGGATTCCAGCAGCACTGAGACTTCTCACCTTTCTGTGAGCTTGGCCACTCCTCAGGAAGGAGAACCGTGCAAAAGGCACAATAAGAGTGTTTAGAAATGCAGAGATAGTTCCCTGGTCGACCCCTTTCATCCAGACCTGCTACTCCACCCGAGATCCTCGGAGGGGAAGCCCCCAGTTAAGGCCAAAACGTACTTGAGCAAGCTACTGCGCCCGCCTCTAAATAAGGAGGTGAGAGGCTAATTGAAGGCACAATATCCCAGACCTTCTCTGCCGGATAAAGTAGCGGACACTCTGGAGGTGGACTCCTGTATGTTAACATTCATGGTGAAGCATGCCAGGACACGCTCCCCGATTCCATAGGTCCATTGGCCAAGATCATTAAAATGGTGGAAGAGACCAAAGAGGCCCTGCCTATGGATGTGCATATTCTGGCTAGTTGGGCAAAAAGAACATTGTGTTTAATAAGTAATACCAACTGTACGATAGCAGCAGAGTGCAGATGATCGATTTTAGTAAAGATCGACCTGAAACTCAGGGAGTTGGCATCCTCTGAGGCCGCTGCAGCAGCTAAAGGGCTTTTGTTTGGAGAAGCTTTTGTCAAAGACATGTCCAGATTTGTTAACACCTTTGCTGCTCTGGACAAAGGTCAGACATCGTTAAAAAGAGTGTTTGTGCCCTGTGTATCCGCCAGGTCGGCAGAAGCAGAGGCGTCTCTGCCAGCAGCTGAGGAGGCCAGAGGCTTATAGAGGAAACAACTGGTGACAGCAGGAAGACAGAAGGCTGAATCCTTCCTTCCCCTCCCGTGGAAGAGGCAGGGGCCGGGGCTGGCACTGCAGCAGCAGGTGAGAGCACAGTCGTATGCACACAGCGCAGCAGCAAGCAATGCAATTCCTGTGATAGGTAGTAGGCTAGCGATGCACCTAAGTGCTTGGGAGGAGCTTACTGTGGACTCTTGGGTCGCAGAGACTGTGCAGGGGTGTTGTCTGTAATTTTTAAAGAGCACAGACAAACAAAACTGCAGCAACCTTTCGCAATTTTAGATGAGGAACAAAGCATCATGGACAAGGAAGTATGAGAGTTTCTAAATAAAATGGCGATAAGGCCAATGCAGCAGGTGGCACAACGCTTCCTAAGCAATGTCTTATTGGTGAAACAGAAGCAAAAGGTCAGGCTGGTGATAATCTCAAACAATTTAACGCCTTTCTTGTTTACCGACACTGGAAGATGGAGGAAATCCATTTCTTCAGGGACATTTTGCAGAAAGGGCACTGGCTAACCTGCATGGATTTGAGGGATGCCTATCTAGCAGTACCCATTCCTGAGATGCACCAGCAATTATTAGAACCAACAGCAGACGTCAATACAAACGGCTTATGCTCAGCACCGTTCAAGCTAAAAAGAGGGATGAGGCAAGGTTGTCCTCTATCCCCTCTGCTATTTGTTATTGCGATTGAACCCCTGGCTGCTGTACTTAGAGATCACCCGAATATAAAAGGATTATCATGCTGGGGGTTGCAACAAAAATTGTGGCTATTTGCAGATGACTTGCTACTAGTACTCAGGGAATTAGATCAGTCTTTGCCTACTCTCATGGAAATTTTGGCATTGTTTCACAAGTCCTCCGGATACAAAATAAATTGGACAAAATCGGAAGTATTACCCCTGGTACCGTGCTGTAGTAAACGGTTTATAACCGATCTGGGATTTAGATGGTGCCCTGATAAAATGAAGTATCTGGGGATCTGGATTACTCCAAAAGTCAATGATCTGGTGAAGATAAACATGGATGAGGTCTGTTCAAACTTTAAAAATGATTTGGAACGCTGGGGCCTTTTAAATCTTTCATTATGGGGTAAGGTTAACACTTTAAAAATGGTGTCGACCCCTAAAATCAAGTATGTCCTCAGCATGACTCTGCTAAATGTCGATAACAAATTTTGGAATGAGTTGGATAGGCTTATCCAAGGCTTCTTGTGGGATGGGAAACCCCCTAGATTGAAGTTGTGGAAGTTGCAATTAACTTTGGATAAAGGTGGAATGGGGGTGCCGAACTTTAAGGCGTATCATCTTGCCTACATGTGTGACTATTTGGTTAAATTCCTAACGCCGTCACCTGATGAGTGGGTTGTGGCGGAGACGAGCTATAATGGTCCTCTGACACTAAGGGCAATGTTGACTACAGAGTCTAGAACGAAATGTGTGAAAGATCCATTGACTGTTTGTCTGAGAAACTCAAGGGACAAATTGAATAGATTACTGAATGTGAATTAATTTAAAGATCCTGGGGCATCGATATGGATGAATCCTTCCATTAAATTGGAGAACAAAACTTTATTTTGGCCGGAATGGTTTTTGGGGGGAGTTAATTGGATTGAAGATCTCTTTAAGGAGGGAAAGTGGTTGAATATAAGAGAAATACAACAACAATATAGTATTGAAAATTTCAGAGCCTCAGAATACACAGAATTAAAAAATGCTATTGGAGAGATTGATGTGAAGGCTAGATTTATTCTGACTATACTCACAAGAGAGCAAAAGGATGGGGAAGGTGGTCTAGCAAGCCGAGTGTACAAAGTAATCGTGAACGAATATAAGGGAAATGACTTGTTGAGAGATGAATGGAGTCGCAGAATTGGATCTGAAATTACTGCAGAATCTTGGATGAGAATGAGTGAAAATATTAAACTATGTTCCTTGGGATTGACTGAGAGGTCGAGACAAATTAAGATCCTTAATCAGGCTTATTGGATCCCCGAAAGGTTATGGAAGAGAGGTCTGAAAGATGATCCAGGTTGTTGGAATTGTGTTCATGAGAGTGGTACATTGGAACATATGTTGTGGGACTTCAGGAAGGTGCGAGAATTTTGGAAGGAATTAGGAGAGATCTTCGAGAAGGTTTTGAGTGAGAGGATTGAGCTTGATTTTCAAACACTGATCTTGGGTTGTGATGATAACTTGTTAGATCTAACACAATGCCAGAAGAAATGGTTATATAGAGGTGCCATGATTGGAAAAAAATCATCTTAAGGAATTGGAAAACGGCTACTACCTTACACAAAGATGTTTGGTTTCATGAAATGGATGGTCTGGTTGATGTGGAAAAGTTTTTATACAAAAGACAAGACAAGAAAATGCGATTTAATAAGATATGATATGGGGGAGATTTCTTTCAATATACTGAAAATGACAATTGAATATGTTCGGATGTGAATTCTACGATTGGGTGGTGGGGTGGAATTTGTGTTCAGTGATTTGTAATTTTGTATATAGTTTATTTTTGTATTACCTTGATGTTTTTAATGTATTTTTGTATTGTTAAAATTGAAAATAAAATAATAGAATTCATCTGGTGATGGTAAAGGTGGGAGTTTATGTGTCTCCCTGTTTTTGGACTAACTTCAGCACTGTGGTGCTTCACAAAGCTACTCAGGAGTTAGACTGATTTTATACATCGACAATATTTGTCTCATGACGCAGGATCTGTTGCGGCTGCCAGAGCAAATGGTCCCAACGACGGGTCTCCTAGAGAAGCTGGGGTTTCCCATCAATTGGGAGAAATCCGAGACTGGCCACAGCAGAGAATGGAGTTCCTGCGGTTTATCACAGACTCAAAGCTGGGGCACTGTCTCTGCCCCTGTAGAAAATGAACGACCCTTTGAAACATCACATTATTGACTTTCCATTAAAGACTAAACTTTACTTGACAGTCTTATGTTTGCTCAATCAACTCTTCTGGTAAAAAGTTCTTTTAACTAACTGATCAATTTTCCATCAATCATATGTCATAACAAGTTGCATTCATCCGTAAATTTTACAGTCACTTATCTAAGAAGGAATCTGCTGAACCTCCAAGGGGACCTGACAGCAGGTGCGGACACTAAACAGGCAGACAACACAGGGCGGACTGCCGGATTTTGAGGCGGTTAATTGCAGGTTTTGTTCTTCGTTATACCCTGTTCGAGATGGAGTCATTCATTAGGAAGCTACAGCGAGACAGTGAAAGAAAGAGAAATTGGGGACGAGGAATTGTGAGGTGATAGGACCATAACGTCGTGATTCATGGACTAAGACAAGTGTCATGCCTGAGAGCAATAGAGTTAAACTGCAAAGACTAGATTTTATTTTTTTTTTTATTTGTTTTTATTATTTTAAAGCAACAAACCAAACATTACAACTTTGAGAACGTTCATAATCAATAACAACAAACACATTATACATTACCCGTCCCCCCCCCGCCCCACAAACTCGAACCGTAACATCAGTGTCATCTTCATAAGCATTTTTGGGAATCTCAGTGCTTATTGACTCATCTGAGTCTTCTGTTTCATGACTGACCTGGTGAGGTGAAGCCATGGAGGCCACCAATTGCCTCCAGGCCATCAGGGGGCCCACTTCCTCTTCTCCTCCCCTGGTGGCAGCTTCAAACCAAACCGCAGTTTCAGCTTCCGCCCATCTCAAGAGGTCCGCCCACCATGTCTCCACTCTAGGCCTATGGGCTGCCTTCCAACACATTGCAATCCTGCGCTTGGCCAGGATGTATGCCAGGTCCTTCATTTTGTTGATATGCTTTAAATTACGTGGCCTGGGGAAATTCCCAAGCATGAATGCCCCAGCAGACCCCACATCCAGCACCACACCCCCACTGGCCATTCTCGTCTTTATTTCTTCCCAGAATCTATGCACCTCTGGGCAAGCCCAGAACATGTGCAGCAACCCTGCCTCCTCCTCTCCACACCTGGGGCATTTCTGTATAGCTGAGCCTCCAAACCTGGCTATCCTTCCAGGGGTCAAATAGGCTCTGTGGGTGACATACAGCTGGATCTGCTGGAGTCTCGCATTCCGAGACACCTTATTGTGGTACCTCTGTACTCTGTCCCATTGTCCATCGGTCATTGACTCTCCAATCTCCTGCTCCCAATCATGCCTCAGCTGGATTAGCTCCCTCTCTGCCTTTGCTCTTAAGAGCTCATATATCCTAGATAGTTCATGTCCTCCCTCTAAGACATCATACATCATTTCCAGGGTGGCATCAGGTTCTTCTGCCAGCGCCGTCTCAGGCCACCTCCCCCTTACCCGTTTCAAGAACCTGATGTATGTGATATATTGGCCGCTATGCACCTCTGTCTCTTCATGCAACCTCTCAAATTCCAATGCCTCCCCTTCCTGCAATATATCTCCGAGCGTGGCTAGACCCACCGGTTCCCAGTATCTGCAGACTGCTTCAAACAATTGGGGGTAATCACCACATAGAGCCACCAGTGGGACCTGCAAAGAGAGCGGGTCTGGGTCGCCCACCGTTTTCTATGCTCTGCGCCAAACTTCCCAACCCAATTCCAATAGTCTCCCCCACCATCTTAGTTTTATGCATCCACACTGTCTCTCTAAGAAAATATGGGACTGAGTCGCCCCGCAAGAGCCTGGCTTCCGCCGAGTCCACCGCAGACAGCCACCTGGCCACATACAACAGCTGTCCCGCCAAATAATACAATTAAAAGTTTGGCAGGTTTATGCCCCCCTTATCACAAGTGTTCTGCAGCTTCCACAGGGCCACCCTATTCCTGGAGTTGCCCCATATAAAGCCCCTGCACATACCATGGAGTCTCACAAAGAAGTGTCTGGGGATCAAGTATGGGACATTCACAAAAAAGTGCAAGAGTCTGGGCAGAACAACCATTTTGAGCAGGACTGCTCTCCCCATCATGGCCAGGGGTAACCTAGACTAGAACACCATGCTATTCTTAATACCCTCAATTGCTTTCACTGTATTATGTCTGTGCTCCATCTCTATCTTATGATAAATATTCACACCCAGGTACTTGAATGTCACAGTCTGCCAGGGTATCCGCAGGACAGGTAGCCGCGCCGATGGGGTGCTCCTATACCTTCCCAAGGGGAACAGGCTGGACTTCCCGGGGTTCACCGATATGCCTGAGAGGGTGGCATAACGATCCATCACCTCCAGCACATATTGCAGGTTTTCTTCCGGGTAATGTAGGTAGAGAAGCATATCGTCTGCATACAACGATATCAGGTGTGTGCCCCCCGTTGTGCGAATCCCAACCTCCCATATTGTTGCCGCAGGCATATTGCTAGTGGTTCTAATGCCAAGATGTATAACATGGGTGACCAGGGGCAACCCTGTCTGGTCCACCTGCTGGGTTGCCATTTGTCTGAAATTGTGGGACCAGTTTTAACTCTAGCAATCGGGGAACTGTATAGCAACTGGACCCATCCAGTATATACAGGTCCCATTCCGTACCCTTTCAAGGTCGCCTTTAACCACGGCCACCTCACTAAATCAAAGGCTTTCACCATGTCCAGCGACGCAATGGCCATCTCTCCCGAGTCTTCCTTAGTTTGATCAATAATATGGTGCAGCCTCCTGTGGTTATCTGTGATATTTCTACCTGGGATGTAACCCGTTTGGTCTGGGTGTATCAGCTTGCCGATAACCCTCTTTAGTCTGTTGGCTAGCACTGCTGTGAGTATTTTGCTATCCTGGTTAAGCATGGAAAAGGGCCTATCGGACCCGCATTCCGTGTCTGGCTTACCTGGTTTCAGGAGCGGGATGATCACCGCCTCGCGGAGGGACGCCGGCAGTTCCCCCCGCTCATATGCTTCATCAAAACATAGCCAGCAGCGGCTGGAGTAGCTCCTGCTTGTATGCTTTATAAAATTTGCTGGGTAACCCATCCGACCTGGGCGCTTTGCATGTAGGGAGGTGTTGGATCACCGCCTCCAGTTTGTCTACGGTGATGGGGGCGTCCAGATCCGCGCATTCTAGGTCATCTAAGGTCGGCAGCTCCACATCCTCTAGTGTTTCCAATATTTCCTGGCTCATATCCTCTCCTGTATCCTCATATAAACGTCTGTAGTACTTGAGGAACTCCCCATTTACCCCCTCTTGGGTGTTATAAGTTCGACCTTCCACATCCCTAACCTCTCTGATCACTGGACGGGGAGTCTCATTTTTATATAGCCAGCCCAGTAGTCTACATGGCTTATCCCCCCCTGCATGTAACCTCTCTGTATATTTCCTATAATTTAATTTGAATAATCTATCCCAGAGTTCCATACAAGCTAATTGTAAGTCTTTTATCTTAGCGCTCTTCTCACGGGCGGTCCCCACACTACGAGTAAGGCCCTCCAGCTCTCTTTCTGTTTCCAGCAGTTCCCGTTCAATACCCCCTTGGAGCCCTTTAGATTTTGATATGGCTACCCCACGCACCACCACCTTGAATGTCTCCCATACTGTTCCCACAGAACGTACACTGCCCGTATTAATTTCAAAGTATTCCTCAATAGCCACCCTCAAATCCTCTCGAAATTCCGCATCCTGTAGAGCCTCAGTTCTGAGCCTCCATGTCGGGATACGCGCTCTGGGGGGTTGATGCTGCCACTCTACCACTAAAGGCGAGTGGTCGGATAGTACCCTGGCCTTGTATTCGGCCCCCACCATTTCTCCTGCTATCTCCACCGCAGCAAATACATAATCCAACCTTGTGTGCAGGTCATGTGGCGCTGCGTAGTGCGAATACAACCTATCCGTTGGGTGTAACCTTCTCCACACATCCTCCAGACCGAGGTCTATCAATATGGTCCTCAATGCTTTAGCTGCTGGCGCTGTCTTCCCTGATTTGTTATCTGACCTATCAATCCTGGGGTTCAGGGTGCAGTTGAAATCCCCTCCCCACACCATCGCACCACCCGTCAGGGGGCTAATTTTACTGTATAGGGACCTAAAATATGCTGCTCTATCATGGTTAGGGGCATACAAATTTACAATGTTCACCTCACTATTTTCCAGGATCCCCGCCACCACCACCATCCTGCCCTCTGGGTCTATTGTCGAGCTAAGCAAACGAAACGGCACATGCGGTGCCACCCAGGTGATCATCCCCCTTGCAAATGCCAAGTATGTGGCGCCTATGACATTCCCTTTCCATTTCCTTCTAACCACCTCCAGCTTCTCCTTGGTGAGGTAGGTCTCCTGTAGCAAGGCTATGTCAATGTGCATCCTCTTTAAATACATCATCACTTTGTTGTGTTTCAGATAGCTATTGAGGCCCCGCACATTCCAGGTCACCACTCTGAGATTACCCGACGCCATCTACTCGATGTACTCCCCCTCCACCTTCCCCTACCCTCCAATATCTTCCCTGATGACCCGTTGTCCGACTCTTGGCCCTCCCACCCTCATCAATCCCCCCTCCCCTTCCCAAAACCTCCCCCCTTCCCATTCCCAAACTCTACCCCACTGCACACAACCCTTCCCCTCCCCCATCCTACCCAGCCCCAACAAATGCCCAGCTCCATCCCTGGATCTCAGGCCCACCCACGTCTGGTCCTGTCTCGTAACCGAAGACTAGGGCCCCACGGGGCGTCACCGATCTAACAGTGACCTAACTAAGTGTACTACCAAGGGGTTTAGGGATTGTCTCCCGGAGCTCCCATTCAACTGATTAGGATAGTTGCATCCAGCGGATCTTGCTGGCGCATGTTTGCTGCAACCCGTTCCCACACTCTTTACTTAACACTATATTCAAGTCCCAATGTCTTCATCTGATTAGGATTATAGCCTCTAACGGATCTTGCCAGCGTATATTGCTGCAACACATTTCCTATCAGCTTTATATAATGCCAAATTCTAGCCCCAATGTCTTATGTTATATCGCCAGGGATGACCCAGCTGCGCGCTACTTATCTTCCGCTGCTCCCGTCTGGATATCTGGTTCCTGGGGGCGACCCTGCATGTCCAGCCAGTCCATAGTGTCCTCCGGCGTCTCGAAGAACAAAGTTTTATTCTTATAGAACACTTTCAGTTTGGCCGGGTAGAGCAACATATATCGGTAGCCGGCTTCCCTCAACCTCCTTTTCACTGCCCCGAAGTTCATTCTGCTGTGCTGTACGTGCAAAGTATAGTCCGGGTACGCCGTGATTTTCGCCGGCCCCCTTTCTACCGTTCCTCCCTTCCGGAAGAATTTGAGTATCCTCTCCTGATCCCGATAGTTCAAGATCTTAGTGATCAGCGGCTGCGGGGGGGCCCCGGGGGCGGTCTCCTTGTCAAGGCTCTGTGCGCCCTCTCGTCTGCAAACCCCTGGGTCAGTGCTCCGCCAGTTATTTCCTGCAAGAGCATGGATTCCACATATTCTGTTGGATTAGGCCCCTCCATTCCTTCTGGCAGACCAACAATGCAAATATTATTGCGTCTAGCGCGCCCTTCCGCCTCCTCCGCCCTGTTCTCCAAGTTGCCCACACGCTGCATGAGGGCATGGAGCTCCGATCCGTGGGCGGCGCATGCCGCCGTATTCGGGGCCATCTCCTTTTCCAGGTTTCCAGTGCGCTCCGCCAGCGTCCGCACATCTTGTCTCAACAGATTGACTTCCTCCTGGATCTTGAGGTCCAAACCCACTTTCAGTTCATCCATTGCCAAGCCCAGTTTAGTCTCCCAGGTGACTTTCAAGTCTGCAATCGCTGCCAGCATTTCCTGAATCGTGCCCGGTGTCTTCGCTACTGCAGCGGTAGTGTCTTGGCTCTTGCCCCCTTCTGCGCCCGGGGGCGACTTGGCATAAGCCTCCAACGTGGGCTGTTTGTTCTTGGGTTTGACAATTCTGTTAGACATCCTGCTATACTGTTCGAGTGTATGCCAGCGGCGCCTCCCCTCGTGCGAAAGTCCACGTGGCGCCAGGCCACTCTTGGCATATCGGGGGCCGTTTCAACAGTGTACGGGTGTGTCTTTAGTGCTCTCCCCACACCTGGAATGGGCTGTGTCCTCCCACGTACTTGTGCTCCCGCAGTGTCTTTATGCGCCGAGGCCGGTCCAGGTCCTACCTCCTCCAGGCCCGCAGACGTGTCCTTGGCACCACTGTCCTGCCTAGTGCTGACCTTGGCTCTGTTTTGCCCCACTTCTTAATAATGGGTGCTCCCAGAGCTCAGTTATTTTCGGGTGCAGGATGTTCTTTAAGGCCTGTGTGCAGCCTGTGCGCATGACTCCCAGACTAGAGCACTTCAGTGCGCCCAGAACGTTCATCAAACGTTGTAACTAAAATGTAACCAATGTCTTCCCTGCACTTCCCATTGCCTCGCTCAGGGGAGCTGCGTTCTGATGCGTTTCACGGGTTTTCTTCCGTCCCTCTTCTCCAGTATTGCGTGTCCCCTCCGCATCCAGGGGGGCTCCCACAGTGTGCCCCGGGTCACCGAGGCCTATCCAGCCCTCTGCTGGGGGATTAGCTTGCCCTAAGGGGCTAACATCCTGCAGTGTGCACGATCCTCCTCGTGCACGGCCCGTGCGGATTTAACATGTGTTCATGGCGGGGCGATGTCCGCCGCCGCCTCGCGGAGCGCCCGGCTCCTGTCATGCTACTCGGCGCCAGCCCCGGTCACCCTCTGCCCAGCCCAGGCATGCCGGGCTCTGGCCGGGGACCGTCCTCTGCCCCTTCAATGGCCCAGTCGGCCCCTCTACGGCTGGAGCTCCAGTGCCTCAAGCGAGCCCAGCGCGAGCTGCCTTCCGGCACTGTGTATGCCGGAGGAGATGCCACCACGGCCACCCGCCCCCGCCGTCCGTCCCACTCTGACGGCAGTGTAGTTCGTGGCCATCCGCTGCCCAAGCAAACACTGGAGCTCCTCGTTCGGCCAGACAGGCCACTCCGCAGCTCTCCTGCACAGAGCATACACTGCAGGGCCCCGCACAGATCACAAAGCCACCGCGCGTCCCTTCCCGACGCCGTCCACTGCCACTCGCCGCTGCACTGTGTAATGGTCAGTTTATGACCCTTTGTTGGAAGTCCGCCATTTTGGTCGTCCCCACTCGTCGGGTGCCCAGCTTTCTTTTCTTGGCCACGGCTCCTCTCTCGTTCGTCCGATCAGCCTCGCACATCGACCAACAGAGACTCTGGAACTTCATATTTCACAGGGCATGCTGCCAGTCCATATTGTCGTCCGCTTTCCGCCTTTATTAACAGGATCGATGATGAATCTGCAGGAGCTTCGGAGAAGAGCAACCTTTCACGTAGCCATCTAGCCACGCCCCCCAAAACTGCAAAGACTACATTGTCACAGAAAATGTTTTTTTTCTTTGATTTGTATTTAATTTTTTTTTCTTTTTTAAGATTGCTGCTTCAGTTTTAATTAAGAAAAGTATGCATAATACGAGCCTCTGTGTCTTTAATAGAATCATGACTTTCCTGAAAGTAATTACGGAAAATGTGGGGGGGCGTGGCCATATGGCTACGTGAAAGGACGTGACTCGAAGGAGCACCGGCAGATCCATTGTTGATCCTGATTGAAAACGATAGTTGCGGGTTAATGGGCAGGTCCACAACGCAGCATATGGTGTATGAAGGCCAAGGGCACATATCGTGTGCTTAAACAGCCCACGGAATGGCACACTGAGTAAACTGGAGCCTACAGAAGGAGGCGAGCGGCCCGCGAAAAGACATTATCCAAAATGGCCATCACCGAACAAAGGGCCATAAAAGGTCTGCGAGGCTGATGGAGACAGAGTTGCCAGCACAGCGCACACCGCGCTGACAATGGGGTGTCCTGCTTAAAGGAGGCCGTGGAACTGATCGGAGGCGGGGCACGTGCGCAACCGGCGTGCAGGCATAAAGAAAGGACACGGGCAAGAACGCCGAAGTACTGCGGCCCCGGCAGAGTGTGGACCGCGACGGTTGCACATCTGTGTCGTTATCGCCTGGATCTGGTGGCAGCAGTGCTCAACCGGGTGACCCGAGGTGAGACAAAGGCTCCCTTGGTCCCCGGGCCCATGAGTGGAGCGAGCACAGAGCGGACAGTGCCGCGTCGCTGCGGCAGGATCGGCTGCATCGGAGCCCGGGCGGTGCAGTGGAGTGCGGTGCCCGGACCACGGGCACCTGGTACTTGCAGCGCTGTTGCGCCTGGGGCACCCCCCAGAGCCCTGGAGCGGCCTCATCGGAACGCCTCGGGTCACTTCTGGCCGACGGCACGGTTGGAGACGCGGGCCCCCTTGGTGGGGATCTGACGCGGTGCGGGACCTGTGCAGGTGAGTGATCGATTCGGTGATGCCGGATCGGTTGCCCAATGCAGTAGGACCCGGATTGCCCGGAAGGCGGTGTAGGGCCCTAACGGTAGACGACCGCGCTGGCAGGTGATTGACAAACCCTGCGGAGTGCCCCAGCTGGCCATGTGTAGACATGGTAAACAAATGGAAACACTGAGCGGCCTATGAAACCTGAAGCGGACACATGCTGGGCATTATTAATTGGGCATGGTTGGGCCCCTTGGCGGTACTTTCATGAGGGGTAACATATCTGGCCTGTAACGAGAGCTGGAACCAGAACCCCCCCACATAGCAGGATATCCATGGCAGTCCAATAACAGCAGCCTGACAATCGAGGGTGCTCAGACAGTGTACCCTAGCTGGTGCCAGAGTGGGGCCACACCCAAGATGGAGTATTAGGGGCCCAAGCTATGCATGGGATTGAGCCGAGGAGAGCAAATAAGGTCTGAGCCTGGTGGTACCTCGCCGAGTGCTACTGGAGCGAGACAGTAAGGACGGCTTACCCCAGAGCATTTGCTGGCTCATAGACATGATATCAAACGGCCTCTACGGCCAAGGGACTGGAGGGATACAACTGAGGCAAGACTGCAGGCCACTTTACCTTGGGGCTTACGGTGCGCTGGAGTGAGAGAGAGGCGGGTCAGCGGCTGTAGAGTACCACCTACTACTGAATGGAACACAGCAGGGGCCAGAGGAGCGACACTGAGCAAGCGCAGAAACGTGGGAGGACACGGCCCACTCCAAGCGTAGGAAGAACGATAAAGATACACTAGAACACGTCTGACACGGCCCTGCACACGCGAAGAGTGGCCTGGCGCCGCGTGGACTTTCGCACTAGGGGGGCGCTGCTGACCCACGGCTGAACAGCACTACATGATGTCTAACAAAACTGCCAGAACCAAAAGCAAACAGCCCACGCTGGAGTCCCATGCTAAGACACCTACAGGTGCAGAAAGCGGTAAAAGCAAGGACACCACCCCTGCAGTGGAGGAGACACCGGGCACGATCCAGGAAGTGCTGGCAGCGATCGCAGACTTGAAAATTGCCTGGGAAACCAAACTAGGCCTAGCAATGAACGAATTGAAAGTGGGTCTGGATCTCAAAATCGGAGCGGTCCAGGAGGAAGTCAACTTGTTGAGACAGGATGTTCGCACGCTCGCGGAGCGCACCGGAAACTTGGAAAAGGAGATGGCCCCAAATATGGCGGCATGCGCCGGCCATGGATCGGAACTACATGCCCTAATGCAGCGGGTGGGCAACCTGGAGAACAGGGCGGAGGAGGCGGAAGGGCGCGCCAGACGCAACAACATTTGCATTGTTGGCCTGCCGGAAGGAATGCAGGGGCCCAACCCAACAGAATACATAGAATCCATGCTTCTGCAGGAAATAACCCGCTGAACACTAACCCAAGGGTTTGCAGTTGAAAGGGTGCACAGAGCCCTAACAAGGAGACCGCCCCCGCGGGCCCCCCTATGGCCGCTGATCGCAAAGATCCTGAACTATCGGGATCGGGAAAAGATATTAGAATTGTTCCGGAAAGGGGGAATGATAGAAAGGGGGTCGGCGAAAATCACGGCGTATCCGGATTACACTTTGCACGTACAGCGCAGCAGGATGAACTTCGGAGCGGTGAAGAGGAGGTTGAGAGAGGCCGGTCACCGATACATGTTGCTCTACCCGGCCAAATTGAAAGTGTTTTACAAGAACAAAACTTTGTTCTTCGAGACACTGGAGGAAGCTATGGACTGGCTGGACACGCAAGGTCGTCCTCAAGAACCGGACATTCAGATGGGAACTACAGAAGATAAGTAAAATACGGCTGGGTCATCCTTAATGTTTTGACGCAGGACACTGGGACTAGAATATAGTATTGAACAAAGCTTGCGGGGAGTGTGTGGCAGCAATATATGCTGGTAAGATTTCTGAATATAGGGTTGAATAAAGCTTGTGGGGAAAATGCTCGGGCAGGATCCGTTGGATGCAACTATCCCATTCAGACAAGTGAGAGCTCCTGGGAGGCAATCCTTGAACCCCTCAGTAGTACATTTAGCTTGGTCACTGTTAGATCGGTGACGCCCTGTGGGGTCCTTGTCCTCGGCTTCGAGGCAGGACCAGACGCAGGTGGGCCTGAGATCCAGGGATGGAGCTGGGCATTTGTTGGGACAGGGAAGGGTGGGGGGAGGGGAAAGGTTGTGTGCAGTGGGGTAGGGTTTTGGGAAAGGGGGGGAGTTGTTGAGGGTGGGGGGGCTAAGAGTCGGACAACGGGTCATCAGGGGAGACACCAGAGGGGAGTGTGGGGGGGGAACACATCGATTATATGGCGTCGGGTAACCTCAAAGTGGTGACCTGGAATGTGCGGGGCCTCAACAGTTACTTAAAATGCAACAAAGTGATGATGTATTTAAAGAGGATGCGTATTGACATAGCCTTGTTACAGGAGACCCACCTCACCAAAGAGAGGCTGGAGGTGGTCAGAAGGAAATGGAAGGGTAATGTCATAGGTGCCACATATTCGGCATACGCAAGGAGGGTGATCACCTGGGTGGCGCCGCACGTGCCATTCCAGTTGCTCAGCTCGACAACAGACCCCGAGGGCAGACTGGTGGTGGTGGCGGGGAGCCTGGAAAATAGGGAGGTGAACATTATAAATCTGTACGATCCTAACCATGATACTGCGGCATATTTCAGGACCCTATTTGCAAAATTAGCCCCCTGATGGGTGGCGCAATGGTGTGGGGAGGAGATTTCAACTGTACCCTGAACCCCAGGATAGATCGGTCTGATGACAAATCAGAAAAGCTGGCGTCTGCAGCCAAAGCACTGAGGACACTATTGACAGACCTTGGTCTGGAGGATGTGTGGAGAAGGCTACACCCAACGGACATGCAATATTCGCACTATGTGGCGCCACATGACCTGCACACAAGGCTGGATTATGTGTTTGCTGCGGCGGAAATAGCGGGAGAAATGGTGGGAGCTGAATACAAAGCCAGGGTATTATCCGACCATTCGCCTTTGGTTGTAGAGTGGCAACATCAACCCCCCAGAGTGCGTATCCTGACATGGAGGCTCAGAACTGAGGCATATCAGACCTCAAACCCTTCTCTGGAGGCTATTCGACTGGAGACTGGGCCTGAAACACAGTATTGGTAGAGTTTAACTCCCTATTGTCTCTATGTGCTTGAACCCCTTCTTCCCCGGGGTCCAACCCTTCCCTTTGATCCACAGCTCACCTTGTTTTCTTGGATAGTGTGCTCTCCATCCTGCTTTCAGCGCAGGGGCGCGTCGATTCATGCGGGCTCGTTGCTGCCTAGTTACTTCACTGGCAAGAGTCCTACAGGTAAGTATAATTTGTCTTTTGAACAGTTCTCTAACTTTGTTCCTTTCCTTCTTTTGATGGCCGGCGTCCGGGGATGGCGGCAACGCTACTGAGATGAGTAGCGCTGAAGGTGAGTGAGAGCGCGATGTACCCCTTTCGTATTTGTATTGAACTGAGTTCTTTTTCTGTGTCTTTTAGGTGCCGCGACATTCTCAGCATGGATGCCGGTTATGAAGAACAAATGCGGTGAGTAAGCGCGGTATGCAGCGCCTTTAGATGTTTCCACGCTAACCTGGAGTGTCTTTTCCCTCTTGCAGATGGATGAGAAGTTCCGGAGACAGAGTTCCCCCAGAGCGGCTGGGATTCAGGTAAGCGTTTGAAGCTCGTATATTATTTTAAAATAAGCGAAGATTTGCAGAATGCTTACTAATGCCTTTTTTCTGTTCTTTTCCCTTTTCCTTAAGAAGCGGCGTGCCGGGATGGGAATGGCACCGCCGAAGATGCCCGCAGAACAGAAGGAGCGATGAATGATGGGCAGAAGCGCTGCAAGGTAAGGCTTTTCCTAACGGTGTTCTTGTTCTTGAAGGAGCTGAGCGCAGAAGAAAGATGCAGGCCTATTGGAGACCGATCCGAACACGGTGAGTGTCACGCTGCAGGTGCAGAAAATACAAAGCATGTTTCTCTGCCTGGGCATGGCTTAAATAGTCTCTGGGTATCCCAGGTGTCTCTGGGCTGAACCACACCCAAAGGACTAGATTGCACATGCAGTTCTGGGAACCGAAATATGTGGGGGCATCCATCTTGTCCCCATCAATGCACTACAAGTCCAATCCCCAATGTTATCCTATGGGAGGGAGTGTGTCTGGTGCCACAAGCGCCAAGTCTGACTCCAAGTGGGTCTTTGGAGGGATGGAGAGGCCCTTGAGGGGCATGTGGGTGATCGTGGCCTGGCTCGGCCTGCCATCTTGGAGGGCTGGGGACATGAGGGGCAGGAATCATGACACTATGCATGCAATGTTAAATAGGCGTCTAGTAGTTTCTGTTGATTTTCCAATGTCGCCAAACAGATATTTCAGTGGAGCGGGGGAAGCCGTGATATCAGTGATCTCTTCTAGGATTTCTGCGACCTCGCTCCAGAACTCTGTCACCCAGGGGACAAGACAAGTACATGTGATAGCCATTTGCGTCAGGCGTGTCACATTTTGGGCCTCTCCCTGTGCACCCCTCTACAAATTTTGTAAGTTTCATTGGAGAATAGTGCAGTTGGTTGAGTATTTTAAATTGTATTAATCTCAGGCCTGAGTTCAAAGATACAGATTTTGTGAGCTGACAACATTTAACCCATTTCTCATCACTTAACGTAACCCGCAAATCTTGTTCCCAGACATCTTTCATGGAGTTGTGGGAGGGTGTGTGAGATTGAACTAAATTGTATAGAGTGGATACCCCTTTTTTCCACCCGGCAGTTGCTGTAATTTTTTTTATACATTCATGTGTGGGGGGCTCCACTGGGAACGTCGGCCACTTGGCTGCAAAAGCGGCCTTCATACGGTGGAATTGGAATTTTTTGAGCAGTCCCCCTCTCATAGCGTCCACACAGTCTTTTAGCTCGACATATAGCCCCTCTGGAAACATATCTCTCATTCTGAAACTTTTGGTCAGGTCCCATGTTTCCTGTAGCGCTCTATCAAATGTCGGGGCTATGTTGGGGAAGTTCCACAGAGGGGCTTCCGGGTCCTAGAGGGTTACGAGGCCTAATCTTTTATATATTCGGAACCATGCATGTACGGTGGAGCTCACTGGGTCAAACTCGGAGGAGTCTTTGTATTTGGTGCCAAAAATGACAGATCGAACATCAGAGGGAGATTCTACATATCTTTCTATGGGGATATGCGCCACATTGTCATCTGGGTCGAACCAGTGTTTGGCAAATTGTGCCTGGGCTACCAGGTAGTATAACTCGAAGTCCGGGGCCGAAATACCACCACTAGAGAATGGCTTGGTTAATTTGGACCATTTCATCCTGGCTGTCTTCCCTCCCCATACGAACGTGGTGACTAGTGACTGGAGTTTCTTAAAAAAAGTTTTCCCCGGCTAGATTGGTATGTTGCTAAAACAGTAGAGCAGTTTGGGAAGGACCACCATCTTAAGGATAGCTACTCGGCCGTACAGTGAAAGGGGAAGTCTGGTCCAAAGTTGCAATTTAATGGCTAGTGTTTGAAGAAGTTCTTCGTAGTTGTCAATGGATAGTGTGTATTTATCTTTGGACACCACTACACCTAGGTACCGAAACCGGGTGGGGGACCATTTGAATCCTCCTACGTCAGACAAATCTTGGGTAGCTGGGGTCAATGGGAACAATTCGGATTTTGCGATGTTTATTTTATAGCCAGAATGTTCGGAGAAAGTGTGTATATCTGTCATGATCGGGCCCAGGTTGGTTTCAGGGTCTCTAACATATAACAGAGTGTCATCAGCGTAGAGGGAAATTAGCTGGGGGGACCTGTCATCCTGATGCCTCTGTGTCTGTGATGTTGCCGGATGTATGCCACCATTGTGAGGGCGGACAATACCGGGGAGAAGGGACAGCCGTGTCTGGTGCCCCTGCCCAATGGGAAGAGGGCTGATGTTGTGCTATTGGTGAGGACCCGCGCTTCCGGTTCAGAGTACAGGAGTCGGACACAATTGAGGAAGTAATTGCTGAACCAAAACCTCTTAAGGACCCCAAATAGGTAAAACCATGATACCGAATCATAAGCCTTCTCGGCGTCTAAGGCTGCAACCACTGCGTCAGCTTTAGGGTTTATCTGGGCCATCACTCCAAATAGACTGCGGAGATTAAGGGCCGTGGATCGTGCGGGTATAAAGCCTGCCTGGTCCGGATGGACGAGGGCTGGCATATGCGGCAGGAGTCTGGTGGCAAGTATTTTTGCAAAGATCTTGGCGTCAGTGTTAATTAGGGAGAAGGGCCTAAGAAGGACAGTTATCACGGCCTCACGCATAGATGCCGGGAGCGCACCCTGCATCATCGCCTCTTCCCATACCTTCATTAATACCGGGGCTAATTTGTCATGATATTCTTTATATAGCTCTGCGCCCAAGCCATCGGAACCCGGGGCCTTGCCTGACGTTATTGCCTTTATGGCATCAGTAACCTCGTCCAGTGTTAGAGGAGAGTCCAATGCTAATCCGACCTCGGGGACTAGAGTTGGGAGCGCTATACCCTGCAATTAGTCAGTTGTCTCATCAATAGTCTTGATATCATGATTCGAGTATAGGGTTCTGTAGAAATCTACAAAAGCAGTATTAATATAACCCTCCGGATTTACCATGTTGCCTGTCAGCATTTGGATACCAATGTTTGGGTTTCGCTGGCCTTCTGCTCTGAGCATATTTGCTAGGATTTTCCCTGCTTTATTGCTTTCGCCGTATTTACGGGTTCTGGCGGGGGCGGCTAAATATTGGATTTCTCTGCCAGACAATTTATTAAACTCACGTAGTGTTTCGTGGATCTCGGAGAGTGTTTTTTTATTGTGTGTGTTGCTATATTCAGTTTCCAGTCTAGCTATTTTAGTTTCAGCAGTCACCACTTTCTTTCGGACGGCAGTTAATAGCCCGGTGGTCTTGCCCATAATGATGCCCCGTATCCACACCTTAAAGGTCTCCCACAGAGTGGAGTATGTGTCAACTGACCCTTCATTTAACTTAAAGAATTCCTCTATATCCGTGTGGAGTTCCTCGCATACGTGAGGGTCTCTGAGTATGGCTGGGGGCATCCTCCATCGTTTTACCTGTGGGGCCTCATTGCTCAGAACCAAGGTGAGGGATATTGGGGAGTGGTCTGAGATGGTATGCGGGAAAAAGTCACAGTTGGCTACCGACTCTGATAGGGAGGAGCTAACAAGCCAATAGTCTATGCGGGACTCAGAATCGTGGACTGATGAGTAATATGAGTAATATGTGTACTGTTTCCTCATTGGATGCAGCGCGTGCCAGGCATCTGTTAAGAATGCCTGGGTCATGATTTGCCTAAGGGTGGAGGCCACCTTGGTGGAGCCACGAGGGGTTGACGAGGATCTGTCTAACAAGATGTCTAGGATTGTATTAAAGTCTCTGCTCCATAGTATCAGGGTGTCATCTTTCGTGTCTAGTATACCCAATATGGTTCGGTAGAATTCCGGATCGTCAATGTTAGGTCCATAGGTGTACACTATGACCACATCACGGCCCGCCACCTCCCCCCATACCAACACAAATCTGCCATGTACATCCAGCATGGTATCTAAGTAGCGGAACCCCACCGTGGGATGAATAAGAGTTAAAACTCCTCTGGACTGCGCCGAATACTCCGTACCGTATCGGAGGGGGCCCCATCGAGGAAGCAATTTGGATATCATGTTTTTAAGTGCATGTGTCTCTTGGAGTAGTAGAATCTGCAGGTTATGCCGTGTTATATATGCTGCAACCTTTCTAGCCTTAATCAGGTTGTTGAGTCCCCGTACATTCCAGGAGAGCAGTTTGACAGTTAGTCCCTTCTGCGCTTGTGTTCTGTGTGCCACTCTGTGTTTGTGTGGTTGTGTGTGCTCTGGCATATTTCAACTGGTCGGACATTACTTGTACCGGTGCAACTCTCAGATTTTTTTAATTGTAACAGTCCCAACAGTCAACAGGACGACCCCAACGTGTCCTGGCATAGTGTTGGTGGCGAACCTCCCCCCCACAACAATGCTACATTTAGTGCAGAGAACAAAACTTCCCATACCCTTCCTCCCACCCACACCATCAACCCCAACCTGATGATGAAACCCCATAACCAATTTCTGGAACCCTCTGGGGGTGCTAATATTGCGGCCCACAGCTGCCACGCTGGTGCGTCACTCGTCCGGTCTGCAAGTTAGGCTTCTGTCGGTGCCACCGGGGAACCTCCCTTCCCCCCCTTTTATATAATTACGAAAAGGGATATGAGAGTCAGTGTGATCATTCATCCGGATCTCTTCTCTCCTCATAGGGGTTAGGTACATTGTTTTGACCATTTCTCGGTCTCTGCGGCAGTAGAGGGATAGTAGCTTCTATGTAATCCATAGCTGCTGAGGGGTGTTCAAAGAAATGCGCCCGACCTCCATGCTGTATATGCAATTTCGCTGGGAATATCAATGCGTATGGAACCTGTCATATGCGGAGTTGTCTCTTGACCTGATTATACGATTTCCTCTGGGCCTGCACCTCCGCAGCAAAATCTGGGTAGATATGGATATTGTCGCCTTCATGCCGTAGTGGGCCCATTTCTCTTGCCAGCCGGAGAGCCGCGTCCCTGTTCCTGTAATTCAACAGTCTGGCAATTATGGTTCTAGGCGGGGCTCCGGGTTTAGGTGCCGGCGCCAGCGTGCAATGTGCTCGTTCTACTAGGAAAAGTTCAGAGAAGGCTTTTTTTCCAAAGAAGGATTTCAATAGCTGTTCGACATGCGTCTCCATGTGGCCTTTACAGGAGGATTCCGCCACCCCCACTATACGGATATTGTTCCGGCGGGATGGGGACTGTAAGTCGTCACACTTCCCTCACAGTTTACCCATTTTGCCTTTGAACAGGGTGAGTTCTCGAGTGTTTTGGCCGATAGCCTCTTCGTTCTTGCTAATCTGTGATTCGGCCTCCGTCACACGTGCACTCTCTTTCTCCACGCAGGCTTTCAATGAGCCAATGGTGGAGACTATGTCATCTAGTTTTACATTGACCGACATAAAGCCACTTTGTACTGTGGTAAGAAGTTGTTTGCATCTGGCGTTTTCGGGATAGTCGCCGGGGGCTTGGCCTGCGGAGACAGCATGATTGCTGGGTTCTGGGGTTTGTAAAGGAGTCCATGGGACCCGTCTTCTTTTTTTGGATCCGGCTCCTTTAGTCATTGCCAGGTGTTCAGGGCGTAGTTGACGACTCGCCTCTCACACTGCAGGTACACCTGTGAGCTTTCACATCTAGGTTGATGCACTGTGGATTTGTGATGCAGTTCCAAGATAGTTCGCAGTTATCTATACCATGCAGCGCCAACAGCTTGTGTGACTGTAGTTTCGTGCAGTGTCTTGGCTGGGCTTGGATTTGTGGTCGTCTCGGTGCCTGGTGGGGAGGGTCTATCAGTTCGCCGTGTGATAGGACGCAGCTGATTTTATATTACTCAGGGTAGTTGTTATCAAGATTGATCCAGGGTATTTGGCTTAGGATCTTTATTACTGAAATAGGGTGCATCAGTGGGCTGCTGGAGGGTGACTATGTTCCATCCACGTATGCGTGTCCTTGCAGTGCTAGGGTCTTATACCGGATTAAAGGGTTGTGGCCTCCCACGTAACCACAGCGACAGTTTCTTATGGGCTTCATGGCTTCGTCTTGATGGGTTTTCTGTCACTTGGTGTTGCAGCAGTGACCTATGCGTATATTGGTGGTTATATTAGTAGTTAGCATCACACGCTGCTTTGTGCTGGTGTAGTGCAATGGGCGGGGAGTTCAGCATAGTTTAGTTGTGTTGGTGACCCAGGTCTCCAGCAGCGCTCAGCCCCTCAAAAAGTGGAGCGTTTCTGCGTTGGTCGGCCCTTATATTTTAGACTGCCCGGGGTGAAAAGAAGGACGTTACACTGTCTCTCCGATCGGCACTCGTACCTCAGGTGTAGCGCACTTACTACAGGCAATGCAGTAGGAGTTAAAAAGCTTCCTCCCTTTTTCATGGGCAAATCTTCAAAGTCCCGGTTTCTAGCCCGTATTTCAGAGCCCCAGTTGTACAAATGGATGGTGTCCCCCCTCCGGGCCTTCAATGAAGGACTGCAGTTATGTGGCGTGGGGTAGACCTACCAGGTTTTGAGTCCCTTGCCTCAGCACGGTGGTATCCTGTGCCCCCCCAGGCTGCGCTTCAGTGCCCGCTGTCTCATCCGTTCAGCCGCCTGTGTCGCGTCGCACAGTCTCCTACAGTTGGCTCGGTCTCCCAGCGCCACGTGGGACCGATGGCCGCTGCCCCCACAGGACCCAGGATTGTCTCCCCTGGTCTCCGCGCTGCAACAGTGGGTCTGTTGGGTGAGTCTTGCGGATTTAGGCCCTTCTGTGGTAGGGCCAGTCGCCCCCGCCTTCTGGCAGCAAGGGGCCGAGGTGTGTGTCTCCCGCGTACTGCTGGATCCGTTCGAACCAGTCGCCACCGCGGTGCGTGTGACTCGCTTCGGTCACCTAGCCACCAGCGGCCCCAGCAGTCGGGACGGGAGCCACAGGACACCACAGGAGGACAACTGCGTATCTGGAGGTCTCCAGGTCTCGCCGCCACAAATGGATAACTGCCCACTCAGTGGCCCAAATGCGTTTCTCGGCCGGTGGGCTCCGTGATTCCGACGTGGTGCTCACTGCAGGCATCCTGTTTTCTTTACAGCCGCTGAAACTGGCATCTCGGATTACTGGCAAGATATTGTCCGTTTTTTCCAGGATTTTAACCAAGGGTGCCTTGATGCATCAGGGAGGGGTACACGTCGTGTGGGTTCCCCAGGTGGCTCCCGATCAGGATATTTTTGGGCACAGGATTCTTGCCGGAGAGGAGCTCAAGCTCCAAGCAGCCATCTTGCGTGCGCGCAACAGCGGCCCCAAAGAATTTCTTTTTCAAATAATTGCAAACCAGAAGTAATCGGGATGATACTTTATGAAGCTTTTTATATCATGTCTGGCAAAGACAAGTATATGCCAACTTTATATCTTTTAAAAAGACAGTCATGCAATTCCATTCCTAAAATGTAAGTTGTTAAATAATACATAATTACCGTATTGATACTGTAAAACTTGCATCATCTCCATGCTTTACAGTAAAGTTTAGGTTAGTGTATCTTAATTTCATAGAGTCAACTATATTTCATTTTGTTGGGGAAGATTGATCATGTTGACGATTGAACATTTGAAAATCTACATTATCAAATGATCAAATGCTTTTGATGGTTTGATGGCAAACCTAGTTCTGTAACCTTCAGGTTGCATACATCTTGCAATTGGTGCTCAACCCATGATCGAACCCGTACTCCTTGAAATTCTATATTATCACCCTGTTGCTTTATACCAGGTACCCTGAAAGTGAGATGACCACAAACTACAATATTTCACCTAGTTTGGCCAGTTCTCTGCCTGCTACACAATCCACTCTGCTTAGTCACTTTCTTTCCTCTTACATTAAAAAATGCACAAAGCAAACTAAATGCTTACGCAAAGTAGTGATCAATAGTTCCATCCAGTCTGTACATCTACAGATATACTGCCAAACACTGTAGTTGGCCTCTAGATATCGATTTGCTTCATGATTGCATTATATATCACCAACTGGGAGGAGACAGCTGGCCAAACTGTTTTCAGAGCCTTTTTATCATATCTATTTATTTTGTGTCCATTCATGCAGCTAACCGTTTACATTTTACAGACCCTTATCTATGGCTCACAAAGTCGTTTCGCCCACTCACAAAGTCGATTAGATTTTATGAATGGCGAGTATCATTTACAAGAGATGTTTGAAACTTGTATTTAACATCTACTTTGCAGTAAATATCTACTAAAAGTTTCCCTGTGCATGGCTGGCCGCAGTGTACCAAATAAAGTGGGTTTGGAGCGAGATGCACCATTTTACAGAAATCGCCTTTTAAAGCTAAAGTTTAAAGAATTTGCAAGGCCTGACTCCTCTCACAAATGTCTTTTTTCGGTAAGCAAAACTGCTATATTGGTGCTCATTTCATGTTTTGGGTACAAATAACTTCCAGTGACATTAACAATATAAGTACAAAATTGCTAATCAAATGGGTCTGTTTGCGAATCAAAAACATTTTAATTAGCAAACTCTGCTAATCAATTTTTGAAAACAAATGTATGCCTTGACAGGGTTAGTTAAAAACAATATTTCCAGCGATACATGGGCTAGATGGAGCCTGGGGTCCCCTGGTATATTAAACAGGCCAGGCATTTCAGGAGCTACATAAGGAAAGAAGGAAAGCCCTTTGCCCTGGAATAGGGAGTGCAGAGAGTGGAGGCTCCCAAAGCATTGATACGAACAGAAATGCAACATTCAGAAATAGAGTGTGAGGTGTTCCTTGGTCTGTTGTGGTGTCGTCATGTCCACCTTTACATTTTTGATCATCCTATCATGATCGTGATGGACCCAAAACTCCTACTGCCAATATTCCGAGGGTCATTTCTTTGCACACCACTCCCATTAGAGCACTATTGCAACTGTCAGATTACATGGTCACTGTCCATTTCGATGCAGTGGCTGGCAACCCCATGGACTACCTGATGGGTTATCCAGGTCTTCGGCTGTCGACACCCGAGGCAGTTTAAGTTGAGGCGAAAGCTCTGGTTAGCATGGTCAGACCGATGACTCCTCAGACACCTATGCCATACTAGATAGGGACCCGCTACCAGAAATCAGAGAACTGATCAATAATACTCTGTTAAAAGCCAAAGAGAACAAATGGATTAATGATAAAACACATCAATATCTCACTAATTTCCATCCGATTACACCAGTCTTCTATGGGCTCCCTACAATTCACAAAGATAAACAAAATCCACCCCTCAGACCGATTGTTGCTGGGACAGAGTGTGTCTTCGACCCACTGGCAGTCTATATTGACAGATTATTACAGCCACTTATACAGGCATCATCCACATACCTAAAGGACACAACAGACTTTCTTATTGTACTTAAAGATTTCTCAGCTATCAGTGAAGACTGCATACTATTCAGCCTTGATGTATGTAGTTTATATACCTCAATACCCCATAGTGAAGGTATAGATTCTGTTGAATGGTTGCTACTTAATAATTCAGGTGTGAAAGTTAATCCTCAATTCATTCTGGAGCTACTCAACATGATCCTTTACAATAGCTACTTTAGACATCAGGGCAAATACTTTTTACAAACATCAGGTACCTCGATGGGATCATCGATGGTGCCCGTATGCGCTAATACTTTTATGTTTCAGTTCGAAAGTCAGCATGTACTGGAACACCCCACATGGGCAGCATACATTTTAACCTGGAAGACGTTTATCGATGACATTTTCTGAATTTGGTGTGGCACACGAGATGACCTAGATCAGTTTTTTGAATACCTTAATTCAGTGCACCCTAGGATCAAATTTGCTATTGAGAATGGTAATCCTGATCTACATTTTCATGACGTGAACTTGGGCATTGTGAACAATAAGATTGCTATGTCTGTATACCATAAACCGACTGATGTTAATAATTTGCTTCACTATTCCAGCTTCCACCCGAGGGCGATGCTCCAAAGTTTACCATATAGTCAAATTTTACACTTGAAAAGAATAATTTCTGACCCAGAAGTTCTAGATAAGGAATGCACAAATCTTGTTGGTAAATTTCAGAACAGAGGCTACCCACCGGAAACTTTGGAAATTGCCAAAGATAGAGCTTCAGAGATCTCGCGTACAGATTTATTGAAATCTAAATCTGATGTTAAAGATACCCCACTTCTACACAAATCAAAATTCTCAAGACAGAGTTTTAAGATTACAAAAAGTATAAAGAAACATTGGGATATCCTTCACAATGATCAAACTCTATTGGAATTGTTCCCCACACCTCCAATAATGTGTTTTAAAAGGGGTAAAAATATAAGAGACAAGCTGGTGAAAGCTGAAAGAGTACCAAAGGAGAAACAACTTTTCTTAGCCACCAAAAACTAGGCACCTTCCCCTGTTTAGGGTGTATACACTGTAATAACACAATCAAAGTGACTCGCCCCAGGAATGGTCAAAAAATCAAATTAAGAGACTACTCCACGTATCTGACATCGGGTGTCATGTATATGTTAAAATGCCCTTGTGGCAAAGTGTTTGTAGGACAGACCAAAAGACCTGTCAAATGAAGACTGTCTGAACACAAGTCAAACATAAGATGTAATAACCAATACTCACTGGTAGCCCACCACTTCAACATGCAGAAACATTCAATTGCCCAGCTAAAATACCAGGTGCTAGAAGTTGTCAAACGACCTACAAGAGGAGGTGACTACTAGTCACTCTTACTACAAAGAGAGGTGTATTGGATTGACAAGTTAAGCTCTTTACAGCCCTGGGGTTTAAATGAAGATTTCACATTGAACTGTTTTTTGTGATTTGAATTTGTCAATAAGGAATGCTTGATCTTCAACAACATAAACTTGAAAGTTACATTACTATTCTAGTGTCTGACTGTGATCTAAGGCACTACTTTAAATTTGCAGGCAATGATTTTTATTGCAACCATCTATTAGTCTCAACAATGTAAAAATTGTTCTTATTCTTTACTCTTATTTATGTAATTTTTGTTAAACTTATCACATTAAATTTTGATCTTTTGTAAATTAAATGCGTTTATCCGACTGAGATTGACACATTGTACTATGTCTTCCATGTGAAAAAGAGAGATCTATGGTTAGTCTCCCTCTTTGTGTATAATGTGAATTTATATCTTCCACTTATTATAGACTGAGAGGTTACACGCGGTCATTCAGTAACCTTGCTCTGATGATTTGATAATTATATTTATTTTTCCCCTCTTAGATCAGAATGTTCTGTCCAATTTGACCCTTTTTTTCATTACTTATTTCAATTCTATTTTCACATGGTAGACTAAAAAAATGTTTTTTTAGCTTTACTCTCCCCGTTCTACTATGTGCGGACTAGTATTTGTAATGCCCGATTTACATTTTACACTAGGTATCTGCACCGCATGAATTTTTCAGTTCAATCAATCTTATTTCACACTGTTGCGCTTCTCGATTCAAATGACTCCCAGTTATTGTATATCTAGAGGTAATACTCTATCACAAAATATAACCTCGTTTCAAGATGGCCGACCTTTTCGGCCTGATTGCTTATTAGTCCCTCTTCTTCATCTATAACTGAAGTCCTCTACTTATCTCCATGCTCGCATGCTGTTTCCATGGTCCGTGAACAACAAACCGCTTGGCTGACAGACCCTGTTCAGGATTGTCGCCCTACGCTACAGGTAAGCGCGAATGCATTAGCATTTGTCTATCTAGGGACCAGGGATAAAGTTCCTTAGTCTCATTATTCTTTTTTCCTTACATTTCCTTTAGTTGATAATCTACCTAATCCATTACTGCCAGATTCTTCAGCTGTTGACCGGCCACACTATCTTGACATCAGCTTCAAGAACTGTGCCATGTGCACATCCTTATCGTGGTCATTTTTAACATTTCACTTTGCCTTTATTAAACATTACGTTTTCATTACTCCATATCAGATTGCTGAGTATTTTATACTAATCAGGACTCCATTCCGGTTCAGTTTGTTTATTTGCGTGACAGAACTCCCGCATTCTGAGGCACTGCTGCAGCGACAGCAGGATATTTGAGGTCCACACTTTACATAGGGTTCCTCTATTGACTATTTACCGTCATCTACATTTTGTTTAGGTATGTTATTCAATTTTTTCATACTAATGTCCGTTTCTTTTGAACATTGAGCTTGACACTGATCACGCTCTGTTATTTACAGATTTCTAGTATCCTTTTGGGAATTGGCCGGGTCTCTAGGAACTAACTGTTACACGAAGTCAGCCTGTCTACTTATTTTTCCTGCACCTCAGATTCTTTGTTTCCAGTACTTTCCACTCACAAAGGTAACGACTTTCGCATTTCTTCCCCACTAGATCGATTAAGTTTAGGAATTACTAACTTTTTTTCCCTATATATTCACTTTAGCTTATGTTTCACCATCCACTTGACAGGTCCCATTAGAGAGATCATTCCACTGAACTATAATATGATGTACGTTTTACTGTCTATTTTACAGGAAAGGGTGTTTCAATTGACCTTCAGTTTCTCTCTCAAACATGGACCACATATTTCACCTTATAATGTTGCATCTATTACAACGCCTATTATGACATGTTACAACAAATGTCACTACATTTTCTAAATTGAATATGTTATGAATAATCTATGAATTGTACCTACAATATTTTCTTTACTGAATTTGTGTTTTTCCTTTTACGTTAAGAGGCCAAGTTTGGCCTTTTGAAGAAGAGGAGAACTTCCTCGAAACACGTCTTCGTTTAATTTGGACTCCATTTTTCCTCAATTTGAGCTTCATCTATTGATTCCATTTTGTTTCTATGCACTGTAAATAATCTCTCTCTGAAGTATAATTCTTGTTGAAAATAATATAGCTTGGCTATAAATATATATTTTTTTACCTCACACTTCTGTGTCTGACCATATTTGTTAGAAACAAAAATATGTACAACACGTATAACTCAATTTGAACAACTGTATTGGATTAATCCAAACATTTGAAAGTGTGCAGGGGACGGGAAGGTTCCCAAGTTGAATCCTCTTTCTTTTTACTCCTCTGAAATATATGTCTCTTTGATTGTCCTGCTGCTGTTTAAATTCATTTTCAGCTGTGTGCACATCGTGATTGTCCTGCTGGTGTTTAAATTCATTTCCAGCTGTGTGCATAACCTGCTCTTCATGAGAATCTGTTAACAGGTCCACCCCTTTGTACTCCGTCTAGTCTGCAACTGGTTCCCTCACCCATCCTCAGTCCCATTGTCCCTCTGTGCTGTTATTCCCCTTAGCCCGACACCGGCTACCTCCCTTTCCTCTGTGTTCACTGTTTTTTCTGTGCATATTATCTCCACCAGCTCCCATTGTTTTTCTCCCAGTCTTGTTCCCTGTCTCCCCCCCACTACCTACTGCTCTCGCTGCACCTGTGTCCTCAGCCTGGTTAAGTGTACCTCACACTCTGCAGTTTGCTATGGCGCTATCTATCTCTCCTATCTTCTCAAACTGCTTCTCTATCTCTTATCCTTCACCCCTTACTAAGTCGGTCAGGAAGAACCTCAAGAAGGACATACTGAGCTCTAACCCAGGCCTTCCGATTGCAGGCACCTACGTCATTGCCTCTGCCAGAGAGACTCTCACAGACATACTCTATGTCGTTCCCTCACCTGTCCTACGGACTCTCCATATGATCGCTCTTTTCACTCCTTTCTCTTCTTCACCCATCAATGGTGGCACCCGCTGGGAGGTCCTCCTTGGCCTCTCCACCTCCAGGGACATCATTAATGTCTAACGCAATGGTACCATCATGGTCCAGGGTCCTCAACCCAACCTTCTACTCTTCTATAGATTCCTCACCCGCCTTATCAAGCTCCCTCCGCCTTCTGCACCAGCTCCTTCAGCAGCCCTGGTTCCCATGCCAGCTGTGCCCACCTTGGCTCCCTTGCCACCTCCTAACCACCCTTCTACCCATGCCATGGCTTTCCTGTCACCATCCCACACATTGACAACCCCGTATGCCTTCTCCTCTTGGGTGAACCAGTCACCCACTAACACTCTATCTGGGGCTCCCTTTCCCCCTGTGGTGCCTCCCGCACTGGCTCCCTGTCACGACTCGCTCCCTTCGCTCCCGTTCCTGCCACTTGGGGGCATGTTTTGGGACTTATTCCTTGCTGGACATTTCCTCCGAACCTAATGCCACAGTGCTGTAATGAATTGGGAGCGCTAAATCCCTATTTTCCAAACTACTTCCCTTCCGGATCCATTCCAGGTTTTTGGCAGCCAGCATGCTTCTTTAACCAAATGACTGTGCTTCCCAGAATGCCTGGCCCACTGCTCCACCTCCACCCTTGCAGGACAAGGTTGGGTGGAGGATAGGCAACACCTGTGGCTGCAGGTGCAGCAGTCAGCACACCTGAGGCGTGTGCTCGTTAAACAGCTTTAAAAGCCTCAGTCTCACTTCAGTCCAGCGCTGGTCATCGTTTGCAGTGTTCCTGTTTTTGACTAGTCCCTGGTTCCTGGTTCCTTGCCTTTGTACCTACTTCCTTGTTCCGGTTTTCTTGTTTCCTCCGCCCTGAATTTCGGATTCATGAGCTAATTGATTTCTGCTCCCTTGATTTCCCTTTTTGTCTTCCTCTGTTTGCAGGCAGCAATTCTCAGTGCTTTCCCCTTTTAGATGCAGCCCAGTTTGTCTGTGTTCTATATTTCTTTGACTCTGTCCTTTGCTGCTGTTACCCAGTTGCCTTAGCCTTCCTCTTAGTTTAGTTTCCTGTCTTTTCCTTGGAGGGGTAGGGAGAAGTTTGCATAGGTTATTTCGTTTTTTCCCTGCTCCTGATCCTTACTTTCTAGAGGATCCATTCCATGTTTTCCACTGCACTTCTGCATTTATTTTCCCTTTGATTATTAGGTGTGGTGTGCGGTAGTAGCTAGCTCCTGTGTGAATGCTTATGTTTTCCTCACTATTTTGTAGACACTATTCCCACTTAGGTATTTAGTTTTCCTTCCATTGCTGTTCTAGCCTTTCGGGGTCCCAGTTTCTTCAACAGGATTCGTGGGCTAGCTGACATTCAAGAGGTTTATCTCGTCCTCGTGAGTACAGTTCTTAAGTTCCCTTCTGTAATACCATCAAGAGTGTTAGTACACAGATCCTGTCATTGCTTGCCCTCCAGGTGGGTTTAGCGCTGTCAGTACCTGTAACAGCAATTGGGGGTAAGGCGCTTGCCGACTTTCCTCGCGGTCAGGTGCTTACCCCACATCCCTTTTCATATATTGGTTTTGATGTCACACTCTATTTGCACTCCTGGGTTCTAGCATACCTGAGTCGTAGTTCCTGGGTGCACATTTCCCTTGCCATATTCGCTGCCTTTGTACTCGCCTGACTAATCCTGACAGTATGACCAGCCCAAAATTCCCATTGAATATGGCAAGTTTAAAGAAGAAAGGCAGCAAGGCCTCTAACAAGTTAGTACAGAAAGCTTCCCCTACATTTACCTGTGACAATCAAATCACTAGTCTTGGCTTAAATGAACTCCTTGTCACGAATAGGCATTTACGAGCAAAGTATTTTTCTCATAGGATGGCACATCCTACATTGCCTGATCCTAGTTCGATCTTTTGTTCTGATCCCGATTCTATGTCAGCGCAAGCCTTAGCCGCAGAAAACAACACACTGTTAGACTTAATATACAAGAGTACCTCTGTTGTTGAACCCCATGATTCCAGTTGTGCTTCACCTCAGATAGAACAGTTTCATGGTACAAACAAGACGAATGGAGGGGTTCCTTGCATAACTTCAGTTTTCTACCCTCAGTCCAAATACTTCTTTGCACAAGTACATACGGTAGTCCCTAATGTCAAGAGGTCTAAGGTCAATAGATTGCTTAAGGGTAATACAGACCAAGTTAGTATGAGAAAGTATAAATCTCAGAACCTGAAAGCAGTTGAGGACAATGCACAATCGGTGCACATCCAGATTGCTAGTGCAGGATCCAGCCCTGATGCCACTATGCCTCCCCCTGTGCCTACTGATAGTGATGTACAGTTAATGCAGGGCATGCTAAGAGCTAAGCTTGAGGAGTTAACACAAGAATTCATTTCTTTACAAGAGGAGAATAAGATCTTGCACGCATTCCTGAATACACCTCAGACTTTATCCATTGATGTTGATGTAGTGAACACAGTTCAGCCCCTGAGTGCAGAGACTTTGGTAAACCATGATAATTGCCAATATGTTAGATCTATTGGAAGTGGAAGTGTTTCTTCTAGCACAGCGCTCAATCTGGGCACAGTTTCTAACAATTGTTCTGCTGATTGTCAGGGATTGCAGTTAGCTGAAGATTTACAAGCCACTCCTTTACCTAAAGTTTCCTGTGTAGCAGTCTGTCATAATTCTGAGCTAGCACACATACAAGCTTCTGATCTCCAAACACAATACACAAAGGTGGCATACACAGATTCAGTCACTACAGTAGGCTTAGGTCCTGCTCTTGATACAGCTTCTGAGACTGAAGTAGATGTTAAAGCTGATGTGGAAGACGATCTTACCTCTGGGTTCACTCTTCCTTCTGCCAATTCGGATCAATACGAACAGTCAGAGACAGTACAGATTTCATGTTCTGATGAACTCATTCCACAGTATACAGAACCAAAAGACCAGCAGGCGATTCCTGAACTGTTGATTGTTAATCTGCCTCTTTCAGAAGCTAAGACAGAGGAATGGACAATTGACGAAATCCTGATTAACAGAGACTTTACTATGGTGATTCCACTGGTTGATTTTGACTTCCACAAAGAAAGAGACTCTGTGTCACCCACTAAAGAAAAGGACTGCAAGGGTACAGTTCAGTCCTTGGTTACTGGAGCCAAGGAGTCTAATGCCCTAAAGGTGCCCTCCATTCCTGAGCCACTAATGTGTCTATCAACTTCTGAGACTTCTGTGTGTCCTCCTACAACCATTGACTCTTCTATGATCCAATCCACAGCCCTGCAGTCATCTTTGGTACACGTGTCTTCAATCAATGAACCGCTGCCATGTCTGCCATTTAATCAAGAGCCTCCACCATGCACGGGGTTAGTCCCAAAGACCCTGACATGTTTGGATTCAGCTACCGAGATGGCTCCAACTCGCATGCCTTCAGCTTCAAAGTTTCCTCTAGCCTGCCTGTCTTCAGCTACAGTGACTCATCCAGAAGATCATCCTTCAGCCAGAGAGCCTCCGGTAGTCCATCATATGTGCATGTCTTCAGTTCCAGAGTTTATTGCTTGTTTGCCTTCAGTTCATGATACACCGGTATCCTGCTTAGCTTCGCTTCCAACATCAGAGGTATACCTGTCTACACCATCAGATCCTGCTATATTTTCTACTGCTCCAGACAGTCCTCCTGAATCCCAAACATTTACTGTCGATGAACGTTTAGATTGCCTTTCTTTTGCTTCAGGAGGAGCACCAGAATGCCTGCCTTTTCCACAAGACGATTCTCCCAACTGCTTCACTTTAGCATCAGAACCTCCTAAAAATGCAGCATCAGAGTTTGAGACTTTTGCCAGCTCCCGCTTCAGAGTCATCAAGCTGGACCAAGTGGTGAGTCAGAACCACTCACCTGGGTGTGCACAGGGGGTGGTGCAGACCGGCGTATTACCTACAGAACTGGTGCAACAGAATTCCGCCAAGAAGCACCAGTTGGGTGCTAGTAGCCAAAGGAAGGGAATGACTGCTGCAGTTCAAGATGTGTCTGTTATTGCTCCTTCTGCGAGTGTGCCTGAAATACCAAGTACTGTGTCTATCACTCCTATCGGTATGCCAAACGTCCCTGCTGTTGTATCCAACGTGCAACAAAGTGGCTACACGACTGTCACCAGGAGTACCAGCCTCGTACAACCCATGGGACTTCCAGGCATCCAAGGCGTAGAATATGTGCAGTCAAACCTTAATCATTTTCAACCACAAGCCTTTTTCCAGATGGATGACAGAAAAAGATCTGAACCTCTACCTCAGCCGCCACCTTCTCTAATGGCTGAACATGAACATTTCCTGAAGCCAGCAACTTCCTCACCTCCCGCATGTCCGCTCTCGGCAGAAAGGCTAACAGAACTTCTACCATCGTCTAAGGCAAGTTGCACCAGCCTGCCTCCCTCCTCAAAGACTTACAAGGGTCCACTCCCAGTAACTGAGCTTCCTGGACCTTCCAACTCTGCTCCAGGTCCTGCAAGTTCTTCATGCCTTTCTTCGAACCATGAGTCTCTTCCTCACCAGAAGTCACCGTTTCCATCAGTATCACCTCCAAAGACAACACACTCTTATCATGGAAGCCCATCTGCCTTTGCCCACAAGCCACCATTTCCATCAGTGCCACCTCCAAAGAAAAAGCACTCCCATCATGGAAAGAAGAAGTCTCGTACGGGTGGCGGGCACCCGAAGAGGGCCGTAGGAGGGGGTATACTGTCACGACTCGCTCCCTTCGCTCCCGTTCCTGCCACTTGGGGGCATGTTTTGGGACTTATTCCTTGCTGGACATTTCCTCCGAACCTAATGCCACAGTGCTGTAATGAATTGGGAGCGCTAAATCCCTATTTTCCAAACTACTTCCCTTCCGGATCCATTCCAGGTTTTTGGCAGCCAGCATGCTTCTTTAACCAAATGACTGTGCTTCCCAGAATGCCTGGCCCACTGCTCCACCTCCACCCTTGCAGGACACGGTTGGGTGGAGGATAGGCAACACCTGTGGCTGCAGGTGCAGCAGTCAGCACACCTGAGGCGTGTGCTC